>NC_065577.1:19510000-22452500 GCF_937616625.2 Mercurialis annua | reverse complement strand
ATCATTGCAAACGTATATCGTATTAAATGTGCATCTCATCACATGCAAACACACACGTATGACAGACTCCCAACTGAAAGTTTTAAAAACCAAACGAATACTTAACAAAGACAAGACTCGAGTCCTATATGCTGCAGTAGAGTTCCTAGAAAAATCACTCACTCTTCTGACATAAGCAATGGTAACTGGACCATGCTCTGATACCGACATTGTCACGACCCAAATCTCATGGGCCGAGACCGGCGCTAGGGAATGGGAGTGGTTGCTCCGAAACCTGTAGCAAGCCTCAAACGTAAAAAAACATTTCGCAAATAAAAAAACGTCATGCATGACAGACATTAATACGTGTCATCCTATAAACATATCCTAGGCATACTTATCGTCTGGCAATCACAAACATTAATAACGTGGCAAGCGTAAAATAGTTACCAACCAAAAACCCACTTAATTAAGTTATACAAATATTCAAGGGCTAAATTATAATTTAGCCAATTTGATATACGAAATCAAACTAATTAATTTGTTTATAATTGAAATCAAAATATAAGTTATCAATCAAAAACTTACTTAAATATGTTATAAAAACGTTCAGGGACTAAATTGTAATTTAGCCACTTTGATATTCGAAAACTAATATAATTACCTGCACTCACAAGATCCATGCCCATTAGAATCAATACAAACAGCAATAGTTAATAAGAAGAATCATCAGCAAAGAACAATCGATGCGGTGAGCCGTAACGACGATAAAACTGATAGATTTCACGTACCAAATTCGGACTTTATGTTCAAGGATTGAAGAGGACGATTAGTACTGATGAAATGAAGAAACCCATCTCAGGTTTATGCTAGAATCATGAGGATAATAAGTTAAGAAACGGCAAGACGATACCGAAAAGAACGAATGAACACAATGTAGAGGGATGTGAAAACTTACCGGATTCGTGAAGCAATAGTAAAGGACTTGGATGAGTAGTTTCAGAGAGTTTTAAGGTGATGAGACGGCTAGGGTTTGAGGGAAAATTAGGTTTAGAAGAAGAGGAAAACGTGTAGCAGAAGTATATATATATAGAGTTGAAAAGAAAAAAACGCATAAGGACAGTGTGCGTTCGTGCACACTGTGTGTGCGTTCGCACACTAGTCTGATGCCTCTCTAACTGTGATCCAACGGTCAACTTTTTGTCGTTCACATCATATCCAAAAATGAGCTCGATCCCACAGTGAAATTGGGAGATATGAATGATTTGTCAAAACATGTCAGATTCAGAAGGGACACGAACACAACCTCAATTATAATCCGGATACAAATCAAATCGCTATCGAAAACTTACACGACACATGCGACCCATAAAAGATACAACTCCAACCCCAACTAAAGTTTCACACTTGCTAAATACACCATTAATAATCCGAAACTAAGTCAGAAACACAACAAAACCATGACAGAAAAACACGGGATATTACATAACGTTTATAAACGTTTGGCTTAAATCACTAAAATGGGAAAAGGTTTGGCTTTGTTTCTTAATATTCGTTAACGTTTGGCTTCAATCGCTAAAAGGGTGAAACATTTGGATTTGTTTCGTAACACTTGTAAACGTTTGGCTTAAATTGCTAAAAATGTAAAAAGTTCGTTTTTGTTCCGTAATGTTTGTAAACATTTGAATTTATTTCGTAATGTTTGTAAATGTTTGGCTTAAATCGTTAAAAAGGTGAAACGTTTGGATTTGTTTCGTTACGTTTGTATACGTTTGGCTTAAATCGCTAAAATGGGGAAACATTTGGATTTGTTTCGTAACGTTTGCAAACGTTTGGATTTGTTTCGTAACGTTTGTAAACGTTTGGTTTTTTTTTTCATAACGTTTATAAAACGTTTGGCTTAAATCGCTAAAATGGGGAAACTTTTGGATTTGTTTCGTTACGTTTGTAAACATTTGGCTTTAATCGCTAAAAAGGGGAAACGTTTGGATTAGTTTTGTAACATTTGTTTTTGTTCTGTAACGTTTGGATTAATTTTCAAAAATTGGGAAACGTTTGTTTTTGTTCAATAATGTTTGTAAACGTTTGGATTTATTTCATAACGTTTAAAAGATTTGGCTTAAATAGCTAAAAAGGTTAAACGTTTGGTTTTGTTTCGTAACGTTTGTAAATGTTTGGCGTAAATCGCTAAAAAGGGGAAACGTTTGGATTTGTTTTGTAACGTTTGTAAACGTTTGGCTTAAATTGCTAAAAAGTTGAAACAGATGGATTTGTTTCGTAACTTTTGTAAATGTTTGGCTTAAATCACTAAAAATGTGAAATGTTTGGATTTGTTTCGTAACGTTTGTAAACATTTGGCTTAAATTGCTCAAAATGGGAAACGTTGGTTTTGTTCTGACACGTTTGTAAACGTGTGGCTTAAAACGCTAAAAATGTGAAACGTTTGGATTTGTTTCATAATGTTTTAAATGTTTGGTTTCGTTTCTTAACGTTTGTTAACGTTTGGCTTAAAATTTTAAAAAGATGAAACGATTGGATTTGTTTGGTAACGTTTGTAAATGTATGGCTTATATTACTAAAATGGGGAAACTTTTAGATTTGTTTCGTAAAATTTGTAAACGTTTGGCTTAAATTGCTAAAAAGAGGAAACGTTAGGATTTGTTTCGTAACGTTTGTAAACGTATGGCTTAAATCGCTAAAATGCGGAAACGTTTGGATTTGTTTCGTAACGTTTGTAAACGTTTGGCTTAAATCGCTAAAAAGCAGAAACGTTTGGATTTGTTTGGTTACGTTTGTAAACGTTTTGCTTAAATTGCTAAATAGGGGAAACGTTTGGATTTGTTTCGTAACGTTTGTAAAATTTTAGCTTCAATTACTAATAATTTGTAAACGTTTGGCTTATATCACTAAAAAGGTTAAACGTTTGGATTTGTTTCGTAATGTTTTGTAAACATTTGGCTTAAATTGTTATAAAGTGAAACGCTTTGATACGTTTTATAACGTTTGTAAACGTTTGGCATTGTTTCATAATGTTTGTAAATGTTTGGCTTCAATCGCTGAAAAGGTGAAACGTTTGGGTTTGATTCGTAATGTTTGTAAATGTTTGGCATAAATTGCTAAAAAGGTGAAACGCTTGTATTTGTTTCGTAGCGTTTGTAAACGTTTGGCTTAAAATGCTAAAAAGGTAAAACGCTTGGATTTGTTTCGTAATGTTTGTAAACGTTTGGCTTAAATTGTTAAAAAGGTGAAACGTTTGGATTTGATGCGTAGCGTTTGTTAACTTTTGGCTTAAATTGCTAAAAAGGGAAAACGTTTGGATTCATTCCGTGACGTTTTAAACGTCGGGCTTAAATGGCTAAAATGGGGAAACGTTTTGATTAAATTGCTAAGAAGGTGAAACGCTTGGATTTATTTCGTAACGTTTGTAAACGTTTGGCTTATAATGCTAAAAAGGTGAAACGCTTGGATTTGTTTCGCAATGTTTATAAAACGTTTATCTTAAATTGCTAAAAATGTTAAACGCTTGGATTTGTTTCGTAACGTTTGTAAAAGTTTGTCTTTGTTTCATAACGTTTGTAAACTTTTGGCTTAAATTGCTAAAAATGTGAACGTTTCGATTTGTTTCGTAACGTTTTAAACGTTTGGTTTTATTTTGTAACGTTTGTAAAAGTTTGGCTTAAATCGCTAAAAAGGTGAAACACTTGGATTTATTTCGTAACGTTTGTAAACGTTTGGCTTATAATGCTAAAAAGGTGAAACGCTTGGATTTGTTTCGCAATGTTTGTAAAACGTTTGTCTTAAATTGCTAAAAATATTAAACGCTTGGATTTTTTCATAACGTTTGTAAAAGTTTGGCTTTGTTTCGTAACGTTTGTAAACTTTTGGCTTAAATTGCTAAAAATGTGAAACGTTTCGATTTGTTTCGTAACGTTTTAAACGTTTGCTTTTATTTTGTAACGTTTGTAAAAGTTTGGCTTAAATCGCTAAAAAGGTGAAACACTTGGATTTGTGTCGTAACATTTGTAAACGTTTGGCTTAAATCTCTAAAATGGGAAAACGTTTGGATTTGTTTCGTAACGTTTGTAAATGTTTGGCTTAAATCGCTAAAAAGGTGAAACATTTGGATTTGTTTCGTAACATTTGTAAACGGTTGGCTTAAATTGCAAAAAGAGTGAAATGCTTGGATTTGTTTCGTAACGTTTAAAAGGTTTGGCTTAAATAATTAAAAAGGTGAAACATTTGTTTTTGTTCCGTAACGTTTGTAAGCGTCTAACTTAAATCGCTAAAATGGGGAAACGTTTGGTTTAATTTCAAAACATTTGGCTTAAATCGCTTAAATGGGAAAACATTTGAATTTCTTTTGTAACGTTTGTAAACGTTTGTCTTAAATCGCAAAAAAGGTTTAACGTATGGATTTGTTTCGAAACATTTGTAAACGTTTGGTTTAAATTGCAAAAAAGGTGAAACGCTTGGTTTCGTAACGTTTTAAACATTCGGCTTAAATCGCTAGAAAGGTAAAATGTTTGGATTTGTTTCGTAATGTTTGTAAACGTTCGGCTTAAATCGCTAAAAAGGTGAAAGGTTTGGATTTGTTTCGTAACGTTTGTAAACGTTTGGCATATATCGCTAAAAAGGTCAAACGCTTGGATTTGTTTCGTAACGTTTGTAAACGTTTGGCTTAAATTGCTAAAAAGGTGAAAGGTTTGAATTTGTTTCGTAACGTTTGTAAACGTTTGGCATCAATTGCAAAAAAGGGAAAACGTTTGGATTTGTTTTGAAACGTTTGTAAGCGTTTGGCTTAAATCCCTAAGATGGAAACGTTTGGATTTTTTCGTAGCATTTGTATACCTTTGGCTTAAATCGCTAAACAGGTGAAACATTTGGATTTGTTTCGTAACGTTTCTAAACGTTTGGGCTTAAATTGCTGAAATGGGGAAATTTTTGGATTTGATTTGTAACGTTTGTAAACATTCGGATTTGTTTTGTAACGTTTGTAAATGTTTGGTTTTGTTTCGTAACGTTTATAAAAGTTTGGCTTAGATCGCTAAAATTGGGAAACGTTTGGATTTGTTTCTTAACGTTTGTAAACGTTTTGCTTCAAATGGCTGAAAATGTGAAAAGTTTGTTTTTGTTCTGTAATGTTTGTAAACGTTTGGATTTGTTTCGTAACTTTTGTAAACGTTTGGCTTAAATCGCTAAAATGGGGAAACGTTTGGATTTTTTTCCTAACGTTTGTAAACGTGTAGCTTCAATCGCTAAAAAGGGGAAACGTAAGGATTTATTTCATAACATTTGTAAACGTTTGGCTTAAATTGCTAAAAATAGGAAACATTTATTTTTGTTCCGTAATGTTTGTAAACGTTTTAATTTATTTCGTAACATTTTAAAGATTTGGCTTAAATCGCTAAAAAGGTTAAACGTTTGGTTTTGTTTTGTAACGTTTGTAAGCGTTTGTCTTAAATTGCGAAAAAGGTGAAACATTTGGATTTGTTTCGTAATGTTTGTAAACGTTTGGCTTAAATTGCTAATAAGGTGAAACGCTTGGATTTGTTTCGTAACTTTTGGAATCGTTTGGCTTAAATCGCTAAAAAGGTAAAAAACTTGGATATGTTTCGTAACGTTTGTAACCGTTTTGCTGAAATCGCTAAAAATGTGAAACGTTTGGTTTTGTTCCGTAACATTTATAAACATTTGGCTTAAATCGCTAAAAATGTGAAACGTTTGGATTTGTTTGGTAACGTTTTAAACGTTTGGTTTGTTTCTTAACGTTTGAAAATGTTTGTCTTAAATCGCTAAAAAAGCGGAAACGTTTGGATTCGTTTCATAACGTTTGTAAACGTTTGGCTTAAATCGCTAAAAAGGTGAAACGTTTGGATTTGTTTTGGTAACGTTTGTAAACGTTTGTCTTTAATCGCTAAAAAGGGGAAACGTTTGGATTTGTTGGTAACTTTTGTAAACGTTTGGCTTAAATTGCTAAAAGGTAAAACGCTTGGATTTGTTTCGTAGCGTTTGTAAACGTTTGGCTTAAACTGCTAAAAAGGTGAAACGCTTGGATTTGTTTCGTAACGTTTATAAACGTTTGGCTTAAATTGCTAAAAAGTTGAAACATTTGGATTTGTTTCATAACCTTTGTAAACGTTTGGCTTACATCGCTAAAAAGGTAACACGTTTGGATTTGTTTCGTAACGTTTGTAAACGTTTGGCTTAAATCGCTAAAGAGGGGAAACGTTTGGATTTGTTTCGTAACGTTTGTAAACGTTTGGCATCAATTGCAAAAAAGGGAAAACCTTTGGATTTGTTTTGAAACGTTTGTAAACGTTTGGCTTAAATCCCTAAAATGGAAACATTTGGCTTTTTTCGTAGCATTTGTAAACCTTTGGCTTAAATCGCTAAACAGGTGAAACATTTGGATTTGTTTCGTAACGTTTCTAAACGTTTGTGCTTAAATTGCTAAAATGGGGAAACGTTTTGATTTTTTTTGTAACGTTTGTAAACATTTGGATTTGTTTTGTAACGTTTGTAAACGTTTGGTTTTGTTTCGTAACGTTTATAAACTTTTGGCTTCGATCGCTAAAATTGGGAAACGTTTGGATTTGTTTCTTAACGTTTGTAAACGTTTTGCTTTAAATCGCTAAAAAGGGGAAACGTATAGATTTATTTCATAACGTTTGTAAACGTTTGGCTTAAATTGCTAAAAATGGGAAACGTTTATTTTTGTTCCGTAATGTTTGTAAATGTCTTGATTTATTTCGTAACGTTTTAAAGATTTGGCTTAAATCGCTAAAAAGGTTAAACGTTTGGTTTTGTTTCGTAACGTTTGTAAGCGTTTGTCTTAAATTGCGAAAAAAGTGAAACATTTGGATTTGTTTCGTAATGTTTGTAAATGGTTGGCTTAAATAGCTAATAAGGTGAAACGCTTGGATTTGTTTCGTAATTTTGGAAACGTTTGGCTTAAATCGCTAAAAAGGTAAAAAGCTTGGATATGTTTCGTAACGTTTGTAACCGTTTTGCTTAAATCGCTAAAAATGTGAAACGTTTGGTTTTGTTCCGTAACATTTGTAAACATTTGGCTTAAATCGTTAAAAATGTGAAACGTTTGGATTTGTTTGGTAACGTTTTAAACGTTTGGTTTGTTTCTTAACGTTTGAAAATGTTTGTCTTAAATCGCTAAAAAAGCGGAAACGTTTGGATTCGTTTCATAATGTTTGTAAACGTTTGGCTTAAATCGCTAAAAAGGTGAAACGTTTGGATTTGTTTTGGTAACGTTTGTAAACGTTTGTCTTTAACCGCTAAAAAGGGGAAACATTTGGATTTGTTGGTAACTTTTGTAAACGTTTGGCTTAAATTGCTAAAAAGGTGAAACGCTTGGATTTGTTTCGTAGCGTTTGTAAACGTTTGTCTTAAACTGCTAAAAAGGTGAAACGCTTGGATTTGTTTCGTAACGTTTGTAAACGTTTGGCTTAAATTGCTAAAAAGTTGAAACATTTGGATTTGTTTCGTAACCTTTGTAAACGTTTGGCTTACATCGCTAAAAAGGTGAAACGTTTGGATTTGTTTCGTAACGTTTGTAAACGTTTGGCTTAATTCGCTAAAGAGGGGAAACGTTTGGATATGTTTCGGAACGTTTGTAAACGTTTGGCTTAAATCGCTAAAGAGGGGAAATGTTTTGATTTGTTTCGCAACGTTTGTAAACGTTTGGCTTAAATCGCTAAAAAGGCGAAACGTATGGATTTGTTTCGCAACGTTTGTAAATGTTTGGCTTAAATTGCTAAAAGGTGAAACTCTTGGATTTGTTTGTAATGTTAGTAAATGTTTGGCTTAAATTGCTAAAAAGGTGAAACATTTGGATTTGTTTCGTAACCTTTGTAAACGTTTGGCTTAAATCGCTAAAAAGAAACGTTTGGATTTGTTTCCTAACCTTTGTAAACGTTTGGCTTAAATCGCTAAAAGGTGAAACGTTTGGATTTATTTCATAACGTTTGTAAACGTTTGGCTTCATTCGCTAAAAAGGGGAAACATTTGAATTAATTTCGTAACGTTTGTAAACGCTTGGCCAAAATGACTAAAAAGGAGAAACGTTTGGATTTGTTTCGCAACATTTGGAAACGTTTTTCTTAAATCGCTACAAAGGTGAAACGTTTGGATTTGTTTCGTAACGTTTGTAAATGTTTGGCTTAAATTGCTAAAAAGGTGATACATTTGGATTTGTTTCGTATCCATTGTAAACGTTTGGCTTAAATCGCTAAAAAAGTGAAACATTTGGATTTGTTTCGTAACGTTTGTAAACATTTGGCTTCAATCGCTAAAAAGGGGAAACGTTTGAATTTGTTTCGCAACGTTTGTAAACGTTTGGCTTCAATCGCTAAAATGGGGAAACGTTTGGATTTGTTTCGTAAAGTTTGTAAATGTTCGGCTTAAATCGCTAAAAAGGTGAAAGGTTTGGATTTGTTTCATAACATTTGTAAACGTTTGACATATATCGCTAAAAAGGTGAAACGCTTGGATTTGTTTCATAACGTTTGTAAACGTTTGGCTTAAATCGCTAAAAAGGTGAGACGTTTGGATTTGTTTCGTAATGTTTGTAAATGTTTGGCTTCAATTGCAAAAAAGGGGAAACATTTGGATTTGTTTTGAAACGTTTGTAAACGTTTGGCTTAAATCACTAAAATGGAAACGTTTGGATTTTTTCGTAGCGTTTGTAAACCTTTGGCTTAAATCGCTAAACAAGTGAAACATTTGGATTTGTTTCGTAACGTTTCTAAACGTTTGGGATTAAGTTGCTAAAATGGGGAAACGTTTGGATTTGTTTTGTAACGTTTGTAAACATTTGGATTTGTTTTGTAACGTTTTTAAACGTTTGGTTTGGTTTTGTTTCGTTATGTTTATAAACGTTTGGCTTAGATCGCTAAAATTGGGAAACGTTTGGATTTGTTTCTTAACGTTTGTAAACATTTTGCTTCAAATCGCTCAAAATGTGAAAAGTTTATTTTTGTTCCGTAATGTTTGTAAACTTTTGGATTTGTTTCGTAACTTTTGTAAACGTTTGGCTTAAATCGCTAAAATGGGGAAACGTTTGGATTTTTTTCTTAACGTTTGTAAACGTTTAGCTTCAATCGCTAAAAAGGGGAAACATATGGATTTATTTCGTAACCTTTGTAATTGTTTGGCTTGAATTGCTAAAAATGGGAAACGTTTATTTTTGTTCCGTAATGTTTGTAAACGTTTTGATTTATTTCGTAACGTTTTAAAGATTTGGCTTAAATCGCGAAAAAGGTTAAACGTTTGGCCTTGTTTCGTAACGTTTGTAAACGTTTATCTTAAATTGCGAAAAAGGTGAAACATTTGGATTTGTTTCGTAATGTTTGTAAACGTTTGGCTTAAATTGCTAATAAGGTGAAACGCTTGGATTTGTTTCGTAACTTATGGAAACGTTTGGCTTAAATCGCTAAAAAGGTAAAACGCCAGGATATGTTTCGTAACGTTTGTAACCGTTTTGCTTAAATCGCTAAAAATACGAAACGTTTGGTTTTGTTCCGTAACATTTGTAAACATTTGGCTTAAATCGCTAAAAATGTGAAACGTTTGGATTTGTTTTGTATCGTTATAAACGTTTGGTTTGTTTCTTAACGTTTGAAAATGTTTGTCTTAAATCGCTAAAAAAGTGGAAATGTTTGGATTCGTCTCATAACGTTTTTAAACGTTTGATTTAAATCGCTAAAAAGGTGAAACGCTTGGATTTGTTTCGTAACGCTTGTAAACTTTTGGCTTAAATTGCTAAAAAGGTGAAACGTTTGGATTTGTTTCGTAACGTGTGTAAACATTTGGCTTAAATCGCTAAAAAGGTGAAACGTTTGGATTTGTTTCGTAACGTTTGTAAACGTTTGGCTTAATTCGCTAAAAAGGTGAAACGTTTGATTTTGTTTCGTAATTTTTGTAAATGTTTGGCTTAAATCGCTAAAAAGGTGAAACGCTTGAATTTGTTTCATAACGTTTGTAAACGATTGGCTTAAATTGCTGAAAAGGTGAAATGCTTGGATTTGTTTTACAACGTTTGTAAACGTTTGCCTTATATCGCTAAAAGGGGAAACGTTTGGTTTTGTAAACGTTTACAAATGTTTGGATTTGTTTTGTAACGTTTGTAAACGTTTGTCTGAAATGGCT
Source organism: Mercurialis annua (assembly GCF_937616625.2). Taxonomy (NCBI): domain Eukaryota; kingdom Viridiplantae; phylum Streptophyta; class Magnoliopsida; order Malpighiales; family Euphorbiaceae; genus Mercurialis; species Mercurialis annua. The sequence continues at coordinate 22,442,360 of NC_065577.1, read as the reverse complement.
AAAATGATGAAACGTTTGAATTTGTTTCGTTTCATTTTAAACGTTTGGATTGGTTTTGTAACGTTTTAAACTTTTATCTTAAATTTCTAAAAAGGGAAAACGTTTGGATTAATTTCGTAACGTTTGTAAACGTTTGGCTTAAATCGCTAAAAATATGTTTGGATTTGTTTCCTAAACATTTGGAATGGTGTCGTAACGTTTGTTAATGTTTGGCTTAAATTGATAAAAAGGTGAAACATTTGAGTGTTCCTCGTTTCCATGGAGGAACAGTGTGTTCCTCCATGGAAGGAGGAACATTTTTCCTCCTTCCGTGGAAGGAGGACGACAGTTCCTCCTTCCATGGAAGGAGGACGGTGGCGGTGGGTGAGATTTTGTTTTTTAAAAAAATTAATTTGATTTTTTTAAAGAGTTTTTTTACGGTTTTTAATTTTGATAGCGTATTCTAAAATTGGAGTACGGTTGTAGGTCGGGAAAAATTAAATAATTATGATTAATTGATTTTATTAAAGAAGAAGGTGTTTTTGTATAATTAATAACATTGACGTGTAATTAGAATATATACTAAAAATGAAGGACTATTTTAAACTTTTTTTAAATAAAAATAGCTAAATTTAATACCTCGAGGGTAGAGGTGAAACATAAAGACAAGCTCAAGAGTATATGTGATAATGTTTCTAGGTCAGGGTATAAACGAAAAAAAAGTTAAAGGTGAGGGTTTTTTTAGTAATTAAGCCTTAATTAAACCCATTAAGCAAAACAATTAGCGCCATCACAATTCCTTAGACATATCTCTATTCTTAAGTGAATTGTGTTTAAATCTCTAGATCCAAATTCATGCTTCACCGATAGGTCCTTCACATACATTCTAGGATAAAAATATTAAAATAGCTAATCTTAATATTCATGATCATGATCATTATAAGAGATTTAACAACATTACTGAGATGCACTAATACATAATCAAGACTTTCCCTTCAACTAGGATACATCCCTAATCTTAGTTTATAGGTTTAGCAATCCTAGTTTAAAAATAACAATGTAATTGTTGTCCCTTGAGAACATATGAGAGGAGAAATGAAAAGATAATAATGATTGATAAGAACTATCTTAGAATAAATGGTTACACAATTGAAAGTGTAAGTGAATGGTTTTTCTCTACACAAATGTGTCCTATTTATAAGTATAAAAGGAGTGGTAGCCAAGTCTTGCAAGATTTTCTTTCCTTAGCTCATCTTGAGTGGGATCCAAGCTTGATCTCTTTCTTGCCTTGTATGGTTTGATAGGAGTCAAGCTTGCAAGTCTCATTTCCATAATGAGATGGAGCAATTGACAAAGGTCATTTTTTTTATGTGCAAGCCAAGGAAAAATCCCATCTTGAGTGTGAACACATGATATGTTCATATGAGTGTCAATATGTACCTAGCAAGGCTTCCGGAAGTGTCCAGAACGGATGATTTGACCATATTCAGAGTGTCAGTCGGCCTTGAACCGGTTTGGTGTCGAGCACCGGTTAACTTTTTTTTATAGGCAGAAGCTTGACCGACCCTGAACCAGTCTGATATCGGGGCCGGTCAAGCACCGATTGAGACTCTGGTTCGGTTTCTTTGCTCCAGTTTGACTGGTTTGTGACCGGTATGAGTCGGGCTTTGGTTGACTGTCTTATTTTTGACCAAAATCAGTCTGACTTGATTATTTCTCCAATTACGCTATGTTTTATTCAAAAATACTATACAAATGTTAATTATGTACATTTTACATTAAAAACTATAAAAAGAGTACAAGTAACTAAAAATGCCTCTATTTTCTGTAAAAAGGATTACAATACGAATTAAAAGTAATATAAAAATTACATAAAATGTAGTCTTATCACTTAAGTTGCTAAAAAGGTGAAACGTTTAGATTTGTTTTGTAACATTTGTAAACGTTTGGCTTAAATCGCTAAAAAGGTGAAACGTGAAACGTTTGGATTTGTTTCGTAGCATTTTAAACGTTTAGATTGGTTTTGTAACGTTTTAAACATTTGGATTAAATCACGAAAAAGTGAAACGTTTGGATTTGTTTCATAATGTTTGTAAACGTTTGGCTTAAATAGCAAAAAAGGTGAAACGTTTGGATTTATTTTGTAACGTTTGTAAATGTTTGGCTTAAATCGCTAAAAAGGTGAAACGTTTTGATTTGTTTCGTAACGTTTGGATTGATTTTGTAACGTTTTAAACGTTTGGCTTAAACCGCTAAAAAGGGGAAACGTTGGGTTTTGTTTCGTAACATTTGCGAACGTTTGCCTTAAATCGCTAAAAAGGTGAAACGTTTGTATTTGTTTCATAACATTTGTAAACATTTGGCTTAAATCGCTAAAAATGTGAAACATTTGGATTTGTTCCGTAACGTTTATATACGTTTGGCTTAAATCGCTAAAAAGGTGAAACGTTTGAATTTGTTTCGTAATATTTGTAAACGTTTGGCTTCAATCGCTAATAAGGTGAAACGTTTGGATTTGTTTCGTAACGTTTGTAAATTTTAGGCTTCAATCGCTAAAAAGGTGAAACGTTTGGTTTTGTTTCGTAATGTTTTTAAACATTTGGCTTAAATAGCTAAGAAGGTGAAATGTTTGGTTTTGTTTCATAACGTTTGTAAACGTTTGGCTTAAATCGCTAAAAAGGTGAAACGTTTGGATTTGGTTTGTAACGTTTATAAATGATTGGCTTAAATCACTAAAAAGGTGAAACGTTTGGATTTCTTTCGTTGCGTTTTAAACGTTTGGATTGGTTTTGTAACGTTTTAAACTTTTTGCTTAGATCGCTAAAAAGGTGAAACGTAAAGATTTGAGTAATACCCCAAATATTTTTAGAATAATTTGGTCGTGCCACGTGTCGTGAATTCCGATAAATCAAATTAAGAAGAATTTAATTTAATTATATCAGAAATTTAGAATAAATGTTATTGATCGAATTAGCGGAATTTAAGGAAATAACTTTGAAAATTAATATAAAATAAATTATAAATCCCGTGATAATGATTATTTTGCCAAAGTCCGCGAAATAATTTATTGTATTTATGGTAAAATTTACGAGTCAATCGGAGATCGTTTAAAATTTGGACGCGGATAAATTTTGGACTAAATTGTAACTTTTGAAAAGATTCAAGGACCAAAGTGCAAATTAGCCGTTATATGTATAAGAATTCCTTCAGATGAAGGATCCAGAAGTCATCATCTTCATCTTTCATTTTCTTTCATCGATCATCACTGTTTCGTCGCACGATTCCGTTTCTGACGTTCTATAGCTCGAATCGAACATATTTTGAAGAAGAATCACGGTAAGTATGTCGTTTTGCCGTTTGATTGAATATTTTGGATGATATATCGAGTTAAAGTTTTAGGCCACGGAACGTTTTTATCGTTTTAACAATATTAGGATCTATTTTGGGCGTTTCGAGTTTAGATTTCGTGTTATTAGTGTGTTATAGTTTTGTTTTGGAACTCCGTTTCGTATTCGCGTATCGAGATTGAAATCGATTACTTATCGATTGACAATTGATTATTTTGAATCGTTAACCTATCGAGGTTAAACGAGAATTGATTTAGAAGAGATATACGAACCGTAAATGAGTTAGATACCGTTTATCGGAATATACACATGAAAAGCACGACGGTTAATAAGTTTAGCGTGTTGTGCCTCGAGTCTAGAGTCAATCTTAGAATAGGTTTCTTATATGAGTCTTTTTAATTGAAATCGTTTTAGAGCCGCCGAGACAAGAGGCAGCTGGATAGGGAGCTCGAGAAGCTTGACTTTTCTGAGCACCGAAGTATTTTTGGATAAGCGTTTTCAGTGAGTTTATATAAATTTACTTTTGAAGTATTTATACAAGCAAATATTTAATATTGCTTTACTTATGATTTGAATATTTTCAATGCAAATTCTTTATATGAATTGCATACATTTTGATTTGAAACCAGTATTGATCCGATGGAACGTGCTACCTATTGGGCGACAATAGGACTGCGTGATCACCAGTTTTGATATGATACAGTTGTAAACTTGATTATGAATACAAATTTTTTAAGTTGGACATTTATGAATGTCGATACGAGATTGAACTCGGTTAAAGTATCCTGAGCCCCGTATCTAGTGGGTTGAACCCACCATTTGGGATTAAGAGATTGGTCGCTGCTGACATGGTTGATTTAGAATTACTCCCGGGTCGGACCATTTGGATCAGTATTATTTGATCATATATGTTTGGCATGTTCAAGGATTAGGGTTTCAATCAGATCTTATGCTTAATTACATGTGATTTAAACGCTACTGCATTGTTTTATGTTTTATAGAAATACTTATTAGTAAATATATGAACTCACTCAGTATATTCATATACTGACCCCTCACAGCTTTCCCTCTCAGGTGAAATAAGTTTTGAAGCAGCGGACTTCTATCCTTGATCCAGAAGTTTGATATTTTTGAAAGTATGTAAAGAAATAGTACTTTACTCTTACAGCTGTAGTAGATAGATGTTGTGTTTTATTTTGTATCAAATGGTTTCTGTATATATAACTCTGATGTTTTTGAACATATGTATATATTATGCTTCTACGTTGTAACCGTTTGTGACTGCCAGATGACATGTATAGCCTGGCATATTTGTAGCATGACACATGTTAATGCTTGTCATGCATGACGTACGATGTTTGAGAAAAATTGTTTTATATTTTTAGGCTTGCTACGGGTTTCGGAGCAACCACTCCCATTCTCTAGTGCCGGTCTCGACCCATAAAATTGGGTCGTGACAATGTTAGTATCAGAGCATGGTTTAGTTACCATTGCTTATTTCGGTTAAGTGTTATGTGATTAAGAATTCCTAGGATTCTACTGCAGCACATAGGACTCGAGTCTTGTCTTTGTTACGTATTTGTTTGATTTTCAAACTTTCGGCTTTCCCTCTAGGATATAAGTCTGTCGTAAGTGTGTTTGTTTGTATGTAACAAGATGCGCGTTATATACGAATTATATTTGCGATGATATGCGTTTATGCGGCTATGTAATGTTGTTTGTCTTGGTCAGGATGTCTGACCAACGACAAGAAGAAGAACGAGTTGCCGCTGCAGCACGAGATGTTATTGAAGGAGCAAATAATGTACTCCCAGAAGCTCAAGACGAGTCTTCTGTTCATGGAGGAGGTGGTGGCCAAGAGGCCAATGCTCAGGCACCTCAAGTGCAAGCGCAAGCCCAACAACCTAGTGTTATAGGTTTTGACCTAAATCAATTTCTTTCGGGAATTGCGGCTATGCAAGCCAATCAGGTTGAAGTGCAAAATATGCACCGTGAACAAGTACAGCAGCAACAGTTACGTAATGTTGCTCACTGATCGAAACATCGTCTTGGCTTATATGCGCCTTAAGCCAACTAAGTTTGACGGCTCTAATGATGCTCTGGACTTCCTAGAGGAAATAAAACGTAATGCTCGACGTTTACAAGCTAACAAGAGACAAACCATCATCATGGTGGAAATGTCTATGCGAGGACCCGCGAAAGATTGGTTTCAGCATCATATTCAGCCAACCATGGACACTATGACTTGGGCTGAGTTTGTGAATCGCTATAGGAATATTTCTTACCGTTTGCGGTGACGGAGAGCTATCGTAACCAATGGCTAATCCTGATTAGGGGCAATCGGTCTGTGCAAGAGTTTGTGACTGAGTTCACTAGAGTGAGCAGATTTGCACCCGATCTAACTGCAGATCCAGTGTCACGACCCAATTTCATGGATCGCGACCGGCGCTAGGTTATGGGTATGGTCGTACCAAAACCCGTAGCAAGCCTCGCGGAAAATAATCAAACATATAAACCTGCAGAAAAACACTGCTCAGGGGCAACCGAGACTCCAACTAGGTCTATCAATTTATATCACAGTTCTAATATAAACAACTGAAATATCTGAAATGCTAAGCTGAACCGAGTCTCAACAGCATGCCTTATATATAACGAATAAATCCTGAGTATACATGCCAAAGGTAATAATAAACAATCGGACCAATCCGACAATCCAAATTACGATAATCAAAGTAAATACTATTTCTACTTCCGTTTAAGAGTTTAAAACACTAGACTAGTTTTATTGACATAAAAATCTCTAAGAATCAAGAATTGGAGATGATCAAGCTTTCAAATCATAAACCTCGAAAAAATTGAGAAAACAACGGGGTCAGATATACTGAGATGAGTTCGCAATACTATTTACATTTAATAAGTTTAAAACCCTTAAATCAAAACCTTTTATACTAATATAATATGATTATGGAATAACAATATTGAAATGATCCCAGCGTAAGTATGACATAACATACTGAAAAACCCAGAGTGGACAGGAACAGATCCTCTTCATATACTAGCGTAAGCAAGACATCAGTTTGCCGATCCTATAGTACTTATCGGTGCACAAAGTCTCGATACAAGCTTATCGAGCAGCTCGTTTCAATCCAGATCCATAATCGTTTAAAACAGTTCGAAAATATTTATAATACGAATAAATTGCGGTACTTAATAAAGCGGTAAATAGCACTACAAACTCACTGCTTGCTTATCCACGTGAAACTTTGACAAACAGCTAACCCTGGTTCGACTTCGGAGCGCGAGTAGTCGAAGAGTCTAATAAATAAATCATAAGTTAAAAACACTCCAACCCCTAACTCTAAGAATACTAGACACCACGTAGTACTAGCACAAATAATAAGACAGATAATAATTACACAGAATAACACAATTCTCAAATAAATTATAATGCCATAATAATTCCAGTCTATTGAGTTTCCGTTTTAAAATAAATAAAAATATATCCAATTTAATAATTCCAACTTAGTGAATCAACTGAGTCAACGCGTAGCTCAATTTCTTCTCCCTTTTCGGGCGACCAATGTCTAACCCGGCCCAAACATTTTATCAAAAATATAATCCACAGATTATAATATCAAAAATAATAATTTTGATAAAATGATGATTAATAATGATTAAAATGCAACTCAATAGCATTAGGCTCAAGTAACCGATATCTAAAATTAATTATTTAGCCAGCACAATTAAAGAAAATGATTTAAAAGTATAACTTAGCCAAATTGGCACACCAAACCAATAATTTAAAATTGACCATTATTCGAGTAGTTATAAAATTATAGGTTATAGCATAATTATCGTTTTTAAATTATTATAGTCAAAACAATTTAAATTAGGAACGAAACTAATATTTTTTTAGGTGTACAATTAATGTTATCGATGAGAACTTTAGAAATCAAAATGATAATCATAGGTCAATGTAAAACCGATAATAATACCCTTTACTAAGAACATAAAGAACCCAACCAACAGTGATGGATTAAAAAGGCCCAAATCATTATGAAATCAAGAGCTCAATCACAAATAACAATTCAAATAGAAAATAAATAAAAAATTCAAAAATAATATGGCCGAATTCAACAATTTCCAAAAACCAAATAACATTTGAAAAAACAATAATTGACGCCTAAACAATGAAGAAGCCACATCATAAAACCCATTTGAATAAACAACTTCAGCTAAACTTTCATTATAAAAGAATACTCATGGACATGGTAAACAAATGAATCCAAGAATGTGAACAACCAATGCATCGGCAACCAAAGTTCATCAAGAATAACAATAACACATGCATTTGGGAATTACAAACAACGACAACAATATAAACAACGACGGCAGCCTATATCGACGAGAAAAATGGTCGATTAACGTAAATTGAAGAATGCAAACGATAGTCAATAACGAACATGAGAATAGCACGTACACAATAAGAATCATATCAGTAAAGACAATAAGAATCGAAGTAAACCACTACAATCAATGCATCCAATGACATTCAGAAACGGTAAAACGACGGCGCTTAGTACGGAGAAAATAACGTGCCGAATAACGAATATTCAAGTTTGGGATCGAAGAAGATTGAGTTAACTACGTCAGCAAACCAATAGAACTTGATTCGGTGCTAAAACGAACGGGAACGAATCAAAATACAGAACGTTGCGCGATAGAACAAAAATAGAAAATAGACGAACTAACTTACCGATTTCAGGACTCAAAGAGAGGACGATGGCATGAGATTTTCAAAGCATAAAGAAGGTATCTGTGACGGCTAGGGTTTACTAATGATGAAGGTAAAATTTAGGATTTTAAAACGGTTTCAATCGATATAAATATAATGAAATTAGAGAGAAAAAAAACGTTGCAGTAGGCATCTGTTTCAAAATTTAAATAACATATCAATAATAGATGGGCCATTAACAATTGAATCGAGCCACACTAATACGTAGAAAATATAATAAAATTGTATGAGTTTCATGCATGGTCTTATTTTAATTTTTTTTGTAACAAGCTTAACATATTTAATTTAATATATAAACCGAATACGAATCGAAACACGACCGAATCAACGAACGACTCAAATAAAAAAAATTAGTAATAATAATAATAATAATAATAATAATAATAATAAATTACCTAAGCTCGACGTAATGCAAAATTTAAAATAATTTTTTTTAGAAAATAATTTAAACTCATAAAAGAGAAATACGGGATATTACATTCTCCCCAACTTATTAAAAATCCGTCCTCGAATTTACCACAACCAACAATTTATATAAAACCAATTATAGCACGCATAAAATCACACATAACTCAAAATATACTGAGCAATGCGTCCTCAACGGAACAAAAGAGACTACACATAAAAATTATGGTTCCCAAAATCACTTTACGATCGAGTGACAACTCAACGGAACCCAAAATAAAAACCGCTTAATTCAACCTCAGCAAAACACCACCGCAATATTAAAGATTAAAGCAAACTCTTACCCCAAGGGAATTCCACCACAATGACAACTGAGGAGAGTCAAGTGAAACGAAACACAATTTAACCGAAACACGCTGAAAATATATGGGGTAATACTTTCTCCCCAACTTATAGGAATGCGACCTGGAATTTAAAACGGATTTGAAAACTCGAAAGATCAACACACGCATATGCGAAAAAATTCTGAGTTCAACAATCTGGTGCCTCAAACGACCCTTCAAACACCACGTGTGAACGAATTAAAATTTATTTCTTAATCGGGAAAACCAATATGCTGAACAAGGAAAAAAATTTAAAAGAACAAGCTCGAGTCTCAAGACTACCAAAGAACACCACAAGCACAGGAACAATCCCAAAGTTCAAATCGTAAACTTACTAAGCAAAACTCCAAAGCTACTAACCGAAAACCTACAGACACTCTCAACTGGAAATAATCTCACATTCCTTAACGCCTACTCACTATATCACCTATAGTTGTCACAAAACCAAATGTCTCATATGAGAAAAATTAAAGAGCCCGTTAACAAGCATACAAGAAAATCAAAATGTCGTCCTGATTATATATGCTCTCATAAAATAACGGCTGAAAACTAAACACCGCTAGAATCTTCTCGGTTCAACCAACTAAGATCAACTCGACAATATCATTAATTTTTCGAACCAAGACGTAAGAAAACACACAAATTTCTAAGGAATACGTAACTTAAACTCCTGACAACAAAATTTTTCATCCTCCCATTTTTTTTATCAATCACTATAACCTCAAATCCTACATAAGATCATTTAGATCAAATCACAATTAATCAGTTTATTGGTTATGCTCAAAACAAAAAATTTATAAAAAACGCTTTCTGCAAACACAAATATAAAATAACACCATCCGCCTTTAATCTGAAATTACTAGCATTTCCAGTTTAATTTCATTTTCAACTGAAAATAATTAACATGTTGAAAAATCCTTTAGTTTCGTAAACGAATCAACATAATAAAACATTCTCAATTTGTAATCACAACAGAACCTTACCTTCAAATTAAATTCACGATTTTATAAAATCGTTCAATTTGAAAAATCTTAAAATCCGCCTATCAAATCAAAACTGAAAAAATTCCATTACTTTCTCAAAAAAATAAAATTTACAATATAAGAATCCCTTCGCTTACGAAATAATTTCCATACCGGTATCAATTTTTTTAAAACAGAAATTAAATCTGATAAAACAAAGTTTCTTTTAAGTTTTTTTTTTTGTAAAAACACCCGTCGAGCATAACTAATGTTCTTAAATCAAAAATCCTCAAATAACATACTCTAAGCTGACACGATTCTTTAATCCGAACTACAAAAATTTCCACACTTACCACAACTAAATCTCGAGTACAACGTTATAACCATAGCTCTCCTTTATAAAATACGGATACTCCAACTGTATAAAACAATTCCTTACAATGCAATTTCTCTTAAGTCACTACCTCATCACAAGGCATTTGTCTAGATAACAACCAGATAAAAATTTCAAACCGTTTGAAATTTATCAACTTTTAAACACCATTTTCACAATGTAACTCGCGAGTTTATAACAGAACATTTTTCTTGAAAAACCTTTCTGATAAAATTTATTTTACATAATTGTGCGCTAGGATGATGACAGCTCTCATCCCTAAAGAGTTGCATTCAATCCTAATCATTTAATGCCGTGATGAATGTACTAAATGCATGTATCAATTACTTATTTCTCTTTTAATTAGTGATCATACTCAATACTCAATTCAGTTTCCTATTCGTGGCATTTCAAATGCATGTCCATGACTTGGCTGGGCACAATTACGTGACAAAAATATTTCAATTACTTTAACAAGTTAACGTTTGTAATCAATTTTCCTTCAAAATATTTTCTAGACATTACACTCTATGAGACGTGCATTCGTCCATCATGCCATATTTTTCCATCTCCATTATCCTAGTCCACCAATTTGAATCGTCATTAACGAAATAACCCAAATCAACAACGAAAGTAAAATTTTGCCTAGCGACGAATTCCATCTCAAATCAAATTGAAAATTTTCCAAGAAAAACAAAGCAAACTCGACCGCCTTCACATCCCCACCATCAGTTTTGGTATTTCACGGATCTACCTGATGTAAACACCATTGTATTACTACATTGATCAACCTCGAAACACAGTTTCCACATTCTTTTTCCAGAATGCCAAAAGCCGAAAATTTTGATACTCCAATTTCTACAACGAACCCGATCTATAAACGCCTAACGCTCGAAGCTTAGCGCACGAGGCAAACACTTACGAGTATAATCATTCCATCGGTGCTGAGTAAGATAACTCAAATCACCTTCCTCTAACAAAGATAGATTCTTAAACAGGATCTACTACTGATCCGAAAATTCGCTCCTCAAATTCCTTGATACCAAATTCAACACCTAAAATCTCCAGAGTTCAAACTATAGATTTGGCTAAGCCAATTACAACATCTAGAAATAATCGCAGGGTCTAAACAAAGATTTGAATAGCACATCAACACCAACACCAAATATAAGCCAAAGAAAAACTAGCGAGAAAAACCCTCACGTCATACTCCACACAACGAGGCCAACGAGGACAAAAACTGATATGGCATAACTTTAATCAAACATGAGAGACAAAAATAATAACACTTGAACATCTCATAGTAAAACAATTACTCATTAGGATGGTTAAACAAAATAAATCTCTAAGGATTGAGCATAGAACATCTTATATGATCAAAACATTTCCTACCGACATGGTAATAACTCAAACAGCCCGGAAATGATTAAAATATCAAATTATATAATAACATGCTCAAAACGTCAAATCAATCAGATCACAATAAATTAAGATGTTGATAAAAAGTACTTATCAAAATCCATTTCAAAAGATAAAATTAACAAATAGACTTCAAGTTTATGTCGAGCCCCACTATTTTAAAATTTGTTTTTTTTCCGGAAACCTCTTTACAAACAATGGAAAAAAACAATTATTCACAAACGCCTCAATTTAAAATCATCGAGTTAGCCGAGTGATTACAACTTCCAAACTTAACTCCAAATTTGGGTGACCCAAATCAACCCGCAATAACCATTTATAAAACGTAAACCACACATTTTCAAATCCGAAAAAACGCATTACAAAATATATCTCAGTATTTTCAAAGGTGAAACGTTTGAATTTGTTTTGTAACGTTTTAAACGTTTGGCTTAAATCGTTAAAAAGGTGAAACGTTTGAATTTGTTTTGTAATGTTTGTAAAAGTTTAGCTTCAATCGCTAAAAATGTGAAATGTTTTTTTTTAATTCGTAACGTTTTTAAACATTTGTCTTAAATCACTAAGAATGTGAAACATTTGGTTTTATTTTGGAACGTTTGTAAACGTTTGGATTAAATTGCTAAAAAAATGTGTAACGTTTGGATTGGTTACTTAACGTTTGTAAACGTTTGGCTTAAATCGCGAAAAAGGTGAAACGTTTGGATTTGTTTCGTAACGTTTGTAAACGTTTGGCTTAAATCGCTAAAAAGGTGAAACATTTAAATTTGTTTCATAACGTTTGTAAACATTTGACTTCAATCGCAAAAAAGGTGATACGTTTGGTTGGGATTTGTAATGTTTTTAAACGTTTGTCTTAAATCGCTAAGAAGGTGAAACGATTGGTTTTGTTTCGTAACGTTTGGATTAAATTGCTAGAAAGGTGAAACGTTTGGATTTGTTGTGTAACGTTTGTATACATTTGGCTTAAATCGCCAAAAAGATGAAACATGAAACGTTTGGATTTGTTTCATACTATTTTAAACATTTGGATTGGTTTGTAACGTTTTAAACTTTTGGCCTAAATCGCTAAAAAGGTGAAGCTTTTGGATTTTTTTCGTAATATTTGTAAACGTTTGGATTAAATTGCTAAAAAGGCGAAACATTTCGATTTGTTTCGTAACGTTTTAAACATTTGGATTGGTTTCATAACGTTTTAAACGTTTGGCTTAAATCGCTAGAAAGGTGAAACTTTTGCTTTTGTTTCGTTTATGTTTGTAAACGTTAGGCTTATATCGCTAAAAAGGTAAAAAGTTTGGATTTGTTTCGTAACATTTGTAAATGTTTGGCTTAAATCGCTAAAAATGTGAAATGTTTGGATTTGTTCTGTAACATTTTTAAACGTTTGGCATAAATCGCTAAATAGGTGAAACGTTTGGATTTGTTTCGTAAAGTTTGTAAACGTTTTGCTTAAATCGCTAAAAAGATGAAACGTTTGGATTTGTTTCGTAACGTTTGTAAATGTTTGGCTTAAATCGCTAAAAAGGGGAAACATTGAGATTTGTTTCGTAACGTTGGCTTAAATCGCTAAAGAGGTGAAACGTTTGGTTTTGTTTCGCAACGTTTGTAAAAGTTTGGCTTAAATCGCAAAAAAGGGGAAACGTTTGGATTTGTTTCATAACATTTTAGACATTTGTATTGGTTTCGTTACGCAATAAACATTTGGCTTAAATCGCTAAAAAAGGGAAATATTTGGATTTGTTTCGTAACGTTTGTAAATGTTTGGCTTAAATCGCTAAAAAAGTGAAACCTTGAGTTTTTTTTCGTAACGTTTGTAAACATTTGGCTTAACTCGCCAAAAAGGTGAAACGTTTTGATTTGTTTCGTAACGTTTGTAAACGTTTGGCTTAAATTGTTAAAAAGGTGAAATATTTAATTTTGTTTCTATCGTTTGTAAACGTTTGGCTTCAATCCCTAAAGGTGAAACTTTTGGGTTTGTTTTGTAATGTTTTAAACATTTGGATTGGTTTTGTAACATTTTAAAATTTTGGCTTAAATCGCTAAAAATATGTAACGTTTGTAAAGATTTTAGCTTTTTATCAATTTAAGCTAAACGTTTACAAATGTTACGAAACAAGTCCAAACGTTTAAAATGTAACGAAACAAGACCAAACGTTTCACATTTTTAGCGATTTAAACCAAACGCTTGGATTTGTTTCGTAACATTTGTAAACGTTTTGCTTAAATCGCTAAAAAGGGGAAACGTTTCGCTTAAAAACTGAAACGTTTGGTTTTGTTTCGTAACGATTTTAAACGTTTAGCTCAAATCATTAAAAAGGTGAAACGTTTGGATTTCTTTCGTAACAATTTTAATGTTTTAAACGTTTGGATTGGTTTCGTAACGTTTAAATATTTGGCTTAAATCTCTAAAAAGGTGACACGTTTGGATTTCTTTCGTAACAATTTAAATGTTTGGATGTTTAGCTTAAATTGAAAAAAAGGGGAAACATTTTGATTTATTTCTTAGGGTTTGTAAACATTTGGCTTAAATCGCTAAAAATGTGAAACGTTTGGATTGGTATCATAATGTTTGTAAATGTTTGGCTTAAATTCCTAAAAAGGGGAAACGTCTGTAAACAATCGCTAAAAATGTGAAATGTTTGGATTTGTTTCGTAACGTTAGTAAACGTTTAGCTTAAATCGCTAATAAGGTGAAACGTTAGGGTTCGTTTCGTAATGTTTTAAACGTTTGGGTTGGTTTCGTAACGTTATATACGTTTGGATTTGTTTCTTTAAGTTTTAAACGTTTGGATTTGTTTCATAACATTTGTAAACGTTTCGCTTAAATCACTAAAAATGTGAAACGTTTGGATTAGTTTCGCAACGTTTAAACGTTTGTATTGGATTCGTAACGTTTTAAAAGTTTGGATTCGATCGTTAAAAAGGTTAAACGTTTGGATTGATTTCGTAACGTTTTAAACGTTTGGTTTAATTCGCTAAAAAGGTGAAAAGTTTGGATTTTTTTCGTAACGTTTGTAAACGTTTGGCTTAAATTGCTATAAAGGTCAAACGTTTGGATTGGTTTTGTAACATTTTAAGCGTTTGAATTTGTTTCGTAACATTTTAAACGTTTGGATTTGTTTCGTAACGTATTAAACGTTTCGATTTGTTTTGTAATATTTTAATCTTCTGACTTAAATCGCTAAAAATGAGAAACGCGCTAAAAAGGTGAAACGTTCTGATTTGTTTTCGTAACGTTTTCAACTTTTGGATTAAATCGCTAAAAAGATAAAACGTTTGGATTGGTTTTGTAATGTTTGTAAAAGTTTGGCTTAAATCGATAAAAAGGCAAAACATTTGGATTTGTTTCGTAACGTTTTAAAAGTTTGGCTTAAATCGCTAAAAATGTGAAAAGTTTGGATTTGTTTCTTAACGTTTTTAACGTTTGGCTTAAATCGCTAAAAATGTGAAACGTTTGGATTTGTTTCGTAACATTTTAAACGTTTGGATTGGTTTTGTAACGTTTGAGATTTGTTTCGTAACGTTTTAAATGTTTGGATTGGTTTCGTAACGTTTTAAACGTTTGGCTTAAATAGCTAAAATGTGAAATGTTTGGATTTGTTTCGTAACATTTGTAAACGTTTGGCTTTAATCGCTAAAAAGGGGAAACCTTTGGTTTTGTTTCGTAACGTTAGGAAATGTTTGGATTGGTTTTGTAACGTTTTAGATGTTTGGGATAAATTTCCAAAAAGGTGAATTGTTTGGTTTTGTTTCGTAACGTTTGGATTCGTTCGTAACATTTTAAATCTTTGGCTTAATTTGCTAAAAAGGTGAAATGTTTGGATTGGTTTCATAACGTTGGTAAATGTTTGGCTTAAATCGCTAAAAGGGGAAACGTTTGGATATGTTTCGTGACGTTTGTAAACGTTTGCCTTAAATCGCTAAAAATGGGAAACGTTTGGATTTGTAAACGTTTGGCTTAAATTGCTAAAAATGGGAAACTTTTGGATTTGTTTCGTAACGTTTGTATATGTTTGGCTTAAATAGCAAAAAAGGTGAAACTTTTCGTAACGTTTTAAACGTTTGGATTGGTTTCTTAACGTTTTAAACATTTGGCTTAAATTGCTAAAAAGGTGAATTTTTTTGATTTGTTTCGTAACGTTTTAAACGTTTGTATTTATTTTGTAACGTTTGTAAAGGTTTGGCCTAAATCTCTAAAAAGGTGAAATGTTTGGATTTGTTTTGTAATGTTTGTAAACGTTTGACTTAAATCGCTAAAAAGGTTAAACATTTGGTTTTGTTTCGTAACGTTTGTAAACGTTAGGAAACAAAACCAAACAAAACTGATCCAAACGTTTAAAACATTACGAAACAAAACCAAACGTTTACAAACAATACGAAATAAATTCAAATGTTTCACCTTTTTATCGATTGATGCCAAACATATACAAACATTACGAAATAAAACCAAATGTTTCACCTTTTTAAACGTTTCACCTTTTTAAATTTTTGGCATAAATCGCTAAAAAAGTTCAAACGCTTATAAACGTTACAAAACAAATTCAAACGTTTCACCTTTTTAGCAATTTAAGACAAATGTTTACAAACGTTACAAAACAAATCCAAACGTTTTACTTTTTAGCGATTTAAGCCAAACGTTTACAAACGTTCCAAAACAAATCCAAACCTTTACAAACGTTACGAAACAAAACCAAACGTTTCACCTTTTTAGTGATTTAAGTTAAACATTTACAAACGTTACAAAATAAATACAAACGTACACCTTTTTAGCGATTTAAGCCAAAACTTTACAAACGTTACGAAACAAATTCAAATGTTTTAAACGTTTGGATTGGTTTCGTAACATTTTAAATGTTTGGCATAAATCGGTAAAAAGGTGAAACGTTTGGATTTGTTTCGAAATAGTTTCGTAACGTTTTAAACATTTGGCTTAAATCGCTAAAAAGTTGAAACGTGAAATGTTTGGATTTATTTCATAATGTTTTAAACGTTTGGCTTAAATCGCTAAAAAGGTGAAAGGTTTGGATTTGCTTTGTAATGTTTTAAACGTTTGGATCAGTTTTGTAACCTTTAAACGATTTGTCTTAAATCGCTAAAAAGGTGGAACATTTGGATTTGTTTCGTAACGTTTTAAATGTTTGGATTGGTTTCGTAATGTTTTAAATGTTTGCCTTTAATTGCTTAAAAGGTGAAATATTTGGATTTGTTTCGTACTGTTTGTAAACATTTGGCTTAAATCGTTAAAAAGGTGAAACATTTGGATTTGTTTCGTAACATTTATAAACGTTTGGCTTCAATCGTTAAAAAGGTGAAACATTTTGGATTTGTTTCATAACATTTGTAAACGTTTGGGTTAAATCGCTAAAAAGGATTGGATTTGTTTCGTAACGTTTTAAACGTTAGGATTTGTTTCGTAGCGTTTTAAACGTTTGGATTTGTTTCGTAACGTTTGTAAACGATTTGCTTAAATCGCTAAAAAGGTGAAACGTTGGATTTGTTTCGTAACGTTTTAAACCTTTGGCTTAAATTGCTAACAATGTCAAATGTTTGGATTCATTTCGTAACGTTTTAAATGTTTGGATTTGTTCTGTAACGTTTTTAAATGTTGTCTTAAATCACTAAAAAGGTGAAACGTTTGAATTTGTTTCGTAACATTTTAAACGTTTGGTTTTATTTCGTGATAACTAGTCGATTGGGGGCGTGTCTCAGGTCCGAAGATGTCTTCTAGGGTGTACCTGAAAACCACAATATAACCGTTAAAAGAGCGCCGGAAAGTGATTTTGGCCAACCGCTCCGACGGTCAAGTCAATAAGAGTTTTAGTGAGAGAAAGAAGAAGAAGTGATAGGAGTTAAGAGTTGAGAGAAAAAGAGTATTAACCTTTTTACCTACTGTTTCCTTGTCTTTTATATTATACCTTTGTTCCTCTTTGTCTAGGCCTACAAGTAAGATGCAATTCTCTTTGTCTATGTAGAGAATGTTGGAGATATTAGAGTACCTTCTGTCAGACTTTGTCTCTGTAAATAGGACGGCTCTTTCTCGGTTGGCCGAGATGGCTATTAGTCTTTGTGGGGTCTTCTTTGGATGGCCGAGTAAGCCTTTATGTATGATTTTGATCGGTTTACCGAGGTGGTGTCCGGTTCGGTTAATGCCGAGTTCTGCCTTTGCTATTTGTTTGCTTCGTTCTCCCAGCTGGGTGATGTCAGTTTTGGTGGTTTGTGTGCTCGGTTAAGTTCCTTTTTTGAGATTGTTCCATCTATCTAGTTATCACAAGTCCCCCCTAGTCTTTACGGATATTTATGTCTGTGTTCGGTTTATTTTTACTGTATTTGGTTTTTTCTTGTTCGGATTTGACCTTGTTTTATCGTTACTGTTTGGTGTCCTTTGGATTGCTTACTTGTTTTGTACGTTTTGTTGACACGTGTCTTTCATTTACTGCCGTCTTTTGATATCTGTTTTCCACTAGCACATTTATTGAGGCGTCGTTTCAGTTGCCCCGCTTCGGTATATAAACCCCCATTTTTTCATTTGTCTAGTTTTTTTTCTTCTTTCTTTTCTCTCTACTTCCTCTTGCTTCTGCTTTCTTGGGGTTTGATTCTCTACTTTCAAAGATTTCATCAGTAAGTTCTTTTTTTTCTTTCGTTTTTGATCCTCTTTGCTATTGGTTTTTCTTCTTTTTTCTTTTTTCTTCGTGTTCTTGGGGTTTATTACCTCTAGGTTGGTATAGTTGGGTTGGGTGATTTGATTTTAGCTATTTTTTCTTCTCGGTTAGAGTAATGTCTTCTATGGAGAATTCCCAGAACGTAGTTCATGAGGTACATGGGGATGATGGGGGGGGTCGGATAATTAATCCCCTAAGAATAATAATGAGGCCGAGCAGTCCGACTCAACTGAGGAACATTTTGTTTATTTTCTTAGGACAAACAGAGTAGAGTAGGCCGGTTGCTCGAAAGCGACCTCCAGTGTTCGACCAAGACGAATAAGGCTTAGGAGTAGTAAAACTGCTGAGAGCTGCAAGGTTAGGATGGAAACTACCTTCGCTGAGCTAAACCAAGGTTATATAGATTATCTTATTTCCCAATTTAATTTACGTGAGGGTTTCAAATTATATTTGTCTCCCCCTGGTTTGACCATAAACAGTCCAGTTGATTCGGATTTTGTAGTAATAAGCGTAGACCACCTTCATTCCGGTGCACACATCCCCTTCCAAGTTGATTTGATGGCTTTCCTAAAGTTCTATAACATGCCCAATTTGTCTATTTCAACCAAATGGTATTAGGCACTTCCTTTGTCTTCGAAAGTTATGTCAGCAGCGCAAGATTCCTTTCTCGGTGGAATTCATTGCTAGCATATATGGTCTTCTCTTCGGGGGTTCCCATGGTTTTTCTTCCTATAAGATCCTAAAGTCTGAGCCTAAGCATGTTATAGAGAAGGTTTCTACCTCGGTTAAGAGGTTTAGGGAGGATTGGTTTCGTATTCGGCATCTGACCGCTTTTGTTGACTTGCCTCAGCGGTTGGTACATCCCCTGTAACTTTTCTAAAGCGGGATGCCGAAGGTGTCAAAAATCATATGCTTGTCCAGGACATTTTGAAGACGACTGGTCCCTTAAATACCTATGCTATTATTCTTACACTGCCAATTGCTAAGTTTGATCCTAAACGGGAAGGTTATTCTCAGTTTTCAATTCCTTTTTTTATTTGTTTTCATTTTGTGTTTTTGCTGGTGTGTCTTCTCAGTTTGTTTTTATGCAGTTTTTAATATGGCTACTTTTAATGCAGCTCGGCAAAAGGGTAATGGTGGGGCTGTGAAAAATCCTTTAGCTACCGAGGTTGGGGGTGGAAGCAAAGCTGCTGGAAAGAAACCTGTATCGGTTGCTCGGACTGTGACTGCTGCTAAACTGTTGTCTACGGTTCCTCCTCTGTCCAAGGCTGTTGAGAGGAAACGTTTGGACAAAAGTAAAGAACATTTTTCTTTAGCCGGGTAAAAGGATGAGATTGTTGTTCCCGGCGTGCAGGAAGTAGTCATAGGGGGCACAGTCTTCCGTTCCTTCTGAGCAGGCTCTGGTCTCTTCTTCGTCGAGGAAGAAGATAAGGACTGAAGAGTTGGGGGCAAACGTGGTTAACCTGGATGATTTAAAAACTGTTGATTCTTTTTCCATGTTGGTTCGCCTGGCAAAGATGGTGTCTCTTCCCAGAGATCGGGAAGCTCTTGTTGTCACTCCCCGGGAGAATTATCTTGACACGAGTGTGTCTATCTCCTTTTAGGTATGCTTAATTTTATTATTTTGTTTTGTTTTTTGCATTATGCTTTTTCCTAAGCTTTTGTTCGGGTTTCTTTTCAGCTTATCAATCACCTATTGGGTGTTCGGTCTTTTCAAGAAAACTTGGCTGCACAAGCTTCTAAAAATCGGGAGAAATTGACAACCTCGGTGGTCGATTTGGAAAAGGAGTAGCTTCAAAGGGCCAATGCGGAGTCTGTTTTGGCTAGCAATACGGAGAAGTTCTATGCTAGAATTGAGGAGTTGAACAAAGAGCTTGCTGACTTGGTTAAGGAGAGGAATGAGCTTGCTCTCGTGAGAGATACTGCTGAGAAAGAGAAGAAGGAGCTTCGAGACCGGTTAATTGATGAGTTTGCTAAGGAGAAGGCGGATCTGCATAAGACCATTGACGGTCATCATAAGAGTTGCATGAGGCTTCATGATATTCTTGATGACACTATCAAAATTATTGAGACTCAACGAGATGATCTGATGGTCGAGTTCGCAAAACTTACTGATGCTATGAAGGATGATCTTAAAGAGCGTGTTGGGCCTCTTCTCCGACCTGAGGTTGATCAATCCTGTTTGTACTTGGATATGGACGACATGTACCATAAACTCCAAGCTAAACGAAAACTTGCTGAAGAGCGAAGTGCCAAGGACTTTGAGGCTGAGCTGCGGAAGGAGCTTGAGGATGATGTTATTCCCTTTAAAGATGGTGTGGAGGTTGGAAGTGATGACGGTGTGATTAGGTCTCTTACTCTTCTGTTGGACGTTCGGCATTATGAGGAAGCTGGTTTGAGTGAGGCGGAGGTACCCCTTCTGGGCCTTGTCTGTCAATGCCTGATGACGTCAGTAATGCTGTAATTGACTAGTTCCGTCCTAGACAGTTTATCTTTTTCTAACAGAGTGAATTTGCTCAAGTAATATATCGGTTTTTTTGGTTGTGTATAATTTAGTTTGTTTTTTTACTAATTTACCAAGTTTTGTCTCGGTTTTATGCTTTGTGTTTTTTATTGCTTCAATTTTTAGATTGGGTTTTGGAATGTTTGGAGCATTTATTTTGCTTTGTTTTGCGTCGTGGCTCATATCGGTTAAAGTGATTACTTTGACTTGGTGTGAATTATGGCTTTAATCTGTTCAAACGATTGTTTTCACTTACTTTAAGCGATGGCTTAAATCGGTTTAAAGAGATTTTTTAGGCATATTTTAAGATATGGCTTAAATTGGTTAAAAAGCGATTGCTTTGGCTTGGTTTAAGCTACAGCTTATCTCGGTTAAAGCGATTGCTTTGACTTGTTTTAAGCTATTGCTTATCTTGGTTAAAACAATTTTTTTGACTTGTTTTAAGCTATAGGTAATCTTGGTTAAAGCGATTGCTTTGACTTGTTTTAAGCTATGGCTTATCTCAGTTAAAGCAATTGCGTTGACTTGTTTTAAGATGTGGCTTATCTCGGTTAAAGCGATTGCTTTGACTTGTTTTAAGTTATTGCTTATCTCGGTTAAAGTGATTGCTTTGGCTTGTTTTAAGCTCTGACACATTTGCTTTTTCTTTTTCTTTTATTGATAGAGGAAAAACTTGTATTCTTGGCTACAACTGACTTTCACTTGAATGCAAGTGAAAAAACCCCTGACAGACTCAATAACTTGAAACTTTACTGATAGAACCTCATAAGAACTCTGGCATTCCAGGTTCTTGGTAAATCCTAACATAATGGATATGTTGATCAATCTTCCTGACGTTTCTGGTCTTCCAAGGGCTTTCGTTAGCAGTTGGTTTGTTCGGAATATCACCGAGTGGGCTTGAAAATATCTCTTTAGCTTTTCCACCATTAACACAAGGGTGAATGCGAACTTCTCTATTTTGCTATATCTGAGATCGGGGCCTTTCAATAATTTGCTCGTATAGTATACTGATTTCTGCTCTCCTCCTTCTTCTTTGAAAAGCACCGATGCTATTATCGTGTTGGTGACACTTAGGTATAAGTATATGATTTTTCTTTCTTCGGGCCTGCCGAGCAGTGGTGGTGAGCTCAGGAAATTTTTGAGCTCCTCGAAATATTTTTGGCATTCCTCATTCCATTCAAAGTTTTTTTTACGTTTCTCAGTGTTTTGAAAATGGGAGACACCTCTTTGCCGAGTTTGACACAAATCGTTCGAGAGCTGTGATCCTTCCATTAAGTTTTTGAACCTCTTTGGCTATCCTTGGTGCTCTCATTTCTATGATTGCCTTTGTTTTTTCTGGGTTCACTTCAATGCCTTTTTGGGAGATGAGAGGAAATTTCCTGTTGGAACCCCGAAAGCGCATTTATCCGGGTTTAATTTGAGCTTGTTTTTTTTAGCTTTTCGAAGAATTGTTCTAGGTCTTTTGCGTGGTCTTCTATCTTTTTGGACTTGACGATGATGTCATCCATATAAACTATCATATTCTGACCGATTCGGTCATTGAATACGAAATTCATCAACCGCTGATAAGTTGCTCCGGCATTTTTCAAGCCAAAGGGCATTTGTTTGTAGCAGTAGGTTCCTTTTTTGGTTATGAAACTTGTTTTTTCTTCATCATCTTTGTGAATCGGTATCCGGTGGTATCCTTGAGCTGCATCTATCAATGAGTAGACTTCGTAGCCACTAGTTGAATCGACTAACTGGTCGATGTTCGATAGAGGGTAGCTGTCTTTTGGGCATGCTCGGTTTAGATCTGTGAACTCTATGCATATTCTCCACTTCCTATTCGGAGGATAACATTGTAAGCGAGTGGCATGTTTACTGCCATGAACAGTGACTTGAAATTTTTAGCGATGCCCACTAGGCCTCCCTCTGGCGTTGCATTCTCTTGTCCTAGCTCACCGGTGCTCCTCCTAGCCCGACAAGAGGAGTTTTGACCGGTTTGAGGTTTAACACTGAGCATCCAAATCTGAGGTTTGCCTCTTTTGTAATGAGATTTATCGAGCTTCCTTCATCCACTAGCTGCCTCATTACCCATAAGTTTTCTATTAGACCTAAGATGAACAGGGGGTCGTGGTGCGGAAAATCTACACCTTCGCCATCTGCTGGACCAAAGCTGACCTCAGGTAGGGGTGTGGCTACCCTGATATTCATCACCATTCTTTTGTCTTTTGCGCCTGCCATGTTTGTACTCGGGATCAGCCATACCTCCTGCTATTGTGTTGATTACTCCCGATACATTTTGCCTCTTTGGTAGTGGTCCATCGTCTCTATTTCCGCTATGCTCTCCTTGGTTAGTGCTACCCGAGTTGTAAATTTCATTCTGTGCCATAAAATCTTTCAGTCTGCCTACTTGCACCAATCAGTCGATTTCTTTTTTGAGGCTTCCGCATTCATCAGTGACATGCCCATGTCCGTCATGAAACTAACAGTACTTTTTCAGTCCCCTTCAATTTGTAACTTCGGAGGGTAGTGCACCGGTTCGTTGTTGTTTTGAATCCACATCAGAATGTGTGATCTTGGTGTGTTTAGTGGGATGAAAGCTTGATCTTCTATTTTGACCGGCCGGTGGCTTTCTGCTCGGTAAGGTACTGGTGGTCTTTGTTCTCTTGGTTTGAACCTGTCATGTCTGTTGTTCTGATTGAAGGGTTGTCTGGTGATACTTAATTGAGCGGCCGAGTTAGAAGCTTTCCTTATACGATCTTCATCGAGATTGATGAAGTTCCATGCTCGATTCATCAGTTCAGGGTAAGTTTCTACCGGGTTTGTAATCAGGTTATCTTGGAATGTGTTCATGGTGGTATTGTCGTTCATGGCGTCTATTGTTGTGTCGTCATTCAGATCTTCTACTAGTATGGCTTCTTCGTTGAACCTGGTGACAAATTTTTTTAAACTTCCCCTAGTTTTTAGTGGCACAGCTTGAGGTTGTTGGATGTTTTCCTTCGTTATATGCTCGGTGCGAAGTGAGTTCAGAAAGCATCTGCTAACTCATCAAAACTGTGAATTCATCCTTCTTTCAAGCTTTGGTACCAGATTGCGGCCGGTCCTTTCAGAGTGGTTGGGAAAATTTTGCATATTACTGCTTTAGATAAGCTCTGGACCATCATGATTACCTGGAAACAACTCAGGTGTGTTTTAGGGTCACTTCTTCCGCTTTAGTGGTCTAATGTCGGCATTTTGTAATATAATGGGAAAGGTTCGTCTCAGATTTCCGTCGCTAGAGAGTCCTGATCTTGAGGTAACTTGGTTTTCTCGGTTCTTTTCTTTTTAACTTTTCTATCTCGGTTCGTACTCTTTCTGTTATATCCTGTTCCAGGTTTTTTCTTTGGCCGAGTCCGGCGCCTGAACTGTGCACATTTCTTTGGCCGAATCCGGCGCCTGAACTGTGCACATTCGTGCGTTGACTTCTTCTGGTTTTTGTGGCCGGTTTGGTTTACATGTTAAGTTCTTGGGGTTTGTTGATCTAGTGCGTTCTTTTACGGGGTTACACCATCAGGGGAAGCGTCAAACGCGGTTTGTCCCTAATAGAATTCTGGTGGGTGAGGGGGTGGAGCTGGCACATATGGTGGGGTGGTATTATTGCCTCGAGAGGTGGTAGGGGGTGGTGGCCGAGCATTGCCTTGCTGTAACTGCAGGAGGAAAGCTAGTTGCCAAGCGTGGAACTCGATGTACTCTTGTATCTGTGTCGGGGTGGGGTTTTATTTTTTGATGACGGGTATTACCAAGGGTGTGGAAGTAACTACCGGAGTGAATGAGAGGTTGTTGGGAGCTATACCCGGTCGTAGGGAAACGTTTTGGGGCATTTGATGTGTGGGTATGAAGTATGACGTGGGTGGGATGGATCCCGAGAATGGCATTCCCCAAGGATAGTGAGTGGTGACTCCAGATGTCGTTCCTAGGTGAGTGCCTCCACCAGATGTTGTTACCGGGCAGAACGAGCAGCCACCTGTGCCCTATGTACCGGAGCGTTTAAATCGACCTCAACGACGTTGTCCTGGGTGTCTGTTTCCTTTGCGAGGAGATCGTCATCTTCTACTCTACTCATTTTCCAACGCCCGCTGGTGAGGTAGAAAGGGGGAAAATTTCTCGTTTTTCTTTCCCACGAACGGTGCCAAATGATAACTAGTCAATTGAGGCGTGTCTCAGGTCCGGAAATGTCTTATAGGGTGTACCTGAAAACCACAACACAACCGTTAGAAGGGCGCCAGAAGGTGATTTCGATCAACCGTTCCGACGGTCAAGTCAAAAAGAGTTTTAGTGAGAGAAAGAATAAGTGTTTTAGTGAGAGAAAGAATAAGTTTTAGTGAGAGAAAGAATAAAAAGAGTATTAACCTTCTTACCTACTTTTTCATAGTCTTTTATACTATACCTTTATTCCTCTTTGTCTGGGCCGACAAGTCTGATGCAATTCTCTTTGTCTGTGCAGAGAATGTTGGAGATGTAATAGTACCTTCTCTCAGACTTTGTCTTTGTAACTAGGACGGATCTTGCTCGGTTGGCCGAGATGGCTATTATGTTTTGAGGGGTCTTCTTCGGATGGCCGAGTAAGCCTTTATGTATGACTTTGATCGGTTTACCAAGGTGGTGTCCAGTTCTGCTAATGCCGAGTTCTGCCTTTGCTATTTGTTTGCTTCGTTCTCCCTGCAAGGTAATGTCGGTTTTGCTCGTATGTGTACTCGGTTAAGTTCCTTTTTTGAGATTTTTCCATCTATCTTGTTATCATTTCGAAACATTTGTAAACGTTTGGCTTAAATCACTAAAAAGTTCAAATGTTTTTATTTGTTTCGTAACGTTTGTAAATGTTTGGCTTAAGTCGCTAAAAAGGTGAAACGTTTGGATTTGTTTCTTAACGTTTGTAAACGTTTGGCTTAAATCGCTAAAATTGTGAAACTTTTGGATTTGTTTCGTAACATTTTAAACATCTGGATTCGTTTTGTAACGTTTTAAACGTTTGGCTTAAATCGCTAAAAAAGTGAAACGTTTGGATTTGTTTTGTAACGTTTGTAAATGTGTGGCTTAAATTGCGAAAAAAAGTGAAACGTTTGGATTTGTTTACAAACGTTACGAAACCAATCCAAACTTTTATAACGTTAAGAAACAAATCCAAACGTTTCACCTTTTTAGCAAGTTACTCCAAATGTTAAAAACGTAACGAAACCAATTCAAACGATTACAAATATTACGAAACAAATTCGAACGTTTCATCTTTTAAGCGATTTAAGCCAAACATTTAGAAACGTTCCAAAACAAATCCAAACGTTTTACCTTTTTAGTTATTTAAGCTAAACGTTTAAAACCGTTACAAAACAAACCCAAACGTTTCACCTTTGTTGCAATTCAAGCCAAACATTATGAAAGCCAAACGTTTAAAACGCTACAAAACAAATCCAAACGTTTAATACGTCACGAAAGAAATCCAAACGTTTCCCATTTTTAACGAATTAAGCCAAACGTTTACAAACGTTACGAAACAAATCCAAACGTTTCACATTTTTAGAGATTTAAGACAAACATTTAAAACGTTACAAAACCAATCCAACCTTTTTAGCGATTTAAGCCAAACGTTTACAAACGCTACGAAACAAATCCAAATGTTTCACCTTTTTTAGCGATTTAAGCCAAATGTTTAAAAACGTTTACAAACGTTACAAAACAAATCCAAATTTTCACCTTTTTAGTGATTTAAGCCAAACGTTTACAAACGTTACAAAACAAATCCAAACGTTTAAAACGTTACGAAACAAATCCAAATGTTTCACCTTTTTAGCGATTTAAGCCAAAAGTTTAAATCATTACGAAATCAATCCAAACATTTCCCCTTTTTAGAAGTTTGAGCCAAACATTTACAAACATTACGAAACAAATCCAAACGTTTAACCTTTTTAGCAATTTAAGCCAAACGTTTACAAACGTTACAAAACCAATCCAAACGTTTAAAACGTTACGAAACAAAAACAAACGTTTCACCTTTTTAGCAATTGAAGCTAAGCATTAACAAACGTCACGAAACCAATCCAAACATTTAAAACGTTACGAAACAAATCCAAACGTTTCACCTTTTTAGCGATCTAAGCCAAACGTTTACAAACGTTACGAAACCAATCCAAACATTTAAAACATTACGAAACAAATCAAACGTTTCACCTTTTTGGCTTAAATTGCTAAAAAGGTGAAACATTTGGAACCGTTTGGATTTGTTTCGTAACCTTTGTAAACGTTTGGCTTAAATCGCTAAGTGAAACGGTAAAAAGGTAAAACGTTTGGTTTTGTATCATAACGTTTGTAATCGTCTAGCTTAAATCACTAAAAAGGTAAAACGTTTGGATTTGTTTCGCTACATTTTAAGCCAAACGTTTACAAACGTTGCGAAACAAATCGAAACATTACGAAACAAATCCAAACGTTTCATAATTTTAGCGATTTAAACCAAACGTTTATAAATGCTACGAAACAAATCCAAATGTTTAACCTTTTTAGTGATTTAAGCCAAACATTTACAAATGTTACGAAACAAATCCTAACGTTTTCCCTTTTTAGTGATTTAAGCCAAACATTTACAAACGTTACGAAACAAATCCAAACGTTTAAACCCATACGAAACAAATTCAAACGTTTCACCTTTTTAGCGATTTAATCCAAACATTTTCAAAAGTCACGAAACAAATGCTAACGTTTCACCTTTTTAGCAAATTTAAGCCAAACGTTTATAAACGTCATAAAACCAATGCAAACATTTCACCTTTTAGCGATTTAAGCCAAAAGTTTAAAATGGTACAAAACCAATCCAAACGTTTAAAACGTTACGAAACAAATCCAAACGTTTCAACTTTTTAGTGATTTAAGTCAAAAGATTAAAACGTTACAAAACCAATCCAAATGTTTACAACGTTAAGAAACAAATCGAAACGTTTGTAAACGTTTGGATTGGTTTCGTAATGTTTTAAACGTTTGGATTGGCTACGAAAAAATCCAAACGTTTAACCTTTTTAGCGATTTAATCCAAACATTGTAAACGTTCGGCTTAAATCGCTAAAAAGTTGAAACATTTGGATTGGTTTTATAACGTTTGTAAATGTTTTGGCTGAAATCGCTAAAAAAGGGAAACGTTTGAATTTGTTTCGTAACGTTTTAAATGTCTGGCTTAAATCACTAAAAAGGTGAAACGTTTGGATTTTTTATAACGTTTGTAAATGTTTGGCTTAAATAACTAAATAGGTGAAACGCTTGGATTTGTTTCGTAACGTTTTAAACTTTTGGATTTGTATCACTAAAAATGTGAACCGTTGGATTGATTTTGTAGCGTTTTAAACGTTTGACTTAAATTGCTTAAAAGGTGAAATGTTTGGCATGGTTTCGTAACGTTTGTAAACGTTTGGCATAAATTGCAAAAAAGGTGAAACGTTTGGTTTTGTTTCGTTACCTCTGTAAACGTTTAGATTTGTTTCATAATGATTTAAATGTTTGGATTGGTTTCGAAACTTTTTAAACGTCTGGCTTAAATTGCTAAAAAGAAGACGTTTTAATTTGTTTCGTAACGTTTGTAAACGTTTGGCTTAAATCGCTAAAAAGATGACACGTTTGGATTCATTTCGAAACGTTTGTAAACGTTTGGATTTATTTCGTAATGTTTTTAACTTTTGGATTGGTTTCGTAAAATTTGTAAACGTTTGATTTAAATCGCTAAAAAGGTGAAACGCTTGGATTTGTTTTGAAATGTTTTAAACGTTTGGTTTTGTTTCGTAACGTTAGTAAATGTTAGCAACGTTTGGCTTAATTCGCTAAAAAGGTGAAATGTTAGGATAAATTGCTAAAAAGATGAAATTTTTGGATTTGTTTCGTAACGTTTTAAACATTTGAATTTGTTTTGTAACATTTTAAATGTTTCGCCTAAATCACTAAAAAAATGAAAAGGTGAAACATTTGGTTTTATTTCGTAAAAACGTTACGAAAAAAAATGAAATGTTTGGATTGGTTTCGTAACGTTTGTAAACGTTCGGCTTAAATAGTTAAAATGGTGAAATGTTAGGATTTGTTTTGTAACGTTTGAATTGGTTTCGGTTTCACTTTTTAGTGATTTAGGCAAAACGTTTACAGATGATACGAAACAAATCCAAATGTTTCCCCTTTTTAGCTATTTAAGCCAATCATTTAAAATGTTGCGAAATTAATATAAACGTTTTACCTTTTTAGATATTTAAGCCAAACGTTTACAAACGTTACGAAACCAATCCAAACGTTTAAAACGTTATGAAACAAATCCAAACATTTAACCTTTTAAGCGATTTAAGCCAAACGTTTACAAAAGTTACGAAACAAATCTCAACATTTCACCTTTTTAGCGATTTAAGCCAAACGTTTAAAACATTACGAAACCAATCCAAATGCTTAAAAACTTACGAAACGAATCCTATTGTTTCACCTTTTTAGTAATTTAAGCGAAACGTTTAAAACGTTATGAAACCAATCAAAACATTTAAAACGTTACGAAACAAATCCAAATGCTTCACATTGTAAGCGATTTAAGCCTGTTTATACCCAATTTTTAATGTTAATTATTTGAGTTTTCTTTCATCAATTTCATATACGTTAATAATACAATAAAAGAAAATAATGAACAAATGAAAAATGAATGAACCAAATTTCAGATTTATATTAATATGAGAATTGTCGAGTTATAGGGAAATAATAAACAAATATTTCTCGAATCAGATTTGGGCCCGGAAGATTAACCGAGGGCATCGTCCATTTCATCATTTTCGAACGGCTAAGAATTTAAGCCTATTAAAATGCATATATTGAGTTTGGATTTTAAAAAATGGACTTTAAACCTATTGGGCTCAGAATATTTTATCTTCACAGCCCAAGTGTAGTATCTATTATCCATTTTTAGGTTAAGCCCAAAAATTAAAATGACTCAATACACACATTTTAATAAAAACTTAAATCCAAAACCAATAAAAGGGACTATTGTACATAATACAATCATATGTTACAATTAATGAATTGATGGACAATTTTGTCAATTTTGAGAATATAAGGGACCATTCCGCCATCTTTGCAATCTTTAAGAACCAAACAGGGCTGCTTCAGAAGATTAAAGGCTAATCCGAAATTTGCCAAGGGACCATTTTGTACTCTTTTCGCGCAAGGGGCAAATTGCTAATTTATTTTATTCCAGGGACCCAATTGAATTTTGGACGAAATTGAAGGACCAAATCGAACAGTTTCCCATATTTTGTCTTTTACAATATTCAAGAATAGTGGAATTCTTGTAACATAAGTACACTTAACGTTATTAAAACTATTT
The DNA here is from genome assembly GCF_937616625.2 of Mercurialis annua. Lineage (NCBI taxonomy): Eukaryota > Viridiplantae > Streptophyta > Magnoliopsida > Malpighiales > Euphorbiaceae > Mercurialis > Mercurialis annua. The sequence continues at coordinate 22,412,192 of NC_065577.1, read as the reverse complement.
ATTTAAGCTAAATGAGCATAAATCATATATAAATCATGATTAAGCCAAATTAATCTGAATTAACTAATTTACAGAAATTCCACTGGCAGCCCTTATAAATAGAGGGGCCTGCTGCTAAAAGAGGACAACAAAAAAAAGAAAAGAAAACTCTACTAAAGAGAAGTATGGTCTTGTAAGAATTTTGAGTGTGAAAATATCACAAAATCTTGCTCATATTTAAGCATTTCCTGCTCTCTAAAAAAGGTGAAGGCAAAGATATCTCTAATTTACACAAACACAAAAGCAAGCCAGGATTCTTCAAACCAACATTCGGTGTGATTAATGTACAATATTTAATACTACTAGTCTTTTACAGCATTTTATTTTCCTTAAGCATACATATAATTAGCATTTTGTTTAGTATCAATGTGTTATTAGCAATACTTATATTTACTAACCATATCAATACAAATCAGAAAATCCTTACCAATATTGACAGTCAAACAAATCAACAATCATCCTATCAATCATCTCCTACAATCAAGGGAAATTAATCATGTTCATATTAAAAATATAGGAAATTTATATTAGTGTATCATTGTAATTATATCAATTATTCTTGCTATACTTAACATTGTAATCCTATGTGGTATCACAATGCCATCAACGATTTCAAAAACATTCACCAACCTTGTCTTATGTGGTATCACAACGCCATCAACGATCCGCAACAAACAACCTCCGACCAAAACGCTTCACCTTCAACCCACCCTTGCCTCAACTCCGTTCCACCATGACACACACTGTGCAAGAAACCCTGATTCCCAACCCGCATGAAACCACAAAACCCTTAATTGTTCTCAACTTAAGCCATCTCATTAAGTTGACACCACTTAATTATTCCTCATGGATTTTTCAGTTAACGAATATACTTTTCGGGCTCAGCTTACTCGGTTTCCTGGATGGATCCGAGTCTCCACCACCCGCCACCATCCTTGACTCTGAGACAAATGAAAAATCCAACCCCGCTTACTTGACTTGGCTCAAGCAAGACGGACTGATTCTTGGTGCCTTAATGGGTACTATCTCTTCTGCCCTCCAATCCTTAATTGTAAGGGCTAAAACCACTAAGGAGGCTTGGGACATCCTTGCCCATACTTACGCAAACCCCTCGCTTGCGCATATTATGCAACTTGAAGACAAATTTGACTACATTGTTAAATCAACGGATCAAACCATCTCAGACTATATGCACTTGATTAAAGCGTGTGTAGACCAACTTGCCCTTATGGGCAAAGTCCTTGATCCCGAAGATATTATCTCCAAGGTCTTAAAGGGCCTTAACTATGAGCTCTATAAAACCGTCATCAACGCCATTAGAGCTCGTGATACACCCATTAGTTTGGAAGCATTACATGAAAAACTACTTTAACACGAACTGATTGTCAAACACCAAGAAACCACCAATCATTTCACCCCATCTGCGAATCCCGCATATCGCCAGAATAACCAGCACCACCATCGTAGTTATTCCAACCACCAACCCAGCTCTCATTACCCACAAACCACCACCCACAACCATCCTAATCCCCTACCCTTCCAAGGGCGAGGTCAGTGGTGCCGTCAAACCGGCCATGTCATTTCCAATTTACCCTTATTCAGGAAACTTTTTCCAACCATTGTCTTCCCGGCGCCACCATCTACTCGCCATAATCAACCACCACAGCAGGCCCACTCGACCACCTACAGAGCACCTCCACCGAACCCAAACTTCCTTCTTGACAGCGGCGCTACCAATCATATCACCCACGATCTGGACACCTTAGCTTTTCATTCTCCTTATACCGGACTGGACAATCTCATCATCAGAGACAGTTCAACTCTTCCGATTGAAAATAATGGTTCTTTTACTCTCCAATCTCTTCAATTCAATAATGTGTTGCATGTTCCAACCATCTCTCGTAATATTCTGTCAATTTTGCAATAATAATGCATTTATACTTTTCCGATTGAAAACAATGCATTGATACTTTTCTAACCTGATTTGTTTTGTTTAAAGCCAATATCATGGAGAATTCTGCTCCAGGGCAGAGTTAAGCAAGGAATTTACGAGTGGTGTCCTCAACAACCAATTGTTCAAACTGATGTCAAAGGAACCGTTCCAATATCTTGGCATCATAAGTTAGGCCACCCATCTTATGATGTAATTAAGATTATTAATAAAAATTTATCTTCACCAATATTGGACTATGAACACTGTCATTCTTGTTGTATTGCTAAGAGAAAACATTTCCCTTTTTTTAATTCTTCACTAAATTCAAACGCACCACTTGATCTTTTGTTCTCGGATTTATGGACTAGCCCGGTCCTATCTCGAGATCACTACAAATACTATATCGTAATCGTAGACCACTTTAGTAAATATGTTTGGTTATATCCATTAAAATGCAAATCCGACACCACGAAAATATTTATTTAATTTAAATAAAACACTTCTTGATAATGGAATATCCCACTCTACATCACTACCTCATACTCCGGAACACAATGGATATGCCGAAAGGCTTCACCATCACATTGTGTAAACGGGTCTAGCTCTCCTAAACCACGCAGGTCTTCCGGCCACTTATTGGCCATTTTCATTTCGTACAACAACTTATCTTATAAACCGACTCCCTACCAAAATCATAAATGGTAACTCACCATATTCTGTTATAAATAATAAACAACCCGATTACACAAAACTCCATAATTTTGGATGTCTTTGTTACCCTTGGTTAAGACCGTATACTAAGAATAAATTAGAAGACCGCTCGCTCTAATTCATGCATTTTTGTTGGCTATTCCATTACTCAAAGCGCATATCATTGTCTTGACCCAAAAACTTATCGCATTTACACTTTAAGACATGTAAAATTGTCGATGACGAGTACCCATTTCGTAAACCATCTGTACCATCATCATCCCCTTTGCCTCACACTGATCCAAATGATTGGTGCACCATGTCCATACCCATTCTTCATTCCGCCAACCCTACACCTCCCTCGACCCCATCTGTCACTAATCCACCTCACACCAAACCACCCATTACTATTGTTTACTCTCGTCGAAATCCTTCTTCCAACCAACAATCTACATCCAACCCCTCTTCGCCCTCGGATCCGAACCCTTTAGACCCCACCTCGACCGCAGCTACTCCATCTTCCTCCGCTGACACCACCTCTATCCATCAACAGCCCACCCAAACCTGCCCTCCACCCTAGTCCAATGCTCTGCCACCTGCCCAAACAGTCACTACTCGCCTCAACAACATTCGTAAACCCAACCCAAAATACGCTAAAGTTGCTACCCTTAACCCGTCTCCTGACAATCTGCCCAACACCGTAAAACAGGCTCAAATACTTCCCCAATGGCGTAATGCAATGTACGACGAGTACCAAGCACTTGAGCAAAACCACACATGGACCCTCGTTCCTCGCTCTCAATCACAAAATGTCATTGGCTGTAAATGGGTATTTCGTAACAAATAGAACCCGGATGGCACCCTAAAACAACACAAGGTCCGACTTGTTGCTAAGGGTTTCCATCAACGCCCGGGTATTGATTATACTGAGAAATTTAGTCCTATTATAAAACCAACAATTGTTCGTCTTATTTTATCTCTAGCTGTTACAAAATCATGGCCTCTTCGTCAATTGGATGTCAACAATGCCTCTCTCCAAGGCAATTTGACTGATAATGTCTTCATGATTCAACCACCCGACTTTGTTGATCAAACAAAACCCAACTATGTTTGTAAACTCCATAAAACAATCTATGGACTAAAACAAGCTCCTCGAGCTTGGTACACTGAATTAAAAACCCATCTACTTACTCAAGGGTTTAAACAATCTATTTCAGATTCATCTTTATTCATTTTACAAACCAAAAGCACTTGTATTTATATGCTAGTTTACGTTGATGATATTATCATCACCGGACCAAATTTAACACACCTACAAACGTTTATTACAACATTATATAAGCGATTTTCCTTAAAAGATCTTGGACCACTGTCGTACTTTTTAGGCTTAGAAGTTATACCAAATGAACTCGGCCTACACCTAAACCAATCTAAATACGTTCACGATCTTCTCACCAAATACACCATGATTGAAGCCAAACCAAATACTACTCATATGGCTACCTCTCCATCACTGCTTCGCGAAGACCATCTACCCATTCACGACCAATCAACTTATCGTGCCATAGTCGGAAGCTTACAATATCTATCTCTAACTCGGCTCGAAATTGCCTTTGTTCTAAACCGCATAGCTCCATTTCTTCATCACCCGACAACTACTCATTGGACCGCTTTGAAACGTCTTATTCGCTACTTGCAAGGGACTCAAACCTTCGGCATCCAACTGTATCGTAATTCACCACTTCGTCTTCATGCATTTTGTGACGCTGATCACGCAGGTGACAAAGACAACTACATCTCCGCAACAGGCTACATCATTTACCTCGGTCGCAATCCTATTTCCTGGTCCTCCAAAAAACAAAGGGGTATAACACTCTCCACGACCGAAGTCGAATTCAGGGCTGTTGCTTCCGTTACAACTGAAACACTTTGGCTCCGCAACCTACTCACCGAGCTTCACATCATCGTCAGCAAATCACCAGCAATTTACTGTGACAACATTTCAGCTACACTTTATGCCAAGAACCCAGTCTTTCACTCTAGAATGAAACACATGGCTCTCTCCTTCCACTTCGTCAAAGAACAACTTCAACTCGGCCAAATTCGCATTCAACATGTCGCCAACAAAGATCAACTGACTGACATTCTCACCAAACCACTACACAAGACTTCATATCATGAGTTACGAACAAAGATTAGACTCACGCATCGGACGTACACCTTGCGGGGGTATATTAACCATATATACAAATCAGAAAATCATCACCAATATTGACAGTCAAACAAATCAACAATCATTCTATCAATCATCTCCTACTATCAGGGGAAATTAATCATGTTCATATTACAAATATAGGAAATTTATATTAGTGCATCATTGTAATTATATTAATTGTTCTTGGTATACTTAACATTGTAATCCTATAAATATGTACCTCATTCAAAAGTAAATATACACATAATTCAAAAACATTCACCAACCTTGTCTTATAATATTTACCATGTTATTATTATTTTGAAACTCTTTGAAGTTGGCAGCAACATTTCTGGGATTAAGAAATATTTGCAGCCAGCTAATGGAAGGTTTTGTGGAGTTAATAAAACCTTCCTATTGCATTTTCCCTTATTTTAGCTCATAAGTAGCTCAAATTCAAACCACATTTTTTATTTTAAATTTTCTCTAGTCTATGAAAAGAAAAATAAATGCCTTTTTAAACCTTGTTAGTAAAATATGAGCCTACCTTTTAAAAGCAGTAAATTTTTTGATAGAAATTACGCAAATCAATAAGAAAACACAAACAATAAATATGCTTAATGAAAGGTCATTTCCATCAATATCAAAACAGTAGATGCAGAATCTATTTATCTTAGTCCATAATTTGTCTATAAATTTCCCATTTATTATTTCAAAAATAATTCATATAAAAAATAGATTATGATGAATAAAATGTGATTATTTTTCTTTAAAGAACTAACACCTTCAGTTTTAAAGCAAGTATATTGAATGATTATCTCTATTTTGTACTTAAGAAATATATAAAAATTTTGCATTTTTAGACATAAAAATATTCAGTTAAAAAATAGATATTCATCATTTTTAAAATAGATCTAGTTTTAAAACCAAAAAAATAAAAAATTCGAAATAATGTTTCATGTATTACTATTAATTATTTATCTCCTTTTTTTTTAAAAAAATAGAAGTTTTGTAAATGTGTCTCTTATTTGTGCCAAAAATTTCTATTGGAGATCAAATCAGTAATAAAACAAAAAAAAAATGCAAATAACAACCATATATTTTTTTTTAAAAGTTAGTTTTTTTTTTAAAAATAGCTTTGCACCTTTAAAAAAATAATCAATTTTTTGAAAGAATGTGTCCAGAAAAAGAATTATAATAAGAATTTTTTTTCTTTATTTTTTCCCACTAGGCTTCATTTCCATGGTTCCTGCAAGAAATTAAAAAATAAAAATAAAAATTCTTTTCTGGTAATACATATAAAAAAAATGAGAAAAAGAAGGAAGAATTCCCTTTTAACTCTAGAGAGTCTAAATCGAGCCTGGACGGATTCGAATAGATCGTTTTGATTTAGATGCATGCAACACAAAAACAACATAAATTTAGATCCGAGTCAAAAATCATTATTAATGATAAAACTTTCTAAAAAAAAGAATTTCTTCTTAATAATTATACGAATTTACATACCTTGACCCCGCAAGAACAAATCAAATCTTAGTGTTCTTGGCTTGTGATCTTACTCTCGGATTATCAAAATGTCAAAATTAGGAATGAATTTTATAAATATTTTAAAGCGAACTTGCTTTCTTTATCCTCATAAAATTAAGTAGCTAAAACGATTTAAGGTTTAACAACACAAAAAAAAATTAAGAATATTCGGTTTGAACTTTGAAAAATAAAAGAGAAGAAAAGAGGACCCGGCTAGAGAGCATAAAATGAAATGGTTAGGTCTAGGTCTGGGATTGGGATAAAGGAATTTAAATAGGTAGGATTTTTATTAGTAAATGGGTTCTTCAGGCGCATCTGCTGCCAGATCTGCCATCATACATAATTTTTGGGCCTAGTATAAAGAGAATTGAGAAAATTACAGAAATGGGCTAATATCAGACATTTTTTACATTTTTTTCTAAGGCTGCCCAATTCTTTCAGCTGTGCTAACTTTTTCTTTACATTTAGTGTCACTAAATGATAAAATATTACATCTCATAGGTGATTTGATCCTAGCCTCACTGCATTCCTTTTTCCTTGAAATTGTCTCCATTTTTCTTCTCTCTTTCACTGCTTTCACCATTTTTCTCTTTAAATATTTAACAATTCCATCTTACACACCTATGTTGGAATTGTTAAATGCTAAGTCGCACATCTATATTGCGTCATTTCACCTAACCCATCATTCCCACTCCCCCTTTCCTTCACCACCAAACTCGGCTGCGAAAATTTTGCTTCTATGAACTGGAGAAACATCTCTGGTCCTACCAACGCTGTCGTGCTTCTGCTAACCCGTTTGATAGAGCCACAGAGAAGCCAAGCCGAAGATCAACCTCTCCCTCAATGGAAGGGCCAGAAGCAAAAGTTGGAGGAAAAGATCGATGGCGAGCACCCATAGATCTCAGTGACAGATGTCGCTTAATACTTTCTTGGCTTGTTTTTATTCAACTGTTAATACATTAAAAAAATATGGGTTCCTGGTGTTTCTTTGCGTTTTAATGCAAACTATGCTTATGGGTTAAATACTAGTGGTGTAAATTATACAGACCTTGAAGATAACAAAATGTCCGTGAAATATTATTAATAAATGATCGTTAAAATTTCGTAAGTATACGAAATTGTTTTAGAAGAAAGTTTGACGATTAATTAAGAATAAGGACTAAAGTGCAAATTAACCACTTTAAGGACTAAAGTGAACTTTTAACCACAAACTTCTGGAGGAAGTTGTGTTTTACTCTATTTTCTCAAGATAAGAAAATAATATCGATAAAGTGGTTATCGATAGTCATTAATATGAAAATTGGACGAAAAAGTGAGAAAAGGTGCAAGTTAGCTCAAAATGGAAATTTGAGCGTCTTTGGCCAAAATTGCAAAAATAAATCATTGGAAAGTAAAGGTATAAGATATGGGACTAATATTATTTAATTGAGAATAAATAATATTGAATTAATGGGACCTAAAAGATTTAGTGTTCTACGGATTAAATTGGACAAAAGAAAAGTTAGAAATTTAAAAGTATGGAGGTGGAAACTTCAAGGATTAAAGTGGATATTTTACCCATTTAATATCAACACTTGCAAATGAACATTCAACCATAAAACACAAAATTTGCAGCAAACCAATGGTGAAATCTGTAGCTCCTCATCTCCAAATTCTCCAAAATTTCAAATTCTCATTATTTTTTCGTTTTTCAACGAAATTGAGCAATATTTGCGGCCACGGAACGAGGAAATGATTGTCTACAGTTATATGGCTTCAATTTGAGGAAAACATTGAAGTATTTAGATGATAATTGAGCTATATGTTTCGGGAATTTTAGGTATTCAATGGTATTAATGATCTTTGATGGAAATCATCACAATTCTTCAAGGTAAGTGAGGTAAGGTCATTAATTTGAGACTTATATGGTTTATTTTGAAGTAATCATGAAAATAAAGGTTAGGGTTCTAAGTCTAATTTAGGGTTTTTGCTTGATTATATGATATAAGGTGTTTTGGAGCTTGGAATGAATGATTTGATGGATAATTTGATGATTATCTTTGGGTTTTGTATCGTACATCAAGGTAAGGATTTAATTCTGATTTTAGCTAACAATTGATTGCTGAAGTTGGTTGATGGATTGCTCATGTGTTCGACAATAATGTGTTTGTGGTGACGATGTTTAGTTTGATGATGTTTAGTATGATATGGTGTTGCTTTTGATTGAATTTGAATATGGATGTTGTCGATAAGTATTTGGCCCTAAGATAGGTAGAGGATAAGAGATTAACTTATGTATTAGGAGTGATAGAGCTGAATTAAAAGTGAGTTTTGGTGGTTAAATGTTGAATGCCGAATGCATAAGCAATTCGGTCCTTGTATGGAACTCGTACCTAGGTGTTTTTATTGATGCATAGGTATTGGAATGTGTTTAGGGGCTGGATTGTGTTTTTGTTAAAATGTGGTATCGATAATTTAGCTTTATTGCGTAATAAGTTACGATTTAGTCGACGTAAACAAATTGACGTTTTGTAGAAAACTGTTATGCAGAACAGTCATGTTACAAGAACCATATCTGGAGTTGTATAACTCCAAATCCGGTTCTGTTTGATTGTAAAGAAACTTGAATGTGTCCTCTATAAATTTATAGCTTTGACTTTTCCCTGATTCTGCCTCAAACATGGTCATATGAGGCAGAACATTTCGTTGCGCATAGCAGTTCTGCAGTTTTAGGACATCACTATGTAATAAGTTAGGAGTTAGATTCTGACACCTTCGGGTGCGTTTCATGATCCGATAAATGAAAGTTGTAGGCGACGTTCTAAACTTTAAGAATGTCAACTTTGTTTAGGGGTCGGACTATTTTAAGTACGCGGTTTCGATAACCGAAGTTGGCTAGAAACATAATTTTTGGTTAAATTAATAATCGCTAGAATTTTATTAATTCTTGCTATTATTATATTTGCGTAGATCGGACGAGCGACTATCGAGAAGGCTTGAGGCAAACGGATCGAGATATCGTCAAGCTTATTTGAAGAATTTGGATAGCAAGTGGTGAGTACACTTTAAATTACTCGTTAATATTCATAAAGCCGTATATTTTAATACGACGAGCTATATGAATTTGTTATATCATATTATTGAAAAGTAATATATATTGTATGATTTGAAAATGCTTGTTTATCGAATTATGTTATCTTGATAATAACGTATTAAAGGAAAAATATCATAAATGCTTAAAATACTGGGGAAGGGTAAAGCAATATGAAATGCAATCGAATGTCAAATGACACACAAGTGTCGACAATATAAGAGTAAAAAAATGTAGTACATTCCAATATGTATTATTAAATGAAATCAATGCCCTATTGTGCGTGTGTTATAAATGTATGCTCTTAGATTGTATTGTGCATGTCATGGTCCATAAAGGATCAAGAAAACCCAACATAAATCATCGAAATTATAAATACATGAGATAAGAAAAGTGTACTCTGACATATTCAATAATAATAACTGAGATACAAGGTGGAACTCGGTAGAATTATCCCGGGACCTGTATCTCATCCATTCTCGATGATAGTCCTCGTAACTCATACGAAATAAAAAGTAAGTGCGATACATCAAAAATCAATACGAAACAAGATCGAGACACAATGTGAATAACATTCCTATTAAATGTCAATTGGAATTATATGAATCGACAGTTAAGTTCAAAAGACTTGTAGGGTGCAGAGTCCGAATGCAGACACAAGGTTGAACTCGGTTGAACTATCTCGGGACATGTGTCTGATGAGTTACTCGGTTGAACTATCTCGGGACTCACAACTTGGGATTAAGTAGTGGCATGAGTAACTCTGTTGAACTATCTCGGGACTGTGCCACATGGTTGAAGGTAACTCGGTTGAACTATCTTGGGACCCAACCATAAGGATCAAGTCACAAGAGACTTGCCAATGATTTAATTTGACTTAGAATCATGATGATATAAACTAAGATTTAAGATTCGGTTGAAAACTAATGCAACAAAACGAGAAAGAAAAATATCAACACCATAATAAGAAATCAAAGATGTCAAATACGTATAAACTATAAGTTTATGAAATAAACAAAGAGTTATGAAGGAAAGTAAAGAAGGTACGCAATATGATTTCAAAAGATTATTTTCTATATATAAAATGGTTTTTCGACGGTTTTAACCTTTTATGTGATATTGCGTGTAATTTGATGAACTCATTCAGTTTTATACTGACCTTTGCTCCTCCCATTTTTCAGGGATAGTATGATATGATTTGAAGAGTCAAGCTTCCGAAGTTTTAATTCTCGGAAGTCATTTGCACAAGAAGTGAAAGAAGATTTTCATTCTAGCGGTCCGCAGTAGTCTAGATGTTTTTGTCTATGTATTTGTATAACGCATTTTCACTCTGATGCTTTTGTAAAATGGGGTCACATGTATTTTGAGATGTGAAATATGATTTGATTTGCGAAAAATTTACACAGGTTTTTAGGCTTGCTAGGGGTTTCGGAGCTACCACTCCAATTCCCTAACGCCGGTCGCGACTCATAAATTTGGGTCGTGACACTGTCACTACTGTGGAGTTACAAGTGAGTTCTTGTTTCTCCAGTTTTTCTTTTTCTTGATAAAAAGTTTTTTGATTCCTGGGTTACTTTACTCATTTTTAGTAAATTTTAATACCCATGGCTTGGTGTCTTTTTAATGTTAGATTTTAGAAGGGAAGTGAGATGTTAAGTAGTTTATAGAGATGCTTCAAACATTATATTAAGCGTAAAAGTGTTTGAATGAGAAATTGAATAATGACAGTGTCTTTTGATGTTGTTCAGATTCAGATGGTGCCCTACATCTTAATTTTGTACCAGTAAGTGGTTTTAGCTAGTGAGTAAATAAGGAAAATTGACCATTTTTGTTAAATTCAAGTTACATTTGGATATTTTGACAATGCCTCGAACCCATGTTGAGAAGCATTTGCTATATAATCTTTACTAACTCAGTTCCTTAAGAGAACTAATGTACTCATTCCTTGTCATGCAGCTCATCATGTTTAATGATTGTTGATTTGAAAATTTTGTTATATTAAGCAGAGAATGAATACATTATACATACATTACTGATACATCATAAATACAACAATGATGCATCACTTATACATTGTTGGTACATTGATTGATTTTTCATACAAGTGATTAATTATATGCTAATGCGAGTCCATCCTTGATCAGAAGTCGATTTAATTATTTATTTTGTACGTTCCATATGTGATACAAAGAGCAAGTTCACTTGGTTTTGATACGTAATGTGAGATTCAAGAATTAGAATTGATGAACCCTTGTAACAAGATTAAGAAGCTTATCGATCAAGATAGACAATGGAGACCGGTAACTGTTTGCTAGCCAAAATAAATCTTGCAACATAGAAAAAACAAAAGAACAAGACAAGTATTAAGAATGTAATATGAAGACATATTTTTTAAATATATATGTTGAAAATGAGATGTATATATAATGTATCTAAGATACATCTCTGATACATCGTGTGATAAAGATGTAGAGAAAAAGATTAGAACTTTCAAGAGGGTTAGTAATCAGGCGTTGCCAGCCAGAAAAATTGTGAAAGTTCGTTGCGATAAAACCTCATAAACCTCGTCATCCAATCGTGCGTAATTCGATAGAGTTTAATTCAATTGATTTGTTTTTTTAAGAATGATAATATATTATTTCAAAAATATGATAGTACTGCGAATTAAAAAGTAATGTATTATTTATGTATCGAAAATGTATTATTAACATTATATTTAATCTATGTTATTTTGTGTATTTTGAGATGTATGATGTATAATTAGTGTATAAAAAACGTATCATTTGCATATTTTATATGTATTTATATAATATTTATTGGCATGTTATTATTTGCTGATTTGTTTCTCTATATTTTCATTTTTGTTTTGTAAAATTGGTGGCTCAATAGTGCATATTTTTGAAACGTATCTAATATGTATCCAAATTGTTTTTGAAATTTAATTTTCATATATAAAATAAAAAATTTGTAAACGTTTGTACTTTTTAATCAATTTGATGGCGGGGATAATATTGTTATTAATTCTTTTTTTTTATATATATATAGTATGTACATTGCAGATATATTCCAGATACATTACATTATAATATTTATATTAGAATATATATATTATTAAAATTATATTTGATATGTATTATTTATGTATTGTAAATATATTATTAAAATTGTATTTAATATATATTATTTTCATATTCTGAGATATATTATATATAAATAGTGTATCAAAAACGTATCATTTGTGTATTTTGTATATAATACATCATACATGCTTACTTAGTGTATAATTTATATATTTTTATAACATTTAACACATATTTTTTGATATGATATATGCTATTGATACATTTCAAACATGTAATAGGAAGACACACTGTTTATATGATATATGATATATGCTATAAACACATTTCAGATACACATCATAAACTAAATGAATTTAAATTAAAAGAATTATTCATTTTAAAAGTTAAAATAATAATTAATAAAAGAATAAGACAAGCATCAAACATGTAATAGGAAAACACATTGTTCATAGATACTTTTTTGTAACATAATATATGTATTTTTAAAATATATAATACATGTATCTTTTAACTTAACATATATCATACATACATCTTAGAGGCACATAAATAATGAATATAAATAACATATTCATTATTTATATATATATATATATATATATATATATATATATATTCATTTTAAAAATAAGAAAAAATGATAATCAAATATGTTTCTGATCAATTGCCGATAATATTATTATCATTTTAATGAAGTGGATAATATTGTTATTAGTTTTTTTTTGTATATATCATGTATACTAAAGATATTTATATCGAGTAACATATAAAGATGTTATTGATGCGTGAATTTCAATTAAAGTATTTGATACATGTATATTTAATTTAAAATATATTATATATACAATTCAAAAACAATAATATATCAAATAATATTAATAACATTTTGATATTATATATACACCTCATAACTTATTACTTTTATGCTTCAATTCATAGTGGATAGTAACATAATGCTATTGATATATTTGATGCGTGAATATTAATTAAAGCACGTGATACATATATCTTTTAATTTAAAATATATTATACATACACCTCAAAAACATATAAATAATACATATTAATAATATATTTATCTATTTGTTTATTTATTTTTATTTTAAAAATATGAAAAAATAATAATCAGATATGTCCTTTACGATACATAACAGATACGTAAATGATACATGTTTGAATAGTTTTGGAAAAATGACGCGTGACTGACACACAGTACTAACACGCGTGTCAGGCGCATGTCAGACGCGTTTCTGATGCGTTTTTGACTATTATGACGCGTTTTTGACCTTTTCAATTTATTTTGTGTGTGTCATGTGTTGCACTCATTGGGTAGGTTTTAAATATAAACTTTCATTTTTTTGAGATGCTCATGTAATATTTCAGCAAATTTAGCATTTTTATTATTTTCTTTCTCTTTTTGTATAGTTTTGTTATTTTCTCAAGAGAATTAGGTGCCCCCTTGTTTGTTTCATGACCCATTTTTGATATTTTTTTTTTAAATATAAAAAAAAATTAACAAGTTATATAATCATTTTTTTATTTTCATTGATGAAATTTATATTTTTATGCTCACATTTTTTTATGACTAAATAATAATTAGGAGTGAAAAAAAACATTCAATTGATTCAAATTTTATATATTTTTTAAAAATTATATTTTCATAGGATACGATTAAATACCATTTTTGGCTCAGAATATTATTTAATCTATCTCAAACTGCCATTTTTTTATCCGACATCTCGGCATTCAAATCGAGGCTCAAATCCAAGCCTTTAAAAATTATCCGTCTTCCTATAAACATCGAACTACGCGGACTTTGATCCCATTTATTGGGTACGTAGGCCTCTCGGTGCGTCGAATTGCGAGATCAAGTTCACCGAATAAAAAAATAATACTTAAATATCTCCGAGATTTTTTTTTGACACTCTATATACCTGAAGTTAAGGTATGTAAATGTCAAATTTAAATTTTGAAATAAATATAAATAAATTAATATTCTACTTCTTTCTTTTTATTCAAGTAATTATTCCTGTACATAATTACTTACCCCCGAATCTTCTCATTTCATATTATATATACCTAAGGCTAAGATATGTAAGTGTCCAAATCAAATTAAAATAATTTTAGTATTTTATTAAATTTCAAAATCCTTATCATTTTTTCCAAAATCTTTATTCCCTTTTTGTAAAAGTCCTACTTCTTTTTATTATTTTTCCTTTTACACCATTTAAGTTTGAACTACGTGGGTTTTGATTCTGTCGAGTAGGATACGTAGGCGTCTCGAGCGAGACTCAAATCCAAATCTTTTAAAGATTTTTTTTAAATATTATTTCATTTTGAACTACGTGGACTTTGATAACGGAATTCAGATACGTAGGCATCAGAACTTAACAATGTTCGATTCAAGTCCTCCATAATTTTATTTAAATCTCGATTAAAATAATAATGGCTCGGTGTTAGAGCGTTATTATTAAAAATAAATATTAATTCTTATCTTTCTCATATATTTAAGCCACAATCCATAAAACACGGGAAGTCAGCCAAGTCGCACAAAGTCTCGTGGTATAAATTAAAACTCCTAAGTGCCCTAGCATAGTAGTGAGACTGGCCGGCACGGTGCGACAAAGCCAAACGCTTACAAACATTACGAAACAAATCCAAATATTTCACCTTTTAGTTGTGTAAGCCAAAAGTTTGAATCGTTACAAAACCAATCCAAACGTTTACAAACGTTACGAAACAAATCCAAACGTTTCACGTTTTACCTTTTTATCAATTTAAGACTAACGTTTAAAACGTTACGAAACCAATCCAAAC
The DNA here is from genome assembly GCF_937616625.2 of Mercurialis annua. NCBI lineage: Eukaryota > Viridiplantae > Streptophyta > Magnoliopsida > Malpighiales > Euphorbiaceae > Mercurialis > Mercurialis annua. The sequence goes on along the minus strand of NC_065577.1, from coordinate 22,396,839 downwards.
GTTTCACCTTTTTAGCGATTTAAGCCAAACGTTTACAAAAGTTACAACACCAATCCAGACATTTTAAACGTTACGAAACAAATCCAAATGTTTGGTTTTCTTTCGTAACGTTTAAACGTACGAATTCAAACGTTTAAAATGTTACGAAGAAATTCCAAACATTTGAGCTTTTTAGCAATATAAGCCAAACATTTACAAACGTTACAAAACAAATCAAAATGTTTCACATTTTTAGAATTTTATGCCAAACATTTACAAACATTATGAAAAATTCAAACGTTGTTTCGTAACGTTTGTAAACGTTTGGCTTAAATTGATAAAAAGGTGAAACGTTTGGCTTCAATCGCTAAAAAGGTGAAACGTTCGGATTTGTTTTGCTAAAAAGGGGAAATGTTTGGATTAAATCGCTAAATATGTGAAACGTTTGGATTTGTTTTGTAATGTTTGTAAAAGTTAGTGATTAAATCCAAAGGTTTACAAGCGTTACGAAACAAATCCAAATGTTTCACCTCTTTAGCGATTTAAGTCAAACGTTTACAAACGTCTAAAAAGGTGAAACGTTTGGTTCCGTAATGTTTTAAACGTTTGGCTTAAATCGCTAAAAAGGTGATGTTTGGATTTGTTTCGTAACATTTGTAGACATTTGGCATAAATTGCTAAAAATATAAAACGTTTGGATTTATTTCGTAATGTTTTAAACGTTTGATTTTTTTCATAACGTTGTAAATGTTTGGCATAAATTGCTAAAAAGGTGACGTTTGAATTTGTTCCGTAACGTTTGTAAACGATTGGCTTAAATCGCTAATAATGTGAAACGTTTGGATTTGTTTCGTAACGTTTTAAACGTTTGGATTGTTTTGTAACGTTTGTAAACGTTTGGCTTAAATCGCTAAAGAGGTGAAACATTTGGATTTGTTTCGTAACGTTTTAAATTTTTTGGACTTGTTTCGTAACGTTTGTAAACATTTGGCTTAAATTGCTAAAAATGAGAAACGTTTGGATTATTTTGTAACGTTTGTAAAAGTTTTGCTTAAATCGCTAAAAATATGAAACGTTTGGATTTGTTTCGTATCATTTATAAGCGTGTGTCTTAAATTGCTAAAAAGGTGAAACGTTTGGTTTTTTTTCGTAACGTTTATAATTATTTGGCTTAGATCGCTAAAAAGGTGAAACATTTTGATTTGTTTCGTAACGTTTTAAACGTTTGGATTTGTTTTGTTAATAAGGTGAAACTTTGGGATTTGTTTCGCAATGTTTTAACCTTTTGGATTCGTTTCATAACGTTATAAACGTTTGGATTTATTTCGCCAAATTTTAAACGTTTGAATTTATTTTATAACGCTTTAAACGTTTGGATTACATCGATAATGATGTGAAACATTTATAAATGTTACGAAACCAATCCTTTTTAGTGATTGGTTTCTTAACTTTTGGCGTTTAAAACATTACAAAAGAAATCCAAACGTTTAAAACATTACGAAAGAAATCCAAACGTATAATACCCCGTATATTTTTTTAAATTTACTTTATGAGTTTCCGATTTTATGTCGAGTCGTTTGTTATTTCGTGAGATGATTTAATGGTTGGAGTAATTTTTCTTGGTTTGATTTCAGTTCGTTTTAAGGTTCGATTTGGGTTTGAAATGTATTAGACTGATTTGGGTGTTGGTTCAACCAAAATGGTTGAACCAAGTTGGGTTTACTCAGGTCTCAATTGAGATTCGAGATTTTCAGGCTGTCCCGTTTGAGACCTGGAGGTCTCAAACATGACACTTGCATTTTCAAGCTGTCCCGTTCGATACCTGGAGGTCTCAAACGAGACACTTGCAATTCTGCAGGTCTCGTTCGAGACCAACATGTCTCGAACGAGACCACGTCTAATGCCATATATGGCATGTTGTTCCTTCCTTGTTTCTCGGAAATCTCGGCCCCAAATCTCTAACTATTATCATCACGTTCTAAACCTTATTGTCCCTATGTATTTTACTAACTCTAGCCGTCATTGTTCATCTCAAAACTCTCTGAAATTAGTCACCAATCATTCTTTCTTTTGGATTCTAAACCGGTAAGCGTTCATCATTCATTTTTAGTTTTTCTTTAATCAACACTTTTGTTCATTAATTCGTTCTCTTCGTTTCTAACATCGAATCGAGGTTTGTTTGCTCGCTGCCATAGTAGACTCAGTTCTCTACAACTCTAAAGTTTGAAAATCGGAAACGGTACGCTATCTTTTCCGTTATGATTGCCGTCGTCTCGCCGTTTTTGTGTAATTTTCTGTTTTGGTTCTAAAATCGATAGTTTAGTGTTTTGATCCGTTCTTAATCGTTTGAGCGTTAAATTGGATCCGTTTCGTCCTAGTTGAAGTAGACTCACGCCTTTACAATTCTCAACTTCGTTTTCGTCAAACGGTACGTATATAATCTCGTTTTAATCGCCGTCGTCTTATCGTATTTGTTTGTTTCTTAAATTGTGAAACACATTGTTCTTGCTATTGATTTCCTTAGCTTCTTTGGCATTGATTTTGTGGCTTATTGTTGTTTAGTCTCTAGATTATTGGGTAGTTAATGGTTTATCTCAGTTTGAGAATTGCCTCTCGATTTGGGTTGGCTTCGTTTCAGTTTCGTAATCTCTGCCATGTCGATTCTTTTTTAACAGAGGAATGAACTTTGATTTCTTGGATTGTGATTCATTTTCTTGTTCTTGTTATGAAAGTTATGGTTTAAAATCTTGGTTAGTTGTTAGTTAATGATTGATGAGTTAGATAGCTTGAAGTTAGTTTTCAGTTTGCCTCTGTGAATTGCTTCTGCAAAGGTTAAGTTTGAGTTATGAAATTAATGTAGAAGATGATGATGTGGTTTTTGGTGATTGGCCGAATTGATTTGTTTATTGGCTAAAGGTGCCTATAAGTCCCTGGATAATTTGACTTAAAGCATATTGATTCCTTAAGTTATTATTTGCTGCTTTCATAAATTGATTTTAATTTTAATCTACGGAATTAGTTTCGACTTTTATTTTGGTAATTTAATTATGATTTAAAATTTCTTGAGTATTATTATTTTAAATTTGGAATTTATATTAATCTTAATATAAATTAAACGATTTTGATTAAATTATTTATTTTAATTATAATAAATGGAAATTGAAATTTATTATTTAATTATTATTAATTGATATTTTGAGATTTTGGCTTAGCGTGCCAATGTGATTAAATTTATATTTTTAACTTTTAAATTTCGTTTTGAGTTATAAATTGTCAAATTGAAAACAATGATTATTTTATAATCTAAATTAATATAATTACTCGGGTAATTATATTTGATTTTAAATATCCTTTTGGTATGTCTTTCTTGGCTAAATTATAATTTAGTCCTTGAACGTTTTTTTTTTTAAAACTTATTTGATTAAGTTTTTGGTTGTAACTTGGGTTTCTTGAAGTTAAAGTTATTGGGTTCCGTTTAAAACATTGATTTATCAAAGTTATTTCTATAATTATAAAATATAGTTTATAATTGAATATAATTATATTTATTTATCAAAGTGATTTTTGGGAATTATAAACTATGGTTTATATTTTGATAAAATAGTTCGGGTCGGATGAGACTTGGATCACCCGACATGTGAGATAACTTGGTAGTTATTGGTAACTCGGCTAACCCACGATTTGAGAAATTGATTTAAGTTATTATCTAAATATTATTTGAGTAATATTTTCCGGAACGGATTTTAAAACGGGAACCTAATATACTTGGCTTATTTAGTTTTCGAAGTATCGTGTTACTCGATGTGGTTTGTTTTTGACTCGGGTCATTACGTGGTTGATCGTTCATTCTATTCTAGCTATGTTTATGCTTGACTCGGTATTGTGCTAGTCCTATGTGGTGTCTAGTACTCTCTAGAGTTAGGGGTTGATTTTAATAATTGTTTTTACTCTGTTCTTAGACTCGTCGTCGACTGTGCGTGCTTCGGAGTCGATTCAGATTTTGTCACTTGCCAGATTTTCACGTGGATTAGTAAACAGTGAGTTTGTAAGTGCTATTTACCGCTTTGTTAAGTACCGCATCTTATTTTAGTATTATAAATGTTTTTGAACTGTTTTAAGCGATTATGGATCTGGATTGAAACAAGCTGTGCAATAGGCTTGTATCGAGACTGTGTGCACCGGTAAGTATTCTGAGATCGGCAAACTAAGGTCTTACTTACGCTGGTATATGACGAGGATTTGTTCCCGTCCATTTTGGGTTTTTCAGTATGCTATGTCATACTGACGCTGGGATCGTTTCAATACTGTTATTCCATAATCACATATTATATTAGTATAAAAGGGTTTTGATTTAAGGTTTTTAAACTTAATAAATGTAAATAATATTGCGAACTCATCTCAGTATATCTGAACCCCGTTGTTTCCTCATTTTCCAGGTTTATTATTTTGAGCGAGTCTACTGATCTCCGATTCTTTATTCCTCGGAGGTTTATTTCATTTTAGCAAATTGTCAAACTAATTTTTATTCTTAGACCGCAGTAGTAAAATAGAAGTCTATATTATTATAGTTGTTGTCAAATTGGGTTGGACATGCTTATTGCTTTGGCATATTAAATTGTTTAACTCTGGTTATTTATTATTTAATGGAAATATTATCATATAAACTGTTTGTTTAAGTTGGAGTCTCGGTTGCCCCCGAGCATTGGATTTTCTGCAGGTTTATATGATTTTTTGTTTTCCGTATGGCTTGCTACGGGTTTCGGTACAACCATACCTATACCCTAGCGCCAGTCGCGATCCATGAAATTGGGTCGTGACAAACTTGGTATCAGAGCTGTGGTTTCAAACCAAGACCATTTGCATGCTATGTGTTTACCCTGTTAAGTTGTTATTGAGTCATAGGTACTACTGCGGAATTAGGTTTCATGTCTTGTCCTTTAATCGTCATCCTTTGATTTTAAAATTTTCTGCCTACACCGATAGAATTGCGTCGAGTCAGTCATTGCTTATGCTTTGATTTTATTATATTGATGTTATTTCACTTGGGTGATTTTAAATTGCTTTTAATTTCTCAGAAAATCTTATGTTGATAATTTTCTTTATATCATACTTGAGTATGATGTTAATTTCCTTATCTTGATAATGTTGCTTTTCACTTGACTGATATATTTTGGCTGTTATGCCTTTAATGATGTTGTTGACGTTAAATTATTATGTGAGTACTTATGGCTTTGACCGCGAGCTTTGATTTTTAAAAAAAAAATCAGGCTTTAACATTGTTTTGGGGTTAAAAAAAATGACCGAGAAATTTTTTCACGTTTTGTGAATTACGTTGCAGGCCACATTTTGCTTTTATATTACCTTAAGAGGATTATTTTTACCTAACTGTGTTTTGACGCAAAAAAAAAAAGTCGAATGGGTAGTGGGCACGACACCCTAAAATATTAGTTTCAGTATCTTGCCAGTAAAAATGAAATTCATAAATTTTGAAAAAAATTATATTTGACGAAGGATTGAAAAAAGGTTTGTTCTTTTAAAATAAAATAAATTTTTCGAATTCAAATTTTTTTGTTACGTCTACCTTGGTGTTTTCAAGATAATTGTTTTGTAATAAAATTATTATCATTATTATTATTATGTAATGCGATACCGTATTGATGATTTAATATTACTTTTGTAATTTTTACCATATTTCGGTTGTCAACACTTTGCTGTTGTTGGTATATGCTCGAATTACTAGTTTTTTTTACTGAAACTTATGTTTTTGAAAAGGTTGCTAAAGAAAAATTGTTTTGATGTTGTCATTGGGAGACGTCGAGCTTTCTATTTTTGAAAGGACTGAAATTTGTTTAAAATACGTTTTTCCAGATTTTGAAATATTTTGTATACGTTTTACAAATGGTAATTGCGGGTTCGACTTGGGTCACCCAAATTTGGAATTGAGCTTGGAAGTTGTGATCACTTGGTTAAATCGCTGATGTTAATTTGAGGCGTTTGGGAACAAATTTTAACCGTATTTTCTAAAGTGGTTTTTCCGGAAAATGAATTTTAAAACTGTGGGTGTTCGACATTAACTTGAAATCTATTTTGTAAATTTCATCTTTCGAAATGGGTTTTGATAAATATTTTTGATCAATATCACATTTTGTTTTATTCTAAATTGACGTTTTGAAAATGTTATTATATGATTTAGATCATTGTTGGGCTATTTAAGTTACTTCCATATTTGTAGGAATTCGCTGATCACATAAGATGTTCTATGCTCAATCCTTTGAAATTTATATTGGATATCTATCTTAATGAGTATTTGTTTTACTGCAAGATGCTTAAGTGTTTTTCGGATGTGTGAACAATTCTTGACCTATATTACTATGTCGTTATTTTTGTCTCTCATTAAGTTATGCCATGGTAGTTTTGTGCTCGTTTGCCTCATTGTGTGAAGTACCACGTAAGGACACTTCTCGCTAGTTTTTCTTTAGCTTAACTTTGGCATTGGTATCGATGTGCGTTTCGAACGTTTGTTTTGACCCTGCGATTAATTTAGATGTTCTAATTGGTTTAGTTGGATCGAACGTTTGGACTCTGGAAATTGAAGTTATTAATTTTGTCATTAAGAAATTTAAGGAGTGATTCTCAAGATCTGTTTGCAGATTCGAATTTCGAATCTGTCCTTGTGACATCCTCAAATTAAAACATTATATACTCAGAATTTATAATAAACATCACAATATCCATTTAATATATGTTATGTTTCGACACAAAAGTTTTAACTTATCGCATAACCGTAATATTCAAACTATCTCACATCAAACACTTATACAACACTTTATATAAAAACTCTTAGTACAAATCCGTTAAGTTCCAGGCTTGTCCGTCGTATTCCCTTCTGGTCTATAAGTAAATATTCACATATATATAATCTCAATTCATTCACAAGGTAACCATTTCCTCAATTTACATAAAAAAAATAAACTAGTAACCATAACCCTTTTTTCTAGGTAGATTATGTGTAATGACTTCAAATAGGTACTACTCCTAACTCAAACATCATTTATACAAACTATTGATATGAGTTCTGTACATTTGAGTCTAGTTTCATTTCCAATTGGAAGCACATCAATTGGATTAGTATTAATCAGATTATGTATATTACAACACCAATAGGTTAAACTGTCTAGACAGATTATAAAATTAAATGGTTCTTTCTTATTCACAATCCAAATGACAGATTTAGTCTTATGTCAAAACTAAACAGTTTTAGTTATCATCCTAAAGAATCCAGAGAAACAAGAATGGCATCATTTGGACATGTATCACTCATCATATCAATTTTACAAGTAGTTAAAGATGCAGTTATAGTTCTATAAGTACGCAGAACATATACCCTATCTTTAAAGTGATCCACATATCAATATAAACATAATTTGGAAAAACCCTTCGGTGAAGTTATAGGTATATGAGTCTAGAAAAGCTACAAAAAAATAAGAAACTCAATTCGATCGCAATACAATGATTTATGCAAGTTTTGTTGCTACCCTATAAGGCTGTATAGGCAGACAGAGCAAAAACATGGCGTGGCGTATTAGGCTATCATAACGACTTTAAATGACGATACACAAAGAATAACCATTGTAGTAGACTAGATTCAGTTTCCGTAGATTCAAGAATCAACCAATTTGGAGCTGTATAACTTGACTTATGATATAAACAACACATACCAAATTTTGGATATAAGGAGATTGCTTGCAAAAAGATGATGAATCCTAACCTAATCAACCAAAACACTTAAATTACTTACCAAATATCTTCTTTTCTTGATCCAAACTTAAATAAAGGTGTAATTGATCTTGTTTTTAAAGTTAGGTTTAGGTTTTTATCACTTGCTTGCTCTTGTTTCTCTTGATTTGTTTTGGTAAAATGAAGAAAAGATAGTTAAGAGGTGATATTTAACTTATAGTAAGAGTTATTCTTACTAATATAGAATTGTTCTCATGGAATCATTTTTTAAAGCTATATCTCCTTATAGTCTTTGAAATTTAATCAAAGTCTAACTTAGAAAATTTAGTTTATTTTGTTTCATAATTAATAACCAAATAACCCTAGTTAACCGACGTACTTTTCTTCCAATTTAGTTTGAACATATTTGTTTATCGTTATACTACCTATTATTCATTTTGAATAGTTATTGCGTTAATCAAACCCCCATCATTTTTATTTAATTAACATCAATCATTACTTTAAATGCTCATGTAAATACTAATGAACCACGCTTACTCTTGACCATCGAAATGCATGGAATGTATGAGCATGACCATATGCAATTTTAAATGTGGGTGTTACAATCCTGGTCAGAGAAGGCGATTTGAGTTATTTTATTCGGCACCGGTAGAATAATTCTTCTCGTGAGTGCTTGCCTCGTGCGGAAAAATGTTGCGCGTTATGCATTTCATGTCGGGCTCGATTGCGATAAATTGTAGTATCAAATCTTTCGGCTTTGATATTCTGGAAAAAAATGTGGAAACTGTGTTCGAGGTTGATCAGTGTAATAATACACTGGTGTTATCACTAGATGGATCGGTGAAATGCCAAAACTGATAGTGGAGCTGTAAAGACGGTCGTGTTACTTTCATGCCTTTTGGAAATTTTTCAATTTGATTTGAGGGGGAATTCGCTGTTAGGTAAATTTTAGTTTCGTTGTTGAATTTGGGTTATTTCGTTAATGGCGATGCCAATTGGTGAACTAGGATAATAGAGATGGACAAATATGTCAAGATGAACCAGTGCACGTCTCAGAGAGTGTAATGTCTAAAAAATGTTTCGAAGGAAAATTAATTTAAAATGTTAACATGTTAAAGTAATTGAAATATTTTTATCACATAATTGTGCCCAAACCAACATGCATTTGAAATGCCACGAATAGAAAACTGCATTGAGCATTGAGTATGATCACTAATTAAAAGAGAAATAAATAATTGATACATGCATTTAGAACATTCCTCATGGCATTAAATTATTAGGGTTGAATGAAACTCTTTGGGATGAGAGCTGTCATCACCCTGGCGCATAATTATGTAATATAAATTTTATCAGTGGGACATTTCAAAAAAAAATATGTTTTGTTATAAACTCGCAAGTTATATTGTGAAAATGGTGTTTTAAAGTTATTAAATTTCAAACGGTTTTAAAATTTTTATTTGGTTGAAAACTAGACAAATACTCTGTGATGCCGGTGGTGATTTAGGAGAAATTGCTTGTAAGGATTTATTCAATTTTGTTGGAGTATCAGTATTTGGTAAGTAGGAACTATGGTTATAAGGTTGCACTCGAGGTTTAGTTCGGATTGAAGAATTGTGTCAGTTTAGAGTATGTATTTGAAGATTTTTGATTTAAGGAAATTAGTTATGCTCTATGTATCTATTTATACTGAAAAATGTAAAAGAAATTTTGTTTTTACATATTCGATTTCTGCACAAAAAGTTTTAATACCGATATGAAAAAAATTTCGAAAATAAAGGAATTCTTATCTGTGAAATTTTAACTTTTTGAGAAGTGATGAAACTTTATCAGTTTTGATTAAAATTAAGTGGATCTTAAGATTTTTCTAAATGAACGATTTTTGTAAAATTGTGAATTTATTGTGAAAGAAAGGTTTGATTATGATTTCAAATTGAGAGTGATTTACTATTTTAATGCGTTTATGAAACTAAAAAAATTTTCAACGGGTTAATTATTTTCGATTGAAAATGAAATTAAACTTGAGGTACTAGTAATTTTAAATTAAAGGCGGATGGTGTTATTTATATATTTGTGTTTGTGTAAAGAGTTTTTCTAAAAAAATTTGTTTCGAGCATAACCAATAAACCGATTAATTAGAATTTGATCTAAATGGTCTTCGGTAGGATTCGAGGTTTTAATGATTCAAAATAAATGTCGAGGATGAACAAAATTATGCTGTAAGGAGTTTAAATTATGTATTCCTTAAAAATTGGTATGTTTTTTTACGTCTTAGTTCTCGAAGTTGATGGTATTGTCGAGGAGATCTTAGTTTGTTGAACCGAGACGATACTAATGGTGTTAGTTTTCAGCCATTATTTTGTGAGAGCATATTTGATCTAAACGATATTTTGAATTGCTGTTAAGTTTTCTCATTTGAGGTAATTGGTATTATGACCACTATTAGTTTTATAGTGTGTAGGCGCTTAGTGATGTAAGATTATTTTTAGTAGAGAGTGCTTGTAGGTTTTTGGTTTGTAGCATTGGAGTTTGGCTTAATAACTTTTCGATTGGAATTTCGGGTTTGAGAAATAAATTTTTAATTCGTTCACAAGTGGTGTTTGAGAAGCCGTTTGAGGTACCAAATTGTTGATCTTAGATTTTTTCGCGCTTGCGTGTGATGGTCTTTCGGGTTTTCAAATCAGTTGTAATTTCAAAGTCGTAATTCAATAAGTTGGGGAGATTGTCCGTAAAATTTTCAGCGTGTTTCGCTTAGATGATGTTCCGTTTCTCTTGACTCTCCTCAGTTATCATTATGGTAAGATTACGCTTGGGTAGGATTTTCGTTTAATATTTTGAGATTGGGTGCTGTTTTTCGTTAGGTAGAATTAAGCGGTTTTTATTTTGTTTCCCGTTGCATTGTCACTCGGTTGTAAGTGATTTTGGGAATCAGATATTGTGATGCGTAATTATTTTCTTCCGTTCCGTTGAGGATGCGTTGCTTCATATTTTGAGTTATGTGTAATTTTTACATGTTATAAATGAGTTTTTATTACTTTGGCTTTGTGGTAAATTCGAGGACGAATTTTCAATAAGTTGGGGAGAATGTAATACCCCGTAAATTTTTTTAAATTTATTTTATGAGTTTCCAATTTTATGTCGAGTCGTTTTTTATTTCGTGAGATGATTTAATGGTTGGAGTAATTTTTCTTGGTTTGGTTTCAGTTTGTTTTGGAGTTCGATTTGGGTTTGGAATGTATTACAGATTAATTTAGGTGTTGGTTCAACCAAAATGGTTGAACCAAGTTGGGTTGACTCAGGTCTCAATCGAGACCTAAGATTTTCAAGCTGTCCCGTTCGAGATCTCAATCAAGACCTGAGATTTTCAAGCTGTCCCGTTCGAGACCTGGAGGTCTCGAACAAGGAACTTGCATTTTCAAGCTGTCCCGTTCGAGACTTGGAGGTCTCGAACGAGACACTTGCAATTATGCAGGTCTCGTTCAAGACCAACATGTCTCGAACGAGACCACGTCTGATGCCATATATGGCATGTTGTTCCTTCCTTTTTTCTCGCAAATCTCGACCCCAAATCTCTAACTATAATCATCACGTTCTAAACGTTTGGCTTCAATCGCGAAAAAGGTGAAACGTTTGGATTTGTTTAGAAACGATTTAAACGTTTTGATTGGTTTTGTAATGTTTTAAACATTTGGCTTCAATCGCAAAAAAGGGGAAATATTTGGATTTGTTTCGTAACGTTTTTAAACGTTTGGCTTAAATCTTTAAAAAGGTGAAACGTTTCGATTTGTTTTGAAACGTTTGTAAATGTTTGGCTTAAATCGCTAAAAAGTTGGAACGTTTGGATTTGTTTCGTAATGTTTTAATCGTTTAGATTTGTTTCGTAACATTTTAAACGTTAAGCTTAAATCGCTAAAAAGGTGAAACGTTTAGATTTGTTTCGTAACGTTTGTAAACGTTTGGCTTTAATCGCTAAAAAGGGGAAACGTTTTGATTTTATTCCTAATGTTTTAAACGTTTGAATTGGTTTCGTAACATTTTAAGCGTTAGGCTTAAATTGCTAAAAAGGTGAAACGTTAGGATTTGTTTCGTTACTTCTGTAAACGTTTGAGTTAAATCACTAAAAAGGTGGAACGTTTGGATTTGTTTCGTAACGTTTGCAAGGGTTTTGTTTAAATTGCTTATAAGGTGAAACGTGAAACGTTTTGATTTGTTTCGTAACGTTTTAAACGTTTGGATTAGTTTTGTAACGTTTTAAACTTTTGGCTTAGATCGCTAAAAATTTGAAACGTTCGGATTTGTTTCGTAATGTTTCTAAACGTTTGGCTTAAATCGCTAAAAAGGCGAAACGTTTGGTTTTGTTTCGTAATGTTTGTAAACGTTTGGCTTAAATTGCTGAAAAAGTGATACGTTTGGTTTTGTTTCGTAACGTTTGTAAACGTTTGGTTTTGTTTCGTATCGTTCGTAAACGTTTGGCTTAAATCGCTAAAAAGGTGAAACGTTTGTATTTGGTTCATAACGTTTGTAAACGTTTGGCTTAAATCGCTAAAAATGTGAAACAGATCTGTTTTGTAATGTTTGTAAATGTTTGGCTTCAATCGCTAAAGAGGGGAAACGTTTGGATTTTTTTCGTAACGTTTTTAACATTTGGCTTAAATCGCTAAAATGGTGAATTGTTTTGTTTTGTTTTGTAACGTTTGTAAGCGTTTGGCTTAAATCGCTATGAGGGTGAAATATTTGCATTTGTTTAGTAACATTTCAAACATTTGGATTTGTTTCTTAACGTTTGACAATGGTTGGCTTAAATCGCTAAAAATATGAAACGTTTTAATTTGTTTTGTAATGTTTATAAAAGTTTGGCTTAAGTTGCTAAAAAGAGGAAACATTTGGTTTTGTTTAGTAATATTTGTAAACGTTTGGCTTAAATCGCTAAAAAGGTGAAACGTTTGGATTGGTTTCGTAATGTTTTAAACGTTTGAATTTGTTTCGTAACGTTTGTACACTTAAATTGCTAAAAATGTGAAAGTTTTGGATATCTTTCGTATCATTTTAAACGTTTGGATTGGTTTTATAAATTTTAAAACATTTGGCTTAAATCGCTAAAAATATGAAACGTTTGGCTTTGTTTCGCAATGTTTGTAAACGTTTGGCATAAATCGCTAAAAACGTGAAAAGTTTGGATTGGATTCGTAACGTTTGTAAACGTTTGGCTTAAATCGCTAAAAAAGGTGAAACATTAGGATTTGTTTCGTAACGTTTTAACGTTTGGATTTGTTTCGTAACGTTTGTAAATGTTTGGCGTATATCGCTAAAAATATGAAACGTTTGGATTTGTTTCGTAACGTTTGTAAACGTTTGGCTTAAATTGCTAAAAAGGTGACACGTTTAGTTTTGTATCGTAACGATTGTAAAAGTTTGGCTTAATTCGTTCAAAAAGGAGAAACGTTTGGATTTGTTTCGTAATGTTTTAAATGTTTGGATTTGTTTCATAACGTTTGGCTTAGATCGCTAAAAATGTGAAACATATGGATTTTTTTCGTAATGTTTGTAAATGTTTGGCTTATATCCCTAAAAAGGTGAAACGTTTGGTTTTTTTTCGTAACATTTTAAATGATTAGATTGGCTTTGTAACATTTTGAATGTTTGGCTTAAATCGCTAAACAGGTGAAATATTTGGATTTGTTTTGTAAAGTTTGTAAACGTTGGATTGGTTTTGTAGCGTTTTAAACTTTTGGCTTAAATCGCCAAAAAGGTGAAACGTCTAGATTTGTTTCGTAACATTTTAAACCTTTCACTTAGATCGCTAAAAAGGTGAAACGTTTTGATTTGTTTCACAATGTTTGTAAACGTTTGGCGTAATTTGTAAAAAATGGGAAACGTTTGGTTTTGTTTCGTAATGTTTGTAAACGTTTTGCTTCGATCGGTAAAAAGGTGAAAGGTTTGGTTTTGTTTCGTAACGTTTGTAAACGTAAGGATTAAATTGCTAAAATGGAGAACCTTTTGGATTTGTTTCGTAACGTTTGTAAACGTTTGGCTGAAATCGCTAAAAAGGGAAAACATTTGGATTTGTTTCGTAACGTTTGTAAACGTTTTGCTCAAATCGTTAAAAAGGCGAATCGTCTGGATTTGTTTCGTACTTTACAAACGTTTGGTTTTGTTTCGAAACATTTTAAACGTTTGGTTTAAATCGCTAAAAAGGTAAAATGTTTGGTTTTGTTTCGTAACATTTGTAAACGTTTGGCTTAAATCGATAAAAAGGTGAAATGTTTTATTTTGTTTTGTAACATTTGTAAATGTTTGGCTTAAATTGCTAAAAAGGGGAAACGTTTGGTTTTGTTTCGTAACGTTTGGATTGGTATTGTAACGTTTTAAATGTTTGGCTTAAATCGCTAAAAATGGGAAACGTTTGGATTTGTTTCGTAACGTTTGTAAACGTTTTGCTCAAATCGTTAAAAAGGTGAATCGTCTGGATTTGTTTCGTAACGTTTACAAATTTTTGGATTTGTTTTGAAACATTTTAAACATTTGGCTTAAATCGCTAAAAAGGTGAAACGTTTTGTTTTGTTTCGTAACATTTGTAAACGTTTGGCTTAAATAGATAAAAAGGTGAAATGTTTTATTTTGTTTTGTAACATTTGTAAATGTTTGGCTTAAATTGCTAAAAAGGGGAAACGTTTGGTTTTGTTTCGTAACATTTGAATTGGTATTGTAACGTTTTCAATGTTTGGCTTAAATCTCTAAAAAGGGAAACGTTTGGATTTGTTTCGTAACATTTGTAAATGTTTGTCTTAAATCGCTAAAAAGTTGAAACGTTTGTTTTATAATATTTGTAAACATTTGACTTAAATCTCTAAAAAGGTGAAACATTTGGATATGTTTCGTAACGTTTTAAACGTTTCGATTGGTTTTGTAACATTTTAAACTTTTTGCTTAAATCGCTAAAAATGTGAAACTTTTGGATTTTTTTCGTAATGTTTCTAAACATTTGGCTTAAATCGCTAAAATGGTGAAACATTTGGTTTTGTTTCGTAACGTCTGTAAATGTTTGCCTTAAATCGCTAAAAAGGTGACGTTTAGATTGGTTTCATAACATTTCAAACGTTTGGCTTTATTCGCTAAAAAGTTGAAATGTCTAGTTTTGTTTCGAAACGTTTGTAAACGTTTGGCTTAAATCGCTAAAAAGGTGGAACGTTTGGATTTGTTTCATAACGTTTGTTAACATTTTGCTTAAATCCCTAAAAATATGAAACGTTTGGATTTGTTTTGCAACGTTTGTAAACGTTTGGCTTAAATCGCTACAAAGGTGACACGTTTGGTTTTGTTTCGTAATGTTTGTAAACGTTTGGCTTAAATCGCTTAAAAGGGGAAACGTTTGGATTGGTTTCGTAACGTTTTTAACGTTTGGATTTGTTTCGTAACGTTTGTAAACGCTGGGCATAAATCGCAAATAATGGAAACGTTTGGATTTCTTTCGTATCATTTTAAACGTTTGGATTGTTTTCGTAATGTCATAAACATTTGCTAAAATCGCTAAAAAGGTGAAAAGTTTGGCTTTGTTTCGTAACTTTTGTTAATGTTTGGCTTAAATCGCTAAAAAGGGGAAACGTTTGGATTGGTTTCGTAGCGTTTTAAACATTTGGATTTGTTTCGTAACGTTTGTAAACGTTTGGCATAAATCGCAAATAATGTGAAACGTTTGGATTTTTTTTGTATCGTTTTAAACGTTTGGATTGGTTTCGTAATGTTTTAAACATTTGGCTTAAATCACTAAAAAGGTGAAACGTTTGGCTTTCTTTCGTAACGTTTGTTAATGTTTGGCTTAAATCGCTAAATATGTGAAACGTTTGTAAAGGTTTGGATTAACTCGCT
Organism: Mercurialis annua; assembly: GCF_937616625.2. NCBI lineage: Eukaryota > Viridiplantae > Streptophyta > Magnoliopsida > Malpighiales > Euphorbiaceae > Mercurialis > Mercurialis annua. Next base: position 22,381,260 of record NC_065577.1, on the reverse strand, counting down.
AAATAGGTGAAACGTTTCGATTCGTTTTGTAACGTTTGTAAAAGTTTGGATTAAATCGCTAAAAAGGTGAAACATTTAAATTTGTTTCGCAACATTTTAAACGTTTGAATTTGTTTCGTAACGTTTGTAAATGTTTGGCTTAAATCCCTTAAAATGTGAAACGTTTGGATTTGTTTAGTAACATTTGTAAACGTTTGGCTTAAATAACTAAAAAGGTGAAACGTTTGGTTTTTTTTCGTAACGTTTGTAAACGTTTGGCTTAAATCGCTAAAAAGAGGAAATATTTGGATTGGTTTCGTAACGTTTTAAACTTTTGGATTTATTTCGTAACACTTCTAAACGTTTGGCTTAAATCTCTAAAAATGGGAAAAGTTTGGATTTGTTTCATAACTTTTGTAAACGTTTGGCTTAAATCACTGAAAAGGTAAAACGTTTGGATTTGTTTCGTAACGTTTGTAAATGTTTTGCTTAAATCGCTAAAAAGGTGAAACATTTGGATTTGTTTCGTAACGTTTACAAACGTTTGGATTTGTTTTGTAACATATACAAACGTTTGGATTTGTTTTTGTAACATTTTAAACGTTAGGCTTAAATCGCTAAAAAGGTGAAACGTTTGGTTTTGTTTCGTAAAATTTGTAAACGTTTTGCATAAATCTCTAAAAAGGTGAAATGTTTTATTTTGTTTTGTTACATTTGTAATTGTTTTGCTTACATTGCTAAATAGATGAAATATTTGGTTTTGTTTCGTAACGTTTGTAAACGTTTGGATTGATATTACAACGTTTTAAATGTTTGGCTTAAATCTCTAAAGAGGGGAAATGCTGGATTTTTTTCGTAGCATTTGTAAACGTTTGGATTCAATCTCTAAAAAGCGGAAACGTTTATATTTGTTTCGTAACATTTGTAAACGTTTGATTTAAATCACTAAAAAGGTGAACGTTTGGATTTGTTTTGTAATGTTTGTAAACATTTGACTTAAATCGCTAAAAAGGTGAAATATTTGGATTTGTTTCGTAACATTTTAAACGTTTGGATTGGTTTTGTAACGTTTTAAACTTTTAGCTTAAATCCCTAAAAATGTGAAACGTTTGGATTTGCTTCGTACTATTTCTAAAAGTTTGGCTTAAATCGCTAAAAAGGTAAAACGTTTGGTTTTGTTTCGTAACTTTTGTAAACATTTGGTTTTGTTTCGTATCGTTTGTAAACGTTTGGTTTAAATAGCTAAAAATGTGAAACATTTGGATTTGTTTCGTAATGTTTGTAAATGTTTGACTTAAATCGCTAAAAATGTGAAACGTTTAGATTTGTTTTCTAACGTTTGTAAACGTTTTGCTTCAATCGCTAAAAAGGTTAAACGTTTGGATTTGTTTCGTAACGTTTCAAAAGTTTGGATTGGTTTCATAACGTTTCTAACGTTTTGCTTAAATCACTAAGAAGGTGAAATGTTTTTTTTTTTGTTTCGTAACGTTTGTAAACGTTTGGCTTAAATCGCTAAAAAGGTGAAATGTTTGGATTTGTTTCGTGACGTTTTAATCATTTGGATTTGTTTCGTAGCGTTTGGAAACGTTTGGCTTAACTCGCTAAAAATATGAAACGTCTGAATTTGTTTCGTAACGTTTGTAAACGGTTGGCTTAAATTGCTAAAAAGGAAAGGTTTGGTTTTGTTTCGTAACGTTTGTAAAGGTTTGGCTTAAATCGCTAAAAAGAGAAAACGTTTGGATTGGTTTCGTAACGTTTTAAACGTCTGGATTTGTTTCGTAACGTTTGTAAACGTTTGGCATAAATCGCTAATAATGTGAAACGTTTAGATTTCTTTCGTATTGTTTTAAACGTTTGGATTGGTTTTGTAATGTTTTAAACATTTGGCTTAATTCGCTAAAAAGGTGAAACGTTTGGCTTTGTTTCGTAACGTTTGTTAATGTTTGGCTTAAATCGCTAAATAGGTGAAACTTATTGATTTGTTCCGTAACGTTTGTAAACGTTTGGATTAACTCGCTAAATAGGTGAAACGTTTCGATTCATTTTGTAACATTTGTAATAGTTTTGCTTAAATCGCTAAAAAGGTGAAACGTTTGGATTTGTTTCGCAACATTTTAAACGTTTTGATTTATTTCATAACGTTTGTAAACGTTCGGCTTAAATCCCTTAAAATGTGAAACATTTGGATTTGTTTAGTAACGTTTGTAAACGCTTGGCTTAAATAACTAAAAAGATGAAACGTTTGGTTTTGTTTAGTAATGTTTGTAAGAGTTTGGCTTAAATTGCTAAAAAGGTTAAACGTTTGGATTTGTTTCGTAACTTTTTAAACTTTTGGATTTATTTCGTAATATTTCTAAATGTTTGGCTTAAGTCTCTAAAAATGTGGAACGTTTGGATTTGTTTCATAACGTTTGTAAACGTCTGGCTTAAATCGCTAAAAAGGTGAAACGTTTGGATTTGTTTCGTAACATTTACAAACGTTTGGATTTGTTTTTGTAACATTTTAAACGTTTGGCTTATATCGCTAAAAAGGTGAAACTTTTGGTTTTGTTTCGTAAAATTTGTAAACGTTTTGCTTAAATCTGTAAAAAGGTGAATGGTTTTATTTTGTTTTGTAACATTTGTAAATGTTTTGTTTACATTGCTAAATAGATGAAACATTTGGTTTTATTTCGTAACGTTTGTAAATGTTTGGATTGGTATTGTAACGTTTTAAATGTTTGGCTTAAATCTCTAAAAAGGGGAAACGTCTAGAGTTGTTTCGTAGCATTTGTAAACGTTTGCCTTCAATCCCTAAAAAGGGGAAACGTTTAGATTTGTTTCGTAACATTTGTAAACGTTTGGCTTAAATCGCTAAAAAGGTGGTTTGGATTTGTTTTGTAATGTTTTTAAACATTTGACTTAAATCGTTAAAAAGGTGAAACATTTGGATTTGTTTCGTAATGTTTTAATCGTTTGGATTGGTTTTGTAACGTTTTAAACTTTTGGCTTAAATCCCTAAAAATGTGAAACGTTTGGATTTGCTTCGTAGTGTTTCTAAAAGTTTGGCTTAAATCGCTAAAAAGGTGAAATGTTAGGTTTTGTTTCTTAACGTTTGTAAACGTTTGGTTTTATTTCGTATCATTTGTAAACGTTTGGCTTAAATAACTAAAAATGTGAAACATTTGGATTTGTTTCGTAACGTTTGTAAATGTTTGACTTAAATCGCTAAAAATATGAAACATTTGGATTTGTTTTGTAAAGTTTGTAAACGTTTTGATTCAATCGCTAAAAAGGTGAAACGTTTGGATTTGTTTCGTAACGTTTCAAAAGTTTGGATTGGTTTCGTAACATTTCAAACGTTTGGCTTAAATTGCTAAATAGGTGAAATGTTTTGTTTTGTTTCGTAACGTTTGTAAACGTTTGGCTTAAATCGCTAAAAAGGTGAAACGTTTGGATTTTTTTCGTGATGTTTTAATCATTTGGATTTGTTACGCAACGTTTGTAAACGTTTGGCTTAACTCGCTAAAAATATGAAACGTCTGAATTTGTTTCGTACCGTTTGTAAACGTTTGGCTTAAATTCCTAAAAAGGTGAAAGGTTTGGTTTTTTTCGTAACGTTTGTGAACGTTTGTCTTAAATCTCTAAAAAGGAGAAACGTTTGGATTGGTTTCATAACGTTTTAAACGTTTGGATTTGTTTCGTAACGTTTGTAAACGTTTGGCATAAATCGCTAAAAAAATTAAATGTTTTGATTTCTTTGTATCGTTTTAAACGTTTGGATTGGTTTCGTAATGTTTTAAACATTTGGCTTAAATCGCTAAAAAGGTGAAACGTTTGGTTTTGTTTCGTAACGTTTGTTAACGTTTGGCTTCAATCGCTAAAAAGGTAAAACGTTTGGATTTGTTTCGTAACGTTTGTAAACGTTTGGATTAAATCGCTAAATAGGTGAAACGTTTTGATTCGTTTTGAACGTTTGTAAAAGTTTGTCTTAAATCGCTAAAAAGGTGGAACATTTGGATTTGTTTCGTAACATTTTCAACGTTTGGATTTGTTTCCTAACGTTTGTAAACGTTCGGCTTAAATCGCTGAAAATGTGAAACGTTTGGATTTGTTTAGTAACGTTTGTAAACGTTTGGCTTAAATAACTAAAAATGTCACGACCCATTTTCATGAATCGTGACCAGCCCTAGGGTATGGGTAATGTAGTACCAAAACCCGTCGCTAGCCTTTTGGTTAACATACAATTATAATAAACCTGCAAGAAAATCAATGCTCGGGGGCAATCGAGACTTCAGCCTAATTCTAGCCGTTATAATATTCAACATTTAATATTATAAATACTCGTTCAACTACGAGTTTCCAATATGGCATAAAAAGTAAACAGAGTAAGCAGTATAAACATGCCAAAGCATTATATCCAGTCGGACCAATCCGATAAACAACTATAATAAAAATAAAGACGTCTAGTCAACTACTGTGGTCTAAGAATAAAACAGTTTGATAGTTTTACTAAAATAAATGAAACCTCCGAGGAAAGTAAATACGGAGATCACCAGACTCTCTCAGATCATAACCCTGGGAAAAATTGGGAAAACAACGGGGTCAGATATACTGAGATGAGTTTATACCACTATTTACATTTATCAAGTGGAAGACCTTTAAAACCGTTTAAAGCATTTAATAACGATATTACGAATAATAGTTGGAACTCTAATCCATAATTCTAAATAATAAACATAACCCACGAGACCTGGTCCCGAGAGCTGAGCTACACCGAGTTACCACTGACCACACTTTTACCATTTTCAGAGTCCCGAGAGCTGTGCTACACCGAGTTACTCTATTTGGTCCCGAGAGCTATGCTCACACCGAGTTACCACATTTCCATAAATACCTTACCCAGATCATTACTGGTACGCACGCAGTCCTCCTAATGATGCCCATTAGGTAGCATGTTCTAACTAAAAGCCATAATATAAAAACAGTTCGCAATATATGTACAATATATATATTTAATATTAAAACAACAATTTACTTAATAAAGCGGTAAATAGTAAGTACAAACTCACTGCTTGCTAATCCACGTGATAACCGGCAAGCAACTAATCCTGGTTCGCCTCTAAAGCACGAAGAGTAGACGAGTCTAGACAAATAAATAATTATTAAAAACAGACCCTAACTCTAGAGAGTACTAGACACCACATAGGACTAGCACAAACAACACATTGGGATAAAACAATCTAGAACAATACCAAAAATACCCAATAGGTGATAAAGCCCAATTAATGCAAGTTTATTGAGTTCTCGCTTAAAAATCCAATTTACAAATATTATTTAATAATATTTAAATAATAATTAATTTCCAAATAGTGGGTTAGCCGAGTTACCAATAACTACCAAGCTAACCTCACTTGTCGGGTGACCCAAGTCTAACCCGACTTAAACGTTTATCAATTATAAACCCGGGTTTATATTTACAAAATAATAATCCATTTTAAATGCATAACTCAATAACTTCAATTTCAAGTAACCCAAATTACAACCCAAAAACCTAGCCATTTTAAGTTCATAAAAGTTTTAAGGACTAAATTGTACATTAGTCAATTAAGGACTATACTGCACTTTAGCCAATTTAATATTCGGAATCAAATTAATTACTTTTGTTTATAATTAATACAAAATATGAAGTTACTAACCAAAAACTTAATTAATTAAGTTATAAAATGATTAAGGGCTAAATTGTAATTTAGCCACTTTGGTAATCAAAAACAAATATAATTACCCGAGTAATTATATTAATTTAAATTGTAACACTTATTGTTTACAATTACAAATTTACAATCAATCGAAATTCGAAAGTTATTATTAAAACAAAATCTATTTATAATTTAAACTTAAGCATTAAGTTGTTTTGAAAAAAACATGATGGTGATCATAGTGGCAAATTTTCCATCTCCTTCATTCAAAAACAACCAAATCCCCGCCATGTATGAATCTTTCAACAATACTCCATTTTACTTAGCTACTGTAATGTTTCTTAAGCCTTAAATCATTGAAAATATAATGCTAACACAACAACCTCAATTACAAACAATCAACACTAATCATTTAACCAATATACAACATGACCCTAGAACAATACATTAACTGAAAGCAGAATTTAAATTTCAAAACAAATTAAACAACACGGCAGAAAATAACGATGAACCAAACCGTAAACAACACAACCCAAACAACTTAGTTACGAATCTCTAACACCCCCGGAGACCCAATAGCATCCAGAAAATGAAAACAACACCAAAGGAAAGATGAAATTATTCAGCAGAACATGTAGAAGCTAGAACAATTTTCATGTAACAAACGAAACGGTAAAACAGCGGCGATTGAAACGAGGTCGATTACGTACCGTCTTGCGAAAACGAGATAGGGAATCGAAGATATGTGAGTCTAGAATCTCCGGGATCAAATGAAATTAATTTCGATCTAGAAACGAAAGAGAACGATAAAAAATATGGAGTTGCTGTTAATAAGCCAAATCTGAATTCAATGAATTAAGGAAACTTACCGAGGCAGCGACTTTGAAGGACGATAACAGCTTCAATTCTTAGGGAAAACAAATGCTAAAGACGGCTAGGGTTTATTTGGAGTGTGGAGATTGAATTAGGACTTGAGTTTGGTTTAAATACAGTTTCGAAAGAAGAGAAAACTTGGTCCAAAATGCGATCCTCGGAAGGGTATGGCTGGTCTCGAACGAGACCGGTAAAAAGAACCGGTGTCTCGTTCGAGAAATGGAATTCTCGAACGAGACACAGTATAAACGTTGGTGTCTTATTCGAGAATTCCATTTCTCGAACGAGAACCAAAGAATGAGTCAGGTCTCTTTCGAGACCTGATTCGATGCTGGTGGTTGGTTGAACCACAAAAACAAAGTGAGCAGACCCGAACCTAATAATTGAACCGCGATATATAAAATGACCTGAAAAATTACCGGGAAACTCATCGGAAAATTTAAAGAAAATTTATGGGGTATTACATTCTCCCTAACTTAATAAAAATTCGTCCTCGAATTTAAAATAAAACCATCGACGTACCATATAACATAAAGTTATACGTCTAGCGGAATAAAATGAACAAATCCGATAAGAAAACGCATCCACAAGATACCCAACGTAAACCAGGACAACAAAAACAATGAAACTAAAAACGACCTATGTCATTAAAGAACGGTTGTCAACCAAGAAACCAACCCAACTGTAGTCAAAGGTCTTCCATGTTCAAAGATATACGCACACGCGTAAGCAAAAACTCAACAGGTTGTCCCTCAAAGCAACTCAATACCTCCAATGGAAAAACCGAACACGTTCAAAGGTCACCAAATTATAGACACAACTCCCACCAGGCACAAACGATAACGCAACTCTAGGTGAAATCAACTAAGATAAAACAACTCTATTATACAACGCTCGGCTGATATATTTAGGATAATTAAGAACGAATCGCGAATCTCAAAATTGACACTATTTCGCAATATAAGCGATCACAACACGCATATGCACCAAATTCTGTTTCTAGCAATAGATGCCCCAACTAATAATAACATAATATTTCAACTGAGAGTAACAATTTCTCTATACCGGAGTGGCTTCCAAACCAGCTAGAAACTCATCTATTATAAAATCCTAAATATCAAAAATTTTAGATCAAGCACTAAGATCGACTATAGTTCTTACAATTCCAAACTCTTTTGCCTCAAACGAACAATAACACTGCAAACATAGCCGATAAAATCTAACGGTCTAAAATAATTTTTTATTTCCACTTATAACATCTCGACATCAAAATAACTGATAACAAAACCCAATAAACTTCAAATAATATTTTGATTCCACAACGGCACTATAATAATCATTCAATCCTGATGATTAATACCAACTCGTTAATACCATTAACTTGTGAATCATAAAACACAAGACACATACCGTTTTTCCCAAGAAAACGTGAACTTAACTCATAATAATAGAATCTCCAGATTAGCAATAAAGAATCTCAATTACAATGATTCCTTCAATCATTTAGAAACATAATGTCCCAACTAAGCTAAACACCAATTGCATCTCACTTAATTTCACAACCTAATTTTTGTCGCTCACACCAAGGGTTTAACCACTGACCTAAACATTACAATAATATCAATAATTAACAAAATCGATCAACCAATCATGATTGTCGAAACCTATTAACCCTGATTTCCGATTCTCAAATCAACTAACTCTTATATCCCAATCAAACTCAAATTCTCAAAATTATTTAATCAATTGACTATAACCTCATATACAACTAGAGATCACCATGACCAGTTTACTGCGACCGGATTGTTAGTTATGCTCAAAACCAACCTCCGTGGGTTTAAAATATTTTAATACAAAATATTTTATATACAAAATTTTCTACTTCAAAAGACTACGTCTTACACCTCCTTTTGCATTCAAAATCGAAATACCTTTACCGTTAAAAATTCATCGGTTTATACCCTTTGAAAATTTTCAAAATTTCCACAATTTGAATTCGATATTTTCCCTTACTTTTTAATACGTTTGCAAATTTATGAAACAATTCGACTGGAAAAATTTATGTTCTCTTTAAACCAAACTCGCTAATATCAATTTATACATTTTCTCGTAAAAGTAAAATCGTGGAAAAATTCTCCATATTCAAAATACATATAAACGTTTCAATACATTAAAATTTAAATCATTTCTAATTTAAATTATTTTATTTATTTATTTATTTTGTCAAAAATACAATTGAAGAAATCGCTCCAGTGAAAAATTTATTATCCCTTTAATTCAATTTTGACAAAATATCTATCTTTACTCAGCAAAGTAAAATTTGCAATATGAAATATCTTGTTTATAAAAAATACATTTATATCGATACACCAAAATACTTGGACATTTTCAAAACTGAGAAGATGAATTCTCGTTAAAAACGAAAATATAGTGTAACCAAACACATGGAGCATAACCAACATCCTTAATCCACAAAATCCTTAAATCTTAATTCGAAAATTATCCCGAAAGCTTTCTATTCTAAAAATTCTATACTGCTTTTAGCACAACTATATCTCGAGTGCAACCTTAAAATCATTCTTACTTAAAGCCACAAGATTCTGATACTAAAGACCAATCATTCACAACGTAAACGTCCAATATCCATCCCCATCATCATAGAGTATTTGTCTAGCTACCTTTCGGTAGCAGTTTCAAAATCCTTTGAAATCCGACAACTTTATAAATACATTTATCATAATGTGACTCGCGAGTTCGTTTCAAAATATATTTCTCAACACTTTATCGAACAAAATCCGTTTTACATAATTGTGCTCCAGGGTGATGACATCTTTCATCCCCTAAGAGTTGCATCCAATCCTAACCATTCTAATGCACGAGATGCATGTACTATTATGCATTTATCAATTTTTAATTTATCTTTTATTTAGTGAACATACCTAATTCTCAATGCCATCCTATTCGTGACATTCAAAATGCATGTTCATGATATGTCTGGGCACAATTACGTTTTAAAAATATTTCAAATATTTTAATAATTCAATCTTTAAAATCAACTTCTCAATAAAATATTTGCTAGACGTAACACTCTGTGAGATGTGCACTCGATAACCTCAAAATATTTCTCAAATTCTTTACTTGAAAACCTAGCAACATTTGATGCTATATAACAACTCATCCTAATAACTTCATTACAATTTTATCATATAAGATATCCAACTAACCTCGATTCAAACTGAGCCTATTCCCAAAGAATTAACACATCAATACGCTCTTATAAAATTTACTGCCAGCTCCTGCATCGCATCTTCAGACTTGATGAAAACACCGGTGTATTAATATACCGGTCTATCTTCTCGATTCAGAGTTTCCAATATCCTTTCTAGGATAATCATAAATCATCAAACAATTTAAGGGAATATTTTCCTCAATTTCCTCGATATCGAAATCCAAAGATTTCGATCCAAAATAACAAAATAGCAAACCCAGCTTATCCCCAGTATACTATATCAAAACGGGGTCTGGACAAAGTTCGATTCACACCCAAACCAAACATTAGGTATTTACCATAACTATATGAAATAAATCATCTCACGGGCTTCTTCGCACGAAGAGACAAAACAATACAATTAACTTAGTTCCAACAGACAAGCAAGTTATAAAACAAATTTATTACCAACAGATTACAAATTCTATGAACCGTAATTCACTCAAGCATGCCATTGAATACAATTAACCCTAACCATACTTAAAAGACAAAACAGGACATGCCACAACATTTTAAAAATCTTATTACATAATTACCATGTAATTATATAACAATTTAATAGTACAGTTCAAAATTCGTTTTTGAAATTTAAAGTCAAATACGAAAACTTCCAAGTTTTATTGAGGCCTTGGTTAAAACAAAATCATTGTCTGTAAAAGTCTCTTCTTATTTACCAATTTCTTTAAACCCAAGTATCTCAACCCATAAAATCATCGAGCTAGTCGATTCATTACAACTGCCAAGCTCAACTTCTAAATTTGGGTGACCCAAATCAAACCCAAAACAGCCGTTTATAAAACGTATTCAAAATATTTGTAAATTCGGAAAAATATTTTAATAACATTTTCATCCTTCCAAATTTGGGAGCTCAACATAAACCAACCGCTAAACGGTAATATAAAAATCAAGTGACAAATCTTTGATTTCAAACATCTATTCCGTAAATTTCAAATAATTTAAATGCTGTCATACTACAACATGATAAAATAACTTCAACGTTAAATTCTTAAAACTATGGCTCATCTCATAAAATATCATTTTGAAATCATTGCTTGTAAACACCAGCCCAGACATGATATTTCAAAATACAAGAATTTCTTTTTATTGGTAACTCAACCGAAATTCAAACTTTTTAAGAATTTTAAAACCAAACTTCTCTTATGATTCCGTGTCGAAACACAAATCGGATAAAACGATATTCTCTATGAAAATCTTTAAATCAACTTGTGATCAAATAATGTATGACCACCAAAACACGTTTTAAAATTTAACTCAAAATCATCTTTAAAAGAAAACAAGGCGAACGCCCAACATCAGATCACATTTAAAATCCACAGTCGAGGACAAAACCAAGATGTACTTTAGTAATAAGGAAAAAGCAGTTCAACACATCATATAAAATAATCGTAACCATACCATATATTCTAAATTGTATCAGGCATAGTCGCCAAATTTATCACACAACACCATACCCAAGTATGAGTTTAGAAATATTTACCGACCCATGATTTCCCGAGAAATCAAAAGCAATTATAATCACCCAAGTGAAATAATCTTAACATGATAAAACACAGCAATTAACATTCAAGTGAAATAAATTGTCAATCAAAGCATCAATACCAAATAAGGACAGACAGACATCACCTATAGGATGTAGGCTGAAGGTTTGAAAACAAATGATGACATTCTAAAAGACAAGACACGAATCCTAATTCCGCAGTAGTTCCTATGACACGACATCAACTTATCATGCCAAAACACATAACACATAACATGCATAAGGCCTTGGTTTGAAACCAAAGCTCTGATACCAAGTTTGTCACGACCCATTTTCATGAATAGTGACTGGCGCTAGGGTATGGGTAATGTAGTACCAAAACTCGTAGCTAGCCTTTCAGTTAACATACAATTATAATAAACCTGTAAGAAAACTAATGCTCGGGGGCAACCGAGACTTCAGCCTAATTCTAACTGTTATAATATTCAACATTTAATATTATAAATACTCGTTCAACTACGAGTTTCCAATATGGCATAAAAAGTACACAGAGTAAGCAGTATAAACATGCCAAAGCATTATATCCAGTCGGACCAATCCGACAAACAACTATAATAAAAATAAAGATGTCTAGTCAACTACTGCGGTCTAAGAATAAAACAATTTGATAGTTTTACTAAAATAAATGAAACCTCCGAGGAAAGTAAATACGGAGATCACCAGACTCTCTTAGATCATAACCCTGGGAAAAATTGGGAAAACAACGGGGTCAGATATACTGAGATGAGTTTATACCACTATTTACATTTATCAAGTGGAAGACCTTAAAAACCGTTTAAAACATTTAATAACGATATTACGAATAATAGTTGGAACCCTAATCCACAATTCTAAATAATAAACATAACCCAAGAGGCGTGGTCCCGAGAGCTGAGCTACACCGAGTTACCATTGACCACACGTTTACCATATCCAGAGTCCCGAGAGCTGTGCTACACCGAGTTACTCTATTTGGTCCCGAGAGCTATGCTCACACCGAGTTACCACATTTCCATAAATACCTTAGCCAGATCATTACCGGTGCGCACGCAGTCCTAATGATGCCCATTAGGTAGCATGTTCCAACTAAAAGCCATAATATAAAAATAGTTAGCAATACACGTACAATATATATATATTTAATATTAAAATAACAATTTGCTTAATAAAGCGGTAAATAGTAAGTACAAACTCATTGCTTGCTAATCCACGTGATAACCGGCAAGCAACTAATCCTGGTTTGCCTCTAAAGCACGAACAGTAGACGGGTCTAGACAAATAAATAATTATTAAAAACAGACCCTAACTCTAGAGAGTACCCGACACCACATAGGACTAGCACTAACAACACATCGGGATAAAACAATCCAGAACAACACTAAAAATACCCAATAGGTGATAAAGCCCAATTAATGCAAGTTTATTGAGTTCTCACTTAAAAATCCAATTTACAAATATTATTTAATAATCTTTAAATAATAATTAATTTCCAAATAGTGGGTTAGCCGAGTTACCAATAACTACCAAGCTAACCTCACTTGTCGGGTGACCCAAGTCTAACCCGACTTAAACGTTTATCAATTATAAACCCGAGTTTATATTTATGAAATAATTCGATAAAATAATAATCCATTTTAAAAGCAGAACTCAATAACTTCAGTTTCAAGTAACCCAAGTTACAACCCAAAAACCTAGCCATTTTAAGTTTATAAAAGTTTTAGGGACTAAATTGTACTTTAGCCTATTAGGGACTATTCTGTACTTTAGCCAATTTAATATTCGGAATCAAATTAATTACTTTTATTTATAATTAAAACAAAATATGAAGTTACTAACCAAAAACTTAATTAAATAAGTTATAAAATGATCAAGGGCTAAATTGGAATTTAGCCACTTTGGTAATCGAAAAAATATATAATTACCCGAGTAATTATATTAATTTAAATTGTAACACTTATTGTTTACAATTACAAATTTATAATCTATCAAAATTCGAAAGTTATTATTAAAACAAAATCCATTTATAATTTAAACTTAAGCATTGAGTTGTTTTGAGAAAAACATGATGGTGATCATAGTGGCAAATTTGCCATCTCCTTCATTCAAAAACAACCAAATCCCCGCCATGTATGAATCTTTCAACCATACTCCATTTTACTTAGCTACTGTAATGTTTCTTAAGCCTTAAATCATTGAAAATATAATGCTAACACAACAACCTCAATTACAAACAATCAACACTAATCATTTAACCAATGTACAACATGGCCCTAGAACAATAAATTAACTGAAAGCAGAATTTAAATTTCAAAACGAATTAAACAACACGGCAGAAAATAACGATGAACCAAACCGTAAACAACACAACCCAAACAACTTAGTTATGAATCTCTAACACTCCGGAGACCCAATAGCATCCAGAAAATAAAAACAACGCCAAAGGAAAGATGAAGTATTCGGCAGAACATGTAGAAGTTAGAACAGTTTTCATGTAACAAACGAAACGGTAAAACAGCGGCGATTGAAACGAGGTCGATTACGTACCGTCTTGCAAAAACGAGATAGGGAATCGAAGATATGTGAGTCTAGAATCTCCGGAATCAAACGAAATTAATTTCCATCTAGAAACGAAAGAGAACGATCAAAAATACGGAGTTGCCATTGATAAGACAAATCTGAATTTAATGAATTAAGGAAACTTACCGAGGCAGCGACTTTGAAGGACGATAACAGCTTCAATTCTCAGGGAAAACAAATGCTAAAGACGGCTAGGGTTTATTTGGAGTGTGGAGATTGAATTAGGGTTGGAGTTTGGTTTGAATATGGGTTCGAAAGAAGAGCAAACTTGGTCCAAAATGCCCTCCTCGGAAGGGTATGGCTGGTCTCGAACGAGACCAGCAAAAAGAACTGGTGTTTTGTTCGAGAAATGGAATTCTCGAACGAGACACAGCATAAACGCTGGTGTCACGTTCGAGAATTCCATTTCTCGAACGAGAACCAAAGAATGAGTAATGTCTCTTTCGAGACCTGATTCGATGCTAGTGGTTCAACCTTTTGGTTGAACCATAAAAACAAAGGGAGCAGACCCGAACCTAAAAATTGAACCGCGATATATAAAATGACCCGAAAAATTAACGGGAAACTCATCGGAAAATTTAAAGAAAATTTATGGGGTATTACAAAAAAGGTGAAACGTTTTGTTTTGTTTCGTAACGTTTGTAAATGTTTGGCTTATATCGCCAAAAAGGTGAAACGTTTGGATTTGTTTCGTAACGTTTTAAACGTTTAGATTTATTTCGTAACGTTTTTAAAGGTTTGGCTTAAATTGCTAATAATGTGAAACGTTTGGATTTGTTTCATAACGTTTGTAAACGTTTGACTTAAATCGCTAAAAAGGTGAAACTTTTGGATTTGTTTCGTAACTTGTGTAAATGTTTTGCTTAAATCGCGAAAAAGGTGAAACGCTTGGATTTGTTTCGTAACGTTTACAAACGTTTGGATTTGTTTCGTAACATTTTAACGTTTGGCTTAAATCGTTAAAAATGTAAATCATTTGGTTTTGTTTCATAACATTTGCAAACGTTTTGCTTAAATCTCTAAAAAGGTGAAATGTTTTATTTTGTTTTGTAACATTTGTAAATGTTTGGTTTAAATTTCTTAATAGATGAAATGCTTGGTTTTATTTCGTAATGTTTGTAAACGTTTGGATTGGTATTGTAACATTTTATATATTTGGCTTAAATAGCTAAAAGGTGAAACGTCTGGATTTGTTGCGTAGCGTTTGTAAACGTTTGGGTTCAATCGCTAAAAAGGGGAAATGTTTAGATTTGTTTTGTAATATTTGTAAACGTTTGGGTTAAATCGCTAAAAAGGTGAACGTTTGGATTTGTTTTGTAATGTTTTTACACATTTAACTTAAATCGCTAAAAAGGTGAAACATTTGGATTTGTTTCATAACGTTTTAAACGTTTGGATTGGTTTTGTAACGTATTAAACTTTTGGCTTAAATCGCTAAATATGTGAAACGTTTGGAATTGCTTCGTACTGTCTTTAAAAGTTTGGCTTAAATCGCAAAAAAAGTGAAATATTTGGTTTTGTTTCGTAACGTTTGTAAACGTTTGGCTTTGTTTCGTATCTTTTGTGAACATTTGGCTTAAATAGCTAAAAATGTGAAACGTTTGGATTAGTTTCGTAACGTTTGTAAATATTTGGCTTAAATAGCTAAAAATATGAAACAGTTGGATTTGTTTTGTAACATTTGTAAACGTTTTGCTTCAATCGCTAAAAAGGTGAAACGTTTGGATTTGTTTCGTAACGTTTCAAAAGTTTGGATTGGTTTCGTAAAGTTTCAAACGTTTGACTTAAATCGTTAAAAAGGTGAAATGTTTAGTTTTGTTTCGTAACTTTTGTAAACGTTTGGCTTAAATCTCTAAAAAGGTTAAACGTTTGGATTTGTTTCGTGATGTTTTAATCATTTGGATTTGTTTTTAGCATTTGTAAACGTTTGGCTTAATTGGCTAAAAATATGGAACGTTTGGATTTGTTTCGTAACATTTGTAAACGTTTGCCTTAAATCGCTAAAAAGGTGAAACGTTTGGTTTTGTTTCGTAACGTTTTGCTTAAATAGCTAAAAAGGCGAAACGTTTGGAATTGTTTCGTGACGTTTTAATCATTTGGATTTGTTTCGTAACGTTTGTAAACGTTTGGCATAAGTGGCTAAAAATGTGAAATGTTTGGATTTCTTTCGTATCTTTTTATACGTTTGGATTGGTTTCGTAATGTTTTAAACAATTGGCTTAAATCGCTGAAATGGTGAAACGTTTGGCTTTGTTTCGTAATGTTTTTTAACGTTTGGCTTTGTTTCGTAACGTTTGTAAATGTTTGGATTCAATCGCTAAATAGGTGAAACTTTTCAATTCGTTTGAAGTTTTGCTTAAATCGCTAAAAAGGTGAAACGTTTGGATTTGTTTCGTAACATTTTAAACGTTTGGATTTGTTTCATAACGTTTGTAAATGTTCAGCTTAAATCGCTGAAAATGTGAAACGTTTGGATTTGTTTAGTAACGTTTGTAAACGTTTGGCTTAAGTAACTAAAAAGGTGAAACGTTTAGTTTAGTTTCGCAACGTTTTTAAACGTTTGGCTTAAATCGCTAAAAAGGTGAAACGTTTGGATTTGTTTAGTAACGTTTTGAACGTTTGGAATTATTTCATAACGTTTCTAAAACGTTTGGCTTAAATCGCTAAAAATGTGAAACTTTTTGGATTTGCTTCGTAACGTTTTTAAACCTTTGGCTTAAATCGCTAAAAAGGTGAAACGTTTGGATTTGTTTCGTCATGTTTGTAAATATTTTGCGTAAATCGCTAAAAAGGTGAAACATTTGGATTTGTTTTGTAACGTTTCCAAACGCTTGGATTTGTTTCGAAACGTTTACAAACTTTTGGATTTGTTTCGTATCATTTTTAAATGTTTTCCTTAAATCGCTAAGAAGGTGAAACGTTTGGTTTTGTTTTGTAACATTTGTAAACGTTTGGTTTAAATTGCTAAATTAATGAAATGTTTGGTTTTGTTTCGTAACGTTTGTAAACGTTTGAATTGGTATTGTAACGTTTTAAATGTTTGGCTTAAATAGCTAAAAGGTGAAACGTCTGGATTTGTTGATTAGCGTTTGTAAATGTTTGGCTTCAATCGCTAAAAAGGGGAAACGTTTAGATTTGTTTTGTAATATTTGTAAACGTTTGGCTTAAATCGCTAAAAAGGTTCAAGTTTGGATTTGTTTTGTAATGTTTTTAAACATTTTACTTAAATCGCTAATATGGTGAAACATTTGGATTTGTTTCATAATGTTTTAAACGTTTGGATTGGTTTTGTAACGTATTAAACTTTTGGCTTAAATCGCTAAAAATATGAAACGTTTGGATTTGCTTCGTACTGTCTCTAAAAGTTTCGCTTAAATCGCTAAAAAAAGTGAAACATTTGGTTTTGTTTCGTTACGTTTGTAAACGTTTGGCTTTGTTTCGTATCTTTTGTGAACGTTTGTCTTAAATAGCTAAAAATGTGAAACGTTTGGATTAGTTTCGTAACGTTTGTAAATATTTGGCTTAAATCGCTAAAAATATGAAACGTTTGGATTTGTTTTGTAACATTTGTAAACGTTTTGCTTCAATCGCTAAAAAGGTGAAACATTTGGATTTGTTTCGCAACGTTTCAAAAGTTTGGATTGGTTTCGTAAAGTTTCACACGTTTGGCTTAAATCGTTAAAAAGGTGAAATGTTTAGTTTTGTTTCGTAACTTTTGTAAACGTTTGGCTTAAATCGTTAAAAAGGTTAAACGTTTGGATTTTTTTGTGATGTTTTAATCATTTGGATTTGTTTCGTAACGTTTGTAAACGTTTGGCTTAACTCGCTAAAAATATGGAACATTTGGATTTGTTTCGTAACATTTGTAAACGTTTAGCTTAAATCTCTAAAAAGGTGAAACATTTGGTTTTGTTTCGTAATGTTTGGCTTAAATCGCTAAAAAGGCGTAACGTTTGGAATTGTTTCGTAACGTTTTAATCGTTTGGATTTGTTTCATAACGTTTGTAAATGTTTGTCATAAATCGGTGAAAAGGTGAAACGTTTGGCTTTGTTTCGTAACGTTTGTTAACGTTTGGCTTTGTTTCGTAATGTTTGTAAACATTTGGATTCAATCGCTAAATAGGTGAAACGTTTCGATTCGTTTTAAGTTTTGCATAAATCGGTAAAAAGGTGAAACGTTTGGATTTGTTTCGGAACATTTTAAACGTATAGATTTGCTTCGTAACGTTTGTAAACATTCGGCTTAAATCGCTGAAAATGTGAAACGTTTCGATTTGTTTAACAACATTTGTAAACGTTTGGCTTAAGTAACTAAAAAGGTGAAATGTTTGGTTTTGTTTCGCAACGTTTTTAGACGTTTGGCTTAAATCGCTAAAAAGGTGAAATGTTTGGATTTGTTTAGTAACGTTTTAAACGTTTGGATTTATTTCGTAACGTTTCTGAACGTTTGGCTTAAATCGCTAAAAATGTGAAACTTTTTGGATTTGCTTCGCAACGTTTCTAAACCTTTGGCTTAAATCGCTAAAAAGGTGAAACGTTTGGATTTGTTTCGTAATGTTTGTAAATATTTTGCGTAAATCGCTAAAAAGGTGAAACATTTGGATTTGTTTCGTATTGTTTCCAAACGTTTGGATTTGTTTCGAAACGTTTACAAACGTTTGGATTTGTTTCGTAACATTTTTTAACGTTTGCCTTAAATCGCCAAGAAGGTGAAACGTTTGGTTTTTTTTCGTATCATTTGTAAACGTTTGGTTTAAATCGCTAAAAAGGTGAAATGTTTTATTTTATTTTGTAACATTTGTAAACGTTTGTCTTAAATTGTTAAATAGGTGAAACATTTGGTTTTGTTTCGTTACGTTTGTAAACGTTTGGATTGGTATTGTAGCGTTTTAAATGTTTGGCTTATATCGCTAAAAAGAGGAAACGTTTGGAGTTGTTTCGTAGCGTTTGTAAATGTTTGGCTTCAATCGCTAAAAAGGAGAAACATTTAGATTTTTTTTGTAACATTTGCATACGTTTAGCTTAAATCGCTAAAAAGGTGAACGTTTGGATTTGTTTTGTAATGTTTGTAAATCTTTGACTTAAATCACTAAAAAGGTGAAACATTTGAATTTGTTTAGTAACTTTTTAAACGTTTGGATAGGTTTTGTAACGTTTTAAAATTTTAGCTTAAATTGCTAAAAATGGGAATCGTTTGGATTTGCTTCATACATTATTAAAAAGGTGAAACGTTTGGGTTTGTTTCCTAACGTTCGTAAACGTTTGCTTTTGTTTCGTATCGTTTGTAAACGTTTGACTTAAATAGCTAAAAATGTGAAACGTTTGGATTTGCTTCGTAACGTTTGTAAAGGTTTGGCTTAAATCGCTAAAAATATGAAACGTTTGGATTTGTTTTGTAATATTTGTAAACGTTTTGCTTAAATCGCTAAAAAGGTGAAACCTTTGGATTTGTTTTGTAACATTTCAAAAGTTTGGATTGGTTTCGTAACGTTTCAAACGTTTGGCTTAAATCGCTAAAAAGGTGAAATGTTTAGTTTTGTTTCGTAAGGTGGGGAAACGTTTGGCTTAAATTGCTAAAAAGGGGAAACGTTTGGATTTGTTTCGTGACGTTTTAAACATTTGGATTTGTTTCGTGACGTTTTAAACGTTTGGCTTAACTCGCTAAAAATATGAAACATTTGAATTAGTTTCGTAAGGTTTGTAAACGTTTGGCTTAAATCCCTAAAAAGGGAAACGTTTTGATTTGTTTCGTAACGTTTTAAACTTTACGCTTAAATCGCTAAAAATGGGAAACATTTGGATTTATTTCGTAATGTTTGTAAACGTTTGGCTTAAATCTCCAAAAATGTGAAACGTTTGGATCTGTTTCGTAACGTTTTTAAACGTTTGGCTTCAATAACTTAAAAGGTGAAACGTTTGGCTTTGTTTCGTCACTTTTGTAAAGGTTTGGCTTATATCGCTAAAAAGGAGAAACATTTGGATTTGTTTCGTAACGTTTGTAAACGTTTGGCTTAAATAGCTAAAAATGTGAAACGTTTAGATTTGTTTCGTAACATTTTAAATGTTTTGCTTAAATTGCTGAAAAGGTAAAACGTCTGGATTTGTTTCGTAACGTTTGTAAACGTTTGGTTTAAATTGCTAAAAAGGTGAAACGTTTGAATTTGTTTCGTAATGTTTGTAAACATTTGGCTTAAATCAATAAAAAGGTGAAACGTTCCGATTTGTTTTCAAAGTTTGTAAACGTTTGGCTTAAATTGCTAAAAAGGTGAAACCTTTTGATTTCTTTCGTAATATTTCTAAATGTTTGCCTTAAATCGCTAAAAAGGTGCAACGCTAGGTTTTTTTTCTCGTAATGTTTGTAAACGTTTGGCTTAAATTGCTGAAAAGGTGAAACTTTGGTTTTCTTTCGTAACGTTTGTAAATGTTTAGTTTTGTTTCGTATCGTTTGTAAATGTTTGGCTTAAATCGCTAAAAAGGTGTAACGTTTGTATTTGTTTCGTAACATTTGTAAACGTTTGGCTTAAATAGTTAAAAATGTGAAACGTTTGGATTTGTTTTCGTAAATCGCTAAAAAGTTAAAACGTTTAGATTTGTTTCGTAATGTTTGTAAACGTTTTGCTTTAATCGTTAAAAAGGGTAAACGTTTGGATTTGTTTCCTAACATTTTAAACGTTTGTATTAGTTTCGTAACATTTTTTAAATTGCTAAAAAAGGTAAAACGGTAAAATTTGTTTCGTAACTTTTTTAAATGTTTGAGTTAAATGACTAAAAAGGTGAAACATTTGGATTTCTTTGGTAACGTTTGTAAACGTTTGGTTTAAATTTCTAAAAAGGTGAAGCGTGAAACGTTTGGATTGGTTTCGTAACGTTTTAAACGTTTGGATTAGTTTTGTAACGTTTTAAACTTTTGGTTCAAACCGCATCAAATGTGAAACATTAGGATTTGTTTCGTAATGTTTCTAAACGTTTGGCTTATATCGCTAAAAAGGTGAAACGTTTGGTTTTGTTTCGTAATGTTTGTAAACGTTTGTCTTAAATTGCTAAAAAGGTGAAACGTTTGGTTTTGTTTCGTAACGTTTGTAAACGTTTGGTTTTGTTTCGTATCGTTTGTAAACGTTTCGCTTAATTCACTAAAAAGTTGAAATGTTTGTATTTGTTTCGTAACGTTTGTAAACGTTTGGCTTAAGTCCGTAAAAATGTAAAACATTTGGATTTGTTTTGTATCGTTTGTAAACGTTTGGCTTCAATCGTTAAAAATGTGAATTATTTGGATTTGTTTTGTAACGTTAGGATTGGTTTCATAACGTTTTAAACGTTTGACTTAAATCGCTAAAAAGATGAATTGTTTGGTTTTGTTTCGTAACGTTTGTAAACGTTTGGCTTAAATCGCTATAAAGGGAAAAAGTTTGGATTTTTTTATAACGTTTTTAAACGTTTGGCTTAAATAACTTAAAAGGTGAAACATTTGGCTTTGTTTCGTAACGTTCGTAAACGTTTGGCATAAATCGCTAAAAGGTTAAATGTTTGGATTTGTTTTGTAACGTTTTAAACGTTTGGATTTGTTTCGTAACGTTTTAAACGTTTGGATTTATTTCGTAACGTTTGTTAACGTTTGGCTTAAATACCTAAAAAGGGGAAACTTTTGCTTTTGTTTCGTAACATTTTAAACTTTTGGATTGGTTTTGTAACGTTTTAAATGCTTGGCTTAAATAGCTATAGAGGTGAGACGCTTGGATTTGTTTTGTAAAGTTTGTAAACGTTTGGATTGGTTTTGTCACGTTTTAAAATATTGGTTAAATCGATAAAAAAGGAAACGTTTGGATTTGTTTCGTAATGTTTTAAACTTTTCGCTTAAATCGCTATAAAGGTGAAACATTTGGATTTGTTTCGTAACATTTGTAAACGTTTGGGTTAATTTGCTTAAAAGATGAAACATTTGGTTCTGTTTCGTAACGTTTTTAAACGTTTGGCTTCAATCACTTAAAAGGTTAAACGTTTGGCTTTGTTTCGTAACGTTTGTAAACGTTTGGCTTATATCGATAAAAAGGTGAAATATTTGGATTTGTTTCGTAACGTTTGTAAACATTTGGCTTAAATCACTAAAAATGTGAAACGTTTGGATTTGTATCGCAATGTTTTAAATGTTTTGCTTAAATCGTTGAAAAGGTGAAATGTTTGGATTTGTTTCGTAACGTTTGTAAACGTTTGGTTTAAATTTCTAAAAAGGTGAAACGTTTGGATTTGTATCGTAACGTTTGTAAATGTTTGGTTTAAATCGCTAAAAAGGTGAAACGTTTCGATTTGTTTTGAAACGTTTGTAAACGTTTGACTTAAATCGCCAAAAAGGTGAAACGTTTGGATTTGATTCGTAATGTTTCTAAATGTTTGCCTTATATCGCTAAAAAGGTGAAACGCTTGGTTTTGTTTCATAATGTTTGTAAACGTTTGGCTTAAATTGCTGAAAAGGGGAAACTTTGGTTTTCTTTCGTAACATTTATAAAGGTTTGGTTTTTTTTCGTATCGTTTTAAACGTTTGGCTTAAATCGCCAAAAAGGTGAAACATTTGTATTTGTTTCGTAACGTTTGTAAAAGTTTGGCTTCAATCACTAAAAAGGTGAATATTATGATTTGATTTGCAACGTTTGGATTGGTTTCATAACGTTTTAAACGTTTGGCTTAAATCACTAAAAAGGTGAATTGTTTGGTTTTATTTCGTTACGTTTGTAAACGTTATGCTTAAATCGCTATAAAGAGGAAAAGTTTGGATTTGTTTAGTTACGTTTTTAAACGTTTGGCTTAAATAACTAAAAAGGTGAAACATTTGGCTTCGTTTTGTAACGTTCTTAAACGTTTGGCTTAAATCGCTAAAAGGTGAATGTTTGGATTTGTTTTGTAATGTTCTAAACGTTTGGATTTGTTTCGTAACGTTTTAAACGTTTGGATTTATTTCGTAACGTTTCTGAACGTTTGGCTTAAATTGCTAAAAAGTTGAATTGTTTGGATTTGTTTTGTAACGTTTGGATTGGTTTCATAACGTTTTAAACGTTTGGCTTAAATCGCTAAAAAGGTGAATTGTTTGGTTTTGTTTCGCAACGTTTGTAAACATTTGGCTTAAATCTCTATAAAGGGGAAACGTTTGGATTTGTTTAGTAACGTTTTTAAACGTTTGTCTTAAATAACTAAAAAAGTGAAACATTTGGTTTTGTTTCGTAACGTTCGTAAACGTTTGGCTTAAATCGCTAAAAGGTGAAATGTTTGGATTTGTTTCGAAACGTTTTAAACGTTTGGATTTGTTTCGTAACATTTTAACCGTTTGGATTTATTTCGTAACTTTTTTAAACGTTTGGCTTAAATCGCTAAAAAGATGAATTGTTTGGATTTGCTTCGTAACGTTTGTTAACGTTTGGCTTAAATCCCTAAACAGGGGAAACTTTTGCTTTTGTTTCGTAACATTTTAAACTTTTGGATTGGTTTCGTAACGTTTTAAATGTTTGGTTTAAATCGCTATAGAGGTGATACGTTTGGATTTGTTTTGTAACGTTTGTAAACGTTTGGATTGGTTTTGTAACATTTTAAAATATTGGTTAAATCGATAAAAAGGGAAACGTTTGGATTTGTTTCGTAATTTTTAAACTTTTCGCTTAAATCGCTACAAAGGTGAAACATTTGGATTTGTTTCGTAACATTTGTAAACGTTTGGCTTAATTTGCTTAAAAGATGAAACATTTGATTCTGTTTCGTAACGTTTTTAAACGTTTGGCTTCAATCACTTAAAATGTGAAACGTTTGGCTTTGTTTCGTAACGTTTGTAAACGTTTGGCTTATATCGCTAAAAAGGGGAAATGTTTGGATTTGTTTCGTAGCGTTTGTAAACGTTCGGCTTAAATCACTATAAATTTAAAACGTTTGGATTTGTTTCGCAATGTTTTAATTGTTTTGCTTAAATCGCTGGAAAGGTGAAACGTTTGGATTTGTTTCGTAACGTTTGTAAACGTTTGGTTTAAATTTCTAAAAAGGTGAAACGTTTGGATTTGTATCGTAACGTTTGTAAATGTTTAGTTTAAATCGCTAAAAAGGTGACATGTTTCGATTTGTTTTGAAACGTTTGTAAACGTTTGGCTTAAATCGACAAAAAGGTGAAACGTTTGGATTTGATTCGTAATATTTCTAAATGTTTGCCTTATATCGCTAAAAAGGTGAAACGCTTGGTTTTGTTTCGTAATATTTGTAAACGTTTCTCTTAAATTATTGAATAGGTGAAACTTTAGTTTTCTTTCGTAACATCTGTAAAGGTTTGGTTTTGTTTCGTATCGTTTGTAAACGTTTGGCTTAAATCGCCCAAAAGGTGAAACATTTGTATTTGTTTCGTAACATTTGTAAACGTTTGGCTTCAATCGCTAAAAAGGTGAATTATTATGATTTGTTTTGCAACGTTTGGATTGGTTTCATAACGTTTTAAACGTTTGGCTTAAATCACTAAAAAGGTGAATTGTTTGGTTTTATTTCGTTACGTTTGTAAACGTTATGCTTAAATCGCTATAAAGAGGAAAAGTTTGGATTTGTTTAGTTACGTTTTTATACATTTGGCTTAAATAACTAAAAAGGTGATACATTTGGCTTCGTTTTGTAACGTTCTTAAACGTTTGGCTTAAATCGCTAAAAGGTGAATGTTTGGATTTGTTTTGTAATGTTTTAAACGTTTGGATTTGTTTCGTAACGTTTTAAACGTTTGGATTTATTTCGTAACGTTTCTAAACGTTTGGCTTAAATCGCTAAAAAGTTGAATTGTTTGGATTTGTTTTGTAACGTTTGGATTGGTTTCATAACGTTTTAAACGTTTGGCTTAAATTGCTAAAAAGGTGAATTGTTTGGTTTTGTTTCGTAACGTTTGTAAACATTTGGCTTAAATCTCTATAAAGGGGAAACGTTTGGATTTGTTTAGTAACGTTTTTAAACGTTTGTCTTAAATAACTAAAAAAGTGAAACATTTGGTTTTGTTTCGTAACGTTCGTAAACGTTTGGCTTAAATCGCTAAAAGGTGAAATGTTTGGATTTGTTTCGTAACGTTTTAAACGTTTGGATTTGTTTCGTAACATTTTAACCGTTTGGATTTATTTCGTAACGTTTTTAAACGTTTGGCTTAAATCGCTAAAAAGATGAATTGTTTGGATTTGCTTCGTAACGTTTGTTAACGTTTGGCTTAAATCCCTAAACAGGGGAAACTTTTGCTTTTGTTTCGTAACATTTTAAACTTTTGGATTGGTTTTGTAACGTTTTAAATGTTTGGTTTAAATCGCTATAGAGGTGATACGTTTGGATTTGTTTTGTAACGTTTGTAAACGTTTGGATTGGTTTTGTAACATTTTAAAATATTGGTTAAATCGATAAAAAGGGAAACGTTTGGATTTGTTTCGTAATTTTTAAACTTTTCGCTTAAATCGCTACAAAGGTGAAACATTTGGATTTGTTTCGTAACATTTGTAAACGTTTGGCTTAATTTGCTTAAAAGATGAAACATTTGATTCTGTTTCGTAACGTTTTTAAACGTTTGGCTTCAATCACTTAAAAGGTGAAACGTTTGGCTTTGTTTCGTAACGTTTGTAAACGTTTGGCTTATATCGCTAAAAAGGGGAAATGTTTGGATTTGTTTCGTAGCGTTTGTAAACGTTCGGCTTAAATCACTATAAATGTAAAACGTTTGGATTTGTTTCGCAATGTTTTAATTGTTTTGCTTAAATCGCTGGAAAGGTGAAACGTTTGGATTTGTTTCGTAACGTTTGTAAACGTTTGGTTTAAATTTCTAAAAAGGTGAAACGTTTGGATTTGTATCGTAACGTTTGTAAATGTTTAGTTTAAATCGCTAAAAAGGTGACATGTTTCGATTTGTTTTGAAACGTTTGTAAACGTT
Source organism: Mercurialis annua (assembly GCF_937616625.2). Lineage (NCBI taxonomy): Eukaryota > Viridiplantae > Streptophyta > Magnoliopsida > Malpighiales > Euphorbiaceae > Mercurialis > Mercurialis annua. The sequence continues at coordinate 22,355,440 of NC_065577.1, read as the reverse complement.
TGGCTTAAATCGACAAAAAGGTGAAACGTTTGGATTTGATTCGTAATATTTCTAAATGTTTGCCTTATATCGCTAAAAAGGTGAAACGCTTGGTTTTGTTTCGTAATATTTGTAAACGTTTCTCTTAAATTATTGAATAGGTGAAACTTTAGTTTTCTTTCGTAACATCTGTAAAGGTTTGGTTTTGTTTCGTATCGTTTGTAAACGTTTGGCTTAAATCGCCCAAAAGGTGAAACATTTGTATTTGTTTCGTAACGTTTGTAAACGTTTGGCTTCAATCGCTAAAAAGGTGAATTATTATGATTTGTTTTGCAACGTTTGGATTGGTTTCATAACGTTTTAAACGTTTGGCTTAAATCACTAAAAAGGTGAATTGTTTGGTTTTATTTCGTTACGTTTGTAAACGTTATGCTTAAATCGCTATAAAGAGGAAAAGTTTGGTTTTGTTTAGTTACGTTTTTAAACGTTTGGCTTAAATAACTAAAAAGGTGATACATTTGGCTTCGTTTTGTAACGTTCTTAAACGTTTGGCTTAAATCGCTAAAAGGTGAATGTTTGGATTTGTTTTGTAATGTTTTAAACGTTTGGATTTGTTTCGTAACGTTTTAAACGTTTGGATTTATTTCGTAACGTTTCTAAACGTTTGGCTTAAATCGCTAAAAAGTTGAATTGTTTGGATTTGTTTTGTAACGTTTGGATTGGTTTCATAACGTTTTAAACGTTTGGCTTAAATTGCTAAAAAGGTGAATTGTTTGGTTTTGTTTCGTAACGTTTGTAAACATTTGGCTTAAATCTCTATAAAGGGGAAACGTTTGGATTTGTTTAGTAACGTTTTTAAACGTTTGGCTTAAATAACTAAAAAAGTGAAACATTTGGCTTTGTTTCGTAACGTTCGTAAACGTTTGGCTTAAATCGCTAAAAGGTGAAATGTTTGGATTTGTTTCGTAACGTTTTAAACGTTTGGATTTGTTTCGTAACATTTAACCGTTTGGATTTATTTCGTAACGTTTTTAAACGTTTGGCTTAAATCGCTAAAAAGATGAATTGTTTGGATTTGCTTCATAACGTTTGTTAACGTTTGGCTTAAATCCCTAAACAGGGGAAACTTTTGCTTTTGTTTCGTAACATTTTAAACTTTTGGATTGGTTTTGTAACGTTTTAAATGTTTGGCTTAAATCGCTATAGAGGTGAGACATTTGGATTTGTTTTGTAACGTTTGTAAACGTTTGGATTGGTTTTGTAACGTTTTAAAATATTGGTTAAATCGATAAAAAGGGAAATGTTTGGATTTGTTTCGTAATGTTTTAAACTTTTCGCTTAAATAGCTACAAAGGTGAAACATTTGGATTTGTTTCGTAATATTTGTAAATGTTTGGCTTAATTTGCTTAAAAGATGAAACATTTGGTTCTGTTTCGTAACGTTTTTAAACGTTTGGCTTCAATCACTTAAAAGGTGAAACGTTTGGTTTTGTTTTTTAACGTTTGTAAACGTTTGGCTTATATCGCTAAAAAGGGGAAATATTTGGATTTATTTCGTAACGTTTGTAAACGTTTGGCTTCAATCACTAAAAATGTGAAACGTTTGGATTTGTTTCGCAATGTTTTATATGTTTTGCTTCAATCGCTAAAAAGGTGAAACGTTTGGATTTGTTTCGTAACGTTTGTAAACGTTTGGTTTATATTTCTAAAAAGGTGAAACGTTTGGATTAGTTTCGTAACGTTTGTAAATGTTTGGTTTAAATCGCTAAAAAGGTGAAACGTTTCGATTTGTTTTGAAACGTTTGTAAACGTTTTGCTTAAATCGCCAAAAAGGTGAAACGTTTGGATTTGATTCGTAATATTTCTAAATGTTTGCCTTATATCGCTAAAAAGGTGAAACGCTGGGTTTTGTTTCGTAATGTTTGTAAACGTTTGGCTTAAATTGCTGAAAAGGTGAAACTTTGGTTTTCTTTCGTAACATTGGTAAAGGTTTGGTTTTGTTTCGTATCGTTTGTAAACGTTTGGCTTAAATCGCCAAAAAGGTGAAACATTTGTATTTGTTTCGTAACGTTTGTAAACATTTGGCTTCAATCGCTAAAAAGGTGAATTATTATGATTTGTTTTGTAGCGTTTGGATTGGTTTCATATAAATTTAAACGTTTGGGTTAAATCACTAAAAAGGTGAATTGTTTGGTTTTATTTCGTTATGTTTGTAAACGTTAGACTTAAATCGCTATAAAGAGGAAAAGTTTGGATTTGTTTAGTAACGTTTTTAAACGTTTGGCTTAAATAACTAAAAAGGTGAAACATTTGGCTTTGTTTCGTAACGTTCTTAAACGTTTGGCTTAAATCGCTAAAAGGTGAATGTTTGGATTTGTTTCGTAACGTTTTAAACGTTTGGATTTGTTTCGTAACGTTTTAAACGTTTGGATTTATTTCGTAACGTTTCAAAACGTTTGGCTTAAATCGCTAAAAAGTTGAATTGTTTGGATTTGTTTCGTAACGTTAGTAAACGTTTGCTTAAATCCCTAAAAAGGGGAAACGTTTGCTTTTGTTTCGTAACATTTTAAACTTTTGTATTGGTTTCGTAACGTTTTAAATGTTTGGTTTAAATCGCTATAGAGGTGATACGTTTGGATTTGTTTTGTAACGTTTGTAAATGTTTGGATTGGTTTTGTAACATTTTAAAATATTGGTTAAATCGATAAAAAAAGAAATGTTTGGATTTGTTTCGTAATGTTTTAAACTTTTCGCTAAAATCGCTACAAAGGTGAAACATTTGGATTTGTTTCGTAACATTTGTAAACGTTTGACTTAATTTGCTTAAAAGATGAAACGTTTGGTTCTATTTCGAAACGTTTTTAAACGTTTGGCTTCAATCACTTAAAAGGTGAAACGTTTGGCTTTGTTTCGTAACGTTTGTAAATGTTTGGCTTATATCGCTAAAAAGGGGAAACATTTGGATTTTTTTCGTAACGTTTGTAAACGTTTGGCTTAAATCGCTAAAAATTCGTAACGTTTGGATTTGTTTCGCAACATTTTAAATGTTTTGCTTAAATCGCTGAAAAGGTGAAACGTTTGGATTTGTTTCGTAACGTTTGTAAACGTTTGGTTTAAATTGCTAAAAAGGTGAAACGTTTGGATTTGTATCGTAATGTTTGTAAACGTTTGGTTTAAATCGCTAAAAAGGTGAAACATTTCGATTTGTTTTGAAACGTTTGTAAACGTTCGGCTTAAATCGCCAAGAGATGAAACGTTTGGATTTGTTACGTAATATTTCTAAATGTTTACCTTAAATCGCTAAAAAGGTCAAACGCTTGGTTTTGTTTCGTAATGTTTGTAAACGTTTGGCTTAAATTGCTGAAAAGGTGAAACTTTGGTTTTCTTTCGTAACGTTTGTAAAGGTTTGGTTTTGTTTTGGATGGTTTGTAAACGTTTGGCTTAAATCGCATAAAAGGTGAAACGTTTGTATTTGTTTCGTAACTTTTGTAAACATTTTTATTAAATCGCTAAAATGTGAAATGTTTGGATTTGTTTTGGTAACTTTTTAAACGTTTGGCTTAAATCGCTAAAAAGGGGAAACGTTTAGATTTATTTCGTAATGTTTGTAAACGTTTGGCTTTAATCGTTAAAAGGTGAAACGTTTGGATTTTTTTCCTATCGTTTTAAACGTTAGGATTAGTTTCGTAACATTTTAAACCTTTGGCTTAAATTGCTAAAAAGGTGAAACGGTAGGATTTGTTTCGTAACTTTTGTAACGTTTGAGTTAAATCACTAAAAAGGTGAAACATTTGGATTTCTTTGGTAACGTTTGTAAACGTTTGGCTTAAATTTCTAAAAAGGTGAATCGTGAAACGTTTGGATTTGTTTCGTAACGTATTAAACATTTGGATTAGTTTTGTAACGTTTTAAACTTTTGCCCTAAATCGCAACAAATATGAAACGTTAGGATTTGTTTCGTAATGTTTCTAAAAACATTTGGCTTAAATCGCTAAAAAGATGAAACGTTTGGTTTTGTTTCGTAATATTTGTAAACGTTTGGTTTAAATAGTTAAAAAGGTGAAACGTTTGGTTTTGTTTCTTAACGTTTGTAAACGTTTGGTTTTGTTTCGTATCGTTTGTAAACGTTTGGCTTAATTCACTAAAAAGTTGAAACGTTTGTATTTGTTTCGTAATGTTTGTAAACGTTTGGCTTAAGTCCCTAAAAATGTGAAATATTTGGATTTGTTTCGTAACGTTTGTAAATATTTGGCTTCAATCGCTAAAAAGATGAATTGTTTGGATTTGTTTCGTAACGTTTGAATTGGTTTCATAATGTTTTAAGCGTTTGGCTTAAATCGCTAAAAAGGTGAAACGTTTGGATTAAATCGCTAAAAAGCTAAAACGTTTCACCTTTTTAGCGATTTAAGTCAAAACGCTTACAAACGTTACGAAACAAATCCAAACGTTTCACCTTTTTAGCCATTGAAGCCAAACGTTTACAAACGTTACGAAACAAAACCAAACGTTTCACATTTTTAGCGATTTAAGCCAAACGTTTCACATTTTTATCGATTGAATCCAAACGTTTATAAACGTTACGAAACAAATCCAAATGTTTCATATTTTTTGCGATTTTAGCCAAACGTTTACAAACAGTACGAAACATATCCAAACATTTCACCTTTTTTGCAATTTAAACCAAACGTTTAAAGCGTTACGAAATCAATCCAAATGTTTCAAACGTTACGAAAAAAATCCAAATGTTTCACTTTTTTTGCGATTTAAGCCAAACGTTTAAAAAGTTTCGAAACAAAACCAAACGTTTCATATTTTTAGAGATTTAAGGAAAATATTTACAAACGTTACGAAACAAATCCAAACGTTTCCCCTATTTTAGCAATTTAAGCCAAACGTTTACAAACGTTGCAAAACAAAACCAAACGTTTCACATTTTTCGAGATTTAAGACATACGTTTACAAAATTTACGAAACAAATCGAAACGTTTCACATTTTTAGCGATTTAAGCTAAACGTTTACAAACGTTAAGAAACAAATCCAAACGTTTCCCCTTTTTAGCAAACTAAGCCAAACGTTTACAAACGTTACGAAAAAAACCAAACGTTTTAACTTTTTAGCGATTTAAGCCGTTCATTAAAAATATTATGAAACCAATCCAAACGTTTAAAACGTTAGGAAACAAATCCAAACATTTGACCTTTATAGCGATTTAAGCCAAACGTTTAAAACGTTACGAAACAAACCCAAACGTTTAAAACGTTACGAAACCAATCCAAACGTTTACAACGTTACGAAACAAATCAAAACTTTCACCTTTTAGCGATTTAAGCCAAATGATTAAAACGTTACGAAACTACTCTAAACGTTTAAAACTTTACGAAACAAATCCAAACATTTCCCATATTTTAGCGATTTAAGCCAAACGTATACAAACATTACGAAACAAAAACCAAACGTTTCACCATTTTGTGATTTAAGAAAAAACAAATTCAAATGTTTCACATTTTTATGCAAACGTTTACAAACATTAGGAAACAAATCCAAACGTTTCACCTTTTTAGGGATTTAAGCCAAACGTTACGAAATAAAACCAAACGTTTCGCCTTTTTAGCGATTTAAGCCATACATTTAAAACGTTACAAGCGTTACGAAACAAAACCAAACGTTTAACGTTTTTTGCGATTTAAGCCAAACGTTTACAAACGTTACGAAACAAATCCAAACATTTTACCTTTTTAGCGATTTAAACCAAACGTTTACAAACATAACGAAACAAATCCAAATGTTTTCCCTTTCTAGCTATTTAAGCGAAATTTTTAAAACATTACGAAACCAACCCAAACGTTTAAAACATTAGGAAACAATTCCAAACGTTTCCCCTTTTTTGAGATTTTAGCCAAACTTTTACAAATGTTAAGAAACGAATCCTAACGTTTTACCTTTTTATAAATTTAAGCCAAACGTTTACAAACAATACGAAACAAATCCAAACATTTCACCTTTTTAGCAACTTAAGCAAAACGTTTACAAACGTCACGAAACAAATCCAAAGGTTTCACATTTTTAGTGATTTAAGCCAAACGTTTAAAACGTTACGAAACCAATCCAGACGTTTAAAACGTCACGAAACAAATCCAAAAGTTTTACATTTTTAGCGATTTAAGCCAAACGTTTGCAAACGTTACGAAAAAAATCCAAATGTTTCACCTTTTTAGCGATTTAAGCAAAACGTTACGAAATAAAACCAAACGTTTCACCTTTTTAGAGATTTAAGCCAAACATTTAAAACGTTACAAAACCAATCCAAACGTTTGACGTTACGAAACCTATCCAAATGTTTCACCTTTTTAGAGATTTAACCTTTTGAGCGATTTAAGCCAAATATTTACAATCGTTACGAAAAAAAATCCAAACGTTTCCCCTTTCTAGCAATTTAAGCGAAACGTTTAAAACGTTATGAAACTAACCAAAACGTTTAAAACATTAGGAAACAAATCCAAACGTTTCCCTTTTTTTGAGATTTAAGCCAAACTTTTACAAAACAAATCCAAACGTTTTACCTTTTTATAAATTTAAGCCAAACATTTACAAACGTTACGAAACAAATCCAAACATTTCACCTTTTTAGCGATTTAAGACAAACGTTACGAAACCTATCCAAACAGTACGAAACAAATCTAAACATTTCACCTTTTTAGTGATTTAAGCTAAACGTTTAAAACGTTACGAAACCAATCCAAACGTTTAAAACGTTACGAAACAAATCCAAAAGTTTTACATTTTTAGCGATTTAAGCCAAACGTTTACAAATGTTGTGAATCAAATCCAAACGTTTCACCTTTTTAGCGATTTAAGCGAAACGTTTGCAAACATTACGAAATAAATCCGAACGTCTCAATCACGAAAAACGTTACGAAACAAAACCAAACGAAACTAATCCAAACGTTTAAAACGTTACGAAACAAAACCAAATGTTTACAAACGTTACGAAACAAATTCAAACGTTTCACCATTTTAGCGATTCAAGCAAAAAGTTTGTATTAAATCACTAAAAAGATGAAATGTTTAGATTTGTTTCATAAACTTTGTAAACGTATTAGCAATTGAAGCCAAACGGTTCCAAATGTTACGAATCAAAACGTTTACAAACGTTACAAAACAACTCCAAATGTTTCAGACTTTTAGCGATTTAAGCCAAACGCTTATAATGTTAAGAAACCAGTTCAAACGTTGAAAAAAATCATCTAAAACGGTGAAACATTTGGATTAGTTTTGTAACGTTTGGATTTGTTTTGTAACGTTTGTAAATGTTTTGCTTAAAACGTAAAACGTTTGGCTTAAATCGTAAAACTTTTGGCTTAAATCGCTTAAAAGGATTGGTTTCGTAACGTTTGTAAATGTTTGGGTTAAATCGCTAAAAAGGTGAAACGTTTGGGTTAAATCGCTAAAAAGGTAAAATCGCTAAAAAAGTGAAACGTCTGAATTTGTTTCATAACGTTTGGAAACGTTGGCTTCAATCGTTAAAAGGTGAAACGTTTGGCTTAATTTGCTAAAAAAGTGAAACGTCTGGATTAGTTTCATAACGTTTGTAAACGTTGGCTTCAATCGTTAAAAGGTAAACGTTTGGTTTTATTTCGTTCCGTTTGTAAACGTTTGGCTCAAATCGCTAACGTTTGGACTAGTTTCGTAACGTTTGTAACGTTTGGCTTAAATCGCTAAAAAGGTGAAATGCTAAAAAGATGAAACATTTGGTTTTGTTTAGTAACGTTTGTAAACGTTTGGCTTCAATGGATATAAAGGGGAAACGTAGCAATTTAAGCCAAAAGTTTCCAAGCGTTTCGCCTTTTCACAATTTAAGCCAAACGTTACGAAACAAATCCAATTGTTTCCACCTTTTTTAGCAATTAAAGCCAAACATTTACAAAAGTTACGAAACAAATTCAAATGTTTCGCCTTTTTAGCGATTTAAGCGAAACGTTTACAAACGGTACGAAACAAATCAAAACGTTTCACCTTTTTAGCGATTTAAACAAAACGTTTACAAACGTTACGAAACAAATCCAAACGTTTCAACTTTTTAGCAATTGAAGCCAAATGTTTACAAACGTTACGAAACAAATCCAAATATTTCACGTTTTTAGCAATTTAAGCCAAACGTTTACAAACATTCACAAATCCAAATCCAAACGTTTACAAATCAAATTTATGCCAAACGTTTACAAACGTTACGAAATAAATCCAAACGTTTCACCTTTTTAGCGATTGAAGCGAAACGTTACGAAACAAATCCAAACGTTTCACATAGCAATTTAAGCCAAACGTTTAAAAACGTTACGAAACAACAACCAAGCGTTTCACCCTTTTAGCAATTTTAGCTAAACGTTTATAAACGTAACGAAACAAATCCAAGCGTTTCACCTTTTTAGCAATTTAAGCCAAACGTTTACAAACGTTGCGAAACAAATCCAAGCGTTTCACATTTTTAGCAATTTAAGCTAAACGTTTACAAAACAAATCAAAATGTTTCACCTTTTTCGCGATTTAAACCAAACGTTTACAAACATTACGAAACAAATTCAAACGTTTCACATTTTTAGCAATTGAAGCCAAACGTTTACAAATGTTACGAAACAAATCCATACGTTTCTCATTTTTAGCTATGTAAGCCAAACGTTTACAAACGTTACAAAACAAAATCAAGTGTTTCACCTTTTTTGCAATTTAAGCCAAACGTTACGAAACAAATCCAAGCATTATCACATTTTTTGTAATTGAAGCCAAACGTTTACAAACATTGCGAAACAAATCCAAACGTTTCACCTTTTTAGCGATTTAAGTGAAACGTTTACAACCGGTACGAAATAAATCCAAACGTTATACCTTTTTAGCGATTTAAGCCAAACGTTTAGAAATGGTACGAAACAAATCCAAATGTTTCATCTTTTTAGCAATTTTAGCCGAACGTTTACAAACGTTAAGAAGAAAATCCAAGCGTTTCTCCTTTTTAGCAATTTAAGCCAAAGGTACACAAACGTTACGAAATAAATCAAAGCGTTTCACCTTTTTAGTAATATAAGCCGAACGTTTATAGACGTTACGAAACAAATTCAAATGTTTCCCCATTTTTGCGATTTAAGCCAAACGTTAAATCGTTACGAAACAAATTTCTCTCTGCCATTGCAACAAGGAACATGCCAAAGAAGGATTTGAAATTAACAATAACAAGTTACAGCAACATCACGAACACAAAATAGCCAAGAACAAAACCGAATCATCAAGCCCCATATTATCAAATCCTCATAACTTCTTAAAATCCCAATTAACACAATGATTCAAGGACAACAATCAGGAATCGAAGAATTATACCGCATCTCCAAACCAATGAAGATTCTAATAACTAAAACCAAAACCGAGAAAATTAATAATAATTGAAACCGAGAAACAAGTCACAACATAGATTAATTAAATAACCACAGATATTCCCAGAGATTTATAAACACTAAACTATCAAAATCAAAGTTAAAAGGAGGTAAGAACTCGGCAGTTTACAATTTGTAATATTCATAGTTAATAACAATATAAAGCGGTGAGACAACAGCGACTCTAGCGAATAGATTTACGTACCGTTTGACGAAATACGAAAAGCAAAGTAGTAGAGGAATTGAGTCTACTTTCATGGGAACGAGACGGATTTGAATTCGATCTCCAAACGGCTACGAACGGATCAAAAACCGAAAGTATCGTTTTAGAATTCAAAACAGAATATAACTTAAAAACGGTAAAACGGCGGCGGCTATAACGGAAAAGATAACATAACGTTTTACGAAACAAAAGTTGGGATTTGTAGAGACGTGAGTCTACTTCGACTAGGACGAATCGGAACTGAATTTGGATCTGAAACGGTTGCAAACGGATTAAAATACGGAGAGGTCGTTTGTAAGCAAAACTGAAAACCAAGAACTGAAAATTTATCGATGACACCAAGGTTTTTGATTGATGATTAGTTCAAGAATTCTCAGTGAATTTGAGTAGGGAAAGCGGCTAGGATTTTTATGAAGTGTGGTAATGAATTAGGGTTAAAAAAATAGGTATTTGTATGGAGCTATTACGTGCTAAAACGGGAGAGAAAACATGCCCCCATCAGCAGCAAACAGGTCTTGACCGAGACCTGCCTAAAAATTGCAGGTCTCATTCAAGACAAAACGAGACCAAGTCTCGTTTGAGTCCAATGGTCCAAACGAGACATGGTTCAACCCAAAGGTTGAGCCACAACCCAAACCTCAAATCGAACCACAAATTACTTAAATTACTACTAGAAACTCATCGGGAAATGATAAATAAAATACGGGGTATTACATTTTCCTCAACTTATTAAAAATTCATCCTCAAATTTAACATAAAAACATATATAAGAAAAATAATACAAAACACAAGTAAAACCCATAAAATCGCATAACAAACGATTCGCGTACCTCAAGGAAAAAGAAAAGGATAACGATTACGCATATCGGACTCGGTCTCCCAAGTGCACTACTCAACAGAATGGTTCCGCCAAAGAACCTTGACCATCGGAATATCCCCGTTCCGTAACTTACGAACCTGCGTATCAACAATCTCGACAGGCAGCTCCTCGTAAGATAACTCATGGTCAATATCAACACTATGTGGTACAATCACGTGAGAAGGATCGGAAATACACTTCCGCAACATGGAAATGTGAAGCATTGGGTGAACCAACGACATATCTGGTGGCAACGCAAACTTGTACGCCACTACTTTCATACGTTCAATGATCTCATACGGACCATACATCGGTGCTAACTTTCCATTAACACCAAAACGCACAATGCCTTTCATAGGCAAAACCCAGAGAAACATATCCAAACGTTTCACATTTTTAGCAAATAAGCCAAATGTTTACAAACGTTACGAAACCAAACCAAGCGTTTCACCTTTTTAGCAATTTAAGCCAAATGTTTACATACGTAACGAAACAAATCCATGCGATTCACCTTTTTAGCAATTTAAGCCAAACGTTTACAAACGTTACGAAACAAATCCAAGCGTTTCACCTATTTAGCAATTTGAGCCAAACGTTAAGAAACAAATCCAAACGTTTAGAAACGTTACGAAAAAAATCCAAACATTTCACCTTTTTAGTGATTTAAGCCAAACGTTTATAAAGGCTACGAAACAAATCCAAACGTTTCACCTTTTTAGCAATTTAAGTCAAACGTTAACAAAAGTTACGAAATAAATCCAAACATTTCACCTTTTTAGCGATTTAAGCCAAAACTTTACAAACGTTATGAAACAAATCCAAATGTTCACCTTTTTAGCGATATTAGCCAAACGTTTACAAACGTTACGAAACAAATCCAAACGTTTCACCTTTTTAGCGATTTAAGCCAAAAGTTTACAAACGTTACGAAACAAAACCAAATGTTTCACCTTTTTAGCGATATAAGCCAAACGTGTACAAATGTTACGAAACAAATCCAAGCATTTCACCTCTTTAGCGATTTAAGCCAAAAGTTTACAAACGTAACGAAACAAAATCAAACATTTAAAACATTGCGAAACAAACCTAAACGGTTTGCATTTTTAGCGATTTAAGCCAAACGTTTACAAACGTTTACGAAACAAATCCAAACTTTTCGCCTTTTTTGCAATTTAAGCCAAACGTTTACAAATGTTTTGAAAAAAATCCAAGTGTTTGACCGTTTTAGCAATTTAAGCAAAACGTTTACAAACTCTACAAAACAAAACCAAGTGTTTCACCTTTCTAGCAATTTAAACCAATCGTTTACATACGTAACGAAAAAAATCCATGTGATTAACCTTTTTAGCAATTTAAGCCAAACGTTACAGACGCTACGAAACAAATCCAAGCATTTCACCTTTTTAGCAATATAAGCCAAACGTTTACAAACATTACGAAATAAATCCAAATGTTTCACCTTTATAGCGATTTAAGCCAAACGTTTACAAACGGTACGAAACAAATCCAAATATTTCATATTTTTAGTTATTTAAGCCAAACGTTTATAAAGTCTTGGAAACAAATCAAAACGTTTCCCCTTTTAAGCAATTAAAGCCAAACATTTACAAACGTTATGAAACAAATCCAAGCGTTTCTCCTTTTTAGCAATTTAAATCAAACGTTTACAAACGTTACCAAACAAATCAAAGCGTTTCATATTTTTAGCAATTTAAGCCAAACGTTTACAAAGGTTTCGAAACAAATGCAAATGTTTCACCTTTTTAGCGATTTAAGCCAAATGTATACAAACGATACGAAACAAATCCAAACATTTTCCTTTTTAGCGATCTAAGCCAAACGTTTACAAACGTTACGAAATAAATCCAAATGTTTTCACCTTTTTAGCGATTTTAAGCTAAACATTTACAAACGGTACGAAACAAATCCAAACGTTTCATCTTGTTAGCGATATAAGCCAAACATTTGCAAACGTTACGAAACAAATCCTAAAGTTTCATCTTTTTAGCGATATAAGCCAAACGTTTGCAAACTATACGAAACAAATCAAAACGTTTCACCTTTTTAGCAATTTAAGCCAAAAATTTACAAACGTTACGAAACAAATCCAAATGTTCACCTTTTTAGCGATATAAACCAAACGTTTACAAACGTTACGAAACAAATCCAAACGTTTTACCTTTTTAGCGATTTGAGCCGAATGTTTACAAATGTTACGAAACAAAACCAAATGTTTCACCTTTTTAGCGATATAAGCCGAACGTCTAAAAATGTTATGAAAGAAATCCAAACATTTCACCTTTTTGGCGATTTAAGCCAAAAGTTTACAAACCTTACGAAACAAAATCAAACATTTAAAATATTACGAAACAAATCCAAACGGTTCGCATTTTTAGCGATTTAAGTCAAACGTTTACAAACTTTACGAAACAAATCCAAATGTTTCACCTTTTTAGCAATTTAAGCCAAATGTTTAAAAACGTTACGAAACAAATCCAAACGTTTCACATTTTTAGCGATTTAAGCCAAATGTTTACAAAGGTTACGAAACAAATCCAAATGTTTCACCTTTTTAGCAATTTAAGTCAAACGTTTACAAACATTACAAAACAAAACCAAGCGTTTCACCTTTTTAGCAATTTAAGCCAATCGTTTACATACGTAACGAAACAAATTCATGTGATTAACCTTTTAAGCAATTTAAGCCAAACGTTTACAAACGTGACGAAACAAATCCAATCGTTTCACCTTTTTAGCAAGTTAAGCCAAACGTTTACAAACATTACGAAATAAATCCAAATGTTTCACGTATATAGCGATTTAAGCCAAACATTTACAAACGGTACGAAATAAATGCAAAGGTTTCCCCTTTTTAGCTATTTAAGCAAAACGTTTATAAAGGTTTGGAACAAATCAAAACATTTCACCTTTTAAGCAATTTAAGCCAAACGTTTACAAACGTTACGAAACAAATCCAAGCGTTTCTCCTTTTTAGCAATTTAAACCAAACGGTTACAAACGTTACCAAACAAATCCAAACGTTTCTCCTTTTTGGCGATATATGCCAAACGTTTGCAAACGTTACGAAACAAATCCAAACGTTTCATCTTTTTAGCGATTTAAGGCAAAAATTTACAAACGTTACGAAACAAATCCAAATGTTCACCTTTTTAGCCATATATGCCAAACGTTTATAAACTTTACGAAACAAATCCAAATGTTTCATCTTTTAAGCGATTTAAGCTGAACGTTTACAAACGTTACGAAACAAAGCCAATTATTTCACCTTCTTAGCGATATAAGCCGAACGTGTACAAACGTTACGAAACAAATCCAAACGTTTCACCTTTTTAGCGATTTAAGCCAAAAGATTACAAACTTTATGAAATAAAATCAAACTCTAAAACCGTTACGAAACAAATCCAAATGGTTCGCATTTTAGCGATTTAAGCCAAACGTTTACAAAGTATACGAAACAAATCCAAACGTTTCACCTTTTTAGCGATTTAAGTCAAACGTTTACAAACGTTACGAAACAAATCCAAGAGTTTCACCGTTTTAGCAATTTAAGCCAAACGTTTACAAACATTACGAAACAAAACCAAGAGTTTCACCTTTTTAGCAATTTAAGCCAAACTTTATGAAACAAATCAAAGCGTTTCGCCTTTTTTGCGATTTAAGCCAAACGTTTATAAAGGCTACGAAACAAATCCAAACGTTTCACCTATTTAGCAATTTAAGCCAAACGTTTACAAACGTTACGAAACAAATCCAAGCGTTTGCCCTTTTTAATAATTTAAATCAAACGTTTACAAACATTACCAAACAAATCAAAGTGTTTCGCCTTTTTAGCAATTTAAGCCAAAACGTTTACAAAGGTTACAAAAGAAATCCAAATGTTTTACCTTTTTAGTAATTTAAGCCAAACGTTTATAAACGTTACGAAACAAAACCAAACGTTTCCCCTTTTTAGCGGTTTAAGCCAAATGATTACAAACGTTATGAAACATATACAAACATTTAGAACGTTACGAAAAAAATCCAAATGTTTACAAACGTTACAAAATAACACCAAAGCTTTCCCCATTTTAGCGATTTAAGCCAAACGTTTATAAATGTTACGAAACAAAACCAAACATTTGTAAATGTTACGAAACAAATCCAAACGTTTCATATTTTTAGTGATTTAAGCCAAACGTTTAAAACGTAACGAAACAAATCCAAATGTTTCACCTTTTTAGTGATTGAAGCCAAACGTTTACAAATGTTACGAAACAAACGTTTCGAAACAAATCCAAACGTTTCACCTTTTGGCAATTTAAATCGGACGTTTACAAAGGTTACGAAAAAAAACCAAATGTTTCACCTTTAGCTATTTAAGCCAAACGTTTACAACCGTTACGAAACAAATCTAAACGTTTTACCTTTTTTGCAATTTAAGCCAAACGTTTAAAACTATACGAAACAAATCAAAAACGTTTCCCATTTTTGCAATTTAAGCCACACATTTGCAAACTTTACGAAACAAATCCACATGTTTCACCTTTTTAGCGATTCAAGCCAAACGTTTACAAATGTTACAAAACAAATTCAAACGTTTCACCTTTTTTGCAATTTAAACTAAATGTTTATAATTTTACAAAACAAATCCAAACATTTCACATTTTTGGCGATTTAAGCCAAACGTTTACAAACGTTACGAAACAAATCCAATCATTTCACCTTTTTAATGATTTAAGCCTAACGTTTACGAACGTTACGAAACAAATCCAAGCGTTTCAACTTTTTAGAAATTTAAGCCAAACGTTTACAAACGTAACAAATCGAATCCAAGCGTTTCACCTTTTTAGCAATTTAAACCAAACGCTTATATTTTTATAAAACAAATTCAAACTTTTCACATTTTTAGCAGTTTAAGCCAAACGTTTACAAATGTTAGGGAACAAATCCATATGTTTCCCCTTTTTAGCGATTTAAGCCAAACATTTGCAAACTTTACGAAATAAATCCAAACGTTTCACCTTTTTTAGCGATTAAAGCTAAAAATTTACAAACGTTACGAAACAAATCCAAACGTTTCACCTTTTAAGCGATATATGCCAAACATTTGCAAAAGCTACGAAACAAACCTAAACGTTTCACTTTTTTAGTGATTTAAGCCAAACTTTTACAAACGTTACGAAAAAAAACCAAATGTTTAACCTTTTTAGCGATATAAGTCGAACGTGTACAAACGTTATGAAACAAATCCAAACACTTCACCTTTTTAGTGATTTAAGCCAAACGTTTACAAAGGTTACGAAAAAAACCAAACATTTAAAACGTTACGAAACAAATACAAACAGTTCGCATTTTTAGCGATTTAAGCCAAACGTTTACAAACATTACGAAACAAATCCAAACGTTTCCTCTTTTTTTTCAATTTAAGCCAAACGTTAACAAACTTTACGAAACAAATCCAAGCGTTTCACCTTATGAAAAATATAAGCCAAACGTTTACAATCGTTACGAAACAAATCCAAGAGTTTAACCTTTTTAGACATTTTTTCCAAACGTTTACAAACGTTATAAAACAAATTCAAGCGTTTCACCATTTTAGAGATTTAAGCCAAACGTTTACAAAAGTTAGGAAACAAATCCAAGCGTTTCACCTTTTTAGCAATTTAAGCCAAACGTTAACAAACGTTACGAAACAAATCCAAACGTTTCCCCTTTTTAGCGATTTAAGCCAAACGTTTACAAACGTATGAAACAAACCCAAACATTTCACCTGTTTAGCGATTTAAGCCAAACGTTTACAAAGATTATGAAATAAATCCAAATTTTTCACCTTTTTTGCATTTCAAGCTAAACGTTTACAAACGTTACGAAACAAATCCATGCGTTTCACCATTTTAGCATTTTAAGCCAAACATTTACAAACGTTACGAAACAAATCGAACTGTTTCACCTTTTTAGCGATTTAAGCCAAACATTTACAAACGTTACGAAAAAATACGAACGTTTCACCTTTTTAGCAATTTTAGCCAAACCTTTACAAACATTACGATACAAATCTAAACGTTTCCTCATTTTAGCGACTTAAGCCAAACGTTTACAAACGTTACCAAACAAATCCAAACATTTCACCTTTTTAGCTATTTAAGCCAAACGTTTACAAACATTACGAAACAAATCCAAACGTTACGAAACAAATCCAAGAGTTTCATCTTTTTAGCAATTTAAGCCAAATGTTTATAAACTTTGCAAAACAAATCCAAGCGTTTCACCTTTTTAGCAATTTAAACCAAAAGTTTAAAACTTTACGATCAAATACAAACATTTCACATTTTTAGCAAATTAAGCCAAACGTTTACAAATGTTAGGAAAAAAATCAAAGCATTTCCCCTTTTTAGCAATTTAACACAAAAGTTTACAAACGTTACCAAACAAATCCAAACGTATTACCTTTTTAGCTATTTAAGCCGAACGTTTACAAACGTTCCGAGACAAATCCAAGCATTTCAACTTTTTAGTAATTTAGACCAAACCTTTACAAACTTTACGAAACAAATACAAGCGTTCACCTTTTTAGCAATTTAAGCCAAACATTTACAAACGTGACGAAAGAAATCCAAACGTTTCACCTTTTTAGCGTTTTAAGTCGAACATTTACAAACGTTACGAAACAAAACCTTTTTAGCAATTTAAACCAAACGTTTACAAACATTACGAAACAAATCCAAACTTTTCCCCATTTTAGCGATTTAAGTCAAACGTTTAAAACGTTATGCAAACGTTTACAAACATTACGAAACAAATCCAAACGCTTCAATTTTTTAGCGCTTGGATTTGTTTCGTAATGTTTGTAAACGTTTGGCTTAAATTGCTAAAAAAGAGAAACGGTTGGATTTGTTTCCTAATGCTTGTAAACGTTTGACTTAAATTGCTATAAAGATGAAACGTTTGGAATTATTTCGTGACGTTTGTAAACATTTGGTTTTGTTTCTTAATGTTTATAAACGTTTGGCTTTAATCGCCAAAAGGTGAAATGCTTGGATTTGTTTCGTAACGTTTGTAAACGTTTGGCAAATTGCTAAAAAATTGAAACGCTTGGATTTGTTTCGTAACGTCTGTAAACATTTGGTTTAATTTCCTAAAAATGTTAAACGTTTGGATTTGTTTCATAATATTGGTAAACATTTTGCTTAAATCATCAAAAAGGTGAAACGTTTGGTTTTGTTTTGTAACCTTTGTAACTTTCGGCTTAAATTGCTAAAAAAGTGAAACGATTGGATTTATTTTGTAATGTTATAAACATTTCTATTTGTTTCGTGACGTTAATAAAATTTTGGCTTAAATCACTAAAAATGTGAAACGTTTTGTATTGTTTCGTAACGTTTACAAACGTTTGGTTTTGTTTCGTAATGTTTATAAACGTTTGGCTTAAATTGCTAAAATGGGGAAACGTTTGGTGTTGTTTTGTAACGTTTGGAAACGTTTGGATTTATTTCATAACGTTTTAAACGTTTTGTTTTGTTTCGTAACTTTTGGAAACGTCTGGCTTAAATGGCTAAAAAGGTGAAACATTTGGTTTTGTTTCGTAACGTTTGTAAACGTTTGGCTTAAATCGCTAAAAAGGTGAAACGTTTGGATTTGTTTAGTAACGTTTGTAAACGTTTATCTTAAATTGCCAAAAAGGTAAAACATTTGGATTTGTTTCCTAAAGTTTGTTAATGTTTGGCTTAAATCTCTAAAAAGGTGAAACGTTTGGTTTTGTTTCGTAATGTTTGTAAACGTTTGGCTTAAATGGCTAAAAAGGGGAAACGTTTGGTTTTGTTTCCTAACATTTGGTTTTATTTCGTAACGTTTGGATTTGTTTCGTAACGTTTGTTTCGTGACATTTTAAACGTTTGGTTTTCTTTCGTAACGTTAGTAAACGTTTGGCTTAAATCGCTAAATAGGCGAAACGTTTGGTTTTGTTTCTTAATGTTTGTAAACGTTAGGCTTAAATCGCTAAAAAGGTGAAATGTTTGGTTTTGTTTCTAAACGTTTGTAAACATTTATATTTGTTTCATAACGTTTGTTTCGTCACGTTTTAAACGTTTGGTTTTTTTTCGTAACGTTTGTAAACGTTTGGCTTAAATCGCTAAAAAGGTGAAACATTAGGTTTTGTTTCGAAACGTTTGCAAACGTTTGGCTTAAATCGCTAAAAGGGTGAAACGTTTGGATTTGTTTCATAACGTTTGTAAACGTTTGGTTCAATCGCTAAAAAGATGAAATGTTTGGATTTGTTTCGTGACTTTGTACACGTATGGCTTTAATCGCTAAAAATGTGAAACATTTGATTTAGTTCTGTAACGTTAGTAAACGTTTGGCTTAAATTGCTAAAAAGGTGAAACGCTTGGATTTGTTTCGTAGCGTTTGTAAACGTTTGTCCTAAATTGCAATAAAGGTGAAACGTTTGGTTTTGTTTCGTAACGTTTGTAAACGTTTGGCTTAAATTGCTATAAAGGTGAAACGCTTGGATTTGTTTCGTAACGTTTGTAAACGTTAGGCTTTGTTTCATAACGTTTGTAAACGTTTTGGCTTCAATCGCTAAAAAGGTAAAACGTTTGGATTTGCTTCGTAACATTTTAAACGTTTGAATTTGCTTCGAAATGTTTGAATTTGTTTCGTAATATTTGTAAACGTTTGGCTTCAATCATTAAAACAGTGAAACGTTTGGATTTGTTTCGTAACGTTGGTAAACGTTTGGCTTAAATTGCTAAAAATGTGAAACGCTTGAACTTGTTTATTAACGTTTGTAAATGTTTGGATTAATTTCATAACCTTTGTAAACGTTTGGTATAAATTGCTAAAAAGGTGAAACGTTTGGATTTTTCGTGACGTTTGTAAACATTTGGTTTAAATAGCTAAAAAGGTGAAATGTTTGGATGTGTTTTGTATCGTTTGTAAACATGTATCTTAAATTACTTAAAAGGTGAAACCATTGGTTTTTTTTCGTAACGTTTGTAAACGTTTGGCTTAAATTGCTAAAAATGTGAAACTCTTGCATTTTTTCGTAACTTTTCTAAACGTTTGGCTTAAATGTCTAAAAAGGTGAAACGCTTGGTTTTGTTTCGTAACGTTCGTAAACGTTTTGCTTAAATCGCTAAAAATGTGACACGTTTGGATTTGTTTCGTAACATTTGTAAACGTTTGGCTTAAATCGCTAAAAAGTTGAAACGTTTGGATTTGTTTTGTAACATTTGTAAACGTTTGGCTTATATCGCTAAAAAGGGGAAACGTTTTGATTTGTTTCGTGACATTTGTAACGTTTGGCTTAAATTGCTAAATGGGTGAAACGTTTGGTTTTGTTTTATAACGTTTGTAAACGTTTGGCTTAAATAGCTAAAAAGGAGAAACGTTTGGATTTTTTTCGTAACGTTTGTAAACGTTTGGGTTCAATCGCTAAAAAGGTGAAACGTTTCATTTTATTTCGTAGCGTTTGTAAACGTTTGGCTTAAATCGCTAAAAATGTAAAACACTTGGTTTTCTTCCGTCACGTTAGTAAATGCTTGGCTTAAATTGCTAAAAAGGTAAAACGCTTGGATTTGTTTCGTAGCATTTGTAAACATTTGGCTTAAATCGCTAAAATGGTGAAACATTTGGTTTTGTTTCGTAACATTTGTAAACGATTGGCTTAAATTGCTATAAAGGTGAAACGCTTGGATTTGTTTCCTAATGTTTGGAAACGTTTAGCTTTGTTTCGTAACGTTTGTAAACGTTTTGGCTTAAATCGCTAAAAAGGTGAAACATTTGGATTTGCTTCGTAACTTTTTAAACGTTTGGATTTATTTCGAAACGTTTGGATTTGTTTCATATCATTTGTAAACGTTTGGCTTCAATCACTAAAAAGGTGAAACGTCTGGATTTGTTTCGTAACGTTTGTAAACGTTTTGCTTAAATTGCTAAAAAGGTTAAACTCTTGGATTTGTTTCCTAACGTTTGTAAATCTTTGGCTTAAATTACTAAAAAGGTGAAACATTTGGATTTGTTTCGTAACGTTTGTAAATGTTTGGCTTAAATTGCTAAAAAGGTGAAACATTTGGATTTGTTTCATAACCTTTGTAAACGTTTGGATTAAATTCCTAAAAAGGTGAAACGTTTGGATTTTTTTCTTATCGTTTGTAAACGCTTGGCTTAAGTAGCTAAGAAGGTGAAATGTTTGAATTTGTTTTATAACGTTTGTAAACGTTTGTTTTAAATTTCTAAAAAGGTGAAACGCTTGGTTTTGTTTCGTAACGTTTGTAAACGTTTGGCTTAAATTGCTAAAAAGGTGATACTCTTGGATTTTTTTGTAACGTTTGTAAACGTTTGGCTTAAATTTCTAAAAAGCTCAGAACGCTTGATTTTGTTTCGTAACGTTTGTAAACCTTTTGCTTAAATCGCTAATAATGTGAAACGTTTGGATTTGTTTCGTAACGTTTCAAACGTTTGATTTTGTTTCTTAACGTTTGTGAACGTTTGGCTTAAATCGCTAAAAAGTTGTAACGTTCGGATTTTTTTGTAACATTTGTAAACGTTTGGCTTAAATTGCTAAAAATGGGAAACATTTAGATTTGTTTCGGAACGTTGGTAAACGTTTAGCTTAAATCGCTAAAAAGGTGAAATGTTAGGATTTGTTTCGTAACGTTTGTAAACGTTTGGCATAAATTTCTACAAAGGTGAAATGGTAGGTTTTCTTTTGTAACATCTGTAAAAGTTTGGCTTAAATTGCTAAAAAGGTGAAACTCTTGGATTTTTTTTGTAACGTTTGTAAACGTTTTGCTTAAATTTCTAAAAAGTTCAAAACGCTTGATTTTGTTTCGTAACGTTTGTAAACCTTTTACTTAAATCGCTAATAATGTGAAACGTTTGGATTTGTTTCGTAACTTTTGTAAACGTTTGGCTTAAATTGCTAAAAAGGGGAAACATTTGGATTTGTTTCGTAATGTTTGTAAACGTTTGGCTTAAATTGCTAAAAAGGTGAAACACTTAGATTTATTTCGTAACGTTTGTAAACGTTTGGCTTAAAACGCTAAAAAGGGAAAACGCTTGGATTTGTTTCTTATAAACAGAGATAGAGAATAAGTTGTTGTGTATTATCTTCAACAATTACAAGGCTATTTATACAAGTATAGAATCTCTATTCTAGGAAGGAAATCCTACTCTAGGAAATAATCAATCACAATCAATCATAATCAATTAGCCTATAATTTAGCTACTAATTAATATACTAATTGATTCTAATATATCCACATTCCGAATATACTTTAACACTCCCCCTCAAGTTGGAGCATAGATGTTAATCATGCCCAGCTTGTTACAAAGATAATCAACCCGAACTCCATTAAGGGCTTTTGTGAAAATATCTCCCAGTTGTTCTCCAGTCTTCACATAACCTGTAGAAACTAAACCTTGCTGAATCTTTTCACGAATAAAGTGACAGTCAATCTCAATATGCTTGGTCCGCTCATGGAACACTAATTGGATGCAATATGAAGTGCAGCTTGGTTGTCACACCACAACTTAGCTGGCTTAGAAGCTTGCAAACCCAATTCATCAAGGAGTTGGTATATCCACATTATCTCACAAATAGACTTTGCCATAGCCCTATACTCTGATTCTGCACTTGATCGCGAAACTACATTTTGTTTCTTGCTTTTCCGAAAAATCAAATTACCTCCAACAAAAACACAATATCCTGTGGTGGATCTTCGATCTTCTTTCGATCCAGCCCAATCAGCATCCGAAAAACATTCAATCCTAATGTGACCATGATCACCATGCAAGATTCCACAACCAGGTGCCCCTTTTAGATAGCACAAAATCGTCTCTACTGCCTTCCAATGATCAATAGTAGGAGATGCCATATACTGACTGACTACACTGACTGAATAAGCAATGTCCGGACGAGTCACAGTAAGATAATTTAGTTTACCCACCAATCGTCTATATCTCTCTGGATCTTCAAATAGTTCTCCATCTTTCGTAAGTTGCAGACCAGGAATCATTGGAGCACTACATGGCTTAGCTCCCAATTTTCCTGTTTCAGATAATAAGTCAAGCACATACTTCCTCTGAGATAAGAAGATACCTTTCTTGCTTCTGATCACTTCGACTCCCAAGAAATATTTCAACACTCCCAAATCTTTAGTATGAAACTATGTATGCAGAAAAGACTTGAGAGATGAAATTCCAATGGAATCGCTGCCAGTGATTACAATATCATCCACATACACAACTAATAGTATAATGCCACAATTAGATTGTTTATAGAAAACAGAGTGATCAGATTTACTCTTCTTCATCCCAAACTTCTCAATAGCATCACTGAACTTGCCAAACCAAGCACGATGACTCTGTTTCAAGCCATATAAGGATTTGCGAAGATGACATACTTTCCCATACTCCCCCTGAGCAATAAAACCAGGTGGTTGCTCCATATAGACTTCCTCCTGAAGGTCTCCGTGAAGAAATGCATTCTTGATATCTAATTGATGTAAAGGCCAATGATGAGTATCCGCCATTGAAATAAATAGCCTCACAGAAGTAAGCTTAGCAACAGGAGAAAAGGTTTCAAAGTAATCCACTCCATATGTCTGAGCATAACCATTAGCAATAAGGCGAGCTTTTAACCTAGCAACAGAGCCATCAGGATTAACTTTAACAGAAAAGACCCATTTACATCCAATAGTTCGTTTCCCTGCAGGTAAATCAACTAAGGTCCAGGTACCATTAGTATCCAAAGCATTCATCTCCTCAATCATAGCTTTACGCCATCCAGCATGGGATAAAGCCTCTTTTACAGACTTAGGAACAGAAACAGAATCAAGAGACGCAATAAAAGAACAAGATGATGACGACAAATGGTCATACGAAACAAAAGAAGACACAGGATAAGTACAAGTACGCTTACCTTTACGAAGAGCAATGGGAAGATCATCGCTCGGAGGTGGATCCGATGACGAAGATGCTGGTTCAGGACATGGAACTGGAGGATCTGAAGTAGGTGTAGTTACATGATTAGACGGTTGTGTTCGACGAGAATATGTTTGAATTATTGGAGGCTTAGCCGGAGCACGAGGAGGAGGTACAGAGCGTGATGTAACAGTATATATTAGCAGATCGTCCTCCTCCCCCTGACTAGTAGGACCTGAAGATAAGAAAATGGAACATTTTCCAAGAAGGTGACATCAGCTGATACAAGGTACCTGCTAAGAGTAGGACTATAGCACCTATATCCTTTTTGAACACGAGAATATCCAAGGAAAATACACTTTAAAGATTTTGGATCAAGTTTCGTTATCTGAGGACGGACATCTCTAACAAAACAAGTACAACCAAATATCATAGGTTCAATAGAAAACAAAGTTTTATTAGGAAAGAGAACTTGATAAGGAGTCTCACCAGATAGTACCGTGGAAGGCATTCTATTGATTAGAAAACAAGCTGTAGAAACAGCATCAGACCAAAAATATTTAGAAACCTGCATTTGAAATAACAAAGCTCTAGCAGTTTCAAGAAGATGTCTATTTTTTCTTTTAGCAACACCATTTTGGGATGGTGTGTCCACACAAGAAGTTTGGTGAAGAATACCATGATTCACCATATAATTTTGAAAGGTGTTTGACAAATACTCTTTAGCATTATCACTTCTTAAAATTTGCACAGGCTTACTAAATTGAGTTTGGATTTCAGCACGGAAATTAGTAAAATTAGAAAATAATTCTAAACGATTTTTCATCAAGTATAACCATGTCGTTCTAGAGTAATCATCCACAAAAGTAACAAAGTATCTGAATACAGTTTTAGCTGTAACTGGACAAGGACCCCAAACATGAGAGTGTACTAACTCAAAAGGTGCACTAGCTCGTTTATTGATTCTTGGACTAGAACTAAGACGATGATGTTTTGCAAACTGACAAGACTCACAATCTAGAGATGACATGCTAGAAAATTGAGGAAAAAGTTTCTTTAATAAAGGAAGAGAAGGGTGACCAAACCGACAATGTGCTTCAAAAGGAGTTACAATTCCAGTGCAAGCTATAGATTTTGGTATTTCTGGATCAAGTATGTAGAGGCCTCCGGATTCATGTCCCTTACCAATAATCTTCTTCGTCATAAGATCCTGAAACAAACAATAATCGGGAAAGAAAGTGACAGAACAATTCAAAGTACGAGTAAGTTTACTAACAGACATCAAATTGAAAGATAATTGAGGTAAACTAAGAACAGATGACAAAGGTAATGATGACGTGGGTTTTATAGTTCCAGAACCAACAACACAAGATTGCGACCCATCTGCTAAAGTAACAGAAGAGCTAGACTGATTTGACTGAAATTTAGAGAACAAACTAGGATTACCTGTCATATGATCTGTAGCACCTGAATCAATGACCCATTTTGAAGATGAAGAAACAAGACATGTACTAGATTTACCTGATTCAGCAACGTCATTTACTGAACTAGATTGAATGAGCCTGGCATACTCATCTGCAGAAATATTAACCGTTTTTACAGAAGTTTTAACCCTAGATGCAATACGGAATAACTGAGATCTCTTAGCCTGCAACTTCTTGCAATCTCGCTTCATATGACCCGCTCTATGACAGTAGTGACAAATCACAATTTTATTTTCCGTCATAATTTCCACCAAAGTTGCAACTGACTGCTTCGTTAGGCAGTAACACAACACTGCTGCAAATACTACTACACTACTTCTTTAGGCAGAAGAAAAAAAATCCTATTCTTTAGAGTAATGCTCTGATACCATGTTATAAACAGAGATAGAGAATAAGTTGTTGTGTATTATGTTCAACAATTACAAGGCTATTTATACAAGTATAGAATCTCTATTCTAGGAAGGAAATCCTACTCTAGGAAATAATCAATCACAATCAATCATAATCAATTAGCCTATAATTTAGCTACTAATTAATAGACTAATTGATTCTAATATATCCACATTCCAAATATACTTTAACGGTAACGTTTGTAAACGTTTGGCTTTAATCGCTAAAAAGGTGAAACACTTGGATTTGTTTCGTAACATTTATAAACGTTTGGCTTAAATTTCTAAAAAGGTGAAACTCTTAGATTTGTTTCTCAAAGTTTGTATACGTTTGGCTTAAATTGCTAAAAAGGTGAAACTCTTGGATTTGTTTTGTAACGTTTTTAAACGTTTCGCTTAAATTGCTAAAAAGGTGAAACGCTTGGATTTGTTTAGGAACGTTTGTAAACGTTTTGCTTAAATTGCTAATAAGGTGAAACGATTTGATTTGTTTCGTAACGTTTGTAAACGTTTGGCTTAAATTGCTAAAAAGGAAAACGCTTGGATTTGTTTCGTAACGTTTGTAAACGTTTGGCTTAAATTGCTGAAAAGGTGAAACGTTGGGATTTATTTCGTAACGTTTGTAAACGTTTGGCTTAAATCGCTAAAAAGGTTAAACTTTTGGATTTATTTCATAACGTTGGTAAATGTTTGGCTTAAATCGCTAAAAAGGTGAAACATTTTTATTAGTTTCGTATCTTTTGTAAACGTTTGGCTTAAATCGCTAAAAAGTTGAAACGTTTGGATTTGTTTCGTAGCCGTTGTAAACATTTGGCTTAAATTTCTAAAAAGGAGGAACGCTTGGATTTGTTTCGTAACGTTTGTAAACGTCTGGATTAAATTGCTAAAAAGGGGAAACGTTTGGATTTGTTTCGTAGCATTTCTAAACGTTTGGCTTAAATCGCTAAAAAGGTGAAGCGTTTGGATTTGTTTCGTACCGTTATTCGTACCGTTTGTAAACATTTGGTTTAAAATTGCTAATTGTTTGTATTTGTTTCGTAACGTTTGTAAACGTTTGGTTAAAATTGCTAAAAAGGTGAAACGCTTCGATTTGTTTCGTATCGTTTGTAAATATTTGGCTTAAATTGTCAAAAAGGTGAAACGCTTGGATTTGTTTCGATACGTTTGTAAACATTTGGCTTAAATTGTCAAAAGGTGAAACGCTTGATTTGTTTCATAACGTTTGTAAACATTTGGCCTAAATTGCTAAAACTGTGAAACGTTTGGATTTGTTTCGTAATGTTGGTAAATGTTTGGCTTAAATCGCTAAAAAGGTGCAACGTTTGGATTTGTTCCGTAAAGTTTTAAAGGTTTGGCTTAAATCGCTAAAATGGGTAAACATTTGAATTTTTTTCGTAACGTTTGTAAATGTTTGGCTAAAATCGCTAAAAAGGTGAAACAATTGGTTTTGTTTTGTAACGTTTGTAAACGCTCGCCTTAAATCGCTAAAAAGGTGAAACGCTCAGATTTGTTTCGTAGCATTTGTAAACGTTTGGCTTCAATT
Source organism: Mercurialis annua (assembly GCF_937616625.2). NCBI lineage: Eukaryota > Viridiplantae > Streptophyta > Magnoliopsida > Malpighiales > Euphorbiaceae > Mercurialis > Mercurialis annua. The sequence continues at coordinate 22,328,619 of NC_065577.1, read as the reverse complement.
GCTAGCAAGGTGAAACACTTGGATTTGTTTCGTAACATTTGTAAACTTTTGGATTAAATTGCTAAAAAGGTGAAACGCTTGGATTTGTTTCGTAACGTTTGTAAACGTTTGGCTTAAATTGCTAAAATGGTGAAACAATTGCATTTGTTTCCTAACCTCTGTAAACGTTTGGCTTAAATCGCTAAAAAGGGGAAACGTTTGGATTTTTTTCGTAAAATTTCTAAATGTTTGGCTTAAATTGCTAAACATGTGAAACTCTTGGATTTGTTTCGTAACGTTTGTAAACATTGGCTTAAATTGCTAAAAAGGTGAAACGCTTGGATTTGTTTCGTAACATTTGTAAATGTTTGGCTTAAACTGGTAAAAGGTGAAATGCTTGGATTTGTTTCGTTACGTTTGTAAACATTTGGCTTAAATTGCTAAAATGGTGAAATGCTTGGTTTTTGTTTCGTAACGTTTGTAAACGTTTGGTTTAAATTGCTAAAAATGTGAAACATTTGGATTTGTTTTGTAACGTGTGTAAACGTTTGGCTTCAATCGCTAATAAGGGGATACGTTTGGATATGTTTCGTAATGTTCGTAAACATTAGGCATAACGTTTGTAAATGTTTGGCTTTAATCACTAAAAAGGTAAAACGTTTGGATTTGTTTCTTAACATTTTAAACGTTCTACTTAAATCATTAAAAATGTGAAACCTTTGCATTTGTTTCGTAACGTTTACAAACTTTTGTTTTTGATTCGTAACATTTACAAACGTTTGGCTTATATCGCTAAAATGGGGAAACGTTTGGTATTGTTTTGTAACATTCGTAAACGTTTAGATTTGTTTTGTAATGTTTTGAACGTTTGGTTATGTTTTGTATCGTTTGTAAACCTTTGGCTTAAATCGCTAAAAAGGTAAAACATATTTTTTTTCGTAATGTTTGAAAATGTTTGGCTTAAATTGCTAAAAAGGCGAAACGTTTGGATTTGTTTCGTAACTGTCACGACCCAAATCTCATGGGGCGAGACCGGCGCTACGGAATGGGAATGGTTGCTCCGAAACCCGTAGCAAGCCTCAAACGTAAAACAATTTTTTTCGCAAATCAAAAACTTCATGCATGACAGACATAAATACGTGTCATTAATAACGCGGCAAGCGTATAACATTAATAACTTTTAAACGTTAAAGTTATGTTTACAGAAAACAATTTAATATAAACTGACATACAAACATCTATTTGTTGGCGCAGCGGGAGGCGCGGGTCCGAATCGTATATTTCAATTCAAAATCGAAATTCCAACAATCCGGATCCTAAAGTTGATCATATCAACAACAAATGGATCGTCGTATCATTTATTAATTAAAGCACGCATCTAGGAATCGTAAGAAGAATACCTATGTCGATTCTCCAACGATTCTTGTAGTCCCGAAAGTACGGCGACCTCAAGCTCGTCCACACGAGTATGCGTCCGATTGAATCCTCGCCTTGAAGTAATCCTGCAAGAGTTCCTCTTGCCGAGCAGCCCTAAGCTCAAACTCTCGCCGCGATCACTACCTTGCTCGGATGTATGAAAAACGTCGCCAAGTTTTTCCCGTGATTGATGACTACTTGAACTCCTTCAAGTGCTTTCTCTCTCTACAACTTTGTAGTGAGATGTGAGTTGTGTATTAAATGAGCAAAGACAACCTCTATTTATAGGGTAGAGCTTTGCTTAAGAATGCAACACCTCACATGCTAGGTGTCACACACCAAGCAAAGGTGTTGCCACCATTCGACACCTCACATGCTAGGTGTCACACACCAAGCATAGGTGTTACCACCATCTGACACATCACATGCTAGGTGTCATACATCAAGCATAGGTGTTGCCACCTTCTGACACGTTGGATGCTAGGTGTCACACACAGAGACATACATGACATCATCACATGACATCATCGTGACATCATCACATGACATCATCGTGACATCATCACATGACATCATCGTGACATCATCACATGACATCATCACGTGACATCATCATATGACATCATCGTGACATCATCACATGACATCATCACATTAACTTGGTTAAAATACAATTAGGTGCCTACTAATTTATAACTCTTACAAATTAGTCCCTAATTTATACTTGTTTTTCATCTTAGATTAATTTCCGAGATATGCTAGTATCTATATGAAATCGATCTCTCGTAAACTCAATCGGTTGCACAACCTATTGTGTGCGACTAACTAGGTTCACATCTATATGGCAACGAGAGTCATAAGAAACGCCTTTCTTATATTAAATAATTAAATCCCATTAATTATTAATTCTCGTAGATCGTGAGTGACGTCTAGCAACATATCACGACCCCCAAATAGATATGAATGTTTCGATGCATTCTTTATGAACCAATGTTCATAATTACCGTACACTCAAAATTCCCTTCATCTAAGATTCCGATCTCGACTAGTGTCACGGTTAAGTCAAACACTGTTTGTCTTAATCATATGACCTCATCTCAGTTCTTATTCTTGATAAATATGACTTCCACTAGAAACAACTTTCTAAGTAAGTCATATACACCCGCGCAGGTTTTATCATCCATCAAGAACAATTTGAGATAGCATAGAATCTTTTCTCCGTTCATCCGGAGTGATAAATCCTCTCTTGGTTAAACCCCTATCTCTATATACAACTAACTAGAGCCAACACATCCCGCGACCCTAGCTCATGAAAGATCTAGGGATAAGGAGTATCAAACTCTAATCACCTATATACAAGATAGTGTCACCGCAAGTCAAAGAACATATGTACAATTATGAACTAGATGACATTAAATTGACTTTGATGAAATACCATGTATAAGTCATCTAGCGTCACTTGTTCGACCCACTCAACATCTTGAGTGTCCACATGTTTATCCTGATCTCCATCAAGTAGTATGAGACTCACTACTTCCTATAATTAGTAACTCCTTACTAATCAGGAGAATAAACAGAGGTGACAATCTTTCCGGGATAATACGATGCCCTTATTCGTAGGACCCCATCGATCATGAACTGTTATTTAGATCACATGTATAATAAAATCTGTAACTCATATTCTTAACACCTTAAGAATAGATTCTATCACAATGTGATAAGGACAATATGTAATAAATGAACACTTAGTTGATGAGACACTTAGTTCAATTAGAACATATATATCTTTGCCATTGGGATTAGTTCTATAAATATACATGATCAAATGGCCCTAGGGCACATACTACTAACAATCTCCCACTTGCACTAGTGCCATTGGCAACTATATCTAAGCCCCATCTTTACAAGATGTAAATCTTAATGACTCTATGTCATGTAAACCTTAATGACTCTAAGTCATGGGCTTTGTCAGTGGGTCAGCCGTGTTATCGGCTGATACTATCTTTTGGAGAAACAATTTTCTCTTTCCAACAATTTCTTTAGATAATATGATAATGCCTTTCCTTATGTTCGGATAAGTTGTGAGACCCAGTTTCCTTTGCTATGGCAGTAGCACCATTGTGGTCGCAGAAAAGAGGAACTGTCGACTTAATGGAAGAAACCGTACTTGGTTCTATTAAGAACTATTTTATCCAAACACCTTCTATTACAACATCTCATGCCATAATATACTCGGCTTCTATAATGGAATATGGAGTTTATTCTTGCTTATAACACTTCTAGCTCACTACTCCTTCATTATAGATAAATATGAATCTGGAGATAGACTCTCTATTATCCATATCTGATTATTAATCAAAATCTGTAAAACGGTCTACTTAAAAATCTCGTTCTCCATTTGTTAATACCATATCTTTAGTTCTATAAAAGTACTTAAAGATACCTTTAACATCCATCTAATGTTCTCAACATAGATTGGATTAAAACCGATTAGTCCCACTAACCGCATAGACAATTTCTAGCTTTGTATGTGGCAACACATACCTCACACTACCAATTGCCGAAGCTTATGGTATCTTTGCTAGATTATTTCTTTCTTCAGAAGTCTCAGAAGACATTCCTATTCAAAGAAGTATTTTATGCCTAACTAGTATCAATCCTCTCTTAGAACTTCCATATTGAACTACTTCAATATCTTTTCTAAGAAGAGCCTTTAGGAGAAACCAATTATTCTCTTAGATCTATCTCTATAGAGTCTAATATTGAGAATTTAGGCTACCTCTCCGAGGTCTTTGATGGAGTACGTATTAGATAAACCAAAGTTTTACAAAAGTTAACATTCCGATATTATTATTTATTAGTAATAAGTTATCTACATACAAGATCATGAAAGTGAGTCTGCTCCCACTAACCTTCTTGTAAACATTGGGTTTATCATCGTTTTTAATAAATTCGTAACTCCTTACGGCTTTATCAAGACGACGAATCTCGAAGATTTGTTTCCATCCACTAGGGATCATTTTAGCTTACACGCCTCGGAACCTTCTTCGGATTCAAAATCCTTAGCTTGTTCCATATAGATATACTCCTTAATTTAACTATTAAGGAATATGGTTCTTACATCAACACGTCCAACCATAGAATCTACATATGTAGCTATGGCAAGAAGAATCTGGATGGACTTAAGCATGGCTACCAGCGAGAAAGTGTATTCACAATACAACTTCTTGCCTCTAGCAAAAATCTTTTGCAACAAGCCTAGCTTTAAAGGTCGCCACCTTTCCATTACTACAAATTTTACACATGAAGATCCATTTAATCCTTATCGGTATAATACCTTCGGATGGATCGACTAGCTCCCAAAATTTGGTTACTATAAATGGAATCCATTTCAGATTTTATTGCTTCAAACCATTTTTTTTTAAAATCTATATCATACATAGTTTCCAAATAAGTAGAGGGATCAACATTTGATCTTTTTCTCCATGACTAAACAACTCTTGTTTATCATGTGGGAAAACCATCTCTCTCCAGTGGACGGGATACTCTACTTAATCTTCGAGTTGTTAATGTAGATACATCTTTTACTAACTCCGGCTTTTAGTGGGTTTGATCAATCTTCATTGATTCATTATTTTGTTGGTAACTAGATGACTCCTCATCTAATTCTATATTCCTTTCTTAGCGTCCCTCTTGAATAAACGCTTTATTAAGAAAGACTACCACCGATAAACAACGATTGTTTGTTCGGTTCGAATATAGAAACAATATCCTAAACTGTCTTTAGGATATCCAACATAATCTTTCCATGATTGATTTTGATTCCAAACTTATCGGATATCAGTTACATGATATGTTCCGAACACCCTCAAATATTAACATCCTTAAGACTTGATTCCATACCATATCTCATATGGTATCTATGGTGCAAATTTAGTTGGAATTTAATTTAGAATTTTATTTGCGGTAAGAAGTGCTTGACCCTATAACGAGATGGATAAGTCAGTATATAGCTCATTATTGATCGTATCATTTCCCACAATGTACGATACGTCCTTCTTGACAGACGCACCATTCAACCATGGTGTTTCCAAAGAGTAAGTTGAAAAATAATACCACATTCCTTTTAGGAACATACCAAATTATGTACTCAAGTATTCTTCCCTTTTCGATCACATCGTAAAGTATTAATACCTTTTCCAATTTGGTTTTCTACTTCATTCTTGAAGTCATTTGAACATTTCAAAATCTTCATGTTTGTTCTTCATAAGACAAACTAAACTATATCGTGATAAATCATCGATGTAGAAAATGAAGTATAAGTATCTACCTTGGTCCGTTTCTTTAAACGTACCATATACATCACTATGTATGATCTCTTAAACGGCTTTGGCTCTACCACTTTGTCCCACAAAGAATGACCAGGTCATTTTGCCTTTAAGATACGACTCACAAATCGGAAGCGATGCAAAATCTTGATTGCTCAAGATTCCCATCCTATCTGACTTGTTATGTCTATCTTTTGCAATATGCCCTAATCATAAGTACCAAAGTTGTTTAAAAGTTTGATAACTTATGGTATTAATTTTCAAAACATCTTTTGCATTAAACATCTTTATTCAAGTCATAAAGAACATTTTGTACATCCATACCCAACTCCGTATTATCAAACATAATACTACAAACATCCTTTGTTAATAGAAAATCAACTACCAAATTTGTCATACAAATTCGGACATGATATTCCTATGTATATTGGGTAAGTACAAAAATCTTGTTTAAGTACAACTTATGTTTATTTAAGAAAATTGAAGTTGAACCTATAGCTCTTGTCACAACGCTTGCGTCATTCCCGAGATTTAAGATTACTTCATCTTTTTCCTTTCTTTCTCACTTTTACTAAATCCATAAAAGATAAACAAATGTGAGAATGAGCATCGGTATTCAATACCCAAACTTTTAAATGAGCAATTGACATTGGAACATGAGATAGACACATGTTCTTGATGGAGTTGTTCCTCCAGTCATTGCCCTTTAAGTATTCACAATACTTAATGCAATTTCCATTTCAATGTCTTTCGGTTTGACAAAAGAAACACTTTCTTTTATTGACCGAACCGCCTTTCAAATATTCCAAATATTTCCGGCAATGACTTATATTGTCCTACATCTTAACAAATGAAAACATTTTTCTTTGTTAACCGATGTGCATTTCTTTTTCGCAATAGCCTTAGAGGCATCTAAATATCTTAATCAAACAAAAATGATTTTAAACCACTAGCGGATTACTATCGTGATTGTCACTTTAAAGAATTCTATTTAATCTTATTATCCCTTAGATAGCAAAGATCTCTAATTAATATTCGTGTTATTTTGTATATTTAAACCATAATGATTTGGTCTTTATCAAAATGGCCTCCCACTATCTTTTTCGAATCCTAAACTTCCAAAATAGGAAACGTGAATCATTGTTGGAAAAAGATTCAAGCGGGTGATTGAATTCTTATACTCATTTATCTTTCCCTCAAGTACTTAATGCTATTCTTGGGATCAAAATGATATATAAGTGAACAACTACTTGTTCATCATATCTCATATGAGGTTCAATCATTTCCGGCTCCTAATGCTTTCACCCTCAAGTACTTAATGCTATTCTTGGGTTTCCACATTAGTTAAGTTTAACCCATTGAATCAACTAAGATGTATCGATTTGAATAATATACGACTTAGGTACGCCTAATTGCCTTTCTCGCCGTATATTATATCGACTACACCCGCAACATCGCATGCTTAATAATAAACTCGACAACATCTCTTGACGATATCATCTCACCCCTATGTATCCATAGCCGACAAGATGATAACTCAAAGCGTGTTAGTTTATTGCTCCAATGGAGAGCCATTGATAAATCAATTTAATGATTAATCAATATAAACTTAATCCTTTTACTTTTAGGAAGATTTCTTAGGGTTTTAAGTTATTCCGGTCTCACTAAGCCCACAACACATTTTAGCATGCATCTCATACATATTAAAGCTAAAATGAATCATGCAATCATACATGTATGATCATGGACGTCCTAGGTCTCATTCTTTAGCCACAAAAGAATGAGCAAACTATTATTTGTTACGCATGTTTTGTTGACGACAACATAATGCACAAGCGAGTCACGTATTGTGTTAAATAATCACATTAGAAAAATTCCCAGGATAGATTGGAGGGTCACGAGCGGACCACTTAAGTACCAATCTCCTAGACAGAATTTAATCAAATGTAATTAATGTCACAATACCGTTTCTTCGTTTTTGCAAACAAGACCTAAGCCCTCGGAATTATAAATTACATGCCAATTAATAATTCCTAAGTCCATGATTATTAATACATGCATTCAATCGTAAAGCTTTAATACTTGCTGACACGGTGGCTCCGATACCACTTTTGGTTCCCAGCCAATAGTGAGGTTGTGGACCAATATGGACTCGATCCTATCTCATAGGGTGACATCCATATGTACCTACCAAAGCACGCATCACATACGCTCGAGGGTGGAGAGCCTCACTTCGTCACACGATCATGAGTGAGAGTTCCCTAGAATCGGATAATCGACACATCTCCATGTGTTCAATCTCCATGCACATTATCCTTTGCTCCGATACCACTGTTGGCGCAGCGGGAGGCGCGGGTCCGAATCGTATATTTCAATTCAAAATCGAAATTCCAACAATCCGGATCCTAAAGTTGATCATATCAACAACAAATGGATCGTCGTATCATTTATTAATTAAAGCACGCATCTAGGAATCATAAGAAGAATACCTATGTCGATTCTCCAACGATTCTTGTAGTCCCGAAAGTACGGCGACCTCAAGCTCGTCCACACGAGTATGCGTCCGATTGAATCCTCGCCTTGAAGTAATCCTGCAAGAGTTCCTCTTGCCGAGCAGCCCTAAGCTCAAACTCTCGCCGCGATCACTACCTTGCTCGGATGTATGAAAAACGTCGCCAAGTTTTTCCCGTGATTGATGACTACTTGAACTCCTTCAAGTGCTTTCTCTCTCTACAACTTTGTAGTGAGATGTGAGTTGTGTATTAAATGAGCAAAGACAACCTCTATTTATAGGGTAGAGCTTTGCTTAAGAATGCAACACCTCACATGCTAGGTGTCACACACCAAGCAAAGGTGTTGCCACCATTCGACACCTCACATGCTAGGTGTCACACACCAAGCATAGGTGTTACCACCATCTGACACATCACATGCTAGGTGTCACACATCAAGCATAGGTGTTGCCACCTTCTGACACGTTGGATGCTAGGTGTCACACACAGAGACATACATGACATCATCACATGACATCATCGTGACATCATCACATGACATCATCACATGACATCATCGTGACATCATCACATGACATCATCACGTGACATCATCACATGACATCATCGTGACATCATCACATGACATCATCACATTAACTTGGTTAAAATACAATTAGGTGCCTACTAATTTATAACTCTTACAAATTAGTCCCTAATTTATACTTGTTTTTCATCTTAGATTAATTTCCGAGATATGCTAGTATCTATATGAAATCGATCTCTCGTAAACTCAATCGGTTGCACACCCTATTGTGTGTGACTAACTAGGTTCACATCTATATGGCAACGAGAGTCATAAGAAACGCCTTTCTTATATTAAATAATTAAATCCCATTAATTATTAATTCTCGTAGATCGTGAGTGACGTCTAGCAACATATCACGACCCCCAAATAGATATGAATGTTTCGATGCATTCTTTATGAACCAATGTTCATAATTATCGTACACTCAAAATTCCCTTCATCTAAGATTCCGATCTCGACTAGTGTCACGGTTAAGTCAAACACTGTTTGTCTTAATCATATGACCTCATCTCAGTTCTTATTCTTGATAAATATGACTTCCACTAGAAACAACTTTCTAAGTAAGTCATATACACCCGCGCAGGTTTTATCATCCATCAAGAACAATTTGAGATAGCATAGAATCTTTTCTCCGTTCATCCGGAGTGATAAATCCTCTCTTGGTTAAACCCCTATCTCTATATACAACTAACTAGAGCCAACACATCCCGCGACCCTAGCTCATGAAAGATCTAGGGATAAGGAGTATCAAACTCTAATCACCTATATACAAGATAGTGTCACCGCAAGTCAAAGAACATATGTACAATTATGAACTAGATGACATTAAATTGACTTTGATGAAATACCATGTATAAGTCATCTAGCGTCACTTGTTCGACCCACTCAACATCTTGAGTGTCCACATGTTTATCCTGATCTCCATCAAGTAGTATGAGACTCACTACTTCCTATAATTAGTAACTCCTTACTAATCAGGAGAATAAACAGAGGTGACAATCTTTCCGGGATAATACGATGCCCTTATTCGTAGGACCCCATCGATCATGAACTGTTATTTAGATCACATGTATAATAAAATCTGTAACTCATATTCTTAACACCTTAAGAATAGATTCTATCACAATGTGATAAGGACAATACGTAATAAATGAACACTTAGTTGATGAGACACTTAGTTCAATTAGAACATATATATCTTTTCCATTGGGATTAGTTCTATAAATATACATGATCAAATGGCCCTAGGGCACATACTACTAACACTATTTACTACACCTCTAAGAGTAAAGTACTGTTTCTTTACATACTTTCAAAAATACATACTTCTGGAAGTAGGATAGAAGTCTGTTGCTTCAAAAGCGTCTTTCACCTGAAAGGAAATCTGTGAAGGCTCAATATATGGGAATATACTAAGTGAGTTCATACATTTACTAATAACTATTCAAATAAAAAGTAAAACAATGCAATAGCATTCAAATCATATGCAGCCAAGTACAAGATCCGATTGAAACCCTAATCCTCGAACATATCATTCGTATATATATAATCAAATCAAATCGATCCAAATGGTCTTACCCGGGATTGTTCACACTCTGCCTCGTCGATCGCGACCAGACTCTTAATCCCATAGTGTGAGTCCAACTCACTAGATACGGGGACTCCAGGTTACACCGTAGCCGAGTGCTCACTCGTATCGAATTCATTATCCAACTTCGAAATTCATATTCATAAAAATATTCATATTCGTAATCAAATTTACAGCTGTATCAAATCAAAACTGGTGATCACACAGTCCTATTGTCGCCCAATAGGTAGCCCGTTCCATCGAATCAATACCAGTTTCAAATCAAACATATATGCAATTCAAATAAAGAATTCGCATTGCAACAGTCAAATCAAACGTAAAGCAATATAAAATATTTTCTTGTATAAATACTTTAAAATTAAATCGTATAAACTCACTGAAATCGCTTATCCAAAAAAACGTCGGGGCTTAGAAACGTCAAGCTTCCCGAGCTCCCGGACCAGCTGCTTCTTGCCTCGCCGGATCTAAAACAAGTTTTAAAACAGTCGACTTACATCAGAATCTTATTCTAAGATTGACTCTAAACTCGAGACACGACACATGACACTCATTAATCGTCGTGCTTCTCACGTGTTTATCCCGATAAACGGTATCTAACTCGTTTACGGATCGAATGTCATCTTTAGATCGATTCTCGTTTAACCTCGTTAGGTTAACGTCTCAAACTAATCGATAATTAATCAAATACTAATTGATTTTAAATCTCGATATGCGTGTACGACAAATTTTTCGAAAACGGGTCGATCGGCGGATTCACTGTGCGTGCGCGCATCTGCGTGTGCGGCTGCACAGGGGACTGTGCGCCCGCATAGTGTGACTGTGCGTTCGCACAGTCCGCAGACTGTGGGGTCGCACAGTCTAGCTGTGCGCGGGCACAGCTCGGCTGTCCGATGCACAGCCACGGGCTTTCGCCCGGGGGTCGATTCTGACGTGCTTTCAATACGAAAATGCTCCTATCACACGTATAACACATAATCGAAGTTTAAAACGTTATAATTAAATCCTATAATCGTTAAAACAATAAAATCGTTTCGTGGCTTAAAACTTTAACTTGATATATTAAGAAATTTATCCATCCAAACGATAAAAAGTCAAGTTTAACGTGATTCACCGTCAAAATATGATCGTTTCGAGCTATAGAATGTCAGAAACGGACGAGAAACAGAGATCGAGCGATGAAACCGATAGATTTTCGACGAAGAAAAGAAAAAGATCTAATAATGGTTCTGGACTATCCCTTCTCATTTCATTCTTATTTATATATTGGCTAATTTGCACTTTGGTCCTTGAAACTTTTCAAAAGTTTCAATTTAGTCCAAAACCTATTCGCGTCCAAATTTTAAATGGTCTCCTATTGACTCGAAACTTTTATCATAAATACTATAAAATATTTCGCGGACTTTATCAAAATAAATTCCATCACGGGATTTATAATTTATTTTATATTAATTTTCGAAGCTATTTCTCTAAATCCCGCTAAATTACTTAATAAAAATTATTCTAAATTCCCGATATAATTAAACTAAATTCTCCTTAATTTAATTAATCGGAAATCTCGACACGTGGCACGACTTAATTATCTTAAATATTTGGGGTATTACATTCACCCCCCTTAAAATAAATTCCTCTTCGAATTTAAAATTTAGCCATGTACCTTGAGCGAATAAATAAGGGTACTTCTGCCTCATATCCTCTTCTGTCTCCCACGTGCATTCTTCTATAGACTGACTGCGCCAAAGAACTTTCACCATCGGAATCCTCTTCGTTCGCAACTGTCGTATCTGTGTGTCGACAATCAACACTGGTTGTTCCTCGTATGTTAGTTCTTCACTCACGTCCACTACTTGTGGTTGAATTATTCGAGTATGATCCGATACATATTTCCGAAGCATGGAAATATGAAAGACTGGATGGACTTGTGACATCTCCGGTGGTAAGTCTAACTTATAGGCAACTGAGCCTATGCGTTCTACGATCTGATAAGGTCTGCAATATCTCAGAGCCAATTTACCCTTCTTTCCGAAACAAATCACTCCTTTCATCGGTGATACTTTGAGAAAAACATATTCTCCGATCTGAAACTCGATATCTTTTCTCTTAATATCTGCGTAACTCTTCTGTCGACTGAACGCTGTGTTTAAACGTTGCTTTATCAACGGTACTTTCTCTGACGTATTCTGGATGATCTTTGCTCCAGATAACTTCCGTTCACCGACTTCATCCCAAAAAATAGGGGATCTACACTTGAGACCGTATAGTGCTTCGTAAGGAGCCATCTCGATGCTCGAGTGGTAGCTGGAGTCTAATACGCATAATCGAAGCATATCTTCTAACGTTTGAATAGTTCGCTCAGACTGGCCGTCTGTCTGAGGATGGAACGCAATACTGAATTTTAATCGCGTTCCTAATGCTTCTTGTAAGCTCTTCCAGAAGTCAGAGGTAAATACGGAACCTCTATCGTAAACGATTGACACGGGGACTCTGTGTAGGCTCACGATCTTGTTGATATTTTCTTGAGCTAACTTTGCTGCCGAATATGTCGTCTTGATATGTAATATCCCGTGTTTTTCCGTCATGGTTTCCCGACTTAGTTTTGGATTGTTAATGGTGGACTTAGCAAGTGTGACACTTTGTTTGGGGTTTGAGTTGTATCTTGTATGTGTCGCATGTGTCGTGTGAGTTTTCGATGGCGATTTGATTTGTTTTCGGTTTATAATCGATGATGTATTCGTATACCTTCTTAATCTGACATGTTTTGAGAAAACATGCATATCTCCCAATTTAACCGTTAGATCGGGCTCATTTTTGGATATGTTGTGCCCAAGACAAAGTTGACTGTTGGATCAAAAATTGAGGCGCGTTGGAGGGCGCGATTCCCATATGTTTTCTGCGCCTGGTGAAGGCGCGATGAGACGAACGCGCCTCGCATCGCGCCTCCCATCGCGCCTCACCTGTAATTTTGTGTCTTGGTCTTTAAATAGACCACTTATTTGACCCATATCAGCCCCCACTTATTTTATAAACCCTAGGCACTTAAAAGACTCTGTAAAATAAGAATTCCCTTGCTATCTCTCACATTCTTGGATTCGGTAAGTGATTTTAACACTCCGTTCTTTGTTAAATCAATTCCTTATCGCGTATATCGATTGTTAACTTATTCGAACATTTTCCAGCATGTTGTGGGTGTTGATTCATTATTTTCATTCGGTTCTTTCGATGATCTTGCTTCTTAACGGTATGTGTTGCTATCCCTTGATTTATGAGTAGGGCTTCATGTGTTAGGTTGCTAGATTGTGTTCTAATATGATTTACCCATGTTATGGCTGATTCGATCTCTGAATTTTCATGTCAATTCTGTAATAGGGTGCTTAGCATTAGATTGACTTGATTTAATCATTAGAACTCATGTCAATTGTTGTGTTTAAGTGCTAGTTGATTTCGTATGATAATGTGTTGTTAAATTGCTGTTTTAGCATTGTTATAGAAGGCTGGAAATTCATGTTTTGGGACTGATCTTATGTGTTTGAATGAATGGTATATTTTTGACATGCTTGGTAAATCATAGGTTCATTGTATGGATTATAATGCATGATTTCACCTTGTTGTTGTGTTGATTACTTTTCAATGATCTAGTTGCTGCCCACTATTGTGTTGGAGCCGTTTTGTATCGTTCTTGACATGTTGGCATCGCTTTGTTTGTGTTATACTCATTCGTGTTGATTATGCTTGTAGACAAGTTATTGCCATGATTTGATTATCGTTTCAAATATGAGTTTAACGTTTAAATGGATGATTTAATCCTTTTTGGTTCATTTAAAACAAGTTTAACATACTTGTGTTAGTATGAAGTGATTTGCCAATTGTCGGCTAAACAATGGATCGCGTTCTTGTTTTTAAAAGACTATTCTTTTCATTCAAGTTATTCAGAATGTAAACTTGGGTTTTCTTTTGGTTTAACTTTGGGTTGGGTTTGACTATGGTCGCCCAACAAGTGGGAAGAAGCTTGGTAGTTTTGATAACTCGGCTGACTCACCGGTATGGATTTAAACTTGGGTTATTTATGTCACGACCCATTTTCATGAATCGCGACCGGCGCTAGGGTATGGGTATAGTTGTACCAAAACCCGTAGCTAGCCTTGCGGATAACCAACAATTACATAAACCGGCAAGAAATCAATGCTCGGGGGCAACCGAGACTTCAGCCTAGTTCTAGTAGTTCATAAAATACAACATTTATATAATAATTGTTCGATCAATTCCGAGTCATAACATAAATATTTAATAACCCAAGTTATTATATTAAAGCCAAAACAATTAAATCAGTAGAACCATTATTGATAACAAGTATTAGACAATTACGACTTCTAATTACTACTGCGGTCTAAGAATAAAATCAGTTTAATAAACTTTATTAAATAAAGTAAACCTCCGAGGAAATAAAGAATCGGAGAGTACCTGACTCGCTCAAATCATAACCCTGAAAAAATTGGGAAAACAACGGGGTCAGATATACTGAGATGAGTTCATACCACTATTTACATTTATCAAGTGGAAAACCTTTAAAACCGTTTAAAACATTTAATATAAACATTACGTATAATAGTTGGAACCCTAATCCACAATACTAAATATAACCATAATTCGATAGGCCTGGTCCCGAGAGCTGAGCTACACCGAGTTACCACCGACCATTCTTAATCCATAACCAGAATCCCGAGAGCTGAGCTACACCGAGTTACTCTACTGGTCCCGAGAGCTATGCTCACACCGAGTTACCACCACATATCACATACCTTTTCTAGATCAATACCGGTGCGCACGCAGTCCTAATGATGCCCATTAGGTAGCATGTTCCAATAAAGATCAATAATGGAAAAACAGTTCGCAATTGTTCGTATACAATATATATAGATATTAAAATAACAATTTACTTAATAAAGCGGTAATAGTAAGTACAAACTCACTGCTTGCTAATGCACGTGAAAACTCTTGACAAGCAACCTAGACTCAGTTCGCCTCAAAAGCACGAACAGTCGACGAGTCTAAACACAAATAAATAATTATTAAAACGACTCTAACTCAACAGAGTACTAGAAACCACATAGGACTAGCACAAACAACAAGTCAAGGTAAAACCAACCAGATCAACCACAATATCCAAATAATTTATAATGCCCAATTAAGACAAGTATATTAAGTTCTCGCTTCAAAATCCATTTCATAAAATATTATTTAAACCAAGTAATTTCCAAATAGTGGGTTAGCCGAGTTACCGATAACTACCAAGCTAACATCACATATCGGGTGACCCAAGTCCAACCCAACCCAATCATTTTATCAAAATATAAACCATAGTTTAGAATCCCAAGATATGATTTGATAAAATAATAATTGCAAGCGGAACTCAATATCCATAAACAAAAGTAACCTTTAGTTACCGACAAAACTTAACTAAATTAAGTTTAATGAAACGTCCTAAAGTCGAAACATAACTTTAGCCAACTTGGCACCTTAAACCAATAATTCCCAAACAACAATTACCCTAGTAATTATTCGATTTAAAGACTATAAAACAATTAACGTTTTGAAATATAACATTCAAAACGATTCAATCAAAGTCCACACAACTTTATTCCAAATTGAAAAACGTTAACAATGGGTAGTTTAGAAATCAAAACGATAGTTAATCCGCTAAACATAACTCATTATCAAATTCCATATAATATGATAATGAAGTATGGAATACCAAAGGTCACAACAAGGAAACCCCATGTTGACAGTAAACCCATAACCAAACCAATAATAAGATCATTAAACCAATATCAAACACAAGAGGAAGCACGGTTTATACATGGCAGCAACTAATCAAGAACAAAGGTAACCACAATATGAATATCCATGTTTACACTAAACACCCAACAATGGCAGCCATGAAACCTATGCTGAAATGGCGAAACCGAAAATCATAGAACTGTAACAACGTATTTAATCTCAACATAATTGTGATTCAAATAACAAACAACCATATGATTATGACCTTAGGAAATCACCAACAACATTAGTAACACCAACAAAGAAAACGACACCAGTAAAATAGAAGAACGACAGCTAACAAATCAATCGACAATATAAGAGATCGACGTACCGTTTGAAGTAACAAAGCTAAACGATTCAGAGATGATATGGTTCGGATTGGACGTGAGTTTTAGGGCCTAAGCACAACAACAATAATGCCCAAACAGATTATGATTCGGCAGCCACAACACACAACAACGATAAACAAAACGACGTAAAACTAGGAAAATTATACGTACCGAATTGAATTCCAACGCCTTATGATCGTTGAGAAAGAGATTAACAGACGTAATGAAGAAACCAACTCAGAACGATACTAAAACAAAGGAGGACAAGCCATATGATGATAGTGACATTATCAAATAAACAAAGGAGTCGACGATAGAACTTACCGAATCTAAGAGTGATGGAATGGAATGGATGATATGATATCTCGGAGTGTTAGAATGATAGTGAGTCGGCTAGGGTTTTAAGTAAACGAAAGAAAAAGAGTTTGGTCGAGTTATGGGGTCTATTTAAAGGCCCCGATACAAAATTACAGCTTAGGCGCGATGGGAGGCGCGATGCGAGGCGCGTTCGTCCCATCGCGCCTACACTAGGAGCAGAAACATAATGGGCGCGTTGCATGCCGCGATGGCCCATCGCGCCTTCCAACGCGCCTCAATTTTTGATCCAACAGTTAACATTGTCTTGGGCACAACATATCCAAAAATGAGCCAGATCCGACAGTGTAATTGGGAGATATGCATGTTTTCTCAAAACATGTCAGATTCAGAAGGTACACGAATACATTATCGATTATAAACCGAATACAAATCAAATCGCCATCAAACACTCACATGACACATGCGACACATACAAGATACAACTCAAACCTCAAATAAAGTGTCACACTTGCTAATTCCACCATTAACAATCCAAACTAAGTCAGAAACACAACAAAACCATGACGGAAAAACACGGGATATTACAATTTAAAACCGTCTTTTGAATTATTCAAATTGTGTTTTGAAATGGAAACTTATATGGTTTGTATTCTATAACTTGGGTTATGGTTTGGATGCGTATGAACCTTATGTGTTCGGTTATACGTTGGCTTGTTATTACGTGTGCTAGTCTTACATGGTGTCTAGTACTCCCTAGATTTAGGGTATGTTTTTAATTATTATTTATACCTTGTCTAGACTCATCGATCGTTCGTGCTTCGGAGACGAACCGGGATTACATTGCTTGCCAAGTTATCACGTGGATTAGCAAGCAGTGAGTTTATATCGCTATTTACCGTCTTATTAAGTAAATTGTATTTTTGCATATATATATATATATATATATATATATATATATATATATATATATATATATATATATATACTGTATATACAGCTTTCGAACTGTTTTTGACATTATAGATTTGAATTGGAACGGGCTACTCGATGGGCATCATCGAGACTGGGTGCGCACCGGTATATGATCATATGGTATTGAGGTAGATTCGAGATACGTCTCGCCTTAGTGAGGGCGCCGGTGGAAGATACGTCTCCTAGGACTCACGTGTTTATTTGAGTGACAATCGGGGATCGGTTGTGGAGATACGTCTCACCGACACGACAACTGGGTTTTGATTATTTGTGGTTTAGGGTTTCAATGCTTATCTATAACGATAAATTGCTTTACAAATGTTT
Organism: Mercurialis annua; assembly: GCF_937616625.2. NCBI lineage: Eukaryota > Viridiplantae > Streptophyta > Magnoliopsida > Malpighiales > Euphorbiaceae > Mercurialis > Mercurialis annua. The sequence goes on along the minus strand of NC_065577.1, from coordinate 22,310,470 downwards.
TAAGGTTTTTAAAGGTTTTCACTTAATAAATGTAAATAGTTGTATGAACTCATCTCAGTATATCTGACCCCGTTGTTTTCCCAATTTTTCCAGGGTTATGATTTGGGCGAGTCAACTAGTCTCCGATTCTTTATTTCCTAGGAGGTCTTACTTTATTTTATTAAAGTTATTGAAGTGATTTTACTCTTAGACCGCAGTAGTAATTAGAAGTCTTACTTGTTGTAGTACTTGTTGTCAGATTAACTAAATTGGATTATTTGTCGATCAGTATTATTATATTAACTTTGGTTATTTAATGTTTATGTCGTGTTAGAGACTCGGAGTTGACCGAGCATTTATTATTTATATGTTGTAAATATAATCTGCTATACTAGGTATGAGTCTCGGTTGCCCCCGAGCATGTGGGTTTATGCAGGTACAATGTTGTTAATGATAAAGGTTTGTTATCTGCAAGGCTAGCTGCGGGTTTCGGTACAACCATACCCATACCCTAGCGCCGGTCGCGATTCATGAAATTGGGTCCTGACAAAGTTGGTATCACAGCTTTGGTTTCAAACCAAGGCCTTATGCATGTTATGTGTTTATTAGTTTGGCATGATAAGTTGATGTCGTGTCTTAGGAACTACTGCAGAATTAGGATTCATATCTTGTCTTTTGAAACGTCATCTTTTATTTTCAAACTTTCAGCCTACATCCTATAGGTGATGTGTGTCAGTCATTATTTAGTGTTGCTGCTATGATTGATAATTAATTTCACTTGGATGTTATTTGCTGTGTTCTATCATGTTGAGGTTATTTCACTTGGGTGATTATAATTGCTTTCGATTTCTCGGGAAATCTTAGGTTTGTAAATTTTTCTAAATTCATACTCGGGTATGATGATGTTGTTTGATTAATTTTGGCGCTTATACCTGATACAATTTTGAGTATATGGTATGGTTACAACTATTTTACATGATGCGTTGAATTGCTTTTGACTTTTTAATAAAGTACATTTTGGCTTTGGCATCGATTGTTGATTTTAAATGTGGCGTATGTTTGGCGTTAGCATTATTTTTTTATTTAAAAAGATTTTGGGTTTAACTTTAAAACGGGTTTTGGTGGTCATACATTGTTTGATCACATGTTGTTTTAAAGATTTTCATTCAGAGTATTGTTTTATCCGATTTGTGTTTCAACACAAAATCATAAGAGAAGTTTGACTTTTAATTCTTTAAGGGTTTGATTTTATTAAGTGGCCAGTAAAAAGAAATTTCTTGTGTTTTGAAATATAATGTTTGGTTTAGTGTTAACAAATGATGATTTCGAAAAGATATTTTTAAGAGATGTCATTGATTTGAGAATTTAACGTTGAAGTTATTTGACCATGATGTAGTATGTCAATATTTTGATTTTTTGGGATTTACGAAGTGGTTGTTTGAGATTAAAAATTTCTCACTTGAGTTTTTGAATTGCTGTTTAACGGTTGGATTATGTAGAGCTCCTAATTTTGAAAGAATGGAAATTTTATTTGAGTGCATTTTCTCGAACTTACAAATGTTTTGTTTTATAAACGGTTGTTTTGGGTTCGACTGGGTCACCCAAATTTAGGAGTTGAGCTTGGTAGTTGTAATGACTCAGCTAACTCGATGGTTTCATGGACTGAGATACTTGGGTATTCTTTTCAAAGCAATTAATTTATAAGAAGAGACTTTTACAAATATTGATTTTGTTTTAACCGTGGGGCTCAACAAAATTTGGAAGTTTTGTGGTTGACTTTAAATTTCAAAATGAATTAGAAGCGTACTCTTGAAAGATGAATTATTACAGGGTGAGTTCGTTATGAAATTCAAAGTTTGTTGTATCATGTCTTGTTAATTGTCTTTAAGAATGAGTGAGTTGTTTTGCCGAATGGCATGCTTACGTTGTTTATGGTTTGCAGAACTAGTAATCTTGTTGAAATAATTTGCTCTCTGTAACTTGCATGTCTGCTGAACTAAGTTGATTGTTCTTGATTTGCCTCTTCGTGCGGAGCAACAGGTAAGATGACTTCTTCACGTGGTCATGGTTAGCTTACCTTGATGTTGATTTGATTGTGAGACGAACTTTTGTTTAGACCTTGTTTTGATCTAGTTCAGCTTTGGGTTAAGCCGGGTTTGCTATATGGTTTTTTAATGAATCGAGATCTTTGGGTTTCGATATCGAGGAAGATAAGGGATGTACTCCCTTGGAATGGAAGATAGTTTCTAATTATCCTGAAAAGGATATTGAAAATTCCGAACCGAGAAGATAGATCAGTGTATTAATATACTGGTGTTCTCATCATGTTAATGATGTGATGCGAGAACTGGCGGTAGGTTTCGTAGGAACGAATTTGATGTGTTATTTCCGCTAGGTATAAGTTCATTTTGGTTGTAGCTAGTTGGATACTTCTTTATACGTAGAGTTTTTAACAAAGATATCAGGTTGAGTTGTTATAATCGAATGTTGTTAGATTTCAAGTATGGAGTTTGAGAAATATTTTGAGGTTATCGAATGCACATCTCACAGAGTGTAACGTCTAGCAAATATTTTTGAGAAATTGATTTCAGAGGTTGATTTTTTTAAAACATTTGAAATATTTTAAATACGTAATTGTGCCCAGACATATCATAAACATGCATTTTGAATGTCACGAATACGATTCCATGGATCACTAAGTATGTTCACTAAATAAAAGATAAAACAATAATAAATACATGCATAATAGTACATGCATCACGTGCATAGAAATGATTAGTGTTGGATGCAACTCTTTGAAGATGAGAGATGTCATCACCCTGACGCACAATTATGTAAAATGGATTTTATTGATAAAGTATTTTGAGAATGATGTTTTGAAACGAACTCGCGAGTCACATTGTGATAAACTTATTTATAAAGTTGTTGGATTTCAAATGATTTTGAAACTGTTATAGAAAGGTAGCTAGACAAATTATTTGTGATGATGGTGATGGATTTTGGAGGATTACGTTGTTAGATATCAGTTTTTATTGTCAGAATCATGTGTTTCATAAGAAGTGAAAATGAATTTGAGGTTGCGCTCGAGATATAGTTGTGCCATGTGCGGTGTATGGTTAGATTCAAATTAGGAAGTGTTCGTGATAATTTCCGATTTGTGATTTAAGGAATTGTGGATTAAGGATGTTGGTTATGCTCCATGTGTGTGTATACATTATATTTTTGTTTTAACGAGACTTTATCTTTCAGATTAGATTTTGTCCAATTACTTTGGGTAAATGGATGTAAAATTATTTTCATAAATAAAGAGATTTGCGTTGTTAAACTTTTACCCTTCTGAGGAAAGAAATAAATTTTGCCAAATTTGATTCAAAAGGAATAATAAATTTTTCGGTTGAACGATTCTTCAAATTGTGTTTTTGTTTGAAAAAATTTAGAAGCGAATTAAATTTTGGATGTTTGAAACATCAATGTGTATTTTAATACAAAGGATTTTTCCACGGTTTGTGTATTTTTGAGAAAAAGATAAATTTATTTTCTAGTAAGTTTGGTTTAAAGATAACATAAATTTTGTCAGTTGAACTGTTTCAAAAAAATTTGCAAACTTATTTTAGAGTAAGAAAAATCTGTGAATTTAAAATGCGAATATTTTGAAAATTTTCAAGGGTTCACAAAACTTATGGTTTTTCGACGGTAAAGCATTTTGACTATTGAATATAAAAAGGAAGTGTAAGACATATAGTCTTTTAAAGAAAAGTAAATTTTTTTTGAATATAAAATGTTAGAGCATAACTAACAATCTGGTCGAGGTGAATTAATCGTAGTGATCTCTCGTTGTATACGAGGTTATAGTCATTTGATTGAATAATTATGGTTTAGGATAGTGTCTCTAACGCGTCGTTATGATTATCTAAGCATGGTTAGGTTAGATTACGCAGAGTGTGCGTGAAAATTGAAGCTAGATTAGTATGTCGTGTCTCAAGTCTCTTTAACGTGTCGTTCCGATTACCTAAGCATGGTTAGGTTATATTACGCAAAGTGTGTGTGACAAGTGACGCTAGATTAGTATGTCACGTCTTAAATCTCTTTAACGCGTGTTCCGAATACCTAAGCATGGTTAGGTTATACTCCCTCCGTCCCAATAGAGTTGTCCACTTTGCCTTTATCACATAGTTTAAGAAAAGTAATTATTATTTATGGAGTTTGTAAACTTTTCCTTACTTTCTTGTCATGCCCCTATTTAATATAGGGTCCACTTATAATTTACTTTCAATTTACTCATTAGTGGATTTTAAATAAGAGTAATATAGAAAATTGAGGGTAAAAGTTAGTTACTTTTTGAAAGTGGACAAGAGTTTTGGGACAAAAAAATTTCTCAAAGTGGACAACTCTATTGGGACGGAGGGAGTATTACACAAAGTGTGCGTGAAAAGAGACACTAGATTAGTATGTCGCGTCTGAAGTCTCTTTAACGCGTGGTTCCGATTACCCAAGCATTGTTAGGTTATATTACGCAAAGTCTGCGTGAAAAGTGATGCTAGATTAGTGTGTCGCGTCTCAAGTCTCTTTAACACGTCGTTCCGATTATCTAAGCATGGTTAGGTAGTGTCCGTGAAAAGTGACGCTAGATTAGTATGTCATGTCTCAAGTCTCTTTGTGTCGTTCCGATTACCTATGCATGGTTAGGTTATATTACATGTGTGCGTGAAAACTGTCGCTTGATTAGTATGTCGCGTCTCAAGCCTCTTTAACGTGTCGTTCCGATTACCTAAGCATGGAGATTATATTACGCAAAGTGTGCGTGAAAAATTACGGTAGATTAGTACGTTACGTCTCAAGTCTCTTGACACGTCGTTCCGATTACCTAAGCACGGTTACGATATATTACGCAAAGAGTGCGTAAAAAGTGACACCAGATTAGTATGGCGCGTTTTAAGTTTCTTTAACGCGTTGTTTTGCTTACCATGCTTATGTCGCGTCACAAGTGTCTCTATCGCGTCGTTCCGATTATCTAAGCTTGGTTAGGTTAGATTAACCAAAGTGTGCTTGAAAAGTGACGCTAGATTAGTATATCGCGTCTCAGGTCTCTTTAACGTTCCAATTATCTAAGCATGGTTAGGTCAAAGTGTGCGTGAAAAGTGACGCTAGATTAGTATATCACGTGAAAAGTCTCTCTAACACGTGGTTGTGATTTCCTAAGTATGGTTAGGTATGTGTCGTTTCGATTACCATGCTTATGTCGCGTCACAAGTCTCTCTAACGCGTCGTTCCGATTACCTAAGCATGGTTATGTTATATTGCACAGAGTGTACGTGAAAAGTGACGCTAGATTAGTATATCGCTTCTCAAGGCTCTCTAACACGTCGTTCTGATTACCTAAGCATGGTTAGGTTATACTACGCAAAGTGTGCGTGAAAAGTGACGCTAGATTAGTATGTCGCGTCTCAATTCTCTTTATCGCGTTGTTCTAATTACCTAAGCATGGTTTGGTTATATTACACAAAGCGTGCATGAAAAGTAACGCTAGATTGGTATGTCGCATATCAAGTCTCTTTAATGCGTCGTTTCGATTACCTTGCTTATGTAGCATTACAAGTCTCTGTAACGCGTCGTTCCGATTACCTAAGCATGGTTACATTATATTACACAAATTGTGCATGAAAAGTGAAAATAAATTAGTATGTCACTTCTCAAGTCTCTTTAACGCGTCGTTCCTATTTCCTAAACATGGTTAGGTTATATTACGCAAAGTGTGCGTGAATAATGACAATAGATTAGTATGTCGCGTCTCAAGTCTATTTAACGCGTTGTTCCTATTACCTAAGCATGGTATGGTTATATTACGCAAGGTGTGCGTGAAAAGTGACGCTAGATTAGTATGTCGTGTCTCAAGTTAATTTAAGGCGTCTTTCCGATAACCTAAGCATGGTTAGGCTATATTACACAAAGTGCGAGTACAAAGTGACGCTAAATTAGTATGGCGCGTCTCAAGTGACTTTAACGCGTCGTTCTGATTACCTAAACATGGTTAGGTTATATTATGCAAAGTTTGCGTAAAAAGTGACGCTAGATTAGTATGTCACATCACAAGTCTCTCTAACGCGTTGTTCCAATTACCTAAGCATGGTTATATTATATTACGCAAAGTGTGCATGAAAAGTGACGCTAGTTTATTATGTCGCGTCTCAAGTCTCTTTAATGCGTCGTTTGGATTACCTAAGCATGGCTAGATTATATTATGCAAAGTGTGCGTGAAAAGTGACAGTAGATTAGTATGTCGCGTCATAAGTCTCTTTAACGCGTTGTTTCAATTACCATGCTCATGTCGCTACACATGTCTCTTTAACACGTCGTTACGGTTACCAAAGTACAGTTAAGTTGTATTACGCAATGTGTGCGTAAAAAGTGACGCTGGATTAGTATGACACGTCTCAAGTCTCTTTAACGCGTCGTTTCGATTACCATGCTTATGTCACGTTACAAGTCTCTTTAACACGTCATTCTGATTACCAAAGAATGGTTAGGTTATATTACGCAAAGTGTGCGTGAAAAGTTACAATGGATTAGTATGTCGCGTATCAAGTCTTTATAACGCCTTGTTCCGATTACCTAAGCAGGTTAGGTCCGATTACCAAAGCATGGTTAGGTAATATTACGCAATGTGTGCGTAAAAAGTGACGCTAGATTAGTATGGCGCGTCTCAAGTCTCTTTAACGCGTCGTTTAGATTACCATGCTTATGTCACGTTACACGTCTCTTTAACATGTCGTTTCAATTACCAAATCATGGTTAGGTTATATTACGCAAAGTGTGCGTGAAAAGTGATATTAGTATGTCGCGTCTCAAGTCTCTATAACGCTTCGTTTCAATTACCTAAGCATGGTTAGGTTATTTTACGCAGAGTGTGCGTGAAAAGTGATGCTAGATTAATATGTCGCGCGTCTCAAGTCTCTTTAATGCGTCGTTCTGATTACCTAAGTAGACTTTGCTTATAACCTAACCATGTTCAGGTAATCGAAACGGCGAGTTAAAGAGACTTGAGATGCGACATACTAATCTAGCGTCACTTTTCACGCAAACTTTGCGTAATATAACCAAACCATGCTTACGAATTCGGAACGTCGCGTTGAAGAGACTTGAGTAGAGACATACTAATCTAGCATCGTTTTTCACGCACACTTTGCGTAATATAACCATGCTTAGGTAATCGGAAAGACGCATTAATGTGACTTGAGACGCGACATACTAATCTAGCGTCACTTTTCACGTACACTTTGCGTAATATATTCTAACCATGCTTAGGTAATCGGAATACGCATTAAAGAGACTTGAGACGCGACGTACTAATCTAGCGTTACTTTTCACGCACACCTTGCGTAAAATAAACTAAGCATGCCTAGGTAACCGGAACGACGCGTTAAAAAGACTTGAGACACGACAAACTAATCTATTGTCACTTTTCATGTACATTTTCCGTAATATAATCTAACCATGCTTAGGTAATCAGAACGGCGCGTTAGAGACACTTCTGACGCGACATAAGCACAGTAATCAAAACGACGAATTAAAGAGACTCGAAACGTGCAATACTAATCTAGCATCACTTTTTGCGCACGCTTTGTGTAATATATCCGAACCATGCTTAGGTAATCGGAACGACGTGTTAAAGAGACTTGCGACGCGACATACTAATCTAGCTGTCACTTTTCAGGCAAAGTTTGCATAATTAAACCTAACCATGATTAGGTAATCGAAACGACGCGTTAAAGAGACTTGAGACTCGACATACTAACCTAGCAACAGTTTTCACGCACACATTGTGTAATATCACCTAACTATGCTTAGGTAATCAGAACGACACGTTAAAGAGACTTGCGACGCGACATTCTAATCTATTATCATTTTTCACGCATACTTTGTGTAATATAACCTAACCATGCTTTGGTAATCGGAACAACATGTTAGAGAGACTTGTAACGTGACATAAGCATGGTAATCGAAACGATGCGTTAAAGACTCTTGAGACGCGTTATACTAATCTAGCGTCACGTTTTACTCACACTTTGCGTAATATAACTTAACAATGCTTAGGTAATCGTAAACAAGTGTTAAAGAGACTTGTGACGCGACATACTAATCTAGCGACTCTTTTAACGCGCACTTGGCGTAATAACATAACCATGCTTAGGTAATCGGAACAACGCGTTAAAGAGACTTGAGATGCGACATACTAATCAAGCGTCACTTTTCACGCACACTTTGCGTAGTATAACCTAACCTTAGGTAATAGGAACACGTGTTAAAGGGACTTGAGACGCGACATACTAATCTAGCTTAACTTTTCACGCACACTTTGAGCAATATAATCTAAACATGCTTAGGTAATCGAAACGACACGTTAGAGAGACTTGTGACACGACATACTAATCTAGCGTAACTTTTCACGCACACTTTGCGTAATATAACTTAACCATGCTTAGGTAATAAGAAGGACGCGTTCGAGAGACTTGGGACGCGACATAAGCATGGCAATCGAAACGACGAGTTAACAAGACTTGAAACGCAACATAAGCATGTCAATTGAAACGACGAGTTAACAAGACTTGAGACGCAACATAAGCATGGCAATCGAAACGACGAGTTAAAAAGACTTGAGACGCGTACGTATTAATATGGCAACACTTTTTATGCAGACTTTTCGCCATATGACCTAACCATGCTTAGGTAATCGGAACGACGAGATAAAGAGATTTGAAACGCGACATACTAATCTAGCGTCACTTTTCACGCACACTTTGCGCATATAACTAAACCTTGCTTAGGTAATCGAAACGACGTGTTAGAGACACTTGTGACGCAACATTAGAATGGCTATCGAAACGACGCATTAAAGAGACTTGAGAGGCGCCATACTAATCTAGCGTCACTTTTTACGCAGACTTCGGGTAATATAACCTAACCATGCTTAGGTAATCGGAACGACGAGTTAAAGAGACTTGAAAAGCGACATACTAATCAAGCATCACCTTTCACACACACTTTACGCAATATAACTAAACCACGCTTAGGTAATCGAAACGACGAGTTAAAGAGACTTGAGACGCGACATACTAATCTAGCGTTACTTTTCACACACACTACCTAACCATGCTTAGGTAATCAGAACAATAACCTAACAATGCTTAGGTAATCGGGACGACGCGTTAAAGAGACTTCAGAAGCGACATACTAATCTAGCGTCACTATTCAAGCACACTTTGCGTACTCCAACCTAACCATGCTTAGGTAATCGGAACACACGTTAAATAGACTTGACACGTGACATACTAATCTAGCGTCACTTTTCACGCACACTTTGCGTAATACAACTTAAACATGCTTAAATAATCGGAACGATGCGTTAAAGAGACTTGAGATACGACAAACTAATCTAGCTTCAACGCACACTCTGCGTAATCTAACCTAACCATGCTTAGATAATCAGAACGACGCGTTAGAGATACTTGTGACGCGACATAAGCATGGTAATCGAAACGACGCGTCCAAGAGACTTGAAACGCGCCATACTAATCCAGTGTCACTTTTTACGCACTCTTTGCGTAATGTAAGCTAACCATGCTTAAGTAATCAAAACGACATGTTAAAGAGACATGAGACGCGACATACTAATCTAGCATAACGTTTCACGCACACTTTGCGTAGTGTGACCTAATTATGCTTATGTAATCGGAACGACGCGTTAAAGAGACTTGAGACGCGACATACTAACCTAGTGACAGTTTTCACGCACACATTGCGTAATATTAACCTAACCATGTATAGGTAATCGGAACGACGCGTTAAAAGAGAATTGAGACGCGACATACTAATCTAGCGTCACTTTTCACGCACAATTTGCGTAAAATAACCTAACCATGCTTAGGTAATCGGAACGACGCGTTAAAGTGACTTGAGACGCGACATACTAATCAATTGTCACTTTTCACACACAATTTGCGTAATACAACCTACAAATGCTTAGGTAATTGGAACGACGTGTTTGAGAGACTTGTAACGTGACATAAGCATGGTACTCAAACGATGCGTTGAAGAGACTTGAGACGTGCCATACTAATCTAGCGTCATTTTTTACGCACTCTTATTGTAATATAACCTAACCATGCTTACGTAATCGTAATAACTCGTTAAAGAGACTTGTGACGTGACATACTAATCTAGCGAAACTTTTAACGCGCACTAAAATAACCATGCTTAGGTAATCGGAACGACGCGTTAAATAGACCCGAGACAAGAAATACTAATTGATTGTCACTTTTCACGCACACTTTGCATAATATAACCAAACAATGCTTAGGTAATCGGAACGACGCGTTAAAGAGACTTGAAACGCGAAATGCTAATTGATTGTCAGTTTTCATGCACACTTTGCGTAATATAACCAAACCATGCTTAGGTAATCAGAACGACGCGTTAGAGACACTTAAGACGCGATGAAACGCGCCATACTTCTAGCGTCACTTTTTACGCACGCTTTGCGTAATATAACTTAGCCATGCTTAGGTAATCGGAACGACGTGTTAATGAGACTTCAGACGCGGCGTACTAATTTGGCCGTCATTTTTCACGCACACTTTGCAAAAGATAAACTCACCATGCTTAGGTAATCGGAACGACATGTTCAAGAGACTTGCGACGCGACATACTAATCTATTATCACTTTTCACGCAAACTATGTGTAATATAACCTAACCATGCTTAGGAAATCGGAACGATGTATTAGAGAGACTTGTAAAGTTAAATGATGCGTTAAAAATACTTGCGACGCGCCACACTAATCTAGCGTCACTTTCTACGCACACTGCGTAATATAACTTAAGCATGCTTAGGTAATCGTAACAACGCGTTAAAGAGACTTGTGAAGCAACATACTAATCTAGCGACACTTTTAACGTGTACTTGGCGTAATATAACATAACCATGCTTTGGTAATCGGAACGACGCGCTAAAGAGACTTGCGATGCGACATACTACTATTGTCACTTTTCACGCACACTTTGTGTAATATAACCTAACCATTCTTAGGTAATCGGAATGACGCATTAAAGAGACTTGAGACGCGACATACTAATCAAGAGTCACTTTTCACGCACACTTTGCGTAATATAACCAAACCATGCTTAGGTAATCGGAACGACGCGTTAGAGAGACTGGAGACGCGACATAAGCATGGTAATCAAAACGACGCGTTAAAGAGACTTGAGGCACGCCATACTAATCTAGCGTCACGTTTTATGCAGACTTTGCGTAATATAACCTAACCATGCTTAGGTAATCGGAACGACACATTAAAGAGATTTGAGACGCGACATACTAATTTAGCGTCACTTTTCAAGCACACTTTGTGTAATATATCCTAATATGTTGCTTAGGTAATAGGAACGACGCGTTAGAGAGACTTGTGACGCGACATACTAATCTAGCGTCACTTTTCACGCACGCTTTGCGTAATATAACGTATCCATGCTTAGGTAATCGGAACACGCGTTAAAGAGACTTGTGACGTGACATAAGCATGGTAATCGAAACGACGCGTTAAAGAGACTTGAGACGCGCCATACTAATCCAGTGTCACGTTTTACACAGACTTTGCATATTATAACCTAACCATGCTTAGGTAATCGGAACGACGAGTTAAAGAGACTTGAGACGCGACATACTAATCCAGCGTCACTTTTCACGCACACTTTGCGTAATATAATTAAACCATGCTTAGGTATTTGTAACGATGAGTTAAAGAGATTTGAGACGGGAAATACTAATCTAGCGTGACTTTTCACGCACACTACCTAATCATGCTTAGATAATCGGAACGACGCGTTAAAGGGACTTGAGATGCGACACACTAATCTAGCGTCACTTTCCACGCATACTCTGCGTAATATAACCTAACCATACTATTGTCACTTTTCGACAAGGCTATGAATGAAGAAGAAAAGAAGAGAAAGGTTTTCATAGAGTAGAAAAGAATTACCTAGAGTTTGCTCTTAAATCCCTTTATATAGTTAGGGTTTAGGAGAAAACCTTGCCTTGCTGGCAGGCTGTCCTTCGTGTGGTCCCTGAAATTGGTTATGCCTACGTGGAGAATATCCCCCGTATGGGGCGCAGTTTGTTAGGTGTGTCAGGTGGAGGGAACATTCCTCACGCACCTGTCAGAGGATCTTCTGTGGTCCCCAAATCTGGTAAACGTGAGTGTGCTCGTTAGCTAGATCTCGGAACTCGAATAAAGCTTAGAGCCCGGACTGTCTGAACTAAACTCCCATCCTCTAGGTCCAGAGCTTGAGTGTATCTCGAAGCTCGGGTTGTCTACGTCGGGCATTCCTCTCTTAAGTCAGGAAGCTCGGGCAGGATCTTCGATCCGACCTTGCCAAAAGCACGCGTCTCGGATGATGCTCGAATGTTCATCGATCCGGAGACCCCCCAGGTCTCGTGGTCTATGTCGACACCAGTTGGTAAAATGCTTGACTTAGCCATGGTCGTTCTTGGCGAGGTTCCTTCGCCCCTACTAAATATACAACGTTATCAATAACCTAACCATGTTTATGTAATTCGAACGACACATTAAATAGCCTTTAGCCACGACATACTAATCTAGCTCAACTTTTCACGCCCACCTTGCGTAATATAACCTAATCATGCTCATGCTTAGGTAATCGGAACGACATGTTAAAGAGACTTGAGAAGCGACATACTAATCTAGCGTCACTTTTCACACACTCTTTGTGTAATAACCTAGGGCCAATTCCATAATAAGTCGCAATCTGTATATAAAATTTTATTTTAATCACGACCTATAAAAGTTTCCATATAAAACCATGACCTTTCATTGTTTTTCAAATATATCATTTCAGTGTGTTTTTGTTGACTAAATTCTCTACTAAACCATTAATGAAAGACCAAATTATAAATAGACACTAAATATTATTATCTCAGTTAGAGTATGTAGGATTTGTAAATTTAAGTTAGAAAAAATAAACCGAATTTTAATTTATCGATACATTTGAAATAAAATTAAAGGTCGTGTGTTTAAATGCCAACTTTTAAAAGCCGAGATTAAAATGAAATTTCGTGTAAAGGTCATAATTTTTTATGGAACCCTATAACCTAACCATTTTTAGGTAATCGGAACGACGCATTAAAGAGACTTGAGAAGCGACATACTAATCTATTGTTACTTTTCACACACACTTTGCGTAATATAACCCAACCATGCTTAGGTAATCAGAACGATGCGTTAGAGAGACTTGTGACGCGACATAAGCATGGTAATCGAAACGACACGTTAAAGAGACTTGTGACGCACTTTTCACGCCAACTTTGCATAATATAACCTAACCATACTTAGGTAATCGGAACAACGCATTGAAGATCCTTGAGACGCAACATTCTAGCGTGACTTTTTAAGCACACTTTGCGTAATATAACCTAACCATGCTTAGGTAATCGGAACGACGCGTTAAAGAGACTTTAAACTGGACATACTAATCTAGCGTCACTTTTTACGCACACTTTACGTAATATTACCTAACCATGCTTAGGTAATCGGAACGACGTGTTAAATATACTTCATACGCGACATACTAATCTATTGTCACTTTTCACGCACACTTTTTGTAATATTCCCGAGACATGCTTAGGTAATCGAAAAGACGCGTTAAAGAGACTTGAGACTCGACATACTAATCTATTGTTACTTTTCACGCACATTTTGCGTACAATAACTTAACACCGCTTTGGTAATTGGAACGACGCGTTAGAGAGACTTGTGACGCGACATAAGCATGGTAATCAAAACAACGCGTTAAAGAGACTTTAGACGCGACATACTAATCTAACGTCACTTTTCGCGCAAACTTTGCATAATATAACCTAACACCGCTTAGGTAATCGGAACGACGCATTAAAGAGCCTTGAGACGCAAGTATCTAGCGTCACTTTTCACGCACACCTTGCATAATATAAGACTTGAGACGCGACATACCAATCCATTGTCATTTTTCACGCACACTTTGCGTGATATAATATAACTATGCTTAGGTAATTGGAACAACGCGTTAAAAAGACTTGTGACTCGACATAAACATGGTAATCGAAACGACGCATTAAAGAGACTTGAGACACGCAATTTTAATCTAGCGTTACTATTTTTACGCACATTTTGCGTAATATAACATAATCATTCTTAGGAAATCGGAACGACGCGTTAGAGATACTTAAGACACGACATAATAATCTAGTGTCATTGTTTATGCACACTTTGTGTAATACAACCTAACCATGCTTAGGAAATTGGAACGACGCATTAGAGGGACTTGTGACGCGACATACTAAGCTAAGGTCACTTTTCACGCACACTTTGCGTAACATAACCTAACTATGCATAGGTAATCGGAACGACGCTTTTAAGGGAATTATGACGCGAGATAAGCATGGTAATCAAAACGACGCGTTAAAGAGACTTGAGACGAAACATATTATTCTAGCGTCACTTTTTACACACACTTTGCGTAATATAACCTAACCATGCTTAGGTAATCGGAACGACGCATTAAAGAGACTTGAGATGCGACATACTAATCTAGCGTCACTTGTTAGACACACTTTGCATAATATAACCTAATCATGCTTAGGTAATTAGAACGACGTATTAAAGAGACTTGAGACGCGACATACTAATCTAGCGTCACTTTTCACGCCAAATTTGCATAATGTAACCTAACCATACTTAGGTAATCGGAACGACGCATTAAAGAGCCCTGAGACGCGACATACTAGCATGATGTTTTACGCACACTTTGCGTAATATAACCTAACCATGCTTAGGTAATCGGAACGACACGTTAAAGAGACTTGAAACTGGACATACTAATCTAGCGTCACTTTTCACGCACACTTTGCGTAATATAACCTAACCATGCTTAGGCAATCGGAACGACGCGTTAAAGAGACTTGAGACGTGACATACTAATTTATTGATCCTTTTCACGCACACTTTGCGTATTATAACCTAACCATTCTTAGGTAATCGCAACGACACGTTAGATAGACTTTTAATGAGAAATAAACATGGTTATCAAAACGACGCTTTACAGAGACTTGAGACGCGACATACTAGTCTAGCGTCACTTTTCACGCAGACTTTGCGTATTTAGAGATACGACGATAAACCTTAACAGATACATGTATGACTAGCCAGGATCACAGCCTCGCCATGGGCATTTTATCAACCGGCATGTCCTCTTAGTATTTGTTAAGATTTATTCCATTACCATTTTTATGACACAAGGTTTTGATTCACAGGATCCGCAGGAGATGCAAGTGAAGAGCATACCCTTATGCCTTTTGTGGCTGAATATGAAGAGAAACAAACATATTTAACTATCCTTTACTTATTGAAAATTGGAGAAGAGAGATGTTTAGAAACAAGGCATTTTTATTGAAGCGTAAAATATTACAAAGTATGTCGCGTCTCAAGTCTCTTTAACGCGTCGTTCCGATTACCTAAGCATGGTTAGGTTATATTACGCAAAGTTTGCGTGAAAAGTAACGCTAGATTATTATGTTGCCTCTCAAGTCTCTTTAACACGTCGTTCCGATTACCTAAGGATGGTTAGGTTATATTACGCAAACTGTGCGTTAAAAGTGACGCTAGATTAGTATGGCGAGTCTCGAGTCTCTTTAGCACGTCATTTCTATTACCATGCTTATGTCACGTCACAATTCTCTTTATTGCTTTGTTCTGATTACCTAAGCATGGTTATATTATAGTACGCAAAGCGTGCGTGAAAAAGATTGGTAGATTAGTATGTCGCATCTCAAGTCTCTTTAACGCGTCGTTCCGATTGTCTAAGCATGGTAAGGTTATATTATGCAAAGTGTGCGTGAAAAGTGACACTAGATTAGTATTTCACGTCTGACGTCTCTTAAGGCATCATTCTGATTACCTAATCGTGGTTAGGTTATATCACACAAAGTGTGCGTAAAAGGTGACGCTAGATTAGTATGGCGTGTCTCGAGTCACTTTTACGCGTCGTTTCGATTACCATGCTTATGTCGAGTCAGAATTATTCTAACGCGTCGTTCCGATTACCTAAAGCATTGTTAAGTTATATTACGCAAAGTGTGCGTTAAAAATGACAGTAGATTAGTATGTCACGTCTCAAGTCTATTTAACGCGTCGTTCCGATGACCTAAGCATGATTATGTTATATTATGCAAAGTGTGCGTAAAAAGTGACGCTAGATTAATAGGTCGCCTCTCGAGTCTCTTTAAGGCGTCTTTCCGATTATCTAAGCATGGTTAGGTTATATTACGCAAAGTGTGCGCAAAAAGTGACTCTAGATTAGTATGTTTTGTCTCAAGTCTCTTTAACACGTAGTTCTGATTACCTAAGCATTGTTAGGTTATATAACGTAAAGTCTGCGTGAAAAGTGACGGTAGATTAGTACGGCGCGTCTCAAGTATCTTTAACTCGTCGTTCCAATTTCCTAAGCATGGTCAGGTTATATTACGCAAAGTGTGCGTGAAAAAGTGACACTAGATTAGTATATTGTATCTCAAGTCTCTTTAGCGCGTCGTTCTGATTTCCTAAGCATGGTTATGTTATATTACGCAAAATGTGCGTAAGAAGTGACGCTAGATTAAAATTGCGCGTCTCAAGTCTCTTTAACGCGTCTTTTCGATTACCATGCTTATGCGTCACATGTCTCTCTAACGCATCGTTTCGATTACCTAAGCGTGGTTAGGTTATATTATGAAAAGTGTCCTTGAAAAGTGACGCTAGATTAGTATGTCGCGTCTCAAGACTCTTTAATGCGTCGTTCCGATTACCAAAGATGGGTTACGTTATATTACGCAAGGAGTGCGTGAAAAGTGACGCTAGATTAGTATGTCGCGTCTCAAGTCTCTTTAACGCGTCGTTCCGATTACTTAAGAATGGTTAGGTTTACGCAAAGTGTGAGAGAAAAGTAACGCTAGATTAGTATGTCCCTTCTCAAGTCTCTTTAACGCGTCGTTCCGATTACCTAAGCATGGTTATGTTATACTACACAAGGTATCCGTGAAAAGTGACACTAGATTAGTATGTCGTGTCTCAAGGCTCTTTATTGTGTTGTTCTCATTTACCTAAGCATGCTTAGGTGATATTATGCAAAGTTGGCGTGAAAAGTGACGTTAGATTAATATGGCGCGTCTCAAGTCGCTTTAACGCGTTGTTTCTATGACCATGCATTTGTCGCGTCAAAAGTCTCTCTAACATGTCGTTCCGATTACCAAAGCATGGTTTGGTTATATTATGCAAAAGTGTGTGTAAAGAATGACAATAGATTAGTATGTCGCGTCTCAAATCCATTTATCGCGTCGTTCTAATTACTTAAGAATGGTTAGGTTATGTTACGCAAAGTGTGTGTGAAAAATCACAATAGATTAGTTAGTCGCGTCTTATGTGACGCTCGATTAGTATGTCGCGTCTCAAGTCTCTTTAACGCGTCGTTTTGATTACCAAAGCATGGTTAGGTTATAGTACACAAAGAGTGCGCGAAAAGGATCAATAGATTAGTATGCCGCGTGTCAAGCCTCTTTCATGCGTCATTCCGATTACCTAAGCATGGTTAGGTTATATTATGCAAAGTGTGCGTGAAAAGTGATGCTATATTGGTATGTCCAGTCTTAAGTTTCTTTAACTGCGTCGTTTCGATTACCTAAGCATGGTTAGGTTATATTACTCAAAGTGTGCGTAAAAAGTGACGCTAGATTGGGACATTTCGTCTCAAATCTCTTTAACGCGTCGTTTTGATTACCATGCTTATCTAGCAACACATGTCTCTTTAACGCGTCGTTCCGATTACCAAAGCATGGTTAGGTTATATTACGCAAAGTATGCGTGAAAGTGACGTTAGATTAGTATGTCGCGCGTGTCAAGACTCTCTAACGCGACGTTCCGATTTCCTAAGCAGGGATTACTTATATTACGCAAAGTGTGCGTGAAAACTGACGCTAGATTAGTATGTCGCCTCTCAAGTCTCTCTAACGCGTCGTTCCAATTTCCTAAGCATGGTTAGGTTATATTACGTAAAGTGTGCATAAAAAGTGACGACGTATCGTTTCGATTACCATGCTTATATCGCGTCACAATTCTATCTAACGCGTCATTCTGATTACCTAAGCATGGTTAGGTTGTATTACGCAAAGTGTGCATGAAAAACGACAGTAGATTAGAATGTCGCGTCTTAAGTCTATCTAACGCGTTGTTCCGATTACTTAAGCATGGTCAGGTTTTATTAGGCAAAGTGTGCATGCAAAGTGATGCTAGATTTGTATGTCGCGTCTCAGGTGTCTTTAACGCGTCGTTTCGATTACATAAGCATGGTTAGGTTATATTACGCGAGGTGAGCGTGAAAAGTGACGCTAGACTATGTCGCGTCTTAAGGCTCTTTAACGCGTAGTCCCGATTACCTAAGCATGGTTTGGTAAAATTTTGCAAAGTTTACGTGAAATGTAACGCTAGATTAGTATGTCGCATCTCAAGTCTCTTTAACGCGTCGTTTCGATTACCATGTCGCATCTCAAGTCTCTTTAACGTGTCGTTCCGATTACCTAAGCATGGTTAGGGTATTTTAAGCAAAGTATGCGTGAAAAGTGACGCTAAATTAGTAGGTCACGTCTCAAGTCTTTTTAACGCGTGCTCTGATTACCTGAGCATTGTTAGGTTATGTTACACAAAGTGTGCGTGTAATGTGATGCTAGATTAGTATATCGTGTCTCCAGTCTCTTGAACGCGTCGTTAATATTACCTAAGCATGGTTAGGTTATATTATGCAAAGTGAGCATGAAAAGTAACGCTAAATTAATATTGCGCGTCTCAAGTCTCGTTCATGCGTCGTTTCAGTTACCATGCTTATGTGACTTTACAAGTCGCTCAATCGCGTCGTTCCGATTACTTATGCATGGTTAGGATATATTTCGCAAAGTGCGCATGAAAAGTGGTAATAGTATATCGCGTATCAAGTCTATTTAACGCGTCGTTCCGATTACTTAAGCATGGGTAGTTTATTTCACGCAAAGTGTTCGTGAAAAGTAACGCTAGATTAATATGTCGTGTCTCAAGTCTCTTTAACGCGTCTTTTCGATTACCTATGCATGGTAAAGTTATATTACGCAATGCTTAAGTGAAAAGTGACGCAAGATTATCATGTCGAGTCTCTTGTTCTTTAACGCGTTGTTCCGATTACCTAAGCATGGTTAGGTTATATTACGCAAAGTGTGCGTGAAGAGTGACGCGTCATTCTGATTATGTAAGCATCGTTTGTTATATTACGCAAAGTGTGCATAGTTAGTTTATATAGATTAGTATTTCGCGTCTAAAGTCTCTTAAACGCGTCGTTCCGATTACCTAAGTATGGTTAGGTTATTTTACGCAAAGTGTGCGTGAAAAATGACGCTGGATTAGTATGTCGCGTCTCAAGTCTCTTTAACGCGTGTGTCCGATTACCTAAGCATGGTTAGGTTATATTACACAAAGTGTGCGTGAAACGTCACACTAGATTAGTAAAAAGTGTGCGTGAAAAGTGACACTAGATTAGTATGTCGCTTCTCAAGTGTCTTTAGCGCGTGTTCCGATTACCTAAGCGTGGTTAGGTTATATTACGCAAAGTGTGCGTGAAAAGTGACGCTTGAGTAGTATGTCGCGTCTCAAGCCTCGTTTTCGTTCCGATTAACTAAGCATTGTTAGGTTATATTATGCAAAGTGTGCGTGAAAAGTGACGCAAGATTAGTATGTCGTGTCTCAAGTCACTTTAACGCGTCGTTCCGATAACCTAAGCATGGTTAAGTAATATTATACAAAGTGTGCGTAAATAGTGATGCTGGATTAGTATGGCGCTTCTCAAGTCTCTTTAATGCGTCATTTTGATTAGCATACTTATGTTACGTCACAAGTCTCTCTAACTCGTCGTTCCGATTACCTAATCATGGTTAGGTTATATTACGCAAAGTATGTGTGAAAAGTGATGCTGGATTTTTATATCTAGTCACATGTCTCTTTAACGCGCCGTTCCGACTACCTATGCATGGTTAGGTTATATTACGCAAAGTGTATGTGAAAAGTGACGTTAGATTAGAATGTCGCGTCACAAGTCTCTCTAACGCATCGTTCCGATTACGTAAGCATGGTTGGGTTATATTACGCAAAGTGTGTTTTAAAAGTGACGCTAGATTAGCATGTCGCGTCACAAGTCTCTCTAACGCGTCGTTTAAATTACCTAATCATGGTTAGGTTATACTAAGCGAAGTGTGCGTGAAAAGTGACGCTAGATTAGTTGTCGTGTCTCAAGTCTCTTTAATGCGTCGTTCAGATTATCAAAGCATGGTTAGGTTATCTTATGCAAAGTGTCCATGAAAATTGACAATAGAGTAGTATGTCGTGTCTCAAGTCTCTTTAACGCGTCGTTTCGATTACCATGCTTATGTCGAATAATCACATGTCTCTCTAACGCGTCGTTCCGATTATCTGAGAATGGTTAGGTTATTTACCAAAGCGTGAGTGAAAAGTGGTAATAGATTAGTATGTCGCGTCTCAAGTCTCTTTAACGCGTCGTTTTAATTACCATGCTTATGTAGCGTCACAAGTCTCTGTAACTCATCGATTTGATTACCTAAGCATGGTTAGGTTATATTACGCAAAGTGTGCGTGAAAAGTGATGCTAGATTTGTATGTCGAGTCACAAGTCTCTTTAACCTGTCGTTCCGATTACCTAAGCATGGTTAGGTTATATTACGCAAAGTTTGTGTGAAAAGAGACGCTAGATAATATGTCGCGTCACAAGTCTCTCTAACGCGTCGTTCCGATCACCTAAGCATGGTTACGTTATATTACGCAAAGTGTGCGTGAAAACTGATGCTAGATTAGTATGTCGCGTCTTAAGTCTCTTTAATGCGTCGTTCCGATTAGCAAAGTATGCTTATGTTATATTGTGCAAAGTGAGCGTGTAAAGCGATTATAGATTAGTATGTCGTGTCTCAAGTCTCTTTGACGCGTCGTTTCGATTACCATGCTTATGTCGAGTTACAAGCGTCTCTAACGCGTCGTTCTGATCATGTTTAGGTTATATTATATGAAGTGTGCGTGAGATGTGGCAATTGATTAGTATGTCGCCTCTCAAGTCTCTTTAATGCGTCGCTTCAATTTCTGTGCATATGTTGCGTCACAAATCTCTCTAACTCGTCATTCCGACTACCTAAGCATGGTTTGGTTATATTACGTAAAGTGTTTGTGAAATGTGATGCTAGATTTTTATGTCGAGTTAAAAGTCTCTTTAATGCGTCATTCCAGTTACCTAAGCATTGTTAGGTTATATTACGCCAAGTGTGTGTGAAAAGTGACGCTAATATGTCGTGTCACAAGTCTCTCTAATGCGTCGTCCCGACTACCTAAGCATGGTTAGGTTATACTACGCAAAGTGTGCGTGATAAGTGACACAAGATTAGTATGTCGCGTCTCAATTCTCTTTAATGTGTCGTTCCTATTATCAAAGCATGGTTAGGGTATATTACGCAAAGTGTGAAAAGCGACAATTGAAGTATGTCGCGTTTCAAGTCTATTTAACGCGTTGTTACGATTACCATGCTTATGTCGCGTCACAAGTCTCTCTAACGCGTCGTTCCGATTACCTAAATATGGTTTGCTTATATAACGCAAACTGGGCGTGAAAAGTGACAATAGATGTACGTCGCGTCTCAAGCTCTTTTACGCGTCGTTCCAATTACCTAAGCATGGTTTGGGTATTTTACGCAAAGTGTACGTGAAAAGTGACGCTAAGTTAGTATGTCGTATCTCAAGTCTCTTTAACGCGTGTTCCGATTACCTAATCATAGTTATGTTATATTACGCAAATTGTTCGTGAAAAGTGACGCTAGATTAGTATGTCGCGTCCCAAGTCTATTTAATGCGTCGTTCCGATTACCTAAGCATGATTAGGTTATATACGCAAAGTGTGCGTAAAAAGTGACGCTAGATTAGTATGTCGCATCTTAAGTCTGTTTACGCGTCGTTCCAATTACCTAAGCATGGTTAGGTTATATTACGCAAAGTCTGCGTGAAAAGTGACGTTAGATTAGTATAACTCGTCTTAAGTCTCTTGAACGCATCGTTCCGATTACCTAAGCATGGTTAGATTATATTACACAAAGTGTGCGTGAAAAGTGACGCAAGATTAGTATGTCGCATCTGAAGTCTCTTTAACGCGTCGTTACGATTACCTAAGCATGGTTAGGTTTTATTACCCAAAGTGTGCATAAAAAGTGACTCTAGATTAACATGTCGCGTCTCAAGTCACTTTAACGCGTCGTTCTGATTACCTAAGCATGGTTAGCTTATATTACGCTAAGTGTGCGTGAAAAGTGACGCAAGATTAGTATTGCGCCTCTCAAGTCTCTTAAATGTGTCGTTTGGATTTTCATGCTTATGTCGCGTCATAGGTCTCTCTAATTCGTCGTTTCGATTACCTAAGAATGGTTAGGTTAAATTACGCAAAGTGTGCGTGAAAAGTGATGCTAGATTTGTATGTCGAGTCACAAGTCTCTTTAACGCGTCGTTCTGATTACCTAAGCATAGTTAGGTTAAATGACGCAAATTTACGTGAGAAGTGATGGAAGATTAGTATGTCACGTCACAAGTCTGTCTAACGAGTCGTTCAAATTACCTAATCATGGTTAGGTTATATTACGCAAAGTATGCGTGAAAAGTGACACTAGATTAGTGTCGCGTCTCAAGTCTCTTTAATACGTCGTTCTGATTAGCAAAGCATGGTTAGGTTATATTACACAAAGTGTGCGTGAAAAGTGACAATAGATTAGTATGTCGTATCTCAAGTCTCTTTAACGCGTAGTTTCGATTACTATACTATGCTTATCTCGCATCACAAGTCTCCTTTACAGGTCGTTCCGATTATTAAAGCATGGTTAGGTTATATTTACCCAAGTGTGCTTGAAAAGTGATAATAGACGCGTCGTTTCAATTACCATGCTTATGTCGCGTCACAAGTCTCTCTAAATCGTCGTTCTGATTACCAAAGCATGGTTAGGTTATATTACGCAAAGTGTGCGTGAAAAGTGATGCTAGATTTGTTTGTCGAGTCACAAGCCTACCCGTCGTTCCGATTACCTGAGCATGGTTAGGTTATACTACGCAAAATGTGTGTTAAAAGTGACGCTAGATCAGTATGTCGCGTCTCAAGTCTCTTTAGTGCGTCGTTCTGATTCCCTAAGCATGGTTTGTTTATATTACGCATAAAGTGCATGAATAGTAACAGTGGATTAGTATGTCGCGTCTCAAGTCTCTTTAATGAGTCGTTTCGATTATTATGCTTATGTCGCGTAACAAGCGTCTCAAACACGTCGTTCTGATTACCGAAGCATGGTTAGGTTATATTATGCAAAGTATGCGTGAAAAGTCACAATTGATTAGTATGTCGCGTCTCAAGTCTCTTTAACGCGCTGTCCCGATTACCTAAGCATGGTTAAGGTATTTTACGCAAAGTGTGCATGAAAAGTAACGCTAAATTAGTATGTCACATATCAAGTCTCTTTTACGCGTGTTCTGATTACCTAAGCATGGTTAGGTTATATTACACAAAGTGTGCGTGAAAAGTGACGCTAGATTAGTATGTCGCCTCTCAAGTCTCTATAACACATCTTTCCGATTACCAAAGCATGGTTAGGTTATTTTACGCAATGTGTGCGTGAAAAGTGATGCTAGATCAGTATGTCGCGTCTGAAGTCTCTTTAACGCGTCGTTCCAATTACCTAAGCATGGTTAGGTTATATTTTGCAAAGTTTGCGTGAAAAGTGACGCTAGATTAGTATGTCGTGTCTCAAGTCTCTTTAATGCGTGTTCTGATTGCCTAAGCATGGTTAGGTTATATTACACAAAGTTTGCGTGAAAAGTGACGCTAGATTACTATGTCGCGTCTCAAGCCTCTTTAACGCGTAGTTCCGATTACCTAAGCATGGTTAGGTTATATTACACAAAGTGTGCGTGAAAAGTGATGCTAGATTAGTATGTAGTGTCTCAAGTCTCTTTAACGTGTCGTTCCGATTACCTAAGCACGCTTAGGTTATATTACGCAAAGTGTGCGTGAAAAGTGATGCTAGAATAGTATGTAGTGTCTCAAGTCTCTTTAACTCGTCGTTCCTTTTACCTAAGCATGGTTAGCTTATTATACGCTAAGTTTGCGTGAAAAGTGACAATGGTAGGTTAGTATGTCGTGTTTCAAGTCTCTTTAACGGGTCGTTTCGATTACCTAAGCATGGTTAGGTTATTTTACGCAATGCGTGCGTGAAAGGAGAGGCTAGATTAGTATGTCGTGTCTCAAGTCTCTTTAACGTGTGTTCCGATTAGTATGTTGCATCACAAGTCTCTTTAATGCGTCGTTCCAATTACCTAAGCATGGTTAAGTTATATTACGGAAAGTGTGCGTGATAAGTGACGCTAGATTAGTATGTCTCGTCTCAAGTCTCTTAAATGCATCTTTCCTATTACCAAAGCATGGTTAGGTTACATTAAGCTAGGTTAGTATGTCGTGTTTCAAGTCGCTTTAACGTGTCGTTTCAAGTACCATGCTTATGTTGCATCCAAGTCTCGCTATCACGTCGTTCCAATTGTTAGGTTATGTTACGCAGTGTGCGCGAAAAGTGACAATAGATTAGTATGTCGCATCTCAAGTCTCCTTAACGCGTCGTTCTGATTACCGATTGTTAGGTTATTTTACGTAAAGTGTGCTTGAAAAGTGACGCTAGATTAGTATGTCGTGTCTCCACTCTCTTTAACGCGTCGTTATGATTACCTATAGTTAGGTTATTTTACGAAAAGTGTGCGTGAAAAGTGACGATGGATTAGTATGTCGCGTCTCAAGTCTCTTTGACGTGTGTTCCGATTACCTAAGCATGGTTATGTTATTTTACGCAAGATGTGCGTGAAAAGTGACCCTAGATTAGTATGTCGCGTCGTTCCGATTGCCTAAGCATGGTTAGGTTATATTAAGCAAAGTGTGTGTGAAAAGTGACGCTAGATTAGTCTCAGGTATCTTTAACGCATCGTTCCGATTACCTATGCATGGTTAGATTATATTACGAAAACTGTACGTGAAAAATGACGCCAAATTTGTATGTCGTGTCACAAGTCTCACTAGCGCGCCGTTCCGATTACCTAAGCACGGTTAGGTTATATTACGCAAAGTGTGTGTGAAAAGGACACTAGATTAAGTATGTCTCACAAGTCTGTCTAACGCGTCGTTTCGACCACCTAAGCATGGTTAGTTATATTACGCAAAGTGTGTGTGAAAAAGTTATGCTAGATTAGTTTGTCGCGTCACAAGTCTCTCTAACGCGTCCTTCCGATTACCTAAGCCTGGTTTGGTTATATTAGGCAAAAGTGTGCGTAAAGAATGACAATAGATTAGTATGTCACGTCTCAAATCCATTTAACGCATCGTTCTAATTACTTAAGAATGGTTAGGTTATATTACGCAAAGTGTGCGTGAAAAATCACAGTCGATTAGTTAGTCGCGTCTTAAGTCTATCTAACGCGTCGTTCCGATTACATAAGCATGGTAAAGGTTATATTATGCAACGTGACGCTCGATTAGTATGTCGTGTCTCAAGTCTCTTTAACGCGTCGCTTTAATTACCAAAGCATGATTAGGTTATAGTACACAAAGAGTGCGTGAAAAGGATCAATAGATTAGATGTCGTGTGCCAAATCCATTCCGATTACCTAAGCATGGTTAGGTTTTATTATGCAAAGTGTGCGTGAAAAGTGATGCTATATTGGTATGTCCAGTCTTAAGTTTCTTTAACTGCGTCGTTTTGATTACCTAAGCATGGTTAAATTATATTACGCAAAGTATGCGTAAAAAGTGACACTAGATTAATATGTTTCGTCTCAAATCTCTTTAACGCGTCGTTTTGATTACCATGCTTATCTCGCAGCACAAGTCTCTTTAACGCGTCGTTCCGATTACCAAAGCATGGTGAGGTTATGTTACGCAAAGTGTGCGTGAAAGTGACGTTAGATTAGTATGTCGCGCGTCTCAAGACTCTCGAACGCGACGTTCCGATTTTCTAAGCAGGGATTACTTATATTACGCAAAGTGTGCGTGAAAACTGACGCTAGATTAGTATGTCGCCTCTCAAGTCTCTCTAACGCATCGTTCCAATTTCCTAAGCATGGTTAGGTTATATTACGTAAAGTGTGCGTAAAAATTGACGCTAGATTAATATGGCTCATCTGAAGTCTCATTAACGCATCGTTTTGATTACCATCGCGTCACAATTCTATCTAACGCGTCGTTCTGATTGCCTAAGCATGGTTAGGTTGTATTCCGCAAAGTGTGCATGAAAAATGACAATAGATTAAAATGTCGCGTCTTAAGTCTATCTAACGCGTTGTTCCGATTACTTAAGCATGGTTAGGTTTTATTAGGCAAAGTGTGCATGAAAAGTGATGCTAGAGTAGTATGGCGCGTCTCAGGTGTCTTTAACGCGTCGTTCCGATTACATAAGCATGGTTAGGTTATATTACGCGAGGTGAGCGTGAAAAGTGACGCTAGACTATGTCGTGTCTTAAGGCTCTTTAACGCGTAGTCCTGATTACATAAGCATGGTTTGGTTAAATTTTGCAAAGTTTGCGTGAAATGTGACGCTAGATTAGTATGTCACATCTCAAGTCTCTTTAACGCGCCGTTTCGATTACCATGTCGCGTCACAAGTCTCTCTAACGCGTCGTTCCGATTACCTAAGCAAGGTAAGGTTATAGTACGCGAAGTGTGCGTGATAAGTAACAATAGATTAGTATGTCGCGTCTCAAGTCTCATTAACGCATCGTTCCCATTACCTAAGCATGGTTTGGTTATATTACGCAAAGTGTGAGTAAAAAGTGACGCTAGATTAGTATGCCGCGTCTCAAGTCTCTTTAACGTGTCGGTCCGATTACCTATGCATGGTTAGGTTATATTACGCAAAGTGTGTGTAAATAATGACGCTAGATTAGTATGGTGCGTTTCAAGTCTCTTTAACGTGTCGTGTTGATTACCATGCTTATGTCACGTCAAAAGTCTCTCACGCGTCGTTCCTATTACCTAAGCATGGTTAGGTTATATTACGCAAAGTGTGAGTGAAAAGTGACGCTAGATTAGTATGTCGCATCAGAAGTCTCTCTAACGCGTCGTTCCTGCAACCTAAGCATGGTTAGGTTACGCAATGTGTGCGTGAAAAGTGACGCTAGAATAGTATATCGCCTCTCAAGTCTCTTTAACGCGTCATTTCTATTACCAGTCTTATGTCTCATAACAAGCGTCTCTAATGCATCGTTCTGATTACCTAAGCATGGTTCGGTTATATTATGCAAAGTGTGCATGGAAAGTTGTGTTTGATTAATATGTCGCATCTCAAGTGTCTTTAACGCGTCGTTCTGATTACATAAGCTTGGCTAGGTTGTATTACGAAAGTGTGCGTCAAAAGTGACGTTAAATTAGTATGGCGTGTCTCAAGTCATTTTAACGCGTCGTTCTGATTACCTAATTATGGTTAGGTTACATTAAGCAAAGTGTGCGTAAAAGTGATGGTAAATTAGTATGTCACGTCTCAAGTCTCTTTAACGCGTGTTCCGAATACCTAAGCCTGGTTAGGTTATATTACGCATAGTGTGAGTGAAAAGTGATACTAGATTAGTATATTCATCTCAAGTCTCTTTAACGCGTCGTTCCGATTACCTAAGCATGGTTTGGGTATATTACGCAAAGTGTGTGTGAAAAGTGACGCTAGATTAGCAAAGCCACGTACGAGCGAGTTTATAGCTCTGTTATCAACCAAATGAATGAGGCTGATATGTGGGAAACAGACCCAAACCCCTTCAATATCATACTCCCACCCTCACTAGTGCAACAAAAGAAGAGAGGGAGAAAGGCAAAGGTAAGGCGAAGCACAAGCACAGGGACAAGCGAAGAGGGCCAAGTTATCACGCAAGGGGCGTCAGAAAGTTAAGTGTAGCGAATGTGGACAGTTTGGCTACAATATAAGGAAACATTTAAAGGAAAGAGGTCAAGCTTCGGGTAGAGGTGAACAGCAACCATTTATAAATGAAGGTGAAGGACCAATGGCAGAAAGTGAAGTACAGATTCCCGACGTAAGTAACTTTCTCTAATTTCGGTTGCTTGTGTAAGTACAATCTCCCTTCTAAATGTGTTTTTGTTGTAGGCTACTAGTCAAGTGCTGCATGCGTTGGTGTCTGGCCGAGGAATTGGGTGCCACGTCGACAAAAAACGAAAAAAACAGCGAGTTTTGGTCTTATGGGGTTTTGTGAGCGCCGCCACAAAGATCAGGGGGTTTAGCGCCCGTTTTTAAACATCAGGGGGTTTATCGCCCCTATGGGTGATTATTAGCCAGATTAGTATGTTGCGTCTCAAGTCCCTTTAACGCGTGTTCCAATTAACTAAGCATGGTTAGGTTATATTATGCAAAGTGTGCATGAAAAGTGACACTAGATTAGTATGTCGCGTCTCAAGTCTCTTTAACGTGTCGTTCTGATTATAAGCATGTTTAGGATATATTACGCAAAGTGTGCTTGGAAAGTGGCGTTAGATTAGTATGTCGTGTCTCAAGTCTCTCAAACGCGTCGTTCCGATTTCCTAAGCATGCATATGTTATATTACGCAAAGTGTCCGTAAAAAGTGACGCTAGATTATTATTGCGCGTCTCAAGTCTTTTTAACGCGTCGTTTCGATTACCATGCATATGTCGTGTCACAAGTCTCTCTGACGCGTCGTTCCGATTACTTAAGCATGGTTTGGCTATATTATGCAAAGCGTGCGTGAAAAATGACTATAGATAGTATGTCGCGACTTAATTCTAACTAACGCGTCGTTCCAATTACCTAAGCATGGTTATGTTATATTACGCAAAGTGTGCGTGAAAAGTGAATCTAGATTAGTATGTCGCTTCTTAAGTCTTTTTAACGCGTCGTTCCTATTTCCTAAGCATGGTTAGTTTATATTATGCAAGGTGTGCGTGAAAAGTGACGCTAGATTAGTATGTCGCGTCTCAATGCTCTTAAATGTGTCGTTCCGATCACATAAACGTGGTTATGTTATATTATACAAAGTGTGCATGAAAAGTGACACTAGATTAGTATGTCGCGTCTCAAGTCTCTTTAACGCGTCGTTTCGATTACCATGCTTATGTCGCGTCATAAGTCTCTCTAACGCATTATTCCAATTACCATAAGCAGCTTATAGTATACAAAGTGTGTTTAAAAAGTAACAATAGATTGGTATGTCGCGTCTCAAGGCTATTTAACACGTCGTCCCGATTACCTAAGCATGGTTAGGTTAATTAAGCAAAGTGTGTGTGAAAAGTGACGCTAGATTAGTATGTTGCGTCTCATTGGATTAGTATGTCGCGTCTCAATTCTCTTTAATGCGTCGTTTCGATTACCATGCTAATCTCGCATCAAAAGTCTTTCTAACGCGTCGTTCCGATTACCTAAGCATGGTTAGCTTAGAGTAAGAAAAGTGAGCATGAAAAGTAACAATATATTAGTATGTCGCGTCTCAAGTCTCTTTAACGCGTCCTTCCGATTACCTAAGCATGGTTAGGTTATATTACGCAAAGTTTGCGTGAAAAGTGACACTAGATTAGTACGTCGCATGTCAAGTCTCTGGAACCCATTGTTTCGATTACCATGCTAATGTCGCGTCAAAAGTCTCTCTAACGCGTCGTTCCGATTACCTTAGCATGGTTAGGTTATAGTACACAAAGTGTGCGTGAAAAGGATCAATAGATTAGTATGTCGCGTCTAAAGTCTCTTTAACGCATCGTTCCGATTACCTAAGCATGGTTAGGTTATATTATGCAAAGTGTGCGTGAAAAGTGACGCTATATTTTTATGTCGCCTCTCAAGTCTCTTTAGCACGTCGTTCTGATTACCTAAGCATGGTTAGGTTATATTACGCAAACTGTGCGTTAAAAGTGACACTAGATTAGTATGGCGCGTCTCGAGATTCTTTAGCACGTCGTTTCGATTACCATGCTTATGTCGCATCACAATTCTCTTTATTGCTTTGTTCTGATTACCTAAGCATGGTTAGGTTATAGTACGCAAAGCGTGCGTGAAAAGGATTGCTAGATTATTATGTCGCGTCTCAAGTCTCTTTAACGTGTCGTTCCAATTGTCTAAGCATGGTTAGGTTGTATTATGCAAAGTGTGCGTGAAAAGTGACACTAGATTAGGATGTCACGTCTAACGTCTCTTAACGCGTCGTTCTGATTACCTAATCGTGCTTAGGTTATAATACACAAAGTGTGCGTAAAAGGTGAGGCTAGATTAGTATGGCGCGTCTCGAGTCACTTTAACGCGTCGTTTAGATTACTATGCTTATGTCGAGTCAGAATTATTCTAACGCGTCGTTCCGATTACCTAAGCATTGTTAAGTTATATTACGCAAAGTGTGCGTGAAAAATGACAATTGATTATTATGTCACGTCTCAAGTCTATTAAACGCGTCGTTCCTATTACCTATGTATGGTTAGGTTATATTACGCAAAGTTGGCGTGAAAAGTGACGCTAGATTTTTATGTGGCGTCTCAAGTCTCTGTAACGCGTCGTTTCGAATAACATGCTTATGTCGCGTCAAAAGTCTCTCTAATGCATCGTTCCGATTACCTAAGCATGGTTAGGTTATAGTATGTAAAGTGTGCGTGAAAAGGATCAATAGATTAATATGCCGCGTCTCAAGTCTCTTTAACGCGTCGTTCCGATGACATAAGCATGATTATGTTATATTATGCAAAGTGTGCGTAAAAAGTGATGCTAGATTAATAGGTCGCCTCTCGAGTCTATTTAACGCGTCGTTCTGATTATCTAAGCATAGGTTAATTACGCAAAAGTGTGCGTAAAAAGTTACGCTAGATTAGTATGTTTTGTCTCAAGTTCTTTAACACGTCGTTCTGATTATCTAAGCATTGTTAGGTTATATTACGTAAAGTCTGCGTGAAAAGTGACGGTAGATTAGTACGGCGTGTCTCAAGTATCTTTAACTCGTCGTTCCGATTACCTAAGCATGGTTAGGTTATATTACGCAAAGTGTGCGTGAAAAAGTGACACTAGATTAGTATATCGCGTCTCAAGTCTCTTTAACGCGTCGTTCTGATTTCCTAAGCATGGTTATGTTATATTACGCAAAGTGTGCGTAAAACGTGACGCTAGATTAAAATTGCACGTCTCAAATCTCTTTAACGCGTCTTTTCGATTACCATGCTTATGTCGCGTCACAAGTCTCTCTAACGCATCGTTCCGATTACCTAAGCGTGGTTAGGTTATATTATGAAAAATGTCCTTAAAAAGTGATGCTACATTAGTATGTAGTGTCTCAAGTCTCTTTAACGCGTCGTTCCGATTACCTAAGCATGGTTAGATTATAATACGCTAAGTGTGCGTGAATAGTGACAATGCTTGGTTAGTATGTCGTGTCTCAAGTCTCTTTAACGTGTCCTTCCGATTACCTAAGCATGGTTAGGTTATTTTATGCAATGCGTGCGTGAAAAGAGACGCTAGATTAGTATATCGTGTCTCAAGTCTCTTTAACGTTTGTTCCGATTAGTATGTCACATCACAAGTCTCTTTAATGCGTGGTTCCAATTAGCTAAGAATGGTTAAGTTATATTACAGAAAGTGTGCGTGATGAGTAACGCTAGATTAATATGTAGCGTCTCATGTCTACCTAAGCATGGTTAGGTTATATTACGCAGTGTTCGCGAAAAGTGACAATAGATTAGTATGTCGCGTCTCAAGTCTCTTTAACGCATCGTTCTGATTACCTATTGTTAGGTTATTTTACGTAAAGTGTGCGTGAAAAGTGACGCTAGATTAGTATGTCGTGTCTCAAGTCCCTTTAACGCGTCATTTTGATTACCTATAGTTAGGTTATTTTATGCAAAGTGTGCGTGAAAAGTAATAATTGATTTGTATGTCGCGTCTCAAGTCTCTTTGACGTGTGTTCCGATTACCTAAGCATGGTTAGGTTATTTTACGCAAGATGTGCGTGAAAAGTGACCCTAGATTAGTACGTCGCGTCGTTCCGATTGCCTAAGCATGGTTAGGTTATATTACGCAAAGTGTGTGTGAAAAGTGATGCTAGATTAGTCTCAGGTATCTTTAATGCATCGTTCCGATTACCTATGCATGGTTAGATTATATTGCGAAAACTGTGCGTGAAAAGTGACGCTATATTCGTATGTCGTGTCACAAGTCTCACTAGCGCGCCGTTCTGATTACCTAAGCATGGTTAGGTTATATTACGCAAAGTGTGTGTGAAAAGTGACACTAGATTAGTATGTCTCACAAGTCTGTCAAACGCGTCGTTCCGACTACATAAGCATGGTTAGGTCATATTGCGCAAAGTGTTCATGAAAAGTTATGCTAGATTAGTATGTCGCGTTACAGGTCTCTCTAATGCGTCGTTCCGATTACCTAAGCATGGTTAGGTTATATTTTGCGTGCGTGAAAAGTGACGCTACTTTAGTATGTCGCGTCTCAAGTTTCTTTAACGCGTAGTTCCGATTACCAAAGTGTGGTTAGCTTATATTACGCTAAGTCTGCATGAAAAGTGACGCTAGATTAGTATGTCGTGTCTCAAGTTTCTTTAACTTGTCGTGCCGATTACCTAAGCATGGTTAGGTTATATTATGCAAAGTGTGTTTTAAAAGTGACGCTAGATTAGCATGTCGCGTCACAAGTCTCTCTAACGCGTCGTTTAAATTACCTAATCATGGTTAGGTTATATTATGCAAAGTGTGGGTGAAAAGTGACGATAGATAAGTATGTCGCGTCTCAAGTCACTTTTGAGCGTCGTAAAGTGACGATAGATAAGTATGTCGCGTCTCAAGTCACTTTAAAGCGTCGTTCCGATTACCTAAGCATGGTTAGGTTTTATTACGCAAAGTGTGCGTGAAAAGGGATGCTAGATTTGTATGTCGAGTCACAAGTCGCTTTTACGGTCGATCTGATTACCTAAGCATGGTTAGGTTATATTACGCAAAGTGTGCGTAAAAAGTAAAGCTAGATTAAGTATGTCGCATCATATGTCTCTCTAACGCGTCGTTTCAATTACCATGCTTATGTCGCGTCACAAGTCTCACTAACGCGTCGTTCCGATTATCTAAGCAAGGTTAGGTTATAGTACGCAAAGTGTGCGTGATAAGTGACGCTAGATTAATATGTCTCGCGCAAGTCTCTCTAACGCGTCGTTCCGATTACCTAAGCATGGTTAGCTTATATTACGCAGACTGTGCGTGAAAAGTGACGCTTGATTAGTATGTCGCATCACAAGTTTCTCTAACGCTTCGTTCCGATTACCTATGCATGGTTAGGTTATATTACGCAAAATGTGCTTGAAAAGTGACGCTAGATTAGTATGTCACGTCACAAGTCTCTCTAACGCGTCGTTCCAATTAAATATGCATGGTTAGGTTATATTACACAAAGTGTGCATGAAAAGTGACGCTTGATTAGTATGTCGCATCTCAAGTCTCTTTAATGCGTCGTTTCAATTTCCATACTTATGTTGCATCGCAAGTCTCTCTAGCACGTCACGCCGATTACCTGAGCATGGTTAGGTTTTAATACGCAAAGTGTGCTTGAAAAGTGAAAATAGATTAGTATGTCGCATCCCAAGTCTCTTTAACGCGTCGTTCCGATTACCTAAGCGTGGTTAATTTCTATTATGCGAAGAGTGCGTGAATAGTGACGCTAGATTAGTATGTCGCATCTCAAGTTTCTTTAACGCGTCGTTCCGATTGCCGAAGCATGGTTAGGTTATATTACGCCAAGTGCGCGTTAAAAGTATCGCAAGATTAGTATGCCGCATCACAAATATCTTTAACGCGCCGTTTCGATTACCTAAGCATGGTTCGGTTATATTATGCAAAGTGTGGATAAAAAGTGACGCTTGATTAGTATGGCGCGTCTCAAGTCTCTTTAACGAGTTGTTTTGATTACCATGCTTATGTCACGTTATAAGTCTCTCTAATGCGTCGTTCTAATTTCCTAAGCATGGTTAGGTTATATTACGCAAAGTGTGCATGAAAAGTGACTTTAGATTAGTATGTCGTGTCTCGAGTCCTTTTAACGCGTCGTTCTGATTACGTAAGCATGGTTAGCTTATATTACACAAAATGTGCGTGAAAAGTTATGTTAAATTTGTATGTCGCGTCTTAAGTCTCTTTAACGCGTCGTTTTGATTACCTAAGCATGGTTAGGTTATTTTACGGAAAGTGTGCATGAGTAGTAACGCTAGATTAGTATGTTGCGTCTTAAGTCAGATCAATGCATCGTTCTGATCACCTAAGCTTAGGTTATAATACAGAAAGTGTGCGTGAAAACTGACGCCAGATTTGTATGTCGCGTCACAAGTCTCTTCAACGCGTCGTTACGATAACCTAAGCATGATTAAGTTATATTACCCAAAGTATGCGTGAAAAGTGACCCTAGATTTGTAATGATATTAATATGTCGTTGGAAATCATATAAAGGCAATTCCTATTTAATATAGCTATTTGTGCCCCTTGTTGTGTTGCATTTCGTGATCCTCCGCTTCAGTCTACGTTTTTCGGATAGCCGGGATCCGACGTTGATTTCCGATTTACATGTCAGCTCCAAGGTTTGGGCGGCCCATCTGGTTAGTCTGGTTAGTTCAGCTATCACTGCTGGAAGCCCCTGCGGTTGTAAGGCGCTAGACGGACTAAGGGCAAGCGAGAACAGTCCCTTCTCGACCAGACGAAGGAGATATGAATTCCATTCAGGCTTGGCTTGACCGGCGCAAAGTTCATCATTCAGTGTGGTGGGGGCCTCGCCTGGCAGATTTTGATGACTTGGATGCTGGGGAGATCTGGATAGAGTCTTGCTCATAGATAGAAGAAGAGTATTCGAACGGAAAAATCCATTAGATAATGAACTATTGGTTCTAAGCCATCTCTGGCGATGAATCAACAATTCGAAGTGCTTTTCTTGCGCAGGTCAGATCCTCAAATCGAGAAATTCTACGTTTATCACACTTATTCCAAAGCGGGAAATTAGCGATTCCTTCGATCTTTATCGGCCTCGCTATGCAATTATGTGTACAAGAAAAATGAAAAATTTCTTGCGAATAGGCTATGCAACCGAAAGTCATAAGTTTTATTGAACCAGATGGCGTTCGTTAAAAGAGGAGGGAGCTGTGGCTAATACCCGAGGCATAAAAGAAGCATTTTCTACGGGATCCCGAAACCACCAGCCACCCTGACCTAATTCATGATGAGCCCATTATTGGATCGTTCTTCATTCCAATTAGATGGATCAATCTAGGAACGATGGACTTTATATTCTGTTTACAGAATCACATAAAATTTTATCTAACTCCATAGATATGAAATCTATGAAATACGTATGAACGGAGGAATAGAATAAAGAGACGTTTATACTCAAATTCGAATTTGCAACAGATAAAACTGGAAAGGAATTGAGAAATTCCATCAACAACCCCCCTAACAGCTTATGAATGTGCAGTGGAATCCCGTTCGTCTTCTTCCTCAGATATCTTACTTTTCCTTTATCTGATTGCAAGCTATTGATCAGATTCACTGTGCGCGGATATCTTTACTAATGATTCAACCTCCCCCCGGAACACCTACTTTAAGAATGAAGGCCCTAAAGTCGGAAATCATTCTCTGTCCAAAGTTAGGAGCTTTTTTTACCTCTGAAGGTGCGAAGCGCCCTCCTTCTTAAAACCCCGAGAGGGGGGGGGGCGTCGGCCCACGGGAAAACGTTTGCAGATGCGACCATGAATCGAACCAGATCGAAAGATTCAGCTGTCGGCGGACAAACTTTGCCGAAACGTCGACCGAAAACATAGGATGGCCAAGCCCCGGTTCCCAGGGTTAGAGTATTCCCTATTATAAGTCACGCAAATTGACCTGGATGATCCCTGGGGGGTATCAAACTCGTGATAGAAGGACACCTTACCTTTCACTGAACGGAATCAATAGAATTTTTTGGTTTGAGCTCCATTCCATCGACCCTTTCGTTCGAGCAACTACGTACCTTTTAGTCGAGCATTTTCAAACCTCAAAATTTCTATAAGATAGCAAAATATTTAAACTATCCCTCCTCTTTTAACGAACGCCATCTAGTTCAATAAAACTTATGACTTTCGGTTGCATAGCCTATTCGCAAGAATTTTTTCATTTTTCTTGTACACATAATTGCATAGCGAGGCCGTCGCGTCACAAGTCTCTTTAATGCGCTCTTCCGATAACCTAAGCATGGTTAGGTTATATTACGCAAAGTGTGTGTGAAAAGTGACGCTAGGTTAGTATGCCGCGTCATAAGTCTATATAACGCGTCGTTCCGATTAACTAAGCATGGTTAGATTATATTAAGCAAAGTGTGCATGAAAATTGACTCTAGATGTCGCGTCTTAAGTCTTTTTAACGCGTAGTTCCGATTACCTGAGCATGGTTAGCTTATATTATGCTAAGTGTGCGTGAAAAGTGACGCTAGATTAGTATATCGCTTCTCAAGTCTCTTTAATGCGTCGTTCTGATTACCTATCCATGGTTAGGTTATATATTACGCAAAGTGTGCTTGAAAAGTGACAATATATTTGTATGTCACATCTCAAGTCTCTTTAACGCGCCGTTTCTATTAAAATGCTTATGTCGCATCACAAGTCTCTCTAAAGCGTCGTTCTGATTACCTAAGCATGGTTAGGTTATATTACGTAAAGTGTGCGTGAAAAGTGACAATAGATTTGCACGTCACGTCTCAAGTCTCTTTAACGCGTCACTCTGATTACCTAAACATGGTTAGGTTATATTACGCCAAGTGCGCGTTTAATGTGTTGCTAGATTAGTATATCGTATCACAGGTCTCTTTAACGCGTCGTTCCGAATACCTAAGCATGGTTAAGTTAGTTTACGAAATGTGTGCGTAAAAAGTGATGCTAGATTAGTATGTCATGTCTCAAGTCTCTTTAATGCGCTATTTCAATTACCATGATTATGTCACGTTACAAATCTCTCTAACGCGACGTTTCGATAACAAAAGCATGGTTAGGTTATATTACTGAAAGTGTGCGTGAGAAGTGACAATATATTAGCATGTCGTATCTCAAGTCACTTTAACACGTCGATCCGATTACCTAAGCATGGTTAGGTTATATTACAAAAAGTGTGCGTGAAAAGTGACGCTAGATTAGTATGTCGCGTCTCAAGTCTCTTTAACGCGTCGTTCGGATTACGTAAGCATGGGAAGGCTATATTACGCAATATGTGCGTGACAAGTGACGCTAGATTAGTATGGCACGTCTCAAGTCTCTTTATCGCGTCATTCCGATTACCTAAGCGTGGTTAGGTTATATTACGTAAAGCGTGCGTGAAAAGTCACAATGGATTAGTATGTCGCGTTCCAAGTCTCTTTAACGCATCGTTCCGATTACCTAAGCATGGTTAGGTCATATTACGCAAAGTGTGCGTGAAAAGTGACGCAAGATTAGTATGTCCCGTCACAAGTCTCTCTAACGCTTCGTTCCGATTACCTAAGCTTGGTTAGGTTATATTACACAGAGTGTGCGTGAAAAGTGGCAGTAGATTAGTATGCCACGTCTTAAGTCCCTTTAACGTGTCGTTCCAATTACCTAAGCATAGTTAGATTATGTTACACCAAGTGCGCATTAACAGTGCCACTAGATTAGTATGTCGCGGTACAAGTCTCTTTAACTCGTCGTTCCGATTACCTAAGCATGGTTTGGTTATTAATTCGCCAAGTGCGCGTTAAAATGCCGCTAGATTGGCGTGTCGCGTAAAAAGTCTCTTTAACGCGTCGTTTCAATTACCTAAGCATGGTTATGTAATATTACGCAAATTATGCGTGAAGAGTGATGCAAGATTAGTATGTTGCGGCACAAGTCTCTCTAACGCGTCGTTCCAATTACCTAAGCATGGTTAGGTTATATTACGCAAAGTGTGCATGAAAAGTGACAATAGATTTGTATGTCACATCTCAAGTCTCTTTAACCCGTCGTTCCAATTTTGCGTGTAATGACGACGCTAGATTAGTATGCCGTGTCTTAAGTCTCTTTAACGTTTCGTTTCGATTACCTAAGCTTGGTTAGGTTATAATACGCCCAGTGCACGTTAAAAGTGCCGCTAGATTAGTATGTCGCATCACAAGTCTCTTTATAGCGTTGTTCCGATTACCTAAGCATGGATAGGTTACATTACGCAAAGTGTGCGTAAAAACTGACGCTAGATTAGTATGTCGTGTCTCATGTCTCTTAAACGCGTCTTTTTCTATTACCATTCTTATGTCGCGTCAAAAGTCTCTATAACGCATCATTCCGACTACCAAAGCATGGTTAGGAAATATTCCTCAAATAGTGCGTGAAAAGTGACGCTAAATTAATATGTTGCGTCTCAAGTCTCTTTAATGCGTCGTTCCGATTATACAAACATGGTTAGATTATATTAATCTATGTGTGCGTGAAAAGTGACGCGAGATTAGTATGTCGCATCTCAAGTCTCTTTAACGCGTCATTCCGATTACTTATGCATTATATTACGCAACGTGTGCATGAAAAGTGACGCTAGATTAGTATGTCACGTCTCAAGTCTCTTTAACGCGTCGTTTCGATAACCATGTTTGTAAACGTTTGGCTTAAATTGCTAAAAAGGGGAAACGTTTAGTTTTGTTTCGTAACGTTTGTAAACGTTCAGCTTAAATCGCTAAAACAGGGAAACGTCTGGATTTGTTTGGCAACGTTTGGCATAAATTGCTAAAAATGTGAAACGTTTGGATTTGTTGCGTAACGTTTGTAAACGTTTGGCTTAAATCGCTAAAAACGTGAAACATTTTAATTTGTTTTGTAAAGTTTGTAAACGTTTGTCTTAAATTGCTAAAAAGATGAAACGTTTGGATTTGTTCCCTAGCGTTTGTAAACGTTTGTCATAAATTGCTAAAAATGTGAAACGTTTGGTTTTGTTCCGTAACGTTTGTAAACGTTTGGCATAAATCGCAAAAAAGTGGAGACGTTTGGAGTTGTTTCGTAACCTAAAGGGGAAACGTTTGGTTTTATATAAAACGTTTAAATCGCTAAAATGGGGAAACTTTTGGATTTGTTTCGTAACGTTAGGAAACGTTTGGCTTAAATTGCTAAAAATGGGTAATGTTTGGATTTGTTTCGTAATGTTTGTAAACGCTTGTCTTAAATCGCAAAAAAGGTGAAACGCTTGGATTTGTTTTGTAACGTTTGTAAACGTTTGGCTTAAATCGCTAAAAAGGTGAAACGTTTGGATTCGTTTCATAACATGTATAAACATTTGGCTTATATCGCTAAAAAGGTGAAACGTTTGGATTTGTTTCGTAACGTTTGTAAACGTTTGGTTTAAATCGCTAAAAAGGGGAAACGTTTGGATTTGTTTCGTAAAGTTTGTAAACGTTTGGCTTGTATCACTGAAAAGGGGAAACGTTTGGATTTGTTTCGTAAAGTTTGTAAACGTTTGGCTTGTATCACTGAAAAGGTGAAACGTTTGGATTTGTTTCGTAACGTTTGTAAACCTTTGGCTTAAATCGCTAAAATGGGGAAACGTTTGGATTGGATTTGTTTCGTATTTGGCTTAAATCGCTAAAAATTGGAAACGGTTGGATTTGTTTCGTAACGTTTGTAAACGTTCTGCTTAAATCGCTAAAAATGTGAATCGTTTAGTTTTGTTCCGTAATGTTTGTAAACGTTTGTCTTAAATTGCTAAAAAGGTGAAACGTTTGGATTTTTTTCGTAACGTTTGTAAACGTTTGGCTTAAATCGCAAAAAAGGTGGGACGTTTGGATTTGTTTCTTAACGTTTGTAAACGTTTGGCTTTGTTTCATAACGCTGGTAAACGTTTGGTTTAAATCGCTAAAATGGGGAAACATTTGGTTTTACCTAACCATGCTTAGGTAATCGGAACGACGCGTTAGAGAGACTTGTGACGCGACATACTAATCTAGCGTCACTTTTTATGCACACTTTGCGTAATATTACCTAACCATGCTTAGGTAATCGGAATGACGCGTTAGAGAGACTTGTGACGCGACATAAGAATGGTAATTGAACAA
The DNA here is from genome assembly GCF_937616625.2 of Mercurialis annua. Taxonomy (NCBI): domain Eukaryota; kingdom Viridiplantae; phylum Streptophyta; class Magnoliopsida; order Malpighiales; family Euphorbiaceae; genus Mercurialis; species Mercurialis annua. Next base: position 22,270,260 of record NC_065577.1, on the reverse strand, counting down.
CGTTAAAGAGACTTGAGACGCGTCATACTAATCTAGCGTCACTTTTTACGCACACTTTGCGTAATATAACCTAACAATTCTTAGGTAATCGGAATGACGCGTTTAAGAGACTTAAGACGCGACATAATAATGTAGCGTCACTTTTCACGCAAACTTTGCGTAATATAACCTAAGCATGCTTAAGTAATCGAAACAACGTGTTAAAGAGAATTGAGACGCGACATACTAATCTAGCATCATGTTTTACGCACACTTTGCGTAAAATAACCTAACCATGCTTAGGTAATCGGAACGACGCGTTAAATAGACTTCATACGCGGCATACTAATCAAATGTCACTTTTCACTCACACTTTTTGTAATATACCTTAAACATGCTTATGTAATCAAAATACGCGTTAAAGAGACTTGAGACGCGACATACTAATCTATTGTTACTTTTGACGCACATTTTGCGTACTATAACTTAACCATGCTTAAGTAATTGGAGCGACGCGTTAGAGAGACTTGTGACGCGACATAAGCATGGTAATCAAAACAACGCGTTAAAGAGACTTTAGACACGACATACTAATCTAGCATCACTTTTCACGCAAACTTTGCATAATATAACCTAACACCGCTTAGGTAATCGGAACGATGCATTAAAGAGCCTTGAGACGCAACATACTAATCTAGCGTCACTTTTCACGCACACCTTGCATAATATAAGTCTTGAGACGCGACATGCCAATCTATTGTAATTTTTCACGCACACTTTGCGTAATATAATATAACCATGCTTAGGTAATTGGAACAACGCGTTAAAAAGACTTGTGACTTGACATAAACATGGTAATCGAAACGACGCATTAAAGAGACTTGAGACACACAATTTTAATCTAGCGTTACTATTTTTACGCACATTTTACGTAATATAACATAATCATTCTTAGGAAATCGGAACGACGCGTTAGAGAGACTTATGACGCGACATAATAATCTAGTGTCATTTTTTATGCACACTTTGCGTAATACAACCTAACCATGATTAGAAAATTGGAACGACGCATTAGAGGGACTTGTGACGCGACATACTAATCTAACGTCACTTTTCATGCACACTTTGTGTAATATAACCTAACCATGCTTAGGTAATCGGAACGACGCGTTAAAGGGAATTATGACGCGAGATAAGCATGGTAATCGAAACGACGCGTTAAAGAGACTTGAGACGAAACATATTATTCTAGCGTCACTTTTTACGCACACTTTGCGTAATATAACCTAACCATGCTTAGGTAATCGGAACGACGCATTAAAGAGACTTGAGATGCGACATACTAATCTAGCGTCACTTGTTACACACACTTTGCATAATATAACCTAATCATGCTTAGGTAATCGGAACGACGTATTAAAGAGACTTGAGATGCGACATACTAATCTAGCGTCACTTTTCACGGCAACTTTGCATAATGTAACCTAACCATGCTTAGGTAATCGGAACGACGCATTAAAGAGCCTTGAGACGCGACATACTAGCGTGACTTTTTACGCACACTTTGCGTAATATAACCTAACCATGCTTAGGTAATCGGAACGACACGTTAAAGAGACTTGAAACTGGACATACTAATCTAGCGTCACTTTTCACGCACACTTTGCGTAATATAACCTAACCATGCTTAGGCAATCGAAACGGCGCGTTAAAGAGACTTGAGATGCGACATACTAATCTATTGATCCTTTTCACGCACACTTTGCGTATTATAACCTAACCATTCTTAGGTAATCACAACGACGCGTTAGACAGACTTTTGATGCGAAATAAACATGATAATCAAAACGACGCGTTATAGAGACTTGAGACGCGACATACTAGTCTAGCGTCACTTTTCACGCAGACTTTGCGTATTTAGAGATACGACGATAAACCTTTCTCAAATTTCGTATGACTAGCCAGATTAGTATGTCGCTAAAATTTCACGCGTCTTTCCTATTACGTCCTTCGCGTCAAAAGTCTCTCACGCGTCTTTCCTATTACCTAACCATGGTTAGGTTATATTACGCAATGTGTGCATGAAAAGTGACGCTAGATCAGTATGTCGCTCTCAAGTCTCTCTAACGCGTCGTTCCTGCGACCTAAGCATGGTTAGGTTACGCAAAGTGTGCATGAAAAGTGACGCTAGAATAGTATGTCGCGTCTCAAGTCTCTTTAACGCGTCATTTCAATTACCAGTCTTATGTCGCGTAACAAGCGTCTCGAATGCATCATTCTGATTACCTAAGCATGGTTCGGTTATATTATGCAAAGTGTGCATGGAAAGTTGTGTTTGATTAGTATGTCGCATCTCAAGTGTCTTAAACGTGTCGTTCCGATTACCTAAGCTTGGCTAGGTTCTATTACGCAAAGTGTGCGTCAAAAGTGACGTTAAATTAGTATGGCGTGTCTCAAGTCATTTTAACGCGTCGTTCCGATTACCTAATTATGGTTAGGTTATATTAAGCAAAGTGTGCGTAAAACATGACGCTAGATAAGTGTGGCGCGTTATAACTCTCTTTAACGCGCTGTTTCGATTTCCATGCTTATGTCGCGTAACAAGCGTCTTTAACATGTCGTTCTGATTACCTAAGTATGGTTAGGTTATATACGCAAAGTGTGCGTGAAAAGTCACAATAGATTTTTATGTCGCGCCTCAAGTCTATTTACCGCGTTCTTCCGATTACCTAAGCATGGTTAGGGTATTTTACGCAAAATGTGCGTGAAAAGCGACTCTAAATTAGTATGTCACGACTCAAGTCTCTTTAACGCGTGTTCCGATTGCCTAAGCATGGTTAGGTTATATTACGCAAAGTGTGCGTGAAAAGTGACGCTAGAATAGTATGTCGCATCTCAAGTCTCTGTAACGCGTCGTTCCGATTACCTAAGCATGATTTGGTAATATTACGCATAGTCTGCGTGAAAAGTGACGGTAGATTAGTATCGCCCGTATCAAGTCTCTTTAACGCGTCGTTCTGATTACCTAAGCATGGTTAGGTTATATTGCGCAAAGTATGGTGAAAAGTAATAATTGATTAGTATGTCGCGTCTCAAGTCTCTGTAACGCGTCGTTCTGATTACCTAAGCATCATTAGGTTATATTACGCATAGTCTGCGTGAAAAGTGACGGTAGATTAGTATCGCCCGTCTCAAGTCTCTTTAGCGCGTGTTCCGAATACCTAAGCCTGGTTAGGTTATATTACGCATAGTGTGAGTGAAAAGTGATACTAGATTAGTATATTCATCTCAAGTCTCTTTAACGTGTCGTTCCGATTACCTAAGCATGGTTTGGGTATATTACGCAAAGTGTGCGTGAAAAGTGACGCTAGATTAGCAAAGCCACGTACGAGCGAGTTTATAGCTGTGTTATCAACCCAATGAATGGGGTTGATATGTGGGAAACAGACCCAAACCCGTTCAATATCATACTCCCACCCTCACCAGTGCAACAAAAGAAGAGAGGGAGAAAGGCAAAGGTAAGGCGAAGCACAAGCACAAGCGAAGAGGGCCAAGTTATCACGCAAGGGGCGTCAACAAGTTAAGTGTAGCGAATGTGGACAGTTTGGCAACAATATAAGAAAACATTTAAAGGAAAGAGGTCAAGCTTTGGGTGGAGGTGAACAGCAACCATCTGTAAATGAAGGTGAAGGACCAATGGCACAAAGTGAAGTACAGATTCCCGACGTAAGTAACTTTCTCAAATTTTGGTTGCTTGTGTAAGTACAATCTCCCTTCTAAATGTGTTTTTGTTGTAGGCTACTAGTCAACTGCCCCATGCGTTGGTATCTGGCCGAGGAATTGGGTGCCACGTCGACAAAAAACGAAAAAAACGGCGATTTTTGGTCTTATGGTGTTTTGTGAGCCCCACCATAAAGATCAGGGGGTTTAGCGCCCGTTTTTAAACATCAGGGGGTTTAGCGCCCCTATGGGTGATTATTAGCCAGATTAGTATGTTGCGTCTTAAGTCCCTTTAACGCGTGTTCCAATTAACTAAGCATGGTTAGGTTATATTATGCAAAGTGTGCATGAAAAGTGACGCTAGATTAATATGTCGCGTCTCAAGTCTCTTTAACGTGTCGTTCTTATTATAAGCATGTTTAGCTTATATTACGCAAAGTGTGCTTGGAAAGTGGCGTTAGATTAGTATGTCGTGTCTCAAGTCTCTCAAACGCGTCGTTCCGATTTCCTAAGCATGCATATGTTATATTATGCAAAGTGTCCGTAAAAAGTGACGCTAGATTATAATTGCGCGTCTCAAGTCTTTTTAACGCGTCGTTTCGATTACCATGCATATGTCGTGTCACAAGTCTCTCTGACGCGTCGTTCCGATTATCTAAGCATGGTTTGGCTATATTATGCAAAGTGTGCGTGAAAAATGACTATAGATACTATGTCGCGACTTATGTCTATCTAACGCGTCGTTCCAATTACCGAAGCATGGTTAGGTTATATTAGGCAAAGTGTGCGTGAAAAGGGAATCTAGATTAGTATGTCGCTTCTCAAGTCTTTTTAACGCGTCGTTCCGATTTCCTAAGCATGGTTAGTTTATATTATGCAAGGTGTGCGTGAAAAGTGATGCTAGATTAGTATGTCGCGTCTCAATGCTCTTAAATGTGTCGTTCCGATCACATAAACGTGGTTATGTTATATTACACAAAGTGTGCATGAAAAGTGATACTAGATTAGTATGTCGCGTCTCAAGTCTCTTTAACGCGTCGTTTCGATTACCATGCTTATGTGGCGTCATAAGTCTCTCTAACGCATTATTCCAATTACTATAAGCAGCTTATAGTACGCAAAGTGTGTTTAAAAAGTAACAATAGATTGGTATGACGCGTCTCAAGGCTATTTAACGCGTCGTCCCGATTACCTAAGCATGGTTAAGTTATATTTAGCAAAGTGTGTGTGAAAAGTGACGTTAGATTAGTACTCGCGTCTCAAATCTCTTTAATGCGTCGTTTCGATTACCATGCTTATCTCGCGTCACAAAGTCTTTCTAACGCGTCGTTCCGATTACCTAAGCATGGTTAACTTAGAGTAAGAAAAGTGAGCGTGAAAAGTAACAATATATTAGTATGTCGCGTCTCAAGTCTCTTTAACGCGTCGTTCCAATTACCTAAGCATGGTTAGGTTATGTTACGCAAAGTTTGCGTGAAAAGTGACATTAGATTAGTACGTCGCATGTCAAGTCTCTGTATGGCGTTGTTTCGATTACCATGCTAATGTTGCATCAAAAGTCTCTCTAACGCGTCGTTCCGGTTACCTTAGCATGGTTAGGTTATAGTACACAAAGTGTGCGTGAAAAGGATCAATAGATTAGTATGTCGCGTCTAAAGTCTCTTTAACGCATCGTTCCAATTACCTAAGCATGGTCAGGTTATATTATGCAAAGTGTGCGTGAAAAGTGACGCTATATTATTATGTCGCCTCTCAAGTCTCTTTAACACGTCGTTCTGATGACCTAAGCATGGTTAGGTTATATTACGCAAACTGTGCGTTAAAAGTGACGCTAGATTAGTATGGCGCGTCTCGAGTCTCTTTAGCACGTCGTTTCGATTACCATGCTTATGTCGCATCACAGTTCTCTTTATTGCTTTGTTCTGATTACCTAAGCATGGTTAGGTTAAGCAAAGCATGCGTGAAAAGGATTGCTAGATTAGTATGTCGTGTCTCAAGTCTCTTTAACGCGTCGTTCCAATTGTCTAAGCATGGTTAGGTTATATTATGCAAAGTGTGCATGAAAAGTGACACTAGATTAGTATGTCACGTCTAACGTCTCTTAACGCGTCGTTCTGATTACCTAATCGTGGTTAGGTTTATATTACACAAAGTGTGCGTAAAAGGTGAGGCTAGATTAGAATGGCGCGTCTCGAGTCACTTTAACGCGTCGTTTCGATTACCATGCTTATGTCGAGTCAGAATTCTTCTAACGCGTCGTTTCGATTGCATAAGCATTGTTAAGTTATATTACGCAAACTGTGCGTGAAAAATGACAATTGATTATTATGTCACATCTCAATTCTATTAAACGCATCGTTCCTATTACCTATGTATGGTTAGGTTATATTACGCAAAGTTGGCGTGAAAAGTGACGCTAGATTTGTATTTGGCGTCTCAAGTCTCTGTAACGCGTCGTTTCAAATACCATGCTTATGTCGCGTCAAAAGTCTCTCTAACGCATCGTTCCGATTACCTAAGCATGGTTAGGTTATAGTATGTAAAGTGTCCGTGAAAAGGATCAATAGATTAATATGCCGCGTCTCAAGTCTCTTTAACGCGTCGTTCCGATGACCTAAGCATGATTATGTTATATTATGCAAAGTGTGCGTAAAAAGTGATGCTGGATTAATAGGTCGCTTCTCGAGTCTCTTTAAAGCGTCGTTCTAATTATCTAAGCATGGTTAGGTTATATTACGCAAAAGTGTGCGTAAAAAGTGACGCTAGATTAGTATGTTTTGTCTCAAGTTCTTTAACACGTCGTTCTGATTATCTAAGCATTGTTAGGTTATATTACGTAAAGTCTGCGTGAAAAATGACGGTAGATTAGTACGGCGCATCTCAAGTATCTTTAACTCGTCGTTCCGATTACCTAAGCATGGTTAGGTTATATTATGCAAAGTCTGCGTGAAAAAGTGACACTAGATTAGTATATCGCGTCTCAAGTCTATTTAACGCGTTCTGATTTCCTAAGCATGGTTATGTTATATTACGCAAAGTGTGCGTAAAAAGTGACGCTAGATTAAAATTGCGCGTCTCAAATCTCTTTAACGCGTCTTTTCGATTACCATGCTTATGTCGCGTCACAAGTCTCTCTAACGCATCGTTCCGATTACCTAAGCGTGGTTAGGTTATATTATGAAAAGTGTCCTTAAAAAGTGACGCTAGATTAGTATGTCGCGTCTCAAGACTCTTTAACGCGTCGTTCCGATTACCTAAGATGGGTTACATTATATTACGCAAGGAGTGCATGAAAAGTGACGCTAGATTAGTATGTCGTGTCTCAAGTCTCTTTAACGCGTTGTTCCTCTTACTTAAGAATGGTTAGGTTTACGCAAAGTGTGAGAGAAAAGTAACGCTAGATTAGTATGTCACTTCTCAAGTCTCTTTAACGCTTCGTTCCGATTACCTAAGCATGGTTATGTCATACTACGCAAGGTATCCGTGAAAAGTGATGTTTGATTAGTATGTCGTGTCTCAAGGCTCTTTAATGCGTCATTCTCATTTACCTAAGCATGCTTAGGTGATATTATGCAAAGTTGGCGTGAAAAGTGACGTTAGATTAATATGGCGCGTCTCAAGTCGCTTTAAAGCGTTGTTTCGATGACCATGCTTATGTCGCGTCAAAAGTCTCTCTAACATGTCGTTCCGATTACCGAAGTATTGTTTGGTTATATTATGCAAAAGTGTGCATAAAGAATGACAATATATTAGTATGTCGCGTGTCAAGTCCATTTAACGCGTCGTTCTAATTACTTAAGAATGGTTAGGTTATATTACGCAAAGTGTGCGTGAAAAATCACAATAGATTAGTTAGTCGCGTCTTAAGTCTATCTAACGCGTCGTTCCGATTACATAAGCATGGTAAGGTTATATTATGCAAAGTGTGCGTGAAAAGTGTGACGATCGATTAGTATGTCGCGTCTCAAGTCCCTTTAACGCGTCGTTTTGATTACCAAAGCATGGTTAGGCTATAGTACACAAAGAGTGCGTGAAAAGGATCAATAGATTAGTATGTCGCGTGTCAAGTTTCACGCGTCATTCCGATTACCTAAGCATGGTTAGGTTATATTATGCAAAGTGTGCGTGAAAAGTGATGCTATATTGGTATGTCCAGTCTTAAGTTTCTTGAACTTCGTCATTTCGATTACTTAAGCATGGTTTGGTTATATTACGCAAAGTGTGCGTAAAAAGTGACGCTAGATTAATATGTTTCGTCTCAAATCTCTTTAACGCGTCGTTTTGATTACCATTCTTATCTCGCAGCACAAGTCTCTTTAACGCGTCGTTACGATTACCAAAGCATGATTAGGTCATATTACGCAAAGTGTGTGTGAAAGTGACGTTAGATTAGTATGTTGCGCGTCTCAAGACTCTCTAACGCCACGTTCCGATTTTCTAAGCAGGGATTACTTATATTACGCAAAGTGTGCGTGAAAACTGATGCTAGATTAGTATGCCGCCTCTCAAGTCTCTATGACGCGTCGTTCCAATTTCCTAAGCATGGTTTGGTTATATTACGTAAAGTGTGCGTAAATAGTGACGCTAGATTAATATGGCTCATCTGAAGTCTCATTAACGCATCGTTTCAATTACCATCACGTCACAATTCTATCTAACGCGTCATTCTGATTACCTAAGCATGGTTAGGTTGTATTACGCAAAGTGTGCATGAAAAATGATAATAGATTAGAATGTCGCGTCGTTAGTCTATCTAACCCATTGTTCTGATTACTTAAGCATGGTTAGGTTTTATTAGGCAAAGTGTGCATGAAAAGTGATGCTAGATTAGTATGGTGCGTCTCAGGTGTCTTTAACGCGTCGTCCCGATTACATAAGCATGGTTAGGTTATATTACGCGAGGTGAGCTTGAAAAGTGACGCTAGACTATGTCGCGTCTTAAGGCTCTTTAACGCGTAGTCCTGATCACCTAAGCATGGTTTGGTTAAATTTTGCAAAGTTTGCGTTAAATGTGACGCTAGATTAGTATGTCGAATCTCAAGTCTCTTTAACGCGCCGTTTCGATTACCGTGTTGCGTCACAAGTCTCTCTAACGCGTTGTTCCGACTACCTAAGCAAGGTATGGTCATAATACGCAAAGTGTGCGTGATAAGTAACAATAGATTAGTATGTCGCGTCTCAAGTCTCTTTAACGCGTCTTTCCGATTGCCTAAGCATGGTTAGGTTATTACGCAAAGTGTGCGTGAAAATTGACTCTAGATTTGTATGTCGCGACTCCAATCTCATTAATGCATCGTTCCCATTACCTAAGCATGGTTAGGTTATATTACGCAAAGTGTGAGTAAAAAGTGACGCTAGATTAGTATGTTGCGTCCGATTACCTAAGCATGGTTATTTTATATTACGCAAAGTGTGTGTAAATAATGACGCTAGATTAGTATGGTGTGTTTCAAGTCTCTTTAACGTGTCGTGTTGATTACCATGCATATGTCACGTCAAAAGTCTCTCACGCGTCGTTCTTATTACCTAAGCATGGTTAGGTTATATTACACAAAGTGTGCGTGAAAGGTGACGCTAGATTAGTATGTCGCATCACAAGTCTCTCTAACGCGTCGTTCCTGCAACTTAAGCATGGTTAGGTTACACAAAGTGTGCGTGAAAAGTGACGCTAGAATAGTATGTCGCGTCTCAAGTCTCTTTAACGCGTCGTTTCTATTACCAGTCTTATCTCGCGTAACAAGCGTCTCTAACGCATCGTTCTAATTACCTAAGTATGGTTCGGTTATATTATGCAAAGTGTGCATGGAAAGTTGTGTTTGATTAGTATGTCGCATCTCAAGTGTCTTTAACGCGTCGTTCTGATTACCTAAGCTTGGCTAGGTTGTATTACGCAAAGTGTGCGTCAAAAGTGACGTTAAATTAGTGTGCGTCAAAAGTGACGTTAAATTAGTCATTTTAACGTGTCGTTCTGATTAGCTAATTATGGTTAGGTTATATTAAGCAAAGTGTGCGTAAAACATGACGCTAGATAAGTGTGGCAAGTTATAAGTCTCTTTAACGCGCTGTTTTGATTGCCATGCTTATGTCGCGTAGCAAGCGTCTTTAACATATCGTTCTAATTACCTAAGCATGGTTAGGTTATATACGCAAAGTGTGCGTGAAAAGTCACAATAGATTTTTATGTCGCGTCTCAAGTCTATTTACCGCGTTCTTCCGATTACCTAAGCATGGTTAGGGTATTTTACGCAAAGTGTACGTGAAAAGTGACTCTAAATTAGTATGTCACGACTCAAGTCTCTTTAACGCGTGTTCCGATTACCTAAGCAGGGTTAGGTTAGCGCAAAGTGGGCGTGAAAAGTGACGCTAGATTAGTATGTCGCATCTCAAGTCTCTGTAATGCGTCGTTCCGATTACCTAAGCATGATTAGGTTATATTACGCATAGTCTGCGTGAAAAGTGACGGTAGATTAGTATCGCCCGTCTCAAGTCTCATTAACGCGTGTTCTGAATACCTAAGCCTGGTTAGGTTATATTACGCATAGTGTGAGTGAAAAGTGATACTAGATTATTATATTCATCTCAAGTCTCTTTAACGTGTCGTTCCAATTACGTAAGCATGGTTTGGTTATATTACGCAAAGTGTGCGTGAAAAGTGACGCTAGATTAGCAGAGCCATGTACGAGCGAGTTTATAGCTCTGTTATCAACCCAATGAATGGGGCTGATATGTGGGAAACAGAATACTCCCACCCTCACTAGTGCAACAAAAGAAGAGAGGGAGAAAGGCAAAGGTAAGGCGAAGCACAAGCACAAGCACAAGCAAAGAGGGCCAAGTTATCACGCAAGGGGCGTCAGCAAGTTAAGTGTACCGAATGTGGACAGTTTGGCTACAATATAAGGAAACATTTAAAGGAAAGAGGTCAAGCTTCGGGTGGAGGTGAACAGCAACCATCTGTAAATGAAGGTGAAGGACCAATAGCAGAAAGTGAAGTACAGATTCCCGACGTAAGTAACGTTCTCAAATTTCGGTTGCTTGTGTAAGTACAATCTCCCTTCTAAATGTGTTTTTGTTGTAGGCTACTAGTCAAGTGCCGCATGCGTTGGTGTCTGGCCGAGGAATTGGGTGCCACGTCGACAAAAAACGAAAAAAACGTTATTAGCCAGATTAGTATGTTGCGTCTCAAGTCCCTTCAACGCGTGTTCCAATTAACTAAGCATGGTTAGGTTATATTATGCAAAGAGTGCATGAAAAGTGACGCTAGATTAGTATGTCGCGTCTCAAGTCTCTTTAACGTGTCGTTCTGATTATAAGCATGTTTAGGTTATATTACGCAAAGTGTGCTTGGAAAGTGGCGTTAGATTAGTATGTCGTGTCTCAAGGCTCTTAACGCGTCGTTCCGATTACCTAAGCTTGGTTAGGTTACATTACGCAAAGTGTGTGTAAAAAGTGACGTTAAATTAGTATGACTCTTTAACGTGTCGTACTGATTACCTAACCGTGGTTAGAATATATTATGCAAAGAGTGCGTGATTAGTGACGTTAGATTAGTATGTCACATCTCAAGTCTCTTTAACGCGTTGTTCCGATTATTTAAGCATGTTTAGGGTATTTTACGCAAACTGTGCGTGAAAAGTGATGCTAGATTAGTATGTCGCCTCTTAAGTCTCTTTAATGCATCGTTCCGATTACCTAAGCATGGTTAGGTTATATTACGCAAAGTATGAGTGAAAAGAGAAAATAGATTAGTATGTCGCGTCTCAAGTCTCTTAGCGTGTCGTTCCGATTACCTAAGCATGGTTAGGCTAAATTACACAAAGAGTGCGTGAATAGTGACACTAGATTTTTGTATGTCGCGTCTCAAGTCTCTTTAACGCGTCGTTCCATTTCCATAAACTTGGTTAGGTTATATTATGCAAAGTGTGCGTAAAGAGTGATGCTAAATTAGTACGGCGCGTCTCAAATCAATTTAACGCGTCGTTCCGATTACCTAAGCATGGTTAGGTTATACTACGCAAAGTGTTCATAAAAAGTGACGGTAGATAAGTATGGCGTGCTTCAAGTCTCTTTAACGCGTCGTCTTGATTACCATGCATATGTCGCGTAACAAGCGTCTCTAACACCTCTTTCTGATTACACAAGCAAAGTGTGCGTGAAAAGTCACAATAGATTAGTTTGTTGCATCTCATGTCTCTTTAACGCGTCGTTCTGATTACCTAAGCATGGTTGGGGTATTTACGTAAAGTGTGAGTGAAAAGTGACACTAAATTAGTATGTCACGTATCAAGTCTTTTTAACGCGTGTTCTGATTACCAAAGCATAGTTAGGTTATATTACGCAAAGTGTGCGTGAAAAGTGACGCTAGATTATATTACGTCTAAAGGCTCTTTAACGCGTCATCTTGATTACAAAAGCATGGTTAGATTAAATTTTGCAAAGTTTGCGTAAAATGTGACGCTAGGTTAGTATGTCGCATCTAAAGTCTTCTAATCACGTCGTTTCGGTTACCATGTTTAGGTCCTGTCACAAGTGTTTCTAACGCGTCATTCTGATTACCTAAGCATGGTTAGGTTATATTACGCAAAGTGTGCGTGAAAAATCTCAATAGATTAGTATGTCACGCCTCAATTCTCTTTAACGCGTCGTTCCGATTACCTAAGAATGGGTAGGTTATTTTACGCAATGTGTGCGTGAAAAATGACGCTGGATTAGTATGTCGCGTCTCAAGTCTCTTCAACGCGTGTTCTGATTACCTAATCATGGTTTGGTAATTTTACGCAAAGTATGCATGAAAACTGATACTAGTAATGTATGTCGCGTCTCAAGTCTCTTTAATGCGTCATTCCAATTATCTAAGCATGGTTAGGTTATATTACGCAAAGTGTGCGTGAAAAGTGACGCAAGATTAGTATGTCCCGTCTCATGTCTCTTTAACGCGACGTTCCGATTACCTAAGCATGGTTAAATTATATTACGCTAAGTGTGCTTGAAAAGTGAGGCTAGATTAGTATGTCGCATCTCAAGTCTCTTTAACACGTCGTTCCGCGTACCTTAGCATGGTTAGGTTATATTACGCGAAGTGTGCGTAAAAAATGACGCTAAATTAGTATGGCGCATCTCAAGTCACTTTAACGCGTCGTTCCGATTACCTAAGTATTGTTAGGTTATATTACCCAAAGTGTGTATAACAAGTGACACTAGATAAATATGGCCCGTTTCAAGTCTCTTTAACGCGTCGTTTCGATTATCATGATTATGTTGCGTAACGAGCGTCTCTAACGCGTCGTTCTGATTACCTAACCATGGTTAGGTTATATTACGCAAAGTGTGCGTGAAAAGTCACAATTGATTACTATGTCGTGTCTCAAGTCTCTTTAACGCGTCGTTCCGATTTCCTAAGCATGGTTAGGGTATTTTAAGCAAAGTATGCGTGAAAAGTAACGCTAAATTAGTATGTCACGTCTCAAGTCTTTTTAAAGCGTGTTCCGATTACCTGAGCATAGTTAGGTTATGTCACGCAAAGTGTGCGTGAAATGTGACGCTAGATTAGTTTGTCGTATCTCATGTCTCTCTAACTCATCGATCTGATTACCTAAGCATGGTTAGGTTTATATTACGCAAAGTGTGCGTGAAAAGTGATGCTAGATTTGTATGTCGAGTCACATGTCTCTTTAACCCGTTGTTCCGATTACCTAAGCATGGTTAGGTTATATTACGCAAAGTTTGTGTGAAAAGAGACGCTAGATTAGTATGTCGCGTTAAAAGTCTCTCTAATGCGTCGTTCAAATTACCTAACATGTTAGGTTATATTACGCAAAATGTTTATGAAAACAAACGCTAGATTAATATGTCGCGTCTCAAGTCTCTTTAATGCGTCGTTCCGATTACCAAAGCATGTTTAGGTTATATTATGCAAAGTGTGCGTGAAAAGTGATAATAGATTAGTATGTTGTGTCTCAAGTCTCTTTGACGCGTCGTTTCAATTACCATGCTTATGTCGCGTTACAAGCGTCTTTAACGCGTCGTTCTGATTACCTAAGCATGTTTAGGTTATATCATACAAAGTTTGCGTGAAAAGCGACAATTGATTATTATGTCGACTCTCAAGTCTCTTTAATGCGTCGTTTCAATTTCTATGCATATGTTGCGTCACAAATCTCTCTAACTCGTCATTCCGATTACCTAAGCATGGTTTGGTTATATTACGCAAAGTGTCTGTGAAATGTGATGCTAGATTTGTATTTCGAGTTATAAGTCTCTTTAACGCGTCGTTCCAGCTCCCTAAGCATGGTTAGGTTATATTACGCAAAGTGTGGGTGAAAAGTGACGCTAGATTAGTATGTCGCGTCACAAGTCTCTCTAATGCATCGTTCCGACTACCTAAGCATGGTTAGGTTATATTACGCAAAGTGTGCGTGATAAGTGACACTAGATTAGTATGTCGCGTCTCAATTCTCTTTAATGCGTCGTTCCTATTATCAAAGCATGGTTAGGGTATATTACGCAAAGTGTGAAAAGCGAGAATTGATTATTATGTCGCGTTTCAAGTCTATTTAACGCGTCGTTACGATTACCATGCTTATGTGGCGTCACAAGTCTCTCTAACGCGTCGTTCCGATTACCTAAATATGGTTTGCTTATATAAACGCAAAGTGGGCGTGAAAAGTGACAATAGATGTATGTCGCATCTCAAGTCTCTTTTACGCGTCGTTCCGATTACCTAAGCATGGTTCGGGTATTTTACGCAAAGTGTACGTGAAAATTGACGCAAAATTAGTATATCGTATCTCAAGTCTCTTTAACGCGTGTTCCGATTACCTAAACATAGTTATGTTTTATTACGCAAAGTGTGCGTGAAAAGTGACGCTAGATTAGTATGTCGCGTCCCAAGTCTCTTTAATGCCTCGTTCCGATTACCTAAGCATGGTTAGGTTATATACGCAAAGTGTGCGTAAAAAGTGACGCTAGATTAGTATGTCGCATCTTAAGTCTGTTTACGCGTCGTTCCTATTACCTAAGCATGGTTAGGTTATATTACGCAAAGTCTGCGTGAAAAGTGACGGTAGATTAGTATAACTCGTCTCAAGTCTCTTGAACGCATCGTTCCGATTACATAAGCATGGTTAGATTATATTACGCAAAGTGTGCGAGAAAAGTGACGCTAGAGTAGTATGTCGCATCTCAAGTCTCTTTAACGCGTCGTTACGATTACCTAATCATGGTTAGGTTATATTACCCAAAGTGTGCATAAAAAGTGACTTTTGATTAACATGTCGCGTCTCAAGTCTCTTTAACGCGTCGTTCCGATTACCTAGGCATGGTTAGCTTATATTACGCTAAGTGTGCGTGAAAAGTGACGCAAAATTAGTATTGCGCCTCTCAAGTCTCTTTAATGTGTCGTTTGAATTACCATGCTTATGTTGCGTCATAGGTCTCTCTAATTCGTCGTTTCGATTACCGAAGAATGGTTAGGTTATATTACACAAAGTGTGCGTGAAAAGTGATGCTAGATTTGTATGTCGAGTCACAAGTCTCTTTAACGCGTTGTTATGATTACCTAAGCATAGTTTGGTTAAATTACGCAAAGTTTACGTGAAAAGTGATGCAAGATTAGTATGTCACGTCACAAGTCTCTCTAACGAGTCGTTAAAATTACCTAATCATGGTTAGGTTATATCACGCAAAGTGTGCCTGAAAAGTGACACTAGATTAGTTGTCGCATCTGAAGTCTCTTTAATGCGTCGTTCCGATTACCAAAGCATGGTTTGATTATATTGCGCAAAGTTTGCGTGAAAAGTGACAATAGATTAGTATGTCGTGTCTCAAGTCTCTTTAACACGTAGTTTCGATTACTATACTATGCTTATGTCGCATCACGAGTCTCCTTTACAGGTCGTTCCCATTACCAAAGCATGGTTAGGTTATATTTACCAAAGTGTGCTTTAAAAGTGACAATAGACGCGTCGTTTTAATTACCATGCTTATGTCGCGTCACAGGTCTCTCTAACTCTTTGTTCTGATTACCTAAACATGGTTTGGTTATATTATGCAAAGTGTGCGTGAAAAGTGATGCTAGATTTGTTTGTCGAGTTACAAGCCTCTTTTACCCGTCGTTTCGATTACCTGAGCATGGTTAGGTTATATTACGCAAAGTGTGTGTTAAAAGTGACGCTAGATCAGTATGTCGCGTCCCAAGTCTCTTTAGTGCGTCGTTCCGATTTCCTAAGCATGGTTAGGTTATATTACACATAAAGTGAATGAATAGTAATGGTGGATTAGTATGTCGCGTCTCAAGTCTCTTTAACGCGTCGTTTCAATTACTATGCTTATGTCGCTTAACAAGCGTCTCTAACACATCGTTCTATTTACCGAAGCATGGTTAGGTTATATTATGCAAAGTGTGCGTGAAAACTCACAATTGATTAGTATGTCGCGTCTCAAGTCTCTTTAACGCATTGTCCCGATTACCTAAGCATGGTTAAGGTATTTTACGCAAAGAGTGGGGGAAAAGTAACACTAAATTAGTATGTCACGTATCAAGTCTCTTTTACTCGTGTTCTGATTACGTAAGCATGGTTAGGTTACATTACACAAAGTGTGCGTGAAAAGTGACGCTAGATTAGTATGTCCCCTCTCAAGTCTCTATAACGCGTCGTTCCGATTACCAAAGCATGGTTAGGTTATATTATGCAATGTGTGCGTGAAATGTGATGCTAGATTAGTATGTTGCGTTTGAAGTCTTTAACGCGTCGTTCTAATTACCTAACCATGGTTAGGTTATATTATGCAAAGTTTGCGTGAAAAGTGACGCTAGATTAGTATGTCGTGTCTCAAGTCTCTTCAACGCGTGTTCTGATTACCTAAGCATGGTTAGGTTATATTACACAAAGTGTGCTTGAAAAGTGATGCTAGATTACTATGTCGCGTCTCAAGCCTCTTTAACGCGTAGTCCCGATTACCTAAGCATGGTTAGGTTATAATACACAAAGTGTGCGTGAAAAGTGATGCTAGATTAGTATGTAGTGTCTCCAGTCTCTTTAATGTGTCGTTCCGATTACCTAAGCATGGTTAGGCTATATTACGCTTACTATGCGTGAAAAGTGATGATACATTAGTATGTAGTGTCTCAAGTCTCTTTAACGCGTCGTTCCGATTACCTAAGCATGGTTAGCTTATAATATGCTAAGTGTGCGTGAAAAGTGACAATGCTAGGTTAGTATGTCGTGTCTCAAGTCTCTTTAACGTGTCGTTCCGATTACCTAAGCATGGTTAGGTTATTTTACGCAATGCGTGCGTGAAAAGAGACGCTAGATTAGTATGTCGTGTCTCAAGTCTCTTTAACGCGTCGTTCCAATTACCTAAGCATGGTTAAGTTATATTACGGAAAGTGTGCGTGATAAGTAACGCTAGATTAATATGTCGCGTCTCAAGTCTACCTAAGCATGGTTAGGTTATTTTACGTAAAGTGTGCGTGAAAAGTGACGCTAGATTAGTATGTCGTGTCTCAAGTCTCTTTAACGCGTCTTGATTACCTATAGTTAGGTTATTTTACGCAAAGTGTTCGTGAAAAGTAAAGATGGATTTGTATGTCACGTCTCAAGTCTCTTTGACGTGTGTTCCGATTACCAAAGCATGGTTAGGCTATTTTACGCAAGATGTGCGTGAAAAGTGACCCTAGATTAGTATGTCGCGTCGTTCCGATTGCCTAAGCATGGTTAGGTTATATTACGCAAAGTGTGTGTGAAAAGTGATGCTAGATTAGTCTCAGGTATCTTTAACGCATCATTCCGATTACCTATGCATGGTTAGATTATATTGTGAAAACTGTGCGCGAAAAGTGACGCTAGATTAGTATGTCACGTCACAAGTCTCTCTAACGCGTCGTTCCAATTAAATAAGAATGGTTAGGTTATATTACACAAAGTGTGCATGAAAAGTGACGCTAGATTAGTATGTTGCGTCTCAAGTCTCTTTAATGCGTCGTTTCGATTTCCATACTTTTGTTGCATCGCAAGTCTCTCTAGCACGTCACGCCGATTACCTGAGAATGGTTCGGTTTTAATACGCAAAGTGTGCGTGAAAAGTGAAAATAGATTAGTATGTCGCGTCCCAAGTCTCTTTAACGCGTCGTTCCGATTACCTAAGCGTGGTTAAATTCTATAACGCAAAGAGTGCGTGAATAGTGATGCTAGATTAGTATGTCGCATCTCAACTCTCTTTAACGCGTCGTTCCGATTGCCGAAGCATGGTTAGGTTATATTACACCAAGTGCGCGTTAAAAGTGTCGCAAGATCAGTATGTCGCATCACAAATCTCTTTAATGTGTCGTTTCGATTACCTAAGCATGGTTCGGTTATATTACGCAAAGTGTGGATAAAAAGCGACGCTTGATTAGTATGGCGCGTCTCAAGTCTCTTTAACGAGTTGTTTTGATTACCATGCTTATGTCACGTTATAAGTCTTTCTAATGCGTAGTTCTAATTACCTATGCATGGTTAGGTTATATTACGCATAGTGTGCGTGAAAAGTGACTTTAGATTAGTATGTTGTGTCTCGAGTCCTTTTAATGCGTCGTTCTGATTACGTAAGCATGGTTACCTTATATTACACAAAATGTGCGTGAAAAGTTACGTTAAATTTGTATGTCGCGTCTTAAGTCTCTTTAACGCGTCGTTATGATTACCTAAGCATGGTTAGGTTATTTTACGGAAAGTGTGCATGAATAGTAACACTAGATTAGTATGTTGCGTCTTAAGTCAGATCAACTCGCCGTTCTGATCACCTAAGCTTAGGTTATATTACGGAAAGTGTGCGTGAAAAGTGACACTAGATTTCTATGTGGCGTCACAAATCTCTTCAACGCGCCGTTCCAATAACCTAAGCATGATTAGGTTATATTACCCAAAGTATGCGTGAAAAGTGACCCTAGATTTGTATGTCGCGTCACAAGTCTCTTTAATGCGCTCTTCCGATAACCTAAGCATGGTTAGGTTATATTACGCAAAGTGTGTGTGTGAAAAGTGACGCTAGATTAGTATGCCGCGTCAGAAGTCTATATAACGCGTCGTTCCGATTAACTAAGCATGGTTAGATTATATTAAGCAAAGTGTGCGTGAAAATTGACTCTATATGTCGCCTCTTAAGTCTCTTTTACGCATAGTTTCGATTACCTAATAATGGATAGCTTATATTATGCTAAGTGTGCGTGAAAAGTGACGCTAGATTAGTATATCGCTTCTCAAGTCTCTTTAATGCGTCGTTTTGATTACCAAAGCATGTTTAGGTTATAGTACACAAAGAGTGCCTGAAAAGGATCAATAGATTAGTATGTCGCGTGTCAAGTCTCTTTCACGCGTCATTCCGATTACCTAAGCATGGTTAGGCTATATTATGCAAAGTGTGCGTGAAAAGTGATGCTATATTGGTATGTCCAGTCTTAAGTTTCTTTAACTGCGTCGTTTCGATTACCTAAACATGGTTAGGTTATATTATGCAATGTGTGCGTAAAAAGTGACGCTAGATTAATATGTTTCGTCTCTAATCTCTTTAACGCGTCGTTTTGATTACCATGCTTATCTCGCAGCACAAGTCTCTTTAACGCGTCGTTCCGATTACCAAAGCATGGTTAGGTTATATTACGCAAAGTATGCGTGAAAGTGACGTTAGATTAGTATGTCGCGCGTCTCAAGACTCTCTAACGCGACGTTCTGATTTCCTAAGCAGGGATTACTTATATTACGCAAAGTGTGCGTGAAAACTGACGCTAGATTAGTATGTCGCCTCTCAAGTCTCTCTGGCGCGTCGTTCCAATTTCCTAAGCATGGTTAGGTTATATTACGTAAAGTGTGCGTAAAAAGTGACGCTAGATTAATATGGCTCATCTGAAGTCTCATTAACGCATCGTTTCGATTACCATTGTGTCACAATTCTATCTAACGCGTCGTTCTGATTACCTAAGCATGGTTAGGTTGTATTACGCAAAATGTGCATGAAAAATGACAATAGATTAGAATGTCGCTTCTTAAGTCTATCTAACGCGTTGTTCCGATTAGTTAAGCATGGTTAGGTTTTATTAGGCAAAGTGTGCATGAAAAGTGATGCAAGATTAGTATGGCGCGTCTCAGGTGTCTTTAACGCGTCGTTCCGATTACATAAGCATGGTTAGGTTATATTACGCGAGATGAGCGTGAAAAGTGACGCTAGACTATGTCGCGTCTTAAGGCTCTTTAACGCGTAGTCCTGATTACCTAAGCATGGTTTGGTTAAATTTTGCAAAGTTTGCGTGAAATGGGACGCTAGATTAGTATGTCGCATCTCAAGTCTCTTTAGCGCGTCGTTTCGATTACCATGCCGCGTCACAAGTCTCTCTAACGCGTCGATCCGATTACCTAAGCAAGGTAAGGTTATAGTACGCAAAGTGTGCGTGATAAGTAACAATAGATTAGTATGTCGCGTCTCTAGTCTCTTTAACGTGTGTTTCCGATTGCCTAAGCATGGTTAGGTTATTACGCAAAGTGTGCGTGAAAATTGACGCTAGATTTTGTCGCGACTCTAATCTCATTAACGCATCGTTCCCATTACCTAAGCATGGTTAGGTTATATTACGCGAAGTGTGAGTAAAAAGTGACGCTAGATTAGTATGTCTTGTCTCAAGTCTCTTTAACGTGTCGGTCCGATTACCTAAGCATGGTTAGGTTATATTACGCTAAGTGTGTGTAAATAATGATGCTAGATTAGTATGGTGTGTTTCAAGTCTCTTTAACGTATCGTGTTGATTACCATGCTTATGTCGCGTCAAAAGTCTCTCACGCGTCGTTCCTATTACCTAAGCATGGTTAGGTTATATTACGCAAAGTGTGCGTGAAAAGTGACGCTAGATTAGTATGTCGCGTAACAAGTCTCTCTAACGCGTCGTTCCTGCAACCTAAGCATGGTTATGTTACGTGTGCGTGAAAAGTGACGCTAGAATAGTATGTCGCGTCTCAAGTCTCTTTAACGCGTTGTTTCGATTACCAGTCTTATGTCGCGTAACAAGAGTCTCTAACTCATCGTAATGATTACCTAAGCATGGTTCAGTTATATTATGCAAAGTATGCATGGAAAGTTGTGTTTGATTAGTATGTCGCATCTCAAGTGTCTTTAACGCGTCGTTCCGATTACCTAAGCTTGGCTATGTTGTATTACGCAAAGTGTGCGTCAAAAGTGACGTTAAATTAGTATGGCGTGTCTCAAGTCATTTAAACGCGTCGTTCTGATTACCTAATTATGGTTAGGTTATATTAAGCAAAGTGTGTGTAGTACATGACGCTAGATAAGTGTGGCGCGTTATAAGTCTCTTTAACGCGCTGTTTCGATTGCCATAGATTTTTATGTCGCGTCTCAAGTCTATTTATCGCGTTCTTCCGATTACCGAAGCATGGTTAGGGTATTTTACGCAAAGTGTGCGTGAAAAGTGACTCTAAATTAATATGTCACGACTCAAGTCTCTTTAACGCGTGTTCCGATTACCTAAGCATGGTTAGGTTATATTACGCAACGTGTGCGTGAAAAGTGACGCTAGATTAGTATGTCGCATCTCAAGTCTCTGTAACGCGTCGTTCCGATTACCTAAGCATGATTAGATTATATTACGCATAGTCTGCGTGAAAAGTGAAGGTAGATTAGTATCACCCGTTTCAAGTCTCTTTAACGCGTCGTTCTGATTACCTAAGCATGGTTAGGTTATATTGCGCAAAGTGTGCGTGAAAAGTAACAATAGATTAGTATTTCACGTCTGAAGTCTCTTTAACGCTCTGTTCCGATTACCTAAGCATGTTTTGGGTATATTACGCAAAGTGTGCGTGAAAAGTGACGCTAAATTAGTATATCACGTCTCAAGTCTCTTCAACGCGTGTTCTGAATACCTAAGCCTGGTTAGGTTATATTACGCATAGTGTGAGTGAAAAGTGATACTAGATTAGTATATTCATCTCAAGTCTCTTTAACGTGTCGTTCTGATTACCTAAGCTTGGTTTGGGTATATTACGCAAAGTGTGCGTGAAAAGTGACGCTAGATTAGCAAAGCCACGTACGAGCGAGTTTATAGCTCTGTTATCAACCCAATGAATGGGGCTGATATGTGGGAAACAGACCCAAACCCCTTCAATATCATACTCCCACCCTCACCAGTGCAACAAAAGAAGAGAGGGAGAAAGGCAAAGGTAAGGCGAAGCACAAGCACAAGCGAAGAGGGCCAAGTTATCACGCAAGGGGCGTCAGCAAGTTAAGTGTAGCGAATATGGACAGTTTGGCCACAATATAAGGAAACAATTAAAGGAAAGAGGTCAAGCTTCGGGTGGAGATGAACAACAACCATCTATAAATGAAGGTGAAGGACCAATAGCAGAAAGTGAAGTACAGATTCCCGACATAAGTAACATTCTCAAATTTCGGTTGCTTGTGTAAGTAAAATCTCCCTTCTAAATGTGTTTTTGTTGTAGGCTACTAGTCAAGTGCCGCATGCGTTGGTGTCTGGCCGAGGAATTGGGTGCCACGTCGACAAAAAACGAAAAAACGACGATTTTTGGTCTTATGGGGTTTTGTGAGCTCCGCCACAAAGATCAGGGGGTTTAGCGCCCGTTTTTAAACATCAGGGGGTTTAGCGCCCCTATGGGTGATTATTAGCCAAATTAGTATGTTGCGTGTCAAGTCCCTTTAACGCGTGTTCCAATTAACTAAGCATGGTTAGGTTATATTATGCAAAGTGTGCATGAAAAGTGACGCTAGATTAGTATGTCTAGTCTCAAGTCTCTTTAATGTGTCGTTCTGATAATAAGCATGTTTAGGTTATATTACGCAAAGTGTGCTTGGAAAGTGGCGTTAGATTAGTATGTCGTGTCTCAAGTCTCTTAACGCGTCGTTCCATTACTTAAGCTTAGTTAGGTTACATTACGCAAAGTGTGCATAAAAAGTGACGTTAAATTAGTATGACTGAAGTCTCTTTGACTCGTCGTTTCAATTACCATGCATATGTCGCATTACAAGCGTCTCTAACGCGTCGTTTTGATTACCTAAGCATGTTTAGGTTATATCATACGAAGTTTGCGTGAAAAGTGACAATTGATCATTATGTCGCCTCTCAAGTCTCTTTAATGTGTCGTTTCAATTTCTATGCATATGTTGCGTCACAAATCTCTCTAACTCGTCATTCCGATTACCTAAGCATGGTTTGGTTATATTACGCAAAGTGTCTGTGAAATGTGATGCTAGATTTGTATGTCGAGTTACAAGCCTCTTTAACGCGTCGTTCCAGTTACCTAAGCATGGTTAGGTTATATTACGCAAAGTGTGGGTGAAAAGTGACGCTAGATTAGTATGTCGCGTCACAAGTCTCTCTAATGCGTCGTCCCGACTACCTAAGCATGGTTAGGTTATATTACGCAAAGTGTGCGTGATAAGTGACACTAGATTAGTATGTCGCGTCTCAATTCTCTTTAATGCGTCGTTCCTATTATGAAAGCATGGTTAGGGTATATTATGCAAAGTGTGAAAAGCGACAATTGATTATTATGTCGCGTTTCAAGTCTATTTAACGCGTCGTTACGATTACCATGCTTATGTCGCGTCACAAGTCTCTCTAACGCGTCGTTCCGATTACCTAAATATGGTTTGCTTATATAAACGCAAAGTGGGCGTGAAAAGTGACAATAGATGTATGTCGCGTCTCAAGTCTCTTTTACGCGTCGTTCTGATTACCTAAGTATGGTTAGGGTATTTTACGCAAAGTGTACGTGAAAAGTGACGCAAAATTAGTATGTCGTATCTCAAGTCTCTTTAACGCGTGTTCCGATTACCTTAACATAGTTATGTTATATTACGCAAAATGTGCGTGAAAAGTGGCGCTAGATTAGTATGTCGTGTCCCATGTCTCTTTAATGCCTCGTTCTGATTACATAAGCATGGTTAGGTTATATATGCAAAGTGTGCGTAAAAAGTGACGCTAGATTAGTATGTCGCATCTTAAGTCTGTTTACGCGTCGTTCCTATTACCTAAGAATGGTTAGGTTATATTACGCAAAGTCTGCGTGAAAAGTGACGGTAGATTAGTAAAACTCGTTTCAAGTCTCTTGAACGCATCGTTACGATTACCTAATCATGGTTAGGTTATATTACCCAAAGTGTGCATAGAAAGTGACTCTAGATTAACATGTCGCTTCTCAAGTCTCTTTAACGCGTCGTTCCGATTACCTAGGCATGGTTAGCTTATATTACGCTAAGTGTGCGTGAAGAGTGACGCAAAATTAGTATTGTGCCTCTCAAGTCTCTTTAATGTGTCGTTTGGATTACCATGCTTATGTCGCGTCATAGGTCTCTCTAATTCGTCGTTTCGATTACCTAAGAATGGTTAGGTTATATTATGCATAGTGTGCGTGAAAAGTGATGCTAGATTTGTATGTCGAGTCATAAGTCTCTTTAACGCGTCGTTCTGATTACCTAAGCATAGTTAGGTTAAATTACGCAAAGTTTACGTGAAAAGTGATGCAAAATTAGTATGTCATGTCTCGATAACGAGTCGTTCAAATTACCTAATCATGGTTAGGTTATATTACGCAAAGTGTGCCTGAAAAGTGACGCTAGATTAGTTGTCGCGTCTCAAGTCTCTTTAATGCGTCGTTCCGATTACCAAAGCATGGTTAGGTTATATTGCGCAAAGTGTGCGTGAAAAGTATGGTTAGGTCGTTCCCATTACCAAAGCATGGTTAGGTTATATTTACCAAAGTGTGCTTGAAAAGTGACAATAGACGTGTCGTTTCAATTACCATGCTTATGTCGCGTCACAGGTCTCTCTAACTCCTCGTTCTGATTACCTAAGCATGGTTAGGTTATATTACACAAAGTGTGCGTGAAAATTGATGCTAGATTTGTTGGTCGAGTCACAAGCCTGTTTTACCCATCGTTCCAATTACCTGAGCATGGTTAGGTTATATTACGCAAAGTGTGTATTAAAAAGTGGCGCTAGATCAGTATGTCGCGTCTCAAGTCTCTTTAGTGCGTCGTTCCGATTTCCTAAGCATGGTTAGGTTATATTACGCATAAAGTGAATGAATAGTAATGATGGATTAGTACGTCGCGTCTCAAGTCTCTTTAACGCGTCGTTTCGATTACCATACTTATGTCGCTTAACAAGCGTCTCTAACACGACGTTCTGATTACCGAAGCATGGTTAGGTTATATTATGCAAAGTGTGCGTGAAAACTCACAATTGATTATTATGTCACATCTCAAGTCTCTTTAACGTGTTGTCCCGATTACCTAAGCATGGTTAAGGTATTTTACGCAAAGTGTGCGCGAAAAGTAACGCTAAATTAGTATGTCACATATCAAGTCTCTTTTACGCGTGTTCTGATTACCTAAGCATGGTTAGGTTATATTTCACAAAGTGTGCGTGAAAAGTGACGCTAGATTAGTATGTCGCCTCTCAAGTCTCTATGACGCGTCATTCTGATTACCAAAGCATGGTTAGGTTATATTACGCAATGTGTGCGTGAAAAGTGAAGCTAGATTAGTATGTCGCGTTTGAAATCTCTTTAACGCGTCGTTCCAATTACCTAAGCATGGTTAGGTTATATTATGCAAAGTTTGCGTGAAAAGTGACGCTAGATTAGTATATCGTGTCTCAAGTCTCTTCAACGCGTGTTCTGATTACCTAAGCATGGTTAGGTTATATTACACAAAGTGTGCGTGAAAAGTGACGCTAGATTACTATGTCCTGTCTCAAGCCTCTTTAACGAGTAGTTCCGATTTCCTAAGCATGGTTATGTTATAATACACAAAGTGTGCGTGAAAAGTGATGCTAGATTACTATGTACTGTCTCAAGTCTCTTTAATGTGTCGTTCCGATTAACTAAGCATGGTTAGGTTATATTACGCTTAGTGTGCATGAAAAGTGATGCTACATTAGTATGTAGTGTCTCAAGTCTCTTTAACGCGTCGTTCCGATTACCTATGCATGGTTAGCATATAATACGCTAAGTGTGCGTAAAACGTAACAATGCTAGGTTAGTATGTCGTGTCTCAAGTCTCTTTAACGTGTCGTTCCGATTACTAAGCATGGTTAGGTTATTTTACGCAATGCGTGCGAGAAAAGAGACGCTAGATTAGTATGTCGTGTCTCAAGTCTCTTTAACGTGTGTTCCGATTAGTATGTTGCATCACAAGTCCCTTTAACGCGTCAATCCAATTACCTAAGCATGGTTAAGTTATTATGGAAAATGTGCTTGATAAGTAACGCTAGATTAGTATGTTGCGTCTCAAGTCTACCTAACCATGGTTAGGTTATATTACGCAGTGTTCGCGAAAAGTGACAATTGATTAGTATGTCGCATCTCAAGTCTCTTTAATGCGGCGTTCTGATTACCTATTGTTAGGTTATTTTACGTAAAATGTGCGTGAAAAGTGACGCTAGATTAGTATGTTGTGTCTCAAGTCTCTTTAACGCGTCGTTCTGATTACCTATAGTTATGTTATTTTACGCAAAGTGTGCGTGAAAAGTAAAGATGGAATTGTATGTCGCGTCTCAAGTCTCTTTGACGTGTGTTCCGATTACCTAAGCATGGTTAGGTTATTTTACGCAAGTTGTGCGTGAAAAGTGACCCTAGATTAGTATGTCGCGTCATTCCGATTGCCTAAGCATGGTTAGGTTATATTACGCAAATTGTGTGTGAAAAGTGACGCTAGATTAGTCTCAGGTATCTTTAACGTATCGTTCCGATTACCTATGCATGGTTAGATTATATTGCGAAACTGTGCGTGAAAAGTGACGCTAGATTTGTATGTCGTGTCACAAGTCTCACTGGCACGCCGTTCCGATTACCTAAGCATGGTTAGGTTATATTACGCAAAGTGTGTGTGAAAAGTGACACTAGATTAGTATGTCTCACAAGTTTGTCTAACGCGTCGTTCCGACTACCTAAGCATGGTTAGGTTATATTGCGCAAAGTGTGCATGAAAAGTTACGCTAGATTAGTATGTCGCGTCACAGGTCTCTCTAACGCGTCGTTCCGATTACCTAAGCATGGTTAGGTTATATTTTGCGTGCGTGGAAAGTGACGCTACTTTAGTATGTCGCGTCTGAAGTTTCTTTAACGCGTAGTTCCGATTACCAAAGTGTGGTTAGCTTATATTACGCTAAGTTTGCATGAAAAGTGACGCTAGATTAGTATGTCGTGTCTCAAGTTTCTTTAACTTGTCGTGCCGATTACCTAAGCATGGTTAGGTTATGTTTCAAAGTGTGTTTTAAAAGTGACGCTAGATTTGCATGTCGCATCACAAGTCTCTCTAACGCGTTGTTTAAATTACCTAATCATGGTTAGGTTATATTATGCAAAGCGTGCATGAAAAGTGACGATAGATAAGTATGTCGCGTCTCAAGTCACTTTAAAGAGTCGTTCCGATTACCTAAGAATGGTTAGGTATTATTACGCAAAGTGTGCGTGAAAAGGGATGCTAGATTTGTATGTCGAGTCACAACTCGCTTTTACGGTCGTCTGATTACCTAAGCATGGTTAGGTTATATTACGCAAAGTGTGCGTAAAAAGTGAAGCTAGATTAAGTATGTCGCGTCACAAGTCTCTCTAACGCGTCGTTTCAATTACCATGCTTATGTCGCGTCACAAGTCTCTCTAACGCGTCGTTCCGATTATATAAGCAGGGTTAGGTTGTATTACGCAAAGTGTGAGTGATAAGTGACATTAGATTAATATGTCTAGCACAAGTCTCTCTAACGCGTCGTTCCGATTACCTAAGCATGGTTAGCTTATATTACGCATACTGTGCGTGAAAAGTGACGCTTGATTAGTATGTCGCATCACAAGTTTTTCTAACGCTTCGTTCCGATTACCTAAGCATGGTTAGGTTATAGTACGTAAAATGTGCCTGAAAAGTGACGCTAGATTAGTATGTCACGTCACAAGTCTCTCTAATGCGTCGTTCCAATTAAATAAGCATGGTTAGGTTATATTACACAAAGTGTGCATGAAAAGTGACGCTAGATTAGTATGTCGCGTCTCAAGTCTCTTTAATGCGTTGTTTCGATTTCCATACTTATGTTGCATCGCAAGTCTCTCTAGCACGTCACGCCGATTACCTGAGCATGGTTAGGTTTTAATACGCAAAGTGTGCGTGAAAAGTGAAAATAGATTAGTATGTCGCGTCCCAAGTCTCTTTAACGCGTCGTTGCGATTACCTAAGCGTGGTTAAATTCTATTACGCAAAGAGTGCATGAATAGTGACTCTAGATTAGTATGTCGCATCTCAAGTCTCTTTAACGCGTCGTTCCGATTGCCGAAGCATGGTTAGGTTATATTACGCCAAGTGCGCATTAAAAGTGTCGCAAGATTAGTATGTCGCATCACAAATCTCTTTAACGCTTCGTTTCGATTACCTAAGCATGGTTCGGTTATATTACGCAAAGTGTGGATAAAAAGTGACGCTTGATTAGTATGGCGCGTCTCAAGTCTCTTTAACGAGTTGTTTTGATTACCATGCTTATGTCACGTTATAAGTCTCTCTAATGCGTCGTTCTAATTACCTAAGCATGGTTAGCTTATATTACGTAAAGTTTGCGTGAAAAGTGACTTTAGATTAGTATGTCGTGTCTCGAGTCCTTTTAACGCATCGTTCTGATTACGTAAGCATGGTTAGGTTATATTACACAAAATGTGCGTGAAAAGTTACGTTAAATTTGTATCGCGTCTTAAGTCTCTTTAACGCGTCGTTTTGATTACCTAATATGTTGCATCTTAACTCAGATCAACGCGTTGTTTTGATCACCTAAGCTTAGGTTATATTACGGAAAGTGTGCGTGAAAAGTGACGCTAGATTTTGTATGTCGCGTCACAAGTCTCTTCAACGCGCCGTTCCGATAACTTAAGCATGATTAGGTTATATTACCCAAAGTATGCGTGAAAAGTGACCCTAGATTTGTATGTCGCGTCATAAGTCTCTTTAATGTGCTCTTCCGATAACCTAAGCATGGTTAGGTTATATTACGCAAAGTGTGTGTGAAAAGTGACCCTAGATTAGTATGTCGTGTCACAAGCCTATATAACGCGTCGTTTCGATTAACTAAGCATGGTTAGATTATATTAAGCAAAGTGTGCGTGAAAATTGACTCTAGATGTCGCGTCTTAAGTCTCTTTAACGCGTAGTTTCGATTACCTAAGCATGGTTAGCTTATATTATGCTAAGTGTGCGTGAAAAGTGACGCTAGATTATTAGATCGCTTCTCAAGTCTCTTTAATGCGTCGTTCCGATTACCTAACCATGGTTAGGTTATATTACGCAAAGTGTGCTTGAAAAGTGACAATATATTTGTATGTCGCATCTCAAGTCTCTTTAACGCGCCGTTTCTATTACAATGCTTATGTCGCATCACAAGTCTCCCTAAAGCGTCGTTCTGATTACCTAAGCATGGTTAGGTTATACAACGTAAAGTGTGCGTGAAAAGTGACAATATATTTGCACGTCACTTCTCAAGTCTCTTTAACGCATCATTCTGATTACCTAAGCATGATTAGGTTATACTACGCCAAGTGCGCGTTTAAAGTGTTGCTAGATTAGTATATCGTATCACAAGTCTCTTTAACGCATCGTTCCGAATACCTAAGCATGGTTAAGTTATTTTACGAAATCTGTGCGTAAAAAGTGATGCTAGATTACTATGTCACGTCTCAAGTCTCTTTAATGCACTATTTCAATTACCATGCTTATGTCACGTTACAAGTTTCTCTAACGCGACGTTTCGATAACCAAAGCATGGTTAGGTTATATTACGAAAAGTGTGCGTGAGAAGTGACAATAGATTAGTATGCCGTATCTCAAGTCACTTAAACGCGTTGATCCGATTACCTAAGCATGGTTAGGTTATATTACGAAAAGTGTGCGTGAAAAGTGACGCTAGATTAGTATGTCGCGTCTCAAGTCTCTTTAACGCGTCGTTCGGATTACGTAAGCATGGTAAGGCTATATTACGCAATATGTGCGTGACAAGTGACGCTAGATTAGTATGGCATGTCTCAAGTCTCTTTAACGCGTCATTTCGATTACCTAAGCGTGGTTAGGTTATATTATGTAAAGTGTGCATAAAAAGTTACGCTAGATTAGTATGTCGCATCTCAAATCTCTTTAACGCGTCTTTCCGATTACCTAAGCATGGTTAGGTTATCTTATGCAATGTGTGCGTGAAAAGTGAGGCTAGATTAGCATGTCGCGTCTCAAGTCTCTTTAACGCGTCGTTCTAATCATCTAAGCATTGTTAGGTTATATTACGCCAAGTGTGCGTATAAAGTGACGCTAGATTAGTATGGCGCGTAATAACGCGCCGTTTCAATTACCATGTTTATGTCACGTCACACGTCTCTCTAATGTGTTAAGCATGGTTA
This sequence comes from Mercurialis annua, assembly GCF_937616625.2. NCBI lineage: Eukaryota > Viridiplantae > Streptophyta > Magnoliopsida > Malpighiales > Euphorbiaceae > Mercurialis > Mercurialis annua. The sequence goes on along the minus strand of NC_065577.1, from coordinate 22,240,144 downwards.
GGTTATATTACGCAAAGTGTGCTTGAAAAGTGACGCTAGATATGTATGTCGCGTCAGAAATCTCTGTACCGCATCGTTTCGATTACCTAAGCATGGTTAGGTTATATCACGCAAAGTGTGTGTAAAAAGTGACGCTAGATTAGTATGTCGCGTCACAAGTCTCTCGAACATGTTATACCTATCACCTAAGCATAGTTAGGTTATATTACGCAAAGTGTGCGTGAAAAGTGACGGTAGATTAGTATGTCGCGTCACAAGTCTCTCTAACGCGTCGTTCCGATTACCTAATTATAATTATGTTATATTACGCAAAGTGTGCGTGAAAAGTGACTCTAGATTAGTATGTCGCATCTCAAGTCTCTTTAACTCATCGTTCCGATTACCTAAGCATGGTTACGTTATATTACGCCAAGTGCACGCTAAAAGTGTCGCTAGATTAGTATGTCGCGTCACAAGTCTCTTTAATGCGTCCTTCCGGTTTCCTAAGCATGGTGGTTATATTACGAATAGTGTGCGTAAAATGTGACGCTAGATTAATATGGCGCGTCTCAAGTCTCTTTTATGCGTCGTTTCGATTACCATGCTTATGTCACGTTACAAGTCTCTCAAACGCGTAGTTCCGATTACCTAAGCATGGTTAGGTAATATTATGCGAAGTGTGCGTGAAAATTGACAATAGATTAGTGTGACGTGTCTCAAGTCAATTTAACGCGTTGTTCCGATTACCTAAGCATAATTAGGTTATTTTACGCAATTGTGCGTGAAAAGTGATGCTAGATTAGTATGTCGCGTCTCAAGTCTCTTTAACGCGTCTTTCCTATTACCAAAGCATGGTTAGGTTATACTACGTAGAGTGTGTGTGAAAAGTGACGCTTGATTTGTATGTCACGTCACAAGTCTCTCTAACGCGTCGTTCCGATTACCTATGCATGGTTAGGTTATATTATGCAAAGTGTGCGTGGAAAGTGATAGTAGATTAGTATGTCGCATCTCAAGTCTCTTTAACGCGTCGTTCCGATTACCTAAGCATGGTTAGGTTATGTTACGCCAAGTGCGCTTTAAAAGTGCTGCTAGATTAGTATGTCGCGTCACAAGTCTCTTTAACTCGTCGTTCCGATTACCTAGGCATGGTTAGGTTATATTATGCAAATTATGCGTGAAAACCGACGCTAGATTAGTATCTCGCGTCTCAAGTGTCTTTAATGCATCGTTCTGATTAACTAAGCATGGTTAGGTTATATTACGCAAAGTGTGCGTGAAAAGTGACGATAGATTAGTATGTCGCGTCTCAAGTCACCTTAAAGCATCATTCCGACTACCTAAGCATGGTTAGGTTATATTACGCAAAGAGTGCGTCAATAGTGACGCTAGATTAGTATGTCCCGTCTTACGTCTCTTTAACGCGTCATTCCGATTACTTAAGAACAATTCGGTTATATTATGCCAAGTGCGCATTAAAAGTGCCTCTAGATTAGTATGTCGTGTCACAAGTCTTTTTAACGCGTCGTTCCAATTATCTAAGCATGGTTACGTTATATTATGCAAAGTGTTCATGAAAACTAACGCTAGATTTGTATGTCGCGTCACAAGTCTCTAACGCGTCGTTCCGATTATCTAAGCATGGTTAGGTTATATTACGCAAAGTGTGCGTAATAAGTGACGCTAGATTAGTATGTTGCGCACAAGTCTCTCTAACGCGTCGTCCCGATTACGTAAGCATGGTTAGCTTATATTACGCAGAGTGTGCGTGAAAGGTGATGCTAGATTATTATGTCACATCTCAAGTCTCTTTAACGTGTTGTCCCGATTACCTAAGCATGGTTAAGGTATTTTACACAAAGTGTGCGCGAAAAGTAACGCTAAATTAGTATGTCACATATCAAGTCTCTTTTACGCGTGTTCTGATTACCTAAGCATGGTTAGGTTATATTTCACAAAGTGTGCGTGAAAAGTGACGCTAGATTAGTATGTCGCCTCTCAAGTCTCTATGACGCGTCATTCTGATTACCAAAGCATGGTTAGGTTATATTACGCAATGTGTGCGTGAAAAGTGAAGCTAGATTAGTATGTCGCGTTTGAAATCTCTTTAACGCGTCGTTCCAATTACCTAAGCATGGTTAGGTTATATTATGCAAAGTTTGCGTGAAAAGTGACGCTAGATTAGTATATCGTGTCTCAAGTCTCTTCAACGCGTGTTCTGATTACCTAAGCATGGTTAGGTTATATTACACAAAGTGTGCGTGAAAAGTGACGCTAGATTACTATGTCCTGTCTCAAGCCTCTTTAACGAGTAGTTCCGATTTCCTAAGCATGGTTACGTTATAATACACAAAGTGTGCGTGAAAAGTGATGCTAGATTACTATGTACTGTCTCAAGTCTCTTTAATGTGTCGTTCCGATTAACTAAGCATGGTTAGGTTATATTACGCTTAGTGTGCATGAAAAGTGATGCTACATTAGTATGTAGTGTCTCAAGTCTCTTTAACGCGTCGTTCCGATTACCTATGAATGGTTAGCATATAATACGCTAAGTGTGCGTAAAACGTAGCAATGCTAGGTTAGTATGTCGTGTCTCAAGTCTCTTTAACGTGTCGTTCCGATTACTAAGCATGGTTAGGTTATATTACGCAATGCGTGCGAGAAAAGAGACGCTAGATTAATATGTCGTGTCTCAAGTCTCTTTAACGTGTGTTCCGATTAGTATGTTGCATCACAAGTCCCTTTAACGCGTCATTCCAATTACCTAAGCATGGTTAAGTTATTATGGAAAATGTGCTTGATAAGTAACGCTAGATTAGTATGTTGCGTCTCAAGTCTACCTAACCATGGTTAGGTTATATTACGCTGTGTTCGCGAAAAGTGACAATTGATTAGTATGTCGCATCTCAAGTCTCTTTAATGCGGCGTTCTGATTACCTATTGTTAGGTTATTTTACGTAAAGTGTGCGTGAAAAGTGACGCTAGATTAGTATGTTGTGTCTCAAGTCTCTTTAACGCGTCGTTCTGATTACCTATAGTTAGGTTATTTTACGCAAAGTGTGCGTGAAAAGTAAAGATGGAATTGTATGTCGCGTCTCAAGTCTCTTTGACCTGTGTTCCGATTACCTAAGCATGGTTAGGTTATTTTACGCAAGTTGTGCGTGAAAAGTGACCCTAGATTAGTATGTCGCGTCGTTCCGATTGCCTAAGCATGGTTAGGTTATATTACGCAAATTGTGTGTGAAAAGTGACGCTAGATTAGTCTCAGGTATCTTTAACGCATCGTTCCGATTACCTATGCATGGTTAGATTATATTGCGAAACTGTGCGTGAAAAGTGACGCTAGATTTGTATGTCGTGTCACAAGTCTCACTGGCACGCCGTTCCGATTACCTAATCATGGTTAGGTTATATTACGCAAAGTGTGTGTGAAAAGTGACACTAGATTAGTATGTCTCACAAGTTTGTCTAACGCGTCGTTCCGACTACCTAAGCATGGTTAGGTTATATTGCGCAAAGTGTGCATGAAAAGTTACGCTAGATTAGTATGTCGCGTCACAGGTCTCTCTAACGCGTCGTTCCGATTACCTAAGCATGGTTAGGTTATATTTTGCGTGCGTGGAAAGTGACGCTACTTTAGTATGTCGCGTCTGAAGTTTCTTTAACGCGTAGTTCCGATTACCAAAGTGTGGTTAGCTAATATTACGCTAAGTTTGCATGAAAAGTGACGCTAGATTAGTATGTCGTGTCTCAAGTTTCTTTAACTTGTCGTGCCGATTACCTAAGCATGGTTAGGTTATGTTACTCAAAGTGTGTTTTAAAAGTGACGCTAGATTTGCATGTCGCATCACAAGTCTCTCTAACGCGTTGTTTAAATTACCTAATCATGGTTAGGTTATATTATGCAAAGCGTGCATGAAAAGTGACGATAGATAAGTATGTCGCGTCTCAAGTCACTTTAAAGAGTCGTTCCGATTACCTAAGCATGGTTAGGTATTATTACGCAAAGTGTGCGTGAAAAGGGATGCTAGATTTGTATGTCGAGTCACAACTCGCTTTTACGGTCGTCTGATTACCTAAGCATGGTTAGGTTATATTACGCAAAGTGTGCGTAAAAAGTGAAGCTAGATTAAGTATGTCGCGTCACAAGTCTCTCTAACGCGTCGTTTCAATTACCATGCTTATGTCGCGTCACAAGTCTCTCTAACGCGTCGTTCCGATTATATAAGCAGGGTTAGGTTGTATTACGCAAAGTGTGAGTGATAAGTGACATTAGATTAATATGTCTAGCACAAGTCTCTCTAACGCGTCGTTCCGATTACCTAAGCATGGTTAGCTTATATTACGCATACTGTGCGTGAAAAGTGACGCTTGATTAGTATGTCGCATCACAAGTTTTTCTAACGCTTCGTTCCGATTACCTAAGCATGGTTAGGTTATAGTACGTAAAATGTGCCTGAAAAGTGACGCTAGATTAGTATGTCACGTCACAAGTCTCTCTAATGCGTCGTTCCAATTAAATAAGCATGGTTAGGTTATATTACACAAAGTGTGCATGAAAAGTGACGCTAGATTAGTATGTCGCGTCTCAAGTCTCTTTAATGCGTTGTTTCGATTTCCATACTTATGTTGCATCGCAAGTCTCTCTAGCACGTCACGCCGATTACTTGAGCATGGTTAGGTTTTAATACGCAAAGTGTGCGTGAAAAGTGAAAATAGATTAGTATGTCGCGTCCCAAGTCTCTTTAACGCGTCGTTGCGATTACCTAAGCGTGGTTAAATTCTATTACGCAAAGAGTGCATGAATAGTGACTCTAGATTAGTATGTCGCATCTCAAGTCTCTTTAACGCGTCGTTCCGATTGCCGAAGCATGGTTAGGTTATATTACGCCAAGTGCGCATTAAAAGTGTCGCAAGATTAGTATGTCGCATCACAAATCTCTTTAACGCTTCGTTTCGATTACCTAAGCATGGTTCGGTTATATTACGCAAAGTGTGGATAAAAAGTGACGCTTGATTAGTATGGCGCGTCTCAAGTCTCTTTAACGAGTTGTTTTGATTACCATGCTTATGTCACGTTATAAGTCTCTCTAATGCGTCGTTCTAATTACCTAAGCATGGTTAGCTTATATTACGTAAAGTTTGCGTGAAAAGTGACTTTAGATTAGTATGTCGTGTCTCGAGTCCTTTTAACGCATCGTTCTGATTACGTAAGCATGGTTTGATTATATTACACAAAATGTGCGTGAAAAGTTACGTTAAATTTGTATCGCGTCTTAAGTCTCTTTAACGCGTCGTTTTGATTACCTAATATGTTGCATCTTAACTCAGATCAACGCGTTGTTTTGATCACCTAAGCTTAGGTTATATTACGGAAAGTTTGCGTGAAAAGTGACGCTAGATTTTGTATGTCGCGTCACAAGTCTCTTCAACGCGCCGTTCCGATAACTTAAGCATGATTAGGTTATATTACCCAAAGTATGCGTGAAAAGTGACAATAGATTAGTATGTCGCATCTCAAGTCACTTTAACGCGTTGATCCGATTACCTAAGCATGGTTAGGTTATATTACGAAAAGTGTGCGTGAAAAGTGACGCTAGATTAGTATGTCGCGTCTCAAGTCTCTTTAACGCGTCGTTCGGATTACGTAAGCATGGTAAGGCTATATTACGCAATATGTGCGTGACAAGTGACGCTAGATTAGTATGGCATGTCTCAAGTCTCTTTAACGCGTCATTTCGATTACCTAAGCGTGGTTAGGTTATATTATGTAAAGTGTGCATAAAAAGTTACGCTAGATTAGTATGTCGCATCTCAAATCTCTTTAACGCGTCTTTCCGATTACCTAAGCATGGTTAGGTTATCTTATGCAATGTGTGCGTGAAAAGTGAGGCTAGATTAGCATGTCGCGTCTCAAGTCTCTTTAACGCGTCGTTCTAATCATCTAAGCATTGTTAGGTTATATTACGCCAAGTGTGCGTATAAAGTGACGCTAGATTAGTATGGCGCGTAATAACGCGCCGTTTCAATTACCATGTTTATGTCACGTCACACGTCTCTCTAATGTGTTAAGCATGGTTAGGTTATATTACGCAAAGTGTGCTTGAAAAGTGACGCTAGATATGTATGTCGCGTCAGAAATCTCTGTACCGCATCGTTTCGATTACCTAAGCATGGTTAGGTTATATCACGCAAAGTGTGTGTAAAAAGTGACGCTAGATTAGTATGTCGCGTCACAAGTCTCTCGAACATGTTATACCTATCACCTAAGCATAGTTAGGTTATATTACGCAAAGTGTGCGTGAAAAGTGACGGTAGATTAGTATGTCGCGTCACAAGTCTCTCTAACGCGTCGTTCCGATTACCTAATTATAAGTATGTTATATTACGCAAAGTGTGCGTGAAAAGTGACTCTAGATTAGTATGTCGCATCTCAAGTCTCTTTAACTCATCGTTTCGATTACCTAAGCATGGTTACATTATATTACGCCAAGTGCACGCTAAAAGTGTCGCTAGATTAGTATGTCGCGTCACAAGTCTCTTTAATGCGTCCTTCCGGTTTCCTAAGCATGGTGGTTATATTACGAATAGTGTGCGTAAAATGTGACGCTAGATTAATATGGCGCGTCTCAAGTCTCTTTTATGCGTCGTTTCGATTACCATGCTTATGTCACGTTACAAGTCTCTCAAACGCGTAGTTCCGATTACCTAAGCATGGTTAGGTAATATTATGCGAAGTGTGCGTGAAAATTGACAATAGATTAGTGTGACGTGTCTCAAGTCAATTTAACGCGTTGTTCCGATTACCTAAGCATAATTAGGTTATTTTACGCAATTGTGCGTGAAAAGTGATGCTAGATTAGTATGTCGCGTCTCAAGTCTCTTTAACGCGTCTTTCCTATTACCAAAGCATGGTTAGGTTATACTACGTAGAGTGTGTGTGAAAAGTGACGCTTGATTTGTATGTCACGTCACAAGTCTCTCTAACGCGTCGTTCCGATTACCTATGCATGGTTAGGTTATATTATGCAAAGTGTGCGTGGAAAGTGATAGTAGATTAGTATGTCGCATCTCAAGTCTCTTTAACGCGTCGTTCCGATTACCTAAGCATGGTTAGGTTATGTTACGCCAAGTGCGCTTTAAAAGTGCTGCTAGATTAGTATGTCGCGTCACAAGTCTCTTTAACTCGTCGTTCCGATTACCTAGGCATGGTTAGGTTATATTATGCAAATTATGCGTGAAAACCGACGCTAGATTAGTATCTCGCGTCTCAAGTGTCTTTAATGCATCGTTCTGATTAACTAAGCATGGTTAGGTTATATTACGCAAAGTGTGCGTGAAAAGTGACGATAGATTAGTATGTCGCGTCTCAAGTCACCTTAAAGCATCATTCCGACTACCTAAGCATGGTTAGGTTATATTACGCAAAGAGTGCGTCAATAGTGACGCTAGATTAGTATGTCCCGTCTTACGTCTCTTTAACGCGTCATTCCGATTACTTAAGAACAATTCGGTTATATTATGCCAAGTGCGCATTAAAAGTGCCTCTAGATTAGTATGTCGTGTCACAAGTCTTTTTAACGCGTCGTTCCAATTATCTAAGCATGGTTACGTTATATTATGCAAAGTGTTCATGAAAACTAACGCTAGATTTGTATGTCGCGTCACAAGTCTCTAACGCGTCGTTCCGATTATCTAAGCATGGTTAGGTTATATTACGCAAAGTGTGCGTAATAAGTGACGCTAGATTAGTATGTTGCGCACAAGTCTCTCTAACGCGTCGTCCCGATTACGTAAGCATGGTTAGCTTATATTACGCAGAGTGTGCGTGAAAGGTGATGCTAGATTATTATGTCACATCTCAAGTCTCTTTAACGTGTTGTCCCGATTACCTAAGCATGGTTAAGGTATTTTACACAAAGTGTGCGCGAAAAGTAACGCTAAATTAGTATGTCACATATCAAGTCTCTTTTACGCGTGTTCTGATTACCTAAGCATGGTTAGGTTATATTTCACAAAGTGTGCGTGAAAAGTGACGCTAGATTAGTATGTCGCCTCTCAAGTCTCTATGACGCGTCATTCTGATTACCAAAGCATGGTTAGGTTATATTACGCAATGTGTGCGTGAAAAGTGAAGCTAGATTAGTATGTCGCGTTTGAAATCTCTTTAACGCGTCGTTCCAATTACCTAAGCATGGTTAGGTTATATTATGCAAAGTTTGCGTGAAAAGTGACGCTAGATTAGTATATCGTGTCTCAAGTCTCTTCAACGCGTGTTCTGATTACCTAAGCATGGTTAGGTTATATTACACAAAGTGTGCGTGAAAAGTGACGCTAGATTACTATGTCCTGTCTCAAGCCTCTTTAACGAGTAGTTCCGATTTCCTAAGCATGGTTACGTTATAATACACAAAGTGTGCGTGAAAAGTGATGCTAGATTACTATGTACTGTCTCAAGTCTCTTTAATGTGTCGTTCCGATTAACTAAGCATGGTTAGGTTATATTACGCTTAGTGTGCATGAAAAGTGATGCTACATTAGTATGTAGTGTCTCAAGTCTCTTTAACGCGTCGTTCCGATTACCTATGAATGGTTAGCATATAATACGCTAAGTGTGCGTAAAACGTAGCAATGCTAGGTTAGTATGTCGTGTCTCAAGTCTCTTTAACGTGTCGTTCCGATTACTAAGCATGGTTAGGTTATATTACGCAATGCGTGCGAGAAAAGAGACGCTAGATTAATATGTCGTGTCTCAAGTCTCTTTAACGTGTGTTCCGATTAGTATGTTGCATCACAAGTCCCTTTAACGCGTCATTCCAATTACCTAAGCATGGTTAAGTTATTATGGAAAATGTGCTTGATAAGTAACGCTAGATTAGTATGTTGCGTCTCAAGTCTACCTAACCATGGTTAGGTTATATTACGCTGTGTTCGCGAAAAGTGACAATTGATTAGTATGTCGCATCTCAAGTCTCTTTAATGCGGCGTTCTGATTACCTATTGTTAGGTTATTTTACGTAAAGTGTGCGTGAAAAGTGACGCTAGATTAGTATGTTGTGTCTCAAGTCTCTTTAACGCGTCGTTCTGATTACCTATAGTTAGGTTATTTTACGCAAAGTGTGCGTGAAAAGTAAAGATGGAATTGTATGTCGCGTCTCAAGTCTCTTTGACCTGTGTTCCGATTACCTAAGCATGGTTAGGTTATTTTACGCAAGTTGTGCGTGAAAAGTGACCCTAGATTAGTATGTCGCGTCGTTCCGATTGCCTAAGCATGGTTAGGTTATATTACGCAAATTGTGTGTGAAAAGTGACGCTAGATTAGTCTCAGGTATCTTTAACGCATCGTTCCGATTACCTATGCATGGTTAGATTATATTGCGAAACTGTGCGTGAAAAGTGACGCTAGATTTGTATGTCGTGTCACAAGTCTCACTGGCACGCCGTTCCGATTACCTAATCATGGTTAGGTTATATTACGCAAAGTGTGTGTGAAAAGTGACACTAGATTAGTATGTCTCACAAGTTTGTCTAACGCGTCGTTCCGACTACCTAAGCATGGTTAGGTTATATTGCGCAAAGTGTGCATGAAAAGTTACGCTAGATTAGTATGTCGCGTCACAGGTCTCTCTAACGCGTCGTTCCGATTACCTAAGCATGGTTAGGTTATATTTTGCGTGCGTGGAAAGTGACGCTACTTTAGTATGTCGCGTCTGAAGTTTCTTTAACGCGTAGTTCCGATTACCAAAGTGTGGTTAGCTAATATTACGCTAAGTTTGCATGAAAAGTGACGCTAGATTAGTATGTCGTGTCTCAAGTTTCTTTAACTTGTCGTGCCGATTACCTAAGCATGGTTAGGTTATGTTACTCAAAGTGTGTTTTAAAAGTGACGCTAGATTTGCATGTCGCATCACAAGTCTCTCTAACGCGTTGTTTAAATTACCTAATCATGGTTAGGTTATATTATGCAAAGCGTGCATGAAAAGTGACGATAGATAAGTATGTCGCGTCTCAAGTCACTTTAAAGAGTCGTTCCGATTACCTAATCATGGTTAGGTATTATTACGCAAAGTGTGCGTGAAAAGGGATGCTAGATTTGTATGTCGAGTCACAACTCGCTTTTACGGTCGTCTGATTACCTAAGCATGGTTAGGTTATATTACGCAAAGTGTGCGTAAAAAGTGAAGCTAGATTAAGTATGTCGCGTCACAAGTCTCTCTAACGCGTCGTTTCAATTACCATGCTTATGTCGCGTCACAAGTCTCTCTAACGCGTCGTTCCGATTATATAAGCAGGGTTAGGTTGTATTACGCAAAGTGTGAGTGATAAGTGACATTAGATTAATATTTCTAGCACAAGTCTCTCTAACGCGTCGTTTCGATTACCTAAGCATGGTTAGCTTATATTACGCATACTGTGCGTGAAAAGTGACGCTTGATTAGTATGTCGCATCACAAGTTTTTCTAACGCTTCGTTCCGATTACCTAAGCATGGTTAGGTTATAGTACGTAAAATGTGCCTGAAAAGTGACGCTAGATTAGTATGTCACGTCACAAGTCTCTCTAATGCGTCGTTCCAATTAAATAAGCATGGTTAGGTTATATTACACAAAGTGTGCATGAAAAGTGACGCTAGATTAGTATGTCGCGTCTCAAGTCTCTTTAATGCGTTGTTTCGATTTCCATACTTATGTTGCATCTTAAGTCTCTCTAGCACGTCACGCCGATTTCCTGAGCATGGTTAGGTTTTAATACGCAAAGTGTGCGTGAAAAGTGAAAATAGATTAGTATGTCGCGTCCCAAGTCTCTTTAACGCGTCGTTCCGATTACCTAAGCGTGGTTAAATTCTATTACGCAAAGAGTGCATGAATAGTGACTCTAGATTAGTATGTCGCATCTCAAGTCTCTTTAACGCGTCGTTCCGATTGTCGAAGCATGGTTAGGTTATATTACGCCAAGTGCGCATTAAAAGTGTCGCAAGATTAGTATGTCGCATCACAAATCTCTTTAACGCTTCGTTTCGATTACCTAAGCATGGTTCGGTTATATTACGCAAAGTGTGGATAAAAAGTGACGCTTGATTAGTATGGCGCGTCTCAAGTCTCTTTAACGAGTTGTTTTGATTACCATGCTTATGTCACGTTATAAGTCTCTCTAATGCGTCGTTCTAATTACCTAAGCATGGTTAGCTTATATTACGTAAAGTTTGCGTGAAAAGTGACTTTAGATTAGTATGTCGTGTCTCGAGTCCTTTTAACGCATCGTTCTGATTACGTAAGCATGGTTAGGTTATATTACACAAAATGTGCGTGAAAAGTTACGTTAAATTTGTATCGCGTCTTAAGTCTCTTTAACGCGTCGTTTTGATTACCTAATATGTTGCATCTTAACTCAGATCAACGCGTTGTTTTGATCACCTAAGCTTAGGTTATATTACGGAAAGTTTGCGTGAAAAGTGACGCTAGATTTTGTATGTCGCGTCACAAGTCTCTTCAACGCGCCGTTCCGATAACTTAAGCATGATTAGGTTATATTACCCAAAGTATGCGTGAAAAGTGACCCTAGATTTGTATGTCGCGTCATAAGTCTCTTTAATGTGCTCTTCCGATAACCTAAGCATGGTTAGGTTATATTACGCAAAGTGTGTGTGAAAAGTGACCCTAGATTAGTATGTCGTGTCACAAGCCTATATAACGCGTCGTTTCGATTAACTAAGCATGGTTAGATTATATTAAGCAAAGTGTGCGTGAAAATTGACTCTAGATGTCGCGTCTTAAGTCTCTTTAACGCGTAGTTTCGATTACCTAAGCATGGTTAGCTTATATTATGCTAAGTGTGCGTGAAAAGTGACGCTAGATTATTATATCGCTTCTCAAGTCTCTTTAATGCGTCGTTCCGATTACCTAACCATGGTTAGGTTATATTACGCAAAGTGTGCTTGAAAAGTGACAATATATTTGTATGTCGCATCTCAAGTCTCTTTAACGCGCCGTTTCTATTACAATGCTTATGTCGCATCACAAGTCTCCCTAAAGCGTCGTTCTGATTACCTAAGCATGGTTAGGTTATACAACGTAAAGTGTGCGTGAAAAGTGACAATATATTTGCACGTCACTTCTCAAGTCTCTTTAACGCATCATTCTGATTACCTAAGCATGATTAGGTTATACTACGCCAAGTGCGCGTTTAAAGTGTTGCTAGATTAGTATATCGTATCACAAGTCTCTTTAACGCATCGTTCCGAATACCTAAGCATGGTTAAGTTATTTTACGAAATCTGTGCGTCAAAAGTGATGCTAGATTACTATGTCACGTCTCAAGTCTCTTTAATGCACTATTTCAATTACCATGCTTATGTCACGTTACAAGTTTCTCTAACGCGACGTTTCGATAACCAAAGAATGGTTAGGTTATATTACGAAAAGTGTGCGTGAGAAGTGACAATAGATTAGTATGTCGTATCTCAAGTCACTTTAACGCGTTGATCCGATTACCTAAGCATGGTTAGGTTATATTACGAAAAGTGTGCGTGAAAAGTGACGCTAGATTAGTATGTCGCGTCTCAAGTCTCTTTAACGCGTCGTTCGGATTACGTAAGCATGGTAAGGATATATTACGCAATATGTGCGTGACAAGTGACGCTAGATTAGTATGGCATGTCTCAAGTCTCTTTAACGCGTCATTTCGATTACCTAAGCGTGGTTAGGTTATATTATGTAAAGTGTGCATAAAAAGTTATGCTAGATTAGTATGTCGCATCTCAAATCTCTTTAACGCGTTTTTCCGATTACCTAAGCATGGTTAGGTTATCTTATGCAATCTGTGCGTGAAAAGTGAGGCTAGATTAGCATGTCGCGTCTCAAGTCTCTTTAACGCGTCGTTCTAATCATCTAAGCATTGTTAGGTTATATTACGCCAAGTGTGCGTATAAAGTGACGCTAGATTAGTATGGCGCGTAATAACGCGCCGTTTCAATTACCATGTTTATGTCACGTCACACGTCTCTCTAATGTGTTGTTCCGATTAACTAAGCATGGTTAGGTTATATTACGCAAAGTGTGCATGAAAAGTGACGCTAGATATGTATGTCGCGTCAGAAATCTCTGTACCGCATCGTTTCGATTAGCTAAGCATGGTTAGGTTATATCACGCAAAGCGTGTGTAAAAAGTGACGCTAGATTAGTATGTCGCGTCACAAGTCTCTCGAACATGTTATACCTATCACCTAAGCATAGTTAGGTTATATTACGCAAAGTGTGCGTGAAAAGTGACGGTAGATTAGTATGTCGCGTCACAAGTCTCTCTAACGCGTCATTCCGATTACCTAATTATAAGTATGTTATACTACGCAAAGTGTGCGTGAAAAGTGACTCTAGATTAGTATGTCGCATCTCAAGTCTCTTTAACTCATCGTTTCGATTACCTAAGCATGGTTACGTTATATTACGCCAAGTGCACGCTAAAAGTGTCGCTAGATTAGTATGTCGCGTCACAAGTCTCTTTAATGCGTCCTTCCGGTTTCCTAAGCATGGTGGTTATATTACGAATAGTGTGCGTAAAATGTGACGCTAGATTAATATGGCGCGTCTCAAGTCTCTTTAATGCGTCGTTTCGATTACCATGCTTATGTCACGTTACAAGTCTCTCAAACGCGTAGTTCCGATTACCTAAGCATGGTTAGGTAATATTATGCGAAGTGTGCGTGAAAATTGACAATAGATTAGTGTGACGTGTCTCAAGTCAATTTAACGCGTTGTTCTGATTACCTAAGCATAATTAGGTTATTTTACGCAATTGTGCGTGAAAAGTGATGCTAGATTAGTATGTCGCGTCTCAAGTCTCTTTAACGCGTCTTTCCTATTACCAAAGCATGGTTAGGTTATACTACGTAGAGTGTGTGTGAAAAGTGACGCTTGATTTGTATATCGCGTCACAAGTCTCTTTAACGCGTCATTCCGATTACCTAAGCAGGGTTAGGTTATATTACGCAAAGTGTGTGTGAAAAGTGATGCTCAATTAGTATATCGCGTAAAACAACTCCCTAACGTGTCGTTCCGATTACCTAAGCATGGTTAGGTTATATCACGAAAAGTGTGCGTGAAAAGTGACGCTAGATTAGTAAGTCGCGTCAGAAGTCTCTCTAACGCGTCGTTCTGATTACCTAAGCATGGTTAGCTTAGGTTACACAAAGTGTGATTGAAAAATGACGCTAGATTAATATGTCGCATCTCAAGTCTCTTTAACGCGTCATTTCAATTACCATGCTTATGTTACATCAGAAGTCTCTCTAACTCGTCGTTCCGATTACCTATCGATGGTTAGGGTATATCACGAAAAGTGTGGGTGAAAAGTGACGCTATAATAGTAAGTTGCGTCAGAAGTCTCTCTAACGCGTCGTTTTGATACGTAAGCATGGTTAGGTTATATTTCGCAAAATGTGCGTGAAAAGGGACACCAGATTAGTATCTCGCGTCTCAGGTCTCTTTAACGCGTCATTTCTATTACCATGCTTATTTCGCGTCACAAGTCTCTTTGTCGCGTAGTTCCGAGGCAAAGTGTGCGTCAAAAGTGACACTAGATTAGTATGTCACGTCACAAGTCTCTCTAACGCGTCGTTCCGATTACCTATGCATGGTTAGGTTATATTATGCAAAGTGTGCGTGGAAAGTGATAGTAGATTAGTATGTCGCATCTCAAGTCTCTTTAACGCGTCGTTCCGATTACCTAAGCATGGTTAGGTTATGTTACGCCAAGTGCGCTTTAAAAGTGCTGCTAGATTAGTATGTCGCGTCACAAGTCTCTTTAACTCGTCGTTCCGATTACCTAGGCATGGTTAGGTTATATTATGCAAATTATGCGTGAAAACCGACGCTAGATTAGTATCTCGCGTCTCAAGTGTCTTTAATGCATCGTTCTGATTAACTAAGCATGGTTAGGTTATATTACGCAAAGTGTGCGTGAAAAGTGACGATAGATTAGTATGTCGCGTCTCAAGTCACCTTAAAGCATCATTCCGACTACCTAAGCATGGTTAGGTTATATTACGCAAAGAGTGCGTCAATAGTGATGCTAGATTAGTATGTCCCGTCTTACGTCTCTTTAACGCGTCATTCCGATTACTTAAGCACAATTCAGTTATATTATGCCAAGTGCGCATTAAAAGTGCCTCTAGATTAGTATGTCGTGTCACAAGTCTTTTTAACGCGTCGTTCACATTATCTAAGCATGGTTACGTTATATTATGCAAAGTGTTCATGAAAACTAACGCTAGATTTGTATGTCGCGTCACAAGTCTCTAACGCGTCGTTCCGATTATCTAAGCATGGTTAGGTTATATTACGCAAAGTGTGCGTAATAAGTGATGCTAGATTAGTATGTTGCGCACAAGTCTCTCTAACGCGTCGTCCCGATTACGTAAGCATGGTTAGCTTATATTACGCAGAGTGTGCGTGAAAGTTGATGCTAGATTATTATGTCACATCTCAAGTCTCTTTAACGTGTTGTCCCGATTACCTAAGCATGGTTAAGGTATTTTACGCAAAGTGTGCGCGAAAAGTAACGCTAAATTAGTATGTCACATATCAAGTCTCTTTTACGCGTGTTCTGATTACCTAAGCATGGTTAGGTTATATTTCACAAAGTGTGCGTGAAAAGTGACGCTAGATTAGTATGTCGCCTCTCAAGTCTCTATGACGCGTCATTCTGATTACCAAAGCATGGTTAGGTTATATTACGCAATGTGTGCGTGAAAAGTGAAGCTAGATTAGTATGTCGCGTTTGAAATCTCTTTAACGCGTCGTTCCAATTACCTAAGCATGGTTAGGTTATATTATGCAAAGTTTGCGTGAAAAGTGACGCTAGATTAGTATATCGTGTCTCAAGTCTCTTCAACGCGTGTTCTGATTACCTAAGCATGGTTAGGTTATATTACACAAAGTGTGCGTGAAAAGTGACGCTAGATTACTATGTCCTGTCTCAAGCCTCTTTAACGAGTAGTTCCGATTTCCTAAGCATGATTACGTTATAATACACAAAGTGTGCGTGAAAAGTGATGCTAGATTACTATGTACTGTCTCAAGTCTCTTTAATGTGTCGTTCCGATTAACTAAGCATGGTTAGGTTATATTACGCTTAGTGTGCATGAAAAGTGATGCTACATTAGTATGTAGTGTCTCAAGTCTCTTTAACGCGTCGTTCCGATTACCTATGCATGGTTAGCATATAATACGCTAAGTGTGCGTAAAACGTAACAATGCTAGATTAGTATGTCGCGTCTCAAGTCTCTTTAACTCATCGTTTCGATTACCTAAGCATGGTTACGTTATATTACGCCAAGTGCACGCTAAAAGTGTCGCTAGATTAGTATGTCGCGTCACAAGTCTCTTTAATGCGTCCTTCCGGTTTCCTAAGCATGGTGGTTATATTACGAATAGTGTGCGTAAAATGTGACGCTAGATTAATATGGCGCGTCTCAAGTCTCTTTAATGCGTCGTTTCGATTACCATGCTTATGTCACGTTACAAGTCTCTCAAACGCGTAGTTCCGATTACCTAAGCATGGTTAGGTAATATTATGCGAAGTGTGCGTGAAAATTGACAATAGATTAGTGTGACGTGTCTCAAGTCAATTTAACGCGTTGTTCTGATTCCCTAAGCATAATTAGGTTATTTTACGCAATTGTGCGTGAAAAGTGATGCTAGATTAGTATGTCGCGTCTCAAGTCTCTTTAACGCGTCTTTCCTATTACCAAAGCATGGTTAGGTTATACTACGTAGAGTGTGTGTGAAAAGTGACGCTTGATTTGTATGTCGCGTCACAAGTCTCTTTAACGCGTCATTCCGATTACCTAAGCAGGGTTAGGTTATATTACGCAAAGTGTGTGTGAAAAGTGATGCTCAATTAGTATATCGCGTAAAACAACTCCCTAACGTGTCGTTCCGATTACCTAAGCATGGTTAGGTTATATCACGAAAAGTGTGCGTGAAAAGTGACGCTAGATTAGTAAGTCGCGTCAGAAGTCTCTCTAACCCGTCGTTCTGATTACCTAAGCATGGTTAGGTTAGGTTACACAAAGTGTGATTGAAAAATGACGCTAGATTAATATGTCGCATCTCAAGTCTCTTTAACGCGTCATTTCAATTACCATGCTTATGTTACATCAGAAGTCTCTCTAACTCGTCGTTCCGATTACCTATCGATGGTTAGGGTATATCACGAAAAGTGTGGGTGAAAAGTGACGCTATAATAGTAAGTTGCGTCAGAAGTCTCTCTAACGCGTCGTTTTGATACGTAAGCATGGTTAGGTTATATTTCGCAAAATGTGCGTGAAAAGGGACACCAGATTAGTATCTCGCGTCTCAGGTCTCTTTAACGCGTCATTTCTATTACCATGCTTATTTCGCGTCACAAGTCTCTTTGTCGCGTAGTTCCGAGGCAAAGTGTGCGTCAAAAGTGACACTAGATTAGTATGTCACGTCACAAGTCTCTCTAACGCGTCGTTCCGATTACCTATGCATGGTTAGGTTATATTATGCAAAGTGTGCGTGGAAAGTGATAGTAGATTAGTATGTCGCATCTCAAGTCTCTTTAACGCGTCGTTCCGATTACCTAAGCATGGTTAGGTTATGTTACGCCAAGTGCGCTTTAAAAGTGCTGCTAGATTAGTATGTCGCGTCACAAGTCTCTTTAACTCGTCGTTCCGATTACCTAGGCATGGTTAGGTTATATTATGCAAATTATGCGTGAAAACCGACGCTAGATTAGTATCTCGCGTCTCAAGTGTCTTTAATGCATCGTTCTGATTAACTAAGCATGGTTAGGTTATATTACGCAAAGTGTGCGTGAAAAGTGACGATAGATTAGTATGTCGCGTCTCAAGTCACCTTAAAGCATCATTCCGACTACCTAAGCATGGTTAGGTTATATTACGCAAAGAGTGCGTCAATAGTGACGCTAGATTAGTATGTCCCGTCTTACGTCTCTTTAACGCGTCATTCCGATTACTTAAGCACAATTCGGTTATATTATGCCAAGTGCGCATTAAAAGTGCCTCTAGATTAGTATGTCGTGTCACAAGTCTTTTTAACGCGTCGTTCACATTATCTAAGCATGGTTACGTTATATTATGCAAAGTGTTCATGAAAACTAACGCTAGATTTGTATGTCGCGTCACAAGTCTCTAACGCGTCGTTCCGATTATCTAAGCATGGTTAGGTTATATTACGCAAAGTGTGCGTAATAAGTGATGCTAGATTAGTATGTTGCGCACAAGTCTCTCTAACGCGTCGTCCCGATTACGTAAGCATGGTTAGCTTATATTACGCAGAGTGTGCGTGAAAGTTGATGCTAGATTATTATGTCACATCTCAAGTCTCTTTAACGTGTTGTCCCGATTACCTAAGCATGGTTAACGTATTTTACGCAAAGTGTGCGCGAAAAGTAACGCTAAATTAGTATGTCACATATCAAGTCTCTTTTACGCGTGTTCTGATTACCTAAGCATGGTTAGGTTATATTTCACAAAGTGTGCGTGAAAAGTGACGCTAGATAAGTATGTCACCTCTCAAGTCTCTATGACGCGTCATTCTGATTACCAAAGCATGGTTAGGTTATATTACGCAATGTGTGCGTGAAAAGTGAAGCTAGATTAGTATGTCGCGTTTGAAATCTCTTTAACGCGTCGTTCCAATTACCTAAGCATGGTTAGGTTATATTATGCAAAGTTTGCGTGAAAAGTGACGCTAGATTAGTATATCGTGTCTCAAGTCTCTTCAACGCGTGTTCTGATTACCTAAGCATGGTTAGGTTATATTACACAAAGTGTGCGTGAAAAGTGACGCTAGATTACTATGTCCTGTCTCAAGCCTCTTTAACGAGTAGTTCCGATTTCCTAAGCATGGTTACGTTATAATACACAAAGTGTGCGTGAAAAGTGATGCTAGATTACTATGTACTGTCTCAAGTCTCTTTAATGTGTCGTTCCGATTAACTAAGCATGGTTAGGTTATATTACGCTTAGTGTGCATGAAAAGTGATGCTACATTAGTATGTAGTGTCTCAAGTCTCTTTAACGCGTCGTTCCGATTACCTATGAATGGTTAGCATATAATACGCTAAGTGTGCGTAAAACGTAGCAATGCTAGGTTAGTATGTCGTGTCTCAAGTCTCTTTAATGTGTCGTTCCGATTACTAAGCATGGTTAGGTTATATTACGCAATGCGTGCGAGAAAAGAGACGCTAGATTAATATGTCGTGTCTCAAGTCTCTTTAACGTGTGTTCCGATTAGTATGTTGCATCACAAGTCCCTTTAACGCGTCATTCCAATTACCTAAGCATGGTTAAGTTATTATGGCAAATGTGCTTGATAAGTAACGCTAGATTAGTATGTTGCGTCTCAAGTCTACCTAACCATGGTTAGGTTATATTACGCTGTGTTCGCGAAAAGTGACAATTGATTAGTATGTCGCATCTCAAGTCTCTTTAATGCGGCGTTCTGATTACCTATTGTTAGGTTATTTTACGTAAAGTGTGCGTGAAAAGTGACGCTAGATTAGTATGTTGTGTCTCAAGTCTCTTTAACGCGTCGTTCTGATTACCTATAGTTAGGTTATTTTACGCAAAGTGTGCGTGAAAAGTAAAGATGGAATTGTATGTCGCGTCTCAAGTCTCTTTGACGTGTGTTCCGATTACCTAAGCATGGTTAGGTTATTTTACGCAAGTTGTGCGTGAAAAGTGACCCTAGATTAGTATGTCGCGTCGTTCCGATTGCCTAAGCATGGTTAGGTTATATTACGCAAATTGTGTGTGAAAAGTGACGCTAGATTAGTCTCAGGTATCTTTAACGCATCGTTCCAATTACCTATGCATGGTTAGATTATATTGCGAAACTGTGCGTGAAAAGTGACGCTAGATTTGTATGTCGTGTCACAAGTCTCACTGGCACGCCGTTCCGATTACCTAAGCATGGTTAGGTTATATTACGCAAAGTGTGTGTGAAAAGTGACACTAGATTAGTATGTCTCACAAGTTTGTCTAACGCGTCGTTCCGACTACCTAAGCATGGTTAGGTTATATTGCGCAAAGTGTGCATGAAAAGTTACGCTAGATTAGTATGTCGCGTCACAGGTCTCTCTAACGCGTCGTTCCGATTACCTAAGCATGGTTAGGTTATATTTTGCGTGCGTGGAAAGTGACGCTACTTTAGTATGTCGCGTCTGAAGTTTCTTTAACGCGTAGTTCCGATTACCAAAGTGTGGTTAGCTTATATTACGCTAAGTTTGCATGAAAAGTGACGCTAGATTAGTATGTCGTGTCTCAAGTTTCTTTAACTTGTCGTGCCGATTACCTAAGCATGGTTAGGTTATGTTACTCAAAGTGTGTTTTAAAAGTGACGCTAGATTTGCATGTCGCATCACAAGTCTCTCTAATGCGTTGTTTAAATTACCTAATCATGGTTAGGTTATATTATGCAAAGCGTGCATGAAAAGCGACGATAGATAAGTATGTCGCGTCTCAAGTCACTTTAAAGAGTCGTTCCGATTACCTAAGCATGGTTAGGTATTATTACGCAAAGTGTGCGTGAAAAGGGATGCTAGATTTGTATGTCGAGTCACAACTCGCTTTTACGGTCGTCTGATTACCTAAGCATGGTTAGGTTATATTACGCAAAGTGTGCGTAAAAAGTGAAGCTAGATTAAGTATGTCGCGTCACAAGTCTCTCTAACGCGTCGTTTCAATTACCATGCTTATGTCGCGTCACAAGTCTCTCTAACGCGTCGTTCCGATTATATAAGCAGGGTTAGGTTGTATTACGCAAAGTGTGAGTGATAAGTGACATTAGATTAATATGTCTAGCACAAGTCTCTCTAACGCGTCGTTCCGATTACCTAAGCATGGTTAGCTTATATTACGCAGACTGTGCGTGAAAAGTGACGCTTGATTAGTATGTCGCATCACAAGTTTTTCTAACGCTTCGTTCCGATTACCTAAGCATGGTTAGGTTATAGTACGTAAAATGTGCTTGAAAAGTGACGCTAGATTAGTATGTCACGTCACAAGTCTCTCTAATTCGTCGTTCCAATTAAATAAGCATGGTTAGGTTATATTACACAAAGTGTGCATGAAAAGTGACGCTAGATTAGTATGTCGCGTCTCAAGTCTCTTTAATGCGTTGTTTCGATTTCCATACTTATGTTGCATCGCAAGTCTCTCTAGCACGTCACGCCGATTACCTGAGCATGGTTAGGTTTTAATACGCAAAGTGTGCGTGAAAAGTGAAAATAGATTAGTATGTCGCGTCCCAAGTCTCTTTAACGCGTCGTTCCGATTACCTAAGCGTGGTTAAATTCTATTACGCAAAGAGTGCATGAATAGTGACTCTAGATTAGTATGTCGCATCTCAAGTCTCTTTAACGCGTCGTTCCGATTGCCGAAGCATGGTTAGGTTATATTACGCCAAGTGCGCATTAAAAGTGTCGCAAGATTAGTATGTCGCATCACAAATCTCTTTAACGCTTCGTTTCGATTACCTAAGCATGGTTCGGTTATATTACGCAAAGTGTGGATAAAAAGTGACGCTTGATTAGTATGGCGCGTCTCAAGTCTCTTTAACGAGTTGTTTTGATTACCATGCTTATGTCACGTTATAAGTCTCTCTAATGCGTCGTTCTAATTACCTAAGCATGGTTAGCTTATATTACGTAAAGTTTGCGTGAAAAGTGACTTTAGATTAGTATGTCGTGTCTCGAGTCCTTTTAACGCATCGTTCTGATTACGTAAGCATGGTTAGGTTATATTACACAAAATGTGCGTGAAAAGTTACATTAAATTTGTATCGCGTCTTAAGTCTCTTTAACGCGTCGTTTGGATTACCTAATATGTTGCATCTTAACTCAGATCAACGCGTTGTTTTGATCACCTAAGCTTAGGTTATATTACGGAAAGTGTGCGTGAAAAGTGACGCTAGATTTTGTATGTCGCGTCACAAGTCTCTTCAACGCGCCGTTCCGATAACCTAAGCATGATTAGGTTATATTACCCAAAGTATGCGTGAAAAGTGACCCTAGATTTGTATGTCGCGTCATAAGTCTCTTTAATGTGCTCTTCCGATAACCTAAGCATGGTTAGGTTATATTACGTAAAGTGTTTGTGAAAAGTGACCCTAGATTAGTATGCCGTGTCACAAGCCTATATAACGCGTCGTTCCGATTAACTAAGCATGGTTAGATTATATTAAGCAAAGTGTGCGTGAAAATTGACTCTAGATGTCGCGTCTTAAGTCTCTTTAACGCGTAGTTTCGATTACCTAAGCATGGTTAGCTTATATTATGCTAAGTGTGCGTGAAAAGTGACGCTAGATTATTATATCGCTTCTCAAGTCGCTTTAATGCGTCGTTCCGATTACCTAACCATGGTTAGGTTATATTACGCAAAGTGTGCTTGAAAAGTGACAATATATTTGTATGTCGCATCTCAAGTCTCTTTAACGCGCCGTTTCTATTACAATGCTTATGTCGCATCACAAGTCTCCCTAAAGCGTCGTTCTGATTACCTAAGCATGGTTAGGTTATACAACGTAAAGTGTGCGTGAAAAGTGACAATATATTTGCACGTCACTTCTCAAGTCTCTTTAACGCATCATTCTGATTACCTAAGCATGATTAGGTTATACTACGCCAAGTGCGCGTTTAAAGTGTTGCTAGATTAGTATATCGTATCACAAGTCTCTTTAATGCATCGTTCCGAATACCTAAGCATGGTTAAGTTATTTTACGAAATCTGTGCGTAAAAAGTGATGCTAGATTACTATGTCACGTCTCAAGTCTCTTTAATGTACTATTTCAATTACCATGCTTATGTCACGTTACAAGTTTCTCTAACGCGACGTTTCGATAACCAAAGCATGGTTAGGTTATATTACGAAAAGTGTGCGTGAGAAGTGACAATAGATTAGTATGCCGTATCTCAAGTCACTTTAACGCGTTGATCCAATTACCTAAGCATGGTTAGGTTATATTACGAAAAGTGTGCGTGAAAAGTGACGCTAGATTAGTATGTCGCGTCTCAAGTCTCTTTAACGCGTTGTTCGGATTACGTAAGCATGGTAAGGCTATATTACGCAATATGTGCGTGACAAGTGACGCTAGATTAGTATGGCATGTCTCAAGTCTCTTTAACGCATCATTTCGATTACCTAAGCGTGGTTAGGTTATATTATGTAAAGTGTGCATAAAAAGTTACGCTAGATTAGTATGTCGCATCTCAAATCTCTTTAACGCGTCTTTCCGATTACCTAAGCATGGTTAGGTTATCTTATGCAATGTGTGCGTGAAAAGTGAGGCTAGATTAGCATGTCGCGTCTCAAGTCTCTTTAACGCGTCGTTCTAATCATCTAAGCATTGTTAGGTTATATTACGCCAAGTGTGCGTATAAAGTGACGCTAGATTAGTATGGCGCGTAATAACGCGCCGTTTCAATTACCATGTTTATGTCACGTCACACGTCTCTCTAATGTGTTGTTCCGATTAACTAAGCATGGTTAGGTTATATTACGCAAAGTGTGCATAAAAAGTGACGCTAGATTAGTATGTCGCGTCACAAGTCTCTCTAACATGTTATACCTATCACCTAAGCATAGTTAGGTTATATTACGCAAAGTGTGCGTGAAAAGTGACGGTAGATTAGTATGTCGCGTCACAAGTCTCTCTAACGCGTCGTTCCGATTACCTAATTATAAGTATGTTATATTACGCAAAGTGTGCGTGAAAAGTGACTCTAGATTAGTATGTCGCATCTCAAGTCTCTTTAACTCATCGTTTCGATTACCTAAGCATGGTTACGTTATATTACGCCAAGTGCACGCTAAAAGTGTCGCTAGATTAGTATGTCGCATCACAAGTCTCTTTAATGCGTCCTTCCGATTTCCTAAGCATGGTGCTTATATTACGAATAGTGTGCGTAAAATGTGACGCTAGATTAATATGGCGCGTCTCAAGTCTCTTTAATGCGTCGTTTCGATTACCATGCTTATGTCACGTTACAAGTCTCTCAAACGCGTAGTTCCGATTACCTAAGCATGGTTAGGTAATATTATGCGAAGTGTGCGTGAAAATTGACAATAGATTAGTGTGACGTGTCTCAAGTCAATTTAACGCGTTGTTCCGATTACCTAAGCATAATTAGGTTATTTTACGCAATTGTGCGTGAAAAGTGATGCTAGATTAGTATGTCGCGTCTCAAGTCTCTTTAACGCGTCTTTCCTATTACCAAAGCATGGTTAGGTTATACTACGTAGAGTGTGTGTGAAAAGTGACGCTTGATTTGTATGTCGCGTCACAAGTCTCTTTAACGCGTCATTCCGATTACCTAAGCAGGGTTAGGTTATATTACGCAAAGTGTGTGTGAAAAGTGATGCTCGATTAGTATATCGCGTAAAACAACTCCCTAACGTGTCGTTCCGATTACCTAAGCATGGTTAGGTTATATCACGAAAAGTGTGCATGAAAAGTGACGCTAGATTAGTAAGTCGCGTCAGAAGTCTCTCTAACGCGTCGTTCTGATTACCTAAGCATGGTTAGGTTATATTACGCAAAGTGTGCTTGAAAAATGACGCTAGATTAATATGTCGCATCTCAAGTCTCTTTAACGCGTCATTTCAATTACCATGCTTATGTTACATCAGAAGTCTCTCTAACTCGTCGTTCCGATTACCTATCGATGGTTAGGGTATATCACGAAAAGTGTGGGTGAAAAGTGACGCTATAATAGTAAGTTGCGTCAGAAGTCTCTCTAACGCGTCGTTTTAATACGTAAGCATGGTTAGGTTATATTTCGCAAAATGTGCGTGAAAAGGGACACCAGATTAGTATCTCGCGTCTCAGGTCTCTTTAACGCGTCATTTCTATTACCATGCTTATTTCGCGTCACAAGTCTCTTTGTCGCGTAGTTCCGAGGCAAAGTGTGCGTCAAAAGTGACACTAGATTAGTATGTCACGTCACAAGTCTCTCTAACGCGTCGTTCCGATTACCTATGCATGGTTAGGTTATATTATGCAAAGTGTGCGTGGAAAGTGATAGTAGATTAGTATGTCGCATCTCAAGTCTCTTTAACGCGTCGTTCCGATTACCTAAGCATGGTTAGGTTATGTTACGCCAAGTGCGCTTTAAAAGTGCTGCTAGATTAGTATGTCGCGTCACAAGTCTCTTTAACTCGTCGTTCCGATTACCTAGGCATGGTTAGGTTATATTATGCAAATTATGCGTGAAAACCGACGCTAGATTAGTATCTCGCGTCTCAAGTGTCTTTAATGCATCGTTCTGATTAACTAAGCATGGTTAGGTTATATTCCGCAAAGTGTGCGTGAAAAGTGACGATAGATTAGTATGTCGCGTCTCAAGTCACCTTAAAGCATCATTCCGACTACCTAAGCATGGTTAGGTTATATTACGCAAAGAGTGCGTCAATAGTGACGCTAGATTAGTATGTCCCGTCTTACGTCTCTTTAACGCGTCATTCCGATTACTTAAGCACAATTCGGTTATATTATGCCAAGTGCGCATTAAAAGTGCCTCTAGATTAGTATGTCGTGTCACAAGTCTTTTTAACGCGTCGTTCCAATTATCTAAGCATGGTTACGTTAAATTATGCAAAGTGTTCATGAAAACTAACGCTAGATTTGTATGTCGCGTCACAAGTCTCTAACGCGTCGTTCCGATTATCTAAGCATGGTTAGGTTATATTACGCAAAGTGTGCGTAATAAGTGACGCTAGATTAGTATGTTGCGCACAAGTCTCTCTAACGCGTCGTCCCGATTACGTAAGCATGGTTAGCTTATATTACGCAGAGTGTGCGTGAAAGGTGATGCTAGATTAGTATGTCGCATCACAAGTTTCTCTAACGCTTCGTTCCGATTATCTAAGCATTGTTAGGTTATATTACGGAAAGTGTGCGTGAAAAGTGACAATAGAATAGTATGTTAGGTCTCAAGTCTCTTGAATGCGTCGTTCCGATTACCCAAGCATGGTTTGGTTATATTACGTCAAGTGCGCGTTAAAAGTGCCACTAGATTTAGTATGTCGCTTCTCAAAACTCTTAAACTCGTTGTTCCAATTACCTAAGAATGATTAGGTTATATTACGCAAAGTGTGTGTGAAAAGCGACGCTAGATTAGTATGTCGCGTCACAAGTCTCTCTAACGCGTCGTTCCGATT
Source organism: Mercurialis annua (assembly GCF_937616625.2). Classification (NCBI taxonomy): domain Eukaryota; kingdom Viridiplantae; phylum Streptophyta; class Magnoliopsida; order Malpighiales; family Euphorbiaceae; genus Mercurialis; species Mercurialis annua. The sequence continues at coordinate 22,213,959 of NC_065577.1, read as the reverse complement.
ACCTAAGCATGGTTAGGTTATATTACGTAAAGTGTGCGTGAAAAGTCATAATGAATTTATTTAACGCGTCGTTCCGATTACACTTATAGTTATGTTATATTACGCCAAGTGCACGCTAAAAGTGTCGATAGATTAGTATGTCGCGTCACAAGTCTCTTTAATGCGTCCTTCCGATTTCCTAAGCATGGTGGTTATATTACGAATAGTGTGCGTAAAATGTGAAGCTAGATTAATATGGCGCGTCTCAAGTCTCTTTAATGCGTCGTTTCGATTACCATGCTTATGTCACGTTACAAGTCTCTCAAACGCGTAGTTCCGATTACCTAAGTATGGTTAGGTAATATTATGCAAAGTGTGCGTGAAAATTGACAATAGATTAGTGTGACGTGTCTCAAGTCAATTTAACGCGTTGTTCCGATTACCTAAGCATAATTAGGTTATTTTACGCAATTGTGCGTGAAAAGTGATGCTAGATTAGTATGTCGCGTCTCAAGTCTCTTTAACGCGTCTTTCCTATTACCAAAGCATGGTTAGGTTATACTACGTAGAGTGTGTGTGAAAAGTGACGCTTGATTTGTATGTCGCGTCACAAGTCTCTTTAACGCGTCATTCCGATTACCTACGCAGGGTTAGGTTATATTACGCAAAGTGTGTGTGAAAAGTGATGCTCGATTAGTATATCGCGTAAAACAACTCCCTAACGTGTCGTTCCGATTACCTAAGCATGGTTAGGTTATATCACGAAAAGTGTGCGTGAAAAGTGACGCTAGATTAGTAAGTCGCGTCAGAAGTCTCTCTAACGCGTCGTTCTGATTACCTAAGCATGGTTAGGTTATATTACTCAAAGTGTGCTTGAAAAATGACGCTAGATTAATATGTCGCATCTCAAGTCTCTTTAACGCGTCATTTCAATTACCATGCTTATGTTACATCAGAAGTCTCTCTAACTCGTCGTTCCGATTACCTATCGATGGTTAGGGTATATCACAAAAAGTGTGGGTGAAAAGTGACGCTATAATAGTAAGTTGCGTCAGAAGTCTCTCTAACGCGTCGTTTTGATACGTAAGCATGGTTAGGTTATATTTCGCAAAATGTGCGTGAAAAGGGACACCAGATTAGTATCTCGTGTCTCAGGTCTCTTTAACGCGTCATTTCTATTACCATGCTTATTTCGCGTCACAAGTCTCTTTGTCGCGTAGTTCCGAGGCAAAGTGTGCGTCAAAAGTGACACTAGATTAGTATGTCACGTCACAAGTCTCTCTAACGCGTCGTTCCGATTACCTATGCATGGTTAGGTTATATTATGCAAAGTGTGCGTGGAAAGTGATAGTAGATTAGTATGTCGCATCTCAAGTCTCTTTAACGCGTCGTTCCGATTACCTAAGCATGGTTAGGTTATGTTACGCCAAGTGCGCTTTAAAAGTGCTGCTAGATTAGTATGTCGCGTCACAAGTCTCTTTAACTCGTCGTTCCGATTACCTAGGCATGGTTAGGTTATATTATGCAAATTATGCGTGAAAACCGACGCTAGATTAGTATCTCGCGTCTCAAGTGTCTTTAATGCATCGTTCTGATTAACTAAGCATGGTTAGGTTATATTACGCAAAGTGTGCGTGAAAAGTGACGATAGATTAGTATGTCGCGTCTCAAGTCACCTTAAAGCATCATTCCGACTACCTAAGCATGGTTAGGTTATATTACGCAAAGAGTGCGTCAATAGTGACGCTAGATTAGTATGTCCCGTCTTACGTCTCTTTAACGCGTCATTCCGATTACTTAAGCACAATTCTGTTATATTATGCCAAGTGCGCATTAAAAGTGCCTCTAGATTAGTATGTCGTGTCACAAGTCTTTTTAACGCGTCGTTCCAATTATCTAAGCATGGTTACGTTATATTATGCAAAGTGTTCATGAAAACTAACGCTAGATTTGTATGTCGCGTCACAAGTCTCTAACGCGTCGTTCCGATTATCTAAGCATGGTTAGGTTATATTACGCAAAGTGTGCGTAATAAGTGACGCTAGATTAGTATGTTGCGCACAAGTCTCTCTAACGCGTCGTCCCGGTTACGTAAGCATGGTTAGCTTATATTACGCAGAGTGTGCGTGAAAGGTGATGCTAGATTAGTATGTCGCATCACAAGTTTCTCTAACGCTTCGTTCCGATTATCTAAGCATTGGTAGGTTATATTACGGAAAGTGTGCGTGAAAAGTGACAATAGAATAGTATGTTAGGTCTCAAGTCTCTTGAATGCGTCGTTCCGATTACCCAAGCATGGTTTGGTTATATTACGTCAAGTGCGCGTTAAAAGTGCCACTAGATTTAGTATGTCGCTTTTCAAAACTCTTAAACTCGTTGTTCCAATTACCTAAGAATGATTAGGTTATATTACGCAAAGTGTGTGTGAAAAGCGACGCTAGATTAGTATGTCGCGTCACAAGTCTCTCTAACGCGTCTTTCCGATTACCTAAGCATGGTTAGGTTATATTACGTAAAGTGTGCGTGAAAAGTCATAATGAATTTATTTAACGCGTCGTTCCGATTACACTTATAGTTACGTTATATTACGCCAAGTGCACGCTAAAAGTGTCGCTAGATTAGTATGTCGCGTCACAAGTCTCTTTAATGCGTCCTTCCGATTTCCTAAGCATGGTGGTTATATTACGAATAGTGTGCGTAAAATGTGACGCTAGATTAATATGGCGCGTCTCAAGTCTCTTTAATGCGTCGTTTCGATTACCATGCTTATGTCACGTTACAAGTCTCTCAAACGCGTAGTTCTGATTACCTAAGTATGGTTAGGTAATATTATGCGAAGTGTGCGTGAAAATTGACAATGGATTAGTGTGACGTGTCTCAAGTCAATTTAACGCGTTGTTCCGATTACCTAAGCATAATTAGGTTATTTTACGCAATTGTGCGTGAAAAGTGATGCTAGATTAGTATGTCGCGTCTCAAGTCTCTTTAACGCGTCTTTCCTATTACCAAAGCATGGTTAGGTTATACTACGTAGAGTGTGTGTGAAAAGTGACGCTTGATTTGTATGTCGCGTCACAAGTCTCTTTAACGCGTCATTCCGATTACCTACGCAGGGTTAGGTTATATTACGCAAAGTGTGTGTGAAAAGTGATGCTCGATTAGTATATCGCGTAAAACAACTCCCTAACGTGTCGTTCCGATTACCTAAGCATGGTTAGGTTATATCACGAAAAGTGTGCGTGAAAAGTGACGCTAGATTAGTAAGTCGCGTCAGAAGTCTCTCTAACGCGTCGTTCTGATTACCTAAGCATGGTTAGGTTATATTACTCAAAGTGTGCTTGAAAAATGACGCTAGATTAATATGTCGCATCTCAAGTCTCTTTAACGCGTCATTTCAATTACCATGCTTATGTTACATCAGAAGTCTCTCTAACTCGTCGTTCCGATTACCTATCGATGGTTAGGGTATATCACGAAAAGTGTGGGTGAAAAGTGACGCTATAATAGTAAGTTGGGTCAGAAGTCTCTCTAACGCGTCGTTTTGATACGTAAGCATGGTTAGGTTATATTTCGCAAAATGTGCGTGAAAAGGGACACCAGATTAGTATCTCGCGTCTCAGGTCTCTTTAACGCGTCATTTCTATTACCATGCTTATTTCGCGTCACAAGTCTCTTTGTCGCGTAGTTCCGAGGCAAAGTGTGCGTCAAAAGTGACACTAGATTAGTATGTCACGTCACAAGTCTCTCTAACGCGTCGTTCCGATTACCTATGCATGGTTAGGTTATATTATGCAAAGTGTGCGTGGAAAGAGATAGTAGATTAGTATGTCGCATCTCAAGTCTCTTTAACGCGTCGTCCCGATTACCTAAGCATGGTTAGGTTATGTTACGCCAAGTGCGCTTTAAAAGTGCTGCTAGATTAGTATGTCGCGTCACAAGTCTCTTTAACTCGTCGTTCCGATTACCTAGGCATGGTTAGGTTATATTATGCAAATTATGCGTGAAAACCGACGCTAGATTAGTATCTCGCGTCTCAAGTGTCTTTAATGCATCGTTCTGATTAACTAAGCATGGTTAGGTTATATTACGCAAAGTGTGCGTGAAAAGTGACGATAGATTAGTATGTCGCGTCTCAAGTCACCTTAAAGCATCATTCCGACTACCTAAGCATGGTTAGGTTATATTACGCAAAGAGTGCGTCAATAGTGACGCTAGATTAGTATGTCCCGTCTTACGTCTCTTTAACGCGTCATTCCGATTACTTAAGCACAATTCGGTTATATTATGCAAAGTGCGCATTAAAAGTGCCTCTAGATTAGTATGTCGTGTCACAAGTCTTTTTAACGCGTCGTTCCAATTATCTAAGCATGGTTACGTTATATTATGCAAAGTGTTCATGAAAACTAACGCTAGATTTGTATGTCGCGTCACAAGTCTCTAACGCGTCGTTCCGATTATCTAAGCATGGTTAGGTTATATTACGCAAAGTGTGCGTAATAAGTGACGCTAGATTAGTATGTTGCGCACAAGTCTCTCTAACGCGTCGTCCCGGTTACGTAGGCATGGTTAGCTTATATTACGCAGAGTGTGCGTGAAAGGTGATGCTAGATTAGTATGTCGCATCACAAGTTTCTCTAACGCTTCGTTCCGATTATCTAAGCATCGTTAGGTTATATTACGGAAAGTGTGCGTGAAAAGTGACAATAGAATAGTATGTTAGGTCTCAAGTCTCTTGAATGCGTCGTTCCGATTACCCAAGCATGGTTTGGTTATATTACGTCAAGTGCGCGTTAAAAGTGCCACTAGATTTAGTATGTCGCTTCTCAAAACTCTTAAACTCGTTGTTCCAATTACCTAAGAATGATTAGGTTATATTACGCAAAGTGTGTGTGAAAAGCGACGCTAGATTAGTATGTCGCGTCACAAGTCTCTCTAACGCGTCGTTCCGATTACCTAAGCATGGTTAGGTTATATTACGTAAAGTGTGCGTGAAAAGTCATAATGAATTTATTTAACGCGTCGTTCCGATTACACTTATAGTTACGTTATATTACGCCAAGTGCACGCTAAAAGTGTCGCTAGATTAGTATGTCGCGTCACAAGTCTCTTTAATGCGTCCTTCCGATTTCCTAAGCATGGTGGTTATATTACGAATAGTGTGCGTAAAATGTGACGCTAGATTAATATGGCGCGTCTCAAGTCTCTTTAATGCGTCGTTTCGATTACCATGCTTATGTCACGTTACAAGTCTCTCAAACGCGTAGTTCCGGTTAACTAAGTATGGTTAGGTAATATTATGCGAAGTGTGCGTGAAAATTGACAATGGATTAGTGTGACGTGTCTCAAGTCAATTTAACGCGTTGTTCCGATTACCTAAGCATAATTAGGTTATTTTATGCAATTGTGCGTGAAAAGTGATGCTAGATTAGTATGTCGCGTCTCAAGTCTCTTTAACGCGTCTTTCCTATTACCAAAGCATGGTTAGGTTATACTACGTAGAGTGTGTGTGAAAAGTGACGCTTGATTTGTATGTCGCGTCACAAGTCTCTTTAACGCGTCATTCCGATTACCTACGCAGGGTTAGGTTATATTACGCAAAGTGTGTGTGAAAAGTAATGCTCGATTAGTATATCGCGTAAAACAACTCCCTAACGTGTCGTTCCGATTACCTAAGCATGGTTAGGTTATATCACGAAAAGTGTGCGTGAAAAGTGACGCTAGATTAGTAAGTCGCGTCAGAAGTCTCTCTAACGCGTCGTTCTGATTACCTAAGCATGGTTAGGTTATATTACTCAAAGTGTGCTTGAAAAATGACGCTAGATTAATATGTCGCATCTCAAGTCTCTTTAACGCGTCATTTCAATTACCATGCTTATGTTACATCAGAAGTCTCTCTAACTCGTCGTTCCGATTACCTATCGATGGTTAGGGTATATCACAAAAAGTGTGGGTGAAAAGTGACGCTATAATAGTAAGTTGCGTCAGAAGTCTCTCTAACGCGTCGTTTTGATACGTAAGCATGGTTAGGTTATATTTCGCAAAATGTGCGTGAAAAGGGACACCAGATTAGTATCTCACGTCTCAGGTCTCTTTAGCGCGTCATTTCTATTACCATGCTTATTTCGCGTCACAAGTCTCTTTGTCGCGTAGTTCCGAGGCAAAGTGTGCGTCAAAAGTGACACTAGATTAGTATGTCACGTCACAACTCTCTCTAACGCGTCGTTCCGATTACCTATGCATGGTTAGGTTATATTATGCAAAGTGTGCGTGGAAAGTGATAGTAGATTAGTATGTCGCATCTCAAGTCTCTTTAACGCGTCGTTCCGATTACCTAAGCATGGTTAGGTTATGTTACGCCAAGTGCGCTTTAAAAGTGCTGCTAGATTAGTATATCGCGTCACAAGTCTCTTTAACTCGTCGTTCCAATTACCTAGGCATGGTTAGGTTATATTATGCAAATTATGCGTGAAAACCGACGCTAGATTAGTATCTCGCGTCTCAAGTGTCTTTAATGCATCATTCTGATTAACTAAGCATGGTTAGGTTATATTACGCAAAGTGTGCGTGAAAAGTGACGATAGATTAGTATGTCGCGTCTCAAGTCACCTTAAAGCATCATTCCGACTACCTAAGCATGGTTAGGTTATATTACGCAAAGAGTGCGTCAATAGTGACGCTAGATTAGTATGTCCCGTCTTACGTCTCTTTAACGCGTCATTCTGATTACTTAAGCACAATTCGGTTATATTATGCCAAGTGCGCATTAAAAGTGCCTCTAGATTAGTATGTCGTGTCACAAGTCTTTTTAACGCGTCGTTCCAATTATCTAAGCATGGTTACGTTATATTACGCAAAGTGTTCATGAAACCTAACGCTAGATTAGTATGTCGCGTCACAAGTCTCTAACGCGTCGTTCCGATTATCTAAGCATGGTTAGGTTATATTACGCAAAGTGTGCGTAATAAGTGACGCTAGATTAGTATGTTGCGCACAAGTCTCTCTAACGCATCGTCCCGATTACGTAAGCATGGTTAGCTTATATTACGCAGAGTGTGCGTGAAAGGTGATGCTAGATTAGTATGTCGCATCACAAGTTTCTCTAACGCTTCGTTCCGATTATCTAAGCATTGTTAGGTTATATTATGGAAAGTGTGCGTGAAAAGTGACAATAGAATAGTATGTCAGGTCTCAAGTCTCTTGAATGCGTCGTTCCGATTACCCAAGCATGGTTAGGTTATATTACGTCAAGTGCGCGTTAAAAGTGCCACTAGATTTAGTATGTCGCTTCTCAAAACTCTTAAACTCGTTGTTCCAATTACCTAAGAATGATTAGGTTATATTACGCAAAGTGTGTGTGAAAAGCGACGCTAGATTAGTATGTCGCGTCACAAGTCTCTCTAACGCGTCGTTCCGATTACCTAAGCATGGTTAGGTTATATTACGTAAAGTGTGCGTGAAAAGTGACAATGAATTTATTTAACGCGTCGTTCCGATTACACTTATAGTTAGGTTATATTACGCACAGAGTGCGTGAAAAGTGACGCTAGATTAGTATTTCGCGTCTCAAGTTTCTTTATCGCGTCGTTCTGATTACCACTTAATGGTTTGGTTATATTACACAAAGTGTGCGAGAAAAGTAACGCTAGATTAGTATTCTCAAGGCTCTTTAATGGGTCGTTGCGATTACGTAAGCATGGATAGGTTATATTATGCAAAGTTTGCGTGAAAAGTGACGCTACATTAGTATGTCGCGTCTCAAGTCTCTTTAATGCGCCGTTGCGATTACCTAAGCATGGTTAGGTTATATTATGCAAAGTTTTCGTGAACAGTGACGCTAGTTCAGTATGTCGCATCTCAAGTCTCTTTAATGCGTCGTTCCGATTACCTAAGCATTGTTAGGTTATATTATGCAAAGTTTACGTGAAAACTGACGCTAGATTAGTATTTCGTGCCTCAAGGCTCTTTAATGCGTCGTTTCGATTATCATGCTTATGTCGCATCACAAGTATTTAACGAGTCGTTCTTGTTACCTAAACATGGTTAGGTTATAGTACGTACGCAAAGTGTGTGTGAATTATAACAATAGGATGGTTTGACGCGTCTCAAGTCTTTTTAATGCGTCGTTCTGATTACCTAAGAATCGTTAGGTTATATTACGCAAAGTGTGCGTGAACAATGACAATAGATTAGTATGTCGCGTATCTAGTCTATATCTAACTAGTCGTGCCGATTACCTAAGCATGGTTAGGTTATATACGCAAGGTGTGCGTGAAAAGTGACGCTAGATTAGTATGTCGCGTCTTAATCCTCTTTAACCCGTCGTTCCGATTACCTAAGCATGGTTAGGTTATATTATGCAAAGTTTGCGTGAAAATCTACACTAGGTTAGTATGTCGAGTCATAAGTCTCTTCGACGCATCACTTCGATTACCATGCTTATGTCGCGTCACAAGTCTCTTTAACGCGTCATTCCGATTACCTACGCAGGGTTAGGTTATATTACGCAAAGTGTGTGTGAAAAGTGATGCTCGATTAGTATATCGCATAAAACAACTCCTTAACGTGTCGTTCCGATTACCTAAGCATGGTTAGGTTATATCACGAAAAGTGTGCGTGAAAAGTGACGCTAGATTAGTAAGTCGCGTCAGAAGTCTCTCTAACGCGTTGTTCTGATTACCTAAGCATGGTTAGGTTATATTACGCAAAGTGTGCTTGAAAAATGACGCTAGATTAATATGTCGCATCTCAAGTCTCTTTAACGCGTCATTTCAATTACCATGCTTATGTTACGTCAGAAGTCTCTCTAACTTGTCGTTCCGATTACCTATCCATGGTTAGGGTATATCACGAAAAGTGTGGGTGAAAAGTGACGCTATAATAGTAAGGTGCGTCAGAAGTCTCTCTAACGCGTCGTTTTGATACGTAAGCATGGTTAGGTTATATTTCGCAAAATGTGCGTGAAAAGGGACACCAGATTAGTATCTCGCGTCTCAGGTCTCTTTAACGCGTCATTTCTATTACCATGCTTATTTCGCGTCACAAGTCTCTTTGTCGCGTAGTTCCGAGGCAAAGTGTGCGTCAAAAGTGACACTAGATTAGTATGTCACGTCACAAGTCTCTCTAACGTGTCGTTCCGATTACCTATGCATGGTTAGGTTATATTATGCAAAGTGTGCGTGGAAAGTGATAGTAGATTAGTATGTCGCATCTCAAGTCTCTTTAACGCGTCGTTTCGATTACCTAAGCATGGTTAGGTTATGTTACGCCAAGTGCGCTTTAAAAGTGCTGCTAGATTAGTATGTCGCGTCACAAGTCTCTTTAACTCGTCGTTCCGATTACCTAGGCATGGTTAGGTTGTATTATGCAAATTATGCGTTAAAACCGACGCTAGATTAGTATGTCGCGTCTCAAGTGTCTTTAATGCATCGTTCTGATTAACTAAGCATGGTTAGGTTATATTACGCAAAGTGTGCGTGAAAAGTGACGATAGATTAGTATGTCGCGTCTCAAGTCACCTTAAAGCATCATTCCGACTACCTAAGCATGGTTAGGTTATATTACGCAAAGAGTGCGTCAATAGTGACGCTAGATTAGTATGTCCCGTCTTACGTCTATTTAACGCGTCATTCCGATTACTTAAGCACAATTCGGTTATATTATGCCAAGTGCGCATTAAAAGTGCCTCTAGATTAGTATGTCGTGTCACAAGTCTTTTTAACGCGTCGTTCCAATTATCTAAGCATGGTTACGTTATATTACGCAAAGTGTTCATGAAAACTAACGCTAGATTAGTATGTCGCGTCACAAGTCTCTAACGCGTCGTTCCGATTATCTAATCATGGTTAGGTTATATTACGCAAAGTGTGCGTCATAAGTGACGCTAGATTAGTATGTTGCGCACAAGTCTCTCTAACGCGCGTCCCGATTACGTAAGCATGGTTAGCTTATATTACGCAGAGTGTGCGTGAAAGGTGATGCTAGATTAGTATGTCGCATCACAAGTTTCTCTGACGCTTCGTTCCGATTATCTAAGCATTGTTAGGTTATATTACGGAAAGTGTGCGTGAAAAGTGACAATAGAATAGTATGTCAGGTCTCAAGTCTCTTGAATGCGTCGTTCCGATTACCCAAGCATGGTTAGGTTATATTACGTCAAGTGCGCGTTAAAAGTGCCACTAGATTTAGTATGTCGCTTCTCAAAACTCTTAAACTCGTTGTTCCAATTACCTAAGAATGATTAGGTTATATTACGCAAAGTGTGTGTGAAAAGCGACGCTAGATTAGTATGTCGCGTCACAAGTCTCTCTAACGCGTCGTTCCGATTACCTAAGCATGGTTAGGTTATATTACGTAAAGTGTGCGTGAAAAGTGACAATGAATTTATTTAACGCGTCGTTCCGATTACACTTATAGTTAGGTTATATTACGCAAAGAGTGCGTGAAAAGTGACGCTAGATTAGTATTTCGCGTCTCAAGTTTCTTTATCGCGTCGTTCTGATTACCACTTAATGGTTTGGTTATATTACACAAAGTGTGCGAGAAAAGTAACGCTAGATTAGTATTCTCAAGGCTCTTTAATGGGTCGTTGCGATTACGTAAGCATGGATAGGTTATATTATGCAAAGTTTGCGTGAAAAGTGACGCTACATTAGTATGTCGCGTCTCAAGTCTCTTTAATGCGCCGTTGCGATTACCTAAGCATGGTTAGGTTATATTATGGAAAGTTTTCGTGAAAAGTGACGCTAGTTCAGTATGTCGCATCTCAAGTGTCTTTAATGCGTCGTTCCGATTACCTAAGCATTGTTAGGTTATATTATGCAAAGTTTGCGTGAAAACTGACGCTAGATTAGTATGTCATGCCTCAAGGCTCTTTAATGCGTCGTTTCGATTATCATGCTTATGTCGCATCACAAGTATTTAACGCGTCGTTCTTGTTACCTAAACATGGTAAGGTTATAGTACGTACGCAAAGTGTGTGTGAATTATAACAATAGGATGGTTTGACGCGTCTCAAGTCTTTTTAACGCGTCGTTCTGATTACCTAAGAATCGTTAGGTTATATTACGCAAAGTGTGCGTGAACAATGACAATAGATTAGTATGTCGCGTATCTAGTCTATATCTAACTAGTCGTGCCGATTACCTAAGCATGGTTAGGTTATATTACGCAAGGTGTGTGTGAAAAGTGACGCTAGATTACTATGTCGCGTCTTAATCCTCTTCAACCCATCGTTCCGATTACCTAAGCATGGTTAGGTTATATTATGCAAAGTTTGCGTGAAAATCTACACCAGGTTAGTATGTCGAGTCATAAGTCTCTTCGACGCATCACTTCGATTACCATGCTTATGTCGCGTCACAAGTCTCTCTAGCGCGTTGTTCCGATTACCAAAGCATGTTTAGGTTATATTACACAAAATGTGCTTAAAAAGTAACAATAGATTAGTATGTCGCTTCTCAAGTCTCTTTAATGCGTCTTTCGGATTACCTAAAAATGGTTAGGTTATATTACACAAAGAGTGCGTGAAAAGTGACGTTAGATTAGTATGCCGTGTCTCAAGTCTCTTTAATGCATCGTTCCGATTACCTAAGAATGGTTAGGTTATATTCAGCAAAGTGTGCTTGTAAACTGAAGCTAGATTAGTATGTCGTATCTCAAGTCTCTTTAAGCCGTCATTCTGATTACCTAAGCATGGTTAGGTTATATTACGCAAGGTGTATGTGAAAAGTGACGCTAGATTAGTATGTCGCGTCTGAAGGCTTTTAATGTGTCGTTCTAATTACATAAGCATGGTTAGGTTATATTACGCAAAGTGTGCATGAAAAAGTGACGGTAGATTAGTATGTCGAGTCTCAAGTTTCTTTAACGCGTCGTTTCGATTACCATGCTTATGTCGCGTCATTAGTCTCTCTAACGCGTCGTTCCGATTACCATAAGCATGGTTTGATTATAATACGCAAAGTGTGCGTGAAAAGTAATGATAGATTAGTATGTCGTGTCTCAATTCTATTTAACGCGTCCTTCCGATTACCTAAGCATGGTTAGGTTATATTACGCAAAGTGTGCGTGAAAAGTTACGCTATATTAGTATGTCGCGTCACAAGTCTCTCTAACGCGTTGTTCGATTACCTAAGCATGGTTAGGCTATAGTATGCAAAGTGTGCGTGAAAAGGATAAATAGATTCGTATGTCGCGTCTCAAGTGTCTTAACGCGTCGTTCCTATTACATAAGTATAGTTAGGTTATATTATGCAAAGTGTGCGTGAAAAGTGACGCTAGATTAGTATGTCTAGTCTCAACTCTCTTTGACGCGTCGTTCCAATTACCTAAACATGGTTAGGTTATATTACGCAAAGTGTGCGTAACAAGTGACGCTAGATTAGTATGTTTCGTCTCAAGTCTCTTTAACTCGTCGTTTCGATTACTATACTTATCTTGCGTCACAAGTCTCTTTAACGCGTCGTTCCGATTACCTAAGCATGGTTAGGTTATATTACGAAAATTGTGCGGAAAAAGTGACGTTAGATTAGTATGTTGCATCTCAATTCTCTCTAACGCGTCGTTCCTATTACCTAAGCATGGTTTGGTTATATTACGCAAGGTGTGCGTGAAAAGTAATGCTATATTAGTACGTCGCTCCTCAAGGCTCTTTAATGCGTCGTTTTGATTACCTAAGCATGGTAAGATTATAATACAATAAGTTTGCGTGAAAAGTGACACTAGATTAGTATGTCGCTTCTCCAATCTCTTTAATGCGTGGTTTCGATTACCATGCATATGTCACGTCACAAGTCTGTCTAACGCATCGTTCCGATTACCTAAGCATGGTTAGGTTATAGTACGCAAAGTGTGCATAAAAAGAATCAATAGATTAGTATGTCGCGACTCAAGTCTCTTTAACACGTTGTTCCTATTACATAAGCATGGTTAGGTTATATTACGCATAGTGTGCGTGAAAAGATAATCGAACGACGCGTTAAAGAGACTTGAGAGGCGACATACTAATCCAGCGTAACTTTTCACGCGCACTTTGCGTAAAATAACTTAACCATGCTTAGGTAATCGGAACAACGCATTAAAGAGACTTAAGACGTGACATACTAGTATAGCGTCACTTTTCATGCACACTTTGCGTAATATAACCTAACCAATCTTAGGTAATCGGAACGACGCATTAAAGAGACTTGAGATGCGCCATACTAATCTAACGTCAATTTTCGAGCACACTTTGCGTAATACAGCCTAACCATGCATAGGTAATCTGAACAACGCGTTAAAGAGACTTGAAACACGACATACTAATGTTGCCTCCCTTTTTACACACACTTTGCGTAACATAACCTAACCATGCTTAGGTGATTGGAATGACACGTTAAAAAGACTTGAGACCCTCCATACTATTTTAGCGTCACTTTTTACTCACACTTTGCGTAATATAACATTACCATGCTTAAATGACGCGTTAAAGAGACTTGAGACACGACATACTAATCTACCACTATTCATTCACTCTTTGAGTAATATAACCTAACCATACTTAGGTAATCGAAATGATGCGTTAAAGAGACTTGATACGCGACATACAAATCTATTTTCGCTTTTACCGTACACTTTTTGTAATATAACCTATCCATTCATAGGTAATTGGAACGACACGTTAGATAGACTTGTGACGCGACATAAGCATGGTAATCGATACGATGCAATAAAGAGACTTGAGACGGGAATTACTAATCTATTGTCACTTTTCACGCACACTTTGCGTAAGATAACCTAACCATGCTTAGATAGTAAGAACGACGCATTAAAGAGACTTGAGACGCGACATACTAATCTTGCATCACTTTTCACGCACACTTTGCGTAATATAACCTAACCATTCTTAGGAAATAGGAGTGACGCGTTAGAGAGACTTGAGACGCGACATACTAATCTAGCGTCAGTTCTCATGAAACTTTGTGTAATTTAACCTAACCATACTTAGGTATTCAGAACGACGCGTGAAAGTGACTTGTGACGTGAGATAAGCACGGTAATCAAAACGACGCGTTAAAGAGACTTGAGACGCGACATACTAATCTAGTGTCACTTTTCATAAACACTTTTCGTAATATAACCTAACCATAATTAGTTAATAGGAACAACGCGTTAAAGAGAACTGAGAAGCGACATACTAAGCTAGCGTCACTTTTCACGCTCACTTTGCGTAATATAACCTAACCATGGTTAGGTCATTGCAACGACGCGTTAAATCTACTTGAGACACGACTTACTAATTTATTGTTACTTTACACGCACACTTTGTGTAATATAACCTTACCATGCTTAGGTAATCGAAACGACACGTTAGAGAGACTTGTGACGCGACATAAGCATGGTAATCAAAACGACACATTAAAGATACTTGAGACGCGACATACTAATCTAGCGTCACTTTTCAACCATACATTGCGTAATATAACCTAACCATGCTTAGGTACTCCAAACAACGCGTTAAAGAGCCTTGGGACATGACATACTAATCTAGCGTCACTTTCACGCACACCTTGCGTAATATAACCTAACCATGCTTAGGTAATCAGAACGACACGTTAAAGAGACTTGAGACGCGACATACTAATCTAGCTTCACTCTTCATGCACACTTTGCGTAATATAACCTAATCATGCTTAGTTAATCTGAACGACGCGTTAAAGACCCTTGAGACGCAACACGCTAATCTAGCGTCACTTTGACGCACACCTTGCGTAATATAAGCTAACCATGCTTAGGTAATCCAAACGAATCAATAAAAAGACTTGAGACGCGACACACTAATTTCACGTCACTTTTCACGCACACTTTCCGTAATATAACCATTATTAGGTAATCAAAACGACGCGTTAAAGAGACTTGAGATGCGACATAGTCATCTAGCGTTATTTTTCACGCACTCTTTGCGTGATATAACCTAACCAAGATTAGGTAATCGGAAGGACTCGTTAAAGAGACTTTAGATGCGGCATACTAATCTATTGTTACTTTTCAGACACACTTTGAGTAATATATGTTAGTAGTATGTGCCCTAGGGCCATTTGATCATGTATATTTGTAGAACTAATCCCAATGGCAAAGATATATATGTTCTAATTGAACTAAGTGTCTCATCAACTAAGTGTTCATTTATTACGTATTGTCCTTATCACATTGTGATAAAATCTATTCTTAAGGTGTTAAGAATATGAGTTACAAGTTTTATTATACATGTGATCTAAATAACAGTTCATGATCGATGGGGTCCTACGAATAAGGGCATCGTATTATCCCGGAAAGATTGTCACCTCTGTTTATTCTCCTGATTAGTAAGGAGTTACTAATTATAGGAAGTAGTGAGTCTCATACTACTTGATGGAGATCAGGATAAACATGTGGACACTCAAGATGTTGAGTGGGTCGAACAAGTGACGCTAGATGACTTATACATGGTATTTCATCAAAGTCAATTTAATGTCATCTATTTCATAATTGTACATATGTCCTTTGACTTGCGGTGACACTATCTTGTATATAGGTGATTAGAGTTTAATACTCCTTATCCCTAGATCTTTCATGAGCTAGGGTCGCGGGATGTGTTGGCTCTAGTTAGTTGTATATGGAGATAGGGGTTTAACCAAGAGAGGATTTATCACTCCGGATGAACGGAGAAAAGATTCTATGCTATCTCAAATTGTTCTTGATGGATGATAAAACCTGCGCGGGTGTATATATGACTTACTTAGAAAGTTGTTTCTAGTGGAAGTCATATTTATCAAGAATAAGAACTGAGATGAGGTCATATGATTAAGACAAACAGTGTTTGACTTAACCGTGACACTAGTCGAGATCGGAATCTTAGATGAAGGGAATTTTGAGTGTACGGTAATTATGAACATTGGTTCATAAAGAATGCATCGAAACATTCATATCTATTTGGGGGTCGTGATATGTTGCTAGACGTCACTCACGATCTACGAGAATTAATAATTAATGGGATTTAATTATTTACTATAAGAAAGGCGTTTCTTATGACTCTCGTTGCCATATAGATGTGAACCTAGTTAGTCACACACAATAGGGTGTGCAACCGATTGAGTTTACGAGAGATCGATTTCATATAGATACTAGCATATCTCGGAAATTAATCTAAGATGAAAAACAAGTATAAATTAGGGACTAATTTGTAAGAGTTATAAATTAGTAGGCACCTAATTGTATTTTATCCAAGTTCATGTGATGATGTCACGATGATGTCATGTGATGATGTCACGATGATGTCATGTGATGATGTCACGATGATGTCATGTGATGATGTCACGATGATGTCATATGATGATGTCACGTGATGATGTCATGTATGTCTCTGTGTGTGACACCTAGCATCCGACGTGTCAGAAGGTGGCAACACCTATGCTTGATGTGTGACACCTAGCATATGATGTGTCGAATGGTGGCAACACCTATGCTTGGTGTGTGACACCTAGCATGTGAGGTGTCGAATGGTGGCAACACCTTTGCTTGGCGTGTGACACCTAGCATGTTAGGTGTTGCATTCTTAAGCAAAGCTCTACCCTATAAATAGAGGTTGCCTTTGCTCATTCTAAACATACCACACTTAAGAGACCATATTTGAAGGAGTTCAAGTAGTCATCAATCACAGAAAAGCTTGGAGAAAGTTTTTTATACATCCCAACAAAGACGTAATCGAGGCAAGAGTTTGAGCTTAGTGTTGCTCGGCAAGAGGAACTCTTGCAGATTACTTCAAGGCGAGGATTCAATCGGACGCATACTCGTGTGGACGAGCTTGAGGTCGCCGTACTATCGGGACTACAAGAATCGTTGGAGAATCGACATAGGTATTCTTCTTACGGTTTCTAGATGCGTGCTTTAATTACTAGATGATACGACGATCCATTTGTTATTGATATGATCAATTTCTGGATCCGAATTGTTGGAATTCCAATTTTGAATTGAAATATACGATTCGGACCCTCACGTCCCGCTGCACCAACAGTGGTATCAGAGCAAAGGATAATGTGCATGGAGATGCAACACATGGAGATGTGTCGATTATCCGATTCTAGGGAACTCTCACTCATGATCATGTGACGAAGTGAGGCTCTCCGTCCTAGAGCGTATGTGATGCGTGCTTTGGTAGGTACATATGGGTGTCACCCTATGAGATAGGATCGAGTCCATATTGGTCCACAACCTCACTGTTCACCTACAGTGGTATCGGAGCCACCGTATCAGCAAGTATTAAAGCTTTACGATTGAATGCATGTATTAATAATCATGGACTTAGGAATTATTAATTGGCATGTAATTTATAATTCCGAGGGCTTAGGTCTTGTTTGCAAAAACGAGCAAACGGTATTGTGACATTAATTACATTTGATTAAATTCTGTCTAGGAGATTGGTACTTAAGTGGTCCGCTCGTGACCCTCCAATCTATCCTGGGAATTTTTCTAATGTGATTATTTAACACAATACGTGACTCGCTTGTGCATTATGTTGTCGTCAACAAAACATGCGGAACAAATAATAGTTTGCTCATTCTTTTGTGGCTAAAGAATGAGACCTAGGACGTCCATGATCATACATGTGTGATTGCATGATTCATTTTAGATTTAATATGTATGAGATGCATGCTAAAATGTGTTGTGGGCTTAGTGAGACCGGAATAACTTAATTCCCTAAGAAATCTTCCTAAGAGTAAAAAGATTAAGTTTATATTGATTAATCATTAAATTGATTTATCAATGGCTCTCCATTGGAGCAATAAACTAACACGCTTTGAGTTATCATCTTGTCGGCTATGGATACATAGGGGTGAGATGATATCGTCAAGAGATGTTGTCGAGTTTATTGTTAAGCATGCGATGTTGCGGGTGTAGTCGATATAATATACGGCGAGAAAGGCAATTAGGCGTACCTGAGTCGTATATTATTCAAATCGATACATCTTAGTTGATTCAATGGGTTAAACTTAACTAATGTGGAAACCCAAGAATAGCATTAAGTACTTGAGGGTGAAAGCATTAGAAGCCGGAAATGATTGAACCTCATATGAGATATGATGAACAAGTAGTTGTTCACTTATATATCATTTTGATCCCAAGAATAGCATTAAGTACTTGAGGGAAAGATAAATGAGTATAAGAATTCAATCACCCGCTTGAATCTTTTTCCAACAAAGATTCACGTTTCCTATTTTGGAAGTGTAGGATTCGAAAAAGATAGTGGGAGGCCATTTTGATAAAGACCAAATCATTATGGTTTAAATATACAAAATAACATGAATACTAATTAGAGATCTTTGCTATCTAAGAGATAATAAGATTAAATAGAATTCTTTAAAGTGACATTCACGATAGTAATCCGCTAGTGGTTTAAAATCATTTTTATTTGATTAAGATATTTAGATGCCTCTAAGGCTATTGCGAAAAAGAAATGCACATCGGTTAACAAAGAAAAATGTTTTCATTTGTTAAGATGTAGGACAATATAAGTCATTGCCGGAAATATTTGGAATATTTGAAAGGCGGTTCGGTCAATAAAAGAAAGTGTTTCTTTTGTCAAACCGAAAGACATTGAAATGGAAATTGCATTAAGTATTGTGAATACTTAAAGGGCAATGACTGGAGGATCAACTCCATCAAGAACATGTGTCTATCTCATGTTCCAATGTCAATTGCTCATTTAAAAGCTTGGGTATTGAATACCGATGCTCATTCTCACATTTGTTTATCTTTTATGGATTTAGTAAAAGTGAGAAAGAAAGGAAAAAGATGAAGTAATCTTAAATCTCGGGAATGACGCAAGCGTTGTGACAAGAGCTATAGGTTCAACTTCAATTTTCTTAAATAAACATAAGTTGTACTTAAACAAGATTTTTGTACTTACCCAATATACATAGGAATATCATAACCGAATTTGTATGACAAATTTGGTAGTTGATTTTCTATTTACAAAGGATGTTTGTAGTATTATGTTTGATAATACGGAGTTGGGTATGGATGTACAAAATGTTCTTTATGACTTGAATAAAGATGTTTAATGCAAAAGATGTTTTGAAAATTAATACCATAAGTTATCAAACTTTTAAACAACTTTGGTACTTATGATTAGGGCATATTGCAAAAGATAGACATAACAAGTCAGATAGGATGGAAATCTTGAGCAATCAAGATTTTGCATCGCTTCCGATTTGTGAGTCGTATCTTAAAGGCAAAATGACCTGGTCATTCTTTGTGGGACAAAGTGGTAGAGCCAAAGCCGTTTAAGAGATCATACATAGTGATGTATATGGTACGTTTAAAGAAACGGACCAAGGTAGATACTTATACTTCATTTTCTACATCGATGATTTATCACGATATAGTTAAGTTTGTCTTATGAAGAACAAACATGAAGATTTTGAAATGTTCAAATGACTTCAAGAATGAAGTAGAAAACCAAATTGGAAAAGGTATTAATACTTTACGATGTGATCGAAAAGGGAAGAATACTTGAGTACAGAATTTGGTATGTTTCTAAAAGGAATGTGGTATTATTTTTCAACTTACTCTTTGGGAACACCATGGTTGAATGGTGCGTCTGTCAAGAAGGATGTATCGTACATTGTGGGAAATGATACGATCAATAATGAGCTATATACTGACTTATCCATCTCGTTATAGGGTCAAGCACTTCTTACCGCAAATAAAATTCTAAATTAAATTCCAACTAAATTTGCACCATAGATACCTTATGAGATATGGTATGGAATCAAGTCTTAAGGATGTTAAGATTTGAGGGTTTTCGGAACATATCAGGAAACTGATATCCGATATATTTGGAATCAAAATCAATCATGGAAAGGCTATGTTGGATATCCTAAATACAGTTTAGGATATTGTTTCTATATTCGAACCGAACAAACAATCGTTGTTTAACGGTGGTAGTCTTTCTTAATAAAGCGTTTATTCAAGAGGGACACTAAGAAAGGAATATAGAATTAGATGAGGAGTCATCTAGTTACCAACAAAATAATGAATCAATGAAGATTGATCAAACCCACTAAAAGCCGGAGTTAGTAAAAGATGTATCTACATTAACAACTCGAAGATTAAGTAGAGTATCTCGTCCACCGTAGAGAGATGGTTTTCCCGCATGATAAACAAGAGTTGTTTAGTCATGGAGTAAAAGATCAAGTGTTGATCCCTCTACTTATGAGGAAACTATATCTGATATAGATTCTTCAAAATTGGTTTGAAGGAATAAAATCTGAAATGGATTCCATATAAAGAAACCAAATTTTAGGAGCTAGTCGATCCATCCAAAGGTATTATACCAATAAGGTTTAAATGGATCAACAAGTGTAAAATTGGTACTAATGGAAAGGTGGAGACATTTAAAGCAAGGCTTGTTGCAAAAGAGGTTTGCTAGAGGCAAGAAGTTGTATTGTGAATACACTTTATCGCCGGTAGCCATGCTTAAGTCCATCAAGATTTTTCTTACCCAGGCTACACATTCAGATTTTGTGGTAGGACATATGGATGTAAGAACCACATTCCTTAATTGTTAAATTAAGGAGTATATCTATATGGAACAAGCTGAGGATTTTGAATCCGAAGAAGGTTCCGAGGCGTGTAAGCTAAAATGATCCCTAGTGGATGGAAACAAATCTTCGAGATTCGTCGTCTTGATAAAGCCGTAAGGAGTTACGAATTTATTAAAAACGATGATAAACCCAATGTTTACAAGAAGGTTAGTGGGAGCAGACTCACTTTCATGATCTTGTATGTAGATAACTTATTACTAATAAATAATAATATCGGAATGTTAACTTTTGTAAAGCTTTGGTTTATCTAATACGTACTCCATCAAAGACCACAGAGAGGTAGCCTAAATTCTCAGTATTAGACTCTATAGAGATAGATCTAAGAGAATAATTGGTTTCTCCTAAAGGCTCTTCTTAGAAAAGATATTGAAGTAGTTCAATATGGAAGTTCTAAGAGAGGATTGATACTAGTTAGGCATAAAATAAATCTTTCAAAGGGAGTGTCTTCCGAAACTTCTGAAGAAAGAAACAATCTAGCAAAGATACCATAGGCTTCGGCAATTGGTAGTCTGACGTATGTGTTGTCACTTACAAAGCTAGAAATTTGTCTAGGCGGTTAGTGGGACTAATCAGTTTCAATCAAATCCATGTTGAGAACATTGGATGGTCGTTAAGGATATCTTTAAGTACTTATGAAGAACTAAAGATATGGTCTTAACTAATGGAGAACAAAGTTTTTAAGTAGACCGTTTTACAGATTCTGATTAATAAATCAGATATGGATGATAGAGAGTCTATCTCCAGATTCATATTTATCTATAATGAAGGAGTAGTAAGCTAGAAGTGTTCTAAGCGAGCATCAACTCCGGGTTCCATTATAGAAGCCGAGTATATTATGGCATGAGATGTTGTAATAGAAGGTGTTTGGATAAAATAGTTCTTAATAGAACTAAGTATGGTTTCTTCCATTAAGTCGACAGTTCCTCTTTTCTGCGACCACAATGGTGCTACTGCCATAGCAAAGGAAACTGGGTCTCACAACTTATCCAAACATAAGGAAAGGCATTATCATATTATCTAAAGAAATTGTTGGAAAGAGAAAATTGTTTCTCTAAAAGATAGCATCAGCCGATAACACGGCTGACCCACTGACAAAGCCCAGGACTTAGAGTCATTAAGGTTTACATGACATAGAGTCATTAAGATTTACATCTTGTAAAGATGGGGCTTAGATATAGTTGCCAATGGTACTAGTGCAAGTGGGAGATTGTTAGTAGTATGTGCCCTAGGGCCATTTGATCATGTATATTTGTAGAACTAATCCCAATGGCAAAGATATATATGTTCTAATTGAACTAAGTGTCTCATCAACTAAGTGTTCATTTATTACGTATTGTCCTTATCACATTGTGATAGAATCTATTCTTAAGGTGTTAAGAATATGAGTTACAGATTTTATTATACATGTGATCTAAATAACAGTTCATGATCGATGGGGTCCTACGAATAAGGGCATCGTATTATCCCGGAAAGATTGTCACCTCTGTTTATTCTCCTGATTAGTAAGGAGTTACTAATTATAGGAAGTAGTGAGTCTCATACTACTTGATGGAGATCAGGATAAACATGTGGACACTCAAGATGTTGAGTGGGTCGAACAAGTGACGCTAGATGACTTATACATGGTATTTCATCAAAGTCAATTTAATGTCATCTATTTCATAATTGTACATATGTCCTTTGACTTGCGGTGACACTATCTTGTATATAGGTGATTAGAGTTTAATACTCCTTATCCCTAGATCTTTCATGAGCTAGGGTCGCGGGATGTGTTGGCTCTAGTTAGTTGTATATGGAGATAGGGGTTTAACCAAGAGAGGATTTATCACTCCGGATGAACGGAGAAAAGATTCTATGCTATCTCAAATTGTTCTTGATGGATGATAAAACCTGCACGGGTGTATATATGACTTACTTAGAAAGTTGTTTCTAGTGGAAGTCATATTTATCAAGAATAAGAACTGAGATGAGGTCATATGATTAAGACAAACAGTGTTTGACTTAACCGTGACACTAGTCGAGATCGGAATCTTAGATGAAGGGAATTTTGAGTGTACGGTAATTATGAACATTGGTTCATAAAGAATGCATCGAAACATTCATATCTATTTGGGGGTCGTGATATGTTGCTAGACGTCACTCACGATCTACGAGAATTAATAATTAATGGGATTTAATTATTTACTATAAGAAAGGCGTTTCTTATGACTCTCGTTGCCATATAGATGTGAACCTAGTTAGTCACACACAATAGGGTGTGCAACCGATTGAGTTTACGAGAGATCGATTTCATATAGATACTAGCATATCTCGGAAATTAATCTAAGATGAAAAACAAGTATAAATTAGGGACTAATTTGTAAGAGTTATAAATTAGTAGGCACCTAATTGTATTTTATCCAAGTTCATGTGATGATGTCACGATGATGTCATGTGATGATGTCACGATGATGTCATGTGATGATGTCACGATGATGTCATGTGATGATGTCACGATGATGTCATATGATGATGTCACGTGATGATGTCATGTATGTCTCTGTGTGTGACACCTAGCATCCGACGTGTCAGAAGGTGGCAACACCTATGCTTGATGTGTGACACCTAGCATATGATGTGTCGAATGGTGGCAACACCTATGCTTGGTGTGTGACACCTAGCATGTGAGGTGTCGAATGGTGGCAACACCTTTGCTTGGCGTGTGACACCTAGCATGTGAGGTGTTGCATTCTTAAGCAAAGCTCTACCCTATAAATAGAGGTTGCCTTTGCTCATTCTAAACATACCACACTTAAGAGACCATATTTGAAGGAGTTCAAGTAGTCATCAATCACAGAAAAGCTTGGAGAAAGTTTTTTATACATCCCAGCAAGGACGTAATCGAGGCAAGAGTTTGAGCTTAGGGTTGCTCGGCAAGAGGAACTCTTGCAGATTACTTCAAGGCGAGGATTCAATCGGACGCATACTCGTGTGGACGAGCTTGAGGTCGCCGTACTATCGGGACTACAAGAATCGTTGGAGAATCGACATAGGTATTCTTCTTACGGTTTCTAGATGCGTGCTTTAATTACTAGATGATACGACGATCCATTTGTTATTGATATGATCAATTTCTGGATCCGAATTGTTGGAATTCCAATTTTGAATTGAAATATACGATTCGGACCCTCACGTCCCGCTGCACCAACAATATAACCTAACCATGCTTGGGTATTCGGAACGACGCGTTTGAGAGACTTGTGACGCGACTTAAACATGGTAATCGAAACGACACGTTAAAGAGACTTGAAACGCGACATACTAATCTAGCGTCACGTTTAACGCACACTTTGCGTAATATAACCTAGGCATGCATAGGTAATCGTAACAACGCGTTAGAGAGACTTTTGACGCGACATAGGCATGGTAATCGAAACGACGCATTACATAGACTTGAAACGCGTAATACTAATTTAGTGTCAACCTAACCATGCTTAGGAAATAGTAACAAATGCGTTAGAGAGACATTAGACGCGACATACTAATCTAGCGTCAATTTTCTTGAACACTTTGCATAATATAACCTAACCACACCTAGGTAATCGGAACGACGCGTTAAAGAGACTTGTTACGTGAGATAAGCATGGTAATCGAAACGACGCGTGAAAGAGACTTGAGTCGCGACATACTAATCTAGCGTCACTTTTCACGTACACTTTTCGTAATATAACCTAACCATGCTTAGGTTAAGAACAACGCGTTAACGAGAATTGAGATGCGACATACTAATCTACCTTCACTTTTCACGTACACTTTGCATAATATAACCTAACCATGGTTAGGTAATTGCAACGACGCGTTATTGTTACTTTCCGTGCACACTATTCATAATATAACCTAACCATTCTTGGGTAATCGGAACGAAGCGTTAAAGAGACAGGAGAAGCGACATACTAATCTAGCTCACTTTTCATGCACACCTTGCGTAATATACCCTAACCATGCTTAGGTAATCGGAACGACGCGTTAAAGAGACTTGAGAAGCAACATACTAATCTAGCCTTACTTTTCTCGCACACTTTGCGTAATATAACCTAACCATTCTTTGGTAATCGGAACGACGCGTTAAAGATATTTGAGACGCGACATACTAATCTTGCGTCACTTTTCACGCACTCTTTGCGTAATATAACCTAACCATAGTTAGGTAATCGGAACGACGCATTAAAGAGCCTTGAGACGCGACATACTAATCTAGCGTGACTTTTCACGCACTTTGCATAATATAACCTTAACCATGCTTAGCTAATTCGAACGACGCATTAAAGATACTTGAGACGAAACATACTAATCTAGCGTTACTTTTCTCGCACACTTTGCGTAATATAACCTAACAATTCTTGGGTAATCGGAATGACGCGTTAAAGAGACTTGAGACGCAACATACTAATCTAGCATCACGTTATACGCACACTTTGCGTAAATTAACCTAACCATGCTTAGGTAATCGGAAGGACGCGTTAAATAGACTTAATACGCGACATACTAATCTATTGTCACTTTTCACACACACTTTTCGTAATATACCCTAACCATGGGTAATCGGAACGACGCGGTAAAGAGACTTGAGACACGACTAGGGCTAAGCATGGTTAGGCAATAGTACACAAGGTGTGCGTGAAAAGTGACGCTAGATTCGTATGTCGCGTCTCAAGGCTTTTTAATGTGTCGTTCCAATTACATAAGCATGGTTAGGTTATATTACGCAAAGTGTGCGTGAAAAAGTGACGCTAGATTAGTATGTCGAGTCTCAAGTTTCTTTAACGCTTCGTTTCGATTACAATGCTTATGTCACGTCATTAGTCTCTCTAACGCGTCGTTCCGATTACCATAAGCATGGTTAGGTCATAATACGCAAAGTGTGCGTGAAAAGTAGCGATTTATTAGTATGTCGTGTCTCAAGTCTATTTAACGCGTCGTTCCGATTACATAAGCATGGTTACGTTATATTACGCAATGTGTGCGTGAAAAGTGACGCTAAATTAGTATGTTGCGTCTCAATTCTCGTTAACGCGTTGTTCCGATTACCTAATCATGGTTAGGTTATATTACGCAAAATGTGCGTGAAAAGTGCCTTTTTATTAGTATGTCGCGTCTCTGGTCTCTTTAACGCATTGTTCCGATTACCTAGGCATGGCTAGCTTAAATTACACAAAGTGTGCGTGTAAAGTGACGCTAGATTAGTATGTCACGTCTCATGTCTCTTTAAGGCGTCGTTCTGATTACCCAAGCATGGTTAGCTTACGCTAGATTAGTATGTCGCGTCTCAAGTTTCTTTAACGCATCGTTCCAATTACCTAAGCATGGTTAGGTTATATTACGCAAGGTTTGCATGAAAAGTGACGCTAGATTAGTATGTCGCGTCTCAAAGCTCTTTAATGCGTCGTTCCGATTACCTAAGTATGGTTAGGTTATATTACGCAGAGTTCAGTTCAAAAGTGACGCTAGATTAGTATGTCTTGTCTCAAGTCTCTTTAACGCGTCGTTTCGAATACCACGATTTTTTCAAAGAATGGTTAGTTTATATTAAGCAAAGTGTGCGAGAAAAGTAACGCTCGATTAGTATGTCACGTCTCAAATCTCTTTAACGCGTAGTTCTAATTACCTAAGCATGGTTAGGTTATATTACGCAAGGTATGCGTTAAGAGTGACGCTAGATTAGTATGTCGCGTGTCAAGGTTCTTTAATGCGTCGTTTTGATTATCAAAGCATGGTTTGATTATATTATGCAAAGTTTGCATGAAAAATGACGTTGGATTAATATGTTGCATCTCAAGTCTCTCTAACACGTCGTTCCGATTTCCTTAGCATGGTTAGGTTATATTACGCAAAGTGCGCGTGAAGAGTGACACTAGATTAATATGTCTTGTCTCAAGTCTCTCTAACGCATCGTTCCTATTACCTAAGCATGGTTTGGTTATATTATGCAAGGTGTGCGTGAAAAGTGATGCTAGATTAGTATGTTGCGTCTCAAGGCTTTTTAATGCGTCGTTCCGATTACCTAAGCATATTTAGGTTATAACATGCAAAGTTTGCGTGAAAAGTGACGCTAGATTAGTATGTCACTTCTCTAGTCTCTTTAACGCGTTGTTTCGATTACCATGCTTATGTCACGTCACAAGTCTCTCTAACGCGTCGTTCCGATTACCTCAGCATGGTTATGTTATAGTACGCAAAGTGTGCATAAAAAGGATCAATAGATTAGAATGTCGCGTCTCAAGTCTCTTTAACGCGTCGTTCCTATTACCTAAGCATTGTTAGGTTATATTACGGATAGTGTGTGTGAAAATTGACGCTAAATTAATATGTCCAGTCTCCAATCTCTTTAACGCATCGTTCCGATCACCTAGGCATGGTTAGGTTATATTACGCAAAGTGTGCGTAAAAAGTGACGCTAAGTTAGTATGTTTCATCACAAGTCTCTTTAACGCGTCGTTTCGATTACCATACTTATCTCTTGTCACAAGGCTCTTTAACGCGTCGTTCCGATTACCTAAGCATGGTTAGGTTATATTACGCAAAGTGTGCGTGAAAAGTGATGTTAGATTAGTATGTCGTGTCTCAAGTCTCTCTAACGCGTCGTTCCGATTTCCTAAGCATGATTAGGTTATACTACGCAAAGTATGCGTGAAAAGTTACACTAGATTAGTATGTCGCTTCTCAAGTCTTTTTATCGCGTTGTTCCGATTATCTAAGCATGGTGAGGTTATATTACACAAAGCGTACGTGAAAAGTAACACTAGATTAGTATGTCGTGTCTAATGTCTATTTGACGCGCCGTTCCAATTAGCTAAGCATGGTTAGGTTATATTACGCAAAATGTGCGTAAAAAGTGACGCTTGATTAGTATGTTTCGTCTCATCTATCTTTAACGCGTCGTTTCGATTACTATACATATCTCGAGTCACAAGTTTCTTTTACGCGTCGTTCCGATTACTGGTTATATTACGCAAAGTGTGCGTGAAAAGTGACGTTTGATTAGTATGTCGCGTATGAAGGCTCTCTAATGCGTCGTTCCGATTTCTTTAGCATGGTTAACTTATATTACGCAAAGTGTGCGTGAAAAGTGACACTAGATTAGTATGTTGCGTCTCAAGTCTCTCTAACGCGCCGTTCTGGTTTCCTAAGCATGGTTATGTTATATTACGCAACGTGTGCGTAAAAAGTGACGTTAGATTAATATTGCGCGTCTCAAGTCTCTTCAACGCGTCGTTTTGATTTCCATGCTTATCTCGTGTCACAAGTCTCTCGAACGCGTCATTCGATTTCCTAAGCATGGTAAGGTTATATTACGCAAAGTGTGCGTGAAAAATGACAATAGATTAGTATGTCGCATCTGAAATCTATTTAACGCATCGTTCCAATTACATATGCATGGTTAGGTTATATTATGCAGAGTGTACGTGAAAAATGACAATAGATTGGTATGTCGCGTCTTAAGTATATCAAACGTGTTGTTCCGATTACCTAAGCATGGTTAGGTTATATTACGCAGAGTTTGCGTGAAAAGTGACGCTAGATTAGTATGTCGCGTCTCAATTCTCTTTATCGCGTTGTTCCGATTATCTAAGAATGGTTAGGTTATATTATACAAAGCGTGCGTGATAAGTGACACTAGATTAGTATGTCGCATCTAACGTCTATTTAACGCGTCGTTCCTATTGCCTAAGCATGGTTAGGTTATATTACGCAAGGTGTGCGTGAAAATTGACGCTAGATTAGGGTATCGCGTCTCAAGGCTCTTTAATGTGTCGTTCCGATTACATATGCGTGGTTAAGTTATAATACGCAAAGTTTGCGTGAAAAGGGACGGTATTACCTTAGCATGGCTTGGTTATAGTACGCAAAGTGTGCATAAAAAGGATCAATAGATTAGTATATCGCGTTTCAAGTCCCTTTAACGCGTCGTTCCTATTACCTAAGCTAGGTTAGGTTCTATTACGCAAAGTGTGCGTAAAAAGTGACGCTAGATTAGTATGTTTCATCTCAAGTCTGTTTAACTCGTCGTTTCGCTTGCCATACTTATCTCGCGTCACAAGTCTCTTTAACGCGTCGTTCTGATTACCTAAGCATGGTTAGGTTATATTAAGCAAAGTGTGCGTGAACAGTGACGTTAGATTAGTACGTCGCATCTACTTCAGGGCCTCGGATGGAAAGATTTTCTATACAGACTGGAAAACAAAGAATCCAATGAAAATCCAGTTCTTCCCTGGTTGTCACATATGTACTCAAGTTCTTGGTTCTTCTCTTCCAAACAAAGACATAGTCCTTGGATTTGACATTTTCTGGGGTATCAGTGGACTGCAACTTTTATCGAATTGGATCAAATACAAGAAGTATTTTCAACCTTATATACAAAGGTATCATCTTTTTTCACAATTCAGCCCTCTGTTGTTCCATTCTTTTCTGATATCCAAGAAACTCTAAAAATTCTATGTTCTGCCAATTCCCACACAAAGTTTCTCTCTAAATGTCCCAACCCTCTTTGGAAAAATCCTGATTTCTTCATTTCATTACCTTTCAAACAAAATGAAGATGTTAATCCTACTAAAGCCACCCATCCGGGAATGTCACCTTCTGATCTTACATTAGCCATTGATGAATGTGCCCAACTTCTTTCACAAAACCTTATAGAATCCACTAAGTCTGAATGGGCATGTCAAGCTTTTTATGTCAATAAAAGGTCAGAACAAGTAAGAGGAAAAAAAAACTTGTCATAGACTATCAACTTCTAAACCAATTTCTTAGAGATGATAAGTTTCCTCTTCCAAAGTTTTCCTCTCTTTTTACCTATCTTTTAAGAGCAAGAGTTTTTTTTCTATGTGATCTTAAAGCAGGATTTTGGCAATTAGGCATCAAATCAGAGGAAAGATATAAAACAGCCTTCTGTATACCAAACCATCATTATCAATGGACAGTCATGTCATTTGGTCTTAAGGTTGCTCCTTCCATTTTCCAAAAGGCCATGGTCAAAATTTATGAGCCTCTTCTTCCATTCTATTGTTTGCTTCTGATACATCAGTCATGAGAAATTACTCCAGCATTTCTTTGACATCACTAAGCAATTTGGAGTTATGTTGTCTCCTACATCTGTATATTGGAAAACTAGAAATGGAGTATCTCGGCATGAATTTCAAAGATGGTGCTTATCAGCCTGGACAACATTTTGCTGCTGAATTCAAGTTTCCAGATCAAGGTCTCTCTCAAAAACAGGTTCAGCAATTTTCTTGGAATTGTTAAATATTTGAGAGACTTCATTCCAAATTTCACTCAATTGGCGGCCCCGTTACGTAAATTATTAAGGAAGAATCCTCCTCTCTGGTCTGACAAACAAACACAAGCAATCAAGTTTCTCAAAGACGAGACACAAGGAATTTCACCTCTTCAGCTTCCTCAATCGGGAACCAGAATACTACAGACAGATGCCAGTGATAAATTTTGGGGTGCTATTCTGTTAGAAGAACAAGACAGCAAACAAAGGATATGCGCTTATGCTAGTGGAAAATTCTCAGACGCAGAGACTCGTTATCATTCCACATTTAAAAAAGTGTTAGCGGTCAAATATGGGATCAAGAAGTTTGAATATCATCTGATCGGTCACAAGTTCAAAGTGCTTATGGACTGTTCTTCATTTCCAAAAGTGCTCAATTTTAAAGGGAAATTGTTTCCTAACAATCAACTACTTTGATGGAGTGAATAGTTCAACAAGTATGATTTCATGGTAGAACATATTAAAGGAAATCAGAATCTTATTCCAGATTTTCCCAGCCGACCTCCTCAACAAGTGTCACAAGTCATTCCTATGATCTATACTTTAATTCTATCATGTCTGCAGAAGATTTCTTTTGATGCGACCACCTCCAGGAGTTCTTGATTATATGTCTCACGGACAGCTACAAACATTTGCAAAAGCACAGTTGTTCTACTATCAAACTGAGCTTGTCCGGATATGGTCCTAGGTTCCTTTATGAGCTAGGGATTCATCCTACATATCCATTCTGCAAACCATTCACCTTGTTAGATCTAAGCCCAAAAGATGAAGATTCTGCAAACCATTCACTTTGTTTCCTTTGGTTTTTCCTCCATCTTTATTCGATAGCTTTTGTTTTCTGACCCCATCACCTTTGTCGTTATATTCACCTGGTCCTCCAAGGAAAAAAAACAAAACTCTCATTTTTAGACCTTTCTTAAATGGTTTCAAACCATCCCTCAATGGTGTCTATATCTAGATAAGGCCTTTCCAGAAAAAGGAAAACATATTGGAAAAAATCCTTATTCGATCCTTATCCTTCATCGTCCTCATCTTAAGCTATCAGATAGTTTTACTACATGTCCAACTTTCCATGTCTACATTTTGCTTATTCTATACTCACACATATGGATGAGCATGAGTATGAATGGAGAGAGTTCCAGTATTATATTTTCCAACGGAATAATGTAATCCCTAAAGAATTATGGCCTTATCAAGAAGCTGCACCATGGGACACATATCCTCCTACTTACTGCTTGAAGATGGAAGATGATAAGAATTTTTGGAGAAAAAAATCATCCTGATCATTCTTCTTCATCATGTTCTACAATATACTCTCCTATACGGAACATCAACAAACAGAAAGCAGCAGTTCAAGATTCAATTACGAAAGATCATCTATTGGATACCGAATTTAATCCCATAGCAGGTTATTCGTAAGCCTCGGATACAGATATGGATTCAGAAAAGGACAAGAATATGGATGAAGTGAGTATTATGCCAATCGGTGGTCCCCATCATTCATGGATGATTCAAATCTATCACCATCACATGAGTCAATCAACAAATAAGGACGAAATCCACATAAAGACAAAAATGGCAATTTTCCACATGTCCTCAACAAGGCTCCAACTTTCCACATGTCAATATGGAGTGCTACATGTCAATATTTTGTATTATTCGTGTTTAGTTATCCTTATCTTTTAATCCATGTGTTGTATCGCGTGCAGTGCATGCTTAGTATAGGTATATATGTTTATCCACCTGTCGTGTTTGTACAATGCATGATTATCATTCTTGCTAGGCAAGCTTTCTTCCCACCTCTATAAAGAGAGTCTTGGTAGGAAGAAAGAGGAGAGGAACACACAACCTTTGTAATATTTTACGATTCAATAAAATGCCTTGTTTCTAAACATCTCTCCTCTCCAATTTTCTATAAGTAAAGGATAGTTATATATGTTTGTTTCTCTTCATATTCAGCCAGAAAAGGCATAAGGGTATGCTCTTCACTTGCATCTCCTGAGGATCCTATGAATCAAAACCTTGTGTCATAAAAATGGTAATGGAATAAATCTTAACAAATACTAAGAGGACATGCCGGTTGATAAAATACCCATGGTGAGGCTGTGATCCTGGCTAGTCATACACGTATCTGTTAAAGTTTATTGTCGTATCTCTAAATACGCAAAGTCTGCATGAAAAGTGTTGCTAGACTAGTATGTCGCGTCTCAAGTCTTTGTAACGCGTCGTTTTGATTACCATGTCTATGTCGCATCAAAAGTCTGTCTAACGCGTCGTTGCGATTACCTAAGAATGGTTAGGTTATAATATGCAAAGTGTGCGTGAAAAGGATCAATAGATTAGTATGTCGCGTCTCAAGTCTCTTTAACGCGTCGTTCCGATTGCCTAAGCATGGTTAGGTTATATTACGCAAAGTGTGCGTGAAAAGTGACGCTAGATTAGTATGTCCAGTTTCAAGTCTCTTTAACGTGTCGTTCCGATTACCTAAGCATGGTTAGGTGATATTACGCAAAGTGTGCGTAAAAAGTCACGCTAGTATGTCGCGTCTCAAGGCTCTTTAATGCGTCGTTCCGATTACCTAAGCATGGTTAGGTTACATCTTGCAAAGTTGGCGTGAAAAGTGATGCTAGATTAGTATGTCGCGTCTCAAGTCTCTTTAATACGTCGTTCCGATTACCTAAGCATGATTAGGTTATATTATGCAAAGTGTGTGTAACAAGCGACGCTAGATTAGTATGTCGCATCTAGAGTCTCTTTAATGCGTCGTTCCGATTACCTAAGCATGGTTAGGTTATATTATGCAAAGTGTGCGTAAAAAGTGACGCTAGAATAATATATTTCGTCTCAAGTATCTTTAACGGGTCGTTTCGATTACCATGCTTATCTCGCGTCATAATTCCCTTTAACGCGTCGTTCCGCTTACCTAAGCATGGTTAGGTTATGTTACGCAAAGTGTGCGTGAAAAGTGACGTTAGATTAGTATGTCGCGTCACAAGTCCCTCTAATGCGTCGTTCCCATTTCCTAAGCATGGTTAGGTTGTATTACGCAAAGTGTGCATAAAAAATGACACAAGATTATTATGTCGCGTCTTAAGTCTCTCTAACGCGTCGTTCCGATTTCCTAAGAATGATTATGTTATATTACACAAAATGTGCGTAAAAATAGTAATGCTAGATTAAAATTGCGTGTCTCAAGTCTCTTTAATGCAACGTTTCGATTACCATGTATATGTCGAGTCACAAGTCTTTCAAACGCATTGTTCCAATTACCTAAGCATGGTTATGTTATATTACGCAAAGTGTGCGTGAAAAACATAGATTGGTATGTCGCGTCTCAAGCCTTATATTATGCAAGGTGTGCGTGAAAAGTGACGCTAGATTAGTATGTTGCGTCTCAAAGCTCTTTCATGCGTCGTTCCGATTACCTAAGCGGTGTTAGGTTATATTATGCAAAGTTTGTGTGAAAAGTGACGCTAGATTAGTATGTTGCGTCTAAAGTCTCTTTAACGCGTTGTTTCGATTACCATGCATATGTTGCGTCACAAGTCTCTCTAACGCGTTGTTCCAATTACCTAAGCATGGTTAAGTTATAGTACGCAAAATGTGCGTGAAAAGTAACAATAGATTAGTATGTCACGTCTCAAGTCTCTTTAACGCGGCTTTTCGATTATCTAAGCATGCTTCGGGTATATTACAAAAACTGTGCGTGAAAAGTGACAATAGATTAGTATGTCGCGTATGAAGTCTATTTAACGCGTCGTTCCGATTACCTAAGCATGGTTAGGTTATTTTACGCAAAGTGTGCGTAAAACGTGATGCTAGATTAGTATGTCGCGTCTCAATTCTCTTTAACGCGTTGTTTCGATTACTTAAGCATGCTTAGGTTATATTACGCAAAGTTTGCGTGAAAAGTGACGCTAGATTAGAATGTCGCGTCTTAAGTCTCTTAAACGCGTCGTTCCGATTACCTAAGAATTGTTAGGTTATATTACGCAAAGTGTGCGTAAAAAGTGACGCTAGATTAGTATGGCGCGTCTCAAGTCTCTTTAACGTTGTTTGATTACCATTCTTATGTCGCGTCACAAGTCTCTCTAACGCGTCGTTCCGATTACCTAAGCATGGTTAGGTAATATTACGCAAAGTGTGCGTAAAAAGTGACGCTAGATTAGTATGTCCAGTTTCAAGTCTCTTTAACGCGTCGTTCCGATTACCTAAGCATGGTTAGGTTATATTACGCAAAGTGTGCGTAAAAAGTCACGCTAGAATGTCGCGTCTCAAGGCTCTTCAATGCGTTGTTCTGATTACCTAAGAATGGTTAGGTTATATTATGCAAAGTTGGCGTGAAAAGTGCGTCACAAGTCTCTTTAACGTGTCGTTACGATTACCATGCTTATGTCACGTCACAAGTCTCTCTAACGCGTTGTTCTGATTACCTAAGCATGGTTAGGTTATATTACGCAAAGTGTGTGTGAAAAGTAACAGTAGATTAGTATGTCGCTTCTCAAGTCTCTTTAATGCGTCGTTCCGATTACCTAAAAACGGTTAGGTTATAGGGTTCCATAAAAAATCATGACCTTTAAACGAAATTTCATTTTAATCTCGACTTTTAAATTAAAGTTGGCATTAAAGACACGACCTTTAATTTTGTTTCAAATGTCATAAAGTAAAATTCGGTTTATTTTTTCTAACTTGAATTTACTAATCCTTCATACTCTAACTGAGATAATAATATTTAGTGTCTATTTATAATTTGGTCTTTCATTAATGGTTTAGTAAAGAATTTAGTCAACAAAAACACACTGAAATGATATATTTGAAAAACAATGAAAGGTCATGGTTTTATATGGAAACTTTTATAGGTCGTGATTAAAATGAAATTTTATATACAGATTGCGACTTATTATGGAATTGGCCCTAGGTTATTACACAAAGAGTGTGTGAAAATTGACGCTAGATTAGTATGTCGCTTCTCAAGTCTCTTTAACGCGTCGTTCTGATTACCTAAGCATGATTAGGTTATATTACGCAAGGTGGGCGTGAAAAGTTAAGCTAGATTAGTATGTCGTGGCTAAAGGCTCTTTAATGTGTCGTTCCAATTACATAAACATGGTTAGGTTATTGATAACGTTGTACCTTTAGTAGGGGCGAAGACAGGAAAGCCCGGCGTAGACAACTCGAGCTTCGAGATACACTCAAGCTCTGGACCTAGAGGCATGGGAGTTCAGTTCAGACAGTCCGGGCTCTAAGCTTTATTTGAGCTCCAAGATCTAGCTAACGAGCACACTCACGTGTACCAGATTTGGGGACCACAGAAGATCCTCTGACAGGTGCGTGAGGAATGTTCCCTCCACCTGACACACCTAACAAACTGCGCCCCATACGGGGGATATTCTCCACGTAGGCATAACCGATTTCAGGGACCACACGAAGGACAGCCTGCCAGCAAGGCAAGGTTTGCTCCTAAACCCTAACTATATAAAGGGGTTTAAGAGCAAACCCTAGGTAATTCTTTTCTACTCTCTGAAAACCTTTCTCTTCTTTTCTTCTTCATTCATAGCCTCGTCGAAAAGTGACAATAGTATGGTTAGGTTATATTACGCAGAGCGTGCGTGGAAAGTGACGCTAGATTAGTGTGTCGCATCTCAAGTCCCTTTAACGCGACGTTCCGATTATCTAAGCATGATTAGGTAGTGTGCGTGAAAAGTCACGCTAGATTAGTATGTCCCGTCTCAAGACCCTTTAACTCATCGTTACGATTACCTAAGCATGGTTTAATTATATTACGCAAAGTGTGCGTGAAAAGTGACGCTAGATTAGTATGTCGTGTCTCAAGTCTCTTTAACTCGTCGTTCCGATTACCTAAGCATGGTTAGGTTATACTATGCAAAGTCTGTGTAAAACGTGACGCTGGATTAGTATGGCGCGTCTCAAGTCTCCTTAACGCGTCGTTTCGATTAGCATGCTTATGTCGCGTCACAAGTCTCTTTAACGCGTGTTCCGATTACCTAAGCATGGTTACGTTATATTACGCAAAGCGTGCGTGAAAAGTGACGCTAGATTAGTATGTCGCGTCACAAGTCTCTCTAACGTGTCGTTCCTATTACCTAAGCATCATATTAGGCTATATTACGCAAAGTGTGCTTGAAAAGTGACGCTAAATTAGTATGTCGCGTCTCAAGTCTCCTTAATGTGTCGTTCCGATTACCTAAGCATGGTTAGGTTATATTTCGCAAAGTCTACATAAAACGTGGCGCTAGATTAGTATGGCGTGCCTCAAGTCTCTTTTACGCGTCGTTTTGATTACCATGCTTATGTCGCGTCTCCAGTCTCTCTAACGCGTCGTTCCGATTACCTAAATATGGTTTGGTTATATTATGCAAAGTGTGCGTGAAAAGTGACGCTTGATTAGTATGTCGCGTCTGAAGTCTCTTTAATGCGTCGTTCCGATTACCTAAGAATGGTTAGGTTATATTACACAAAGTGTGCGTGAAAAGTGACAATAGTAGTATGTTGCATCTCAAGTCTCTTTAACGCGTCGTTCCGATTACCAAAGCATGGTTATGTTATATTACGCCAAGTACACGTTAAAAGTGTCGCTGAATTAGTATGTTGCTTCACAAGTCTCTTTAACGCGTTGTTACGATTACCTAAGCATGCTTAAGTTATATTACGCAGTGTGCGTAGAAAGTGACGCTAGATTAGTGTGGCGCGTCTCAATTCTTTTTAACGCATCGTTTCACTTTACAAGTCTCTCTAACACATCGTTCCGATTTCCTAAGCATGGTTAGGTTATATTACACATAGCTTGCGTGAAAAGTGATAATAGATTAGTATGTCGCGTCGCAAGTCTCTTGAACATGTCGTTCCGATTACCTATTCATGGTTAGGTTGTATTACGCAAAGTGTGCGTGAAAAATGACGGCCGGATTAGTACGCGCGTCTCAAGTCTCTTTAACGCGCCGTTCCGATTACCTAAGCATGGCTAAGTTATATTACGCAAAGTGTGTGTAAAAAGTGACGCTAGAAGTATGGCGCGTTTCATCGCGTCTCAAGTGTCTCTAACGCGTCGTTCTGATTACCTAAGCATGGTTTGGTTATATTACGCAAAGTGTGCGTGAAAACTGACAATCAATTAGCATTTCGCGTCTCAAGTCTCTTTACCGCGGCGTTCCGATTACCTAAGCATTGTTTGGTTATATTATGCAAAGTGTGCGTGAAAAATGACAATCAATTAGTATTTCGTGTCTCGGGTCTATTTAACGCGTCGTTCCGATTACTTAAGCATGGCTATTGTATGGCGTGCCTCAAGTCTCTTTAACGCGTCGTTTTGATTACCATGCTTATGTCGCGTCTCCAGTCTCTCTAATGCGTCGTTCCGATTACCTAAGTATGGTTTGGTTATATTATGCAAAGTGTGCGTGAAAAGTGACGCTTGATTAGTATGTCGCGTCTCAAGTCTCTTTAATGCGTCGTTCCGATTACCTAAGAATGGTTAGGTTATATTACACAAAGTGTGCTTGAAAAGTGACAATAGTAGTATGTTGCATCTCAAGTCTCTTTAACGCGTCGTTCCGATTACCAAAGCATGGTTATGTTATATTACGCCAAGTACACGTTAAAAGTGTCGCTAAATTAGTATGCTGCTTCACAAGTCACTTTAACGCGTTGTTACGATTACCTAATCATGCTTAAGTTATATTACACAGTGTGCATAGAAAGTGACGCTAGATTAGTGTGGCGCGTCTCAATTCTTTTTAACGCATCGTTTCACTTTACAAGTGTCTCTAACACATCGTTCCGATTTCCTAAGCATGGTTAGGTTATATTACACATAGCTTGCGTGAAAAGTGATAATAGATTAGTATGTTGCGTCACAAGTCTCTTGAACATGTCGTTCCGATTACCTAATCATGGTTAGGTTGTATTACGCAAAGTGTGCGTGAAAAATGACGGCCGGATTAGTACGCGCGTCTCAAGTCTCTTTAACGCGCCGTTTCGATTACCTAAGCATAGCTAAGTTATATTACACAAAGCGTGCGTAAAAAGTGACGCTAGAAGTATGGCGCGTTTCATCGCGTCTCAAGTGTCTCTAACGCGTCGTTCGGATTACCTAAGCATGGTTTTGTTATATTACGCAAAGTGTGCGGGAAAACTGACAATCAATTAGCATTCCGCGTCTCAAGTCTCTTTAACGCGTCGTTCCGATTACCTAGGCATTGCTTGGTTATATTATGCAAAGTGTGCGTGAAAAGTGACAATCAATTAGTATTTTGTGTGTCGAGTTTATTTAACGCGTCGTTCCGATTACCTAAGCATGGCTATTTTAGTGCGCGTTAAAAGTGTCGCTAGATTAGTATGTCACGTCACAAGTCTCTTTAACGCGTTACTACGATTACGTCTAAGAGTGCGTAAAAAATGATGCTAGATTAGTATGGCACGTCTCAAGTCTCTTTAACGCATCATTTGATTACCATGATTATGTCACGTTACAAGTCTCTCAAACACGTCGTTCCAATTACCTAAGCATGTGTAGGCTATATTACGCAAATTGTGTGTGAAAAGTGACAATTTATTAGTATGTCGCGTCTCAAGTCACTTTAACCCGTCGTTCCGATCACCTAAGCATGGTTAGGTTATTTTACGCAAATTGTGAGTGAAAAGTGACGCTAGATTAGTCTGTCGCGTCTCAAGTCTCTTTAACGCGTCATTCCGATTACCTATACATGGTTAGGTTAATATTACGCAATGTGTGTGTGAAAACTGTTACTAGGTTAGTATGTCGCGTCTCAAAGTCTCTTTAACGCGTCGTTCCGATTACCTAAGCATAATTAGGTCACACTATGCAAAGTGTGCGTGAAACGTTACGCTAGATTAGTATGTCGCGTCTTATGTCTCTTTAACGCGTCGTTCTGATTACTTAAGCATGGTTAGGTTACATTACGCAAAGAGTGCATAAAAAGTGACACTGTATTAGTATGGCGCGTTTCAAGTCTCTTGGACTCGTACATGAAAAGTGACAATAGATTAGTTTGTCGTGTCTCAAGTCTTTTTAACGCGTTGTTCCGGTTACCTAGGCATGGTTAGGTTACTTAATGCAAGGTGTGCGTGAAAGGTGACGCTATATTAGTACGTTGCGTCTCAAGTCTCTTTAATGCGTACTCCGATTACCTAAGCATGGTTAGAATATATTACGTAAAGTGTGCGTGAAAAGTGACGCTAGATTAGTATGTCGCGTCTCAAGTCACATTAACGCGTCTTTCCGATTACCTAAGCATGGTTTGGTTATATTACGCAAAGTGTGCGTGAAAAATGACGCTAGATTAGTATGTCGCTACTCAAGTCTCTTCAACGCGGAGTTCCGATTTCCTAAGAATGGTTTGGTTATATTACGCAAAGTTTGCGTGAAAAGTGACGCTAGATTAGTATGTCGCATCTCAAGTCTCTTTATCTCGCCGTTTCGATTACCTGAATATGGTTAGGTTATAAGCAAACTCTGCTTAGGTAATCAGAACGACACGTTATAGAGACTTGAGACGCGCGACATACTAATCTAGCATCACTTTTCACGCACACTCTGCGTAAAATAACCTAACCATGCTTAGGTAATCGGAACGAAGCGTTATTGAGACTTGAGACGCGACATACTAATATCACTTTTCACGCACACTTTACGTAATATAACCTAACCATGCTTTTGTAATCGAAACGACGTGTTAAAGAGACGTGTAACGTGACATAAGCATGGTAATCGAAACGACGCGTTAAAGAGACTTGAGACGCGCCATACTAATCTAGCGTCACTTTTTACGCACACATTGCGTAATATTACCTAACCATGCTTTGGTAATCGGACCTAACCATGCTTAGTTAATCGAAACGAGGCGTTATAAAGACTTGATACGCGACATACTAATCCATTGCAACTTTTCACGCGACATACTAATCCATTGTAACTTTTCACGCACACTTTGCGTAATATAACCTAACCATTCTTTGGTAATCGGAATAACGTGTTAAAGAGACTTGTAACGTGACATAAGCATGGCAATCGAAACGACGCGTTAAAGAGACTTGAGACGTGCCATACTAATCCAGCGTCACTTTTTACGCACACATTGCGTAATACAACCTAACCGTACTTTGGTAACCGTAGCTACGTGTTAAAGAGACTTGTGTAGCGATATGAGCATGGTAATTGAAACAACGCGTTAAAGAGACTTAAGACGAGACATACTAATCTATTGTCACTTTTCACACACACTTTGCATAATATAATCTAACCATGCTTAGGTAATCCAAACGACGCATTAAAGAGACTTGGGACGCGACATAATAAACTAGCGTCACTTTTCATGCACACTTTGCGTAATATAATATAACCACGCTTAGGTAATTGGAACGACGGGTTAGAGAGACTTGTGACGCGACATACTAATCTAGCGTCCCTTTTTACGCAAACTTTGCGTAATATAACCTAACCATGCTTAGGTAATCGGAATGACGCGTTAAAGTCACTTGAGACGCGCCATACTAATTTAGCGTCACTTTGTACTCGCACTTTGTGTAATATAACCTAACCATGCTTAGGTAATCGGAAAGACGCCTTAAATTGACTTGGGACGCGACATACTAGTCTAGCGTCACTTTTCACGCACACCTTGCGTAATATAACCGTACCATGCTTAGGTAATAGGAACGGCGCGTTAAATAGACTTGAGACGCGACATACTAATCTATTGTCATTATTCACGCACACTTTGCATAATATAACCTAACCATATTTAGGAAATAGGAATGACGCGTTAAAGAGACTTGAGAAGTGACATACTAATCTATTTTCACTTTTCACGCACAATTTGTGTAATATAACGTAATCATGCTTAGGTAATCGGAACGACGCGTTAGAGAGACTTGTAATGCGACATAAGCATGGTAATCGAAACGACACATTAAAGAGACTTGAGATGCGACATACTAATCTAGCGTTACTTTTTACGCACGCTTTGTGTAATATTACCTAACCATGCTTAGGTAATCAGAACGACGTGTTAGAGAGCTTTGAGACGCGACATACTAATTTAGCGTCACTTTTCACGTACACTCTATGTAATATAACCTAACCATGCTTAAGTAATTTGAACGACGCGTTAAATAGACTTATGACGCGACATACTAATCTATTGTAATTTTTCACGCACACTTAGCCTAATATAACCTAACCATGCTTAGGTAATTGGAACAACGCGTTAGAGAGACTTGTGACGCGACATAAGCATGTTAATCAAAACAACACATACCTAACCATACTTAGGAAATCACAACCACGTGTTAGAGAGACTTTTCAGGTGACATACTAGTCTAGCGTCACTTTTCACGCACACTTTGACCTAACCATGCTTAGATAATCGGAACGTTAAAGAGACCTGAGACGCGATATACTAATCTAGCGTCACTTTTCACGCACACTTTGGTTAATCTAACCTAACCAAGCTTAGATAATCGGAACGACGCGTTAGAGACACTTGTGACGCGACATAAGCATGGTAAGCAAAACAACGCGTTAAAGAGACTTAAAACGCGCCATACTAATCTGGTGTCACTTTTTACGCACTCTTTGCGTAATATATCGTAACCGTGCTTAGGTAATCGGAACGACGCGTTAAGAGACTTGAGACGTAACATACTAATCTACCATAATTTTTCACGCACACTTTGCGTAATATAATCTAACCATGCATAGGTAATCGGAACGACGCGTTAAAGAGGCTTGAGACGCGACATACTAATCAAGCGACAGTTTTCACGCACACATGTAATATAACCTAATCATGCATAGGTAATCGGAACGACACAAAGAGACTTGAGACGCGACATACTAATCTAGCGTCACTTTTCACGGACACTACCTAACCATGCTTAGATAATCGGAACGACGCGTTAAAGAGACTTGAGACGCGACACACTAATCTAGCGTCACTTTTCACGCAGACTTTGCGTAATATAACCTAACAATGCTTGGGTAATCGGAACGACGCGTTAAAGAGACTTCAGACACGACATACTAATCTAGCGTCGCTTTTCACGCAAACTTTGTGTAATACTCCCTTCGTCCCAATAGAGTTGTCCACTCTGAGAAATTTTTTTGTCCCAAAACTCTTGTCCACTTTCAAAAAGTAACTAACTTTTACACTCAATTTTCTATATTACCCTTATTTAAAATCAACTAATGAGTAAATTGAAAGTAAATTATAAGTGGACCCTATATTAAATAGGGGTATGACAAGAAAAGTAAGGAAAATTTTACAAACTCCATAAATAATAATTACTTTTCTTAAACTATGTGATAAAGGCAAAGCGGACAACTCTATTGGGACGGAGGGAGTATAACCTAACCATGCTTATGTATTCAAAACACGCGTTAAAGAGACTTAAGACGTGACATACTAATCTAGGGTCACTTGTCACGCACACTTTGCGTAATATAACCTAACCATGCTTAGGTAATCGGAATGACACATTAAAGAGACTTGAGACACGACATACTAATCTAGCTTCAATTTTCACGCACACTCTGTGTAATCTAACCTAACCATGCTTAGATAATCATAACGACGCGTTAGAGACACTTATGACGCGACATAAGCATGGTAACCGAAACTACACGTCAAAGAGACTTGAAAAACGCCATGCTAATCTAGTGTCACTTTTTACGCACTCTTTGCGTAATATAACCTAACCATGCTTAGGTAATCAGAACGACGCGTTAAAGAGACTTTAGATGCGACATACTAATCTAGCGTAACTTTTCCTGCACACATTGCGTAATGTGACCTAACCATGCTTAGGTAATCGGAACGACGCGTTAAAAAGACTTGAGACGCGCTATACTAATCTAGCGTCACTTTTCACGCAAACATTGCGTAATATTAACCTAACCATGTATTGGTAATCGGAACGACGCGTTACATATCTAGCGTCACTTTTCACGCACAATTTGCGTATAAGAACCTAACCATGCTTAGGTAATCGGAACGACGCGTTAAAGTGACTTCAGATGCGTCATACTAATCAATTGTCACTTTCAACGCATAATTTGCGTAATACAACCTACAAATGCTTAGGTAATTTGAACGACATGTTTGAGAGACTTGTAACGTGACATAAGCATGCTAATCGAAACGACGCGTTAAAGAGACTTGAGACGTGTCATACTAATCTAGTGTCATTTTTTACGCACAGTTAACGTAATATAACCTAACCATGCTTAGGTAATCGTAACAACGCGTTAAAGAGACTTGTGACGTGACATACTAATCTAGCGACTCTTTTAACGCGCAGTTACATAACCACGCTTAGGTAATCGGAACGACGCGTTAAATAGACTTGAGACACGAAATACTAATTGATTGGCACTTTTCACGCACAGTTTTTGTAATATAACCTAACCATACTTAGGTAATTGGAACGACGCGTTAAAGAGACTTGAGACGCGAAATACTGATTTATTGTCAGTTTTTACGGACACTTAGCATAATATAACCAAACCATGCTTTGGTAATCAGGACGCGTTAGAGACACTTGTGACGCGACATAAGCACAGTAATTGAAGCGACATATTAAAGAGACTTGAAACGCGCCATACTAATCTAGCGTCACTTTTTACACACGCTTTGCGTAATATAATCTAACCATGCTTAGGTTATCGGAACGACGCGTTAAAGAGACTTGAGATGCGACATACTAATCTAGCCGTCACTTT
Source organism: Mercurialis annua (assembly GCF_937616625.2). Taxonomy (NCBI): domain Eukaryota; kingdom Viridiplantae; phylum Streptophyta; class Magnoliopsida; order Malpighiales; family Euphorbiaceae; genus Mercurialis; species Mercurialis annua. The sequence goes on along the minus strand of NC_065577.1, from coordinate 22,170,290 downwards.
TCACGTGCACTTTGCGTAATACAACCTAACCATGATTAGGTAATCAGAACGACGCTTTAAAGAGACTTGAGACGCGACATACTAATCTAGCGTCACTTTTCACGCACACTTTGCGAAAAATAAACTCCCCATGTTTAGGTAATCGGAACGACATGTGAAAGAGACTTGCGACTCGACATACTAATCTATTGTCACTTCGCGTAATATAACCTAACCATGCTTTGGAAATCGGAACATTGTGTTAGAGAGACTTGTAACGTGACATATGCATGGAATCGAAACAAAGCGTTAAAAGACTTGAGACGTGCCACACTAATCTAGCCTCACTTTTTACATACACTACGTAATATAACTTAAGCAAGCTTAGGCAATCGTAACAACACGTTAAAGAGACTTGTGATGAGACATACTAATTCTGCGATACTTTTAACGCGCACTTGGCGTAATATAACATAATCATGATTTGGTAATCGGAACGACGCGTAATAGAGACTTTGAGACACGACATACTAATCTATTGTAACTTTTCACACACACTTTGCGTCATATAACTTAACCATTCTTAGGTAATCGGAACGACGCATTAAAGAGAGTTGAGACGCAACATATTAATCATGCGTCACTTTTCACGCACACTTTGCGTAATATATCCTAACTATGCATAGGTAATCAGAATACGCGTTAAAGAGACTTGTGACACGACATAAGCATGGTAATCGAAACGACGCGTTAAAGAGACTTGAGACGCGCCATAAGCATGGTAATCCAAACGACGCGTTAAAGAGACTTGAGGCACGCCATACTAATCTAGCGTCACGTTTTATGCAGACTTTGCGTAATATAACCTAACCATGCTTAGGTAATCGGAATGACACATGAAAGAGACTTAAGACGCGACATACTAATCTATCGTCACTTTTCACGCACATTTTGTGTAATATAACCTAACAATGCTTGGGTAACCGGAACGACGCGTTAGAGAGATTTGAGACGCTACATAGGCATGGTAATCAAAAGGACGCGTTAAAAAGACTTGAGACGTGACATACTAATTTAGCTTCATTTTTCACGCACACTTTGCGTAATATAGCCTAATGATGCTTAGGTGACGCGTTAGAGAGACTTGTGACGCGACATATAAATCTAGTGTCACTTTTCACGCACACTTTGCGTAATATAACTCAACCATGCTTAGGTAATCAGAACGACGCGTTAGAGAGACTTGTGACGCGACATAAGCATGGTAATAAAAACGACGCGCTAAAGTGCACACCATACTAATCTAGCGTCACTTTTTTACGCAGACTTTGCGTAATAAAACCTAACCATGCTTAGGTAATTAGAATGACACATTAAAGAGACTTGAGACGTGACATACTAATTTAGCGTCACTTTTCACGCACACTTTGCGTAATATAGCCTAATGATGCTTAGGTAATCGGAACGACGCGTTAGAGAGACCTGTGACGCGACATACTAATCTAGCGTCACATTTCACGCACACTTTGCGTAATATAACCTAACCATGCTTAGGTAATAGGAACACGCGTTAAAGAGACTTGTGACACGATATAAGGATAGTAATCGAACGACGCGTTAAAGAGACTTAAGACGGGCCATACTAATATAGCGTAACCATGCATAGGTAATCGGAAACAAGTTAAGGAGACTTGAGACGCGACATACTAATCTATTGTCTCTTTTAAAGCACACTTTGCGTAGTATAAACTAACCATGCTTAGGTAATCGGAACGACGCGTTAAAGAGACTTCAGACGCGACATACTAATCTAGCGTCACTTTTAACCATTCTTAGGTAACCGGAACAAGCGTTAAAGAGATTTGAGACGTGACATACTAATCGAGAGTCTCTTTTCATGCACACTTTGCGTAATATAACCTAACCATGCTTAGATAATCGAACGACGCGTTAAAGAGACTTGCGACGCGACATACTAATCCAGCGTAACTTTTCACGCACACTTTGGTAAAATAACCTAACCATGCTTAGGTAATCAGAATGACGCGTTCTTGACTTATGACGTGACATACTAGTCTAGTGTCACTTTTCAGGCACACTTTCGTAATATAACCTAACCAATCTTAGGTAATCGGAACGATACATTAAAGAGACTTGAGACGCGCCATACTAATCAAACGTCACTTTTAGAGTACACTTTGCCTAATACAACCTAACCATGCTTAGGTAACGAAACAACGCGTTAAAGAGACTTGAGACGCTACATACTAATGTAGCATCCCTCTTTATGCACACATTGCTTAATATAACCTAACCATGCTTAGGTAATCGGAATGAAACGTTAAAAAAGAGTTGAGACGCGCCATAGTATTTTAGCGTCACTTTTTGCGTACACTTTGCGTAATATAACCTTACCATGCTTATGTAATCGGAACGACGCGTTAAAGAGACTTGAGACACGACATCTTAATTCACTCACTCTTTGAGTAATACTACCTAACCATGCTTAGGTAATCGCAACGATGCGTTAAAGAGACTTGATACGCGACATATTAATCTATTTTCATTTTTACTGCACACTTTGCGTAATATAACCTAACCATGCTTAGGTAATCGGAACGACGCATTAGATAGACTTGTGACGCGAAATAAGCATGGTAATTGTTACGACGTGTTAAAGAGACTTGACACGCAACTTACTAATTTATTGTCACTTTTCACGCACAATTTGCGTACGATAACCTAACCATGCTTAGATAGTAAGAACTAAAGAGACTTGAGATGCGAGATAAGAATCTATTTATCCTTTTCACGCAAACTTTGCGTACTATAGCCTAACCATGCTTAGGTAATCGAACAACGCGTTAAAGAGACTTGTGACGCGACATACTAATTTAGCGTAACTTTTCACGCACACTTTGCGTAATATAACCTAACCATGCTTAGGTAATCGGAAGGACGCGTTAAATAGACTTGAGACACGACATACTAATCTATCATTACTTTTCACGCACACTTTGTGTATTATAACCTAACCATGCTTATGGTAATCAGAACGACGCATTAGAGAAACTAATGACGTGACATAAGCAATGGTAATCGAAACGACGCGTTGAAATTTGAGACTCGACATACTAATCTAACGTCACTTTTTCACGCACACTTTGCGTAATATAACCTAACCATGCTTATGTAATTGGAACGACACATTAAAAAGCCTTCAGACGCGACATACTAATCTAGCGTCACTTTTCACGCACACCTTGCGTAAGATAACCTAACCATGCTTAGGTAATCAGAACGACGCCTTAAAGAGACTTGAGATGCGACATACTAATCGATCTTCAGTTTACAAGCACACTTTGCTAAATATAACCTAACCATTCTTAGGTAATCGGAATGATGCATTAAAGAGACTTGAGACACGACATACTAATCTAGCGTCAGTTTTCACGCACTCTTTGTGTAATATAACCTAACCATTATTAGGTAATCGGAACGACGCATTAAAGAGACTTAAGAAGCGACATACTAATCTATTGTTACTTTTCAAGCACATTTTGCGTAATATAACCTAAACATGCTTATAGAGAGACTTGTGACGCGACATAAGCATGGTAATCGAAGTGATGCGTCAAAGAGACTTATGACTCGACATACTAATCTAGTGTAACTTTTCACGCAAACTTTGCATAATATAACCTAACCATGCGTAGGTAATCGAAACGACGCGTTAAAGAGGATTGAGACGCGACATACTAATCTAGCGTCACTTTTCACGCACACCTTGCGTAATATAACCTAACCATGCTTAGGTAATCGGCACGACTAGTTTGATAGACTGGATACGCGACATACTAATCTATTGTCATTTTTCATGCACACTTTGCGTAATATAACCTAACGATTCTTAGGTAATCAGAACGACGCGTTAAAAAGACTTGAGACGCGACAAACCATCCTATTGTTATATTTCACACACACTTTGCGTACGTACTATAACCTAACCATGTTTAGGTAACAGGAACAGCGCGTTAGATACTTGTGATGCGCGTTTAGGTAACGCATTAAAGAGCCTTGCGACACGACATACTAATTTAGCGTCAGTATTCACGCAAACTTTGCATAATATAACCTAACCATTCTTAGGTAATCGGAACGACGCATTAAAGAGACTTGAGACGCGACATACTAATCTAGCGTCACTTTTCACGCACACTTTGCATAATATAACCTAACCATGCTTAGGTAATCGCAACGGCGCATTAAAGAGACTTGAGACGCGACATATTAATGTAGCGTCACTTTTCACGCAAACTTTGCATAATATAACCTAACCATGCTTACGTAATCGCAACGACCCATTAAAGAGCCTTGAGAATACTAATCTAGCGTTACTTTTCTCGCTCACTTTGTGTAATATAACCAAACCATTCAGTGGTAATCAGAACGACGCGATAAAGAAACTTGAGACGCGAAATACTAATCTAGCGTCACTTTTCACGCACTCTTTGCGTAATATACTAACCATAAGTGTAATCGGAACGGCGCGTTAAATAGACTTGAGATGCGACATACTAATTTATTGTCATTTTTCACGCACACTTTGTGTAATATAACCCAACCATGCTTAGCTAATCAGAACAACGCTTTAGAGAGACTTGTGACGCGACATAAGCATGGTAATCGAAACGACGCGTTAAAGAGACTTGAGACGCGGCATACTAATCTAGCATCACTTTTTACGCAAACTTTGCGTAATATAACCTAACCATGCTTAGGTAATCGGAACGACGCGTTAATTCGACTTCTGACGCACCATACTTATCTAGCGTCACTTTTCACGCTACTTTGATATAACCTACCCATGCTTAGGTAATCGGAATGACGCGTTAAACAGACTTGAGACGCGACATACTATCTAGCGTCACTTTTCGAGCACGCTTTGCGTAATATAAACTAACCATGCTTTGGTAATCTGAACGACGCGTTAAATAGAATTTATACGCGACATACTAATCAAATGTCACTTTTCACGCACACTTTGCGTAATATAACCTAACCATGCTAAAGGTAATCGGAACGACGCGATAAAGAGACTTGAGGCGCAACATATTAATCAATTGTTACTTTTCACGCACACTTAACCTAGCCATGCTTAGGCAATCGGAACGACGCGTTAGAGAGACTTGTGACCTGACATAAACATGGTAATCGAAACGACTCGTTAAAGAGACTTGAGACGCGACATACTAATCTACCGTCACTTTTTGCACAAACTTTGCATAATATAACCATGCTTAGGTAATTGGAACGACGCATTAAAGAGCCTTAAGACGTGACATACTAATCTAGCGTCACTTTTCACGCACACCTTGCGTAATATTACATAACAATGCTTAGGTAATCGGAACGACGCATTAAAGAGACTTGAGACGGGACATACTAATCTAGCGTTACTTTTCTTGCACATTTTGCATAATATAACCTAACCATTCATGGGTAATCGGAACGACGTGTTAAAGAGACTTGAGACGCAACATACTAATCTAGCGTCACGTTTCACGCACTCTTTCCGTAATACAACCTAACCATTCTTAGGTCATCGGAACAATGCGTTAAAGAGACTTGAGACACAACATACTAATCCAGCGTCACTTTCTACGCACACTTTTCGTAATATAATCTAACCATGCTTAGGTAATCGGAACGACGCATTAAAGAGACTTGTGACGCGACATACTTATCTAGCGCCACTTTTGACGCACACTCTGCGTAATATAACCTAACCATGTTTAAGTAATCAGAAAAACGTGTTAAAGAGAAATGAGACACGACACACTAATCTAGCGTCACTTTTCACGCACACTTTGCGTAATATAACCTAACCATGCTTTGGTTATCGGAACGACGCGTTAAATAGACTTGATACGCGGCATACTAATCTATTGTCACATTTCTCGCACACTTTGCGTAATATAACTTAAACATGCTTAGGTAATCGGAACGACGCGTTAAAGAGACTTGAGACGCGACATACTAATCTATTGTTACTTTTCACGCAGAAGTTATGCTTAGACCTGTTAGAGGAGCGAAGAGAGCAGGCGGCGCTGAGAATCGAAGCGTATAATCAAAGAATGGCTAAGTATTATAACAAGAGAGTTAAACCCTTGAGTTTCCATGTCGGAGATCTAGTCTTGAGACGGGCAGATATTTCCAAGGGAAATGCTGGCGTGGGAAAGCTCGAACCTAACTGGGAAGGCCCATATCGGGTTACTGAGGTTGGACGAGCAGGAGCTTACAAGATAGCACACATGTCGGGCAAAGTGCTCCCGAGAACTTAAAACTCTCAGGTTCTTCGGAAATACTATCAGTAGTCACTTGTTTTTCTTTCTAGATACCTAGGGTTTTTTCACTTATATTTGAGTTAGGCTTTTGTAAAACTCAAACATAAGTTTTTCACCTCAAAGAATAAAAAAGATTAAAAAGAATTCATGTCTTTCTTTCAAAACCCGAGCAATCTACTCGATAAAAACATCTACGGGCTATGTGCTATCCACGGGCTATGTGCCATCTACGGGCTATGTGCCATCTACGGGCTATGTGCCATCTACGGGCTATGTGCCACCAGCGGGCTATGGGCCATCTACGGGCTATGTGCCATCTACGGGCTATGTGCCATCTACGGGCTATGTGCCATCTACGGGCTATGCACCACCAGCGGGCTATGTGTCGTCTAAGGGCTATGTGCCATCTACGGGCTACGTGCCATCTACGCGCCGTCTGTTGACATCTACGGGCTATGTTGCATCGCAAGTCTCTCTAGTACGTCACGCTGATTACCTGAGCATGGTTAGGTTTTAATACGCAAAGTGTGCGTGAAAAGTGAAAATAGATTAGTATGTCGCGTCCCAAGTCTCTTTAACGCGTCGTTCCGATTACCTAAGCGTGGTTAAATTAAGAGTGCGTGAATAGTGACGATAGATTAGTATGTCGCATCTCAAGTCTCTTTAACGCGTCGTTCCGATTGCCGAAGCATGGTTAGCTTATATTACGCCAAGTGCGCGTTAAAAGTGTCGCAAGATAGTATGTCGCATGCCAAATCTCTTTAACGCGTCGTTTCGATTACCTAAGCATGGTTCGGTTATATTACGCAAAGTGTGGATAAAAAATGACGCTTGATTAGTATGGCGCGTCTCAAGTCTCTTTAAGGAGTTGTTTTGATTACCATGCATATGTCACGTTATAAGTTTCTCTAATGCGTCGTTCTAATTACTTAAGCATGGTTAGGTTATATTACGCAAATTTTGCGTGAAAAGTGACTTTTGATTAGTATGTCGTGTCTCGAGTCCTTTTAACGCGTCATTCTGATTACGTAAGCATTGTTAGGTTATATTACACAAAATGTGCGTGAAAAGTTACGTTAAATTTGTATGTCGCGTCTTAAGTCTCTTTAACGCGTCGCTTTGATTACCTAAGCATGGTTAGGTTATTTTACGGAAAGTGTGCATGAATAGTAACGCTAGATTAGTAAGTTGCGTCTTAAGTCAGATCAACGCGTCGTTCTGATTACTTAAGCTTAGGTTATATTACGGAAAGTGTCCGTTAAAAGTGACGCTAGATTTGTATGTCTCGTCACAAGTCTCTGCAACGCGTCGTTCCGATAGCCTAAGCATGATTAGGTTATATTACCCAAAGTATGCGTGAAAAGTAACCCTAGATTTGTATGTCGCGTCACAAGTCTCTTTAATGCGTTCTTCCAATTACCTAAGCATGGTTAGGTTATATTACGCAAAGTGTGTGTGAAAATTGACGCTAGATTAGTATGCCGCGTCACAAGTCTATATAACGCGTCGTTCCGATTAACTAAACATGGTTAGATTATATTAAGCAAAGTGTGCGTGAAAATTGACTCTAGATGTCGCGTCTTAAGTCTCTTTAACGCGTAGTTCCGATTACCTAAGCATGGTTAGCTTATATTATGCTAAGTGTGCGTGAAAAGTGACGCTAGATTAGTATATCGCTTCTCAAGTCTCTTTAATGCGTCGTTCCGATTACCTAACCATGGTTAGGTTATATTATGCAAAGTGTGTTTGAAAAGTGACAATATATTTGTATGTCGCATCTCAAGTCTCTTTAACGCGCCGTTTATATTACGATGCTTATGTCGCATCACAATTCTCTCTATAGCGTCGTTCTGATTACCTAAGCATGGTTAGGTTATATTACGTAAAGTGTGCGTGAAAAGTGACAATAGATTTGCACGTCACGTCTCAAGTCTCTTTAACGCGTCATTCTGATTACCTAAGCATGGTTAGGTTATATTACGCCAAGTGCGCGTTTAAAGTGTTGCTAGATTAGCATATCGTATCACAAGTCTCTTTAGGTAATCGAAGCAACGTGATAAAGGGAATTGAGACGCGACATACATTATGTCACTTTTAACGCACACTTTGCGTAATATAACATAACCATGCTTAAGTAATCGAAATGAAGCGTTAAAGAGACTTGAGACGTGACGTACTAATCTATTGTTACTTTTCACGCACACTTTGTGTACTATAACCTAACCATGCTTAGGTAGCCGGAACGACGCGTTAGAGAGGCTTGTGATGCGACATATGCATGGTAATTAAAACGACTCGTTAAAGAGACTTGAGACGCGACATACTAATCTACTGTCACTTTTCACGCCAACTTTGCATAATATAACCTAACCATGCTTAGGTAATCGGAACGACGCATTAAAGAGCCATGAGACGCGACATACTAATCTAGCATCACATTTCAGCACACCCTGGGTAATATAACCTAACCATGGTTAGGTAATCGGAACGACGCATTTAAGAGACTTGAGATGGGACATACTAATCTAGCGTTACTTTTCTCGCACACTTTACGTAAACCAAACAATTCTTTGGTAATCGGAACGACGCGTTAAAGAGACTTAAGACGCAACATACTAATCTAGTGTCATTTTTTACGCACTCTTTGCGTAATATAAGTAACCATGCTTAGGTAATCGGAACAACGCGTTTAAAGAGTTTTGAGACGCGATATACTAATCTAGCGTCACTTTTCACGGACACTTTGCGTAATATAACCTTAGCATGCTTAGGAAATCGGAACGACGCGTTAGATAGACTTATGACGCGACATACTAATCCATTGTCATTTTTCACACATACTTTGCGTAATAATATAACCTAACCATACTGAAGTAATTGAAACAATGCGTTAAATAGACTTGAGACGCGACATACTAATCTATTGTCATTTTTCACGCACACTTTGCGTAATATAACCTAACCCGGCTAGCGTTAACGTGTCGTTCCGATTACCTAACCATGATTAGGTTATATTATGCAAAGTGTGCGTGTAATGTGAAGATAGATTGGTATGTCACGTCTCAAGTCTCTTTAACGCGTCGTTCTGATTACCTAAGCATGGATAGTTTATATTACGCAAGGTGTGCTCGAAAGTGGCGCTAGATTAGTATGTTGCGTCTCAAGGCTCTTTAATGCGTCGTTCTGAGTACCTAAGCATGGTTAGGTTATATTACGCAACGTGTGCTTAAAAAGTGACGCTAGATTAGTAAGTTGTGCCTCAAGTATCTTTAATGCGTCGTTTCGGTTACCATGCTTATGTCGCGTCACAAGTCTCTCTAACGCGTCATTCTGATTACCTAAACATGGTTAGGTTATATTACACAAAGTGTGCGTGAAAAGTAACAATAAATTCGTAAGTCGTGTCTCAAGTATATTTAACGCGTCGTTGCAATTACCAAACCATGGTTAGGTTATATTACGCAAAGTGAGCGTGATAAGTGACGCTAGCTTAGTATGTCGCGTCTCAGTTCTCTTTAACGCGTTGTTCCTATGAACTAATTATGGTTAGGTTATATTACAAAACGTTTGCATGAAAAGTGACACTAGATTAGTATGTCGCGTCTCAAGTCTCTTTAACGCGTCGTTTCGATTACCATGATTATCTCGCATCGCAAGTCTCTTTAACTTGTCGTTCCGATTATCTAATCATGGTGAGTTTACTTTTTCGCAAAGTGTGTGTGAAAAGTGACGCTAGATTAGTTAGTCGCGTCTCAAGTCTCTCTAACGCGTCGGTCCTATTTCCTAAGAATGGTCTGGTTATATTACGCAAAGTGTGCGTGAAAAGTGACGCTAGCTTAGTACGTCGCGTCTCAAGTCTCTCTAATGCGTCGTTCCGATTTCTAAGCATGGTAAGGTTATAATACGCAAAGTGTGAGAAATAAGTTACGCTAGATTAGTATTACGCATCTCAAGTCTCTATAACGCGTCGTTTTGATTACCATGCCTATGTCGCGTCACAAGTCTCTCTAACCCGTCGTTCCGATTACCTAAACATGGTTAGGTTATATTACGCAACGTGAGCGTGAAAAATGACAATAGATTAGTATGTTGCGTCTCAAATGTATTTAACGCGTCGTTTCGACTACTTAAGCATGCTTAGGTTATATTACGCAAAGTGTGCGTGAAAAATGACAATCGATTAGTATGTGGCGTATCAAGTCTATTCAACGCGTCGTTCCAATTACCTAAGCATGGTTAGGTTATATTACTGAAAGTGTGCGTTAAACGTGACGCTAGATTAGTATGTCGTGTTTCAAGTGTCTTTAACGCGCCGTTTCGATTACCATGCTTAAGTTGCGTCACAAGTCTCTATAATGAGTCGTTTCGAATACCTAAGCATGGTTAGGTTATATTATGCAAAGTGTGCGTGAAAAGTGACGCTAAATTAGCATGTCGTGTCTCAAGTCTCATTAGCACGTCGTTCGGATTAACTAAGCATGGTTAGCTTATATTACGCAAGGTGTGCGTGAAAGTGACGCTAGATTAGCATGTCGCGTCTCAAGGCTCGTTAACGCGTCGTTCCGATTACCTAAGCATAATTAGTTTATATAACGCAAAGTGTGCGTGAAAAGTGAAGCTAGATTAGTATGTCGCGTCCCACGTCTCTTTATCGCGTCGTTCTGATTACCTAAGCATGGTTAGATTAAATTACGCAAGGTGTGCGTGACAGTGACGCTAGATTAGCATGTCGCGTCTCAAGGCTCTTTAACGCGTCGTTCTGAGTACCTAAGCATGGTTAGGTTATATTACGCAACGTGTGCTTGAAAAGTGACGCTAGATTAGTAAGTCGTGTCTCAAGTATCTTTAATGCATCGTTTCGATTACCATGCTTATGTCGCGTCACAAGTCACTCTAACGCGTCGTTCCGATTACCTATGCATGGTTAGGTTATATTACGCAACGTGTGCTTGAAAAGTGACGCTAGATTAATAAGTCGTGTCTCAAGTATCTTTAATGCGTCGTTTCGATTACCATACTTATGTCGCGTCACAAGTCTCTCTAACGCGTCGTTCCGATTACCTAAGCATGGTTAGATTATATTACACAAAGTGTGCGTGAAAAGTAACAATAAATTAGTAATTCATGTCTCAAGTATATTTAATACGTCGTTGCAATTACTTAACCATGGTTAGGTTATATTACGCAAAGTGAGCGTGAAAAGTGACGCTAGCTTAGTATGTCGCATCTCAGTGCTCTTTAACGCGTTGTTCTTATAAACTAATTATGGTTAGGTTATATTACGAAAAGTGTGCATGAAAATTGACACTAGATTAGTATGTCGTGTCTCAAGTCACTTTAACGCGTCGTTCAGATTACCTATGTATGGTTAAGTTATATTACGCAAAGTTTCATGAATACTGACGGAAGATTAATATGTCGCGTCTCAAGTCTCTCTAACACGTCGCTCCTATTTCCTAAGAATGGTTTGGTTATATTATGCAAAGTGTGCATGAAAAGTGACGCTAGCTTAGTACGTCGCGTCTCAAGTGTCTCTCCAATGCGTCGTTTTGATTTCTGAGCATGGCAAGATTAAATTACGCAAAGTGTGCGAAATAAATTACGCTAGATAAGTATTACGCATCTCAAGTCTCTGTAACGTCACAAGTCTCACTAACGCGTCACAAGTCTCCCTAACGCGTCGTTCCGATTACCTAAGCATGGTTAGGTTATATTACGCAACGTGTGCGTGAAAAATGACAATAGATTAGTATGTTGCCTTTCAAATCTATTTAGCTCGTCTTTCCAACTACCTAAGCATGGTTAGGTTATATTAGGCAAAGTCACTTTAACGATTCGTTACGATTACCTAAGCATGGTCAGGTTATATTACGCACAGAGTGCTTGAAAAGTGACGCTAGATTAGTATGTCGCATCTCAAGTCTCTTGAACACGTTTTTTCGATTACCTAAGAATGGTTAGGTTATATTACGCTAAGTGTGGGTTTTTCAGTGACGCTAGATTAGTATGAATCGTCTGAAGTCTCTTTAACGCGTCGTCTGGATTACCTAAGCATAGTTAGGTTATATTACGCGACGTGTGCGTGGAAAGTGACGCTAGATTAGCATGTCGCGTCTCAAGTCTCTTTAACACGTCGTTCCTATTAACAAAGTATGGTTAGGTTATATTACACAAGGTGTGCATGAAAAGTGACGCTAGATTAGTATGTCGTGTCTCAAGGCTCTTTAACGCATCGTTCCGATTACCTAAGCATGGTTATATTATATTACGCAAAGTGTGCTTGAAAAGTGACGCTAGATTAGTATGTCGCGTCTCAAGTCTCTTTAAGGCGTCGTTCTGAATACCTAAGCATAGTTAGGTTATAATACGCGAGGTGTGCGTAAAAAGTGACGCTAGATTAGTATGCCGTGTCTCAAGTCTCTTTAACGCGTCGTTTCAATTACCATGCTTATATCGCATCACAAGTCTCTCTAACGCGTCGTTCCGATTTCCTAAGCATGGTTAGGTGCGTGAAAAGAAACAATAAATTAGTATGTCATGTCTCAAATATATTTAACGCGTCGTTCCGATTACTTAAGCATGGTTAGGTTATATTACGGAAAGTGTGCGTGAAAAGTGACGCTAGAATAGCATGTCTCTTCTCAATTCTCTTTAACGCATTGTTGCAATTAACTAAGCATGTATGGGTTATATTACGAAAAGTGTGCGTGAAATGTGACGCTAGATTAGTATGTCGCACCTCAAGTCTCTTTAACGCGTCGTTTTGATTACCATGCTTTATCTCGGGTCACAAGTCTCATTAACGCGTCGTTCTGATTACCTAAGTATGGTTAGGTTATATTACACAAAGTGTGCGCGAAAAGTGACGCTAGATTAGTACATCGCGTCTCAAGTTTCTCTAATGCGTCGTTCTGATTTCTACGCATGGTTAGCAAAGTGTATAAAAAAAAGTGACGCTAGATTAGTATTACGCGTCTCAAATCTCTGTAGCGCGTCGTTTTTGATTACCATGCCTATGTCGCGTCACAAGTCTCTCTAGCGCGTCGTTCCGATTACCTATGCATGGTGAGGTTATATTACGCAATGAGTGCGTGAAAAATGACAATTGAAAAGTAGGTCGCGTCTCAAGTCTATTTAACGCGTCGTTCCAATTACCAAAGCATGGTTAGGTTATATTACGCAAAGTGTGCGTGAAAAGTGATGCTAGATTAGTACGTCGCATCTCAAGTCTCTCTAATGCGTCGTTCTGATTTCTAAGCATGGTTAGGCTATATTACGCAAAGTGTGCAAAACAAGTGACGCTAGATTAGTATTACGCGTCTCAAATCTTTGTAACGTGTCGTTTTGGATTACCATGCCTATGTCGCGTCACAAGTCTCTCTAACGCGTTGTTTCAATTACCTACGCATGGTTAGGTTATATTACGCAACATGTGCATGAAAAGTGACGTTAGATTAGTATGTCGCGTCGCAAGTCTCTCTAATGCGTCATTCCGATTGCCTAAGCATGGTAAGGTTATCTTACGCATAGAGTGCGTAACAGTGACGCTAGATTAGTATGTCGCATCTCAAGTCTCTTTAATGCGTCGTTCTTACTATCTAAGCATGGTTAGGTTATCTTACGCAAAGTGTGCGTGAAAAGTGACAATAGATTAGTAAGTTGCGTCTCAAGTCTCTTTAATGCGTCGTATCAATTACCAAGCTTAACTCGCGTCACAAGTCTATCAAGCGTGTCGTTCCGATTACCTAAGTATGGTTAGGTTATATTACGCAAAGTGTTCGGTATAAGTGAAAATAGATTAGTATGTCGCGTATCAAGTCTCTTTAACACATCGTTTCGATTACCAAAGCATGGTAAGGTTATATTACTCAAAGAGTGAGTGAATAGTGACGGTAGATTAGTATGTCGTGTCTCAAGTCTCTTTTACGCGTCGTTCCGATTACTTAAGCATCGTAAGGTTATATTATGCAAAGTGTGCGTAAAAACCGACGCTAAAATAATATTGCGCGTCTTAAGTCTTTTTAACATGTCATTCCGATTACCTAAGCATGGTTAGGTTATATTACGCAATGTGTGAATAAAAAGGGACGCTACATTAGTATGTTTTCCGTCTCAAGTATCTTTAACGCGTTGTTCCGAATACCTAAGCATAATTAGGTTGCATTACGGAAAGTGTGCTCGAAAAGTGACATTTCATTAGTATGGCGCGTCTCAACTCTCTTTAATGTGTCGTTCCGATTACCAAAGATTGGTTATGTTATATTATGCAAATTGTGCGTGAAAAGTGACGCTAGACTAGTATGTCACGTCTTATGTCTCTTAATGCGTTGTTCCGATTACCTAAGCATTGTTAGGTTATTTTACGCAAAGTGTGTGTGAAAAGTTACGCTGGATTAGTATGTCGCCTCTCAAGTCTCTTTAATGCGTCGTTCGATTATCTAAGCATGGTTAGGTTATTTTACGCAAAGTGTGCGTGAAAAGTGACGCTCGATTAGTATGTCATGTCTCAAATCTCTTTAACGCGTGTTCCGGTTACCTAAGCATGGTTAAAAGTGACGCTAGATTAGTATGTCGCGTCTGAAGTCTCTTTAACGCGTCGTTCCGATTACCTAAGCATGGTTCGTTTATATTACGCAAAGTGTGCGTGAAAAGTGACGCTAGATTAGTATGTCACGTCTCAAGCCTCCTTAACTCGTTGTTCCGATTACCTATGCATGGTTACGCTACATTAGTATGGCGCGTCTCAAGTCTCTTTTACGCGTCGTTCGATTACCATGCTTATGTCGTGTCACAAGTCTCTTTAACGCGTGTTCCGGTTATATTATGCATATTGTGCGTGAAAAGTGATGCTAGATTAGGATGTCGCCTCACAAGTCTCTCTAACGCGTTGTTCCGATTACCTAAGCATCATTAAGCTATATTACGCAAAGTGTGCGTGAAAAGTGACGCTAAATTAGTATGTCGCGTCTCAAGTCTCTTTAATGTGTCATTCCAATTACCTAAGCATGGTTAGGTTATATTACGCAAAGTCTCGTAAAAAGTGACGCTAGATTTATTACCATGCTTATGTCGCGTCACAAGTCTCTCTAACGCGTCGTTCTGGTTACCTAAGCATGGCTGAGTTATATTACGCAATGTGTGCTTGAAAAGTGACACTAGATTAATATGTCGCGTCACAAGTCTCTCTAACGCGTCACCTAAGCGTCATTAAGCTATATTACGCAAAGTCTGCGTGAAAAGTGAAGCTAAATTAGTATGTCGCGTCTCAAGTCTATGTAACGCGTCGTTTTGATTACCATGCTTATGTCGCATCTCAAATCTCTCTAACGCGTCGTTCTGATTACTTAAGTATGGTTAGGTTATATTACGCAAAGTGTGCGTGAAAAGTGACGCTAGATTAGTATGTCGCGTCTCAAGTCTCTTTAATGCGTCATTCCGATTACCTAAGCATGGTTAGGTTATATTACGCAAAGTCTGCATAAAACGTGATGCTAGATTAGTATGGCGGTCCTCAAGTCTCTTTAACGCGTCGTTTGGATTACCATGCTTATGGCGCGTCTCAAGTCTCTTTAACGCGTCGTTTCGATTACCATGCTTATGTCGTGTCACAATTCTCTCTAACGCGTTGTTCCGGTTACCAAATCATGGTTATGTTATATTACGCAAAGTGCGCGCTAAAAGTGTCGCAAGATTAGTATGTCGCGTCACAAGTCTCTTTAACGCGTTGTTACGATTGCCTAAGCTTGCTTAAGTTATATTACGCAGTGTGCGTAAAAAGTGAGGCTAGATTAGTGTGGCGCGTCTCAAGTCTTTTTAACGCTTTGTTTCGATTCCATGCTTATGTCACGTTACAAGTATCTCTAACACAATGTTCCGATTTCCAAAGCATGGTTAAGTTATATTACACATAGTGTGCGTGAAAAGTGACAATAGATTAGTATGTCGCGTCGTAAGTCTCTTTAACATGTAGTTCCTATTACCTAAACATGGGGAGTTTATTTTTTCGCAAAGTGTGCGTGAAAAGTGATGCTAGATTAGTATGTTTCGTCTCAAATCTCTTTAACGCGTCGTTTTAATTACCTATTCATGGTTAGGTTAATATTACGCAATATTTGCGTGAAACCTGTCGCTAGGTTAGTATGTCGCGTCTCAAGTCTCTTTAACGCGTCGTTCCAATTACCTAAGCATGATTAGGTCACATTACGCAAAGTGTGAGTGAAAAGTTACGCTAGATTAGTATGTCGTGTCACAAGTCTCTTAAACGCGTTGTTCCGATTACCTAAGCATGGTTAGGTTATATTATGCAAAGAGTGCGTAAAAAGTGACACTAAATTAGTATGGCGGGTTTCCAGACTCTTTGACGCATAGTTTCAGTTACCATACATATGTCGCGTCACAAGTGTCTCTAACGCGTCGTTATGATTATCTAAGCATGGTTAGGTTAGGTTACGCAGAGTATATGCGTGAAAATTGAAGCAAGATTAGTATGTCGCGTCTCAAGTCTGTTTAACGCGTCATTCCGATTATCTAAGAATGGTTAGGTTATATTACGCAAAGTGTGCATGACAAGTGACGCTAGATTAGTATGTCACGTCTCAAGTCTCTTTAACGCGTGTTCTGAATACCTAATCACGGTTATATTACGCAAAGTGTGTGTGAAAAGTGACGCTAGATTAGTATGTCGCGTATCAAGTCTATTCAACGCGTCGTTCCGATTACCTAAGCATGGTTAAGTTATATTATGCAAAGTGTGCGTTAAACGTGACGCTAGATTAGTATGTCGCGTTTTCAAGTGTCTTGAACGCGTCGTTTCGATTACCACGCTTAAATCGCGTCACAAGTCTCTCTAACGCGTCGTTTCGAATACCTAAGCGCTGTTAGGTTATATTACGCAAAGTGTGCGTGAAAAGTAACAATAGATTAGTATGTCGCATCTAAACTCTCTTTAACGAGTCGTCCCGATTACCTAATCATGGTGAGGTTATATTACACAAAGAGTGCGTGAAAAATGACGCTAGACTAGTATGTCGCATCTCCAGTCTCTTTAACACATCGTTCTGATTACCTAAGAATGGTTAGGTTATATTACGCAAAGTGTGCGTGAAAAGTGACGCTAAATTAGCATATCACGTCTCAAGTCTCTTTAACGCGTCGTTCGGATTACCTAAGCTTGGTTAGCTTATAATACGCAAGGTGTGCGTGAAAGTGACGCTAGATTAGCATGTCGCGTCTCAAGGCTCGTTAACGCGTCGTTCCGATTACCAAAGCATGATTAGGTTATATTACGCAAAGTGTGCGTGAAAAGTGAAGCTAGATTATTAGTATGTCGCGTCTCAAGTCTCTTTAACGCGTCGTTCTGATTACCTAAGCATGGTTAGGTTATATTACGCAAGGTGTGCGTGAAAGTGACGCTAGATTAGTATGTCGCGTCTCAAGGCTCTTTAACGCGTCGTTTTGAATACCTAAGCATGGTTAGATTGTATTATGCAACGTGTGCTAGAAAAGTGACGCTAGATTAGTAAGTCGTGTATTAAGTATCTTTAATTCGCCGTTTCGATTACCATGCTTATGTCGCGTCACAAGTCTCTCTAACGCGTCGTTCTGATTACCTAAGCATGGTTAGGTTATATATTACACAAAGTGTGCGTGAAAAGTAACAATAAATTAGTAAGTCGTGTCACAAGTATATTTAACGCGTCGTTGCAATTACCTAACCATGGTTAGGTTATATTACGGAAAGTGTGCGTGAAAAGTGACGCTATCTTAGTATGTCGCGTCTCAGTTCTCTTTAATGCGTTCCTATTAACTAATTATGGTTAGGTTATATTACGAAAAGTGTGCATGAATAGTGACACTAGATTAGTATAACGCGTTTCAAGTCTCTTTAACGCGTCGTTCGATTACCATGCTTATCTCGCGTCAAGTCACTTTAACGCGTCGTTCTGATTACCTAAGTATGTTTAGGTTATACTACACAAAGTTTCATGAAAATTGACGCAAGATTAATATGTCGCGTCTCAAGTCTCTGTAACACGTCTCTCCTATTTCCTAAGAATGGTTTGGTTATATTACACAAAGTGTGCGTGAAAAGTGACGCTATCTTTGTACGTCGCGTCTCAAGTCTCTCAAATTCGTCGTTCCGATTTTAAAGCAACCACCCAAAGTGTGCGAAATAAGTTACGCTAAATTAGTATTACGGATCTCAAGTCTTTGTAACGCGTCTTTCCGATTACCTAAGCATGGTTCGGTTATATTACGCAACGTGTGCGTGAAAATGACAATATATTAGTATGTTGCGTCTCAAATCTATTTAACGCGTCGTTCCAACTACCTAAGCATTGTTTGGTTATATTACGCAAAGTTTGCGCGAAAAGTCACAACATATATTAGTATGTCAAGTCTAAAGTCTCTTTAACGAGTCGTTACGATTACCTAAGCATGGTCAGGTTATATTACGCATAGAGTGCGTGAAAAGTGACGCTAGATTAGTATGTCGCATCTCAAGTCACTTGAACACGTCGTTTCGATTACGTAAGAATGGTTTGGTTATATTACGCAAAGTGTGCGTTTTTTAGTGACGCTAGATTAGTATGTCTCGTGTTAAGTCTCTTTAACGCATCGTTTGGATTACCTATGCATAGTTATGTTATTTTACGCAAGGAGTGCCTGAAAAGTGACGCTAGACTAGTATGTCACGTCATAAGTCAAGAACGCGTCGTTCCGATTACCTAAGCATGGTTAGGTTATTTTACACAAAGTGTGCGTGAAAAGTTATGCTGGATTAGTATGTCGCGTCGCAAGTCTCTTTAACGAGTCGTTCGATTATCTAAGCATGGTTAGGTTATATTACGCAAAGTGTTCGTGAAAAGAGACGCTCGATTAGTACGTCACGTCTCAAATCTCTTAATCGCGTGTTCCGGTTACCTAAGCATGGTTAAAAATGACGCTAGATTAGTATGTCGCGTCTGAAGTCTCTTTGACGCGTCGTTCCGATTACCTAAGCATGGATAGTTTAGACTATGCAAAGTGTGCGTGAAAAGTGACAATAGATTAGTATGTTGCGTCTCAAGTCTCCCTAACTTGTTTCCGATTACCTATGCATGGTTACGCTAGATTAGTATGGCGCGTCTTAAGTCTCTTTAACGCGTCGTTCGATTACTATCCTTATGTCGTGTCACAAGTCTCTTTAACGCGTGTTCCGAAGCTAAGCATGGTTAGGTTATATTACGCAAAGTGTGCGTGAAATGTGACGCTAGATTAGTATGTCGCGTCACAGGTCTCTCTAACGCGTCGTTCCGATTACCTAAGCATCCTTAGGCTATATTACGCAAAGTGTGCGTGAAAAGTGACGCTAAATTAGTATGTCGTGTCTCAATTCTCTTTAATGTCTCATTCTAATTACCCATGGTTAGGTTATATTACGCACAATCTGCGTAAACAGTGACGCTAGATTAGTATGGCGTGCACTTTAGCGCGTCGTTTTTATTACCGTGCTTATGTTGCGTCACAAGTCTCTCTAACGCGTCGTTTTGATTACCTAAGCATGACTGAGTTATATTACGCAAAGTGTGCATGAAAAGTGACACTAGATTAATATGTCGCGTCACAAGTCTCTCTAACGCGTCACTTAAGCATCATTAGGCTATATTACGTAAAGTGTGCGTGAAAAGTGAAGCTAAATTAGTATGTCGCGTCTCAAGTCTCTTTAACGCGTTGTTTTGATTACCATGATTATGTCGCGTCTTAAATCTCTTCAACGCGTCGTTCCGATTACCCATTGTTAGGTTATATTACACAAAATGTGCATGAAAAGTGACGCTAGATTAGTATGTCGCGTCTCAAGTCTCTTAAATGCGTCATTCCGATTACCTAAGCATGGTTAGGTTATATTACGCAAAGTCTGCATAAAACGTGACGCTAGATTAGTATGGCGTGCCTCAAGTCTCATTAACGCGTCGTTTGGATTACCATGCTTATGCCGCGTCACAAGTCTCTTCAACGCGAATTCCGATTACCTATGCATAGTTAGGATATATTACGCAAAGTGTGCGTGAAAAGTGACGCTTGATTAGTATGTCGCGTCTCAACTCTCTTGAATGCCTCGTTCCGATTACCTAAGAATGGTTAAGTTATATTACGCAAAGTGTGTGTGAAAAGTGACAATAGATTAGTGTGTCGTGTCTCAAAGTCTCTATAACGCGTCATTCCGATTACCAAATCATGGTTTTGTTATATTACGCCAAGTGCGTGTTAAAAGTATCGCAGAGTTAGTATGTCTCGTCACAAGTCTCTTTAACATGTTGTTACGATTGCCTAAGCTTGCTTAAGTTATATTACGTAGTGTAAGTAAAAAGTAAGGCTATATTAGTGTGGCACGTCTCAAGTCTTTTTAACGCTTTGTTTCGATTCCTTGCTTATGTCACGTTACAAGTCTCTCTAACACAATTTTCCGATTTCCAAAGCATGGTTAGGTTATATTACACATAGTGTGCG
The DNA here is from genome assembly GCF_937616625.2 of Mercurialis annua. Classification (NCBI taxonomy): domain Eukaryota; kingdom Viridiplantae; phylum Streptophyta; class Magnoliopsida; order Malpighiales; family Euphorbiaceae; genus Mercurialis; species Mercurialis annua. The sequence goes on along the minus strand of NC_065577.1, from coordinate 22,149,471 downwards.
TGAAAAGTGACAATAGATTATTATGTCGCGTCGCAAGTCTCTTTAACATGTCGTTCCGATTACCTAAACATGGGGAGTTTATTTTTCGCAAAGTGTGCGTGAAAAGTGACGCTAGATTAGTATGTCGCATCTCAAGTCTCTTTAAGGCGTCGTTCCGATTACCTAATCATGGTTAGGTTGTATTACGCAAAGTGTGCGTGAAATGTAACGGCTAGATTAGTATGTCGCGTCTCAAGTCTCTTTAACTCGTCGTTCTGATTACCTAACCATGGTTAGGTTATATTATGCAAAGTGTACGTAAATGGCGTTTTTCAAGTCTCTTTGACGTGTAGTTTCGGTTACCATGCTTATGTAGCGTCACAAGTGTCTCTAACGCGTCGTTATGATTATCTAAGCATGGTTAGGTTAGATTACGCAGAGTGTGCATGAAAATTGAAGCTAGATTAGTATGTCGAGTCTCAAGTCTCTTTAACGTGTTGTTCCGATTACCTAAGCATGGTTAGGTTATATTACGCAAAGTGTGCGTGACAAGTGACGCTAGATTAGTATGTCACGTCTTAAGTCCCTTTAACGCGTGTTCCGAATACCTAAGCATGGTTAGGTTATACTCCCTCCGTCCCAATAGAGTTGTCCACTTTGCCTTTATCACACAGTATAAGAAAAGTAATTATTATTTATGGAGTTTGTAAAATTTTCCTTACTTTTCTTGTCATACCCCTATTTAATATAGGGTCCACTTATAATTTACTTTCAATTTACTCATTAGTGGATTTTAAGTAAGAGTAATATAGAAAATTGAGGGTAAAAGTTAGTTACTTTTTGAAAGTGGACAAGAGTTTTGGGACAAAAAAATTTCTCAAAGTGGACAACTCTATTGGGACCGAGGGAGTATTACACAAAGTGTGCGTGAAAAGTGACGCTAGATTAATATGTCGCGTCTGAAGTCTCTTTAACGCGTCGTTCCGATTACCCAAGCATTGTTAGGTTATATTACGCAAAGTCTGCGGGAAAAATGACGCTAGATTAGTGTGTCGCGTCTCAAGTCTCTTTAATGCATCGTTCTGATTATCTAAGCATGGTTAGATAGTGTCCGTGAAAAGTGACGCTAGATTAGTATGTCGCGTCTCAAGTTTCTTTGTGTTGTTCTGATTACCTATGCATGGTTAGGTTATATAACATGTGTGCTTGAAAACTGTCGCGTCTCAAGCCTCTTTAACGTGTCGTTCCGATTACCTAAGCATGGTTAGATTATATTACGCAAAGTGTGCGTGAAAAATTAAGGTAGATTAGTATGTTACGTCTCAAGTCTCTTAATGCGTCGTTCCGATTACCTAAGCAAGGTTACGATATATTACGCAAAGAGTGCGTAAAAAGTGACACTAGATTAGTATGGCGTGTTTTAAGTCTCTTTAACGCGTTGTATTGCTATTCATGCTTATGTTGCGTCATAAGTGTCTCTAATTAGATTAACCAAAAGTGACGCTAGATTAGTATATCGCGTCTCAGGTCTCTTTAACGTTACGATTATCTAAGCATGGTTAGGTCAAAGTGTGCGTTAAAAGTGACGCTAGATTAGTATGTCACGTGAAAAATCACTCTAACACGTGGTTGTGATTTCCTAAGTATGGCTAGGTATGTGTCGTTTCGATTACCATGCTTATGTCGCGTCACAAGTCTCTCTAACGCGTCGTTCCGATTACCTAAGCATGGTTAGGTTTAATTAGGCTAAGTGTGCGTGAAAAATTACAATTGATTAGTATGTCGCGTCATAAGTCTATTTAACGCGTCGTTCCAATTACTTAAGCATGGTTAGGTTATATTACACAGAGTGTACGTGAAAAGTGATGCTGGATTAGTATGTCGCGTCTCAAGGCTCTCTAACACGTCGTTCTGATTACCTAAGCATGGTTAGGTTATACTACGCAAAGTGTGCGTGAAAAGTGACGCTAGATTAGTATGTCGCGTCTCAATTCTCTTTATCGCGTTGTTCCGATTACCTAAGCATGGTTAGGTTATATTACACAAAGCGTGCGTGAAAAGTAACGCTAGATTAGTATGTCGCATCTCAAGTCTCTTTAATGCGTCGTTTCGATTACCTTGCTTATGTCGCATTACAAGTCTCTCTAACGCATCGTTCCGATTACCTAAGCATGGTTACGTTATATTACACAAATTGTGCATGAAAAGTGAAAATAGATTAGTATGTCACTTCTCAAGTCTCTTTAACGCGTCGTTCCTATTTCCTAAACATGGTTAGGTTATATTACGCAAAGTGTGCGTGAATAATGACAATAGATTAGTATGTCGCGTCTCAAGTCTATTTAACGCGTCGCTCCTATTACCTAAGCATGGTATGGTTATATTACGCAAGGTGTGCGTGAAAAGTGACGCTAGATTAGTATGTCGCCTCTCAAGTCAATTTAAGGCGTCTTTCCGATTACCTAAGCATGGTTAGGTTATATTACACAAAGTGCGAGTACAAAGTGACGCTAAATTAGTATGGCGCGTCTCAAGTGACTTTAACGCGCCGTTCCGATTACCTAAGCATGGTTAGGTTATATTACGCAAAGTTTGCGTAAAAAGTGACGCTAGATTAGTATGTCACGTCACAAGTCTCTCTAACGCGTCGTTCCAATTACCTAAGCATGGTTATATTATATTACGCAAAGTGTGCATGAAAAGTGACGCTAGTTTATTATGTCGCGTCTCAAGTCTCTTTAATGCGTCGTTTGGATTACCTAAGCATGGTTAGATTATATTATGCAAAGTGTGCGTGAAAAGTGACAGTAGATTAGTATGTCGCGTCTTAAGTCTCTTTAACGCGTTGTTTCAATTACCATGCTCATGTCGCTACACAAGTTCCTTTAACACGTCGTTACGGTTACCAAAGTACGGTTAGGTTGTATTACGCAATGTGTGCGTAAAAAGTGACGCTTGATTAGTATGGCACGTCTCAAGTCTCTTTAACGCGTCGTTTCGATTACCATGCTTATGAAACGTTGCAAGTCTCTTTAACACGTCATTCCGATTACCAAAGAATGGTTAGGTTATATTACGCAAAGTGTGCGTGAAAAGTTACAATGGATTAGTATGTCGCGTATCAAGTCTTTATAACGCCTCGTTCCGATTACCTAAGCATGGTTAGGTCCGATTGCCAAAGCATGGTTAGGTAATATTACGCAATGTGTACGTAAAAAGTGACGCTAGATTAGCATGGCGCGTCTCAAGTCTCTTTAACGCGTCGTTTTGATTACCATGCTTATGTCACGTTACACGTCTCTTTAACACATCGTTTCAATTACCAAAGCATGGTTAGGTTATATTACACAAAGTGTGCGTGAAAAGTGATATTAGTATGTCGCGTCTCAAGTCTCTATAACGCTTCCTTTCGATTACCTAAGCATGGTTAGGTTATTTTACGCAGAGTGTGCGTGAAAAGTGACGCTAGATTAGTATGTTGCGCGTCTCAAGTCTCTTTAACGCGTCGTTCTGATTACCTAAGTAGACTTTGCTTATAACCTAACCATGTTCAGGTAATCGAAGCGGCGAGTTAAAGAGACTTGAGATGCGACATACTAATCTAGCGTCACTTTTCACGCAAACTTTGCGTAATATAACAAAACCATGCTTAAGAAATCGGAACGACGCGTTGAAGAGACTTATGTAGCGACATACTAATCTAGCATCATTTTTCACGCACACTTTGCGTAATATAACCACGCTTAGGTAATCAGAAAGACGCGTTAATGTGACTTGAGACGCAACATACTAATCTAGCGTCACTTTTCACGCACACTTTACGTAATATATTCTAACCATGCTTAGGTAATCGAAATACGCATTAAAGAGACTTGAGACGCGACGTACTAATCTAGCGTCACTTTTCACGCACACCTTGCGTAAAATAACCTAACCATGCCTAGGTAACCAGAACGACGCGTTAAAAAGACTTGAGACGCGACAAACTAATCTATTGTCACTTTTCATGTACATTTTGCGTAATATAATCTAACCATGCATAGGTAATCAGAACGACGCGTTATAGTTACTTGTGACGCGACATAAGCACAGTAATCAAAACGACGCGTTAAAGAGACTCGAAACGCGCAATACTAATCTAGCATCACTTTTTGCCCACGCTTTGAGTAATATATTTGAACCATGCTTAGGTAATCGGAACGACGTGTTAAAGAGACTTGCGACGCGACATACTAATCTAGCCGTCACTTTTCAGGCAAAGTTTGCATAATTAAACCTAACCATGATTAGGTAATCGAAACGACGCGTTAAAGAGACTTGAGACTCGACATACTAACCTAGCAACAGTTTTCACGCACACATTGTGTAATATCACCTAACTATGCTTAGGTAATCAGAACGACACGTTAAAGAGACTTGCGACGCGACATTCTAATCTATTATCACTTTTCACGCATACTTTGTGTAATATAACCTAACCATGCTTTGGTAATCGGAACGACGTGTTAGAGAGACTTGTAACGTGACATAAGCATGGTAATCGAAACGATGCGTTAAAGAGACTTGAGACGCGTTATACTAATCTAGCGTCACGTTTTACTCACACTTTGCGTAATATAACTTAACAATGCTTAGGTAATCGTAAACAAGCGTTAAAGAGAATTGTGACGCGACATACTAATCTAGCAACTCTTTTAACGCGCACTTGGCGTAATAACATAACCACGCTTAGGTAATCGGAACAACGCGTTAAAGAGACTTGAGATGCGACATACTAATCAAGCGTCACTTTTCACGCACACTTTGCGTAATATAACCTAACCTTAGGTAATAGGAACACGCGTTAAAGGGACTTGAGACGCGACATACAAATCTAGCTTAACTTTTCACGCACACTTTGAGCAATATAATCTAAACATGCTTAGGTAATCGAAACGACACGTTAGAGAGACTTGTGACACGAGTTAAAGAGACTTGAGAAGCGACATACTAATCAAGCATCACCTTTCACGCACACTTTACGTAATATAACTAAACCACGCTTAGGTAATCGAAACGACGAGTTAAAGAGACTTGAGACGCGACATACTAATCTAGCGTTACTTTTCACACACACTACCTAACCATGCTTAGGTAATCGGAACAATAACCTAACAATGCTTAGGTAATCGGGACAATAACCAAACAATGTTGCGTCTCAAGGGTCTTTAACGCGTCGTTCAGATTAACTAAGCATGATTAGGTTATATTACGCAAAGTGTGCGTGAAAAGTGAAGCTAGATTAGTATGTCGTGTCTCAAGTCTCTTTAACGCGTCGTTCTGATTACCTAAGCATGGTTAGGTTATATTACGCAAGGTGTGCGTGACAGCGACGCTAGATTAGTATGTCGTGTCTCAAGGCTCTTTAACGCGTTGTTCTGAGTACCTAAGCATGGTTAGGTTATATTACGCAATGTGTGGTTGAAAAGTGACGCTAGATTAGTATGTCGCGTCTCAAGTATCTTTAATGTGTCATTTTGATTACCATGGTTAGGTTATATTACACAAAGTGTGCGTGAAAAGTAACAATAAATTAGTAAATCGTGTCTCAAGTAGATTTAACGCGTCGTTGCAATTACCTAACCATGGTTAGGTCATATTACGCAAAGTGAGCGTGAAAAGTGATGCTAGCTTAGTATGTCGCGTCTCAGTTCTCTTTAACGCGTTGTTCCTACTAACTAATTATGGTTAGGTTATATTACGAAAAGTGTGCATGAAAAGTAACACTAGATTAGTATGTCGCGTCTCAAGTCTCTTTAATGCGTCGTTTCGATTACAATGCTTATCTCGCGTCACAAGTCACTTTCACGCGTCGTTCTGATACCTAAGTATGGTTTGGTTAAATTACGCAAAGTTTCATGAAAACTGACGCTAGATTAGTATGTCGCGTCTCAAGTCTCTCTAACGCGTCTCTCCTATTTTTTAAGAATGGTTAGGTTATATTATGCCAAGTGTGCGTGAAAAGTGACGCAAGATTAGTATGTCGCGTCTCAAGTCTCTTTAATGCGTCGTTCTTACTATCTAAGCATGGCTAGGTTATCTTACGCAAAGTGTGCGTGAAAAGTGAGAATGGATTAGTAAGTCCCGTCTCAAGTCTCTTTATTGCGTCGTATCGATTACCATGCTTATATCGCGTCACAAGTCTATCTAACGTGTCGTTCCAATTACCTAAGAATGGATAGGTTATATTACAAAAGGTGTGCGGTAAAAGTGAAAATAGATTAGTATGTCGCGTATCAAGTCTCTTTAATGCATCGTTTCGATTACCTAAGTATGTTTATGTTATATTACTCAAAGAGTGAGTGAATAGTGGTAGATTAGTATGTCGTGTCTCAAGTCTCTTTAACGCGTCATTCCGATTACTTAAGCATGGTAAGGTTATATTACGCAAAGTGTGAGTAAAAAGTGACGCTAAAATAGTATGGAGCGTCTCAATTCTTTTTAACGTGTCATTCCGATTACCTAAGCATGGTTAGGTTATGTTACGCAAAGTGTGTGTAAAAAGGGAGGCAACATTAGTATGTCGTGTTTCAAGTCTATTTAACGCGTTGTTCAGATTACCTATTCATGGTTAGGCTGCATTACGCAAAGTGTGCTCGAAAAGTGACGTTAGATTAGTATGGCGCATCTCAAGTCTCTTTAATGCGTCGTTCCGATTACCTAAGATTGGTTAGGTTATATTACGCAAAGTGTGCATGAAAAGTGACGCTAGACTCGTATGTCACGTCTTAAGTCTCTTTAACGCGTCGTTCCGATTACCTAAGCATGGTTAAGTTATTTTACACAAAGTGCGCGTGAAAAGTTATGCTGGATTAGTATGTCGCGTCTCAAGTCTCTTTAACGCGTCGTTCGATTATCTTTTCACGCACACTATGCGTAATATAACCTAACCATGCTTATGTAATCGGAACGACGTGTTAAAGAGACTTGAGACGCGACATACTAATTTATTGATCCTTTTTATGCACACTTTGCGTACTATAACCTAACCATGCTTAGGTAATCGGAACGATGCGTTAGACAGACTTGTGACGTGACATAAGCATGGTAATTGAAACCACGCATTAAAGATATTGGAGAAGCGATATACTAATCTAGCGTCACTTTTCACGCAAACTTTGCGTATTATAATCTTACCATGCTTAGGTAATCGGAACGACGCATTAAAGAGCCTTGAGGCGCGACATACTAATCTAGCATTACTTTTCACGCATAACTTGCATAAAATAACCAAACCATGCTTAGGTAATAGGAACGACACGTTAGAGAGAATTGAGACGCAACATACTAATCTAACGTCACTTTTTCCGCACACTTTTCGTAATATAACCTAACCATGCTTAGGTAATCGGAACGACGCGTCAAAGAGACTTGTGACGCGAGATAAGTATAGTAATCGAAACGACGATTTAAAGAGACTTGCGACGAAACATACTAATCTAGCGTCATTTGTTACGCACACTTTGCGTAATATAACCTAACCATGTTTAGGTAATTGGAACGACGCGTCAAAGAGAGTTGAGACTAGACATACTAATCTAGCGTCACTTTTCACGCACACTTTGCATAATATAACCTAACTATACTTAGGTAATAGGAACGACGCGTTAAGAGACTTGAGACGCGACATACGAATCTATTTATCCTTTTCACGCACACTTTGCGTACTATAGCCTAACCATTCTTAGGTAATCGAACAACGCGTTAGAGAGACTTGTGACGCGACATACTAATTTAGCGTAACTTTTCACGCACACTTTGCGTAATATAACCTAACCATGCTTAGGTAATCGGAAGGATGCGTTAAATAGACTTGAGACACGACATACTAATCTATCATTACTTTTCACGCACACTTTGCGTATTATAACCTAACCATGCTTATGGTAATCGGAACGACGTGTTAGAGAGACTAATGATGCGACATAAGCATGGTAATCTAAACGACGTGTTAAAGAAACTTGAGACTCGACATACTAATCTACCGTCACTTTTTCACGCTCACTTTGCGTAATATAACCTAACATGCTTATGTAATTGGAACGACACATTAAAAAGCCTTCAGATGCAACATACTAATCTAGCGTCACTTTTCACGCACACCTTGCATAATATAACCTAACTATGCTTAGGTAATCAGAACGACGCCTTAAAGAGACTTGAGCTGCGACATACTAATCTAGCTTCAGTTTACAAGCACACTTTGCTGAATATAACCTAACCATTCTTAGGTAATCGGAACGATGCATTAAAGAGACTTGAGACACGGCATACTAATCTAGCGTCACTTTTCGCGCACTCTTTGTGTAATATAACGTAACCATTTTTAGGTAATCGGAACGACGCATTAAAGAGACTTGAGAAGCGACATACTAATCTATTGTTACTTTTCAAGCACAATTTGTATAATATAACCTAAACATGCTTACGTAATCGGAACACGTGCTAGAGAGACTTGTGACGCGACATAAGCATGGTAATCGAAGTGATGCGTCAAACAGACTTATGACTCAGCATACTAATCTAGTGTAACTTTTCACGCAAACTTTGCATAATATAACCTAACCATGCTTAGGTAATCGGAACGATGCGTTAAAGAGGATTAAGACGCGACATACTAATCTCACGTCACTTTTCACGCACACCTTGCGTAATATAACCTAACCATGCTTAGGTAATCGGCACGACTAGTTAGATATAGACTGGATACGCGGCATACTAATCTATTGTCAATTTTCACGCACACTTTGCGTAATATAACCTAACGATTCTTAGGTAATCAGAACGACGCGTTAAAAAGACTTGAGACGCGTCAAACCATCCTATTGTTATATTTCCCACACACTTTAGGTAACAGGAACGACGCGTTAAATACTTGTGATGCGACATAAGCATGATAATCGAAACGACGCATTAAAGAGCCTTGAGACACGCCATACTAATGTAGCGTTAGTTTTCACGCAAACTTTGCATAATATAACCTAACCATGCTTAGGTAATCGGAACGACGCATTAAAGAGACTTGTGATGCGACATACTAATCTAGCGTCACTTTTCACGAAAACTTTGCATAATATAACCTAACCATGCTTAGGTAATCGCAACGGCGCATTAAAGAGACTTGAGACGCGACATACTAATGTAGCGTCACTTTTCACGCAAACTTTGCATAATATAACCTATCCATGCTTACGTAATCGCAATGACCCATTAAAGAGCCTTGACAATACTAATCTTGCGTTACTTTTCTCGCACACTTTGTGTAATATAACCAAACCATTCAGTGGTAATCGGAACGACGCGATAAAGAAACTTGAGACGCGAAATACTAATCTAGCGTCACTTTTCACGCACTTTTTGCGTAATATAACCTAACCATAAGTGTAATCGGAACGACGCGTTAAATAGACTTGAGACGCGACATACTAATTTAATGTCATTTTTCACGCACACTTTGCGTAATATAACCCAACCATGCTTAGCTAATCGGAACAACGCTTTAGATAGACTAGTAACGCGACATAAGCACGGTAATCGAAACGACGCGTTAAAGAGACTTCAGACGCGGCATACTAATCTAGCGTCACTTTTTACGCAAACTTTGCGTAATATAACCTAACCATGCTTAGGTAATCAGAACGACGCCTTAATGAGACTTCTGACGCACCATACTTATCTAGCGTCACTTTTCGAGCATGCTTTGCGTAATATAACCTAACCATGCTTTGGTAATCAGAACGACGCGTTAAATAGAATTTATACGCGACATACTAATCTATGGTCACTTTTCACGCACACTTTGCGCAATATAACCTAACCATGCTTAAGGTAATCGGAACAACTCGTTAAAAAGACTTGAGGCGCAACATATTAATCAATTGTTACTTTTCTCGCACACTTAACCTAACCATGCTTAGGCAATCAGAACGACGCGTTAGAGAGACTTGTGACGTGACATAAGCATGGCAATCGAAACGACGCGTTAAAGAGACTTGAGACGCGACATACTAATCTACCGTCACTTTTTGCGCAAACTTTGCATAATATAACCATGCTTAGGTAATTGGAACGACGCATTAAAGAGCCTTAAGACGTGACATACTAATCTAGCGTCACTCTTCACGCACACCTTGCGTAATATTACATAACAATGCTTAGTAATCGGAACGACGCATTAAAGAGACTTGAGACGGGACATACTAATCTAGCGTTACTTTTCTTGCACATTTTGCGTAATATAACCTAACCATTCTTGGGTAATCGGAACGACGCGTTAAAGAGACTTGAGACGCGACATACTAATCTAGCATCGTGTTTCACGCACGCTTTGCGTAATACAACCTAACCATTCTTAGGTCATCGGAATAATGCGTTAAAGAGACTTGAGACACGACATACTAATCCAGCGTCACTTTCTACGCACAGTTTGCGTAATATAATCTAACCATGCTTAGGTAATCGGAACGACGCGTTAAAGAAACTTGTGACGCGACATACTAATATAACCTAACCATGTTTATGTAATCGGAAAAACGTGTTAAAGAGAAATGAGACGCGACATACTAATCTAGCGTCAGTTTTCACGCACACTTTGCGTAATAAAACCTGATTGCTTAGGTAATCGAAACTACGCGTTAAATAGACTTGATACGCGGCATACTAATCTATTGTCACATTTCACGCACACTTTGCGTAATATAACTTAAACATGCTTAGGTAATCGGAACGACGCGTTAAAGAGATTTGAGACTCGACATACTAATCTATTGTTACTTTTTACGCACACTTTGCGTACTATAACCTAACCATGCTTAGGTAATAAGAAACACGCGTTAGAGAGACTTGAGACGCGATATAAGTACGGTAATCGAAGCGACACGTTAAAGAGACTTGAGAGGTGACATACTAATCTAGCGTCACTTTTTACGCAAACTTTGCATAAAATAACTTAACCATGCTTATAAACGGCGCATTAAAAGCCTTTATACGCGGAATATAATCTAGCGTCACTTTTTATGCACACCTTGTGTAATATAACCTAACCATACTTAGGTAATTAGAACGACGCATTAAATTGACAGATTAGTGTTACTTTTCTCGCACACTCGCAATATAGCCTAACCATTCTTGGGTAATCGGAACGACGCGTTGAAGAGACTTGAGACGCGACATACTAATCTTGCGTCACTTTTCACGCACTCTTTGCGTAATATAACCTAACCACTCTTAGGTAATCGGAACGACGCGTTCAAGTATCTAGCATCACTTTTCACGCACACTTTGCGTAATATAACCTTACAACACCTAGGTAATCGAAACGACGCGTTAAAGAGACTTGTGACGCGATATAGTAATCTAGAGTCACTTTTCACGCACGCTTTGCGTTATATAACCGAACCATGCATTGGTAATCGGAACAGAGCGTCAAAGAGACTTGTGACCCGACATAATAATCTAGCGTCACTTTTAACGCACACTTTGCGTAATATAACCTGCGTTAAAGAGACTTGTGACATGACATACTTATATAGCGTCACTTTTCAGGCACACTTTCCGTAATATAACCTAACCACGCATAGGTAATCAGAACGACGCGTTCAAGAGACTTGAGACGCGACATACCACTAATCTAACATCACTTTTCATGCTCACTTTGCGTAATATAATCTAAGCACGCTTATGTAATCGGAACGACGCGTTAAAGAGACTTGTAACGCAACATACTACTAATCTAGTGTCACTTTAATGCACACTTTGTGTTATATAACCTAACCATGCCTAGGTAATCGGAACGACTCGTTAAATAGACTTGTGACGCGACATAGTAATCTAGAGTCACTTTTCACGCACACTGCATAAAATCGCCTAACTATGCATAGGGAATCAGAACAGCGCGTTGAAGAGACTTGTGACGCGACATACTAATCTACCGTCACTTATAAGGCACACTTAGCGTAATATAACCGAACCATGCCTATGTAATCGGAATGACGCAATAAAGAGACTTGTGACGCGACATACTAATCTAGCGTCACTTTTCACGCACACTTTGCGTAATATAACCAAACCATGCTTAGGTAATCGAAACGACGCTTTAAAGAGACTTGAGACGAAACATATTAATCTAACGCCACTTTTTACGCACACTTTGCGTAATATAACCTAACCATGCTTAGGTAATCGGAATGACGCATTAAAGACACTTGAGTTTGGACATACTAATCGAGCGTCACTTTTCACTCACATTAAGCGTAATATAACATAACCATGCTTAGGTAATCGGAAAGGCGCGTTAAAGAGACTTTAGACACGACATACTAATCTATTGATCCTTTTCACGCACACTTCGCGTACAATAACCTAACCATGCTTAAGTAATCGGAACGACGCATTAAAGAGCCTTAAGACACGACATACTAATATATTTTTACTTTTCACGCACACTTTGCGTAATATAAACTAACCATGCTTATGAAATCGGAACGACGCGTTAAAGAGACTTGAGATGCGACATACTAATTAATTGATCCTTTTCACGCATACTTTGTGTACTATAATATAACCATGCTTAGGTAATACGCGTTAGAGAGACTTTTAACGCGACATAAGCATGGTAATCGAAATGACGCGTTACAGAGACTTTGAGATACTAATCTAACGTCACTTTTCACGCAAACTTTATGTAATATAAACCTAACCATACTTAGGTAATCGAAACGACGCAATAAAGAGCCTTGAGACGCGACATACTAATCTAGCGTCACTTTTCACGCACACATTGCGTAATATAACCTAATCATGCTTAGGTAATAGGAACGACGTGTGAAATAGACGTGAGACGCGACATATTAATTATGTTGTCATTTTTCACGCAACGTTTGCATAATATAACCTAACCAAGCTTAGGTAATCGGAACGACGCGTTAAAGATACTTTACACGCAACATACTAATCAATTGTCCCTTTTCATACACACTTTGCGTATTATAACCTAACCATGCTTAGGTAATCAGAACGAAGTGTTAAAGAGACTTGAGACGCAAAATACTAATCGAGCGTCACTTTTCACGAACGCTTTGCGTAATATAGCCTAACCATGGTTAGGTAATCGGAGCAACACGATAAAGGGAATTGACACGCGACATACATTATGTCACTTTTAACGCACACTTTGCGTAATATAACATAACCATGCTTAAGTAATCGAAATGAAGCGTTAAAGAGACTTGAGACGTGACATACTAATCTATTGTTACTTTTCACGCACACTTTGTGTACTATAACCTAACCATGCTTAGGTAGTCGGAACGACGCGTTAGAGAGCCTTGTGATGCGACATATGCATGGTAATTGAAACGACTCGTTAAAGAGACTTGAGACGCGACATACTAATCTACTGTCACTTTTCACGCCAACTTTGCATAATATAACCTAACCATGCTTAGGTAATTGGAACGACGCATTAAAGAGACATGAGACGCGACATACTAATCTAGCGTCACATTTCACGCACACCTTGGGTAATATAACCTAACCATGGTTAGGTAATCGGAACGACGCGTTTTAGAGACTTGAGATGGGACATACTAATCTAGCGTTACTTTTCTCGCACACTTTATGTAAACCTAACAATTCTTGGGTAATCGGAACGACGCGTTTTAGAGACTTGAGATGGGACATACTAATCTAGCGTTACTTTTCTCGCACACTTTATGTAAACCTAACAATTCTTGGGTAATCGGAACGACGCGTTAAAGAGACTTGAGACGCAACATACTAATCTAGTGTCATTTTTTACGCACTCTTTACGTAATATAAGTAACCATGCTTAGGTAATCGGAACAACGCGTTTAAAGAGTTTTGAGACGCGATATACTAATCTAGCGTCACTTTTCACGGACACTTTGCGTAATATAACCTTAGCATGCTTAGGAAATCGGAACGACGCGTTAGATAGACTTATGACGCGACATACTAATCTATTGTCATTTTTCTCTCATACTTTGGGTAATAATATAACCTAACCATACTGAAGTAATTGGAACAATGCGTTAAATAGACTTGAGACGCGACATACTAATCTATTGTCATTTTTCACGCACACTTTGCGTAATATAACCTAACCAGGCTAGCGTTAACGTTTCGTTCCGATTACCTAAGCATGATTATGTTATATCATGCAAAGTGTGAGTGTAAAGTGAAGCTAGATTAGCATGTCGCGTCTCAAGTCTCTTTAACGCGTCGTTCTGATTACCTAAGCATGGTTAGGTTATATTACGCAAGGTGTGCGTGAAAGTGATGCTAGATTAGTATGTCGCGTCTCAAGGCTCTTTAATGCGTCGTTCTGAGTACCTAAGCATGGTTAGGTTATATTACGCAACGTGTGCTTGAAAAGTGACGCTAGATTAGTAAGTTGTGCCTCAAGTATCTTTAATGCGTCGTTTCGGTTAACATGCTTATGTCGCGTCACAAGTCTCTCTAACGCGTCATTCCGATTTCCTAAACATGGTTAGGTTATATTACACAAAGTGTGCGTGAAAAGTAACAATAAATTCGTAAGTCGTGTCTCAAGTATATTTAACGCGACGTTGCAATTACCAAACATGGTTAGGTTATATTATATCAAAGTGAGCGTGATAAGTGACGCTAGCTTAGTATGTCGCGTCTCAGTTCTCTTTAACGCGTTGTTCCTATTAACTAATTATGGTTAGGTTATATTACAAAAAGTTTGCATGAAAAGTGACACTAGATTAGTATGTCGCGTCCCAAGTCTCTTTAACGAGTCGTTTCGATTACCATGATTATCTCGCGTCGCAAGTCTCTTTAACTTGTCGTTCCGATTACCTAATCATGGTGAGTTTATTTTTTCGAAAAGTGTGTGTGAAAAGTGACGCTAGATTAGTATGTCGCGTCTCAAGTCTCTCTAACGCGTCGGTCCTATTTTCTAAGAATGGTGTGGTTATATAACGCAAAGTGTGCGTGAAAAGTGACGCTAGCTTAGTACATCGCGTCTCAAGTCTCTCTAATGCGTCGTTCCGATTTCTAAGCATGGTAAGGTTATATTACGCAAAGTGCAAGAAATAAGTTACGCTAGATTAGTATTATGCATCTCAAGTCTCTGTAACGCGTCGTTTCGATTACCATGCCTATGCCGCGTCACAAGTCTCTCTAACCCGTAGTTCCGATTACCTAAGCATGGTTTGGTTATATTACGCAACGTGTGCGTGAAAAATGACAATAGATTAGTATGTTGCGTCTCAAATTGATTTAACGTGTCGTTCCGACTACCTAAGCATGGTTAGGTTATATTACGCAAAGTGTGCGTTAAACGTGACGCTAGATTAGTATGTCGCGTTTCAAGTGTCTTTAACGCGCCGTTTCGATTACCATGCTTAAGTTGCGTCACAAATCTCTCTAATGAGTCGTTTCGAATACCTAAGCATGGTTAGGTTATATTATGCAAAGTGTGCGTGAAATGTAACAATAGATTAGTATGTCGCATCTAAAGTCTCTTTATCGAGTCGTCCCGATTACCTAAGAATAACTAGATTATATTAAGCAAAGTGTGCTTGAAAAGTGACGCTAAATTAGCATGTCGTGTCTCAAGTCTCATTAGCGCATCGTTCGGATTACCTAAGCATGGTTAGCTTATATTACCCAAGGTGTGCGTGAAAGTGACGCTAGATTAGCATGTCGCGTCTCAAGGCTCGTTAACGCGTCGTTCCAATTACCTAAGCATAAAAAGAATATATTACGCAAAGTGTGCGTGAAAAGTGAAGCTAGATTAATATGTCGCGTCTCAGGTCTCTTTAACGCGTCGTTCTGATTACCTAAGCATGGTTAGGTTATATTACGCAAGGTGTGCGTGAAAGTGACGCTAGATTAGTATGTCGCGTCTCAAGGCTCTTTAACGGGTCGTTCTGAGTACCTAAGCATGGTTCGGTTATATTACGCAACGTGTGCTTGAAAAGTGACGCTAGATTAGTAAGTCGTGTCTCAAGTATCTTTAATGCATCGTTTCGATTACCATGCTTATGTCGCGTCACAAGTCACTCAAACGCGTCGTTCCGATTACCTAAGCATGGTTAGGTTATATTACGCAACGTGTGCTTGAAAAGTGACGCTAGATTAATAAGTCGTGTCTCAAGTATCTTTAATGCGTCGTTTCAATTACCATACTTATGTCGCGTCACAAGTCTCTCTAACGCGTCGTTCCGATTACCTAAGCATGGTTAGATTATATTAGACAAAGTGTGCTTGAAAAGAAACAATAAATTAGTAAGTCATGTCTCAAGTATATTTAATGCGTCGTTGCAATTACTTAACCATGGTTAGGTTATATTACGCAAAGTGAGCGTGAAAAGTGACGCTAGCTTAGTATGTCGCGTCTCAGTGCTCTTTAACGCGTTGTTCCTATTAACTAATTATGGTTAGGTTATATTACGAAAAGTGTGCATGAAAATTGACACTAGATTAGTATATCGTGTCTCAAGTCTCTTTAACGCGTCGTTTCGATTACCATGCTTATCTCGTGTCACAAGTCACTTTAACGCATCGTTCAGATTACCTAAGTATGGTTAAGTTATATTACACAAAGTTTCATGAAAACTGACGGAAGATTAGTATGTCGCGTCTCAAGTCTCTCTAACACGTCGCTCCTATTTCCTAAGAATGGTTTGGTTATATTACGCAAAGTGTGCGTGAAAAGTGACGCTAGCTTAGTACGTCGCGTCTCAATTGTCTCTCCAATGCGTCGTTCCGATTTCTGAGCATGGTAAGGTTAAATTACGCAAAGTGTGCGACATAAGTTACGCTAGATTAGTATTACGCATCTCAAGTCTCTGTAACGCGGCGTTTCAATTACCATGCCTATTTCGCATCACAAGTCTCTCTAACAAGTCGTTACGATTACCAAAGCATGGTTAGGTTATATTACGCAACGTTTGCGTGAAAAATGACAATAGATTAGTATGTTGCGTCTCAAATCTATTTAACGTGTCGTTCCGACTACCTAAGCATGCTTAGGTTATATTACGCAAAGTGTGCGTGAAAATGACAATAGATTAGTATGTGGCGTATCAAGTCTATTCAATGCGTCGTTCCGATTACCTAAGCATGGTTAGATTATATTACGCAAATTGTGCGTTAAACGTGACACTAGATTAGTATGTCGCGTTTCAAGTGTCTTTAACGCGTCGTTTCGATTACCAAGCTTAAGTCGCGTCACAAATCTCTCTACCGCGTCGTTTCGAATACATAAGCATGGTTAGGTTATATTACGCAAAGTGTGCATGAAAAGTAACAATAGATTAGTATGTCGCATCTAAGTCTCTTTAACGAGTCGTCCCGATTACCTAATCGTGGTTAGGTTATATTACAAAAAGAGTGCGTGAAAAATGACGCTAGACTAGTATGTCGCATCTCAAGTCTCTTTAACGAGTCGTCCCGATTACCTAACAATGGCTAGGTTATATTACGCAAAGTGTGCGTGAAAAGTGACGCTAAATTAGCATGTCATGTCTCATGTCTCATTAACGCGTCGTTCAGATTACCTAAGCATGGTTAGCTTATATTACACAAGGTGTGCGTGAAAGTGACGCTAGATTAGCATGTCGGGTCTCAAGGCTCGTTAACGCGTCGTTCCGAGTACCTAAGCATGATTAGGTTATATTACACAAAGTGTGCGTGAAAAGTGAAGCTAGATTATTAAGTCGCGTCTCAAGTCTCTTTAACGCGTCGTTCTGATTACCTAAGCATGGTTAGGTTATATTACGCAAGGTGTGCGTGAAAGTGACGCTAGATTAGTATATCGCGTCTCAAGGCTCTTTTTATCGCGTCGTTCTGAGTACCAAAGCATGGTTAGGTTATATTACGCAACGTGTGCTTAAAAAGTGACGCTAGATTAGTAAGTCGTGCCTCAAGTATGATTAATGCGTCGTTTCGATTACCATGCTTATGTCGCGTTACAAGTCTCTCTAACACGTCGTTCCGATTACCTAAGCATGATAAGGTTATATTACACAAAGTGTGCGTGAAAAGTAACACTAAATTAGTAAGTCGTGTCTCAAGTATATTTAACGTGTCGTTGCAACGCGTCTCAGTTCTCTTTAACGTGTTGTTCCTATTAAATAATTATGGTTAGGTTATATTACGAAAAATGTGCATGAAAAGTGATACTAGATTAGTATGTCGCGTCTCAAGTTTCTTTAACGCGTCCTTTCGATTACCATTTTATCTCGCGTCACAACTCACTTTAACGCGTCGTTCCGATTACCTAAGTATGGTTAGGTTATATTATGTAAAGTTTCATGAAATCAGACGCAAGATTAGTATGTCGCGTCTCAAGTCTCTCTAACGCGTCGCTCCTATTTCCTAAGAATGGTTTGGTTATATTACGCAAAGTGTGCTTGAAAAGTGACGCTAGCTTAGTACGTTGCGTCTCAAGTCTCTCTAATGCGTCGTTCCGATTTCTAAGCATGGGGTTATATTACCCAGAGTGTGCAAAATAAGTTACGCTAGATTAGTATTACGCATCTCAAGTCTCTGTAATGCGTCGTTTCACCATGCCTATGTCGCGTCACAAGTCTCTCTAACGCGTCGTTCCGATTACCTAAGCATGGCTAGTTTATATTACGCAACGTGTGCGTGAAAAATGACAATAGATTAGTATGTTGCGTCTCAAATCTATTTAACTCGTCTTTCCAAATACCTAAGCATGGTTAGGTTATATTAGGCAAAGTGTGCTTAAAAAATGACAATAGATATTAGTATGTCGCGTCTAAAGTCACTTTAACGAGTCGTTACGATTACCTAAGCATGGTCAGGTTATATAACGCACAGAGTGCTTGAAAGGTGACGCTAGATTAGTATGTCGCATCTCAAGTCTCTTGAACACGTTTTTTCGATTACCTAAGAATGGTTAGGTTATATTACGCAAAGTGTGCGTTTTTCAGTGACGCTAGATTAGTATGTCTCGTCTGAAGTCTCTTTAACGCGTCGTCTAGATTACCTAAGCATAGTGCGTGGAAAGTGACGCTAGATTAGCATGTCGCGTCTCAAGTCTCTTTAACACGTTGTTCCTATTACCAAAGTATGGTTAGGTTATATTACACAAGGTGTGCATGAAAAGTGACGCTAGATTAGTATGTCGTGTCTCAAGGCTCTTTAACGCATTCTTCCGATTACCTAATCATGGTTATATTATATTACGCAAAGTGTGCTTGAAAAGTGACGCTAGATTAGTATGTCGCGTCTCAAGTCTCTTTAACGCGTCGTTCTGAATACCTAAGCATGGTTAGGTTATAATACGCGAGGTGTGCGTGAAAAGTGACGCTAGATTAGTATGCCGTGTCTCAAGTCTCTTTAACGCGTCGTTTCGATTACCATGCTTATATCGCATCACAAGTCTCTCTAACGTGTCGTTTCGATTTCCTAAGCATGGTTAGGTTATATATTACACAAAGTGTGCGTGAAAAGAAACAATAAATTAGTATGTCGTGTCTCAAATATATTTAACGCGTCGTTCCGATTACTTAAGCATGGTTAGGTTATATTACGGAAAGTGTGCGTGAAAAGTGATGCTAGAATAGCATGTCGCGTCTCAATTCTCTTTAACGCGTTGTTCCGATTAACTAAGCATGGTTGGGTTATATTACGAAAAGTGTGCGTGAAATGTGACGCTAGATTAGTATGTCGCGTCTCAAGTCTCTTTAACGCGTCGTTTCGATTACCATGCTTATCTCGGGTCACAAGTCTCATTAACGCATCGTTCTGATTACCTAAGTATGGTTAGGTTATATTACACAAAGTGTGCGCAAAAAGTGACGCTAGATTAGTACGTCGCGTCTCAAGTCTCTCTAACGTGTCGTTCTGATTTCTAAGCATGGTTAGCAAAGTGTACAAAAAAAAGTGACGCTAGATTAGTATTTCGCGTCTCAAATCTCTGTAGCGCGTCGTTTTTTATTACCATTCCTATGTCGCGTCACAACTCTCTCTAGCGCGTCGTTCCGATTATCTATGCATGGTGAGGTTATATTACGCAATGAGTGCGTGAAAAATGACAATTGAAAAGTAGGTCGAGTCTCAAGTCTATTTAACGCGTCGTTCTGATTACCTAAGCATGGTTAGGTTATATTACGCAAAGTGTGCGTGAAAAGTGATGCTAGATTAGTACGTCGCATCTCAAGTCTCTCTAATGCGTCGTTCCGATTTCTAAGCATGGTTAGGCTATATTACGCAAAGTGTGCAAAACAAGTAACGCTAGATTAGTATTACGCGTCTCAAATTTTTGTAACGTGTCATTTTGGATTACCATGCGTCACAAGTCTCTCTAACGCGTTGTTTAAGTTACCTATGCATGGTTAGGTTATATTACGCAACATGTGCATGAAAAGTAACGTTTGATTAGTATGTCGCGTCGCAAGTCTCTCTAATGCGTCGTTCCGATTGCCTAAGCATGGTTAGGTTATATTATGCAGAGAGTGCGTAAAAGTGACGCTAGATTAGTATGTCGCGTCTCAAGTCTCTTTAATGCGTCGTTCTTACTATCTAAGCATGGTTAGGTTATCTACGCAAAGTGTGCGTGAAAAGTGACAATAGATTATTAAGTTGCGTCTCAAGTCTCTTTAATGTGTCGTATCAAATACCAAGCTTAACTCGCGTGACAAGTCTATCTAACGTGTCGTTCCGATTACCTAAGTATGGTTAGGTTATATTACGCAAAGTGTGCGGTAAAACTGAAAATAGATTAGTATGTCGCGTATTGAGTCTCTCTAACACATCGTTTCGATTACCAAAGCTTGGTAAGATTATATTACTCAAAGAGTGAGTGAGTAGTGACGGTAGATTAGTATGTCGTGTCTCAAGTCTCTTTTACGCGTCGTTCCGATTACTTAAGCATCGTAAGGTTATATTATGCAAAGTGTGCGTAAAAACTGACGCTAAAATAATATTGCGCGTCTTAAGTATTTTTAACGTGTCATTCCGATTACCTAAGTATGGTTAGGTTATATTACGCAAAGTGTGCATAAAAAGGGACGCTACATTAGTATGTTTTCCGTTTCAAGTATCTTTAACGCGTTGTTCCGAATACCTAAGCATGGTTAGGTTGCATTACGGAAAGTGTGCTCGAAAAGTGACGTTTCATTAGTATGGCGCGTCTTAAGTCTCTTTAATATGTCGTTCCGATTACCAAAGATTGGTTATGTTATATTATGCAAATTGTCCGTAAAAAGTGACGCTAGACTAGTATGTCACGTCTTAAGTCTCTCAACGCGTGTTGTTCCGATTACCTAATCATGGTTAGGTTATTTTACGCAAAGTGTGTGAAAAGTTACGCTGGATTAGTATGTCGCCTCTCAAGTCTCTTTAATGCGTCGTTCGATTATCTAAGTATGGATATGTTATTTTACGCAAAGTGTGCGTGAAAAGTGACGCTCGATTAGTATGTCATGTCTAAAATCTCTTTAACGCGTGTTCCGGTTACCTAAGCATAGTTAAAAGTGACGCTAGATTAGTATGTCGCGTCTGAAGTATCTTTAACGCGTCGTTCCGATTACCCTTACATGGTTCGTTTATACTACGCAAAGTGTGCGTGAAAAGTGACGCTAGATTAGTATGTCACGTCTCAAGTCTCCTTAACTCGTTGTTCCGATTACCTATGCATGGTTACGCTAGATTAGTATGGCGCGTCTCAAGTCTCTTTAACGCGTCGTTCGATTACCATGCTTATGTCGTGTCACAAGTCTCTTTAACGCGTGTTCTGATTACCTAAGCATGGTTAGGTTTTATTACCCAAATTGTGCGTGAAAAGTGATGCTAGATTAGTATGTCGCCTCACAAGTCTCTCTAACGCGTCGTTCCGATTACCTAAGCATCATTAGGCTATTACGCGAAGTGTGCGTGAAAAGTGACGCTAAATTAGTATGTCGCGTCTCAAGTCTCTTTAATGTGTCATTCCAATTACCTAAGCATGGTACGGTTATATTACGCAAAGTCTGCGTAAAAAGTGACGCTAGATTAGTATGGCGTGTCTCAAGTCACTTTAGTGCGTCGTTTTTATTACCATGCATATGTCGCGTCACAAGTCTCTCTAACGCGTCGTTCTGATTACCTAAGCATGGCTGAGTTATATTACGCAATGTGTTCTTGAAAAGTGACACTAGATTAATATGTCGCGTCACAAGTCTCTCTAACGCGTTACCTAAGCATCATTAAGCTATATTACGCAAAGTGTGCGTGAAAAGTGAAGCTACATTAGTATGTCGCGTCTCAAGTCTATGTAACGCGTCGTTTTGATTACCATGCTTATGTCGCGTCTCAAATATCTCTAACGCGTCGTTCCGATTACATATGTATGGTTAGGTTTTATTACGCAAAGTGTGCGTGAAAAGTGACGCTAGATTAGTATGTCGCGTCTCAAGTCTCTTTAATGCGTCATTCCGATTACCTAAGCATGGTTAGGTTATATTACGCAAAGTCTGCATAAAACGTGACGCTAGATTAGTATGGCGGGCCTCAAGTCTCTTTAACGCGTCGTTTGGATTACCATGCTTATGGCGCGTCTCAAGTCTATTTAACGCGTCGTTTCGATTACCATGCTTATGTCGTGTCACAAGTCTCTTTAACGCGTGCTTCGATTACCTAAGCATGGCTAGGTTGTATTACGCAAAGTGTGCGTGAAAAGTGACGCTTGATTAGTATGTCGCGTCTCAAGTCTCTTTAATGCGTCGTTTCGATTACCTAAGAGTGGTTAAGTTATATTATGCAAAGTGTGCGTGAAAAGTGACAATAGACTAGTATGTCGCGTGTCAAGTCTCTATAACGCATCGTTCCGGTTACCAAATCATGGTTATGTTATATTACGCCAAGTGAGCGCTAAAAGTGTTGCAAGATTAGTATGTCGCGTCATAAGTCTCTTTAACGCATTGTTACGATTTCCTAAGCTTGCTTAAGTTATATTACGCATTGTGCTTAAAAAGTGAGGCTAGATTAGTGTGGCGCGTCTCAAGTCTTTTTAACGCTTCGTTTCGATTCCATGCTTATGTCACGTTACAAGTATCTCTAACACAATGTTCCGATTTCCAAAGCATGGTTAGGTTATATTACACATAGTGTGCGTGAAAAGTGACAATAGAATAGTATGTTGCGTCGCAAGTCTCTTTAACATGTCGTTCAGATACCTAATCATGGTGAGTTTATTTTTTCGCAAAGTGTGGGTGAAAAGTGACGCTAGATTAGTATGTCGAGTCTCAAATCTCTTTAACGCGTCATTCCGATTACCAAAGCATAGTTAGGTTATATTACACAATGTGTGCGTGAAAACTGTTGCTAGGTTAGTATGTCGTGTCTTAAGTCTCTTTAAAGCGTCGTTCCGATTACCTAATCATGGTTAGGTTGTATTACGCAAAGTGTGCGTGAATAGTGACGGCTAGATTAGTATGCCGCGTCTCAAGTCTCTTTAACGTGTCGTTCCGATTACCTAAGCATGGTTAGGTTATATTACGCAAAACGTGCGTAAAAAGTGACGCTAGATTAGTATGGCGCGTTTCAAGTCTCTTTAATTCGTCGTTTCGATTAGTGTGCTTATGTCACATCACAAGTGTCTCTAACGCGTCGTTCTGATTATCAAATCATGGCATATTACGCAAAGTGTCCGTGAAAACTGACGGTCAATCAGTATTTCGCGTCTCAAGTATCTTTAACGCGTCGTACCGATTACCTAAGCATGGTTTGGTTATATTACGCAAAGTGTGCGTGAAAAATGACAATCAATTAGTATTTCGTGTCTCAAGTCTATTTAACGTGTCGTTCCAAATACCTAAGCATGGTTATGTTACTGCGTGTTAAAAGAGTCGCTAGATTAGTATGTCACGTTACAAGTCTCTGTAGAGCGTTGTTACGATTACTTAAGCATGATTAGGTTATATTACGCTAAGTGTGCGTAAAAAATGACGCTAGATTAGTATGACACGTCTCAAGTCTCTTTAACGCTTCGTTTCGATTACCATGCTTATGTCACGTTACAAGTCTCTCAAACATATCGTTTCGATTACCATGCTTATGTCACGTTACAAGTCTCTCAAACATATCGTTCAAATTACCTAAGCATTTTTAGGTTGTATTACAGAAATTGTGCGTGAAAAGTGACAATTGATTAGTATGTCGCGTCTCAAGTCACTTTAACGCGTCGTTCCGATTACCTAAGCATGGTTAGGTTATTATACGCAAATTGTATGTAAAAAGTGATGCTAGATTAGTATGTCGCTTCTCAAGTCTCTATAACGCGTCGTTTTGATTACCTATTCATGGTTAGGTTAATATTACGCAATGTTTGCGTGAAACCTGTCGCTAGGTTAGTATGTCGCGTCTCAAGTCTCTTTAACGCGTCGTTCCGATTACCTAAGCATGGTTAGGTCACATTACGCAAAGTGTGAGTGAAAATTTACGCTAGATTAGTATGTCGTGTCTCAAGTCTCTTAAACGCGTTGTTCATATTACGCAAAGAGTGACACTAGATTAGTATGGTTAGGTTATATTACGCAAAGTGTGCATGACAAGTGACGCTAGATTAGTATGTCGCGTATCAAGTCTATTCAACGCGTCGTTCCGATTACCTAAGCATGGTTAGGTTATATTACGCAAAGTGTGCGTTAAACGTGACGCTAGATTAGTATGTCGCGTTTTCAAGTGTCTTGAACTCGTCGTTTCGATTACCATGCTTAAATCGCGTCACAAGTCTCTCTAACGCGTCGTTTCGAATACCTAAGCATGGTTAGGTTATATTACGCAAAGTGTGGGAGAAAAGGAACAATAGATTAGTATGTCGCATCTAAACTCTCTTTAACGAGTCGTACCGATTACCTAATCATGGTGAGGTTATATTACGCAAAGAGTGCGTGAAAAATGATGCTAGACTAGTATGTCGCATCTCCAGTCTCTTTAACACGTCGTTTTGATTACCTAAGAATGGTTAGGTTATATTACGCAAAGTGTGTGTGAAAAGTGACGCTAAATTAGCATATCACATCTCAAGTCTCTTTAACGCGTCGTTCGGATTACCTAAGCTTGGTTAGCTTATAATACGCAAGGTGTGCATGAAAGTGACGCTAGATTAGCATGTCGCCTCTTAAGGCTCGTTAACGCGTCGTTCCGATTACCAAAGCATGATTAGGTTATATTACGCAAAGTGTGCGTGAAAAGTGAAGCTAGATAATTAGTATGTCGCATCTCAAGTCTCTTTAACGCGTCGTTCTGATTACCTAAGCATGGTTAGGTTATATTACGCAAGGTCTGCGTGAAAGTGACGCTAGATTAGTATGTCGCGTCTCAAGGCTCTTTAACGCGTCGTTTTGAGTACCTAAGCATGGTTAGATTGTATTACGCAACGTGTGCTTGAAAAGTGACGCTAGATTAGTAAGTCGTGTCTTAAGTATCTTTAATTTGTCGTTTCGATTACCATGCTTCTGTCGCGTCACAAGTCTCTCTAACGCGTCGTTCCGATTACTTAAGCATGGTTTGGTTATATATTACACAAAGTGTCCGTGAAAAGTAACAATAAATTAGTAAGTCGTGTCTCAAGTATATTTAACGCGTCGTTGCAATTACCTAACCATGGTTAGGTTATATTACGGAAAGTGAGCGTGAAAAGTGACGCTATCTTAGTATGTCGCATCTCAGTTCTCTTTAATGCGTTCCTATTTACTAATTATGGTTAGGTTATATTACGAAAAGTGTGCATGAATAGTGACACTAGATTGTTATAACGCGTTTCAAGTCTCTTTAACGCGTCGTTCGATTACCATGCTTATCTCGCGTCAAGTCACTTTAACGCGTCGTTCAGATTACCTAAGTGTATGTTTAGGTTATACTGCGAAAGTTTCATGAAAATTGACGCAAGATTAGTATGTCGCGTCTCAAGTCTCTCTAACACGTCGCTCCTATTTCCTAAGAATGGTTTGGTACGTCGCATCTCAACTCTCTCAAATGCGTCGTTCCGATTTTTAAGCAACCATATTACCCAAAGTGTGCGAAATAAGTTACACTAGATTAGTATTACGGATCTCAAGTCTCTGTAACGCGTCGTTTCGATTACCATGCCTATGTCGCTTCACAATTCTCTCTAACGCGTTGTTCTGATTACCTAAGCATGGTTAGGTTTATTACGCAACGTGTGCGTGAAAAATGACAATATATTAGTTTGTTGCGTCTCAAATCTATTTAACGCGTCGTTCCGACTACCTAAGCATTGTTGGGTTATATTACGCAAAGTGTGCGCAAAAAGTGACAACATATATTAGTATGTCAAATCTAAAGTCTCTTTAACGAGTCGTTACGATTACCTAAGCATGGTCAGGTTATATTACGCATAGAGTGCGTGAAAAGTGACGCTAGATTAGTATGTCGCATCTCAAGTCTCTTGAACACGACGTTTCGATTACGTAAGAATGGTTTGGTTATATTACGCAAAGTGTGCGTTTTTTAGTGACGCTAGATTAGTATGTCTCGTGTTAAGTCTCTTTAACGCATCGTTTGGATTACCTAAGCATAGTTATGTTATATTACGCATGGTGTGCCTGAAAAGTGACGCTAGACTAGTATGTCACGTCATAAGTCAAGAACGCATCGTTCCAATTACCTAAGCATGGTTAGGTTATCTTACACAAAGTGTGCGTGAAAAGTTACGCTGGATTATTATGTCGCGTCGCAAGTCTCTTTAACGCGTTGTTCGATTATCTAAGCATGGTTAGGTTATATTACGCAAAGTGTTCATGAAAAGAGACTCTTGATTAGTATGTCGCGTCTGAAGTCTCTTTAACGCGTCGTTCCGATTACCTAAGCAGGGTTAGTTTATACTACGCAAAGTGTGCGTAAAAATTGACAATAGATTAGTATGTCGCGTCTCAAGTCTCCTTAACTTGTTTCCGATTACCTATGCATGGTTACGCTAGATTAGTATGGCGCGTCTTAAGTCTCTTTAATGCGTCGTTCGATTACTATCCTTATGTCGTGTCACAAGTCTCTTTTATCGCGTGTTCCGATTACCTAAGCATGGTTAGGTTATATTACGCAAAGTGTGCGTGAAATGTGACGCTAGATTAGTATGTCGCGTTACAGGTCTCTCTAACGCGTCATTCCGATTACCTAAGCATCATTAGGCTATATTACGCAAAGTGTGCGTGAAAAGTGACGCTAAATTAGTATGTCGCGTCTCAAGTCTCTTTAATATGTCATTCTAATTACCCATGGTTAGGTTATATTACGCAAAGTCTGCGTAAAAAGTGACGCTAGATTAGTATGGCGTGCACTTTAGCGCGTCGTTTTTATTACCATGCTTATGTCGCGTCACAAGTCTCTCTAACGCGTCGTTCAGATTACCTAGGCATGGCTGAGTTATATTACGCAAAGTGTGCGTGAAAAGTTACACTAGATTAATATGTCGCGTCACAAGTCTCTCTAACGCGTCACCTAAGCATCATTAGGCTATATTACGCAAAGTGTGCGTGAAAAGTGAAGCTAAATTAGTATGTCGCGTCTCAAGTCTCTTTAACGCGTTGTTTTAATTACCATGCTTATGTCTCGTCTCAAATCTCTCTAATGCGTCGTTCCGATTACCCATTGTTAGGTTATATTACACAAAAATGTGCGTGAAAAGTGAAGCTAGATTATTATGTCGCGACTCAAGTCTCTTTCATGCGTCATTCCGATTACCTAAGCATGGTTAGGTTATATTACGCAAATTCTGCATAAAACGTGACGCTAGATTAGTATGGCGTGCCTCAAGTCTCTTTAACGCGTCGTTTGGAATACCATGCTTATGGCGCGTCACAAATCTCTTTAACGCGTATTCCGATTACCTATGCATAGTTAGGATATATTACGCGAAGTGTGCGTGAAAAGTGACGCTTGATTTGTATGTCGCGTCTCAACTCTCTTTAATCTGTCGTTCTGATTACTTAAGAATGGTTAAGTTATATTACGCAAAGTGTGTGTGAAAAGTGACAATAGATTAGTATGTCGTGTCTCAAAGTCTCTATAACGCGTCGATTCGATTACCAAATCATGGTTATGTTATATTACGCCAAGTGCGTGTTAAAAGTATCGCAGAATTTGTATGTCTCGTCACAAGTCTCTTTAACATGTTGTTACGATTGCCTAAGCTTGCTTAAGTTATATTACGTAGTGTAAGTAAAAAGTGAGGCTAGATTAGTGTGGCACGTCTCAAGTCTTTTTAATGCTTTGTTTCGATTCCATGCTTATGTCACGTTACAAGTTTCTCTAACACAATTTTCCGATTTCCAAAGCATGGTTAGGTTATTTTACACATAGTGTGCGTGAAAAGTGACAATAGATTAGTATGTCGCGTCGCAAGTCTCTTTAACATGTCGTTCCGATTACCTAAACATGGGGAGTTTATTTTTCGCAAAGTGTGCGTGAAAAGTGACGCTAGATTAGTATGTCGCGTTTCAAGTCTCTTTAAGGCGTCGTTTCGATTACCTAATCATGTTTAGGTTGTATTACGCAAAGTGTGCGTGAAAATTGACGGCTAGATTAGTATGCCGTGTCTCAAGTCTCTTTAACTCGTCGTTCTGATTACCTAAGCATGGTTAGGTTATATTGCGCAAAGAGTGCGTAAATGGCGTTTTTCAAGTCTCTTTGACGTGTAGTTTCGGTTACCATGCTTATGTCGCGTCACAAGTGTCTCTAACGCGTCGTTATGATTATCTATGCATGGTTAGGTTAAATTACGCAGAGTGTGCGTGAAAATTGAAGCTAGATTAGTATGTTGTGTCTCAAGTCTCTTTAACGTGTCGTTCCGATTACCTAAGCATGGTTAGGTTATATTATGCAAAGTGTGCGTGACAAGTGCCGCTAGATTAGTATGTCACGTCTTAAGTCTCTTTAACGCGTGTTCCGAATACCTAAGCATGGTTAGGTTATACTCCCTCCGTCCCAATAGAGTTGTCTATTTTGCCTTTATCACACAGTTTAAGAAAAGTAATTATTATTTATGGAGTTTGTAAAATTTTCCTTACTTTCTTGTCATGTCCCTATTTAATATAGGGTCCACTTATAATTTACTTTCAATTTACTCATTAGTGGATTTTAAATAAGAGTAATATAGAAAATTGAGGGTAAAAGTTAGTTACTTTTTGAAAGTGGACAAGAGTTTTGGGACAAAAACATTTCTCAATGTGGACAACTCTATTGGGACGGAGGGAGTATTACACAAAGTGTGCGTGAAAAGTGACGCTAGATTAGTATGTCGCGTCTGAAGTCTCTTTAACTCGTCATTCTAATTACCCAATCATTGTTAGGTTATATTACGCAAAGTCTGCGGGAAAAGTGACGCTAGATTAGTGTGTCGCGTCTCAAGTCTCTTTAACGCATCATTCGGATTATCTAAGGATGAATAGGTAGTGTCCGTGAAAAGTGACGCTAGATTAGTATGTTGTGTCTCAAGTCTCTTTGTGTTGTTCTGATTACCTATGCATGGTTAGGTTATATAACAAGTGTGCGTGAAAACTATCGCTTGATAGTATGTCGCGTCTCAAGCCTCTTTAACGTGTCGTTCCGATTACCTATGCATGGTTAGATTATATTACGCAAAGTGTGCGTGAAAAATTACGGTAGATTAGTATGTTACGTCTCAAGTCTCTTAACGCGTCGTACCGATTACCTAAGCACGGTTACGATGTATTACGCAAAGAGTGCGTAAAAAGTGACACCAGATTAGTATGGCGCGTTTTAAGTCTCTTTAACGCGTTGTTTTGCTTACCATGCTTATGTCGCGTCACAAGTGTCTCTAACGCGTCGTTCCGATTATCTAAGCTTGGTTAGGTTAGATTAACCAAAGTGTGCGTGAAAAGTGACGCTAGATTAGTATATCACGTCTCAGGTCTCTTTAACGTTCCAATTATCTAAGCATGGTTAGGTCAAAGTGTGCGTGAAAACTGACGCTAGATTAGTATGTCACGTGAAAAGTCTCTCTAACACGTGGTTATGCTTTCCTAAGTATGGTTAGGTATGTGTCGTTTCGATTACCATGCTTATGTTGCGTCACAAGTCTCTCTAACGCGTCGTTCCGATTACCTAAGCATGGTTAGGTTATATAAGGCTAAGTGTGCGTGAAAAATTACAATAGATTAGTATGTCGCGTCATAAGTCTATTTAACGCGTCGTTCCAATTACTTAAGCATGGTTAGATTATATTACACAGAGTGTACGTGAAAAGTGATGCTAGATTAGTATGTCGCGTCTCAAGGCTCTCTAACACGTCGTTCTGATTACCTAAGCATGGTTAGGTTATACTACGCAAAGTGTGCGTGATAAGTGACGCTAGATTAGTATGTCGCGTCTCGATTCTCTTTATCCCGTTGTTCCGATTACCTAAGCATGGTTAGGTTATATTACACAAAGCGTGCGTGAAAAGTAACGCTAGATTAGTATGTCGCATCTCAAGTCTCTTTAATGCGTCGTTTCAATTACCTTGCTTATGTCGGAACGACACATTAAAGAGATTTGAGACGCGACATACTAATTTAGCGTCACTTTTCAAGCACACTTTGCGTAATATATCCTAATATGTTGCTTAGGTAATAGGAACGACGCGTTAGAGAGACTTGTGACGCGACATACTAATCTAGCGTCACTTTTCACGCACGCTTTGCGTAATATAACGTAACCATGCTTAGGTAATCGGAACACGCGTTAAAGAGACTTGTGACGCGACATAAGCATGGTAATCGAAACGACGCGTTAAAGAGACATGAGACGCGCTATACTAATCCAGTGTCACATTTTACACAGACTTCGCATAGTATAACCTAACCATGCTTAGGTAATCGGAACGACGAGTTAAAGAGACTTGAGACGCGACATACTAATCTAACGTCACTTTTCACGCACACTTTGCGTAGTATAATTAAACCATGCTTAGGTAATCGTAACGATGAGTTAAAGAGACTTGAGACGGGACATACAAATCTAGCGTGACTTTTCACGCACACTACCTAATCATGCTTAGATAATTGGAACGACGCGTTAAAGGGACTTGAGATGCGACATACTAATCTAGCGTCACTTTCCACGCACACTCTGCTTAATATAACCTAACCATACTATTGTCACTTTTCGACGAGGCTATGAATGAAGAAGAAAAGAAGAGAAAGGTTTTCAGAGAGTAGAAAAGAATTACCTAGGGTTTGCTCTTAAACCCCTTTATATAGTTAGGGTTTAGGAGCAAACCTTGCCTTGCTGGCAGGCTGTCCTTCGTGTGGTCCCTGAAATCGGTTATGCCTACGTGGAGAATATCCCCCGTATGGGGCGCAGTTTGTTAGGTGTGTCAGGTGGAGGGAACATTCCTCACGCACCTGTCAGAGGATTTTCTGTGGTCCCCAAATCTGGTACACGTGAGTGTTCTCGTTAGCTAGATCTCAGAGCTCGAATAAAGCTTAGAGCCCGGACTGTCTGAACTAAACTCCCATGGCTCTAGGTCCAGAGCTTGAGTGTATCTCGAAGCTCGTTTTTCTACGCCAGGCTTTCCTGTCTTCAGTAAGGAAGCTCGGGCAAGATCTTCGATCCGACCTTGCCAAAAGCACGCGTCTCGTATGATGCTCGAATGTTCATCGTTCCGGAGCCCCCCAGGTCTCGTGGTCTATGTCGACACCAGTTGGTAAAATGCTCGACTTAGCGATGGTCGTTCTTGGTAAAATGCTTGACTTAGCCATGTTTATGTAATTCGAACGACACATTAAATAGCCTTTTGCCACGACATACTAATCTAGCTCAACTTTTCACGCCCACCTTGCGTAATATATCCTAATCATGCTCATGCTTAGGTAATCGGAACGACGCGTTAAAGAGACTTGAGAAGCGACATACTAATCTAGCGTCACTTTTCACACACTCTTTGTGTAATAACCTAGGGCCAATTCCATAATAAGTCGCAATCTGTATATAAAATTTCATTTTAATCACGACCTATAAAAGTTTCCATATAAAACCATGACCTTTCATTGTTTTTCAAATATATCATTTCAGTGTGTTTTTGTTGACTAAATTCTCTACTAAACCTTAATGAAAGACCAAATTATAAATAGACACTAAATATTATTATCTCAGTTAGAGTATGTAGGATTAGTAAATTTAAGTTAGAAAAAATAAACCGAATTTTACTTTATTGATACATTTGAAACAAAATTAAAGGTCGTGTGTTTAAATGCCAACTTTTAAAAGTCGAGATTAAAATGAAATTTCGTGTAAAGGTCATGATTTTTTATGGAACCCTATAACCTAACCATTTTTAGGTAATCGGAACGACGCATTAAAGAGACTTGAGAAGCGACATACTAATCTATTGTTACTTTTCACACACACTTTGCGTAATATAACCTAACCATGCTTAGGTAATCAGAACGACGCGTTAGAGAGACTTGTGACGCGACATAAGCATGGTAATCGAAACGACACGTTAAAGAGACTTGTGACGCACTTTTCACGCCAACTTTGCATAATATAACCTAACCATACTTAGGTAATCGGAACAACGCATTGAAGAGCCTTTAGACGCAACATTCTAGGGTGACTTTTTAAGCACACTTTGCGTAATATAACCTAACCATGCTTAGGTAATCAGAACGACGCGTTAAAGAGACTTGAAACTGGACATACTAATCTAGCATCACTTTTTACGCACACTTTGCGTAATATAACCTAACAATTCTTAGGTAATTGGAACGACGCGTTTAAGAGACTTAAGACGCGACATACTAATCTAGCATCACTTTTCACGCAAACTTTGCGTAATATAACCTAAGCATGCTTAAGTAATCGAAACAACGCGTTAAAGAGAATTGAGACGCGAGATACTAATCTAGCATCACGTTTTACGCACACTTTGCGTAAAATAACCTAACCATGATTAGGTAATCGGAACGACGCGTTTAATAGACTTCATACGCGACATACTAATCTATTATCACTTTTCACGCACACTTTTTGTAATATACCCGAAACATGCTTAGGTAATCGAAAAGACGCGTTAAAGAGACTTGAGACGCGACATACTAATCTATTGTTACTTTTCACGCACATTTTGCGTACTATAACTTAACACCGCTTAGGTAATTGGAACGACGCGTTAGAGAGACTTGTGACGCAACATAAGCATGGTAATCAAAACAACGCGTTAAAGAGCCTTTAGACGCGACATACTAATCTAGCGTCACTTTTCACGCAAACTTTGCATAATATAATCTAACACCGCTTAGGTAACCGGAACGACGCATTAAAGAGCCTTGAGACGCAAGTATCTAGCGTCACTTTTCATGCACACCTTGCATAATATAAGACTTGAGACGCAACATACCAATCCATTGTCATTTTTCACGCACACTTTGCGTAATATAACATAACCATGCTTAGGTAATTGGAACAACGCGTTAAAAAGACTTGTGACTCGACATAAACATGGTAATCGAAACGACGCATTAAAGAGACTTGAGACACGCAATTTTAATCTAGCGTTACTATTTTTACGCACATTTTGCGTAATATAACATAATCATTCTTATGAAATCAGAACGACGCGTTAGAGATACTTAAGACGCGACATAATAATCTAGTGTCATTATTTATGCACACTTTGCGTAATACAACCTAACCATGCTTAGGAAATCGGAACGACGCATTAGAGGGACTTGTGACGCGACATACTAATCTAACGTCACTTTTCACGCACACTTTGCGTAACATAACCTAACCATGCTTAGGTAATTGGAACGACGCTTTAAAGGGAATTATGACGCGAGATAAGCATGGTAATCGAAATGACGCGTTAAAGAGACTTGAGACGAAACATATTATTCTAGCGCGTCACTTTTTACGCACACTTTGCGTAATATAACCTAACCATGCTTAGGTAATCAGAACGACGCATTAAAGAGACTTGAGATGTGACATACTAATCTAGCGTCACTTGTCACACACACTTTGCATAATATAACCTAATCATGCTTAGGTAATCAGAACAACGTATTAAAGAGACTTGACACGCGACATACTAATCTAGCATCACTTTTCACGCCAACTTTACATAATGTAACCTAACCATGCTTAGGTAATCGGAACGACGCATTAAAGAGCCTTGAGACGCGACATACTAGCGTGACTTTTTACGCACACTTTGCGTAATATAACCTAACCATGCTTAGGTAATCGGAACGACACGTTAAAGAGACTTGAAACTGGACATACTAATCTAGCGTCACTTTTCACGCACACTTTGCGTAATATAACCTAACCATGCTTAAGCAATCGGAACGACGCGTTAAAGAGACTTGATACGCGAAATACTAATCTATTGATCCTTTTCACGCACACTTTGCGTATTATAACCTAACCACTCTTAGGTAATCGCAACGACGCGTTAGACAGACTTTTGATGCGAAATAAACATGGTAATAAAAACGACGCGTTACAGAGACTTGAGACGCGACATACTAGTCTAGCGTCACTTTTCACGCAGACTTTGCGTATTTAGAGATACGTCGATAAACCTTAACAGATACATGTATGACTAGCCAGGATCACAGCCTCACCATGGGCATTTTATCAACCGGCATGTCCTCTTAGTTTTGATTCACAGGATCCTCAGGAGATGCAAGTGAAGAGCATACCCTTATGCCTTTTCTGGCTGAATATGAAGAGAAACAAACATATATAACTATCCTTTACTTATAGAAAATTGGAGAAATGAGATATTTAGAAACAAGGCATTTTTATTGAAGCGTAAAATATTACAAAGTATGTCGCGTCTCAAGTCTCTTTAACGCGTCGTTCTGATTACCTAAGCATGGTTAGGTTATATTACGCAAAGTTTGCGTGAAAAGTGACGCTAGATTATTATGTCGCCTCTCAAGTCTCTTTAACACGTCGTTCCGATTACCTAAGCATGGTTAGGTTATATTACGCAAACTGTGCGTTAAAAGTGACGCTAGATTAGTATGGCAAGTCTCGAGTCTCTTTAGCACGTCGTTTCGATTACCATGCTTATGTCGCGTCACAATTCTCTTTATTGCTTTGTTCTGATTACCTAAGCATGGTTAGATTATAGTACGCAAAGCGTGCGTGAAAAGGATTGCTAGATTAGTATGTCGCATCTCAAGTCTCTTTAACGCGTCGTTCCGATTGTCTAAGCATGGTTAGGTTATATTATGCAAATTGTGCGTGAAAAGTGACACTAGATTAGTATGTCACGTCTAACGTCTCTTAAGGCATCGTTATGATTACCTAATCGTGGTTAGGTTATATCACACGAAGTGTGCGTAAAAGGTGACGCTAGATTAGTATGGCATGTCTCGAGTCACTTTAACGCGTCGTTTCGATTACCATGCTTATGTCGAGTCAGAATTCTTCTAAAGCGTCGTTCCGATTACCTAAAGCATTGTTAAGTTATATTACACAAAATGTGCGTGAAAAATGACAATAGATTAGTATGTCACGTCTCAAGTCTATTTAACGCGTCGTTCCGATGACCTAAGCATGATTATGTTATATTATGCAAAGTTTGCGTAAAAAGTGACGCTAGATTACTAGGTCGCCTCTCGAGTCTCTTTAAGGCGTCGTTCCGATTATTTAAGCATGGTTAGGTTATATTACACAAAGTTTGCGTAAAAAGTGACGCTAGATTAGTATGTTTTGTCTCAAGTCTCTTTAACACGTCGTTCTGATTACCTAAGCATTGTTAGGTTATATTACGTAAAGTCTGCGTGAAAAGTGACGGTAGATTAGTACGGCGCGTCTCAAGTATCTTTAACTCGTCGTTCCAATTTCCTAAGCATGGTTAGGTTATATTACGCAAAGTGTGAAAAAGTGATACTAGATTAGTATATTGCATCTCAAGTCTCTTTAACGCGTCGTTCTGATTTCCAAAGCATGGTTATGTTATATTACGCAAAATGTGCGCAAAAATTGACGCTAGATTAAAATTGCGCGTCTCAAGTCTCTTTAACGCGTCTTTTCGATTACCATGCTTATGTCGCATCACATGTCTCTCTAACGCATCGTTCCGATTACCTAAGCGTGGTTAGGTTATATTATGAAAAGTTTCCTTGAAAAGTGACGCTAGATTAGTATGTCGCGTCTCAAGACTCTTTAACGCGTCGTTCCGATTACCTAAGATGGGTTACGTTATATTATGCAAGGAGTGCGTGAAAAGTGACGCTAGATTAGTATGTCGCGTCTCAAGTCTCTTTAACGCGTCGTTCTGATTACTTAAGAGTGGTTAGGTTTACGCAAAGTGTGAGAGAAAATTCACGCTAGATTAGTATGTCACTTCTCAAGTCTCTTTAACGCGTCGTTCTGATTACCTAAGCATGGTTATGTTATACTACACAAGGTATCCGTGAAAAGTGACGCTAGATTAGTATGTTGTGTCTCAAGGCTCTTTATTGCGTTGTTCTCATTTACCTAAGCATGCTTAGGTGATATTATGCAAAGTTGGCGTGAAAAGTGACGTTAGATTAATATGGCGCTTCTCAAGTCGCTTTAACGCGTTGTTTCGATGACCATGCTTATGTCGCGTCAAAAGTCTCTCTAACATGTCGTTCCGATTACCGAAGCATGGTTTGGTTATATTATGCAAAAGTGTGTGTAAAGAATGACAATAGATTAGTATGTCGCGTCTCAAATCCATTTAACGCGTCGTTCTAATTACTTAAGAATGGTTAGGTTATGTTACGCAAAGTGTGTGAAAAATCACAATAGATTAGTTAGTCGCGTCTTAAGTGACGCTCGATTAGTATGTCGCGTATTATTAGTATGTCGCGTCTCAAGTCTCTTTAACGCGTCGTTTCGATTACCAAAGCATGGTTAGGTTATAGTACACAGAGTGCGTGAAAAGGATCAATAGATTAGTATGTCGCGTGTCAAGCCTCTTTCATGCGTCATTTCGATTACCTAAGCATGGTTAGGTTATATTATGCAAAGTGTGCGTGAAAAGTGATGCTATATTGGTATGTCCAGTCTTAAGTTTCTTTAACTGCGTCGTTTCGATTACCTAAGCATGGTTAGGTTATATTACTCAAAGTGTGCGTAAAAAGTGATGCTAGATTAGGATATTTCATCTCAAATCTCTTTAACGCGTCGTTTTGATTACCATGCTTATCTCGCAGCACAAGTCTCTTTGACGCGTCGTTCCGATTACCAAAGCATGGTTAGGTTATATTACGCAAAGTGTGCGTGAAAGTGACGTTAGATTAGTATGTCGCACGTCTCAAGACTCTCTAACGCGACGTTCCGATTTCCTAAGCAGGGATTACTTATATTAGGCAAAGTGTGCGTGAAAACTGACGCTAGATTAGTATGTCGCCTCTCAAGTCTCTCTAACGCGTCGTTCCAATTTCCTAAGCATGGTTAGGTTATATTACGTAAAGTGTGCATAAAAAGTGACGACGCATCGTTTCGATTACCATGCTTATATCGCGTCACAATTCTATCTAACACGTCATTCTGATTACCTAAGCATGGTTAGGTTGTATTACGCAAAGTGTGCATGAAAAACGACAATAGATTAGAATGTCGCGTCTTAATTCTATCTAACGCGTTGTTCCGATTACATAAGCATGGATAGGTTTTATTAGGCAAACTATGCATGCAAAGTGATGCTAGATTTGTATGTCGCGTCTCAGGTGTCTTTAACGCGTCGTTTCGATTACATAAGCATGGTTAGGTTATATTACGCAAGGTGAGCGTGAAAAGTGACGCTACACTATGTCGCGTCTTAAGGCTCTTTAACGCGTAGTCCCGATTACCTAAGCATGGTTTGGTAAAATTATGCAAAGTTTGCGTGAAATGTGACGCTAGATTAGTATGTCGCATCTCAAGTCTCTTTAACGCGTCGTTTCGATTACCATGTTGCGTCTCAAGTCTCTTTAACGTGTCATTCTGATTACCTAAGTATGGTTAGGGTATTTTATGCAAAGTATGCGTGAAAAGTGACGCTAAATTAGTAGGTTACGTCTCAAGTCTTTTTAACGCGTGCTCCGATTACCTGAGCATAGTTAGGTTATGTTACGCAAAGTGTGCGTGTAATGTGACGCTAGATTAGTATATCGTGTCTCAAGTCTCTTGAACGCGCCGTTAATATTACCTAAGCATGGCTAGGTTATATTACGCAAAGTGTGCGTGAAAAGTGACGCTAAATTAATATTGCGCGTCTCAAGTCTCGTTCATGCGTCGTTTCAGTTACCATGCTTATGTGACATTACAAGTCGCTCAATCGCGTCGTTCCGAATACCTAAGCATGGTTAGGATATATTTCGCAAAGTGCGCATGAAAAGTGGCAATAGTATATCGCGTATCAAGTCTATTTAACGTGTCGTTCTGATTACTTAAGCATGGGTAGTTTATTTCACGCAAAGCGTTCGTGAAAAGTAACGCTAGATTAATATGTCGTGTCTCAAGTCTCTTTAATGCGTCTTTTCGATTACCTATGCATGGTAAAGTTATATTACGCAAAGCTTGCGTGAAAAGTGACGCAAGATTAGCATGTCGAGTCTCTTGTTCTTTAACGCGTCGTTCCGATTACCTAAGCATGGTTAGGTTATATTACGCAAAGTGTGCGTGAAGAGTGACGCGTCATTCTGATTACGTAAGCATCGTTTGTTATATTACGCAAAGTGTGCATAAAAAGTTTCAATAGATTAGCATTTCGCGTCTAAAGTCTCTTTAACGCGTCGTTCCGATTACCTAAGTATGGTTAGGTTATTTTACGCAAAGTGTGCGTGAAAAATGACGCTGAATTAGTATGTCGCGTCTCAAGTATCTTTAACGCATGTGTCCGATTACCTAAGCATGGTTAGGTTATATTACACAAAGTGTGCGTGAAACGTCACACTAGATTAGTAAAAAGTGTGCGTGAAAAGTGACGCTAGATTAGTATGTCACTTCTCAAGTGTCTTAAGCGCGTGTTCCGATTACCTAAGCATGGTTAGGTTATATTACGCAAAGTGTGCGTGAAAAGTGACGCTTGAGTAGTATGTCGCGTCTCAAGCCTCTTTTTTGTTCCGATTAACTAAGCATTGTTTGGTTATATTACGCAAAGTGTGCGTGAAAAGTGACGCAAGATTAGTATGTCGTGTCTCAAGTCACTTTAACGCGTCGTTCCGATAACCTAAGCATGGTTAAGTAATATTATGCAAAGTGTGCGTAAATAATGATGCTGGATTAGTATGGCGCTTCTCAAGTCTCTTTAATGCGTCATTTCGATTAGCATACTTATGTCACGTCACAAGTCTCTCTAACTCGTCGTTCCGATTACCTAATCATGGTTAGGTTATATTACGCAAAGTATGCGTGAAAAGTGATGCTGGATTTTTATATCGAGTCACATGTCTCTTTAACGCGCCGTTCCGACTACCTATGCATGGTTAGGTTATATTACGCAAAGTGTATGCGAAAAGTGACGTTAGATTAGAATGTCGTGTCACAAGTCTCTCTAACGCATCGTTCCGATTACGTAAGCATGGTTAGGTTATATTACGCAAAGTGTGTTTTAAACGTGACGCTAGATTAGCATGTCGCGTCACAAGTCTCTCTAACGC
The DNA here is from genome assembly GCF_937616625.2 of Mercurialis annua. NCBI lineage: Eukaryota > Viridiplantae > Streptophyta > Magnoliopsida > Malpighiales > Euphorbiaceae > Mercurialis > Mercurialis annua. The sequence continues at coordinate 22,109,851 of NC_065577.1, read as the reverse complement.
GTCGTTTAAATTACCTAATCATGGTTAGGTTATACTACGCGAAGTGTGCATGAAAAGTGACGCTAGATTAGTTGTCGTGTCTCAAGTCTCTTTAATGCGTCGTTCAGATTACCAAAGCATGGTTAGGTTATCTTACGCAAAGTGTCCACGAAAATTGACAATAAAGTAGTATGTCGTGTCTCAAGTCTCTTTAACGTGTCGTTTCGATTACCATGCTTATGTCGAATAATCACATGTCTCTCTAACGCGTCGTTCCGATTATCTAAGAATGGTTAGGTTATTTACCAAAGCGTGCGTGAAAAGTGGTAATAGATTAGTATGTCGCATCTCAAGTCTCTTTAACGCGTCGTTTCAATTACCATGCTTATGTAGCGTCACAAGTCTCTCTAACTCATCGATCTGATTACCTAAGCATGGTTAGGTTATATTACGCAAAGTGTGCGTGAAAAGTGATGCTAGATTTGTATGTCGAGTCACAACTCTCTTCAACCTGTCGTTCTGATTACCTAAGCATGGTTAGGTTATATTACGCAACGTTTGTGTGAAAAGAGATGCTAGATAATATGTCGCGTCACAAGTCTCTCTAACGCGTCGTTCCGATCACCTAAGCATGGTTACGTTATATTTGTTAGTGAAATGCACTAGGTCAATCATGTTTGACCATGTTTTGACTTTATCATTTTGTTATTTATTGATTGGCAATTTTTATCATTTTATATTAATGATTAAAATACTTGAATGGTTAATTCTTTCTAAGGTCATCAAGTATCTGACTTGATAGTAGAACCCTTAGGTCTAATAAAAGAATTATATACCATCTATCCCTAGTCTTAATAGAACATTGAGACTAGTATGATGTTGACTGATGATTATGTTTTACTAATCATGTATATGAGATATTAAGTCAAATCATAGGTGCTATTTGAGAAATAAGGCACTGGATGACCCACTGTGAGAATACTACATAGATCACTGTCATAAGTAATTCTCATTATAGTTCTATTAGTATAATCCTTTGACCTTGAAATCATCATGGATTTCTACATAGCTATTTCATGTTTTGATATAGTCTTACATTATCTTTAACAGGATAATGGAATAGCTTGTCATTGGATGTGAAAGTAACTATGTGAGAAATGTGAGTGACTGAGAAGGAATTTGTCCCTCATTTATTTGAGTAAGATATCTATTGGCCCCTTGAAGAAGATAGACTGAAGGAAATGCATGGTCATGCTAATTGATAAGGAGTTATCATTTTCAGTCTACTTAGAGTCAAGAAACTAATGATTGAATATTATAAGGATGACAGGACTATGCCTTATATTCAATCTGGATATCGAGAGACAAAGGGATTAAAATATTATTGTAAATGGTTAAATCAGATTATTGATATTCGTATAACTTGGGTAGTCATAATATCTTGCTAGAGGCCACTTATGACTTGTGGGCTGAAATAGGGATTTCGAGCCTACTGGCAACATTATATGAACCTACAGGGTCGCACACTAAGAACAGGCCCAAAACAGTTATGGGTTGTACAAACCCAATGTGATTAAGTGATTAATATTATATATATATATATATATTTATATAATTCGTAATATATATATATATATATATATATATATATATATTAATAAATATATATATTAATTCAAAATTAAAGGATAAGTGTTTTCCTTAATTTATTATTTACTGTTGTTTATCACTATAAATACACATTAAGCAATTGGTTTGAGAATCACGAAATTCATTATTCACTAAATCACTAAAATTCGAAATTGCTTGTGAAGCAATAGTGCTAGCACACAAGCACTAGTTTTGGCTAAGGTCTGTTCGTGTGGATACTCGTAGAGGACGCGTTCTTTTGGAGGCGTTTCTGATCCGAGGCCAGGTATCACCAAAGTGAACCACCTCCTTCCTTCCTACATTGCTGTTGAATTCGACATACAAGTAAGTACTTATTCTGTTAATTCGAATTACATGGATCTTGGTTTGGGTTTTAGATAAATTTTTGAAATTCCGCTGCGTTATGAACCTATAAAACCCAACAATATTACGCAAAGTGTGCGTGAAAACTAACGCTAGATTAGTATGTCGCGTCTCAAGTCTCTTTAATGCGTCGTTCCGATTAGCAAAGTATGCTTAGGTTATATTATGCAAAGTGTGCGTGAAAAGCGATAATAGATTAGTATGTCGTGTCTCAAGTCTCTTTGACGCGTCGTTTCGATTACCATGCTTATGTCGAGTTACAAGCATCTCTAACGCGTCGTTCTGATCATGTTTAGGTTATATTATACGAAGTGTGCGTGAGAAGTGACAATTGATTAGTATGTCGCCTCTCAAGTCTCTTTAATGCTTCGTTTCAATTTCAATGCATATGTTGCATCACAAATCTCTCTAACTCGTCATTCCGATTACCTAAGCATGATTTGGTTATATTACGCAAAGTGTCTGTGAAATGTGATGCTAGATTTGTATGTCGAGTTACAAGTCTCTTTAATGCGTTTGTGAAAAGTGACGCTAGACTATGTCGCATCTTAAGGCTCTTTAACGCGTAGTCCTGATTACATAAGCATGGTTTGGTTAAATTTTGCAAAGTTTGCGTGAAATGTGACGCTAGATTAGTATGTCGCATCTCAAGTCTCTTAAACGCGCTGTTTCGATTACCATGCCGCGTCACAAGTCTCTCTAACGCGTCGTTCCGATTACCTAAGCAAGGTAAGGTTATAGTACGCAAAGTGTGCGTGATAAGTAACAATAGATTAGTATGTCGCGTCTTAAGTCTCATTAACGCATCGTTCCCATTACCTAAGCATGGCTAGGTTATATTACGCAAAGTGTGATTAAAAAGTGACGCTAGATTAGTATGTCGCGTCTCAAGTCTCTTTAACGTATCGGTCCGATTACCTAAGCATGGTTAGGTTATATTACGCAAAGTGTGTGTAAATAATGACGCTAGATTAGTATGGTGCGTTTCAAGTCTCTTTAACGTGTCGTGTTGATTACCATGCTTATGTCGCGTCAAAAGTCTCTCACGCGTCGTTCCTATTACCTAAGCATGGTTAGGTTATATTACGCAAAGTGTGCGTGAAAAGTGACGCTAGATTAGTATGTCGCATAACAAGTCTCTCTAACGCGTCGTTCCTGCAACCTAAGCATGGTTAGGTTACGCAAAGTGTGCGTGAAAATTGACGCTAGAATAGTATGTCGCGTCTCAAGTCTCTTTAACGCGTCATTTCGATTACCAGTCTTATGTCGCGTAACAAGCGTCTCTAATGCATCATTCTGATTACCTAAGCATTGTTCGGTTATATTATGCAAAGTGTGCATGGAAAGTTGTGTTTGATTAGTATGTCGCATCTCAAGTGTCTTTAACGCGTCGTTCCGATTACCCAAGCTTGGCTAGGTTGTATTACGCAAAGTGTGCGTCAAAAGTGACGTTAAATTAGTATGGTGTGTCATAAGTCATTTTAACGCGTCATTCTTATTACCTAATTATGGTTAGGTATAAGCAAAGTGTGCGTAAAACATGACGCTGGATAAGTGTGGCGCGTTATGCCGCCAAAAAGATCAGGGGGTTTAGCGCCCGTTTTTAAACATCAAGGGGTTTAGCGCCCCTATGGGTGATTATTAGCCAGATTAGTATGTTGCGTCTCAAGTCCCTTTAATGCGTGTTCCAATTAACTAAGCATGGTTAGGTTATAGTATGCAAAGTGTGCATGAAAAGTGACGCTAGATTAGTATGGCGTGCTTCAAGTCTCTTTAACGCGTCGTCTTGATTACAATGCTTATGTCGCGTAACAAGCGTCTCTAACTCCTCGTTCTGATTACACAAGCATGGTTAGGTTATATTACGCAAAGTGTGCGTGAAAAGTCACAATAGATTAGTTCGTTGCATCTCACATCTCTTTAACGCGTCGTTCTGATTACAGGGTATTTTACGCAAAGTGTGAGTGAAAAGTGACGCTAAATTAGTTTGTCACGTATCAAGTCTTTTTAACGCGTGTTCTGATTACCAAAGCATAGTTAGATTATATTACGCAATGTGTGCGTGAAAAGTGACGCTAGATTATGTCACGTCTAAAGGCTTTTTAACGCGTTGTCTCGATTACATAAGCATGGTTAGGTTAAATTTTGCAAAGTTTGCGTGAAATGTGACGCTAGATTAGTATGTCGCATCTAAAGTCCCTTAAACGCGTCGTTTCGATTACCATGTTTAGGTCCCGTCACAAGTGTCTCTAACGCGTCATTCTGATTACCTAAGCATGGTTAGGTTATATTACGCAAAGTGTGCGTGAAAAGTCTCAATAGATTAGTATGTCGCGCCTCAATTCTCTTTAACGCGTCGTTCCAATTACCTAAGAATGGGTAGGTTATTTTACGCAATGTGTGCGTGAAAACTGACGCTGGATTAGTATGTCGCGTGTCAAGTCTCTTCAACGCGTGTTCTAATTACCTAATCATGGTTTTGTAATTTTACGCAAAGTATGCATGAAAACTGATACTAGTAATGTATGTCGCGTCTCAAGTCTCTTAAATGCGTCATTCCAATTATCAAAGCATGGTTAGGTTATATTACGCAAAGTGTGCGTGAAAAGTGACGCTAGATTAGTATGTCCCGTCTCAAGTCTCTTTAACGCGACGTTCCGATTACCTAAGCATGGTTAAATTATATTACGCTAAGTGTGCTTGAAAACTGAGGCTAGATCAGTATGTCGCATCTCAAGTCTCTTTAACACGTCTTTCCGCGTACCTTAGCATGGTTGGGTTATATTACGCGAAGTGTGCGTAAAAAGTGATGCTAAATTAGTATGGCGCATCTCAAGTCACTTTAACGCGTCGTTTCGATTACCTAAGTATTGTTAGGTTATATTACCCAAAGTGTGTATAAAAAGTGACGCTAGATAAATATGGCCCGTTTCAAGTCTCTTTAACGCGTCGTTTGGATTACCATGATTATGTTGCGTAACAAGCGTCTCTAACGCATTGTTCTGATTACCTAAGCATGGTTAGGTTATATTACACAAAATGTGCGTGAAAAGTCACAATAGATTATTATGTCGCGTCTCAAGTCTCTTTAACGCGTCGTTCTGATTTCCTAAGCATGGTTAGGGTATTTTAAGCAAAGTATGCGTGAAAAGTAACGCTAAATTAGTATGTCACGTCTCAAGTCTTTTTAACGCATGTTCCGATTACCTGAGCATAGTTAGGTTATGTCACGCAAAGTGTGCGTGAAATGTGACGCTAGATTAGTTTGTCGTGTCTCAAGTCTCTTTAACGCGTCGTTCCTATTACCTAAGCATGGTTAGGTTATATTACGCAAAGTGTGCGTGAAAAGTAAAGCTAAATTAATATTGTGTGTCTCAAGTCTCGTTCATGCGTCGTTTCAGTTACCATGCCTATGTGACATTACAAGTCGCTCAATCACGTCGTTCCGATTACCTAAGCATGGTTGGGATATATTTTGTAAAGTGCGCATGAAAATTGGAAATAAATTAGTATATCGCGTCTCAAGTCTATTTAACGCGTCGTTTCGATTACTTAAGCATGGGTAGTATATTTCACGCAAAGTGTTCGTGAAAAGTGACGCTAGATTAATATGTCGTGTATACCACCTGTCACGGAGTTAGGAATTTCACACGCTAACTCGCGCGGCACCTAGGTGATCTTTCGTGTGAAGATGCTAAGTAAGCCTTGAATTTTAGTACGAAAGTAACTTAGTAGCAAATAGGGACAATAAGAGCTTGAATAATACAACTTTGTATTGATAGTAAATAGAGAGCCTTACAATGATTCATGTATGTTACAAATGGCATTCGGAGTAACGCTAGGCAAACCCCCCCTCATTTGTAACATACATGAATCATTGTAAAGCTCTCTATTTACTATAAACAAAAAGTTGTATTATTCAAGCTCTTATTGTCCCTATTTGCTACTAAGTTACTTTCGTACTAAAATTCAAGGCTTACTTAGCATCTTCACAAGCAAGATCGCCTAGGTGCCGCGCGGGTTAGCGTGTGAAATTCCTAACTCCATGACAGGTGGTATACACGACATATTAATCTAGCGTCACGTTTTATGCAGACTTTGTGTAATATAACCTAACCATGCTTAGGTAATCGGAACGACACATTAAAGAGACTTGAGACGTGACATACTAATTTAGCGTCACTTTTCAAGCACACTTTTCGTAATATAACCTAATATGATGCTTAGGTAATAGGAACGACGCGTTAGAGAGACTTGTGACTCGACATACTAATCTAGCGTCACTTTTCACGCACGCTTTGCGTAATATAACGTAACCATGCTTAGGTAATCGGAACACGCGTTAAAGAGACTTGTGACGTGACATAAGCATGCTAATCGAAACAACGCGTTAAAGAGACTTGAGACGCGCCATACTAATCCAGCGTCACGTTTTACAGAGACTTTGCATAGTATAACCTAACCATGCTTAGGTAATCGGAACGACGAGTTAAAGAGACTTGAGACGCGACATACTAATCTAGCGTCACTTTTCATGCACACTTTGCGTAATATAATAAAACCAAGCTTTGGTAATCGTAACGATGAGTTAAAGTGTCTTGAGACGGGACACACTAATCTAGCGTGACTTTCCACGCATACTCTGCGTAATATAACCTAACCATACTATTGTAACTTTTTGACGAGGCTATGAATGAAGAAGAAAAGAAGAGAAAGGTTTTCAGAGAGTAGAAAAGAATTACCTAGGGTTTGCTCTTAAACCCCTCTATATAGTTAGGGTTTAGGAGCAAACCTTGTCTTGCTGGCAGGCTGTCCTTCGTGTGGTCCCTGAAATCGGTTATGCCTACGTGGAGAATATCCCCCGTATGGGGCGCAGTTTGTTAGGTGTGTCAGGTGGAGAAAACATTCCTCACGCACCTGTCAGAGGATCTTCTGTGGTCCCCAAATCTAGTACACGTGAGAGTGCTCGTTAGCTAGATCTCGGAGCTCGAATAAAGCTTAGAGCCCGGACTGTCTGAACTGAACTCCCATGCCTCTAGGTCCAGAGCTTGAGTGTATCTCGAAGCTCGAGTTGTCTACGCCGGGCTTTCCTGTCTTCAGTCAGGAAGCTCGGGCAGGATCTTCGATCCTACCTTGCTAAAAGCACGCGTCTCGGATGATGCTCGAATGTTCATCGATCCGGTGACCCCCTAGGTCGCGTGGTCTATGATCTAGGAGATGGTCGGATGTCGACACCAGTTGGTAAAATGCTTGACTTAGCGATGGTCGTTCTTGGCGAGGTTGCTTCGCCCCTACTAAATGTACAACGTTATCAATAACCTAACCATGTTTATGTAATTGGAACGACACATTAAAGAGCCTTTAGCCACGACATACTAATCTAGCCTAACTTTTCACGCCCACCTTGCGTAATATAACCTAATCATGCTTAGGTAATCGGAAAGACGCGTTAAAGAGACTTGAGAAGCGACATACTAATCTAGCGTCACTTTTCACACACTCTTTATGTAATAACCTAGGGCCAATTCCATAATAAGTCGCAATCTGTATATAAAATTACATTTTAATCACGACCTATAAAAGTTTCCATATAAAACCATGACCTTTCATTGTTTTTCAAATATATCATTTCAGTGTGTTTTTGTTGTCTAAATTCTCTACTAAACCGTTAATGAAAGACCAAATTATAAATAGACTCTAAATATTATTATCTCAGTTAGAGTATGTAGGATTAGTAAATTCAAGTTAGAAAAAATAAACCGAATTTTACTTTATCGATACATTTGAAACAAAATTAAAGGTCGTGTCTTTAATGCCAACTTTTAAAAGTCGAGATTAAAATGAAATTTCGTGTAAAGGTCATGATTTTTAATGGAACCCTATAACCTAACCGTTTTTATGTAATTGGAACGACGCATTAAAGAGACTTGAGAAGCGACATACTAATCTACTATTACTTTTCACACACACTTTGCGTAATATAACCTAACCATGCTTAGGTAATCAGAACGACGCGTTAGAGAGACTTGTGACGCGACATAAGCATGGTAATCGAAACGACACGTTAAAGAGACTTGTGACGCACTTTTCACGCCAACTTTGCATAATATAGCCTAACCATACTTAGGTAATCGGAACAACGCATTAAAGAGCCTTGAGACGCGACATTCTAGCGTGACTTTTTACGCACACTTTGCGTAATATAACCTAACCATGATTAGGTAATCGGAACGACACGTTAAAGAGACTTGAAACTGGACATACTAATCTAGCGTCACTTTTTACGCACACTTTTCGTAATATTACCTAACCATGCTTAGGTAATCGGAACGACGCGTTAGAGAGACTTGTGACGCGACATAAGAATGGTAATCGAACAACGTTAAAGAGACTTGAGACGCGCCATACTAATCTAGCGTCACTTTTTACGCTCACTTTACGTAATATAACCTAACAATTCTTAGGTAATCGGAACGACGTGTTTAAGAGACTTAAGACGTGACATACTAATCTAGCGTCACTTTTCACGCAAACTTTACGTAATATAACCTAAGCATGCTTAAGTAATCGAAACAACGCGTTAAAGAGAATTGAGACGCGACATACTAATCTAGCATCACGTTTTACGCACACTTTGCATAAAATAACCAAACCATGCTTAGGTAATCGGAACGACGCGTTAAATAGACTTCATACGCAACATACTAATCAATTGTCACTTTTCACGCACACTTTTTGTAATATACCCGAAACATGCTTAGATAATCGAAAAGACGCGTTAAAGAGACTTGAGACGCGACATACTAATCTATTGTTAATTTTCACGCACATTTTGCGTACAATAACTTAACCATGCTTAGGTAATTGGAACGACGCGTTAGAGAGACTTGTGACGCGACATAAGCATGGTAATCGAAACAACGCGTTAAAGAGACTTTAGACGAGACATACTAATCTAGCGTCACTTTTCATGCAAACTTTGCATAATATAACCTAACACCGCTTAGACAATCAGAACGACGCATTAAAGAGCTTTGAGACGCAATATACTAATCTAGCGTCACTTTTCACGCACACCTTGCATAATATAAGACTTGAGACGCGACATACCAATCTATGACAATTTTTCATGCACACTTTGCGTAATATAACATAACCATGCTTAGGTAATTGGAACAACGCGTTTGAAAGACTTGTGACTCGACATAAACATGGTAATGAAAACGACGCATTAAAGAGACTTGAGACACGCAATTTTAATCTAGCATTACTATTTTTACGCACATTTTGCGTAATATAACATAATCATCCTTAGAAAATCGGAACGACGCGTTAGAGAGACTTAAGACGCGACATAATAATCTTGTGTCATTTTTTATGCACACTTTGTGTAATACAACCTAACCATGCTTAGGAAATCGGAACGACGCATTAGAGGGACTTGTGACGCGACATACTAATCAAACGTCACTTTTCACGCACACTTTGCGTAACATAACCTAACCATGCTTAGGTAAGCGGAACGACGCGTTAAAGGGAATTATGACGCGAGATAAGCATGGTAATCGAAACGACGCGTTACAGAGACTTGAGACGAAACATATTATTCTAGCGTCACTTTTTACGCATATTTTGCGTAATATTAGCTAACCATGCTTAGGTAATCAGAACGACGCATTAAAGAGACTCTAGATGCGACATACTAATCTAGCGTCACTTGTTACACACACTTTGCATAATATAACCTAATTATGCTTAGGTAATCGGAACGACGTATTAAAGAGACTTGAGACGCGACATACTAATCTAGCGTCACTTTTCACGCCAACTTTGCATGATGTAACCTAACCATGATTAGGTAATCGGAACGACGCATTAAAGAGCCTTGAGACGCGACATACTAGCGTGAATTTTTACGCACACTTTGCGTAATATAACCTAACCATGCTTAGGTAATCGGAACGACACGTTAAAGAGACTTGAAACTGGACATACTAATATAGCGTCACTTTTCTTACACACTTTGCGTAATATAACCTAACCATGCTTAGGCAATCGGAACGACGCGTTAAAGAGACTTGAGACGCGACATACTAATCTATTGATCCTTTTCACGCACACTTTGCTTATTATAAGCTAACCATGCTTAGGTAATCGCAACGACGCGTTAGACAGACTTTTGATGCAACATAAACATGGTAATCAAAACGACGCGTTACAAAGACTTGAGACGCGACATACTAGTCTAGCGTCACTTTTCATGCAGACTTTGCGTATTTAGAGATACGATAATAAACCTTAACAGATACATGTATGACTAGCCAGGATCACAGCCTCACCATGGGCATTTTATCAACCGGCATGTCCTTTTAGTATTTGTTAAGATTTATTCCATTACCATTTTTATGACACAAGGTTTTGATTCATAGGATCCTCAGGAGATGCAAGTGAAGAGCATACCCTTATGCCTTTTCTGGCTGAATATGAAGAGAAACAAACATATATAACTATCCTTTACTTATAGAAAATTGGAGAAGAGAGATGTTTAGAAACAAGGCATTTTTATTGAAGCATAAAATATTACAAAGGTTGTGTGTTCCTCTCCTCTTTCTTCCTACCAAGACTCTTTTTATAGAGGTGGGAAGAAAGCTTGCCTAGCAAGCATGATAATCATGCATTGTACAAACACGACAGGTGGATAAACATATGTACCTATACTAAGCATGCACTGCATGCGATACAACACATGGATTAAAAGATAAGGATAACTAAACATGAATAATATAAAATATTGACATGTAGCACTCCATATTGACATGTGGAAAGTTGGAGCCTTGTTGAGGACATGTGGAAAATTGCCATTTTTGTCTTTATGTGGATTTCGTCCTTATTTGTTGATTGGCTCATGTGATGGTGATAGATTTGAATCATCCATGAATGATGGGGACCACCGGTTGGCATAATACTCACTTCATCCGTATTCTTGTCCTTTTGTGAATCCATATCTGTATCCGAGGCTTGCGAATAACCTGCTATGGGATTAAATTCGATATCCAATAGATGATCTTTTGGAATTGAATCTTGAACTGCTGCTTTCTGTTTGTTGATGTTCCGGCTAGGAGAGCATATTGTAGAACTTGATGAAGAAGAATGATCAGGATGATTTTTTTCTCCAAAAGTTCTTATCATCTTCCATCTTTAAGCAGTAAGCAGGAGGATATGTGTCCCATGGTGCAGCTTCTTGATAAGGCCATAATTCTTTAGGGATTACATTATTCCGTTGGAAAATATAATACTGGAACTCTCTCCATTCATACTCATCCTCATCCATATGTATGAGTATAGAATAAGCAAAATGTAGACATGGAAAGTTGGACATGTAGTAAAACTATCTGATAGCTTAAGATGAGGACGATGAAGGATAAGGATCGAATAAGGATTTTTTCCAATATGTTTTCCTTTTTCTGGAAAGGCCTTATCTATATATAGACACCATTGAGGGATGGTTTGAAACCATTTAAGAGAGGTCTAAAAATGAGAGTTTTGTTTTTTTTCCTTGGAGAACCAGGTGAATATAACGACAAAGGTGAGGGGGTCAGAAAACAAAAGCTATCGAATAAAGATGGAGGAAAAACCAAAGGAAACAAAGTGAATGGTTTGTAGAATCTTCATCTTTTAGGCTTAGATCTAACAAGGTAAATAGTTTGCAGAATGGATATGTAGGATGAATCCCTAGCTCATAAAGGAACCTAGGATCATAGTTCCGGACAAGCTCAGTTTGATAGTAGAACAACTGTGCTTTTGCAAATGTTTGTAGCTGTCCGGGAGACATATAATCAAGAACTCCTGGAGGTGGTCGCATCAAAACAAATCTTCTGCAGACATGATAGAATTAAAGTATAGATCATAGGAATGACTTGTGACACTTGTTGAGGAGGTCGGCTGGGAAAATCTGGAATAAGATTCTGATTTCCTTTAATATGTTCTACCATGAAATCATACTTGTTGAACCATTCACTCCATCGATGTAGTTGATTGTTAGGAAAAAATTTCCCTTTAAAATTGAGCATTTTTGGAAATGAAGAACAGTCCATAAGCACTTTGAACTTGTGACCGATCAGATGATATTCAAACTTCTTTATCCCATATTTGACCGCTAACACTTTTTTAAATGTGGAATGATAACGAGTCTCTGCGTCTGAGAATTTTCCACTAGCATAAGCGCATATCCTTTGTTTGCTGTCTTGTTCTTCTAACAGAATAGCACCCCAAAATTTATCACTGGCATCTGTCTGTAGTATTCTGGTTCCCGATTGAGGAAGCTGAAGAGGTGAAATTCCTTGTGTCTCGTCTTTGAGAAGCTTGATTGCTTGTGTTTGTTTGTCAGACCAGAGAGGAAGATTCTTCCTTAATAATTTACGTAACGGGGCCGCCTATTGAGTGAAATTTGGAATGAAGTCTCTCAAATATTTAACAATTCCAAGAAAATTGTTGAACCTGTTTTTGAGAGAGACCTTGATCTGGAAACTTGAATTCAGTAGCAAAATGTTGTCCAGGCTGATAAGCACCATCTTTAAAATTCATGCCGAGATACTCCATTTCTAGTTTTCCAATATACAGATGTAGGAGACAACATAACTCCAAATTGCTTAGTGATGTCAAAGAAATGTTGGAGTAATTTCTCATGACTGATGTATCAGAAGAAAACAATAGAATGGAAGAAGAGGCTCATAAATTTTGACCATGGCCTTTTGGAAAATGGAAGGAGCAACCTTAAGACCAAATGACATGACTGTCCATTGATATTGATGGTTTGGTATACAGAAGGCTGTTTTATATCTTTCCTCTGATTTGATGCCTAATTGCCATAATCCTACTTTAAGATCAAACTTAGAAAAAAACTCTTGCTCTTAAAAGATAGGTAAAAAGACAGGAAAACTTTGGAAGAGGAAACTTATCATCTCTAAGAAAGTGGTTTAGAAGTTGATAGTCTATGACAAGTCTTTTTTTTTCCTCTTACTTGTTCTGGCCTTTTATTGACATAAAAAGCTTGACATGCCCATTCAGACTTAGTGGATTCTATAAGGTTTTGTGAAAGAAGTTGGGCACATTCATCAATGGCTAATGTAAGATCAGAAGGTGACATTCCCGGATGGGTGGCTTTAGTAGGATTAACATCTTCATTTTGTTTGAAAGGTAATGAAATGAAGAAATCAGGATTTTTCCAAAGAGGGTTGGGACATTTAGAGAGAAACTTTGTGTGGGAATTGGCAGAACATAGAATTTTTAGAGTTTCTTGGATATCAGAAAAGAATGGAACAACAGAGGGCTGAATTGTGAAAAAAGATGATACCTTTGTATATAAGGTTGAAAATACTTCTTGTATTTGATCCAATTCAATAAAAGTTGCAGTCCACTGATACCCCAGAAAATGTCAAATCCAAGGACTATGTCTTTGTTTGGAAGAGAAGAACCAAGAACTTGAGTCCATATGTGACAACCAGGGAAGAACTGGATTTTGATTGGATTCTTCGTTTTCCAGTCTGTATAGAAAATCTTTCCATCCGCTGCCCTGAAGTAGACGCGACGTACTAATCTAACGTCACTTTTCACGCACACTTTGCTTAATATAACCTAACCATGCTTAGGTAATCAGAACGACGCGTTAAAGAGACTTGTGACGCAAGATAAGTATGGCAAGCGAAACGACGAGTTAAAGAGACTTGAGATGAAACATACTAATCTAGCGTCACTTTTTACGCACACTTTGCGTAATAGAACCTAACCATGCTTACGTAATAGGAACGACGTGTTAAAGGGACTTGAAACGCTATATGCCAATCTATTGATCCTTTTTATGCACACTTTGCGTACTATAACCAAGCCATGCTCAGGTAATACCGTCCCTTTTCACGCAAACTTTGCGTATTATAACTTAACCACGCATATGTAATCGGAACGACACATTAAAGAGCCTTGAGACGCGATACCCTAATCTAGCGTCAATTTTCACGCACACCTTGCGTAATATAACCTAACCATGCTTAGGTTATAGGTTAAATAGACTTTAGATGCGACATACTAATCTAGTGTCACTTATCACGCACGCTTTGTATAATATTGCCTAACCATTCTTAGATAATCGGAACAACGCGATAAAGAGAATTGAGACGCGACATACTAATCTAGTGTCATTTTTCACGCAAACTTTGCGTAATATAACCTAACCATGCTTCGGTACTCGGAACAACACGTTTGATATACTTAAGACGCGACATACCAATCTATTGTCATTTTTCACGTACACTCTGCATAATATAACCTAACCATGCATATGTAATTAGAACGATGCATTAAATAGACTTCAGATGCGACATGCTAATCTATTGTCATTTTTCACGCACACTTTGCGTAATATAACCTTACCATGCTTAGGAAATCGAATCACGCGTTCGAGAGACTTGTGACGCGAGATAAGCATGGAAATCGAAACGACGCGTTGAAGAGACTTGAGACGCGCAATATTAATCTAACGTCACTTTTTACGGACATGTTGCGTAATATAACATAACCATGCTTAGGAAAACAGAACGGCGCGTTAGAGAGACTTGAGACGCGACATACTAATCTAGTGTCACTTTTCACGCACACTTTGCGTAATATAACTTAACCATGCTAAGGAAATCGGAACGACGCATTAGAGAGACTTCATACGCGACATACTAATCAAACGTCATTTTTCACGCACATTTTGCGTAATATAACCAGTAATCGGAACGACGCTTAAAAGAGACTTGTGACTCGAGATAAGTATAATAATCGAAACGACGCGTTAAAGATACATGAGACGGAACATACTAATCTACCGTCACTTTTTACGCACATTTTGCGTAATATAACCTAACCATGCTTAGGTAATTGGAACGGCGCGTTAAATAGACATTAGACACGACATACTAATCTAGTGTCACTTTTCACGTACCCTTTGTGTAATATAACCTCACCATGCTTAGATAATCGGAACAACGCGATAAAAAGACTTGAGACGCGATATACTAATCTAGTGTCACTTTTCATGCATACTTTGCGTAGTATAACCTAATCATGCTTAGGAAATCGGAACGACGCGTTAGAGAGACTTGAGACACGACATACTAATCCAACGTCACTTTTCACGCACACTTTGCGTAATATAACCTAACCATGCTTAGGTAATCGGAACGACGCGTTAAAGAGTCTTGTGACAAGAGATAAGTATGGTAATCGAAACGACGCGTTAAAGAGACTTGTGATGAAACATACTAACTTAGCGTCACTTTTTAAGCACACTTTGCGTAATATAACCTAACCATGCCTAGGTAATCGGAACGATGCGTTAAAGAGATTGGAGACTGGACATATTAATTTAGCGTCAATTCTCACACACACTATCCGTAATATAACCTAACAATGCTTAGGTAATAGGAACGACGCGTTAAAGAGACTTGAGACGTGACATTCTAATCTATTGATCCTTTTTATGCAAACTTTGCGTAATATAACCTAACCATGCTTAGGTAATCGGAACGACGCGTTAGAGAGACTTATGACGTGACATAAGCATGGTAATCGAAACAACGCGTTAAAGAGACTAGAGAAGTGACATACTAATGTAGCGTCACTTTTCACGCAAACTTTGCATGTTATAACCTAAACATGCTTAGGTAATCGGAACGACGCATTAAAAATCCTTGAGATGCGACAAACTAATCTAGCATCACTTTTCACGCACACCTTGCATAATATAACCAAACCATGCTTAGGTAATAGGAACGATGCGTTAGAGAGACTTGAGACGAGACATATAACGCGCACTTTGCGTAATATAACCTAACCATGCTAAGGAAATCGGAACGATGTGTTAGAGAGACTTGAGATGCGACATATTAATCTAACGTCTTTTTTCATGCAAACTTTGCATAATAAAATCAAACCATGCTTAGGTAATCAAAACGACGCATTAAAGAGCCTTAACACGCGACATACTAATCTAGTGTCACTCTTAACGCATACCTTGCGTAATATAACCTAACCATTCATAAGTAATTAGAACTACGCGTTCAAGAGATTTGAGACGTGACATACTAATCGAGCGTTACTTTTCTCGCACACTTTGCGTAGTATAAACTAACCATTCTTGGGAAAAATCGTGGTATTCGAAACGACGCGTTAAAGAGACTTGAGACACGACATACTAATCTAGCGTCACTTTTGACCTAAACTCTGCATAATATAACCTAACCATACTTAGGTAATCGGAACGACGCATTAAAGAGCTTTGAGACGCGACCTACTAATCTAGCGTCACTTTTCATGCAAACCTTGCGTAATATAACCTAAGCATGCTTAGGTAATCGGAACGATGCGTTAAAGACACTTGAGATGCGACATACTAATCAATCGCTACTTTTCTCGCACACTTTGTGTATTATGACCTAACCATGCTTATGGTAATCAGAACGACGCGTTAGAGAGACTAATGACGTGACATAAGCATGGTAATGGAAACGACGCGTTAAAGAAACTTGAGACTCGACATACTAATCTAGCGTCACTTTTTCACGCACACTTTGCGTAATATAACCTAATTATGTAATTGGAACGACACATTAAAAAGCCTTGAGACGCGACATACGAATCTAGCGTCACTTTTCACGCACACCTTGCGTACTATAACCTAACCATGCTTAGCCCTAGTCGTGTCTCAAGTCTCTTTAGCGCGTCGTTCCGATTACCCATGGTTAGGGTATATTACGAAAAGTGTGTGTGAAAAGTGACAATAGATTAGTATGTCGCGTATTAAGTCTATTTAACGCGTCCTTCCGATTACCTAAGCATGGTTAGGTTAATTTACGCAAAGTGTGCGTAAAACGTGATGCTAGATTAGTATGTTGCGTCTCAAGTCTCTTTAACGCGTCATTCCGATTACCCAAGAATGGTTAGGTTATATTACGCAAAGTGTGCGAGATAAGTAACGCTAGATTAGTATGTTTCGTCTCAAGTGTCTTTAATGCGTCGTTTGAATTAGCTAAGCATGGTTAAGGTATATTACGCAAAGTGCGTGAAAAGTCACGCTAGATTAGTATGTCGCGTCTCAAGGCTCTTTAATGCGTCGTTCCGATTACCTAAGTATGGTTAGGTTATATTATGCAAAGAGTGCGTGAAAAGTGACGCAGGATTAGCATGTCGCGTCTCAAATATCTTAAACGCGTCGTTCCGATTACCAAAGAATGGTTAGGTTATATTACGCAAAGTGTGCGAGAAAAGTAAGGCTAGATTAGTATGTTGCTTCTCAAGTCTCTTTAACGCGTCGTTCCGATTACCTAAGCATGGTTAGGGCATATTACGCAAGGCGTGCATGAAAAGTGACGCTAGATTAGTGTGTCGCGTCTCCTGTCTCTTTAACGCTTCGTTCCGATTACCCAAGAATGGTTAGGTTATATTATGAATAGTGTGCACGGAAAGTAACAATGAATTAGTATGTCGTGTCTCAAGTCGATTTAACGCGTCGTTGCAATTACCTAACCATGGTTAGGTTATATTACGCAAAGTTTACGTGAAAAGTGAATCTAGATTAGTATGTCGCATCTCAATTCTCGTTAACGCGTTGTTCTTAACCTAAGCATGGTTAGGTTATATTACGAAAAGTGTGCGTGAAAAGTGACGCTAGATTAGTATGTCGCGTCTCATGTCTCTTTCACGCGTCGTTTCGATTACCATGCTTATCTCACGTAACAAGTCTCTTTGACGCGTCGTTCCGATTACCTAGGTGTGGTTAGGTTATATTACGCAAAGTGTTCAAGAAAAGTGACGCTAGATTAGTATATCGCGTCTAAAGTCTCTCTAACGCATTTAATCCTATTTCCTAAGCATGGTTAGGTTGACACTAAATTAGTATTACGCGTTTTAAGTCTATGTAACGCGTCGTTTCGATTACCATGCCTATGGCGCGTCAAAAGTCTCTCTAACGCGTTGTTCCGATTACCTATGCATGCTTAGGTTATATTACGCAAAGTGTGCGTTAAACGTGACGCTAGATTAGTATGTCGCGTTTCAAGTCTCTTTAACGCGTCGTTTCGATTACCATGCTTAAGTCGCGTCACAAGTCTCTCAAACGCGTCGTTCCGAATACCCAAGCATGATTAGGTTATATTACTCAAAGTGTGTTTGAAAAGTAACAATAGATTAGTATGCCGCATTTAAAGTCTCTTTAACGAGTCCTTCCGATTACCTAATCTTGGTTAGGTTATATCACGCAAAGAGTGCATGAAAAATAACGCTAGACGACTATGTCGCATCTCAAGTCTCTTTAACACGTCATTTTGATTACCTAATAATGGTTATATTACGGAAAGTGTGCGTGAAAAGTTACGCGAAATTAGTGTGCCGCGTCTCAAGTCTTTTTATCGCGTCGTTCGGATTACCTAAGCATGGTTAGCTTATATTACGCAAGGTGTGCGTAAAAGTGACGCTAGATTAGCATGTTGCGTCTCAAGGGTCTTTAACGCGTCGTTCAGAATAACTAAGCATGATTAGGTTATATTACGCAAAGTGTGCGTGAAGAGTGAAGTTAGATTAGTATGTCGCGTCTCAAGTCTCTTTAACGCGTCGTTCTGATTACCTAAGCATGGTTAGGTTATATTACGCAAGGTGTGCGTGAAAGTGACGCTAGATTAGTATGTCGTGTCCCAAGGCTCTTTAACGCGTTGTTCTGAGTACCTAAGCATGGTTAGGTTATATTACGCAATGTGTGGTTGAAAAGTGACGCTAGATTAGTATGTCGCGTCTCAAGTATCTTTAATGTGTCGTTTTGACTACCATGCTTATGTCGCGTCACAAGTCTCTCTAACGTGTCGTTCCGATTACCTAAGCATGGTTAGGTTATATTACACAAAGTGTGTGTGAAAAGTAACAATAAATTAGTCAGTCGTGTCTCAAGTAGATTTAACGCGTCGTTGCAATTACCTAACCATGGTTAGGTTATATTACGCAAAGTGAGCGTGAAAAGTGACGCTAGCTTAGTATGTCGCGTCTCAGTTCTCTTTAACGCGTTGTTCCTATTAACTAATTATGGTTAGGTTATATTACAAAAAGTGTTTATGAAAAGTGACACTAGATTAGTATGTTGCGTCTCAAGTCTCTTTAACGCGTCGTTTCGATTACCATGCTTATCTCGCGTCACAAGTCACTTTCACGCGTCGTTCTGAATACCTAAGTATGGTTAGGTTAAATTACGCAAAGTTTCATGAGAACTGACGCTAGATTAGTATGTCGCGTCTCTAGTCTCTCTAACGCGTCGCTCCTATTTCCTAAGAATGGTTAGGTTATATTACGCAAAGTGTGCATGAAAAGTGACGCAAGATTAGTATGTCGCGTCTCAAGTCTCTTTAATGCGTCGTTCTTACTATCTAAGCATGGTTAGGTTATCTTACGCAAAGTGTGCGTGAAAAGTGACAATAGATTAGTAATTCCCGTCTCAAGTCTCTTTATTGCGTCGTATCGATTACCATGCTTATGTCGCGTCACAAGTCTATGTAACGTGTCGTTCCAATTACCTAAGAATGGATAGGTTATATTACAAAAAGTGTGCGGTAAAAGTGAAAATAGATTTGTATGTCGCGTATCAAGTCTCTTTAACGCATCATTTCGATTACCTAAGTATGGTTAGGTTATATTACTCAAAGAGTGACTGAATAGTGGTAGATTAGTATGTCGTGTCTCAAGTCTCTTTAACACGTCATTCCGATTACTTAAGCATGGTAAGGTTATATTACGCAAAGTGTGAGTAAAAAGTGACGCTAAAATAGTATGGAGTGTCTCAAGTCTTTTTAACGTGTCATTCCGATCACCTAAGCATGGTTAGGTTATGTTACGCAAAGTGTGTGTAAAAAGGGAGGCAACATTAGTATGTTGTGTTTCAAGTCTCTTTAACGCGTTGTTCAGATTACCTATGCATGGTTAGGCTGTATTACGCAAAGTGTGCTCGAAAATTGACGTTAGATTAGTATGGCGCATCTCAAGTCTCTTTAATGCGTCGTTCCGATTACATAAGATTGGTTGGGTTATATTACGCAAAGTGTGCATGAAATGTGACGCTAGACTAGTATGTCACGTCTTAAGTCTCTTTAACGCGTCGTTCCGATTACCTAAGCATGGTTAGGTTATTTTACGCAAAGTGCGCGTGAAAAGTTACGCTGGATTAGTATGTCGCCTCTCAAGTCTCTTTAACGCGTCGTTCGATTATCTTTTCACGCACACTATGCGTAATATAACCAAACCATGCTTATGTAATAGGAACGACATGTTAAAGAGACTTGAGACGCGACATACTAATCTATTGATCCTTTTTATGCACACTTTGCGTACTATAACCTAACCATGATTAGGTAATCGGAACGATGCGTTAGACAAACTTGTGACGTGACATAAGCATGGTAATCGAAACCACGCATTAAAGAGATTGGAGAAGCGACATACTAATCTAGCGTAAACTTTTCACGCAAACTTTGCGTATTATAATGTTACCATGCTTAGGTAATCGGAACGACGCATTAAAGAGCCTTGAGGCGCGACATACTAATCTAGCATTACTTTTCATGCACACCTTGCGTAATATAACCAAACCATGCTTAGGTAATAGGAACGACGCGTTAGAGAGAATTGAGACGCAACATACTAATCTAACGTCACTTTTTCCACACACTTTTCGTAATATAACCTAACCATGCTTAGGTAATCGGAATGACGCGTTAAAGAGACTTGTGACGCGAGATAAGTGTAGTAATCAAAACGACGAGTTAAAGAGACTTGAGACGAAACATATTAATCTAGCGTCACTTGTTACGCACACTTTGCGTAATATAACCTAACCATGTTTAGGTAATTGGAACGACGCGTCAAAGAGAGTTGAGACTAGACATACTAATCTAGCGTCACTTTTCACGCACACTAATTAGCATAATATAACCTAACTATACTTGAGACGCGACATACGAATCTATTTATCCTTTTCACGCACACTTTGCGTACTATAGGCTACCCATGCTTAGGTAATCGAACAACGCGTTAGAGAGACTTATGACGCGACATACTAATTTAGCGTAACTTTTCACGCACACTTTGCGTAATATAACCTAACCATGCTTAGGTAATCGGAAGGATGCCTTAAATAGACTTGAGACACGACATACTAATCTATCATTACTTTTCAAGCACACTTTGCGTATTATAACCTAACCATGCTTATGGTAATCGGAACGACGCGTTAGAGAGACTAATGACGCGACATAAGCATGGTAATCGAAACGACGCGTTAAAGAAACTTGAGACTCGACATACTAATCTGCTGTCACTTTTGCACGCACACTTTGCGTAATATAACCTAACCATGCTTATGTAATTGGAACGACACATTAAAAGCCTTCAGACGCGACATACTAATCTAGCGTCACTTTTCACGTACACCTTGCGTAATATAACCTAACCATGCTTAGGTTATCAGAACCACTCCTTAAAGAGACTTGAGATGCGACATACTAATCTAGCTTCAGTTTACAAGCACACTTTGCTGAATATAACCTAACCATTCGTAGGTAATCGGAACGATGCATTAAAGAGACTTGAGACACGGCATACTAATCTAGCGTCACTTTTCACGCACTCTTTGTGTAATATAACCTAACCATTTTTAGGTAATCGGAACGACGCATTAAAGAGACTTGAGAAGCGACATACTAATCTATTGTTACTTTTCAAGCACATTTTGCGTAGTATAACCTAAACATGCTTAGGTAATCGCAACAACGCACTAGAGAGAGTTGTGATGCGACATAAGCATGGTAATCGAAGTGATGCGTCAAAGAGACTTATGACTCGACATATTAATCTAGTGTAACTTTTCACGCAAACTTTGCATAATATAACCTAACCATGCTTAGGTAATCGGAACGACGCGTTAAAGAGGATTAAGACGGGACATACTAATCTAGCGTCACTTTTAACGCACACCTTGCGTAATATAACCTAACCATGCTTAGGTAATCGGCACGACTAGTTAGATATAGACTGGATACGCGACATACTAATCTATTGTCATTGTTCACGCACACTTATCGTAATATAACCTAACGATTCTTAGGTAATCAGAACGACGCGTTAAAAAGAATTGAGACGCGTCAAACCATCCTATTGTTATAATTCACACACACTTTGCGTAGGTACTATAACCTAACCATGTTTAGGTAACATGAACGACGCGTTAAATACTTGTGATGCGACATAAGCATGATAATCGAAACGACGCATTAAAGAGCCTTGAGACACGACATACTAATCTAGCGTCAGTTTTCACGCAAACTTTGCATAATATAACCTAACCATGCTAGGTAATCAGAACGACGCATTAAAGAGACTTGAGATGCGACATACTAATCTAGCGTCACTTTTCACGAAAACTTTGCATAATATAACCTAACCACGCTTAGGTAATCACAACGGCGCATTAAAGAGACTTGAGACGCGACATACTAATGTAGCGTCACTTTTCACGCGAACTTTGCATAATATAACCTATCCATGCTTACGTAATCGCAACGACCCATTAAAGAGCCTTGAGAATACTAATCTAGCGTTACTTTTTTCACACTCTTTGTGTAATATAACCAAACCATTCAGTGGTAATCGGAACGACGCGATAAAGAAACTTGAGACGCGAAATACTAATCTAGCGTCACCTTTTCACGCACTCTTTGCGTAATATAACCTAACTATAAGTGTAATCGGAACGATGCGTTAAATAAATCCATTGTGACTTTCTACGCACACTTTACGTAATATAACCTAACCATGCTTAGGTAATCGGAACGACGCGTTAGAGAGACTTGTGACGCGACATACTAATCTAGCGTCGCTTTTCACACACACTTTGCGTAATATAACCTAATCATGCTTAGGTAATTGGAACAACGAGTTTAAGAGTCTTGAGAAGCGACATACTAAATCTAGTGGCACTTTTAACGCGCACTTGACGTAATATAACCTAACCATGCTTGGGTAATCGGAACGACGCATTCAAGAGACTTCAGACCTGACATACTAATCTATTGTCACTTTTCACGCACACTCTGCGTAATATAAGCTAACCATGCTTACGTAATCGGAAAGACGCGTTAGAGAGACTTGTGCGCAACATACTAATCTAGTGTCACTTATTACGCACACTTTGCGTAATATAACCTAACCATGCTTAGATAATCGGAACGACGCGTTAGAGACTTGTGACGCGACATACTAATCTAGCGTTAGTTTTCATGAACACTTTGCGTAATATAGCGTAACCATGCTTAGATAATTGGAACGACGCGTTAAAAAGACTTGTGACACGACATACTAATCTAGCGGCACTTTTAATGCGCACTTGGCATAATATAACCGAATTGTGCTTAAGTAATCGGAACGACGCGTTAAAGAGACGTAAGACGGGACATACTAATCTAGCGTCACTATTGACGCAATCTTTGCGTAATATAACCTAACCATGCTTAGGTAGTCGGAATGATGCTTTAAGGTGACTTGAGATGCGACATACTAATCTATCGTCACTTTTCACGCACACTTTGCGTAATATAACCTAACCATGCTTAGTTAATCAGAACGATGCATTAAAGACACTTGAGACGCGACATACTAATCTAGCGTCGGTTTTCACGCATACTTTGCATAGTATAACCTAACCATGCGTAGGTAATCGGAACGACGAGTTAAAGAGACTTGTGACGCGACATACTAATCTAGCAGCACTTTTAAAGCGCACTTCGCGTAACATAACCTAGCCATGCTTAGGTAATCGGAACGACGCGTTAAAGAGACTTGAGATGCGACATACTAATCTACAATCACTTTCCACGCACACTTTACATGATATAACCTAACCATGCATAGGTATTCGGAACGACTCGTTAGAGAGACTTGTGACGTGACATACTAATCTAGTGTCACTTTTGACGCACACTTTGCCTCGGAACTACGCGACAGAGAGACTTGTGACGCGAAATAAGCATGGTAATAGAAATGACGCGTTAAAGAGACCTGAGACACGAGATACTAATCTGGTGTCCCTTTTCACGCACATTTTGCGAAATATAACCTAACCATGCTTATGTATCAAAACGACGCGTTAGAGAGACTTATGACGCAACTTACTATTCTAGCGTCACTTTTCACCCACACTTTTCGTGATATACCCAAACCATGGATAGGTAGTCGGAACGACGAGTTAGAGAGACTTCTGAAGTAAGATAAGCATGGTAATTGAAATGACGCGTTAAAGAGACTTGAGATGCGACATATTAATCTAGCGTCATTTTTCATGCACACTTTGCGTAATATAACCTAACCATGCTTAGATAATCAGAACGGCGCGTTAGAGAGACTTCTGACGCAACTTACTAATCTAGCGTCACTTTTCACGCACGCTTTTCGTGATATAACCTAACCATGCTTAGGTAATCGGAACGACACATTAGGGAGATGTTTTACGCGATATACTAATCGAGCATCACTTTTCACACACACTTTGCGTAATATAACCTAACCATGCTTAGGTAATCAGAACAACGCGTTAAAGAGACTTGTGACGCGACATACAAATCAAACGTCACTTTTCACACACACTCTACGTAGTATAACCTAACCATGCTTAGGTAATAGGAAAGACGCGTTAAAGAGACTTGAGACCCGACATACTAATCTAGCATCACTTTTCACGCACAATTGCGTAAAATAACCTAATATGCTTAGGTAATCGGAACAACGCGTTAAATTGACTTGAGACACGTCACACTAATCTATTGTCAATTTTCACGCACACTTCACGTAATATTACCTAACCATGCTTAGGTAATCGGAACTACGCGTTTGAGAGACTTGTAACGTGACATAAGCATGGTAATCGAAACGACGCCTTAAAGAGACTTGAGACGCGCCATATTAATCTAGGGTCACTTTTTACGCACACTATTCGTAATATAACCACCATGCTTAGGAAACCGGAAGGACGCGTTAAAGAGACTTGTGACGCGACATACTAATCTAGCGACATTTTTAACGTGCACTTGGCGTAATATAACGTAACCATGCTTAGGTAATCGGAACGATGAGTTAAAGAGACTTGAGATACGACATACTAATTTAGAGTCACTATTCACGCACACTTTGCGTAATATAACATAATTATAATTAGGTAATCGGAACGACGCGTTAGAGAGACTTGTGACGCGACATACTAATCTAGCGTCACTTTTCACGCACACTTTGCGTAATATAACCTAACTATGCTTAGGTAATAGGTATAACATGTTCGAGAGACTTGTGACGCGACATACTAATCTAGCGTCACTTTTTACATACACTTTGCGTGATATAACCTAACCATGCTTAGGTAATCGAAACGATGCGTTACAGAGATTTTTGAAGCGACATACATATTTAGCGTCACTTTTCACGCACACTTTGCGTAATATAACCTAACCATGCTTAGTTAATCGGAACGACACATTAGAGAGACTTGTGACGTGACATAAACATGGTAATAGAAACGGCGCGTTATTACGCGCCATACTAATCTAGCGTCACTTTATACGCACACTTGGCGTAATATAACCTAACCATGCTTAGATGATTGGAACGACGCATTAAAGAGACTTGAGACGCGACATACTAATCTAGCCTCACTTTTCACGCATCGGAAAGACGCGCTAAAGAGATTTGAGATGCGACATACTAATCTAGCGTAACTTTTTATGCACACTTTACGTAATATAACTTAACCACGCTTAGGTACTTGGAATGACGCGTTAAAGAGACTTCAGACGTGCCATACTAATCTAGCGTCACTTGTCATACACATATTGCATAATATAGCCTTACCATGCTTACGTAATCCGAATGACGCGTTAAAGAGACTTGAGAGCAACATACTAATCTAGCGTCACTTTTCACGCACACTTTTCGTAATATAACCTAACCATGCTTAGGTAATCAGATCGACGCGTTAAAGTGACTTGAGATACGACATACTAATCTATTGTCACTTCTCACGCACACTTTCCGTAATATAACCTAACCATGCTTTGGTTATCGAAACGTCGCGTTAGAGAAACTTATAACGTGACGTAAGCATGGTAATTAAAATAGTGCATTAAAGAGACTTGAGACATGACATACTAATCTAGCATCACTTTTTACGCACACATTTCGTAAAATAACTTAACCATGCTTAGGTATTCGGAGCGACGCGTTAAAGAGACTTGTGATACGATATACTAATCTAGCAACACTTTAAACGCGCACTTGGCGTAGTATAACCTAACCATGCTTAGGTAATCAGAATGACGCGTTAAAGAGACTTGAGAAGTGACGTGCAAATCTATTGTCACTTTTCACGCACACTTTACGTTATATAACCTAACCATGCTTAGGTAATCAGAACGACGCTTTAGAGACTTGTGATGCGACATAAGCATTGTAATAGAATCGGCGCGTTAAAGAGACTTGAGATGCGACATACAAATATATTGTCACTTTTCAAGCACACTTTTCGTAATATAACCTAACCATGGTTAGGTAATCGGAACGACGCATTAAAGAGACTTGAGAAGCGATATACTAATCTAGCGTCACTTTTCACGCACACTTAGCATAATATAAGCTAACCATGCTTAGGTAATCGAAACTACGCGTTAAAGAGACTTAAGACGCGACATCTATAGTCAATTTTCACGCACACTATGCTTAATATAATCTAACCATGCTTAGTTAATCGGAACGACGCGTTATATAGACTTGTGACGCGGCATACTAATCTAGCGTCACTTTTCACACACACTTTGCCGCGACATACAAATCTAGGGTCACTTTTCACGCATACTTTGGGTAATATAACCTAATCATGCTTAGGTTATCGGAACGGCGCGTTGAAGAGACTTGTGACGCGACATACAAATCTAGCGTCACTTTTCACGCACACTTTCCGTAATATAACCTAACAATAGGTAACTCGGAACAACGCGTTGATCTGAGTTAAGACGCAACATACTAATCTAGCGTTACTATTCATGCACACTTTCCGTAAAATAACCTAACCATGCTTAGGTAATCAAAACGACGCGTTAAAGAGACTTAAGACGCGACATACAAATTTAACGTAACTTTTCACGCACATTTTGTGTAATATAACCTAACCATGCTTACGTAATCAGAACGACGCGTTAAAAGGACTCGAGACACGACATACTAATCTAAAGTCACTTTTCGCGCAAACTTTGCGTAATATAACCTAACCATGATTAGGTAATTGGAACGACGCATTAGAGAGACTTATAACGTGACATAATCATGGTAATCAAAACAACTCGTTAAAGAGACTTGAGACGCGCCATACTAATCAAGCGTCACTTTTTATCCACACTTTGCGTAATATAACCGAACCATGCTTCGATAATCGAAACGACGCGTTAAAGAGATTTGTGATGCGACATACTAATCTTGCGACACTTTTAACGCGCACTTGGCGTAATATAACCTAACCATGCTTCGGCAATCGGAAAGATGCGTTAAAGAGACTTGAGATGCGACATACTAATCTAGAGTCACTATTCACGCACTTTTTGCGTAATAGAATTTAACCACTATTAGGTAATCGGAACGACGCGTTAAAGAGACTTGGGACGCGACATACTAATCTATTTTCACTTTTCACGCACACTTTGCGTATTAAAACCTAACCATGCTCAGGTAATCGGCGGGATGTGCTAGAGAGACTTGCGATGCAACATAAGTATGGAAATCAAAACGACGCATTAAAGAGACTTGAGATGCGACATACTAATCTAGCGTCACTTTTCATGCACACTTTGTGTAATATAACCAAACCATGCTTATTTAATTGGAACGACGCGTTAGAGAGACTTGTGACGTGACATACTAATCTAGCGTCACTTTTCAGGCACATTTTGCATAATATAACCTAACCATGCTTAGGTAATCGGAACGAGCGTTTGAGAAACTTGTGATGCGACATACTATTTAAGCGTCACTTTTCACGCACAGTCTGCGTAATATAAGCTAACCATGCTTAGGTAATCGGAACGACGCGTCAGAGAGACTTGTGCGAGACATATTAATCTAGCGTCACTTATCACACACACTTTGCGTAATATAACCTAACCCTGCTTAGATAATCGGAACGACGCGTTAGAGAGACTTGTGACGCGACATAAGCATGGTAATTTAAACGACGCGTTAGAGAGACTTGTGACGCGACATACTTAATCTAGCTTCACTTTTTACGCACACTTTGCGTAATATACCTAACCATGCTTAGGTAATCAGACGACCGTAAAAGCGACTTGTGACTCGACATACAAATCTAGCATTCTTTTCACGCACACTTTACGTAATAAAACCTAACCATGCTTAGGTAATCGGAACGACGCTTTAAAGTGACGTGAGACGCGACATACTTATCTATCGTCACTTTTCACGCACACTTTGCATAATATAACCTAACCATGATTAGGTAATTTAAACAACGCGTTAGAGAGACTTGTGACGCGACATGCTAATCTAGCGTCACTTTTAAAACACACTTTGCGTAACATAACCTAACCATGCTTAGGTAATCGGCACGAGAAGTTAAAGAAACTTGAGACACGACATACTAATCTAGCGTCACTTTTCATGCAGACTTAGCGTAATATAAGCTAACCACACTTTGGTAATCGGAACTGCGCGTTAAAGAAACATGAGACGCGACATACTAAAGTAGCGTCACTTTTCACGCACGCAAAATATAACCTAACCATGCTTAGGCAATCGGAACGACGCGTTAGAGAGACCTGTGACGCGACATACTAATCTAGCGTAACTTTTCATGCACACTTTGTGCAATATAACCTAACCATGCTTAGGTAGTCGGAACGACGCGTTAGACAGACTTGTGAGACATACTAATCTAGTGTCACTTTTCACACACACTTTGCGTAATATAACCTAACCATGCTTAGGTAATCGGAACGGCGCGCTAGTGAGACTTGTGACACGACATACAAATCTAGCGTCAGTTTTCACGCACAGTTTTCGCAATATAATCTAACCATGCATAGGTAATCGGAACGATGCATTAAAGATACCTGAGACTAATCTAGCGTCACTCTTCACACACACTTTGCGTAATATAACCTAACCATGCTTAGGCAATCGGAACGACGCGACATACTAATCTAGGGTCACTTTTTACGCACATCTTGCGTAAAATAACCTAACCATGCTTAGGTAATCGGAACACACGTCAAAGAGACTTGAGACGCGACATACAAATCCATCTTTACTTTTCACGCACACTTTGCGTAAAATAACCTAACTATAGGTAATAAAAACGACGCGTTAAAGAGACTTGAGACACGACATACTAATCTAGCGTCACTTTTCACGCACACTTTACGTAAAATAACCTAACAATAGGTAATCAGCACGACGCGTTAAAGAGACTTGAGATGCGACATACTAATCAATTGTCACTTTTCGCGAACACTGCGTAATATAACCTAACCATGGTTAGGTAGACTTGAGTCGCGACATACTAATCTAGCGTTACTTGTCACGCACATTTTCCGTAATATAACTTAACCATGCTTAGGTAATTGGAACGACGCGTTAAAGAGACTTGTGATGCAACATACTAATCGGAACACACGTTAAAGAGACTTGAGACACGACATACTAATCTAGCATCTCTTTTCTCGCACGCATTGCGTAAAATAACCTAACCATGCTTAGTAATCGGAACGACACGTTAAAGAGACTTGAGACACGACATACTAACCTAGCATTGTCACTTTTCACGCACACTTAGCGTATTATAAGCTAACCATGCATAGGTAATCGGAACGACGCGTTAAGGAGACTTGAGACACTACATACTAATGTAGCATCACTTTTCACGCACACTAAGCGTAATATAACCTAACCATGCTTAGGTAATCGGAACAACACATTAAAGAGACTTGAGACACTACATACTAATCTAGCATCACTTTTCACGCACACTTTGTGTATTATAACCTAACCATGCTTCGGTAATCGGAACTACGCGTTAAAGAGGCTTGAAACAGGATATAGTAATCTAGCGTCACTTTTCACGCACACTTTGTGTAATATAACCTAACCATGCTTAGGTAATCAGAACACGCGTTGAAGAGACTTGAGACACGACATGCTAATCTAGCGTCACTTTTCACGCAAACTTTGCATAATATAACCTAACCATGGTTAGGTAATTGGAACGACGCGTTAAAAAGACTTCAAACGCAACATACTAATCTAGCTTCACTTTTCACGCACACATTGCGTAACATAACCTAACCATGCTTTGGTAATCGGAACGACGCGTTATAGAGACTTGAGAGACGACATACTAATCTAGCGTCACTTTTCACTCACACTTTATGAAATATAACCTAACCATGCTTAGGTAATCAGAACACGCGTAAAAGAGACTTGATATGTGACATACTAATTTAGCGTTACTTTTCACGCACACTTTGCGTAAAATACCTTAACCATGCTTAGGTAATCGGGACAACACGTTAAAGAGACTTGAGACGCGACATACTAATCAATTGTGAGTTTTCACGCACACTTTGCATAATATAACCTAACCATGCTTCGGTAATCAGAACAACGTGTTAGAGACGCTTGTTAAGCGACATAAGCATGGTAATCGAAACGACGCGTTAAAAAGACTTGAGACGCGACATACTAATCCACCATTACTATTCATTCACTTTATGCGCAATATAACCAAACGATGCTTAGGAAATCGGAACGACGCACTAAAGAGACTTGAGACGCGACATACTGATCTAGCGTCACTTTTTAACACACACTTTGCATAATATAACCTAACCATGCTCAGGTAATCGGAACGACGGGTAAAACAGGCTTGTGACTCGACAAACAAATCTAGCATCAATTTTCACGCACACTTTGTGTAATATAACCTAACCATGCTTAGGTAATCAGAACGAATAGTTAGAGAGACCTGTGACGCGACATAAGCATGGTAATTGAAACGATGCGTCTATTGTCACTTTTCAAGCACACTTTGGTAAATATAACCTAACCATGCTTTAGTAATGGGAACGACCTGTAAATTAGACTTGTGATGCGACATAAGCATAGTATAGTAATTGAAACTACGTGTTAAAGAGACTTGAGACACGACATACTAATCTATTGTCACTTTTCACGCACACTTTGTGCAATATAACCTAACCATGCTTTGGTAATCAGAACGACGCATTAAAGAGACTTGAGACGCGACAACTAATCTAGCGTCACTTTTCAGGCACACTTTGCGTAATATAACCTAACCATGATTATGTAATTTTAACGACTCGTTAGAGAGACATGACATACTAATCTTGCATCACTTTTCATGTATACTTTGCGTAATTTAATCTAACTATGCTTAGGTAATCAGAACGACGCGTTAAAGAGACTTGTGACTCGACATACAAATCTAGCATCACTTTTCACGCACACAATGCCTAATATAACCTAACCATTCTTAGGTAATCGAAACGACGAATTAGAGAGACCTATGACGCGACATAAGCATGGTAATCCAAACGACACATTAAAGAGACTTGAGAGGCGCAATACTAATTTTGCGTCACTTTTCACGCACACTTAGCGTAATATAAGCTAACCATGCCTAGGTAATCGGAACAACGCGTTAAAGAGACTTGAGACGCGACATGTTAATCTAGAGTCACTTTTTATGCACCCTTTGGGTAATATAACCTAACCATGATTAGGTAATCGTAACGACGCGTTAAAGAGACTTGAGATGCGACATACTACTCTAGCGTCACTTTTCTCGCACACTTTGCCTAATATAATCTAACCATGCTTATGTAATCGGAACGATGCGTTCAAGAGAATTGAAACGAGTTATACTAATCTACCGTCACTTTTCACGCAGACTTTGCGTAATATAACCTAACCATGCTTAGGTAATAGGAACCACGAGTAAACAGACTTAAGATGCGACATACTAATCTAGCGTCACTTTTTACGCACACTTTGCGTACTATAACCTAACCATGCTTAGGTAATCGGAACGAGGCATTAAAGAGACTTGGGACGCGACATACTAATCTAGCGTCACTTTTCACGCACACTTTGCGTAATATAACATAACTATGTTGAGGTAATCGGAACACGCGTTAAAGAGACTTGAGATACGACATACTAATTTTGCGTAACTTTTCACGTACACTTTGCGTAAAATACCCTAACCATGCTTAGGTAATCGGAACGACACGTAAAAGAGACTTGAGACGCGACATACATCTATTGTCACTTTTCACGCCCACTTTGCGTTTATATAAGCAAACCATGTTTAGGTAATCGGAACGACGCGTTAGAGAGACTTGTGACGCGACATAAGCATGGTAATCGTAACGACGCGTTAAATAGACTTGAAACGCGACATAGTAATCAATTGTCGCTTTTCAAACTTTGCGTAATATACCCTAACCATGCTTTGATAATAGGAACGACGCATTAAAGATAATTGAGACGCGACATACTAATCTAGGGTCACTTATCACGCACACTTTCCGTAATATAACCTAACCATGCTTAGGTAGTCGGGACGACGCATTAGAGAGACTTGTGACGCGACATACTAATCTAGCGTCACTTTTCACCCACACTTTGTGTAATATATCTAACCATGCTTAGGTAACTGGAACAACGCGTTAAAGAGACTTGTAACTCGACATACAAATCTAGCATCACATTTCACAGACACTTTGCGTAATATAACCAAACCATGCTTAGGTAATCGGAATGACGAGTTAGAGAGATTTGTGACGCAACATATGCATAGAAATTGAAACGACGCATTAAAGAGACTTGAGAGGCGACATAATAATCAATTTGTCACTTTTCACGCAAACTTCGTATGATATAACCGAAACATGCTTAGGTAATCGAAACGACGCGTTAGAGACGCTTGTAACGCGACATAAGCATGGTAATTGAAACGACGCGTCAAAGAGACTTCAGCCATACTAATTTAATGTCACTTTTTACGCACACTTTGCATAATGTAACCTAACCAAGCTTAGGTAATGGAACGACGCGTTAAGAGACTTGAGACACGACATACTAATCTAACGCCACTTTCCAAGCACACTTTGCGTAATATAACCTAAACATGCTTATAATCAGAACGACATGCTAAAGAGACTTGAGACGCGACATACTAATCTAGCGTCACTTTTCATGCACACTTTGCATAATATAACCTAACCATGCTTAGTTAATTGGAACAAGCGTTAAAGGGACTTGACACGCAACATACTAATCTGGCTAATAATCACCCATAGGGGCGCTAAACCCCCTGATGTTTAAAAACGGGCGCTAAACCCCCTGATCTTTGTGGCGGCGCTCACAAAACCCCACAAGACAAAAAATCGCCGTTTTTTTCGTTTTTTGTCGACGTGGCACCCAATTCCTCGGCCAGACACCAATGCATGCGGCACTTGACTAGTAGCCTACAATAAAAACACATTTAGAAGGGAGATTGTACTTACACAAGCAACCGAAATTTGAGAATGTTACTTAAGTCGGGAATCTGTACTTCACTTTCTGTCATTGGTCCTTCACCTTCATTTACAGATGGTTGCTGTTCACCTCCACAAGAAGCTTGACCTCTTTCCTTTAAATGTTTCCTTATATTGTGGCCAAACTGTCCACATTCGCTACACTTAACTTGCTGACGCCCCTTGCGTGATAACTTGGCCCTCTTCGCTTGTGCTTGTGCTTCGCCTTACCTTTGCCTTTCTCCCTCTCTTCTGCACTGGTGAGGGTGGGAGTATGATATTCAAGGGGTTTGGGTCTGTTTCCCACATATCAGCCCCATTCATTGGGTTGATAAGAGAGCTATAAACTCGCTCGTACGTGGCTTTGCTAATCTAGCGTCAATTTTCACGCACACTTTGCGTAATATCCCCAAACCATGCTTAGGTAATCGGAACGACACGTTAAAGAGACTTGAGATGAATATACTAATCTAGTATCACTTTTAACTCACACTATGCGTAATATAACCTAACCAGGCTTAGGTATTCAGAACACGCGTTGAAGAGACTTGAGACGTGATATACTAATTTAGCGTCACTTTTCACGCACACTTTGCGTAATATACCCAAAACATGCTTAGGTAATCGGAACAAAGCGTTAAAGAGACTTCAGACGTGAAATACTAATCTATTCTTACTTTTCACGCACACTTTGCGCAATATAACCTAACCATGCTTAGGTAATCAGAACGACGCGTTAAAGAGACTTGAGACGGACGATACTAATCTACCGTCACTTTTCACGCAGACTATGCGTAATATAACCTAATCATGCTTGGGTAATCGGAACGACGCATTATAGAGAATTGAGATGCGACATACTAATCTAGCGTCACTTTTCACGCACTCTTTGCGTAATATAACCTAACCATGCTTAGGTAATTGGAACACGCGTTAAAGAGACTTGAGTCGTGACATACTAATTTAGAGTCACTTTTCACGCACACTTTGCGTAAAATACCCTAACCATGCTTAGGTAATCCGAAGAATGCGGTAAATAGGCTTTAGACGCGACATAAAAATCCATTGTGACTTTTCACGCACACTTTGCGTATATAACCTAACCATGCTTAGGTAATTAGAACGACATGTTAAAGACGCTTGTTACGCGACATAAGCATGGCAATCGAAACAGCGCGTTAAAGAGACTTATAACGCGCCACACTTATCTAGCGTCATGTTTTACGCACACTTTGCTTAATATAACCTAACCATAATTAGGTAATCAGAACGACGCGTTAAAATGACTTGAGACACGCCATACTAATTTAACGTCACTTTTGACGCACACTTTGCGTAATACAACCTAGCCAAGCATAGGTAATCGGAACGACGCGTTAAAGACTCTTGAGATGCGACATACTAATCAAACACAACTTTCCATGCATACTTTGCATAATATAACTGAACCATGCTTAGGTAATCATAACGATGCGTTAGAGACGCTTGTTACGCGACATAAGACTGGTAATCGAAACGACGCGTTAAAGAGACTTGAGACGCGACATACTCTTCTAGCGTCACTTTTCAAGCACACTTTGCGTAACATAACCATGCTTAGGTTGCAGGAACGACGCGTTAGAGAGACTTGTGATGCGACATACTAATCTAGCGTCACTTTTCACGCACACTTTGCGTAATATAACCTAACCATGCTTAGGTAATAGGAACGACGCGTGAGAGACTTTTGACGCGACATAAGCATTGTAATCAACACGATACGTTAAAGAGACTTGAAACGCACCATACTAATCTAGCGTCACTATTTACACACACTTTACGTAATATAACCTAACCATGCTTAGGTAATCGGACCGACACGTTAAAGAGACTTGAGACGCGACATACTAATCTAGCGTCACTTTTTACTCACACTTTGCGTAATATAACCTAACCATGCTTAGGTAATGGGAATGATGCGTTAATGAGATAAGAGTCGCGACATACAAATCTAGCATCAATTTTTACGCACACTTTGCGTAATAACCTAACCATACTTAAGAAATCGGAAACACACGTTAAAGAGACTAGAGACGTGACATACTAATCTATTGTTACTTATCACGCACACTTTGTGTACTATAACCATACCTTGCTTAGGTAATCGGATCGACGCGTTAGAGAGACTTGTGACGCGACATGGTAATCGAAACGACGCGTTAAAGAGACTTGAGATGCGACATACAAATCTAGCGTCCCATTTCACGCAAACTTTGCAAAATTTAACCAAACCATGCTTAGGTAATCAGGACTACGCGTTAAAGAGCCTTAAGACGCGACATAGTCTAGCGTCACTTTTCACGCTCACCTCGCGTAATATAACCTAACCATGCTTATGTAATTGGAACGACATGTTAAAGACACCTGAGACGCGCCATACTAATCTAGCATCACTTTTCATGCACACTTTGCCTAATAAAACCTAACCATGCTTAACTAATCGGAACAACGCGTTAGATAGACTTAAGACGCGACATTCTAATCTATTTCATTTTTCATGCACACTTTGCGTAATACAACCTAACCATGCTTAGGCAATCAGAACGACGCGTTAGATAGAATTGTGACGCGATGGTAATCAAAACGATGCGTTAATGAGACTTCAGATGAGCCATATTAATATAGCGTTATTTTTTACGCACACTTTACGTAATATAACCTAACCATGCTTAGGAAATTGGAACGACGCGTCAAAGAGACTTGAGAGGCGATATACTAATCTAGCGTCAGTTTTCACGCACACTTTGCGTAATATAAGTAATCCTTGCTTAGGAAATCGGAACGTCGCGTTAGAGAGTCTTGAGACGCGCGACGTACAAATCTAACGTCACTTTCACGCACACTTTGCGTAATATAACCTAACCATGCTTTGGTAATCGGAACGACGCGTTAACGAGACTTGTGCTGCGAGATAAGCATGGTAATCAAAACGACGCGTTAAAGAGATTTGAGACGAAACATATTAATCTAGCGTCACTTTTTACGCACACTTTGCATAATATAACCTAACCATGCTTAGGTAATCGAAACGACGCAGTTAAAGAAACTTCAGACTGGACATACCAATATAGCATCACTTTTCACGCACACTTTGCATAATATAACCTAACCATGCTTAGGTAATCGGAATGACGCGTGCAAGAGACTTGACACGCGACATACTAATATATTGATCCTTTTCAGGCACTCTTTGTGTAACCTAACCATGCTTTGGTAATCAAAACGACGCATTAAAGAGACTTGAGAAGCGATATACTAATCTAGCGTCACTTTTCACGCACACTTAGCATAATATAAGCTAACCATGCTTAGGTAATCGAAACTACGCGTTAAAGAGACTTAAGACGCGACATCTAGAGTCAATTTTCACGCACACTTTGCTTAATATAATCTAACCATGCTTAGTTAATCGGAACGACGCGTTATATAGACTTGTGATGCGGCATACTAATCTAGCGTCACTTTTCACACACACACTTTGCGTAATATAACCTAACCATGCTTAGGTTATCGGAAGAGCGCATTAAAGAGACTTGTGACGCGACATACAAATCTAGGGTCACTTTTCACGCATACTTTGGGTAATATAACCTAATCATGCTTAGGTTATCGGAACGGCGCGTTGAAGAGATTTGTGACGCCACATACAAATCTAGCGTCACTTTTCACGCACACTTTCCGTAATATAACCTAAGCTTAGGTGATCAGAACGACGCGTTGATCTGATTTAAGACGCAACATACTAATCTGGCGTTACTATTCATGCACACTTTCCGTAAAATAACCTAACCATGCTTATAGGTAATCAAAACGACGCGTTAAAGAGACTTAAGACGCGACATACAAATTTAACGTAACTTTTCACGCACATTTTGTGTAATATAGGCTAACCATCCTTACGTAATCAGAACGACGCGTTAAAAGGACTCGAGACACGACATACTAATCTAAAGTCAATTTTCACGCATACTTTGCGTAATATAACCTAACCATGCATAGGTAATTAGAAGGACGCATTAGAGAGACTTATAACATGACATAAGCATGGTAATCAAAACAACTCGTTAAAGAGACTTGAGACGCGCCATACTAATCAAGATTCACTTTTTATCCACACTTTCCATAATATAACCGAACCATGCTTAGGTAATCGAAACGACACGTTAAAGAGATTTGTGATGCGACATACTAATCTTCCGACACTTTTAACGCACTTGGTGTAATATGACCTAACCATGCTTCGGCAATCGGAACGACGTGTTAAAGAGACTTAAGATGCGACATACTAATTTAGCGTCACTATTCACGCACTCTTTGCGTAATAGAATTTAACCACGCTTAGGTAATCGGAACGACGCGTTAAAGAGAGTTGGGACGCGACATACTAATCTATTTTCACTTTTCAAGCACACTTTGCGTATTAAAACCTAACCATGCTCAGGTAATCGGCGTGACATGCTAGAGAGACTTGCGATGCAACATAAGTATGGAAATAAAAACGACGCATTAAAGAGACTTGAGACGCAACATACTAATCTAGTGTCACTTTTCAGGCACATTTTGCGTAATATAACCTAACCATGGTTAGGTAATCGGAACGAAGCGTTAGAGAAACTTGTGATGCGACATACTCATCAAGCGTCACTTTTCACGCACAGTCTGCGTAATATAAGCTAACCATGCTTAGGTAATCGGAATGACGCGTTAGAGAGACTTGTGCGAGACATATTAATCTAGCGTCACTTATCACGCACACTTTGCATAATATAACATAACCCTGCTTAGATAATCGGAACGACGCGTTAGAGAGACTTGTGACGCGACATAAGCATGGTAATTTAAACGACGCGTACGCGACATACTTAATCTAGCTTCACTTTTTACACAGACTTTGCGTAATATAACCTAACCATGCTTAGATAATCAGAACGACCATAAAAGCGACTTGTGATTCGACATACAAATCTAGCATCCCTTTTCACGCACACTTTGCGTAATAAAACCTAACCATGCTTAGGTAATTGGAACGACGCTTTAAAGTGACTTGAGACGCGACATACTTATCTATCGTCACTTTTCACGCGCACTTTGCATAATATAACCTAACCATGATTAGGTAATTTAAGCGACGCGTTAGAGAGACTTGTGACGCGATATGCTAATCTAGCGTCACTTTTAAAACACACTTTGCGTAACATAACCTAACCATGCTTAGGTAATCGGCACGACAAGTTAAAGAAACTTGAGACACGACACACTAATATAGCGTCACTTTTCATGCAGACTTAGCGTAATATAAGCTAACCACACTTTGGTAATCGGAACTACGCGTTAAAGAAACTTGAGACGCGACATACTAAAGTAGCGTCACTTTTCACGCACGCAAAATATAACCTAACCATGCTTAGGTAATCGGAACGACGCGTTAGAGAGACCTGTGACGCGACATACTAATCTAGCGTAACTTTTCATGCACACTTTGCGCAATATGACCTAACCATGCTTAGGTAGTCGGAACGACGCGTTAGACAGACTTGTGAGACATACTAATCTAGTGTCACTTTTCACACACACTTTGCGTAATATAACCTAACCATGCTTAGGTAATCGGAACGGCGAGCTAGTCAGACTTGTGACACGACATACAAATCTAGCGTCACTTTTCACGCACAGTTATCGCAATATAATCTAACCATGCATAGGTAATCGGAACGATGCGTTAAAGATACTTGAGACTAATCTAGCATCACTTTTCACACACACATTGCATAATATAACCTAACCATGCTTAGGCAATCGGAACGATGCGACATACTAATCTAGGGTCACTTTTCACGCACATCTAGCGTAAAATAACCTAACCATGCTTAGGTAATCGGAACACACGTCAAAGAGACTTGAGACGCGACATACAAATCCATCTTTACTTTTCACGCACACTTTGCGTAAAATGACCTAACTATAGGTAATCAAAACGACGCGTTAAAGAGACTTGAGACACGACATAATAATCTAGCGTCACTTTTCACGCACACTTTACGTAAAATAACCTAACAATAGGTAATCAGAACGACGCGTTAAAGAGACTTGAGATGCGACATACTAATCTATTGTCACTTTTTGCGAACACTGCGTAATATAACCTAAGCATGCTTAGGTAGACTTGAGACGCGACATACTAATCTAGCATTACTTATCACGCACACTTTCTATAATATAACTTAACCATGCTTAGGTCATTGGAACGACGCATTAAAGAGACTTGAGACACGACATACTAATCTAGCGTCTCTTTTCACGCACGCATTGCGTAAAATAACCTAACCATGCTTAGGTAATCGGAACGACAAGTTAAAGAGACTTGAGACACGGCATACTAACCTAGGATTGTCGCTTTTCACGCACACTTAGCGTATTATAAGCTAACCATGCTTAGGTAATCGGAACGACGCGTTAAAGAGACTTGAGACACTACATACTAATGTAGCATCACTTTTCACGCACAGTAAGCATAATATAACCTAACCATGCTTAGATAATCGGAACGACACATTAAAGAGACTTGAGACACTACATACTAATCTAGCATCACTTTTCACGCCCACTTTGTGTATTATAACCTAGCCATGCTTAGGTAATCGGAACTACGCGTTAAAGAGGCTTGAGACGCAACATAGTAATCTAGCATCACTTTTCACGCACACTTTGTGTAATATAACCTAACCATGCTTAGGTAATCAGAACACGCGTTGAAGAGACTTGAGACACGACATACTAATCTAGCGTCACTTTTCACGCAAACTTTTCATAATATAACCTAACCATGCTTAGGTAATTGGAACGACGCGTTAAAGACTTCAAACGCGACATACTAATCTAGCATCACTTTTCACGCACACATTGCATAATATAACCTAACCATGCTTGGTAATCGGAACGACGCGTTATAGAGACTTGAGAGGCGACATACTAATCTAGCGTCACTTTTCACGCACACTTTGTGTAATGTAACCTAACTATGCTTAGGTAATCCGAACACGCGTAAAAGAGACTTGATATGTGACATACTAATTTAGCGTTACTTTTCACGCACACTTTGCGTAAAATACCTTAATCATGCTTAGGTAATCGGGACAACGCGTTAAAGAGACTTCAGATGTGACATACTAATCAATTGTGAGTTTTCTCGCACACTTTGCGTAATATAATCTAACCATGCTTATGTAATCGGAACGATGCGTTCAAGAGAGTTGAGACGAGTTATACTAATCTACCGTCACTTTTCACGCAGACTTTGCGTAATATAACCTAACCATGCTTAGGTAATAGGAACGACGCGTAAACAGACTTAAGATGCGACATACTAATCTAGCGTCACTTTTTACACACACTTTGCGTATATAACCTAACCATGCTTAGGTAATCGGAACGAGGCATTAAAAAGACTTGGGACGCGACATACTATTCTAGCGTCACTTTTCACGCTCACTTTGCGTAATATAACATAACTATGTTGAGGTAATCGGAACACGCGTTAAAGAGACTTGCGATACGACATACTAATTTTGCGTCACTTTTCACGTACACTTTGCGTAAAATACCCTAACCATGCTTAGGTAATCGAAACGACGCGTAATAGAGACTTGAGACGCGACATACATCTATTGTCACTTTTCACGCCCACTTTGCATTTATATAAGCAAACCATATTTAGGTAATCGGAACGACACGTTAGAGAGACTTGTGACGCGACATAAGCATGGTAATCGTAACGACGCGTTAAATAGACTTGAAACGCGACATAATAATCAATTGTCGCTTTTCACACTTTGCGTAATATACCCTAACCATGCTTTGATAATAGGAACGACACATTAAAGAGAATTGAGACGCGACATGCTAATCTAGTGTCACTTATCACGCACACTTTGCGTAATATAACCTAACCATGCTTAGGTAGTCGAGACGACGCATTAGAGAGACTTGTGATGCGACATACTAATCTAGCGTCACTTTTCACCCACACTTTGCGTAATATAACCTAACCATGCTTAGGTAACTAGAACGACGCGTTAAAGAGACTTGTAACTCGACATACAAATCTAGCATCACATTTCACAAACACTTTGCGTAATATAACCAAACCATGCTTAGGTAATCGGAATGACGAGTTAGAGAGATTTGTGACGCAACATATGCATAGAAATTGAAACGACGCATTAAAGAGACTTGAGAGGCGACACAATAATCAATTGTCACTTTTCACGCAAACTTCGTATGATATAACCTAAACATGCTTAGGTAATCAGAACGACGCGTTAGAGACGCTTGTAACGCGACATAAGCATGGTAATTGAAATGACGCGTCAAAGAGACGTGAGACACGACATACTAATATATTATCACTTTTCACGCACACTTTGCATAATATAACCTAAACATGCTTTGGTAAGCGGAACGACGCATTAAAGAGACTTGAGACGCGACATATTAATCTAGCGTCAGTTTTCATAAACACTTTGCGTAATATAACCTAACATGTTAGGTAATTTGAACGACGCGTTAGAGAGACTTTTAACGCGACATACTAATCTAGCGTCGCTTTTCACACACACTTTACGTAATATAACGTAACCATGCTTAGGTGATCGGAACGACGCGTTAGAGAGACTTGTGACGCGACATATTAATCTACCGTCTCTTTTCACACAAACTTTGCGTAATATAACCTATCCATGCTTAGGTAATCGGAACGACGGGTTAAAGAGACTTGTGACTCGACATACAAATCTAGCATCACTTTTCACGCACACTTTGCGTAATATAAACCAAATAATGCTTAGGTAATCAGATCGATGAGTTAGAGAGACTTGTGACGCTACATAAGCATGGCAATTGAAACGACGCGTTAAAGAGACTTGAGACGCAACATACTAATTTATTCCAACTTTTCACGCACGCTTTGGTAAATAACCTAACCATTCTTAGGTAATTGGAATGACGCGTTAGAGAGGCATGTGATTCGACATAAGCATGGTAATCGAAACGACGCGTTAAAGAGACTTGAGACACGACATACTACTCTATTGTCAATTTTCATGCACACTTTGCGTAAGATAACCTAACCATGCTTTGGTAATCTGAACGACGCGTTAAAGAGACTTGAGACACGACAACTAATCTAGCGGCACTTTTCACGCACACTTCGCGTAATATAACCTAACCATGATTAGGTAATTTAAACGACGCGTTAGAGAGACTTGTGACGCGACATGCTAATCTAGCGTCACTTTTATAACACACTTTGCGTAATATAACCTAACCATGCTTAGGTAATCGGAACGACGTGTTAGAGAGACTTGTGACGCGATATTCTAATCTAACGTCACTTTTCACTTACACTTTGTGTAATATAACCTAACCATGCATAGGTAGTCGGAACGGCGCGTTAAAGAGATATGTGACTCGATATAAAAATCCAGCATCACTTTTCACGCATACTTTGCGTAATATAACCTAACCATGATTAGGTAATCGGAACGACGAGTTAGAGAGACTTGTGACGCGACATAAGTATGCTAATCGAAACGACGCATTAAAGAGAATTGAGAAGCGCCATACTAATCTAGCATCACTATTTAAGCACACTTTACATAATATAACCTAACCATGCTTAAGTTATCGGAACGACGCATTAAAGTGACTTGAGACACGACATACAAATCTTGCGTCACATTTCACGCACACTTTGCGTAATATAACTTAACAATGCTTAGTTAATCGGAATAAATAAGAGGCTTGAGACGCGACATACTACTCAAGCGTCACTATTCATGCACACTTTGCATAATATAACCTAACCATATTTAGGTAATCGGAACACGCGCTAAAGAGACTTGAGAAGCGACATACTAA
Organism: Mercurialis annua; assembly: GCF_937616625.2. Lineage (NCBI taxonomy): Eukaryota > Viridiplantae > Streptophyta > Magnoliopsida > Malpighiales > Euphorbiaceae > Mercurialis > Mercurialis annua. The sequence continues at coordinate 22,066,193 of NC_065577.1, read as the reverse complement.
TCTAGTGTCACTTTTCACGCACATTTTGCATAATATAACCTAACCATGCTGAGGTAATTGGAACGACGCATTAAAGAGACTTGAGACGCGACATACTATTCTAGCTTGACTTTTCACGCACACTTTGTGTAATATAGCCTAACCATGCTTAGGTAATCGGAAACACCCGTTAAAGAGACTTGAACGCGACATACTAATCCAGCGTCATTTTTCACGGACACTTTGCATAAAACGACCTAACCATACTTAGGTAATCGGAACGACGCGTTAAAGACACTTTAGACGCGACATACTAGTCTATTGAAACTTTTTATGCACACTTTGCGTAATATATCAAACGATGCTTACGTAATCAGAATGACGCGTCAGAGACACTTGTGACGCAACCTAAATATGGTAATTTAAAAGACGCCAAAGGGACTTGAAACGCGCAATACTAACCTAGCGTCCTAATCATGCTTAGATAATCAAAACGACGCGTTAAAGAGATTGATGACGCGACATACTAATCTAGCATCACTCTTCACACACACTTTGCGTAATGTAACCTAACCATTCTTAGGTAATCGGAACGATGCGTCAAAGAACAAGATACGCGACATGCTAATCTTGCGACACTTTTCACGCAGGCTTTGCATAATATAACCTTACCATGCATAGCTAATCGGAAATACGCGTTAAAGAGACTTGAGACACGACATATTAATCTAGCGTCACTTTTCACGAACACTTTGCGTGAAATTAACTACCCATGCTTAAGTAATCGGAACGACGCGTTAAATAGACTTGAGACGCGATATACTAATCTATTGCCACTTTTCATGCGCACTTTGCGAAATATATCCTAACCATTCTTAGGTAATCGGAACGACGCGATTGAGCGACTTGTAATGTCACATAAGCATGGTAACTGAAACGACGCATGAATGAGACTTGAGACGCGCAATATTAATTTAGCGTTACTTTTCACGCACACTTTGCGTAATATAACCTAACCATGCTTAGGTAATAGGAACGACTCGTTAAAGAGACTTGAGACACGACAAACTAATCTAGCGTCACATTTCACGCACACTTTGCGTGACATAACCTAACTATGCTCAGGTAATCGGAACACGCGTTAAAAAGACTTGAGACGTGACATACTAATTTAGCGTTACTTTTCACGCATACTTTGCTTAAAATACCCTAACCATGCTTTGGAAATCGGAACGACGCGTTAAAGAGACTTGAGACGCGACATAATAATCTATTGTGACTTTTCACGCACACTTTGCGTAATATAACCAAACCATGCTTAGATAATCAGAACGACGCGTTAGAGACGCTTGTTACCCAACATAATCATGGTAATCGAAACGACGCGCTAAAGAGACTTGAAACGGGCCATATTTATCTAGCATCACTTTTTATACACACTTTGGGTAATATAACCTAACAATACTTAGGTAATCGGAACGACGCGTTAAAGTGACTTGAGATGCGCCATACTAATTTAGCGTCACTTTTTACGCACACTTCGCGTAATATAACCCAACCATGCCAAGGTACGCGGAACGACGTGTTAAAGAGACTTGAGATGCGACATACTAATCTAGCCTCACTTTTCAAGCACACTTAGCGTAATATAATTTAACCATGCTTAGCTAATCGGAACGTCGCGTTAAAGAGACTTGAGATGGGACATACTAATCTAGCGGCACTTTTCACGCACACTTTGCGTAATATAACCTAACCATGCTTAGATAATTGGAGTGATGCATTAAAGAGACTTGAGACGCGACATACATTACTAGTGTCAGTTTTCATGCATACTTTGCGTAAAATTACCAAACCATGATTAGGTAATCAGAACACGCGTTGAAGAGACTTGAGACGCGACATACTAATCCAGCGTCAGTTTTCACGCACACATTGTGTAAAATAACCTACCCATTCTTAGGTAATCGGAACAACGTGTTAAAGAGAATTGAGGCGCAACATACTAATCAATTGAGATTTTTCACGCACAATTTATGTAATATAACCCAACCATGCTTAGGTAATCAGAATGACGCGTTAGAAACACTTGTGACGGGACCTAAACATGGTAATCGAAACGACGCGTTTAAGGGACTTTAGATGCGACATACTAATCTAGCGTCACATTTCACGCAAACTTTGCAAAATTTAATCTAACCATGCTTTTGTAATCGAGGCGACGCGTTAAAGAGCCTTTAGACGTAACATAATCTAGCGTCACTTTTCACGCACACTTTGCGTAATATAACCTAACTATGCTTTGGTAATCAGAACACGCGTTAAAAAGACTTCATACGTGACATACTAATTTAGCGTCACTTTTCACTCACACTTTGCGTAAAATACCCTAACCATGCTTAGATAATCAGAACGACGCGTTAAAGAGACGTGAGATGCAACAAACTAATTTATTGTGACTTTTCACGCACACTTTGCGTAATATAACCTAACCATGCTTGTGTAATCAGAACGAGGTGTTAGAGACGCTTGTTACGCGACATAAGCATGGTAATCAAGACGACGAGTTAAAGAGACTTGAAGCACGCCATACTTATCTACCGTCACTTTTTATGCACACTATGCGTAGTATAACCTAACCATGCTTAGGTAATCAGAACGACGCGTTAAATTGATTTGAGACGCGCCGTACTAATTTAGCATCACTCTTTACGCACACTTTGCATAATATAACCTAACTAACTTTATGGAATAGGAACGACGCGTTGCAGAGACTTGAGACGCGACATACAAAAATCTAGTGTCACTATTCACGCACTCTTTGTGTAATTTAACCTAACCATGCTTAGGTAATCGGAACGACACGCTAAGAGACTTGAGATGCGACATACTAATCTATTTTCACTTTTCACGCACACTTTGCGTAATATAACCTAACCATGCTTAGGTAATCGGAACGACGCATTAAAGAGAGTTAAGAGGAGACATACTAATCTAGCATCACTTTTCACGCACAGTTTGCGTAAAATACCCTAACCATTGTTAGATAATCGGAACGACGCGTTAAAGAGACTTGAGATGTGACATACTAATCTAACGTCACTAATCACGCACTCTTTGCATAATATATTCTAACCACACTTAAGTAATCAGTACGACACGTTAAAGAGTCATACTCATTTAACGTCACTTTTTACGCACACTTTGTTGGCGCAGCGGGAGGCGCGGGTCCAGATCGTATATTTCAATTCAAAATTGAAATTCTAACAATCCGGATCCTAAAGTTGATCATATGAACAACAAATGGATCGTCGTATCATTTAGTAATTAAAGCACGCATCTAGGAATCGTAAGAAGAATACCTATGTCGATTCTCCAACGATTCTTGTAGTCCCGAAAGTACGGCGACCTCAAGCTCGTCCACACGAGTATGCGTCCGATTGAATCCTCGCCTTGAAGTAATCCTGCAAGAGTTCCTCTTGCCGAGCAGCCCTAAGCTCAAACTCTCGCCGCGATCACTACCTTGCTCGGATGTATGAAAAACGTCGCCAAGTTTTTCCCGTGATTGATGACAACTTGAACTCCTTCAAGTGCTTTCTCTCTCTACAATTTTGTAGTGAGATGTGTGTTGTGTGTTATTATGAAATGAGCAAGGACATGCTCTATTTATAGGCTAGAGCATGCCTTAAGAATGCAACACCTTGCATGCTAGGTGTCACACACCAAGCAAAGGTGTTGCCACCACATGACACCTTTCATGTGGTGACATCATATAGGTGATGTCATATGATGACATCACATATATGACATAGGCTTATCTCATTACATCATCACCATGACATCATCATTCCATTAGCTAATGATTAGTCATTTAAGTATCATTAATTACACTAATTAATTACTTAAACCTTTTAATCATAAAACTTGGTTAAAATATAATTAGGTTCCTACTAATTTATAACTCTTATAAATTAGTCCCTAATTAATATGGACATAATACAATTAGGTTCCTACTAATTTATAACTCTTACAAATTAGTCCCTAATTTGTACTTGTTTTTCATCTTAGATTAATTTCCGAGATATGCTAGTATCTATATGAAATCGATCTTTCGTAAACTCAATCGGTTGCACACTCTATTGTGTGTGACTAACTAGGTTCACATCTATATGGCAACGAGAGACATAAGAAACGCCATTCTTATATTAAATAATTAAACCCCATTTAATTATTAATTCTCGTAGATCGAGAGTGACGTCTAGCAACATATCACGACCCCCAAATAGAGATGAATGTTTCGATGCATTCTTTATGAACCATTGTTCATAATACCGTACACTCAAAATTCCCTTCATCTAAGATTCCAATCTCGACTAGTGTCACGGTTAAGTCAAACATTGTTTGTCTTGATCATATGACCTCATCTCTCAGTTCTAATTCTTGATAAATATGACTTCCACTAGAAACAACTTTCTATGTAAGTCATATACACCTGCGCAGGTTTTATCATCCATCAAGAACAATTTGAGATAGCATAGAATCTTGTCTCCGTTCATCCAGAGTGATGAATCCTTTCTAGGTTAAACCCCTATCTCCATATACAACTAACTAGAGCCAACACATCCCGCGGCTCTAGCTCATGAAAGATCTAGAGTTAAGGAGTATCAAACTCTAATCACCTATATACAAGATAGTGTCACCGCAAGTCAAAGGACATATGTACAATTATGAACTAGATGACATTAAATTGACTTTAATGAATTACCATGTATAAGTCATCTAGCGTCACTTGTTCGACTCACTCAACACCTTGAGTGTCCACATGTTTATTCTGATCCCCATCAAGTAGTATGAGACTCACTACTTCCTATAATTAGTAACTATTTACTAATCAGGAGAATAAAAAGAGGTGACGATCTTTCCGGGATAATGCGATGCCCTTATTCGTAGGACCCCATCGATCGTGAACGGTTATTTAGATCACTTGTATAATAGAATCTGTCACTCATATTCTTAACACCTTAAGAATAGATTCTATCACAATGTGATAAGGACAATACGTAATAAATGAACACTTAGTTGATGAGACACTTAGTTCAAATAGAACATATATATCTTTGCCATTGGGATTAATTCTACAAATATACACGATCAAATGGCCCTAGTGCATATACTACTAACAATCTCCCACTTGCACTAGTGCCATTGACAACTATATCTAAGCCCCATCTTCACAAGATGTAAATATTAATGACTCTAAGTCATGTAAACCTTAATGACTCTAAGTCATGTAAACCTTACTGACTCCAAGTCATGGGCTTTGTTAGTGGGTTAGCCGTGTTATTGGCTAATGCTATCTTTTAGAGAAACAATTTTCTCTTTCCAACAATTTCTTTAGATAATATGATAATGCCTTTCCTTATGTTCGGATAAATTGTGAGACCCGGTTTCTTTTGCTAGGGCAGTAGCACCATTGTGGTCGCAGAAAAGAGGAACTTTCGACTTAATGGAAGAAAACCGTACTTAGTTCAGTTATAAACTAATTTATCCAAACACCTTCTATTACGACATCTCATGTCATAATATACTCGGCTTTTATAATGGAGTATGGAGTTGATTCTTGCTTAGAACACTGCTAGCTCACTACTCCTTCATTATAGATAAATATGAATCTGGAGATAGACTCTCTATTATCCATATCTGATTATTAATCAGAATCTGTAAAACGGTCTACTTAAAAATCTCGTTCTCCATTTGTTAATACCATATCTTTAGTTCAATAAAAGTACTTAAAGATACCTTTAACAGCCATCCAATGTTCTCAACATAGATTGGATTAAAACCGATTAGTCCCACTAACCGCATAGACAATTTCTAGCTTTGTATGTGGCAACACATACCTCAGACTACCAATTGCCAAAGCTTATGGTATCTTTGCTAGATTCTTTCTTTCTTCAGAAGTTTCGGAAGACACTCCCTTTGAAAGAAGAATTTTATGTCTAACGAGTATCAATCCTCTCTTAGAACTTCCATATTGAACTACTTCAATATCTTTTCTAAGAAGAGCCTTTTGGAGAAACCATTTATTCTCTTAGATCTATCTCTATAGAGTCTAATACTGAGAATTTAGGCTACCTCTCCAAGGTCTTTGATGGAGTACGTATTAGATAAACCAAAGTTTTACAAAAGTAATCATTCCGATATTATTATTTAGTAGTAATAAGTTATCTACATGAAAGATCATGAAAGTGAGTCTTCTCCCACTAACCTTCTTGTAAACATTGGGTTTATCATCGTTTTTAATAAATTCGTAACTTCTTACGGATTTATCAAGACGATGAAACTCGAAGCTTTCTTTTCATCCACTAGGGATCATTTTAGCTTACACGTCTTGGAACCTTCTTCGGATTCAAAATCCTCGCCTTGTTCCATATAGATATACTCCTTAATTTAACCATTAAGGAATGTGGTTCTTACATTCATATGTCTAACCACAAAATCTAAATGTGTAGCCTTGGTAAGAAAAATCTTGATGAATTTAAGCATGGCTACCCGCAATAAAGTGTATTCACAATACTACTTCTCGCCTCTAGCAAAACTCTTTTGCAACAAGCTTAGCTTTAAAGGTCTCCACCTTTCCATTAGTACCAATTTTACACTTGAAGATCCATTTAAACCTTATTAGTATAATACCTTTGGATGGATCGACTAGCTCCTAAAATTTGGTTTCTTTATATGGAATCCATTTCAGATTTTATTCCTTCAAACCAATTTTGAAGAATCTATATCACATATAGTTTCCTCATAAGTAGAGGGATCAACATTTGATCTTTTACTCCATGACTAAACAACTCTTGTTTATCATGTGGGAAAACCATATCTCTCCAGTGGACGAGATACTCTACTTAATCTTCGAGTTCTTAATGTAGATACATCTTTTACTAACTCCAGCTTTTAGTGGGTTTGATCAATCTTCATTGATTCATTATTTTGTTGGTAACTAGATGACTCCTCATCTAATTCTATATTTCTTTCTTAGTGTCCCTCTTGAATAAACGCTTTATTAAGAAAGACTACCACCGATAAACAACGATTGTTTGTTCGGTTCGAATATAGAAACAATATCCTAAACTGTCTTTAGGATATCCAACATAACCTTTCCATGATTGATTTTGATTCCAAATTTATCGGATATCAGTTACATGATATGTTCCGAACACCCTCAAATCTTAACACCCTTAAGACTTTATTCCATACCATATCTCATAAGGTATGTATGGAGCGGATTTAGTTGGAATTTAATTTAGAATTTTATTTGCGGTAAGAAGTGCTTGACCCTATAACGAGATGGATAAGTCAGTATATAGCTCATTCTTGATTGTATCATTTCCCACAATGTACGATACGTCCTTCTTGACAGACGCACCATTCAGCCATGGTGTTCTCAAGGAGTAAGTTGAAAAATAATACCACATTCCTTTTAGGAACATACCAAATTCTGTACTCAAGTATTCTTCCCTTTTCGATCACATCGTAAAGTATTAATACCTTTTCCAATTTGGTTTTCTACTTCATTCTTGAAGTCATTTGAACATTTCAAAATCTTCATGTTTGTTCTTCATAAGACAAACTTAACTATATCGTGATAAATCATCGATGTAGAAAATGAAGTATAAGTATCTACCTTGGTCCGTTTTTTTTAAACGTACCATATACATCACTATGTATGATCTCTTAAACGGCTTTAGCTCTACCTCTTTGTCCCACAAAGAATAATCAGGCCGTGTTGCCTTTAAGATACGACTCACAAATCGGAAGAGATGAAAAATCTTGATTGCTCAAGATTCCCATCCTATTTATCTTGTTATGTCTATCTTTTGCAATATGTCCTAATTATAAATGCCAAAGTTGTTTAGAAATTTGATAACTTATGGTATTAATTTCCAAAACATCTTTTGCATTAAACATCTTTATTCAAGTCATAAAGAACATTTTGTACATATCCATACCCAACTCCGTATTATCAAACATAATACTACAAACATCCTTTGTAAATAGAAAATCAACTACCAAATTTGTCATATAAATTCGGATATGATATTTCTATATATATTGGGTAAGTACAAAAAACTTGTTTAAGTACAACTTATGTATATTTAAGAAAATTGAAGTTGATCCTATAGCTCTTGTCGCAACGCTTGCGTCATTCCCGAGATTTAAGATTACTTCATCTTTTTCCTTTCTTTCTCACTTTTACTAAATCCGTAAAAGATAAACAAATATGAGAATTAGCATCGGTATCCAATACCTAAACTTTTAAATGAGCAATTGACATTGGAACATGAGATAGAAACATTCTTGATGGAATTGTCGTTCCTCTCGTCATTGCCCATTAAGTATTCACAATACTTAATACAATTTCCATTTCAATGTCTTTTGTTTTGATAAAAGAAACAATTTCTTTTATTGACCAAACCGCCTTTTAAATATTCCAAATATTTCCGGCTATGACTTATACTGTCCTACATCTTAACAAACGAAAACACTTTTCTTTGTTAACCAATGTGCATTTCTTTTTCGCAATAGCCTTGGAGGCATCTAAATATCTTAATCAATCAAAAAATGGTTTTAAACCACTAGCCGATTACTATCGTGAATGTCACTTAAAAGGATTCTATTTAATCTTATTATCCCTTAGATAGCAAAGATCTCTAATTAGTATTCGTGTTATTTTGTATATTTAACCATAATGATTTGGTCTTTATCAAAATGGCCTCCCACTATCTTTTTCGAATCCTACACTTCCAAAATAGGAAACGTGAATCTTTGTTGGAAAAGATTTCAAGTGGGTGATTGAATTCTTATATTCATTTATCTTTGGCTTAATTTCTTAAAAAACCCCCACCTTGCACTTTTTTTTCGTTTATACCCTGACCTTGTAAAAACACCATTTGTACCCAATTTTGGGTTTTTATGTTTCATCCCTACCCAAAAGCATTAAATTGTACTCTTTTCATTTAGAAAAGAGTTAAAACATACTTTTTTTTTATTTTTAACAATACAAATAAATCCTTAAACTTAAAAAATGATCAAATATATCCAAATAATTAATTAATTTTTTTAATTATATAAAATAATAAAAAAATTAAAAAAAATGTTATTATTTTTAATTTTTTTGTTAGAAATATTTTTAAAAAAAATTAAAAAAAATTAAAAAAATAAACAAAAAATTCGGAATTATTTAAAAAAAAAATAAAAAAAAATTATTATTATTTTTAATTTTTTGAAGAAGATGGTATTTTTGTACTATTAATAACTTTAATATCTAATTAGTATATAAGTTAAAAATGAAGGATTGTTTTAAACTCTTTTTCAAATGAAAAGAGTACAATTTAATGCTTTTGGGTAGAGATGAAACATAAAAACTCAAAATTGGGTACAAATGGAGTTTTTACAAGGTCAGGGTATAAACGAAAAAAAAATGCAAGGTGGGGGGTTTTTAAGGAATTAAGCCTTTATCTTTCCCTCAAGTACTTAATGTTATTCTTGGGATCAAAATGATATATAAGTGAACAATTACTTGTTCATCATATCTCATATGAGGTTCAATCATTTCCAGCTCCTAATGCTTTCACCCTCAAGTACTTAATGCTATTCTTAGGTTTCCACATTAGTTAAGTTTAACCCATTGAATCAACTAAGATGTATCGATTTGAATAATATACGACTCAGGTACGCCTAATTGCCTTTCTCGCCGTATATTATATCGACTACACCCGTAACATCTCATGCTTAACAATAAACTCAACAACATCTCTTGACGATATCATCTCACCCCTATGTATCCATAGCCGACAAGATGATAACTCAAAGCGTGTTAGTTTATTGCTCCAATGGAGAGCCATTGATAAACAATTTAATGATTAATCAATATAAACTTAATCTTTTAATTTTTAGGAAGATTTCTTAGGGTTTTAAGTTATTCAGGTCTCACTAAACACACAATACATTTTAGCATGCATCTCATACATATTAAAGCTAAAATTAATCATGCAATCACACATGTATGATCATGGACTTCCTAGGTCTCATTCTTTAGCCACAAAAGAATGAGCAAACTATTACATATCTCGGAAATGATTCTCTAATCATTCACTATGTAATATCTACTTTCTATAGGTATCGAGGATTCATCCTCGAACCTCCGAAAGCCTCAACCGATTGCTGATGCTCGAATTTTTTTTTTTTTTTTTTACGGTTTTTTTTTTTCGAGTCGGAAACTTTTCCCCGGGTGTAAAACCCCTTTTTCAGCATTTCGGTTTTTTACGGAGAAAAAAAATATTTTTTTTTTCGGGCCGAAAACTTTTTCCCGGGTGTAAAACCCGTTTTTCAGCATTTTTGGTTTTTATGAAAAAAAATATTATTATTTTTTTCCGGGTTTTTTTTTTTTCGGGTTTCGCCTTTTTCCGCACATCCCGTTGATGACAACATAATGCACAAGCGAATCACGTATTGTGTTAAATGATCACATTAGAAAAATTCCCAGGATAGATTGGAGGGTCACGAGCGGACCACTTAAGTACCAATCTCCTAAACAGAATTTATTCAAATGTAATTAATATCACAATAACGTTTGTTCATTTTGAAAAAAAAAAATTAAGCCCTCGGAATTATAAATTACATGCCCAATAATAATTCCTAAGTCCATGATTATTTATACATGTATTCAATCGTAAAGCGTTAATACTCGATGATACGGTGGCTCTGATACCACTGTTGGCGCAGCGGGAGGCGCGGGTCCAGATCGTATATTTCAATTCAAAATCGAAATTCTAACAATCCGGATCCTAAAGTTGATCATATGAACAACAAATGGATCGTCGTATCATTTAGTAATTAAAGCACGCATCTAGGAATCGTAAGAAGAATACCTATGTCGATTCTCCAACGATTCTTGTAGTCCCGAAAGTACGGCGACCTCAAGCTCGTCCACACGAGTATGCGTCCGATTGAATCCTCGCCTTGAAGTAATCCTGCAAGAGTTCCTCTTGCCGAGCAGCCCTAAGCTCAAACTCTCGCCGCGATCACTACCTTGCTCGGATGTATGAAAAACGTCGCCAAGTTTTTCCCGTGATTGATGACAACTTGAACTCCTTCAAGTGCTTTCTCTCTCTACAACTTTGTAGTGAGATGTGTGTTGTGTGTTATTATGAAATGAGCAAGGACATGCTCTATTTATAGGCTAGAGCATGCCTTAAGAATGCAACACCTTGCATGCTAGGTGTCACACACCAAGCAAAGGTGTTGCCACCACATGACACCTTTCATGTGGTGACATCATATAGGTGATGTCATATGATGACATCACATATATGACATAGGCTTATCTCATTACATCATCACCATGACATCATCATTCCATTAGCTAATGATTAGTCATTTAAGTATCATTAATTACACTAATTAATTACTTAAACCTTTTAATCATAAAACTTGGTTAAAATATAATTAGGTTCCTACTAATTTATAACTCTTATAAATTAGTCCCTAATTAATATGGACATAATACAATTAGGTTCCTACTAATTTATAACTCTTACAAATTAGTCCCTAATTTGTACTTGTTTTTCATCTTAGATTAATTTCCGAGATATGCTAGTATCTATATGAAATCGATCTTTCGTAAACTCAATCGGTTGCACACTCTATTGTGTGTGACTAACTAGGTTCACATCTATATGGCAACGAGAGACATAAGAAACGCCATTCTTATATTAAATAATTAAACCCCATTTAATTATTAATTCTCGTAGATCGAGAGTGACGTCTAGCAACATATCACGACCCCCAAATAGAGATGAATGTTTCGATGCATTCTTTATGAACCATTGTTCATAATACCGTACACTCAAAATTCCCTTCATCTAAGATTCCAATCTCGACTAGTGTCACGGTTAAGTCAAACACTGTTTGTCTTGATCATATGACCTCATCTCTCAGTTCTAATTCTTGATAAATATGACTTCCACTAGAAACAACTTTCTATGTAAGTCATATACACCTGCGCAGGTTTTATCATCCATCAAGAACAATTTGAGATAGCATAGAATCTTGTCTCCGTTCATCCAGAGTGATGAATCCTTTCTAGGTTAAACCCCTATCTCCATATACAACTAACTAGAGCCAACACATCCCGCGGCTCTAGCTCATGAAAGATCTAGAGTTAAGGAGTATCAAACTCTAATCACCTATATACAAGATAGTGTCACCGCAAGTCAAAGGACATATGTACAATTATGAACTAGATGACATTAAATTGACTTTAATGAATTACCATGTATAAGTCATCTAGCGTCACTTGTTCGACTCACTCAACACCTTGAGTGTCCACATGTTTATTCTGATCCCCATCAAGTAGTATGAGACTCACTACTTCCTATAATTAGTAACTATTTACTAATCAGGAGAATAAAAAGAGGTGACGATCTTTCCGGGATAATGCGATGCCCTTATTCGTAGGACCCCATCGATCGTGAACGGTTATTTAGATCACTTGTATAATAGAATCTGTCACTCATATTCTTAACACCTTAAGAATAGATTCTATCACAATGTGATAAGGACAATACGTAATAAATGAACACTTAGTTGATGAGACACTTAGTTCAAATAGAACATATATATCTTTGCCATTGGGATTAATTCTACAAATATACACGATCAAATGGCCCTAGTGCATATACTACTAACACACTTTGCGTAATGTAACCTAACTAAGCTTAGGTAATCGGAACGACGCGTTAAGAGACTTGAGACACGACATACTAATCTAACGCCACTTTCCAAGCACACTTTGCGTAATATAACCTAAACATGCTTATAATCAGAACGACACGTTAAAGAGACTTGAGACGCGACATACTAATCTAGCGTCACTTTTCATGCACACTTTGCATAATATAACCTAACCATGCTTAGTTAATTGGAACACGCGTTAAAGGGACTTGAGACGCAACATACTAATCTGGCTAATAATCACCCATGGGGGCGCTAAACCCCCTGATGTTTAAAAACGGGCGCTAAACCCCCTGATCTTTATGGCGGCGCTCACAAAATACCATAAGACCAAAAATTGCCATTTCTTTTCGTTTTTTATCGACGTGGCACCCAATTCCTCGGCCAGACACCAACGCATGCGGCACTTGACTAGTAGCCTACAACAAAAACACATTTATAAGGGAGATTGTACTTACACAAGCAACCGAAATTCGAGAAAGTTATTTACGTCGGGAATCTGTACTTCACTTTCTGCCATTGGTCCTTCACCTTCATTTACAGATGGTTGTTGTTCACCTCCACCCGAAGCTTGACCTCTTTCCTTTAAATGTTTCCTTATATTGTGGCCAAACTGTCCACATTCGGTACACTTAACTTGTTGACGCCCCTTGCGTGATAACTTGGCCCTTTTCGCTTGTGCTTGTGCTTGTGCTTCGCCTTACCTTTGCCTTTCTCCCTCTCTTCTTTTGTTGCACTAGTGAGAATGGGAGTATTCTGTTTCCCACATATCAGCCCCATTCATTGGGTTGATAAGAGAGCTATAAACTCGCTCGTACGTGGCTTTGCTAATCTAGCGTCACTTTTCACTCACACTTTGCGTAATATAACCTAACCATGCTTAGGTAATCGGAACGACACGTTAAAAAGACTTGAGATGAATATACTTATCTAGTATCACTTTTCACTCACACTATGCGTAATATAACCTAACCAGGCTTAGGTATTCAGAACACGCGTTAATGAGACATGAGACGGGCGATACTAATCTACCGTCACTTTCCACGCAAACTATGCGTAATATAACCTAATCATCCTTAGGTAATCGGAACGACGCGTTACAGAGACTTCAGATGCGACATACTAATCTAGCGTCACTTTTCACGCACACTTTGCGTTAACCTAACCATGCTTAGGTAATCAGAACACGCGTTAAAGAGACTTGAGTCGTGACATACTAATTTAGAGTCACTTTTCACGCACTTTTTGCATAAAATACCCTAACCATGCTTAGGTAATCGGAAGAACGCGGTAAATAGACTTGAGACGCGACATAAAAATCTATTGTGACTTTTCACGCACACTTTGAGTATATAACCTAGACATGCTTAGGTAATTAGAACGACATGTTAAGACGCTTGTTACGCGACATAAGCATAGCATTTGAAGCGGCGGGTTAAAGAGACTTATAACGCGCCACACTTATCCAGCGTCATGTTTTACGCACACTTTGCTTAATATAACCTAACCATAATTAGGTAATCAGAACGACACGTTAAAATGACTTGAGACACGCCATACTAATTTAACGTCACTTTTGACGCACACTTTGTGTAATACAACCTAGCCAAGCTTAGGTAATCGGAACGACGCGTTAAAGACACTTGAGATGCGACATACTAATCAAACACAGCTTTCCATGCACACTTTGCATAATATAACCGAACCATGCTTAGGTAATCAGAACGATGCATTAGAGACGCTTGTTACGCGACATAAGACTGGTAATCGAAACGACGCGTTATAGAGACTTGAGACGCGACATACTATTCTAGCGTCACTTTTCACGCACACTTTGCGTAACCTAACCATGCTTAGGTTGCAGGAACGACGCATTAGAGAGACTTGTGATGCGACATACTAATCTAGCATCACTTTTCACGCACACTTTGTGTAATATAACCTAACCATGCTTAGGTAATAGGAACGACGCGTGAGAGACTTTTGACGCGACATAAGCATGGTAATCAACACGACACGTTAAAGAGACTTGAAACGCACCATACTAATCTAGCGTCATTATTTACACACACTTTGCGTAATATAACCTAACCATGCTTAGGTAATCGGACCGACACGTTAAAGAGACTTGAGACGCGACATACTAATCTAGCGTCACTTTTTACTCACACTTTGCGTAATATAACCTAACCATGCTTAGGTAATGGGAACGATGCGTTAATGAGATTAGAGTCGCGACATACAAATCTAGCGTCAATTTTCACGCACACTTTGCGTAATAAAATAACCATGCTTAGGCGGTAAAGACGCGTTAAAGAGACTAGAGACGCGACATACTAATCTATTGTTACTTATCACGCACACTTTGCGTACTATAACCTTACCTTGCTTAGGTATTCGGAACGACGCGTTAGAGAGACTTGTGACGCGGCATGGTAATTGAAACGACGCGTTAAAGAGACTTAAGATGCGACATACTAATCTAGCGTCACATTTCACGCAAACTTTGCAAAATTAACCAAACCATGCTTAGGTAATCAGGACTACGCGTTAAAGAGCCTTAAGACGCGACATAGTCTAGCGTCACTTTTCAAGCTCACCTCGCGTAATATAACCTAACCATGCTTATGTAATCGGAACGACGCATTAAAGACACCTGAGACGCGCCATACTAATCTAGCATCACTTTTCATGCACACTTTGCCTAATAAAACCTAACCATGCTTAAGTAATCGGAACAACGGGTTAGATAGACTTAAGACGCGACATTCTAATCTATTGTCGTTTTTCATGCCCACTTTCCGTTATACAACCTAACCATGCTTAGGTAATCAGAATGACGCGTTAGATAGAATTGTGACGCGATGGTAATTGAAACGATGCGTTAATGAGACTTCAGATGAGCCATATTAATCTAGCGTCACTTTTTACGCACACTTTACGTAATATAACCAAACCATGCTTAGGAAATTGGAACGACGCGTCAGAGAGACTTGAGAGGCGACATACTAATCTAGCGTCAGTTTTCACGCACACTTTGCGTAATATAAGTAATCCCTGCTTAGGAAATCGGAACGTCGCGTTGGAGAGTCTTGAGACGCGCGACGTACTAATCTAACGTCACTTTCACGCACACTTTGCGTAATAAAACCTAACCATGCTTTGGTAATCGGAACGACGCGTTAAAGAGACTTGTGCTGCGAGATAAGAATGGTAATCAAAACGACGCGTTTAAGAGATTTGAGACGAAACATATTAATCTAGCGTCACTTTTTACGCACACTTTGCGTAATATAACCTAACCATGCTTAGGTAATCGAAACGACGCAGTTAAAGAAACTTAAGACTGGACATACCAATATAGCATCACTTTTCACGCACACTTTGCATAATATAACCTAACCATGCTTAGGTAATCGGAATGACGCGTGAAACTTGACACGCGACATACTAATCTATTGATCCTTTTCACGCACTCTTTGTGTACTATAGCCTAACCATGCTTTGGTAATCAAAACGACGCGTTAAAGAGACTTGAGACAAGACATACTAATCGAGCGTCACACTTTTCACGAACACTTTGCATAATATAACCTTACCATGCTTATGTAATCGGAACGACGCGTTAGATAGACTTAAGACGCGACTAACTAATCTATTGTGATTTTTCACGCACACTTTGCGTAATATAACCTAACCATTCTTAAGTAATTAGAACGACGCGTTAAATGGACTTGAGACGCGACATACTAATATATTGTCATTCTTTACGCACACTTTTGCATAATATAACCAAACCATACTTCGGTAATCGGAACGACATATTAGAGAGACTTTTGACGCGACATAAGCATGGTCATCGAAACAACGCGTTAAAGCGACTTGAGACGCGCCATATTAATCTAACGTCTCTTTTCACGGCAACTTTGCATAATATCACCTAAGCCTGCTTAAGTAAATGAGAATGACGCATTAAAGAGCCTTGAGACACGACATACTAATCTAACGTCACTTGTCACGGATACCTTGCGTAGTATAACATAACCATGCTTAGGTAATCGGAACGACGCGTTAAAGAGACTTGAGAAGTGACATACTAATCTAGCGTTACTTTTCTCTTACACTTTGCGTAAACCTAACCATTCTTAAGTAATAGGAACGACGCGTTAAAGAGACTTGAGACGCGACATACTAATCTAGCGTCACTTTTCATGCAGTCCTTGCGTAATATAACGTAACCCATCTTAGGTAATCCGAACGACGCGTTAAATAGTCTTCAGACGCGACATACTAATCTAGCGTCACTTTTTAAGGACACTTTTCATAATATAACCTAACCATGCTTAGTTAATCGGAACGATGCGTTAGAGAGAGTTATGACGCGACATAAGCATGGTAATCGAAAAGACGCGTTAAAGAGACTTGAGACGCGCAATTTTAATCTAGCGTCACTTTTTACGCACACTTTGTGTAATATAACATAACCATGCTTAGGAAATCAGAACGACGCGTTAAATAGACTTGAGACGCGATATACTAATCTAGTGTCACTTTTTCACGCACACTTTGCGTAATATAACCTAACCATGCTTAGGTAATCGGAACGACGAGTTAAAGATACTTGAGACGCAGACTTTACGTAATATAACCTAACAATGGTTAGATAATCAGAACAACGTGTTAAAGAACTTGAGACAAAAATACTAATCTAGCGTCACTTTTTATGCACACTTTTGCGTAATATAACCTAACCATGCTTAGATAATCAGAACGACGCGTTAAAGAGACTCGAGAGGCGACCTATTAATCCAACATCACTTTTTACGCATATTTTGCATAATATAACATAATCATGCTTAGGTCATCGGAAAGACGCGTTAAAGAGACTTGAGACGCGGCATATTAACCATGCTTAGGTAATCGGAACGATGCGTTAGAAAGACTTTTGACGCGACATAAGCATGGTATTTGAAACGACGCGTTACAGAGACTTGAGACGCCACATACAAATCTAGCGTCACTTTTCACGCCAACTTTGCGTAATATAACCTAACCATACATTGGTAATAGGAACGACGCGTTTAATAGACTTGAGACGTGACATAATAATCAATTGTCATTTTTCACGCACAGTTTGTGTAATATAACTTAACAATGCTTAGGTAATAGGAACGACGCGTTAGAAGAATTCTGACTCGACATAAGCATGGTAATCGAAACGACGCGTTAAAGTGACTCGAGACGCGCCATACTAATCTAGCCTCACCTTTTACGCACACTTTGTGTAATATAAACCTAACTACGATTAGGTAATCAGAACGACGCGCTAAGAGACGTTAGACGTGACATACTAATCTAGTGTCACTTTTCACGCACACTTTGCATAATATAACCTAACCATGCTTAGACAATTGGAACGACGCGTTAAAGAGACTTGAAACGCAACATACTAATCTAGCAATCCTTTTCACGCACGCTTTGCGTAACCTAAACATGCTTAGGTAATCAGAACAAAGCAATAAAGAGAATTGTGATGCGACATAAGCATGGTAATTGAAACGACGTGCTAAAGAGACTCGAGACGCGCCATACTAATCTAGCGTCACTTTTAACGCACAGTTTGTGTAATATAACCTAACCATGCTTAGGTAATCAGAACGACGTGTTAAAGAGACTTGAGAGGCGACATAATAATATAGCGTCACTTTTAACGCACACTGTGCATAATATAACCTAACAAATGTTTAGGTAATCGGAACGATGCGTTAAAGAGACTTTAGACGCGACATACTAATCTATTGATTCTATTCACGCACACTTTGTGTACTATAACCTAACCATGCTAAGGTAATCGGAACGACGCGTTAGAGAGACTTTTGACGCGACATTAGCATGGTAATTGAAACAACGCGTTACAGAGACTTGACATGCGACGTACTAATCTAATGTCACTTTTCACCCAAACTTTGCGTAATATAACCTAACCATGCTTAGGTAATTGGAACGACGCGTTTAAGAGACTTGAGACGCGACATACTAATATATTGTTACTTTTCACGCTCACTTTTCTTACTCTAAGCTAACCATGCTTAGGTAATCGGAACGACGCGTTAGAAAGACTTTGTGACGCGAGATAAGCATGGTAATCAAAACGACGCATTTAAGAGATTTGAGACGCGACAAACTAATCCAATGAGACGCAACATACTAATCTAACGTCATTTTTCACACACACTTTGCTAAATATAACTTAAACAGGCTTTGGTAATCGGGACGACGCGTTAAATAGCCTTGAGACGTGACATACCAATCTATTGTTACTTTTTAAACACACTTTACGTACTATAAGCTGCTTATGGTAATTGGAATAATGCGTTAGAGAGACTTATGACGCGACATAAGCATGGTAATCGAAACGACGCGTTAAAGAGACTTGAGACGCGACATACTAATCTAGTGTCACTTTTCATGCACACTTTGTGTAATATAACATAACCACATTTATGTGATCGGAACGACACATTTAAGAGCATTGAGACGCGACATACTAATCTAGCGTCACTTTTCACGCACACCTTGCATAATATAAACTAACCATGCTTAGGAAATCGGAACGACGCGTTAAAAAGACTTGAAAAGTGACATACTAATCTAGATTCACTTTTCACGCACACTTTGCCTAATATAACCTAACCATGCTTAGGTAATTGGAACGACGCGTTAGATAGACTTAAGTCGCGACATACTATCTACAGTCATTTTTGACGCACACTTTGCATAATATAGCCAAACCATGCTTAGGTAATCGGAACGATGCGTCAGAGAGACTTGTGACACGACATATGCATGGTAATCAAAACGACGCGTTAAAAAGACTTGAGACGCGCAATAATAATCTAGCGTCACTTTTTACGGACACTTTGCGTAATATAACATATGTATGCTTAGGAAATCGGAACGACGCGTTTGAGAGACTTGAGACACGACATACTAATCTAACGCCACTTTCCAAGCACACTTTGCATAATATAAGCTAAACATGCTTATAATCAGAACGAAACGTTAAAGAGACTTGAGATGCGACATATTAATCTAGCGTCACTTTTCATGCACACTTTGCATAATATAACCTAACCATGCTTAGTTAATTGGAACACGCGTTAAAGGGACTTGAGACGCAACATACTAATCTGGCTAATAATCACCCGTAGGGGCGCTAAACCCCCTGATGTTTAAAAACGGGATCTAAGCCCCCTGATCTTTGTGGCGGCGCTCACAAAACCCCATAAGACCAAAAATCGCCGTTTTTTTCGTTTTTTGTCGACGTGGCACCCAATTCCTCGGCCAGACACCAGCGCATGCGGCACTTGACTAGTAGCCTACAACAAAAACACATTTATAAGGGAGATTGTACTTACACAAGCAACCGAAATTTGAGAAAGTTACTTATGTCAGGAATCTGTACTTCACTTTCTGCCATTGGTCCTTCACCTTCATTTACAGATGGTTGTTGTTCACCTCCACCCGAAGCTTGACCTCTTTCCTTTAAATGTTTCCTTATATTGTGGCCAAACTGTCCACATTCGCTACACTTAACTTGCTGACGCCCCTTGCGTGATAACTTGGCCCTCTTCGCTTGTGCCTGTGCTTGTGCTTCGCCTTACCTTTGCCTTTCTCCCTCTCTTCTTTTGTTGCACTGGTGAGGGTGGGAGTATGATATTGAAGGGGTTTGGGTCTGTTTCCCACATATAAACCCCATTCATTAGGTTGATAACAGAGCTATTAACTCGCTCGTACGTGGCTTTGCTAATCTAGCGTCACTTTTCACTCACACTATGCGTAATATAACCTAACCAGGCTTAGGTATTCGGAACACACGTTAAAGAGACTTGAGACAGGTGATACTAATCTACCGTCACTTTTTACGCAGACTATGCGTAATATAACCGAATCATGCTTAGGTAATCGGAACGACGCATTACAGAGACTTGAGACGCGACATACTAATCTATTGTTACTTTTCACGCACACTTTACGCAATATAACCTAACCATGCTTAGGTAATTAGAACGATGCGTTAAAGAGACTTGAGACGGGCGATACTAATCTACCGTCACTTTTCACGCAGACTATGCGTAATATTACCTAATCATGCTTAGGTAATCGGAACGACGCGTTACAAAGACTTGAGATGCAATATACTAATCTAGCGTCACTTTTCACGCCCACTTTGCGTTAACCTAACCATGCTTAGGTAATCGGAACACGCGTTAAAGAGACTTGAGTCGTGACATACTAATTTAGAGTCACTTTTCACGCACACTTTGCGCAGTATAACCTAACCATGCCTAGGTAGTCGGGACGACACATTAGAGAGACTTGTGACGCGACATACTAATCTAGCGTCACTTTTCACGCCCACTTTGCGTAATATAACCTAACCATGCTTAGGTAATCGGAACACGCGTTAAAGAGACTTGAGTCGTGACATACTAATTTAGAGTCACTTTTCACGCACACTTTGCGCAGTATAACCTAACCATGCCTAGGTAGTCGGGACGACACATTAGAGAGACTTGTGACGCGACATACTAATCTAGCGTCACTTTTCACGCCCACTTTGCGTAATATAACCTAACCATGCTTAGGTAATCGGAACACGCGTTAAAGAGACTTGAGTCGTGACATACTAATTTAGAGTCGCTTTTCACGCACATTTTCCGTAAAATACCCTAACCATGCTTAGGTAATCGGAAGAACGCGGTAAATAGACTTGAGACGCGACATAAAAATCTATTGTGACTTTTCACGCACACTTTGCGTATATAACCTAACCATGCTTAGGTAATCAGAACGACATGTTAAAGACGCTTGTTACGCGACATAAGCATGGCAATCGAAACATCGCGTTAAAGAGACTTATAACGCGCCACACTTATCTAGCGTCATGTTTTACGCACACTTTTCTTAATATAACCTAACCATAATTAGGTAATCGGAACGATGCCTTAAAATGACTTGAGACACGCCATACTAATTTAACGTCACTTTTAACGCACACTTTGCGTAATACAACCTAGCCAAGCTTAGGTAATCGGAACGACACGTTAAAGACACTTGAGATGCGACATACTAATCAAACACAACTTTCCATGCACACTTTGCATAATATAACCGAACCATGCTTAGGTAATCAGAATGATGCATTAGAGACGCTTGTTACGCGACATAAGACTGGTAATTGAAATGACGCGTTAAAGAGACTTGAGACGCGACATACTATTCTAGCGTCACTTTTCATCCACACTTTGCGTAACCTAACCATGCTTAGGTTGCAGGAACGACGCGTTAGAGAGACTTGACATACTGATCTAGCGTCACTTTTCACGCACACTTCTCGTAATATAACCTAACCATGCTTAGGTAATAGGAACGACGCGTGAGAGACTTTTGACGCGACATAAGCATGGTAATCAACACGACACGTTAAAGGGACTTGAAACACACCATACTAATCTAGCGTCATTATTTACACACACTTTGCGTAATATAACCTAACCATGCTTAGGTAATCGGACCGACACGTTAAAGAGACTTGAGACGCGACATACTAATCTAGCGTCACTTTTTACTCAAACTTTGCGTAATATAACCTAACCATGCTTAGGTAATGGGAACGATGCATTAATGAGATTTGAGTCGCGACATACAAATCTAGCGTCAATTTTCACGCACACTTTGCGTAATAACCTAACCATACTTAGGCAATCGGAAAGACGCGTTAAAGAGACTTGAGACGCGACATACTAATCTATTGTTACTTATCACGCACACTTTGCGTACTATAACCTTACCTTGCTTAGGTAATCAGAACAACGTGTTAGAGAGACTTGTGACGCGGCACGGTAATCGAAACGGCGCGTTAAAGAGACTTGAGATGCGACATACTAATCTAGCGTCACATTTCACATAAACTTTGCAAAATTTAACCAAACAATGCTTTGGTAATCAGGACTACGCGTTAAAGAGCCTTAAGACGCGACATAGTCTAGCGTCACTTTTTACGCTCACCTTGCGTAATATAACGTAACCATGCTTATGTAATCGGAACGACGCGTTAAAGACACCTGAGACGCGCCATACTAATCTAGCATCACTTTTCATGCACACTTTGCCTAATAAAACCTAACCATGCTTAAGCAATCGGAACAACGCGTTAGATAGACTTAAGACGCGACATTTTAATCAATTGTTATTTTTCATGCACACTTTGCGTAATACAACCTAACCATGCTTAGGCAATCAGAACGACGCGTTAGATAGAATTGTGACGCGATGGTAATCGAAACGATGCGTTATTGAGACTTCAGATGAGCCATATTAATCTAGCGTCACTTTTTACGCACACTTTACGTAATATAACCAAACCATGCTTAGGAAATTGGAACGACGCGTCAGAGAGACTTGAGAGGCGACATACTAATCTAGCGTCAGTTTTCACGCACACTTTGCGTAATATAAGTAATCCCTGCTTAGGAAATCGGAACGTCGCATTAGAGAGTCTTGAGACGCGCGACATACTAATCTAACGTCACTTTCACGCACACTTTGCGTAATATAATCTAACCATGCTTTGGTAATCGGAACGACACGTTAAAGAGACTTGTGCTGCGATATAAGCATGGTAATCAAAACGACGCGTTAAAGAGATTTGAGACGAAACATATTAATCTAGCGTCACTTTTTACGCACACTTTGCGTAATATAACCTAACCATGCTTAGGTACCGAAACGTCGCAGTTAAAGAAACTTAAGACTGGACATACCAATATAACATCACTTTTCATGCACACTTTGCATAATAAAACCTAACTATGCTTAGGTAATCGGAATGACGAGTGAAAGAGACTTGACACGCGACATGCTAATCTATTGATCCTTTTTACGCACTCTTTGTGTACTATAACCTAACCATGCTTTGGTAATCAAAACGACGCGTTAAAGAGACTTGAGACGCGACATACTAATCGAGCGTCACTTTTCACGCACACTTTGCATAATATAACCTTACCATGCTTATGTAATCGGAACGACGCGTTAGATAGACTTAAGACTCGACTAACTAATCTATGGTGATTTTTCACGCACACTTTGCGTAATATAACCTAACAATTCTTAAGTAATTAGAACGACGCGTTAAATGGATTTGAGACGCGACATACTAACCTATTGTCATTCTTTACGCACACTTTTGCATAATATAACCAAACCATGCTTAGGTAATCGGAAGGACGCGTTAGAGAGACCTGTGACGCGACATACTAATCTAGCGTAACTTTTCACGCACACTTTGCGTAATATAGCTAACCATGCTAGGTAGTCGGAATGACTCGTTAGACAGACTTATGAGACATACTTAATCTAGTGTCACTTTTCACACACACTTTGCGTAATATAACCTAACCATGCTTGGGTAATCGGAACGGCGCGCTAGTGAGACTTGTGACACGACATACAAATCTAGCGTCACTTTTCACGCACAGTTTTCGTTATATAATCTAACCGTGCATAGGTAATCAGAACGATGTGTTAAAGATACCTGAGACTAATCTAGTGTCACTTTTCACACACACTTTGCGTAATATAACCTAATCATGCTTAGGCAATCGGAACGACGCGACATACTAATCTAGGGTCACTTTTCACGCACATCTTGCGTAAAATAACATAACCATACTTAGGTAATCGGAACACACGTCAAAAAGACTTGAGACGCGACATACTAATCCATCGTCACTTTTCACGCACACTTTTCGTAAAATAACCAAACTATAGGTAATCATAACGACGCGTTAAAGAGACTTGAGACACGACATACTAATCTAGCGTCACTTTTCACGCACACTTTACGTAAAATATAACCTAACCATGCTTATGTAATCAGAACGAGGAGTTAGAGACGCTTGTTACGAGAAATAAGCATGGTAATCAAGACTACGCGTTAAAGAGACTTGAAGCACGCCATACTTATCTACCGTCACTTTTTATGCACACTTTGCGTAATATAACATAACCATGCTTAGGTAATCGGAACGACGCGTTAAACTGACTTGAGACGCGCCGTACTAATTTAGCATCACTTTTTACGCACACTTTGCATAATATAACCTAACCAAGTTTATGGAATTGGAACGACGCGTTGCAGAGACTTGAGACGCGACATACAAAAATCTAGTGTCACTATTCATGCACTCTTTGTGTAATTTAACCTAACCATGCTTGGGTAATCGGAACGACACGCTAAGAGACCTGAGACGCGACATACTAATCTATTTTCACTTTTCACGCACACTTTGCGTAACATAACCTAACCATGCATAGGTAATCGGAACGACGCATTAAAGAGACTTAAGAGACGACATACTAATCTAGCATCACTTTTCACGCACACTTTGCGTAAAATACCCTAACCATGCTTAGATAATTGGAACGACGCGTTAATGAGACTTGAGATGTGACATACTAATCTAACGTCACTAATCATGCACTCTTTGCGTAATATATTCTAACCATTCTTAGGTAATCGGTACGACACGTTAAAGAGTCATACTAATTTAACGTCACTTTTTACGCACACTTTGTGTAATGTAACCTAACCAAGCTTAGGTAATCGGAACGACGCGTTAATAGACTTGAGACACGAGATACTAATCTAACGTCACTTTCCAAGCACACTTTGCGTAATATAACCTAAACATGCTTATAATCAGAACGACACGTTAAAGAGACTTGAGACGCGACATACTAATCTAGCGTCACTTTTCATGCACACTTTGCGTAATATAACCTAACAATGCTTAGTTAATTTGAACACGCGTTAAAGTGACTTGAGACGCAACATACTAATCTGGCTAATAATCACCCATGGCCCCTCAACTTTAGGTTTACGGGCACTAAGCCCCCTGATGTCTAAAAACGGGCGCTAAACCCCCTGATCTTTGTGGCGGCGCTCACAAAACACCCTAAGACAAAAAATCGCCGTTTTTTTTCGTTTTTTGTCGACGTGGCACCCAATTCCTCGGCCAGACACCAACGCATGCGGCACTTGACTAGTAGCCTACAACAAAAACACATTTAGAAGGGAGATTGAACTTACACAAGCAACCAAAATTTGAGAAAGTTACTTACGTCGGGAATCTGTACTTCACTTTCTGCCATTGGTCCTTAACCTTCATTTACAGATGGTTGTTGTTCACCTCCACCCGAAGCTTGTTATTCTGGCCAAACTGTCCACATTTGCTACACTTAACTTGCTGACGAACCTTGCGTGATAACTTGACCCTCTTCGCTTGTGCTTGTGCTTGTGCTTGTGCTTTGCTTGCTTTCTCGGCAGCCTGCAGTCGCCTTACCTTTTCCTTTCTCCCTCTCTTCTTTTGTTGTACTGGTGAGGGTGGAAGTATGATATTGAAGGGGTTTGGGTATGTTTCCCACATATCAGCCCCATTCATGTGGTTGATAACAGAGCTATAAACTCGCTCGTACGTACATGGCTTTGCTAATCTAGTGTCACTTTTCACACACACTTTGCCCAAACCATTCTTAGGTAATCGGAACGACGCCTTAAAGAGACTTGAGATGAATATACTAATCTAGTATCACACTATTCACTCACACTATGCGTAATATAACCTAACTAGGCTTAGGTATTCAGAACACGCGTTAAAGAGGGTTGAGACGTGACATACTAATTTAGCGTCACTTTTCACGCACACTTTGCGTAATATACCCAAAACATGCTTAGGTAATCGGAACAAAGCGTTAAAGAGACTTGAGACGAGAAATACTAATCTATTGTTACTTTTCACGCACACTTTGCGTAATATAACCTAACCATGCTTACGTAATCAGAACGACACGTTAAAGAGACTTGAGACCGGCGATACTAATCTACTGTCACTTTTCATGCAGACTATACGTAATATAACCTAATCATGCTTAGGTAATCGGAACGACACGTTAAAGAGACTTGAGATGCGACATACTAATCTAGCGTCACTTTTCACGCACACTTTGCGTAATATAACCTAACCATGCTTAGGTAATCGGAACACGCATTAGAGAGACTTGTGACGCGGCATGGTAATCGAAACGGCGCGTTAAAGAGACTTTAGATGCCACATACTAATCTAGCGTTACATTTCACGCAAACTTTGCAAAATTTAACCAAACCATGCTTAGGTAATCGGGACTACGCGTTAAAGAGCCTTAAGACGCGACATAGTCTAGCGTCACTTTTCACGCTCACCTCGCGTAATATAACCTAACCAAGCTTACGTAATCGAAACGACACGCTAAAGACACCTGAGACGCGACATACAAATCTAGCATCACTTTTCATGCACACTTTGCCTAATAAAACCTAACTATGCTTAAGTAATCGGAACAACGCGTTAAATAGACTTAAGACGCGACATTCTAATCAATTGTCATTTTTCATGCACACTTTTCGTAATACAACCTAACCATGCTTAGGTAATCAGAATGACGCGTTAGATAGAATTGTGACGCGATATAAGCATGGTAATCGAAACGATGCGTCGTCACTTTTTACGCAGACTTTACGTAATATAACCTAACCATGCTTAGGAAATTGGAACGACGAGTTAGAGAGACTTGAGAGGCGGCATACTAATCTAGCGTCAGTTTTCACGCACACTTTGCGTAATATAAGTAATCCCTGCTTAGGAAATCTGAACGTCGCGTTAGAGAGTCTTGTGACGCGCGACATACAAATCTAACGTCACTTTCACGCACACTTTGCGTAATATAACTTAACCATGCTTTGGTAATCGGAACGACGCGTTAGAGACTTGTGCTGCGAGATAAGCATGGTAATCAAAACGACGCGTTAAAGAGATTTGAGACGAAACATCCTAATCTAGCGTCACTTTTTACGCACACTTTGAGTAATATAACCTAACCATGCTTAGGTAATCGAAACGACGCAGTTAAAGAAATTTAAGACTGAACATACCAATATAGCATCACTTTTCACGCACACTTTGCATATTATAACCAAACCATGCATAGGTAATCGGAATGACGCATGAAAGAGGCTTGACACGCGACGTACTAATCTATTGATCCTTTTCATGCACTCTTTGTGTACTATAACCTAACCATGCTTTGGTAATCGAAACGATGCGTTAAAGAGACTTGAGACGCGACATACTAATCATACACGACATACTAATCGAGCGTCACTTAAGACGCGACTAACTAATCTATTGTGATTTTTCACACACACTTTGCGTAACATAACCTAACCATTCTTAAGTAATTAGAACGATGCGTTAAATGGATTTGAGACGCGACATACTAATCTATTGTCATTCTTTACGCACACTTTTGCATAATATAACCAAACCATGCTTCGGTAATCGGAACGACATGTTAGAGAGACTTTTGACACGACATAAGCTTGGTCATCGAAACAACGCGTTAAAGCGACTTGAGACGCACCATATTAATCTAACGTCACTTTTCACGCCAACTTTGCATAATATCACCTAAGCATGCTTAGGTAAATGAGAACAACGCATTAATGAGCCTTGAGACACGACATACTAATCTAGCATAACATAACCATGCTTAGGTAATCGGAACGACGCGCTAAAGAGACTTGAGAAGTGGCATACTAATCTAGCGTTACTTTTCTCTCACACTTTGCGTAAACCTAACCATTCTTAAGTAATCGGAACGACGCGTTAAAGAGACTTGAGACGCGACATACTAATCTAGCGTCACTTTTCACGCACTCCTTGCGTAATATAACGTAACCCATCTTAGGTAATCGAACGACGCGTTAAAGAGTCTTGAGACGCGACATACTAATCTAGCGTCACTTTTCAAGGACACTTTTCATAATATAACCTAACCACGCTTAGGTAATCGGAACGATGCGTTAGAGAGACATGTGACGCGACATAAGCATGGTAATCGAAACAACGCGTTAAAGAGACTTGAGACGCGCAATTTTAATCTAGCGTCACTTTTTACGCACACTTTGCGTAATATAACATAACCATGCTTAGGAAATCAGAACGACGCGTTAAAGAGACTTGAGACGCAATATACTAATCTAGTGTCACTTTTTCACGTACACTTTGCGTAATATAGCCTAACCATGCTTAGGAAATCAGAACGGCAAGTTAAAGATACTTGAGACGCGCCGTACTAATCTACCGTCACTTTTCACGCATACTTTACGTAATATAACCATACAATGCTTAGGTAATCAGAACGACGTGTTAAAGAGACTTGAGACAAAACATACTAATCTAGAGTCACTTTTTACACACACTTTGCATAATATAACCTAGCCATGCTTAGATAATCGGAACGACGGCTTAAAGAGACTCGAGATGCGACCTATTAATCTAGCGTCACTTTTTACGCACACTTTGCATATTATAATATAATCATGCTTAGGTCGTCGGAACGACGCGTTAAATAGCCTTGAGACGTGACATACTAATCTATTGTCATTTTTCACGCACACTTTGCGTAATATAACTTAACAATGCTTTAGGTAATCGGAACGACGCGTTAGAAGAATTCTGACTCGACATAAGCATGGTAATCGAAACGACCTGTTAAAGTGACTCGAGACACGCCATACTAATCTAGCGTCACCTTTTACGCACAATTTGTGTGATATAACCTAACCACGATTAGGTAATCAGAACGATGCCTTAAGAGACGTTAGACGTGACATATTAATCTAGTGTCACTTTTCACGCACACTTTGCATAATATAACCTAACCATGCTTAGACAATCGGAACGACGCGTTAAAGAGACTTTAGATGCGACATACTAATCTAGCAATCCTTTTCACGCACGCTTTGCGTACTATAATCTAACCATGCTTAGGTAATCAGAACAAAGCAATAAAGAGAATTGTGACGCGACATAAGCATGGTAATCGAAACGACGTGCTAAAGAGACTCGAGACTCGCCATACTAATCTAGCGTCACTTTTAATGCACAGTTTGCGTAATATAACCTAACCATGCTTAGGTAATCGGAACGACGTGTTAAAGAGACTTGAGAGGCGACATAATAATCTAGCGTCACTTTTCACGCAAACTTTGCGTAATATAACCTAACCATGCTTAGGTAATCGGAACGACGCGTTAAAGAGACTTGAGATGCGACATACTTTGTAATATTTTACGCTTCAATAAAAATGCCTTGTTTCTAAACAACTCTCTTCTCCAATTTTCTATAAGTAAAGGATAGTTATATATGTTTGTTTCTCTTCATATTCAGCCAGAAAAGGCATAAGGGTATGCTCTTCACTTGCATCTCCTGAGGATCCTGTGAATCAAAACCTTGTGTCATAAAAATGGTAATGGAATAAATCTTAACAAATACTAAGAGGACATATGCCGGTTGATAAAATGCCCATGGTGAGGCTGTGATCCTGGCTAGTCATACATGTATCTGTTAAGGTTTATTCGTATCTCTAAATACGCAAAGTCTGCGTGAAAAGTGACGCTAGACTAGTATGTCACGTCTCAAGTCTCTGTAACGCGTCGTTTTGATTACCATGTTTATTTCGCATCAAAAGTCTGTTTAACGCGTCGTTGCGATTACCTAAGAATGGTTAGGTTATAATACACAAAGTGTGCGTGAAAAGGATCAATTGATTAGTATGTCGCGTCTCAAGTCTCTTTAACGCGTCGTTCCGATTGCCTAAGCATGGTTAGGTTATATTACGCAAAGTGTGCGTGAAAAGTGACGCTAGATTAGTATGTCCAGTTTCAAGTCTCTTTAACGTGTCGTTCCGATTACCTAAGCATGGTTAGGTTATATTACGCAAAGTGTGGGTAAAACGTCACGCTAGTATGTCGCGTCTCAAGGCTCTTTAATGCTTCGTTCCGATTACCTAAGCATGGTTAGGTTACATTATGCAAAGTTGGCGTGAAAAGTGACGCTAGATTAGTATGTCGCGTCTCAAGTCTCTTTAATACATCGTTCCGATTACCTAAGCATGATTAAGTTATATTATGCAAAGTGTGTGTAACAAGTGACGTTAGATTAGTATGTCGCATCTCAAATCTCTTTAATGCGTCGTTCCGATTACCTAAGCAAGGTTAGGTTATATTACGCAAAGTGTGCGTAAAAAGTGACGCTAGAATAATATGTTTCGTCTCAAGTCTCTTTAACGCGTCGTTTCGATTACCATGCTTATCTCGCGTCATAATTCCCTTTAACGCGTTGTTCCGATTACCTAAGCATGGTTAGGTTATATTACGCAAAGTGTGCGTGAAAAGTGACGTTAGATTAGTATGTCGCGTCACAAGTCCCTCTAATGCGTCGTTCCGATTTCCTAAGCATGGTTAGGTTGTATTACGCAAAGTGTGCATAAAAAATGACACTAGATGTCGCGTCTTAAGTCTCTCTAACGCGTCGTTCCGATTTCCTAAGAATGATTATGTTATATTACGGAAAATGTGCGTAAAAATAGTAACGCTAGATTAAAATTGCGTGTCTCAAGTCTCTTTAATGCGTCGTTTCGATTACCATGTTTATGTCAAGTCACAAGTCTTTTTAACGCATTGTTCCAATTACCTAAGCATGGTTATGTTATATTACGCAAAGTGTGCGTGAAAAATGACAATAGATTGGTATGTCGCGTCTCAAGTCTTATATTATGCAAGGTGTGCGTGAAAAGTGACGCTAGATTAGTATGTTGCGTCTCAAGGCTCTTTAATGCGTCGTTCCGATTACCTAAGTGGTGTTAGGTTATATTATGCAAAGTTTGCGTGAAAAGTGATGCTAGATTAGTATGTCGCGTCTAAAGTCTCTTTAACGCGTTGTTTTGATTACCATGCTTATGTCGCGTCACAACCTCTAACGCGTCGTTCAAATTATCTAAGCACGGTTAAGTTATAGTACGCAAAATGTGCGTGAAAAGTAACCATAGATTAGTATGTCGCGTCTCAAGTCTCTTTAACGCGTCTTTTCGATTACCTAAGCATGTTTCGGGTATATTACAAAAAGTGTGCGTGAAAAGTGGCAATAGATTAGTATGTCGCGTATGAAGTCTATTTAACGCGTCGTTCCGATTACCTAAGCATGGTTAGGTTATTTTACGCAAAGTGTGCGTAAAACATGATGGTAGATTAGTTTGTCGCGTCCCAATTCTCTTTAACACGTTTTTTCGATTACTTAAGCATGCTTAGGTTATATTACGCAAAGTTTGCGTGAAAAGTGACGCTAGATTAGTATGTCGCGTCTTAAGTCTCTTAAACGCGTCGTTCCGATTACCTAAGAATTGTTAAATTATATTACACAAAGTGTGCGTAAAATGTGACGCTAGATTAGTATGGCGCGTCTCAAGTCTCTTTAACGTTGTTCGATTACCATTCTTATGTCGCGTCACAAGTCTCTCTAACGTGTCATTCCGATTACCTAAGCATGGTTAGGTAATATTACGCAAAGTGTGCGTAAAAAGTGACGCTAGATTAGTATGTCGCGTCACAAGTCTCTCTAACGCGTCGTTCCGATTACCTAAGCATGGTTAGGTAAAACCAAATGTTTCCCCATTTTAGCGATTTAAGCCAAACGTTTACCAGCGTTATGAAACAAAGCCAAACATTTACAAACGTTAAGAAACAAATCCAAACGTCTCACTTTTTTTGCGATTTAAGCCAAACGTTTACAAACGTTACGAAAAAAATCCAAACATTTCACCTTTTTAGCAATTTAAGCCAAACGTTTACAAACATTACGGAACAAAACCAAACGTTTCACATTTTTAGCGATTTAAGCAGAACGTTTATAAACGTTACGAAACAAATCCAACCGTTTCACATTTTTAGCGATTTAAGCCAAATACGAAACAAATCCAATCCAAACGTATCCCCATTTTAGCGATATAAGCCAAAGGTTTACAAACGTTACGAAACAAATCCAAACGTTTCACCTTTTCAGTGATATAAGCCAAACGTTTACAAACTTTACGAAACAAATCCAAACGTTTCCCCTTTTTAGCGATTTAAGCCAAACGTTTACAAACGTTACGAAACAAATCCAAACGTTTCACCTTTTTAGCGATATAAGCCAAATGTTTATAAATGTTATGAAACGAATCCAAACGTTTCACCTTTTTAGCGATTTAAGTCAAACGTTTACAAACATTGCAAAACAAATCCAAGCGTTTCACCTTTTTTGCGATTTAAGACAAGCGTTTACAAAAATTACGAAACAAATCCAAACATTACCCATTTTTAGCAATTTAAGCCAAACGTTTCCTAACGTTACGAAACAAATCCAAAAGTTTCCCCATTTTCGCGATTTAAGCCAAACGTTTACAAACATTACAATATAAAGCCAAACGTTTCCCCTTTAGGTTACAAAACAAATCCAAACGTTTCCACTTTTTTGCGATTTATGCCAAACGTTTACAAACATTACAGAACAAAACCAAACGTTTCACATTTTTAGCAATTTATGACAAACGTTTACAAATGCTAGGGAACAAATCCAAATGTTTCATCTTTTTAGCAATTTAAGGCAAACGATTACAAACTTAACAAAACAAATTTAAGCCGAACGTTTACAAACGTTACGAAGCAAAACTAAACGTTTCCCCTTTTTAGCAATTTAAGCCAAACGTTTACAAACATGGTTATCGAAACGACGCGTTAAAGAGACTTGAGACGTGACATACTAATCTAGCGTCACTTTTCATGCACACGTTGCGTAATATAATGCTTAAGTAATCGGAACGACGCGTTAAATAGACTTCAAATGCGACATACTAATCTAGCGTCACTTTTCATGCACACATAGATTAATATAATCTAACCATGTTTGTATAATCGGAACGACGCATTAAAGAGACTTGAGACGCAACATATTAATTTAGCGTCACTTTTCACGCACTATTTGCGGAATATTTCCTAACCATGCTTTGGTAATCGGAACGATGCGTTATAGAGACTTTTGACGCGACATAAGCATGGTAATCGAAAAGGACGCGTTAAAAGAGACATGAGACACGGCATACTAATCTAGCGTCAGTTTTTACGCACACTTTGCGTAATGTAACCTATCCATGCTTAGGTAATCGGAACGACGCTATAAAGAGACTTGTGATGCGACATACTAATCTAGCGGCACTTTTAACGTGCACTAGTCGTATTATAACCTAACCAAGCTTAGGTAATCGAAACAACACGTTATAAACACTTAAGACACGGCATACTAATCTAGCGTCGTCATTACACGCAAAATTGGAACGACGGGTTAAAGAAACTTGAGATGCGACATACAAATCTATTGTCACTTTTCATGCACACTTTGCGTACTATAACCTAACAATGCTTAGGTAATCGGAACGACGCGTTAGAGAGACTTGTGCCGCAACAAACTAATCTTGCATCACTCTTCACGCATAATTTGCATAATTTAACATAACCATGCTTAGGTAATCGAATCGACGCGTTAAAGAGACTTGTGACGCGACACGCTAATCTAGCGGCATTTTAACGCGCACTTGGCGTAATAATAACCAAACCATGCTTAGGTAATCGGAACGACGAGTTAAAGAGACTTGTGCTGCGACATACTAATCTAGCGGCACTGTTAATGCGCACTTGGTGTAACATAACCTAACCATGCTTAGGTAATTGGAATGACACGTTAAAGGGACTTAAGACGTGGCATACTAATCTACAGCCACTTTTCACGCACACTCTGTGTAATATAACCTAACCAAGCTTAGGTAATCGGAACGACGCGTTAGAGAGACTTGTGATGGGACATACTAATTTTGTGTCACTTTTCACGCACACTTTGCGTAATATGACCTAACCATGCTTAGGTAATCGGAACGATGCGTTAAAGAGACTTGGAACGCGACATACTAATCCATTGTGACTTTTCACGCACACTTTACGTAATATAACCTAACCATGCTTAGGTATTCGGAAAGACGCGTTAGAGAGACTTGTGACGCGACATACTAATCTAGCGTCGCGCTTTTCACACACACTTTGCGTAATATAACATAATCATGCTTAGGTAATTGGAACAACGAGTTTTAGAGTCTTGAGAAGCGACATACTAAATCTAGTGGCACTTTTAACGCGCACTTGACGTAATATAACCTAACCATACTTGGGTAATCGGAACGACGCATTCAAGAGACTTGAGACGCGACATACTAATCTATTGTCACTTTTCACGCACACTTTGCGTAATATAACCTAACCATGCTTAGGTAATCGGAACGAAGCGTTAGAGAAACTTGTGATGCGACATACTAATCTAGTGTCACTTTTCACGCACACTCTGCGTAATATAAGCTAACCATGCTTACGTAATCAAAACGACGCGTTAGAGAGACTTCTGCGCAACATACTAAT
Organism: Mercurialis annua; assembly: GCF_937616625.2. Lineage (NCBI taxonomy): Eukaryota > Viridiplantae > Streptophyta > Magnoliopsida > Malpighiales > Euphorbiaceae > Mercurialis > Mercurialis annua. Next base: position 22,030,978 of record NC_065577.1, on the reverse strand, counting down.
CTAGCGTCACTTATTACGCACACTTTGCGTAATATAACCTAACCATGCTTAGTTAATCGGAACGACGCGTTAAAGACTTGTGACGCGACATAAGAATGGTAATTTAAACGACGCGATAAGGAGACTAGAGACGCGACATACTTGTCTAGCGCCCTTTTTCACGCAGACTTTGTGTACTATCGAGACTACATGAATCGTTGAAGAATCGACATAGGTAGTCTTCTTAGGATTACTAAATGCGTGCTTGCATTACTAAATGATACGACGATCCATTTGTTATTGATATGATCAATTTCTGGATCTAGATTGTAGGAATTTCAATTTTGAATTGAAATATACGATCCGGACCCTCGCGTTCCGCTGCGCCAACACTGTTGGCACTTTTAAGTCGCACTTTAACCTAACCATGCTTAGGTAATCGGAACGACGCATTAGAGAGAGACTTGTGATGCGACATACTAATCCAGCATCACTTTTAATGCACACTTTGCGTAATACAACCTAACAATGCTTAGGTAATCGAAACGATGCGTTAGAGAGACATGTGATGCGACATACTAATATAACGTCACTTTTCACGCACACTTTGCGTAATATAACCTAACCATGCTTAGGTAATCGGAACGACGCTTTACAGAGACTTGTGACGCGACATACTAATCTAGCGACACTTTTAAGGCGCACTTGGCGTAATATAACCTAACCGTGCTTAGGTAATCGGAACGACGCGTTAAAGAGACTTGTGAGGCGACATACTCATCTAGCGTCACTTTTCATACACACTTTGCGTAATATAACCTAACCGTGCTTAGGTAATCAAAACAACTCGTTAAAGATACTTGTGACGCGACATACTAATCTAGCGGCACTATTAACGCGCACTTGGCGTAATATAACCAAACCATGCTTAGGTAATCATAACGACGCGTTAAAGAGACTTGAGACTCGTCATAATAATCTAGCGTCACTATTCACGCACTCTTTGCATAATATAACCTAACAAGCTAGGAAGTTGGAATGACGCGTAAAAGAGACTTGAGACACGACTTTCTAATCTATTGTCACTTTTCACGAACACTTTGCGGGATATAACCTAACCATGCTTAGGTAATCGGAACGACGCATTAGAGAGACTTCTGACACGACATACTAATCTAGGAAAACATTTTATGCACACTTAGCGTAATATAACCTAACCATGCACAGGTAATTGTAACGACGCGTAAGAGAGAACTGTGACGCGACATAAGCATGGTAATCAAAATGACGCCTTAAAGAGACTTGAGACGCGCCATACTAATCTAGCGTCACTTTTCACGCACACTTTGCATAATATAACCTAACCATGCTTAGGTAATCTGAACGACGCGTTAAAGACACTTGAGACACGACATACTAATCTAGCGTTAGTTTTTATGAACACTTTGCATAATATAACGTAACCATGCTTAGATAATTGGAACGACGCGTTAAAAAGACTTGTGACACGACATACTAATCTACCGGTACTTTTAATACGCACTTGGCATAATATAGCCGAATTGTGCTTAAGTAATCGGAACGACGCGTTAAAGAGACGTATGACGGGACATACTAATCTAGTGTCACTATTGACGCACTCTTTGCGTAATATAACCTAACCATGCTTAGGTAGTCGGAAAGATGCTTTAAAGTGACTTGAGACGCGACATACTAATCTATCGTCACTTTTCACGCAGACTTTGCGTAATATAACCTAACCATGCTTAGTTAATTAGAACGATGCATTAAAGATACTTGAGATGCGACATACTAATCTAGCGTCAGTTTTCACGCATACTTTGCGTAATATAACCTAACCATGCCTAGGTAATCGGAACGACGAGTTAATGAGACTTGTGACGCGACATACTAATCTAGCAGCACTTTTAAAGCGCACTTGGCGTAACATAACCTAACCATGCTTAGGCAATCGGAACGACGCGTTAAAGAGACTTGAGATGCGATATACTAATCTACTGTCACTTTCCACGCACACTTTGCATAATATAACCTAACCATGCTTAGGTAATCAGAACGACGCGTTAGAGAGACTTGTGACGTGACATACAAATCTAGTGTCACTTTTGACGCACACTTTGCCTTGGAACTACGCGGTAGAGAGACTTGTGACGCGAAATAAGCATGGTAATAGAAATGACGCGTTAAAGAGACCTGAGACGCGAGATACTAATCTGGTGTCCCTTTTCACGCACATTTTGCGAAATATAACCTAACCATGATTATGTAATCAAAACGACGCGTTAGAGAGACTTCTGACGCAACTTACTATTCTAGCGTCACTTTTCACCCAAACTTTTCGTGATATACCCTAACCATGGATATGTAATCGAAACGACGAGTTAGAGAGACTTCTGACGTAAGATAAGCATGGTAATCAAAATGACGCGTTAAAGAGACTTGAGATGCGACATACTAATCTAGAGTCACTTTTCACGCACACTTTGCGTTATATAACATAATTATAATTAGGTAATCGGAACGACGCGTTAGAGGGACTTGTGACGCTACATACTAATCTAGCGTCACTTTTCACGCAAACTTTGCGTAATATAACCTAACTATGCTTAGGTAATAGGTATAACATGTTCGAGATACTTGTGACGCGACATACTAATCTAGCGTCACTTTTTACACGCACTTTGCGTGATATAACCTAACCATGCTTAGGTAATCGAAACGATGCGTTACAGAGATTTCTGACGCGACATACATATCTAGCGTCACTTTTCACGCACACTTTGCGTAATATAACCTAACCATGCTTAGTTAATCGGAACGACACATTAGAGAGACTTGTGACGTGCCATAAACATGGTAATCGAAACGACGCGTTATAAAGACTTGAGACGCGCCATGCTAATCTAGCGTCACTTTATACGCACACTTGGCGTAATATAACCTAACCATGCTTAGATAATTAGAACGACGCGTTAAATACACTTGAGACGCGACATACTAATCTAGCCTCACTTTTCACGCACACATTGCGTGAGATAACCAAACCATGCTTAGGTAATCGGAAAGACGCATTAAAGAGATTTGAGATGCGACATACTAATCTAGCGTAACTTTTTATGCACACTTTACGTAATATAACCTAACCATGCTTAGGTAATCGGAATGACGCGATAAAGAGACTTGAGACGTGCCATACTAATCTATTGTCACTTGTCACGCACATATTGCGTAATATAGCCTTTCCATGCTTACGTAATCCGAACGACGCGTTAAAGAGCCTTGAGACGTGACATACTAATCTAGCGTCACTTTTCAAGCACACTTTTTGTAATATAACCTAATTATACTTAGGTAATCGGATCGACGCGTTAAAGTGACTTGAGATACGACATACTAATCTATTGTCACTTCTCACGCACACTTTCCGTAATATAACCTAACCATGCTTTGGTTATCGAAACGTCGCGTTAGAGAGACTTGTAACGTGACATAAGCATGATAATTGAAATAGCGCATTAAAGAGACTTGAGACGTGACATACTAATCTAGCATCACTTTTACGCACACATTTTGTAAAATAACTTAACCATGCTTAAGTATTCGGAACGACGCGTTAAAGAGACTTGTGATACGATATACTAATCTAGCAACACTTTAAACGCGCACTTGGCGTAATATAACCTAACCATACTTAGGTAATCAGAATGACGCGTTAAAGAGACTTGAGACGTGACGTGCAAATCTATTGTCACTTTTCACGCACATTTTACGTAATATAACCTAACCATGCTTAGGTAATCAGAACGACGCTTTAGAGAGACTTGTGATGCGACATAAACATTGTAGTAGAAACGGCGCGTTAAAGAGACTTGAGATGCGACATACAAATATATTGTCACTTTTCAAGCACACTTTGCGTAATATAACCTAACCATGGTTAGGTAATCAGAACGACGCATTAAAGAGACTTGAGAAGCGATATACTAATCTAGCGTCACTTTTCATGCACACTTAGCATAATATAAGCTAACCATGCTTATGTAATCGGAACTACGCGTTAAAGAGATTTAAGACGCGACATCAATTTTCACGCACACTTTGCTTAATATAATCTAACCATGCTTAGTTAATCGGAATGACGCGTTATATAGACTTGTGACGCGGCATACTAATCTAGCATCACTTTTCACACACACTTTGCGTAATATAACCTAACCATGCTTAGGTTATCGGAAGAGCGCATTAAAGAGACTTGTGACGCGACGACCTCGCTATGTAATTATGTGTACAAGAAAGATGAAAAAATTCTTGCGAATAGGCTATGCAACCGAAAGTCATAAGTTTTATTGAATCAGATGGCGTTCGTTAAAAGAGGAGGGATAGTTTAAATATTTTGCTATCTTATTGAAATTTTGAGGTTTGAAAATGCTCGACTAAAAGGTACGTAGTTGCTCGAACGAAAGGGTCGATGGAATGGAGCTCGAACCAAAAAATTCTATTGATTCCGTTCAGCGAAAGGTAAGGTGTCCTTCTATCACGAGTTTAATACCCCTAGGGATCATCCAGGTCAATTTGCGTGAGTTTTGCTGTTCATACATGAGCCATAGACGCAAGCTGCTAGGCTCATTATAGGGAATACTCTAACCCTGGGAACCGGGGCTTGGCCATCCTTCGTTTTCGGTCTACGTTTCAGCAAAGTTTGTCCGTCGACAGCTGAATCTTTCGATCTGGTTCGATTCATGGTCGCATCTGCAACCCCCACCCCCCCTCTCGGGGTTCTAAGAAGGAGGGCGCTTCGCACCTTTAGAGGTAAAAAATGCTCCTAACTTTGGACAGAGAGTGATTTCCGACTTTAGGGCCTTTTCTCTTAAAGAAGGTGTTCTGGGGGGAGGTTGAATCATTAGTAAAGATATCCGCGCACAGTAAATCTGATCAATAGCTTGCAATCAGATAAAGGAAAAGTAAGATATTTGAGGAAGAAGACGAACAGGATTCCACTGCACATTCATAGGCTGTTAGGGGGGTTGTTGATGGAATTTCTCAATTCCTTTCCAGTTTTATCTGTTGCAAATTCGAATTTGAGTATAAACGTCTCTTTATTCTATTCCTCCGTTCATACGTATTTCATAGATTTCATATCTATGGAGTTAGATAAAATTTTATGTGATTCTGTAAACAGAATATAAAGTCCATTGTTCCTAGATTGATCCATCTAATTGGAATGAAGAACGATCCAATAGTGGGCTCATCATGAATTAGGTCGGGGTGGCTGGTGGTTTCGGGATCCCGTAGAAAATGCTTCTTTTATGCCTCGGGTATTAGCCACAGCTCCCTCCTCTTTTAACGAACGCCATCTGGTTCAATAAAACTTATGATTTCGGTTGCATATCCTATTCGCAAGAATTTTTTCATTTTTCTTGTGCACATAATTGCATAGCGAGGCCGATAAAGATCGAAGGAATCGCTAACTTCCCGCTTCGGAATAAGTGTGATAAACGTAGAATTTCTCGATTTGAGGATCTGTCCTGCGCAAGAAAAGCACTTCGAATTGTTGATTCATCACCAGAAATGGCTTAGAACCAATAGTTCATTATCTAATGGATTTTTCCGTTCGAATACTCTTCTTCTATCTATGAGCAAGACTCTATCCAGATCTCCCCAGCATCCAAGTCATCAAAATTTGCCAGGCGAGGCCCCCACCACACTTAATGATGAACTTTGCGCCGGTCAAGCCACGCCTGAATGGAATTCATATCTCCTTCGTCTGGTCGAGAAGGGACTGTTCTCGCTTGCCCTTAGTCCGTCTAGCGCCTTACAACCGCAGGGGCTTCCAGCAGTGATAGTAGAACTAACCAGACTAACCAGATGGGCCGCCCAAACCCTAGAGCTGACATTTAAATCGGAAATCAACGTCGGATCCCGGCTATCCGAAAAACGTAGACTGAAGCGGAGGATCACGAAATGCAACACAACAAGGGGCACAAATAGCTATATTAAATAGGAATTGCCTTTATACGATTTCCAACAACATATTAATATCATTACAAATCTAGGGTCACTTTTCACGCATACTTTGGGTAATATAACCTAATCATGCTTAGGTTATCGGAACGGCGCGTTGAAGAGACCTGTGACGCAACATACAAATCTAGCGTCACTTTTCACGCACACTTTCCGTAATATAACCTAAGCTTGGGTGATCAGAACGACGCGTTGATCTGACTTAAGACGCAACATACTAATCTAGCAGTACTATTCATGCACACTTTCCGTAAAATAACCTAACCACGCTTAGGTAATCAAAACGACGCGTTAAAGAGACTTAAGACGCGACATACAAATTTAACGTAACTTTTCACGCACATTTTGTGTAATATAAGCTAACCATGCTTACATAATCAGAACGACGCGTTAAAAGGACTCGAGACACGACATACTAATTTAAAGTCACTTTTCACGCACACTTTGCGTAATATAACCTAACCATGCTTAGGTAATTAGAACGACGCATTAGAGAGACTTATAACGTGACATAAGCATGGTAATCAAAACAACTCGTTAAAGAGACTTGAGACGCGCCATACTAATCAAGCGTCACTTTTTATCCACACTTTGCGTAATATAACCGAACCATGCTTAGGTAATCGAAACGACGCGTTAAAGAGATTTGTGATGCGGCATACTAATCTTGCGATACTTTTAACGCGCACTTGGCGTAATATAACCTAACCATGCTTCGGCAATCGGAACGACGCGTTAAAGAAACTTGGGATGCGACATACTAATCTAGCGTCACTATTCACGCACTCTTTGCATAATAGAAATTAACCACGCTTAGGTAATCGGAACGACGCGTTAAAGAGACTTGAGATGCGACATACTAATCTATTTTCACTTTTCACGCACACTTTGCGTATTAAAACCTAACCATGCTCAGGTAATCGGCATGACGTGCTAGAGAGACTTGCGATGCAACATAATTATGGAAATTGAAACGACGCATTAAAGAGACTTGAGACGCGACATACTAATCTAGCGTCACTTTTCATGCACACTTTGTGTAATATAACCTAACCATGCATATTTAATTGCAACGACGCGTTAGAGAGACTTGTGACGTGACATACTAATCTAGCGTCACTTTTCAGGCACATTTTGCGTAATATAACCTAAACATGCTTAGGTAATCGGAACGAAGCGTTAGAGAAACTTGTGATGCGACATACTAATCAAGCGTCACTTTTCACGCACAGTCTGCGTAAATAAGCTAACCATGCTTAGGTAATCGGAACGACGCGTTAGAGAGACTTGCGCGAGACATATTAATCTAGCGTCACTTATCACGCACACTTTGCGTAATATAACCTAACCCTGCTTAGATAATCGGAACAACGCGTTAGAGAGACTTGGGACGCGACATAAGCATGGTAATTGAAACGACTCGTTAGAGAGACTTGCAACGCGACATACTTAATCTAGCTTCACTTTTTACGCACACTTTGCGTAATATAACCTAACCATGCCTAGGTAATTAGAACGATCGTAAAAGCGACTTGTGACTCGACATACAAATCTAGCATCCCTTTTCACGCACACTTTGCGTAATAAAACCTAACCATGCTTAGATAATCGGAACGACACTTTAAAGTGACTTGAGACGCGACATACTTATCTATCGTCACTTTTCACGCACACATTGCATAATATAACCTAACCATGATTAGGTAATTTAAACAACGCGTTAGAGAGACTTGTGACACGACATGCTAATCTAGCGTCACTTTTAAAACACACTTTGCGTAACATAACCTAACCATGCTTAGATAATCGGCACGACAAGTTAAAGAAACTTGAGACACGACATACTAATCTAGCGTCACTTTTCATGCAGACTTAGCGTAATATAAGCTAACCACACTTTTGTAATCAGAACTACGCGTCAAAGAAACTTGAGAGGCGACATACTAAAGTAGCGTCACTTTTCACGCACGCAAAATATAACCTAACCATGCTTAGGTAATCGGAATGACGCGTTAGAGAGACCTGTGACGCGACATACTAATCTAGCGTAACTTTTCATTCACACTTTGCGTAATATGACCTAACCATGCTTAGGTAGTCGGAACGACGCGTTTGACAGACTTGTGAGACATACTAATCTAGTGTCACTTTTCACACACACTTTGCGTAATATAACCTAACCATGCTTAGGTAATCGGAACGGCGCGCTAGTGAGACTTGTGACACGACATACAAATCTAGCGTCACTTTTCACGCACAGTTTTCGCAATATAATCTAACCATGCATAGGTAATCGGAACGATGCGTTAAAGATACCTAAGACTAATCTAGCGTCACCTTTCACACACACTTTGCGTAATATAACCTAACCATGCTTAGGCAATCGAAACGACGCGACATACTAATCTAGGGTCACTTTTCACGCACATCTTGCGTAAAATAACATAACCATGCATAGGTAATCGGAACACACGTCAAAGAGACTTGAGACGCGACATACAAACCCATCGTCACTTTTCACGCACAGTTTTCGTAAAATAACCTAACTATAGGTAATCATAACGACGCGTTAAAGAGACTTGAGACACGACATACTAATCTAGCGTCACTTTTCACGCACACTTTACGTAAAATAACCTAACAATAGGTAATTAGAACGATGCGTTAAAGAGACTTGAGATGCGACATACTAATCTATTGTCACTTTTCGCGAACACTGCGTAATATAACCTAACCATGCTTAGGTAGACTTGAGACGCGACATACTAATCTAGCGTTACTTATCACGCACACTTTCTGTAATATAACTTAACCATGCTTAGGTAATTGGAACGACGCGTTAAAGAGACTTGTGATGCAACATACTAATCGGAACACACGTTAAAGAGACTTGAGACACGACATACTGATCTAGCGTCTCTTTTCACGCACGCATTGCGTAATATAACCAAACCATGCTTAGGTAATCGGAACGACACGTTAAAGAGACTTGAGACACGACATACTAACCTAGCATTGTCACTTTTCACGCACACTTAGCGTATTATAAGCTAACCATTCTTAGGTAATCGGAACGACGCGTTAAAGAGACTTGAGACGCTACATACTAATGTATCATCACTTTTCACGCACACTTAGCGTAATATAACCTAACCATGCTTAGGTAATCGGAACGACACATTAAAGAGACTTGAGACACTACATACTAATCTAGCATCACTTTTCACGCACACTTTGTGTATTATAACCTAACCATGCTTAGGTAATCGGAACTACGCGTTAATGAGGCTTGAGCCGCGACATAGTAATCTAGCGTCACTTTTCACGCACACTTTGTGTAATATAACCTAACCATGCTTAGGAAATCAGAACACGCGTTGAAGAGACTTGAGACACGACATACTAATCTAGCGTCACTTTTCATGCAAACTTTGCATAATATAATCTAACCATGCTTAGGTAATTGGAACGACGCGTTAAAGAGACTTCAAACGCGACATACTAATCTAGCATCACTTTTCACGCACACATTGCGTAATATAACCTAATCATGCTTTGGTAATCGGAACGACGCGTTATAGAGACTTGGGAGGCGACATACTAATCTAGCGTCACTTTTCACGCACACTTTGTGTAATATAACCTAACCATGCTGAGGTAATCAGAACACGCGTAAAAGATACTTGATATGTGACATACTAATTTAGCATTACTTTTCACGCACACTTTGCGTAAAATACCTTAACCATGCTTAGGTAATCGGGACAACGCGTTAAAGAGACTTGAGACGCGACATACTAATTAATTGTGAGTTTTCACGCACACTTTGCATATTATAACCTAACCATGCTTCGGTAATCAAAACGACGTTTTTGAGACGATTGTTAAGCGACATAAGCATGGTAATCGAAACGACGCGTTGAAGAGACTTGAGACGCGACATACTAATCGACCATTACTATTCATTCACTTTATGCGTAATATAACCTAAGCATGCTTAGGAAATCGGAACGACGCACTAAAGAGACTTGAGACGCGACATACTGATCTAGTGTCACTTTTAACACACACTTTGCGTAATATAACCTAACCATGCTCAGGTAATCGGAACGACGGGTAAAAAAGGCTTGTGACTCGACAAAAAAATATAGCATCACTTTTCACGCACACTTTGCAGAATATAACCTAACCAGCTTAGGTAATCAGAACGAAGAGTTAGAGAGACCTGTGACGCGACATAAGCATGGTAATTGAAACGACAAGTCTATTGTCACTTTTCAAGCACACTTTGGTAAATATAACCTAACCATGCTTTGGTAATGGGAACGACCTGTAAAGGAGACTTGTGATGCGACATAAGCATAGTATAGTAATCGAAACTACGTGTTAAAGAGACTTGAGACACGACATACTAATCTATTGTCACTTTTCACGCACACTTTGCGCAATATAACCTAACCATGCTTTGGTAATCGGAACGATGCTTTAAAGAGACTTGAGACGCGACAACTAATCTAGTGTCACTTTTCAGGCACACTTTGCGTAATATAACCTAACCATGATTAGGTAATTTGAACGACTCGTTAGAGAGACTTGTGACGTGACATACTAATCTTGCATCCCTTTTCACGTAAACTTTGTGTAATTTAACTTAACTATGCTTAGGTAATCAGAACGACGCGTTAAAGAGACTTGTAACTCGACATACAAATCTAGCATCACTTTTCACGCACACTTTGCGTAATATAACCTAACCATTATTAGGTAATCGAAACGACAAATTAGAGAGACCTATGACGCGACATAAGCATAGTAATCCAAACGACACATTAAAGAGACTTGAGAGGCGCAATACTAATTTTGCGTCACTTTGTTCACTCACACTTAGCGTAATATAAGCTAACCATGCCTAGGTAATCGAACGACGCGTTAAAGAGACTTGAGACACGACATGTTAATCTAGAGTCACTTTTAATGCACACTTTGGGTAATATAACCTAACCATGATTAGGTAACCGTAACGACGCGTTAAAGAGACTTGAGATGCGACATAGTACTCTAGCGTCACTTTTCTCGCACACTTTGCGTAATATAATCTAACCATGCTTATGTAATCGGAACGATGCGTTCAAGAGACTTGAGACGAGTTATACTTATCTACCGTCACTTTTCACGCAGACTTTGCGTAATATAACCTAACCATGCTTAGGTAATAGGAACGACGCGTAAACAGACTTAAGATGCGACATACTAATCTAGCGTCACTTTTTACGCACACTTTGCGTATATAACCTAACCATGCTTAGGTAATCGGAACGAGGCATTAAAGAGACTTGGGACGCGACATACTAATCTAGCGTCACTTTTCACGCAAACTTTGCGTAATATAACATAACTATGTTGAGGTAATCGGAACACACGTTAAAGAGACTTGAGATACAACATACTAATTTTGCGTCACTTTTCACGTATACTTTGCGTAAAATACCCTAACCATGCTTAGGTAATCGGAACGACGCGTAAAAGAGACTTGAGACGCGACATACATCTACTGTCACTTTTCACGCCCACTTTGCGTTTGTATAAGCAAACCATAATTTGGTAATCGGAACGAAGCGTTAGAGAGACTTGTGACGCGACATAAGCATGGTAATCGTAACGACGCGTTAAATAGACTTGAAACGCGACATACAAATCAATTGTCGCTTTTCACACTTTGCGTAATATACCCTAACCATGCTTTGATAATCGGAACGACGCATTAAAGAGAATTGAGACGCGACATACTAATCTAGTGTCACTTATCACGCACACTTTGCGTAATATAAGCTAACCATGCTTAGGTAGTCGGGACGATGCATTAGAGAGACTTGTGACGCGACATACTAATCTAGCGTCACTTTTCACCCACACTTTGTGTAATATAACCTAACCATGCTTAGGTAACTGGAACGACGCGTTAAAGAGACTTGTAACTCGACATACAAATCTAGCATCACATTTCACAGACACTTTGCGTAATATAACCAAACCATGCTTAGGTAATCGGAATGACGAGTTAGAGAGATTTGTGACACAACATATGCATATAAATTGAAACGACGCATTAAAGAGACTTGAGAGGCGACATAATAATCTATTGTCACTTTTCACGCACACTTCGTATGATATAACCTAAACATGCTTAGGTAATCAGAACGACGCGTTAGAGACGCTTGTAACGCGACATAAGCATGGTAATTGAAACGACGCGTCAAAGAGACTTGAGACACAACATACTAAAATCTATAATCACTTTTCACGCACACTTTGCATAATATAACCTAAGCATGCTTTGGTAATCGGAACGACGCATTAAAGAGACTTGAGACGCGACATATTAATCTAGCGTCAGTTTTCATAAACACTTTGCGTAATATAACCTAACATGTTAGGTAATTTGAACAACACGTTAGAGAGACTTTTGACGCGACATACTAATCTAGCGTCGCTTTTCACGCACACTTTACGTAATATAACGTAACTATGCTTAGGTGATCGGAACGACGCGTTAGAGAGACTTGTGACGCGACATATTAATCTAGCGTCTCCTTTCACACAAACTTTGCGTAATATAACCTAACCATGCTTAGGTAATCGGAACGACGGGTTAAAGAGACTTGCGACTCGACATACAAATCTAGCATCACTTTTCACGCACACTTTGCATAATATAACCAAACCATGCTTAGGTAATTAGATCGATGAGTTAGAGAGACTTGAAACGCTACATAAGCATGGCAATTGAAACGACGCGTTAAAGAGACTTGAGACGCAACATACTAATCTATTCCCACTTTTCACGCACGCTTTGGTAAATAACCTAACCATTCTTAATTAATAGGAACGACGCGTTAAAGAGACTTGAGACACGATGAACTAATCTAGCGTCACATTTCACGCACACTTTGCGTGACATAACCTAACTATGCTCAGGTAATCGGAACACGCGTTAAAAAGACTTGAGACGCGACATAATAATCTATTGTGACTTTTCACGCACACTTTGCGTAATATAACCTAACCATGCTTAGGTAATCAGAACGATGCGTTAGAGACGCTTGTTACGCAACATAATCATGGTAATCGAAACAACGCGTTAAAGAGACTTGAAACGGGCCATATTTATCTAGCGTCACTTTTTATACACACTTTGGGTAATATAACCTAACAATACTTAGGTAATCGGAACGACGCGTTAAAGTGACTTGAGATGCGCCATACTAATTTAGCATCACTTTTTACGCACACTTCGCGTAATATAACCCAACCATGCTAAGGTACGCGGAACGACGTGTTAAAGAGACTTGAGATCCGACATACTAATCTAGCCTCACTTTTCTCGCACACTTTGCGTAATATAACCTAACCATGCTTAGATAATTGGAATGACGCATTAAAGAGACTTGAGACGCGACATACATTACTAGTATCAATTTTCATGCATACTTTGCGTAAAATTACCAAACCATGATTAGGTAATCAGAACACGCGTTGAAGAGACTTGAGACGCGACATACTAATCCAGCGTCAATTTTCACGCACACATTGTGTAAAATAACCTACCCATTCTTAGGTAATCGGAACGACGCGTTAAAGAGAATTGAGGCGCGACATACTAATCTATTGAGACTTTTCACGCACACTTTGCGTAATATAACCTAACCATGCTTAGGTAATCAGAATGGCGCGTTAGAGACACTTGTGACGGGACCTAAACATGGTAATCGAAACGACGCGTTTAAGGGACTTTAGATGCGACATACTAATCTAGCGTCACATTTCACGCAAACTTTGCAAAATTTAACCTAACCATGCTTATGTAATTGAGACGACGTGTTAAAGAGCCTTTAGACGTGACATAATCTAGCGTCACTTTTCACGCAAACTTTGCGTAGTATAATCTAATTATGCTTTGGTAATCAGAACACGCGTTAAAAAAACTTGACACGTGACAAACTAATTTAGCGTCACTTTTCACTCACACTTTGCGTAAAATACACAGAACGACGCGTTAGAGAGATGTGAGATGCAACAAACTAATCTATTGTGACTTTTCACGCACACTTTGCGTAATATAACCTAACCATGCTTAGTTAATTGGAACACAAATTAAAGGGACTTGAGACGCAACATACTTATCTGGCTAATAATCACCCATAGGGGCGCTAAACCCCCTGATGTTTAAAAAGGGGCGCTAAACCCCCTGATCTTTGTGGCGGCATAACGCGCCACACATATCTAGCGTCATGTTTTATGCACACTTTGCTTAATATAACCTAACCATAATTAGGTAATCAAAAAGACGCGTTAAAATGACTTAAGACACGCCATACTAATTTAACGTCACTTTTGACGCACACTTTGCGTAATACAACCTAGCCAAGCTTGGGTAATCGGAACGACGCGTTAAAGACACTTGAGATGCGACATACTAATCAAACACAACTTTCATGCACACTTTGCATAATATAAGCGAACCATGCTTAGGTAATCAGAACGATGCATTAGAGACGCTTGTTACGCGACATAAGACTGGTAATCGAAATGACGCGTTAAAGAGACTTGAGACGCGACATACTATTCTAGCGTCACTTTTCACGCACACTTTGCGTAACCTAACCATGATTAGGTTGCAGGAACGACGCGTTAGAGAGACTTGTGATGCGACATACTAATCTAGCGTCACTTTTCACGCACACTTTGCGTAATATAACCTAACCATGCTTAGGTAATAGGAACGACGCGTGAGAGACTTTTGACGCGACATAAGCATGGTAATCAACACGACACGTTAAAGAGACTTGAAACGCACCATACTAATCTAGCGTCATTATTTACACACACTTTGCGTAATATAACCTAACCATGCTTAGATAATCGGACCGACACGTTAAAGAGACTTGAGACGCGACATACTAATCTAGCGTCACTTTTTACTCACACTTTGGGTAATATAACCTAACAATGCCTTAGGTAATGGGAGCGATGCGTTAATGAGACTAGAGTCGCGACATACAAATATAGCGTCAATTTTCACGCACACTTTGCGTAATAACCTAACCATGCTTAGGCAATCGGAAAGACGCGTTAAAGAGACTAGAGATGCGACATACTAATCTATTGCTACTTATCACGCACACTTTGCGTAATAAAACCTTAACTTGCTTAGGTAATCGGAACGACGCGTCAGAGAGACTTGTGACGCGACATGGTAATTGAAACGACGCGTTAAAGAGACTTGAGATGCGACATACTAATCTAGCGTCACATTTCACGCAAACTTTGCAAAATTTAACCAAACCATGCTTAGGTAATCAGGACTACGCGTTAAAGAGCCTTAAGACGCGACATAGTCTAGCGTCACTTTTCACGCTCACCTCGCGTAATATAACCTAACCATGCTTTGGTAATCGGAACGACGCGTTAAAGAGACTTGTGCTGCGAGATAAGCATGGTAATCAAAACGACGCGTTAAAGAGATTTGAGACGAAACATATTAATCTAGCGTCACTTTTTACGCACACTTTGCGTAATATAACCTAACCATGCTTAGGTAATCGAAACGACGCAGTTAAAGAAACTTAAGACTGGACATACCAATATAGCATCACTTTTCACGCACACTTTTCATAATATAACCTAACCATGCTTAGGTAATCGGAACGACATGTTAGATAGACTTTTGACGCGACATAAGCCTGGTCGTCGAAACAACGCGTTAAAGCGACTTGAGACGCGCCATATTAATCTAACGTCACTTTTCACTCCAACTTTGCATAATATCACCTAAGCAAGCTTAGGTAAATGAGAATGACGCATTAAAGAGCCTTGAGACACGACATACTAATCTAGCGTCACTTTTTACGGATACCTTGCGTAGTATAACATAACCATGCTTAGGTAATCGGAATGACGCGTTAAAGAGACTTGAGAAGTGAGATACTAATCTAGCGTTACTTTTCTCTCACACTTTGCGTAAACCTAACCATTCTTAAGTAATAGGAATGACGCGTTAAAGAGACTTAAGACGCGACATACTAATCTAGCGTCACTTTTCATGCACTCCTTGCGTAATATAATGTAACCCATCTTAGGTAATCGGAACGACGCGTTAAAGAGTCTTGAGATGCGACATACTAATCTAGCGTCACTTTTTAAGGACATTTTTCATAATATAACCTAACCACGCTTAGGCAATCGGAAACGCGCCGTTCCGATAACCTAAGCATGATAAGGTTATATTACCCAAAGTATGCGTGAAAAGTGACCATAGATTTGTATGTCGCGTCACAAGTCTCTTTAATGCGCTCTTCCGATAACCTAAGCATGGTTAGGTTATATTACGCAAAGTGTGTGTGAAAAGTGACGCTAGATTAGTATGCCGCGTCACAAGTCTATATAACGCGTCGTTACGATTAACTAAGCATGGTTAGATTATATTAAGCAAAGTGTGCGTGAAAATTGACTCTAGATGTCGCGTATTAAGTCTCTTTAACGCGTAGTTTCGATTACCTAAGCATGGTTAGCTTATATTATGCTAAGTGTGCATGAAAAGTGACGCTAGATTAGTATATCGCTTCTCAAGTCTCTTTAATGCGTCGTTCCGATTACCTAACCATGGTTAGGTTATATTACGCAAAGTGTGCTTGAATAGTGATAATATATTTGTATGTCGCATCTCAAGTCTCTTTAACGCGCCGTTTCTATTACAATGCTTATGTCGCATCACAAGTCTCTCTAAAGCGTCGTTCTGATTAACTAAGCATGGTTAGGTTATATAACATAAAGTGTGCGTGGAAAGTGACAATAGATTTGCACGTCATTTCTCAAGTCTCTTTAACGCGTCATTCTGATTACCTAAGCATGGCTAGGTTATACTACGCCAAGTGCGCGTTTAAAGTGTTGCTAGATTAGTATATCGTATCATAAGTCTCTTTAACGTGTCATTCCGAATACCTAAGCATGGTTAAGTTATTTTACGAAATGTGTGCGTAAAAAGTGATGCTAGATTAGTATGTCACGTCTCAAGTCTCTTTAATGCACTATTTCAATAACCATGCATATGTCACGTTACAAGTTTCTTTAACGCGACGTTTCGATAACCAAAGCATGGTTAGGTTATATTACGGAAAGTGTGCGTGAGAAGTGACAATAGATTAGTATGTCGTATATCAAGTCACTTTAACGCGTCGATCCGATTACCTAAGCATGGTTAGGTTATATTACGAAAAGTGTGCGTGAAAAGCGACGCTAGATTAGTATGTCGCGTCTCAAGTCTCTTTAACGCGTCGTTCGGATTACGTATGCATGGTAAGGCTATATTACGCAATATGTGCGTGACAAGTGACGCTAGATTAGTATGGCACGTCTGAAGTCTCTTTAACGCGTCATTCCGATTACCTAAGCGTGGTTAGGTTATATTACGTAAAGTGTGCATAAAAAGTTACGCTAGATTAGTATGTCGCATCTCAAATCTCTTTAACGCGTCTTTCCGATGCGTGAAAAGTGAGGCTAGATTAGTATGTCGCGTCTCAAGTCTCTTTAACGCGTCGTTCCAATCATATAAGCATGGTTACGTTATATTACGCCAAGTGTGCGTATAAAGTGACGCTAGATTAGTATGGCGCGTAATAACGCGCCGTTTCGATTACCATGTTTATGTCACGTCACAAGTCTCTCTAATGTGTCGTTCCGATTAACAAAGCATGGTTAGGTTATATTACGCGAAGTGTGCGTGAAAAGTGACGCTAGATATGTATGTCGCGTCAGAAATCTCTGTAATGCATCGTTTCGATTACCTAAGCATGGTTAGGTTATATCACGCAAAGTGTATGTAAAAAGTGATGCTAGATTAGTATGTCGCGTCACAAGTCTCTCGAACATTTTGTACCTATTACCTACGCATAGTTAGCTTATATTACGCAAAGTGTGCGTGAAAAGTGACGCTAGATTAGTACGTCGCGTCACAAGTCTCTCTAACGCGACGTTCCGATTACCTAATTATAATTATGTTATATTACGCAAAGTGTGCGTGAAAAGTGACTCTAGATTAGTATGTCGCATCTCAAGTCTCTTTAACTCATTGTTCCGATTACCTAAGCATGGTTACGTTATATTACGCCAAGTGCACGTTAAAAGTGTCGCTAGATTAGTATGTCGCGTCACAACTCTCTTTAACGCGTCCTTCCGGTCTCCTAAGCATGGTGGTTATATTATAGTGTGCGTAAAAAGTGACGCTAGATTAATATGGCGCGTCTCAAGTCTCTTTAATGCGTCGTTTCGATTACCATGCTTATGTCACGTTACAAGTCTCTCAAACGCGTAGTTCCGATTACCTAAGCATGGTTAGGTAATATTACGCGAAGTGTGCGTGAAAATTGACAATAGATTAGTGTGACGTGTCTCAAGTCAATTTAACGCGTTGTTCCGATTACCTAAGCATAATTAGGTTATTTTACCCAATTGTGCGTGAAAAGTGATGCTAGATTAGTATGTCGCGTCTCAAGTCTCTTTAACGCGTCTTTCCTATTACCTAAGCATGGTTAGGTTATACTACGTAGAGTGTGTGTGAAAAGTGACGCTTGATTTGTATGTCGCGTCACAAGTCTCTTTAACGCGTCGTTCCGATTACCTAAGAATGGTTAGGTTATATTACGCAAAGTGTGTGTGAAAAGTGATACTCGATTAGTATATCGCGTAAAAAATCTCCCTAACGTGTCGTTCCGATTACCTAGCATGGTTAGGTTATATCACGAAAAGCGTGCGTGAAAAGTGACGCTAGATTAGTAAGTCGCGTCAGAAGTCTCTCTAACGCATCGTTCTGATTACCTAAGCATGGTTAGATTATATTACGCAAAGTGTGCATGAAAAATGACGCTAGATTAATATGTCGAATCTCAAGTCTCTTTAACGCGTCATTTCAATTACCATGCTTATCTTACGTCAGAAGTCTCTCTAACTCGTCGTTCTGATTACCTATCCATGGTTTGGGTATATCACGAAAAGTGTGGGTGAAAAATGACGCTAGAATAGTAAGTTGCGTCAGAAGTCTCTCTAACGCGTCGTTTTGATACATAAGCATGGTTAGGTTATATTTCGCAAAATTTGCGTGAAAAGGGACACCAGATCAGTATCTCGCGTCTCAGGTCTCTTTAACGCGTCATTTCTATTACCATGGTTATTTCGCGTCACAAGTCTCTCTGTCGCGTAGTTCCGAGGCAAAGTGTGCGTCAAAAGTGACACTAGATTAGTATGTCACGTCACAAGTCTCTCTAACGCGTCGTTCCGATTACCTATGCATGGTTAGGTTATATTATGCAAAGTGTGCGTGGAAAGTTATAGTAGATTAGTATGTCGCATCTCAAGTCTCTTTAACGCGTCGTTCCGATTACCTAAGCATGGTTAGGTTATGTTACGCCAAGTGCGCTTTAAAAGTGCTGCTAGATTAGTATGTCGCGTCACAAGTCTCTTTAACTCGTCGTTCCGATTACCTAGGCATGATTAGGTTATATTATGCAAAGTATGCGTGAAAACCGACGCTAGATTAGTATGTTGCGTCTCAAGTGTCTTTAATGCATCGTTCTGATTAACTAAGCATGGTTAGGTTATATTACGCAAAGTGTGCGTGAAAAGTGACGATAGATTAGTATGTCGCGTCTCAAGTCACCTTCAAGCATCATTCCGACTACCTAAGCATGGTTAGGTTATATTACGCAAAGAGTGCGTCCATAGTGACGCTAGATTAGTATGTCCCGTCTTACGTCTCTTTAACGCGTCGTTCCGATTACTTAAGCACAATTCGGTTATATTATGCCAAGTGCGCATTAAAAGTGTCGCTAGATTAGTATGTCGTGTCACAAGTCTTTTTAACGCATCGTTCCAATTATCTAAGCATGGTTACGTTATATTACGCAAAGTGTTCATGAAAAGTGACGCTTGATTTGTATGTCGCGTCACAAGTCTCTAACGCGTCGTACCGATTATCTAAGCATGGTTAGGTTATATTACGCAAAGTGTGTGTGAAAAGTGATGCTCGATTAGTATATCGCGTAAAACATCTCCCTAACGTGTCGTTCCGATTACCTAAGCATGGTTAGGTTATATCACGAAAAGCGTGCGTGAAAAGTGACGCTAGATTAGTAAGTCGCGTCAGAAGTCTCTCTAACGCATCGTTCTGATTACCTAAGCATGGTTAGATTATATTACGCAAAGTGTGCATGAAAAATGACGCTAGATTAATATGTCGCATCTCAAGTCTCTTTAACGCGTCATTTCAATTACCATGCTTATCTTACGTCAGAAGTCTCTCTAACTCGTCGTTCTGATTACCTATCATCCATGGTTTGGGTATATCACGAAAAGTGTGGGTGAAAAATGACGCTAGAATAGTAAGTTGCGTCAGAAGACTCTCTAACGCGTCGTTTTGATACATAAGCATGGTTAGGTTATATTTCGCAAAATTTGCGTGAAAAGGGACACCAGATTAGTATCTCGCGTCTCAGGTCTCTTTAACGCGTCATTTCTATTACCATGGTTATTTCGCGTCACAAGTCTCTCTGTCGCGTAGTTCCGAGGCAAAGTGTGCGTCAAAAGTGACACTAGATTAGTATGTCACGTCACAAGTCTCTCTAACGCGTCGTTCCGATTACCTATGCATGGTTAGGTTATATTATGCAAAGTGTGCGTGGAAAGTGATAGTAGATTAGTATGTCGCATCTCAAGTCTCTTTAACGCGTCGTTCCGATTACCTAAGCATGGTTAGGTTATGTTACGCCAAGTGCGCTTTAAAAGTGCTGCTAGATTAGTATGTCGCGTCACAAGTCTCTTTAACTCGTCGTTCCGATTACCTAGGCATGGTTAGGTTATATTATGCAAAGTATGCGTGAAAACCGACGCTAGATTAGTATGTTGCGTCTCAAGTGTCTTTAATGCATCGTTCTGATTAACTAAGCATGGTTAGGTTATATTACGCAAAGTGTGCGTGAAAAGTGACGATAGATTAGTATGTCGCGTCTCAAGTCACCTTCAAGCATCATTCCGACTACCTAAGCATGGTTAGGTTATATTACGCAAAGAGTGCGTCCATAGTGACGCTAGATTAGTATGTCCCGTCTTACGTCTCTTTAACGCGTCGTTCCGATTACTTAAGCACAATTCGGTTATATTATGCCAAGTGCGCATTAAAAGTGTCGCTAGATTAGTATGTCGTGTCACAAGTCTTTTTAACGCGTCATTCCAATTATCTAAGCATGGTTACATTATATTACGCAAAGTGTTCATGAAAAGTGACGCTTGATTTGTATGTCGCGTCACAAGTCTCTAACGCGTCGTACCGATTATCTAAGCATGGTTTGGTTATATTACGCAAAGTGTGTGTGAAAAGTGATGCTCGATTAGTATATCGCGTAAAACATCTCCCTAACGTGTCGTTCCGATTACCTAAGCATGGTTAGGTTATATCACGAAAAGCGTGCGTGAAAAGTGACGCTAGATTAGTAAGTCGCGTCAGAAGTCTCTCTAACGCATCGTTCTGATTACCTAAGCATGGTTAGATTATATTACGCAAAGTGTGCATGAAAAATGACGCTAGATTAATATGTCGCATCTCAAGTCTCTTTAACGCGTCATTTCAATTACCATGCTTATCTTACGTCAGAAGTCTCTCTAACTCGTCGTTCTGATTACCTATCCATGGTTTGGGTATATCACGAAAAGTGTGGGTGAAAAATGACGCTAGAATAGTAAGTTGCGTCAGAAGTCTCTCTAACGCGTCGTTTTGATACATAAGCATGGTAAGGTTATATTTCGCAAAATGTGCGTGAAAAGGGACACCAGATTAGTATCTCGCGTCTCAGGTCTCTTTAACGCGTCATTTCTATTACCATGGTTATTTCGCGTCACAAGTCTCTCTGTCGCGTAGTTCCGAGGCAAAGTGTGCGTCAAAAGTGACACTAGATTAGTATGTCACGTCACAAGTCTCTCAAACGCGTCGTTCCGATTACCTATGCATGGTTAGGTTATATTATGCAAAGTGTGCGTGGAAAGTGATAGTAGATTAGTATGTCGCATCTCAAGTCTCTTTAACGCGTCGTTCCGATTACCTAGGCATGGTTAGGTTATGTTACGCCAAGTGCGCTTTAAAAGTGCTCCTAGATTAGTATATCGCGTCACAAGTCTCTTTAACTCGTCGTTCCGATTACCTAGGCATGGTTAGGTTATATTATGCAAAGTATGCGTGAAAACCGACGCTAGATTAGTATGTTGCGTCTCAAGTGTCTTTAATGCATCGTTCTGATTAACTAAGCATGGTTAGGTTATATTACGCAAAGTGTGCGTGAAAAGTGACGATAGATTAGTATGTCGCGTCTCAAGTCACCTTAAAGCATCATTCCGACTACCTAAGCATGGTTAGGTTATATTACGCAAAGAGTGCGTCAATAGTGACGCTAGATTAGTATGTCCCGTCTTACGTCTCTTTAACGCGTCGTTCCGATTACTTAAGCACAATTCGGTTATATTATGCCAAGTGCGCATTAAAAGTGCCGCTAGATTAGTATGTCGTGTCACAAGTCTTTTTAACGCGTCGTTCCAATTATCTAAGCATGGTTACGTTATATTACACAAAGTGTTCATGAAAACTAACGCTAGATTAGTATGTCGCATCACAAGTCTCTAACGCGTCGTTCCGATTATCTAAGCATGGTTAGGTTATATTACGCAAAGTGTGCGTAATAAGTGACGCTAGATTAGTATGTTGCGCACAAGTCTCTCTAACGCGTCGTTCCGATTACGTAAGCATGGTTAGCTTATATTACGCAGAGTGTGCGTGAAAAGTGACGCTAGATTAGTATGTCGCATCACAAGTTTCTCTAACGCTTCGTTCCGATTACCTAAGCATGGTTAGGTTATATTATGCAAAGTGTGAGTGAAAAGTGACAATAGATTAGTATGTCGCGTCTCAAGTCTCTTGAATGCGTCGTTCCGATTACCCAAGTATGGTTAGATTATATTACGTCAAGTGCGCGTTAAAAGTGCCACTAGATTTAGTATGTCGCTTCTCAAGACTCTTAAACTCGTTGTTCCAATTACCTAAGCATGATTAAGTTATATTACGCAAAGTGTGAGTGAAAAGCGCGACGCTAGATTAGTATGTCGCGTCACAAGTCTCTCTAACGCGACTTTCCGATTACCTAAGCATGGTTAGGTTATATTACGTAAAGTGTGCGTGAAAAGTCACAATGGATTTATTTAACGCGTCGTTTCGATTACACTTATAGTTAGGTTATATTACGCAAAGAGTGCGTGAAAAGTGACGCTAGATTAGTATTTCGCGTCTCAAGTTTCTTTATTGCATCGTTCCGATTACCACTGAATGGTTTGGTTATATTACACAAAGTTTTCGAGAAAAGTTACGCTAGATTAGTATTCTCAAGGCTCTTTAATAGGTCGTTGCGATTACGTAAGCATGGATAGGTTATATTATGCAAAGTTTGCGTGAAAAGTGACGCTACATTAGTATGTCGCGTCTCAAGTCTCTTTAATGCGCCATTGCGATTACCTAAGCATGGTTAGGTTATATTATGCAAAGTTTTCGTGAAAAGTGACGCTAGATTAGTATGTCGCATCTCAAGTCTCTTTAATGCGTCGTTCCGATTACCTAAGCATGGTTAGGTTATATTATGCAAAGTTTGCGTGAAACTGGCGCTAGATTAGTATGTCGTGTCTCAAGGCTCTTTAATGCGTCGTTTCGATTATCATGCTTATGTCGCATCACAGGTATTTATCGCGTCGTTCTTGTTACCTAAACATGGTTAGGTTATAGTACGTACGCAAAGTGTGTGTGAATTATAACAATAGGATGGTTTGACGCGTCTCAAGTCTTTTTAACGCGTCGTTCTGATTACCTAAGAAACGTTAGGTTATATTACGCAAAGTGTGCGTGAAAAATGACAATAGATTAGTATGTCGCATATCCAGTCTATATCGAACTAGTCGTGCCGATTACCTAAGCATGGTTAGGTTATATTACGCAAGGTGTGCGTGAAAAGTGACGCTAGATTAGTATGTTGCGTCTTAATCCTCTTTAACGCGTCGTTCTGATTACCTAAGCATGGTTAGGTTATATTATGCAAAGTTTGCGTGAAAAGTTACACTAGATTAATATGTCGAGTCATAAGTCTCTTTGACGCATCACTTCGATTACCATGCTTATGTCGCGTCACAAGTCTCTCTAGCGCGTTGTTCCGATTACCTAAGCATGTTTAGGTTATATTACGCAAAATGTGCTTGAAAAGTAACAATAGATTAGTATGTCGCTTCTCAAGTCTCTTTAATGCATCGTTCCGATTACCTAAAAATGGTTATGTTATATTACACAAAGAGTGCGTGAAAAGTGACGCTAGATTAGTATGCCGTGTCTCAAGTCTCTTTAATGCATCGTTCCGATTACCTAAGAATGGTTAGGTTATATTCGGCAAAGTGTGCTTGTAAACTGAAGCTAGATTAGTATGTCGCATCTCAAGTCTCTTTAAGGCGTCGTTCTGATTACCTTAGCATGGTTAGGTTATATTACGCAAGGTGTACGTGAAAAGTGACGCTAGATTAGTATGTGTTTGAAGGCTTTTAATGTGTCGTTCCAATTACATAAGCATGGTTAGGTTATATTACGCTAAGTGTGCGTGAAAAAGTGACGGTAGATTAGTATGTCGAGTCTCAAGTTTCTTAAACGCGTCGTTTCAATTACCATGCTTATGTCACGTCATTAGTCTCTCTGACGCGTCGTTCCGATTACCATAAGCATGGTTAGGTTATAATACGCAAAGTGTGCGTGAAAAGTAATGATAGATTAGTATGTCGTGTCTCAAGTCTATTTAACGCGTCCTTCCGATTACCTAAGCATGGTTAGGTTATATTACGCAAAGTGTGCGTGAAAAGTTACGCTAAATTTGTATGTCGCGTCACAAGTCTCTCTAACGCGTTGTTCGATTACCTAAGCATGGTTAGCCTATAGTACGCAAAGTGTGCGTGAAAAGGATAAATAGATTCGTATGTCGCGTCTCAAGTCTCTTAACGCGTCGTTCCTATTACCTAAGTATAGTTAGGTTATATTATGCAAAGTGTGCGTGAAAAGTGACGCTAGATTAGTATTTCTAGTCTCAACTCTCTTTGACGCGTTGTTCCAATTACCTAAACATGGTTAGGTTATATTACGCAAAGTGTGCGTAACAAGTGACGCTAGATTAGCATGTTTCGTTTCAAGTCTCTTTAACTCGTCGTTTTGATTACTATACTTATATCGCGTCACAAGTCTCTTTAACGCGTTATTCTGATTACCTAAGCATGGTTAGGTTATATTACAAAAAGTGTGCAGAAAAAGTGACGTTAGATTAGTATGTTGCGTCTCAATTCTCTCTAACGCGTCGTTCCTATTTCCTAAGCATGGTTTGGTTATACTACGCAAGGTGTGCGTGAAAAGTAATGCTAGATTAGTATGTCGTGCCTCAAGGCTCTTTAATGCGTCGTTCCGATTACCTAAGCATGGTAAGATTATAATACGCAAAGTTTGCATGCTAGATTAGTATGTCGCTTCTCCAATCTCTTTAATGCGTGGTTTCGATTACCATGCTTATGTCACGTCACAAGTCTGTCTAACACATCGTTCCGATTACCTACGCATGGTTAGGTTATAGTACGCAAAGTGTGCATAAAAGAATCAATAGATTAGTATGTCGCGTCTCAAGTCTCTTTAACACGTCGTTCCTATTACATAAGCATGATTAGGTTATATTACGCATAGTGTGCGTGAAAAGATAATCGAACGACGCGTTAAAGAGACTTGAGAGGCGACATACTAATCCAGCGTAACTTTTCACGCGCACTTTGCGTAAAATAACTTAACCATGCTTAGGTAATCGGAACGACGCGTTAAAGAGACTTAAGACGTGACATACTAGTCTAGCGTCACATTTCATGCACACTTTGCGTAATATAACCTAACCAATCTTAGGTAATCGGAACGACGCATTAAAGAGACTTGAGATGCGCCATACTAATCTAACGTCAATTTTCGAGCACACTTTGCGTAATACAGCCTAACCATGCATAGGTAATCTGAACAACGCGTTAAAGAGACTTGAAACACGACATACTAATGTTGCCTACCTTTTTACACACACTTTGCGTAACATAACCTAACCATGCTAGGTGATCGGAATAACACGTCAAAAAGACTTGAGACGCTCCATACTATTTTAGCGTCACTTTTTACTCACACTTTGCGTAATATAACCTTGCCATGCTTAAGTAATCGGAATGACGCGTTAAAGAGACTTGAGACACGACATACTAATCTACCACTATTCAGTCACTCTTTGAGTAATATAACCTAACCATACTTAGGTAATCGAAATGATGCGTTAAAGAGACTTGATACGCGACATACAAATCTATTTTCACTTTTACCGCACACTTTTTGTAATATAACCTATCCATTCTTCGGTAATTGGAACAACACGTTAGATAGACTTGTGACGCGACATAAGCATGGTAATCGATACGACGCAATAAAGAGACTTGAGACGGGAATTACTAATCTATTGTCACTTTTCACGCACACTTTGCGTAAGATAACCTAACCATGCTTAGATAGTAAGAACGACGCATTAAAGAGACTTGAGACGCGACATACTAATCTTGCGTCACTTTTCACGCACACTTTACGTAATATAACCTAACCATTCTTAGGAAATAGGAGCGACGCGTTACAGAGACTGGAGACGCGACATACTAATCTAGAGTCAGTTCTCATGAAACTTTGCGTAATTTAACCTAACCATACTTAGGTATTCAGAACGACGCGTGAATGTGACTTGTGACGCGAGATAAGCATGGTAATCGAAACGACGCGTTAAAGTGACTTCAGACGCGACATACTAATCTAGTGTCACTTTTCATAAACACTTTTCGTAATATAACCTAACCATAATTAGTTAATAGGAACAACGCGTTAAAGAGAACTCAGACGCGACATACTAAGCTAGCGTCACTTTTCACGCTCACTTTGCGTAATATAACCTAACCATGGTTAGGTAATTGCAACGACGCGCTTGAGACACGACTTACTAATTTATTGTTACTTTTCACGCACACTTTGTGTAATATAACCTAACCATGCTTAGGTAATCGGAACGACATGTTAGAGAGACTTGTGACGCGACATAAGCATGGTAATCAAAACGACACATTAAAGATACTTGAGATGCGACATACTAATCTAGCGTCACTTTTCAACCACACATTGCGTAATATAACCTAACCATGCTTAGGTCCTCAGAACAACGCGTTAAAGAGCCTTGGGACACGACATACTAATCTAGCGTCACTTTCACGCACACCTTGCGTAATATAACCTAACCATGCTTAGGTAATCAGAACGACGCGTTAAAGAGACTTGAGACGCGACATACTAATCTAGCTTCACTCTTCACGCACACTTTGCGTAATATAACCTAATCATGCTTAGTTAATCTGAACGACGCGTTAAAGACCCTTGAGACGCAACACGCTAATCTAGCGTCACTTTGACGCACACCTTGCGTAATATAAGCTAACCATGCTTAGGTAATCCGAACGACGCGATAAAAAGACTTGAGACGCGGCACTAATTTTGCGTCACTTTTCACGCACACTTTCCGTAATATAACCATTATTAGGTAATCAAAACGACGTGTTAAAGAGACTTGAGATGCGACATAGTCGTCTAGCGTTATTTTTCACGCACTCTTTGCGTGATATAACCTAACCAAGATTAGGTAATTGGAAGGACTCGTTAAAGAGACTTTAGATGCGGCATACTAATCTATTGTTACTTTTCAGACACACTTTGAATAATATAACCTAACCATGGTTGGGTATTCGGAACGATGCGTTTGAGAGACTTGTGACGCGACTTAAGCATGGTAATCGAAACGACGCGTTAAAGAGACTTGAAACGCGACATACTAATCTAGCGTCACGTTTAGCGCACACTTTGCGTAATATAACCTAAGCATGCATAATCGGAACAACGCGTTAGAGAGACTTTTGACGCGACATAGGCATCGTAATCGAAACGATGCGTTACATAGACTTGAAACGCGTAATACTAATTTAGTGTCAACCTAACCATGCTTAGGAAATAGGAACAAATGCGTAAGAGAGACTTTAGACGCGACATACTAATCTAGCGTCACTTTTCTTGAACACTTTGCGTAATATAACCTAACCACACCTAGGTAATCGGAACGACGCGTTAAAGAGACTTGTTACGTGAGATAAGCATGGTATCGAAACGACGCGTGAAAGAGACTTGAGACACGACATACTAATCTAGCGTCACATTTCACGCACACTTTTCGTAATATAACCTAACCATGCTTAGGTTAAGAACAACGCTTTAACGAGAATTGAGATGCGACATACTAATCTAGCATCACTTTTCACGTACACTTTACGTAATATAACCTAACCATTTTTAGGTAATTGCAACGACGCGTTAAATCGACTTGAGACACGACATACTAATTTATTGTTACTTTCCGTGCACACTATTCATAATATATTCTAACCATGCTTAGGTAATCGGAACGACGCGTTAAAGAGACTTGAGAAGCAACATACTAATCTAGCCTTACTTTTCTCGCACACCTTGCGTAATATAACCTAACCATTCTTTGGTAATCGGAACGACGCGTTAAAGATATTTGAGACGTGACATACTAATCTTGTGTCACTTTTCACGCACTCTTTGCGTAATATAACCTAACCATACTTAAGGTAATCGGAACGACGCATTAAAGAGCCTTGAGACGCGACATACTAATCTAGCGTGACTTTTCACGCACTTTGCGTAATATAACCTTAACCATGCTTAGCTAATTCGAACGACGCATTGAAGACACTTGAGACGAAACATACTAATCTAGCGTTACTTTTCTCGCACACTTTGCGTAATATAACCTAACCATTCTTGGGTAATCGGAATGCCGCGTTAAAGAGACTTGAGACGCAACATACTAATCTAGCATCACGTTTTACGCACACTTTGCGTAAATTAACCTAACCATGCATAGGTAATCGGAAGGACGCGTTAAATAGACTTAATACGCGACATACTAATCTATTGTCACTTTTCACACACACTTTTCGTAATATACCCTAACCATGGGTAATCGGAACGACGCGCTAAGGAGACTTGAGACACGACTAGGGCTAAGCATGGTTAGGTTATAGTACGCAAGGTGTGCGTGAAAAGTGACGCTAGATTCGTATGTCGCGTCTCAAGGCTTTTTAATGTGTCGTTCGACTTACATAATTAGGTTATATTACGCAAAGTGTGCGTGAAAAAGTGACGCTAGATTAGTATGTCGAGTCTCAAGTTTCTTTAACGCGTCGTTTCGATTACCATGCTTATGTCACGTCATTAGTCTCTCTAACGCATCGTTCCGATTACCATAAGCATGGTTAGGTCATAATACACAAAGTGTGCGTGAAAAGTAGCGATTGATTAGTATGTCGTGTCTCAAGTCTATTTAACGCGTCGTTCCGATTACATAAGCATGGTTAGGTTATATTACGCAATGTGTGCGTGAAAAGTGACGCTAAATTCGTATGTTGCGTCTGAATTCTCGTTAACGCGTTGTTCCGATTACCTAATCATGGTTAGGTTATATTATGCAAAATGTGCGTGAAAAGTGCCTTTATATTAGTATGTCGCGTCTCTGGTCTCTTTAACGCATTGTTCCGATTACCTAGGCATGGCTAGCTTAAATTACACTAAGTGTGCGTGTAAGGTGACGCTAGATTAGTATGTCACGTCTCACGTCTCTTTAACGCGTCGTTCTGATTACCCAAGCATGGTTAGCTTACGCTAGATTAGTATGTCGCGTCTCAAGTGTCTTTAACGCATCGTTCCGATTACCTAAGCATGCTTAGGTTATATTACGCAAGGTTTGCATGAAAAGTGACGCTAGATTAGTATGTCGCGTCTCAAAGCTCTTTAATGCGTCGTTCCGATTACCTAAGTATGGTTAGGTTATATTATGCAGAGTTTAGGTCAAAAGTGACGCTAGATTAGTATGTCGTGTCTCAAGTCTCTTTAACGCGTCGTTTCGAATACCACGGCTTTTCCCAAGAATGGTTAGTTTCTATTACGCAAAGTGTGCGACAAAAGTAACGCTCGATTAGTATGTCACGTCTCAAGTCTCTTTAACGCGTAGTTCTAATTACCTAAGCATGGTTAGGTTATATTACACAAGGTATACGTTAAGAGTGACGCTAGATTAGTATGTCGCGTGTCAAGGCTCTTTAATGCGTCGTTTTGATTACCTAAGCATGGTTTGATTATATTATGCAAAGTTTGCATGAAAAATGACGTTAGATTAATATGTCGCATATCAAGTCTCTCTAACACATCGTTCCGATTTCCTTAGCATGGTTAGGTTATATTACGCAAAGTGCGCGTTATATGTCTCGTCTCAAGTCTCTCTAACGCATCGTTCCTATTACCTAAGCATGGTTTGGTTTTATTATGCAAGGTGTGTGTGAAAAGTGATGCTAGATTAGTATGTCGCGTCTCAAGGCTTTTCAATGCGTCGTTCTGATTACCTAAGCATGTTTAGGTTATAACATGCAAAGTTTGCGTGAAAAGTGACGCTAGATTAGTATGTCACTTCTCTAGTCTCTTTAACGCGTTGTTTCGATTACCATGCTTATGTCACGTCACAAGTCTCTCTAACGCGTCGTTCCGATTAGCTAAGCATGGTTAGGTTATAGTACGCAAAGTGTGCATAAAAAGGATCAATAGATTAGAATGTTGCGTCTCAAGTCTCTTCAACGCGTCGTGCCTATTACCTAAGCATTGTTACGTTATATTACGGATAGTGTGTGTGAAAATTGACGCTAAATTAATATGTCCAGTCTCCAATCTCTTTAACGCATCGTTCCGATTACCTAGGCATGGTTAGGTTATATTACGCAAAGTGTGCGTAAAAAGTGACGCTAAGTTAGTATGTTTCATCACAAGTCTCTTTAACGCGTCGTTTCGATTACCATACTTATCTCTTGTCACAAGGCTCTTTAACGCGTCGTTCCGATTACCTAAGCATGGTTAGGTTATATTACGCAAAGTGTGCGTGAAAAGTGACGTTAGATTAGTATGTCGTGTCTCAAGTCTCTCTAACGCGTCGTTCCGATTTCCTAAGCATGATTAGGTTATACTACGCAAAGTATGCGTGAAAATTGCACTAGATTAGTATGTCGCGTCTGAAGTCTTTTTATCGCGTTGTTCCGATTATCTAAGCATGGTGAGGTTATATTACACAAAGCGTACGTGAAAAGTGACACTAGATTAGTATGTCGTGTCTAATGTCTATTTAACGCGCCGTTCCGATTACCTAAGCATGGTTTGGTTATATTACGCAAAATGTGCGTAAAAAGTGACGCTAGATTAGTATGTTTCGTCTCATGTATCTTTAACGCGTCGTTTCGATTATTATACTTATTTCGAGTCACAAGTCTCTTTTACGCGTCGTTCCGATTACTGGTTATATTACGCAAAGTGTGCGTGAAAAGTGACGTTTGATTAGTATGTCGCGTATGAAGTCTCTCCAATGCGTCGTTCCGATTTCCTTAGCATGGTTAAGTTATATTACGCAAAGTGTGCGTGAAAAGTGACACTAGATTAATATGTCGCGTCTCAAGTCTCTCTAACGCGCCGTTCTATTTTCCTAAGCCTGGTTATGTTATATTACGCAACGTGTGCGTAAAAAGTGACGTTAGATTAATATTGCGCGTCTCAAGTCTCTTCAACGCGTCGTTTCGATTTCCATGCTTATCTCGCGTCACAAGTCTCTCGAACGCGCCATTCGATTTCCTTAGCATGGTAAGATTATATTATGCAAAGTGTGCGTGAAAAATGACAATAGATTAGCATGTCGCATCTGAATTCTATTTAACGCATCGTTCCAATTACATATGCATGGTTAGGTTATATTATGCAGAGTGTACGTAAAAAATGACAATAGATTGGTATGTCGCGTCTTAAGTATATCAAACGTGTTGTTCCGATTACCTAAGCATGGTTAGGTTATATTACGCAAAGTTTGCGTGAAAAGTGATGCTAGATTAGTATGTCGCGTCTCAATTCTCTTTATCGCGTTGTTCCGATTATCTAAGAATGGTTAGGTTATATTATACAAAGCGTGCGTGATAAGTGACACTAGATTAGTATATCGCATCTAAAGTCTATTTAATGCGTCGTTCCTATTACCTAAGCATGGTTAGGTTATATTACGCAAGGTGTGCGTGAAAATTGACGCTAGATTAGGGTATCGCGTCTCAAGGCTCTTTAATGTGTCGTTCCGATTACATATGCGTGGTTAAGTTATAATACGCAAAGTTTGCGTGAAAAGGGACGGTATTACCTGAGCATGGCTTGGTTATAGTACGCAAAGTGTGCATAAAAAGGATCAATAGATTAGTATATCGCGTTTCAAGTCCCTTTAACGCGTCGTTCCTATTACCTAAGCATGGTTAGGTTCTATTGCGCAAAGTGTGCGTAAAAAGTGACGCTAGATTAGTATGTTTCATCTCAAGTCTCTTTAACTCGTCGTTTCGCTTGCCATACTTATCTCGCATCACAAGTCTCTTTAACGCGTCGTTCTGATTACCTAAGCAATGGTTAGGTTATATTAAGCAAAATGTGCGTGAAAAGTGACGTTAGATTAGTACGTCGCGTCTACTTCAGGGCAGTGGATGGAAAGATTTTCTATACAGTCTGGAAAACGAAGAATCCAATCAAAATCCAGTTCCATAAAAGTTGTAGTCCACTGATACCCCCGGAAAATGTCAAATCCAAGGACTATGTCTTTGTTTGGAAGAGAAGAACCAAGAACTTGTCATAGACTATCAACTTCTAAACCGCTTTCTTAGAGATGATAAGTTTCCTCTTCCAAAATTTTCCTCTCTTTTTACCTATCTATTAAGAGCAAGAGTTTTTTTTTTCTAAGTTTGATCTTAAAGCAGGATTTTGGCAATTAGGCATCAAATCAGAGGAAAGATATAAAACAGCCTTCTGTATACCAAACCATCATTGTCAATGGACAGTCATGTCATTTGGTCTTAAGGTTGCTCCTTCCATTTTCCAAAAGGCCATGGTCAAAATTTATGAGCCTCTTCTTCCATTCTATTGTTTTCTTCTGATACATCAGTCATGAGAAATTACTCCAACATTTCTTTGTCATCACTAAGAAATTTGGAGTTATGTTGTCTCCTACATCTATATATTGGAAAACTAGAAATGGAGTATCTCGGCATGAATTTCAAAGATGGTGCTTATCAGCCTGGACAACATTTTGCTGCTGAATTCAAGTTTCCAGATCAAGGTCTCTCTCAAAAACAGGTTCAGCAATTTTCTTGGAATTGTTAAATATTTGAGAGACTTCATTCCAAATTTCACTCAATAGGCGGCCCCGTTACGTAAATTATGAAGGAAGAATCCTCCTCTCTGGTCTGACAAACAAACACAAGCAATCAAGCTTCTCAAAGACGAGACACAAGGAATTTCACCTCTTCAGCTTCCTCAATCGGGAACCAGAATACTACAGACAGATGCCAGTGATAAATTTTGGGGTGCTATTCTGTTAGAAGAACAAGACAGCAAACAAAGGATATGCGCTTATGCTAGTGGAAAATTCTCAAACGCAGAGACTCGTTATCATTCCACATTTAAAAAAGTGTTAGCGGTCAAATATGGGATCAAGAAGTTTGAATATCATCTAATCGGTCACAAGTTCAAAGTGCTTATGGACTGTTCTTCATTTCCAAAAATGCTCAATTTTAAAGGGAAATTTTTTCCTAACAATCAACTACTTCGATGGAGTGAATGGTTCTACAAGTATGATTTCATGGTAGAACATATTAAAGGAAATCAGAATCTTATTCCGGATTTTCCCAGCCGACCTCCTCAACAAGTGTCACAAGTCATTCCTATGATCTATACTTTAATTCTGTCATGTCTGCAGAAGATTTCTTTTGATGCGACCACCTCCAGGAGTTCTTGATTATATGTCTCCCGGACAGCTACAAACATTTGCAAAAGCACAGTTGTTCTACTATAAAACTGAGCTTGTCCGGAACTATGGTCTTAGGTTCCTTTATGAGCTAGGGATTCATCCTACATATCCATTCTGCAAACCATTCACCTTGTTAGATCTAAGCCCAAAAGATGAAGATTCTGCAAACCATTCACTTTGTTTCCTTTGGTTTTTCCTCCATCTTTATTCGATAGCTTTTGTTTTCTGACCCCCTCACCTTTGTCGTTATATTCACCTGGTCCTCCAAGGAAAAAAAAACAAAACTCTCATTTTTAGACCTTTCTTAAATGGTTTCAAACCATCCCTCAATGGTGTCTATATCTAGATAAGGCCTTTCCAGAAAAAGGAAAACATATTGGAAAAAATCCTTATTCGATCCTTATCCTTCATCGTCCTCATCTTAAGCTATCATATAGTGTTACTACATGTCCAACTTTCCATGTCTACATTTTGCTTATTCTATACTCACACATATGGATGAGCATGAGTATGAATGGAGAGAGTTCTAGTATTATATTTTCCAACGGAATAATGTAATCCCTAAAGAATTATGGCCTTATCAAGAAGCTGCACCATGGGACACATATCCTCCTGCTTACTGCTTAAAGATGGAAAGATGATAAGAATTTTTGGAGAAAAAAATCATCCCGATCATTCTTCTTCATCAAGTTCTACAATATACTCTCCTATCCGGAACATCAACAAACAGAAAGCAGCAGTTCAAGATTCAATTCCGAAAGATCATCTATTGGATACCGAATTTAATCCCATAGCAGGTTATTCGCAAGCCTCGGATACAGATATGGATTCAGAAAAGGACAAGAATACGGATGAAGTGAGTATTATGCCAACCGGTGGTCCCCATCATTCATGGATGATTCAAATCTATCACCATCACATGAGCCAATAAAGAAATGTCAATTTTCCACATGTCCTCAACAAGGCTCCAACTTTCCACATGTCAATATGGAGTGCTACATGTCAATATTTTATATTAGTCATGTTTAGTTATCCTTATCTTTTAATCCATGTGTTGTATCGCATGCAGTGCATGCTTAGTATAGGTACATATGTTTATCCACCTGTCGTGTTTGTACAATGCATGATTATCATGCTTTCTAGGCAAGCTTTCTTCCCACCTCTATAAATAGAGTCTTGGTAGGAAGAAAGAGGAGAGGAACACACAACCTTTGTAATATTTTACGCTTCAATAAAAATGCCTTGTTT
The DNA here is from genome assembly GCF_937616625.2 of Mercurialis annua. Taxonomy (NCBI): domain Eukaryota; kingdom Viridiplantae; phylum Streptophyta; class Magnoliopsida; order Malpighiales; family Euphorbiaceae; genus Mercurialis; species Mercurialis annua. The sequence continues at coordinate 21,995,558 of NC_065577.1, read as the reverse complement.
CTAAACATCTCTCTTCTCCAATTTTCTATAAGTAAAGGATAGTTATATATGTTTGTTTCTCTTCATATTCAGCCAGAAAAGGCATAAGGGTATGCTCTTCACTTGCATCTCCTGAGGATCCTATGAATCAAAACCTTGTGTCATAAAATTGGTAATGGAATAAATCTTAACAAATACTAAAAGGACATGCCGGTTGATAAAATGCCCATGGTGAGGCTGTGATCCTGGCTAGTCATACATGTATCTGTTAAGGTTTATTGTCGTATCTCTAAATACGCAAAGTCTGCATGGAAAGTGACGCTAGACTAGTATGTCGCGTCTCAAGTCTTTGTAACGCGTCGTTTTGATTACCATGTTTATGTCGCATCAAATCTCTGTCTAACGCGTCGTTGCGATTACCTAAGAATGGTTAGGTTATAATACGCAAAGTGTGCGTGAAAAGGATCAATAGATTAGTATGTCGCGTCTCAAGTCTCTTTAACGCGTCGTTCCGATTGCCTAAGAATGGTTAGGTTATATTACGCAAAGTGTGCGTGAAAAGTGACGCTAGATTAGTATGTCCAGTTTCAAGTCTCTTTAACGTGTCGTTCCGATTACCTAAGCATGGTTAGGCTATATTACGTAAAGTGTGCGTAAAAAGTCACGCTAGTATGTCGCGTCTCAAGGCTCTTTAATGCGTCGTTCCGATTACCTAAGCATGGTTAGGTTACATCATGCAAAGTTGGCGTGAAAAGTGACGCTAGATTAGTATGTCGCGTCTCAAGTCTCTTTAATACGTCGTTCCGATTACCTAAGCATGATTAGGTTATATTATGCAAAGTGTGTGTAACAAGTGACGCTAGATTAGTATGTCGCATCTAGAGTCTCTTTAATGCGTCGTTCCGATTACCTATGCATGGTTAGGTTATATTACGCAAAGTGTGCGTAAAAAGTGACGCTAGAATAATATGTTTCGTCTCAAGTCTCTTTAACGCGTCGTTTCGATTACCATGCTTATCTCGCGTCATAATTCCCTTTAACGCGTCGTTCCGCTTACCTAAGCATGGTTAGGTTATGTTACGCAAAGTGTGCGTGAAAAGTGACGTTAGATTAGTATGTCGCGTCACAAGTCCCTCTAATGCGTCGTTCCGATTTCCTAAGCATGGTTAGGTTGTATTACGCAAATTGTGCATAAAAAATGACACAAGATTATTATGCCGCGTCTTAAGTCTCTCTAACGCGTCGTTCCGATTTCCTAAGAATGATTATGTTATATTACGCAAAATGTGAGTAAAAATAGTAATGCTAGATTAAAATTGCGTGTCTCAAGTCTCTTTAATGCGTCGTTTCGATTACCATGTTTATGTCGAGTCACAAGTCTTTCTAACGCGTTGTTCCAATTACCTAAGCATGGTTATGTTATATTATGCGAAGTGTGCGTGAAAAATTGTCATAGATTGGTATGTCGCGTCTCAAGTCTTATATTATGCAAGGTGTGCGTGAAAAGTGACGCTAGATTAGTATGTTGCGTCTCAAAGCTCTTTAATGCGTCGTTCCGATTACCTAAGCGGTGTTAGGTTATATTATGCAAAGTTTGCGTGAAAAGTGACGCTAGATTAGTATGTCGCGTCTCAAGTCTCTTTAACGCGTTGTTTCGATTACCATGCTTATGTCGCGTCACAAGTCTCTCTAACGCGTCGTTCCAATTACCTAAGCATGGTTAAGTTATAGTACGCAAAATGTGGGTGAAAAGTAACAATAGATTAGTATGTCGCGTATGAAGTCTATTTAACGCGTCGTTCCGATAACCTAAGCATGGTTAGGTTATTTTACGCAAAGTGTGCGTAAAACGTGATGCTAGATTAGTATGTCGCGTCTCAATTCTCTTTAACGCATTGTTTCGATTACTTAAGCATGCTTAGGTTATATTACGCAAAGTTTGTGTGAAAAGTGACGCTAGATTAGTATGTCACGTCTTAAGTCTCTTAAACGCGTCATTCCGATTACCTAAGAATTGTTAGGTTATATTATGCAAAGTGTGCGTAAAAAGTGACGCTAGATTAGTATGGCGCGTCTCAAGTCTCTTTAACGTTGTTCAATTACCATTCTTATGTCGCGTCACAAGTCTCTCTAACGCGTCGTTCCGATTACCTAAGCATGGTTAGGTAATATTACGCAAAGTGTGCATAAAAAATGACGCTAGATTAGTATGTCCAGTTTCAAGTCTCTTTAACGCGTCGTTCCGATTACCTAAGCATGGTTAGGTTATATTACGCAAAGTGTGCGTAAAAAGTCACGCTAGAATGTCGCATCTCAAGGCTCTTCAATGCGTTGTTCCGATTACCTAAGTATGGTTAGGTTATATTATGCAAAGTTGGCGTGAAAAGTGCGTCACAAGTCTCTTTAACGTGTCGTTTCGATTACCATGCTTATGTCGCGTCACAAGTCTCTCTAACGCGTCGTTCTGATTACCTAAGCATGGTTAGGTTATATTACGCAAAGTGTGTGTGAAAAGTAATAGTAGATTAGTATGTCGCTTCTCAAGTGTCTTTAATGCGTCGTTCCGATTACCTAAAAACGGTTAGGTTATAGGGTTCCATAAAAAATCATGACCTTTACACGAAATTTCATTTTAATCTCGACTTTTAAAAGTTGGCATTAAAGACACGACCTTTAATTTTGTTTCAAATGTATCGATAAAGTAAATTTCGGTTTATTTTTTCTAACTTGAATTTACTAATCCTACATACTCTAACTGAGATAATAATATTTAGTGTCTATTTATAATTTGGTCTTTCATTAATGGTTTAGTAGAGAATTTAGTCAACAAAAACACACTGAAATGATATATTTGAAAAACAATGAAAGGTCATGGTTTTATATGGAAACTTTTATAGGTCGTGATTAAAATGAAATTTTATATACAGATTGCTACTTATTATGGAATTGGCCCTAGGTTATTACACAAAGAGTTTGTGAAAAGTGACGCTAGATTAGTATGTCGCTTCTCAAGTCTCTTTAACGCGTCGTTCCGATTACCTAAGCATGATTAGGTTATATTACGCAAGGTGGGCGTGAAAAGTTAAGCTAGATTAGTATGTCGTGGCTAAAGGCTCTTTAATGTGTCGTTCCAATTACATAAACATGGTCAGGTTATTGATAACGTTGTACATTTAGTAGGGGCGAAGCAACCTCGCCAAGAACGACCATCGCTAAGTCAAGCATTTTACCAACTGGTTTCGACATCCGACCATCTCCTAGATCATAGACCACGCGAGCTGGGGGGTCACCGGATTGATGAACATTCGAGCATCATCCGAGACGCGTGCTTTTGGCAAGGTAGGATCGAAGATCCTGCCCGAGCTTCTTGACTGAAGACAGGAAAGCCCGGCGTAAACAACCCGAGCTTCGAGATACACTCAAGCTCTGGACCTAGAGGCATGGGAGTTCAGTTCAGACAGTCCGGGCTCTAAGCTTTATTCGAGCTCCGAGATCTAGCTAACGAGCACACTCACGTGTACCAGATTTGGGGACCACAGAAGATCCTCTGACAGGTGCGTGAGGAATGTTCCCTCCACCTGACACACCTAACAAACTGCTCCCCATACGGGGGATATTCTCCACGTAGGCATAACCGATTTCAGGGACCACACGAAGGACAGCCTGCCAGCAAGGCAAGGTTTGCTCCTAAACCCTAACTATATAAAGGGGTTTAAGAGCAAACCCTAGGTAATTCTTTTCTACTCTCTGAAAACCTTTCTCTTCTTTTCTTCTTCATTCATAGCCTCGTCGAAAAGTGAAAATAGTATGGTTAGGTTATATTACGCAGAGTGTGCGTGGAAAGTGATGCTAGATTAGTGTGTCGCATCTCAAGTCCCTTTAACGCGCCGTTCCGATTATCTAAGCATGATTAGGTAGTGTGCGTGAAAAGTCACGCTAGATTAGTATGTCCCGTCTCAAGACACTTTAACTCATCGTTACGATTACCTAAGCATGGTTTAATTATATTACGCAAAGTGTGCGTGAAAAGTGACGCTAGATTAGTATGTCGCGTCTCAAGTCTCTTTAACTCGTCGTTCCGATTACCTAAGCATGGTTAGGTTATACTATGCAAAGTCTGTGTAAAACGTGACGTTGGATTAGTATGGCGCGTCTCAAGTCTCTTTAACGCATCGTTTCGATTAGCATGCTTATGTCGTGTCACAAGTCTCTTTAACGCGTGTTCCGATTACCTAAGCATGGTTTCGTTATATTACGCAAAGCGTGCGTGAAAAGTGACGCTAGATTAGTATGTCGCGTCACAAGTCTCTCTAACGCGTCGTTCCTATTACCTAAGCATCATATTAGGCTATATTACGAAAAGTGTGCTTGAAAAGTGACGCTAAATTAGTATGTCGCGTCTCAAGTCTCTTTAATGTGTCGTTCCGATTACCTAAGCATGGTTAGGTTATATTAAGCAAAGTCTGCATAAAACGTGACGCTAGATTAGTATGGCGTGCCTCAAGTCTCTTTAACGCGTCGTTTTGATTACCATGCTTATGTCGCGTCTCCATTCTCTCTAACGCGTCGTTCCGATTACCTAAGTATGGTTTGGTTATATTATGCAAAGTGTGCGTGAAAAGTGACGCTTGATTAGTATGTCGCGTCTCAAGTTTCTTTAATGCGTCGTTCCGATTACCTAAGAATGGTTAGGTTATATTACACAAAGTGTGCGTGAAAAGTGACAATAGTAGTATGTTGCATCTCAAGTCTCTTTAACGCGTCGTTCCGATTACCAAAGCATGGTTATGTTATATTACGCCAAGTACATGTTAAAAGTGTCGCTAGATTAGTATGTTGCTTCACAAATCTCTTTAACGCGTTGTTACGATTACCTAAGCATGCTTAAGTTATATTACGCAGTGTGCGTAGAAAGTGACGCTAGATAAGTGTGGCGCGTCTCAAGTCTTTTTAACGCATCGTTTCACTTTACAAGTCTCTCTAACACATCGTTCCGATTTCTTAAGCATGGTTAGGTTATATTACACATAGTTTGCTTGAAAAGTGATAATAGATTTGTATGTCGCGTCGAAAGTCTCTTGAACATGTCGTTCCGATTACCTAATCATGGTTAGGTTGTATTACGCAAAGTGTGCGTGAAAAATGATGGCCAGATTAGTACGCGCGTCTCAAGTCTCTTTAACGCGCCGTTCCGATTACCTAAGCATGGCTAAGTTATATTACACAAAGCGTGCGTAAAAAGTGACGCTAGAAGTATGGCGCGTTTCATTGCGTCTCAAGTGTCTCTAACGCGTTGTTCTGATTACCTAAGCATGGTTTGGTTATATTACGCAAAGTGTGCGTGAAAACTGACAATCAATTAGCATTTCGCGTCTCAAGTCTCTTTAACGCGTCGTTCCGATTACCTAAGCATTGTTTGGTTATATTATGCAAAGTGTGCGTGAAAAGTGACAATCAATTAGTATTTCGTGTCTCGGGTCTATTTAACGCGTCGTTCCGATTACCTAAGCATGGTTATTTTAGTGCGAGTTAAAAGTGTCGCTAGATTAGTATGTCACGTCACAAGTCTCTTTAACGCGTTTTTACGATTACGTCTAAGAGTGCGTAAAAAATGACGCTAGATTAGTATGGCACGTCTCAAGTCTCTTTAACGCATCATTTGATTACCATGCTTATGTCACGTTACAAGTCTCTCAAACACGTCGTTCCAATTACCTAAGCATTTGTAGGTTGTATTACGCAAATTGTGTGTGAAAAGTGACAATTGATATTAGTATGTCGCGTCTCAAGTCACTTTAACGCGTCTTTCCGATTACCTAAGCATGGTTAGGTTATTATACGCAAATTGTGCGTGAAAAGTGACGCTGGATTAATATGTCGCGTCTCAAGTCTCTTTAACGCGTCGTTCCGATTACCTATACATGGTTTGGTTAATATTACGCAATGTGTGTGTGAAAACTGTCACTAGGTTAGTATGTCGCGTCTCAAAGTCTCTTTAACGCGTCGTTCCGATTACCTAAGCATAATTAGGTCACACTACGCAAAGTGTGCGTGAAACGTTACTCTAGATTAGTATGTCACGTCTCATGTCTCTTTAACGCGTCGTTCTGATTACTTAAGCATGGTTAGGTTACATTACGCAAAGAATGCGTAAAAAGTGACACTGGATTGGAATGGCGCGTTGCAAGTCTCTTGGACTCGTCGTTTTGATTATCATGCTTATGTCGCGTCACAAGTGTCTCTAACGCGTCGTTCTGATTATCTAAGCATGGTTAGGTTAGATTACGCAGAGTGTGCGTGAAAAGTGAAGCTAGATTAGTTTGTCGCATCTCAAGTCTCTTTAACGCGTCGTTCCGATTATTTAAGCATGTTTAGGTTGTATTACGCAAAGTGTGCATGAAAAGTGACGCTAGATTAGTCTAATCCGATTACCTAAGCGTGGTTAGGTTGTAGTACGCAAAGTGTGCTTGAAAAGTGACGCTAGATTAGTATGTCGCTTCTGAAGTCTCTTTAACGCGTCGTCCCAATCACCTAAACATTGTTCAGGTTATTTTTTCGATTACCTAACCATGGTTAGGTCGTGTATACCACCAGTCACGGAGTTAGGAATTTCACACGCTAACCCGCGCGGCACCTAGGTGATCTTGCTTGTGAAGATGCTAAGTAAGCCTAGAATTTTAGTACGAAAGTAACTTAGTAGCAAATAGGGACAAAAAGAGCTTGAATAATACAACTCTGTATTGATAGTAAATAGAGAGCTTTACAATGATTCATGTATGTTACAAATGGCATTCGGAGTAACGCTAGGCAAACCCCCCCCTTCATTTGTAACATACATGAATCATTGTAAAGCTCTCTATTTACTATCAATACAAAGTTGTATTATTCAACCTCTTATTGTCCCTATTTGCTACTAAGTTACTTTCGTACTAAAATTCAAGGCTTACTTAGCATCTTCACAAGCAAGATCGCCTAAATGCCGCGCGGGTTAGCGTGTGAAATTCCTAACTCCATGACAGGTGGTATACACGACATATTAATCTAGCGTCACTTTTCACGAACACTTTGCGTGAAATAAACTACCCATGCTTAAGTAATCGGAACGACGCGTTAAATAGACTTGAGACGCGATATACTAATCTATTGCCACTTTTCATGCGCACTACGCATGAACGAGACTTGAGACGCGCAATATAAATTTAGCGTTACTTTTCACGCACACTTTGCGTAATATAACCTAACCATGCTTAAGTAATAGGAACGACGCGTTAAAGAGACTTGAGACACGACAAACTAATCTAGCGTCACATTTCACGCACACTTTGCGTGACATAACCTAACTATGCTCAGGTAATCGGAACACGCGTTAAAAAGACTTGAGACGTGACATACTAATTTAGCGTTACTTTTCACGCATACTTTGCCTAAAATACCGTAACCATGCTTAGGAAATCAGAACGACGCGTTAAAGAGACTTGACACGCGACATAATAATCAATTGTGACTTTTCACGCACACTTTGCGTAATATAACCTAACCATGCTTAGGTAATCAAAACGATGCGTTAGAGACGCTTGTTACGCAACATAATCATGGTAATCGAAACAACGCGTTAAAGAGACCTGAAACGGGCCATATTTACCTAGCGTCACTTTTTATACACACTTTGGGTAATATAACCTAACAATACTTAGGTAATCGGAACAACGCGTTAAAGTGACTTGAGATGCGCCATACTAATTTGGCATCACTTTTTACGCACACTTCGCGTAATATAACTCAACCATGCTAAGGTACGCGGAACGACGTGTTAAAGAGACTTGAGATGCGACATACTAATCTAGCCTCAGTTTTCAAGCACACTTAGCGTAATATAATTTAACCATGCTTAGGTAATCGGAACGTCGCGTTAAAGAGACTTGAGACGGGACATACTAATCTAGCGTCACTTTTTACGCACACTTTGCGTAATATAACCTAACCATGCTTAGATAATTGGAATGACGCATTAAAGAGACTTGAGACGCGACATACATTACTAGTATCAGTTTTCATGCATACTTTGCGTAAAAATACCAAACCATGATTAGGTAATCAGAACACGCGTTGAAGAGACTTGAGACGCGACATACTAATCCAGCGTCAGTTTTCACGCACACATTGCGTAAAATAACCTACCCATTCTTAGGTAATCGGAACGACGCGTTAAAGAGAATTGAGGCGCGACATACTAATCTATTGAGACTTTTCACGCACACTTTGCGTAATATAACCTAACCATGCTTAGGTAATCAGAATGACGCGTTAGAGACACTTGTGACGGGACCTAAACATGGTAATCGAAACGACGCGTTTAAGGGACTTTAGATCCGACATACTAATCTAGCGTCACACTTCACGCAAACATAATCTAGCGTCACTTTTCACGTACACTTTGCGTAATATAATCTAACTATGCTTTGGTAATCAGAACACGCGTTAAATAGACTTGATACGTGACAAACTAATTTAGCGTCACTTTTCACTCACACTTTGCGTAAAATACCCTGTAATCAGAACGACGCGTTAAAGAGATGTGAGATGCAACAAACTAATCTATTGTGACTTTTCACGCACACTTTGCGTAATATAACCTAACCATGCTTGTGTAATATGAACGAGGAGTTAGAGACGCTTGTTACGCGACATAAGCATGGTAATCAAGACGACGCGTTAAAGAGACTTGAAGCACGCCATACTAATCTAGCGTCACTTTTCATGCACACTTTGCATACTATAACCTAACCATGCTTAGTTAATTGGAACACGCATTAAAGGGACTTGAGACGCAACATACTAATTTGGCTAATAATAACCAATAGGGGCGCTAAACCCCCTGATGTTTAAAAACGGGCGCTAAACCCCCTGATCTTTGTGGCGGCATAACGCGCCACACTTATCTAGCGTCATGTTTTACGCACACTTTGCTTAATATAACCTAACAATAATTAGGTAATAAGAACGACGCGTTAAAATGACCTGAGACACGCCATACTAATTTAACGTCACTTTTGACACACACTTTGCGTAATACAACCTAGCCAAGCTAGGGTAATCGGAACGACGCGTTAAAGACACTTGAGATGCGACATACTAATCAAACACAACTTTCCATGCACACTTTGCATAATATAACCGAACCATGCTTAGGTAATCAGAACGATGCATTAGAGACGCTTGTTACGCGACATAAGACTGGTAATCGAAATGACGCGTTAAAGAGACTTGAGACGCGGCATACTATTCTAGCGTCACTTTTCACGCATACTTTGCGTAACCTAACCATGCTTAGGTTGTAGGAACGACGCGTTAGAGAGATTTGTGATCCGACATACTAATCTAGCGTCACTTTTCACGCACACTTTGCGTAATGTAACCTAACCATGCTTAGGTAATAGGAACGACGCGTGAGAGACTTTTGACGCGACATAAGCATGGTAATCAACACGACACGTTAAAGAGACTTGAAATGCACCATATTAATCTAGCGTCATTATTTACACACACTTTGCGTAATATAACCTAACCATGCTTAGGTAATCGGACCGACACATTAAAGAGACTTGAGACGCGACATACTAATCTAGCGTCACTTTTTACTCACACTTTGCGTAATATAACCTAACCATGCTTAGGTAATGGGAACGATGCGTTAATAGACTAGAGTCGCGACATACAAATCTAGCGTCAATTTTCACGCACACTTTGCGTAATAACCTAACCATGCTTAGGCAATCGGAAAGACGCGTTAAAGAGACTAGCGACACGACATACTAATCTATTGTTACTTATCACACACACTTTGCGTACTATAACCTTACCTTGCTTAGGTAATCGGAACGACGCGTTAGAGAGACTTGTGACGCGGCATGGTAATTGAAACGACGCGTTAAAGAGACTTGAGATGCGACATACTAATCTAGCGTCACATTTCACGCAAACTTTGCAAATTTTAACCAAACCATGCTTAGGTAATCAGGACTACGCGTTAAAGAGCCTTAAGACGCGACATAGTCTAGCGTCACTTTTCACGCTCACCTCGCGTAATATAACCTAACCATGATTATGTAATCGGAACGACACGTTAAATACACCTGAGACGCGCCATACTAATCTAGCATCACTTTTCATGCACAATTTGCCTAATAAAACCTAAACATGCTTAAGTACTCAGAACAACGCGTTAGATAGACTTAAGACGAGACATTCTAATCTATTGTCATTTTTCATGCACACTTTGCGTAATACAACCTAACCATGCTTAGGCAATCAGAACGACGCGTTAGATAGAATTGTGACGCGATGGTAATCGAAACGATGCGTTAATGAGAATTCAGATGAGCCATATTAATCCAGCGTCACTTTTTACGCACACTTTACGTAATATAAGCTAACCATGCATAGGAAATTGGAACGACGCGTCAGAGAGACTTTAGAGGCGACATACTAATCTAGCGTCAGTTTTCACGCACACTTTCCGTAATATAAGTAATCCTTGCTTAGGAAATCGGAACGTCGCGTTAGAGAGTCTTGAGACGCGCGACATACTTATCAAACGTCACTTTCACGCACACTTTGCATAATATAACCTAACCATGATTTTGTAATCGGAACGACGCGTTAAAGAGACTTGTGCTGCGAGATAAGCATGGTAATCAAAACGACACGTTAAAGAGATTTGAGACGAAACATATTAATCTAGCGTCACTTTTTACGCACACTTTGCGTAATATAACCTAACCATGCTTAGGTAATCAAAACGACGCAGTTAAAGAAACTTAAGACTGGACATACCAATATAGCATCACTGTACACACACACTTTGCATAATATAACCTAACCATGCTTAGGTAACCGGAACGATATGTTAGAGAGACTTTTGACGCGACATAAGCATGGTCGTCGAAACAACGCGTTAAAGCGACTTGAGACGCGCCATATTAATCAAACGTCACTTTTCACGCCAACTTTTCATAATATCACCTAAGCAAGCTTAAGTAAATAAGAATGACGCATTAAAGAGCCTTGAGACACGACATACTAATCTAGCGTCACTTTTTATGGATACCTTGCGTAGTATAACATAACCATGCTTAGGTAATCGGAACGAAGTGTTAAAGAGACTTGAGAAGTGACATACTAATCTAGCGTTACTTTTCTCTCAAACTTTGCGTAAACCTAACCATTCTTAAGTAATAGGAACGACGCGTTAAAGAGACTTGAGACGCGACATACTAATCTAGCGTCACTTTTCATGCACTCCTTGCGTAATATAACGTAACCCATCTTAGGTAATCGGAACGACGCGTTAAAGAGTCTTGAGACACGACATACTAATCTAGCGTCACTTTTTAAGGACATTTTTCATAATATAACCAACCACGCTTAGGTAATCGGAACGATGCATTAGAGAGACTTGTGACGCGACATAAGCATGGTAATCGAAAAGACGCGTTAAAGAGATTTGAGACGCGCAATTTTAATCTAGCGTTACTTTTTACGCACACTTTGCGTAATATAACATAACCATGCATAGGAAATCAGAACGACACGTTAAAGAGACTTGAGACGCGATATACTAATCTAGTGTCACTTTTTCACGCACACTTTGCGTAATATAACCTAACCATGCTTAAGTAATCGGAACGACGAGTTAATGATACTTGAGACGCGCCGTACTAATTTACCTTCACTTTTCACGCAGACTTTACGTAATATAACCTAACAATGCTTAGATAATCAGAACGACGTGTTAAAGAACTTGAGACAAAACATACTAATCTAGCGTAACTTTTTACGCACACTTTTGCGTAATATAACCTAACCATGCTTAGATAATCAGAAAGACGCGTTAAAGAGACTCGAGAGCCGACCTATTAATCTAGCATCACTTTTTACGCACACTTTGCATAATATAACATAATCATGCTTAGGTCATCGGAACGACGCGTTAAAGAGACTTGAGACGCGGCATATTAATCTATTGATCCTTTTCACGCACACTTTACATACTATAACCTAACCATGCTTAGGTAATCAGAACGATGCGTTAGAGAGACTTTTGACGCGACATAAGCATGTTATTCGAAACGACGCGTTACAGAGACTTGAGAAGCCACATACTAATCTAGCGTCACTTTTCACGCAAACTTTGCGTAATATAACCTAACCATACATAGGTAATAGGAACGACGCGTTTAATAGACTTGAGACGTGACATAATAATCAATTGTCATTTTTCACGCACACTTTGCGTAATATAACTTAACAATGCTTAGGTAATCGGAACGACGCGTTAGAAGAATTATGACTCGACATAAGCATGGTAATCGAAACGACGCGTTAAAGTGACTCTAGACGCGCCATACTAATCTAGCCTCACCTTTTACGCACACATTGTGTAATGGTAATCAGAACGACGCGTTAAGAGACGTTAGACGTGACATACTAATCTATTGTCACTTTTCACGCACACTTTGCATAATATAACCTAACCATGCTTAGACAATTGGAACGACGCGTTAAAGAGACTTGAGACGCGACATACTAATCTAGCAATCCTTTTCACACACGCTTTGCGTACTATAACCTAACCATGCTTAGGTAATCAGAACAAAGCAATAAAGAGAATTGTGATGCGACATAAGCATGGTAATCGAAACAACGTGCTAAAGAATCTCGAGACGCGCCATACTAATCTAGCGTCACTTTTAACGCACGGTTTGCGTAATATAACCTAACCATGCTTAGGTAATCAGAACGACGTGTTAAAGAGACTTGAGAGGCGACATAATAATATAGCGTCACTTTTCACGCACACTTTGCATAATATAACCTAACCATGCTTAGGTAATCGGAACGATGCGTTAAAGAGACTTTAGATGCGGCATACTAATCTATTGATCCTTTTCACGCACACTTTGTGTACTATAACCTAACCATGCTAAGGTAATCGGAACGACGCGTTAGAGAGACTTTTGACGCGACATTAGCATGGTAATCGAAACAACGCGTTACAGAGACTTGACATGCGACGTACTAATCTAGTGTCACTTTTCACGCAAACTTTGCGTAATATAACCTAACCATGCTTAGGTAATCGGAACGACGCGTTAAAGAGACTTCAAACGCGACATACTAATATATTGTTACTTTTCACGCTCACTTTTCTTACTCTAAGCTAACCATGCTTAGGTAATCGGAACGACGCGTTAGGAAGACTTTGTGATGCGAGATAAGCATGGTTATCGAAACGACGCATTAAAGAGATTTGAGACGCGACATACTAATCCAATGAGACGCAACATACTAATCTAGCGTCACTTTTCACACACACTTTGCTAAATTAACCTAACCATGCTTAGGTAATCGGGACGACGCGTTAAATAGCCTTGAGACGCGACATACCAATCTATTGTTACTTTTTAAACACACTTTGTGTACTATAAGCTGCTTATGGTAATTGGAATAACGCTTTAGAGAGTCTTCTGACGCGACATAAGCATGGTAATCGAAACGACGCGTTAAAGAAACTTGAGACGCGACATACTAATCTAGTGTCACTTTTCATGCACACTTTGTGTAATATAACATAACCACGTTTATGTGATCGGAACGACACATTTAAGAGCATTGAGACGCGACATATTAATCTAGCGTCACTTTTCACGCACACCTTGCATAATATAAACAAACCATGCTTAGGAAATAGGAACGACGCGTTAAAAAGACTTGAGAAACGACATACTAATCTAGATTCACTTTTCACGCACACTTTGCGTAATATAACCTAACCATGCTTAGGTAATTGGAACGACGCGTTAGATAGACTTAAGTCGCCACATACTATCTATAGTCATTTTTCACGCACGCTTTGCATATTATAGCCAAACCATGCTTAGGTAATCGGAACGACGCGCCAGAGAGACTTGTGACACGACATATGCATGGTAATCGAAACGACACGTTAAAAAGACTTGAGACACGCAATAATAATCTAGCGTCACTTTTTACGGACACTTTGTGTAATATAACATATGCATGCTTAGGAAATCGGAACGACGCGTTTGAGAGACTTGAGACACGACATACTAATCTAACGCCACTTTCCAAGCACACTTTGCGTAATATAACCTAAACATGCTTATAATCAGAACGACACGTTAAAGAGACTTGAGACGCGACATACTAATCTAGCGTCACTTTTCATGCACACTTTGCATAATATAACCTAACCATGCATAGTTAATTGGAACACGCGTTAAAGGGACTTGAGACGCAACATACTAATCTGGCTAATAATCACCCATAGGGGCGCTAAACCCCCTGATCTTTGTGGCGGCGCTCACAAAACCCCATAAGACCAAAAATCGCCGTTTTTTTCGTTTTTTGTCGACGTGGCACCCAATTCCTCGGCCAGACACCAACGTATGCAGCACTTGACTAGTAGCCTACAACAAAAACACATTTAGAAGGGAGATTGTACTTACACAAGCAACCGAAATTAGAGAAAGTTACTTACGTCGGGAATTTGTACTTCACTTTCTGCCATTGGTCCTTCACCTTCATTTACAGATGGTTGCTGTTCACCTCCACCCGAAGCTTGACCTCTTTCCCTTAAATGTTTCCTTATATTGTGGCCAAACTGTCCACATTCGCTACACTTAACTTGCTGACGCCCCTTGTGTGATAACTTGGCCCTCTTCGCTTGTGCCTGTGCTTGTGCTTCGCCTTACCTTTTCCTTTCTCCCTCTCTTCTTTTGTTGCACTGGTGAGGGTGGGAGTATGATATTGAAGGGGTTTGGGTCTGTTTCCCACATATCAGCCCCATTCATTTGGTTGATAACAGAGCTATAAACTCGCTCGTACGTGGCTTTGCTAATCTAGCGTCACTTTTCTCACACACTTTGCGTAATATACCCAAACCATGGTTAGGTAATCGGAACGAAGCGTTAAAGAGACTTGAGATGAATATACTAATCTAGTATCACTTTTCACTCACACTATGCGTAATATAACCTAACCAGGCTTAGGTATTCGGAACACGCGTTAGAGAGACTTGAGACGTGACATACTAATTTACCATCACTTTTCACGCACACTTTGCGTAATATACCCAAAACATGCTTAGGTAATCGGAAAAAAGCATTAAAGAGACTTGAGACGCGAAATACTAATCTATTGTTACTTTTCACGCACACTTTGCGCAATATAACCTAAACATGCTTAGGTAATCAGAACGACGCGTTAAAGAGACTTGAGACGGGCGATACTAATCTACCGTCACTTTTCACGCAAACTATGCGTAATATAACCTAATCATGCTTAGGTAATCGGAATGACGCGTTACAGAGACATGAGATGCGACATACTAATCTAGCGTCACTTTTCACGCACACTTTGCGTAATATAACCTAACCATGCTTAGGTAATCGGAACACGCGTTAAAGAGACTTGAGTCGTGACATACTAATTTAGAGTCGCTTTTCACGCACACTTTGCGTAAAATACCCTAACCATGCTTAGGTAATCGAAAGAACACAGTAAATAGACTTGAGACGCGACATAAAAATCTATTGTGACTTTTCACGCACACTTTGCGTATATAACCTAACCATGCTTAGGTAATCAGAACGACATGTTAAAGACGCTAGTTACGCGACATAAGCATGGCAATCGAAACAGCGCGTTAAAGAGACTTATAACGCGCCACACTTATAGCGTCATGTTTTACGCACACTTTGCTTAATATAACCTAACCATAATTAGGTAATCAGAACGACGCATTAAAATGACTTGAGACACGCCATACTAATATAACGTCAGTTTTGACGCACACTTTGCGTAATACAACCTAGCCAAGCTTAGGTAATCAGAACGACGCGTTAAAGACACTTGAGATGTGACATACTAATCAAACACAACTTTCCATGCACACTTTGCATAATATAACCGAACCATGCTTAGGTAATCAGAACGATGCATTAGAGACGCTTGTTATGCGACATAAAACGATGCATTAGAGACGCTTGTTATGCGACATAAGACCGGTAATCGAAATGACGCGTTAAAGAGACTTGAGATGTGACATACTATTCTAGCGTCACTTTTCACGCACACCTTGCGTAACCTAACCATGCTTAGGTTGCAGGAACGACGCGTTAGAGAGACTTGTGATGCGACATACTAATCTAGCGTCACTTTTCACGCTCACTTTGCGTAATATAACCTAACCATGCTTAGGTAATAGGAAGGACGCGTGAGAGACTTTGACGCGACATAAGCATGGTAATCAACACGACACATTAAAGAGACTTGAAACGCACCATACTAATCTAGCGTCATTATTTACACACACTTTGCGTAATATAACCTAACCATGCTTAGGTAATCGGACCGACACGTTAAAGAGACTTGAGACGCGACATACTAATCTAGCGTCACTTTTTACTCACACTTTGCGTAATATAACCTAACCATGCTTAGGTAATGGGAACGATGCGTTAATGAGACTTGAGACGCGACATACTAATCTATTGTTACTTATCACGCACACTTTGCGTACTATAACCTTACCTTGCTTAGGTAATCGGAACGACGCGTTAGAGAGACTTGTGACGCGGCATGGTAATCGAAACGACGCGTTAAAGAGACTTGAGATGCGACTTACTAATCTAGCGTCACATTTCACGCAAACTTTGCAAAATTTAACCAAACCATGCTTATGTAATCAGGACTACGCGTTAAAGAGCGTTAAGACGCGACATAGTCTAGCGTCACTTTTCACGCTCACCTCGCGTAATATAACCTAAACAATGCTTATGTAATCGGAACGACGCGTTAAAGACACCTAAGACGCGCCATACTACTCTAGCATCACTTTTCATGCACACTTTGCCTAATAAAACCTAACCATGCTTTAGTAATCGGAACAACGCGTTAGATAGACTTAAGACGCGCCATTCTAATCTAACGTCACTTTCACGCACACTTTGCGTAATATAACCTAACAATGCTTTGGTAATCGGAACGACGCGGTAAACAGACTTGTGCTGCGAGATAAGCATGGTAATCAAAACGACGCGTTAAAGAGATTTGAGACGAAACATATTAATCTGGCGTCACTTTTTACGCATACTTTGCGTAATATAACCTAACCATGCTTTGGTAATCGAAACGACGCAGTTAAAGATACTTAAGACTGGACATACCAATATAGCATCACTTTTCACGCACACTTTGCATAATAAAACCTAACCATGCTTAGGTAATCGGAATGACGTGTGAAAGAGACTTGGCACGCGACAACTATTCTATTGATCCTTTTCACGCACTCTTTGTGTACTATAACCTAACCATGTTTTGGTAATCAAAACGACGCGTTAAAGAGACTTGAGACGCGACATACTAATCGAGCGTCACTTTGCATAATATAACCTTACCATGCTTATGTAATCGGAACGATGCGTTAGATAGACTTAAGACGCGACTAACTAATCTATTGTGATTTTTCACGCACACTTTGTGTAATATAACCTAACCATTCTTAAGTAATTAGAACGACGCGTTAAATGGATTTGAGACGCGACATACTAATCTATTGTCATTCTTTACGCACACTTTTGCATAATATAACAAACCATGCTTAGGTAATCGGAAGGACGCGTTAGAGAGACCTGTGACGCGACATACTAATCTAGCGTAACTTTTCACGCACACTTTGCGTAATATAACTAACCATGCTTAGGTAGTCAAAACGACGCGTTAGACAGACTTGTGAGACATACTTAATCTAGTGTCACTTTTCACACACACTTTGCGTAATATAACCTAACCATGCTTAGGTAATCGGAACGGCGCGCTAGTGAGACTTGTGACACGACATACAAATCTAGCGTCACAAGTGTCTCTAACGCGTCGTTCTGATTATCTAAGCTTGGTTAGGTTAGATTACGCAGAGTGTGCGTTGAAGCTAGATTAGTTTGTCGCATCTCTCAAGTCTCTTTAACGCGTCGTTCCGATTATTTAAGCATGTTTAGGATGTATTACGCAAAGTGTGCGTGAAAAGTGACGCTAGATTAGTATGTCACGTGTCAAGTCTATTTAACGCGTGTTCAGATTACCTAAGCATGGTTAGGTTGTAGTACGCAAAGTGTGCTTGAAAAGTGACACTAGATTAGTATGTCACTTCTGAAGTCTCTTTAACGCGTCGTCCCGATTACCTAAGCATTGTTAGGTTATTGTTCCGATTACCTAAGCATGGTTATGTAGTGTGTGTGAAAAGTAACGCTAGATTAGTATGTCGCGTCTCAAGTCTCTTTAACTCGTCGTTTCGATTACCTAAGCGTGGTTTATTTATATTACGTAAAGTGTGCGTGAAAGGTGATGCTTGATTAGTATGTCGCTATTCAAGTCTCTTTAACTCGTCGTTCCGATTACCTAAGCATGGTTAGGTTATATTACGCGAAGTCTGCGTAAAAAGAGACGCTAGATTTGTATGGCGCGTCTCAAGTCTCTTTAACGCGTCGTTTCGATAGCCATTCTTTTGTTGCGTCACAAGTGTCTCTAATGCGTCGTTCCGATTACCTAAGCAAGGTTTAGTTATATGCACAAAGTGTGCGTGAAAAGTGACGCTAGATTAGTATGTCGCGTCTCAAATCTCTTTATCTCGTCGTTCCGAATACCTATGCATGGTTAGGTCATATGGCGAGAAGTCTGCGTAAAAAGTGATACCATATTAATACGTCCGCGTCTCAAGTCTTTTTAACTCGTCGTTTCGATTTCCATGCTTATGTTGCGTCTCAAGTCTTGTTAACTCGTCGTTTCAATTGCCATGCTTATGTTGCGTTTCAAGTCTTGTTAACTCGTCGTTTCGATTGCCATACTTATGTCGCGTCCCAAGTCTCTCACGCGTCCTTCTTATTACCTAAGCATGGTTAAGTTATATTACGCAAAGTGTGCGTGAAAAGTGACGCTAGATTAGTATGTCGTGTCACAAGTCTCTCTAACGTGTCGTTTCGATTACCTAAGCATGTTTAGATTATATTGCTCAAAGTGTGCGTGAAAAGTTAAGCTAGATTAGTATGTCGCGTCTCAAGTCCCTTTAACGCGTGTTCCTATTACCTAAGGTTAGGTTATATTACGCAAAGTGTGCGTGAAAAGTGACGCTTGTTTAGCATGTCGCATCTCAAGTCTCTTTAACGCGTTGTTCCGATTACCTAAGCATGGTTATGTTATTACGCCAAGTGCGCGTTAAAAGAGTCGCTAGATTAGTATGTCGCGTCACAAGTCTCTTTAACGCTTGTTTACGATTACCTAAGCATTGTTAAGTTATATTACGCAAAGTGTGAGTAAAACGTGACGCTAGATTAGTATAACGCGTCTCAAGTCTCTTTAACGCATCGTTTCGATTACCATGCTTATGTCACGTTAAAGAGACTTGAGACGCGACATACTAATCGAGCGTCACTTTGCATAATATAACCTTACCATGCTTATGTAATCGGAACGACGCGTTTGATAGACTTAAGACGCGACTAACTAATCTATTGTGATTTTTCACGCACACTTTGCGTAATATAACCTAACCATTCTTAAGTAATTAGAACGACGCGTTAAATGGATTTGAGACGCGACATACTAATCTATTGTCATTCTTTACGCACACTTTTGCATAATATAACCAAACCATGCTTAGGTAATCGGAAGGACGCGTTAGAGAGACCTGTGACGCGACATACTAATCTAGCGTAACTTTTCACGCACACTTTGCGTAATATAACTAACCATGCTTAGGTAGTCGAAACGACGCGTTAGACAGACTTGTGAGACATACTTAATCTAGTGTCACTTTTCACACACACTTTGCGTAATATAACCTAACCATGCTTAGGTAATCGGAACGGCGCGCTAGTGAGACTTGTGACACGACATACAAATCTAGCGTCACTTTTCACGTACAGTTTTCGTAATATAATCTAACCATGCATAGGTAATCGGAACGATGCGTTAAAGATACTTGAGACTAATCTAGCGTCACTTTTCACACACACTTTGCTTAATATAACCTAACCATGCTTAGGCAATCGGAACGACGCGACATACTAATCTAGGGTCACTTTTCCTGCACATCTAGCGTAAAATAACATAACCATGCTTAGGTAATCGGAACACACGTCAAAGAGACTTGAGACGCGACATACTAATCCATCGTCACTTTTCACGCACACTTTTCGTAAAATAACCTAACTATAGGTAATCATAACGACGCGTTAAAGAGACTTGAGACACGACATAATAATCTAGCGTCACTTTTCACGCACACTTTACGTAAAATAACCTAACAATAGGTAATCAGAACGACGCGTTAAAGAGACTTGAGATGCGACGAACTAATCTATTGTCACTTTTCGCGCACACTGCGTAACATAACCTAATAATTGGAACGACGCAATAGAGAGACTTGGATGCAACATAAGCATGGTACTTGAAACGACACGTTAAAGCGACTTAAAACACGACATACTAACCTAGCGTAATGTAACCTAACCATGCTTTGGTAATCGGAAAGATGCATTAAAGAGATTTGAGATGCGACATACTAATCTAGCGTCACTTATCACGCACACTTTCCGTAATATAACTTAACCATGCTTAGGTAATTGGAACGACGCGTTAAAGAGACTTGTGATGCAACATACTAATCGGAACACACGTTAAAGAGACTTGAGACACGACATACTAATCTAGCGTCTCTTTTCACGCACGCATTGCGTAAAATAACCTAACCATGCTTAGGTAATCGGAACGAACCGTTAAAGAGACTTGAGACACGACATACTAACCTACCATTGTCACTTTTCACGCAAACTTAGCGTATTATAAGCTAACCATGCTTAGGTAATCGGAACGACGCGTTAAAGAGACTTGAGACACTACATACTATTCTAGCATCACTTTTCACGCACACTTTGCGTAATATAACCTAACCGTGCTTAGGTAATCGGAACGACACGTTAAAGAGACTTGAGACACTACATACTAATCTAGCATCACTTTTCACGCACACTATGTGTAATATAACCTAACCATGCTTAGGTAATCAGAACTACGCGTTAAAGAGGCTTGAGACGCGACATAGTAATCTAGCGTCACTTTTCACGCACACTTTGTGTAATATAACCTAACCATGCTTAGGCAATCATAACACGCGTTAAAGAGACTTGAGACACGACATACTAATCTTGCGTCACTTTTCACGCAAACTTTGCAAAATATAACCTAACCATGCTTTGGTAATCAGAACGACGCGTTAAAGAGACTTCAGACGCGACATACTAATCTAGCATCACTTTTCACGCACACATTGCGTAAAATAACCTAACCATGCTTTGGTAATCAGAACGACGCGTTATAGAGACTTGAGAGGCGACATACTAATCTAGCGTCACTTTTCACGCATACTTTGTGTAATATAACCTAACCATGCTTAGGTAATCATAACATGCGTAAAAGAGACTTGATATGTGACATACTAATTTAGCGTTACTTTTCACGCACACTTTGCGTAAAATACCTTAACCATGCTTAGGTAATCGGGACAGCGCGTTAAAGAGACTTGAGACGCGACATACTAATCAATTGTGACTTTTCACGCACACTTTGCATAATATAACCTAACCATGCTTCGGTAATCAGAACGACGTGTTTGAGACGCTTGTTACGCGACATAAGCATAATAATCGAAACGACTCGTTAAAGAGACTTGAGACGCGACATACTAATCCACCGTTACTATTCATGCACTTTATGCGTAATATAACCTAACCATGCTTAGGGAATCGGAACGACGCACTAAAGAGACTTGAGACGCGACATACTGATCTAGCGTCACTTTTAACACACATTTTGCGTAGTATAACTTAACCATGCTCAGGTAATCGGAACGACGGCTAGGCTTGTGACTCGACAAACAAATCTAGCATCACTTTTCACGCACACTTTGCGTAATATAACCTAACCATGCTTTGGTAATCAGAACGACAGTTTAGAGAGACTTGTGACGCGACATAAGCATGGTAATTGAAACGACGCGTCTATTGTCACTTTTCAAGCACACTTTGGTAAATATAACCTAACCATGCTTTGGTAATCGGAACGACCTGTAAAGGAGACTTGTGATGCGACATAAGCATAGTATGGTAATCGAAACTAGGCGTTAAAAAGACTTGAGATACGACATACTAATCTATTGTCACTTTTCACGCACACTTTGTGCAATATAACCTAACCATGCTTTGGTAATCGGAACGACGCATTAAAGAGACTTGAGACGCGACGCTAATCTAGCGTCACTTTTCACGCACACTTTGCGTAATATAACCTAACCATGATTAGGTAATTTGAACGACTCGATAGAGAGACTTGTGAGGTGACATACTAATGTTCCATCACTTCTCACGTAAATTTTGCGTAATTTAACCTAACTATGCTTAGGTAATCAGAACGACGCGTCAAAGAGACTTGTGACTCGACATACAAATCTAGCATCACTTTTCACGCACACTTTGCGTAATATAACCTAACCATTCTTAGGTAATCGAAACGACGAATTGGAGAGACCTATGACGCGACATAAGCATGAAAATCCAAACGACACATTTAAGAGACTTGAGAGGCACAATACTAATCTTGCGTCACTTTTCACGCACACTTAGCGTAATATATGCTAACCATGCTTAGGTAATCAGAACGACACGTTAAAGAGACTTGAGACGCGACATGTTAATCTAGAGTCACTTTTTATGCACACTTTGGGTAATAAAACCCAACCATACTTAGGTAATCGTAACGACGCGTTAAAGAGACTTGAGATGCGACATACTACTCTAGCGTCACTTTTCTCGCACACTTTGCGTAATATAATCTAACCATGCTTAGGTAATCGGAACGATTCGTTCAAGAGACTTGAGACGAGTTATACTAATCTAACGTCACTTTTCACGCAGACTTTGCGTAATATACGTACACTTTGTGTAAAAGAGCTTGAGTCGCGACGTACATCAATTGTCACTTTTCACGCCCAGTTTGCGTTATATAAGCAAACCATATTTAGGTAATCGGAACGACGCGTTAGAGAGACTTGTGACGCGACATAAGCATGGTAATCGTAACGACGCGTTAAATAGACTTGAAACGCGACATACTTCAATTGTCGCTTTTCACACTTTGCGTAATATACCCTAACCATGCTTTGATAATAGGAACGACACATTAAAGAGAATTGAGACGCGACATACTAATCTAGTGTCACTTATCACGCACACTTTGCGTAGTATAACCTAACCATGCTTAGGTAGTAGGGACGACGCATTAGAGAGACTTGTGACGCGACATAGTAATCTAGCGTCACTTTTCACGCACACTTTGCGTAATATAACCTAACTATGCTTAGGTAACTGGAACGACGCATTAAAGAGACTTGTAACTCGACATACAAATCTAGCATCACATTTCACAGACACTTTGTGTAATATAACCAAATCATGCTTAGGTAATCGGAATGACGAGTTAGAGAGATTTGTGACGCAACATATGCATAGAAATTGAAACGACGCATTAAAGAGACTTGAGAGGCGACATACTAATCAATTGTCACTTCTCACGCACACTTCGTATAATATAACCTAAACATGATCAGAACGACGCGTTAGAGACGCTTGTAACTCGACATAAGCATGGTAATCGAAACGACGCGTCAAAGAGACAAGACACGACATACTAATCTATTATCGCTTTTCACACACACTTTGCATAATATAACCTAAGCATACTTTGCTAATCGGAACGACGCATTAAAGAGACTTGAGACGCGACATACTAATCTAGCGTCAGTTTTCATGCACACTTTGCGTAATATAACGTAACCATGCTTAGGTGATCGGAACGAGGCGTTAGAGAGACTTGTGACGCGACATATTATCTAGCGTCTCTTTCCACACAAACTTTGCGTAATATAACCTAACCATGCTTGGGTAATCGGAACGACAGGTTGAAGAGACTTGTGACTCGACATACAAATCTAGCATCACTTTTCACGCACACTTTGCGTAATATAACCTAACCATGCTTAGGTAATCAGATCGATGAGTTAGAGAGACTTGTGACGCTACATAAGCATGGTAATTGAAACGACGCGTTAAAGAGACTTAAGACGCGGCATACTAATCTATTACCACTTGTCACGCATGCTTTGGTAAATAACCTAACCATTCTTAGATAATCGGAACGACGCGTTAGAGAGACATGTGATTATTCGACATAAGCATGGTAATCGAAACGACGCGTTAAAGAGACTTGAGACACGACATACTATTCCATTGTCAATTTTCATGGACACTTTGCGTAAGATAACCTAACCATGCTTTGGTAATCTGAACGACGCATTAAAGAGACTTGAGACATGACAACTAATCTAGCGTCACTTTTCACGCACACTTCGCGTAGTATAACCTAACCTTGATTAGGTAATTTAAACGACGCGTTAGAGAGACTTGTGACGCGACATGCTAATCTATCGTCACTTTTAAAACACACTTTGTGTAATATAACCTAACCATGCTTACATAATCGGAACGATGCGTTAGAGAAACTTGTGACGCGACATTCTAATCTAACGTCACTTTTCGCATACACTTTGCGTAATATAACCTAGCAATGCATAGGTAGTCGGAACGGCGCGTTAAAGAGACATGTGACTCGATATAAAAATCCAGCATCACTTTTCACGCATTCTTTGCGTAATATAACCTAACCATGATTAGGTAATCGGAACGACGAGTTAGAGAGACTTGTGACGTGACATAAGTATGCTAATTGAAATGAAGCATTAAAGAGACTTGAGAAGCGCCATACTAATCCAGCATCACTATGTACGCACACTTTGCATAATATTACTTAACCGTGCTTAGGTTATCGGAACGACGCGTTAAAGTGACTTGAGACACGACATACTAATCTTGCGTCACTTTTTACGCACACTTTGCATAATATAACCTAACAATGCTTAGTTAATCGGAACAAAAAAGAGGCTTGAGACGCGACATACTACTCAAGCGTCACTTTTAACGCACACTTTGCGTAATATAACCTAGCCATGCTTAGATTATCGAAACACGCGCATAAGACACTTGAGAAGTGACATACTAATCTAGCATCAATTTTCACGCACACTTTTTACTAATCTAGTGTGACGTTTCACGCACACTTTGTGTAATATAACCTAACCATGCTTAGGTAATCGGACACACGCGTTAAAGAGACTTGAGACGTGACATACTAATCCAGCGTCATTTTTCACGCACACTTTGCGTAAAATAACCTAACCATACTTAGGTAATCGGAACGATGCGTTAAAGAGACTTTAGACGCGAAATACTAATCTATTGAAACTTTTTATGCACACTTTGCGTAATATAACAAACGAAGCTTACGTAATCAGAATGACGCGTCACTCTTCACGCACACTTTGCGTAATATAACCTAACCATGCTTAGGTAATCGGAACAACGCGTTAAAGAACAAGAGACTCGACATGCTAATCTTGCGTCACTTTTCACGCAAGCTTTGCGTAATATAACTTTACCATGCATAGGTAATCAAAAAGACGCGTTAAAGAGACTTGAGACACGACATATTAATCTAGCGTTACTTTTCACGAACACTTTGCCTGAAATAAGCTACCCAAGCTTAAGTAATCGGAACGACACGTTAAATAGACTTGATACGCGATATACTATTGCCACTTTTCATGCACACTTTGCGAAATATATCCTAACCATGCTTAGGTAATCAGAACGACGCGATTGAGCGACTTGTAATGTCACATAAGCATGGTAACTGAAACGACGCATGAACGAGACTTGAGACGCGCAATATTAATTTAGCGTCACTTTTCACGCACACTTTGCGTAATATAACCTAGCCATGCTTAGGTAATATTAACGACGCGTTCAAGAGACTTGAGACACGATATACTAATCTAGCGTCATATTACACGCACAGTTTGCGTAACATAACCTAACTATGCTCAGGTAATCGGAGAACGCGTTAAAAAGACTTGAGACGTGACCTACTAATTTAGCATCACTTTTCACGCATACTTTGCTTAAAATACCCTAACCATACTTAGGTAATCAGAATGACACGTTAAAGAGACTTGAGACGCGATATGGTAATCGAAACGACGCGTTAAAGAGACTTGAGATGCGACATACTAATCTAGCGTCACATTTCACGCAAACTTTGCAAAATTTTACCAAACCATACTTAGGTAATCGGGACTACGCGTTAAAGAGCCTTAAGACGCGACATAGTCTAGCGTCACTTTTCACGCTCACCTCGCGTAATATAACCTAACCATGCTTATGTAATCAAAACGACGCGTTAAAGACACCTGAGACGCGACATACAAATATAGCATCACTTTGCATGCACACTTTGCCTAATAAAACCTAACCATGCTTAAGTAATCGGAACAACGCGTTAGATAGACTTAAGACGCGACATTCTCTATTGTCGTTTTTCATGCACACTTTGCGTAATACAACCTCACCATGCTTAGATAATCAGAATGACGCGTTAGATAGAATTGTGACGCGATATAAGCATGGTAATCGAAACGATGCGTCGTCACTTTTTATGCACACTTTACGTAATATAACCTAACCATGCTTAGGAAATTGGAACAACGCGTTAGAGAGACTTGAGAGGCGATATACTAATCTAGCGTCAGTTTTCACGCACACTTTGCCTAATATAAGTAATCCCTGCTTAGGAAATCGGAACATCGCGTTAGAGAGTCTTGAGACGTGCGACATACTAATCTAACGTCACTTTCACGCACACTTTGCGTAATATAACCTAACCATGCTTTGGTAATCGGAACGACGCGTTAAAGAGACTTGTGCTGCGAGATAAGCATGGTAATCAAAACGACGCGTTAAAGAGATTTGAGACGAAATATCCAAATCTAGCGTCACTTTTTACGCACACTTTGAGTAATATAACCTAACCAAGCTTAGGTAATCGAAATGACGCGATAAAGAGATTTGAGACGAAATATCCTAATCTAGCGTCACTTTTTACGCACACTTTGAGTAATATAACCTAACCATGCTTAGGTAATCGAAACGACGCAGTTAGAGAAACTTAAGACTGGACATACAAATATAGCATCACTTTTCACGCACACTTTGCATAATATAACCTAACCATGCTTAGGTAATCGGAATGACGCATGAAAAAGGCTTGACACGCGACATACTAATTTATTGATCCTTTTCACGCACTCTTTGTGTACTATAACCTAACCATGCTTTGGTAATCGAAACGACGCGTTAAATAGACTTGAGACGCGACATACTAATCATACGCGACATACTAATCGAGCGTCACTTAAGACGCGACTAACTAATCTATTGTGATTTTTTACACACACTTTGCGTAACATAACCTAACCATTCTTAAGTAATTAGAACGACGCGTTAAATGGATTTGAGACGCGACATACTAATCAATTGTCATTCTTTAGACACACTTTTGCATAATATAACCAAACCATGCTTCGGTAATCGGAATGACATGTTAGAGAGACTTTTGACGCGACATAAGCATGGTCATCGAAACAACGCGTTAAAGCGACTTGAGACGCGCCATATTAATCTAACGTCACTTTTCACGCCAACTTTGCATAATATCACCTAAGCATGCTTAGGTAAATGAGAACAATGCAATAAAGAGTCTTGAGACACGACATACTAATCTAGCGTCACTTTTTACGGATACCTTGTGTAGTATAACATAACCATGCTTAGGTAATCGGAACGACGCGTTAAAGAGACTTGAGAAGTGACATACTAATCTAGCTTTACTTTCCTCTCACACTTTGCGTAAACCTAACCATTCTTAAGTAATCGGAACGACGCGTTAAAGAGACTTGAGACGCGACATACTAATCTAGCGTCACTTTTCACGCACTCCTTGCGTAATATAACGTAACCCATCTTAGGTAATCGGAACGACGCGTTAAAGAGTCTTGAGACGCGACATACTAATCTAGCGTCACTTTTCAAGGACACTTTTCATAATATAACCTAACCACGCTTAGGTAATCGGAACGATGCGTTAGAGAGACATGTGACGCGACATAAGCATGGTAATCGAAAAGACGCGTTAAAGAGACTTGAGACGCGCAATTTTAATCTAGCGTCACTTTTTACGCACATTTTGCGTAATATAACATAACCATGCTTAGGAAATCAGAACGACGCGCTAAAGAGACTTGAGATGCAATATACTAATCTAGTATCACTTTTTCACGCACACTTTGCGTAATATAACCTAACCATGCTTAGGAAATTGGAACGACGAGTTAAAGATACTTGAGATGCGCCGTACTAATCTACCGTCACTTTTCACGCAGACTTTACGTAATATAACCTAACAATGCTTAGGTAATCAGAACGACGTGTTAAAGAGACTTGAGACAAAACATACTAATCTAGAGTCACTTTTTACGCAAACTTCGCGTAATATAACCTAACCATGCTTAGATAATCGGAACGACGCCTTAAAGAGACTCAAGAGGCGACCTATTAATCTAGCGTCACTTCTTACGCACACTTTGCATAGTATAACATAATCATGCTTAGGTCATCGGAACGACGCGTTAAATAGACTTGAGACGTGACATACTAATCTATTGTCATTTTTCACGCACACTTTGCGTAATATAACTTAACAATGCTTTAGGTAATCGGAACGACGCGTTAGAAGAATTTTGACTCGACTTAAGCATGGTAATCGAAACGACGCGTTAAAGTGACTCGAGACACGCCATACTAATCTAGCGTCACCTTTTACGCACACTTTGTGTGATATAACCTAACCACGATTAGGTAATCAGAACGATGCCTTAAGAGACGTTAGACGTGACATACTAATCTAGTGTCACTTTTCACGCACACTTTGCGTAATATAACCTAACCATGCTAGGTAGTTGGAACGGCGCGTTAAAGAGACATGTGACTCTATATAAAAATCCAGCATCACTTTTCACGCATACTTTGCGTAATATAACCTAACCATGATTAAGTAGTCGGAACGACGAGTTAGAGAGACTTGTGACGTGACATAACTATGCTAATCGAAATGACGCATTAAAGAGACTTGAGAAGCGCCATACTAATCCAGCATCGCTATTTACGCACACTTTGCATAATATTACTTAACCGTGCTTAGGTTATCGGAACGACGCGTTAAAGTGACTTGAGACACGACATACTAATCTTGCGTCACTTTTCACGCACACTTTGCGTAATATAACCTAACAATGCTTAGTTAATCGAAACAAAAAAGAGGCTTGAGACGCGACATACTACTCAAGCGTCACTTTTAACGCACACTTTGCGTAATATAACCTAACCATGCTTAGGTTATCGAAACACGCGCTTAAGACACTTGAGAAGTGACATACTAATCTAGCGTCACTTTTCACGCACACTTATTACTAATCTAGTGTGACGTTTCACACACACTTTGTGTAATATAACCTAACCATGCTTAGGTAATCGGACACACGCGTTAAAGAGACTTGAGACGTGACATACTAATCCAGCGTCATTTTTCACGCACACTTTGCGTAAAATAACCTAACCATACTTAGGTAATCGGAACGACGCGTTAAAGAGACTTTAGACGCGAAATACTAATCTATTGAAACTTTTTATACACACTTTGCGTAATATAACAAACGAAGCATACGTAATCAGAATGACGCGTCACTCTTCACCCACACTTTGCGTAATATAACCTAACCATGCTTAGGTAATCGGAATGACGCGTTAAAGAACAAGAGACTCGACATGCTAATCTTGCGTCACTTTTCACGCAAGCTTTGCGTAATATAACTTTACCATGCATAGGTAATCGAAAAGACGCGTTAAAGAGACTTGAGACACGACATATTAATCTAGCGTTACTTTTCACGAACACTTTGCCTGAAATAAGCTACCCATGCTTAAGTAATCGGAACGGCGCGTTAAATAAACTTGATACGCGATATACTATTGCCACTTTTCATGCGCACTTTGTGAAATATATCCTAACCATGCTTAGGTAATCGGAACGACGCGATTGAGCGACTTGTAATGTCACATAAGCATGGTAACTGAAACGACGCATGAACGAGACTTGAGACGCGCAATATTAATTTAGTGTCACTTTTCACGCACACTTTGCGTAATATAACCTAGCCATGCTTAGGTAATATTAACGACGCGTTCAAGAGACTTGAGACACGATATACTAATCTAGCGTCACATTACACGCACACTTTGCGTATCATAACCTAACTATGCTCAGGTAATCGGAGCACGCGTTAAAAATACTTGAGACGTGACCTACTAATTTAGCGTCACTTTTCACGCATACTTTGCTTAAAATACCCTAACCATACTTAGGTAATCATAATGACACGTTAAAGAGACTTGAGACGCGACATGGTAATCGAAACGACGCGTTAAAGAGACTTGAGATGCGACATACTAATGTAGCGTCACATTTCACGCAAACTTTGCAAAATTTTACCAAACCATGCTTAGGTAATCGGGACTACGCGTTAAAGAGCCTTAAGACGCGACATAGTCTAGCGTCACTTTTCACGCTCACCTCGCGTAATATAACCTAACCATGCTTATGTAATCAAAGCGTTAAAGACACCTGAGACGCGACATACAAATATAGCATCACTTTGCATGCACACTTTGCCTAATAAAACCTAACCATGCTTAAGTAATCGGAACAACGCGTTAGATAGACTTAAGACGCGACATTCTCTATTGTCGTTTTTCATGCACACTTTGCGTAATACAACCTAATCATGCTTAGGTAATCAGAATGACGCGTTAGATAGAATTGTGACGCGATATAAGCATGGTAATCGAAACGATGCATCGTCACTTTTTATGCACACTTTACGTATTATAACCTAACCATGCTTAGGAAATTAGAACAACGCGTTAGAGAGACTTGAGAGGCGACATACTAATCTAGCGTCAGTTTTCACGCACACTTTGCCTAATATAAGTAATCCCTGCTTAGGAAATCGGAACGTCGCGTTAGAGAGTCTTGAGATGTGCGACATACTAATCTAACGTCACTTTCACGCACACTTTGCGTAATATAACCTAACCATGCTTTGGTAATCGGAACGACGCGTTAAAGAGACTTGTGCTGCGAGATAAGCATGGTAATCAAAACGATGCGTTAAAGAGATTTGAGACGAAATATCCTAATCTAGCGTCACTTTTTACGCACACTTTGAGTAATATAACCTAACCATGCTTAGGTAATCGAAACGACGCGTTAAAGAGATTTGAGACGAAATATCCTAATCTAGCGTCACTTTTTACGCACACTTTGAGTAATATAACCTAACCATGCTTAGGTAAAGAAACTTAAGACTGGACATACCAATATAGCATCACTTTTCACGCACACTTTGCATAATATAACCTAACCATGCTTAGGTAATCGGAATGACGCATGAAAGAGGCTTGACACACGACATACTAATCTATTGATCCTTTTCACGCACTCTCTGTGTACTATAACCTAACCATGCTTTGGTAATCGAAACGACGCGTTAAAGAGACTTGAGACGCAACATACTAATCATACGCGACATACTAATCGAGCATCACTTAAGACGCGACTAAATAATCTATTGTGATTTTTCACACACACTTTGCGTAACATAACCTAACCATTCTTAAGTAATTAGAACGACGCGTTAAATGGATTTGAGACGCGACATACCTATTGTCATTCATTACACACACTTTTGCATAATATAACCAAACCATGCTTCGGTAATCGGAATGACATGTTAGAGAGACTTTTGACGCGACATAAGCATGGTCATCGAAACAACGCGTTAAAGCGACTTGAGACGCGCCATATTAATCTAACGTTACTTTTCACGCCAACTTTGCATAATATCACCTAAGCATGCTTAGGTAAATGAGAACAACGCAATAAAGATCCTTGAGACACGACATACTAATCTAGCGTCACTTTTCACGGATACCTTGTGTAGTATAACATAACCATGCTTAGGTAATCGGAACGACGCGTTAAAGAGACTTGAGAAGTGACATACTAATCTAGCTTTACTTTTCTCTCACACTTAGCGTAAACCTAACCATTCTTAAGTAATCGGAACGACGCGTTAAAGAGACTTGAGACGCGACATACTAATCTAGCGTCACTTTTCACGTACTCCTTGCGTAATATAACGTAACCCATCTTAGGTAATCGGAACGACGCATTAAAGAGTCTTGAGACGCGACATACTAATCTAGCGTCACTTTTCAAGGACACTTTTCATAATATAACCTAACCACGCTTAGGTAATCGGAACGATGCGTTAGAGAGACATGTGACGCGACATAAGCATGGTAATCGAAAAGACGCGTTAAAGAGACTTGAGACGCGCAATTTTAATCTAGCGTCACTTTTTACGCACATTTTGCGTAATATAACATAACCATGCTTAGGAAATCAGAACGACGCGCTAAAGAGACTTGAGATGCAATATACTAATCTAGTATCACTTTTTCACGCACACTTTGCGTAATATAACCTAACCATGCTTAGGAAATTGGAACGACGAGTTAAAGATACTTGAGATGCGCCGTACTAATCTACCGTCACTTTTCACGCAGACTTTACGTAATATAACCTAACAATGCTTAGGTAATCAGAACGACGTGTTAAAGAGACTTGAGACAAAACATACTAATCTAGAGTCACTTTTTACGCAAACTTCGCGTAATATAACCTAACCATGCTTAGATAATCGGAACGACGCCTTAAAGAGACTCAAGAGGCGACCTATTAATCTAGCGTCACTTCTTACGCACACTTTGCATAGTATAACATAATCATGCTTAGGTCATCGGAACGACGCGTTAAATAGACTTGAGACGTGACATACTAATCTATTGTCATTTTTCACGCACACTTTGCGTAATATAACTTAACAATGCTTTAGGTAATCGGAACGACGCGTTAGAAGAATTCTGACTCGACATAAGCATGGTAATCAAAACGACGCGTTAAAGTGACTCGAGACACGCCATACTAATCTAGCGTCACCTTTTACGCACACTTTGTGTGATATAACCTAACCACGATTAGGTAATCAGAACGATGCCTTAAGAGACGTTAGACGTGACATACTAATCTAGTGTCACTTTTCACGCACACTTTGCATAATATAACCTAACCATGCTTAGACAATCGCAACGACGCGTTAAAGAGACTTGAGATGCGACATACTAATCTAGCAATCCTTTTCACGCACACTTTGCGTACTATAATCTAACCATGCTTAGGTAATCAGAATAAAGCAATAAAGAGAATTGTGACGCGACATAAGCATGGTAATCGAAACGACGTGCTAAAGAGACTCAAGACTCGCCATACTAATCTAGCGTCACTTTTAACGCACAGTTTGCGTAATATAACCTAACCATGCTTAGGTAATCGGAAAGACGTGTTAAAGAGACTTGAGAGGCGACATAATAATCTAGCGTTACTTTTCACGCAAACTGTGCGTAATATAACCTAACCATGCTTAGGTAATCAGAACGACGCGTTAAAGAGACTTGAGATGCGACATACTTTGTAATATTTTACGCTTCAATAAAAATGCCTTGTTTCTAAACATCTCTCTTCTCCAATTTTCTATAAGTAAAGGATAGTTATATATGTTTGTTTCTCTTCATATTCAGCCAGAAAAGGCATAAGGGTATGCTCTTCACTTGCATCTCCTGAGGATCCTCTGAATCAAAACCTTGTGTCATAAAAATGGTAATGGAATAAATCTTAGCAAATACTAAGAGGACATGCCGGTTGATAAAATGCCCATGGTGAGGCTGTGATCCTGGCTAGTCATACATGTATCTGTTAAGGTTTATCGTCGTATCTCTAAATACGCAAAGTCTGCGTGAAAAGTGACGCTAGACTAGTATGTCTCGTCTCAAGTCTCTGTAACGCGTCGTTTTGATTACCATGTTTATTTCGCATCAAAAGTCTGTCTAACGCGTCGTTGCGATTACCTAAGAATGGTTAGGTTATAATACACAAAGTGTGCGTGAAAAGGATCAATAGATTAGTATGTCGCGTCTCAAGTCTCTTTAACGCGTCGTTCCGATTGCTTAAGCATGGTTAGGTTATATTACGCAAAGTGTGCGTGAAAAGTGACGCTAGATTAGTATGTCCAGTTTCAAGTCTCTTTAACGTGTCGTTCCGATTACCTAAGCATGGTTAGGTTATATTACGCAAAGTGTGCATAAAAAGTCACGCTAGTATGTCGCGTCTCAAGGCTCTTTAATGCGTCGTTCAGATTACCTAAGCATGGTTAGGTTACATTATGCAAAGTTGGCGTGAAAAGTGACGCTAGATTAGTATGTCGCGTCTCAAGTCTCTTTAGTACGTCGTTCTGATGACCTAAGCATGATTAGGTTATATTATGCAAAGTGTGTGTAACAAGTGACGCTAGATTAGTATGTCGCATCTCAAGTCTTTTTAATGCGTCGTTCCGATTACCTAAGCATGGTTAGGTTATATTACGCAAAGTGTGCGTAAAAAGTGACGCTAGAATAATATGTTTCGTCTCAAGTCTCTTTAACGCGTCATTTCGATTACCCTGTTTATCTCGCGTCATAATTCCCATTAAAGCGTCGTTCCGATTACCTAAGCATGGTTAGGTTATGTTACGCAAAGTGTGCGTGAAAAGTGACGTTAGATTAGTATGTCGCGTCACAAGTCCCTCTAATGCATCGTTCTGATTTCCTAAGCATGGTTAGGTTGTATTACGCAAAGTGTGCATAAATAATGACACTAGATTATTATTTTGCGTCTTAAGTATCTCTAACGCGTTGTTCCGATTTCCTAAGAATGATTATGTTATATTACGCAAAATGTGCTTAAAAATAGTAACGCTAGATTAAAATTGTGTGTCTCAAGTCTCTTTAATGCTTTGTTTTGATTACCATGTTTATGTCGAGTCACAAGTCTTTTTAACGCGTTGTTCCAATTACCTAAGCATGGTTATGTTATATTACGCAAAGTGTGCGTGAAAAATGACAATGGATTGGTATGTCGCGTCTCAAGTCTTATATTATGCAAGGTGTGCGTGAAAAATGACAATGGATTGGTATGTCGCGTCTCAAGTCTTATATTATGCAAGGTGTGCGTGAAAAGTGACGCTAGATACTTGCGTCTCAAGGCTCTTTAATGCGTCGTTCCGATTACCTAAGCGGTGTTAGATTATATTATGCAAAGTTTGCGTGAAAAGTGACGCTAGATTAGTACGTCGCGTCTAAAGTCTCTTTAACGCGTTGTTTTGATTACCATGCTTATGTCGCGTCACAAGTCTCTCTAACGCGTCGTTCCAATTACCTAAGCGGTGTTAAGTTATAGTACGCAAAATGTGCGTGAAAAGTAACAATTGATTAGTATGTCGCGTCTCAAGTCTCTTTAACTCGTCTTTTCGATTACCTAAGCATGTTTCGGGTATATTACAAAAAGTGTGCGTGAAAAGTGACAATTGATTAGTATGTCGCGTATGAAGTCTATTTAACGCGTTGTTCCGATTACCTAAGCATGGTTAGGTTATTTTACGCAAAGTGTGCGTAAAACGTGATGCTAGATTAGTATGCCGCGTCTCAATTCTCTTTAACGCGTTGTTTCGATTACTTAAGCATGCTTAGGTAATATTACGCAAAGTTTGCGTGAAAAGTGATGCTAGATTAGTATGTCGCGTCTTAAGTCTCTTAAACGCGTCGTTCCAATTACCTAAGCGCGACATACTAATCTAACGTCACTTTCACGCACACTTTGCGTAATATAACCTAACCACGCTTTGGTAATCGGAACGACGCGTCAAAGAGACTTGTGCTGCGAGATAAGCATGGTAATCAAAACGACGCGTTAGAGAGATTTGAGACGAAATATCCTAATCTATTGTCACTTTTTACGCACACTTTGAGTAATATAACCTAACCATGCTTAGGTAATCGAAACGACGCAGTTAAAGAAACTTAAGACTGGACATACCAATATGGCATCACTTTTCACGCACACTTTGCATAATATAACCTAACCATGCTTAGGTAATCGGAATGACGCATGAAAGAGGCTTGACACACGACATACTAATCTATTGATCCTTTTCACGCACTCTTTGTGTACTATAACCTAACCATGCTTTGGTAATCGAAACGACGCATTAAAGAGACTTGAGACGCGACATACTAATCATACGCGACATACTAATCGAGCATCACTTAAGACGCGACTAACTAATCTATTGTGATTTTTCACACACACTTTGCGTAACATAACCTAACCATTCTTAAGTAATTAGAACGACGCGTTAAATGGATTTGAGACGCGACATACTAATCTATTGTCATTCTTTACACACACTTTTGCATAATATAACCAAACCATGCTTCGGTAATCGGAACGACATGTTAGAGAGACTTTTGACGCGACATAAGCATGGTCATCGAAACAACGGATTAAAGCGACTTGAGACGCGCCATATTAATCTAACGTCACTTTTCACGCCAACTCTGCACAATATCACCTAAGCATGCTTAGGTAAATGAGAACAACGCTATAAAGAGCCTTGAGACACGACATACTAATCTAGCGTCACTTTTCACGGATACCTTGTGTAGTATAACATAAACATGCTTAGGTAATCAGAACGGCGCGTTAAAGAGACTTGAGAAGTGACATACTAATCTAGCGTTACTTTTCTCTCACACTTAGCGTAAACCTAACCATTCTTAAGTAATCGGAACAACGCGTTAAAGAGACTTGAGACGTGACATACTAATCTAGCGTCACTTTTCACGCACTCCTTGCGTAATATAACGTAACCCATCTTAGGTAATCGGAACGACGCGTTAAAGAGTCTTGAGACGCGACATACTAATCTAGCGTCACTATTCAAGGACACTTTTCATAATATGACCTAACCACGCATAGGTAATCGGAACGATGCGTTAGAGAGACAAGTGACGCGACATAAGCATGGTAATTGAAAAGACGCATTAAAGAGACTTGAGACGCGCAATTTTAATCTAGCGTCACTTTTCACGCACATTTTGCGTAATATAACATAACCATGCTTAAGAAATCAGAACGACGCGTTAAAGAGACTTGAGATGCAATATACTAATCTAGTGTCACTTTTTCACGCACACTTTGCGTAATATAACCTAACCATGCTTAGGAAATTTGAACGACGAGTTAAAGATACTTGAGACGCGCCGTACTAATCTACCGTCACTTTTCATGCAGACTTTACGTAATATAACCTAAATTTGCTTAGGTAATCAAAACGACGTGTTAAAGAGACTTGAGACAAAACATACTAATCTAGAGTCACTTTTTACGCACACTTTGCGTAATATAACCTAACCATGCTTAGATAATCGGAAAGACGCCTTAAAGAGACTCGAGAGGCGACCTATTAATCTAGCGTCACTTTTTACGAACACTTTGCATAATATAACATAATCATGCTTAGGTCATCGGAACGACGCGTTAAATAGACTTGAGACGTGACATACTAATCTATTGTCATTTTTCACGCACACTTTGCGTAATATAACTTAACAATGCTTTAGGTAATCGGAACGATGCGTTAGAAGAATTCTGACTGGACATAAGCATATCGAAACGACGCGTTAAAGTGACTCGAGACACGCCATACTAATCTAGCGTCACCTTTTGCGCACACTTTGTGTGATATAACCTAACCACGATTAGGTAATCAGAATGATGCCTTAAGAGACGTTAGACGTGACATACTAATCTAGTGTCACTTTTCACGCACACTTTGCATAATATAACCGAACCATGCTTAGACAATTGGAACGACGCGTTAAAGAGACTTGAGATGCGACATACTAATCTAGCAATCCTTTTCACGCACGCTTTGCGTACTATAATCTAACCATGCTTAGGTAATCAGAACAAAGCAATAAAGAGAATTATGACGCGACATAAGCATGGTAATCGAAGTCTAATCTAGCGTCACTTTTAACGCACAGTTTGCGTAATATAACCTAACCATGCTTAGGTAATCGGAACGATGTGTTAAAGAGACTTGAGAGGCGACATAATAATCTAGCGTTACTTTTTACGCAAACTTTGCGTAATATAACCTAACAATGCTTAGGTAATTGGAACGACGAGTTAAAGATACTTGAGACGCAACATACTTTGTAATATTTTACGCTTCAATAAAAATGCCTTGTTTCTAAACATCTCTCTTCTCCAATTTTCTACAAGTAAAGGATAGTTATATATGTTTGTTTCTCTTCATATTCAGCCAGAAAAGGCATAAGGGTATGCTCTTCACTTGCATCTCCTGAGGATCCTATGAATCAAAACCTTGTGTCATAAAAATGGTAATGAAATAAATCTTAACAAATACTAAGAGGACATGCCGGTTGATAAAATGCCCATGGTGAGGCTGTGATCCTGGCTAGTCATACATGTATATATTAAGGTTTATCGTCGTATCTCTAAATACGCAAAGTCTGCGTGAAAAGTGACGCTAGACTAGTATGTCGCGTCTCAAGTCTCTGTAACGCGTCATTTTGATTACCATGTTTATTTCGCATCAAAATTCTGTCTAACGCGTCGTTGCGATTACCTAAGAATGGTTAGGTTATAATACGCAAAGTGTGCGTGAAAAGGATCAATTGATTAGTATGTCGCGTCTCAAGTCTCTTTAACGCGTCGTTCCGATTGCCTAAGCATGGTTAGGTTATATTACACAAAGTGTGCGTGAAAAGTTACGCTAGATTAGTATGTCCAGTTTCAAGTCTCTTTAACGTGTCGTTCCGATTACTTACGTTATATTACGCAAAGTGCGCGTAAAAAGTCACGCTAGTATGTCGCGTCTCAAAGCTCTTTAATGCGTCGTTCCGATTACCTAAGCATGGTTTGGTTACATTATGCAAAGTTGGCGTGAAAAGTGACGCTAGATTAGTATGTCGCGTCTCAAGT
The DNA here is from genome assembly GCF_937616625.2 of Mercurialis annua. Lineage (NCBI taxonomy): Eukaryota > Viridiplantae > Streptophyta > Magnoliopsida > Malpighiales > Euphorbiaceae > Mercurialis > Mercurialis annua. The sequence goes on along the minus strand of NC_065577.1, from coordinate 21,956,381 downwards.
CTCTTTAATACGTCGTTGTGATTACCTAAGCATGATTAGGTTATATTAAGCAAAGTGTGTGTAACAAGTGACGCTAGATTAGTATGTCGCATCTCAAGTCTTTTTAATGCGTCGTTCCGATTACCTAAGCATGGTTAGGTTATATTACGCAAAGTGTGCGTAAAAAGTGACGCTAGAATAATATGTTTCGTCTCAAGTCTCTTTAACGCGTCGTTTCGATTACCATGCTTATCTCGCGTCATAATTCCCTTTAAAGCGTCGTTCTGATTACCTAAGCATGGTTAGGTTCTGTTACGCAAAGTGTGCGTGAAAAGTGATGTTAGATTAGTATGTCGCGTCACAAGTCCCTCTAATGCGTCGTTCCGATTTCCTAAGTATGGTTAGGTTGTATTACACAAAGTGTGCATAAATAATGACACTAGATTATTATGTCGCGTCTTATGTATCTCTAACGCGTCGTTCCGATTTCCTAAGAATGATTATGTAATATTATGCAAAATGTGTGTAAAAATAGTAACGCTGGATTAAAATTGCGTGTCTCAAGTCTCTTTAATGCGTCGTTTCGATTACCATGTTTATGTCGAGTCACAAGTCTTTTTAACGCGTTGTTCCAATTACCTAAGCATGGTTATGTTATATTACACAAAGTGTGCGTGAAAAATGACGATGGATTGGTATGTCGCGTCTCAAGTCTTATATTATGCAAGGTGTGCGTGAAAAGTGACGCTAGATACTTGCGTCTCAAGGCTCTTTAATGCGTCGTTCCGATTACCTATGCGGTGTTACGTTATATTATGCAAAGTTTGCGTGAAAAGTGACGCTAGATTAGTATGTCGCGTCTAAAGTCTCTTAAACGCGTTGTTTTGATTACCATGCTTATGTCGCGTCACAAGTCTCTCTAACGCGTCGTTCCAATTACCTAAGCGGTGTTAAGTTATAGTACGCAGAATGTGCGTTAAAAGTAACAATAGATTAGTATGTCGCGTCTCAAGTCTCTTTAACGCGTCTTTTCGATTACCTAAGCATGTTTCGGTTATATTACAAAAAGTGTGCGTGAAAAGTGACAATAGATTAGTATGTCACGTATGAAGTCTATTTAACGCGTCGTTCCGATTACCTAAGCATGGTTAGGTTATTTCACGCAAAGTGTGCGTAAAACGTGATGCTAGATTAGTATGTTGCGTCTCAATTTTCTTGAACGCGTTGTTTCGATTACTTAAGCATGCTTAGGTTATATTACGCAAAGTTTGCGTGAAAAGTGATGCTAGATTAGTATGTCGCGTCTTAAGTCTCTTAAACGCGTCGTTCCAATTACCTAAGAATTGTTAGGTTATATTACGCAAAGTGTGCGTAAAAAGTGACGCTAGATTAGTATGGCGCGTCTCAAGTCTCTTTAACGTTGTTCGATTACCATTCTTATGTCGCGTCACAAGTCTCTCTATCGCGCCGTTCCGATTACCTAAGCATGGTTTGGTAATATTACGCAAAGTGTACGTAAAAAGTGACTCTATATTAGTATGTCCAGTTTCAAGTCTCTTTAACGCGTTGTTCCGATTACCTAAGTATAGTTAGGTTATATTATGCAAAGTTGGCGGGAAAAGTGCGTCACAAGTCTCTTTAACGTGTCGTTTCGATTACCATGCTTATGTCGCGTCACAAGTCCTCTAACGCGTCGTTTTGATTACCTAAGCATGGTTAGGTTATACTATGCAAAGTGTGTGTGAAAAGTAACAATAGATTAGTATGTCGCTTCTCAAGTCTCTTTAATGCGTCGTTCCGATTACCTAAAAATGGTTAGGTTATAGGGTTCCATAAAAATCATGACCTTTACACGAAATTTCATTTTAATCTCGACTTTTAAAAGTTGGCATTTAAACACATGACCTTTAATTTTGTTTTAAATTTATCGATACTCGACTCCTAATAGCATATATAGGAGAGGACGTTTTTGAAAAACGTTCGAAAAATCGATGATAACGTTCAAAAGACATGACTGGAAATCCCTATAATCCGCAATAGTGCCTAGGTACTGACTGGCTCTTCCCTAAACTCCAATCACAAAAGAACAATGGCCTAGGAATACTAAACCATTGCTCTTATACCAACTTTGTCACGACCCTAATCATTGAGCCGCGACAGGCGCTAGGGAATGGGAGTGGTAGATCCAAAACCCGTAGCAAGCCTGAAAATACATATAAATTTTTCGCAAATCAAATCATATTTCATATATGACAATAATATCAAAATACGCACAACCCCTATTTGAAATATACATCAGAGTTAAAGCGTTTTACAAAATAGAGCTTGTCTATTCTAAACTACTGCGGACTTTCTAGAATGAGAACCTAGTCTCGTGACTCTTACTACTTCCGAGAATTAAAAACTTCGGAAGCTTCGTTCCCCACACCGTACCTAACTCAACCTGTAAAAATTGGAGTAACAACGGGGTCAGTATAAGACTGAGTGAATACACATAATTACAAGTAATATTGCATAAAGGGGTGAAAACGTTTGAAAATCTCTTTATGTAGAAAATATTCTTTTTGGATTAGACCCCATATGATCTACTTCCAAACATACTTCGTATATACATTCATACTATATCAGAGGCCATGAACGTGTCATAAACTAAACGTTTATGTTGTAGACGTACTTGATATTCTTGCCTCATTCTTATATCTCATGTACGTTTTTATTACGTACATACTTAACATGTTTTGTTTACTGTTATAATTTTGATTGTCTTTATTCTTCTCATTAAGTTTCTCTGACTTTATCTTTCTGACATCGATAGCAAAGCCAACCGATGTGATGAATTCCTCATGATACCGAACATAAAACCAATATCTAAAGCAATCCAATAACTCATGAACTAATGCATCATAAAAAGCAAGGGACGACAGCATGGAAATTAAAGGAAACCGCAAAAATTTATGCATGAACACGGCGAATCGAAACAACAATGAACGGAGAGATTTCTACGTACCGTAATCGATTCCAACACGTAGGGATCTATGAGAACGATGAGTAATGATGAATCGTCATAAGAAACTTCAGATTTAAGTTATCATAATAAGAACATGAGTTAAGAAACGATATTACGATATCGATTGGAAACAAAGAAAAAGAGACGAGATTACTTACCGAGATCAACGTGAATGGAGGGGATGAGAGCGTGATGTTTTAGAATGTCTAGAGAGAATGGCAGCTAGGGTTTCAGAATAGAAAAAAACAATGGAATTGGGTTTTAAGGAAAAGAAAACGAAGGAATATATTAGGCAAAATGTAGAAATTGTTATACTACTACTGAAAATATAAGTTTCTACTTCATATTGCAAAAAAAGGGCTTTCTAATATATAAAAGGCATGGGCCTTTACTATCACTCAAATTCACGTGGACACTATTTAAGTGCATGAGTTTCATGTAAAAATTCATATATTTTCCTTCTTCTTTTTTCTTTTAAAAAAATTAATAATACAAACCAACCACGACTCGAATCAACAAACGACTAAAAGAAAATTTAATAAAAATATATAATAATAAAAAAAAATTTAATAAATTCGGTTTATTTTTTCTAACTTAAATTTACTAATCCTACATACTCTAACTAAGATAATAATATTTAGTGTCTATTTATAATTTGGTCTTTCATTAATGGTTTAGTAGAGAATTTAGTTAACAAAAACACACTGAAATGATATATTTGAAAAACAATGAAAGGTCATGGTTTTATATGGAAACTTTTATAGGTCGTGATTAAAATGAAATTTTATATACAGATTGCGACTTATTATGGAATTGGCCCTAGGTTATTACACAAAGAGTGTGTGAAAAGTGACGCTAGATTAGTATGTCGCTTCTCAAGTCTCTTTAACGCGTCGTTCCGATTACCTAAGCATGAGCATGATTAGGTTATATTACGCAAGGTGGGCGTGAAAAGTTGAGCTAGATTAGTATGTCGTGGCTAAAGGCTATTTAATGTGTCGTTTGAATTACATAAACATGGTTAGGTTATTGATAACGTTGTATATTTAGTAGGGGCGAAGGAACCTCGCCAAGAACGACCATCGCTAAGTCAAGCATTTTACCAACTGGTGTCGACATAGACCACGAGACCTGGGGGGTCTCCGGATCGATGAACATTCGAGCATCATCCGAAACGCGTGCTTTTGGCAAGGTCGGATCGAAGATCCTGCCCGAGCTTCCTGACTGAAGACAGGAAAGCCCGGCGTAGACAACCCGAGCTTTGAGATATACTCAAGCTCTGGACCTAGAGGAATGGGAGTTTAGTTCAGACAGTCCGGGCTCTAAGCTTTATTCGAGCTCCGAGATCTAGCTAACGAGCACACTCACGTGTACCAGATTTGGGGACCACAGAAGATCCTCTGACAGGTGCGTGAGGAATGTTCCCTCCACCCGACACACCTAACAAACTGTGCCCCATACGGGGGATATTCTCCACGTAGGCATAACCGATTTCAGGGACCACACGAAGGACAGCCTGCCAGCAAGGCAAGGTTTGCTCCTAAACCCTAACTATATAAAGGGGTTTAAGAGCAAACCCTAGGTAATTCTTTTCTACTCTCTGAAAACCTTTCTCTTCTTTTCTTCTTCATTCATAGCCTCATCGAAAAGTGACAATAGTATGGTTAGGTTATATTACGCAGAGTGTGCGTGGAAAGTGACGCTAGATTAGTGTGTCGCGTCTCAAGTCCCTTTAACGCGCCGTTCCGATTATCTCAGCATGATTAGGTAGTGTGCGTGAAAAGTCACGCTAGATTAGTATGTCCCGTCTCAAGACCCTTTAACTCATCGTTACGATTGCCTAAGCATGGTTTAATTATATTACGCAAAGTGTGCGTGAAAAGTGACGCTAGATTAGTATGTCGCATCTCAAGTCTCTTTAACTCGTCGTTCCGATTACCTAAGCATGGTTAGGTTATACTATGCAAAGTCTGTGTAAAACGTGACACTGGATTAGTATGGCGTGTCTCAAGTCTCTTTAACGCGTCGTTTTGATTACCATGCTTATGTCGCGTCACAAGTCTCTTTAACGCGTGTTCCGATTACCTAAGCATGGTTACGTTATATTACGCAAAGCGTGCGTGAAAAGTGACGCTAGATTAGTATGTCGCGTCACAAGTCTCCCTAACGCGTCGTTCGTATTACCTAAGCAACATATTAGGATATATTACGCAAAGTGTGCTTGAAAAGTAACGCTAAATTAGTATGTCGCGTCTCAAATCTCTTTAATGTGTCGTTCCGATTACCTAAGCATGGTTAGGTTATATTACGCAAAGTCTGCATAAAACGTGACGTTAGATTATTATGGCGTGCCTCAAGTCTCTTTAACGCGTCGTTTCGAATACCATGCTTATGTCGCGTCTCCAGTCTCTCTAACGCGTCGTTCCGATTACCTAAGCATGGTTTGGTTATACTACGCAAAGTGTGCGTGAAAAGTGACGCTTGATTAGTATGTCACGTCTTAACTCTCTTTAATGCGTCGTTCCGATTACCTAAGAATGGTTAGGTTATATTACACAAAGTGTGCGTGAAAAGTGACAATAGTAGTATGTCCCATCTCAAGTCTCTTTAACGCGTCGTTCCGATTACCAAAGCATGGTTATGTTATATTATGCCAAGTACATGTTAATAGTGTCGCTAGATTAGTATGTTTCTTCACAAGTCTCTTTAACGCGTTGTTACGATTACCTAAGCATGCTTAAGTTATATTACGCGGTGTGCGTAGAAAGTGACGCTAGATTAGTGTGGCGCGTCTCAAGTCTTTTTAACGCATCGTTTCACTTTACAAGTCTCTCTAACACATCGTTCCGATTTCCTAAGCATGGTTAGGTTATATTACACATAGTTTGCGTGAAAAGTGATAATAGATTAGTATGTCGCGTCGCAAGTCTCTTGAACATGTCGTTCCGATTACCTAAGCATGGTGAGTTTATCTTTTGCAAAGTGTGCGTGAAAAGTGACGCTAGATTAGTATGTCACGTCTGAAGTCTCTTTAACGCATTGTTTCGATTACCATGCTTATGTCGCGTCACAACTCTCTCTAACGCGTTGTTGCGATTACCTAAGCATGGTTGGGTTATATTACGCAAAGTGTGCGTGAAAAATGACAATAAATTTGTATGTCGCGTCTCAATTCTATTTAACCCGTCGTTTCGATTACGCTTATGCTTAGGTTATATTACGCAAAGAGTGCGTGAAAAATGACGATAGATTTGTCCCGTCTCAATTTTCTTTATCGCGTCGTTCCGAATACCACTGAAAGGTTAGGTTATATTACGCAAAGTGTGCGAGAAAAGTAACGCTAGAATAGTATGTCGCGTATCAAGTCTCTTAAACGCGTTGTCCGTTTACCTAAAGCATGGTTAGGTTATATTACGCAATGTGTGCGTGAAAACTGTTGCTAGGTTAGTACGTTGTGTCTTAAGTCTCCTTAAAGAGTCTTTTCGATTACCTAATCATGGTTAGGTTGTATTACGCAAAGTGTGCGTGAAAAGTGACGCTAGATTAGTATGTCGTGTCACAAGTCTCTCTAACGTGTCGTTTCGATTACCTAAGCATGTTTAGATTATATTGCTCAAAGTGTGCGTGAAAAGTTAAGCTAGATTAGTATGTCGCGTCTCAAGTCCCTTTAACGCGTGTTCCTATTACCAAAGGTTAGGTTATATTACGCAAAGTGTGCGTGAAAAGTGACGCTTGATTAGTATGTCGCATCTCAAGTCTCTTTAACGCGTTGTTCCGATTACCTAAGCATGGTTATGTTATTACGCCAAGTGCGCGTTAAAGAGTCGCTAGATTAGTATGTCGCGTCACAAGTCTCTTTAACGCTTGTTTACGATTACCTAAGCATTGTTAAGTTATATTACGCAAAGTGTGAGTAAAACGTGACGCTAGATTAGTATAACGCGTCTCAAGTCTCTTTAACGCATCGTTTTGATTACCATGCTTATGTCACGTTACAAGTCTCTCTAACACGTCGTTCCGATTACCAAAGCATGGTTAGGTTATATTATACAAAGTATGCGTGAAAAGTGATAATAGATTAGAATGTCGCGTCGCAAGTCTCTAATCTAGCGTCACTTTTCACGCACACTTTGCGTAATATAACCTAACCATGATTAGGTAATCAAAACGACGCGTTAAAGAGACTTGTGACTCGACATACAAATCTAGCATCACTTTTCACGCACACTTTGCGTAATATAACCTAACAATTCTTAGGTAATCGGAACGACGAATTAGAGAGACCTATGACGTGACATAAGCATGAAAATCCAAACGACACATTTATGAGACTTGAGAGGCGCAATACTAATCTTGCGTCACTTTTCACGAACACTTAGCGTAATATAAGTTAACCATGCTTAGGTAATCAGAACGACGCGTTAAAGTGACTTGAGACGCGACATGTTAATCTAGAGTCACTTTTTATGCACAATTTGGGTAATAAAACCTAACCATGCTTAGGTAATCGTAACGATGCGTTAAAGAGACTTGAGATGCGACATACTAATCTAGCGTCACTTTTCACGCACACTTTGCGAAAAAATAAACTCACCATGATTAGGTAATCGGAACTACATGTTAAAGAGACTTACGACGCGACATACTAATCTATTGTCACTTTTCACGCACACTATGTCTAATATAACCTAACCATGCTTTGGAAATCGGAACATTGTGTTAGAGATACTTGTAACGTGACATAAGCATGGAATCAAAACGAAGCGTTAAAAAGACTTGAGACGCGCCATACTAATCTAGCCTCACCTTTTACGCACACTGCGTAATATAACTTAAGCAAGCTTAGGTAATCGGAACAACGCGTTAAAGAGACTTGTGACGCGACATACTAATCTTGCGACACTTTTAGCGCGCACTTGGCATAATATAACATAACCATGATTTGGTAACCGGAACGACGCGTTAGAGAGACTTGTGACACGACATAAGCATGGTAATCGAAACGACGCGTTAAAGAGACTTGAGACACGCCATAAGCATGGTAATCCAAACGACGCGTTAAAAAGACCTTGAGGCCCGCCATACTAATCTAGCATCACGTTTTATGCAGACTTTGCGTAATATAACCTGACCATGCTTAGGTAATCAGAATGACGCATTAAAGAGACTTGAGACGCGACATACTAATCTAGCGTCACTTTTCACGCACACTTTGCGTAATATAACCTAACCATACTTAAGTAATCGGAACGACGCGTTAGAGAGATTTGAGACGCGACATAAGCATGGTAATCGAAACGACGCGTTACATAGACTTGAGACGCGACATACTAATTTAGCTTCACTTTTCACGCACACTTTGCGTAATATAGCTTAATGATGCTTAGGTGACGCGTTACAGAGACTTGTGATGCGACATATTAATCTAGTGTCACTTTTCAAGCACACATTGCGTAATATAACTCAGCCATGCTTAGGTAATCAGAACGACGCGTTAGAGAGACTTGTGACGCGACATAAGCATGGTAATAAATCTAGCGTCACTTTTTACACAGACTTTGCGTAATACAACCTAACCATGCTTAGGTAATTGGAATGACACATTAAAGAGACTTGAGACGCGACATACTAATTTAGCGTCACTTTTCACGCACACTTTGCGTAATATAGCTTAATGATGCTTAGGTAATCGGAACTACGCGTTAGAGAGACTTGTGAGGCGACATCCTAATCTAACATCACTTTTCACGTACAATTTGCATAATATAACCTAACCATGCTTAGGTTATCGGAACACGCGTTAAAGAGACTTGTGACACGACATAAGCATGGTAATCGAACGACGCGTTAAAGAGACGCGCCATACTAATCTAGCGTAACCATGCATAGGTAATCGGAACAACGAGTTAAGGAGACTTGAGACGTGACATACTAATCTAGCGTCACTTTTCACGCACACTTTGCGTAGTATAAACGAACCATGCTTAGGTAATCGGAACGACGCGTTAAAGAGACTTCAGACGCGACATACTAATCTAGCGTCACTTTTAACCATGCTTAGGTAACCGGAACACGCGTTAAAGAGATTTGAGACATGACATACTAATCGAGCGTCACTTTCCACGCACACTTTGCGTAAAATAACCTAACCATGCTTAGATAATCGAACGACGCATTAAAGAGACTTGAGAGGCGACATACTAATCCAGCGTAACTTTTCACACACACTTTGCATAAAATAACCTAACAATGCTTAGGTAATCGGAACAATGCGTTAAGAGACTTAAGACGTGACATATTAGTCTAGCGTCACTTTTCACGCACAATTTTCAAAATATAACATAATCAATCTTTGGTAATCGGAACGACACATTAAAGAGACTTGAGACGCGCCATACTAATGAAATGTAACTTTTCGAGCACACTTTCCGTAATGCAACCTAACCATGCTTAGGTATTCGGAACAACGCGTTAAAGATACTTGAGACGGAAAACATACTAATGTAGCGTCCCTTTTTATGCACACTTTGCGTAATATAACCTAACCATGCTTAGGTAATCGGAATGACACGTTAAAAAGACTTAAGACGCGCAATATTATTTTAGCGTCAGTTTTTACGCACACTTTGCATAATATAACCTTACGATGCTTAAGTAATCGGAACGACGCGTAAAAGAGACTTGAGACACGACATACTAATCTACCGTCACTATTCACTCACTCTTTGAGTAATATAACCTTACCATGCTTTGGTAATCGAAACGATGTGTTAAAGAGATTGATACGCGACATACTAATCTATTTTCACTTTTGCCGCACACTTTGCGTAATATAACCTAACCATACTTAGGTAATCGGAACGACACGTTAGATAGACTTGTGACGCGAGTTAAGCTTGGTAATTGATACGACGCATTAAAGAGACTTGAGACGCAACTTACTAATCTATTGTAACTTTTCACGCACACTTTGCGTAAGATGACCTAACCATGCTTAGATAGTAAGAACGATGCATTAAAGAGACTTGAGACGCGACATACTAATCTAGCGTCACTTTTACGCACTCTCTGCGTAATATAACCTAACCATGCTTAGGCAATCGGAACGACGCATTAGAGAGACTTGCGATGCGACATACTAATCTAACGTCACTTTTCATGCACATGTTGCGTAATATAACCTAACCATGCGTAGGTAATTGAAACAACGCGTTAGAGAGACTTGTGACGCGACATAGGCATGGTAATCCAAAACGGCACGTTACAAAGATTTGAGACGCGTAATACTAATCTAGCGTCACTTGTTTTGCACACTTTGCGTAATATAGCCTAACCATGCTTAGAAATCGGAACGACGCATTAGAGAGACTTGAGATGCGACGTACTAATCTAGCATCACTTTTCACGCACACTTTGCGTAATATAACCTAACCATGCTTAGGTAATCTGAACGACGCGTTAAATATATTTGAGACACGACGTACTAATTTATTGTTTCTTTTCACGCACACTTTGTGTAATATAACCTAACCATGCTTAGGAAATCGGAACGACGCGTTAGAGAGACTTGTGATGCGATATAAGCATGGTAATCGAAACGACGCGTTAAAGAGACTTGAGACACGGCATACTAATCTAGCGTCACTTTTCACGCACACCTCGCGTATTATAACCTAACTATGCTTAGGTATTCAGAACGACGCGTTAAAGAGACATGAGACGCGACATACTAATCTAGCGTCACTTTTCAAGCACACTTTGCGTAATATAATATAACCATGCTTAGGTAATCGGAACGATGCGTTAAAGAGCCTTGAGACACGACATACTAATCTAGCGTCACTTTTCATGCACACCTTGTGTAATATAACCTAACCATACTTTGGTAATAGGAACGACGTGTTAAAGAGACTTGAGACGCGACATGCTAATCTAGCGTCACTTTCCACGCACACGTCGCGTAATATAACCTAACTATGCTTAGGTAATCCAGACGACGCGTTAAAGAGACTTCAGACGAGACATACTAATCTAGCGTCACTGAAAAACGCACACTTTGCGTAATATAACCTAACCATTCTTAGGTAATCGAAAAAACGTGTTCAAGAGACTTGAGATGCGACATACTAATCTAGCGTCACTTTTCAAGCACTCTGTGCGTAATATAGCCTGACCATGCTTAGGTAATCGTAACAACTCGTTAAAGTGACTTTAGACTCATACTAATATCTATTGTCATTTTTTAAGAACACTTTGCCTAATATAACCTAACCATGCTTAGGTAGTTGGAAAGACGAGTTAAATAGATTTGAGACGCAACATACTAATCAATTGTCATTTTTCACGCACACGTTGCGTAATATAACCTAACCATGCTTAGATAATCGGAACGACGCGTTAGAGAGACTTGTGACGCGACATAGGCATGGTGAAACGACGCGTTACAGAGACTTGAGATGCGTAATACTAATCTGGCGTAACTTATTTTGCACACTTTGGGTAATATAACCCCATGCTTAGAAATCGGAACGACGCATTAGAGAGACTTGAGACGCAACGTACTAAGCTAGCGTCACTTTTCAAGCACACGTTGCGTAATATAACCAAACCATTCTTAGGAAATAGGAGCGACACGTTAGAGAGACTTGAGACGCGACATACTAATCATGCGTCAGTTTTCATGAAACTTTACATAATATAACCTAACCATACTTAGGTAATCGGAACGACGCGTTAAAGTGACTTGTGACGCAAGATAAAATGGTAATCGAAAGGACGCGTTAAAGAAACTTGAGACGCGACTGTTAGTAGTATATGCCCTAGGGCCATTTGATCGTGTATATTTGTAGAACTAATCCCAATGGCAAAGATATATATGTTCTATTTGAACTAAGTGTCTCATCAACTAAGTGTTCATGTATTACGTATTGTCCTTATCACATTGTGGTAGGATCTATTCTTAAGGTGTTAAGAATATGAGTGACAGATTCTATTATACAAATGATCTAAATAACCGTTCGTGATCGATGGGGTCCTGCGAATAAGGGCATTGCATTATCCCAGAAAGTTCGTCACCTCTGTTTATTCTCCTGATTAGTAAAGAATTATAGGAAGTAGTGAGTCTCATACTACTTGATGGGGATCAGAATAAACATGTGGACACGACATACTAATCTAGCGTCACTTTTCACGCACATTTTGTGTAATATAACCTAACAATGTGTAATTGGAAGGACACGTTAGAGAGATTTGAGACGCGACATAAGCATGGTAATCAAAACAACGCGTTAAAGAGACTTGAGACGCGACATACTAATTTTGTTTCATTTTTCACGCACACTTTGCGTAATATAGCCTAATGATGCTTAGGTGACGCGTTAGAGAGACTTGTGACGCGACATATTAATCTAGTGTCACTTTTCACGCACACTTTGCGTAACTCAGCCATGCATAGGTAATCAGAACGACGCGTTAGAGAGACTTGTGACGCGACATAAGCATGGTAATAAAAACGACGCGCTAAAGTGCACGCCATACTAATCTAGCGTCACTTTTTATGCAGACTTTGCGTAATATAACCTTAACCAGGGGTAATTAGAATGACACATTAAAGAGACTTGAGACGCGACATACTAATTTAGCGTCACTTTTCCCGCACACTTTGCGTAATATAGCCTAATGATGCTTAGGTAATCGGAACGACGCGTTCGAGAGACCTGTGACGCGACATACTAATCTAGCGTCACATTTCACGCACACTTTGCATAATATAACCTAACCATGCTTAGGTAATCGGAACACGCGTTAAAGAGACTTGTGACACGACATAAGGATAGTAATCGAATGACCCGTTAAAGAGACTTAAGAAGCGCCATACTAATCTAGCGTAACCATGCATAGGTAATCGGAAACAAGTCAAGGAGACTTGAGATGCGACATACTAATCTATTGTCACTTTTCACGCACACTTTGCATAGTATAAACTAACCCTGCTTAGGTAATCGGAACGATGCGTTAAAGAGACTTCAGACGCGACATACTAATCTAGCGTCATTTTTAACCATGCTTAGGTAACCGAAACACGCGTTAAAGAGATTTGATACGTGACATACTAATCGAGAGTCTCTTTTCATGACCACTTTGCGTAATATAACCTAACCATGCTTAGATAATCAAACGACGCGTTAAAGAAACTTGCGACGCGACATAATAATCCAGCGTAATTTTTCACGCACACTTTGTGTAAAATAACCTAACCATGCTTAGGTAATCGGAACGACGCGTTCTTGACTTATGACGTGACATACTAGTCTACCGTCACTTTTCAGGCACACCTTGCGTAATATAACATAACTATGCTTAGGTAATCCAAACGATGCGTTAAAGAGACTTAACACGAGACATACTAATCTAGCGTCACTAAAAAACGCACACTTTGCGTAATATAACCAGACCATGCTTAGGTAATCGCAACGACTCGTTAAAGAGACTTTAGACTTGACATACTAATATATGTTGTCACTTTTCGCGCACACTTTACGTAATATAACCTAACAATGCTTAGGTAGTCGGAACTACGCGTTAAATAGATTTGAGACGCAACATACTAATATATTGTCATTTTTCACGCACACGTTGCGTAATATAACCTAACCATGCTTCGGTAATCGGAACAACGCGTTAGAGAGACTTGTGACGCGACATAGGCATGGTAATCGAAACGACGCGTTACAGAGACTTGAGATCCGTAATACTAATCTAGCGTAACTTATTTCGCACACTTTGGGTAATATGGTTGCTTAGAAATCGGAACGACGCATTTGAGAGACTTGAGACGCGACGTACCAAACCATTCTTAGGAAATAGGAGCGACGTGTTAGAGAGACTTGAGACGCGACATACTAATCTTGCGTCAATTTTCATGAAACTTTTTGCAGTATAACCTAAACATACACTTAGGTAATCTGAACGACCCGTTAAAGTGACTTGACGCGAGATAAGCATGGTAATCGAACGACGCGTTAAAGAGACTTGAAACGCGTTATACTAATCTAGTGTCACTATTCATGCACACTTTTCGTAATATAACCTAACCATAATTAGTTAATAGGAACGCATTAAAGAGAACTGAGACGCGACATACTAAGATAGCGTCACTTTTCACGCTCACTTTCCGCAATATAACCTAACCATGGTTAGGTAATTGCAACGACGCGTTAAATATACTTGAGACACGACTTACTAATTTATTGTTACTTTTCACGCACACTTTGTGTAATATATAACCTAACCATGCTTAGGTAATCGGAACGACGCGTTAGAGAGACTTGTGACGCGACATAAGCATGGTAATCGAAACGACGAATTAAAGATACTTAAGACACGACTTACTAATCTAGCGTCACTTTTCAAGCACACGTTGCGTAATACAATGTGACCATGCTTAGGTACTCAAAACGACGCGTTAAAGAGCCTTGAGACGCGACATACTAATCTAGCGTCACTTTCACGCACACCTTGCGTAATATAACCTAACCATGCTTAGGTAATCAGAACGATGCGTTAAAGAGACTTGAGACGCGACATACTAATAATCTAGCTTCACTTTTCACGCACACTTTGCGTAATATAACCTAATCATACTTTGGTAATCGGAACGACGCGTTAACGAGCCTTGAGACGCGACATGCTAATCTAGCGTCACTTTCAAGCACACCTTGCGTATTATAAGCTAACCAAGCTTAGGTAATCCGAACGACGCGTTAAAGAGACTTGAGACGCGATATGCTAATTTAGCGTCACTTTTCACGCACACTTTGCGTAATATAATCTAACCATTCTTAGGTAATCAAAACGACGTGTTAAAGAGACTGGAGATGCGACATACTAGTCTAGCGTCATTTTTCACGCACTCTTTCCGTAATATAACCTCACCATGATTAGGTAATCGGGACGACTCGTTAAAGAGAGTTTAGATGCGACATACTAATCTATTGTTCCTTTTCACTCACACTTTGCGTAATATAACCTAACCATGCATAGGTATTCGAAACGACGCGTTAGAGAGACTTGTGACGCGATTTAAGCATGGTAATTGAAACGACGCGTTCAAGACACTTGAAAACGCGACATACTAATCTAGCGTCACGTTTAACGCACACTTTGCGTAATATAACCTAACCATGCTTAAGTAATCGGAACGACGCGTTGAATAGACTTGATACGCGACATACTAATCTAGCGTCACTTGTCATGCACACTTTGCGTAATATAACCTAACCATTCTTAGATAATCGGAATGACGCGTTAAACAGACTTGAGACGCGACATACTAATCTAGCTTCAATTTTCACGCATACTTTGCGTAACCTAACTTAACCATGCTTAGATAATCATAACGACGCGTTAGAGACACTTGTGACGCAACATAAGTATGGTAACCGAAACTACGCGTCAAAGAGTCTGGAAACCCGCCATATTAATCTAGTGTCACTTTTTACGCACTCTTAGCGTAATATAACCTAACCATGCTTAGGTAATCGGAACAACGCGTTTAAGAGACTTGAGACACGACATACTAATCTAGCGTAACTTTTCACTCACACTTTGCGTAATGTGACCTAACCATGCTTAGGTAATCGGAACGACGCGTTAAAGAGACTTGAGACGCGACATACTAACCTAGCGACAGGTTTCAAGGAAACATTGCGTAATATTAACCTAACCATGAATAGGTAATCAAAACGACGCGTTATAGAGACTTGAGAAGCGACATACTAATCTAGCGTCACTTTTCACATACAATTTGCGTATAATCAATTAACCATGCTTAGGTAATCGGAACGACGCGTTAAAGTGACTTGAGACGCGACATACTAATCAATTGTCACTTTTCACGCACAATTTCTCTAATACAACCTAAAAATGCTTAGGTAATTTGAACGATATGTTTGAGAGACTTGTAACATGACATAAGCATGGTAATCGAAACGATATGTTTGAGAGACTTGTAACGTGACATAAGCATGCTAATCGAAACGAAGCGTTAAAGAGACTTGAGACGTGTCATACTAATCTAGCGTCATTTTTCACGCACACATTGCGTAATATAACCTAACTATGCTTTGGTAATCGGAACGACGCGTTAAAGAGATTTGAGACGCGACATACTAATCTAGCGTCACTTTTCACGCACACTTTGCGAAAAAATAAACTCACCATGATTATTAGGTATCAGAATGACATGTTAAAGAGACTTGCGACGCAACATACTAATCAATTGTCACTTTTCACGCACACTATGTGTAATATAACCTAACCATGCTTTGGAAATCGGAACATTGTGTTAGAGATACTTGTAACGTGACATAAGCATGGAATCGAAATGAAGCGTTAAAAATACTTGAGACGCGCCACACTAATCTAGCTTCACTTTTTACGCACACTGCGTAATATAACTTAAGCAAGCTTAGGCAATCGTAACAACGCGTTAAAGAGACTTGTGACGCGACATACTAATCTTGCGACACTTTTAGCGCGCACTTGGCGTAATATAACATAACCATGATTTGGTAACCGGAACGAGGCGTTATAGAGACTTGACACGCGACATACTAGTGCATTGTCACTTTTCATGCACACTTTGCGTAATATAACTGAACCATTCTTAGGTAATCAGAACGATGCATTAAAGAGACTTGAGACGCGACATACTAATCAAGCGTCACTTTTCACGCATACTTTGCGTAATACAACCTAGCCATGCTTAGGTAATCAAAGCACGCGATAAAGAGACTTGTGACACGACATAAGCATGGTAATCGAAACGACGCGTTAAAGAGACTTAAGACGCGTCATAAGCATGGTAATCCAAACGACGCGTTAAAGAGACTTGAGGCCCGCAATACTAATCTAGCGTCACGTTTTATGAAGACTTTGCGTAATATAACCTAACCATGCTTAGGTAATCGGAATGACGCATTAAAGAGACTTGAGACGCGACATACTAATCTAGCGACACTTTTCACGCACACTTTGCGTAATATAACCAAACCATACTTAAGTAATCGGAACGACGCGTTAGAGATATTTGAGACGCGACATAAGCATGGTAATCAAAACGACGCGTTACATAGACTTGAGACGCGACATACTAATTTAGCTTCACTTTTCACGCACACTTTGCGTAATATAGCTTAATGATGCTTAGTGACGCGTTAGAGAGACTTGTGACGCGACATACTAATCTAGTGTCACTTTTCAAGCACACATTTTGCGTAATATAACTCAGCCATGCTTAGATAATTAGAACGACGCGTTGGAGAGACTTGTGACGCGACATAAGCATGGTAATAAAAACGGCGCACTAAAGTGACTTGAGACACGCCATACTAATCTAGCGTCACTTTTTACGCAGACTTTGCGTAATATAACCTAACCATGCTTAGGTAATTGGAATGACACATTAAAGAGACTTGAGACGCGACATACTAAATTAGCGTCACTTTACACGCACACTTCACGTAATATATACTAATGATGCTTAGGTAATCGGAACGAGATGTTAGAGAGACTTGTGAGGCGACATACTAATCTAGCATCACTTTTCACGCACAATTTGCGTAATATAACCTAACCATGCTTAGGTAATCAGAACACGCGTTAAAGAGACTTGTGACACGACATAAGTATGGTAATCGAACGACGCGTTAAAGAGACTTGAGACGCGCCATAATAATCTAGCGTAACCATGCATAGGTAATCGGAACAACGAGTTAAGGAGACTTGAGACGTGACATACTAATCTAGCGTCACTTTTCACGCACACTTTGCGTAGTATAAACGAACCATGTAAGGGTAATCGGAACAACGCGTTAAAGAGACTTCGGACGCGACATACTAATCTAGCGTCACGTTTAACCATGCTTAGGTAACCGGAACACGCGTTAAAGAGATTTGAGACATGACATACTAATCGAGCGTCACTTTTCACGCACACTTTGCGTAAAATAACCTAACCATGCTTAGATAATCGAACGACG
Organism: Mercurialis annua; assembly: GCF_937616625.2. Classification (NCBI taxonomy): domain Eukaryota; kingdom Viridiplantae; phylum Streptophyta; class Magnoliopsida; order Malpighiales; family Euphorbiaceae; genus Mercurialis; species Mercurialis annua. Next base: position 21,938,354 of record NC_065577.1, on the reverse strand, counting down.
CATTAAAGAGACTTGAGAGGCGACATACTATTCCAACGTAACTTTTCACACACACTTTGCGTAAAATGACCTAACCATGCTTAGGTAATCGGAACAACGCGTTAAGAGACTTAAGACGTGACATACTAGTCTAGTGTCACTTTTCACGGACAATTTGCATAATATAACATAACCAATCTTTGGTAATCGGAACGACTCATTAAAGAGACTTGAGACGCGCCATACTAATGAAACGTCACTTTTCGAGCAAACTTTCTGTAATGCAACCTAACCATGCTTAGGTTTTCGGAACAACGCGTTAAAGATACTTGAGACGGAAAACATACTAATGTAGCGTCCCTTTTCACGCAAACTTAGCGTATTATAAGCTAACCATGCTTAGGTAATCGGAACGACGCGTTAAAGAGACTTGAGACACTACATACTATTCTAGCGTCACTTTTCATGCAAACTTTGCGTAATATAACCTAACCGTGCTTAGGTAATCGGAACGACACGTCAAAGAGACTTGAGACACTACATACTAATCTAGCATCACTTTTCACGCACACTTTGTGTAATATAACCTAACCATGCTTAGGTAATCGGAACTGCGCGTTAAAGAGGCTTGAGACGCGACATAGTAATCTAGCGTCACTTTTCACGAACACTTTGTGTAATATAACCTAACCATGCTAAGGCAATCAGAACACGCGTTAAAGAGACTTGAGACACGACATACTAATCTAGCGTCACTTTTCACGCAAACTTGGCAAAATATAACCTAACCAAGTTTAGGTAATTGGAACGACGCGTTAAAGAGACTTCAGACGCGACATACAAATCTAGCATCACTTTTCACGCACACATTGCGTAAAATAACCTAACCATGATTTGGTTATCGAAACGACGCGTTATAGAGACTTGAGAGGCGACATACTAATCTAGCGTCACTTTTCACGCACACTTTGTGTAATATAACCTAACCATGCTTAGGTAATTAGAACACGCGTAAAAGAGACTTGATATGTGACATACTAATTTAGCGTTACTTTTCACGCACACTTTGCGTAAAATACCTTAACCATACTTAGGTAATCGGGACAGCGCGTTAAAGAGACTTGAGACGCGGCATACTAATTAATTGTGACTTTTCACGCACACTTTGCATAATATAACCTAACCATGCTTCGGTAATCAGAACGACGTGTTTGAGACGCTTGTTACGCGACATAAACATAATAATCGAAACGACTCGTTAAAGAGACTTGAGACGCGACATACTAATCCACCGTTATTATTCATGCACTTTATGCGTAATATAACCTAACCATGCTTAGGGAATCGGAACGACGCACAAAAGAGACTTGAGCGACATACTGATCTAGCGTCACTTTTAACACACATTTTGCGTAGTATAACCTAACCATGCTCAGGTAATCGGAACGACGGGTAGGCTTGTGACTCGACAAACAAATCTAGCATCACTTTTCATGCACACTTTGCGTAATATAACCTAACCATGCTTTGGTAATCAGAACGATGATTTAGAGAGACTTGTGACGCGACATAAGCATGGCAATTGAAACGACGCGTCTATTGTCACTTTTCAAGCACACTTTGGTAAATATAACCTAACCATGCTTTGGTAATCGGAACGACCTGTAAAGGAGACTTGTGATGCGACATAAGCGTAGTATAGTAATTGAAACTACGCGTTAAAGAGACTTGAGATGCGACATACTAATCTATTGTCACTTTTCACGCACAATTTATGCAATATAACCTAACCATGCTTTGGTAATCGGAACGACGCATTAAAGAGACTTGAGACGCGACACTAATCTAGCGTCACTTTTCACGCACACTTTGCGTAATATAACCTAACCATGATTAGGTAATTTGAACGACTCGTTAGAGAGACTTGTGACGTGACATACTAATCTTCCATCACTTCTCACGTAAATTTTGCGTAATTTAACCTAACTATGCTTAGGTAATCAAAACGACGCGTTAAAGAGACTTGTGACTCGACATACAAATCTAGCATCACTTTTCACGCACACTTCGCGTAATATAACCTAACAATTCTTAGGTAATCGGAACGATGAATTAGAGAGACCTATGACGTGACATAAGCATGAAAATCCAAACGACACATTTAAGAGACTTGAGAGGCGCAATACTAATCTTGCGTCACTTTTCACGAACACTTAGCGTAATATAAGCTAACCATGCTTAGGTAATCAGAACGACGCGTTAAAGTGACTTGAGACGCGACATGTTAATCTAGAGTCACTTTTTATGCACACTTTGGGTAATAAAACCTAACCATGCTTAGGTAATCGTAACGATGCGTTAAAGAGACTTGAGATGCGACATACTAATCTAGCGTCACTTTTCACGCACACTTTGCGAAAAAAATAAACTCACCATGATTAGGTAATCGGAACTACATGTTAAAGAGACTTACGACGTGACATACTAATCTATTGTCACTTTTCACACACACTATGTGTAATATAACCTAACCATGCTTTGGAAATCGGAACATTGTGTTAGAGATACTTGTAACGTGACATAAGCATGGAATCGAAACGAAGCATTAAAAAGACTTGAGACGCGCCACACTAATCTAGCCTCACCTTTTACGCACACTGCGTAATATAACTTAAGCAAGCTTAGGCAATCGGAACAACGCGTTAAAGAGACTTGTGACGCGACATACTAATCTTGTGACACTTTTAGCGCGCACTTGGCATAATATAACATAACCATGATTTGGTAACCGGAACGACGCGTTAGAGAGACTTGTGACACGACATAAGCATGGTAATCGAAACGACGCGTTAAAGAGACTTGAGAGGCGTCATAAGCATGGTAATCCAAACGACGCGTTAAAAAGACTTGAGGCCCGCCATACTAATCTAGCATCACGTTTTATGCAGACTTTGCGTAATATAACCTAACCATGCTTAGGTAATCGGAATGACGCATTAAAGAGACTTGAGACGCGACATACTAATCTAGCGTCACTTTTCACACATACTTTGCGTAATATAACCTAACCATACTTAAGTAATCGGAACGACGCGTTAGAGAGATTTGAGACGCGACATAAGCATGGTAATCGAAACGACGCGTTACATAGACTTGAGACGCGACATACTAATTTAGCTTCACTTTTCACGCACACTTTGCGTAATATAGCTTAATGATGCTTAGGTGACGCGTTAGAGATACTTGTGACGCGACATAAGCATGGTAATAAATCTAGCGTCACTTTTTACACAGACTTTGCGTAATACAACCTAACCATGCTTAGGTAATTGGAATGACACATTAAAGAGACTTGAGACGCGACATACTAATTTAGCGTCACTTTTCACGCACACTTTGCGTAATATAGCTTAATGATGCTTAGGTAATCGGAACTACGCGTTAGAGAGACTTGTGAGGCGACATCCTAATCTAACATCACTTTTCACGTACAATTTGCATAATATAACCTAACCATGCTTAGGTTATCGGAACACGCGTTAAAGAGACTTGTGACACGACATAAGCATGGTAATCGAACGACGCGTTAAAGAGACGCGCCATACTAATCTAGCGTAACCATGCATAGGTAATCGGAACAACGAGTTAAGGAGACTTGAGACGTGACATACTAATCTAGCGTCACTTTTCACGCACACTTTGCGTAGTATAAACGAACCATGCTTAGGTAATCGGAAGGATGCGTTAAAGAGACTTCAGACGCGACATACTAATCTAGCGTCACTTTTAACCATGCTTAGGTAACCGGAACACGCGTTAAAGAGATTTGAGACATGACATACTATTCGAGCGTCACTTTTCACGCACACTTTGCGTAAAATAACCTAACCATGCTTAGATAAACGAACGACGCATTAAAGAGACTTGAGAGGCGACATACTAATCCAGCGTAACTTTTCACACACACTTTGCATAAAATAACCTAACAATGCTTAGGTAATCGGAACAACGCGTTAAGAGACTTAAGACGTGACATATTAGTCTAGCGTCACTTTTCACGCACAATTTTCATAATATAACATAACCAATCTTTGGTAATCGGAACGACACATTAAAGAGACTTGAGACGCGCCATACTAATGAAATGTAACTTTTCGAGCACACTTTCCGTAATGCAACCTAACCATGCTTAGGTATTCGGAACAACGCGTTAAAGATACTTGAGACGGAAAACATACTAATGTAGCGTCCCTTTTTATGCACACATTGCATAATATAACCTAACCATGCTTAGGTAATCGGAATGACACGTTAAAAAGACTTAAGACGTGCAATATTATTTTAGCGTCAGTTTTTACGCACACTTTGCATAATATAACCTTACGATGCTTAAGTAATCGGAACGACGCGTAAAAGAGACTTGAGACACGACATACTAATCTACCGTCACTATTCACTCACTCTTTGAGTAATATAACCTTACCATGCTTTGGTAATCGAAACGATGTGTTAAAGAGATTGATACGCGACATACTAATCTATTTTCACTTTTGCCGCACACTTTGCGTAATATAACCTAACCATACTTAGGTAATCGGAACGACACGTTAGATAGACTTGTGACGCGAGTTAAGCTTGGTAATTGATACGACGCATTAAAGAGACTTGAGACGCAACTTACTAATCTATTGTAACTTTTCACGCACACTTTGCGTAAGATAACCTAACCATGCTTAGATAGTAAGAACGACGCATTAAAGAGACTTGAGACGCGACATACTAATCTAGCGTCACTTTTACGCACTCTCTGCGTAATATAACCTAACCATGCTTAGGCAATCGGAACGACGCATTAGAGAGACTTGCGACGTGACATACTAATCTAACGTCACTTTTCATGCACATGTTGCGTAATATAACCTAACCATGCGTAGGTAATTGAAACAACGCGTTAGAGAGACTTGTGACGCGACATAGGCATGGTAATCCAAAACGGCACGTTACAAAGATTTGAGACGCGTAATACTAATCTAGCGTCACTTGTTTTGCACACTTTGCGTAATATAGCCTAACCATGCTTAGAAATCGGAACGACGCATTAGAGAGACTTGAGATGCGACGTACTAATCTAGCATCACTTTTCACGCACACTTTGCGTAATATAACCTAACCATGCTTAGGTAATCGGAACGACGCGTTAAATAGACTTGAGACGCGACCTACTTTTCAATTGTCATTTTTCACGCACTCATTGCGTAATATAACCTCACCATGCATAGGTAATTGGAACGAAGCGCTAGAGAGACTTGTGACGCGACATAGGCATGGTAATAAAAAACGACGCGCTACAGAGATTTGAGACACGTAATACTAATCTAGCGTCACTTTTTTTGTACACTTTGCTAACCATGCTTAGAAATCAGAACGACGCGTTAGAGAAACTTGAGACACGACGTACTAATCTAGCGTCACTTTTCGCACACACTTTGTGTAATAAAACCTAACCATACTTAGGTAATCAGAACGACGCGTTAATGAGACTTGTGACCCGAGATAAAGCATGGTAATCGAAACGACGCGTTAAAGAGACTTGAGACGCGACATACTAATCTAGTGTCACATTTCACGCACACTTTTTGTAATATAACCCAACCATGCTTAGTTAATCGGAACAACGTGTTAAAGAGAATTGAGACACGACATGCTATTCTAGCGTCACTTTTCACGCACACTTTCCGCAATATAACCTAACCATGCTTAAGTAATCTGAACGACGCGTTAAATATATTTGAGACACGACATACTAATTTATTGTTTCTTTTCACGCACACTTTGTGTAATATAACCTAACCATGCTTAGGAAATCGGAACGACGCGTTAGAGAGACTTGTGATGCGAAATAAGCATGGTAATCGAAACGACGCGTTAAAGAGACTTGAGACACGGCATACTAATCTAGCGTCACTTTTCACGCACACCTCGCGTATTATAACCTAACTATGCTTAGGTATTCAGAACGACGCGTTAAAGAGACTTGAGACGCGACATACTAATGTAGCGTCACTTTTCAAGCACACTTTGCGTAATATAATATAACCATGCTTAGGTAATCGGAACGATGCGTTAAAGAGCCTTGAGACACGACATACTAATCTAGCGTCACTTTTCATGCACACCTTGTGTAATATAACCTAATCATACTTTGGTAATAGGAACGACGTGTTAAAGAGACTTGAGACGCGACATGCTAATCTAGCGTCACTTTCCACGCACACGTCGCGTAATATAACCTAACTATGCTTAGGTAATCCAGACGACGCGTTAAAGAGACTTCAGACGAGACATACTAATCTAGCGTCACTGAAAAACGCACACTTTGCGTAATATAACCTAACCATTCTTAGGTAATCGAAAAAACGTGTTCAAGAGACTTGAGATGCGACATACTAATCTAGCGTCACTTTTCAAGCACTCTGTGCGTAATATAGCCTGACCATGCTTAGGTAATCGTAACAACTCGTTAAAGTGACTTTAGACTCATACTAATATCTATTGTCATTTTTTAAGCACACTTTTCCTAATATAACCTAACCATGCTTAGGTAGTTGGAAAGACGAGTTAAATAGATTTGAGACGCAACATACTAATCTATTGTCATTTTTCACGCACACGTTGCGTAATATAACCTAACCATGCTTAGATAATCGGAACGACGCGTTAGAGAGACTTGTGACGTGACATAGGCATGGTGAAACGACGCGTTACAGAGACTTGAGATGCGTAATACTAATCTGGCGTAACTTATTTTGCACACTTTGGGTAATATAACCCCATGCTTAGAAATCGGAACGACGCATTAGAGAGACTTGAGATGCAACGTACTAAGCTAGCGTCACTTTTCAAGCACACGTTGCGTAATATAACCAAACCATTCTTAGGAAATAGGAGCGACACGTTAGAGAGACTTGAGACGCGACATACTAATCTTGCGTCAGTTTTCATGAAACTTTACATAATATAACCTAACCATACTTAGGTAATCGGAACGACGCGTTAAAGTGACTTGTGACGCAAGATAAAATGGTAATCGAAAGGACGCGTTAAAGAAACTTGAGACGCGACTGTTAGTAGTATATGCCCTAGGGCCATTTGATCGTGTATATTTGTAGAACTAATCCCAATGGCAAAGATATATATGTTCTATTTGAACTAAGTGTCTCATCAACTAAGTGTTCATGTATTACGTATTGTCCTTATCACATTGTGGTAGAATCTATTCTTAAGGTGTTAAGAATATGAGTGACAGATTCTATTATACAAATGATCTAAATAACCGTTTGCGATCGATGGGGTCCTGCGAATTAGGGAATTGCATTATCCCAGAAAGATCGTCACCTTTGTTTATTCTCCTGATTAGGAAAGATTTATAGGAAGTAGTGAGTCTCATACTACTTGATGGGGATCAGAATAAACATGTGGACACTCAAGGTGTTGAGTGAGTCGAACAAGTGACGCTAGATGACTTAAACATGGTAATTCATTAAAGTCAATTTAATATCATCTAGTTCATAATTGTACATATGTCCTTTGACTTGCGGTGACACTATCTTGTATATAGGTGATTAGAGTTTGATACTCCTTAACTCTAGATCTTTCATGAGCTACGGCCGCGGGATGTGTTGGCTCTAGTTAGTTGTATATGGAGATAGGGGTTTAACCTAGAAAGGATTCATCACTCTGGATGAACGGAGACAAGATTCTATGCTATCTCAAATTGTTCTTGATGGATGATAAAACCTGCGCAGGTGTATATGACTTACATAGAAGGTTGTTTCTAGTGGAAGTCATATTTATCAAGAATTAGAACTGGGAGATGAGGTCATATAATCAAGTTAGATAGGATGGGAATCTTGAGCAATCAAGATTTTGCATCTCTTCCGATTTGTGAGTCGTATCTTAAAGGCAACATGTCCTAATTATAAATGCCAAAGTTGTTTAGAAGTTTGATTACTTATGGTATTAATTTCCAAAACATCTTTTGCATTAAACATCTTTATTCAAGTCATAAAGAACATTTTGTACATATCCATACCCAACTCCGTATTATCAAACATAATACTACAAACATCCTTTGTAAATAGAAAATCAACTACCAAATTTGTCATATAAATTTGATATGATATTTCTATATATATTGGGTAAGTACAAAAAACTTGTTTAAGTACAACTTATGTTTATTTAAGAAAATTGAAGTTGATCCTATAGCTCTTGTCGCAACGCTTGCGTCATTCCCGAGATTTAAGATTACTTCATCTTTTTCCTTTCTTTCTCACTTTTACTAAATCCGTAAAAGATAAACAAATGTGAGAATTAGCATCGGTATCCAGTACCTAAGCTTTTAAATGAGCAATTGACATTGGAACATGAGATAGACACATTCTTGATGGAATTGTCGTTCCTCTCGTCATTGCCCTTTAAGTATTCACAATACTTAATACAATTTCCATTTCAATGTCTTTTGTTTTGACAAAAGAAACAATTTCTTTTATTGACCAAACCGCCTTTTAAATATTCCAAATATTTCCGGCTATGACTTATACTGTCTTACATCTTAACAAACGAAATCACTTTTCTTTGTTAACCAATGTGCATTTCTTTTTCGCAATAGCCTTGGAGGCATCTAAATATCTTAATCAATCAAAAAAATGGTTTTAAACCACTAGCCGATTACTATCGTGAATGTCACTTAAAAGGATTCTATTTAATCTTATCGTATATTTCAATTCAAAATCGAAATTCCAACAATCCGGATCCTAAAGTTGATCATATCGACAACAAATTGATTGTCGTATCGTTTAGTAATTAAAGCACGCATCTAGGAATCGTAAGAAGAATACCTATGTCGATTCTCCAACGATTCTTGTAGTCCCGAAAGTACGGCGACCTCAAGCTCGTCCACACGAGTATGCGTCCGATTGAATCCTTGCTTTGAAGTAATCCTGCAAGAGTTCCTCTTGCCGAGCAGCCCTAAGCTCAAACTCTCACCGCGATTACGACCTTACTCGGATGTATGAAAAACGTCGCCAAGTTTTTCCCGTGATTGATGACAACTTGAACTCCTTCAAGTGCTTTCTCTGTCTACAACTTTATAGTGAGATGTGTGTTGTGTGGCGTGTTGAAATGAGCAAGGACATGCTCTATTTATAGGCTAGAGCATGTCTTAAGAATGCAACACCTTGTATGCTAGGAGTCACACACCAAGCAAAGGTGTTGCCACCACATGACACCTTTCATGTGGTGACATCACATAGGTGACATCATATAGGTGATGTCATCATATGACATCCCATATATGACATAAGCTCATCTCATCATCACCATGACATCATCATTCCATTAACTTTTGATTAGTGCTTTAAGTATCATTAATTACACTAATTAATTACTTAAGCCTTCTAATCATAAAACTTGGTTAAAATATAATTAGGTTCCTACTAATTTATAACTCTTATAAATTAGTCCCTAATTAACTTGGACATAGTACAATTAGGTTCCTACTAATTTATAACTCTGACAAATTAGTCCCTAATTTGTACTTGTTTTTCATCTTAGATTAATTTCCGAGATATGCTAGTATCTATATGAAATCCATCTTTCGTAAACTCAATCGGTTGCACACTCTATTGTGTGTGACTAACTAGGTTCACATCTATATGGCAACGAGAGACATAGGAAACGCCTTTCTTATATTAAATAATTAAATCCCATTTAATTATTAATTCTCGTAGATCGAGAGTGACGTCTAGCAACATATCACGACCCCCAAAATAGAGATGAATGTTTCGATGCATTCTTTTTGAACCAATGTTCATAATTACCGTACACTCAAAATTCCCTTCATCTTAGATTCCAATCTCGACTAGTGTCACGGTTAAGTCAAACACTGTATGTCTTGATTATATGACCTCATCTCCCAGTTCTAATTCTTGATAAATATGACTTCCACTAGAAACAACTTTCTATGTAAGTCATATACACCTGCGCAGGTTTAATCATCCATCAAGAACAATTTGAGATAGCATAGAATCTTGTCTCCGTTCATCCAGAGTGATGAATCCTTTCTAGGTTAAACCCCTATCTCCATATACAACTAACTAGAGCCAACACATCCCGCGGCCCTAGCTCATGAAAGATCTAGGGTTAAGGAGTATCAAACTCTAATCACCTATATACAAGATAGTGTCACGGCAAGTCAAAGGACATATGTACAATTATGAACTAGATGATATTAAATTGACTTTAATGAATTACCATGTATAAGTCATCTAGCGTCACTTGTTCGACTCACTCAACACCTTGAGTGTCCACATGTTTATTCTGATCCCCATCAAGCAGTATGAGATTCACTACTTCCTATAATTTAGTAACTCTTTACTAATCAGGAGAATAAACAGAGGTGACGATCTTATCCGAATCCTGAAGTTGATCATATCAACAACAGTGGTATCAAAGCCACCGTATCATCGAGTATTAACGCTTTACGACTGAATACATGTATAAATAATCATGGACTTAAGAATTATTATTGGGCATGTAATTTATAATTACGAGGGCTTAATTTTATTTTTTTTCAAAACGAACAAACGCTATTGTGATATTAATTACATTTGATTAAATTCTGTCTAGGAGATTGGTACTTAAGTGGTCCGCTCGTGACCCTCCAATCTATCCTGGGAATTTTTCTAATGTGATAATTTAACACAATACGTGATTCGCTTGTGCATTATGTTATCATCAACGGGATGTGCGGAAAAAGCGAAACCCGAAAAAAAAAATTGGGAAAAAAAAATAGTTTTTGGTTTTTTTCATAAAAACCAAAAATGCTGAAAAACGGGTTTTACACCCAGGAGAAAGTTTCCGACTCGAAAAAAAAAACCGTAAAAAAAACGTAAAAAAAAAATTAATTTTTTTTAGGATTAGCAATCGGTTGAGGCTTTCGGAGGTTCTAGGATGAATCCTCGATACCTAAAGAAAGTAGATATTACATAGTAAATGATTAGAGAATCATTTCCGAGATATGTAATAGTTTGTTCATTCTTTTGTGCCTAAAGAATGAGACCTAGAAAGTCCATGATCATACATGTGTGATTGCATGATGTAATTTAGCTTTAATATGTATGAGATGCATGCTAAAATGTGTTGTGTGCTTAGTGAGACCGGAATAACTTAAAACCCTAAGAAATCTTCCTAAAAGTTTAAAGATTAAGTTTATATTGATTAATCATTAAATTGATTTATCAATGGCTCTCCATTGGAGCAATAAACTAACACTTTGAGTTATCATTTTGTCGGCTATGGATACATAGGGGTGAGATGATATCGTCAAGAGGCTGTTGTTTAGTTTATTGTTAAGTATGAGATGTTACAGGTGTATCGATATAGTATACGGCAATAACGGCAATTAGGCGTACCTGAGTCGTGTATTATTCAAATTGATACATCTTAGTTGATTCAATGGGTTAAACTTAACTAATGCAGAAACCCAATAACGACAATGGGTATCTGAGGGTGAAAGCATTAGGAGCCGGAAATGATTGAACCTTATATGAGAAATGATGAACAAGTGTTGTTCACTTGTAGTACATTGTGATCCCAATAACGGCAATTAGGCGTACCTGAGGGAAAGATCAATGACTATAAGAACTCAATCACCCGCTTGAAATCTTTTCCAACAAAGATTCACGTTTCCTATTTTGGAAGTGTAGGATTCGAAAAAGATAGTGGGAGGCCATTTTGATAAAGACCAAATCATTATGGTTAAATATACAAAATAACACGAATACTAATTAGAGATCTTTGCTATCTAAGGGATAATAAGATTAAATAGAATCCTTTTAAGTGACATTCACGATAGTAATCGGCTAGTGGTTTAAAACCATTTTTTTTTATTGATTAAGATATTTAGATGCCTCCAAGGCTATTGCGAAAAAGAAATGCACATTGGTCAACAAAGAAAAGTGTTTTCGTTTGTTAAGATGTAGGACAGTATAAGTCATAGCCGGAAATATTTGGAATATTTAAAAGGCGGTTTGGTCAATAAAAGAAATTGTTTCTTTTGTCAAAACAAAAGACATTGAAATGGAAATTGTATTAAGTATTGTGAATACTTAAAGGGCAATGACGAGAGGAACGACAACTCCATCAAGAATGTGTCTATCTCATGTTCCAATGTCAATTGCTCATTTAAAAGTTTAGGTATTGGATACCGATGCTAATTCTCATATTTGTTTATCTTTTACGGATTTAGTAAAAGTGAGAAAGAAAGGAAAAAGATGAAGTAATCTTAAATCTCGGGAATGACGCAAGCGTTGCGACAAGAGCTATAGGATCAACTTCAATTTTCTTAAATAAACATAAGTTGTAATTAAACAAGTTTTTTGTACTTACCCAATATATATAGAAATATCATATCCGAATTTGTATGACAAATTTGGTAGTTGATTTTCTATTTACAAAGGATGTTTGTAGTATTATGTTTGATAATACGGAGTTGGGTATGGATATGTACAAAATGTTCTTTATGACCTGAATAAAGATGTTTAATGCAAAAGATGTTTTGGAAATTAATACCATTAGTTATCAAACTTCTAAACAACTTTGGCATTTATAATTAGGACATATTGCAAAAGATAGACATAACAAGATAAATAGGATGGGAATCTTGAGCAATCAAGATTTTTCATCTCTTCCGATTTGTGAGTCGTATCTTAAAGGCAACATGGCCTGATTATTCTTTGTGGGACAAAGAGGTAGAGCTAAAGCCGTTTAAGAGATTATACATAGTAATGTATATGGTACGTTTAAAGAAACGGACCAAGGTAGATACTTCTAATTCATTTTCTACATCGATGATTTATCACGATATAGTTAAGTTTGTCTTATGAAGAACAAACATGAAGATTTTGAAATGTTCAAATGACTTCAAGAATGAAGTAGAAAACCAAATTGGAAAAAATATTAATACTTTACGATGTGATCGAAAAGGGAAGAATACTTGATTACAAAATTTGGTATGTTCCTAAAAGGAATGTGGTATTATTTTTGAACTTACTCCTTGGGAACACCATGTTTGAATGGTGCATTTGTCAAGAAGGAGGTATCGTACATTGTGGGAAATGATACGATCAATAATGAGCTACATACTGACTTATCCATCTCGTTATAGGGTCAAGCACTTCTTACCGCAAATAAAATTCTAAATTAAATTCCAACTAATTTGCACCATAGATACCTTATGAGATATGGTATGGAATCAAGTCTTAAGGATGTTAATATTTGAGGGTGTTCGGAACATATCAGGAAACTGATATCCGATAAATTTGGAATCAAAATCAATCATGGAAAGGTTATGTTGGATATCCTAAAGACAGTTTAAGATATTGTTTCTATATTCGAACCGAACAAACAATCGTTGTTTATCGGTGGTAGTCTTTCTTGATAAAGCGTTTATTCAAGAGGGACACTAAGAAAGTAATATAGAATTAGATGAGGAGTCATCTAGTTACCAACAAAATAATGAATCAATGAAGATTGATCAAACCCACTAAAAGCCGGAGTTAGTAAAAGATGTATCTACATTAACAACTTGAAGATTAAGTAGAGTATCTCGTCCACCGGAGAGAGATGGTTTTCCCGCATGATAAACAAGAGTTGTTTAGGAGTAAAAGATCAAGTGTTGATCCCTCTACTTATGAGGAAACTATATGTGATATAGATTCTTCAAAATTGGTTTGAAGGAATAAAATCTGAAATGGATTCCATATAAAGAAACCAAATTTTAGGAGCTAGTCGATCCATCCAAAGGTATTATACCAATAAGGTTTAAATGGTTCTTCAAGTGTAAAATTGGTACTAATGGAAAGATGGAGACCTTTAAAGCTAGGCTTGTTGTAAAAGAGTTTTGCTAGAGGCAAGAAGTTGTATTGTGAATACACTTTATCGCCGGTAGCCATGCTTAAGTCCATCAAGATTTTTCTTACCAAGGCTACACATTCAGATTTTGTGGTTGGCCATATGGTTGTAAGAACCACATTCCTTAATGGTTAAATTAAGGAGTTTATCTATATGGAACAAGTCGAGGATTTTGAATCCGAAGAAGGTTCCAAGGCGTGTAAGCTAAAATGATCCCTAGTGGATGGAAAGAAAGCTTCGAGTTTCGTCATCTTGATAAATCCGTAAGGAGTTGTGAATTTAATAAAAACGATGATAAACCCAATGTTTACAAGAAGGTTAGTGGGAGCAGACTCACTTTCATGATCTTGCATGTAGATAACTTATTATTAATAAATAATAATATCGGAATGTTAACTTTTGTAAAACTTTGGTTTATCTAATACGTACTCCATCAAAGACCTCGGAGAGGTAGCCTAAATTCTCAGTATTAGACTCTATAGAGATAGATCTAAGAGAATAATTGGTTTCTCCTAAAGGCTCTTCTTAGAAAAGATATTGAAGTAGTTCAATATGGAAGTTCTAAGAGAGGATTGATACTAGTTAGGCATAAAATTCTTCTTTCAAAGGGAGTGTCTTCCGAAACTTCTGAAGAAAGAAAGAATCTAGCAAAGATACCATAAGCTTCGGCAATTGGTAGTCTGAGGTATGTGTTGCCACATACAAAGCTAGAAATTGTCTATGCGGTTAGTGGGACTAATCGGTTTTAATCCAATCTATGTTGAGAACATTGGATGGTTGTTGAAGGTATCTTTAAGTACTTTTATAGAACTAAAGATATGGTATTAACAAATGGAGAACGAGATTTTTAAGTAGACCGTTTTACAGATTCTGATTAATAATCAGATATGGATAATAGAGAGTCTATCTCCAGATTCATATTTATCTATAATGAAGGAGTAGTGAGCTAGCAGTGTTCTAAGCAAGAATCAACTCCATACTCCATTATAGAAGCCGAGTATATTATGACATGAGATGTCGTAATAGAAGGTGTTTGGATAAATTAGTTTATAACTGAACTAAGTACGGTTTTCTTCTATTAAGTCGAAAGTTCCTCTTTTCTGCGACCACAATGGTGCTACTGCCCTAGCAAAAGAAACCGGGTCTCACAACTTATCCGAACATAAAGAAAGGCATTATCATATTATCTAAAGAAATTGTTGGAAAGAGAAAATTGTTTCTCTAAAAGATAGCATTAGCCAATAAGACGGCTAACCCACTGACAAAGCCCATGACTTGGAGTCCTTAAGGTTTACATGACTTAGAGCCATTAAGGTTTACATGACTTAGAGTCATTAATATTTGCATCTTGTGAAGATGGGACTTAGAAATAGTTGTCAATGGCACTAGTGCAAGTGGGAGATTGTTAGTAGTATATGCCCTAGGGCCATTTGATCGTGTATATTTGTAGAACTAATCCCAATGGCAAAGATATATATGTTCTATTTGAACTAAGTGTCTCATCAACTAAGTGTTCATGTATTACGTATTGTCCTTATCACATTGTGGTAGAATCTATTCTTAAGGTGTTAAGAATATGAGTGACAAATTCTATTATATAAATAATCTAAATAACAGTTCGCGATCGATGGGGTCCTGCGAATAAGGGCATTGCATTATCCCAGAAAGATCGTCACCTCTGTTTATTCTCCTGATTAGCAAAGAATTATAGGAAGTAGTGAGTCTCATACTACTTGATGGGGATCAGAATAAACATGTGGACACTCAAGGTGTTGAGTGAGTCGAACAAGTGACGCTAGATGACTTAAACATGGTAATTCATTAAAGTCAATTTAATATCATCTAGTTCATAATTGTACATATGTCCTTTGACTTGCGGTGACACTATCTTGTATATAGGTGATTAGAGTTTGATACTCCTTAACCCTAGATCTTTCATGAGCTAGGGCCGCAGGATGTGTTGGCTCTAGTTAGTTGTATATGGAGATAGGGGTTTAACCTAGAAAGGATTCATCACTCTGGATGAACGGAGACAAGATTCTATGCTATCTCAAATTGTTCTTGATGGATGATAAAACCTGCGCAGGTGTATATGACTTACATAGAAAGTTGTTTCTAGTGGAAGTCATATTTATCAAGAATTAGAACTGGGAGATGAGGTCATATAATCAAGACATACAGTGTTTGACTTAACCGTGACACTAGTCGAGATTGGAATCTTAGATGAAGGGAATTTTGAGTGTACGGTAATTATGAACATTGGTTCAAAAAGAATGCATCGAAACATTCATCTCTATTTGGGGATCGTGATATGTTGCTAGACGTCACTCTCGATCTACGAGAATTAATAATTAAATGGGGTTTAATTATTTAATATAAGAAAGGCGTTTCTTATGTCTCTCGTTGCCATATAGATGTGAACCTAGTTAGTCACACACAATAGAGTGTGCAACCGATTGAGTTTACGAAAGATCAATTTCATATGGATACTAGCATATCTCGGAAATTAATCTAAGATGAAAAACAAGTACAAATTAGGGACTAATTTGTAAGAGTTATAAATTAGTAGGAACCTAATTGTACTATGTCCAAGTTAATTAGGGACTAATTTATAAAAGTTATAAATTAGTAGGAACCTAATTATATTTTAACCAAGTTTTATGATTAAAAGGTTTAAGTAATTAATTAGTGTAATTAATGATACTTAAATGACTAATCATTAGCTAATGGAATGATGATGTCATGGTAATGATGTAATGAGATAAGCCTATGTCATATATGTGATGTCATATGATGACATCACCTATATGATGTCACCTATGTGATGTCACCACATGAAAGG
Organism: Mercurialis annua; assembly: GCF_937616625.2. Lineage (NCBI taxonomy): Eukaryota > Viridiplantae > Streptophyta > Magnoliopsida > Malpighiales > Euphorbiaceae > Mercurialis > Mercurialis annua. Next base: position 21,921,562 of record NC_065577.1, on the reverse strand, counting down.
TGTCATGTGGTGGCAACACCTTTGCTTGGTGTGTGACACCTAGCATGCAAGGTGTTGCATTCTTAAGGCATGCTCTAGCCTATAAATAGAGCATGTCCTTGCTCATTTCATAACACCACACAACACACATCTCACTACAAAGTTGTAGAGAGAGAAAGCACTTGAAGGAGTTCAAGTATTCATCAATCACGGGAAAAACTTGGCGACGTTTTTCATACATCCGAGCAACGTAGTGATTGCGGCGAGAGTTTGAGCTTAGGGCTGCTCGGCAAGAGGAACTCTTACGGATTACTTCAAGGCAAGGATTCAATCGGACGCATACTCGTGTGGACGAGCTTGAGGTCGCCGTACTTTCGGGACTACAAGAATCGTTGGAGAATCGACATAGGTATTCTTCTTACGATTCCTAGATGCGTGCTTTAATTACTAAATGATACGACGATCCATTTGTTGTTGATATGATCAACTTCAGGATTCGGATTGTTGGAATTTCGATTTTGAATTAAAAATATACGATCCGGACCCGCGCGTCCTGCTGCACCAACAGCGACATACTAATCTAGTATCACTTTTCATGCACACTTTTCGAAATATAACATAACCATAATTATTTAATAGGAACAACACGTTAAAGAGAACTGAGACGCGTTGCAACGACACGTTAAATATACTTGAGACACGACTTACAAATTTAGTGTTACTTTTCACGCACACTTTGTGTAATATAACCTAACCATGCTTAGGTAATCGGAACGACGCGTTAGAGAGACTTGTGACGCGACATAAGCATGGTAATCGAAACGACGCATTAATGATACTTGAGGCACGACTTACTAATCTAGCGTCACTTTTTAAGCACACGTTGCATAATATAACCTAACCATGCTTAGGTACTCAGAACGACGCGATAAAAAGAGCCTTGAGACGCGACATACTAATCTAGCGTCACTTTCACGCACACCTTGCGTAATATAACCTAACCATGCTTAGGTAATCAGAACGACGCGTTAATGAGACTTGAGACGCGGCTTACTAATCTAGCTTCACTTTTACGCACACTTTGCGTAATATAACCTAATCATGCTTAGGTACTCGGAACGACGCGTTAACGAGCCTTGAGACGCGACATGCTAATCTAGCGTCACTTTTCACGCACACTTTGCGTAATAACCTAGCCACTCTTAGGTAATCGGGACGACGCTTTAAAGAGACTTGAGATGCGACATACTAGTCTAGCGTCATTTTTCACGTACTCTTTCCGTAATATAACCTAACCACGATTACGTAATCAGGACGACTCGTTAAAGAGACTTTAGATGCGACATACTAATCTATTGTTACTTTTCATGCACACTTTGCGTAATATAACCTAACCATGCTTATGTATTTGAAACGACGCGTTGGAGAGAATTGTGACGCAACTTAAGCATGGTAATCGAAACGATGCGTTAAAGACACTTGAAACGCGACATACTAATCTGGCGTCACGTTTAACGCACAGTTTGCATAATATAATCTAACCATGCTTAGGTAATCGGAACAACGCGTTGAATAGACTTGATACGCCACATACTAATCTATTGTCATTTTCACGCACACTTTGCGTAATATAACCTAAGCATTCTTAGGTAGCCGGAACGACGGTTAAATAGATTTGAGACGTAACATACTAATCTATTGTCATATTTCACGCAAACGTTGCGTAATATAACTAACCATGCTTAGGTAATCGTAACGACTCGTTAGTGAGACTTGTGACGCGACATAGGCATGGTAATCAAAACGACGCGTTACAGAGACTTAAGATGCGTAATACTAATCTAGCGTAACTTATTTCGCACACTTTGCGTAATTTGACCTTACCATGCTCAAAAATCGGAACAACGCATTGGAGAGACACTTGAGACGCGACGTACTAAGCTAGCGTCACTTTTCATGCACACTTTGCGTAATATAACCAAACCATTCTTAGGAAATAGGAGCGACGTGTTAGAGAGACTTGAGACGCGACATACTAATCTTCTGTCAGTTTTCATGAAACTTTGCGTAATATAACTTAACCATACTTAGGTAATCTGAACGACGCGTTAAAGTGACTTGTGAGGCGAGATAAGCATGGTAATCGAAACGACCCGTTAAAGAGACTTGAGACACGACATACTAATCTAGTGTCAATTTTCATGCACACTTTTCGTAATATAACCTAACCATAATTAGTTAATAAGAACAACGCGTTAAAGAGCACTGAGACGCGACATACTAAGCTAGCGTCACTTTTCACACTCACTTTGCGTAATATAACCTAACCATGGTTAAAGTAATTGCAACGACGCATTAGATGTACTTGAGACATGACTTAATAATTTATTGTTACTTTTCACGCACATTTTGTGTAATATAATCTAACCATGCTTAGGTAATCGGAATGACGCGTTAGAGAGACTTGTGACGCGACATAAATATGGTAATCGAAACGACGCATTAAAGATACTTGAGACACGACTTATTAATCTAGCGTCACTTTTCAAGCACACGTTGCGTAATATAACCTAACCATGCTTAGGTAATCGGAACGACGCGTTAGAGTGACTTGTGACGCGACATATGCATGATAATCGAAACGATGCATTAAAGATACTTGAGACACGACTTACTAATCTAGCGTCACTTTTCAAGCACACGTTGCGTAATATAACCTAACCATGCTTAGGTACTCAGAACGACGCGTTAAAGAGCCTTGCGACGCGACATACTAATCTAGCGTCACTTTCACGCACACCTTGCGTAATATAACCTAACCATGCTTAGGTAATCAGAACGACGCGTTAAAGAGACTTGAGACGCGACATACTAATCTAGCTTCACTTTTCACGCACACTTTGCGTAATATAACCTAATTATGCTTAGGTAATCGGAACGACGCGTTAACAAGCCTTGAGACGCGACATGCTAATCTAGCGTCACTTTCACGCACACCTTGCGTAATATAAGCTAACCATGCTTAGGTAATCCGAACGACGCGCTAATGAGACTTGAGACGCGACATGCTAATTTAGCGTCACTTTTCACGCACACTTCGCGTAATATAACCTAACCATGCTTAGGTATTCGAAACGACTCATTAGAGAGACTTGTGACGCAACTTAAGCATGGTAATCGAAACGGCGCGTTAAAGACACTTGAAACGCGACATACTAATCTTGCGTCACGTTTAACGCACACTTTGCGTAATATAACCTAACCATTCTTAGGTAATCGGAACGACGCGTTGAATAGATTTGATACGCCACATACTTATCTATTGTCATTTTCACGCACACTTTGCGTAATATAACCTAAGCATGCTTAGGTAGTCGGAACGACGCGTTAAATAAATTTGAGACGCAACATACTAATCAATTGTCATTTTTCACGCACACGTTGCGTAATATAACTTAACCATGCTTAGGTAATCGGAACGACGGGTTAGAGAGACTTGTGACGCGACATAGGCATGGTAATCAAAACGACGCGTTACAGAGACTTGAGATGCGTAATACTAATCTAGCGTAACTTATTTCTCACACTTTGCGTAATATAACCTTACCATGCTTAGAAATCGGAACGACGCATTAGAGAGACTTGAGACGCGACGTACTAAGCTAGCGTCACTTTTCACGTACACTTTGCGTAATATAACCAGACCATTCTTCGGAAATAGGACCGACGCGTTAGAGAGACTTGAGACGCGACTAACTAATCTAGCGTCACTTTTCACACACACTTTGCGAAAAAGTAAACTCACCATGATTAGGTAATCGGAACGACAAATTAAAGAGACTTGCGATGCGAGATAATCATGGTAATTGAAACGACGCGTTAAAGAGACTTGAGACGCGACATACTAATCTAGTGTCACTTTTCATGCGAACTTTTTGTAATATAACCTAACCATAATTAGTCAATAGGAACAACGCGTTAAAGAGAACTGAGACGCGACATACTAAGCTAGCGTCACTTATCACGCTCACTTTGCGTAATATAACCTAACGACGCGTTAAATATACTTGAGACACGACTTACGAATTTATTGTTACTTTTCACGCACACTTTGTGTAATATAACCTAACCATGTTTAGGTAATCGGAACGACGCGTTAGAGAGACTTGTGACGCGACATAAGCATGGTAACCGAAACGACGCATTAAAGATACTTGAGACACGACTTATTAATCTAGCGTCACTTTTCAAGCACACGTTGCGTAATATAACCTAACCATGCTTAGGTAATCGGAACGACGCGTTAGAGTGACTTGTGACGCGACATAAGCATGGTAATCGAAACGATGCATTAAAGATACTTGAGACACAACTTACTAATCTAGCGTCACTTTTCAAGCACACGTTGCGTAATATAACCTAACCATGCTTAGGTACTCAGAACGACGCATTAAAGAGCCTTGAGATGCAACATACTAATCTAGCGTCACTTTCACGCACACCTTGCGTAATATAAACTAACCATGCTTAGGTAATCAGAACGACGCGTTAAAGAGACTTGAGACGCGACATACTAATCTATCTTCACTTTACACACACACTTTGCATAATATAACCTAATCATGCTTAGGTAATCGGAACGACACATTAACGCTAGCCTGGTTAGGTTATATTACGCAAAGTGTGCGTGAAAAATGACAATAGATTGTATGTCGCGTCTCAAGTCTATTTAACGCATTGTTCCAATTACTTCAGTATGGTTAGGTTATATTATTACGCAAAGTATGTGTGAAAAATGACAATAGATTCGTATGTCGCGTCATAAGTCTATCTAACGCGTCGTTCCAATTTCCTAAGCATGCTAAGGTTATATTACGCAAAGTGTCCGTGAAAAATGACGATAAGATTAGTATATCGCGTCTCAAAACTCTTTAAACGCGTTGTTCCGATTACCTAAGCATGGTTACTTATATTACGCAAAGAGTGCGTAAAAAATGACACTAGATTAGTATGTTAAGTCTCAAGTCTCTTTAACGCGTCGTTCCGATTACCCAAGAATTGTTAGGTTTACATAAAGTGTGCGAGAAAAGTAACGCTAGATTAGTATGTCCCATCTCAAGTCTCTTAAACGCATCGTTCCGATTACCTAACCATGGTTAGGTTATATTACCCAAGGTGTGCGTGAAATGTGACGCTAGATTAGTATGTCGCGTCTCATGACTCTTTAATGCGTCGTTCCGATTACCTAAGCATGGTTAGGTTATATTATAAAACGTTGGCGTGAAAAGTGACAGTAGATTAGTATGTCGCGTCTCAAGTCTCTTTAACGAGTCGTTTCAATTACCATGCATATGTCGCATCACAAGCCTCTCTAACGCGTCGTTCCGACTACCTAAGCATGGTTAGGTTATAGTACACAAAGTGTGCGTGAAAAGTAACAATAGATTAGTATGTCACGTCTCAAGTCTCTTTAACGCTTCATTTCGATTACTTAAGCATGGTTATGTTATATTACGCAAAGTGTGCGTTAAAAGTGACATAATGTATGTCGCGTCTCAATTCCCTTTATCGCGTTGCTCCGATTACCTAACCATGGTTAGGCTATATTACGCAAAGCGTTCATGAAAAGTGACGCTCGATTAGTATTTTGCGTCTCAAGTCTCTTTAACACGTCGCTCCGATTACCTAAGCATGGTTAGCTTATAATACGCAAAGTGTGTATGAAAAGTGACAATAGATTAGTATGTTGTGTCTAAAGTATCTTTAACGCGTCGTTCCGATTACCTAAGCTTGGTTAGGTTATATTATGCAAACGTTGCGTGAAAAATGACAACAGAATTAATATGTCGCCTCTCACGTCTATTTCACGCGTCGTTCCTATTACCTAAGTATGCTTAGGTTATATTACGCAAGGTGTGCGTGAAAAGTGACGCTAGATTAGTATGTCGCGTCTCAAGGCTCTTTATTGCGTCGTTTCGATTACCTATGTATGGTTAGGTTATATTACATAAAGTTTGCGTGAAAAGTGACGTTAGATTAGTATATCGCGTCTCAAGTCTCTGTATCGCGTCATTTCGATTACCATGCTTATGTCGCGTCAAAAGTCTCTCTAACGCGTATTACCTAAGCATGGTTATATTATAGTACGCAAAGTATGCGTGAAGAGGATCAATTGATTAGTATGTCGCATCTCAAGTCTCTTTAACGCGTCGTTCCGATTTCATAAGCATGGTTAGGTTATATTACGCAAAGTGTGCGTGAAAAGTAAAAATATATTAGTATGTCACGTCGTAAGGCTCTTTAATGTGTCGTTCCGATTACTTAAGCATGGTTAGGTTATTGTACGCAAAGTGTGCGTGAAAAGGATCAATAGATTAGTATGTCGTGTCTAAAGTCTCTTTAACGCGCCGTTCCGATTACCTAAGCATGGTTATGTTATATTACGCTTAATGTGAGTGAAAAGTGACGCTCGATTAGTATGTCCAAACTCAAGTGTCTTTAATGCGTCATTCCGATTACCTAAGCATGGTTAGGTTATATTACGCAAAGTGTGCGTAAAAAGTGGCGTTAGATTAATATGTTTCGTCTCAAGTCTCTTTAAAGCGTCGTTTCGATTACCTAAGCATGGTTTGGTTATATTACGCAAAGTGTGCGTGAAAAGTGACGCCAGATTAGTATATCGCGTCACAAGTCTCTTTATTGCGTCATTCCGATTACCTAGGCATGTTTCGGTTATATTACGCTAAGTGTGCCTTAAAAGTGACGGTAGATTAGTATGTCGCGTCACAAGTCTCTTCAACGCGCTGTTCTGATTCCCTATGCATAGTTAGGCTATATTATGCAGTGTGCGTGAAAAGTGACTCTAGATTACTATGTCGCGTCACAAGTCTATTTAACGAGTCGTTCCGATTACTTAGGCATGGTTAGATTATATAACACAAAGTGTGCGTTAAAGTTACGCTATGTTAGTAGTATGTTGCGTCACAAGTCTCTTTAACGCGTCGTTCCGATTACATAAGTGTGCTTAGGTTATATTACGCAAAGGGAGCATGAAAAGTGATGTTAGATTAGTGGTATGTCGCGTCTCAAATCTCTTGAACGCGTCGTTCCGATTACCTATTTGTGGTTAGGTTATATTACGGAAAGTGTGCCTGAAAAGTGACGCTATATAAGTATGTCGTGTCACAACTCTCTTTAACGCGGGTTATATTACGCAAAGTGTGCGTTAAAAGTGACGCTAGATTATTATGTCGCGTCACAAGTCTCTTTAACGCTCTGTTCCGATTACCAATGCATGGTTAGGTTATATAACGCAAAGTGTGCGTAAAAAGTGACTCTAGATTACTATATCGCGTCACAAGTCTCTTTAACGCGTCGTTCCGATTACCTAGGTGTTGTAAGGTTATATTACGCAAAGTGTGCGTGAATAGTGATGCTAGATACTTGAACGCGTCGTTCCGATTACCTAAGGGTGGTTAGGTTATATTACGCAAAGAGTGCGTGAAAAGTGACGCAGGATTAGTATGTCGCGTCTCAAGTCTCTTTAACGCGTCGTTCCGATTACCCAAGAATGGTTAGGCTATATTGCGAGTGTGCGACAAAAGTAACACTAATCTGTCTCTTTAATGCGTCGTTCCAATTACCTAAGTATGGTTAGGTTATATTGCGCAAGGTGTGCATAAAAAATGACGCTAGATTATATGCCGCGTATAAAGGCTCTTTAATGCCCTGTTTATAAGCATGGTTAAGTTATTTTATGCAAAGTTTGCATAAAAAGTGACGCTAGATTAGTATGTCATCTCTCAAGTCTCTTTAACGCGTCGCTTCGATTACCATACTTATATCGCGTCTCAAGTCTCTCTAACGCGTGTTTCTGATTACCTAAGCATGGTTAGGTTATAGTACGCAAAGTGTGCGTAAAAAGTAACAATCGATTAGTATGTCGCATCTCAAATCTCTTTAACGCGTCGTTCCGATTACCTAAGCATGTTTAAGTTATATTACGCAAAGTGTGCGTGAAATGTGACAATAGATTAGTATGCCGCGTATCAAGTCTATTTAACGCGTCGTTCCGATTACCTAAGCAACCAGGTTATATTACGCAAAGTGAGTGAAAAGTGACGCTAGATTAGTATGTCGCGTCTCATTTCTCTTTAACATGTTTTTCCGATTACATAAACATGGTTAGGTTATATTAGTATGTCGCGTCACAAGTTTCTTTAACGCGTCGTTCCGATTACCTAAGCATGGTTAGATTATATTACGCAAAGTGTGCGTAGAAAGTGACGCTGGATTAGTATGTCGTGTCTCAAGTCTCTTTAACGCATTGTTCCGATGACCTAAGAATTGTTAGGTTGTATTACGCAAAGAGTGCGTGAAACATGACGCTAGATTAGTATGTCGCGTCTCAAGTCTCTTTAACGCGTCGTTCCGATTACTTAAGAATGGTTAGGTTATATTACGCAAAATGTGCAAGAAAAGTAACGCTAGATTAGTATGTTCCGTCTCAAGTCTCTTTAATGCGTCGTTCCGATTACCTAAGCATTGTTATGTAATATTACGCAAGGTGTGCGTGAAAAGTGACGCTAGATTAGTATGTCACATCTTAAGGCTCTTTAATGCGTCGTTCCAATTACCTAAGCATGGTTATATTATGCAAAGTTTGCGCAAAAAGTGACGGTAGATTAGTATGTCGCGTCTCAAGTCTTTTTAACGCGTCGTTTCGATTGCCATGCTTATGTCACGTCACAAGTCTCTCTAACGCGTCGTTCCGATTGCCTAAGCATGGTTAGGTTAAGTGTGCGTGAAAAGTAACAATTGATTAATATGTTGCGCCTCAAGTCTCTCTAACGCGTCGTTCCGATTACCTTAAGCATGGTTAGGTTATATTACGCAAAGTGTGCGTGAAAAGTGACTATAGATTAGTATGTCGCGTATAAATTCTATTTAACGCGTCGTTTCGATTACCAAAGCATGGTTAGGTTATATTACGCAAAGCATGCTCGAAATGTGACGCTAGATTAGTATGTCGCGTCTCAAGTCTGTTTAAGCATGGTTAGGTTATATCAAAGTGGCGTGAAAAGTGACGCTAGATAAGTATGGTGCGTCAGAAGTCTCATTAACGCGTCGTTCTGATTACCTAAGCATGGTTAGGTTATATTACGCAAAGTTTGCGTAAAAAGTGACGCTAGATTAGTATGCCGCGTCTGAAGTCTCTTTAACGCGTCGTTTCGATTACCGTACTTATGTCGCGACATACATTACTAGTATCAGTTTTCATGCATACTTTGCGTAAAATTACCAAACCATGATTAGGTAATCAGAACACGCGTTGAAGAGACTTGAGACGCGACATACTAATCCAGCGTCAGTTTTCACGCACACATTGCGTAAAATAACCTACCCATTCTTAGGTAATCGGAACGACGCGTTAAAGAGAATTGAGGCGCGACATACTAATCTATTGAGACTTTTCACGCACACTTTGCGTAATATAACCTAACCATGCTTAGGTAATCAGAATGACGCGTTAGAGACACTTGTGACGGGACCTAAACATGGTAATCGAAACGACGCGTTTAAGGGACTTTAGATGCGACATACTAATCTAGCATCACATTTCATGCAAACTTTGCAAAAATTTAACCTAACCATGCTTATGTAATCGAGACGACGCGTTAAAGAGCCTTTGGACGTGACATAATCTAGCGTCACTTTTCACGCAAACTTTGCGTAACATAATCTAACTATGCTTTGGTAATCAGAACACGCGTTAAAAAGACTTGATACGTGACAAACTAATTTAGCGTCACTTTTCCCTCACACTTTGCGTAAAATACCCTGTAATCAACACGACGCGTTAAAGAGATGTGAGATGCAACAAACTAATCTATTGTGACTTTTCACGCACACTTTAAGTAATATAACCTAACCATGCTTGTGTAATCAGAACGAGGAGTTAGAGACGCATGTTACGCGACATAAGCATGGTAATCAAGACGACGCGTTAAAGAGACTTGAAGCATACCATACTAATCTAGCGTCACTTTTCATGCACACTTTGCATACTATAACCTAACCATGCTTAGTTAATTGGAACACGCATTAAAGGGACTTGAGACGCGACATACTAATCTGGCTAATAATCACCCATAGGGGCGCTAAACCTCCTGATGTTTAAAAACGGGCGCTAAACCCCCTGATCTTTGTGGCGGCATAACGCGCCACACTTATCTAACGTCATGTTTTACGCACACTTTGCTTAATATAACCTAACCATAATTAGGTAATCAGAACGACGCGTAAAAATGACTTGAGACACGCCATACTAATTTAACGTCACTTTTGACGCACACTTTGCGTAATACAACCTAGCCAAGCTTGGGTAATTGGAACGACGCGTTAAAGACGCTTGAGATGCGACATACTAATCAAACATAACTTTCCATGCACACTTTGCATAATATAACCGAACTATGCTTAGGTAATCAGAACGATGCATTAGAGACGCTTGTTATGCGACATAAGACTGGTAATCGAAATGACGCGTTAAAGAGACTTGAGACGCGACATACTATTCTTGCGTCACTTTTCACGCACACTTTGCGTAACCTAACCATGCTTAGGTTGCAGGAACGACGCGTTAGAGAGACTTGTGATGCGACATACTAATCTAGCGTCACTTTTCACGCACACTTTGCGTAATATAACCTAACCATGCTTAGGTAATAGGAACGACGCGTGAGAGACTTTTGACGCGACATAAGCATGGTAATCAACACGACACGTTAAAGAGACTTGAAACGCACCATACTAATCTAGCGTCATTATTTACACACACTTTGCGTAATATAACCTAACCATGCTTAGGTAATCGGACCGACACGTTAAAGAGACTTGAGACGCGACATACTAATCTAGCGTCACTTTTAACTCACACTTTGCGTAATATAACCTAACCATGTCTTAGGTAATGGGAACGATGCGTTAATGAGACTAGAGTCGCGACATACAAATCTAGCGTCAATTTTCACGCACACTTTGCGTAATAACCTAACCATGCTTAGGCAATCGGAAAGACGCGTTAAAGAGACTAGAGACGCGAAATACTAATCTATTGTTACTTATCACGCACACTTTGCGTACTATAACCTTACCTTGCATAGGTAATCGGAACGACGCGTTAGAGAGACTTGTGACGCGGCATGGTAATTGAAACGACGCGTTAAAGAGACTTGAGATGCGACATACTAATCTAGCGTCACATTTCACGCAAACTTTGCAAAATTTAACCAAACCATGCTTAGGTAATCAGGACTACGCGTTAAAGAGCCTTAAGACGCGACATAGTCTAGCGTCACTTTTCACGCTCACCTCGCGTAATATAACCTAACCATGCTTATGTAATCGAAACGACGCGTTAAAGACACTTGAGACGCGCCATACTAATCTAGCATCACTTTTCATGCACACTTTGCCTAATAAAACCTAACCATGCTTAAGTAATCGTAACAACGCGTTAGATAGACTTAAGACGCGACATTCTAATCTATTGTCATTTTTCATGCACACTTTGCGTAATACAACCTAACCATGCTTAGGCAATCAGAACGACGCGTTAGATAGAATTTTGACGCGATGGTAATCGAAACGATGCGTTAATGAGAATTCAGATGAGCCATATTAATCTAGCGTCACTTTTTACGCACACTTTACGTAATATAACCTAACCATGCTTAGGAAATTGGAACGACGCGTCAGAGAGACTTGAGAGGCGACATACTAATCTAGCGTCAGTTTTCACGCACACTTTGCGTAATATAAGTAATCCCTGCTTAGGAAATCGGAACGTCGCGTTAGAGAGTATTGAGACGCGCGACATACTAATCTAACGTCACTTTCACGCACACTTTGCGTAATATAACCTAACCATGCTTTGGTAATCGGAACGACGCGTTAAAGAGACTTGTGCTGCGAGATAAGCATGGTAATCAAAACGACGCGTTAAAGAGATTTGAGACGAAACATATTAATCTAGCGTCACTTTTTACGCACACTTTGCGTAATATAACCTAACCATACTTAGGAAATCGATACGACGCAGTTAAAGAAACTTAAGACTGGACATACCAATATAGCATCACTTTTCACGCACACTTTGCATAATATAACCTAACCATGCTTAGGTAATCGGAACGACATGTTAGAGAGACTTTTGACGCGACATAAGCATGGTCGTCGAAACAACGCGTTAAAGCGACTTGAGACGCGCCATATTAATATAACGTCACTTTTCACGCCAACTTTGCATAATATCACCTAAGCAAGCTTAGGTAAATGAGAATGACGCATTAAAGAGCCTTGAGACACAACATACTAATCTAGGGTCACTTTTTATGGATACCTTGCGTAGTATAACATAACCATGCTTAGGTAATCGGAACAACGCGTTAAAGAGACTTGAGAAGTGACATACTAATCTAGCGTTACTTTTCTCTCACACTTTGCGTAAACCTAACCATTCTTAAGTAATAGGAACGACGCGTTAAAGAGACTTGAGACGCGACATACTAATCTAGCGTCACTTTTCATGCACTCCTTGCGTAATATAACGTAACCCATCTTAGGTAATCGGAACGACGCGTTAAAGAGTCTTGAGACGCGACATACTAAGCTAGCGTCACTTTTTAAGGACATTTTTCATAATATAACCTAACCACGCTTAAGTAATCGGAACGATGCGTTAGAGAGACTTGTGACGCGACATAAGCATGATAATCAAAAAGACGTGTTAAAGAGATTTGAGACGCGCAATTTTAATCTAGCGTCACTTTTTACGCACACTTTGAGTAATATAACATAACCATGCTTAGGAAATCAGAACGACGCATTAAAGAGACTTGAGACGCGATATACTAATATAGTGTCACTTTTTCACGCACACTTTGCGTAATATAACCAAACCATGTTTAGGTAATCGGAACGACGAGTTAAAGATACTTGAGACGCGCCGTACTAATCTACCGTCACTTTTCACACAGACTTTACGTAATATAACCTAACAATGCTTAGATAATCAGAACGACGTGTTAAAGAACTTGAGACAAAATATACTAATCTAGCGTAACCTTTTACGCACACTTTTGCGTAATATAACCTAACCATGCTTAGATAATCAGAACGACGCGTTAAAGAGACCCGAGAGGCGACCTATTAATCTAGCATCACTTTGTACGCACACTTTGCATAATATAACATAATCATGCTTAGGTCATCGGAACGACGCGTTAAAGACACTTGAGACGCGGCATATTAATCTATTGATCCTTTTCACGCACACTTTACATACTATAACCTAACCATGCTTAGGTAATCGGAACGATGCGTTAGAGAGACTTTTGAGGCGACATAAGCATGTTATTCGAAACGACGCGTTACAGAGACTTGAGACGCCACATACAAATCTGGCGTCACTTTTCAAGCCAACTTTGCGTAATATAACCTAACCATACATAGGTAATAGGAACGACGCGTTTAATAGACTTGAGACGTGACATAATAATCAATTGTCATTTTTCACGAACACTTTGCGTAATATAACTTAACAATGCTTAGGTAATCGGAACAACGCGTTAGAAGAATTCTGACTCGACATAAGCATGGTAATCGAAACGACGCGTTAAAGTGACTCGAGACGCGCCATACTAATCTAGCCCCACCTTTTACGCACACTTTGTGTAATATAACCTAACCACGATTAGGTAATCAGAACGACGCGTTAAGAGACATTAGACGTGACATACTAATCTAGTGTCACTTTTCACGCACACTTTGCATAATATAACCTAACCATGCTTGACAATTGGAACGACACGTTAAAGAGACTTAAGACGCGACATACTAATCTAGCAATCCTTTTCACGCACGCTTTGCGCACTATAACCTAACCATCCTTAGGTAATCAGAACAAAGCAATAAAGAGAATTGTGATGCGACATAAGCATGGTAATCGAAACGACGTGCTAAAGAATCTCGAGACGCGCCATACTAATCTAGCGTCACTTTTAACGCACAGTTTGCGTAATATAGCCTAACCATGCTTAGGTAATCAGAACGACGTCTTAAAGAGACTTGAGAGGCGACATAATAATATAGCGTCACTTTTCACGCACACTTTGCATAATATAACCTAACCATGCTTAGGTAATCGGAACGATGCATTAAAGAGACTTTAGACGCGACATACTAATCAATTGATCCTTTTCACACACACTTTGTGTACTATAACCAAACCATGATAAGGTAATCGGAATGACGCGTTAGAGAGACTTTTGACACGACATTAGCATGGTAATCGAAACAACGCGTTACAGAGACTTGACATGCGACGTACTAATCTAGTGTCACTTTTCACGCAAACTTTGCGTAATATAACCTAACCATGCTTAGGTAATCGGAAGGACGCGTTAAAGAGACTTGAGACACGACATACTAATATATTGCTACTTTTCACGCTTACTTTTCTTACTCTAAGCTAACCATGCTTAGGTAATCGGAACGACGCGTTAGAAAGACTTTGTGATGCGAGATAAGCATGGTAATCAAAACGACGCATTAAAGAGATTTGAGACGCGACATACTAATCCAATGAGACGCAACATACTAATCTAGCGTCACTTGTCACACACACTTTGCTAAATTAACCTAACCATGCTTAGGTAATCGGGACGACGCATTAAATAGCCTTAAGACGCGAGATACCAATCTATTGTTACTTTTTAAACACACTTTGCGTACTATAAGCTGCTTATGGTTATTGGAATAATGCGTTAGAGAGACTTATGACGCGACATAAGCATGGTAATCGAAACGACGCGTTAAAGAGACTTGAGACGCGACATACTAATCTAGTGTCACTTTTCATGCACACTTTGTGTAATATAACATAACCACGTTTATGTGATCGGAACGACACATTTAAGAGCATTGAGACGCGACATACTAATCAAGCGTCACTTTTCACGCACACCTTGCATAATATAAACTAACCATGCTTAGGAAATAGGAACGATGCGTTAAAAAGACTTGAGAAGCGACATACTAATCTAGATTCACTTTTCACGCACACTTTGCGTAATATAACCTAACCATGCTTAGGTAATTGGAACGACGCGTTAGATAGACTTAAGTCGCGACATACTATCTATAGTCATTTTTCACGCACGCTTTGCATAATATAGCCAAACCATGCTAATGTAATCGGAACGACGCGTCAGAGAGACTTGTGACACGACATATGCATGGTAATCGAAACGACGCGTTAAAAAGACTTGAGACGCGCAATAATAATCTAGCGTCACTTTTTACGGACACTTTGTGTAATATAACATATACATGCTTAGGAAATCGGAACGACGCGTTTGAGAGACTTGAGACACGACATACTAATCTAACGCCACTTTCCCAACACACTTTGCGTAATATAACCTAAACATGCTTATAATCAGAACGACACGTTAAAGAGACTTGAGACGCGACATACTAATCTAGCGTCACTTTTCATGCACACTTTGCATAATATAACCTAACCATGCATAGTTAATTGGTACACGTGTTAAAGGGACTTGAGACGCAACATACTAATCTGGCTAATAATCACCCATAGGGGCGCTAAGCCCCCTGATGTTTAAAAACGGGCGCTAAACCCCCTGATCTTTGTGGCGGCGCTCACAAAAACCCATAACACCAAAAATCGCCGTTTTTTTCGTTTTTTGTCGACGTGGCACCCAATTCCTCGGCCAGACACCAACGCATGCAGCACTTGACTAGTAGCCTACAATAAAAACACATTTAGAAGGGAGATTGTACTTACACAAGCAACCGGAATTAGAGAAAGTTACTTACGTCGGGAATCTGTACTTCACTTTCTGCCATTGGTCCTTCACCTTCATTTACAGATGGTTGCTGTTCACCTCCACCCGAAGCTTGACCTCTTTCCTTTAAATGTTTCCTTATATTGTGGCCAAACTGTCCACATTCGCTACACTTAACTTGCTGACGCCCCTTGCGTGATAACTTGGCCCTCTTCGCTTGTGCCTGTGCTTGTGCTTCGCCTTACCTTTGCCTTTCTCCCTCTCTTCTTTTGTTGCACTGGTGAGGGTGGGAGTATGATATTGAAGGGGTTTAGGTCAGTTTCCCACATATCAGCCCCATTCATTTGGTTGATAACAGAGCTATAAACTCGCTCGTACGTGGCTTTGCTGATCTAGCGTCACTTTTCACACACACTTTGCGTAATATACCCAAACCATGCTTAGGTAATCGGAACGACGCGTTAAAGAGACTTGAGATGAATATACAAATCTAGTATCACTTTTCACTCACACTATGCGTAATATAACCTAACCAGGCTTAGGTATTCGGAACACGCGTAAAGAGACTTGAGACGTGACATACTAATTTACCATCACTTTTCACGCACACTTTGCGTAATATACCCAAAACATGCTTAGGTAATCGGAACAAAGCGTTAAAGAGACTTGAGACACGAAATACTAATCTATTGTTACTTTTCACGCACACTTTGCGCAATATAACCTTACCATGCTTAGGTAATAAGAACGACGCGTTAAAGAGACTTGAGACGGGCGATACTAATCTACCGTCACTTTTCACGCAGACTATGCGTAATATAACCTAATCATGCTTAGGTAATCGGAACGACGCGTTACAGAGACTTGATATGCGACATACTAATCTAGCGTCACTTTTCACGCACACTTTGCGTAATATAACCTAACCGTGCTTAGGTAATCGGAACACGCGTTAAAGAGACTTGAGTCGTGACATACTAATTTAGAGTCGCTTTTCACGCACACTTTGCGTAAAATACCATAACCATGCTTAGGTAATCGGAAGAACGCGGTAAATAGACTTGAGACGCGACATAAAAATCCACGCACACTTTGCGTATATAACCTAACCATGCTTAGGTAATTAGAACGACATGTTAAAGACGCTTGTTACGCGACATAAGCATGGCAATCGAAACAACGTGTTAAAGAGACTTATAACGCGCAACACTTATAGCGTCATGTTTTACGCACACTTTGCTTAATATAACCTAACCTTAATTAGGTAATCAGAACGACGCGTTAAAATGATTTGAGACACGCCATACTAATTTAACGTCACTTTTGACGCACACTTTGCGTAATACAACCTAGCCAAGCTTAGGTAATCAGAACGACGCGTTAAAGACACTTGAGATGCGACATACTAATCAAACACAACTTTCCATGCACACTTTGCATAATATGACCGAACTATGCTTAGGTAATCAGAACGATGCATTAGAGACGCTTGTTATGCGACATAAGACTTGTAATCGAAATGACGCGTTAAAGAGACTTGAGACGCGACATACTATTCTAGCGTCACTTTTCACGCACACTTTGCGTAACCTAACCATGCTTAGGTTGCAGGAACGACGCGTTAGAGAGACTTGTGATGCGACATACTAATCTAGCGTCACTTTTCACGCACACTTTGTGTAATATAACCTAACCATGCTTAGGTAATAGGAACGACGCGTGAGAGACTTTTGACGCAACATAAGCATGGTAATCAACACGACACGTTAAAGAGACTTGAAACGCACCATACTAATCTAGCGTCATTATTTACACACACTTTGCGTAATATAACCTAACCATGCTTAGGTAATCAGACCGACACGTTAAAGAGACTTGAGACGCGACATACTAATCTACCATCACTTTTTACTCTCACTTTGCGTAATATAACCTAACCATGCTTAGGTAATGGGAACGATGCGTTAATGAGACTTGAGACGCGACATACTAATCTATTGTTACTTATCACGCACACTTTGCGTACTATAACTTTACCTTGCTTAGGTAATCGGAACGACGCGTTAGAGAGACTTGTGACGCAGCATGGTAATCGAAACGGCGCGTTAAAGAGACTTGAGATACGACATACTAATCTAGCGTCAGTTTTCACGCACACTTTGCGTAATATAAGTAATCCCTGCTTAGGAAATCGGAACGTCGCGTTAGAGAGTATTGAGACGCGCGACATACTAATCTAACGTCACTTTCACGCACACTTTGCGTAATATAACCTAACCATGCTTTGGTAATCGGAACGACGCGTTAAAGAGACTTGTGCTGCGAGATAAGCATGGTAATCAAAACGACGCGTTAAAGAGATTTGAGACGAAACATATTAATCTAGCGTCACTTTTTACGCACACTTTGCGTAATATAACCTAACCATACTTAGGTAATCGATACGACGCAGTTAAAGAAACTTAAAACTGGACATACCAATATAGCATCACTTTTCACGCACACTTTGCATAATATAACCTAACCATGCTTAGGTAATCGGAACGACATGTTAGAGAGACTTTTGACGCGACATAAGCATGGTCGTCGAAACAACGCGTTAAAGCGACTTGAGACGCGCCATATTAATATAACGTCACTTTTCACGCCAACTTTGCATAATATCACCTAAGCAAGCTTAGGTAAATGAGAATGACGCATTAAAGAGCCTTGAGACACAACATACTAATCTAGCGTCACTTTTTATGGATACCTTGCGTAGTATAACATAACCATGCTTAGGTAATCAGAACGACGCGTTAAAGAGACTTGAGAAGTGACATACTAATCTAGTGTTACTTTTCTCTCACACTTTGCGTAAACCTAACCATTCTTAAGTAATAGGAACGACGCGTTAAAGAGACTTTAGACGCGACATACTAATCTAGCGTCACTTTTCATGCACTCCTTGCGTAATATAACGTAACCCATCTTAGGTAATCGGAACGACGCGTTAAAGAGTCTTGAGACGTGACATACTAATCTAGCGTCACTTTTTAAGGACATTTTTCATAATATAACCTAACCACGCTTAGGTAATCGAAACGATGCGTTAGAGAGACTTGTGACGCGACATAAGCATGATAATCAAAAAGACGTGTTAAAGAGATTTGAGACGCGCAATTTTAATCTAGCGTCACTTTTTACGCACACTTTGAGTAATATAACATAACCATGCTTAGGAAATCAGAACGACGCATTAAAGAGACTTGAGACGCGATATATTAATATAGTGTCACTTTTTCACGCACACTTTGCGTAATATAACCTAACCATGTTTAGGTAATCGGAACGACGAGTTAAAGATACTTGAGACGCGCCGTACTAATCTACCGTCACTTTTCACACAGACTTTACGTAATATAACCTAACAATGCTTAGATAATCAGAACGACGTGTTAAAGAACTTGAGACAAAACATACTAATCTAGCGTAACTTTTTACGCACACTTTTGCGTAATATAACCTAACCATGCTTAGATAATCAGAACGACGCGTTAAAGAGACCCGAGAGGCGACCTATTAATCTAGCATCACTTTTTACGCACACTTTGCATAATATAACATAATCATGCTTAGGTCATCGGAACGACGCGTTAAAGACACTTGAGACGCGGCATATTAATCTATTGATCCTTTTCACGCACACTTTACATACTATAACCTAACCATGCTTAGGTAATCGGAACGATGCGTTAGAGAGACTTTTGAGGCGACATAAGCATGTTATTCGAAACGACGCGTTACAGAGACTTGAGACGCCACATACAAATCTAGCGTCACTTTTCAAGCCAACTTTGCGTAATATAACCTAACCATACATAGGTAATAGGAACGACGCGTTTAATAGACTTGAGACGTGACATAATAATCAATTGTCATTTTTCACGCACACTTTGCGTAATATAACTTAACAATGCTTAGGTAATCGGAACGACGCGTTAGAAAAATTCTGACTCGACATAAGCATGGTAATCGAAACGACGCGTTAAAGTGACTCGAGACGCGCCATACTAATCTAGCCTCACCTTTTACGCACACTTTGTGTAATATAACCTAACCACGATTAGATAATCAGAACGACGCGTTAAGAGACGTTAGACGTGACATACTAATCTAGTGTCACTTTTCACGTACACTTTGCATAATATATAACCTAACCATGCTTGACAATTGGAACGACACGTTAAAGAGACTTAAGACGCGACATACTAATCTAGCAATCCTTTTCACGCACGCTTTGCGCACTATAACCTAACCATCCTTAGGTAATCAGAACAAAGCAATAAAGAGAATTGTGATGCGAAATAAGCATGGTAATCGAAACGACGTGCTAAAGAATCTCGAGACGCGCCATACTAATCTAGCGTCACTTTTAACGCACAGTTTGCGTAATATAGCCTAACCATGCTTAGGTAATCAGAACGACGTCTTAAAGAGACTTGAGAGGCGACATAATAATATAGCGTCACTTTTCACGCACACTTTGCATAATATAACCTAACCATGCTTAGGTAATCGGAACGATGCATTAAAGAGACTTTAGACGCGACATACTAATCTATTGATCCTTTTCAAACACACTTTGTGTACTATAACCAAACCATGATAAGGTAATCGGAACGACGCGTTAGAGAGACTTTTGACACGACATTAGCATGGTAATCGAAACAACGCGTTACAGAGACTTGACATGCGACGTACTAATCTAGTGTCACTTTTCACGCAAACTTTGCGTAATATAACCTAACCATGCTTAGGTAATCGGAAGGACGCGTTAAAGAGACTTGAGACGCGACATACTAATATATTGTTACTTTTCACGCTTACTTTTCTTACTCTAAGCTAACCATGCTTAGGTAATCGGAACGACGCGTGATGCGAGATAAGCATGGTAATCAAAACGACGCATTAAAGAGATTTGAGACGCGACATACTAATCCAATGAGACGCAACATACTAATCTAGCGTCACTTGTCACACACACTTTGCTAAATTAACCTAACCATGCTTAGGTAATCGGGACGACGCATTAAATAGCCTTGAGACGCGAGATACCAATCTATTTCACGCAAACTTTGCAAAATTTAACCAAACCATGCTTATGTAATCAGGACTACGCGTTAAAGAGCCTTAAGACGCGACATAGTCTAGCATCACTTTTCACGCTCACCTCGCGTAATATAACCTAACCATGCTTATGTAATCGGAACGACGCGTTAATGACACCTGAGACGCGCCATACTACTCTAGCATCACTTTTCATGCACACTTTGCCTAATAAAACCTAACCATGCTTAAGTAATCGGAACAACGCGTTAGATAGACTTAAGACATGACATTTTAATCTATTATCATTTTTCATGCACACTTTGCGTAATACAACCTAACCATGCTTAGGCAATCAGAACGACGCGTTAGATAGAATTGTGACGCGTTGGTAATCGAAACGATGCGTTAATGAGACTTCAGATGAGCCATATTAATCTAACGTCACTTTTTACGCACACTTTACGTAATATAACCTAACCATGCTTAGGAAATTGGAACGACGCGTTAGAGAGACTTGAGAGGCGACATACTAATCTAGCGTCAGTTTTCACGCACACTTTGCGTAATATAAGTAATCCCTGCTTAGGAAATCGGAACGTCGCGTTCGAGAGTCTTGAGACGCGCGACATACTAATCTAACGTCACTTTCACGGACACTTTGCGTAATATAACCTAACCATGCTTTGGTAATCGGAACGACGCGTTAAAGAGACTTGTGCTGCGAGATAAGCATGGTAATCAAAACGACGCGTTAAAGAGATTTGAGACGAAACATATTAATCTAGCGTCACTTTTTACGCATACTTTGCGTAATATAACCTAACCATGCTTAGGTAATCGAAACGACGCAGTTAAAGAAATTTAAGACTGGACATACCAATATAGCTTCACTTTTCACGCACACTTTGCATAATAAAACCTAACCATGCTTAGGTAATCGGAATGACGTGTGAAAGAGACTTGGCACGCGACAACTAATCTATTGATCCTTTTCACGCACTCTTTGTGTACTATAACCTAATCATGCTTTTGTAATCAAAACGACGCGTTAAAGACACTTGAGACGCGACATACTAATCGAGCGTCACTTTACATAATATTACCTTACCATGCTTATGTAATCGGAACGACGCGTTAGATAGACTTAAGACACGACTAACTAATCTATTGTGATTTTTCACGCGCACTTTGCGTAATATAACCTAACCATTCTTAAGTAATTAGAACGACGCGTTAAATGGATTTGAGACGCGACATACTAATCTATTATCATTCTTTACGCACACTTTTGCATAATATAACCAAACCATGCTTAGGTAATCGGAAGGACGCGTTAGAGAGACCTGTGACGCGACATACTAATCTAGCGTAACTTTTCGCGCACACTTTGCGTAATATAACTAACCATGCTTAGGTAGTCGGAACGACGCGTTAGACAGACTTTTGAGACATACTTAATCTAGTGTCACTTTTCACACACACTTTGCGTAATATAACCTAAATATGCTTAGGTAATCGGAACGGCGCGCTAGTGAGACTTGTGACACTACATACAAATCTAAAGTCACTTTTCATGTACAGTTTTCGTAATATAATCTAATAGGTAATCGGAACGATGCGTTAAAGATACCTGAGACTAATCTAGCGTCACTTTTCACACACACTTTGCTTAATATAACCTAACCATGCTTAGGCAATCGGAACGACGCGACATACAAATCTAGGGCCCTTTTCACGCACATCTTGCGTAATATAACATAACCATGCTTAGGTAATCGGAACACATGTCAAAGAGACTTGAGACGCGACATACTAATCCATCGTCACTTTTCACGCACACTTTTCGTAAAATAACCTAACTATAGGTAATCATAACGACGCGTTAAAGAGACTTGAGACACGACATACTAATCTAGCGTCACTTTTCACGCACACTTTACATAAAATAACCTAACAATAGGTAATCATAACGACGCGTTAAAGAGACTTGAGATGCGACATACTAATCTATTGTCACTTTTCGCGCACACTGCGTAACATAACCTAACAATTGGAACGACGCGATAGAGAGACTTGGATGCAACATAAGCATGGTACTTGAAACGACACGTTAAAAAGCGACTTGAAACACGACATACTAACCTAGCGTAATGTAACCTAACCATGCTTTGGTAATCGGAAAGATGCATTAAAGAGACTTGAGACGCGACATACTAATCTAGCGTCACTTATCACGCACACTTTCCATAATATAACTTAACCATGCTTAGGTAATTGGAACGACGCGTTAAAGAGACTTGTGATGCAACATACTAATCGGAACACACGTTAAAGAGACTTGAGACACGACATACTAATCTAGCCTCTCTTTTCACGCACGCATTGCGTAAAATAACCTAACCATGCTTAGGTAATCGGAACGACCCGTTAAAGAGACTTGAGACACGACATACTAACCTACCATTGTCACTTTTCACGAAAACTTAGCGTATTATAAGCTAACCATGCTTAGGTAATCGGAAGGACGCGTTAAAGAGACTTGAGACACTACATACTATTCTAGCATCACTTTTCACGCACACTTTGCGTAATATAACCTAACCGTGCTTAGGTAATCGGAACGACACGTTAAAGAGACTTGAGACACTACATACTAATCTAGCATCACTTTTCACGCACACTTTGTGTAATATATAACCTAACCATGCTCAGGTAATCGGAACTACACGTTAAAGAGGCTTGAGACGCGACATAGTAATCAAGCGTCACTTTTCACGCACTGTGTAATATAACCTAACCATGCTTAGGCAATCAGAACACGCGTTAAACAGACTTGAGACACGACATACTAATCTAGCGTCACGTTTCACGCAAAGTTTGCAAAATATAACCTAACCATGCTTAGGTAATTGGAACGACGCGTTAAAGAGACTTCAGACGCGACATACTAATCTAGCATCACTTTTCACGCACACATTTGCGTTAAATAACCTAACCATGATTTGCTAATCGGAACGACGCGTTATAGAGACTTGAGAGGCGACATACTAATCTAGCGTCACTTTTCACGCACACTTTGTGTAATATAACCTAACCATGCTTAGGTAATCAGAACGACGTGTTTGAGACGCTTGTTACGCGACCTAAGCATAATAATCGAAACGACTCGTTAAAGAGACTTGAGACGCGACATACTAATCCACCGTTACTATTCATGCACTTTATGCGTAATATAACCTAACCATGCTTAGGGAGTCGGAACGACGCACTAAAGAGACTTGAGACGCGACAAACTGATCTAGCGTCACTTTTAACACACATTTTGCGTAGTATAACCTAATCATGCTCAGGTAATCGGAATGACGGGTAGGCTTGTGACTCGACAAACAAATCTAGCATCACTTTTCATGCACACTTTGCGTAATATAACCTAACCATGCTTTGGTAATCAGAACGACGATTTAGAGAGACTTGTGACGCGACATAAGCATGGTAATTGAAACGACGCGTCTATTGTCACTTTTCAAGCACACTCTGGTAAATATAACCTAACCATGCTTTGGTAATCGGAACGACCTGTAAAGGAGACTTAGATGCGACATAAGCATAGTATAGTAATCGAAACTACGCGTTAAAGAGACTTGAGATGCGACATACTAATCTATTGTCACTTTTCACGCACAATTAACCTAACCATGCTTTGGTAATCGGAACGACGCATTAAAGAGACTTGAGACGCGACACTAATCTAGCGTCACTTTTCACGCACACTTTTCGTAATATAACCTAACCATGATTAGGTAATTTGAACGACTTGTTAGAGAGACTTGTGACGTGACATACTAATCTTCCATCACTTCTCACGTAAATTTTGCGTAATTTAACCTAACTATGCTTAGGTAATCAAAACGACGCGTTAAAGAGACTTGTGACTCGACATACAAATCTAGCATCACTTTTCACGCACACTTTGCGTAATATAACCTAACCATTCTTAGGTAATCGAAACGACGAATTAGAGAGACCTATGACGCGACATAAGCATGAAAATCCAAACGACACATTTAAGAGACTTGAGAGGCGCAATACTAATCTTGCGTCACTTTTCACGCACACTTAGCGTAATGTAAGCTAACCATGCTTAGGTAATCAGAACGACGCGTTAAAGTGACTTGAGACGCGACATGTTAATCTGGAGTCACTTTTTATGCACACTTTGGGTAATAAAACCTAACCATGCTTAGGTAATCGTAACGATGCGTTAAAGAGACTTGAGATGCGACATACTACTCTAGCGTCACTTTTCTCGCACACTTTGCGTAATATAATCTAACCATGCTTAGGTAATCGGAATGATGCGTTCAAGAGACTTGAGACGAGTTATACTAATCTAATGTCACTTTTCACGCAGACTTTGCTTAATATAACCTAACCATGCTCAGATAATAGGAACGACGCGTAAACAGACTTAAGATGCGACATACTAATCTAGCGTCACTTTTTACGCACACTTTACGTATATAACCTAACCATGCTTAGGTAATCGGAACGACGCATTAAAGAGACTTGGGACGCGACATACTAATCTAGCGTCACTTTTCACGAACACTTTGTGTAATATAACGTAACTATGTTTAGGTAATCGGAACACGCGTTAAAGAGACTTGAGATACGACATACTAATTTAGCGTCACTTTTCACGTACACTTTGCGTAAAATACCCAAACCATGCTTAGGTAATCGGAACGACGCGTAAAAGAGCTTGAGACGCGACGTACATCTATTGTCAATTTTCACGCCCAGTTTGCGTTATATAAGCAAACCATATTTAGGTAATCGGAACGACGCGTAAAAGAGCTTGAGACGCGACGTACATCTATTGTCACTTTTCACGCCCAGTTTGCGTTATATAAGCAAACCATATTTAGGTAATCGGAACGACGCGTTAGAGAGACTTGTGACGCGACATAAGCATGGTAATCGTAACGACGCGTTAAATAGACTTGAAACGCGACATACTTCAATTGTCGCTTTTCACACTTTGCGTAATATACCCTATCCATGCTTTGATAATAGGAACGACACATTAAAGAGAATTGAGACGCGACATACTAATCTAGTGTCACTTATCACGCACACTTTGCGTAGTATAACCTAACCATGCCTAGGTAGTCGGGACGATGCATTAGAGAGACTTGTGACGCGACATACTAATCTAGCGTCACTTTTCACGCACACTTTGCGTAATATAACCTAACCATGCTTAGGTAACTGGAACGACGCATTAAAGAGACTTGTAACTCGACATACAAATCTAGCATCACATTTCACATACACTTTGTGTAATATAACCAAACCATGCTTAGGTAATCGGAATGACGAGTTAGAGAGATTTGTGACGCAACATATGCATAGAAATTGAAACGACGCATTAAAGAGACTTGAGAGGCGACATACTAATCAATGTCGCTTCTCACGCACATTTCGTATAATATAACCTAAACATGATCAGAACGACGCATTAGAGACGCTTGTAACTCGACATAAGCATGGTAATCGAAACGACGCGTCAAAGAGACTTGAGACATGACATACTAATCTATTATCGCTTTTCACGCACACTTTGCATAATATAACCTACGACGCATTAAAGAGACTTGAGACGCGACATACTAATCTAGCGTCAGTTTTCACGCACACTTTGCGTAATATAACGTAACCATGCTTAGGTGATCGGAACGACGCGTTAGAGAGACTTGTGACGCGACATATTATCTAGCGTCTCTTTTCACACAAACTTTGCGTAATATAACCTAACCATGCTTAGGTAATCGGAACGACAGGTTACAGAGACTTGTGACTGGACATACAAATCTAGCATCACTTTTCACGCACACTTTGCGTAATATAACCTAACCATGCTTAGGTAATCAGATCGATGAGTTAGAGAGACTTGTGACGCTACATAAGCATGGTAATTGAAACGACGCGTTAAAGAGACTTGAGACGCGACATACTAATCTATTACCACTTTTCACGCACGCTTTGGTAAATAACCTAACCATTCTTAGATAATCGGAACGACGCGTTAGAGAGACATGTGATTATTCGACATAAGCATGGTAAACGAAACGACTCGTTAAAGAGACTTGAGACACAACATACTACTCTATTGTCAATTTTCATGGACACTTTGCGTAAGATAACCTAACCATGCTTTGGTAATCTGAACGACGCATTAAAGAGACTTGAGACACGACAACTAATCTAGCGTCACTTTTCACGCACACTTCGCGTAGTATAACCTAACCATGATTAGGTAATTTAAACGACGCGTTAGAGAGACTTGTGACGCGACATGCTAATCTAGCGTCACTTTTAAAACACACTTTGCGTAATATAATTTAACCATGCTTACGTAATCGGAACGATGCGTTAGAGAGACTTGTGACGCGACATTCTAATCTAGCGTCACTTTTCACATACACTTTGCGTAATATAACCTAACCATGCATAGGTAGTCGGAACGGCGAGTTAAAGAGACATGTGACTCGATATAAAAATCCAGCATCACTTTTCAAGCATATTAGAGAGACTTGTGACGTGACATAAGTATGCTAATCGAATGACGCATTAAAGAGACTTGAGAAGCGCCATACTAATCCAGCATCACTATTTACGCACACTTTGCATAATATTACTTAACCATGCTTAGGTTATCGGAACGACGCGTTAAAGTGACTTTAGACACGACATACTAATCTTGCGTCACTTTTCACGCACATTTTGCGTAATATAACCTAACAATGCTTAGTTAATCGGAACGAAAAAGAGGCTTGAGACGCGACATACTACTCAAGCGTCACTTTTCACGCACACTTTGCGTAATATAACCTAACCATGCTTAGGTAATCGGACCACGCGCAAAAGACACTTGAGAAGCGACATACTAATCTAGCGTCACTTTTCACGCACACTTTTTACTAATTTAGTGTGACGTTTCACGCACACTTTGTGTAATATAACCTAACCATGCTTAGGTAATCGGACACACGCGTTAAAGAGACTTGAGACGCGACATACTAATCCAGCGTCATTTTTCACGCACACTTTGCGTAAAATAACATAACCATACTTAGGTAATCGGAACGACGCGTTAAAGAGACTTTAGACGCGAAATACTAATCTATTGAAACTTTTTATGCACACTTTGCGTAATATAACAAACGATGCTTACGTAATCAGAATGACGAGTCACTCTTCACGCACACTTTGCGTAATATAACCTAACCATGCTTAGGTAATCGGAACGACGCGTTAAAGAACAAGAGACTCGACATGCTAATCTTGCGTCACTTTTCACGCAAGCTTTGCGTAATATAACTTTACCATGCATAGGTAATTGAAAAGACGCGTTAAAGAGACTTGAGACACGACATATTAATCTAGCGTTACTTTTCACGAACACTTTGCGTGAAATAATCTACCCGTGCTTAAGTAATCGGAACGACGCGTTAAATAGACTTGATACGCGATATACTATTGCCACTTTTCATGCGCACTTTGAGTAATATATCCTAACCATGCTTATGTAATCGGAACGACGCGATTGAGAGACTTGTAATGTCACATAAGCATGGTAACTGAAACGACGCATGAACGAGACTTGAGACGCACAATATTAATTTAGCGTCACTTTTCACGCTCACTTTGCGTAATATAACCTAACCATGCTTAGGTAATATTAACGACGCGTTCAAGAGACTTGAGACACGATATACTAATCTAGCGTCACATTACACGCTCACTTTGCGTAACATAACCTAACTATGCTCAGGTAATCGGAGCACGCGTTAAAAAGACTTGAGACGTGACCTACTAATTTAGCGTCACTTTTCACGCATACTTTGCTTAAAATACCCTAACCATGCTTAGGTAATCGGAACGACACGTTAAAGAGACTTGAGATGCGACATGGTAATCGAAACGACGCGTTAAAGAGACTTGAGATGCGACATACTAATCTAGCGTCACATTTCACGCAAACTTTGCAAAATTTTACCAAACCATGCTTAGGTAATCGGGACTACGCGTTAAAGAGCCTTAAGACGCGACATAGTCTAGCGTCACTTTTCACGCTCACCTCGCGTAATATAACCTAACCATGCTTATGTAATCGAAACGACGCGTTAAAGACACCTGAGACGCGACATACAAATCTAGCATCACTTTGCATGCACACTTTGCCTAATAAAACCTAACCATGCTTAAGTAATCGGAACAACGCGTTAGATAGACTTAAGACGCGACATTCTAATCTATTGTCGTTTTTCATGCACACTTTGCGTAATACAACCTAACCATGCTTGGGTAATCAGAATGACGCGTTAGATAGAATTGTGACGCGATATAAGCATGGTAGTCGAAATGATGCGTCGTCACTTTTTATGCACACTTTACGTAATATAACCTAACCATGCTTAGGAAATTTGAACGACGCGTTAGAGAGACTTGAGAGGCGACATACTAATAAAGCGTCAATTTTCACGCACACTTTGCGTAATATAAGTAATCCCTGCTTAAGAAATCGGAACGTCGCGTTAGAGAGTCTTGAGACGCGCGACATACTAATCTAACGTCACTTTCACGCACACTTTGCGTAATATAACCTAACCATGCTTTGGTAATTGGAACGACGCGTTAAAGAGACTTGTGCTGCGAGATAAGCATGGTAATCAAAACGACGCGTTAAAGAGATTTGAGACGAAATATCCTAATCTATTGTCACTTTTTACGCACACTTTGAGTAATATAACCTAACCATGCTTAGGTAATTGAAACGACGCAGTTAAAGAAACTTAAGACTGGACATACCAATATAGCATCACTTTTCACGCACACTTTGCATAATATAACCTAACCATGCTTAGGTAATCAGAATGACGCATGAAAGAGGCTTGACACGCGACATACTAATCTATTGATCCTTTTCACGCACTCTTTGTGTACTATAACCTAACCATGCTTTGGTAATCGAAACGACGCGTTAAAGAGACTTGAGACGCGACATACTAATCATACGCGACATACTAATCGAGCGTCACTTAAGACGCGACTAACTAATCTATTGTGATTTTTCACACACACTTTGCGTAACATAACCTAACCATTCTTAAGTAATTAGAACGACGCGTTAAATGGATTTGAGACGCGACATACTAATCTATCGTCATTCTTTACACACACTTTTGCATAATATAACCAAACCATGCTTCGGTAATCGGAACGACATGTTAGAGAGACTTTTGACGCGACATAAGCATGGTCATCGAAACAACGCGTTAAAGCGACTTGAGACGCGCCATATTAATCTAACGTCACTTTTCACGCCAACTTTGCACAATATCACCTAAGCATGCTTAGGTAAATGAGAACAACGCTATACAGAGCCTTGAGACACGACATACTAATCTAGCGTCACTTTTCACGGATACCTTGTGTAGTATAACATAAACATGCTTAGGTAATCAGAACGGCGCGTTAAAGAGACTTGAGAAGTGACATACTAATTTAGCGTTACTTTTCTCTCACACTTTGCGTAAACCTAACCATTCTTAAGTAATCGGAACGACGCGTTAAAGAGACTTGAGACGCGACATACTAATCTAGCGTCACTTTTCACGCACTCCTTGCGTAATATAACGTAACCCATCTTAGGTAATCGGAACGACGCGTTAAAGAGTCTTGAGACGCGACATACTAATCTAGCGTCACTATTCAAGGACACTTTTCATAATATAACCTAACCACGCTTAGGTAATCGGAACGATGCGTTAGAGAGACATGTGACGCGACATAAGCATGGTAATCGAAAAGACGCGTTAAAGAGACTTGAGACGCGCAATTTTAATCTAGCGTCACTTTTTACGCACATTTTGCGTAATATAACATAACCATGCTTAGGAAATCAGAACGACGCGTTAAAGAGACTTGAGATGCAATATACTAATCTAGTGTCACTTTTTCACGCACACTTTGCGTAATATAATTTAACCATGCTTAGGAAATTGGAACGACGAGTTAAAGATACTTGAGACGCGCCGTACTAATCTACCGTCACTTTTCATGCAGACTTTACGTAATATAACCTAACAATGCTTAGGTAATCAGAACGACGTGTTAAAGAGACTTGAGGCAAAACATACTAATCTAGAGTCACTTTTTATGCACACTTTGCGTAATATAACCTAACCATGCTTAGATAATCGGAAAGACGCCTTAAAGAGACTCGAGAGGCGACCTATTAATCTAGCGTCACTTTTTACGAACACTTTACATAATATAACATAATCATGCTTAGGTCATCGGAACGACGCGTTAAATAGACTTGAGACGTGACATACTAATCTATTGTCATTTTTCACGCACACTTTGCGTAATATAACTTAACAATGCTTTAGGTAATCGGAACGATGCGTGAGAAGAATTCTGACTCGACATAAGCATGGTAATCGAAACGACGCGTTAAAGTGACTCGAGACACGCCATACTAATCTAGCGTCACCTTTTACGCACACTTTGTGTGATATAACCTAACCACGATTAGGTAATCAGAATGATGCCTTAAGAGACGTTAGACGTGACATACTAATCTAGTGTCACTTTTCACGCACACTTTGCATAATATAACCGAACCATGCTTAGACAATCGGAACGACGCATTAAAGAGACTTGAGATGCGACATACTAATCTAGCAATCCTTTTCACGCACGCTTTGCGTACTATAATCTAACCATGCTTAGGTAATCAGAACAAAGCAATAAAGAGAATTATGACGCGACATAAGCATGGTAATCGAAGTCTAATCTAGCGTCACTTTTAACGCACAGTTTGCGTAATATAACCTAACCATGCTTAGGTAATCGGAACGACGTGTTAAAGAGACTTGAGAGGCGACATAATAATCTAGCGTTACTTTTTACGCAAACTTTGCGTAATATAACCTAACCATGCTTAGGTAATTGGAACGACGAGTTAAAGAGACTTGAGACGCGACATACTTTGTAATATTTTACGCTTCAATAAAAATGCCTTGTTTCTAAACATCTCTCTTCTCCAATTTTCTATAAGTAAAGGATAGTTATATATGTTTGTTTCTCTTCAACGTGTGAATCCTGTGAATCAAAACCTTGTGTCATAAAAATGGTAATGAAATAAATCTTAACAAATACTAAGAGGACATGCCGGTTGATAAAATGCCCATGGTGAGGCTGTGATCCTGGCTAGTCATACATGTATCTGTTAAGGTTTATCGTCGTATCTCTAAATACGCAAAGTCTGCGTGAAAGGTGACGCTAGACTAGTATGTCGCGTCTCAAGTCTCTGTAACGTGTCGTTTTGATTACCATGTTTATTTCGCATCAAAATTCTGTCTAACGCGTCGTTGCGATTACCTAAGAATGGTTAGGTTATAATACGCAAAGTGGGCGTGAAAAGGATCAATTGATTAGTATGTCGCGTCTCAAGTCTCTTTAACGCGTCGTTTCGATTGCCTAAGCATGGTTAGGTTATATTACGCAAAGTGTGCGTGAAACGTTACGCTAGATTAGTATGTCCAGTTTCAAGTCTCTTTAACGTGTCGTTCCGATTAGTTACGTTATATTACGTGAAGTGAGCGTAAAAAGTCACGCTAGTATGTCGCGTCTCAAAGCTCTTTAATGCGTCGTTCCGATTACCTAAGCATGGTTTGGTTACATTATGCAAAGTTGGCGTGAAAAGTGACGCTAGATTAGTATGTCGCGTCTCAAGTCTCTTTAATACGTCGTTATGATTACCTAAGCATGATTAGGTTATATTATGCAAAGTGTGTTTAACAAGTGACGCTAGATTAGTATGTCGCATCTCAAGTCTTTTTAATGCGTCGTTCCGATTACCTAAGCATGGTTAGGTTATATTACGCAAAGTGTGCGTAAAAAGTGACGCTAGAATAATATGTTCCGTCTCAAGTCTCTTTAACGCGTCGTTTCGATTACCATGCTTATCTCGCGTCATAATTCCCTTTAAAGCGTCGTTCTGATTACCTAAGCATGGTTAGGTTATGTTACGCAAAGTGTGCGTGAAAAGTGATGTTAGATTAGTATGTCGCGTCACAAGTCCCTCTAATGCGTCGTTCCGATTTCCTAAGCATGGTTAGGTTGTATTACACAAAGTGTGCATAAATAATGACACTAGATTATTATGTCGCGTCTTAAGTATCTCTAACGCGTCGTTCCGATTTCCTAAGAATGATTATGTAATATTATGCAAAATGTGTGTAAAAATAGTAACGCTGGATTAAAATTGCGTGTCTCAAGTCTCTTTAATGCGTCGTTTCGATTACCATGTTTATGTCGAGTCACAAGTCTTTTTAACGCGTTGTTCCAATTACCTAAGCATGGTTATGTTATATTACGCAAAGTGTGCGTGAAAAATGACGATGGATTGGTATGTCGCGTCTCAAGTCTTATATTATGCAAGGTGTGCGTGAAAAGTGACGCTAGATACTTGCGTCTCAAGGCTCTTTAATGCGTCGTTCCGATTACCTAAGCGGTGTTACGTTATATTATGCAAAGTTTGCGTAAAAAGTGACGCTAGATTAGTATGTCGCGTTGCGTTGTTTTGATTACCATGCTTATGTCGCGTCACAAGTCTCTCTAATGCGTCGTTCCAATTACATAAGCGGTGTTAAGTTATAGTACGCAGAATGTGCGTGAAAAGTAACAATAGATTAGTGTGTCGCGTCTCAAGTCTCTTTAACGCGTCTTTTCGATTACCTAAGCATGTTTCGGGAATATTACAAAAAGTGTGCGTGAAAAGTGACAATAGATTAGTATGTCACGTATGAAGTCTATTTAACGCGTCGTTCCGATTACCTAAGCATGGTTAGGTTATTTTACGCAAAGTGTGCGTAAAACGTGATGCTAGATTAGTATGTCGCGTCTCAATTCTCTTGAACGCGTTGTTTCGATTACTTAAGCATGCTTAGGTTATATTACGCAAAGTTTGCGTGAAAAGTGATGCTAGATTAGTATGTCGCGTCTTAAGTCTCTTAAACGCGTCGTTCCAATTACCTAAGAATTGTTAGGTTATATTACGCAAAGTGTGCGTAAAAAGTGACGCTAGATTAGTATGGCGCGTCTCAAGTCTCTTTAACGTTGTTCGATTACCATGCTTATGTCGCGTCACAAGTCTCTCTAACGCGCCGTTCCGATTACCTAAGCATGGTTAGGTAATATTACGCAAAGTGTACGTAAAAAGTGACGCTATATTAGTATGTCCAGTTTCAAGTCTCTTTAACGCGTCGTTTCGATTACCTAAGTATGGTTAGGTTATAATACGCAAAGTGTGCTTAAAAAGTCACGCTAGAATGTCGCGTCTCAAGGCTCTTCAATGCGTTGTTCCGATTACCTAAGTATGGTTAGGTTATATTATGCAAAGTTGGCGGGAAAAGTGCGTCACAAGTCTCTTTAACGTGTCGTTTCGATTACCATGCTTATGTCGCGTCACAAGTCTCTCTAACGCGTCGTTCTGATTACCTAAGCATGGTTAGGTTATACTACGCAAAGTGTGTGTGAAAAGTAACAATAGATTAGTATGTCGCTTCTCAAGTCTCTTTAATGCGTCGTTCCGATTACCTAAAAATGGTTAGGCTATAGGGTTCCATAAAAAATCATGACCTTTACACGAAATTTCATTTTAATCTTGACTTTTAAAAGTTGGCATTTAAACACACGACCTTTAATTTTGTTTCAAATTTATCGATACTCGACTCCTAATAGCATATATAGGAGAGGACGTTTTTGGAAAACGTTCGAAAAATCGATGATAACGTTCAAAAGACATGACTGGAAATCCCTATAATCCGCAGTAGTGCCTAGGTACTGACTGACTCTTCCCTAAACTCCAATCACAAAAGAACAATGGCCTAGGAATACTAAACCATTGCTCTGATACCAACTTTGTCACGACCCAAATTATTGATCCGCGACCGGCGCTAGGGAATGGGAGTGGTAGATCCAAAACCCGTAGCAAGCCTGAAAATACATATAAATTTTTCGCAAATCAAATCATATTTCATATATGACAATAATATCAAAATACGCACGACCCCTTACATCAGAGTTAAAGTGTTTTACAAAATAGAGCCTGTCTATTCTAAACTACTGCGGACTTGCTAGAATGAAAACCTAGTCTCATGACTCGTACTACTTCCGAGAATTAAAAACTTCGGAAGCTTCGTTCCCCACACCGTACCTAACTCAACCTGTAAAAATTGGAGTAACAACGTGGTCAGTATAAGACTGAGTGAATACACATAATTACAAGTAATATTGCATAAAGGGGTGAAAACGTTTGAAAATCTCTTTATGTAGAAAATATTCTTTTTGGATTAGACCCCATATGATCTACTTCCAAACATACTTCGTATATACATTCATACTATATCAGAGGCCATGTACGTGTCATAAACTAAACGTTTATGTTGTAGACGTACTTGATATTCTTGCCTCATTCTTATATCTCATGTACGTTTTTATTACGTACATACTTAACATGTTTTGTTTACTGTTATAATTTTGATTGTCTTTATTCTTCTCATTAAGTTTCTCTGACTTTATCTTTCTGACATCGATAGCAAAGCCAACCGATGTGATGAATTCCTCATGATACCGAACATAAAACCAATATCTAAAGCAATCCAATAACTCATGAACTAATGCATCATAAAAAGCAAGGGACGGCAGCATGGAAATTAAAGGAAACCGCAAAAATTTATGCATGAACACGGCGAATCGAAACGACAATGAACGGAGAGATTTCTACGTACCGTAATCGATTCCAACACGTAGGGATCTATGAGAACGATGAGTAATGATGAATCGTCATAAGAAACTTCAGATTTAAGTTATCATAATAAGAACATGAGTTAAGAAACGATATTACGATATCGATTGGAAACAAAGAAAAAGAGACGAGATTACTTACCGAGATCAACGTGAATGGAGGGGATGAGAGCGTGATGTTTTAGAATGTCTAGAGAGAATGACAGCTAGGGTTTCAGAATAGAAAAAAAAAACAATGGAATTGGGTTTTAAGGAAAAGAAAACGAAAGAATATATTAGGCAAAATGTAGAAATTGTTATACTACTACTGAAAATATAAGTTTCTACTTCATATTGCAAAAAAGGGCTTTCTAATATATAAAAGGCATGGGCCTTTACTATCACTCAAATTCACGTGGACACTATTTAAGTGCATGAGTTTCATGTAAAAATTCATATATTTTCCTTCTTCTTTTTTCTTTTAAAAAAATTAATAATACAAACCAACCACGACTCAAATCAACAAACGACTAAAATAAAATTTAATAAAAATATATAATAATAATAATAAAATTTAATAAATTCGGTTTATTTTTTCTAACTTAAATTTACTAATCCTACATACTCTAACTAAGATAATAATATTTAGTGTCTATTTATAATTTGGTCTTTCATTAATGGTTTAGTAGAGAATTTAGTTAACAAAAACACACTGAAATGATATATTTGAAAAACAATGAAAGGTCATGGTTTTATATGGAAACTTTTATAGGTCGTGATTAAAATGAAATTTTATATACAGATTGCGACTTATTATGGAATTGGCCCTAGGTTATTACACAAAGAGTGTGTGAAAAGTGACGCTAGATTAGTATGTCGCTTCTCAAGTCTCTTTAACGCGTCGTTCCGATTACCTAAGCATGAGCATGATTAGGTTATATTACGCAAGGTGGGCGTGAAAAGCTGAGCTAGATTAGTATGTCGTGGCTAAAGGCTATTTAATGTGTCGTTCGCATTACATAAACATGGTTAGGTTATTGATAACGTTGTATATTTAGTAGGGGCGAAGGAACCTCGCCAAGAACGACCATCGCTAAGTCAAGCATTTTACCAACTGGTGTCGACATAGACCACGAGACCTGGGGGGTCTCCGGATCGATGAACATTCGAGCATCATCCGAGACGCGTGCTTTTGGCAAGGTCGGATCGAAGATCCTGCCCGAGCTTCCTGACTGAAGACAGGAAAGCCCGGCGTAGACAACCCGAGCTTCGAGATACACTCAAGCTCTGGACCTAGAGGAATGGGAGTTTAGTTCAGACAGTCCGGGCTCTAAGCTTTATTCGAGCTCCGAGATCTAGCTAACGAGCACACTCACGTGTACCAGATTTGGGGACCACAGAAGATCCTCTGACAGGTGCGTGAGGAATGTTCCCTCCACCTGACACACCTAACAAACTGCGCCCCATACGGGGGATATTCTCCACATAGGCATAACCGATTTCAGGGACCACACGAAGGACAGCCTGCCAGCAAGGCAAGGTTTGCTCCTAAACCCTAACTATATAAAGGGGTTTAAGAGCAAACCCTAGGTAATTCTTTTCTACTCTCTGAAAACCTTTCTCTTCTTTTCTTCTTCATTCATAGCCTCGTCGAAAAGTGACAATAGTATGGTTAGGTTATATTACGCAGAGTGTGCGTGGAAAGTGACGCTAGATTAGTGTGTCGCATCTCAAGTCCCTTTAACGTGCCGTTCCGATTATCTAAGCATGATTAGGTAGTGTGCGTGAAAAGTCACGCTAGATTAGTATGTCCCATCTCAAGACCCTTTAACTCATCGCTACGATTGCCTAAGCATGGTTTAATTATATTACGCAAAGTGTGCGTGAAAAGTGACGCTAGATTAGTATGTCGCATCTCAAGTCTCTTTAACTCGTCGTTCCGATTACCTAAGCATGGTTAGGTTATACTATGCAAAGTCTGTGTAAAACGTGACACTGGATTAGTATGGCGTGTCTCAAGTCTCTTTGACGCGTCGTTTCGATTACCATGCTTATGTCGCATCACAAGTCTCTTTAACGTGTGTTCCGATTACCTAAGCATGGTTACGTTATATTACGCAAAGCGTGCGTGAAAAATGACGCTAGATTAGTATGTCGCGTCACAAGTCTCCCTAACGCGTCGTTCCTATTACCTAAGCAACATATTAGGATATATTACGCAAAGTGTGCTTGAAAAGTGACGCTAAATTAGTATGTCGCGTCTCAAATCTCTTTAATGTGTTGTTCTGATTACCTAAGCATGGTTAGGTTATATTACGCAAAGTCTGCATAAAACGTGACGCTAGATTAGTATGGCGTGCCTCAAGTCTCTTTAACGCGTCGTTTTGAATACCATGCTTATGTCGCGTCTCCAGTCTCTCTAACGCGTCGTTCCGATTACCTAAGCATGGTTTGGTTATATTACGCAAAGTGTGCGTGAAAAGTGACGCTTGATTAGTATGTCACGTCTCAAGTCTCTTTAATGCGTCGTTCCGATTACCTAAGAATGGTTAGGTTATATTACACAAAGTGTGCGTGAAAAGTGACAATAGTATTATGTCGCATCTCAAGTCTCTTTAACGCGTCGTTCCGATTACCAAAGCATGGTTATGTTATATTACGCCAAGTACACGTTAAAAGTGTCGCTAGATTAGTATGTTGCTTCACAAGTCTCTTTAACGCGTTGTTACGATTACCTAAGCATGCTTAAGTTATATTACGCAGTGTGCGTAGAAAGTGACGCTAGATTAGTGTGGCGCGTCTCAAGTCTTTTTAACGCATCGTTTCACTTTACAAGTCTCTCTAACACATCGTTTCGATTTCCTAAGCATGGTTAGGTTATATTACACATAGTTTGCGTGAAAAGTGATAATAGATTAGTATGTCGCGTCGCAAGTCTCTTGAACATGTCGTTCCGATTACCTAAGCATGGTGAGTTTATCTTTTGCAAAGTGTGCGTGAAAAGTGACGCTAGATTAGTATGTCGCGTCTGAAGTCTCTTTAACGCATTGTTTCGATTACCATGCTTATGTCGCGTCACAACTCTCTCTAACGCGTTGTTGCGATTACCTAAGCATGGTTGGGTTATATTACGCAAAGTGTGCGTGAAAAATGACAATAAATTTGTATGTCGCGTCTCAATTCTATTTAACGCGTCGTTTCGATTACGCTTATGCTTAGGTTATATTACGCAAAGAGTGCGTGAAAAATGACGATAGATTAGTATGTCCCGTCTCAATTTTCTTTATCGCGTCGTTCCGAATACCACTGAAAGGTTAGGTTATATTACGCAAAGTGTGCGAGAAAAGTAACGCTAGATTAGTATGTCGCGTATCAAGTCTCTTTAACGCGTTGTCCGTTTACCTAAAGCATGGTTAGGTTATATTACGCAATGTGTGCGTGAAAACTGTTGCTAGGTTAGTACGTTGTGTCTTTAGTCTCCTTAAAGCGTCTTTTCGATTACCTAATCATGGTTAGGTTGTATTACGCAAAGTGTGCGTGAAAAGTGACGCTAGATTAGTATGTCGTGTCACAAGTCTCTCTAACGTGTCGTTTCGATTACCTAAGCATGTTTAGATTATATTGCTCAAAGTGTGCGTGAAAAGTTAAGCTAGATTAGTATGTCGCGTCTCAAGTCCCTTTAACGCGTGTTCCTATTAGCAAAGGTTAGGTTATATTACGCAAAGTGTGCGTGAAAAGTGACGCTTGATTAATATTCGCATCTCAAGTCTCTTTAACGCGTTGTTCCGATTACCTAAGCATGGTTATGTTATTGCCAAGTGCGCGTTAAAAGAGTCGCTAGATTAATATGTCGCGTCACAAGTCTCTTTAACGCTTGTTTACGATTACCTAAGCATTGTTAAGTTATATTACGCAAAGTGTGAGTAAAACGTGACGCTAGATTAGTATAACGCGTCTCAAGTCTCTTTAACGCATCGTTTCGATTACCATGCTTATGTCACGTTACAAGTCTCTCTAACACGTCGTTCCGATTACCAAAGCATGGTTAGGTTATATTATACAAAGTATGCGTGAAAAGTGATAATAGATTAGGATGTCGCGTCGCAAGTCTCTTTAACGTGTCGTTCTGATTACCTAAGCATAGTTAGGTGATATTACACAATGTGTGCGTGAAAACTGTTGCTAGGTTAGTATGTCGAGTCTCAAGTCTCTTTAACGCGTCGTTTCGATTACTTAATCATGGTTAGGTTTAATTATGCAAACTTTGCCTGAAAAGTGACGGCTAGATTAGTATGTCGCGTCGCAAGTCTCTTTAACACATCGTTCCGATTACCTAAGCATGGTTTGGATATATTACACAAAGCGTGCGCAAAAAGTGATGCTAGATTAGTATTGCGCGTTTCGAGTCTCTTTAACGCGTCGTTTTGATTACTGTGCTTATGTCGCGTCACAAGTGTCTCTAACGCGTCGTTCTGATTACCTAATCATGGTTAGATTATATTATGCAAAATGTACATGAAAAGTGACAATAGATTAGTTTGTCGTGTCTCAAGTCTTTTTAACGCGTCGTTCCGGTTACCTAGGCATGGTTAGGTTATTTTACGCAAGGTGTGCGTGAAAAGTGACGCTAGATTAGTACGTCGCGTCTCAAGTCTCTTTAATGCGTATTCCGATTACCTAAGCATGGTTAGAATATATTACGGAAAGTGTGCGTGAAAAGTGACGCTAGATTAGTATGTCGCGTCTCAAGTCACATTAATGCGTCTTTCCGATTACCTAAGCATGGTTATATTACGCAAAGTGTGCGTGAAATATGACGCTAGATTAGTATGTCGCTACTCAAGTCTCTTCAACGCGGCGTTTTGATTTTGTAAGCATGGTTTGGTTATATTACGCAATGTTTGCGTGAAAAGTGACGCTAGATTAGTATGTCGCATCTCAAGTCTCTTTAACTCGCCGTTTCGATTACCTGAACATGGTTAGGTTATAAGCAAAGTCTACTTAGGTAATCAGAACGACGCATTAAAGAGACTTGAGACGCGCGACATACTAATCTAGCGTCACTTTTCACGCACACTCTACGTAAAATAACCTAACCATGCTTAGGTAATCGAAACGAAGCGTTATAGAGACTTGAGACGCGACATACTAATATCACTTTTCACGCACACTTTGCGTAATATAACCTAACCATGCTTTGGTAATCGAAACGACGCGTTAAAGAGATGTGTAACGTGACATAAGCATGGTAATCGAAACGACGCGTTAAAGAGACTTGAGACGCGCCATACTAATCTAGCGTCACTTATTACGCACACATTGCGTAATATTAC
Source organism: Mercurialis annua (assembly GCF_937616625.2). Classification (NCBI taxonomy): domain Eukaryota; kingdom Viridiplantae; phylum Streptophyta; class Magnoliopsida; order Malpighiales; family Euphorbiaceae; genus Mercurialis; species Mercurialis annua. Next base: position 21,880,425 of record NC_065577.1, on the reverse strand, counting down.
CTAACCATGCTTTGGTAATCGGACCTATCCTGCTTAGGTAATCGGAACAAGGCGTTATAAAGACTTGATACGCGACATACTAATCCATTGTAACTTTTCACGCACACTTTGCGTAATAAAACCTAACCATTCTTTGGTAATCGGAATGACGTGTTAAAGAGACTTGTAACATGACATAAGCATGGTAATCGAAACGACGCGTTAAAGAGACTTGAGACGTGTCATACTAATCCAGCGTCACTTTTTACGCACACATTGCGTAATACAACCTAACTGTACTTTGGTAACCGTAACGACGTGTTAAAGAGACTTGTGTAGCGACATGAGCATGGTAATTGAAACAACGCGTTAAAGAGACTTAAGACGCGACATACTAATCTACTGTCACTTTTCACGCACACTTTGCATAATATAATCTAACCATGCTTTGGTAATCCAAACGACGCATTAAAGAGACTTGAGACGCGACATAATAAACTAGCGTCACTTTTCATGCACACTTTGCGTAATATAATATAACCATGCTTAGGTAATTGGAACGACGCGTTAGAGAGACTTGTGACGTGACATACTAATCTAGCGTCACTTTTTACGCAAACTTTGCGTAATATAACCTAACCATGCTTAGGTAATCAGAACGACGCGACTAATTTAGCGTCACTTTGTACTCGCACTTTGTGTTATATAACCTAACCATGCTTAGGTTATCGGAAAGACGCCTTAAATTGACTTGAGACGCGACATACTAATCTAGCGTCACTTTTCACGCACACCTTGCGTAATATAACCATACCATGCTTAGGTAATAGGAACGACGCGTTAAATAGACTTGAGACGCGACATACTAATCTATTGTCATTATTCACGCACACTTTGCGTAATACAACCTAACCATGTTTAGGAAATAGGAACGACGCGTTAAAGAGACTTGAGAAGTGACATACTAATCTATTTTCACTTTTCATGCACAATTTGTGTAATATAACGTAAACATGCTTAGGTAATCGAAACGACGCGTTAGAGAGACTTGTAATGCGACATATGCAAGGTAATCGAAACGACGCATTAAAGAGACTTGAGATGCGACATACTAATCTAGCGTTACTTTTCACGCACGCTTTGTGTAATATAACCTAACCAACCATGCTTAGGTAATTGGAACAACGCGATAAAGAGAATTGAGACGCGACATACTAAACTAGCGTCACTTTTCACGCACACTTTGCGTAGTATAACCTAACCATGCTTAGGTAATCAGAACGACGTGTTAGAGAGCCTTGAGACGCGACATACTAATCTAGCGTCACTTTTCACGTACACTCTGTGTAATATAATCTAACCACGCTTAAGTAATTGGAACGACGCGTTAAATAGACTTATGACGCGACATACTAATATATTGTAATTTTTCATGCACACTTAGCCTTATATAACCTAACCATGCTTAGGTAATCGGAACGACGCGTTAGAGAGACTTGTGACGCGACATACTAATCTATTGTCATTATTCACGCACACTTTGCGTAATACAACCTAACCATGTTTAGGAAATAGGAACGACGCATCAAAGAGACTTGAGAAGTGACATACTAATCTATTTTCACTTTTCATGCACAATTTGTGTAATATAACGTAACCATGCTTAGGTAATCGAAACGACGCGTTAGAGAGACTTGTAATGCGACATATGCAAGGTAATCGAAACGACGCATTAAAGAGACTTGAGATGCGACATACTAATCTAGCGTTACTTTTCACGCACGCTTTGTGTAATATAACCTAACCATGCTTAGGTAATCGGAACAACGCGATAAAGAGAATTGAGACGCGACATACTAAACTAGCGTCACTTTTCACGCACACTTTGCGTAGTATAACCTAACCATGCTTAGGTAATCAGAACGACGTGTTAGAGAGCCTTGAGACGCGACATACTAATCTAGCGTCACTTTTCACGTACACTCTGTGTAATATAATCTAACCACGCTTAAGTAATTGGAACGACGCGTTAAATAGACTTATGATGCGACATACTAATATATTGTAATTTTTCACGCACACTTAGCCTAATATAACCTAACCATGCTTAGGTAATCGGAACGACGCGTTAGAGAGACTTGTGACGCGACATAAGCATGGTAATCGAAACGACACATACCTAACCATACTTAGGAAATCACAACCACATGTTAGAGAGACTTTTCAATCTAGTGTCACTTTTCACGCACACTTTGACCTAACCATGCTTAGATAATTGGAACGTTAAAGAGACCTGAGACGCGATATACTAATCTAGCGTCACTTTTCATGCACACTTTGGTTAATCTAACCTAACCAAGCTTAGATAATCGGAACGACGCGTTAGAGACACTTGTGACGCGACATAAGCATGGTAAGCAAAACAACGCGTTAAAGAGACTTAAAACGCGCCATACTAATCTGGTGTCACTTTTTACGCACTCTTTGCGTAATATATCGTAACCGTGCTTAGGTAATCGGAACGACGCGTTAAGAGACTTGAGACGTAACATACTAATCTACCGTAATTTTTCACGCACACTTTGCGTAATATAATCTAACCATGCTTAGGTAATCGGAACGACACGTTAAAGAGGCTTGAAAAGTGATGCTAGATTAGTATGTCGCGTCTTAAGTCTCTTAAACGCGTCGTTCCAATTACCTAAGAATTGTTAGGTTATATTACGCAAAGTGTGCGTAAAAAGTGACGCTAGATTAGTATGGCGCGTCTCAAGTCTCTTTAACGTTGTTCGATTACCATTCTTATGTCGCGTCACAAGTCTCTCTAACGCGCCGTTCCGATTACCTAAGCATGGTTAGGTAATATTACGCAAAGTGTACGTAAAAAGTGACGCTATATTAGTATGTCCAGTTTCAAGTCTCTTTAACGCGTCGTTTCGATTACCTAAGTATGGTTAGGTTATAATACGCAAAGTGTGCTTAAAAAGTCACGCTAGAATGTCGCGTCTCAAGGCTCTTCAATGCGTTGTTCCGATTACCTAAGTATGGTTAGGTTATATTATGCAAAGTTGGCGGGAAAAGTGCGTCACAAGTCTCTTTAACGTGTCGTTTCGATTACCATGCTTATGTCGCGTCACAAGTCTCTCTAACGCGTCGTTCTGATTACCTAAGCATGGTTAGGTTATACTACGCAAAGTGTGTGTGAAAAGTAACAATAGATTAGTATGTCGCTTCTCAAGTCTCTTTAATGCGTCATTCCGATTACCTAAAAATGGTTTGGTTATAGGGTTCCATAAAAAATCATGACCTTTACACGAAATTTCATTTTAATCTCGACTTTTAAAAGTTGGCATTTAAACACATGACCTTTAATTTTGTTTCAAATTTATCGATACTCGACTCCTAATAGCATATATAGGAGAGGACGTTTTTGGAAAACGTTCGAAAAATCGATGATAACGTTTAAAAGACATGACTGGAAATCCCTATAATCCGCAGTAGTAATCACAAAAGAACAATGGCCTAGGAATACTAAACCATTGCTCTGATACCAACTTTGTCACGACCCAAATTATTGATCCGCGACCGGCGCTAGGGAATGGGAGTGGTAGATCCAAAACCCGTTAGCAAGCCTGAAAATACATATAAATTTTTCGCAAATCAAATCATATTTCATATATGACAATAATATCAAATACGCACGACCCCTATTTGAAATATACATCAGAGTTAAAGCGTTTTACAAAATAGAGCCTGTCTATTCTAAACTACTGCGGACTTGCTAGAATGAAAACCTAGTCTCATGACTCGTACTACTTCCGAAAATTAAAAACTTCGGAAGCTTCGTTCCCCACACCGTACCTAACTCAACCTGTAAAAATTGGAGTAACAACGGGGTCAGTATAAGACTGAGTGAATACACATAATTACAAGTAATATTGCATAAAGGGGTGAAAACGTTTGAAAATCTCTTTATGTAGAAAATATTCTTTTTGGATTAGACCCCATATGATCTACTTCCAAACATACTTCGTATATACATTCATACTATATCAGAGGCCATGTACGTGTCATAAACTAAACGTTTATGTTGTTGACGTACTTGATATTCTTGCCTCATTCTTATATCTCATGTACGTTTTTATTACGTACATACTTAACATGTTTTGTTTACTGTTATAATTTTGATTGTCTTTATTCTTCTCATTAAGTTTCTCTGACTTTATCTTTCTGACATCGATAGCAAAGCCAACCGATGTGATGAATTCCTCATGATACCGAACATGAAACCAATATCTAAAGCAATCCAATAACTCATGAACTAATGCATCATAAAAAGCAAGGGACGGCAGCATGGAAATTAAAGGAAACCGCAAAAATTTATGCATGAACACGGCGAATCGAAACGACAATGAACGGAGAGATTTCTACGTACCGTAATCGATTCCAACACGTAGGGATCTATGAGAACGATGAGTAATGATGAATCGTCATAAGAAACTTCAGATTTAAGTTATCATAATAAGAACATGAGTTAAGAAACGATATTACGATATCGATTGGAAACAAAGAAAAAGAGACGAGATTACTTACCGAGATCAACGTGAATGGAGGGGATGAGAGCGTGATGTTTTAGAATGTCTAGAGAGAATGACAGCTAGGGTTTCAGAATAGAAAAAAAACAATGGAATTGGGTTTTAAGGAAAAGAAAACGAAGGAATATATTAGGCAAAATGTAGAAATTGTTATACTACTACTGAAAATATAAGTTTCTACTTCATATTGCAAAAAAGGGCTTTCTAATATATAAAAGGCATGGGCCTTTACTATCACTCAAATTCACGTGGACACTATTTAAGTGCATGAGTTTCATGTAAAAATTCATATATTTTCCTTCTTCTTTTTTCTTTTAAAAAAATTAATAATACAAACCAACCACGACTCGAATCAACAAACGACTAAAATAAAATTTAATAAAAATATATAATAATAATAATAATAAAATTTAATAAATTCGGTTTATTTTTTCTAACTTAAATTTACTAATCCTACATACTCTAACTAAGATAATAATATTTAGTGTCTATTTATAATTTGGTCTTTCATTAATGGTTTAGTAGAGAATTTAGTTAACAAAAACACACTGAAATGATATATTTGAAAAACAATGAAAGGTCATGGTTTTATATGGAAACTTTTATAGGTCGTGATTAAAATGAAATTTTATATACAGATTGCGACTTATTATGGAATTGGCCCTAGGTTATTACACAAAGAGTGTGTGAAAAGTGACGCTAGATTAGTATGTCGCTTCTCAAGTCTCTTTAACGCGTCGTTCCGATTACCTAAGCATGAGCATGATTAGGTTATATTACGCAAGGTGGGCGTGAAAAGCTGAGCTAGATTAGTATGTCGTGGCTAAAGGCTATTTAATGTGTCGTTCGAATTACATAAACATGGTTAGGTTATTGATAACGTTGTATATTTAGTAGGGGCGAAGGAACCTCGCCAAGAACGACCATCGCTAAGTCAAGCATTTTACCAACTGGTGTCGACATAGACCACGAGACCTGTGGGGTCTCCGGATCGATGAACATTCGAGCATCATCCGAGACACGTGCTTTTGGCAAGGTCGGATCGAAGATCCTGCCCGAGCTTCCTGACTGAAGACAGGAAAGCCCGGCGTAGACAACCCGAGCTTCGAGATACACTCAAGCTCTGGACCTAGAGGAATGGGAGTTTAGTTCAGACAGTCCGGGCTCTAAGCTTTATTTGAGCTCCGAGATCTAGCTAACGAGCACACTCACGTGTACCAGATTTGGGGACCACAGAAGATCCTCTGACAGGTGCGTGAGGAATGTTCCCTCCACCTGACACACCTAACAAACTGCGCCCCATACGGGGGATATTCTCCACGTAGGCATAATCGATTTCAGGGACCACACGAAGGACAGCCTGCCAGCAAGGCAAGGTTTGCTCCTAAACCCTAACTATATAAAGGGGTTTAAGAGCAAACCCTAGGTAATTCTTTTCTACTCTCTGAAAACCTTTCTCTTCTTTTCTTCTTCATTCATAGCCTCGTCGAAAAGTGACAATAGTATGGTTAGGTTATATTACGCAGAGTGTGCGTGGAAAGTGACGCTAGATTAGTGTGTCGCATCTCAAGTCCCTTTAACGTGCCGTTCCGATTATCTAAGCATGATTAGGTAGTGTGCGTGAAAAGTCACGCTAGATTAGTATGTCCCGTCTCAAGACCCTTTAACTCATCGCTACGATTGCCTAAGCATGGTTTAATTATATTACGCAAAGTGTGCGTGAAAAGTGACGCTAGATTAGTATGTCGCATCTCAAGTCTCTTTAACTCGTCGTTCCGATGACCTAAGCATGGTTAGGTTATACTATGCAAAGTCTGTGTAAAACGTGACACTGGATTAGTATGGCGTGTCTCAAGTCTCTTTAACGCGTTGTTTCGATTACCATGCTTATGTCGCATCACAAGTCTCTTTAACGCGTGTTCCGATTACCTAAGCATGGTTACGTTATATTACGCAAAGCGTGCGTGAAAAATGACGCTAGATTAGTATGTCGCGTCACAAGTCTCCCTAACGCGTCGTTCCTATTACCTAAGCAATATATTAGGATATATTACGCAAAGTGTGCTTGAAAAGTGACGCTAAATTAGTATGTCGCGTCTCAAATCTCTTTAATGTGTTGTTCCGATTACCTAAGCATGGTTAGGTTATATTACGCAAAGTCTGCATAAAACGTGACGCTAGATTAGTATGGCGTGCCTCAAGTCTCTTTAACGCGTCGTTTTGAATACCATGCTTATGTCGCGTCTCCAGTCTCTCTAACGCGTCGTTCCGATTACCTAAGCATGGTTTGGTTATATTACGCAAAGTGTGCGTGAAAAGTGACGCTTGATTAGTATGTCACGCCTCAAGTCTCTTTAATGCGTCGTTCCGATTACCAAAGAATGGTTAGGTCATATTACGCCAAGTACACGTTAAAAATGTCGCTAGATTAGTATGTTGCTTCACAAGTCTCTTTAACGCGTTGTTACGATTACCTAAGCATGCTTAAGTTATATTACGCAGTGTGCGTAGAAAGCGACGCTAGATTAGTGTGGCGCGTCTCAAGGCTTTTTAACGCATCGTTTCACTTTACAAGTCTCTCTAACACATCGTTCCGATTTCCTAAGCATGGTTAGATTATATTACACATAGTTTGCGTGAAAAGTGATAATAGATTAGTATGTCGCGTCGCAAGTCTCTTGAACATGTCGTTCCGATTACCTAAGCATGGTGAGTTTATCTTTTGCAAAGTGTGCGTGAAAAGTGACGCTAGATTAGTATGTCGCGTCTGAAGTCTCTTTAACGCATTGTTTCGATTACCATGCTTATGTCGCGTCACAACTCTCTCTAACGCGTTGTTGCGATTACCTAAGCATGGTTGGGTTATATTACGCAAAGTGTGCGTGAAAAATGACAATAAATTTGTATGTCGCGTCTTAATTCTATTTAATGCGTCGTTTCGATTACGCTTATGCTTAGGTTATATTACGCAAAGAGTGCGTGAAAAATGACGATAGATTAGTATGTCCCGTCTCAATTTTCTTTATCGCGTCGTTCCGAATACCACTGAAAGGTTAGGTTATATTACGCAAAGTGTGCGAGAAAAGTAACGCTAGATTAGTATGTCGCGTATCAAGTCTCTTTAACGCGTTGTCCGTTTACCTAAAGCATGGTTAGGTTATATTACGCAATGTGTGCGTGAAAACTGTTGCTAGGTTAGTACGTTGTGTCTTTAGTCTCCTTAAAGCGTCTTTTCGATTACCTAATCATGGTTAGGTTGTATTACGCAAAGTGCGTGAAAAGTGACGCTAGATTAGTATGTCGTGTCACAAGTCTCTCTAACGTGTCGTTTCGATTACCTAAGCATGTTTAGATTATATTGCTCAAAGTGTGCGTGAAAAGTTAAGCTAGATTAGTATGTCGCGTCTCAAGTCCCTTTAACGCGTGTTCCTATTAGCAAAGGTTAGGTTATATTACGCAAAGTGTGCGTGAAAAGTGACGCTTGATTAGTATTCGCATCTCAAGTCTCTTTAACGCGTTGTTCCGATTACCTAAGCATGGTTATGTTATTGCCAAGTGCGCGTTAAAAGAGTCGCTAGATTAATATGTCGCGTCACAAGTCTCTTTAACGCTTGTTTACGATTACCTAAGCATTGTTTAGTTATATTACGCAAAGTGTGAGTAAAACGTGACGCTAGATTAGTATAACGCGTCTCAAGTCTCTTTAACGCATCGTTTCGATTACCATGCTTATGTCACGTTACAAGTCTCTCTAACACGTCGTTCCGATTACCAAAGCATGGTTAGGTTATATTATACAAAGTATGCGTGAAAAGTGATAATAGATTAGAATGTCGCGTCGCAAGTCTCTTTAACGTGTCGTTCTGATTACCTAAGCATAGTTAGGTGATATTACACAATGTGTGCGTGAAAACTGTTGCTAGGTTAGTATGTCGAGTCTCAAGTCTCTTTAACGCGTCGTTTCGATTACTTAATCATGGTTAGGTTTAATTATGCAAACTTTGCCTGAAAAGTGATGGCTAGATTAGTATGTCGCGTCGCAAGTCTCTTTAACACATCGTTCCGATTACCTAAGCATGGTTTGGATATATTACACAAAGCGTGCGCAAAAAGTGATGCTAGATTAGTATTGCGCATTTCGAGTCTCTTTAACGCGTCGTTTTGATTACTGTGCTTATGTCGCGTCACAAGTGTCTCTAACGCGTCGTTCTGATTACCTAAGCATGGTTAGATTATATTACGCAAAATATACATGAAAAGTGACAATAGATTAGTTTGTCGTGTCTCAAGTCTTTTTAACGCGTCGTTCCGGTTACCTAGGCATGGTTAGGTTATTTTACGCAAGGTGTGCGTGAAAAGTGACGCTAGATTAGTACGTCGCGTCTCAAGTCTCTTTAATGCGTATTCCGATTACCTAAGCATGGTTAGAATATATTACGTAAAGTGTACGTAAAAAGTGACGCTAGATTAGTATGTCGCGTCTCAAGTCACATTAATGCGTCTTTCCGATTACCTATGCATGGTTATATTACGCAAAGTGTGCGTGAAATATGACGCTAGATTAGTATGTTGCTACTCAAGTCTCTTCAACGCGGCGTTTTGATTTCGTAAGCATGGTTTGGTTATATTACGCAATGTTTGCGTGAAAAGTGACGCTAGATTAGTATGTCGCATCTCAAGTCTCTTTAACTCGCCGTTTCGATTACCTGAACATGGTTAGGTTATAAGCAAAGTCTACTTAGGTAATCAGAACGACGCATTAAAGAGACTTGAGACGCGCGACATACTAATCTAGCGTCACTTTTCACGCACACTCTACGTAAAATAACCTAACCATGCTTAGGTAATCGAAACGAAGCGTTATAGAGACTTGAGACGCGACATACTAATATCACTTTTCACGCACACTTTGCGTAATATAACCTAACCATGCTTTGGTAATCGAAACGACGTGTTAAAGAGACGTGTAACGTGACATGAGCATGGTAATCGAAACGACGCGTTAAAGAGACTTGAGACGCGCCATACTAATCTAGCGTCACTTATTACGCACACATTGCGTAATATTACCTAACCATGCTTTGTTAATCGGACCTAACCTGCTTAGGTAATCGGAACAAGGCGTTATATAGACTTGATACGCGACATACTAATCCATTGTAACTTTTCACGCACACTTTGCGTAATATAACCTAACCATTCTTTGGTAATCGGAATGACGTGTTAAAGAGACTTGTAACATGACATAAGCATGGTAATCGAAACGACGCGTTAAAGAGACTTGAGACGTGTCATACTAATCCAGCGTCACTTTTTACGCACACATTGCGTAATACAACCTAACTGTACTTTGGTAACTGTAACGACGTGTTAAAGAGACTTGTGTAGCGACATGAGCATGGTAATTGAAACAACGCGTTAAAGAGACTTAAGACGCGACATACTAATCTACTGTCACTTTTCACGCACACTTTGCATAATATAATCTAACCATGCTTAGGTAATCCAAACGACGCATTAAAGAGACTTGAGACGCGACATAATAAACTAGCGTCACTTTTCATGCACACTTTGCGTAATATAATATAACCATGCTTAGGTAATTGGAACGACGCGTTAGAGAGACTTGTGACGTGACATACTAATCTAGCGTCACTTTTTACGCAAACTTTGCGTAATATAACCTAACCATGCTTAGGTAATCAGAACGACGCGACTAATTTAGCGTCACTTTGTACTCGCACTTTGTGTAATATAACCTAACCATGCTTAGGTTATCGGAAAGACGCCTTAAATTGACTTGAGACGCGACATACTAATCTAGCGTCACTTTTCACGCACACCTTGCGTAATATAACCATACCATGCTTAGGTAATAGGAACGACGCGTTAAATAGACTTGAGACGCGACATACTAATCTATTGTCATTATTCACGCACACTTTGCGTAATACAACCTAACCATGTTTAGGAAATAGGAACGACGCGTTAAAGAGACTTGAGAAGTGACATACTGATCTATTTTCACTTTTCATGCACAATTTGTGTAATATAACGTAACCATGCTTAGGTAATCGGAACGACGCGTTAGAGAGACTTGTAATGCGACATATGCAAGGTAATCGAAACGACGCATTAAAGAGACTTGAGATGCGACATACTAATCTAGCGTTACTTTTCACGCACGCTTTGTGTAATATAACCTAACCATGCATAGGTAATCGGAACAACGCGATAAAGAGAATTGAGACGCGACATACTAATCTAGCGTCACTTTTCACGCACACTTTGCGTAGTATAACCTAACCATGCTTAGGTAATCAGAACGGCATGTTAGAGAGCCTTGAGACAAGACATACTAATCTAGCGTCACTTTTCACGTACACTCTGTGTAATATAATATAACCACGCTTAAGTAATTGGAACGACGCGTTAAATAGACTTATGACGCGACATACTAATATATTGTAATTTTTCACGCACACTTAGCCTAATATAACCTAACCATGCTTAGGTAATCGGAACGACGCGTTAGAGAGACTTGTGACGCGACATAAGCATGGTAATCGAAACGACACATACCTAACCATACTTAGGAAATCACAACCACATGTTAGAGAGACTTTTCAATCTAGTGTCACTTTTCACGCACACTTTGACCTAACCATGCTTAGATAATTGGAACGTTAAACAGACCTGAGACGCGATATACAAATCTAGCGTCACTTTTCACGCACACTTTGGTTAATCTAACCTAACCAAGCTTAGATAATCGGAACGACGCGTTAGAGACACTTGTGACGCGACATAAGCATGGTAAGCAAAACAACGCGTTAAAGAGACTTAAAACGCGCCATACTAATCTGGTGTCACTTTTTACGCACTCTTTGCGTAATATATCGTAACCGTGCTTAGGTAATCGGAACGACGCGTTAAGAGACTTGAGACGTAACATACTAATCTACCGTAATTTTTCACGCACACTTTGCGTAATATAATCTAACCATGCTTAGGTAATCGGAACGACACGTTAAAGAGGCTTGAGACGCGACATACTAATCAGGCGACAGTTTTCACGCACACATGTAATATAACCTAACCATGCATAGGTAATCGGAACGACACAAAGAGACTTGAGACGCGACATACTAATTTAGCGTCACTTTTCACGGACACTACCTAACCATGCTTAGATAATCGGAACGACGCGTTAAAGAGACTTGAGACGCGACACACTAATCTAGCGTCACTTTTCACGCAGACTTTGCATAATATAACCTAACAATGCTTGGGTAATCGGAACGACGCGTTAAAGAGACTTCAGACGCGACATACTAATCTAGCGTCACTTTTCACGCACACTTTGTGTAATACTCCTCCGTCCCAATAGAGTTGTCCACTTTGAGAAATTTTTTTGTCCCAAAACTCTTGTCCACTTTCAAAAAGTAACTAACTTTTACCCTCAATTTTCTATATTACACTTATTTAAAATCCACTAATGAGTAAATTGAAAGTAAATTATAAGTGGACCCTATATTAAATGGGGGCATGACAAGAAAGGAAGGAAAATTTTACAAACTCCATAAATAATAATTACTTTTCTTAAACTGTGTGATAAAGGCAAAGTGGACAACTCTATTGGGACGGAGGGAGTATAACATAACCATGCTTAGGTATTCGGAACACGCGTTAAAGAGACTTAAGACGTGACATACTAATCTAGCGTCACTTGTCACGCACACTTTGCGTAATATAACCTAACCATGCTTAGGTAATCGGAACGACACGCTAAAGAGACTTGAGACACGACATACTAATCTAGCTTCAATGTTCACGCACACTCTGCGTAATCTAACCTAACCATGCTTAGATAATCATAACGACGCGTTAGAGACACTTGTGACGCGACATAAGCATGGTAACCGAAACTACACGTCAAAGAGACTTGAAAAACGCCATTTACGCACTCTTTGCGTAATATAACCTAACCTTAGGTAATCAGGACGACGAGTTAAAGAGACTTGAGACGCGGCATACTAATCTAGCCGTCACTTTTCACGCACACTTTGCGTAATACAACCTAACCATGAGTAGGTAATCGGAACGACGCCTTAAAGAGACTTGAGATGCGACATACTAATCTAGCGTAACTTTTCACGCACACTTTGCGAAATATAAACTCCCCATGTTTGGGTAATCGGAACGACATGTTAAAGAGACTTGCGACGCGACATACTAATCTATTGTCACTTTTCACGCACACTATGTGTAATATAACCTAACCATGCTTTTGAAATCGAAAAATTTTGTTAGAGAGACTTGTAACGTGACATAAGCATGGAATCAAAACAAAGCGTTAAAAAGACTTGAGACATGCCACACTAATCTAGCCTCACTTTTTACTTACACTGCGTAATATAACTTAAGCAAGCTTTGGCAATCGTAACAACACGTTAAAGAGACTTGTGACGAGACATACTAATTCTGCGATACTTTTAACGCGCACTTGGCGTAATATAACATAACCATGATTTGGTAATCGGAACGACGCGTTATAGAGACTTTGAGACACGACATACTAATCTATTGTCACTTTTCACACACACTTTGAATATAACTTAACCATTCTTAGGTAATCGGAGCGACGCATTAAAGAGAGTTGAGACGCGACATACAAATCAAGTGTCACTTTTCACGCACACTTTGCGTAATATATCCTAACTATGCATAGGTAATCGGAATACGCGTTAAAGAGACTTGTGACGCGCCATAAGCATGGTAATCCAAACGACGCGTTAAAGAGGCTTGAGGCACGCCATACTAATCTAGCGTCACGTTTTATGCAGAATTTGCATAATATAACCTAACCATGCTTAGGTAATCGGAATGACTCATGAAAGACACTTGAGACGCGACATACTAATCTAGCGTCACTTTTCACGCACATTTTGTGTAATATAACCTAACAATGTGTAATTGGAAGGACACGTTAGAGAGAGTTGACACGCGACATAAGCATGGTAATCAAAACAACGCGTTAAAGAGACTTGAGACGCGACATACTAATTTAGCATCACTTTTCACGCACACTTTGCGTAATATAGCCTAATGATGCTTAGGTGACGCGTTAGAGAGACTTGTGATGCGACATATTAATCTAGTGTCACTTTTCACGCACACTTTGCGTAACTCAGCCATGCTTAGGTAATCAGAACGACGCGTTAGAGAGACTTGTGACGCGACATAAGCATGGTAATAAAAACGACGCGCTAAAGTGCACGCCATACTAATCTAGCGTCACTTTTTACGCAGACTTTGCATAATATAACCTTAACCATGGGTAATTAGAATGACACATTAAAGAGACTTGAGACGCGACATACTAATTTAGCGTCACTTTTCCCGCACACTTTGCGTAATATAGCCTAATGATGCTTAGGTAATCGGAACGACGCGTTAGAGAGACCTGTGACGCGACATACTAATCTAGCGTCACATTTCACGCACACTTTGCATAATATAACCTAACCATGCTTAGGTAATCGGAACACGCGTTAAAGAGGCTTGTGACACGACATAAGGATAGTAATCGAACGACGCGTTAAAGAGACTTAAGAAGCGCCATACTAGTCTAGCGTAACCATGCATAGGTAATCGGAAACAAGTCAAGGAGACTTGAGACGCGACATACTAATCTATTGTCACTTTTCACGCACACTTTGCATAGTATAAACTAACCCTGCTTAGGTAATCGGAACGACGCGTTAAAGAGACTTCAGACGCGACATACTAATCTAGCGTCATTTTTAACCATGCTTAGGTAATCGGAACACGCGTTAAAGAGATTTGAGACGTGACATACTAATCGAGAGTCTCTTTTCATGAACACTTTGCGTAATATAACCTAACCATGTTTAGATAATCAAACGACGCGTTAAAGAAACTTGCGACGCGACATAATAATCCAGCGTAACTTTTCACGCACACTTTGTGTAAAATAACCTAACCATGCTTAGGTAATCGGAACGACGCGTTCTTGACTTATGACGTGACATACTAGTCTAGCGTCACTTTTCAGGCACACCTTGCGTAATATAACATAACTATGCTTAGGTAATCCAAACGATGCGTTAAAGAGACTTAACACGAGACATACTAATCTAGCGTCACTAAAAAACGCACACTTTGCGTAATATAACCTGACCATGCTTAGGTAATCGTAACGACTCGTTAAAGAGACTTTAGACTTGACATACTAATATATGTTGTCACTTTTCGCGCACACTTTACGTAATATAACCTAACGATGCTTAGGTAGTCGGAACGACGCGTTAAATAGATTTGAGACGCAACATACTAATATATTGTCATTTTTCACGCACACGTTGCGTAATATAACCTAACCATGCTTAGGTAATCGGAACAACGCGTTAGAGAGACTTGTGACGTGACATATGCATGGTAATCGAAACGACGCGTTACAGAGACTTGAGATCCGTAATACTAATCTAGCGTAACTTATTTCGCACACTTTGGGTAATATGGTTGCTTAGAAATCGGAACGACGCATTTGAGAGACTTGAGACGCGACGTACCAAACCATTCTTAGGAAATAGGAGTGACGTGTTAGATAGACTTGAGACGCGACATACTAATCTTGCGTCAATTTTCATGAAACTTAGTGCAGTATAACCTAAACATAAAAGTGACTTGACGCGAGATAAGCATGGTAATCGAACGACGCGTTAAAGAGACTTGAAACGCGTTATACTAATCTAGTGTCACTATTCATGCACACTTTTCGTAATATAACCTAACCATAATTAGTTAATAGGAACGCATTAAAGAGAACTGAGACGCGACATACTAAGATACCGTCACTTTTCACGCTCACTTTCCGTAATATAACCTAACCATGGTTAGGTAATTGCAACGACGCGTTAAATATACTTGAGACACGACTTACTAATTTATTGTTACTTTTCACGCACACTTTGTGTAATATATAACCTAACCATGCTTAGGTAATCGGAACGACGCGTTAGAGAGACTTGTGACGCGACATAAGCATGGTAATCGAAACGACAAATTAAAGATACTTAAGACACGACTTACTAATCTAGCGTCACTTTTCAAGCACACGTTGTGTAATGCAATGTGACCATGCTTAGGTACTCAAAACGACGCGTTAAAAAGCCTTGAGACGCGACATACTAATCTAGCGTCACTTTCACGCACACCTTGCGTAATATAACCTAACCATGCTTAGGTAATAAGAACGACGCGTCAAAAAGACTTGAGACGCGACATACTAATAATCTAGCTTCACTTTTCACGCACACTTTGTGTAATATAACCTAATCATACTTTGGTAATCGGAACGACGCGTTAACGAGCCTTGAGACGCGACATGCTAATCTAGCGTCACTTTCACGCACACCTTGCGTAATATAAGCAAACCAAGCTTAGGTAATCCGAACGACGCGTTAAAGAGACTTGAGACGCGATATGCTAATTTAGCGTCACTTTTCCCGCACACTTTGCGTAATATAACCTAACCATTCTTAGGTAATCAAAACGACGTGTTAAAGAGACTGGAGATGCGACATACTAGTCTAGCGTCATTTTTCACGCACTCTTTGCGTAATATAACCTCACCATGATTAGGTAATCGGGACGACTCGTTAAAGAGAGTTTAGATGCGACATACTAATCTATTGTTCCTTTTCACTCACACTTTGCGTAATATAACCTAACCATGCTTAGGTATTCGAAACGACGCGTTAGAGAGACTTGTGACGCGATTTAAGCATGGTAATTGAAACGACGCGTTCAAGACACTTGAAAACGCGACATACTAATCTAGCGTCACGTTTAACGCACACTTTGCGTAATATAACCTAACCATGCTTAGGTAATCGGAACGACGCGTTGAATAGACTTGATACGCGACATACTAATCTAGCGTCACTTGTCATGCACACTTTGCATAATATAACCTAACCATTCTTAGATAATCGGAATGACGCGTTAAACAGACTTGAGACGCGACATACTAATCTAGCTTCAATTTTCACGCATACTTTGCGTAACCTAACCTAACCATGCTTAGATAATCATAACGACGCGTTAGAGACACTTGTGACGCGACATAAGTATGGTAACCGAAACTACGCGTCAAAGAGTCTGGAAACCCGCCATATTAATCTAGTGTCAATTTTTACGCACTCTTAGCGTAATATAACCTAACCATGCTTAGGTAATCGGAACAACGCGTTTCAGAGACTTGAGACACGACATACTAATCTAGCGTAACTTTTCACTCACACTTTAAGTAATGTGACCTAACCATGCTTAGGTAATCGGAACGACGCGTTAAAGAGACTTGAGACGCGACATACTAACCTAGCGACAGGTTTCAAGGAAGCATTGCGTAATATTAACCTAACCATGAATAGGTAATCAAAACGACGCGTTATAGAGACTTGAGAAGCGACATACTAATCTAGCGTCACTTTTCACATACAATTTGCGTATAATCAATTAACCATGCTTAGGTAATCGGAACGACGCGTTAAAGTGACTTGAGACGCGACATACTAATCAATTGTCACTTTTCACGCACAATTTCTGTAATACAACCTAAAAATGCTTAGGTAATTTGAACGATATGTTTGAGAGACTTGTAACGTGACATAAGCATGGTAATCGAAACGATATGTTTGAGAGACTTGTAACGTGACATAAGCATGGTAATCGAAACGAAGCGTTAAAGAGACTTGAGACGTGTCATACTAATCTAGCGTCATTTTTCACGCACACATTGCGTAATATAACCTAACCATGCTTTGGTAATCGGAACGACGCGTTAAAGAGATTTGAGACGCGACATACTAATCTAGCGTCACTTTTTACGCACACTTTGCGAAAAAATAAACTCACAATGATTATTAGGAATCGGAATCACATGTTAAAGAGACTTGCGACGCAACATACTAATCTATTGTCACTTTTCACGCACACTATGTGTAATATAACCTAACCATGCTTTGGAAATCGGAACATTGTGTTAGAGATACTTGTAACGTGACATAAGTATGGAATCGAAATGAAGCGTTAAAAATACTTGAGACGCGCCACACTAATCTAGCTTCACTTTTTACGCACACTGCGTAATATAACTTAAGCAAGCTTAGGCAATCGTAACAACGCGTTAAAGAGACTTGTGACGCGACATACTAATCTTGCGACACTTTTAGCGCGCACTTGGCGTAATATAACATAACCATGATTTGGTAACCGGAATGATGCGTTATAGAGACTTGACACGCGACATACTAGTCTATTGTCCCTTTTCATGCACACTTTGCGTAATATAACTGAACCATTCTTAGGTAATCAGAAAGATGCATTAAAGAGACTTGAGACGCGACATACTAATCAAGCGTCACTTTTCACGCATACTTTGCGTAATACAACCTAGCCATGCTTAGGTAATCAAAGCACGCGACAAAGAGACTTGTGACACGACATAAGCATGGTAATCGAAACGACGCGTTAAAGAGACTTGAGACGCGCCATAAGCATGGTAATCCAAACGACGCGTTAAAGAGACTTGAGGCCCGCAATACTAATCTAGCGTCACGTTTTATGCAGACTTTGCGTAATATAACCTAACCATGCTTAGGTAATCGGAATGACGCATTAAAGAGACTTGAGACGCGACATACTAATCTAGCGTCACTTTTCACGCACACTTTGCGTAATATAGCCTAACCATACTTAAGTAATCGGAACGACGCGTTAGAGAGATTTGAGACGCAACATAAGCATGGTAATCAAAACGACGCGTTACATAGACTTGAGACGCGACATACTAATTTAGCTTCACTTTTCACGCACACTTTGCGTAATATAGCTTAATGATGCTTAGGTGGCGCGTTAGAGAGACTTGTGACACGACATATTAATCTAGTGTCACTTTTCAAGCACACATTGCGTAATATAACTCAGCCATGCTTAGATAATCAGAACGACGCGTTGGAGAGACTTGTGACGCGACATAAGCATGGTAATAAAAACGACGCACTAAAGTGACTTGAGACACGCCATACTAATCTAGCGTCACTTTTTACGCAGACTTTGCGTAATATAACCTAACCATGCTTAGGTAATTGGAATGACACATTAAAGAGACTTGAGACGCGACATACTAATTTAGCGTCACTTTACACGCACACTTCACGTAATATATACTAATTATGCTTAGGTAATCGGAACGACGCGTTAGAGACTTGTGAGGCGACATACTAATCTAGCATCACTTTTCACGCACAATTTGCGTAATATAACCTAACCATGCTTAGGTAATCAGAACACGCGTTAAAGAGACTTGTGACACGACATAAGCATGGTAATCGAACGACGCGTTAAAGAGACTTGAGACGCGCCATACTAATCTAGCGTAACCATGCATAGGTAATCGGAACAACGAGTTAAGGAGACTTGAGACGTGACATACTAATCTAGCGTAACTTTTCACGCACACTTTGCGTAGTATAAACGAACCATGTAAGGGTAATCGGAACGACGCGTTAAAGAGACTTCAGACGCGACATACTAATCTAGCGTCACTTTTAACCATGCTTAGGTAACCGGAACACGCGTTAAAGAGATTTGAGACATGACATACTAATCAAGGGTCACTTTTCACGCACACTTCGCGTAAAATAACCTAACCATGCTTAGATAATCGAACGACACATTAAAGAGACTTGAGAGGCGACATACTATTCCAGCGTAACTTTTCACACACACTTTGCGTAAAATGACCTAACCATGCTTAGGTAATCGGAACAACGCGTTAAGAGACTTAAGACGTGACATACTAGTCTAGCGTCACTTTTCACGGACAATTTGCATAATATAACATAACCAATCTTTGGTAATCGGAACGACTCATTAAAGAGACTTGAGATGCGCCATACTAATGAAACGTCACTTTTCGAACACACTTTCCGTAATGCAACCTAACCAAGCTTAGGTTTTCGGAACAACGCGTTAAAGATACTTGAGACGGAAAACATACTAATGTAGCGTCCCTTTTCACGCAAACTTAGCGTATTATAAGCTAACCATGCTTAGGTAATCGGAACGACACGTAAAAGAGACTTGAGACACTACATACTAATCTAGCATCACTTTTCACGCACACTTTGTGAAATATAACCTAACCATGCTTAGGTAATCGGAACTGCGCGTTAAAGAGGCTTGAGACGTGACATAGTAATCTAGCGTCACTTTTCACGCACACTTTGTGTAATATAACCTAACCATGCTTAGGCAATCAGAACACGCGTTAAAGAGACTTGAGACACGACATACTAATCTAGCATCACTTTTCACGCAAACTTGGAAAAATATAACCTAACCAAGCTTAGGTAATTGGAAAAACGCGTTAAAGAGACTTCAGACGCGACATACTAATCTAGCATCACTTTTCACGCACACATTGCGTAAAATAACCTAACCATGATTTGGTAATCGGAACGACGCGTTATAGAGACTTGAGAGGCGACATACTAATCTAGCGTCACTTTTCACGCACACTTTGTGTAATATAACCTAACCATGCTTAGGTAATCAGAACACGCGTAAAAGAGACTTGATATGTGACATACTAATATAGCGTTACTTTTCACGCACACTTTGCGTAAAATACCTTAACCATGCTTAGGTAATCGGGACAGCGCGTTAAAGAGACTTGAGACGCGACATACTAATTAATTGTGACTTTTCACGCACACTTTGCATAATATAACCTAACCATGCTTCGGTAATCAGAACGACGTGTTTGAGATGCTTGTTACGCGACATAAACATAATAATCGAAACGACTCGTTAAAGAGACTTGAGACGCGACATACTAATCCACCGTTACTATTCATGCACTTTATGTGTAATATAACCTAACCATGCTTAGGGAATCGGAACGACGCACTAAAGAGACTTGAGACGCGACATACTGATCTAGCGTGACTTTTAACACACATTTTGCGTAGTATAACCTAACCATGCTCAGGTAATCGGAACGACGAGTAGGCTTGTGACTCGACAAACAAATCTAGCATCACTTTTCATGCACACTTTGCGTAATATAACCTAACCATGCTTTGGTAATCAGAACGACGATTTAGAGAGACTTGTGACGCGACATAAGCATGGTAATTGAAACGACGCGTCTATTGTCACTTTTCAAGCACACTTTGGTAAATATAACCTAACCATGCTTTGGTAATCGGAACGACCTGTAAAGGAGACTTGTGATGCGACATAAGCGTAGTATAGTAATCGAAACTACGCGTTAAAGAGACTTGAGATACGACATACTAATCTATTGTCACTTTTCACGCACAATTTGTGCAATATAACCTAACCATGCTTTGGTAATCGGAACGACGCATTAAAGAGACTTGAGACTCGACACTAATCTAGCGTCACTTTTCACGCACACTTTGCGTAATATAACCTAACCATGATTAGGTAATTTGAACGACTCGTTAGAGAGACTTGTGACGTGACATACTAATCTTCCATCACTTCTCACGTAAATTTTGCGTAATTTAACCTAACTATGCTTAGGTAATCAAAACGACGCGTTAAAGAGACTTGTGACTCGACATACAAATCTAGCATCACTTTTCACGCACACTTTGCGTAATATAACCTAACCATTCTTAGGTAATCGAAACGACGAATTAGAGAGACCTATGACGTGACATAAGCATGAAAATCCAAACGACACATTTAAGAGACTTGAGAGGCGCAATACTAATCTTGCGTCACTTTTCACGAACACTTAGCGTAATATAAGCTAACCATGCTTAGGTAATCAGAATGACGCGTTAAAGTGACTTGAGACGCGACATGTTAATCTAGAGTCACTTTTTATGCACACTTTGGGTAATAAAACCTAACCATGCTTAGGTAATCGTAAGGATGCGTTAAAGAGACTTGAGATGCGATATACTAATCTAGCGTCACTTTTCACGCACACTTTGCGAAAAAATAAACTCACCATGATTAGGTCATCGGAACTACATGTTAAAGAGACTTACG
The DNA here is from genome assembly GCF_937616625.2 of Mercurialis annua. Taxonomy (NCBI): domain Eukaryota; kingdom Viridiplantae; phylum Streptophyta; class Magnoliopsida; order Malpighiales; family Euphorbiaceae; genus Mercurialis; species Mercurialis annua. The sequence goes on along the minus strand of NC_065577.1, from coordinate 21,858,733 downwards.
ACGGGACATACATTATTTACTTTTCACGCACACTATGTGTAATATAACCTAACCATGCTTTGGAAATCGGAACATTGTGTTAGAGATACTTGTAACGTGACATAAGCATGGAATCGAAACGAAGCGTTAAAAAGACTTGAGACGCGCCACACTAATCTAGCCTCACCTTTTACGCACACTGCGTAATATAACTTAAGCAAGCTTAGGCAATCGTAACAACGTGTTAAAGAGACTTGTGACTCGACATACTAATCTTGCGACACTTTTAGCGCGCACTTGGCATAATATAACATAACCATGATTTGGTAACCGGAACGACGCGTTAGAGAGACTTGTGACACGACATAAGCATGGTAATCGAAACGACGCGTTAAAGAGACTTGAGACGCGCCATAAGCATGGTAATCCAAACGACGCGTTAAAGAGACTTGAGGCCCACCATACTAATCTAGCATCACGTTTTATGCAGACTTTGCGTAATATAACCTAACCATGCTTAGGTAATCGGAATGACGCATTAAAGAGACTTGAGACGCGACATACTAATCTAGCGTCACTTTTCACGCACACTTTGCGTAATATAACCTAACCATACTTAAGTAATCGAAACGACGCGTTAGAGAGATTTGAGACGCGACATAAGCATGGTAATCAAAACGATGCGTTACATAGACTTGAGACGCGACATACTAATTTAGCTTCACTTTTCACGCACACTTTGCGTAATATAGCTTAATGATGCTTAGGTGACGCGTTTGAGAGACTTGTGATGCGACATATTAATCTAGTGTCACTTTTCAAGCACACATTGCGTAATATAACTCAGCCATGCTTAGGTAATCAGAACGACGCGTTAGAGAGACTTGTGACGCGACATAAGCATGGTAATAAATCTAGTGTCACTTTTTACATAGACTTTGCGTAATACAACCTAACCATGCTTAGGTAATTAGAATGACACATTAAAGAGATTTGAGACGCGACATACTAATTTAGCGTCACTTTTCACGCACACTTTGCGTAATATAGCTTAATGATGCTTAGGTAATCGGAACTACGCGTTAGAGAGACTTGTGAGGCGACATCCTAATCTAACATCACTTTTCACGTACAATTTGCATAATATAACTTAACCATGCTTAGGTTATCGGAACACGCGTTAAAGAGACTTGTGACACGACATAAGCATGGTAATCGAACGACGCGTTAAAGAGACGCGCCATACTAATCTAGCGTAACCATGCATAGGTAATCGGAACAACGAGTTAAGGAGACTTGAGACGTGACATACTAATCTAGCGTCACTTTTCACGCACACTTTGCGTAGTATAAACGAACCATGTAAGGGTAATCGGAACGACGCGTTAAAGAGACTTCAGACGCGACATACTAATCTAGCGTCACTTTTAACCATGCTTAGGTAACCGGAACACGCGTTAAAGAGATTTGAGACATGACATACTAATCGAGCGTCACTTTTCACGCACACTTTGCGTAAAATAACCTAACCATGCTTTGATAATCGAACGACGCATTAAAGAGACTTGAGAGGCGACATACTAATCCAACGTAACTTTTCACACACACTTTGCATAAAATAACCTAACAATGCTTAGGTAATCGGAACAACGCGTTAAGAGACTTAAGACGTGACATACTAGTCTAACGTCACTTTTCACGCACAATTTTCATAATATAACATAACCAATCTTTGGTAATCGGAACGACACATTAAAGAGACTTGAGACGCGCCATACTAATGAAATGTAATTTTTTGAGCACACTTTCCGTAATGCAATCTAACCATGCTTAGGTATTCGGAACAACGCGTTAAAGATACTTGAGACGGAAAACATACTAATGTAGCGTCCCTTTTTATGCACACTTAGCGTCAGTTTTTACGCACACTTTGCATAATATAACCTTACGATGCTTAAGTAATCGGAACGACGCGTAAAAGAGACTTGAGACACGACATACTAATCTACCGTCACTATTCACTCACTCTTTGAGTAATATAACCTTACCATGCTTTGGTCATCGAAACGATGTGTTAAAGAGATTGATACGCGACATACTAATCTATTTTCACTTTTACCGCACACTTTGCGTAATATAACCTAACCATAGTTAGGTAATCGGAACGACACGTTAGATAGACTTGTGACGCGAGTTAAGCTTGGTAATTGATACGACGCATTAAAGAGACTTGAGACGCAACTTACTAATATTATAACTTTTCACGCACACTTTGCGTAAGATAACCTAACCATGCTTAGATAGTAAGAACGACGCATTAAAGAGACTTGAGACGCGACATACTAATCTAGCGTCACTTTTACGCACTCTCTGCGTAATATAACCTAACCAAGCTTAGGCAATCGGAACGACGCATTAGAGAGACTTGCGACGCGACATACTAATCAAACGTCACTTTTCATGCACATGTTGCGTAATATAACCTAACCATGCGTAGGTAATTGAAACAACGCGTTAGAGAGACTTGTGACGCGACATAGGCATGGTAATCCAAAACGGCACGTTACAAAGATTTGAGACGCGTAATACTAATCTAGCGTCATTTGTTTTGCACATTTTGCGTAATATAGCCTAACCATGCTTAGAAATCAGAACGACGCATTAGAGAGACTTGAGATGTGACGTACTAATCTAGCATCACTTTTCAAGCACACTTTGCGTAATATAACCTAACCATGCTTAGGTAATCGGAACGAAGCGCTAGAGAGACTTGTGACACGACATAGGCATGGTAATCAAAAACGACGTGCTACAGAGATTTGAGACACGTAATACTAATCTAGCGTCACTTTTTTTTGTACACTTTGCTAACCATGCTTAGAAATCAGAACGACGCGTTAGAGAAACTTGAGACGCAACGTACTAATCTAGCGTCACTTTTCGCGCACACTTTGTGTAATAAAACCTAACCATACTTACGTAATCAGAACGACGCGTTAATAAGACTTGTGACCCGAGATAAAGCATGGTAATCGAAACGACGCGTTAAAGAGACTTGAGACGCGACATACTAATCTAGTGTCACATTTCACGCACACTTTTCGTAATATAACCATGCTTAGTTAATCGGAACAACGTGTTAATGAGAATTGAGACGCGACATGCTATTCTAGCGTCCCTTTTCACGCACACTTTCTGTAATATAACCTAACCATGCTTAAGTAATCTGAACGACGCGTTAAATATATTTGAGACACGACATACTAATTTATTGTTTCTTTTCACGCACACTTTGTGTAATATAGCCTAACCATGCTTAGGAAATCGGAACGACGCGTTAGAGAGACTTGTGATGCGATATAAGCATGGTAATCAAAACGACGCGTTAAAGAGACTTGAGACACGACATACTAATCTAGCGTCACTTTTCACGCACACCTCGCGTATTATAGGTATTCAGAACGACGCGTTAAAGAGACTTGAGACGCGACATACTAATCTAGCGTCACTTTTCAAGCACACTTTGCGTAATATAATATAACCATGCTTAGGTAATCGGAACGATGCGTTAAAGAGCCTTGAGACACGACATACTAATCTAGCGTCACTTTTCATGCACACCTTGTGTAATATAACCTAACCATACTTTGGTAATAGGAACGACGTGTTAAAGAGACTTGAGACGCGACATGCTAATCTAGCGTCACTTTCCACGCACACGTCGCGTAATATAACCTAACTATGCTTAGGTAATCCAGACGACGCGTTAAAGAGACTTCAGACGAGACATACTAATCTAGCGTCACTGAAAAACGCACACTTTGCGTAATATAACCTAACCATTCTTAGGTAATCGAAAAAACGTGTTCAAGAGACTTGAGATGCGACATACTAATCTAGCGTCACTTTTCAAGCACTCTGTGCGTAATATAGCCTGACCATGCTTAGGTAATCGTAACAACTCGTTAAAGTGACTTTAGACTCATACTAATATCTATTGTCATTTTTTAAGCACACTTTGCCTAATATAACCTAACCATGCTTAGGTAGTTGGAAAGACGAGTTAAATAGATTTGAGACGCAACATACTAATCTATTGTCATTTTTCACGCACACGTTGCGTAATATAACCTAACCATGCTTAGATAATCGGAACGACGCGTTAGAGAGACTTGTGACGCGACATAGGCATGGTGAAACGACGCGTTACAGAGACTTGAGATGCGTAATACTAATCTGGCGTAACTTATTTTGCACACTTTGGGTAATATAACCCCATGCTTATAAATCGAAACGACGCATTAGAGAGACTTGAGACGCAACGTACTAAGCTAGTGTCACTTTTCAAGCACACGTTGCGTAATATAACCAAACCATTCTTAGGAAATAGGAGCGACACGTTAGAGAGACTTGAGACGCGACATACTAATCTTGCGTCAGTTTTCATGAAACTTTACATAATATAACCTAACCATACTTAGGTAATCGTAACGACGCGTTAAAGTGACTTGTGATGCAAGAGAAAATGGTAATCGAAAGGACGCGTTAAAGAAACTTGAGACGCGACATACTAATCTAGTATCACTTTTCATGCACACTTTTCGTAATATAACATAACCATAATTATTTAATAGGAACAACACGTTAAAGAGAACTGAGACGCGTTGCAACGACACGTTAAATATACTTGAGACACGACTTACAAATTTAGTGTTACTTTTCACGCACACTTTGTGTAATATAACCTAACCAAGCTTAGGTAATCGGAACGACGCGTTAGAGAGACTTGTGACGCGACATAAGCATGGTAATCGAAACGACGCATTAATGATATTTGAGGCACGACTTACTAATCTAGCGTCACTTTTTAAGCACACGTTGCGTAATATAACCTAACCATGCTTAGGTACTCAGAACGACGCGATAAAAAGAGCCTTGAGACGCGACATACTAATCTAGCGTCACTTTCACGCACACCTTGCGTAATATAACCTAACCATGCTTAGGTAATCAGAACGATGCGTTAAAGAGACTTGAGACGCGACTTACTAATCTAGCTTCACTTTTCACGCACACTTTGCGTAATATAACCTAATCATGCTTAGGTACTCGGAACGACGCGTTAACGAGCCTTGAGACGCGACATGCTAATCTAGCGTCGCTTTTCACGCACACTTTGCGTAACAACCTAGCCATTCTTAGGTAATCGGGACGACGCTTTAAAGAGACTTGAGATGCGACATACTAGTCTAGCGTCATTTTTCACGTACTCTTTCCGTAATATAACCTAACCACGATTAGGTAATCAGGACGACTCGTTAAAGAGACTTTAGATGCGACATACTAATCTATTGTTACTTTTTCATGCACACTTTGCGTAATATAACCTAACCATGCTTATGTATTCGAAACGACGCGTTAGAGAGACTTGTGACGCGACGTAAGCATGGTAATCGAAACGACGCGTTAAAGACACTTGAAACGCGACATACTAATCTAGCGTCACGTCTAACGCACAGTTTGCATAATATAATCTAACCATGCTTAGGTAATCGGAACAACGCGTTGAATAGACTTGAGACGCCACATACTAATCTATTGTCATTTTCACGCACACTTTGCGTAATATAACCTAAGCATTCTTAGGTAGCCGGAACGACGCGTTAAATAGATTTGAGACGTAACATACTAATCTATTGTCATATTTCACGCAAACGTTGCATAATATAACTAACCATGCTTAGGTAATCGTAACGACTCGTTAGTGAGACTTGTGACGCGACATAGGCATGGTAATCGAAACGACGCGTTACAGAGACTTAAGATGCGTAATACTAACCTAGCGTAACTTATTTCGCACACATTGCGTAATTTAACCTTACCATGCTCAAAAATCGGAACAACGCATTGGAGAGACACTTGAGACGCGACGTACTAAGCTAGCGTCACTTTTCATGCACACTTTGCGTAATATAACCAAACCATTCTTAGGAAATAGGAGCGACGTGTTAGAGACACTTGAGACGCGACATACTAATCTTCCGTCAGTTTTCATGAAACTTTGCGTAATATAACTTAACCATACTTCGGTAATCTGAACGACGCGTTAAAGTGACTTGTGACGCTAGATAAGCATGGTAATCGAAACGACCCGTTAAAGAGACTTGAGACACGACATACTAATCTAGTTTCAATTTTCATGCACACTTTTCGTAATATAACCTAACCATAATTAGTTAATAAGAACAACGCGTTAAAGAGCACTAAGACGCGACATACTAAGCTAGCGTCACTTTTCATGCTCACTTTGCGTAATATAACCAATTGCAACGACGCATTAAATATACTTGAGACATGACTTAATAATTTATTGTTACTTTTCACGCACATTTTGTGTAATATAATCTAACCATGCTTAGGTAATCAGAACGACGCGTTAGAGAGACTTGTGACGTGACATAAGTATGGTAATCGCAACGACGCATTAAAGATACTTGAGACACGACTTATTAATCTAGCGTCACTTTTCAAGCACACGTTGCGTAATATAACCTAACCATGCTTAGGTAATCGGAACGACGCGTTAGAGTGACTTGTGACGCGACATAAGCATGGTAATCGAAACGATGCATTAAAGATACTTGAGACACGACTTACTAATCTAGCGTCACTTTTCAAGCACACGTTGCGTAATATAACCTAACCATGTTTAGGTACTCAGAACGACGCGTTAAAGAGCCTTGCGATGCGACATACTAATCTAGCGTCATTTTCACGCACACCTTGCGTAATATAACCTAACCATGCTTAGGTAATCAGAACGACGCGTTAAAGAGACTTGAGACGCGACATACTAATCTAGCTTCACTTTTCACGCACACTTTGCGTAATATAACCTAATTATGCTTAGGTAATCGGAACGACGCGTTAACGAGCCTTGAGACGCGACATGCTAATCTAGCGTTACTTTCACGCACACCTTGCGTAATATAAGCTAACCATGCTTAGGTAATCCGAACGACGCGCTAATGAGACTTGAGACGCGACATGCTAATTTAGCGTCACTTTTAACGCACACTTTGCGTAATATAACCTAACCATGCTTAGGTATTCGAAACGACTCATTAGAGAGACTTGTGACGCAACTTAAGCATGGTAATCGAAACGGCGCGTTAAAGACACTTGAAACGCGACATACTAATCTAGCGTCACGTTTTACGCACACTTTGCGTTATATAACCTAACCATGCTTAGGTAATCGGAACGACACGTTGAATAGACTTGATACGCCAAATACTAATCGATTGTCATTTTTCACGCACACTTTGCGTAATATAACCTAAGAATGCTTAGGTAGTCGTAACGACGCGTTAAATAAATTTGAGACGCAACATACTAATCTATTGTCATTTTTCACGCACACGTTGCGTAATATAACCTAACCATGCTTAGGTAATCGGAACGACGGGTTAGAGAGACTTGTGACGCGACATAGGCATGGTAATCGAAACGACGCGTTACAGAGACTTGAGATGCGTAATACTAATCTAGCCGTCACTTTTCACGCACACTTTTCGTAATACAACCTAACCATGATTAGGTAATCGGAACGACGCTTTAAAGAGACTTGAGACGCGACATACTAATCTAGCGTCACTTTTCAAACACACTTTGCGAAAAATAACCAGACCATTCTTAGGAAATAGGACTGATGCGTTAGAGAGACTTGAGACGCGACTAACTAATCTAGCGTCACTTTTCAAACACACTTTGCGAAAAATTAAACTCACCATGATTATTAGGTAATCGGAACGACAAGTTAAAGAGACTTGCGATGCGAGATAATCATGGTAATCGAAACGACGCGTTAAAGAGACTTGAGACGCGACATACTATTCTAGTGTCACTTTTCATGCAAATTTTTTGTAATATAACCTAACCATGGTTTGGTAATATATCGCGTTGAAGAGAACTGAGACGCGACATACTAAGCTAGCGTCACTTATCACACTCACTTTGCGTAATATAACCTAACCATGGTTTGGTAATTGCAACGACGCGTTAAATATACTTGAGACACGACTTACGAATTTATTGTTACTTTTCACGCACAGATTGTGTAATATAACCTAACCATGTTTAGGTAATCGGAACGACGCGTTAGAGAGACTTGTGACGCGACATAAGCATGGTAACCGAAACGACGCATTAAAGATACTTGAGGCACAACTTACTAATCTAGCGTCACTTTTCAAGCACACGTTGCGTAATATAACCTAACCATGCTTAGGTACTCAGAACGACGCATTAAAGAGTCTTGAGACGCAACATACTAATCTAGCGTCACTTTCACGCACACCTTGTGTAATATAAACTAACCATGCTTAGGTAATCAGAACGACGCGTTAAAGAGACTTGAGACGCGACATACTAATCTATCTTCACTTTACACGCACACTTTGCATAATATAACCTAATCATGCTTAGGTAATCGGAACGACACGTTAACGCTAGCCTGGTTAGGTTATATTACGCAAAGTGTGCGTGAAAAATGACAATAGATTAGTATGTCGCGTCTCAAGTCTATTTAACGCATTGTTCCAATTACTTCAGCATGGTTAGGTTATATTATTACGCAAAGTATGTGTGAAAAATGACAATAGATTAGTATGTCGCGTCATAAGTCTATCTAACGCGTCGTTCCAATTTCCTAAGCATGCTAAGGTTATATTACGCAAAGTGTCCGTGAAAAGTGACGCTAGATTAGTATATCGCGTCTCAAAACTCTTTAAACGCGTTGTTCCGATTACCTAAGCATGGTTACTTATATTACGCAAAGAGTGCGTAAAAAATGACACTAGATTAGTATGTTGCGTCTCAAGTCTCTTTAACACGTCGTTCCGAATACGCAAGAATTGTTAGGTTTACGTAAAGTGTGCGAGAAAAGTAACGCTAGATTAGTATGTCCCATCTCAAGTCTCTTAAGCGCGTCGTTCCGATTACCTAACCATGGTTAGGTTATATTACCCAAGGTGTGCGTGAAATGTGACGCTAGATTACTATGTCGCGTCTCATGGCTCTTTAATGCGTCGTTCCGATTACCTAAACATGGTTAGGTTATATTATGCAAAGTTGGCATGAAAAGTGACAGTAGATTAGTATGTCGCGTCTCAAGTCTCTTTAACGAGTCGTTTCAATTACCATGCATATGTCGCATCACAAGCCTCTCCAACGCGTCGTTCCGATTACCTAAGCATGGTTAGGTTATAGTACACAAAGTGTGCGTGAAAACTAACAATAGATTAGTATGTCACGTCTCAAGTCTCTTTAACGCTTCATTTCGATTACTTAACCATGGTTATGTTATATTACGCAAAGTGTGCGTTAAAAGTGACATAATGTATGTCGCGTCTCAATTCCCTTTATCGCGTTGCTCCGATTACCTAACCATGGTTAGGCTATATTACGCAAAGCGTTCGTGAAAAGTGACGCTCGATTAGTATTTTGCGTCTCAGGTCTCTTTAACACGTCGTTCCGATTACCTAAGCATGGTTAGGTTATAATACGCAAAGTGTGTATGAAAAGTGACAATAGATTAGTATGTTGCGTCTAAAGTATCTTTAACGCGTTGTTCCGATTACCTAAGCTTGGTTAGGTTATATTAAGCAAACGTTGCGTAAAAAATGACAAGAGAATTAATATGTCGCGTCTCACGTCTATTTCACGCGTCGTTCCTATTACCTAAGCATGGTTATGTTATATTACGCAAGGTGTGCGTGAAAAGTGACGCTAGATTAAAATGTCGCGTCTCAAGACTCTTTATTGCGTCGTTTCGATTACCTAAGTATGCTTACGTTATATTACACAAAGTTTGCGTGAAAAGTGACGTTAGATTAGTATATCGCTTCTCAAGTCTCTGTAACGCGTCATTTCGATTACCATGCTTATGTCGCGTCTGATTTCCTTTAATATGTTCTACCATGAAATCATACTTGCTGAACCATTCACTCCATCGAAGTAGTTGATTGTTAGGAACAATTTTCCCTTTAAAATTGAGCATTTTTGGAAATGAAGAACAATCCATAAGCACTTTGAACTTGTGACCGATCAGATGAAATTCAAACTTCTTGATCCCATATTTTACCGCTAACACTTCTTTAAATGTGGAATGATAATGAGTTTCTGCTTCTGAGAATTTTCCACTAGCATAAGCGCATATCCTCTGTTTGCTGTCTTGTTCTTCTAGCAGAATAGCACCCCAAAATTTATCACTGGCATCTGTCTGCAATATTCTGGTTCCTGACTGAGGAATCTGTTACCTAAGCATGGTTATATTATAGTACGCAAAGTATGCGTGAAAAGGATCAAAAGATTAGTATGTCGCATCTCAAGTCTCTTTAACGCGTCGTTCCGATTACATAAGCATGGTTAGGTTATATTACACAAAGTGTGTGTGAAAAGTGACGTTATATTAGTATGTCGCATCTCAAGTATCTCTAACACATCGTTATTCCTAAGCATGGTTAGGTTATAACGCAAAGTGTGCGTGAAAAATGACAATAGATTAGTATGTCGCGTCTCAAGTCTATTTAACGCATTGTTCCAATTACTTCAGTATGGTTAGGTTATATTATTACGCAAAGTATGTGTGAAAAATGACAATAGATTAGTATATCGCGTCACGAGTCTATCTAACGCGTCGTTCCGATTTCCTAAGCATGCTAAGGTTATGTTACGCAAAATGTCCGTGAAAAGTGACGCTAGATTAGTATATCGCGTCTCAGAACTCTTTAAACGCGTTGTTCCGATTACCTAAGCATGGTTACTTATATTACGCAAAGAGTGCGTAAAAAATGACACTAGATTAGTATGTTGCGTCTCAAGTGTCTTTAACGTGTCGTTCCGATTAACCAAGAATTTTTAGGTTTATGTAAAGTGTGCGAGAAAAGTAACGCTAGATTAGTATGTTCCATCTCAAGTCTCTTAAACGCGTCGTTCTGATTACCTAACCATGGTTTGGTTATTACCCAAGGTGTGCGTGAAATGTGACGCTAGATTAGTATGTCGCGTCTCATGGCTCTTTAATGCGTCGTTCCGATTACCTAGGCATGGTTAGGTTATTATGCAAAGTTGGCGTGAAAAGTGACGGTAGATTAGTATGTCGCGTCTCAAGTCTCTTTAACGAGTCGTTTAAATTACCAAGGCTCTCTAACGCGTCGTTCCGACTACCTAAGCATGGTTAGGTTATAGTACACAAAGTGTGCGTGAAAAGTAACAATAGATTATTAAAAGTGACGCTCGATTAGTATTTTGCATCTCAAATCTCTTTAACACGTCGTTCTGATTACCTAAGCATGGTTAGGTTATAATACGCAAAGTGTGTATGAAAAGTGACAATAGATTAGTATGTTGCGTCTAAAGTATCTTTAACGCGTCGTTCCGATTACCTAAGCTTGGTTAGGTTATATTATGCAAATGTTGCGTGAAAAATGACAACAGAATTAATATGTCCCATCTCACGTCTATTTCACGCGTCGTTCCTATTACCTAAGCATGATTAGGTTATATTACGCAAGATGTGCGTGAAAAGTGACGCTAGATTAGTATTTCGCGTCTCAAGGCTCTTTATTGCGTCGTTTCGATTACCTAAGTATGGTTAGGTTATATTACACAAAGTTTGCGTGAAAAGTGACGTTAGATTAGTATATCGCGTCTATAGTCTCTGTAACGCGTCATTTCGATTACCATGCTTATGTCGCGTCAAAAGTCTCTCTAACGCGTATTACCTAAGCATGGTTATATTATAGTACGCAAAGTATGCGTGAAAAGGATCAATTGATTAGTATGTCGCATCTCAAGTCTCTTTAACGCGTCGTTCCGATTACATAAGCATCGTTAGGTTTTATTACGCAAAGTGTGCGTGAAAAGTAAAAATATATTAGTATGTCGCGTCTTAAGGCTCTTTAATGCGTCGTTCCGATTACTTAAGCATGGTTAGGTTATTGTATGCAAAGTGTGCGTGAAAAGGATCAATAGATTAGTATGTCGTGTCTAAAGTCTCTTTAACGCGCCGTTCCGATTACCTAAGCATGGTTATGTTATAATAAGCTTAATGTGAGTGAAAAGTGACGCTCGATTAGTATGTCCAATCTCAAGTGTCTTTAATGCGTCATTCCGATTACCTAAGCATGGTTAGGTTATATTACGCAAAGTGTGCATAAAAAGTGGCGCTAGATTAATATGTTTCGTCTCAAGTCTCTTTAAAGCGATGTTTCGATTACCTAAGCATGGTTTGGTTATATTACGCAAAGTGTGCGTGAAAAGTGACGCTAGATTAGTATGTCACGTCACAAGTCTCTTTATTGCGTCATTCCGATTACCTTGGCATGGTTTGGTTATATTACGCTAAGTGTGCCTTAAAAGTGACGGTAGATTAGTATGTCGCGTCACAAGTCTCTTCAACGCGCTGTTCTGATTCCCTATGCATAGTTAGGCTATATTATGCATTGTGCGTGAAAAGTGACTCTAGATTACTATGTCGCGTCACAAGTCTATTTAACGAGTCGTTCCGATTACCTAGGCATGGTTAGGTTCTATTACACAAAGTGTGCGTTAAAGTGACGCTAGATTAGTAGTATGTTGCGTCACAAGTCTCTTTAACGCGTCATTCCAATTACATAAGCGTGCTTAGGTTATATTACGCAAAGTGAGCATGAAAAGTGATGTTAGATTAGTGGTATGTCGCGTCTCAAATCTCTTGAACGCATCGTTCCGATTACCTATTTGTGGTTAGGTTATATTACGGAAAGTGTGCCTGAAAAGTGACGCTATATAAATATGTCGTGTCACAAGTCTCTTTAACGCGGGTTATATTACGCAAAGTGTGCGTTAAAAGTGACGCTAGATTATTATGTCGCGTCACAAGTCTCTTTAACGCTCTGTTCCGATTACCAATGCATGGTTAGGTTATATAACGCAAAGTGTGCGTGAAAAGTGACATTTGATTACTATATCGCGTCACAAGTCTCTTTAACGCGTCGTTCCGATTACCTAGGTGTTGTAAGGTTATATTACGCAAAGTGTGCGTGAAAAGTGATGCTAGATACTTGAACGCGTCGTTCCGATTACCTAAGGGTGGTTAGGTTATATTACGCAAAGAGTGCGTGAAAAGTGACGCAGGATTAGTATGTCGCGTCTCAAGTCTCTTCAACGCGTCGTTCCGATTACCCAAGAATGGTTAGGCTATATTGCGAGTGTGCGAGAAAAGTAATACTAATCTGTCTCTTTAATGCGTCGTTCCAATTACCTAAGTATGGTTAGGTTATATTACGCAAGGTGTGCATAAAAAGTAACGCTAGATTATATGCCGCGTATAAAGGCTCTTTAATGCGCCGTTTATAAGCATGGTTAAGTTATTTCATTCAAAGTTTGCGTAAAAAGTGACGCTAGATTAGTATGTCACCTCTCAAGTCTCTTTAACGCGTCGCTTCGATTACCATACTTATATCGCGTCTCAAGTCTCTCTAACGCGTGTTTCTTATTACCTAAGCATGGTTAGGTTATAGTACGCAAAGTGTGCGTAAAAAGTAGCAATAGATTAGTATGTCGCGTCTCAAATCTCTTTAACGCGTCGTTCCGATTACCTAAGCATGTTTAAGTTATAGTACGCAAAGTGTGCGTGAAATGTGACGATAGATTAGTATGCCGCGTATCAAGTCTATTTAACGCGTCATTCCGATTACCTAAGCAACCAGGTTATATTACGCAAAGTGTGCGTGAAAAGTGACGCTAGATTAGTATGCTGCGTCTCATTTCTCTTTAACACGTTTTTCCGATTACATAAACATGGTTAGGTTATATTAGTATGTTGCGTCACAAGTTTATTTAACGCGTCGTTCCGATTACCTAAGCATGGTTAGATTATATTACGCAAAGTGTGCGTAGAAAGTGACGCTGGATTAGTATGTCGTATCTCAAGTCTCTTTAACGCATTGTTCCGATGACCAAAGAATGGTTAGGTTGTATTACGCAAAGAGTGCGTGAAACATGACACTAGATTAGTATGTCGCGTCTCAAGTCTCTTTAACGCGTCGTTCCGATTACCCAAGAATGGTTAGGTTATATTACGCAAAATGTGCAAGAAAAGTAACGCTAGATTAGTATGTCCCGTCTCAAGTCTCTTTAATGCGTCGTTCCGATTATCTAAGTATTGTTATGTAATATTACGCAAGGTGTGCGTGAAAAGTGACGCTAGATTAGTATGTCACGTCTTAAGGCTCTTTAATGCGAAGGCTGTGATCCTGGCTAGTCATACATGTAATCTGTTAAGGTTTATCGTCGTTCCTCTCATTGGTATCGGAGCCTAATAGCGAAGAGAAAGAAATACATATACTAGTTCTTACTTTGTGAAAATTGGGTCAGTACTTTACAACCATGCTCACAAAAAGTTGTTGTTCTACGCCTTCTAGTACTGCTCTTACTACTGTAAATAAAAATGATTATCTTTATGAGTTTATTTATCTTCCAGAAAATCAAAAAATATCTGATACAAAAGCCCCTCTTCTCAACCCTTATGATGCGTTTTCTAAAACCACTACCCCTTTTATCCATAATATCAAGTCCTTGATAAAAAAGCCTTACAAACCTATCAAAGAATATGTTCAGTCATCCAGCTTTTATCAATGCACCATTCATGCTTCTCAAGCTGAACAATTCATTACTCTTGAGATTCCACCTGAATTTCTAAGAGTTTGGTTAACTCAGGGTTATACTCATATTCATTTTGGAGCTATCCGACTTGGTCTCAGTTACCATGGTCGTGCCAGTCTACCAGTTTTCACAAGAATTGCTCTCGTAGATTCCCGGTATCTACAGTATCAACATGCAGTGATTGGTACAGTTGAAACTTCCTTGAATGCAGGCTCAGTGTTTTTCACCTTTTTCCCAAATTACAATCTTGCCCTCTCTGATCCGATGGCTCTTACAGCTTTAAAGGTGCAAATACAAATTACTGGAGCCCAACAAGTTGCTGATTCAATTGCAGCTACTCTTCACTATCAAATGGTGTATCGTTTGCAAAACCATGCTTTAAACCTCACTTTACCCGCAAACCATAATGATGCCCTTTTGATAAAGACAGATTCCCAAAACACCCCTTCTTGTGTCCACATACCCAAACAAATCACCAGAAATGAACTCCTACACCTTTTCCCCGAAAAGTGGATTACCAACTATGAAAAAATGCATGAATCTACTCAACCAGTTCAATCCTGTACTCCAGTATTCACAAAAAAACCTGATGGCACTGTGGAAACGTCCTTTACAAAACATACTGATGTCACTCCTCAGGTATTTTCTACACAGTTCATGCTTGAACCATTTCCACAGGAAAAAGGAGTCCCTGTTGTCTCTTTTGATTTTGAAGGGCGTCCTATATATGCCTTTCAACGAGATGGTCATTGTTTCTTCGATGCCTGTGATTGTGATATTGCTTAACGGATTCGGAGGATGAAGAAATCGAAGATGATCTCCAAAACTCAAGCTGTTGTTCTGAAGCCGATTTTCACAGGAGATATGATGACAATGATCCTTTTATTGGAATGCTTGGCCAACCATCTGGAAAATATGATTATTTAGTTTTGGTTATATTATGCAAAGTTTGCGAAAAAGTGACGGTAGATTAGTATGTCACGTCTCAAGTCTCTTTAACGCGTCGTTTCGATTGCCATGCTTATATCACGTCACAAGTCTCTCTAACGCGTCGTTCTGATTACCTAAGCATGGTTAGGTTAAGTGTGCGTGAAAAGTAACAATTGATTAATATGTTGCGCCTCAAGTCTCTTTAACGCGTCGTTCCGATTACCTTAAGCATGGTTAGGTATATTACGCAAAGTGTGTGTGAAAAGTGACTATAGATTAGTATGTCGCGTATAAATTCTATTTAACGCGTCGTTCCGATTACCAAAGCATGGCTAGGTTATATTACGCAAAGCATGCTCGAAAAGTGATGCTAGAATAGTATGTCGCGTCTCAAGTCTGTTTAACGCGTCATTCTGATTACCTAAGCATGGTTAGGTTATATCAAAGTGGCGTGAAAAGTGACGCTAGATAAGTATGGTGCGTCAGAAGTCTCATTAACGCGTCGTTCTGATTACCTAAGGCATGGTTAGATTATATTACGCAAAGTTTGCGTAAAAGTGACGCTAGATTAGTATGCCGCGTCTGAAGTCTCTTTTACGCGTCGTTTCGATTACCGTGCTTATGTCACGTCACAAGTCTCTCTAAAGCGTTGTTCCGATTAGCTAAGCATGGTTGGGTTATATTGCGCAAAGTGTGCGTTAAAAATGACATTAAATTAGTATGTCGCGTCTCAAGTTTATTAGTATGTCGCGTTCCAAGTCTCTTTAACGCATCGTTCCGATTACCTAAGCATGGTTAGGTCATATTACGCAAAGTGTGCGTGAAAAGTGACGCAAGATTAGTATGTCCCGTCACAAGTCTCTCTAACGCGTCCTCCCGATTACCTAAGCTTGGTTAGGTTATATTACACAAAATGTGGGTGAAAAGTGACAGTAGATTTAAGTCCCTTTAACGTGTCGTTCCAATTACCTAAGCATGGTTAGCTTAATATGTCGCGTCTCAGTTCTCTTCAACGCGTTGTTCCTATTAACTAATTATGGTTAGGTTATATTACAAAAAGTTTGCATGAAAAGTGACACTAGATTAGTATGTCGTCTCAAGTCTCTTTAACGCGTCGTTTCGATTACCATGATTATCTCGCATCGCAAGTCTCTTTAACTTGTCGTTCCGATTACCTAATCATGGTGAGTTTACTTTTTCGCAAAGTGTGTGTGAAAAGTGACGGTAGATTAGTTAGTCGCGTCTCAAGTCTCTCTAACGCATCGGTCCTATTTCCTAAGAATGGTCTGGTTATATTACGCAAAGTGTGCGTGAAAAGTGACGCTAGCTTAGTACGTCGCGTCTCAAGTCTCACTAATGCGTCGTTCCGATTTCTAAGCATGGTAAGGTTATATTACGCAAAGTGTGAGAAATAAGTTACGCTAGATTATTATTACGCATCTCAAGTCTCTGTAACGCGTCGTTTCGATTACCATGCCTATGTCGCGTCACAAGTCTCTCTAACCCGTCGTTCCGATTACCTAAGCATGGTTAGGTTATATTACGCAACGTGTGCGTGAAAAATGAAAATAGATTAGTATGTTGCGTCTCAAATTTATTTAACGCGTCGTTCCGACTACCTAAGCATGCTTAGGTTACATTACGCTAAGTGTGCATGAAAAATGACAATCGATTAGTATGTGGCGTATCAAGTCTATTCAACGCGTCGTTCCGATTACCTAAGCATGGTTAGGTTATATTACGCAAAATGTGCGTTAAACGTGATGCTAGATTAGTATGTCGCGTTTCAAGTGTCTTTAACGCGCCGTTTCGATTACCATGCTTAAGTTGCGTCACAAGTCTCTCTAATGAGTCGTTTCGAATACCTAAGCATGGTTAGGTTATATTACGCAAAGTGTGCGTTAAACGTGATGCTAGATTAGTATGTCGCGTTTCAAGTGTCTTTAACGCGCCGTTTCGATTACCATGCTTAAGTTGCGTCACAAGTCTCTCTAACGAGTCGTTTCGAATACCTAAGCATGGTTAGGTTATACTACGCAAAGTGTGCGTGAAAAGTGACGCTAAATTAGCATGTCGCGTCTCAAGTCTCATTAGCGCGTCGTTCGGATTACCTAAGCATGGTTAGCTTATATTACGCAAGGTGTGCGTGAAAGTGACGCTAGATTAGCATGTCGCGTCACAAGTGTCTCTAACGCGTCGTTATGATTATCTAAGCATGGTTAGGTTAGGTTACGCAGAGTATGCGTGAAAATTGAAGCTAGATTAGTATGTCGTGTCTCAAGTCTGTTTAACGCGTCATTCTGATTATCTAAGAATGGTTATGTTATATTACGCAAAGTGTGCATGATAAGTGACGCTAGATTAGTATATCACGTCTCAAGTCTCTTTAACGCGTGTTCCGAATACCTAAGCACAGTTATATTATGCAAAGTGTGCGTGAAAAGTGACGCTAGATTAGTATGTCGCGTATCAAGTCTATTCAACGCGTCGTTCCGATTACCTAAGCATGGTTAGGTTATATTACGCAAAGTGTGCGTTAACCGTGACGCTAGATTAGTATGTCGCGTTTTGAAGTGTCTTGAACGCGTCGTTTTGATTACCATGCTGAAATTGCGTCATAAGTCTCTCTAACGCGTCGTTTCGAATACCTAAGCATGGTTAGGTTATATTACGCAAAGTGTGCGTGAAAAGTAACAATAGATTAGTATGTCGCATCTAAACTCTCTTTAACGAGTCGTCCCGATTACCTAATCATGGTGAGGTTATATTACGCAATGAATGCGTGAAAAATGATGCTAGACTAGTATGTCGCATCTCAAGTCTCTTTAACACGTCATTTTGACTACCTAAGAATGGTTAGGTTATATTACGCAAAGTGTGCGTGAATAGTGACGCTAAATTAGCATATTGCGTCTCTAGTCTCTTTAACGCGTCGTTCGGATTACCTAAGCTTGGTTAGCTTATAATACGCAAGGTGTGCGTGAAAGTGACGCTAGATTAGCATGTCGCGTCTCAAGGCTCGTTAACGCGTCGTTCCGATTACCTATGCATGATTAGGTTATATTACGCAAAGTGTGCTTGAAAAGTGAAGCTAGATTATTAGTATGTCGCGTCTCAAGTCTCTTTAACACGTCGTTCTGATTACCTAAGCATGGTTAGGTTATATTACGCAAGGTGTGCGTGAAACTGACGCTAGATTAGTATGTCGCGTCTCAAGGCTCTTTAACGCATCGTTTGGAGTACCTAAGCATGGTTAGGTTGTATTACGCAACGTGTGCTTGAAAAGTGACGCTAGATTGGTAAGTCGTGTCTTAAGTATCTTTAATTCGTCCTTTCGATTACCATGCTTATGTCGCGTCACAAGTCTCTCTAAGGCGTCGTTCCGATTACCTAAGCATGGTTAGGTTATATATTACACAAAGTGTGCGTGAAAAGTAACAATGAATTAGTAAGTCGTGTCTCAAGTATATTTAATGCGTCGTTGCAATTACCTAACCATGGTTTGGTTATATTACGGAAAGTGAGCATGAAAAGTGACGCTATCTTAGTATGTCGCGTCTCAGTTCTCTTTAATGCGTTCCTATTAACTAATTATGGTTAGGTTATATTATGAAAAGTGTGCATGAATAGTGACACTAGATTAGTATAACGCGTTTCAAGTCTCTTTAACGCGTCGTTCGATTACCATGCTTATCTCGCGTCAAGTCACTTTAACGCGTCGTTCAGATTACCTAAGTATGGTTAGGTTATACTACGCAAAGTTTCATGAAAACTGACGCAAGATTAGTATGTCGCGTCTCAAGTCTCTCTAACACGTCGCTCCTATTTCCTAAGAATGGTTTGGTTATATTACACAAAGTGTGCGTGAAAAGTGACGCTATCTTAGTACGTCGCGTCTCAAGTCTCTCAAATGCGTTGTTCCGATTTCAAAGCAACCATATCACCCAAAGTGTGCGAAATAAGTTACGCTAGATTAGTATTACGGATCTCAAGCCTCTGTAACGCGTCGTTTCGATTACCATGCCTATGTCGCGTCACAAGTCTCTCTAACGCGTTGTTCCGATTACCTAAGCATGGTTAGGTTATATTACGCAACGTGTGCGTGAAAAATGACAATATATTAGTTGTTCTGACTACCTAAGCATTGTTAGGTTATATTACGCAAAGTGTGCGCGAAAAATGACAACATATATTAGTATGTCAAGTCTAAAGTCTCTTTAACGAGTCGTTACGATTACCTAAGCATGGTCAGGTTATATTACTGATAGAGTGCGTGAAAAGTGACGCTAGAGTAGTATGTCGCATCTCAAGTCTCTTGAACACGTCGTTTCGATTACGTAAGAATGGTTTGGTTATATTACGCAAAGTGTGCGTTTTTTAGTGACGCTAGATTAGTATGTCTCGTGTTAAGTCTCTTTAACGCGTCGTTTGGATTACCTAAGCATAGTTATGTTATATTACGCAAGGTGTGCGTGAAAAGTGACGCTAGATTAGCATGTCGCTTTTCAAGTCTCTTTAACACGTCGTTCCGATTACCAAAGCATGGTTAGATTATATTACGCAATGTGTGCATGAAAAGTGACGCTAGATTAGTATGTCGCGTCTCAAGGCTCTTTAACGTATCGTTCCGATTACCTAAGCATGGTTATATTATATTGCGCAAAGTGTGCTTGAAAAGTGACGCTATATTAGTATGTCGTGTCTCAAGTCTCTTTAACGCGTCGTTCTAATTACCTAAGCATGGTTAGGTTATACGCGAGGTGTGCGTAAAAAGTGACGCTAGATTAGTATGCCGTGTCTCAAGTCTCTTTAACGCGTCGTTTTGATTACCATGCTTATGTCGCGTCACAAGTCTCTCTAACGCGTCGTTCCGATTTCCTAAGCATGGTTAGGTTATCTTACACAAAGTGTGCGTGAAAAGAAACAATAAATTAGTATGTCGTGTCTCGAATTTATTTAACGCGTCGTTCCGATTACATAAGCATGGTTAGATTATATTACAGAAAGTGTGCGTGAAAAGTGACACTAGATTAGTATGTCGCGTCTCAATTCTCTTTAACGCGTTGTTCTGATTAACTAGCATGGTTGAGTTATATTACGAAAAGTGTGCATAAAAAGTGATGCTAGATTAGTATGTCGAGTCTCAAGTCTCTTTTACGCGTCGTTTCGATTACCATGCTTATCTCGCGTCACAAGTCTCATTAACGCGTCGTTCCGATTACATAAGTATGGTTAGGTTATATTACACAAAGTGTGCGTGAAAAGTGGCGCTAAATTAGTACGTCGCATCTCAAGTCTCTCTAATGCGTCGTTCCGATTTCTAGGCATGGTTAGGTTATATTACGCAAAGTGTGCAAAAAAAGTGACGCTAGATTAGTATTACGTGTCTCAAATCTTTGTAACTTGTCGTTTTGGATTACCATGCCTAGGTCGCGTCACAAGTCTCTCTAACGCGTCGTTTCGATTACCTACGCATGGTTAGGTTATATTACGCAACGTGTGCATGAAAAGTGGCGCTAGATTAGTATGTCCCGTCGCAAATCTCTCTAACGCGTCGTTCCGATTACCTAAGGATGGTTAGTTTATATTACGCAGAGAGTGCGTGAAAAGAGACGCTAGATTAGTATGTCGAGTCTCAAGTCTCTTTAATGCGTCGTTCTTACTATCTAAGCATGGTTAGGTTATCATATGCAAAGTGTGCGGGAAAAGTGACAATAAATTAGTAAGTTGCGTCTCAAGTCTCTTTAAAGCGTCGTAACGATTACCATGCTTATTACGTGTCGCAAGTCTATCTAATGCGTCGTTCCGATTACCTAAGCATGGTTAGATTATATTACGCAAAGTGTGCGGTAAAAGTGAAAATAGATTAGTATGTCGCGTATCAAGTCTCTTTAACGCATCGTTGTGATTACCTAAGCATGGTTAGGTAGTATTACTCAAAGAGTGAGTGAATTAAGATGTCGTGTCTCAAGTCTCTTTAACGCGTCGTTCCGATTACATAAGCATGGTAAGGTTATATTACGCAAAGTGTACGCAAAAAGTGACGCTAAAATAGTATGGCGTGTCTCAAGTCTTTTTTAACGTGTCATTCCGATTACCTAAGCATGGTTAGGTTATATTAAGCAATGTGTGCATAAAAAGAGACGCTACGTTAGTATGTAGCGTCTCAAGTTTCTTTAACGCGTTGTTCCGTTACCTAAGCATGGTTAGGTTGTATTATGCAAAGTGTACTCTAAAAATGACGTTTGATTAGTATGGCGCGTCTCAAGTCTCTTTAATGTATCGTTCCGATTACCTAAGATTGGTTAGGTTATATTACGAAAGTGTGCCTGAAAATTGACGCTAGACTAGTATGTCACGTCATAAGTCAAGAACGCGTCGTTCCGATTACCTAAGCATGGTTAGGTTATTTTACCAAAGTGTGCGTGAAAAGTTACGCTGGATTAGTATGTCGCGTCGCAAGTCTCTTTAACGCGTCGTTCGATTATCTAAGCATGGTTAGGTTATATTACGCAAAGTGTGCATGAAAAGAGAAGCTCGATTAGTATGTCACGTCTCAAATCTCTTTAACGCGTGTTCCGGTTACCTAAGCATGGTTAAAAGTGACGCTAGATTAGTATGTCGCGTCTGAAGTCTCTTTAACGCGTCGTTCCGATTACCTAAGCATGGTTAGTTTATACTACGCAAAGTGTGCGTTAAAAGTGACAATAGATTAGTATGTCGCATCTCAAGTCTCCTTAACTTGTTTCCGATTACCTATGCATGGTTACGCTAGATTAGTATGGCGCGTCTTAAGTCTCTTTAACGCGTCGTTCGATTACTATCCTTATGTCGTGTCACAAGTCTCTTTAATGCGTGTTCCGATTACCTAAGCATGGTTAGGTTATATTACGCAAAGTGTGCGTGAAATGTGACGCTTGATTAGTATGTCGTGTCACAGGTCTCTCTAACGTGTCATTCCGATTACCTAAGCATCATTAGGCTATATTACGCAAAGTGTGCGTGAAAAGTGACGCTAAATTAGTATGTCATGTCTCAAGTCTCTTTAATGTGTCATTCTAATTACCTAAGCATGGTTAGGTTTTATTACGCAAAGTCTGCGTAAAAAAGTGACGCTAGATTAGTATAGCGTGCACTTTAGCGCGTCGTTTTTATTACCATGCTTATGTCGCGTCACAAGTCTCTCTAACGCGTCGTTCTGATTACCTAAGCATGGCTGAGTTATGTTATGCAAAGTGTGCGTGAAAAGTGACACTAGATTTATATGTCGCGTCACAAGTCTCTCTAACGCGTCACCTAAGCATCATTAGGCTATATTACGCAAAGTGTGCGTGAAAAATGAAGCTAAATTAGTATGTCGCGTCTCAAGTCTCTTTAACGCGTCGTTTTGATTACCATGCTTATGTAGCGTCTCAAATTTCTCTAACGCGTCGTTCCGGTTACCCAAGCATTGTTAGGTTATATTACACAAAATGTGCGTGAAAAGTGACGCTAGATTAGTATGTCGCGTCTCAAGTCTCTTTCATGCGTCATTCTGATTACCTAAGCATGGTTAGGTTATATTACGCAAAGTCTGCATAAAACGTGACGCTAGATTAGTATGGCGCGTCTCAAGTCTCTTTAACGCGTCTTTAACGCGTCGTTTTGATTACCATGCTTATGTCGTGTCACAAGTCTCGTTAACACGTATTCTGATTACCTATGTCGCGTCTCAACTCTCTTTAATGCGTCGTTCCGATTACCTAAGAATGGTTAAGTTATATTACGCAAAGTGTGTGTGGAAAGTGACAATAGATTAGTATGTCGTGTCTCAAAGTCTCTATAACGCGTCGTTCCGATTACCAAATCATGGTTATGTTATATTACGCCAAATGCGCGTTAAAAGTATCGCAGAATTAGTATGTCTCGTCACAAGTCTCTTTAACGTGTTGTTACGATTGCCTAAGCTTGCTTAAGTTATATTACGGAGTGTAAGTAAAAAGTGAGGCTAGATTAGTGTGGCACGTCTCAAGTGTTTTTAACGCTTTGTTTCGATTCCATGCTTATGTCACGTTACAAGTCTCTCTAACACAATGTTCCGATTTCCAAAGCATGGTTAGGTTATATTACACATAGTGTGCGTGAAAAGTGACAATAGATTAGTATGTCGCGTCTCAAGTCTCTTTAACATGTCGTTCTGATTACCTAAACATGGGTAGTTTATTTTTCGCAAAGTGTGCGTGAAAAGTGACGCTAGATTAGTATGTCGTGTCTCAAGTCTCTTTAAAGCGTCGTTCCGATTACCTAATCATGGTTAGGTTGTATTACGCAAAGTGTGCGTGAAAAGTGACGGCTAGATTAGTATGCCGCGTCTCAAGTCTCTTTAACGCGTCGTTCCGATAACCTAAGCATGGCTAGGTTATATTACGCAAAGCGTGTGTAAAAAATGACGCTAGATTAGTATGGCGCGTTTCAAGTCTCTTTAATATGTCGTTTCAATTACTGTGCTTATGTCGCGCCACATGTGTCTCTAACGCGTCCTGATTACCAAAGCATGGTTTGGTTATATTACGCTAAGTGTCCGTAAAAACTGACAATAAATCAGTATTTCGCGTCTCAAGTCTCTTTAACGCGTCGTTCCGATTACCTAAGCATGGTTAGGTTATATTACACAAAATGTGCATGAAAAGTCATCAATAAGTATTTCGTGTCTCAAGTCTATTTAACGCGTTGTTCCGATTACCTAAGCGTGGTTATGTTACTGCGCGTTAAAAGAGTCGCTAGATTAGTATGTCACGTCACAAGTCTCTTTAACGCGTTGTTACGATTACCTAAGAATGGTTAGGTTATATTACGTTAAGTGTGCGTAAAAAATGACGCTAGATTAGTATGACACGTCTCAAGTCTCTTTAACGAGTCGTTTCGATTAGCATGCTTATGTCACGTTACAAGTCTCTCAAACATGTCGTTCAAATTACCTAAGCATTTGTAGGTTGTATTACGCAAATTGTGCGTTAAAAGTGACAATTGATTAGTATGACGCATCTGAAGTCACTTTAACGCGTCGTTCCGATTACCTAAGCATGGTTAATTTGCGTGAAAAGTGACGCTAGATATGTAACGCGTCGTTCCGATTACCTATACATGGTTAGGTTAATATTATGCAATGTTTGCGTGAAAAGTGACGCTAGATTAGTATGGCGCGTCTCAAGTCTCTTTAACGCGTCGTTCCGATTACCTAAGCATGGTTAGGTCACATTACGCAATGTGTGCAGGAAAAGTTACGCTAGATTAGTATGTCGCATCTCAAGTCTCTTTAACGCGTCGTTCTGATTACCTAAGCATGGTTAGGTTATATTACGCAAAGAGTGCGTAAAAAGTGACACTAGATTAGCATGGCGTTTTTCAAGTCTCTTTGACGTGTAGTTTTGGTTACCATGCTTATGTCGCGTCACAAGTGTCTCTAACGCGTCGTTATGATTATATAAGCATGGTTAGGTTAGATTACACAGAGTGTGCGTGAAAATTGAAGCTAGATTAGTATGTCGTGTCTCAAGTCTCTTTAATGTGTCATTCCGATTACCTAAACATGGTTAGGTTATATTACGCAGAGTGTGCGTGAAAAGTGACACTAGCTT
Source organism: Mercurialis annua (assembly GCF_937616625.2). Classification (NCBI taxonomy): domain Eukaryota; kingdom Viridiplantae; phylum Streptophyta; class Magnoliopsida; order Malpighiales; family Euphorbiaceae; genus Mercurialis; species Mercurialis annua. The sequence continues at coordinate 21,833,498 of NC_065577.1, read as the reverse complement.
AGTATGTCGCGTCTTAAGTCTCTTTAACGCGTGTTTTGAATACCTAAGCATGGTTAGGTTATACTCCCTCCGTCCCAATAGAGTTGTCCACTTTGCCTTTATCACACAGTTTAAGAAAATTAATTATTATTTATGGAGTTTGTAAAATTTTCCTTACTTTTCTTGTCATACCCCTATTTAATATAAGGTCCACTTATAATTTACTTTCAATTTACTCATTAGTGGATTTTAAATAAGGGTAATATAGAAAATTGAGTGTAAAAGTTGGTTACTTTTTGAAAGTGGACAAGAGTTTTGCGACAAAAAAATTTCTCAGAGTGGACAACTCTATTGGGACGGAGGGAGTATTACACAAAGTGTGCGTGAAAAGTGACGCTAGATTAGTATGTCGTGTCTGAAGTCTCTTTAACGCATCGTTCCGATTACCCAAGCATTGTTAGGTTATATTACGCAAAGTCTGTGTGAAAAGTGACGCTAGATTAGTGTGTCGCGTCCCAAGTCTCTTTAACGCGTCGTTCCGATTATCTAAGCATGGTTAGGTAGTGTCCGTGAAAAGTGACGCTAGATTAGTATGTCGCGTCTCAAGTCTCTTTGTGTCGTTCCGATTACCTATGCATGGTTAGGTTATATTACATGTGTGCGTGAAAACTGTCGCTTGATTAGTATGTCGCGTCTCAAGCCTCTTTAACGCGTCATTTCGATTACCTAAGCATGGCTAGATTATATTACGCAAAGTGTGCGTGAAAAATTACGGTAGATTAGTATGTTACGTCTCAAGTCTCTTAACGCGTCGATCCGATTACCTAAGCACGGTTACGATATATTACGCAAAGAGTGCGTAAAAAGTGACACCAGATTAGTATGGCGCGTTTTAAGTCTCTTTAACGCGTTGTTTTGCTTACCATGCTTATGTCGCGTCACAAGTGTCTCTAACGCGTCGTTCCGATTATCTAAGCTTGGTTAGGTTAGATTAACCAAAGTGTGCGTGAAAAGTGACGCTAGATTAGTATATCGCGTCTCAGGTCTCTTTAACGTTCCGATTATCTAAGCATGGTTAGGTCAAAGTGTGCGTGAGAAGTGACGCTAGATTAGTATGTCACGTGAAAAGTCTCTCTAACACGTGGTTGTGATTTCCTAAGTATGGTTAGGTATGTGTCGTTTTGATTACCATGCTTATGTCGCGTCACAAGTCTCTCTAATGCGCCGTTCCGATACCTAAGCATGGTTAGGTTATATTAGGCTAAATGTGCGTGAAAAATTACAATAGATTAGTATGTCGCGTCATAAGTCTATTTAACGCGTCGTTCCAATTAATTAAGCATGGTTAGGTTATAGTACACAGAGTGTACGTAAAAATTAACGCTAAATTAGTATGTCGCGTCTCAAAGCTCTTAACACGTCGTTCTGATTACCTAAGCATGGTTAGGTTATATTACACAAAGCGTGCGTGAAAAGTAATGCTAGATTAGTATGTCGCATCTCAAGTCTCTTTAATGCGTCGTTTCGATTACGATGCTTATGTCGCATTACAAGTCTCTCTAACACGTCGTTCCGATTACCTAAGCATGATTACGTTATATTACACAAATTGTGCGTGAAAAGTGAAAATAGATTAGTATGTCACTTCTCAAGTCTATTTAACGCGTCGTTCCTATTACCTAAGCATGGTATGGTTATAATACGCAAGGTGTGCGTGAAAAGTGACGCTAGATTAGTATGCCGCGTCCCAAGTCAATTTAAGGCGTCTTTCCGATTACCTAAGCATGGTTAGGTTATATTACACAAAGTGCGAGTACAAAGTGAAGCTAAATTAGTATGGCGCGTCTCAAGTGACTTTAACGCATCATTCCGATTACCTAAGCATGGTTAGGTTATATTACGCAAAGTTTGCGTAAAAAGTGACGCTAGATCAGTATGTCGCGTCACAAGTCTCTCTAACGCGTCGTTCCAATTACCTAAGCATGGTTATATTATATTACGCAAAGTGTGCATGAAAAGTGCGTCTCAAGTCTCTTTAATGTGTCGTTTGAATTACCTAAGCATGGTTAGATTATATTATGCAAAGTGTGCGTGAAATTTGACAGTAGATTAGTATGTCGCGTTTTAAGTCTCTTTAACGCGTTGTTTCAATTACCATGCTCATGTCGCTACACAAGTCTCCTTAACATGTCGTTACGGTTACCAAAGTACGGTCAGGTTGTATTACGCAATGTGTGCGTAAAAAGTGACAGTGGATTAGTATGGCACGTCTCAAGTCTCTTTAACGCGTCGTTTCGATTACCATGCTTATGTCACGTTACAAGTCTCTTTAACACGTTATTCCGATTACCAAAGAATGGTTAGGTTATATTACGCAAAGTGTGCGTGAAAAGTTACAATGGATTAGTATGTCGCGTATCAAGTCTTTATAACGCATCGTTCCGATTACCTAAGCATAGTTAGGTCCGATTACCAAAGCATGGTTAGGTAATATTACGCAATGTGTGCGTAAAAAGTGACGCTAGATTAGTATGGCGCGTCTCAAGTCTCTTTAACGCGTCGTTTCGATTACCATGCTTATGTCACGTTACATGTCTCTTTAACACGTCGTTTCGATTACCAAAGCATGGTTAGGTTATATTACGCAAAGTGTGCGTGAAAAGTGATATTAGTATGTCGTGTCTCAAGTCTATATAACGCTTCGTTCCGATTACCTAAGCATGGTTAGGTTATTTTACGCAGAGTGTGCGTGAAAAGTGACGCTAGATTAGTATGTCGCGCGTCTCAAGTCTCTATAACGCGTCGTTCTGATTACCTAAGCAGACTTTGCTTATAACCTAACCATGTTCAGGTAATCGAAATAGCGAGATAAAGAGACTTGAGATGCGACATACTAATCTAGCGTCACTTTTCACGCAAACTTTGCGTAATGTAACCAAACCATGCTTAGGAAATCGGAACGCCGCGTTGAAGAGCATTGAGTAGCGACATACTAATCTAGCGTCATTTTTCACGCACACTTTGCGTAATATAACCTAACCATGCATAGGTAATCAGAAAGACGCGTTAATGTGACTTGAGACGCGACATACTAATTTAGCGTCACTTTTCACGCACACTTTACGTAATATATTCTAACCATGCTTAGGTAATCGGAATACGCATTAAAGAGACTTGAGACGCGACGTACTAATCTAGCGTCACTTTTCACGCACACCTTGCGTAAAATAACCTAACCATGCCTAGGTAACCGGAACGACGCGTTAAAAAGACTTGAGACACGACAAACTAATCTATTGTCACTTTTGATGTACATTTTGCGTAATATCATCTAACCATGCTTAGGTAATCAGAACGACGCGTTAGAGACACTTGTGACGAAACATAAGCACAGTAATCAAAACGACGCGTTAAAGAGACTCAAAACGTGCCATACTAATCTAGCGTCACTTTTTGCGCACGCTTTGTGTAATATGTCCGAACCATGCTTAAGTAATCGGAACGACGTGTTAAAGAGATTTGCGACGCGACATACTAATCTAGCTGTCACTTTTCAGGCAAAGTTTGCATAATTAAACCTAACCATGATTAGGTAATCGAAACGAGGCGTTAAAGAGACTTGAGACTCGACATACTAACCTAGCAACAGTTTTCACGCACACATTGTGTAATATCACCTAACTATGCTTAGGTAATCAGAACGACACGTTAAAGAGACTTGCGACGCGACATTCTAATCTATTATCACTTTTCACGCATACTTTGTGTAATATATAACCTAACCATGCTTTGGTAATCGGAACGACGTGTTAGAGAGACTTGTAACGTGACATAAGCATGGTAATCGAAACGATGCGTTAAAGAGACTTGAGACGCGTTATACTAATCTAGCGTCACGTTTTACTCACACTTTGCGTAATATAACTTAACAATGCTTAGGTAATCCGTAAACAGGCGTTAAAGAGACTTGTGACGTGACATACTAATCTAGCGACTCTAATAACGCGCACTTGGCGTAATAACATAACCATGCTTTGGTAATCGGAACAACGCGTTAAAGAGACTTGAGATGTGACATACTAATCAAGCGTCACTTTTCACGCACACTTTGCGTAATATAACCTAACCTTAGGTAATAGGAACACGCGTTAAAGGGACTTGAGACGCGACATACTAATCTAGCTTAACTTTTCACGCACACTTTGAGCAATATAATCTAAACATGCTTAGGTAATCGAAACGACACGTTAGAGAGACTTGTGACACGACATACTAATCTAGCGTCACCTTTTCACGCACACTTTGCGTAATATAACTTAACCATGCTTAGGTAATAAGAACGACGCGTTAGAGAGACTTGTGACGCGACATAAGCATGGCAATCGAAACGACGAGTTAACAAGCCTTGAAACGCAACATAAGCATGGCAATCGAAACGACGAGTTAACAAGACTTGAGACGCAACATAAGCATGGCAATCGAAACGACGAGTTAAAAAGACTTGAGACGCGGACGTATTAATATGGCATCACTTTTTACACAGACTTTTCGCCATATGACCTAACCATGCTTAGGTAATCGGAACGACGAGATAAAGAGACTTGAGACGCGACATACTACTAATCTAGCGTCACTTTTCACGCACACTTTGCGCATATAACTAAACCTTGCTTAGGTAATCGGAACGACGCGTTAGAGACACTTGTGACGCAACATAAGAATGGTTATCGAAACGACGCGTTAAAGAGACTTGAGACGCGCCATACTAATCTAGCATCACTTTTTACGTAGACTTCGCGTAATATAACCTAACCATGCTTAGGTAATCGGAACGACGAGTTAAAGAGACTTGAGAAGCGACATACTAATCAAGCATCACCTTTCACGCACACTTTACGTAATATAACTAAACCATGCTTAGGTAATCAAAACGACGAGTTAAAGAGACTTGAGACGCGACATACTAATCCAGCGTTACTTTTCACACACACTACCTAACCATGGCTAGGTAATTGGAACAATAACCTAACAATGTTTAGGTAATTGGGACGACGCGTTAAAGAGACTTCGGAAGCGACATACTAATCTAGCGTCCCTTTTCAAGAACACTTTGCGAACTACAACCTAACCACGCTTAGGTAATCGGAACACGCGTTAAATAGACTTGACACGTGACATACTAATCTAGCGTCACTTTTCACGCACACTTTGCGTAATACAACCTAAACATGCTTAAATAATCGGAATGACGCGTTAAAGAGACTTGAGATGCGACAAACTAATCTAGCTTCACTTTTCACGCACACTCTGCATAATCTAACCTAACCATGCTTAGATAATCAGAAGGACGCGTTAGAAACACTTGTGACGCGACATAAGCATGATAATCAAAACGACGAGTCCAAGAGACTTGAAACGCGCCATACTAATCCAGTGTCACTTTTTACGCACTCTTTGCGTAACGTAACCTAACCATGCTTAAGTAATCAGAACGACGCGTTAAAGAGACATGAAACGCGACATACTAATCTAGCGTAACATTTCACGCACACTTTGCGTAGTGTGACCTAATTATGCTTAGGTAATCGGAACGACGTGTTAAAGAGACTTTGAGACGCGACATAATAACCTTGTGACAGTTTTCACACACACATTGCGTAATATTAACCTAACCATGTATAGGTAATCGGAACGACGAGTTAAAGAGACTTGAGACGCGACATACTAATCTAGCGTCACTTTTCACGCACAATTTGCGTAAAATAACCTAACCATGCTTAGGTAATCGGAACGACGCGTTAAAGTGACTTGAGACGCGACATACTAATCAATTGTCACTTTTCACACACAATTTGCGTAATACAACCTACAAATGCTTAGGTAATTGGAACGACGTGTTTGAGAGACTTGTAACGTGACATAAGCATGGTAATCAAATTATGCGTTAAAGAGACTTGAGACGTGCCATACTAATCTAGCGTCATTTTTTACGCACTCTTAGACGTAATCGTAATTACACGTTAAAGAGACTTGTGACATGACATACTAATCTAGCGACACTTTTAACGCACACTAAAATAACCATGCTTAGGTAATCGGAACGACGCGTTAAATAGACCCGAGACACGAAATACTAATTGATTGTCACTTTTCACGCACACTTTGCATAATATAACCAAACAATGCTTAGGTAATCGGAACGACGCGTTAAAGAGACTTGAGACGCAAAATGCTAATTGATTGTCAGTTTTCACGCACACTTTGCGTAATATAACCAAACCATGCTTATGTAATCAGAACGACGCGTTAGAGACACTTGAGACGCGATGAAACGCGCCATACTTCTAGCGTCACTTTTTACGCACGCTTTGCGTAATATAACTTAGCCATGCTTAGGTAATCGGAACGGCGCGTTAAAGAGACTTGAGACGCGCGTACTAATCTGGCCGTCATTTTTCACGCACACTTTGCATAATACAACCTAACCATGATTAGGTAATCGGAACGACATGTTCAAGAGACTTGCGACGCGACATACTAATCTATTATCACTTTTCACGCAAACTATGTGTAATATAACCTAACCATGCTTAGGAAATCGGAACGATGTGTTAGAGAGACTTGTAAAGTGAAACGATGCGCTAAAAAGACTTGAGACGCGCCACACTGATCTAGCGTCACTTTCTACGCACACTGCGTAATATAACTTAAGCATGCTTAGGTAATCGTAACAACGCGTTAAAGAGACTTGTGAAGCAACATACTAATCTAGCGACACTTTTAACGTGTACTTGGCGTAATATAACATAACCATGCTTTGGTAATCGGAACGACGCGTTAAAGAGACTTGAGATGCAACATACTACTATTGTCACTTTTCACGCACACTTTGTGTAATATAACCTAACCATTCTTAGGTAATCGGAACGACGCATTAAAGAGACTTGAGACGTGACATACTAATCAAGCGTCACTTTTCACGCACGCTTTGCATAATATAGCCAAACCATACTTAGGTAATCGGAACGACGCGTTAGAGAGACTGGAGACGCGACTAATCAAAACGACGCGTTAAAGAGACTTGAGGCACGCCATACTAATTTAGCGTCATGTTTTATGCAGACTTTGCGTAATATAACCTAACCATGCTTAGGTAATTGGAACGACACATTAAAGAGACTTGAGACGCGACATACTAATTTAGCGTCACTTTTCAAGCACATTTTGCGTAATATAGCCTAATATGATGCTTAGGTAATAGGAACGATGCGTTAGAGAGACTTGTGACGCGACATACTAATCTAGCGTCACTTTTCACGCACGCTTTGCGTAATATAACGTAACCATGCTTAGGTAATCGGAACACGCGTTAAAGAGACTTGTGACGCGACATAAGAATGCTAATCGAAACGACGCGTTAAAGAGGCTTGAGACGTGCCATACTAATCCAGCGTCACATTTTACACAGACTTTGCATACTATAACCTAACCATGCTTAGGTAATCGGAACGACGAGTTAAAGAGACTTGAGACGCGACATACTAATCTAGCGTCACTTTTCACGCACACTTTGCGTAATATAACTAAACCATGCTTAGGTAATCTTAACGATGAGTTAAATGGTCTTGAGACGGGACATACTAATCTAGCGTGACTTTTCACGCACACTACCTAATCATGCTTAGATAATCGGAACGGCGCGTTAAAGGGATTTGAGATGCGACACACTAATCTAGCGTCACTTTCCACGCACACTCTGCGTAATATAACCTAACCATACTATTGTCACTTTTCGACGAGGCTATGAATGAAGAAGAAAAGAAGAGAAAGGTTTTCAGAGAGTAGAAAAGAATTACCTAAGGTTTGCTCTTAAACCCCTTTATATAGTTGAGGTTTAGGAGCAAACCTTGCCTTGCTGGCAGGCTGTCCTTCGTGTGGTCCCTTAAATCGGTTATGCCTACGTGGAGAATATCCCCCGTATGGGGCGCAGTTTGTTAGGTGTGTCAGGTGGAGGGAACATTCCTCACGCACCTGTCAGAGGATCTTCTGTGGTCCCTAAATCTGGTACACGTGAGTGTGCTCGTTAGCTAGATCTCGGAGCTCGAATAAAGCTTAGAGCACGGACTGTCTGAACTGAACTCCCATGCCTCTAGGTCCAGAGCTTGAGTGTATCTCGAAGCTCGGGTTGTCTATGCCGGGCTTTCCTGTCTTCAGTCAGGAAGCTCGGGCAGGATCTTTGATCCTACTTTGCCAAAAGCACGCGTCTCGGATGATGCTTGTTCATCGATCCGGTGACCTCCCAGGTCGCGTGGTCTATGATCTAGGAGATGGTCGGATGTCGACACTAGTTGGTAAAATGCTTGACTTAGCGATGGTCGTTCTTGGAGAGGTTGCTTCGCCCCTACTAAATGTACAACGTTATCAATAACCTAACCATGTTTATGTAATTGGAACGACACATTAAAGAGCCTTTAGCCACGACATACTAATCTAGCTTAACTTTTCACGCCCACCTTGCGTAATATAACCTAATCATGCTTAGGTAATCGGAACGACGCGTTAAAGAGATTTGAGAAGCGACATACTAATCTAGCGTCACTTTTCACACACTTTTTGTGTAATAACCTAGGGCCAATTCCATAATAAGTCGCAATCTGTATATAAAATTTCATTTTGATCACGACCTATAAAAGTTTCCATATAAAACCATGACCTTTCATTGTTTTTCAAATATATCATTTCAGTGTGTTTTTGTTGACTAAATTCTCTACTAAACTATTAATGAAAGACCAAATTATAAATAGACACTAAATATTATTATCTCAGTTAGAGTATGTAGGATTAGTAAATTCAAGTTAAAAAAAAATAAAACCGAATTTTACTTTATCGATACATTTGAAACAAAATTAAAGGTCGTGTCTTTAATGCCAACTTTTAAAAGTCGAGATTAAAATGAAATTTCGTGTAAAGTCATGATTTTTTATGGAACCCTATAACCTAGCCGTTTTTAGGTAATCGGAACGACGCATTAAAGAGACTTGAGAAGCGACATACTAATCTATTGTTACTTTTCACACACACTTTGCGTAATATAACCTAACCATGCTTAGGTAATCAGAACGACGCGTTAGAGAGACTTGTGACGCGACATAAGCATGGTAATCGAAACGACACGTTAAAGAGACTTGTGACGCACTTTTCACCCCAACTTTGCATAATATAACCTAACCATACTTAGGTAATCGGAACAACGCATTGAAGTGCCTTGAGACGCGACATTCTAGCATGAATTTTTACGCACACTTTGCGTAATATAACCTAACCATGCTTAGGTAATCGGAACAACGCGTTAAAGAAACTTGAAACTGGACATACTAATCTAGCGTCACTTTTTACGCACACTTTGCGTAATATTACCTAACCATGCTTAGGTAATCGGAACGACGCGTTAGAGAGACTTGTGACGCGACATAAGAATGGTAATCGAACAACGTTAAAGAGACTTGAGACGCGCCATACTAATCTAGCGTCACTTTTTACGCACACTTTGCGTAATATAACCTAACAATTCTTAGGTAATCGGAACGACGCGTTTAAGAGACTTAAGACGCGACATACTAATCTAGCGTCACTTTTCACGCAAACTTTGCGTAATATAACCTAAGCATGCTTAAGTAATCGAAACAACGCGTTAAAGAGACGCGACATACTAATCTAGCATCACGTTTTACGCACACTTTGCGTAAAATAACCTAACCATGCTTAGGTAATCGGAACGACGCGTTAAATAGACTTCATATGCGACATACTAATCTATTGTCACTTTTCACGCACACTTTTTGTAATATTACCCGAAACATGCTTAGATAATCGAAAAGACGCGTTAAAGAGACTTGAGAAGCGACATACTAATCTATTGTTACTTTTCACACACATTTTGCGTACTATAACTTAACCATGCTTAGGTAATTGGAACGACGCGTTAGAGAGACTTGTGACGCGACATAAGCATGGTAATCGAAACAATGCGTTAAAGAGACTTTAGACGCGACATACTAATCTAGCGTCACTTTTCACGCAAACTTTGCATAATATAACCTAACAGCGCTTAGGTAATCGAAACGATGCATTAAAGAGCTTTGAGACGCCACATACTAATCTAGCGTCACCTTTCACGCACACCTTCCATAATATTAGACTTGAGACGCGACATACCAATCTATGACAATTTTTCACGCACACTTTGCGTAATATAACATAACCATGCTTAGGTAATTGGAACAACGCGTTAGAAAGACTTGTGACTCGACATAAACATGGTAATCTAAACGACTCATTAAAAAGACTTGAGACACGCAATTTTAATCTAGCATTACTATTTTTACGCACATTTTGCATAATATAACATAATCATTCTTAGGAAATCGGAACGACGCGTTGGAGAGACTTAAGACGCGACATAATAATCTTGTGTCATTTTTTATGCACACTTTGCGTAATACAACCTAACCATGCTTAGGAAATCGGAACGACGCATTAGAGGGACTTGTGACGCGACATACTAATCAAACGTCACTTTTCACGCACACTTTCCGTAACATAACCTAACCATGCTTAGGTACGCGGAACGACGCGTTAAAGGGAATTATGACGCGAGATAAGCATGGTAATCGAAACGACGCGTTAAAGAGACTTGAGACGAAACATATTATTCTAGCGTCACTTTTTACGCACACTTTGCATAATATAACATAACCATGCTTAGGTAATCAGAACGACGCATTAAAGAGACTCTAGATGCGACATACTAATCTAGCGTCACTTGTTACACACACTTTGCATAATATAACCTAATCATGCTTAGGTAATCGGAACGACGTATTAAAGAGACTTGAGACGCGACATACTAACCTAGCGTGACTTTTTACGCACACTTCGCGTAATATAACCTAACCATGCTTAGGTAATCGGAACGACACGTTAAAGAGACTTGAAACTGGACATACTAATCTAACGTCACTTTTCACGCACGCCTTGCGTAATATAACCTAACCATGCTTAGGTAATCGGCACGACTAGTTAGATATATAGACTGGATACGCGACATACTAATCTATTGTCATTGTTAACGCACACTTTGCGTAATATAACCTAACGATTATTAGGTAATCAGAACGACGCGTTAAAAAGACTTGAGACGCGTCAAACCATCCTATTTTTATATTTCACACACACTTTGCGTACGTACTATAACCTAACCATGTTTAGGTAACAAGAATGACGCGTTAAATACTTGTGATGCGACATAAGCATGATAATCGAAACGACGCATTAAAGAGCCTTGAGACACGACATACTAATCTAGCGTCAGTTTTCACGCAAACTTTGCATAATATAACCTAACCATGCTTAGGTAATCGGAACGACGCATTAAAGAGACTTGAGATGCACATACTAATCTAGCGTCACTTTTCACAAAAACTTTGCATAATATAACCTAACCATGCTTAGGTAATCGCAACGGCGCATTAAAGAGACTTGAGACACGACATACTAATGTAGCGTCACTTTTCACGCAAACTTTGCATAATATAACCTATCCATGCTTACGTAATCGCAACGACCTATTAAAGAGCCTTGAGAATACTAATCTAGCGTTACTTTTCTCGCACACTTTGTGTAATATAACTAAACCATTCAGTGGTAATCGGAACAACGCGATAAAGAAACTTGAGACGCGAAATACTAATCTAGCGTCACTTTTCACGCACTCTTTGCGTAATATAACCTAACTATAAGTGTAATCGGAACGACGCGTTAAATAGACTTGAGATGCGACATACTAATTTAATGTCATTTTTCACGCACACTTTGCGTAATATAACCCAACCATGATTAGCTAATCGGAATAACGCTTTAGAGAGACTTGTGACGCGACATAAGTACGGTAATCGAAACGACGCGTTAAAGAGACTTCAGACGCGGCATACTAATCTAGCGTCACTCTTTACACCAACTTTGCGTAATATAACCTAACCATGCTTAGGTAATCAGAACGACGCGTTAATGAGACTTCTGACGCACCATACTTATCTAGCGTCACTTTTCACGCCACTTTGATATAACCTAACCATGCTTAGGTAATCGGAATGACGCGTTAAACGGACTTGAGACGTGACATACTAATCTAGCGTCACTTTTCGAGCATGCTTTGCGTAATATAACCTAACCATGCTTTGGTAATCGGAACGACGCGTTAAATAGAATTTATATGCGACATACTAATCATTAGTCACTTTTCACGCACACTTTGCGTAATATAACCTAACCATGCTTAAGGTAATCGGAACGACGCGTTAAAGAGACTTGAGGCGCAACATATTAATCAATTGTTACTTTTCACGCACACTTAACCTAACCATGCTTAGGCAATCGGAACGACGCGTTAGAGAGACTTGTGACGTGACATAAGCATGGCAATCGAAACGACGCGTTAAAGAGACTTGAGACGCGACATACTAATCTACCGTCATTTTTTGCACAAACTTTGCATAATATAACCATTCTTAGGTAATTGGAACGACGCATTAAAGAGCCTTAAGACGTGACATACTAATCTAGCGTCACTTTTCACGCACACCTTGCGTAAAATTACATAACAATGCTTAGGTAATCGGAACGACGCATTAAAGAGACTTGAGACGGGACATACTAATCTAGCGTTACTTTTCTTGCACATTTTGCGTAAAATAACCTAACCATTCTTGGGTAATCGGAACGACGCGTTAAAGAGACTTTAGACGCGACATACTAATCTAGCGTCATGTTTCACGCACTCTTTGCGTAATACAACCTAACCATTCTTAGGTCATCGGAACAATGCGTTAAAGAGAGTTGAGACACGACATACTAATCCAGCGTCACTTTCTATGCACACTTTGCGTAATATAATCTAACCATGCTTATGTAATCAGAACGACGCGTTAAAGAAACTTGTGACGCGACATTCTAATATAACCTAACCATGTTTATGTAATCGGAAAAACGTGTTAAAGAGAAATGAGTCGCGACATACTAATCTAGCGTCACTTTTCACGCACACTTTGCATAATATAACCTGGTTGCTTAGGTAATCGGAACGACGCGTTAAATAGACTTGATACGCGGCATACTAATCTATTGTCACATTTCACGCACACTTTGCGTAATATAACTTAAACATGCTTAGGTAAACGGAACGACGCGTTAAAGAGATTTGAGATGCGACATACTAATCTATTGTTACTTTTTACGCACACTTTGCGTACTATAACCTAACCATGCTTAGGTAATAAGTATGGTAATCGAAGCGACGCGTTAAAGAGACTTGAGAGGTGACATACTAATCTAGCGTCACTTTTTACGCAAACTTTGCATAAAATAACTTAACCATGCTTATAAACGGCGCATTAAAGAGCCTTTATACGCGGCATATAATCTAGCGTCACTTTTTATCCACACCTTGCGTAATATAACCTAACCATACTTAGGTAATTGGAACGACGCATTAAAGAGACAGATTAGTGTTACTTTTGTCGCACACTCGCAATATAGCCTAACCATTCTTGGGTAATCGGAACGACGCGTTGAAGAGACTTGAGACGCGACATACTAATCCTGCGTCACTTTTCACGCACTCTTTGCGTAATATAACCTTACAACACCTAGGTAATCGGAACGACGCGTTAAAGAGACTTGTGACGCGATATAGTAATATAGAGTCACTTTTCACGCACACTTTGCGTTATATAACCTAACCATGCATTGGTAATCGGAACAGAGCGTTAAAGAGACTTGTGACGCGACATAATAATCTAGCGTCACATTTAACGCACACTTTGCGTAATATAACCTGCGTTAAAGAGACTTGTGACACAACATACTTATATAGCGTCACTTTTCAGGCACAGTTTCCGTAATATAACCTAACCACGCATAGGTAATCGGAACGACGCGTTCAAGAGACTTGAGACGCGACATACCACTAATCTAACATCACTTTTCATGCTCACTTTGCGTAATATAACCTAAGCACGCTTATGTAATGGGAACGGCGCGTTAAAGAGACTTGTGACGCAACATACTACTAATCTAGCGTCACTTTAACGCAGACTTTGAGTTATATAACCTAACCATGCCTTGGTAATCGGAACGACTCGTTAAATAGACTTGTGACGCGACATAGTAATCTAGAGTCACTTTTCACGCACACTGCATAATATAGCCTAACTATGCATAGGGAATCAGAACAGCGCGTTGAAGCGACTTGTGACGCGACATACTAATCTACCGTCACTTTTAAGGCACACTTAGCGTAATATAACCGAACCATGCCTAGGTAATCGGAATGACGCAATAAAGAGACTTGTGACGCGACATACTAATCTAGCGTCACTTTTCACGCACACTTTGCGTAATATAACCAAACCATGCTTAGGTAATCGAAATAACGCTTTAAAGAGACTTGAGACGAAACATATTAATCTAGCGCCACTTTTTACGCACACTTTGCGTAATATAACCTAACCATAAGGGTAATCGGAATGACGCATTAAAGACACTTGACATTGGACATACTAATCGAGCGTCACTTTTCACTCACATTAAGCGTAATATAACATAACCATGCTTAGGTAATTGGAACGGCACATTAAAAAGACTTTAGACACGACATACTAATCTATTGATCCTTTTCACGCACACTTTGCGTACAATAACCTAACCATGCTTAAGTAATCGGAACGACGCATTAAAGAGCCTTAAGACGCGACATACTAGTATATTTTTACTTTTCACGCACACTTTGCGTAATATAACCTAACCATGCTTATGTAATCGGAACGACGCGTTAAAGAGACTTGAGATGCGACATACTAATCAATTGATCCTTTTCACGCATACTTTGCGTACTATAATATAACCATGCTTAGGTAATACGCTTTAGGGAGACTTTTGACGCGACATAAGCATGGTAATCGAAATG
Source organism: Mercurialis annua (assembly GCF_937616625.2). Taxonomy (NCBI): domain Eukaryota; kingdom Viridiplantae; phylum Streptophyta; class Magnoliopsida; order Malpighiales; family Euphorbiaceae; genus Mercurialis; species Mercurialis annua. Next base: position 21,818,497 of record NC_065577.1, on the reverse strand, counting down.
ACGCGTTACAGAGACTTGAGACGCGATATACCCATACTTAGGTAATCGAAACGACGCAATAAAGAGCCTTGAGACGCGACATACTAATCTAGCGTCACTTTTCACGCACACCTTGCGTAATATAAATCATACTTAGGTAATAGGAACGACGCGTGAAATAGACGTGAGACGCGACATATTAATTCTGTTGTCATTTTTCACGCAACGTTTGCATAATATAACCTAACCAAGCTTAGGTAATCGGAACGACGCGTTAAAGATACTTTAGACGCAACATACTAATCTATTGTCACTTTTCATACACACTTTGCGTATTATAACCTAACTATGCTTAGGTAATCGGAACGACGTGTTAAAGAGACTTGAGACGCAAAATACTAATCGAGCGTCACTTTTCACGAACGCTTTGCGTAATATAGCCTAACCATGGTTAGGTAATCTGAGCAACGCGATAAAGGGAATTGAAACGCGACATACATTATGTCACTTTTAACGCACACTTTGCGTAATATAACATAACCATGCTTAAGTAATCGAAATGAAGCGTTAAAGAGACTTGAGACGTGACATACTACTAATCTATTGTTACTTTTCATGCACACTTTGTGTACTATAACCTAACCATGCTTAGGTAGTCGGAACGACGCGTTAGAGAGGCTTGTGATGCGACATATGCATGGTAATTGAAATGACTCGTTAAAAGAGACTTGAGACGCGACATACTAATCTACTGTCACTTTTCACGCCAACTTTGCATAATATAACCTAACCATGCTTAGGTAATCGGAACGACGCATTAAAGAGCCATGAGACGCGACATACTAATCTTGTGTCACATTTCACGCACACCTTGGGTAATATAACCTAACCATGGTTAGGTAATCGGAACGACGCGTTTAAGAGACTTGAGATGGGACATACTAATCTAGCGTTACTTTTAACTTTACGTAAACCTAACAATTCTTGGGTAATCGGAACGACGCGTTAAAGAGACTTGAGACTTAACATACTAATCTAGTGTCATTTTTTACGCACTCTTTGCGTAATATAAGTAACCATGCTTAGGTAATCGGAACAGCGCGTTTAAAGAGTTTTGAGACGCGATATACTAATCTAGCGTCACTTTTCACGGACACTTTGCGTAATATAACCTTAGCATGCTTAGGAAATTGGAACGACGCGTTAGATAGACTTATGACGCGACATACTAATCTATTGTCATTTTTCACACATACTTTGCGTAATAATATAACCTAACCATACTGAAGTAATTGGAACAATGCGTTAAATAGACTTGAGACGCGACATACAATCTATTGTCATTTTTCACGCACACTTTGCGTAATATAACCTAACCTGGCTAGCGTTAATGTGTCGTTCCGATTACCTAAGCATGATTAGGTTATATTATGCAAAGTGTGCGGGTAAAGTGAAGATAGATTTGTATGTCGCGTCTCAAGTCTCTTTAACACGTCATTCTGATTACCTAAGCATGGTTAGTTTATATTACGCAAGGTGTGCGTGAAAGTGACGCTAGATTAGTATGTTGCGTCTCAAGGCTCTTTAATGCGTCGTTCTGAGTACCTAAGCATGGTTATGTTATATTACGCAACGTGTGCTTGAAAAGTGACGCTAGATTAGTAAGTTGTGCCTCAAGTATCTTTAATGCGTCGTTTTGTCGCGTCACAAGTCTCTCTAACGCGTCGTTCCGATTACCTAAACATGGTTAGGTTATATTACACAAAGTGTACGTGAAAAGTAATAATAAATTCGTAAGTCGTGTCTCAAGTATATTTAACGCGTCGTTAGGTTATATTACGAAAAGTGAGTGTGATAAGTGACGCTAGCTTAGTATGTCGCGTCTCATTTCTCTTTAACGCGTTGTTCCTATTAACTAATTATGGTTAGGTTATATTACAAAAAGTTTGCATGAAAAGTGACACTAGATTAGTATGTCGCGTCTCAAGTCTCTTTAACGCGTCAATTCGATTACCATGATTATCTCGCATCGCAAGTCTCTTAAATTTGTCGTTCCGATTACCTAATCATGGTTAGTTTACTTTTTCGCAAAGTGTGTGTGAAAAGTGACGCTAGATTAGTTAGTCGCGTCTCAAGTCTCTCTAACGCGTCGGTCCTATTTCCTAAGAATGGTCTGGTTATATTACGCAAAGTGTACGTGAAAAGTGACGCTAGCTTAGTACGTCGCGTCTCAAGTCTCTCTAATGCGTCGTTCCGATTTCTAAGCATGGTAAGGTTATATTACGCAAAGTGTGAGAAATAAGTTACGCTAGATTAGTATTACGCATCTCAAGTCTCTGTAACGCGTCGTTTCGATTACCATGCCTATGTCGCGTCACAAGTCTCTCTAAGCCGTCGTTACGATTACCTATGCATGGTTAGGTTATATTACGCAACGTGTGCGTGAAAAATGACAATAGATTAGTATGTTGCGTCTCAAATTTATTGAACGCGTCGTTCCGACTACCTAAGCATGCTTAGGTTATATTACGCAAAGTGTGCGTGAAAAATGACAATCGATTAGTATGTGGCGTATCAAGTCTATTCAACGCGTCGTTCCGATTACCTAAGCATGGTTAGGTTATATTACGCAAAGTGTGCGTTAAACGTGACGCTAGATTAGTATGTCGCGTTTCAAGTGTCTTTAACGCGCCGTTTCGATTACCATGCTTAAGTTGCGTCACAAGTCTCTCTAATGAGTCGTTTCGAATACCTAAGCATGGTTAGGTTATATTACGCAAAGTGTGCGTGAAAAGTGACGCTAAATTAGCATGTCGCGTCTCAAGTCTCATTAGCGCGTCGTTCGGATTACCTAAGCATGGTTAGCTTATATTACGCAAGGTGTGCGTGAAAGTGACGCTAAATTAGCATGTCGCGTCTCAAGGCTCGTTAACGCGTCGTTCCGATTACCTAAGCATAATTAGGTTATATTACGGAAAGTGTGCGTGAAAAGTGAAGCTAGATTAGTATGTCGCGTCTCAAGTCTCTTTAACGCGTCGTTCTGATTACCTAAGCATGGTTAGGTTATATTACGCAAGGTGTGCGTGAAAGTGACGCTAGATTAGAATGTCGCGTCGCAAGGCTCTTTAACGCGTCGTTCTGAGTACCTAAGCATGGTTAGGTTATATTACGCAACGTGTGCTTGAAAAGTGACGCTAGATTAGTAAGTCGTGTCTCAAGTATCTTTAATGAATCGTTTCGATTACCATGCTTATGTCGCGTCACAAGTCACTCTAACGCGTCGTTTCGATTACCTAAGCATGGTTAGGTTATATTACTCAACGTGTGCTTGAAAAGTGACGCTAGATTAATAAGTCGTGTCTCAAGTATCTTTAATGCGTCGTTTCGATTACCATACTTATGTCGCGTCAAAAGACTCTCTAACGCGTCGTTCCGATTACCTAAGCATGGTTAGATTATGTTACACAAAGTGTGCGTGAAAAGTAACAATAAATTAGTAAGTCATGTCTCAAGTATATTTAATGCGTCGTTGCAATTACTTTAACCATGGTTAGGTTATATTACGCAAAGTGAGCGTGAAAAGTGACGCTAGCTTAGTATGTCGCGTCTCAGTGCTCTTTAACGCGTTGTTCTTATTAACTAATTATGGTTAGGTTATATTACGAAAAGTGTGCATGAAAATTGACACTAGATTAGTATGTCGTGTCTCAAGTCTCTTCAACGGGTCGTTTCGATTACCATGCTTATCTCGCGTCACAAGTCACTTTAACGTGTCGTTCAGATTACCTAAGTATGGTTAAGTTATATTACGCAAAGTTTCATGAAAACTGACGGAAGATTAGTATGTCGCGTCTCAAGTCTCTCTAACACGTCGCTCCTATTTCCTAAGAATGGTTTGGTTATATTACGCAAAGTGTGCATGAAAAGTGACGCTAGCTTAGTACGTCGCGTCTCAAGTGTCTCTCCAATGCGTTGTTCCGATTTTTGAGCATGGTAAGGTTAAATTACGCAAAGTGTGCGAAATAAGTTACGCTAGATTAGTAATACGCATCTTAAGTCTCTGTAACGCGTCGTTTCGATTACCATGCCTATGTCGCGTCACAAGTCTCACTAACGAGTCGTTACGATTACCTAAGCATCGTTTGCGTGAAATATGACAATAGATTAGTATGTTACGTCTCAAATCTATTTAACGCGTCATTCCGACTACCTAAGAATGCTTAGGTTATATTACGCAAAGTGTGCGTGAAAATGACAATAGATTAGTATGTGGCGTATCAAGTCTATTCAATGCGTCGTTTCGATTACCTAAGCATGGTTAGATTATATTACGCAAACTGTGCGTTAAACGTGACGCTAGATTAGTTTGTCGCGTTTCAAGTGTCTTTAACGCGTCGTTTCGATTACCATGCTTAAGTCGCGTCACAAGTCTCTCTAACGCGTCGTTTCAAATACATAAGCATGGTTAGGTTATATTACGCAAAGTGTGTATGAAAAGTAACAATAGATTAGTATGTCGCATCTAAAGTCTCATTAACGAGTCGTCCTGATTACCTAATCGTGGTTAGGTTATATTACGGAAAGAGTACGTGAAAAATGACGCTAGACTAGTATGTCGCATCTCAAGTCTCTTTAACGCGTCGTCCCGATTACCTAAGAATGGCTAGGTTATTACGCAAAGTGTGCGTGAAAAGTGACGCTAGATTAGCATGTCGCGTGAAAAATGACTCTAATGCGTCGTTCCGATTTCTAAGCATGGGGTTATATTACCCAAAGTGTGCAAAATAAGTTAGGCCAGATTAGTATTACGCATCTCAAGTCTCTGTAACGCGTCGTTTCACCATGCCTATGTCGCGTCACAAGTCTCTCTAACGCGTCGTTCCGATTATCTAAGCATGGTTAGGTTATATTACGCAACGTGTGCGTGAAAAATGACAATAGATTAGTATGTTGCGTCTCAAATCTATTTAACTCGTCTTTCCAACTATCTAAGCATGGTTAGGTTATATTAGGCAAAGTGTGCTTAAAAAATGACAATAGATATTAGTATGAGTCTAAAGTCACTTTAACGAGTCGTTACGATTACCGCATGGTCAGGTTATATTACGCACAGAGTGCTTGAAAAGTGACGCTAGATTAGTATGTCGCATCTCAAGTCTCTTGAACACGTTTTTTCGATTACCGAATGGTTAGGTTATATTACGCAAAGTGTGCTTTTTTCAGTGACGCTAGATTAGTATGTCTCGTCTGAAGTCTCTTTAACGCGTCGTCTGGATTACCTAAGCATAGTTAGGTTATATTACGCGACGTGTGCGTGGAAAGTGACGCTAGATTAGCATGTCGCGTCTCAAGTCTCTTTAACACGTCGTTCCTATTACCAAAGTATGGTTAGGTTATATTACACAAGGTGTGCATGAAAAGTGACGCTAGATTAGCATGTCGTGTCTCAAGGCTCTTTAACGCATCGTTCCGATTACCTAAGCATGGTTATATTATATTACGCAAAGTGTGCTTGAAAAGTGACGCTAGATTAGTATGTCGCGTCTCAAGTCTCTTTAACGCGTCGTTCTGAATACCTAAGCATAGTTAGGTTATAATACGCGAGGTGTGCGTGAAAAGTGACGCTAGGTTAGTATGTCGTGTCTCAAGTCTCTTTAACGCGTCGTTTCGATTACCATGCTTATATGGCATCACAAGTCTCTCTAACGCGTCGTTCCGATTTCCTAAGCATGGTTAGGTTATATTACACAAGGTGTGCATGAAAAGTGACGCTAGATTAGCATGTCGTGTCTCAAGGCTCTTTAACGCATCGTTCCGATTACCTAAGCATGGTTATATTATATTACGCAAAGTGTGCTTGAAAAGTGACGCTAGATTAGTATGTCGCGTCTCAAGTCTCTTTAACGCGTCGTTCTGAATACCTAAGCATAGTTAGGTTATAATACGCGAGGTGTGCGTGAAAAGTGACGCTAGGTTAGTATGCCGTGTCTCAAGTCTCTTTAACGCGTCGTTTCGATTACCATGCTTATATGGCATCACAAGTCTCTCTAACGCGTCGTTCCGATTTCCTAAGCATGGTTAGGTTATATTACACAAAGTGTGCGTGAAAAGAAACAATAAATTAGTATGTCGTGTCTCAAATATATTTAACGCGTCGTTCCGATTACTTAAGCATGGTTAGGTTATATTACGGAAAGTGTGCGTGAAAAGTGACGCTAGAATATCATGTCGCGTCTCAATTTTCTTTAACACGTTGTTCCGATTAACTAAGCATGGTTGGGTTATATTACAAAAAGTGTGAGTGAAATGTGACGCTAGATTAATATGTCGCGTCTCAAGTCTCTTTAACGCGTCGTTTCGATTACCATGCTTTATCTCGGGTCACAAGTCTCATTAACGCGTCGTTCTGATTACCTAAGTATGGTTAGGTTATATTACACAAAGTGTGCGCGAAAAGTGACGCTAGATTAGTACGTCGCGTCTCAAGTTTCTCTAACGCGTCGTTCTGATTTCTAAGCATGGTTAGCAAAGTGTACAAAAAACAGTGACGCTAGATTAGTATTACGTGTCTCAAATCTCTGTAGCGCGTCGTTTTTGATTACCATGCCTATGTCGCGTCACAAGTCTCTCTAGCGCGTCGTTCCGATTACCTATGCATGGTGAGGTTATATTACGCAATGAGTGCGTGAAAAATGACAATTGAAAAGTAGGTCGCGTCTCAAGTCTATTTAACGCGTCGTTCCGATTACCTAAGCATGGTTAGGTTATATTACGCAAAGTGTGCGTGAAAAGTGATGCTAGATTAGTACGTCGCATCTCAAGTCTCTCTAATGCGTCGTTCCGATTTCTAAGCATGGTTAGGCTATATTACGCAAAGTGTGCAAAACAAGTGACGCTAGATTAGTATTACGCGTCTCAAATCTTTGTAACGTGTCGTTTTGGATTACCATGCGTCACAAGTCTCTCTAACGCGTTGTTTCAATTACCTACGCATGGTTAGGTTATATTACGCAACATGTGCATGAAAAGTGACGTTAGATTAGTATGTCGCGTCGCAAGTCTCTCTAATGCGTCGTTCCGATTGCCTAAGCATGGTTAGATTATATTACGCAGAGAGTGCGTAAAAAGTGACGCTAGATTAGTATGTCACGTCTCAAGTCTCTTTAATGCGTCGCTCTTACTATCTAAGCATGGTTAGGTTATCCTACGCAAAGTGTGCGTGAAAAGTTACAATAGATTAGTAAGTTGCGTCTCAAGTCTCTTTAATGCGTCGTATCAATTACCAAGCTTCACTCGCGTCACAAGTCTATCTAACGTGTCGTTCCGATTACCTAAGTATGGTTAGGTTATATTACGCAAAGTGTGCGGTAAAAGTGAAAATAGATTAGTATGTCGCGTATCAAGTCTCTTTAACACATCGTTTCGATTACCAAAGCATGGTAAGGTTATATTACTCAAAGAGTGAATGAATAGTGACGGTAGATCAGTATGTCGTGTCTCAAGTCTCTTTTACGCGTCGTTCCGATTAGTGAAGCATCATAAGGTTATATTATGCAAAGTGTGGGTAAAAACTGACGCTAAAATAATATTGCGCGTCTTAAGTATTTTTAACGTGTCATTCCGATTACCTAAGCATGGTTAGGTTATATTACGCAAAGTGTGCATAAAAAGGGACGCTACATTAGTATGTTTTCCGTCTCAAGTATCTTTAACGCGTTGTTCCGAATACCTAAGCATGGTTAGGTTGCATTACGGAAAGTGTGCTCGAAAAGTGACATTTCATTAGTATGGCGCGTCTCAAGTCTCTTTAATGTGTCGTTCCGATTACCAAAGATAGGTTATGTTATATTATGCAAATTGTGCGTGAAAAGTGACGCTAGACTAGTATGTCACGTCTTAAGTCTCTTAACGCGTTGTTCCGATTACCTAAGCATTGTTAGGTTATTTTATGCAAAGTGTGTGTGAAAAGTTACGATGGATTAGTATGTCGCCTCTCAAGTCTCTTTAATGCGTCGTTCGATTATCTAAGCATGGTTAGGTTATTTTACGCAAAGTGTGCGTGAAAAGTGACGCTCGATTAGTATGTCATGTCTCAAATCTCTTTAACGCGTGTTCCGGTTACCTAAGCATGGTTAAAAGTGACGCTAGATTAGTATGTCGCGTCTGAAGTCTCTTTAACGCGTCGTTCCGATTACCTAAGCATGGTTCGTTTATACTACGCAAAGTGTGCGTGAAAAGTGACGCTAGATTAGTATGTCACGTCTCAAGTCTCCTTAACTCGTTGTTCCGATTACCTATGCATGGTTACGCTAGATTAGTATGGCGCGTCTCTTTAAAGCGTCGTTCGATTACCATGCCTATGTCGTGTTACAAGTCTCTTTAACGCGTGTTCCGATAACCTAAGCATGGTTAGGTTATATTACGCAAATTGTGCGTGAAAAGTGATGTTAGATTAGGATGTCGCCTCACAAGTCTCTCTAACGCGTAGTTCCGATTACCTAAGCATCATTAAGCTATATTACGCAAAGTGTGCGTGAAAAGTGACGCTAAATTAGTATGTCGCGTCTCAAGTCTCTTTAATGTGTCATTCCAATTACCTAAGCATGGTTAGGTTGTATTACGCAAAGTCTGTGTTAAAAGTGACGCTAGATTTATTACCATGCTTATGTCGCGTCACAAGTCTCTCTAACGCATCGTTCTGATTACCTAAGCATGGCTGAGTTATATTATGAAATGTGTGCTTGAAAAGTGACACTAGATTAATATGTCGCATGACAAGTCTCTCTAACGCGTCACCTAACCATCATTAAGCTATATTACGCAAAGTGTGCGTGAAAAGTGAAGCTAAATTAGTATGTCGCGTCTCAAGTCTATGTAACGCGTTGTTTTGATTACCATGCTTATGTCGCGTCTCAAATCTCTCTAACGCGTCGTTCCGATTACATAAGTATGGTTCGGTTATATTACGCTAAGTGTGCGTGAAAAGTGACGCTAGATAAGTATGTCGCGTCTCAAGTCTCTTTAATGCGTCATTCCGATTACCTAAGCATGGTTAGGTTATATTACGCAAAGTCTGCATAAAACGGGATGCTAGATTAGTATGGCAGGCCTCAAGTCTCTTTAACGCGTCGTTTGGATTACCATGCTTATGGCGCGTCTCAAGTCTCTTTAACGCGTCGTTTCGATTACCATGCTTATGTCGTGTCACAAGTCTCTCTAACGCGTCGTTCCGGTTACCAAATCATGGTTATGTTATATTATGCCAAGTGCGCGCTAAAAGTGTCGCAAGATTAGTATGTCGCGTCACAATTCTCTTAAACGCGTTGTTACGATTGCCTAAGCTTGCTTAAGTTATATTACGCAGTGTGCGTAAAAAGTGAGGCTAGATTAGTGTGGCGCGTCTCAAGTCTTTTTAACGCTTCGTTTCGATTCCATGCTTATGTCACGTTACAAGTATCTCTAACACAATGTTCCGATTTCCAAAGCATGGTTAGGTTATATTACACATAGGGTGCATGAAAAGTGACAATAGATTAGTATGTCGCGTCGTAAGTCTCTTTAACATGTAGTTCCGATTACCTAATCATGGTGAGTTTATTTTTTCGCAAGGTGTGCGTGAAAAGTGACGCTAGATTAGTATGTCGCGTCTCAAATCTCTTTAACGCGTTGTTCCGATTACCAAAGCATGGTTAGGTTATATTACGCAATGTGTGCGTGAAAACTGTTGCTAGGTTAGTATGTCGTGTCTCAAGTCTCTTTAAAGCGTCGTTCCGATTACCTAATCATGGTTAGGTTGTATTACGCAAGGTGTGTGTGAATAGTGACGGCTAGATTAGTATGCCGCGTCTCAAGTCTCTTTAACGCGTCGTTCCGATTACCTATGCATGGTTAGGTTATATTACGCAAAGCGTGCGTAAAACGTGACGCTAGATTAGTATGGCGCGTTTCAAGTCTCTTTAATTCGTTGTTTCGATTACTGTGCTTATGTCGCATCACAAGTGTCTCTAACGCATCGTTCTGATTATCAAATCATGGCATATTACGCAAAGTGTCCGTGAAAACTGACGGTCAATCAGTATTTCGCGTCTCAAGTCTCTTTAACGCGTCGTTCCGATTACCTAAGCATGGTTTGGTTATATTACGCAAAGTGTGCGTGAAAAATGACAATCAATTAGTATTTCGTGTCTCAAGTCTATTTAACGTGTCGTTCCGAATACTTATGCGGTTATGTTACTGCGCGCTAAAAGAGTCGCTAGATTAGTATGTCTCGTCACAAGTCTCTGTAAAGCGTTGTTACGATTACTTAAGCATGGTTAGGTTATATTACGCTAAGTGTGCGTAAAAAATGACGCTAGATTAGTATGACACGTCTCAAGTCTCTTTAACGTTTCGTTTCGATTACCATGCTTATGTCACGTTACAAGTCTCTCAAACATATCGTTCAAATTACCTAAGCAATTTTAGGTTGTATTACAGAAATTGTGCGTGAAAAGTGACAATTGATTAGTATGTCGCGTCTCAAGTCACATTAACGCGTCGTTCCGATTACCTAAGCATGGTTAGGTTATTATACGCAAATTGTATGTGAAAAGTGACGCTAGATTAGTATGTCGCTTCTCAAGTCTCTATAACGCGTCGTTTTGATTACCTATTCATGGTTAGGTTAATATTACGCAATGTTTGCGTGAAACCTGTCGCTAGGTTAGTATGTCGCGTCTCAAGTCTTTTTAACGGGTCGTTCCGATTACCTAAGCATGGTTAGGTCACATTACGCAAAGTGTGAGTGAAAAGTTACGCTAGATTAGTATGTCGTGTCTCAAGTCTCTTAAATGCGTTGTTCCGATTACCTAAGCATGGTTAGATTATATTACGCAAAGAGTGCGTAAAAAGTGACACTAGATTAGTATGGCGGGTTTCCAGACTCTTTGACGCGTAGTTTCGGTTACCATACTTATGTCGCGTCACAAGTGTCTCTAACGCGTCGTTATGATTATCTAAGCATGGTTAGGTTAGGTTACGCAGAGTATATGCCTGAAAATTGAAGCAAGATTAGTATGTCGTGTCTCAAGTCTGTTTAACGCGTCATTCCGATTATCTAAGAATGTGTGCATGACAGGTGATGCTAGATTAGTATGTCACGTCTCAAGTCTCTTTAACGCGTGTTCCGAATACCTAAGCACAGTTATATTACGCAAAGTGTGCGTGAAAAGTGACGCTAGATTAGTATGTCGCGTATCAAGTCTATTCAACGCGTCGTTCCGATTATCTAAGTATGGTTAGGTTATATTACGCAAAGTGTGCGTGAAGAGTAACAATAGATTAGTATGTCGCATCTAAACTCTCTTTAACGAGTCGTCCCGATTACCTAATCATGGTGAGGTTATATTACGCAAAGAGTGCGTGAAAAATGACGCTAGACTAGTATGTTGCATCTCCAGTCTCTTTAACACGTCGTTTTGATTACCTAATAATGGTTAGGTTATATTACGCAAAGTGTGCGTGAAAAGTGACGCTAAATTAGCATATCACGTCTCAAGTCTCGTTAACGCGTCGTTCGGATTACCTAAGCTTGGTTAGCTTATAATACGCAAGGTGTGCGTGAAAGTGACGCTAGATTAGCATGTCGCGTCTCAAGGCTCGTTAACGCGTCGTTCCGATTACCAAAGCATGATTAGGTTATATTACGCAAAGTGTGCGTGAAAAGTGAAGCTAGATTATTAGTATGTCGCGTCTCAAGTCTCTTTAACGCGTCGTTCTGATTACCTAAGCATGGTTAGGTTATATTACGCAAGGTGTGCGTGAAAGTGACGCTAGATTAGTATGTTGCGTCTCAAGGCTCTTTAACGCGTCGTTTTGAGTACCTAAGCATGGTTAGATTGTATTACGCAACGTGTGCTTGAAAAGTGACGCTAGATTAGTAAGTCGTGTCTTAAGTATCTTTTATTCGTCGTTTCGATTACCATGCTTATGTCGCGTCACAAGTCTCTCTAACGCGTCGTTCCGATTACCTAACCATGGTTAGGTTATATATTACACAAAGTGTGAGTGAAAAGTAACAATAAATTAGTAACTCGTGTCTCAAGTATATTTAACGCGTCGTTGCAATTACCTAACCATGGTTAGGTTATATTACGGAAAGTGAGCGTGAAAAGTGACGCTATCTTAGTATGTCGCATCTCAGTTCTCTTTAATGCGTTCCTATTAACTAATTATGGTTAGGTTATACTACACAAAGTTTCATGAAAATTGACGCAAGATTAGTATGTCGCGTATCAAGTCTCTTTAACGCGTCGCTCCTATTTCCTAAGAATGGTTTGGTTATATTACACAAAGTGTGCGTGAAAAGTGACGCTATCTTAGTACGTCGCGTCTCAAGTCTCTCAAATACGTCGTTCCGATTTCTAAGCAACCATATTACCCAAAGTGTGCGAAATAAGTTACGCTGGATTAGTATTACGGATCTCAAGTCTCTGTAACGCGTCGTTTCGATTACCATGCCTATGTCGCGTCACAAGTCTCTCTAACGCGTTGTTCCGATTACCTAAGCATGGTTCGGTTATATTACGCAACGTGTGCGTGAAAAATGATAATATATTAGTATGTTGCGTCTCAAATCTATTTAACATGTCGTTCCGACTACCTAAGCATTGTTAGGTTATATTACGCAAAGTTTGCGTGAAAAGTGACAACATATATTAGTATGTCAAGTCTAAAGTCTCTTTAACGAGTCGTTACGATTACCTAAGCATGGTCAGGTTATATTACGCATAGAGTGCGTCAAAAGTGACGCTAGATTAGTATGTCGCATCTCAAGTCTCTTGAACACGTCGTTTCGATTACGTAAGAATGGTTTGGTTATATTACGCAAACTGTATGTTTTTTAGTGACGCTAGATTAGTATTCGTGTTAAGTCTCTTTAACGCATCGTTTGGATTACCTATGGATAGTTATGTTTTATTACGCAAGGTGTGCCTGAAAAGTGACGCTAGACTAGTATGTCACGTCATAATTCAAGAACGCGTCGTTCCGATTACCTAAGCATGGTTAGGTTATTTTACACAAAGTGTGTGTGAAAAGTTACGCTGGATTAGTATGTCGCATCGCAAGTCTCTTTAACGCGTCGTTCGATTATCTAAGCATGGTTAGGTTATATTACGCAAAGTGTTCGTGAAAAGAGACGCTCGATTAGTATGTCCCATCTCAAATCTCTTTAACGCGTGTTCTGGTTACCTAAGCATGGTTAAAAATGACGCTAGATTAGTATGTCGCATCTGAAGTCTCTTTAACGCGTCGTTCTGATTACCTAAGCATGGTTAGTTTATACTACGCAAAGTGTGCGTGAAAAGTGACAATAGATTAGTATGTCGCGTCTCAAGTCTCCTTAACTTGTTTCCGATTATCTATGCATGGTTACGCTAGATTAGTACGGCGCGTCTTAAGTCTCTTTAACGCGTCGTTCGATTACTATCCTTATGTCGTGTCACAAGTCTCTTTAACGCGTGTCCCGATTACCTAAGCATGGTTAGGTTATATTACGCAAAGTGTGCGTGAAATGTGACGCTAGATTAGTATGTCGCGTCACAGGTCTCTCTAACGCGTCGTTTCGATTACCTAAGCATGATTAGGCTATATTGCGCAAAGTGTGCGTGAAAAGTGACGCTAAATTAGTATGTCGCGTCTCAAGTCTCTTTAATGTGTCACTCTAATTACCCATGGTTAGGTTATATTACGTAAAGTCTGCGTAAACAGTGATGCTAGATTAGTATGGCGTGCACTTTAGCGCGTCGTTTTTATTACCATGCTCATGTCGCGTCACAAGTCTCTCTAACGCGTCGTTCTGATTACCTAAGCATGGATGAGTTATATTACGCAAAGTGTGTGTGAAAAGTGACACTATATTAATATGTCGCGTCACAAGTCTCTCTAATGCGTCACCTAAGCATCATTAGGCTATATTACGCAAAGTGTGCGTGAAAAGTGAAGCTAAATTAGTATGTCGCTTCTCAAGTCTCTTTAACGCGTTGTTTTGATTACCATTCTTATGTCGCGTCTCAAATCTCTCTAACGCATCGTTCCGATTACCCATTGTTAGGTTATATTACACAAAATGTGCTCGAAAAGTGACGCTAGATTAGTATGTCGCGTCTCAAGTCTCTTTCATGCGTCATTCCGATTACCTAAGCATGGTTAGGTTATATTACGCAAAGTCTGCATAAAACGTGACGCTAGATTAGTATGGCGTGCCTCAAGTCTCTTTAACGCGTCGTTTGGATTACCATGCTTATGACGCGTCACAAGTCTCTTTAACGCGCATTCCGATTACCTATGCATAGTTAGGATATATTACGCAAAGTGTGCGTGAAAAGTGACGCTTGATTAGTATGTCGCGTCTCAACTCTCTTTGATGCGTCGTTCTGATTACCTAAGAATGGTTAAGTTATATTACGCAAAGTGTGTGTGAAAAGTGACAATAGATTAGTATGTCGTGTCTCAAAGTCTCTATAACGCGTCGTTCCGATTACCAAATCATGGTTATGTTATATTACGCCAAGTGCGTGTTAAAAGTATCGCAGAATTAGTATGTCTCGTCACAAGTCTCTTTAACATGTTGTTACGATTGCCTAAGATTGCTTAAGTTATATTACGTAGTGTAAGTAAAAAGTGAGGCCTGATTAGTGTGGCACGTCTCAAGTCTTTTTAACGCTTTGTTTCGATTCCATGCTTATGTCACGTTACAAGTCTCTCTAACACAATTTTCCGATTTCCAAAGCATGGTTAGGTTATATTACACATAGTGTGTGTGAAAAGTGACAATAGATTAGTATGTCGCATCGCAAGTCTCTTTAACATGTCGTTCCGATTACCTAAACATGGGGAGTTTATTTTTCGCAAAGTGTGCGTGAAAAGTGACGCTAGATTAGTATGTCGCGTCTCAAGTCTCTTTAAGGCGTCGTTCCGATTACCTAATCATGGTTAGGTTGTATTACGCAAAGTGTGCGTGAAAAGTGACGGCTAGATTAGTATGCCGCGTCTCAAGTCTCTTTAACTCGTCGTTCTGATTACCTAAGCATGGTTAGGTTATATTATGCAAAGAGTGCGTAAATGGCGTTTTTCAAGTCTCTTTGACGTGTAGTTTCGGTTACCATGCTTATGTCGCGTCACAAGTGTCTCTAACGCGTGGTTAGGATTATCTAAGCATGGTTAGGTTAGATTACGCAGAGTGTGCGTGAAAATTGAAGCTAGATTAGTATGTCGTGTCTCAAGTCTCTTTAACGTGTTGTTCCGATTACCTAAGCATGGTTAGGTTATATTACGCAAAGTGTGCGTGACAAGTGACGCTAGATTAGTATGTCACGTCTTAAGTCTCTTTAACGCGTGTTCCGAATACCTAAGCATGGTTAGGTTATACTCCCTCCGTCCCAATAGAGTTGTCCACTTTACCTTTATCACACAGTTTAAGAAAAGTAATTATTATTTATGGAGTTTATAAAATTTTCCTTACTTTTCTTGTCATACACCTATTTAATATAGGGTCCACTTATAATTTACTTTCAATTTACTCATTAGTGGATTTTAAATAAGAGTAACATAGAAAATTGAGGGTAAAAGTTAGTTACTTTTTGAAAGTGGACAAGAGTTTTGGGACAAAAAATTTCTCAAAGTGGACAACTCTATTGGGACGGAGAGAGTATTACACAAAGTGTGCGTGAAAAGTGATGCTAGATTAGTATGTCGCATCTGAAGTCTCTTTAACGCGTCGTTCCGATTACCCAAGCATTGTTAGGTTATATTACGCAAAGTCTGCGTGAAAAGTGACGCTAGATTAGTGTGTCGCGTCTCAAGTCTCTTTAACGCGTCGTTCCGATTATCTAAGCATGGTTAGGTAGTGTCCGTGTGCGTGAAAAGTGACAATAGATTAGTATGTCGCGTCTCAAGTCTCCTTAACTTGTTTCTGATTACCTATGCATGGTTACGCTAGATTAGTATGGCGCGTCTTAAGTCTCTTTAACGCGTCGCTCGATTACTATCCTTATGTCGTGTCACAAGTCTCTTTAACGCGTGTTCCGTTTAGCTAAGCATGGTTAGATTATATTACGCAAAGTGTGCGTGAAAAATTACGGTAGAATAGTATGTTACGTCTCAAGTCTCTTAACGCGTCGTTCCGATTACCTAAGCACGGTTACGATATAATACGCAAAGAGTGCGTAAAAAGTGACACCAGATTAGTATGGCGTGTTTTAAGTCTCTCTAACGCGTTGTTTTGCTTACCATGCTTATGTCGCGTCACAAGTGTCTCTAATTAGATTAACCAAAAGTGACGCTAGATTAGTATATCGCGTCTCAGGTCTCTTTAACGTTACGATTATCTAAGCATGGTTAGGTCAAAGTGTGCGTGAAAAGTGACGCTAGATTAGTATGTCACGTGAAAAGTCTCTCTAACACGTGGTTGTGATTTCCTAAGTATGGTTAGGTATGTGTCGTTTCGATTACCATGCTTATGTCGCGTCACAAGTCTCTCTAACGCGTCGTTCCGATTGCCTAAACATGGTTAGGTTATATTAGGCTAAGTGTGCGTGAAAAATTACAATAGATTAGTATGTCGCGTCATAAGTCTATATAACGCGTCGTTCCAATTACTTAAGCATAATTAGGTTATATTACACAGAGTGTACGTGAAAAGTGACGCTAGATTAGTATGTCGCGTCTCAAGGATCTCTAACACGTCGTTCTGATTACCTAAGCATGGTTAGGTTATACTATGCAAAGTGTGCGTGAAAAATGACGCTAGATTAGTATGTCGCGTCTCAATTCTCTTTATCGCGTTGTTCCGATTACCTAAGCATGGTTAGGTTATATTACACAAAGCGTGCGTGAAAAGTAACGCTAGATTAGTCTGTCGCATCTCAAGTCTCTTTAATGCGTCGTTTCGATTACCTTGATTATGTCGCATTACAAGTCTCTCTAACGCGTCGATCCGATTACCTAAGTATGGTTACATTATATTACACAAATTGTGCATAAAAAGTGAAAATAGATTAGTATGTCACTTCTCAAGTCTCTTTAACGCGTCGTTCCTATTTCCTAAACATGGTTAGGTTATATTACGCAAAGTGTGCGTGAATAATGACAATAGATTAGTATGTAGCGTCTCAAGTCTATTTAACGCGTCGTTCCTATTACCTAAGCATGGTATGGTTATATTACGCAAGGTGTGCGTGAAAAGTGACGCTAGATTAGTATGTCGCGTCTCAAGTCAATTTAAGGCGTCTTTCCGATTACCTAAGCATGGTTAGGTTATATTACACAAAGTGCGAGTACAAAGTGACGCTAAATTAGTATGGCGCGTCTCAAGTGACTTTAACGCGTCGTTCTGATTACCTATGCATGGTTAGGTTATATTACGCAAAGTTTGCGTAAAAAGTGACGCTAGATTAGTATGTCATGTCACAAGTCTCTCTAACGCGTCGTTCCAATTACCTAAGCATGGTTATATTATATTACGCAAAGTGTGCATGAAAAGTGACGCTAGTTTTTATGTCGCGTCTCAAGTCTCTTTAATGCGTCATTTGGATTACCTAAGCATGGTTAGATTATATTATGAAAAGTGTGCGTGAAAAGTGACAGTAGATTAGTAGTATGTCACGTCTTAAGTCTCTTTAACGCGTGTTTCAATTACCATGCTCATGTCGCTACATAAGTCTCTTTAACACGTCGTTACGGTTACCAAAGTACGGTTTGGTTGTATTACGCAATGTGTGCGTAAAAAAAGTTATGCTGGATTAGTATGGCACGTCTCAAGTCTCTTTAACGCGTCGTTTCGATTACCATGCTTATGTCACGTTACAAGTCTCTTTAACACGTCATTCCGATTACCAAAGAATGGTTAGGTTATATTACGCAAAGTGTGCGTGAAAAGTTACAATGGATTAGTATGTCGCGTATCAAGTCTTTATAACGCATCGTTCCGATTACCTAAGCATAGTTAGGTCCGATTACCAAAGCATGGTTAGGTAATATTACGCAATGTGTGCGTAAAAAGTGACGCTAGATTAGTATGGCGCGTCTCAAGTCTCTTTAACGCGTCGTTTCGATTACCATGCTTATGTCACGTTACATGTCTCTTTAACACGTCGTTTCAATTACCAAAGCATGGTTAGGTTATATTACACAAAGTGTCCGTGAAAAGTGATATTAGTATGTCGCGTCTCAAGTCACTATAACGCTTCGTTTCGATTACCTAAGCATGGTTAGGTTATTTTACGCAGAGTGTGCGTGAAAAGTGACGCTAGATTAGTATGTCGCGCGTCTCAAGTATTTTTAACGCGTCATTCTGATTACCTAAGTAGACTTTGCTTATAACCTAACCATGTTCAGGTTATCGAAACAGCGAGTTAAAGAGACTTGAGATGTGACATACTAATCTAGCGTCACTTTTCACGCAAACTTTGCGTAATATAACCAAACCATTCTTACGAAATCGGAACGCCGCGTTGAAGAGACTTGAGTAGCGACATACTAATCTAGCGTCATTTTTCACGCACACTTTGCGTAATATAACCATGGTTAGGTAATCGGAAAGATGCGTTAATGTGACTTGAGACGCGACATACTAATCTAGCGTCACTTTTCACGCACACTTTACGTAATATATTCTAACCATGCTTAGGTAATCGGAATACGCATTAAAGAGACTTGAGACGCGACGTACTAATCTAGCGTCACTTTTCACGCACACCTTGCGTAAAATAACCTAACATGCCTAGGTAACCGGAACGATGCATTAAAAAGACTTGAGACACGACAAACTAATCTATTATCACTTTTCATGTACATTTTGCGTAATATAATCTAACCATGCTTAGGTAATTAGAACGACGTGTTAGAGACACTTGTGACGCGACATAAGCACAGTAATCAAAACGACGCGTTAAAGAGACTCGAAACGCGCAATACTAATCTAGCATCACTTGTTGCGCACGTTTTGTGTAATATATCCGAACCATGCTTAGGTAATCGGAACGACGTGTTAAAAAAGACACTTGCGACACGACAGACTAATCTAGCCGTCACTTTTCAGGCAAAGTTTGCATAATTAAACCTAACCATGATTAGGTAATCGAAACGACGCGTTAAAGAGACTTGAGACTCGACATACTAACCTAGCAACAGTTTTCACGCACACATTGTGTAATATCACCTAACTATGCTTAGGTAATCAGAACGACACGTTAAAGAGACTTGCGACGCGACATTCTAATCTATTATCACTTTTCACGCATACTTTGTGTAATATAAACTAACCATGCTTTGGTAATCGGAACGACGTGTTAGAGAGACTTGTAACGTGACATAAGCATGGTAATCGAAACGATGCGTTAAAGAGACTTGAGACGCGTTATACTAATCTAGCGTCACGTTTTACTCACACTTTGCGTATTATAACTTAACAATGCTTAGGTAATCGTAAACAAGCGTTAAAGAGACTTGTGACGCGACATACTAATCTAGCGACTTTTTTAACGCGCACTTGGCGTAATAACATAACCATGCTTAGGTAATCGGAACAGCGCGTTAAAGAGACTTGAGATGCGACATACTAATCAAGCGTCACTTTTCACGCACACTTTGCGTAATATAACCTAACCTTAGGTAATAGGAACACACGTTAAAGGGACTTGAGACGCGACATACTAATCTAGCTTAACTTTTCACGCACACTTTGAGCAATATAATCTAAACATGCTTAGGTAATCGAAACGACACGTTAGAGAGACTTGTGACACGACATACTAATCTAGCGTCACTTTTCACGCACACGTTGCGTAATATAACTTAACCATGCTTAGGTAATAAGAAGGACGCGTTAGAGAGACTTGGGACGCGACATAAGCATGGCAATCGAAACGACGAGTTAACAAGACTTGAAACGCAACATAAGCATGGCAATTGAAACGACGAGTTAACAAGACTTGAGACGCAACATAAGCATGACAATCGAAACGATGAGTTAAAATGACTTGAGACGCGGACGTATTAATATGGCATCACTTTTTACGCAGACTTTTCGCCATATGACCTAACCATGCTTAGGTAATCGGAACGACGAGATAAAGAGATTTGAGAAGCGACATACTAATCTAGCGTCACTTTTCACGCACACTTTGCGCATATAACTAAACCTTGCTATGGTAATCGGAACGACGCGTTAGAGACACTTGTGACGCAACATAAGAATGGCTATCGAAACGACGCGTTAAAGAGACTTGAGACGCGCCATACTAATCTAGCGTCACTTTTTACGCAGACTTCGCGTAATATAACCTAACCATGCTTAGGTAATTGGAACGACGAGTTAAACAGACTTGAGAAGTGACATACTAATCAAGCATCACCTTTCACGCACACTTTACGTAATATAACTAAACCACGCTTAGGTAATCGAAACGACGAGTTAAAGAGACTTGAGACGCGACATACTAATCTAGCGTTACTTTTCACACACACTACCTAACCATGCTTAGGTAATCGGAACAATAACCTAACAATGCTTAGGTAATCGGGACAATAACCTAACAATGTTGCGTCTCAAGGGCCTTTAACGCGTCGTTCAGATTAACTAAGCATGATTAGGTTATATTACGCAAAGTGTGCGTGAAAAGTGAAGCTAGATTAGTATGTCGCGTCTCAAGTCTCTTTAACGCGTCGTTCTGGTTACCTAAGCATGGTTAGGTTATATTACGCAAGGTGTGCGTGAAAGTGATGCTAGATTAGTATGTCGTGTCTCAAGGCTCTTTAACGCGTTATTCTAAGTACCTAAGCATGGTTAGGTTATATTACGGAATGTGTGGTTGAAAAGTGACGCTAGATTAGTATGTCGCGTCTCAAGTATCTTTAATGTGTCGTTTTGATTACCATGCTTATGTTGCGTCACAAGTCTCTCTAACGCGTTGTTCCGATTACCTAAGCATGGTTAGGTTATATTACACAAAGCGTGCGTGAAAAGTAACAATAAATTAGTAAGTCGTGTCTCAAGTAGATTTAACGCGTCGTTGCAATTACCTAACCATGGTTAGGTTATATTACGCAAAGTGAGCGTGAAAAGTGATGCTAGCTTAGTATGTCGCGTCTCAGTTCTCTTTAACGCGTTGTTCCTATTAACTAATTATGGTTAGGTTATATTACGAAAAGTGTGCATGAAAAGTGACATTAGATTAGTATGTCGCGTCTCAAGTCTCTTTAACGCGTCGTTCCGATTACCATGCTTATCTCGCGTCACAAGTCACTTTCACGCGTCGTTCTGAATACCTAAGTATGGTTAGGTTAAATTACGCAAAGTTTCATGAAAACTGACGCTAGATTAGTATGTCGCGTCTCAAGTCTCTCTAACGCGTCGCACCTATTTCCTAAGAATGGTTAGGTTATATTACGCAAAGTGTGCGTGAAAAGTGACGCAAGATTAGCATGTCGCGTCTCAAGTCTCTTTAATGCGTCGTTCTTACTATCTAAGCATGGTTAGGTTATCTTACGCAAAGTGTGCGTGAAAAGTGACAATAGATTAGTAAGTCCCGTCTCAAGTCTCTTTATTGCGTCGTATCGATTACCATGCTTATGTCGCGTCACAAGTCTATCTAACGTGTCGTTCCAATTACCTTAGAATGGATAGGTTATATTACAAAAAATGTGCGGTAAAAGTGAAAATAGATTAGTATGTCGCGTATCAAGTCTCTTTAACGCATCGTTTCGATTAACTTAGTATGGTTAGGTTATATTACTCAAAGAGTGAGTGAATAGTGGTAGATTAGTATGTCGTGTCTCAAGTCTCTTTAACGCGTCATTCCGATTACTTAAGCATGGTAATGTTATATTACGCAAAGTGTGAGTAAAAAGTGACGTTAAAATAGTATGGAGCGTCTCAAGTCTTTTTAACGTGTCATTCTGATTACTTTAGCATGGTTAGGTTATGTTACGCAAAGTGTGTGTAAAAAGGAGGCAACATTAGTATGTCGTGTTTCAAGTCTCTTTAACGCGTTGTTCAGATTACCTATGCATGGTTAGGCTGTATTACGCAAAGTGTGCTCAAAAAGTGACGTTAGATTAGTATGGCGCATCTCAAGTCTCTTTAATGCGTCGTTTCGATTACCTAAGATTGGTTAGGTTATATATTACGTAAAGTGTGCATGAAAAGTGACGCTAGACTAGTATGTCACGTCTTAAGTCTCTTTAACGCGTATAAGTTATTTTACACAAAGTGCGCGTGAAAAGTTACGCTGGATTAGTATGTCGCGTCTCAAGTCTCTTTAACGCGTCGTTCGATTATCTTTCACGCACACTATGCGTAATATAACCTAACCATGCTTATGTAATCGAAACGACGTGTTAAAGAGACTTGAGACGCGACATACTAATCTATTGATCCTTTTTATGCACACTTTGCGTAATATAACCTAACCATGCTTAGGTATTCGGAACGATGTGTTAGACAGACTTGTGACGTGACATAAGCATGGTAATCGAAACCACGCATTAAAGAGATTGGAGAAGCGACATACTAATCTAGCTTCACTTTTCACGCAAACTTTGCGTATTATAATCTTACCATGCTTAGGTAATCGGAACAACGCATTAAAGAGCCTTGAGGCGCGACATACTAATCTAGCATTACTTTTCACGCACACCTTGCGTAATATAACCAAACCATGCTTAGGTAATAGGAACGACGCGTTAGAGAGAATTGAGACGCAACATACTAATCTAACGTCACTTTTTCCGCACACTTTTTGTAATATAACCTAACCATGCTTAGGTAATCGGAACGACGCGTTAAAGAGACTTGTGACGCGAGATAAGTATAGTAA
This sequence comes from Mercurialis annua, assembly GCF_937616625.2. Lineage (NCBI taxonomy): Eukaryota > Viridiplantae > Streptophyta > Magnoliopsida > Malpighiales > Euphorbiaceae > Mercurialis > Mercurialis annua. The sequence goes on along the minus strand of NC_065577.1, from coordinate 21,795,662 downwards.
TCGAAACGACGAGTTAAAGAGACTTGAGACGAAACATACTAATCTAGCGTCACTTGTTACGCACACTTTGCGTAATATAACCTAACCATGTTTAGGTAATTGGAACGACGCGTCAAAGAGAGTTGAGACTAGACATACTAATCTAGCGTCACTTTTCACGCACACTTTGCATAATATAACCTAACTATACTTAGGTAATAGGAATGACGCGTTAAGAGACTTGAGACGCGACATACGAATCTATTTATCCTTTTCACGCACACTTTGTGTACTATAGCCTAACCATGCTTAGGTAACCGAACAACGCGTTAGAGAGACTTGTGACTCGACATACTAATTTAGCGTAACTTTTCACGCACACTTTGCGTAATATAACCTAACCATGCTTAGGTAATCGGAAGGACGCGTTAAATAGACTAGAGACACGACATACTAATCTATCATTACTTTTCACGCACACTTTGCGTATTATAACCTAACCATGCTTATGGTAATCGGAACGACGCGTTAGAGAGACTAATGATGCGACATAAGCATGGTAATCTAAACGACGCGTTAAAGAAACTTGAGACTCGACATACTAATCTACCGTCACTTTTTCACGCCACTTTGCGTAATATAACCTAACCATGCTTAAGTAATTGGAACGACACATTAAAAAGCCTTCAGACGCGACATACTAATCTAGCGTCACTTTTCACGAAGACCTTGCGTAATATAACCTAACCATGCTTAAGTAATCAGAACGACGCCTTTAAGAGACTTGAGATGCGACATACTAATCTAGCTTCAGTTTACAAGCACACTTTGCTGAATATAACCTAACCATTCTTAGGTAATCGGAACGATGCATTAAAGAGACTTGAGACACGGCATACTAATCTAGCGTCACTTTTCACGCACTTTTTGTGTAATATAACGTAACCATTTTTAGGTAATCGGAACGACGCATTAAAGAGACTTGAGAAGCACATACTAATCTATTGTTACTTTTCAAGCACATTTTGCGTCTTGTGACGCGACATAAGCATGGTAATCGAAGTGATGCGTCAAAGAGACTTATGACTCAACATACTAATCTAGTGTAACTTTTCACGCAAACTTTGCATAATATAACCTAACCATGCTTAGGTAATCGGAACGACGCGTTAAAGAGGATTAAGACGCGACATACTAATCTTGCGTCACTTTTCACGCACACCTTGCGTAATATAACCTAACCATGCTTAGGTAATCGGCACGACTAGTTAGATATAGACTGGATACGCGACATACTAATCTATTGTCATTTTTCATGCCTACTTTGCGTAATATAACCTAACGATTCTTAGGTAATCAGAACGACGCGTTAAAAAGACTTGAGACGCGTCAAACCATCCTATTGTTATATTTCACACACACTTTGCGTACGTACTATAACCTAACCATGTTTAGGTAACAGGAACGACGCGTTAAATACTTGTGATGCGACATAAGCATGATAATCGAAACGACGCATTAAAGAACCTTGAGACACGACATACTAATCTAGCGTCAGTTTTCACGCAAACTTTGCATAATATAACCTAACCATGATTAGGTAATCGGAACGACGCATTAAAGAGACTTGAGATGCGACATACTAATCTAGCGTCACTTTTCACGAAAACTTTGCATAATATAACCTAACCATGCTTAGGTAATCGCAACGGCGCATTAAAGAGACTTGAGACGCGACATACTAATCTAGCGTCACTTTTCACGCAAACTTTGCATAATATAACCTATCCATGCTTACGTAATCGCAACGACCCATTAAAGAGCCTTGAGAATACTAATCTAGCGTTACTTTTCTCGCACACTTTGTGTAATATAACCAAACTATTCAGTGGTAATCGGAACGACGCGATAAAGAAATTTGAGACGCGAAATACTAATCTAGCGTCACTTTTCACGCACTCTTTGCGTAATATAACCTAACCATAAGTGTAATCGGAACGACGCGATAAAGAGAATTGAGACGCGACATACTAATCTAGCGTCACTTTTCACGCACACTTTACGTAATATATTCTAACCATGCTTAGGTAATCGGAATACGCATTAAAGAGACTTGAGACGCGACGTACTAATCTAGCGTCACTTTTCACGCACACCTTGCGTAAAATAACCTAACCATGCCTAGGTAACCGGAACGACGCGTTAAAAAGACTAAAGACACGGCAAACTAATCTATTGTCACTTTTCATGTACATTTTGCGTAATATAATCTAACCATGCTTAGGTAATCTGAACGACGCGTTAGAGACACTTGTAACGCGACATAAGCACAGTAATCAAAACGACGCGTTAAAGAGACTCGAAACGCGCAATACTAATCTAGCATCACTTTTTGCGCACGCTTTAATATATCCGAACAATGCTTAGGTAATCGGAACGACGTGTTAAAGAGACTTGCGACGCGACATACTAATCTAGCCGTCACTTTTCAGGCAAAGTTTGCATAATTAAACCTAACCATGATTAAGTAATCGAAACGACGCGTTAAAGAGACTTGAGACTCGACATACTAATCTAGCAACAGTTTTCACGCACACATTGTGTAATATCACCTAACTATGCTTAGGTAATCAGAACGACACGTTAAAGAGACTTGCGACGCGACATTCTAATCTATTATCACTTTTCACGCATACTTTGTGTAATATAACCTAACCATGCTTTGGTAATCGGAACGACGTGTTAGAGAGACTTGTAACGTGACATATGCATGGTAATCGAAACGATGCGTCAAAGAGACTTGAGACGCGTTATACTAATCTAGCGTCACGTTTTACTCACACTTTGCGTAATATAACTTAACAATGCTTAGGTAATCTTAATGAAGCGTTAAAGAGACTTGTGACGCGACATACTAATCTAGCGACTCTTTTAACGCGCACTTGGCGTAATAACATAACCGTGCTTAGGTAATCGGAACAACGCGTTAAAGAGACTTGAGATGTGACATACTAATCAAGCGTCACTTTTCACGCACACTTTGCGTAATATAACCTAACCTTAGGTAATAGGAACACGCGTTAAAGGGACTTGAGACGCGACATACTAATCTAGCTTAACTTTTCACGCACACTTTGAGCAATATAATCTAAACATGCTTAGGTAATCGAAATGACACGTTAGAGAGACTTGTGACACGACATACTAATCTAGCGTCACTTTTCACGCACACTTTGCGTAATATAACTTAACAATGCTTAGGTAATAAGAAGGACGCGTTAGAGAGACTTGGGACGCGACATAAGCATGGCAATCGAAACGACGAGTTAACAAGACTTGAAACGCAACATAAGCATGGCAATTGAAACGACGAGTTAACAAGACTTGAGACGCAACATAAGCATGACAATCGAAACGATGAGTTAAAATGACTTGAGACGCGGACGTATTAATATGGCATCACTTTTTACGCAGACTTTTCGCCATATGACCTAACCATGCGTAGGTAATCGGAACGACGAGATAAAGAGATTTGAGACGCGACATACTAATCTAGCGTCACTTTTCACGCACACTTTGCGCATCTAACTAAACCTTGCTTAGGTAATCGGAACAACGCGTTAGAGACACTTGTGATGCAACATAAGAATGGCTATCGAAACAACGCGTTAAAGAGACTTGAGACGCGCCATACTAATCTAACGTCACTTTTTACGCAGACTTCGCGTAATATAACCTAACCATGCTTAGGTAATCGGAACGACAAGTTAAAGAGACTTGAAAAGCGACATACTAATCAAGCATCACCTTTCACGCACACTTTACGCAATATAACTAAACCACGCTTAGGTAATCGAAACGACGAGTTCAAGAGACTTGAGACGCGACATACTAATCTAGCGTTACTTTTCACACACACTACCTAACCATGCTTAGGTAATCGGAACAATAACCTAACAATGCTTAGGTAATCGGGACGACGCGTTAAAGAGACTTCAGAAGCGACATACTAATCTAGCGTCACTTTTCAAGCACACTTTGCGTACTACAACCTAACCATGCTTAGGTAATCGGAACACGCGTTAAATAGACTTGAAACGTGACATACTAATCTAGCGTCACTTTTCACGCACACTTTGCGTAATACAACCTAAACATGCTTAAATAATCGGAACGGCGCGTTAAAGAGACTTGAGATGCGACAAACTAATCTAGCTTCAACGCACACTCTGCGTAATCTAACCTAACCATGCTTAGATAATCAGAACGACGCGTTAGAGACACTTGTGACGCGACATAAGCATGGTAATCGAAACGACGCGTCCAAGAGACTTGAAACGCGCCATACTAATCCAGTGTCACTTTTTACGCACTCTTTGCGTAATGTAAGCTAACCATGCTTAAGTAATCAGAACGACGCGTTAAAGAGACATGAGACGCGACATACTAATCTAGCGTAACGTTTCACGCACACTTTGCGTAGTGTGACCTAATTATGCTTAGGTAATCGGAACGACGCGTTAAAGAGACTTGAGACGCGACATACTAACCTAGTGATAGTTTTCACGCACACATTGCGTAATATTAACCTAACCATGTATAGGTAATCGGAACGACGCGTTAAAAGAGAATTGAGACGCGGCATACTAATCTAGCGTCACTTTTCACTCACAATTTGCGTAAAATAACCTAACCATGCTTAGGTAATCGGAACGACGCGTTAAAGTGACTTGAGACGCGACATACTAATCAATTGTCACTTTTCACATACAATTTGCGTAATACAACCTACAAATGCTTAGGTAATTGGAACGACGTGTTTGAGAGACTTGTAACGTGACATAAGCATGGTAATCAAACGACGCGTTAAAGAGACTTGAGACGTGCCATACTAATCTAGCGTCATTTTTTACGCACTCTTATTGTAATATAACCTAACCATGCTTATGTAATCGTAATAACTCGTTAAAGAGACTTGTGACGTGACATACTAATCTAGCGACACTTTTAATGCGCACTAAAATAACCATGCTTAGGTAATCGGAACGACGCGTTAAATAGACCCGAGACACGAAATACTAATTGATTGTCACTTTTCACGCCCACTTTGCATAATATAACCAAACAATGCTTGGGTAATCGGAACGACGCGTTAAAGAGACTTGAGACGCGAAATGCTAATTGATTGTCAGTTTTCACGCACACTTTGCGTAATATAACCAAACCATGCTTAGGTAATCAGAACGACGCGTTAGAGACACTTAAGACGCGATGAAACGCGCCATACTTCTAGCGTCACTTCTTACGCACGCTTTGCGTAATATAACTTAGCCATGCTTAGGTAATCGGAACGACGCGTTAAAGAGACTTGAGACGCGGCGTACTAATTTGGCCGTCATTTTTTTCACGCACACTTTGCGTAATACAACCTAACCATGATTAGGTAATCGAAAAGACGCTTTAAGGAGACTTAAGACACAACGTACTAACTTAGCAACAGTTTTCACGCACACATTGCGTAATATAACCTAACCATGCTTTAGGTAATCGGACAACGCGTTAAAGAGACTTGATATGCGACATACTAATCTAGCGTTACTTTTCTCGCACACTTTGCGTAATATAACCTAACCTTTCAGTGGTAATCGAAACGACGCGATAAAGAAAATTGAGACGGGACATACTAATCTATCGTCATTTTTCACGCACTCTTTGCGTAATATAACCTAAGCATAAGCGTAATCGAAACGACGCGTCAAATAGAATTGAGACGCGACATACAAATTTATTAACATTTTTCACGCACACTTTGCGTAATATAACCCAACCATGCTTAGGTAATCGGAACAACGTGTTAGAGAGAGTTGTGACGCGACATAAGCATGGTAATCGAAACAATGCGTTAAAGAGACTTCAGACGCGAAATACTAATCTAGCGTCACTTTTCACGCACACTTTGCAAAAGATAAACTCACCATGCTTAGGTAATCGGAACGACATGTTCAAGAGACTTGCGACGCGACATACTAATCTATTATCACTTTTCACGCAAACTATGTGTAATATAACCTAACCATGCTTAGGAAATCGGAACGATGTGTTAGAGAGACTTGTAAAGTGAAACGATGCGTTAAAAAGACTTGAGACGCGCCACACTAATCTAGCGTCACTTTCTACGCACACTGCGTAATATAACTTAAGCATGCTTAGATAATCGTAACAACGCGTTAAAGAGACTTGTGAAGCAACATACTAATCTAGCGACACTTTTAACGTGTACTTGGCGTAATGTAACATAACCATGCTTTGGTAATCGGAACGACGCGTTAAAGAGACTTGAGATGCGACATACTACTATTGTCACTTTTCACGCACACTTTGTGTAATATAACCTAACTATTCTTAGAGAATTCGGAACGACGCATTAAAGAGACTTGAGACGCGACATACTAATCAAGCGTCACTTTTCACGCACACTTTGCGTAATATAAGATTGGAGACGCGACATAACAATGGTAATCAAAACGACTCGTTAAAGAGACTTGAGGCACGCCATACTAATCTAGTGTCACGTTTTATGCAGACTTTGCGTAATATAACCTAACCATGCTTAGGTAATCGGAACGACACATTAAAGAGATTTGAGACGCGACATACTAATTTAGCGTCACTTTTCAAGCACACTTTGCGTAATATATCCTAATATGTTGCTTAGGTAATAGGAACGACGCATTAGAGAGACTTGTGACGCGACATACTAATATAGCGTCACTTTTCACGCACGCTTTGCGTAATATAACGTAACCATGCTTAGGTAATCGGAACACGCGTTAAAGAGACTTGTGACGCGACATAAGCATAGTAATCGAAACGACGCGTTAAAGAGACTTGAGACGCGCCATACTAATCCAGTGTCACGTTTTACACAGACTTTGCATAGTATAACCGAACCATTCGGAACGACGAGTTAAAGAGACTTGAGAGGCGACATACTAATCTAGCGTCACTTTTCACGCACACTTTGCGTAATATAATTAAACCATGCTTAGGTAATCGTAACGATGAGTTAAAGAGACTTGAGACGGGACATACTAATCTAGCGTGACTTTTCACGCACACTACCTATTCATGCTTAGATAATCGGAACGACGCGTTAAAGGGACTTGAGATGCGACACACTAATCTAGCGTCACTTTCCACGCACACTCTGCGTAATATAACCTAACCATACTATTGTCACTTTTCGACGAGGCTATGAATGAAGAAGAAAAGAAGAGAAAGGTTTTCAGAGAGTAGAAAAGAATTACCTAGGGTTTGCTCTTAAACCCCTTTATATAGTTAGGGTTTAGGAGCAAACCTTGCCTTGCTGGCAGGCTGTCCTTCTTATGGTCCCTGAAATCGGTTATGCCTACGTGGAGAATATCCCCCGTATGGAGCGCAGTTTGTTAGGTGTGTCAGGTGGAGGGAACATTCCTCACGCACCTGTCAGAGGATCTTTTGTGGTTCCCAAATCTGGTACACGTGAGTTTTGGGACAAAAAAATTGAGACGCGCCATACTAATCTAGCGTTACTTTTCTCGCACACTTTGCGTAATATAACCTAACCTTTCAGTGGTAATCGGAACGACGCGATAAAGAAAATTGAGACGGGACATACTAATCTCTCGTCATTTTTCACGCACTCTTTGCGTAATATAACCTAACCATAAGCGTAATCGAAACGACGTGTTAAATAGAATTGAGACGCGACATACAAATTTATTGTCATTTTTCACGCACACTTTGCGTAATATAACCCAACCATGCTTAGGTAATCGGAACAACACGTTAGAGAGAGAGAGTTGTGACGCGACATAAGCATGGTAATCGATACAATGCGTTAAAGAGACTTCAGACGCGACATACTAATCTAGCGTCACTTTTCACGCACACTTTGCAAAAGATAAACTCACCATGCTTAGGTAATCGGAACGACATGTTCAAGAGACTTGCGACGTGACATACTAATCTATTATCACTTTTCACGCAAACTATGTGTAATATAACCTAACCATGCTTAGGAAATCGGAACGATGTGTTAGAGAGACTTGTAAAGTGAAACGATGCGTTAAAAAGACTTGAGACGCGCCACACTAATCTAGCGTCACTTTCTACGCACACTGCGTAATATAACTTAAGCATGCTTAGGTAATCGTAACAACGCGTTAAAGAGACTTGTGAAGCAACATACTAATCTAGCGACACTTTTAACGTGTACTTGGCGTAATATAACATAACCATGCTTTGGTAATCGGAACGACGCGTTAAAGAGACTTGAGATGCGACATACTACTATTGTCTTTTTCACGCAAACTTTGTGTAATATAACCTAACCATTCTTAGGTAATCGGAACGGCGCATTAAAGAGACTTGAGACGCGACATACTAATCAAGCGTCACTTTTCACGCACACTTTGCGTAATATAACCAAACCATGCTTAGGTAATCGGAACGACGCGTTAGAGAGACTGGAGACGCGACATAAGCATGGTAATCAAAACGACGCGTTAAAGAGACTTAAGGCACGCCATACTAATCTAGCGTCACGTTTTATGCAGACTTTGCGTAATATAACCTAACCATGCTTAGGTAATCGGAACGACACATTAAAGAGATTTGAGACGCGACATACTAATCAAGCGTCACTTTTCACGCACACTTTGCGTAATATAACCAAACCATGCTTAGGTAATCGGAACGACGCGTTAGAGAGACTGGAGACGCGACATAAGCATGGTAATCAAAACGACGCGTTAAAGAGACTTAAGGCACGCCATACTAATCTAGCGTCACGTTTTATGCAGACTTTGCATAATATAACCTAACCATGCTTAGGTAATCGGAACGACACATTAAAGAGATTTGAGACGCCACATACTAATTTAGCGTCACTTTTCAAGCACACTTTGCGTAATATATCCTAATATGTTGCTTAGGTAATAGGAACGACGCGTTAGAGAGACTTGTGACGCGACATACTAATCTAGCGTCACTTTTCACGCACGCTTTGCATAATATAACATAACCATGCTTAGGTAATCGGAACACGCGTTAAAGAGACTTGTGACGCGACATATGCATGGTAATTGAAACGACGCGTTAAAGAGACTTGAGACGCGCCATACTAATCCAGTGTCACGTTTTACACAGACTTTGCATAGTATAACCTAACCATGCTTAGGTAATCGGAACGACGAGTTAAAGAGACTTGAGACGCGACATACTAATCTAGCGTCACTTTTCACGCACACTTTGCGTAATATAATTAAACCATGCTTAGGTAATCGTAACGATGAGTTAAAGAGACTTGAGACGGGACATACTAATCTAGCGTGACTTTTCACGCACACTACCTAATCATGCTTAGATAATCGGAACGACGCGTTAAAGGGACTTGAGATGCGACACACTAATCTAGCGTCACTTTCCACGCACACTCTGCGTAATATAACCTAACCATACTATTGTCACTTTTCGACGAGGCTATGAATGAAGAAGAAAAGAAGAGAAAGGTTTTCAGAGAGTAGAAAAGAATTACCTAGGGTTTGCTCTTAAAACCCTTTATATAGTTAGGGTTTAGGAGCAAACCTTGCCTTGCTGGCAGGCTGTCCTTCTTGTGGTCCCTGAAATCGGTTATGCCTACGTGGACAATATCCCCCGTATGGGGCGCAGTTTGTTAGGTGTGTCAGGTGGAGGGAACATTCCTCACGCACCTGTCAGAGGATCTTCTGTGGTCCCTTAATCTGGTACACGTGAGTGTGCTCGTTAGCTAGATCTCGGAGCTCGAATAAAGCTTAGAGCCCGGACTGTCTATACTAAACTCCCATTCCTCTAGGTCCAGAGTTTGAGTGTATCTTGAAGCTCGCGTTGTCTACGCCGGGCTTTCCTGTCTTCAGTCAGGAAGCTCGGGCAGGATCTTCGATCCGATCTTGCCAAAAGCACGCGTCTCGGATGATGCTCGAATGTTTATCGATCCGGAGACCCCCCAGGTCTCGTGGTCTATGTCGACACCAGTTGGTAAAATGCTTGACTTAGCGATGGTCGTTCTTGGCGAGGTTCCTTCGCCCCTACTAAATATACAACGTTATCAATAACCTAACCATGTTTATGTAATTCGAACGACACATTAAATAGCCTTTAGCCACGGCATACTAATCTAGCTCAACTTTTCACGCCCACCTTGCGTAATATAACCTAATCATGCTCATGCTTAGGTAATCGGAACAACGCGTTAAAGAGACTTGAGAAGCGACATACTAATCTAGCGTCACTTTTCACACACTCTTTGTGTAATAACCTAGGGCCAATTCCATAATAAGTCGCAATCTGTATATAAAATTTCATTTTAATCACGGCCTATAAAAGTTTCCATATAAAACCATGACCTTTCATTGTTTTTCAAATATATCATTTCATTGTGTTTTTGTTGACTAAATTCTCTACTAAACCATTAATGAAAGACCAAATTATAAATAGACACTAAATATTATTATTTAAGTTAGAATATTATTATCTCAGTTAGAGTATGTAGGATTATTTCAGTTAGAGTATGCTTAGGTAATCGGAACGACGCTTTAAAGGGAATTATGACGCGAGATAAGCATGGTAATCGAAACGACGCGTTAAAGAGACTTGAGACGAAACATATTATTCTAGCGTCACTTTTTACGCACACTTTGCGTAATATAACCTAACCATGCTTAGGTAATCGGAACAACGCATTAAAGAGACTTGAGATGCGGTAGATTAGTACGGTGCATCTCAAGTATCTTTAACTCGTCGTTCCAATTTCCTAAGCATGGTTAGGTTATATTACGCAAAGTGTGCGTTAAAAAGTGACACTAGATTAGTATATTGCATCTCAAGTCTCTTTAACGTGTCGTTCTGATTTCCTAAGCATGGTTATGTTATATTACGCAGAATGTGCGTAAAAAGTGACGCTAGATTAAAATTGTGCGTCTCAAGTCTCTTTAACGCGTCTTTTCGATTACCATGCTTATGTCGCGTCACATGTCTCTTTAACGCATCGTTCCGATTACCTAAGCGCGGTTAGGTTATATTATGAAAAGTGTCCTTGAAAAGTGACGCTATATTAGTATGTCGCGTCTCAAGACTCTTTAACGCGTCGTTCCGATTACCTAAGATGGGTTACGTTATATTGCGCAAGGAGTGCGTGAAAAGTGACGCTAGATTAGTATGTCGCGTCTCAAGTCTCTTTAACGCGTCGTTCCGATTACTAGAGAATGGTTAGGTTTATGCAAAGTGTGAGAGAAAAGTAACGCTAGATTAGTATGTCACTTCTCAAGTCTCTTTAACGCGTCGTTCTGATTACCTAAGCATGTTTATGTATACTAAACAAGGTATCCGTGAAAAGTGACGCTAGATTAGTATGTCGTGTCTCAAGGCTCTTTATTGCGTTGTTCTCATTTACCTAAGCATGCTTAGGTGATATTATGCAAAGTTGGCGTGAAAAGTGACGTTTGATTAATATGGCGCGTCTCAAGTCGCTTTAACGCGTTGTTTCGATGACCATGCTTATGTCGCGTCAAAAGTCCCTCTAACATGTCGTTCCGATTACCGAAGCATGGTTTGGTTATATTATGCAAAAGTGTGTATAAAGAATGACAATAGATTAGTATGTCAAGTCTCAAATCCATTTAACGCATCGTTCTAATTACTTAAGAATGGTTAGGTTATGTTACGCAAAGTGTGTGAAAAATCACAATAGATTAGTTAGTCGCGTCTTAAGTGACGCTCGATTAGTATGTCGCGTATGATTAGTATGTCGCGTCTCAAGTCTCTATAACGCGTCGTTTCGATTACCAAAGCATGGTTAGGTTATAGTACACAAAGAGTGCGTGAAAAGGATCAATAGATTAGTATGTCGCGTGTCAAGCCTCTTTCATGCGTCATTCCGATTACCTAAGCATGGTTAGGTTATATTATGCAAAGTGTGCATGAAAAGTGATGCTATATTGGTATGTCCAGTCTTAAGTTTCTTTAACTGCGTCGTTTCGATTACCTAAGCATGGTTAGGTTATATTACTCAAAGTGTGCGTAAAAAGTGACGCTAGATTAATATGTTTCGTCTCAAATCTCTTTAACGCGTCGTTTTGATTACCATGCTTATCTCGCAGTACAAGTCTCTTTAACGTGTCGTTCCGATTACCAAAGCATGGTTAGGTTATATTACGCAAAGTGTGCGTGAAAGTGACGTTAGATTAGTATGTTGCGCGTCTCAAGACTCTCTAACGCGACGTTCCGATTTCCTAAGCAGGGATTACTTATATTACGCAAAGTGTGAGTGAAAACTGACGCTAGATTAGTATGTCGCCTCTCAAGTCTCTCTAACGCGTCGTTCCAATTTCCTAAGCATGGTTAGGTTATATTACGTAAAGTGTGCGTAAAAAGTGACGCTGGATTAATATGGCTCATCTAAAAAGTGACGACTCGTTTCGATTACCATCGCGTCACAATTCTATCTAACGCGTTGTTCTGATTGCCTAAGCATGGTTAGGTTGTATTACGCAAAGTGTGCATGAAAAATGACAATAGATTATTAAAATGTCGCGTCTTAAGTCTATCTAACGCATTGTTCCGATTACTTAAGCATGGTTAGGTTTTATTAGGCAAAGTGTGCATGAAAAGTGATGCTAGAGTAGTATGGCGCGTCTCAGGTGTCTTTAACGCGTCGTTCCGATTACATAAGCATGTTAGGTTATATTACGCGAGGTGAGCGTGAAAAGTGACGCTAGACTATGTCGCGTCTTAAGGCTCTTTAACGCGTAGTCCTGATTACATAAGCATGGTTTGGTTAAATTTTGCAAAGTTTGCGTGAAATGTGACGCTAGATTAGTATGTCGCATCTCAAGTCTCTTTAACGCGCCGTTTCGATTACCATGCCGTGTCACAAGTCTCTCTAACGCGTCGTTCCGATTACCTAAGCAAGGTAAGGTTATAGTACGCAAAGTGTGCGTGATAAGTAATAATAGATTAGTATGTCGCGTCTCAAGTCTCATTAACGCATCATTCCCATTACCTAAGCATGGTTAGGTTATATTAGGCAAAGTGTGAGTAAAAAGTGACGCTAGATTAGTATGTCGCGTCTCAAGTCTCTTTAACGTGTCGGTCCGATTACCTAAGCATGGTTAGGTTATATTACGCAAAGTGTGTGTAAATAATGACGCTAGATTAGTATGGTGCGTTTCAAGTCTCTTTAACGTGTCGTGTAGATTACCATGCTTATGTCGCGTCAAAAGTCTCTCACGCATCGTTTCTATTGCCTATGCATGGTTAGGTTATATTACGCAAAGTGTGCGTGAAAAGTGACGCTAGATTAGTATGTCGCATCACAAGTCTCTCTAACGCGTCGTTCCTGCAACCTAATCATGGTTAGGTTACGCAAAGTGTGCGTGAAAAGTGACGCTAGAATAGTATGTCGCGTCTCAAGTCTCTTTAACGCGTCATTTCGATTACTAGTCTTATGTCGCATCATAACAAGCGTCTCTAATGCATCGTTCTGATTACCTAAGCATGGTTCAGTTATATTATGCAAAGTGTGCATGGAAAGTTGGGTTTGATTAGTATGTCACATCTCAAGTGTCTTTAATGCGTCGTTCTGATTACCCAAGCTTGGCTAGGTTGTATTACGCAAAGTGTGCGTCAAAAGTGACGTTAAATTAGTATGGCCTGTCTCAAGTCATTTTAACGCGTCGTTCTGATTACCTAATTATGGTTAGGTTATATTAAGGAAAGTGTGCGTAAAACAGGACGCTATAAGTGTGGCGCGTTATAAGTCTCTTTAACGCGCTGTTTCGATTGCCATGCTTATGTCGCGTAACAAGCGTCTTTAACATGTCGTTCTGATTACCTAAGCATGGTTAGGTTATATACGCAAAGTGTGCGTGAAAAGTCACAATCGATGTTTATGTCGCGTCTCAAGTCTATTTACCGCGTTCTTCCGATTACCTAAGCATGGTTAGGGTATTTTACGCAAAGTGTGCGTGAAAAGCGACTCTAAATTAGTATGTGACGACTCAAGTCTCTTTAACGCGTGTTCCGATTACCTAAGCATGGTTAGGTTATATTACGCAAAGTGTGCGTGAAAAGTGACGCTAGATTAGTATGTTGCATCTCAAGTCTCTGTAACGCGTCATTCCGATTACCTAAGCATGATTAGGTTATATTACACATAGTCTGCTTGAAAAGTGACGGTAGATTAGTATCGCCGTCTCAAGTCTCTTTAACGCGTCGTTCTGATTACCTAAGCATGGTTAGGTTATATTGCGCAAAGTGTGCGTGAAAAGTAACAATAGATTAGTATTTCACGTCTCAAGTCTCTTTAACGCTTTGTTCCGATTACCTAAGCATGTTTTGGGTATATTACGCAAAGTGTGCGTGAAAAGTGATGGTAAATTAGTATGTCACGTCTCAAGTCTCTTTAACGCGTGTTCCGAATACCTAAGCCTGGTTAGGTTATATTACGCATAGTGTGAGTGAAAAGTGATACTAGATTAGTATATTCATCTCAAATCTCTTTAACGCGTCGTTCCGATTACCTAAGCATGGTTTGGGCATATTACGCAAAGTGTGTGTGAAAAGTGACGCTAGATTAGCAAAGCCACGTACGAGCGAGTTTATAGCTCTGTTATCAACCAAATGAATGGGGCTGATATGTGGGAAACAAATCCAAACCCCTTCAATATCATACTCCCACCCTCACCAGTGCAACAAAAGAAGAGAGGGAGAAAGGCAAAGGTAAGGCGAAGCACAAGCACAGGCACAAGCAAAAAGGGCCAAGTTATCACGCAAGGGGCGTCAGCAAGTTAAGTGTAGCGAATGTGGACAGTTTGGCCACAATATAAGGAAACATTTAAAGGAAAGAGGTTAAGCTTCGGGTGGAGGTGAACAACAACCATCTGTAAATGAAGGTGAAGGACCAATGGCAGAAAGTGAAGTTCAGATTCCCGACGAAGTAACTTTCTCTAATTTCGGTTGCTTGTGTAAGTACAATCTCCCTTCTAAATGTGTTTTTGTTGTAGGCTACTAGTCAAGTGCTGCATGCGTTGGTGTCTGGCCGAGGAATTGGGTGCCACGTCGACAAAAAACGAAAAAAACGGCAATTTTTGGTCTTATGGGGTTTTGTGAGCGCCGCCACAAAGATCAGGGGGTTTAGCGCCCGTTTTTAAACATCAGGGGGGTTAACGCCCCTATGGGTGATTATTAGCCAGATTAGTATCTTGCGTCTCAAGTCCCTTTAACGCGTGTTCCAATTAACTATGCATGGTTAGGTTATATTATGCAAAGTGTGCATGAAAAGTGACGCTAGATTAGTATGTCGCGTCTCAAGTCTCTTTAACGTGTCATTTTTATTATAAGCATGTTTAGGTTATATTACACAAAGTGTGCTTGGAAAGTGGCGTTAGATTAGTATGTCGTGTCTCAAGTCTCTCAAACGCGTCGTTCCGATTTCCTAAGCATGCATATGTTATATTACGCAAAGTGTCCGTAAAAAGTGACGCTAGATTATTATTGCGCGTCTCAAGTCTTTTTAACGCGTCGTTTCGATTACCATGCATATGTCGTGTCACAAGTCTCTCTGACGCGTCGTTCCGATTACCTAAGCATGGTTTGGCTATATTATGCAAAGCGTGCGTGAAAAATGACTATAGATAGTATGTCGCGACTTAAGTCTATCTAACGCGTCGTTCCAATTACCTAAGCATGGTTAGGTTATATTACGTAAAGTGTGCGTGAAAAGTGAATCTAGATTAGTATGTCGCTTCTCAAGTCTTTTTAACGCGTCGTTCCTATTTCCTAAGCATGGTTAGTTTATATTATGCAAGGTGTGCATGAAAAGTGACGCTAGATTAGTATGTCGCGTCTCAATGCTCTTAAATGTGTCGTTCCGATCACATAAACGTGGTTATGTTATATTACACAAAGTGTGCATGAAAAGTGACTCTAGATTAGTATGTCGTGTCTCAAGTCTCTTTAACGCGTCGTTTCGATTACCATGCTTATGTCGCGTCATAAGTCTCTCTAACGCATTATTCCAATTACCATAAGCAGCTTATAGTACGCAAAGTGTGTTTAAAAAGTAACAATAGATTGGTATGTCGCGTCTCAAGGCTATTTAACGCGTCGTCCCGATTACCTAAGCATGGTTAGGTTAATTTAGCAAAGTGTGTGTGAAAAGTGACGCTAGATTAGTATGTTGCGTCTCATTGGATTAGTATGTCGCGTCTCAAATCGCGTCGTTTCGATTACCATGCTTATCTCGCATCACAAAGTCTTTCTAACGCGTCGTTCCGATTACCTAAGCATGGTTAGCTTAGAGTAAGAAAAGTGAGCGTGAAAAGTAACAATATATTAGTATGTCGCGTCTCAAGTCTCTTTAACGCGTCGTTCCGATTACCTAAGCATGGTTACGTTATATTACGCAAAGTGCGCGTGAAAACTGACGCTAGATTAGTATGTCGCTTCTCAAGTCTGTTTAATGCGTCGTTCCGATTAGCAAAGTATGCTTAGGTTATATTATGCAAAGTGTGCATGAAAAGCGATAATAAATTAGTATGTCGTGTCTCAAATCTCTTTAATGCGTCGTTTCGATTACCATGCTTATCTCGCATCACAAAGTCTTTCTAACGCGTCGTTCCGATTACCTAAGCATGGTTAGCTTAGAGTAAGAAAAGTGAGCGTGAAAAGTAACAATATATTAGTATGTCGCGTCTCAAGTCTCTTTAACGTGTCGTTCCGATTACCTAAGCATGGTTACTTTATATTACGCAGAGTGTGCGTGAAAACTGACGCTAGATTAGTTTGTCGTGTCTCAAGTCTCTTTAACGCGTCGTTCCTATTACCTAAGCATGGTTAGGTTATATTACGCAAAGTGTGCGTGAAAAGTAACGCTAAATTAATATTGCGCGTCTCAAGTCTCGTTCATGCGTCGTTTCAGTTACCATGCTTATGTGACATTACAAGTCGCTCAATCGCGTCGTTCCGATTACCTAAGCATGGTTAGGATATATTTCGCAAAGTGCGCATGAAAATTGGCAATAGATTAGTATATCGCGTCTCAAGTCTATTTAACGCGTCGTTCCGATTACTTAAGCATGGGTAGTTTATTTCACGCAAAGTGTTCGTGAAAAGTGACGCTAGATTAATATGTCGTGTATACCACCTGTCACGGAGTTAGGAATTTCACACGCTAACCCGCGCGGCACCTAGGCGATCTTGCTTGTGAAGATGCTAAGTAAGCCTTGAATTTTAGTACGAAAGTAACTTAGTAGCAAATAGGGACAATAAGAGCTTGAATAATACAACTTTTTATTGATAGTAAATAGAGAGCTTTACAATGATTCATGTATGTTACAAATGAGGGGGGGTTTGCCTATTTATAAAGTTTCCACCTCCTCAATGAATGGTTAAGATCTATTTGATCCAATGGTTTATATTCTACATTGTAGAACTATCTACATTATTCAATACAATGTAAGAAGCTACTATATACATCTAGTACCTTCTAGAGAGTTCTAGAGTATTCCGGATTAGTCTAGAGGATTCTAGATAATTCCTGAATAGTCTCGTGAAGAAGCTTCTAGAATGTTCCAGAACATTCTAGAGTACTCATGAGAATTCTAGGGTGTTCTAGAGGATTCTAGAATATTCCGGAGGATTCTAGAATGATCCAGAGTGTTCTAGATGATTTTAGAGTGTTCTAGATGATTTTAGAATGTTCTAGAGGATTCAAGAACGTTCTAGAGAATTCCGGAATATAAAGTTTCTAGAACGTTCCGGAGGATTTCGGAACATTAGATTAGAGTGTTTTAGAGAGGTTCGGACAATAACCTCTATCACGTGCGAAAAATTATATAGCGCGTGACATTCTCCCCCACTTAATCTCGCAACGCCCTCGTTGCGCCTTCTTCCTTGTAACATCGAACATGGTCACGAAATTGCCATAGTAGATCTTCGCGTTCCCAACTGATCTCACTATCAGGCATATTTTTCCATTTCACCAAGTATTCGATGTAGTTAGGGACTCCACGTCTTCTTATCACACGATCAGCTAGGATGCTATCAATCTCCTTATCACTTTGATAAGACGGTACGAAGGACCTCTTCCCATCATAAGGCGGGTTGGCAAGGCTGCTTATCAAGTGCAACTCCCTCCTAAACTCAAGATTCACCCAGTTTTTCATGTGAGTCTTTTAAAGCCTTATCATGAAGACAAAGATGATCCGCAGAGAGGGGAGTCGAGGAGAGCTCCAACAGTTGTTATCACAGAGTTTGATAAGGAGATTGAGTTTGATAAGGAGATTGATAGCATCCTAGACGATCGTGTGATAAGAAGACGTGGAGTCCCTAACTACATCGAATACTTGGTGAAATGGAAAAATATGCCTGATAGTGAAATCAGTTGGGAACGAGAAGATCTACTATGGCAATTCCGTGACCATGTTCGACGTTACAAGGAAGAAGGCGCAACGAGGGCGTTGCGAGATTAAGTGGGGGAGAATGTCACGCGCTATATAATTTTTCGCACGTGATAGAGGTTATTGTCCCGAACCTCTCTAAAACACTCTAATCTAATGTTCCGGAGTCCTCCGGAACGTTCTAGAAACTTTATATTCCGGAATTCTCTAGAACGTTCTAGAATCCTCTAGAACATTCTAAAATAATCTAGAACACTCTAGAATCATCTAGAACACTCTGGATCATTCTAGAATCCTCCGGAATATTCTAGAACCCTCTAGAACACCCTAGAATTCTCATGAGTACTCTAGAATGTTCCAGAATGTTCTGGAACATTCTAGAAGCTTCTTCACGAGACTATTCTGGAATTATCTAGAATCCTCTAGACTAATCCGGAATACTCTAGAACTCTCTAGAAGGTACTAGATGTATATAGTAGCTTCTTACATTGTATTGAATTTCACACGCTAAGTTACTTTCGTACTAAAATTCAAGGCTTACTTAGCATCTTCACAAGCAAGATCGCCTAGGTGCCGCGCGGGTTAGCGTGTGAAATTCCTAACTCCGTGACAGGTGGTATACACGACATATTAATCTAGCGTCACTTTTCACGAACACTTTGCGTGAAATAAACTACCCATGCTTAAGTAATCGGAACGACGCGTTAAATAGACTTGAGACGCGATATACTAATCTATTGCCACTTTTCATGCGCACTTTGCGAAATATATCCTAACCATGCTTAGGTAATCGGAACGACGCGATTGAGCGACTTGTAATGTCACATAAGCATGGTAACTGAAACGACGCATGAACGATACTTGAGACGCGCAATATTAATTTAGCGTTACTTTTCACGCACACTTTGCGTAATATAACCTAACCATGCTTAGGTAATAGGAGCGACGCGTTAAAGAGACTTGAGACACGACAAACTAATCTAGCGTCACATTTCACGCACACTTTGCGTGACATAACCTAACTATGCTAAGGTAATCGGAACACGCGTTAAAAAGACTTGAGACGTGACATACTAATTTAGAGTTACTTTTCACGCATACTTTGCTTAAAATACCCTAACCATGCTTAGGAAATCAGAACGACGCGTTAAAGAGACTTGAGACGCGATATAATAATCTATTGTGACTTTTCACGCACACTTTGCGTAATATAACCTAACCATGCTTAGGTAACCAGAACGATGCGTTAGAGACGCTTGTTACGCAACATAATCATGGTAATCAAAAGGACGCGTTAAAGAGACTTGAAACGGGCCATATTTATCTAGCGTCACTTTTTATACACACTTTGGGTAATATAACCTAACAATACTTAGGTAATCGGAACGACGCGTTAAAGTGACTTGAGATGCACCATACTATTTAGCATCACTTTTTACGCACACTTCGCGTAATATAACCCAACCATGCTAAGGTACGCGGAACGACGTGTTAAAGAGACTTGAGATGCGACATACTAATCTAGCCTCACTTTTCAAGAACACTTAGCGTAATATAATTTAACCATGCTTAGGTAATCGGAACGTCGCGTTAAAGAGACTTAAGACGGGACATACTAATCTAGCGTCACTTTTCACGCACACTTTGCGTAATATAACCTAACCATGCTTAGATAATTGGAATGACGCATTAAAGAGACTTGAGACGCGACATACATTACTAGTATCAGTTTTCATGCATACTTTGCGTAAAATTACCAAACCATGATTAGGTATTCAGAACACGCGTTGAAGAGACTTGAGACGCGACATACTAATCCAGCGTCAGTTTTCACACACACATTGCATAAAATAACCAACCCATTCTTAGGTAATCGGAACGACGCGTTAAAGAGAATTGAGGCGCGGCATACTAATCTATTGAGACTTTTCACGCACACTTTGCGTAATATAATCTAACTATGCTTAGGTAATCAGAATGACGCGTTAGAGACACTTGTGACAGGACCTAAACATGGTAATCGAAACGACGCGTTTAAGGGACTTTAGATGCGACATACTAATCTAGCGTCACATTTCACGCAAACTTTGCAAATTTTAACCTGACCATGCTTATGTAATCGAGACGACGCGTTAAAGAGCCTTTAGACGTGACATAATCTAGCGTCACATTTCACGCACACTTTGCGTGATATTATCTAACTATGCTTTGGTAATCAGAACACGCGTTAAAAAGTCTTGATACGTGACAAACTAATTTAGCGTCACTTTTCACTCACACTTTGCGTAAAATACCCTGTAATCAGAACGACGCGTTAAAGAGATGTGAGATGCAACAAACTAATCTATTGTGACTTTTCACGCACACTTTGCGTAATATAACCTAACCATGCTTGTGTAATCAGAACGAGGAGTTAGAGACGCTTGTTACGCGACATAAGCATGGTAATCAAGACGACGCGTTAAAGAGACTTGAAGCATGCCATACTAATCTAGCGTCACTTTTCATGCACACTTTGCATACTATAACCTAACCATGCTTAGTTAATTGGAACACGCATTAAAGGGACTTGAGACGCAACATACTAATCTGGCTAATAATCACCCATAGGGGCGCTAAACCCCCTGATGTTTAAAAACGGGCGCTAAACCCCCGGATCATTGTGGCGGCATAACGCGCCACAGTTATCTAGCGTCATGTTTTACGCACACTTTGCTTAATATAACCTAACCATAATTAGGTAATCAGAACGACGCGTTAAAATGACTTGAGACACGCCATACTAATTTAACGTCACTTTTGACGCACACTTTGCGTAATACAACCTAGCCAAGCTTGGGTACTCGGAACGACGCGTTAAAGACACTTGAGATGCGACATACTAATCAAACACAACTTTCCATGCACTTTGCATAATATAACCGAACCATGCTTAAGTAATCAGAACGATGCATTAGATACGCTTGTTACGCGACATAAGACTGGTAATCGAAATGACGCGTTAAAGAGACTTGAGACACGACATACTATTCTAGCGTCACTTTTCACGCACACTTTGCGTAACCTAACCATGCTTAGGCTGCAGGAACGACGCGTTAGAGAGACTTGTGATGCGACATACTAATCTAGCGTCACTTTTCACGCACACTTTGCGTAATATAACCTAACCATGCTTAGGTAATAGGAACGACGCGTGAGAGACTTTTGACGCGACATAAGCATGGTAATCAACACGACACGTTAAAGAGACTTGAAACGCACCATACTAATCTAGCGTCATTATTTACACACACTTTGCGTAATATAACCTAACCATGCTTAGGTAATCGGACCGACACGTTAAAGAGACTTGAGACGCAACATACTAATCTAGCATCACTTTTTTTACTCACACTTTGTGTAATATTACCTAACCATGCTTTTTTTTTATTTTTTTTATTTTTTTTATCAAAGATGGGAATCGACTCTTCGAGTCTCATTTGTTAGTTGTTAGTTACCAAGGCGTGGTTCGAACCCACAACCTCTTGATGCACTTAGAGGTGCCTTAGCCATTCAAGCTAGGCCCACATTGGCACCTAACCATGCTTAGGTAATGGGAACGATGTGTTAATGAGACTAGAGTCGCGACATACAAATCTAGTGTCAATTTTCACGCACACTTTGCGTAATAACCTAACCATGCTTAGACAATCGGAAAGACGCGTTAAAGAGACTAGCGACGCGACATACTAATCTATTGTTACTTATCACGCACACTTTGCGTACTATAACCTTACCTTGCTTAGGTAATCGGAACGACGCGTTAGAGAGACTTGTGACGCGACATGGTAATTGAAACGGCGCGTTAAAGAGACTTGAGATGCGACATACTAATCTAGCGTCACATTTCACGCAAACTTAGCAAAATTTAACCAAACCATGGTTAGGTAATCAGGACTACGCGTTAAAGAGCCTTAAGACGCGACATAGTCTAGCGTCACTTTTCACGCTCACCTCGCGTAATATAACCTAACTATGCTTATGTAATCGGAACGACGCGTTAAAGACATTTGAGACGCGCCATACTAATCTAGCATCACTTTTCATGCACACTTTGCCTAATAAAACCTAACCATGCTTAAGTAATCGGAACAACGTGTTAGATAGACTTAAGACGCGACATTCTAATCAATTGTCATTTTTCATGCACACTTTGCGTAATACAACCTAACCATGCTTAGGCAATCAGAACGACGCGTTAGATAGAATTGTGACGCGATGGTAATCGAAACGATGCGTTAATGAGAATTCAGATGAGCCATATTAATCTAGCGTCACTTTTTACGCACACTTTACGTAATATAACCCAACCATGCTTAGGAAATTGGAACGACGCGTCAAAGAGACTTGAGAGGCGACATACTAATCTAGCGTCAGTTTTCACGCACACTTTGCGTAATATAAGTAATCCCTGCTTAGGAAATCGGAACGTCGCATTAGAGAGTCTTGAGACGCGCGACATACTAATCTAACGTCACTTTCACGCGCACTTTGCGTAATATAACCTAACCATGCTTTGGTAATCGGAACGACGCGTTAAAAAGACTTGTGCTGCGAGATAAGCATGATAATCAAAACGACGCGTTAAAGAGATTTGAGACGAAACATATTAATCTAGCGTCACTTTTTACGCACATTTTGCGTAATATAAGCTAACCATGCTTAGGTAATCGAAACGACGCAGTTAAAGAAACTTAAGACTGGACATACCAATGTAGCATCACTTTTCACGCACACTTTGCATAATATAACCTAACCATGCTTAGGTAATCGGAACGACATGTTAGAGAGATTTTTGACGCGACATAAGCATGGTCGTTGAAACAACGCGTTAAAGCGACTTGAGACGCGCCATATTAATCTAACGTCACTTTTCACGCCAACTTTGCATAATATCACCTAAGCAAGCTTAGGTAAATGAGAATGACGCATTAAAGAGCCTTGAGACACGACATACTAATCTAGCGTCACTTTTTACGGATACCTTGCGTAGTATAACATAACCATGCTTAGGTAATCGGGACGACGCGTTAAAGGGACTTGAGAAGTGACATACTAATCTAGCGTTACTTTTCTCTCACACTTTGCGTAAACCTAACCATTATTAAGTAATAGAAACGACGCGTTAAAGAGACTTGAGACGCGACATACTAATCTAGCGTCACTTTTCATGTGCTCCTTGCGTAGTATAACGTAACCCATCTTAGGTAATCGGAACGACGCGTTAAAGAGTCTTGAGACGCGACATACTAATCTAGCGTCACTTTTTAAGGACATTTTTCATAATATAAACTAACCACGCTTAGGTAATCGGAACGATGCTTTAGAGAGATTTGTGACGCGACATAAGCATGGTAATCAAAAACACGCGTTTAATAGATTTGAGACGCGCAATTTTAATCTAGCGTCACTTTTTCACGCACACTGTGCGTAATATAACCTAACCATGCTTAGGTAATCGGAACGACGAGTTAAAGATACTTGAGACGCGCCGTACTAATCTACCATCACTTTTCACGCAGACTTTACGTAATATAACCTACCAATGCTTAAATAATCAGAACGACGTGTTAAAGAACTTCAGACAAAACATACTAATCTAGCGTAACTTTTTACGCACACTTTTGCGTAATATAACCTAACCATGCTTAGATTATCAGAACGACGCGTTAAAGAGACTCGAGAGGCGACCTATTAATCTAGCATCACTTTTTACGCACACTTTGCATAATATAACATAATCATGCTTAGGTCATCGGAACGACGCGTTAAAGAGACTTGAGACGCGGCATATTAATCTATTGATCCTTTTCACGCACACTTTACATACTATAACCTATCCATGCTTAGATAATCGGAACGATGCGTTAGAGAGACTTTTGACGCAACATAAGCATGTTATTCGAAACGACGCGTTACAGAGACTTGAGACGCCACATACAAATCTAGCGTCACTTTTCACGCCAACTTTGCGTAATATAACCTAACCATACATAGGTAATAGGAACGACGCGTTTAATAGACATAAGACGTGACATCATAATCAATTGCCATTTTTCACGCACACTTTGCGTAATATAACTTAACATTGCTTAGGTAATCGGAACGACGCGTTAGAAGAATTCTGATTCGACATAAGCATGGTAATCGAAACGACGCGTTAAAGTGACTCGAGACGCGCCATACTAATCTAGCCTCACCTTTTACGCACACTTTGTGTAATATAACCTAACCACGATTAGGTAATCAGAACGACGCGTTAAGAGACGTTAGACGTGACATACTAATCTAGTGTCACTTTTCACGCATACTTTGCATAATATAACCTAACCATGCTTAGACAATTGGAACGACGCGTTAAAGAGACTTGAGACGCGACATACTAATCTAGCAATCCTTTTCACGCACGCTTTGCGTACTATAACCTAACCATGCTTAGGTAATCAGAACAAAGCAATAAAGAGAATTGTGATGCGACATAAGCATGGTAATCGAAACGACGTGCTAAAGAATCTCGAGACGCGCCATACTAATCTAGCGTCACTTTTAACGCACAGTTTGCGTAATATAACCTAACCATGCTTAGGTAATCAGAACGACGTGTTAAAGAGACTTGAGAGGCGACATAATAATATAGCGTCACTTTTCACGCACACTTTGCATAATATAACCTAACCATGCTTAGGTAATCGGAACGATGCGTTAAAGAGACTTTAGACGCGACATACTAATCTATTGATCCTTTTCACGCACACTTTGTGTACTATAACCTAACCATGCTAAGGTAATCGGAACGACGCGTTAGAGAGACTTTTTGACGCGACATTAGCATGGTAATCGAAAGAACGTGTTATAGAGACTTGACATGCGACGTACTAATCTAGTGTCACTTTTCACGCAAACTTTGCGTAATATAACCTAACCATGGTTAGGTAATCGGAACGACGCGTTAAAGAGACTTGAGACGCGACATACTAATATATTGTTACTTTTCACGCTCACTTTTCTTAATCTAAGCTAACCATGCTTAGGTAATCGGAACGACGCGTTAGAAAGACTTTGTGATGCGAGATAAGCATGGTAATCGAAACGACGCATTAAAGAGATTTGAGACGCGACATACTAATCCAATGAGATGCAACATACTAATCTAGCGTCACTTTTCACATACACTTTGCTAAATTAACCAAACCATGCTTAGGTAATCGGGACGACGCGTTAAATAGCCTTGAGACGCGACATACCAATCTATTGTTACTTTTTAAACACACTTTGCGTACTATAAGCTGCTTATGGTAATTGGAATAATGCGTTAGAGAGACTTATGACGCGACATAAGCATGGTAATCGAAACGACGCGTTAAAGAGACTTGAGACGCGACATACTAATCTAGTGTCACTTTTCATGCACACTTTGTGTAATATAACATAACCACATTTATGTGATCGGAACGACACATTTAAGAACATTGAGACGCGACATACTAATCTAGCGTCACTTTTCACGCACACCTTGCATAATATAAACTAACCATGCTTAGGAAATAGGAACGACGCGTTAAAAAGACTTGAGAAGCGACATACTAATCTAGATTCACTTTTCACGCACAGTTTGCGTAATATAACCTAACCATGCTTAGGTAATTGGAACGACGCGTTAGATAGACTTAAGTCGCGACATACTATCTATAGTCATTTTTCACGCACGCTTTGCATAATATAGCCAAACCATGCTTAGGTAATCGGAACGACGCGTCAGAGAGACTTGTGACACGACATATGCATGGTAATCGAAACGACGCGTTAAAAAGACTTGAGACGCGCAATAATAATCTAGCGTCACTTTTTACGGACACTTTGCGTAATATAACATATGCATGCTTAGGAAATCGGAACGACGCGTTTGAGAGACTTGAGACACGACATACTAATCTAATGCCACTTTCCAAACACACTTTGCGTAATATAACCTAAGCATGCTTATAATCAGAACGACATGTTAAAGAGACTTGAGACGCAACATACTATTCTAGCGTCACTTTTCATGCACACTTTGCATAATATAACCTAACCATGCTTAGTTAATTGGAACACGCGTTAAAGGGACTTGAGACGCAACATACTAATCTGGCTAATAATCACCCATAGGGGCGCTAAACCCCCTGATGTTTAAAGACGGGCGCTAAACCCCCTGATCTTTCCGGCGGCGCTCACAAAACCCCATAAGACCCAAAATCGCCGTTTTTTTCGTTTTTTGTCGACGTGGCACCCAATTCCTCGGCCAGACACCAACGCATGCAGCACTTGACTAGTAGCCTACAACAAAAACACATTTAGAAGGGAGATTGTACTTACACAAGCAACCAAAATAGAGAAAGTTACTTACGTCGGGAATCTGTACTTCACTTTCTGCCATTGGTCCTTCACCTTCATTTACAGATGGTTGTTGTTCACCTCCACCCGAAGCTTGACCTCTTTCCTTTAAATGTTTCCTTATATTATGGCCAAACTGTCCACATTCGCTACACTTAACTTGCTGACGCCCCTTGCGTGATAACTTGGCCCTCTTCGCTTGTGCCTGTGCTTGTGCTTCGCCTTACCTTTGCCTTTCTCCCTCTCTTCTTTTGTTGCACTGGTGAGGGTGGGAGTATGATATTGAAGGGGTTTGGGTCTGTTTCCCACATATCAGCCCCATTCATTTGGTTGATAACAGAGCTATAAACTCGCTCGTACGTGGCTTTGCTAATCTAGCGTCACTTTTCACACACACTTTGCGTAATATACCCTAACCATGCTTAGGTAATCGGAACGATGCGTTAAAGAGACTTGAGATGAATATCCTAATCTAGTATCACTTTTCACTCACACTATGCGTAATATAACCCAACCAGGCTTAGGTATTCGGAACACGTGTTAAAGAGACTTGAGACGTGACATACTAATTTACCATCACTTTTCACGCACACTTTGCGTAATAATACCCAAAACATGCTTAGGTAATCGGAACAAAGCGTTAAAGAGACTTGAGACGCGAAATACTAATCTATTGTTACTTTTCACGCACACTTTGCGCAATATAACCTAACCATGCTTAGGTAATCAGAACG
Source organism: Mercurialis annua (assembly GCF_937616625.2). Taxonomy (NCBI): domain Eukaryota; kingdom Viridiplantae; phylum Streptophyta; class Magnoliopsida; order Malpighiales; family Euphorbiaceae; genus Mercurialis; species Mercurialis annua. Next base: position 21,768,061 of record NC_065577.1, on the reverse strand, counting down.
ACGCGTTAAAGAGACTTGAGACAGGCGATACTAATCTACCGTCACTTTTCACGCAGACTATGCGTAATATAACCTAATCATGCTTAGGTAATCGGAACGACGCGTTACAGAGACTTGAGATGCGACATACTAATCTAGCGTCACTTTTCACGCACACTTTGCGTAATATAACCTAACCATGCTTAGGTAATCGGAACACGCGTTAAAGAGACTTGAGTCGTGAAATACTGATTTAGAGTCGCTTTTCTCCCTAACTATGCTTAGGTAATCAGAAGAACGCGGTAAATAGACTTGAGACGCGACATGAAAATCAATTGTGACTTTTCACGCACACTTTGCGTATATAACCTAACCATGCTTAGGTAATCAGAACGACATGTTAAAGACGCTTGTTACGCGACATAAGCATGGCAATCGAAACAGCGCGTTAAAGAGACTTATTACGCGCCACACTTATAGCGTCATGTTTTACGCACACTTTGCATAATATAACCTAACCATAATTAGGTAATCAGAACGACGCGTTAAAATGACTTGAGACACGCCATACTAATTTAACGTCACTTTTGACGCACACTTTGCGTAATACGACCTAGCCAAGCTTAGGTAATCAGAACGACGCGTTAAAGACACTTGAGATGCGACATACTAATCAAACACAACTTTCCATGCACACTTTGCATAATATAACCAAACCATGCTTAGGTAATCAGAACGATGCATTAGAGACGCTTGTTATACGACATAAGACTGGTAATCGAAATGACGCATTAAAGAGACTTGAGAACTATTCTAGCGTCACTTTTCACGCACACTTTGCATAACCTAACCATGCTTACGACGCGTTAGCGAGACTTGTGATGCGAAATACTAATCCAGCGTCAGTTTTCACGCACACTTTGTGTAATATAAGTAATCCCTGCTTAGGAAATCGGAACGTTGCATTAGAGAGTCTTGAGACGCGCGACATACTAATCTAACGTCACTTTCACGCACACTTTGCGTAATATAACCTAACCATGCTTTGGTAATCGGAACGACGCGTTAAAGAGACTTGTGCTGCGAGATAAGCATGGTAATCAAATTGACGCGTTAAAGAGATTTGAGACGAAACATATTAATCTGGCGTTACTTTTTACGCATACTTTGCGTAATATAACCTAACCATGCTTAGGTAATCGAAACGACGCAGTTAAAGAAACTTAAGACTGGACATACCAATATAGCATCACTTTTCACGCACACTTTACATAATAAAACCTAACCATGCTTAGGTAATCGGAATGACGTGTGAAAGAGACTTGACACGCGACAACTAATCTATTGATCATTTTCACGCACTCTTTGTGTACTATAATCTAACCATGCTTTGGTAATCAAAACGACGCGTTAAAGAGACTTGAGACGCGACATACTAATCGAGCGTCACTTTGCATAATATAACCTTACCATGCTTATGTAATCGGAACGACGCGTTAGATAGATTTAAGACGCGACTAACTAATCTATTGTGATTTTTCACGCACATTTTGCGTAATATAACCCAACCATTCTTAAGTAATTAGAAAGACGCGTTAAATGGATTTGAGACGCGACATACTAATCTATTGTCATTCTTTACGCACACTTTTGCATAATATAACCAAACCATGCTTAGGTAATCGGAAGGACGCGTTAGAGAGACCTGTGACGCGGCATACTATTCTAGCGTAACTTTTCACGCACACTTTGCGTAATATAATTAACCATGCTTAGGTAGTTGGAACGACGCATTAGACAGACTTGTGAGACATACTTAATCTAGTGTCAGTTTTCACACACATTTTGCGTAATATAACCTAAACATGCTTAGGTAATCAGAACGGCGCGCTAGTGAGACTTGTGACACGACATACAAATCTAGCGTCACTTTTCACGTACAGTTTTCGTAATATAATCTAACCATGCATAGGTAATCGGAACGATCCGTTAAAGATATCTGAGACTAATCTAGCGTCACTTTTCACACACACTTTGCTTAGGCAATCAGAACGACGCGACATACTAATCTAGGGTTACTTTTCACGCACATCTTGCGTAAAATAACATAACCATGCTTAGGTAATCGGAACACACGTCAAAGAGACTTGAGACGCGACATACTAATCCATCGTCACTTTTCACGCACACTTTTCGTAAAATAACCTAACTATAGGTAATCATAACGACGCGTGAAAGACACTTGAGACACGACATACTAGTCTAGCGTCACTTTTCACGCACACTTTACGTAAAATAACCTAACAATTGGTAATTAGAACGACGCGTTAAAGAGACTTGAGATGCGACATACTAATCTATTGTCACTTTTCGCGCAAACTGCGTAACATAACCTAACAATTGGAACGACGCAATAGAGAGACTTGGATGCAACATAAGCACGGTACTTGAAACGACACGTTAAAGCGACTTGAAAAACAACATACTAACCTAGCGTAATGTAACCTAACCATGCTTTGGTAATCGGAAAGATGCATTAAAGAGACTTGAGACGCGACATACTAATCTAGCGTCACTTATCACGCACACTTTTTGAATATAACTTAACCATGCTTAGCTAATTGGAACGACGCGTTAAAGAGACTTGTGATGCAACATACTAATTGGAACACACGTTAAAGAGACTTGAGACACGGCATACTAATCTAGCGTCTCTTTTCACGCACGCATTGCGTAAAATAACCTAACCATGCTTAGGTAATCGGAACGACCCATTAAAGAGACTTGAGACACGACATACTAACCTACCATTGTCACTTTTCACGCAAACTTAGCGTATTATAAGCTAACCATGCTTAGGTAATCGGAACAACGCGTTAAAGAGACTTGAGACACTACATACTATTCTAGCATCACTTTTCACGCACACTTTGCGTAATATAACCTAACCGCGCTTAGGTAATCAGAAGGACACGTTAAAGAGACTTGAGACACGACATACTAATCTAGCATCACTTTTCACGCACACTTTGCATAATATAACCTAACCATGCTTAGGTAATTGGAACGACGCGTTAAAGACTTCAGACGCGACATACTAATCTAGCATCACTTTTCATGCACACATTGCGTAAAATAACCTAACCATGCTTTGGTAATCGGAACGACGCGTTATAGAGACTTGAGAGGCGACATACTAATATAGCGTCACTTTTCACGCACACTTTGTGTAATATAACCAAACCATGCTTAGGTAATCAGAACACGCATAAAAGAGACTTGATATGTGACATACTACTTTAGCGTTACTTTTCACGCACACTTTGCGTAAAATACCTTAACCATGCTTAGGTAATCGGGACAGCGCGTTAAAGAGACTTGAGACGCGACATACTAATCAATTGTGACTTTTCACGCACACTTTGCATAATATAACCTAACCATGCTTCGGTAATCAGAACGACGTGTTTGAGACGCTTGTTACGCGACCTAAGCATAATAATCGAAACGACTCGTTAAAGAGACTTGAGAGGCGACATACTAATCCACTGTTACTATTCATGCACTTTATGCGTAATATAACCTAACCATGCTTAGGGAATCAGAACGACGCACTAAAGAGACTTGAGACGCGACATACTGATCTAGCGTCAATTTTAACACACATTTTGCGTAGTGTAACCTAACCATGCTCAGGTAATCGGAACGACGGGTAGGCTGGTGACTCGACAAACAAATCTAGCATCACTTTTCAGGCACACTTTGCGTAATATAACCTAACCATGCTTTGGTAATCAGAACGACAATTTAGAGAGACTTGTGACGCGACATAAGCATGGTAATTGAAACGACGCGTATATTGTCACTTTTCAAGCACACTTTGGTAAATATAACCTAACCATGATTTGGTAATAGGAACGACCTGTAAAGGATACTTGTGATGCGACATAAGCATAGTATAGTAATCGAAACTACGCGTTAAAGAGACTTGAGATACGACATACATTATCTATTGTCACTTTTCACGCACACTTTGTGCAATATAACCTAACCATGCTTTGGTAATCGGAACGACGCATTAAAGAGACTTGAGACGGGACACTAATCTAGCGTCACTTTTCACGCACACTTTGCGTAATATAACCTAACCATGATTAGGTAATTTGAACGACTCGTTAGAGAGACTTGTGACGTGACATACTAATCTTCCATCACTTCTCACGTAAATTTTGCGTAATTTAACCTAACTATGCTTAGGTAATCAGAACGACGCGTTAAAGAGACTTGTGACTCAACATACAAATCTAGTATCACTTTTCACGCACACTTTGCGTAATATAACCTAACCATTCTTAGGTAATCGAAACGACGAATTAGAGAGACCTATAACGCGACATAAGCATGAAAATCCAAACGACACATTTAAGAGACTTGAGAGGCGACATACTAATCAATTGTCACTTCTCACGCGCACTTCGTATAATATAACCTAAACATGATCAGAACGACGCGTTAGAGACGCTTGTAATTCGACATAAGCATGGTAATCGAAACGACGCGTCAAAGAGACTTGAGACACGACATACTAATCTATTATCGCTTTTAACGCACACTTTGCATAATATAACCTAAGTATACTTTGCTAATCGGAACGACGCATTAAAGAGACTTGAGACGCAACATACTAATCTAGCGTCAGTTTTCACGCACACTTTGCGTAGTATAACGTAACCATGCTTAGGTGATCAGAACGACGCGTTAGAGAGACTTGTGCCGCGACATATTATCTAGCGTCTCTTTTCACACAAACTTTGCGTAATATAACCTAACCATGCTTAGGTAATCGGAACAACAGGTTAAAGAGACTTGTGACTCGACATACAAATCTAGCATCACTTTTCACGCACACTTTGCGTAATATAACCTAACCATGCTTAGGTAATCAGATCGATGAGTTAGATAGACTTGTGACGCTACATAAGCATGGTAATTGAAACGACACGTTAAAGAGACTTGAGACGCGACATACTAATCTGTTACCACTTTTCACGCACGCTTTGGTAAATAACCTTACCATTCATAGATAATCGGAACGACGCGTTAGAGAGACATGTGATTATTCGACATAAGCATGGTAATCGAAACGATGCGTTAAAGAGACTTGAGACACGACATACTACTCTATTGTCAATTTTCATGGACACTTTGCGTAAGATAACCTAACCATGCTTTGGTAATCTGAACGACGCATTAAAGAGACTTGAGACACGACAACTAATCTAGCGTCACTTTTCACGCACACTTCGCGTAGTATAACCTAACCATGATTAGGTAATTTAAACGACGCGTTAGAGAGACTTGTGACGCGACATGCTAATCTAGCGTCACTTTTAAAACACACTTTGCGTAATGTAACCTAACCATACTTACGTATTCGGAACGATGCGTTAGAGAGACTTGTGACGCGACATTCTAATCTAACGTCACTTTTCACATACACTTTGCGTAATATAACCTAACCATGCAATAGGTAGTCGGAACGGCGCATTAAAGAGACATGTGACTCGATATAAAAATCCAGCATCACTTTTCACGAAAACTTTGCGTAATATAACCTAACCATGATTAGGTAATCGGAACGACGAGTTAGAGAGACTTGTGACGTGACATAAGTATGCTAATCGAAATGACGCAGTAAAGAGACTTGAGAAGCGCCATACTAATCCAGCATCACTATTTACGCACACTTTGCATAATATTACTTAACCATGCTTAGGTTATCGGAACGGCGCGTTAAAGTGACTTGAGACACGACATACTAATCTTGTGTCACTTTTCACGCACACTTTGCGTAATATAACCTAACAATGCTTAGTTAATCGGAACGAAAAAGAGGCTTGAGACGCGACATACTACTCAAGCGTCACTTTTCACGCACACTTTGCGTAATATAACCTAACCATGCTTAGGTAATCGGAACACGCGCTTAAGACACTTGAGAAGCGACATACTAATCTAGCGTCACTTTTCACGCACACTTTTTACTAATCTAGTGTGACGTTTCACGCACACTTTGTGTGTAATATAACCTAACCATGCTTAGGTAATCGGACACACGCGTTAAAGAGACTTGAGACACGACATACTAATCCAGCGTCATTTTTCACGCACACTTTGCGTAAAATAACCTAACCATACTTAGGTAATCGGAACGACGCGATTGAGCGACTTGTAATGTCACATAAGCATGGTAACTGAAACGACGCATGAACGAGACTTGAGACGCGCAATATTAATTTAGCGTCACTTTTCACGCTCACTTTGCGTAATATAACCTAACCATGCTTAGGTTATATTAACGACTCGTTCAAGAGACTTGAGACACGATATACTAATCTAGCGTCACATTACACGCACACTTTGCGTAACATAACCTAACTATGCTCAGGTAATCGGAGCACGCGTTAAAAAGACTTGAGACGTGACCTACTAATTTAGCGTCACTTTTCACGCATACTTTGCTTAAAATACCCTAACCATGCTTAGGTAATCGGAACGACACTTTAAAGATACTTGAGACACGACATGGTAATCGAAACGACGCGTTAAAGAGACTGGAGATGCGACATACTAATCTAGCGTCACATTTCATGCAAACTTTGCAAAATTTTACCAAACCATGCTTAGGTAATCGGGACTACGCGTTAAAGAGCCTTAAGACGCGACATAGTCTAGCGTCACTTTTCACGCTCACCTCGCGTAATATGACCTAATCATGCTTATGTAATCGAAACGACGCGTTAAAGACACCTGAGACGCGACATACAAACCTAACTATGCTTAAGTAATCGGAACAACGCGTTAGATAGACTTAAGACACGACATTCTAATCTATTGTCGTTTTTCATGCACACTTTGCGTAATACAACCTAACCATGCTTAGGTAATCAGAATGACGCGTTAGATAGAATTGTGACGCGATATAAGCATGGTAATCGAAACGATGCGTCGTCACTTTTTATGCACACTTTACGTAATATAACCTAACCATGCTTAGGAAATTGGAACGACGCGTTAGAGAGACTTGAGAGGCGACATACCAATCTAGCGTCAGTTTTCACGCACACTTTGCATAATATAAGTAATCCCTGTTTAGGAAATCGGAACGTCGCGTTAGAGAGTCTTGAGACGCGCGACATACTAATCTAACGTCACTTTCACGCACACTTTGCGTAATATAACCTAACCATGCTTTGGTAATCAGAACGACGCGTTAAAGAGACTTGTGCTGCGAGATAAGCATTGTAATCAAAACGACGCGTTAAAGAGATTTGAGACGAAAATATCCTAATCTATCGTCACGTTTTACGCACACTTTGAGTAATATAACCTAACCATGCTTAGGTAATCGAAACGACGCAGTTAAAGAAACTTAAGACTGGACATACCAATATAGCATCACTTTTCACGCACACTTTGCATAATATATCCTAACCATGCTTAGGTAATCGGAATGACGCATGAAAGAGGCTTGACACGCGACATACTAATCTATTGATCCTTTTCACGCACTCTTTGTGTACTATAACCTAACCATGCTTTGGTGATCGAAACGACGCGTTAAAGAGACTTGAAACGCGACATACTAATCATACGCGACATACTAATCGAGCGTCACTTAAGATGCGACTAACTAATCTATTGTGATTTTTCACACACACTTTGCGTAACATAACCCAACCATTCTTAAGTAATTTGAATGACGCGTTAGATGGATTTGAGACGCGACATACTAATCTATTGTCATTCTTTACACACACTTTTGCATAATATAACCAAACCATGCTTCGGTAATCGGAACGACATGTTAGAGAGACTTTTGACGCGACATAAGCATGGTCATCGAAACAACGCGTTAAAGCGACTTGAGACGCGCCATATTAATCTAACGTCACTTTTCACGCCAACTTTGCATAATATCACCTAAGCATGCTTAGGTAAATGAGAACAACGCAATAAAGAGCCTTGAGACACGACATACAAATCTAGCGTCACTTTTCACGGATACCTTGTGTAGTATAACATAACCATGATTAGGTAATCGGAACGACGTGTTAAAGAGACTTGAGAAGTGAACTTTGCGTAAACCTAACCATTCTTAAGTAATCAGAACGACGCGTTAAAGAGACTTGAGACGCGACATACTAATCTAGCGTCACTTTTCACGCACTCCTTGCGTAATATAACGTAACCCATCTTAGGTAATCGGAACGACGCGTTAAAGAGTCTTGAGACGCTGTCATACACTTTCTAAGGACACTTTTCATAGTATAACCTAACCACACTTAGGTAATCGGAACGATGCAGAGACATGTGACGCGACATAAGCATGGTAATCGAAAAGACGCGTTAAAGAGATTTGAGACGCGCAATTTTAATCTAGCGTCACTTTTTACGCACATTTTGCGTAACATAACATAACCATGCTTAGGAAATCAGAACGACGCGTTAAAGAGACTTGAGATGCAATATACTAATCTAGTATCACTTTTTCACGCACACTTTGCGTAATATAACATAACCATGCTTAGGAAATTGGAACGACGAGTGAAAGATACTTGAGACGCGCCGTACTAATCTACCGTCACTTTTCACGCAGACTTTACGTAATATAACCTAACAATGCTTAGGTAATCAGAACGACGTGTTAAAGAGACTTGAGACAAAACATACTAATCTAGAGTCACTTTTTACGCACACTTTGCGTAATATAACCTAACCATGCTTAGATAATCGGAACGACGCCTTAAAGAGACTCGAGAGGCGACCTATTAATCTAGCGTCACTTTTTGCACACACTTTGCATAATATAACATAATCATGCTTAGGTCATCGGAACGACGCGTTAAAAAGACTTGAGACGTGACATACTAATCTATTGTCATTTTTCACGCACACTTTGCGTAATATAACTTAAGCATGGTAATCGAAACGACGCGTTAAAGTGACTCGAGACACGCCATACTAATCTAGCATCACCTTTTACGCACACTTTGTGTGATATAACCTAACCACGATTAGGTAATCAGAACGATGCCTTAAGAGACGTTAGCCGTGACATACTAATCTAGTGTCACTTTTCACGCACACTTTGCATAATATAACCTAACCATGCTTAGACAGTCGAAACGACGCGTTAAAGAGACTTGAGATACGACATACTAATCTAGCAATCCTTTTCACGCACGCTTTGCGTACTATAATCTAACCATGCTTAGGTAATCAGAACAAAGCAATAAAGAGAATTGTGACGCGACATAAGCATGTTAATCGAAACGACGTGCTAAAGAGACTCGAGACTCGCCATACTAATCTAGCGTCACTTTTAACGCACAGTTTGCGTAATATAACCTAACCATGCTTAGGTAATCGGAAAGACGTGTTAAAGAGACTTGAGAGGCGACATAATAATCTAGCTTTACTTTTCACGCAAACTTTGCGTAATATAACCTAACCATGCTTAGGTAATCAGAACGACGCGTTAAAGAGACTTGAGACGCGACATACTTTGTAATATTTTACGCTTCAATAAAAATGCCTTGTTTCTAAACATCTCTCTTCTCCAATTTTCTGTAAGTAAAGGATAGTTATATATGCTTGTTTCTCTTCATATTCAGCCAGAAAAGGCATAAGGGTATGCTCTTCACTTGCATCTCCTGAGGATCATGTGAATCAAAACCTTGTATCATAAAAATGGTAATGGAATAAATCTTAACAAATACTAAGAGGACATGCCGGTTGATAAAATGCCCATGGTGAGGCTGTGATCCTGGCTAGTCATACATGTATCTGTTATGGTTTATCGTCGTATCTCTAAATACGCAAAGTCTGCGTGAAAAGTGACGCTAGACTAGTATGTCGCGTCTCAAGTCTCTGTAACGCGTCGTTTTGATTACCAAGTTTATTTCGCATCAAAAGTCTGTCTAACGCGTCGTTGCGATTACCTAAGAATGGTTAGGGTATAATACACAAAGTGTGCGTGAACAGGATCAATAGATTAGTATGTCGCGTCTCAAGTCTCTTTAACGCGTCGTTCCGATTGCCTAAGCATGGTTAGGATATAATACGCAAAGTGTGCGTGAAAAGTGACGCTAGATTAGTATGTCCAGTTTCAAGTCTCTTTAACGTGTCGTTCCGATTACCTAAGCATGGTTAGGTTATATTACGCAAAGTGTGCGTAATAAGTCACGCTAGTATGTCGCGTCTCAAGGCTCTTTAATGCGTCGTTCCGATTACCTAAGCATGGTTAGGTTACATTATGCAAAGTTGGCGTGAAAAGTGACGCTAGATTAGTATGTCGCGTCTCAAGTCTCTTTAATACGTCGTTCTGATTACCTAAGCATGATTAGGTTATATTATGCAAAGTGTGTGTAACAACTGACGCTAGATTAGTATGTTTCGTCTCAAGTCTCTTTAACGCGTCGTTTCGATTACCATGCTTATCTCGCGTCATAATTCCCTTTAAAATGTCGTTCCGATTACCTAAGCATGGTTAGGTTATGTTAGGCAAAGTGTGCGTGAAAAGTGACGTTAGATTAGTATGTCGCGTCACAAGTCCCTCTAATGCGTCGTTTCGATTTCCTAAGTTAGTTAGGTTGTATTACGCAAAGTGTGCATAAATAATGACACTAGATTATTATGTCGTGTCTTAAGTATCTCTAACGCGTCGTTCCGATTTCCTAAGAATGATTATGTTATATTACGCAAAATGTGCGTAAAAATAGTAACGCTAGATTAAAATTGCGTGTCTCAAGTCTCTTTAATGCGTCGTTTCGATTACCATGTTTATGTCGAGTCACAAGTCTTTTTAACGTGTTGTTCCAATTACCTAAGCATGGTTATGTTATATTACGCAAAGTGTGCGTGAAAAATGACAATGGATTGGTATGTCGCGTCTCAAGTCTTATATTATGCAAGGTGTGCGTGAAAAGTGACGCTAGATACTTGCGTCTCAAGGCTCTTTAATGCGTCGTTCCGATCACCTAAGCGGTGTTAGGTTATATTATGCAAAGTTTGCGTGAAAAGTGACGCTAGATTAGTATGTCGCGTCTAAAGTCTCTTTAACGCGTTGTTTTGATTACCATGCTTATGTCGCGTCACAAGTCTCTCTAACGCGTCGTTCCAATTATCTAATCGGTGTTAAGTTATAATACGCAAAATGTGCGTGAAAAGTAACAATAGTGTATGTCGCGTCTCAAGTCTCTTTAACGCGTCTTTTCGATTACCTAAGCATGTTTCGGGTATATTACAAAAAGTGTGCGTGAAAAGTGACAATAGATTAGTATATCGCGTATGAAGTCTATTTAACGCGTCGTTCCAATTACCTAAGCATGGTTAGGTTATTTTACGCAAAGTGTGCGTAAAACGTGATGCTAGATTATTATGTCGCGTCTCAATTCTCTTTAACGCGTTGTTTCGATTACTTAAGCATGCTTAGGTTATATTACGCAAAGTTTGCGTGAAAAGTGATGCTAGATTAGTATGTCGCGTCTTAAGTCTCTTAAACGCGTCGTTCCAATTACCTAAGAATTGTTAGGTTATATTACGCAAAGTGAGCGTAAAAAGTGACGCTAGATTAGTATGGCGCGTCTCAAGTCTCTTTAACGTTGTTCGATTACCATTCTTATGTTGCGTCACAAGTCTCTCTAACGTGTCGTTCCAATTACCTAAGCATGGTTAGGTAATATTACGCAAAGTGTGCGTAAAAAGTGACGCTAGATTAGTATGTCCAGTTTCAAGTCTCTTTAACGCGTCGTTCCGATTACCTAAGCATGGTTAGGTTATATTACGCAAAAGTGTGCTTAAAAAGTCACGCTAGAATGTCGCGTCTCAAGGCTCTTCAATGCGTTGTTCCGATTACCTAAGTATGGTTAGGTTATATTATGCAAAGTTGGCGTGAAAAGTGCGTCACAAGTCTCTTATGTCGTTTCGATTACCATGCTTATGTCGCGTCACAAGTCTCTCTAACGCGTCGTTCTGATTACCTAAGCATGGTTAGGTTATATTACGCAAAGTGTGTGTGAAAAGTAACAATAGATTAGTATGTCGCTTCTCAAGTCTCTTTAATGCGTCGTTCCGATAACCTAAAAATGGTTAGGTTATAGGGTTCCATAAAAAATCATGACCTTTACAAGAAATTTCATTTTAATCTCGACTTTTAAAAGTTGGCATTTAAACACACGACCTTTAATTTTGTTTCAAATGTATCGATAAAGTAAAATTTGGTTTATGTTTTCTAACTTAAATTTACTAATCCTACATACTTCTAACTGAGATAATAATATTTAGTGTGGTCTTTCATTAATGGTTTAGTAGAGAATTTAGTTAACAAAAACACACTGAAATGATATATTTGAAAAACAATGAAAGGTCATGGTTTTATATGGAAACTTTTATAGGTCGTGATTAAAATGAAATTTTATATACAGATTGCGACTTATTATGGAATTGGCCCTAGGTTATTACACAAAGAGTGTGAAAAGTGACGCTAGATTAGTATGTCGCTTCTCAAGTCTCTTTAACGCGCCGTTCCGATTACCTAAGCATGAGCATGATTAGGTTATATTACGCAAGGTGGGCGTGAAAAGTTGAGCTAGATTAGTATGTCGTGGCTAAAGGCTATTTAATGTGTCTTTCGAATTATATAAACATGGTTAGGTTATTGATAACGTTGTATATTTAGTAGGGGCGAAGGAACCTAAGTCAAGCATTTTACCAACTGGTGTCGACATAGACCACGAGACCTGGGGGGGTCTCCGGATCGATGAACATTCGAGCATCATCCGAGACGCGTGGCAAGGTCGGATCGAAGATCCTGCCCGAGCTTCCTGACTGAAGACAGGAAAGCCCGGCGTAGACAACCCGAGCTTCGAGATACACTCAAGCTCTGGACCTAGAGGCATGGGAGTTTAGTTCAGACAGTCCGGGCTCTAAGCATTATTCGAGCTCCGAGATCTAGCTAACGAGCACACTCACGTGTACCAGATTTGGGGACCACAGAAGATCCTCTGACAGGTGCGTGAGGAATGTTCCCTCCACCTGACACACCTAACAAACTGCGCCCCATACGGGGGATATTCTCCACGTAGGCATAGCCGATTTCAGGGACCACACGAAGGACAGCCTGCCAGCAAGGCAAGGTTTGCTCCTAAACCCTAACTATATAAAGGGGTTTAAGAGCAAACCCTAGGTAATTCTTTTCTACTCTCTGAAAACCTTTCTCTTCTTTTCTTCTTCATTCATAGCCTCGTCGAAAAGTGACAATAGTATTGTTAGGTTATATTACGCAGAGTGTGCGTGGAAAGTGACGCTAGATTAGTGTGTCGCATCTCAAGTCCCTTTAACGCGTCGTTCCGATTACCTAAGCATGATTAGGTAGTGTGCGTGAAAAGTCACGCTAGATTAGTATGTCCCGTCTCAAGTCTCTTTAACTCATCGTTACGACTACCTAAGCCCTTAATTACATTATGCAAAGTGTGCGTGAAAAGTGACGCTAGATTAGTATGTCGCGTCTCAAGTCTCTTTAACTCGTCGTTCCGATTACCTAAGCATGGTTAGGTTATACTATGCAAAGTCTGTGTAAAACGTGACACTGGATTAGTATGGCGCGTCTCAAGTCTCTTTAACGCGTCGTTTCGATTACCATGCTTATGTCGCGTCACAAGTCTCTTTAACGCGTGTTCCGATTACCTAAGCATGGTTACGTTATATTACGCAAAGCGTGCGTGAAAAGTGACGCTATATTAGTATCTCGCGTCACAAGTCTCTCTAACGCGTCGTTCCTATTACCTAAGCAACATATTAGGATATATTACGCAAAGTGTGCTTGAAAAGTGACGCTAAATTAGTATGTCGCGTCTCAAATCTCTTTAATGTGTCGTTCCGATTACCTAAGCATGGTTAGGTTATATTACGCAAAGTCTGCATAAAACGTGACGCTAGATTAGTATGGCGTGCCTGAAGTCTCTTTAACGCGTCGTTTTGATTACCATGCTTATGTCTCGTCTCCAGTCTCTCTAACGCGTCGTTCCGATTACCTAAGCATGGTTTGGTTATATTACGCAAAGTGTGCGTGAAAAGTGACGCTTGATTAGTATGTCGCGTCTCAAGTCTCTTTAATGCGTCGTTCCGATTACCTAAGAATGGTTAGGTTATATTACACAAAGTGTGCGTGAAAAGTGACAATAGTAGTACGTCGCATCTCAAGTCTCTTTAACGCGTCGTTCCGATTACCAAAGCATGGTTATGTTATATTACGCCAAGTACACGTTAAAAGTGTCGCTAGATTAGTATGTTGTTTCACAAGTCTCTTTAACGCGTTGTTACGATTACCTAAGCATGCTTAAGTCATATTACGCAGTGTGCGTAGAAAGTGACGCTAGATTAGAGTGGCGCGTCTCAAGTCTTTTTAACGCATCGTTTCACTTTACAAGTCTCTCTAACACATCGTTCTGATTTCCTAAGCATGGTTAGGTTATATTACACATAGTTTGCGTGAAGAGTGATAATAAATTAGTATGTCGCGTCGCAAGTCTCTTGAACATGTCGTTCCGATTACCTAAGCATGGTGAGTTTATCTTTTGCAAAGTGTGCGTGAAAAGTGACGCTAGATTAGTATGTCGCGTCTGAAGTCTCTTTAACGCATTGTTTCGATTACCATGCTTATGTCGCGTCACAACTCTCTCTAACGCGTTGTTCCGATTACCTAAGCATGGTTGGGTTATATTACGCAAAGTGTGCGTGAAAAATGACAATAAATTTGTATGTCGCGTCTCAATTCTATTTAACGCGTCGTTTCGATTACGCTTATGCTTAGGTTATATTACGCAAAAAGTGCGTGAAAAATGACGATAGATTAGTATGTCCCATCTCAATTTTCTTTATCACGTCGTTCCGATTACCACTGAAAGGTTAGGTTATGTTACGCAAAGTGTGCGAGAAAAGTAACGCTAGATTAGTATGTCGCGTATCAAGTCTCTTTAACGCGTTGTCCGATTACCTAAAGCATGGTTAGGTTATATTACGCAATGTGTGCGTGAAAACTGTTGCTAGGTTAGTACGTTGTGTCTTTAGTCTCCTTAAAGCGTCATTTCGATTACCTAATCATGGTTAGGTTGTATTACGCAAAGTGTGCGTGAAAAATGACGGTCAAATTAGTACGCCGCGTCTCAAGTCTCTTTAATGCGTCGCGTCATTTTTAACCATGCTTAGGTAACCGGAACACGCGTTAAAGAGATTTGAGACGTGACATACTAATCAAGAGTCTTTTCACGAACACTTTGCGTAATATAACCTAACCATGCTTAGATAATCGAACGACGCGTTAAAGAGACTTGCGACGCGACATACTAATCCAGCGTAACTTTTCATGCACACTTTGTGTAAAATAACCTAACCATGCTTAGGTAATCGGAACGACGCGTTCTTGACTTATGACGTGACATACTAGTCTAGCATCACTTTTCAGGCACACTTTGCGTAATATAACCAAACCATTCGTACTTAATCGAAACGACGTGTTCAAGAGACTTGAGATGCGACATACTAATCTAGCGTCACTTTTCACGCACTCTATGCATAATATAACCTGACCATGCTTAGGTAATCGTAACGACTCGTTAAAGAGACTTTAGACTTGACATACTAATATATGTTGTCACTTTTCGCGCACACTTTGCGTAATATAACCTAACAATGCTTAGGTAGTCGGGAAGACGCGTTGAATAGATTTGAGACGCAACATACTAATATATTGTCATTTTTCACGCACACGTTGCGTAATATAACCTAACCATGCTTAGGTAATCGGAACGACGCGTTAGAGAGACTTGTGACGCGACATAGGCATGGTAATCGAAACGACGCATTACAGAGACTTGAGATTCGTAGTACTAATCTAGTGTAACTTATTTCGCACACTTTGCGTAATATGGTTGCTTAGAAATCGGAACGACGCATTTGAGAGACTTGAGATGCGACGTACCAAACCATTCTTAGGAAATAGGAGCGACGTGTTAGAGAGACTTGAGACGCGACATACTAATCTTGCGTCAATTTTCATGAAACTTTGCGCAGTATAACCTAAACATACACTTAGGTAATCTGAACGACGCGTTAAAGTGACTTGACGCGAGATAAGCATGGTAATCGAACGACGCGTTAAAGAGACTTGAAACGCGTTATACTAATCTAGTGTCACTATTCATGCACACTTTTCGTAATATAACCTAACCATAATTAGTTAATAGGAACGCATTAAAGAGAACTGAGACGCGACATACTAAGATAGCGTCACTTTTCACGCTCACTTTCCGTAATATAACCTAACCATGGTTAGGTAATTGCAACGATGCGCTAAATATACTTGAGACACGACTTACTAATTTATTGTTACTTTTCACGCACACTTTGTGTAATATATAACCTAACCATGCTTAGGTAATCGGAACGACGCGTTAGAGAGACTTGTGACGCGACATAAGCATGGTAATCGAAACGACGAATTAAAGATACTTAAGACGCGACATACTAATCTAGCGTCACTTTCATGCACATCTTGCGTAATACAATCTAACCATGCTTAGGTAATCAGAACGACGCGTTAAAGAGACTTGAGACGCGACATAGTAATAATTTAGCTTCACTTTTCACGCACACTTTGCGTAATATAACCTAATCATTCTTTGGTAATCGGAACGACGCGTTAACGAGCCTTGAGACGCGACATGCTAATCTAGCGTCACTTTCACGCACACCTTGCGTATTATAAGCTAACCAAGCTTAGGTAATCCGAACGACGCGTTAAAGAGACTTAAGACGCGATATGCTAATTTAGCGTCACTTTTCACGCACACTTTGCGTAATATAACCTAACCTCTCTTAGGTAATGAAAACGACGTGTTAAAGAGACTGGAGATGCGACATACTAGTCTAGCGTCATTTTTCACGCACTCTTTGCGTAATATAACCTCACCATGATTAGGTAATCGGGACGACTCGTTAAAGAGAGTTTAGATGCGACATACTAATCTATTGTTCCTTTTCACGCACACTTTGCGTAATATAACCTAACCATGCTTAGGTAATCTGAACGACGCGTTAGAAAGACTTGTGATGCGACATAAGTATAGTAATTGAAACGACGCATTAAAGATACTTAAGACACGACTTATTAATCTAGCGTCACTTTTCAAGCACACGTTGCGTAATATAACCTAACCATGCTTAGGTAATCGGAACGACGCGTTAGAGTGACTTGTGACGCGACATAAGCATGGTAATCGAAACGATGCATTGAAGATACTTGAGACACGACTTACTAATCTAGCGTCACTTTTCAAGCAGACGTTGCGTAATATAACCTAACCATGCTTAGGTACTCAGAACGACGCGTTAAAGAGCCTTGAGACGCGACATACTAATCTAGCGTCACTTTCACGCACACCTTGCGTAATATAACCTAACCATGCTTAGGTAATAAAAACGACGTGTTAAAGAGACTTGAGACGCGACATACTAATCTAGCTTCACTTTTCACGCACACTTTGCGTAATATAACCTAATCATTCTTTGGTAATCAGAATGACGCGTTAACGAGCCTTGAGACGCGACATGCTAATCTAGCGTCACTTTCACGCACACCTTGCGTATTATAAGCTAACCAAGCTTAGGTAATCCGAACGACGCGTTAAAGAGACTTGAGACGCGATATGCTAATTTAGCGTCACTTTTCACGCACACTTTGCATAATATAACCTAACCTCTCTTAGGTAATGAAAACGACGTGTTAAAGAGACTGGAGATGCGACATACTAGTCTAGCGTCATTTTTCACGCACTCTTTGCGTAATATAACCTCACCATGATTAGGTAATCGGGACGACTCGTTAAAGAGACTTTAGACTTGACATACTAATATATGTTGTCACTTTTCGCGCACACTTTGCGTAATATAACCTAACAATGCTTAGGTAGTCGGGAAGACGCGTTGAATAGATTTGAGACGCAACATACTAATATATTGTCATTTTTCACGCACACGTTGCGTAATATAACCTAACCATGCTTAGGTAATCGGAACGACGCGTTAGAGAGACTTGTGACGCGACATAGGCATGGTAATCGAAACGACGCATTACAGAGACTTGAGATTCGTAGTACTAATCTAGTGTAACTTATTTCGCACACTTTGCGTAATATGGTTGCTTAGAAATCGGAACGACGCATTTGAGAGACTTGAGATGCGACGTACCAAACCATTCTTAGGAAATAGGAGCGACGTGTTAGAGAGACTTGAGACGCGACATACTAATCTTGCGTCAATTTTCATGAAACTTTGCGCAGTATAACCTAAACATACACTTAGGTAATCTGAACGACGCGTTAAAGTGACTTGACGCGAGATAAGCATGGTAATCGAACGACGCGTTAAAGAGACTTGAAACGCGTTATACTAATCTAGTGTCACTATTCATGCACACTTTTCGTAATATAACCTAACCATAATTAGTTAATAGGAACGCATTAAAGAGAACTGAGACGCGACATACTAAGATAGCGTCACTTTTCACGCTCACTTTCCGTAATATAACCTAACCATGGTTAGGTAATTGCAACGATGCGCTAAATATACTTGAGACACGACTTACTAATTTATTGTTACTTTTCACGCACACTTTGTGTAATATATAACCTAACCATGCTTAGGTAATCGGAACGACGCGTTAGAGAGACTTGTGACGCGACATAAGCATGGTAATCGAAACGACGAATTAAAGATACTTAAGACGCGACATACTAATCTAGCGTCACTTTCATGCACATCTTGCGTAATACAATCTAACCATGCTTAGGTAATCAGAACGACGCGTTAAAGAGACTTGAGACGCGACATAGTAATAATTTAGCTTCACTTTTCACGCACACTTTGCGTAATATAACCTAATCATTCTTTGGTAATCGGAACGACGCGTTAACGAGCCTTGAGACGCGACATGCTAATCTAGCGTCACTTTCACGCACACCTTGCGTATTATAAGCTAACCAAGCTTAGGTAATCCGAACGACGCGTTAAAGAGACTTAAGACGCGATATGCTAATTTAGCGTCACTTTTCACGCACACTTTGCGTAATATAACCTAACCTCTCTTAGGTAATGAAAACGACGTGTTAAAGAGACTGGAGATGCGACATACTAGTCTAGCGTCATTTTTCACGCACTCTTTGCGTAATATAACCTCACCATGATTAGGTAATCGGGACGACTCGTTAAAGAGAGTTTAGATGCGACATACTAATCTATTGTTCCTTTTCACGCACACTTTGCGTAATATAACCTAACCATGCTTAGGTAATCTGAACGACGCGTTAGAAAGACTTGTGATGCGACATAAGTATAGTAATTGAAACGACGCATTAAAGATACTTAAGACACGACTTATTAATCTAGCGTCACTTTTCAAGCACACGTTGCGTAATATAACCTAACCATGCTTAGGTAATCGGAACGACGCGTTAGAGTGACTTGTGACGCGACATAAGCATGGTAATCGAAACGATGCATTGAAGATACTTGAGACACGACTTACTAATCTAGCGTCACTTTTCAAGCAGACGTTGCGTAATATAACCTAACCATGCTTAGGTACTCAGAACGACGCGTTAAAGAGCCTTGAGACGCGACATACTAATCTAGCGTCACTTTCACGCACACCTTGCGTAATATAACCTAACCATGCTTAGGTAATAAAAACGACGTGTTAAAGAGACTTGAGACGCGACATACTAATCTAGCTTCACTTTTCACGCACACTTTGCGTAATATAACCTAATCATTCTTTGGTAATCAGAATGACGCGTTAACGAGCCTTGAGACGCGACATGCTAATCTAGCGTCACTTTCACGCACACCTTGCGTATTATAAGCTAACCAAGCTTAGGTAATCCGAACGACGCGTTAAAGAGACTTGAGACGCGATATGCTAATTTAGCGTCACTTTTCACGCACACTTTGCATAATATAACCTAACCTCTCTTAGGTAATGAAAACGACGTGTTAAAGAGACTGGAGATGCGACATACTAGTCTAGCGTCATTTTTCACGCACTCTTTGCGTAATATAACCTCACCATGATTAGGTAATCGGGACGACTCGTTAAAGAGAGTTTAGATGCGACATACTAATCTATTGTTCCTTTTCACGCACACTTCGCGTAATATAACCTAACCATGCTTAGGTATTCGAAACGACGCGTTAGAGAGACTTGTGACGCGATTTAAGCATGGTAATCGAAACGACGCGTTCAAGACACTTGAAAACGCGACATACTAATCTAGCGTCACGTTTAACGCACACGTTGCATAATATAACCTAACCATGCTTAGGTAATCGGAACGACGCGTTGAATAGACTTGATACGCGACATACTAATCTAGCGTCACTTGTCATGCACACTTTGCGTAATATAACCTAACCATTCTTAGATAATCGGAATGACGCGTTAAACAGACTTGAGACGCGACATACTAATCTAGCTTCAATTTTCACGCATACTCTGCGTAACCTAACCTAACCATGCTTAGATAATCATAACGACGCGTTAGAGACATTTGTGACGCGACATAAGTATGGTTACCGAAACTACGCGTCAATGAGTCTGAAAACCCGCCATACTAATCTAGTGTCACTTTTTACGCACTCTTTGCGTAATATAACCTAACCATGCTTAGGTAATCGGAACAACGCGTTTAAGAGACTTGAGACACGACATACTAATCTAGCGTAACTTTTCACTCACACTTCGCGTAATGTGATCTAACCATGCTTAGATAATCAGAACGACGCGTTAAAGAGACTTGAGACGCGACATACTAACCTAGTGACAGGTTTCACGCAAACATTGCGTAATATTAACCTAACCATGGTAATCAAAACGACGCGTTATAGAGACTTGAGAAGCGACAAACTAATCTAGCGTCACTTTTCACATACAATTTGCGTATAATATCCTAACCATGCTTAGGTAATCGGAACGACGCGTTAAAGTGACTTGAGAAGCGACATACTAATCAATTGTCACTTTTCACGCACAATTTCTGTAATACAACCTAAAAATGCTTAGATAATTTGAACGATATGTTTGAGAGACTTGTAACGTCGCATGGTAATCGAAAAGATATGTTTGAGAGACTTGTAACGTGACATAAGCATGGTAATCGAAACGAAGCGTTAAAGAGACTTGAGACGTGTCATACTAATCTAGCGTCATTTTTTAGGCACACTTAACGTAATATAACCTAACCATGCTTAAGTAATCGTAACAACGCTTTACAAAGACTTATGGCACATACTAATCTAGCGACTCTGTTAACGCGCATTAACATAACCATGCTTAGGTATTCGGAACGACACGTTAAATAGACTTGAGACACGAAATACTAATTGATTGTCATTTTTCACGCACACTTTGCGTAATATAACCAAACCATGCTTAGGTAATCGGAATGACGCGTTAAAGAGACTTGAGACGCGAAATACTGATTGACCTTCAGTTTTCACGGCCACTTTGCGTAATATGCCATGATTTGATAATCAGAACGACGCGTTAGAGACACTTGTGATGCGACATAAGCAGAGTAATCGAAACGACGAATTAAAGAGACTTGAAACGCGGCAAACTAATCTAGCATCACTTTTTACGCACGCTTTGCGTAATATAACCCAACCATGCTTAGGTAATCGGAACAACGCGTTAAAGAGACTTGAGACGCGGCATACTAATCTAGCCGTCACTATACACGCACACTTTGCGTAATACAACTTAACCATGATTAGGTAATCGGAACGACGCTTTAAAGAGACTTGAGACACGACATACTAACCTAGCAACAGTTTTCACGCACACATTGCGTAATATAACCTAACTATGCTTTGGTAATCGGAACGACGCGTAAAAGAGATTTGAGACGCGACATACTAATCTAGCGTCACTTTTCACGCACACTTTGCGAAAAAATAAACTCACCATGATTAGGTATCGGAACGACATGATAAAGAGACTTGCGATGCAACATACTAATCTATTGTCACTTTTCACGCACACTATGTGTAATATAACCTAACCATGCTTTGGAAATCGGAACATTGTGTTAGAGATACTTGTAACGTGACATAAGCATGGAATCTAAACGAAGCGTTAAAAAGACTTGAGACGCGCCACACTAATCTAGCCTCACTTTTTACGCACACTGCGTAATATAACTTAAGCAAGCTTAGGCAATCGTAACAACGCGTTAAAGAGACTTGTGACGCGACATACTAATCTTGCGACACTTTTAGCGCGCACTTGGCGTAATATAACATAACCATGATTCGGTAACCGGAACGATGCGTTATAGAGACTTGACACGCGACCTACTAGTCTATTGTCACTTTTCACGCACACTTTGCGTAATATAACTGAACCATTCTTAGGTAATCGGAACGACACATTAAAGAGACTTGAGACGCGACATACTAATCAAGCGTCACTTTTCACGCACACTTTGCGTAATACAACCTAGCCATGCTTAGGTCATCGAAGCACGCTTTAAAGAGACTTGTGACACGACAAAAGCATGGTAATCGAAACGACGCGTTAAAGAGACTTGAGACGCGCCATAAGCATGGTAATCCAAACGATGCGTTAAAGAGACTTGAGGCCCGCCATACTAATCTAGCGTCACGTTTTATGCAGACTTTGCGTAATATAACCTAACCATGCTTAGGTAATCGGAATGACGCATTAAAGAGACTTGAGACGCGACATACTAATCTAGCGTCACTTTTCACGCACACTTTCATACTTAAGTAATCGGAACGACGCGTTAAAGAGATTTGAGACGCGACATAAGCATGGTAATCAAAACGACGCGTTACATAGACTTGAGACGCGACATACTAATTTAGCTTCACTTTTCACGCACACTTTGCGTAATATAGCTTAATGATGCTTAGGTGACGCGTTAGAGAGACTTGTGACGCGACATATTAATATAGTGTCACTTTTCAAGAACACATTGCGTAATATAACTCAGCCATGCTTAGGTAATCAGAACGACGCGTTAGAGAGACTTGTGACGCGGCATAAGCATGGTAATAAAAACGACGCACTAAAGTGACTTGAGACACGCCATACTAATCTAGCGTCACTTTTTACGCAGACTTTGCGTAATATAACCTAACCATGCTTAGGTAATTGGAATGACACATTAAAGAGACTTGAGACGCGACATACTAATTTAGAGTCACTTTTCACGCACACTTCGCGTAATATAGCCTAATAATGCTTAGGTAATCGGAACGACGCGTTAGAGAGACTTGTTAGGCAACATACTAATCTAGCATCACTTTTCACGCACAATTTGCGTAATATAACCTAACCATGCTTAGGTAATCAGAACACGCGTTAAAGAGACTTGTGACACAACATAAGCATGGTAATCGAACGACGCGTTAAAGAGACTTGAGACGCGCCATACTAATCTAGCGTAACCATGCATAGGTAATCGGAACAACGAGTTAAGGAGACTTGAGACGTGACATACTAATCTAGCGTCACTTTTCACGCACACTTTGCGTAGTATAAACGAACCATGTAAGGGTATTCGGAACGACGCCTTAAAGAGACTTCAGACGCGACATACTAATCTAGCGTCACTTTTTAACCATGCTTAGGTAACCGGAACACGCGTTAAAGAGATTTGAGACATGACATACTAATCGATCGTCACTTTTCACGCACACTTTGCGTAAAATAACATAATCATGCTTAGATAATCGAACGACGCCTTAAAGAGACTTGAGTGGCGACATACTAATCCAGCGTAACTTTTCACACACACTTTGCGTAAAATAACCTAACCATGCTTAGGTAATCGGAACAACGCGTTAAGAGACTTAAGACGTGACATACTAGTCTAGCGTCACTTTTCACGGACAATTTGCATAATATAACATATCCATATCTTTGGTAATTGGAACGACACATTAAAGAGACTTGAGACGCGCCATACTAATGAAACGTCACTTTTCGAGCACACTTTCCGTAATGCAACCTAACCATGCTTAGGTATTCGGAACAACGCGTTAAAGATACTTGAGACGGAAAACATACTAATGTAGCGTCCCTTTTTATGCACACTTTGCGTAATATAACCTAACCATGCTTAGGTAATCGGAATGACACGTTAAAAAGACTTAAGACGCGCAATATTATTTTAGCGTCAGTTTTTACGCACACTTTGCATAATATAACCTTATGATGCTTAAGTAATCGGAAAGACGCGTAAAAGAGACTTGAGACACGACATACTAATCTACCGTCACTATTCACTCACTCTTTGAGTAATATAACCTTACCATTCTTTGGTAATCGAAACAATGTGTTAAAGAGACTTGATACGAGACATACTAACCTATTTTCACTTTTACCGCACACTTTGCGTAATATAACCTAACCATACTTAGGTAATCGGAACGACACGTTAGATAGACTTGTGACGCGAGTTAAGCTAGGTATTTGATACGACGCATTAAAGAGACTTGAGACGCAACTTACTAATCCATTGTCACTTTTCACGCACACTTTGCGTAAGATAACCTAACCATGCTTAGATAGTAAGAACGACGCATTAAAGAGACTTGAGACGCGACATACTAATCTAGCGTCACTTTTACGCACTCTCTGCGTAATATAACCTAACCATGCTTAGGCAGTCGGAACGACGCATTAGAGAGACTTGCGACGCGACATACTAATCTAACGTCACTTTTCATGCACATGTTGCGTAATATAACCTAACCATGCGTAGGTAATTGAAACAACGCGTTAGAGAGACTTGTGACGCATGGTAATCCAAAACGACACGTTACAAAGATTTGAGACGCGTAATACTAATCTAGCGTCACTTGTTTTGCACACTTTGCGTAATATAGCCTAACCATGCTTAGAAATCGGAACGACGCATTCGAGAAACTTGAGATGCGACGTACTAATCTAGCATCACTTTTCACGCACACTTTGCGTAATATAACCTAACCATGCTTAGATAATCGGAACGACGCGTTAAATAGACTTGAGACTCGACCTACTTTTCAATTGTCATTTTTCATGCACTCATTGCGTAATATAACCTCACCATGCATAGGTAATCGGAACGACGCGCTAGAGAGACTTGTGACGCTACATAGGCTTGGTAATCAAAAACGACGCGCTACAGAGATTTGAGACGCGTAATACTAATCTAGCGTCACTTTTTTTTGTACACTTTGCTAACCATGCATAGAAATCAGAACGACACGTTTGAGAGACTTGAGACGCGACGTACTAATCTAGCGTCACTTTTCGCGCACACTTTGTGTAATATAACCTAACCATACTTAGGTATTCAGAACGACGCGTTAATGAGACTTGTGACCCGAGATAAGCATGGTAATCGGAATGACGCGTTACAGAGACTTGAGACACAACATACTAATCTAGCGTCACATTTCACGCACACTTTTTGTAATATAACCCAACCATGCTTAGTTAATCGGAACAACGCGTTAAAGAGAATTGAGACGCGACATGCTATTCTAGCATCACTTTTCACGCACACTTTCCGTAATATAACCTAACCATGGTTTAGTAATTGGAACGACGCGTTAAATATATTTGAGACACGACGTACTAATTTATTGTTTCTTTTCACGCACACTTTATGTAATATATAACCTAACCATGCTTAGGAAATCGGAACGACACGTTAGAGAGACTTGTGATGCGATATAAGCATGGTAATCGAAACGACGCGTTAAAGAGACTTGAGACACGGCATACTAATCTAGCGTCACTTTTCACGCACACCTCACGTATTATAACCTAACCATGCTTAGGTATTCAGAACGACGCGTTAAAGAGACTTGAGACGCGACATACTAATCTAGCGTCACTTTTCAAGGACACTTTGCGTAATATAATATAACCATGCTTAGGTAATCGGAACAATGCGTTAAAGAGCCTTGAGACACGACATACTAATCTAGCGTCACTTTTCATGCACACCCTGTGTAATATAACCTAACCATACTTTGGTAATAGGAACGACGTGTTAAAGAGACTTGAGACGCGACATGTTAATCTAGCGTCACTTTCCACGCACTATGCTTAGGTAATCCAGACGACGCGTTAAAGAGACTTCAGACGAGACATACTAATCTAGCGTCATTGAAAAACGCACACTTTGCGTAATATAACCTAACCATTCTTAGGTAATCGGAAAAACGTGTTCAAGAGACTTGAGATTCGACATACTAATCTAGCGTCACTTTTCAAGCACTCTTGCGTAATATAACCTGACCATGCTTAGGTAATCGTAACGACTCGTTAAAGTGACTTTAGACGCGACATACTAATCTCTATTGTCATTTTTTAAGCACACTTTGCCTAATATAACCTAGCCATGCTTAGGTAGTTGGAAAGACGAGTTAAATAGATTTGAGACGCAACATACTAATCTATTGTCATTTTTCACGCACACGTTGCGCAATATAACCTAACCATGCTTAGGTAATCGGAACGACGCGTTAGAGAGACTTGTGACGCGACATAGGCATGGTGAAACGACGCGTTACAGAGACTTGAGATGCGTAATACTAATCTAGCGTAACTTATTTTGTACAATTTGGGTAATATAACCCCATGCTTAGAAATCGGAACAACGCATTAGAGAGAGTTGAGACGCAACGTACTAAGCTAGCGTCACTTTTCAAGCACACTTTGCGTAATATAACCAAACCATTCTTAGGAAATAGGAGCGACGCGTTAGAGAGACTTGAGACTCGACATACTAATCTTGCGTCAGTTTTCATGAAACTTTACATAATATAACCTAACCATACTTAGGTAATCGGAACGACGCGTTAAAGTGACTTGTGACGCGAGATAAAATGGTAATCGAAAGGACGCGTTAAAGAAACTTGAGACGCGACATACTAATCTAGTATCACTTTTCATGCACACTTTTTGTAATATAACCTAACCATAATTATTTAATAGGAACAACACGTTAAAGAGAACTGAGACGCGTTGCAACGACACGTTAAATATACTTGAGACACGACTTACTAATTTAGTGTTACTTTTCACGCACACTTTGTGTATATAACCTAACCATGCTTAGGTAATCGGAACGACGTGTTAGAGAGACTTGTGACGCGACATAAGCATGGTAATTGAAACGACGCATTAATGATACTTGAGGCACAAACTTACTAATCTAGCGTCACTTTTTAAGCACATGTTGCGTAATATAACCTAACCATGCTTAGGTCCTCAGAACGACGCGATAAAAAGAGCCTTGAGACGCGACATACTAATCTAGCGTCACTTTCACGCACACCTTGCATAATATAACCTAACCATGCTTAGGTAATCAGAACGACGCGTTAAAGAGACTTCAGACGCGACTTACTAATCTGGCTTCACTTTTCACGCACACTTTGCGTAATATAACCTAATCATGCTTAGGTACTCGGAACGACGCGTTAACGAGCCTTGAGACACGACATGCTAATCTAGCGTCAGTTTCACGCACACCTTGTGTAATGTAAGCTAACCATGCTTAGGTAATCCGAACGACGCGTTAATGAGACTTGAGACGCGACATGCTAATTTAGCGTCACTTTTCATGCACACTTTGTGTAGTATAACCTAGCCATTCTTAGGTAATCGGGACGACTCGTTGAAGAGACTCCAGATGCGACATACTAGTCTAGCGTCATTTTTCACGCACTCTTTCCGTAATATAACCTAACCACGATTAGGTAATCGGGACGACTCGTTAAAGAGACTTTAGATGCGACATACTAGTCTAGCGTCATTTTTCATGCACACATTGCGTAATATAACCGAACCATGCTTATGTATTCGAAACGACGCGTTAGAGAGATTTGTGACGCGACTTAAGCTTGGTAATCGAAGCGACGCGTTAAAGACACTTGAAACGCGACATACATCGTCACGTTTGACGCACAGTTTGCATAATATAATCTAACCATGCTTAGGTAATCGGAACGACGCGTTGAATAGACTTGATACGCCACATACTAATCAATTGTCATTTTCACGCACACTTTACGTAATATAACCTAAGCATGCTTAGGTAGTCGGAACGACGCGTTAAATAGATTTGAGACGCAACATACTAATCTATTGTCATTTTTTACGCAAACGTAGCGTAATATAACCTAACCATGCTTAGGTAATCGTAACGACTCGTTAGAGAGATTTGTGACGCGACATAGGCATGGTAATCGAAACGACGCGTTACAGAGACTTAAGATGCGTAATACTAATCTAGCGTAACTTATGTCGCAAACTTTGTGTAATTTAACCTTACCATTCTCAGAAATCGGAATAACGCATTGGAGAGACACTTGAGACGCGACGTACTAAGCTAGCGTCACTTTTCACGCACACTTTGCGTAATATAACCAAACCATTCTTAGGAAATAGGAGCGACGTGTTAGAGAGACTTGAGACGCGACTTACTTATCTTCCGTCAGTTTTCATGAAACTTTGTGTAATATAACTTAACCATACTTAGGTAATCTGAACGACGCGTTAAAGTGACTTGTGACGCGAGATAAGCATGGTAATCGAAACGACGTGTTAAAGAGACTTGATACACGATATACTAATCTAGTGTCAATTTTCATGCACACTTTTCGTAATATAACCTAACCATAATTAGTTAATAGGAGCAACGCGTTAAAGAGCACTGAGACGCGACATACTAAGCTAGCGTCACTTTTCACGCTCACTTTGCGTAATATAACCTAACCATGGTTAAGTAATTGCAACGACGCATTAAATATACTTGAGACATGACTTACAAATTTATTGTTACTTTTCACGCACACTTTGTGTAATATAATCGAACCATGCTTAGGTAATCGGAACGACGCGTTAGAGAGACTTGTGATGCGACATAAGTATAGTAATTGAAACGACGCATTAAAGATACTTAAGACACGACTTATTAATCTAGCGTCACTTTTCAAGCACACGTTGCGTAATATAACCTAACCATGCTTAGGTAATCGGAACGACGCGTTAGAGTGACTTGTGACGCGACATAAGCATGGTAATCGAAACGACGCATTAAAGATACTTAAGACACGACTTATTAATCTAGCGTCACTTTTCAAGCACACGTTGCGTAATATAACCTAACCATGCTTAGGTAAAAGGAATGACGCGTTAGAGTGACTTGTGACGCGACATAAGCATGGTAATCGAAACGATGCATTGAAGATACTTGAGACACGACTTACTAATCTAGCGTCACTTTTCAAGCACACGTTGCGTAATATAACCTAACCATGCTTAGGTACTCAGAACGACGCGTTAAAGAGCCTTGAGACGCGACATACTAATCTAGCGTCACTTTCACGCACACCTTGCGTAATATAACCTAACCATGCATAGGTAATAAAAACGACGTGTTAAAGAGACTTGAGACGCGACATACTAATCTAGCTTCACTTTTCACGCACACTTTGCGTAATATAACCTAATTATGCTTAGGTAATCGGAACGACGCGTTAACGAGCCTTGAGACGCGACATGCTAATCTAGCGTCACTTTCACGCACACCTTGGGTAATATATGCTAACCATGCTTAGGTAATCCGAACGACGCGCTAATGAGACTTGAGACGCGACATGCTAATTTAGCGTCACTTTTCACGCACACTTTGCTTAATATAATCTAGTTATTCTTAGGTAATCGGGACGACTCGTTAAAGAGACTTTAGATGCGACATACTAATCTATTGTTACTTTTCACGCACACTTTGCGTAATATAACCTAACCATGCTTAGGTATTTGAAACGACTCATTAGAGAGACTTGTGACGCAACTTAAGCATGGTAATCGAAACGGCGCGTTAAAGACACTTGAAACGCGACATACTAATCTAGCGTCACGTTTAACGCACACTTTGCGTAATATAACCTAACCATGCTTTGGTAATCGGAACGACGCGTTGAATAGACTTGATACGCCACATACTAATCGATTGTCATTTTTTACGCACACTTGGCGTAATATAACCTAAGCATGCTTAGGTAGTTGGAACGACGCGTTAATTAAATTTGAGACGCAACATACTAATCTATTGTCATTTTTCACGCACACGTTGCGTAATATAACCTAACCATGCTTAGGTAATCGGAACGACGGGTTAGAGAGAGTTGTGACACGACATAGGCATGGTAATCGAAACGACGCGTTACAGAGACTTGAGATGCGTAATACTAATCTAGCGTAACTTATTTCTCACACTTTGCGTAATATAACCTTACCATGCTTAGAAATCGGAACGACGCATTAGAGAGACTTGAGACGCGACGTACTAAGCTAGCGTCACTTTTCATGCACACTTTGCGTAATATAACCAGACCATTCTTAGGAAATAGGACCGACGCGTTAGAGAGACTTGAGACGCGACATACTAATCTAGCGTCACTTTTCATACACACTTTGCGAAAAAATAAACTCACCATGATTAGGTAATCGGAACGACAAGTTAAAGAGACTTGCGACGCGAGATAATCATGGTAATCGAAACGACGCGTTAAAGAGACTTGAAACGCGACATACTAATCTAGTGTCACTTTTCATGCAAACTTTTTGTAATATAACCTAACAATAATTAGTTAATAGGAACAACGCGTTAAAGAGAACTGAGACGCGACATACTAAGCTAGCGTCACTTATCCCGCTCACTTTGCGTAATATAACCTAACCATGGTTTGGTAATTGCAACGACGCGTTAAATATACTTGAGACATGACTTACGAATTTATTGTTACTTTTCACGCACACTTTGTGTAATATAACCTAACCATGTTTAGGAAATCGGAATGACGCGTTAGAGAGACTTGTGACGCGATATAAGCATGGTAACCGAAACTACGCATTAAAGATACTTGAGGCACAACTTACTAATCTAGCGTCAATTTTCAAGCACACGTTGCGTAATATACCCTAACCATGCTTAGGTACTCAGTACGACGCATTAAAGAGCCTTGAGACGCGACATACTAATCTAGCATCACTTTCACGCACACCTTGCGTAATATAACCTACCATGCTTAGGTAATCAGAACGACGCGTTAAAGAGACTTGAGACGCGACATGCTAATCTAGCTTCACTTTACACGCACACTTTGCATGATATAACCTAATCATGCTTAGGTAATCGGAAGGACACGTTAACGGTAGCCTGGTTAGGTTATATTACGCAAAGTGTGCGTGAAAAATGACAATAGTTAGTATGTCGCGTCTCAAGTCTATTTAACGCATTGTTCTAATTACTTCAGTATGGTTAGGTTATATTATTACGCAAAATATGTGTGAAAAATGACAATAGATTAGTATGTCGCGTCATAAGTCTATCTAACGCGTCGTTCCGATTTCCTAAGCATGCTAAGGTTATATTACGCAAAGTGTCCGTGAAAAGTGACGCTAGATTAGTATATCGCGTCTCAAAACTATTTAAACGCGTTGTTCCGATTACCTAAGCATGGTTACTTATATTACGCAAAGAGTGCATAAAAAATGACACTAGATTAGTATGTTGCTTCTCAAGTCTCTTTAACGCGTCGTTCCGACTACCCAAGAATTGTTAGGTTTACGTAAAGTGTGCGAGAAAAGTAACGCTAGATTAGTATGTCCCATCTCAAGTCTCTAAAACGCGTCGTTCCGATTACCTAACCATGGTTAGGTTATATTACCCAAGGTGTGCGTGAAATGTGACGCTAGATTAGTATGTCGCGTCTCATGGCTCTTTAATGCGTCGTTCCGATACCTAAGCATGGTTAGGTTATATTATGCAAAGTTGGCGTGAAAAGTGACAGTAGATTAGTATGTTGCGTCTCAAGTCTCTTTAACGAGTCGTTTCAATTACCATGCATATGTCGCATCACAAGCCTCTCTAACGCGTCGTTTCGACTACCTAAGCATGGTTAGGTTATAGTACACAAAGTGTGCGTGAAAAGTTACAATAGATTAGTATGTCATGTCTTAAGTCTCTTTAACGCTTCATTTTGATTACTTAAGCATGGTTATGTTATATTACGCAAAGTGTGCGTTAAAAGTGACATAACGTATGTCGCGTCTCAATTCCCTTTATCGCGTTGCTCCGATTACCAAACCATGGTTAGGCTATATTACGCAAAGCGTTCGTGAAAAGTGACGCTCAATTAGTATTTTGCGTCTCAAGTCTTTCTAACACGTTGTTCCGATTACCTAAGCATGGTTACCTTATAATACGCAAAGTGTGTATGAAAACTGACAATAGATTAGTATGTTGCGTCTAAAGTATCTTTAATGCGTTGTTCCGATTACCTAAGCTTGGTTAGGTTATATTATGCATAAGTTGCGTTAAAAATGACAATAGAATTAATATGTCGCGTCTCACGTCTATTTCACGTGTCGTTCCTATTACCTGAGCATGGTTAGGTTATATTACGCAAGGTGTGCGTGAAAAGTGACGCTAGATTAGTATGTCGCGTCTCAAGACTCTTTATTGCGTCGTTTCGATTACCTAAGTATGGTTAGGTTATATTACACAAAGTTTGCGTGAAAAGTGACGTTAGATTAGTATATCGCGTCTCAAGTCTATGTAACGCGTCATTTCGATTACCATGCTTATGTCGCGTCAAAAGTCTCTCTAACACTTA
This sequence comes from Mercurialis annua, assembly GCF_937616625.2. NCBI lineage: Eukaryota > Viridiplantae > Streptophyta > Magnoliopsida > Malpighiales > Euphorbiaceae > Mercurialis > Mercurialis annua. The sequence goes on along the minus strand of NC_065577.1, from coordinate 21,735,253 downwards.
TTACCTAAGCATGGTTATATTATAGTACGCAAAGTATGCGTGAAAAGGATCAATAGATTAGTATGTCGCATCTCAAGTCTCTTTAACGCGTCGTTCCGGTTACATAAGCATGGTTAGGTTTTATCACACAAAGTGTGTGTGAAAAGTGACATTATATTCCTAAGCATGGTTAGGTTATAACGCAAAGTGTGCGTGAAAAATGACAATAGATTAGTATGTCGCGTCTCAAGTCTATTTAACGCATTGTTCCAATTACTTCAGTATGGTTAGGTTATATTATTACGCAAAGTATGTGTGAAAAATGACAATAGATTAGTATGTCGCGTCATATCTAACGCGTCGTTCCAATTTCCTAAGCATGCTAAGGTTATATTACGCAAACTGTCCGTGAAAAGTGACGCTAGATTAGTATATCGCGTCTCAAAACTCTTTAAACGCGTTGTTCCGATTACCTAAGCATGGTTACTTATATTACGCAAAGAGTGCGTAAAAAATGACACTACATTAGTGTCGTTCCGATTACCCAAGAATGGTTAGGTTATAATACGCAAAGTGTGTATGAAAAGTGACAATAGATTAGTATGTTGCGTCTAAAGTATCTTTAACGCGTCGTTCCGATTACCTAAGCTTGGTTTGGCTATATTATGCAAACGTTGCGTGAAAAATGACAACAGAATTAATATGTCGCGTCTCACGTCTATTTCACGCGTCTTTCCTATTACCTAAGCATGATTAGGTTATATTACGCAATGTGTGCGTGAAAAGTGACGCTAGATTTGTATGTCGCGTCTCAAGGCTCTTTATTGCGTCGTTTCGACTACCTAAGTATGGTTAGGTTTATATTACACAAAGTTTGCGTGAAAAGTGACGTTAGATTAGTATCTCAAGTCTCTGTAACGCGTCATTTCGATTACCATGCTTATGTCGCGTCAAAAGTCTCTCTAACGCGTATTACCTAAGCATGGTTATATTATAGTACGCAAAGTATGCGTGAAAAGGATCAATTGATTAGTATGTCGCATCTCAAGTCTCTTTAACGCGTCGTTCCGATTACATAAGCATGGTTAGGTTATATTACGCAAAGTGTAATATAACATTAAGCGTAATATAACATAACCATGCTTAGGTAATCGGAACGGCGCATTAAAGAGACTTTAGACACGACATACTAATCTATTGATCCTTTTCACGCACACTTTGCGTACAATAACCTAACCATGCTTAACTAATCGGAACGACGCATTAAAGAGCCTTAAGACGCGACATACTAGTATATTTTTACTTTTCACGCACTCTTTGCGTAATATAACATAACCATAAGTGTAATCGGAACGACGCGTTAAATAGACTTGAGACGCGACCTACTAATTTAATGTCATTTTTCACGCACACTTTGCGTAATATAACCCAACCATGCTTAGCTAATCGGAACAACACTTTAGAGAGACTTGTGACGCGACATAAGCACGGTAATCGAAACGACGCGTTAAAGAGACTGCAGACGCGGCATACTAATCTAGCGTCACTTTTTACGCAAACTTTGCGTAATATAACCTAACCATGCTTAGGTAATCAGAACGACGCGTTAATGAGACTTCTGACGCACCATACTTATCTAGCGTCACTTTTCACGCCACTTTGATATAACCTAACCATGCTTAGGTAATCGGAATGACGCGTTAAACAGACTTTTGACGCGACATACTAATCTAGCTTCACTTTTCGAGCATGCTTTGCGTAATATAACCTAACCATGCTTTGGTAATCGGAACGACGCGTTAAATAGAATTTATACGCGACATACTAATCTATAGTCACTTTTCACGCACACTTTGCGTAATATAACCTAACCATGCTTTGGTAATCGGAACGACGCGTTAAATAGAATTTATACGCGACATACTAATTTATAGTCACTTTTCACGCACACTTTGCGTAATATAACCTAACCATGCTTAAGGTAATCGGAACGACGCATTTAAGATTAATCAATTGTTACTTTTCACGCACACTTAACCTAACCATGCTTAGGCAATCAGAACGACGCGTTAGAGAGACTTGTGATGTGACATAAGCATGGCAATCGAAACGACGCGTTAAAGAGACTTGAGACGCAACATACTAATCTACCGTCACTTTTTGCGCAAACTTTGCATAATATAACCATGCTTAGGTAATTGGAACGACGCATTAAAGAGCCTTAAGACGTGACATACTATCTAGCGTCACTTTTCACGCACATCTTGCGTAATATTACATAACAATGCTTAGGTAATCGGAACGATGCATTAAAGAGACTTGAGACGGGACATACTAATCTAGCGTTACTTTTCTTGCACATTTTGCGTAATATAACCTAACCATTCTTGGGTAATCGGAACGACGCGTTAAAGAGACTTGAGACGCGACATACTAATCTAGCGTCATGTTTCACGCACTCTTTGCGTAATACAACCTAACCATTCTTAGGTCATCGGAACAATGCGTTAAAGAGACTTGAGACACGACATACTAATCCAGCGTCACTTTCTACGCACACTTTGCGTAATATAATCTAACCATGCTTAGGTAATCGGAACGACGCGTTAAAGAAACTTGTGACGCGACATACTAATATAACCTAACCATGTTTAAGTAATCGGAAAAACGTGTTAAAGAGAAATGAGACGCGACATACTAATCTAGCGTCACTTTTCACGCACACTTTGTGTAATATAACCTAACCATGCTTAGGTAATCGGAACGACGCGTTAAATAGTCTTGATACGCGGCATACTAATCTATTGTCACATTTCACGCACACTTTGTGTAATATAACTTAAACATGCTTAGGTAATCGGAACGACGCGTTAAAGAGACTTGAGACGCGATATACTAATCTATTGTTACTTTTTACGCACACTTTGCGTACTATAACCTAACCATGCTTAGGTAATAAGAAACACGCGTTAGAGAGACTTGAGACGCGACATAAGTATGGTAATTGAAGCGACGCGTTAAAGTGACTTGAGAGGTGACATACTAATCTAGCGTCACTTTTTACGCAAACTTTGCATAAAATAACTTAACCATGCTTATAAACGGCGCATTAAAGAGCCTTTATAAACGGCATATAATCTAGCGTCACTTTTATGCACACCTTGCGTAATATAACCTAACCATACTTAGGTAATTGGAACGACGCATTAAAGAGACAGATTAGTGTTACTTTTCTCGCACACTCGCAATATAACCTAACCATTCTTGGGTAATCGGAACGACGCGTTGAAGAGACTTGAGACGCGACATACTAATCCTGCGTCACTTTTCACGCACTCTTTGCGTAATATAACCTAACCACCCTTAGGTAATCGGAACGACGCGTTCAAGTATCTAGCATCACTTTTCACGCACACTTTGCATAATATAACCTTACAACACCTAGGTAATCGGAACGACGCGTTAAAGAGACTTGTGACGCGATATAGTAATCTAGAGTCACTTTTCACGCACCCTTTGCGTTATATAACCTAACCATGCATTGGTAATCGGAACAGAGCGTTAAAGAGACTTGTGACGCGACATAATAATCTAGCGTCACTTTCAACGCACACTTTGCGTAATATAACCCGCGTTAAAGAGACTTGTGACACGACATACTTATATAGCGTCACTTTTCAGGCACACTATCCGTAACATAACCTAACCACGCATAGGTAATCGGAACGACGCGTTCAAGAGACTTGAAACGCGACATACCACTAATATAACATCACTTTTCATGCTCACTTAGCGTAATATAACCTAAGCACGCTTATGTAATCTGAACGACGCGTTAAAGAGACTTGTGACGCAACATACTACTAATCTAGCGTCACTTTAACGCACACTTTGTGTTATATAACCTAACCATGCCTTGGTAATCGGAACGACTCGTTAAATAGACTTGTGACGCGACATAGTAATCTAGAGTCACTTTTCACGCACACTGCATAATATAGCCTAACTATGCATAGGGAATCAGAACAGCGCGTTGAAGAGACTTGTGATGCGACATACTAATCTACCGTCACTTTTAAGGCACACTTAGCGTAATATAACCGAATCATGCCTAGGTAATCGGAATGACGCAATAAAGAGACTTGTGACGCGACATACTAATCTAGCGTCACTTTTCACGCACACTTTGCGTAATATAACCAAACCATGCTTAGGTAATCGAAACGACGCTTTAAAGAGACTTGAGGCGAAACATATTAATCTACCGCCACTTTTTACGCACACTTTGCGTAATATAACCTAACCATGCTTAGGTAATCGGAATGATGCATTAAAGACACTTGAGTCTGGACATACTAATCGAGCGTCACTTTTCACTCACATTAAGCGTAATATAACATAACCATGCTTAGGTAATCGGAACGGCGCGTTAAAGAGACTTTAGACACGACATACTAATCTATTGATCCTTTTCACGCACACTTTGCGTACAATAACCTAACCATGCTTAAGTAATCGGAACGACGCATTAAAGAGCCTTAAGACGCGACATACTAGTATATTTTTACTTTTCACGCACACTTTGCGTAATATAACCTAACCATGCTTATGTAATCGGAACGACGCGTTAAAGAGACTTGAGATGCGACATACTAATCAATTGATCCTTTTCACGCATACTTTGCGTACTATAATATAACCATGCTTAGGTAATACGCGTTAGAGAGACTTTTGACGCGACATAAGCATGGTAATCGAAATGACGCGTTACAGAGACTTGAGACGCGATATACCCATACTTAGGTAATCGAAACAACGCAATAAAGAGCCTTGAGACGCGACATACTAATCTAGCGTCACTTTTCACGCACACCTTGCGTAATATAACCTAATCATACTTAGGTAATAGGAACGACGCGTGAAATAGACGTGAGACGCGACATATTAATTCTGTTGTCATTTTTCACGCAACGTTTGCATAATATAACCTAACCAAGCTTAGGTAATCGGAACGACGCGTTAAAGATAATTTAGACGCAACATACTAATCTATTGTCACTTTTCATACACACTTTGCGTATTATAACCTAACCATGCTTAGGTAATCGGAACGACGTGTTAAAGAGACTTGAGACGCAAAATACTAATCGAGCGTCACTTTTCACGAACGCTTTGCGTAATATAGCCTAACCATGGTTAGGTAATCTGAGCAACGCGATAAAGGGAATTGAGACGCGACATACATTATGTCACTTTTAACGCACACTTTGCGTAGTATAACTTAACCATGCTTAAGTAATCGAAATGAAGCGTTAAAGAGACTTGAGACGTGACATACTACTAATCTATTGTTACTTTTCACGCACACTTTGTGTACTATAACCTAACCATGCTTCTTAGGTAGTCGGAAAGACGCGTTAGAGAGGCTTGTGATGCGACATATGCATGGTAATTGAAATGACTCGTTAAAGAGACTTGAGACGCGACATACTAACTACTGTCACTTTTCACGCCAACTTTGCATAATCTAACCTAACCATGCTTAGGTAATCGGAACGACGCATTAAAGAGCCATGAGACGCGACATAGTAATCTAGCGTCACATTTCACGCACACCTTGGGTAATATAACCTAACCATGGTTAGGTAATCGGAACGACGCGTTTAAGAGACTTGAGATGGGACATACTATTCTAGCGTTACTTTTCTCGCACACTTTACGTAAACCTAACAATTCTTGGGTAATCGGAACGACGCGTTAAAGAGACTTGAGACTTAACATACTAATCTAGTGTCATTTTTTACGCACTCTTTGCGTAATATAAGTAACCATGCTTAGGTAATCGGAACAGCGCGTTTAAAGAGTTTTGAGACGCGATATACTAATCTAGCGTCAATTTTCACGGACACTTTGCGTAATATAACCTTAGCATGCTTAGGAAATTGGAACGACGCGTTAGATAGACTTATGACGCGACATACTAATCTATTGTCATTTTTCACACATACTTTGCGTAATAATATAACCTAACCATACTGAAGTAATTGGAACAATGCGTTAAATAGACTTGAGACGCGACATACAATCTATTGTCATTTTTCACGCACACTTTGCGTAATATAACCTAACCAGGCTAGCGTTAACGTGTCGTTCCGATTACCTAAGCATGATTAGGTTATATTATGCAAAGTGTGCGTGTAAAGTGAAGATAAATTTGTATGTCGCGTCCCAAGTCTCTTTAACGCGTCGTTCTGATTACCTAACCATGGTTAGTTTATATTATGCAAGGTGTGCGTGAAAGTGACGCTAGATTAGTATGTTGCGTCTCAAGGCTCTTTAATGCGTCGTTCTAAGTACCTAAGCATGGTTAGGTTATATTACGCAACGTGTGCTTGAAAAGTGACGCTAGATTAGTAAGTTGTGCCTCAAGTATCTTTAATGCGTCGTTTTGTCGCGTCACAAGTCTCTCTAACGCGTCGTTCCGATTACTCAAACATGGTTAGGTTATATTACACAAAGTGTGCGTGAAAAGTAATAATAAATTCGTAAGTCGTGTCTCAAGTATATTTAACGCGTCGTTAGGTTATATTACAAACAGTGAGCGTGATAAGTGACGCTAGCTTAGTATGTCGCGTCTCATTTCTCTTTAACGCGTTGTTCCTATTAACTAATTATGGTTAGGTTATATTACAAAAAGTTTGCATGAAAAGTGACACTAGATTAGTATGTCGTGTCTCAAGTCTCTTTAACGCGTCAATTCGATTACCATGATTATCTCGCATCGCAAGTCTCTTTAATTTGTCGTTCCGATTACCTAATCATGGTTAGTTTACTTTTTCGCAAAGTGTGTGTGAAAAGTGACGCTAGATTAGTTAGTCGCGTCTCAAGTCTCTCTAACGCGTCGGTCCTATTTCCTAAGAATGGTCTGGTTATATTATGCAAAGTGTACGTGAAAAGTGACGCTAGCTTAGTACGTCGCGTCTCAAGTCTCTCTAATGCGTCGTTCCGATTTCTAAGCATGGTATGGTTATATTATGCAAAGTGTGAGAAATAAGTTACACTAGATTAGTATTACGCATCTCAAGTCTCTGTAACGCGTCGTTTCGATTACCATGCCTATGTCGCGTCACAAGTCTCTCTAAGCCGTCGTTACGATTACCTAAGCATGGTTAGGTTATATTACGCAACGTGTGCGTGAAAAATGACAATAGATTAGTATGTTGTGTCTCAAATTTATTTAACGCGTCGTTCCGACTACCTAAGCATGCTTAGGTTATATTACGCAAAGTGTGCGTGAAAAATGACAATCGATTAGTATGTGGCGTATCAAGTCTATTCAACGCGTCGTTCCGATTACCTAAGCATGGTTAGGTTATATTACGCAAAGTGTGCGTTAAACGTGACGCTAGATTAGTATGTCGCGTTTCAAGTGTCTTTAACGCGCCATTTCGATTACCATGCTTAAGTTGTGTCACAAGTCTCTCTAATGAGTCGTTTCGAATACCTAAGCACGGTTAGGTTATATTACGCAAAGTGTGCGTGAAAAGTGACGCTAAATTAGCATGTCGCGTCTCAAGTCTCATTAGCGCGTCGTTCGGATTACCTAAGCATGGTTAGCTTATATTACGCAAGGTGTGCGTGAAAGTGACACTAAATTAGCATGTCGCGTCTCAAGGCTCGTTAACGCGTCGTTCCGATTACCTAAGCATAATTAGGTTATATTACGCAAAGTGTGCGTGAAAAGTGAAGCTAGATTAGTATGTCGTGTCTCAAGTCTCTTTAACGCGTCGTTCTGATTACCTAAGCATGGTTAGGTTATATTACGCAAGGTGTGCGTGAAAGTGACGCTAGATTTGTATGTCGCGTCGCAAGGCTCTTTAACGCGTCGTTCTGAGTACCTAAGCATGGTTAGGTTATATTACGCAACGTGTGCTTGAAAAGTGACGCTAGATTAGTAAGTCGTGTCTCAAGTATCTTTAATGAATCGTTTCGATTACCATGCTTATGTCGCGTCACAAGTCACTCTAACGCGTTGTTCCGATTACCTAAGCATGGTTAGATTATATTACACAAAGTGTGCGTGAAAAGTAACAATAAATTAGTAAGTCATGTCTCAAGTATATTTAATGCGTCGTTGCAATTACTTTAACCATGGTTAGGTTATATTACGCAAAGTGAGCGTGAAAAGTGACGCTAGCTTAGTATGTCGCGTCTCAGTGCTCTTTAACGCGTTGTTCTTATTAACTAATTATGGTTAGGTTATATTACGAAAAGTGTGCATGAAAATTGACACTAGATTAGTATGTCGTGTCTCAAGTCTCTTTAACGGGTCGTTTCGATTACCATGCTTATCTCGCGTCACAAGTCTCTTTAACGTGTCGTTCAGATTACCTAAGTATGGTTAAGTTATATTACGCAAGTTTCATGAAAACTGACGGAAGATTAGTATGTCGCGTCTCAAGTCTCTCTAACACATCGCTCCTATTTCCTAAGAATGGTTTGGTTATATTACGCAAAGTGTGCATGAAAAGTGACGCTAGCTTAGTACGTCGCGTCTCAAGTGTCTCTCCAATGCGTTGTTCCGATTTTTGAGCATGGTAAGGTTAAATTACGCAAAGTGTGCGAAATAAGTTACGCTAGATTAGTATTACGCATCTTATGTCTCTGTAACGCGTCGTTTCGATTACCATGCCTATGTCGCGTCACAAGTCTCACTAACGAGTCGTTACGATTACCTAAGCATGGTTAGTTATATTACGCAACGTTTGCGTGAAATATGACAATAGATTAGTATGTTACGTGTCAAATCTATTTAATGCGTCGTTCCGACTACCTAAGAATGCTTAGGTTATATTACGCAAAGTGTGCGTGAAAATGACAATAGATTAGTCTGTGGCGTATCAAGTCTATTCAATGCGTCGTTCTGATTACCTAAGCATGGTTAGATTATATTACGCAAACTGTGCGTTAAACGTGACGCTAGATTAGTTTGTCGCGTTTCAAGTGTCTTTAACGCGTCGTTTCGATTACCATGCTTATGTCGCGTCACAAGTCTCTCTAACGCGTCGTTTCGAATACATAAGCATGGTTAGGTTATATTACGCAAAGTGTGCATGAAAAGTAACAATAGATTAGTATGTCGCATCTAAAGTCTCATTAACGAGTCGTCCTGATTACCTAATTGTGGTTAGGTTATATTACGGAAAGAGTATGTCAAAAATGACGCTAGACTAGTATGTCGCATCTCAAGTCTCTTTAACACGTCGTCCCGATTACCTAAGAATGGCTTGGTTATTACGCAAAGTGTGCGTGAAAAGTGACGCTAGATTAGCATGTCGCGTCTCAAGGCTCGTTAACGCGTCGTTCCGAGTACCTAAGCATGATTAGGTTATATTACGCAAAGTGTGCGTGAAAAGTGAAGCTAGATTAGTAAGTCGCGTCTCAAGTCTCTTTAACGCGTCGTTCTGATTACCTAAGCATGGTTAGGTTATATTACGCAAGGTGTGCGTAAAAGTGACGCTAGATTAGTATGTCGCGTCTCAAGGCTCTTTTTATCGCGTCGTTCTGAGTACCTTAGCATGGTTAGGTTATATTATGCAACGTGTGCTTAAAAAGTGACGCTAGATTAGTAAGTCGTGCCTCAAGTATCATTAATGCGTCGTTTCGATTACCATGCTTATGTCGCGTCACAAGTCTCTCTAACGCGTCGTTCCGATTACCTAAGCATGGTTAGGTTATATTACACAAAGTGTGCGTGAAAAGTAACACTAAATTTGTAAGTCGTGTCTCAAGTATATTTAACGTGTCTCAAGTATATTTAACGCAAGTCTTTTTAACGCTTCGTTTCGATTCCATGCTTATGTCACGTTACAAGTATCTCTAACACAATGTTCCGATTTCCAAAGCATGGTTAGGTTATATTACACATAGGGTGCGTGAAAAGTGACAATAGATTAGTATGTCGCGTCGTAAGTCTCTTTAACATGTAGTTCCGATTACCTAATCATGGTGAGTTTATTTTTTCGCAAAGTGTGCGTGAAAAGTGACGCTAGATTAGTATGTCGCGTCTCAAATCACTTTAACGCGTCGTTCCGATTACCAAAGCATGGTTAGGTTATATTACGCAATGTGTGCGTGAAAACTGTTGCTAGGTTAGTATGTCGTGTCTCAAGTCTCTTTAAAGCGTCGTTCCGATTATCTAATCATGGTTAGGTTGTATTACGCAAAGTGTGTGTGAATAGTGACGGCTAGATTAGTATGCCGCGTCTCAAGTCTCTTTAACGCGTCGTTCCGATTACCTAAGCATGGTTAGGTTATATTACGCAAAGCGTGCGTAAAACGTGACGCTAGATCAGTATGGCGCGTTTCAAGTCTCTTTAATTCGTTGTTTCGATTACTGTGCTTATGTCGCATCACAAGTGTCTCTAACGCGTCGTTCTGATTATCAAATCATGGCATATTACGCAAAGTGTCCGTGAAAACTGACGGTCAATCAGTATTTCGCGTCTCAAGTCTCTTTAACGCGTCGTTCCGATTACCTAAGCATGGTTTGGTTATATTACGCAAAGTGTGCGTGAAAAATGACAATCAATTAGTATTTCGTGTCTCAAGTCTATTTAACGTGTCGTTCCGAATACCTATGCGGTTATGTTACTGCGCGTTAAAAGAGTCGCTAGATTAGTATGTCACGTCACAAGTCTCTGTAAAGCATTGTTACGATTACTTAAGCATGGTTAGGTTATATTACGCTAAGTGTGCGTAAAAAATGACGCTAGATTAGTATGACACGTCTCAAGTCTCTTTAACGCTTCGTTTCAATTACCATGCTTATGTAACGTGACAAGTCTCTCAAACATATCATTCAAATTACCTAAGCATTTTTAGGTTGTATTACAGAAATTGTGCGTGAAAAGTGACAATTGATTAGTATGTCGTGTCTCAAGTCACATTAACGCGTCGTTCCGATTACCTAAGCATGGTTAGGTTATTATACGCAAATTGTATGTGAAAAGTGACGCTAGATTAGTATGTCGCTTCTCAAGTCTCTATAACGCGTCGTTTTGATTACCTATTCATGGTTAGGTTAATATTACGCAATGTTTGCGTGAAACCTGTCGCTAGGTTAGTATGTCGCGTCTCAAGTCTTTTTAACGCGTCGTTCCGATTACCTAAGCATGGTTAGGTCACATTACGCAAAGTGTGAGTGAAAATTTACGCTAGATTAGTATGTCGTGTCTCAAGTCTCTTAAATGCGTTGTTCCGATTACCTAAGCATGGTTAGGTTATATTACGCAAAGAGTGCGTAAAAAGTGACACTAGATTAGTATGGCGGGATTCCAAACTCTTTGACGCGTAGTTTCGGTTACCATACTTATGTCGCGTCACAAGTGTCTCTAACGCGTCGTTATGATTATCTAAGCATGGTTAGGTTAGGTTACGCAGAGTATATGCGTGAAAATTGAAGCAAGATTAGTATGTCGTGTCTCAAGTCTGTTTAACGCGTCATTCCGATTATCTAAGAATATGTGCATGACAGGTGACGCTAGATTAGTATGTCACGTCTCAAGTCTCTTTAACGCGTGTTCCGAATACCTAAGCACGGTTATATTACGCAAAGTGTGCGTGAAAAGTGACGCTAGATTAGTATGTCGCGTATCAAGTCTATTCAACGCGTCGTTCTGATTATCTAAGTATGGTTAGGTTATATTACGCAAAGTGTGCGTTAAACGTGACGCTAGATTAGTATGTTGCGTTTTCAAGTGTCTTGAACACGTCGTTTCGATTACCATGCTTAAATCGCGTCACAAGTCTCTCTAGCGCGTCGTTTCGAATATCTAAGCATGGTTAGGTTATATTACGCAAAGTGTGCGTGAAAAGTAACAATAGATTAGTGTGCGTGAAAAGTAACAATAGATTAGTATGTCGCATCTAAACTCTCTTTAACGAGTCGTCCCGATTACCTAATCATGGTGAGGTTATATTGCGCAAAGAGTGCGTGAAAAATGACGCTAGACTAGTATGTTGCATCTCCAGTCTCTTTAACACGTCGTTTTGATAACCTAAAAATGGTTAGGTTATATTACGCAAAGTGTGCGTGAAAAGTGACGCTAAATTAGCATATCACGTCTCAAGTCTCTTTAACGCGTCGTTCGGATTACCTAAGCTTGGTCAGCTTATAATACGCAAGGTGTGCGTGAAAGTGACGCTAGATTAGCATGTCGCGTCTCAAGGCTCGTTAACGCATCGTTCCGATTACCAAAGCATGATTAGGTTATATTACGCAAAGTGTGCGTGAAAAGTGAAGCTAGATTATTAGTATGTCGCGTCTCAAGTCTCTTTAACGCGTCGTTCTGATTACCTAAGCATGGTTAGGTTATATTACGCAAGGTGTGCGTGAAAGTGACGCTAGTTTAGTATCTCGCGTCTCAAGGCTCTTTAACGCGTCGTTTTGAGTACCTAAGCATGGTTAGATTGTATTACGCAATGTGTGCTTGAAAAGTGACGCTAGATTAGGAAGTCGTGTCTTAAGTATCTTTTATTCGTCGTTTCGATTACCATGCTTATGTCGCGTCACAAGTCTCTCTAACGCGTCGTTCCGATTACCTAACCATGGTTAGGTTATATATTACACAAAGTGTGCGTGAAAAGTAACAATAAATTAGTAAGTCGTGTCTCAAGTATATTTAACGCGTCGTTGCAATTACCTAACCATGGTTAGGTTATATTACGGAAAGTGAGCGTGAAAAGTGACGCTATCTTAGTATGTCGCGTCTCAGTTCTCTTTAATGCGTTCCTATTAACTAATTATGGTTAGGTTATATTGCGAAAAGTGTGCATGAATAGTGACACTAGATTAGTATAACGCGTTTCAAGTCTCTTTAACGCGTCGTTCGATTACCATGCTTATCTCGCGTCAAGTCACTTTAATGCGTCGTTCAGATTACCTAAGTATGTTTAGGTTATACTACACAAAGTTTCATGAAAATTGACGCAAGATTAGTATGTCGCGTATCAAGTCTCTCTAACACGTCGCTCCTATTTCCTAAGAATGGTTTGGTTATATTGCACAAAGTGTACGTGAAAAGTGACGCTATCTTAGTACGTCGCGTCTCAAGTCTCTCAAATGCGTCGTTCCGATTTCTAAGCAACCATATTACCCAAAGTGTGCGAAATAAGTTACGCTAGATTAGTATTACGGATCTCAAGTCTCTGTAACGCGTCGTTTCGATTACCATGCCTATGTCGCGTCACAAGTCTCTCTAATGCGTTGTTCCGATTACCTAAGCATGCTTCGGTTATATTACGCAACGTGTGCGTGAAAAATGATAATATATTAGTATGTTGCGTCTCAAATCTATTTAACGCGTCGTTCCGACTACTTAAGCATTGTTAGGTTATATTACGCAAAGTTTGCGTGAAAAGTGACAACATATATTAGTATGTCAAGTCTAAAGTCTCTTTAACGAGTCGTTACGATTACCTAAGCATGGTAAGGTTATATTACGCATAGAGTGCGTCAAAAGTGACGCTAGATTAGTATGTCGCATCTCAAGTCTCTTGAACACGTCGTTTCGATTACGTAAGAATGGTTTGGTTATATTACGCAAAGTGTGCGTTTTTTAGTGACGCTAGATTAGTATGTCTCGTGTTAAGTCTCTTTAACGCATCGTTTGGATTACCTATGCATAGTTATGTTATATTACGCAAGGTGTGCCTGAAAAGTGACGCTAGACTAGTATGTCACGTCATAAGTCAAGAACGCGTCGTTCCGATTACCTAAGCATGATTAGGTTATTTTACACAAAGTGTGTGTGAAAAGTGACGCTGGATTAGTATGTCGCGTCGCAAGTCTCTTTTTCGCGTCGTTCGATTATCTAAGCATGGTTAGGTTATATTACGCAAAGTGTTCGTGAAAAGAGACGCTCGATTAGTATGTCCCGTCTCAAATCTCTTTAACGCGTGTTCTGGTTACCTAAGCATGGTTAAAAATGACGCTAGATTAGTATGTCGCGTCTAAAGTCTATTTAACGCGTCGTTCTGATTACCTAAGCATGGTTAGTTTATACTACGCAAAGTGTGCGTGAAAAGTGACAATAGATTAGTATGTCGCGTCTCAAGTCTCCTTAACTTGTTTCCGATTACCTATGCATGGTTACGCTAGATTAGTATGGCGCGTCTTAAGTCTCTTTAACGCGTCGTTCGATTACTATCCTTATGTCGTGTCACAAGTCTCTTTAACGCGTGTTCCGATTAGCTAAGCATGGTTAGGTTATATTACGCAAAGTGTACGTGAAATGTGATGCTAGATTAGTATGTCGCGTCACAGGTCTCTCTAACGCGTCGTTTCGATTACCTAAGCATCATTAGGCTATATTGCGCAAAGTGTGCGTGAAAAGTGACGCTAAATTAGTATGTCGCGTCTCAAGTCTCTTTAATGTGTCATTCTAATTACCCATGGTTAGGTTATATTACGCAAAGTCTGCGTAAACAGTGATGCTAGATTAGTATGGCGTGCACTTTAGCGCGTCGTTTTTATTACCATGCTCATGTCGCGTCACAAGTCTCTCTAACGCGTCGTTCTGATTACCTAAGCATGGATGAGTTATATTACGCAAAGTGTGTGTGAAAAGTGACACTATATTAATATGTCGCGTCACAAGTCTCTCTAACGCGTCACCTAAGCATCATTTGGCTATATTACGCAAAGTGTGCGTGAAAAGTGAAGCTAAATTAGTATGTCGCTTCTCAAGTCTCTTTAACGCGTTGTTTTGATTACCATTCTTATGTCGCGTCTCAAATCTCTCTAACGCGTTGTTCCGATTACCCATTGTTAGGTTATATTACACAAAATGTGCTCGAAAAGTGACGCTAGATTAGTATGTCGCGTCTCAAGTCTCTTTCATGCGTCATTCTGATTACCTAAGCATGGTTAGGTTATATTACGCAAAGTCTGCATAAAACGTGACGCTAGATTAGTATGGCGTGCCTTAAGTCTCTTTAACGCGTCGTTTGGATTACCATGCTTATGGCGCGTCACAAGTCTCTTTAACGCGCATTCCGATTACCTATGCATAGTTAGGATATATTACGCAAAGTGTGCGTGAAAAGTGACGCTTGATTAGTATGTCGCGTCTCAACTCTCTTTGATGCGTCATTCTGATTACCTAAGAATGGTTAAGTTATATTACGCAAAGTGTGTGTGAAAAGTGATAATAAATTAGTATGTCGTGTCTCAAAGTCTCTATAACGCGTCGTTCCGATTACCAAATCATGGTTATGTTATATTACGCCAAGTGCGTGTTAAAAGTATCGCAGAATTAGTATGTCTCGTCACAAGTCTCTTTAACATGTTGTTACGATTGCCTAAGATTGCTTAAGTTATATTACGTAGTGTAAGTAAAAAGTGAGGCCTGATTAGTGTGGCACGTCTCAAGTCTTTTTAACGCTTTGTTTCGATTCCATGCTTATGTCACGTTACAAGTCTCTCTAACACAATTTTCCGATTTCCAAAGCATGGTTAGGTTATATTACACATAGTGTGCGTGAAAAGTGACAATAGATTAGTATGTCGCGTCGCAAGTCTCTTTAACATGTCGTTCCGATTACTTAAACATGGGGAGTTTATTTTTCGCAAAGTGTGCGTGAAAAGTGACGCTAGATTAGTATGTCGCGTCTCAAGTCTCTTTAAGGCGTCGTTCCGATTACCTAATCATGGTTAGGTTGTATTACGCAAAGTGTGCGTGAAAAGTGACGGCTAGATTAGTATGCCGCGTCTCAAGTCTCTTTAACTCGTCGTTCTGATTACCTAAGCATGGTTAGGTTATATTATGCAAAGAGTGCGTAAATGGCGTTTTTCAAGTCTCTTTGACGTGTAGTTTCGGTTACCATGCTTATGTCGCGTCACAAGTGTCTCTAACGCGTCGTTATGATTACCTAAGCATGATTAGGTTAGATTACGCAGAGTGTGCGTGAAAATTGAAGCTAGATTAGTATGTCGTGTCTCAAGTCTCTTTAACGTGTTGTTCCGATTACCTAAGCATGGTAAGGTTATATTACGCAAAGTGTGCGTGACAAGTGACGCTAGATTAGTATGTCACGTCTTAAGTCTCTTTAACGCGTGTTCCGAATACCTAAACATGGTTAGGTTATACTCCCTCCGTCCCAATAGAGTTGTCCACTTTGCCTTTATCACACAGTTTAAGAAAAGTAATTATTATTTATGGAGTTTATAAAATTTTCCTTACTTTTCTTGTCATACCCCTATTTAATATAGGATCCACTTATAATTTACTTTCAATTTACTCATTAATGGATTTTAAATAAGAGTAACATAGAAAATTGAGGGTAAAAGTCAGTTACTTTTTGAAAGTGGACAAGAGTTTTGGGACAAAAATTTTCTCAAAGTGGACAACTCTATTGGGACGGAGAGAGTATTACACAAAGTGTGCGTGAAAAGTGACGCTAGATTAGTGTGTCGCATCTGAAGTCTCTTTAACGCGTCGTTCCGATTACCCAAGCATTGTTAGGTTATATTACGCAAAGTCTGCGTGAAAAGTGACGCTAGATTAGTGTGTCGCGTCTCAAGTCTCTTTAACGCGTCGTTCCGATTATCTAAGCATGGTTAGGTAGTGTCCGTGTGCGTGAAAAGTGACAATAGATTAGTATGTCGCGTCTCAAGTCTCCTTAACTTGTTTCTGATTACCTATGCATGGTTACGCTAGATTAGTATGGCGCGTCTTAAGTCTCTTTAAAGCGTCGTTCGATTACTATCCTTATGTCGTGTCACAAGTCTCTTTAACGCGTGTTCCGTTTAGCTAAGCATGGTTAGATTATATTACGCAAAGTGTGCGTGATAAATTACGGTAGATTAGTATGTTACGTCTCAAGTCTCTTAACGCGTCGTTCCGATTACCTAAGCACGGTTACGATATAATACGCAAAGAGTGCGTAAAAAGTGACACCAGATTAGTATGGCGTGTTTTAAGTCTCTCTAACGCATTGTTTTGCTTACCATGCTTATGTCGCGTCACAAGTGTCTCTAATTAGATTAACCAAAAGTGACGCTAGATTAGTATATCGCGTCTCAGGTCTCTTGAACGTTACGATTATCTAAGCATGGTTAGGTCAAAGTGTGCGTGAAAAGTGACGTTAGATTAGTATGTCACGTGAAAAGTCTCTCTAACACGTGGTTGTGATTTCCTAAGTATGGTTAGGTATGTGTCGTTTTGATTACCATGCTTATGTCGTGTCACAAGTCTCTCTAACGCGTCGTTCTGATTGCCTAAGCATGGTTAGGTTATATTAGGCTAAGTGTGCGTGAAAAATTACAATAGATTAAGTATGTCGCGTCATAAGTCTATTTAATGCGTCGTTCCAATTACTTAAGCATAATTAGGTTATATTACACAGAGTGTACGTGAAAAGTGACGCTAGATTAGTATGTCGCATCTCAAAGATCTCTAACACGTCGTTCTGATTACCTAAGCATGGTTAGGTTATACTATGCAAAGTGTGCGTGAAAAATGACGCTAGATTAGTATGTCGCGTCTCAATTCTCTTTATCGCGTTGTTCCGATTACCTAAGCATGGTTAGGTTATATTACACAAAGCGTGCGTGAAAAGTAACGCTAGATTAGTCTGTCGCATCTCAAGTCTCTTTAATGCGTCGTTTCGATTACCTTGCTTATGTCGCATTACAAGTCTCTCTAACGCGTCGATCCGATTACCTAAGTATGGTTACGTTATATTACACAAATTGTGCATGAAAAGTGAAAATAGATTAGTATGTCACTTCTCAAGTCTCTTTAAAGCGTCGTTCCTATTTCCTAAACATGGTTAGGTTATATTACGCAAAGTGTGCGTGAATAATGACAATAGGTTAGTATGTCGCGTCTCAAGTCTATTTAACGCGTCGTTCCTATTACCTAAGCATGGTATGGTTATATTACGCAAGGTGTGCGTGAAAAGTGACGCTAGATTAGTATGTCGCGTCTCAAGTCAATTTAAGGCATCTTTCCGATTACCTAAGTATGGTTAGGTTATATTACACAAAGTGCGAGTACAAGTGACGCTAAATTAGTATGGCGCGTCTCAAGTGACTTTAACGCGTCGTTCCGATTACCTAAGCATGGTTAGGTTAAAGTTTGCGTAAAAAGTGACGCTAGATTAGTATGTCATGTCACAAGTCTCTCTAACGCGTCGTTCCAATTACCTAAGCATGGTTATATTATATTACGCAAAGTGTGCATGAAAAGTGACGCTAGGTTATTATGTCGCGTCTCAAGTCTCTTTAATGCGTCGTTTGGATTACCTAAGCATGGTTAGATTATATTATGAAAAGTGTGCGTGAAAAGTGACAGTAGATTAGTAGTATGTCACGTCTTAAGTCTCTTTAACGTGTTGTTTCAATTACCATGCTCATGTCGCTACATAAGTCTCTTTAACACGTCGTTACGGTTACCAAAGTACGGTTAGGTTGTATTACGCAATGTGTGCGTAAAAAGTGACGCTGGATTAGTATGGCACGTCTCAAGTCTCTTTAACGCGTCGTTTCGATTACCATTCTTATGTCACGTTACAAGTCTCTTTAACACGTCATTCCGATTACCAAAGAATGGTTAGGTTCTATTACGCAAAGTGTGCGTGAAAAGTTACAATGGATTAGTATGTCGCGTATCAAGTCTTTATAACGCATCGTTCCGATTACCTAAGCATGGTTAGGTACGATTACCAAAGCATGGTTAGGTAATATTACGCAATGTGTGCGTAAAAAGTGACGCTAGATTAGTATGGCGCGTCTCAAGTCTCTTTAACGCGTCGTTTCGATTACCATGCTTATGTCACGTTACATGTCTCTTTAACACGTCGTTTCAATTACCAAAGCATGGTTAGGTTATATTACACAAAGTGTGCGTGAAAAGTGATATTAGTATGTCGCGTCTCAAGTCACTATAACGCTTCGTTTCGATTACCTAAGCATGGTTAGGTTATTTTACGCAGAGTGTGCGTGAAAAGTGACACTAGATTAGTATGTCGCGCGTCTCAAGTATTTTTAACGTGTCGTTCTGATTACCTAAGTAGACTTTGCTTATAACCTAACTATGTTCAGGTAATCGAAACGGCGAGTTAAAAGAGACTTGAGATGCGACATACTAATCTAGCGTCACTTTTCACGCAAACTTTGCGTAATATAATCAAACCATTCTTAAGAAATCGGAACGCCGCGTTGAAGAGACTTAAGTAGCGACATACTAATCTAGCGTCATTTTTCACGCACACTTTGCGTAATATAACCATGTTTAGGTAATCGGAAAGACGCGTTAATGTGACTTGAGACGCGACATACTAATCTAGCGTCACTTTTCACGCACACTTTACGTAATATATTCTAACCATGCTTAGGTAATCGGAATACGCATTAAAGAGACTTGAGACGCGACGTACTAATCTAGCGTCACTTTTCACGCACACCTTGCGTAAAAAAACCTAACCATGCCTAGGTAACCGGTACGACGCATTAAAAAGACTTGAGACACGACAAACTAATCTATTATCACTTTTCATGTACATTTTGCGTAATATAATCTAACCATGCTTAGGTAATTAGAACGACGCGTTAAAGACACTTGTGACGCGACATAAGCACAGTAATCAAAACGACGCGTTAAAGAGACTCGAAACGCGCAATACTAATCTAGCATCACTTTTTGCGCACGTTTTGTGTAATATATCCGAACCATGCTTAGGTAATCGGAACGACGTGTTAAAAAAGAGACTTGCGACGCGACATACTAATCTAGCCGTCACTTTTCAGGCAAAGTTTGCATAATTAAACCTAACCATGATTAGGTAATCGAAACGACGCGTTAAAGAGACTTGAGACTCGACATACTAATCTAGCAACAGTTTTCACGCACACATTGTGTAATATAACCTAACTATGCTTAGGTAATCAGAACGACACGTTAAAGAGACTTGCGACGCAACATTCTAATCTATTATCACTTTTCACGCATACTTTGTGTAATATAACCTTACCATGCTTTGGTAATCGGAACGACGTGTTAGAGAGACTTGTAACGTGACATAAGCATGGTAATCGAAACGATGCGTTAAAGAGACTTGAGATGCGTTATACTAATCTAGCGTCACGTTTTACTCACACTTTGCGTATTATAACTTAACAATGCTTAGGTAATCGTAAACAAGCGTTAAAGAGACTTGTGACGCGACATACTAATCTAGCGACTTTTTTAACGCGCACTTGGCGTAATAACATAACCATGCTTAGGTAATCGGAACAACGCGTTAAAGAGACTTGAGATGCGACATACTAATCAAGCGTCACTTTTCACGCACACTTTGCGTAATATAACCTAACCTTAGGTAATAGGAACACGCGTTAAAGGGACTTGATACGCGGCATACTAATCTAGCTTAACTTTTCACGCACACTTTGAGCAATATAATCTAAACATGCTTAGGTAATCGAAACGACACGTTAGAGAGACTTGTGACACGACATACTAATCTAGCGTCACTTTTCACGCACACTTTGCGTAATATAACTTAACCATGCTTAGGTAATAAGAAGGACGCGTTAGAGAGACTTGGGACGCGACATAAGCATGGCAATCGAAACGACGAGTTAACAAGACTTGAAACGCAACATAAGCATGGCAATTGAAACGACGAGTTAACAAGACTTGAGACGCAACATAAGCATGGCAATCAAAACGACGAGTTAAAAAGACTTGAGACGCGGACGTATTAATATGGCATCACTTTTTACGCAGAGTTTTCGCCATATGACCTAACCATGCTTAGGTAATCGGAACGACGAGATAAAGAGATTTGAGAAGCGACATACTAATCTAGCGTCACTTTTCACGCACACTTTGCGCATATAACTAAACCTTGCTTAGGTAATCGGAACGACGCGTTAGAGACACTTGTGACGCAACATAAGAATGGCTATCGAAACGACGCGTTAAAGAGACTTGAGACGCGCCATACTAATCTAGCGTCACTTTTTACGCAGACTTCGCGTAATATAACCTAACGATGCTTAGGTAATTGGAACGACGAGTTAAACAGACTTGAGAAGCGACATAC
Source organism: Mercurialis annua (assembly GCF_937616625.2). Taxonomy (NCBI): domain Eukaryota; kingdom Viridiplantae; phylum Streptophyta; class Magnoliopsida; order Malpighiales; family Euphorbiaceae; genus Mercurialis; species Mercurialis annua. Next base: position 21,714,160 of record NC_065577.1, on the reverse strand, counting down.
TAATCAAGCATCACCTTTCACGCACACTTTACGTAATATAACTAAACCACGCTTAGGTAATCGAAACGACGAGTTAAAGAGACTTGAGACGCGACATACTAATCTAGTGTTACTTTTCACACACACTACCTAACCATGCTTAGGTAATCGGAACAATAACCTAACAATGCTTAGGTAATCGGGAAAACAAAACCTAACAATGTTGCGTCTCAAGGGTCTTTAACGCGTCGTTCAGATTAACTAAGCATGATTAGGTTATATTACGCCAAGTGTGCGTGAAAAGTGTAGCTAGATTAGTATGTCGCGTCTCAAGTCTCTTTAACGCGTCGTTCTGGTTACCTAAGCATGGTTAGGTTATATTCGCAAGGTGTGCGTGAAAGTGATGCTAGATTAGTATGTCGTGTCTCAAGGCTCTTTAACGCGTTATTCTAAGTACCTAAGCATGGTTAGGTTATATTACGCAATGTGTGGTTGAAAAGTGACGCTAGATTAGTATGTCGCGTCTCAAGTATCTTTAATGTGTCGTTTTGATTACCATGCTTATGTTGCGTCACAAGTCTCTCTAACGCGTTGTTCCGATTACCTAAGCATGGTTAGGTTATATTACACAAAGCGTGCGTGAAAAGTAACAATAAATTAGTAAGTCGTGTCTCAAGTAGATTTAACGCGTCGTTGCAATTACCTAACCATGGTTAGGTTATATTACGCAAAGTGAGCGTGAAAAGTGACGCTAGCTTAGTATGTCGCGTCTCAGTTCTCTTTAACGCGTTGTTCCTATTAACTAATTATGGTTAGGTTATATTACGAAAAGTGTGCATGAAAAGTGACACTAGATTAGTATGTCGCGTCTCAAGTCTCTTTAACGCGTCGTTTCGATTACCATGCTTATCTCGCGTCACAAGTCACTTTCACGCGTCGTTCTGAATACGCAAAGTTTCATGAAAACTGACGCTAGATTAGTATGTCGCGTCTCAAGTCTCTCTAACGCGTCGCACCTATTTCCTAAGAATGGTTAGGTTATATTACGCAAAGTGTGCGTGAAAAGTGACGCAAGATTAGTATGTCGCGTCTCAAGTCTCTTTAATGCGTCGTTCTTACTATCTAAGCATGGCTAGGTTATCTTACGCAAAGTGTGCGTGAAAAGTGACAATAGATTAGTAAGTCCCGTCTCAAGTCTCTTTATTGCGTCGTATCGATTACCATGCTTATGTCGCGTCACAAGTCTATCTAACGTGTCGTTCCAATTACCTTAGAATGGATAGGTTATATTACAAAAAATGTGCGGTAAAAGTGAAAATAGATTAGTATGTCGCGTATCAAGTCTCTTTAACGCATCGTTTCGATTAACTTAGTATGGTTAGGTTATATTACTCAAAGAGTGAGTGAATCGTGGTAGATTAGTATGTCGTGTCTCAAGTCTCTTTAACGCGTCATTCCGATTACATAAGCATGGTAATGTTATATTACGCAAAGTGTGAGTAAAAAGTGACGCTAAAATAGTATGGAGCGTCTCAAGTCTTTTTAACGTGTCATTCTGATTACCTAAGCATGGTTAGGTTATGTTACGCAAAGTGTGTGTAAAAAGGGAGGCAACATTAGTATGTCGTGTTTCAAGTCTCTTTAACGCGTTGTTCAGATTACCTATGCATGGTTAGGCTGTATTACGCAAAGTGTGCTCAAAAAGTGACGTTAGATTAGTATGGCGCATCTCAAGTCTCTTTAATGCGTCGTTCCGATTACCTAAGATTGGTTAGGTTATATTACACAAAGTGTGCATGAAAAGTGCCGCTAGACTAGTATGTAACGTCTTAAGTCTCTTTAACGCGTCGTTCCGATTACCTAAGCATGGTTAAGTTATTTTACACAAAGTGCGCGTGAAAAGTTACGCTGGATTAGTATGTCGCGTCTCAAGTCTCTTTAACGCGTCGTTCGATTATCTTTCACGCACACTATGCGTAATATAACCTAACCATGCTTATATAATCGAAACGACGTGTTAAAGAGACTTGAGACGCGACATACTAATCTATTGATCCTTTTTATGCACACTTTGCGTAATATAACCTAACCATGCTTAGGTATTCGGAACGATGTGTTAGACAGACTTGTGACGTGACATAAGCATGGTAATCGAAACCACGCATTAAAGAGATTGGAGAAGCGACATACTAATCTAACGTCACTTTTCACGCAAACTTTGCGTATTATAATCTTACCATGCTTAGGTAATCGGAACGACGCATTAAAGAGCCTTGAGGCGCGACATACTAATCTAGCATTACTTTTCACGCACACCTTGCGTAATATAACCAAACCATGCTTAGGTAATAGGAACGACGCGTTAGAGAGAATTGAGACGCAACATACTAATCTAACGTCACTTTTTCCGCACACTTTTCGTAATATAACCTAACCATGCTTAGGTAATCGGAACGACGCGTTAAAGAGACTTGTGACGCGAGATAAGTATAGTAATCGAAACGACGAGTTAAAGAGACTTGAGACAAAACATACTAATCTAGCGTCACTTGTTACGCACACTTTGCGTAATATAACCTAAGCATGTTTAGGTAATTGGAACGACGCGTCAAAGAGAGTTGAGACTAGACATACTAATCTAGCGTCACTTTTCACGCACACTTTGCATAATAAAACCTAACTATACTTAGGTAATAGGAACGACGCGTTAAGAGACTTGAGACGCGACATACGAATCTATTTATCCTTTTCACGCACACTTTGCGTACTATAGCCTAACCATGCTTAGGTAACCGAACAACGCGTTAGAGAGACTTGTGACGCGACATACTAATTTAGCGTAACTTTTCACGCACACTTTGCGTAATATAACCTAACCATGCTTAGGTAATCGGAAGGACGCGTTAAATAGACTTGAGACACGACATACTAATCTATCATTACTTTTCACGCACACTTTGCGTATTATAACCTAACCATGCTTATGGTAATCGGAACGACGCGTTAGAGAGACTAATGATGCGACATAAGCATGGTAATCTAAACGACGCGTTAAAGAAACTTGAGACTCGACATACTAATCTACTGTCACTTTTTCACGCCACTTTGCGTAATATAACCTAACCATGCTTATGTAATTGGAACGACACATTAAAAAGCCTTCAAATGCGACACACTAATCTAGCGTCACTTTTCACGAAGACCTTGCGTAATATAACCTAACCATGCTTAGGTAATCAGAACGACGCCTTTAAGAGACTTGAGATGCGACATACTAATCTAGCTTCAGTTTACAAGCACACTTTGCTGAATATAACCTAACCATTCTTAGGTAATCGGAACGATGCATTAAAGAGACTTGAGACACGGCATACTAATCTAGCGTCACTTTTCACGCACTCTTTGTGTAATATAACGTAACCATTTTTAGGTAATCGGAACGACGCATTAAAGAGACTTGAGAAGCGACATACTAATCTATTGTTACTTTTCAAGCACATTTTGCGTCTTGTGACGCGACATAAGCATGGTAATCGAAGTGATGCGTCAAAGAGACTTATGACTCAACATACTAATCTAGTGTAACTTTTCACGCAAACTTTGCATAATATAACCTAACCATGCTTAGGTAATCGGAACGACGCGTTAAAGAGGATTAAGACGCGACATACTAATCTTGCGTCACTTTTCACGCACACCTTGCGTAATATAACCTAACCATGCTTAGGTAATCGGCACGACTAGCTAGATATAGACTGGATACGCGACATACTAATCTATTGTCATTTTTCATGCCCACTTTGCGTAATATAACCTAACGATTCTTAGGTAATCAGAACGACGCGTTAAAAAGACTTGAGACGCGTCAAACCATCCTATTGTTATATTTCACACACACTTTGCGTACGTACTATAACCTAACCATGTTTAGGTAACAGGAACGACGCGCTAAATACTTGTGATGCGACATAAGCATGATAATCGAAACGACGCATTAAAGAACCTTGAGACACGACATACTAATCTAGCGTCAGTTTTCACGCAAACTTTGCATAATATAACCTAACCATGTTTAGGTAATCGGAACGACGCATTAAAGAGACTTGAGATGCGACATACTAATCTAGCGTCACTTTTCACGAAAACTTTGCATAATATAACCTAACCATGCTTAGGTAATCGCAACGGCGCATTAAAGAGACTTGAGACGCGACATACTAATGTAGCGTCACTTTTCACGCAAACTTTGCATAATATAACCTATCCATGCTTATGTAATCGCAACGACCCATTAAAGAGCCTTGAGAATACTAATCTAGCGTTACTTTTCTCGCACACTTTGTGTAATATAACCAAACCATTCAGTGGTAATCGGAACGACGCGATAAAGAAACTTGAGACGCGAAATACTAATCTAGCGTCACTTTTCACGCACTCTTTGCGTAATATAACCTAGCCATAAGTGTAATCGGAACGACGCGATAAAGAGAATTGAGACGCGACATACTAATCTGGCGTCACTTTTCACGCACACTTTACGTAATATATTCTAACCATGCTTAGGTAATCGGAATACGCATTAAAGAGACTTGAGACGCGACGTACTAATCTAGCGTCACTTTTCACACACACCTTGCGTAAAATAACCTAACCATGCCTAGGTAACCGGAACGACGCGTTAAAAAGACTAATGACACGGCAAACTAATCTATTGTCACTTTTCATGTACATTTTGCGTAATATAATCTAACCATGCTTAGGTAATCAGAACGACGCGTTAGAGACACTTGTAACGCGACATAAGCACAGTAATCAAAACGACGCGTTAAAGAGACTCGAAACGTGCAATACTAATCTAGCATCACTTTTTGCGCACGCTTTGTGTAATATATCCGACCAATGCTTAGGTAATCGGAACGACGTGTTAAAGAGACTTGCGACGCGACATACTAATCTAGCCGTCACTTTTCAGGCAAAGTTTGCATAATTAAACCTAACCATGATTAAGTAATCGAAACGACGCGTTAAAGAGACTTGAGACTCGACATACTAATCTAGCAACAGTTTTCACGCACACATTGTGTAATATCACCTAACTATGCTTAGGTAATCAGAACGACACGTTAAAGAGACTTGCGACGCGACATTCTAATCTATTATCACTTTTCACGCATACTTTGTGTAATATAACCTAACCATGCTTTGGTAATCGGAACGACGTGTTAGAGAGACTTGTAACGTGGCATAAGCATGGTAATCGAAACGATGCGCTAAAGAGACTTGAGACGCGTTATACTAATCTAGCATCACGTTTTACTCACACTTTGCGTAATATAACTTAACAATGCTTAGGTTATCTTAATCAAGCGTTAAAGAGACTTGTGACGCGACATACTAATCTAGCGACTCTTTTAACGCGCACTTGGCGTAATAACATAACCGTGCTTAGGTAATCGGAACAACGCGTTAAAGAGACTTGAGATGCGACATACTAATCAAGCGTCACTTTTCACGCACACTTTGCGTAATATAACCTAACCTTAGGTAATAGGAACACGCGTTAAAGGGACTTGAGACGCGACATACTAATCTAGCTTAACTTTTTACGCACACTTTGAGCAATATAATCTAAACATGCTTAGGTAATCGAAATGACACGTTAGAGAGACTTATGACACGACATACTAATCTAGCGTCACTTTTCACGCACACTTTGCGTAATATAACTTAACAATGCTTAGGTAATAAGAAGGACGCGTTAGAGAGACTTGGGACGCGACATAAGCATGGCAATCGAAACGACGAGTTAACAAGACTTGAAACGCAACATAAGCATGGCAATTGAAACGACGAGTTAACAAGACTTGAGACGCAACATAAGCATGGCAATCGAAACGACGAGTTAAAAAGACTTGAGACGCGGACATATTAATATGGCATCACTTTTTACGCAGACTTTTCGCCATATGACCTAACCATGCGTAGGTAATCGGAACGACGAGATAAAGAGATTTGAGACGCGACATACTAATCTAGCGTCACTTTTCACGCACACTTTGCGCATATAACTAATCCTTGCTTAGGTAATCGGAACAACGCGTTAGAGACACTTGTGATGCAACATAAGAATGGCTATCGAAACGACGCGTTAAAGAGACTTGAGACGCGCCATACTAATCTAACGTCACTTTTTACGCAGACTTCGCGTAATATAACCTAACCATGCTTAGGTAATCGGAACGACAAGTTAAAGAGACTTGAAAAGCGACATACTAATCAAGCATCACCTTTTCACGCACACTTTATGCAATATAACTAAACCACGCTTAGGTAATCGAAACGACGAGTTAAAGAGACTTGAGACGCGACATACTAATCTAGCGTTATTTTTCACACACACTACCTAACCATGCTTAGGTAATCGGAACAATAACCTAACAATGCTTAGGTAATCGGGACGACGCGTTACAGAGACTTCAGAAGCGACATACTAATCTAGCGTCACTTTTCAAGCACACTTTGCGTACTACAACCTAACCATGCTTAGGTAATCGGAACACGCGTTAAATAGATTTGACACGTGACATACTAATCTAGCGTCACTTTTCACGCACACTTTGCGTAATACAACCTAAACATGACTAAATAATCGGAACGACGCGTTAAAGAGACTTGAGATGCGACAAACTAATCTAGCTTCAACGCACACTCTGCGTAATCTAACCTAACCATGCTTAGATAATCAGAACGACGCGTTAGAGACACTTGTGACGCGACATAAGCATGGTAATCGAAACGACGCGTCCAAGAGACTTGAAACGCGCCATACTAATCCAGTGTCACTTTTTACGCACTCTTTGCGTAATGTAAGCTAACCATGCTTAAGTAATCAGAACGACGCGTTAAAGAGACATGAGACGCGACATACTAATCTAGCGTAACGTTTCACGCACACTTTGCGTAGTGTGACCTAATTATGCTTAGGTAATCGGAACGACGCGTTAAAGAGACTTGAGACGCGACATACTAACCTAGTGACAGTTTTCACGCACACATTGCGTAATATTAACCTAACCATGTATAGGTAATCGGAACGACACGTTAAAAGAGAATTGAGACGCGACATACTAATGTAGCGTCACTTTTCACGCACTCTTTGCGTAATGTAAGCTAACCATGCTTAGGTAATCGGAACGACGCGTTAAAGTGACTTGAGACGCGACATACTAATCAATTGTCACTTTTCACATACAATTTGCGTAATACAACCTACAAATGCTTAGGTAATTGGAACGACGTGTTTGAGAGACTTGTAACGTGACATAAGCATGGTAATCAAACGATGCGTTAAAGAGACTTGAGACGTGCCATACTAATCTAGCGTCATTTTATACGCACTCTTATTGTAATATAACCTAACCATGCTTATGTAATCGTAATAACTCGTTAAAGAGACTTGTAACGTGACATACTAATCTAGCGACACTTTTAATGCGCACTAAAATAACCATGCTTAGGTAATCGGAACAACGCGTTAAATAGACCCGAGACACGAAATACTAATTGATTGTCACTTTTCACGCCCACTTTGCATAATATAACCAAACAATGCTTAGGTAATCGGAACGACGCGTTAAAGAGACTTGAGACGTGAAATGCTAATTGATTGTCAGTTTTCACGCACACTTTGCGTAATATAACCAAACCATGCTTAGGTAATCAGAACGACGCGTTAGAGACACTTAAGACGCGATCAAACGCGCCATACTTCTAGCGTCACTTCTTACGCACGCTTTGCATAATATAACTTAGCCATGCTTAGGTAATCGGAACGACGCGTTAAAGAGACTTGAGACGCGGCGTACTAATTTGGCCGTCATTTTTCACGCACTCTTTGCGTAATACAACCTAACCATGATTAGGTAATCAAAAAGACGCTTTAAGGAGACTTAAGACACAACGTACTAACCTAGCAACAGTTTTCACGCACACATTGCGTAATATAACCTAACCATGCTTTAGGTAATCGGACAACGCGTTAAAGAGACTTGATATGCGACATACTAATCTAGCGTTACTTTTCTCGCACACTTTGCGTAATATAACCTAACCTTTCAGTGGTAATCGGAATGACGCGATAAAGAAAATTGAGTCGGGACATACTAATCTATCGTCATTTTTCACGCACTCTTTGCGTAATATAACCTAAGCATAAGCGTAATCGAAACGACGCGTCAAATAGAATTGAGACGCGACATACAAATTTATTGTCATTTTTCACGCACACTTTGCGTAATATAACCCAACCATGCTTAGGTAATCGGAACAACGTGTTAGAGAGAGTTGTGACGCGACATAAGCATGGTAATCGAAACAATGCGTTAAAGAGACTTCAGACGCGACATACTAATCTAGCGTCACTTTTCACGCACACTTTGCAAAAGATAAACTCACCATGCTTAGGTAATCGGAACAACATGTTCAAGAGACTTGCGACGCGACATACTAATCTATTATCACTTTTCACGCAAACTATGTGTAATATAACCTAACCATGCTTAGGAAATCGGAACGATGTGTTAGAGAGACTTTAAAGTGAAACGATGCGTTAAAAAGACTTGAGACGCGCCACACTAATCTAGCGTCACTTTCTACGCACACTGCGTAATATAACATAAGCATGCTTAGGTAATCGTAACAACGCGTTAAAGAGACTTGTGAAGCAACATACTAATCTAGCGACACTTTTAACGTGTACTTGGCATAATATAACATAACCATGCTTTGGTAATCAGAACGACGCGTTAAAGAGACTTGAGATGCGACATACTACTATTGTCACTTTTCACGCACACTTTGTGTAATATAACCTAACCATTCTTAGAGAATTCGGAACGACGCATTAAAGAGACTTGAGACGCGACATACTAATCAAGCGTCACTTTTCACGCACACTTTGCGTAATATAAGATTGGAGACGCGACATAACAATGGTAATCAAAACGACGCATTAAAGAGACTTGAGGCACGCCATACTAATCTAGCGTCACGTTTTATGCAGACTTTGCGTAATATAACCTAACCATGCTTAGGTAATCGGAACGACACATTAAAGAGATTTGAGACGCAACATACTAATTTAGCGTTACTTTTCAAGCACACTTTGCGTAATATATCCTAATATGTTGCTTAGATAATAGGAACGACGCGTTAGAGAGACTTGTGACGCGACATACTAATCTAGCGTCATTTTTCACGCACGCTTTGCGTAATATAACGTAACCATGCTTAGGTAATCGGAACACGCATTAAAGAGACTTATGACGCGACATAAGCATGGTAATCGAAACGACGCGTTAAAGAGACTTGAGACGCGCCATACTAATCCAGTGTCACGTTTTACACAGACTTTGCATAGTATAACCTAACCATGCTTAGGTAATCGGAACGACGATTTAAAGATACTTGAGACGCGACATACTAATCTAGCGTCACTTTTCACGCACACTTTGCGTAATATAATTAAACCATGCTTAGGTAATCGTAACGATGAGTTAAAGAGACTTGAGACGGGACATACTAATCCAGCGTGACTTTTCACGCACACTACCTATTCATGCTTAGATAATCGGAACGACGCGTTAAAGGGACTTGAGATGCGACACACTAATCTAGCGTCACTTTCCACGCACACTCTGCGTAATATAACCTAACCATACTATTGTCACTTTTCGACGAGGCTATGAATGAAGAAGAAAAGAAGAGAAAGGTTCTCAGAGAGTAGAAAAGAATTACCTAGGGTTTGCTCTTAAACCCCTTTATATAGTTAGGGTTTAGGAGCAAACCTTGCCTTGCTGGCAGGCTGTCCTTCGTGTGGTCCCTGAAATCGGTTATGCCTACGTGGAGAATATCCCCCGTATGGGGCGCAGTTTGTTAGGTGTGTCAGGTGGAGGGAACATTCCTCACGCACCTGTCAGAGGATCTTCTGTGGTCCCTTAATCTGGTACACGTGAGTGTGCTCGTTAGCTAGATCTCGGAGCTCGAATAAAGCTTAGAGCCCGGACTGTCTGAACTAAACTCCCATTCCTCTAGGTCCAGAGTTTGAGTGTATCTCGAAGCTCGGGTTGTCTACGCCGGGCTTTCCTGTCTTCAGTTAGGAAGCTCGGACAGGATCTTCGATCCGACCTTGCCAAAAGCACGCGTCTCGGATGATGCTCGAATGTTTATCGATCCGGAGACCCCCCAGGTCTCGTGGTCTATGTCGACACCAGTTGGTAAAATGCTTGACTTAGCGATGGTCGTTCTTGGCGAGGTTCCTTCGCCCCTACTAAATATACAACGTTATCAATAACCTAACCATGTTTATGTAATTCGAACGACACATTAAATAGCCTTTAGCCACGACATACTAATCTAGCTCAACTTTTCACGCCCACCTTGCGTAATATAACCTAATCATGCTCATGCTTAGGTAATCGGAATGACGCGTTAAAGAGACTTGAGAAGCGACATACTAATCTAGCGTCACTTTTCACACACTCTTTGTGTAATAACCTAGGGCCAATTCCATAATAAGTCGCAATCTGTATTTAAAATTTCATTTTAATCACGACCTATAAAAGTTTCCATATAAAACCATGACCTTTCATTGTTTTTCAAATATATCATTTCAGTGTGTTTTTGTTGACTAAATTCTCTACTAAACCATTAATGAAAGACCAAATTATAAATAGACACTAAATATTATTATCTCGGTTAGAATATTATTATCTCAGTTAGAGTATGTAGGATTATCTCAGTTAGAGTATGCTTAGGTAATCGGAACGACGCTTTAAAGGGAATTATGACGCGAGATAAGCATGGTAATCGAAACGACGCGTTAAAGAGACTTGAGACGAAACATATTATTCTAGCGTCACTTTTTACGCACACTTTGCGTAATATAACCTAACCATGCTTAGGTAATCGGAACGACGCATTAAAGAGACTTGAGATGCGACATACTAATCTAGCGTCACTTGTTACACACACTTTGCATGATATAACCTAATCATGCTTAGGTAATGAGAACGACGTATTAAAGAGACTTGAGACGCGACATACTAATCTAGCGTCACTTTTCACGCCAACTTTGCATAATGTAACCTAACCATGCTTAGGTAATCGGAACGACGCATTAAAGAGCCTTGAGACGCGACATACTAGCGTGACTTTTGACGCACACTTTGCGTGATATAACCTAACCATGCTTAGGTAATCGGAACGACACGTTAAAGAGACTTGAAACTGGACATACTAATCTAGCGTCACTTTTCACGCACACTTTGCGTAATATAACCTAACCATGCTTAGGCAATCGGAACGACGCGTTAAAGAGACTTGAGACGCGACATACTAATCTATTGATCATTTCACGCACACTTTGCGTATTATAACCTAACCATTCTTAGGTAATCGCAACGACGCGTTAGACAGACTTTTGATGCGAAATAAACATGGTAATCAAAACGATGCGTTACAGAGACTTGAGACGCGACATACTAGTCTAGCGTCACTTTTCACGCAGACTTTGCGTATTTAGATATACGACGATAAACCTTAACAGATACATGTATGACTAGCTAGGATCACAGCCTCACCATGGGCATTTTATCAACCGGCATGTCCTCTTAGTATTTGTTAAGATTTACTCTATTACCAATTTTATGACACAAGGTTTTGATTCACAGGATCCTCAGGAGATGCAAGTGAAGAGCATACCCTTATGCCTTTTATGGCTGAATATGAAGAGAAACAAACATATATAACTATCCTTTACTTATAGAAAATTGGAGAAGAGAGATGTTTAGAAACAAGGCATTTTTATTGAAGCGTTAAATATTACAAAGTATGTCGCGTCTCAAGTCTCTTTAACGCGTCGTTCCGATTACCTAAGCATGGTTAGGTTATATTACGCAAAGTTTGCGCGAAAAGTAACGCTAGATTATTATGTCGCCTCTCAAGTCTCTTTAACACGTCGTTCCGATTACCTAAGCATGGTTAGGTTATATTACGCAAACTGTGCGTTAAAAGTGACGCTAGATTAGTATGGCGAGTCTCGAGTCTTTTTAGCACGTCGTTTCGATTACCATGCTTATGTCGCGTCACAATTCTCTTTATTGCTTTGTTCTGATTACCTAAGCATGGTTAGATAATAGTACGCAAAGCGTGCGTGAAAAGGATTGCTAGATTAGTATGTCGCATCTCAAGTCTCTTTAACGCGTCGTTCCGATTGTCTAAGCATGGTTAGGTTATATTATGCAAAGTGTGCGTGAAAAGTGACACTAGATTAGTATGTCACGTCTAACGTCTCTTAAGGCATCATTCTGATTACCTAATCGTGGTTAGGTTATATCACATAAAGTGTGCGTAAAAGGTGAAGCTAGATTAGTATGGCGTGTCTCGAGTCACTTTAACGCGTCGTTTCGATTACCATGCTTATGTCGAGTTAGAATTCTTCTAACGCGTCGTTCCGATTACCTAAAGCATTGTTAAGTTATATTACGCAAAGTGTGCTTGAAAAATGACGATAGATTAGTATGTCACGTCTCAAGTCTATTTAACGCGTCGTTTCGCTGACCTAAGCATGATTATGTTATATTATGCAAAGTGTGCGTAAAAAGTGACGCTAGATTAATAGGTCGCCTCTCGAGTCTCTTTAAGGCGTCTTTCCGATTATCTAAGCATGGTTAGGTTATATTACGCAAAGTGTGCGTAAAAAGTGACTCTAGATTAGTATGTTTTGTCTCAAGTCTCTTTAACATGTCGTTCTGATTAACTAAGCATTGTTAGGTTATATTACGTAAAGTCTGCGTGAAAAGTGACGGTAGATTAGTACGGCGCGTCTCAAGTATCTTTAACTCGTCGTTCCAATTTCCTAAGCATGGTTAGGTTATATTACGCAAAGTGTGCGTGAAAAAGTGACACTAGATTAGTATATTGCATCTCAAGTCTCTTTAACGCGTCGTTTTTATTTCCTAAGCATGGTTATGTTATATTACGCAAAATGTTCGTAAAAAGTGACGCTAGATTAAAATTGCGCGTCTCAAGTCTCTTTAACGCGTCTTTTCGATTACCGTGCTTATGTCGCGTCACATGTCTCTCTAACGCATCGTTCCGATTACCTAAGCGTGGTTAGGTTATATTATGAAAAGTGTCCTTGAAAAGTGACGCTAGATTAGTATGTCGCGTCTCAAGACTCTTTAACGCGTCGTTCCGATTACCTAAGATGTGTTACGTTATATTACGCAAGGAGTGCGTGAAAAGTGACGCTAGATTAGTATGTCGCGTCTCAAGTCTCTTTAACGCGTCGTTCCGATTACTTAAGAATGGTTAGGTTTACGCAAAGTGTGAGAGAAAAGTAACGCTAGATTAGTATGTCACTTCTCAAGTCTCTTTAACGCGTCGTTCCGATTACCTAAGCATGGTTATGTTATACTACACAAGGTATCCGTGAAAAGTGACGCTAGATTAGTATGTCGTGTCTCAAGGCTCTTTATTGCGTTGTTCTCATTTACCTAAGCATGCTTAGGTGATATTATGCAAAGTTGGCGTGAAAAGTGACGTTAGATTAATATGGCGCGTCTCAAGTCGCTTTAACGCGTTGTTTCGATGACCATGCTTATGTCGCGTCAAAAGTCTCTCTAACATGTTGTTCCGATTACCGAAGCATGGTTTGGTTATATTATGCAAAAGTGTGTGTAAAGAATGACAATAGATTAGTATGTCGCGTCTCAAATCCATTTAACGCGTCGTTCTAATTACTTAAGAATGGTTAGGTTATGTTACGCAAAGTGTGTGTGAAAAATCACAATAGATTAGTTAGTCGCGTCTTAAGTGACGCTCGATTAGTATGTCGCGTATGATTAGTATGTCGCGTCTCAAGTCTCTTTAACGCGTCATTTCGATTACCAAAGCATGGTTAGGTTATAGTACACAAAGAGTGCGTGAAATGGTTCAATAGATTAGTATGTCGCGTGTCAAGCCTCTTTCATGCGTCATTCCGATTACCTAAGCATGGTTAGGTTATATTATGCAAAGTGTGCGTGAAAAGTGATGCTATATTGGTATGTCCCGTCTTAAGTTTCTTTAACTGCATCGTTTCGATTACCGAAAGCATGGTTATGTTATATTACTCAAAGTGTGCGTAAAAGGTGACGCTAGATTAGGATATTTCGTCTCAAATCTCTTTAACGCGTCGTTTTGATTACCATGCTTATCTCGCAGCACAAGTCTCTTTAACGCGTCGTTCTGATTACCAAAGCATGGTTAGGTTATATTACGCAAAGTGTGCGTGAAAGTGACGTTAGATTAGTATGTCGCGCGTCTCAAGACTCTCTAACGCGACGTTCCGATTTCCTAAGTAGGGATTACTTATATTACGCAAAGTGTGCGTGAAAACTGACGCTAGATTAGTATGTCGCCTCTCAAGTCTCTCTAACGCGTCGTTCCAATTTCCTAAGCATGGTTAGGTTATATTACGTAAAGTGTGCATAAAAAGTGACAACGCATCGTTTCGATTACCATGCTTATATCGCGTCACAATTCTATCTAACGCGTCATTCTGATTACCTAAGCATGGTTAGGATTAGAATGTCGCGTCTTAAGTCTATCTAACGCGTTGTTCCGATTACTTAAGCATGGTTAGGTTTTATTTGGCAAAGTGTGCATGCAAAGTGATGCTAGATTTGTATGTCGCGTCTCAGGTGTCTTTAACGCGTCGTTTCGATTACATAAGCATGGTTAGGTTATATTACGCGAGGTGAGCGTGAAAAGTGACGCTAGACTATGTCGCGTCTTAAGGCTCTTTAACGCGTAGTCCCGATTACCTAAGCATGGTTTGGTAAAATTTTGCAAGTTTGCGTGAAATGTGACGCTAGATTAGTATGTCGCATCTCAAGTCTCTTTAACGCGTCGTTTTGATTACCATTTTGCGTCTCAAGTCTCTTTAACGTGTCGTTCCGATTACCTAAGCATGGTTAGGGTATTTTAAGCAAAGTATGCGTGAAAAGTGACGCTAAATTAGTAGGCCACGTCTCAACTCTTTTTAACGCGTGCTCCGATTACCTGAGCATAGTTAGGTTATGTTACGCAAAGTGTGTGTGTAATGTGACGCTAGATTAGTATATCGTGTCTCAAGTCTCTTGAATGCGTCGTTAATATTACCTAAGCATGGTTAGGTTATATTACGCAAAGTGAGCGTGAAAAGTGACGCTAAATTAATATTGCGCGTCTCAAGTCTCGTTCATGCGTCGTTTCAGTTACCATGCTTATGTGACATTACAAGTCGCTCAATCGCGTCGTTCCGATTACCTAAGCATGGTTAGGATATATTTCGCAAAGTGCGCATGAAAAGTGGCAATAGTATATCGCGTATCAAGTCTATTAACGCGTTGTTCCGATTATTTAAGCATGGGTAGTTTATTTCACGCAAAGTGTTCGTGAAAAGTAACGCTAGATTAATATGTCGTGTCTCAAGTCTCTTTAACGCGTCTTTTCGATTACCTATGCATGGTAAAGTTATATTACGCAAAGCTTGCGTGAAAAGTGACGCAAGATTAGCATGTCGAGTCTCTTGTTCTTTAACGCGTCGTTCCGATTACCTAAGCATGGTTTGGTTATATTACGCAAAGTGTGCGTGAAGAGTGACGCGTCATTCTGATTACGTAAGCATCGTTTGTTATATTACGCAAAGTGTGCATAAAAAGGTTCAATAGATTAGTATTTCGCGTCTAAAGTCTCTTTAACGCGTCGTTCCGATTACCTAAGTATGGTTAGTTTATTTTACGCAAAGTGTGCGTGAAAAATGACGCTGGATTAGAATGTCGCTTCTCAAGTCTCTTTAACGCGTGTGTCCGATTACCTAAGCATGGTTAGGTTATATTACACAAAGTGTGCGTGAAACGTCACACTAGATTAGTAAAAAGTGTGCGTGAAAAGTGACGCTAGATTAGTATGTCGCTTCTCAAGTGTCTTTAGCGCGTGGTCCGATTACCTAAGCATGGTTAGGTTATATATTACAATCAGTGTGCGTGAAAAGTAACAATAAATTAGTAAGTCGTGTCTCAAATATTTTTAACACGTCGTTGCAATTACCTAACCATGGTTAGGTTATATTACGGAAAGTGAGCGTGAAAAGTGACGCTATCTTAGTATTTCGCGTCTCAGTTCTCTTTAATGCGTTCCTATTAACTAATTATGGTTAGTTTATATTACGAAAAGTGTGCATGAATAGTGACACTAGATTAGTATAACGCGTTTCAAGTCTCTTTAACGCGTCGTCCGATTACCATGCTTATCTCGCGTCAAGTCACTTTAACGCGTCGTTCAGATTACCTAAGTGTATGCTTAGGTTATACTGCGCAAAGTTTCATGAAAATTGACGCAAGATTAGTATGTCGCGTCTCAAGTCTCTCTAACACGTCGCTCCTATTTCCTAAGAATGGTTTGGTACGTCGCGTCTCAAGTCTCTCAAATGCGTCGTTCCGATTTCTAAGCAACCATATTACCCAAAGTGTGCGAAATAAGTTACGCTAGATTAGTATTACGGATCTCAAGTCTCTGTAACGCGTCGTTTCGATTACCATGCCTATGTCGCGTCACAAGTCTCTCTAACGCGTTGTTCCGATTACCTAAGCATGGTTATGTTATATTACGCAACGTGTGCGTGAAAAATGACAATATATTAGTATGTTGCGTCTCAAATCTATTTAACGCGTCGTTCCGACTACCTAAGCATTGTTAGGTTATATTTCGCAAAGTGTGCGCGAAAAGTGACAACATATATTTGTATGTCAAGTCTAAAGTCTCTTTAACGAGTCGTTACGATTACCTAAGCATGGTCAGGTTATATTACGCATAGAGTGCGTGAAAAGTGATGCTAGATTAGTATGTCGCATCTCAAGTCTCTTGAACACGTCATTTCGATTACGTAAGAATGGTTTGGTTATATTACGCGAAGTGTGCGTTTTTTAGTGGCGCTAGATTAGTATGTCTCGTGTTAAGTCTCTTTAACGCATCGTTTGGATTACCTATGCATAGTTATGTTATATTACGCAAGGTGTGCGTGAAAAGTGACGCTAGACTAGTATGTCACGTCATAAGTCAAGAACGCGTCGTTCCGATTACCTAAGCATGGTTAGGTTATTTTTCACAAAGTGTGTGTGAAAAGTTACGCTGGATTAGTATGTCGCGTCGCAAGTCTCTTTAACGCGTCGTTCGATTATCTAAGCATGGTAAGGTTATATTACGCAAAGTGTTCGTGAAAAGAGACGCTCGATTAGTATGTCATGTCTCAAATCTCTTTAACGCGTGTTCTGGTAACCTAAGCATGGTTAAAAATGACGCTAGAATAGTATGTCGCGTCTGAAGTCTCTTTAACGCGTCGTTCTGATTACCTAAGCATGGTTAGTTTATACTACGCAAAGTGTGCGTGAAAAGTGACAATAGATTAGTATGTCGCGTCTTAAGTCTCCTTTACTTGTTTCCGATTACCTATGCATGGTTACGCTAGATTAGTATGGCGCGTCTTAAGTCTCTTTAACGCGTCGTTCGATTACTATCCTTATGTCGTGTCAAGAGTCTCTTTAACGCGTGTTCCGATTACCTAAGCATGGTTAGGTTATATTACGCAAAGTGTGCGTGAAATGTGACGCTAGATTAGTATGTCGCGTCACAGGTCTCTCTAACGCGTCGTTCCGATTACCTAAGCATCATTAGGCTATATTACGCAAAGTGTGCGGGAAAAGTGACGCTAAATTAGTATGTCGCGTCTCAAGTCTCTTTAATGTGTCATTCTAATTACCCATGGTTAAGGTTATATTACGCAAAGTCTGCGTAAAAAGTGACACTAGATTAGTATGGCGTGCACTTTAGCGCGCCGTTTTTATTACCATGCTTATGTCGCGTCACAAGTCTCTCTAACGCGTCGTTCTGATTACCTAAGCATGGCTGAGTTATATTACGCAAAGTGTGCGTGAAAAGTGACACTAGATTAATATGTCGCGTCACAAGTCTCTCTAACGCGTCACCTAAGCATCATTAGGCTATATTACGCAAAGTGTGCGTGAAAAGTGAAGCAAAATTAGTATGTCGCGTCTCAAGTCTCTTTAACGCGTTGTTTTGATTACCATGCTTATGTCGCGTCTCAAATCTCTCTAACGTGTCCTTCCGATTACACATTGTTAGGTTATATTACACAAAATGTGCGTGAAAAGTGACGCTAGATTAGTATGTCGCGTCTCAAGTCTCTTTCATGAGTCATTCCGATTACCTAAGCATGGTTAGGTTATATTACGCAAATTCTGCATAAAACGTGACGCTAGATTAGTATGGCGTGCCTCAAGTCTCTTTAACGCGTCGTTTGGATTACCATGCTTATAGCGCGTCACAAGTCTCTTTAACGCGTATTCCGATTACCTATGCATAGTTAGGATATATTACGCAAAGTGTGCGTGAAAAGTGACGCTTGACTTGTATGTCGCGTCTCAACTCTCTTTAATGCGTCGTTCCGATTACCTGAGAATGGTTAAGTTATATTACGCAAAGTGTGTGTGAAAAGTGACAATAGATTAGTATGTCGTGTCTCAAAGTATCTATAACGCGTCGTTCCGATTACCAAATCATGGTTATGTGATATTACGCCAAGTGCGTGTTAAAAGTATCGCAGAATTAGTATGTCTCGTCACAAGTCTCTTTAACATGTTGTTACGATTTCCTAAGCTTGCTTAAGTTATATTACGAAGTGTAAGTAAAAAGTGAGGCTAGATTAGTGTGGCACGTCTCAAGTCTTTTTAACGCTTTGTTTCGATTCCATGCTTATGTCACATTACAAGTCTCTCTAACACAATTTTTCGATTTCCAAAGCATGGTTAGGTTATATTACACATAGTGTGCGTGAAAAGTGACAATAGATTAGTATGTCGCGTCACAAGTCTCTTTAACATGTCGTTCCGATTACCTAAACATGGGGAGTTTATTTTTCGCAAAGTGTGCGTGAAAAGTGACGCTAGATTAGTATGTCGCGTCTCAAGTCTCTTTAAGGCGTCGTTCCGATTACCTAATCATGGTTAGGTTGTATTACGCAAAGTGTGCGTGAAAAGTGACGGCTAGATTAGTATGCCGCGTCTCAAGTCTCTTTAACTCGTCGTTCTGATTAACTAAGCATGGTTAGGTTATATTACGCAAAGAGTGCGTAAATGGCGTTTTTCAAGTCTCTTTGACGTGTAGTTTCGGTTACCATGCTTATGTCGCGTCACAAGTGTCTCTAACGCGTCGTTATGATTATCTAAGCATGGTTAGGTTAGATTACGCAGAGTGTGCGTGAAAATTGAAGCTAGATTAGTATGTCGTGTCTCAAGTCTCTTTAACGTGTCGTTCCGATTACCTAAGCATGGTTAGGTTATATTACGCAAAGTGTGCGTGACAAGTGACGCTAGATTAGTATGTCACGTCTTAAGTCTCTTTAACGCGTGTTCCGAATACCTAAGCATGGTTAGGTTATACTCCCTCCGTCCCAATAGAGTTGTCCACTTTGCCTTTATCACACAGTTTAAGAAAAGTAATTATTATTTATGGAGTTTGTAATATTTTCCTGCCCCTATTTAATATAGGGTCCACTTATAATTTACTTTCAATTTACTCATTAGTGGATTTTAAATAAGTGTAATATAGAAAATTGAGGGTAAAAGTTAGTTACTTTTTGAAAGTGGAAAAGAGTTTTGGGACAAAAAAATTTCTCAAAGTGGACAACTCTATTGAGACGAGGGAGTATTACACAAAGTGTGCGTGAAAAGTGACGCTAGATTAGTATGTCGCGTCTGAAGTCTCTTTAACACGTCATTCCGATTACCCAAGCATTGTTAGGTTATATTATGCAAAGTCTGCGTGAAAAGTGACGCTAGATTAGTGTGTCGCGTCTCAAGTCTCTTTAACGCGTCGTTCCGATTATCTAAGCATGGTTAGGTAGTGTCCGTGAAAAGTGACGCTAGATTAGTATGTCGCGTCTCAAGTCTCTTTGTGTCGTTCCGATTACCTATGCATGGTTAGGTTATATTACATGTGTGCGTGAAAACTGTCGCTTGATTAGTATGTTGCGTCTCAAGCCTCTTTAACGTGTCGTTCCGATTACCTAAGCATGGTTAGATTATATTACGCAAAGTGTGCGTGAAAAATTACGGTAGATTAGTATGTTACGTCTCAAGTCTCTTAACGCGTCGTTCCGATTACCTAAGCACGGTTACGATATATTACGCAAAGAGTGCGTAAAAAGTGACACCAGATTAGTATGGCGCGTTTTAAGTCTCTTTAACGCGTTGTTTTGCTTACCATGCTTATGTCGCGTCATAAGTGTCTCTAACGCGTCGTTCCGATTATCTAAGCTTGGTTAGGTTAGATTAACCAAAGTGTGCGTGAAAAGTGACGCTAGATTAGTATATCGTGTCTCAGGTCTCTTTAACGTTCCAATTTTCTAAGCATGGTTTAGGTCAAAGTGTGCGAGAAAAGTGACGCTAGATTGAAAAGTCTCTCTAACACGTGGTTGTGATTTCCTAAGTATGGTTAGGTATGTGTCGTTTCGATTACCATGCTTATGTCGCGTCACAAGTCTCTCTAACGCGTTGTTCCGATTACCTAAGCATGGTTAGGTTATATTAGGCTAAGTGTGCGTGAAAAATTACAATATATTAAAGAGACTTGAGACGCGACATACTAATATATTGTTACTTTTCACGCTCACTTTTTTTACTCTAAGCTAACCATGCTTAGGTAATCGGAACGACGCGTTAGAAAGACTTTGTGATGCGAGATAAGCATGGTAATCGAAACGACGCATTAAAGAGATTTGAGACGCGACATACTAATCCAATGAGACGCAACATACTAATCTAGCGTCACTTTTCACATACACTTTGCTAAATTAACCTAACCATGCTTAGGTAATCGGGACGACGCGTTAAATAGCCTTGAGACGCGACATACCAATCTATTGTTACTTTTTAAACACACTTTGCGTACTATAAGCTGCTTATGGTAATTGGAATAATGCGTTAGAGAGACTTATGACACGACATAAGCATGGTAATCGAAACGACGCGTTGAAGAGACTTGAGACGCGACATACTAATCTAGTGTCACTTTTCATGCACACTTTGTGTAATATAACATAACTACGTTTATGTGATCGGAACAACACATTTAAGAACATTGAGACGCGACATACTAATCTAGCGTCACTTTTCACGCACACCTTGCATAATATAAACTAACCATGCTTAGGAAATAGGAACGACGCGTTAAAAAGACTTGAGAAGCGACATACTAATCTAGATTCACTTTTCACGCACACTTTGCGTAATATAACCTAACCATGCTTAGGTAATTGGAACGACGCGTTAGATAGACTTAAGTCGCGACATACTATCTATAGTCATTTTTCACGCACGCTTTGCATAATATAGCAAAACCATGCTTAGGTAATCGGGACGACGCGTCAGAGAGACTTGTGACACGACATATGCATGGTAATCGAAACGACGCGTTAAAAAGACTTGAGACGCGCAATAATAATCTAGCGTCACTTTTTACGGACACTTTGCGTAATATAACATATGCATGCTTAGGAAATCGGAACGACGCGTTTGAGAGACTTGAGACACGACATACTAATCTAATGCCACTTTCCAAACACACTTTGCGTAATATAACCTAAACATGCTTATAATCAGAACGACAAGTTAAAGAGACTTGAGACGCGACATACTAATCTAGCGTCACTTTTCATGCACACTTTGCATAATATAACCTAACCATGCTTAGTTAATTGGAACACGCGTTAAAGGGACTTGAGACGCAACATACTAATCTGGCTAATAATCACCCATAGGGGCGCTAAACCCCCTGATGTTTAAAAACGGGCGCTAAACCCCCTGATCCTTCTGGCGGCGCTCACAAAACCCCATAAGACCAAAAATCGCCGTTTTTTCGTTTTTTGTCGACGTGGCACCCAATTCCTCGGCCAGACACCAACGCATGCAGCACTTGACTAGTAGCCTACAACAAAAACACATTTAGAAGGGAGATTGTACTTACACAAGCAACCGAAATAGAGAAAGTTACTTACGTCGGGAATCTGTACCACACTTTCTGCCATTGGTCCTTCACCTTCATTTACAGATGGTTGTTGTTCACCTCCACCCGAAGCTTGACCTCTTTCCTTTAAATGTTTCCTTATATTGTGGCCAAACTGTCCACATTCGCTACACTTAACTTGCTGACGCCCCTTGCGTGATAACTTGGCCCTCTTCGCTTGTGCCTGTGCCTGTGCTTCGCCTTACCTTTGCCTTTCTCCCTCTCTTCTTTTGTTGCACTGGTGAGGGTGGGAGTATGATATTGAAGGGGTTTGGGTCTGTTTCCCACATATCAGCCCCATTCATTTGGTTGATAACAGAGCTATAAACTCGCTCGTACGTGGCTTTGCTAATCTAGCGTCACTTTTCACACACACTTTGCGTAATATACCCTAACCATGCTTAGGTAATCGGAACGATGCGTTAAAGAGACTTGAGATGAATATACTAATCTAGTATCACTTTTCACTCACACTATGCGTAATATAACCTAACCAGGCTTAGGTATTCGGAACACGCGTTAAAGAGACTTGAGACGTGACATACTAATTTACCATCACTTTTCACGCACACTTTGTGTAATATACCCAAAACATGCTTATGTAATCGAAACAAAACGTTAAAGAGACTTGAGACGCGAAATACTAATCTATTGTTACTTTTCACGCACACTTTGCGCAATATAACCTAACCATGCTTAGGTAATCAGAACGACGCGTTAAAGAGACTTGAGACGGGCGATACTAATCTACCGTCACTTTTCACGCAGACCATGCGTAATATAACCTAATCATGCTTAGGTAATCGGAACGACGCGTTACAGAGACTTGAGATGCGACATACTAATCTAGCATCATTTTTCACGCACACTTTGCGTAATATAACCTAACCATGCTTAGGTAATCGGAACACGCGTTAAAGAGACTTGAGTCGTGACATACTAATTTAGAGTCGCTTTTCACGCACACTTTGCGTAAAATACCCTAACCATGCTTAGGTAATCGAAAGAACGCGGTAAATAGACTTGAGACGCGACATAAAAATCTATTGTGACTTTTCACGCACACTTTGCGTATATAACCTAACCATGCTTAGGTAATCAGAACGACATGTTAAAGACGCTTGTTACGCGACATAAGCATGGCAATCGAAACAGCGCGTTAAAGAGACTTATTACGCGCCACACTAATAGCGTCATGTTTTACGCACACTTTGCTTAATATAACCTAACCATAATTAGGTAATCAGAACGACGCGTTAAAATGACTTGAGACACGCCATTCTAATTTAACGTCACTTTTGACGCACACTTTGCATAATACAACCTAGCCAAGCTTAGGTAATCAGAACGACGCGTTAAAGACACTTGAGATGCGACATACTAATCAAACACAACTTTCCATGCACACTTTGCATAATATAACCGAACCATGCTTAGGTAATCAGAACGATGCATTAGAGACGCTTGTTATGCGACATAAGACTGGTAATCGAAATGACGCAATAAAGAGACTTGAGAACTATTCTAGCGTCACTTTTCACGCAGACTTTGCGTAACCTAACCATGCTTATGACGCGTTAGAGAGACTTGTGATGCGAAATACTAATCTAGCGTCAGTTTTCACGCACACTTTGCGTAATATAAGTAATCCCTGCTTAGGAAATCGGAACGTCGCATTAGAGAGTCTTGAGACGCGCGACATACTAATCTAACGTCACTTTCACGCACACTTTGCGTAATATAACCTAACCATGCTTTGGTAATCGGAACGACGCGTTAAAGAGACTTGGGCTGCGAGATAAGCATGGTAATCAAAACGACGCGTTAAAGAGATTTGAGACGAAACATATTAATCTGGCGTTACTTTTTACGCATACTTTGCGTAATATAACCTAACCATGCTTAGGTAATCGAAACGACGCAGTTAAAGAAACTTAAGACTGGACATACCAATATAGCATCACTTTTCACGCACACTTTGCATAATAACACCTAACAATGCTTAGGTAATCGGAATGACGTGTGAAAGAGACTTGACACGCGACAACTAATCTATTGATCATTTTCACGCACTCTTTGTGTACTATAACCTAACCATGCTTTAGTAATCAAAACGACGCGTTAAAGAGACTTGAGACGCGACATACTAATCGAAACTACGCGTGATGCGACATAAGCATAGTATTGTAATCGAAACTACGCGTTAAAGAGACTTGAGATACGACATACATTATCTATTGTCACTTTTCACGCACACTTTGTGCAATATAACCTAACCATGCTTTGGTAATCGAAACGACGCATTAAAGAGACTTGAGACGCGACACTAATCTAGCGTCACTTTTCACGCACACTTTGCGTAATATAACCTAACCATGATTAGGTAATTTAAACGACTCGTTAGAGAGACTTGTGACGTGACATACTAATCTTCCATCACTTCTCACGTAAATTTTGCGTAATTTAACCTAACTATGCTTAGGTAATCAGAACGACGCGTTAAAGAGACTTGTGACTCAACATACAAATCTAGCATCACTTTTCACGCACACTTTGCGTAATATAACCTAACCATTCTTAGGTAATCGAAACAACGAATTAGAGAGACCTATAACGCGACATAAGCATGAAAATCCAAACGACACATTTAAGAGACTTGAGAGGCGACATACTAATAAATTGTCACTTCTCACGCGCACTTCGTATAATATAACCTAAACATGATCAGAACGACGCGTTAGAGACGCTTGTAACTCGACATAAGCATGGTAATCGAAACGACGCGTCAAAGAGACTTGAGACACGACATACTAATCTATTATCGCTTTTCACGCACACTTTGCATAATATAACCTAAGCATACTTTGCTAATCGGAACGACGCATTAAAGAGACTTGAGACGCAACATACTAATCTAGCGTCAGTTTTCACGCACACTTTGCGTAGTATAACGTAACCATGCTTAGGTGATCAGAACGACGCGTTAGAGAGACTTGTGACGCGACATATTATCTAGCGTCTCTTTTCACACAAAATTTGCATAATATAACCTAACCATGCTTAGGTAATCGGAACGACGGGTTAAAGAGACTTGTGACTCGACATACAAATCTAGCATCACTTTCCACGCACACTTTGCGTAATATAACCTAACCATGCTTAGGTAATCAGATCGATGAGTTAGATAGACTTGTGACGCTACATAAGCATGGTAATTGAAAGGACGCGTTAAAGAGACTTGAGACGCGACATACTAATCTGTTACCACTTTTCACGCACGCTTTGGTAAATAACCTAACCATTCTTATTTAATCGGAACGACGCGTTAGAGAGACATGTGATTATTCGACATAAGCATGGTAATCGAAACGACGCGTTAAAGAGACTTGAGACACGACATACTACTCTATTGTCAATTTTCATGGACACTTTGCGTAAGATAACCTAACCATGCTTTGGTAATCTGAACGACGCATTAAAGAGACTTGAGACACGACAACTAATCTAGCGTCACTTTTCACGCACACTTCGCGTAGTATAACCTAACCATGATTAGGTAATTTAAACGACGCGTTAGAGAGACTTGTGACTCGACATGCTAATCTAGCGTCACTTTTAAAACACACTTTGCGTAATGTAACCTAACCATGCTTACGTAATCGGAACGATGCGTTAGAGAGACTTGTGACGCGACATTCCAATCTAACGTCACTTTTCACATACACTTTGCGTAATATAACCTAACCATGCATAGGTAGTCGGAACGGCGTGTTAAAGAGACATGTGTCTCGATATAAAAATCCAGCATCACTTTTCACGAAAACTTTGCGTAATATAACCTAACTATGATTAGGTAATCGGAACGACGAGTTAGAGAGACTTGTGACGTGACATAAGTATGCTAATCGAAATGACGCAGTAAAGAGACTTGAGAAGTGCCATACTAATCCAGCATCACTATTTACGCACACTTTGCATAATATTACTTAACCATGCTTAGGTTATCGGAAAGGCGCGTTAAAGTGACTTGAGACACGACATACTAATCTTGCGTCACTTTTCACGCACACTTTGCGTAATATAACCTAACAATGCTTAGTTAATCAGAACGAAAAAGAGGCTTGAGACGCGACATACTACTCAAGCGTCACTTTTCACGCACACTTTGCGTAATATAACCTAACCATGCTTAGGTAATCGGAACACGCGCTTAAGACACTTGAGAAGCAACATACTAATCTAGCGTCACTTTTCACGCACACTTTTTACTAATCTAGTGTGACGTTTCACGCACACTTTGTGTAATATAACCTAACCATGCTTAGGTAATCGGACACACGCGTTAAAGAGACTTGAGACGCGACATACTAATCCAGCGTCATTTTTCACGCACACTTTGCGTAAAATAACCTAACCATACTTAGGTAATCGGAACGACGCGTTAAAGAGACTTTAGACGCGAAATACTAATCTATTGAAACTTTTTATGCACACTTTGCGTAATATAACAAACGATGCTTACGTAATCAGAATGACGCGTCACTCTTCACGCACACTTTGCGTAATATAACCTAACCATGCTTAGGTAATCGGAACGACGCGTTAAAGAACAAGAGAGTCGACATGCTAATCTTGCGTCACTTTTCACGCAAGCTTTGCGTAATATAACTTTACCATGCATAGGTAATCGAAAAGATGCGTTAAAGAGACTTGAGACACGACATATTAATCTAGCGTTACTTTTCACGAACACTTTGCGTGAAATAAACTATCCATGCTTAAGTAATCGGAACGACGCGTTAAATAGACTTGATACGCAATATACTATTGCCACTTTTCATGCGCACTTTGCGAAATATATCCTAACCATGCGTATGTAATCGGAACGACGCGATTGAGCGACTTGTAATGTCACATAAGCATGGTAACTGAAACGACGCATGAACGAGACTTGAGACGCGCAATATTAATTTAGCGTCACTTTTCACGCACACTTTGCGTAATATAACCTAACCATGCTTAGGTAATATTAACGACGCGTTCAAGAGACTTGAGACACTATATACTAATCTAGCGTCACATTACACACACACTTTGCGTAACATAACCTAACTATGCTCAGGTAATCGAAGCACGCGTTAAAAAGACTTGAGACGTGACCTACTAATTTAGCGTCACTTTTCACGCATACTTTGCTTAAAATACCCTAACCATGCTTAGGTAATCGGAACGACACTTTAAAGAGACTTGAGACGCGACATGGTAATCGAAACGACGCGTTAAAGAGACTTGAGATGCGACATACTAGTCTAGCGTCACTTTTCACGCTCACCTCGCGTAATATAACCTAACCATGCTTATGTAATCGAAACGACGCGCTAAAGACACATGAGACGCGACATACAAACCTAACCATGCTTAAGTAATCGGATCAACGCGTTAGATAGACTTAAGACACGACATTCTAATCTATTGTCGTTTTTCATGCACACTTTGCGTAATACAACCTAACCATGCTTAGTTAATCAGAAGGACGCGTTAGATAGAATTGTGACGCGATATAAGCATGGTAATCGAAACGATGCATCGTCACTTTTTATGCACACTTTACGTAATATAACCTAACCATGCTTAGGAAATTGGAACGACGCGTTAGAGAGACTTGAGAGGCGACATACTAATCTAGCGTCAGTTTTCACACACACTTTGCATAATATAAGTAATCCCTGCTTAGGAAATCGGAACGTCGCGTTAGAGAGTCTTGAGACGCGCGACATACTAATCTAACGTCACTTTCACGCACACTTTGCGTAATATAACCTAACCATGCTTTGGTAATCAGAACGACGCGTTAAAGAGACTTGTGCTGCGAGATAAGCATGGTAATCAAAACGACGCCTTAAAGAGATTTGAGACGAAATATCCTAATCTATCGTCACTTTTTACGCACACTTTGAGTAATATAACCTAACCATGCTTAGGTAATCGAAACGACGCAGTTAAAGAAACTTAAGACTGGACATACCAATATAGCATCACTTTTCACGCACACTTTGCATAATATAACCTAACCATGCTTAGGTAATCGGAATGACGCATGAAAGAGGCTTGACACGCGACATACTAATCTATTGATCCTTTTCACGCACTCTTTGTGTACTATAACCTAACCATGCTTTGGTAATCAAAACGACGCGTTAAAGAGACTTGAGACGCGACATACTAATCATACGCGACATACCAATCGAGCGTCACTTAAGACGCGACTAACTAATCTATTGTGATTTTTCACACACACTTTGCGTAACATAACCCAACCATTCTTAAGTAATTAGAATGACGCGTTAAATAGATTTGAGACGCGACATACTAATCTATTGTCATTCTTTACACACACTTTTGCATAATATAACCAAACCATGCTTCGGTAATCGGAACGACATGTTAGAGAGACTTTTGACGCGACATAAGCATGGTCATCGAAACAACACGTTAAAGCGACTTGAGACGCGCCATATTAATCTAACGTCACTTTTCACGCCAACTTTGCATAATATCACGTAAGCATGCTTAGGTAAATGAGAACAACGCAATAAAGAGCCTTGAGACACGACATACTAATCTAGCGTCACTTTTCACGGATACCTTGTGTAGTATAACATAACCATGCTTAGGTAATCGGAACGACGTGTTAAAGAGACTTGAGAAGTGACATACTAATCTAGCGTTACTTTTCTCTCACACTTTGCGTAAACCTAACCATTCTTAAGTAATCAAAACGACGCGTTAAAGAGACTTGAGACGCGACATACTAATCTAGCATCACTTTTCATGCACTCCTTGCGTAATATAACGTAACCCATCTTAGGTAATCGGAACGACGCGTTAAAGAGAGTCTTGAGACACTGTCATACTAATCTAGCGTCACTTTCTAAGGACACTTTTCATAATATAACCTAACCAAACTTAGGTAATCGGAACGATGCGTTAGAGAGACATATGACGCAACATAAGCATGGTAATCGAAAAGACGCGTTAAAGAGACTTGAGACGCGCAATTTTAATCTAGCGTCACTTTTTACGCACATTTTGCGTAACACAACATAACCATGCTTAGGAAATCAGAACGACGCGTTAAAGAGACTTGAGATGCAATATACTAATCTAGTGTCACTTTTTCACGCACACTTTGCGTAATATAACATAACCATGCTTAGGAAATTGGAACGACGAGTTAAAGATACTTGAGATGCGCCGTACTAATCTACCGTCACTTTTCACGCAGACTTTACGTAATATAACCTAACAATGCTTAGGTAATCAGAACGACGTGTTAAAGAGACTTGAGACAAAACATACTAATCTAGAGTCACTTTTTACGCACACTTTGCGTAATATAACCTAACCATGCTTAGATAATCGGAACGACTCCTTAAAGAGACTCGAGAGGCGACCTATTAATCTAGCGTCACTTTTTTCACACACTTTGCATAATATAACATAATCATGCTTAGGTCATCGGAACGACCCGTTAAAAAGACTTGAGACGTGACATACTAATCTATTGTCATTTTTCACGCACACTTTGCGTAATATAACTTAACAATGCTTTAGGTAATCGGAACGACGCGTTTGAAGAATTCTGACTCGACATAAGCATGGTAATCGAAACGACGCGTTAAAGTGACTCGAGACACGCCATACTAATCTACCGTCACCTTTTACGCACACTTTGTGTGATATAACCTAACCACGATTAGGTAATCAGAACGATGCCTTAAGAGACGTTAGCCGTGACATACTAATCTAGTGTCACTTTTCACGCACACTTTGCATAATATAACCTAACCATGCTTAGACAATCGAAACGACGCGTTAAAGAGACTTGAGATACGACATACTAATCTAGCAATCCTTTTCACGCACGCTTTGCGTACTATAATCTAACCATGCTTAGGTAATCAGAACAATGCAATAAAGAGAATTGTGACGCGACATAAGCATGGTAATCGAAACGACGTGCTAAAGAGACTCGAGACTCGCCATACTAATCTAGCGTCACTTTTAACGCACAGTTTGCGTAATATAACCTAACCATGCTTAGGTAATCGGAAAGACGTGTTAAAGAGACTTGAGAGGCGACATAATAATCTAGCGTTACTTTTCACGCAAACTTTGCGTAATATAACCTAACCATGCTTAGGTAATCAGAACGACGCGTTAAAGAGACTTGAGACGCGACATACTTTGTAATATTTTACGCTTCAATAAAAATGCCTTGTTTCTAAACATCTCTCTTCTCCAATTTTTTGTAAGTAAAGGATAGTTATATATTCTTGTTTCTCTTCATATTCAGCCAGAAAAGGCATAAGGGTATGCTCTTCACTTGCATCTCCTGAGGATCCTGTGAGGCTGTGATCCTAGCTAGTCATACATGTATCTGTTATGGTTTATCGTCGTATCTCTAAATACGCAAAGTCTGCGAGAAAAGTGACGCTAGACTAGTATGTCGCGTCTCAAGTCTATGTAACGCGTCGTTTTGATTACCATGTTTATTTCGCATCAAAAGTCTGTCTAACGCGTCGTTGCGATTACCTAAGAATGGTTAGGTTATAATACGCAAAGTGTGCGTGAACAGGATCAATAGATTTAGTATGTCGCGTCTCAAGTCTCTTTAACGCGTCGTTACGATTCCCTAAGCATGGTTAGGTTATAATACGCAAAGTGTGCGTGAAAAGTGACGCTAGATTAGTATGTCCAGTTTCAAGTCTCTTTAACGTGTCGTTCCGATTACCTAAGCATGGTTAGGTTATATTACGCAAAGTGTGCGTAATAAGTCACGCTAGTATGTCGCGTCTCAAGGCTCTTTAATGCATCGTTCCGATTACCTAAGCATGGTTAGGTTACATTATGCAAAGTTGGCGTGAAAAGTGACGCTAGATTAGTATGTTGCGTCTCAAGTCTCTTTAATTCGTCGTTCTGATTACCTAAGCATGATTAGGTTATATTATGCAAAGTGTGTGTAACAACTAACGCTAGATTAGTATGTTTCGTCTCAAGTCTCTTTAACGCGTCGTTTCGATTACCATGCTTATCTCGCGTCATAATTCCCTTTAAAGTGTCGTTCCGATTACCTAAGCATGGTTAGGTTAGGTTACGCAAAGTGTGCGTGAAAAGTGACGTTAGATTAGTATGTCGCGTCACAAGTCCCTCTAATGCGTCGTTTCGATTTACTAAGCTAGTTAGGTTGTATTATGCAAAGTGTGCATAAATAATGACACTAGATTATAATGTCGCGTCTTAAGTATCTCTAACGCGTCGTTCCGATTTCCTAAGAATGATTATGTTATATTACGCCAAATGTGCGTAAAAATAGTAACGCTAGATTAAAATTGCGTGCCTCAAGTCTCTTTAATGCGTCGTTTCGATTACCATGTTTATATCGAGTCACAAGTCTTTTTAACACGTTGTTCCAATTATCTAAGCATGGTTATGTTATATTATGCAAAGTGTGCGTGAAAAATGACAATGGATTGGTATGTCGCGTCTCAAGTCTTATATTATGCAAGGTGTGCGTGAAAAGTGACGCTAGATACTTGCGTCTCAAGGCTCTTTAATGCGTCGTTCCGATTACCTAAGCGGTGTTAGGTTATATTATGCAAAGTTTGCGTGAAAAGTGACGCTAGATTAATATGTCGCGTCTAAAGTCTCTTTAACGCGTTGTTTTGATTACCATGCTTATGTCGCGTCACAAGTCTCTCTAACGCGTCGTTCCAATTACCTAAGCGGTGTTAAGTTATAATACGCAAAATGTGCGTGAAAAGTAACAATAATGTATGTCGTGTCTCAAGTCTCTTTAACGCGTCTTTTCGATTACCTAAGCATGTGTCGGGTATATTACAAAAAGTTTGCGTGAAAAGTGACAATATTAGTATATCGCGTATGAAGTCTATGTAACGCGTCGTTCCAATTACCTAATCATGGTTAGGTTATTTTACGCAAAGTGTGCGTAAAACGTGATGCTAGATTATTATGCCGCGTCTCAATTCTCTTTAACGCGTTGTTTCGATTACATAAGCATGCTTAGGTTATATTACGCAAAGTTTGCGTGAAAAGTGATGCTAGATTAGTATGTCGCGTCTTAAGTCTCTTAAACGCGTTGTTCCAATTACCTAAGAATTGTTAGGTTATATTACGCAAAGTGTGCGTAAAAAGTGACGCTAGATTAGTATGGCGCGTCTCAAGTCTCTTTAACGTTGTTTGATTACCTAACAAACCTAACAAACTGCGCCCCATACGGGGGATATTCTCCACGTAGGCATAACCGATTTCAGGGACCACACGAAGGACAGCCTGCCAGCAAGGCAAGGTTTGCTCCTAAACCCTAACTATATAAAGGGGTTTAAGAGTAAACCCTAGGTAATTCTTTTCTACTCTCTGAAAACCTTTCTCTTCTTTTCTTCTTCATTCACAGCCTCGTCGAAAAGTGACAATAGTATTGTTAGGTTATATTACGCAGAGTGTGCGTGGAAAGTGACGCTAGATTAGGGTGTCGCATCTCAAGTCCCTTTAACGCGTCGTTCCGATTATCTAAGCATGATTAGGTAGTGTGCGTGAAAAGTCACGCTAGATTAGTATGTCCCGTCTCAAGTCTCTTTAACTCATCGTTACGACTACCTAAGCCCTTAATTACATTATGCAAAGTGTGCGTGAAAAGTGACGCTAGATTAGTATGTCGCGTCTCAAGTCTCATTAACTCGTCGTTCCGATTACCTAAGCATGGTTAGGTTATACTATGCAAAGTCTGTGTAAAACGTGACACTGGATTAGTATGGCGCGTCTCAAGTCTCTTTAACGCGTCGTTTCGATTACCATGCTTATGTCGCGTCACAAGTCTCTTTAACGCGTGTTCCGATTACCTAAGCATGGTTACGTTATATTACGCAAAGCGTGCGTGAAAAGTGACGCTAGATTAGTATCTCGCGTCACAAGTCTCTCTAACGACTCGTTCCTATTACCTAAGCAACATATTAGGATATATTACGCAAAGTGTGCTTGAAAAGTGACGCTAAATTAGTATGTCGCGTCTCAAATCTCTTTAATGTGTCGTTCCGATTACCTACGCATGGTTAGGTTATATTACGCAAAGTCTGCATAAAACGTGACGCTAGATTAGTATGGCGTGCCTGAAGTCGCTTTAACGCGTCGTTTTGATTACCATGCTTATGTCTCGTCTCCAGTCTCTCTAACGCGTCGTTCCGATTACCTAAGCATGGTTTGGTTATATTACGCAAAGTGTGCGTGAAAAGTGACGCTTGATTAGTATGTCGCGTCTCAAGTCTCTTTAATGCGTCGTTCCGATTACCTAAGAATGGTTAGGTTATATTACACAAAGTGTGCGTGAAAAGTGACAATAGTAGTACGTCGCATCTCAAGTCTCTTTAACGCGTCGTTCCGATTACCAAAGCATGGTTATGTTATATTACGCCAAGTACACGTTAAAAGTGTCGCTAGATTAGTATGTTGTTTCACAAGTCTCTTTAACGCGTTGTTACGATTACCTAGGCATGCTTAAGTCATATTACGCAGTGTGCGTAGAAAGTGACGCTAGATTAGAGTGGCGCGTCTCAAGTCTTTTTAACGCATCGTTTCACTTTACAAGTCTCTCTAACACATCGTTCTGATTTTCTAAGCATGGTTAGGTTATATTACACATAGTTTGCATGAAAAGTGATAATAGATTAGTATGTCGCGTCGCAAGTCTCTTGAACATGTCGTTCCGATTACCTAAGCATGGTGAGTTTATCTTTTGCAAAGTGTGCGTGAAAAGTGACGCTAGATTAGTATGTCGCGTCTGAAGTCTCTTTAACGCATTATTTAGATTACCATGCTTATGTCGCGTCACAACTCTCTCTAACGCGTTGTTCCGACTACCTAAGCATGGTTGGGTTATATTACGCAAAGTGTGCGTGAAAAATGACAATAAATTTGTATGTCGCGTCTCAATTCTATTTAACGCGTCGTTTCGATTACGCTTATGCTTAGGTTATATTACGCAAAGAGTGCGTGAAAAATGACGATAGATTAGTATGTCCCATCTCAATTTTCTTTATCGCGTCGTTCCGATTACCACTGAAAGGTTGGGTTATGTTACGCAAAGTGTGCGAGAAAAGTAACGCTAGATTAGTATGTCGCGTATCAAGTCTCTTTAACGCGTTGTCCGATTACCTAAAGCATGGTTAGGTTATATTACGCAATGTGTGCGTGAAAACTGTTGCTAGGTTAGTACGTTGTGTCTTTAGTCTCCTTAAAGCGTCGTTTCGATTACCTAATCATGGTTAGGTTGTATTACGCAAAGTGTGCGTGAAAAATGACGGTCAAATTAGTACGCCGCGTCTCAAGTCTCTTTAATGCGTCGCGTCATTTTTAACCATGCTTAGGTAACCGGAACACGCGTTAAAGAGATTTGAGACGTGACATACTAATCAAGAGTCTCTTTTCACGAACACTTTGCGTAATATAACCTAACCATGCTTAGATAATCGAACGACGCGTTAAAGAGACTTGCGACGCGACATACTAATCCAGCGTAACTTTTCACGCACACTTTGTGTAAAATAACCTAACCATGCTTAGGTAATCGGAACGACGCGTTCTTGACTTATGACGTGACATACTAGTCTAGCGTCACTTTTCAGGCACACCTTGCGTAATATAACATAACTATGCTTAGGTAATCCAAACGATGCGTTAAAGAGACTTAACACGAGACATACTAATCTAGCGTCACTAAAAAACGCACACTTCGCGTAATATAACCAAACCATTCTTACTTAATCGAAACGACGTGTTCAAGAGACTTGAGATGCGACATACTAATCTAGCGTCACTTTTCACGCACTCTATGCATAATATAACCTGACCATGCTTAGGTAATCGTAACGACTCGTTAAAGAGACATTAGACTTGACATACTAATATATGTTGTCACTTTTCGCGCACAATTTGCGTAATATAACCTAACAATGCTTAGGTAGTCGGGACGACACGTTGAATAGATTTGAGACGCAACATACTAATATATTGTCATTTTCCACGCACACGTTGCGTAATATAACCTAACCATGCTTAGGTAATCGGAACGACGCGTTAGAGAGACTTGTGACGCGACATAGGCATGGTAATCGAAACGACGCATTACAGAGACTTGAGATTCGTAGTACTAATCTAGTGTAACTTATTTCGCACACTTTGGGTAATATGGTTGCTTAGAAATCGGAACGACGCATTTGAGAGACTTGAGATGCGACGTACCAAACCATTCTTAGGAAATAGGAGCGATGTGTTAGAGAGACTTGAGACGCGACATACTAATCTTGCGTCAATTTTCATGAAACTTTGCGCAGTATAACCTAAACATACACTTAGGTAATCTGAACGACGCGTTAAAGTGACTTGACGCGAGATAAGCATGGTAATCGAACGACGCGTTAAAGTGACTTGACGCGAGATAAGCATGGTAATCGGAACGACGCGTTAGAGAGACTTGTGACGCGGCATAAGCATGGTAATCGAAACAACGAATTAAAGATACTTAAGACGCGACATACTAATCTAGCGTCACTTTCACGCACACCTTGCGTAATACAATCTAACCATGCTTAGGTAATCAGAACGACGCGTTAAAGAGACTTGAGACGCGACATAATAATAATCTAGCTTCACTTTTCACGCACACTTTGCGTAATATAACCTAATCATTCTTTGGTAATCGGAACGACGCGTTAACGAGCCTTGAGACGCGACATGTTAATCTAGCGTCACTTTCACGCACACCTTGCGTATTATAAGCTAACCAAGCTTAGGTAATCCGAACGACGCGTTAAAGAGACTTGAGACGCGATATGCTAATTTAGCGTCACTTTTCACGCACACTTTGCGTAATATAACCTAACCTCTCTTAGGTAATCAAAACGACGTGTTAAAGAGACTGGAGATGCGACATACTAGTCTAGCGTCATTTTTCACGCACTCTTTGCGTAATATAACCTCACCATGATTAGGTAATCGGGACGACTCGTTAAAGAGAGTTTAGATGCGACATACTAATCTATTGTTCCTTTTCACGCACACTTTGCGTAATATAACCTAACCATGCTTAGGTATTCGAAACGACGCGTTAGAGAGACTTGTGACGCGATTTAAGCATGGTAATCGAAACGACGCGTTCAAGACACTTGAAAACGCGACATACTAATCTAGCGTCACGTTTAACGCACACTTTGCGTAATATAACCTAACCATGCTTAGGTAATCGGAACGACGCGTTGAATAGACTTGATACGCGACATACTAATCTAGCGTCACTTGTCATGCACACTTTGCGTAATATAACCTAACCATTCTTAGATAATCGGAATGACGCGTTAAACAGACTTGAGACGCGACATACTAATCTAGCTTCAATTTTCACGCATACTCTGCGTAACCTAACCTAACCATGCTTAGATAATCATAACGACGCGTTAGAGACATTTGTGACGCGACATAAGTATGGTAACCGAAACTACGCGTCAATGAGTCTGAAAACCCGCCATACTAATCTAGTGTCACTTCTTACGCACTCTTTGCGTAATATAACCTAACCATGCTTAGGTAATCGGAACAACGCGTTTAAGAGACTTGAGACACGACATACTAATCTAGCGTAACTTTTCACTCACACTTTGCGTAATGTGACCTAACCATGCTTAGATAATCGGAACGACGCTTTAAAGAGACTTGAGACGCGACATACTAACCTAGTGACAGGTTTCACGCAAACATTGTGTAATATTAACCTAACCATGAATAGGTAATCAAAACGACGCGTTATAGAGACTTGAGAAGCGACAAACTAATCTAGCGTCACTTTTCACATACAATTTGCGTATAATAACCTAACCATGCTTAGGTAATCGGAACGACGCGTTAAAGTGACTTGAGACGCGACATACTAATCCATTGTCACTTTTCACGCACAATTTCTGTAATACAACCTAAAAATGCTTAGGTAATTTGAACGATATGTTTGAGAGACTTGTAACGTGACATAAGAATGGTAATCGAAAAGATATGTTTGAGAGACTTGTAACGTGACATAAGCATGGTAATCGAAACGAAGCGTTAAAGAGACTTGAGACGTGTCATACTAATCTAGCGTCATTTTTTACGCACACATAGCGTAATATAACCTAACCATGCTTAAGTAATCGTAACAACGCTTTACAAAGACATATGACACATACTAATCTAGCGACTCTGTTAACGCGCATTAACATAACCATGCTTAGGTATTCGGAACGACACGTTAAATAGACTTGAGACACGAAATACTAATTGATTGTCATTTTTCACGCACACTTTGCGTAATATAACCAAACCATGATTAGGTAATCGGAATGACGCGTTAAAGAGACTTGAGACGCGAAATACTGATTGACCGTCAGTTTTCACGGCCACTTTGCATAATATGCCATGATTTGATAATCAGAACGACGCGTTAGAGACACTTGTGATGCGACATAAGCAGAGTAATCGAAACGACAAATTAAAGAGACTTGAAACGCGGCAAACTAATCTAGCATCACTTTTTACGCACGCTTTGCGTAATATAACCTAACCATGCTTAGGTAATCGGAACGACGCGTTAAAGAGACTTGAGACGCGGCATACTAATCTAGCCGTCACTATTCACGCACACTTTGCGTAATACAACCTAACCATGATTAGGTAATCGGAACGACGCTTTAAAGAGACTTGAGACACGACATACTAACCTAGCAACAGTTTTCACGCAGACATTGCGAAATATAACCTAACTATGCTTTGGTAATCGGAACGACGCGTAAAAGAGATTTGAGACGCGACATACTAATCTAGCGTCACTTTTCACGCACACTTTGCGAAAAAATAAACTCACCATGATTAGGTATCGGAACGACATGTTAAAGAGACTTGCGATGCAACATACTAATCTATTGTCACTTTTCACGCACACTATGTGTAATATAACCTAACCATGCTTTGGAAATCGGAACATTGTGTTAGAGATACTTGTAACGTGACATAAGCATGGAATCGAAACGAAGCGTTAAAAATACTTGAGACGCGCCACACTAATCTAGCCTCACTTTTTACGCACACTGCGTAATATAACTTAAGCAAGCTTAGGCAATCGTAACAACGCGTTAAAGAGACTTGTGACGCGACATACTAATCTTGCGACACTTTTAGCGCGCACTTGGCGTAATATAACATAACCATGATTTGGTAACCGGAACGATGCGTTATAGAGACTTGACACGCGACCTACTAGTCTATTGTCACTTTTCACGCACACTTTGCGTAATATAACTGAACCATTCTTAGGTAATCGGAACGACGCATTAAAGAGACTTGAGACGCGACATACTAATCAAGCGTCACTTTTAACGCACACTTTGCGTAATACAACCTAGCCATGCTTAGGTCATCGAAGCACGCGTTAAAGAGACTTGTGACACGACATAAGCATGGTATTCGAAACGACGCGTTAAAAAGACTTGAGACGCGCCATAAGCATGGTAATCCAAACGACGCGTTAAAGAGACTTGAGGCCCGCCATACTAATCTAGCGTCACGTTTTATGCAGACTTTGCGTAATATAACCTAACCATGCTTAGGTAATCGGAATGACGCATTAAAGAGACTTGAGACGCGACATACTAATCTAGCGTCACTTTTCACGCACACTTTCATACTTAAGTAATCGGAACGACGCGTTAAAGAGATTTGAGACGCGACATAAGCATGGTAATCAAAACGACGCGATACATAGACTTGAGACGCGACGTACTAATTTAGCTTCACTTTTCACGCACACTTTGCGTAATATAGCTTAATGATGCATAGGTGACGCGTTAGAGAGACTTGTGACGCGACATATTAATCTAGTGTCACTTTTCAAGAACACATTGCGTAATATAACTCAGCCATGCTTAGGTAATCAGAACGACGCGTTAGAGAGACTTGTGACGCGGCATAAGCATGGTAATAAAAACGACGCACTAAAGTGACTTGAGACACGCCATACTAATCTAGCGTCACTTTTTACGCAGACTTTGCGTAATATAACCTAACCATGCTTAGGTAATCGGAATGACACATTAAAGAGACTTGAGACGCGACATACTAATTTAGCGTCACTTTTCACGCACACTTCGCGTAATATAGCCTAATGATGCTTAGGTAATCGGAACGACGCGTTAGAGAGACTTGTGAGGCGACAAACTAATCTAGCATCACTTTTCACGCACAATTTGCGTAATATAGCCTAACCATGCTTAGGTAATAAGAACACGCGTTAAAGAGACTTGTGACAC
This sequence comes from Mercurialis annua, assembly GCF_937616625.2. NCBI lineage: Eukaryota > Viridiplantae > Streptophyta > Magnoliopsida > Malpighiales > Euphorbiaceae > Mercurialis > Mercurialis annua. Next base: position 21,674,615 of record NC_065577.1, on the reverse strand, counting down.
GACATAAGCATGGTAATCGAGCGACGCGTTAAAGAGACTTGAGACGCGCCATACTAATTTAGCGTAACCATGCATAGGTAATCGGAACAACCAGTTAAGGAGACTTGAGACGTGACATACTAATCTAGCGTCACTTTTCACGCACACTTTGCGTAGTATAAACGAACTATGTAAGGGTAATCGGAACGACGCGTTAAAGAGACTTCAGACGCGACATACTAATCTAGCGTCACTTTTAACCATGCTTAGGTAACCGGAACACGCGTTAAAGAGATTTGAGACATGACATACTAATCGAGCGTCACTTTTCACGCACACTTTGCGTAAAATAACATAACCATGCTTAGATAATCGAACGACGCCTTAAAGAGACTTGAGTGGCGACATACTAATCCAGCGTAACTTTTCACACACACTTTGCGTAAAATAACTTAACCATGCTTAGGTAATCGGAACAACGCGTTAAGAGACTTAAGACGTGACATACTAGTCTAGCGTCACTTTTCACGGACAATTTGCATAATATAACATATCCAATCTTTGGTAATCGGAACGACACATTAAAGAGACTTGAGACGCGCCATACTAATGAAACGTCACTTTTCGAGCACACTTTCCGTAATGCAACCTAACCATGCTTAGGTATTCGGAACAACGCGTTAAAGATACTTGAGACGGAAAACATACTAATCTAGCGTCCCTTTTTATGCACACTTTGCGTAATATAACCTAACCATGCTTAGGTAATCGGAATGACACGTTAAAAAGACTTAAGACACGCAATATTATTTTAGCGTCAGTTTTTACGCACACTTTGCATAATATAACCTTATGATGCTTAAGTAATCGGAAAGACGCGTAAAGAGACTTGAGACACGACATACTAATCTACCGTCACTATTCACTCACTCTTTGAGTAATATAACCTTACCATTCTTTGGTAATCGAAACAATGTGTTAAAGAGACTTGATACGCGACATACTAATCTATTTTCACTTTTACAGTACACTTTGCGTAATATAACCTAACCATACTTAGGTAATCGGAACGACACGTTAGATAGACTTGTGACGCGAGTTAAGCTTGGTATTTGATACGACGCATTAAAGAGACTTGAGACGCAACTTACTAATCTATTGTCACTTTTCACGCACACTTTGCGTAAGATAACCAAACCATGCTTAGATAGTAAGAACGACGCATTAAAGAGACTTGAGACGCGACATACTAATCTAGCGTCACTTTTACGCACTCTCAGTGTAATATAACCTAACCATGCTTAGGCAGTCGGAACGACGCATTAGAGAGACTTGCGACGCGACATACTAATCCAACGTCACTTTTCATGCACATGTTGCGTAATATAACCTAATCATGCGTAGGTAATTGAAACAACGCGTTAGAGAGACTTGTGACGCATGGTAATCCAAAACGACACGTTACAAAGATTTGAGACGCGTAATACTAATCTAGCGTCACTTGTTTTGCACACTTTGCGTAATATAGCCTAACCATGTTTAGAAATCGGAACGACGCATTAGAGAGACTTGAGATGCGACGTACTAATCTAGCATCACTTTTCACGCACACTTTGCGTAATATAACCTAACCATGCTTAGGTAATCGGAACGACGCGTTAAATAGACTTGAGACTCGACCTACTTTTCAATTGTCATTTTTCATGCACTCATTGCGTAATATAACCTCACCATGCATAGGTAATCGGAACGACGCGCTAGAGAGACTTGTGACGCTACATAGGCTTGGTAATCAAAAACGACGCGCTACAGAGATTTGAGACACGTAATACTAATCTAGCGTCACTTTCTTTTGTACACTTTGCTAACCATGCTTAGAAATCAGAACGACGCGTTAGAGAGACTTGAGACGCGACGTACTTATCTAGCGTCACTTTTCGCGCACACTTTGTGTAATATAACCTAACCATACTTAGGTAATCAGAACGACGCGTTAATGAGACTTGTGACCCGAGATAAGCATGGTAATCGAAATGACGCGTTAAAGAGACTTGAGACGCAACATACTAATCTAGCGTCACATTTCACGCACACTTTTTGTAATATAACCCAACCATGCTTAGTTAATCGGAACAACGCGTTAAAGAGAATTGAGACGCGACATGCTATTCTAGCGTCACTTTTCACGCACACTTTCCGTAATATAACCTAACCATGGTTTAGTAATCTGAACGACGCGTTAAATATATTTGAGACACGACGTATTAATTTATTGTTTCTTTTCACGCACACTTTGTGTAATATATAACCTAACCATGCTTAGAAAATCGGAACGACACGTTAGAGAGACTTGTGATGCGATATAAGCATGGTAATCGAAACGACGCGTTAAAGAGACTTGAGACACGGCATACTAATCTAGCGTCACTTTTCACGCACACCTCGCGTATTATAACCTAACCATGCTTAGGTATTCAGAACGACGCGTTAAAGAGACTTGAGACGCGACATACTAATCTAGCGTCACTTTTCAAGCACACTTTGCGTAATATAATATAACCATGCTTAGGTAATCGGAACAATGCGTTAAAGAGCCTTGAGACGCAACATACTAATCTAGCGTCACATTTCACGCACACCCAACCATGCTTAGTTAATCGGAACAACGCGTTAAAGAGAATTGAGACGCGACATGCTATTCTAGCGTCACTTTTCACGCACACTTTCCGTAATATAACCTAACCATGGTTTAGTAATCTGAACGACGCGTTAAATATATTTGAGACACGACGTATTAATTTATTGTTTCTTTTCACACACACTTTGTGTAATATATAACCTAACCATGCTTAGGAAATCGGAACGACACGTTAGAGAGACTTGTGATGCGATATAAGCATGGTAATCGAAACGACGCGTTAAAGAGACTTGAGATACGGCATACTAATCTAGCGTCACTTATCACGCACACCTCGCGTATTATAACCTAACCATGCTTAGGTATTCAGAACGACATGTTAAAGAGACTTGAGACGCGACATACTAATCTAGCGTCACTTTTCAAGCACACTTTGCGTAATATAATATAACCATGCTTAGGTAATCGGAACAATGCGTTAAAGAGCCTTGAGACACGACATACTAATCTAGCGTCACTTTTCATGCACGCCTTGTGTAATATAACCTTACCATACTTTGGTAATAGGAACGACGTGTTAAAGAGACTTGAGACGCGACATGTTAATCTAGCATCACTTTCCACGCACTATGCTTAAGTAATCCAGACGACGCGTTAAAGAGACTTCAGACGAGACATACTAATCTAGCGTCATTGAAAAACGCACACTTTGCGTCTAATATAACCTAACCATTCTTAGGTAATCGGAAAAACGTGTTCAAGAGACTTGAGATTCGACATACTAATCTAGCGTCACTTTTCAAGCACTCTGTGCGTAATATAACCTGACCATGCTTAGGTAATCGTAACGACTCGTTAAAGTGACTTTAGACGCGACATACTAATATCTATTGTCATTTTTTAAGCGCACTTTGCCTAATATAACCTAACCATGCTTAGGTAGTTGGAAAGACGAGTTAAATAGATTTGAGACGCAACATACTAATCTATTGTCATTTTTCACGCACACGTTGCGCAATATAACCTAACCATGCATAGGTATTCGGAACGACGCGTTAGAGAGACTTGTGACGCGACATAGGCATGGTGAAACGACGCGTTACAGAGACTTGAGATGCGTAATACTAATCTAGCGTAACTTATTTTGTACAATTTGGGTAATATAACCCCAAGCTTAGAAATCGGAACGACGCATTAGAGAGACTTGAGACGCAACGTACTAAGCTAGCGTCACTTTTCAAGCACACTTTGCGTAATATAACCAAATCATTCTTAGGAAATAGGAGCGACGCGTTAGAGAGACTTGAGAATCGACATTCTAATCTTGCGTCAGTTTTCATGAAACTTTACATAATATAACCTAACCATACTTAGGTAATCGGAACGACGCGTTAAAGTGACTTGTGACGCGAGATAAAATGGTAATCGAAAGGACGCGTTAAAGAAACTTGAGACGCGACATACTAATCTAGTATCACTTTTCATGCACAGTTTTCGTAATATAACCTAACCATAATTATTTAATAAGAACAACACGTTAAAGAGAACTGAGACGCGTTGCAACGACACGTTAAATATACTTGAGACACGACTTACTAATTTAGTGTTACTTTTCACGCACACTTTGTGTATATAACCTAACCATGCTTAGGTAATCGGAACGACGTGTTAGAGAGACTTGTGACGCGACATAAGCATGGTAATCGAAACGACGCATTAATGATACTTGAGGCACAGCTTACTAATCTAGCGTCACTTTTTAAGCACACGTTGCGTAATATAACCTAACCATGCTTAGGTACTCAGAACGACGCGATAAAAAGAGCCTTGAGACGCGACATACTAATCTAGTGTCACTTTCACGCACACCTTGCATAATATAACCTAACCATGCTTAGGTAATCAGAACGACGCGTTAAAGAGACTTGAGACACGACTTACTAATCTAGCTTCACTTTTCACGCACACTTTGCGTAATATAACCTAATCATGCTTAGGTACTCGGAACGAGGCGTTAACGAGCCTTGAGACGCGACATGCTAATCTAGCGTCAGTTTCACGCACACCTTGTGTAATGTAAGCTAACCATGCATAGGTAATCCGAACGACGCGTCAATGAGACTTGAGACTCGACATGCTAATTTAGCGTCACTTTTCACGCACACTTTGTGTAATATAACCTAGCCATTCTTAGGTAATCGGGACGACTCGTTAAAGAGACTTGAGATGCGACATACTAGTCTAGCGTCATTTTTCACGCACTCTTTCCGTAATAAACCTAACAACAATTAGGTAATCGGGACGACTCGTTAAAGAGACTTTAGATGCGACATACTAGTCTAGCGTCATTTTTCATGCACACTTTGCGTAATATAACCGAACCATGCTTATGTATTCGAAACGACGCGTTAGAGAGATTTGTGACGTGACTTAAGCTTGGTAATCGAAACGACGCGTTAAAGACACTTGAAACGCGACATACATCGTCACGTTTGACGCACAGTTTGCATAATATAATCTAACAATGCTTAGGTAATCGGAACGACGCGTTGAATAGACTTGATACGCCACATACTAATCAATTGTCATTTTCACGCACACTTTGCGTAATATAACTTAAGCATGCTTAGGTAGTCGGAACGACGCGTTAAATAGATTTGAGACGCAACATACTAATCTATTGTCATTTTTTACGCAAACGTTGCGTAATATAACCTAACCATGCTTAGGTAATCGTAACGACTCGTTAGAGAGATTTGTGACGCGACATAGGCATGGTAATCGAAACGACGCGTTACAGAGACTTGAGATGCGTAATACTAATCTAGCGTAACTTATGTCGCAAACTTTGTGTAATTTAACCTTACCATTCTCAGAAATCGGAACAACGCATTGGAGAGACACTTGAGACGCGACGTACTAAGCTAGCGTCACTTTTCACGCACACTTTGCGTAATATAACCAAACCATTCATAGGAAATAGGAGCGACGTGTTAGAGAGACATGAGACGCGACTTACTTATCTTCTGTCAGTTTTCATGAAACTTTGCGTAATATAACTTAACCATACTTAGGTAATCTGAACGACGCGTTAAAGTGACTTGTGACGCGAGATAAGCATGGTAATCGAAACGACGCGTTAAAGAGACTTGAGACACGATATACTAATCTAGTGTCAATTTTCATGCACACTTTTCGTAATATAACCTAACCATAATTAGTTAATAGGAGCAACGGGTTAAAGAGCACTGAGACGCGACATACTAAGCTAGCGTCACTTTTCACGCTCACTTTGCGTAATATAACCTAACCATGGTTAAGTAATTGCAACGACGCATTAAATATACTTGAGACATAACTTACTAATTTATTGTTACTTTTCACGCACACTTTGTGTAATATAATCCAACCATGCTTAGGTAATCGGAACGACGCGTTAGAGAGACTTGTGATGCGACATAAGTATAGTAATTGAAACGACGCATTAAAGATACTTAAGACACGACTTATTAATCTAGCGTCACTTTTCAAGCACACGTTGCGTAATATAACCTAACCATGCTTAGGTAATCGGAACGACGCGTTAGAGTGACTTGTGACGCGACATAAGCATGGTATTCGAAACGATGCATTAAAGATACTTGAGACACGACTAACTAATCTAGCGTCACTTTTCAAGCACACGTTGCGTAATATAACCTAACCATGCTTAGGTACTCAGAACGACGCGTTAAAGAGCCTTGAGACGCGACATACTAATCTAGCGTCACTTTCACGCACACCTTGCGTAATATAACCTAACCATGCTTAGGTAATAAAAACGACGTGTTAAAGAGACTTGAGACGCGACATACTAATCTAGCTTCACTTTTCACGCACACTTTGCATAATATAACCTAATTATGCTTAGGTAATCGGAACGACACGTTAACGAGTCTTGAGAGGCGACATGCTAATCTAGCTTCACTTTCACGCACACCTTGGGTAATATAAGCTAACCATGCTTAGGTAATCCGAACGACGCGCTAATGAGACTTGAGACGCGACATGCTAATTTAGCGTCACTTTTCACGCACACTTTGCTTAATATAATCTAGTTATTCTTAGGTAATCGGGACGACTCGTTAAAGAGACTTTAAATGCGACATACTAATCTATTGTTACTTTTCACGCACACTTTGCGTAATATAACCTAACCATACTTCGAAACGACGCGTTAGAGAGACTTATGACGCAACTTAAGCATGGTAATCGAAACGGCGCGTTAAAGACACTTGAAACGCGACATACTAATCTAGCGTCACGTTTAACGCACACTTTGCGTAATATAACCTAACCATGCTTTGGTAATCGGAACGACGCGTTGCATAGACTTGATACGCCACATACTAATCAATTGTCATTTTTTACGCACACTTTGCGTAATATAACCTAAGCATGCTTAGGTAGTCGGAACGACGCGTTAATTAAATTTGAGACGCAACATACTAATCTATTGTCATTTTTCACGCACACGTTGCGTAATATAACCTAACCATGCTTAGGTAATCGGAACGACGGGTTAGAGAGAGTTGTGACGCGACATAGGCATGGTAATCGAAACGACGCGTTACAGAGACTTGAGATGCGTAATTCTAATCTAGCGTAACTTATTTCTCACACTTTGCGTAATATAACCTTACCATGCTTAGAAATCGGAACGACGCATTAGAGAGACTTGAGACGCGACGTACTAAGCTAGCGTCACTTTTCACGCACACTTTGCGTAAGATAACCAGACCATTCTTAGGAAATAGGACCGACGCGTTAGAGAGACTTGAGACGCGACATACTAATCTAGCGTCACTTTTCATACACACTTTGCGAAAAAATAAACTCACCATGATTAGGTAATCGGAACGACAAGTTAAAGAGACTTGCGACGCGAGATACTAATCTAGTGTCACTTTTCATGCAAACTTTTTGTAATATAACCTAACAATAATTAGTTAATAGGAACAACGCGTTAAAGAGAACTGAGACGCGACATACTAAGCTAGCGTCACTTATCCCGCTCACTTTGCGTAATATAACCTAACCATGGTTTGGTAATTGCAACGACGCGTTAAATATACTTGAGACACAACTTACGAATTTATTGTTACTTTTCACGCACACTTTGTGTAATATAACCTAACCATGTTTAGGAAATCGGAACGACGCGTTAGAGAGACTTGTGACGCGACATAAGCATGGTAACCGAAACGACGCATTAAAGATACTTGAGGCACAACTTACTAATCTAGCGTCAATTTTCAAGCACACGTTGCGTAATATAACCTAACTATGCTTAGGTACTCAGAACGACGCATTAAAGAGCCTTGAGACGCGACATACTAATCTAGCGTCACTTTTCAAGCACACTTTGCGTAATATAATATAACCATGCTTAGGTAATCGGAACAATGCGTTAAAGAGCCTTGAGACGCAACATACTAATCTAGCGTCACATTTCACGCACACCTTGCGTAATATAACCTACCATGCTTAGGTAATCAGAACGACGCGTTAAAGAGACTTGAGACGCGACATGCTAATCTAGCTTCACTTTACACGCACACTTTGCATGATATAACCTAATCATGCTTAGGTAATCGGATCGACACGTTAACGCTAGCCTGGTTAGGTTATATTACGCAAAGTGTGCGTGAAAACTGACAATAGATTAGTATGTCGCGTCTCAAGTCTATTCAACGCATTGTTCCAATTACTTCAGTATGGATAGGTTATATTATTACGCAAAATATGTGTGAAAAATGACAATAGATTAGTATGTCGCGTCATAAGTCTATCTAACGTGTTGTTCCGATTTCCTAAGCATGCTAAGGTTATATTACGCAAAGTGTCCGTAAAAAGTGACGCTAGATTAGTATATCGCGTCTCAAAACTCTTTAAACGCGTTGTTCCGATTACCTAAGCATGGTTACTTATATTACGCAAAGAGTGCGTAAACAATGACACTAGATTAGTATGTTGCGTCTCAAGTCTCTTTAACGCGTCGTTCCGACTACCCAAGAATTGTTAGGTTTACGTAAGGTGTGCGAGAAAAGTAACGCTAGATTAGTATGTCCCATCTCAAGTCTCTAAAACGCGTCGTTCCGATTACCTAACCATGGTTAGGTTATATTACCCAAGGTGTGCGTGAAATATGACGCTAGATTAGTATGTCGCGTCTCATGGCTCTTTAATGCGTCGTTCCGATTACCTAAGCATGGTTAGGTTATATTATGCAAAGTTGGCATGAAAAGTGACAGTAGATTAGTATGTCGCGTCTCAAGTGTCTTTAACGAGTCGTTTCAATTACCATGCATATGTGGCATCACAAGCCTCTCTAACGCGTCGTTCCGACTACCTAAGCATGGTTAGGTTATAGTACACAAAGTGTGCGTGAAAAGTAACAATAGATTAGTATGTCACGTCTTAAGTCTCTTTAACGCTTCATTTCGATTACTTAAGCATGGTTATGTTATATTACGCAAAGTGTGCGTTAAAAGTGACATAACGTATGTCGCGTCTCAATTCCCTTTATCGGTTGCTCCGATTACCTAACCATGGTTAGGCTATATTACGCAAAGCGTTCGTGAAAAGTGACGCTCGATTAGTATTTTGCGTCTCAAGTCTTTTTAACACGTTGTTCCGATTACCTAAGCATGGTTACGTTATAATACGCAAAGTTTGTATGAAAAGTGACAATAGATTAGTATGTTGCGTCTAAAGTATCTTTAATGCGTTGTTCCGATTACCTAAGTTTGGTTAGGTTATATTATGCATAAGTTGGGTTAAAAATGTCAACAGAATTAATATGTCGCGTCTCACGTCTATTTCACGCGTCGTTCCTATTACCTAAGCATGGTTAGGTTATATTACGCAAGGTGTGCGTGAAAAGTGACGCTAGATTAGTATGTCGCGTCTCAAGACTCTTTATTGCGTCGTTTCGATTACCTAAGTATGGTTAGGTTATATTACACAAAGTTTGCGTGAAAAGTGACGTTAGATTAGTATATCTCGTCTCAAGTCTATGTAACGCGTCATTTCGATTACCATGCTTATGTTGTGTCAAAAGTCTCTCTAACACTTATTACCTAAGCATGGTTATATTATAGTACGCAAAGTATGCGTGAAAAGGATCAATAGATTAGTATGTCGCATCTCAAGTCTCTTTAACGCGTCGTTCCGATTACATAAGCATGGTTAGGTTATATTACACAAAGTGTGTGTGAAAAGTGACATTATATTCCTAAGCATGGTTAGGTTATAACGCAAAATGTGCGTGAAAAATGACAATAGATTAGTATGTCGCGTCTCAAGTCTATTTAACGCATTGTTCCAATTACTTCAGTATGGTTAGGTTATATTATTACGCAAAGTATGTGTGAAAAATGACAATAGATTAGTATGTCGCGTCATAAGTTTATCTAACGCGTCGTTCCAATTTCCTAAGCATGCTAAGGTTATATTACGCAAAATGTCCGTGAAAAGTGACGCTAGATTAGTATATCGCGTCTCAAAACTCTTTAAACGCGTTGTTCCGATTACCTAAGCATGGTTACTTATATTACGCAAAGAGTGCGTAAAAAATGACACTAGATTAGTGTCGTTCCGATTACCCAAGAATGGTTAGGTTATAATACGCAAAGTGTGTATGAAAAGTGAAAATAGATTAGTATGTTGCGTCTAAAGTATCTTTAACGCGTCGTTCCGATTACCTAAGTTTGGTTAGGTTATATTATGCAAACGTTGCGTGAAAAATGACAACAGAATTAATATGTCGCGTCTCACGTCTATTTCACGCGTCGTTCCTATTACCTAAGCATGATTAGGTTATATTACGCAATGTGTGCGTGAAAAGTGACGCTAGATTAGTATGTCGCGTCTCAAGGCTCTTTATTGCGTCGTTTCGACTACCTAAGTATGGTTAGGTTTATATTACACAAAGTTTGCGTGAAAAGTGACGTTAGATTAGTATCTCAAGTCTCTGTAACGCGTCATTTCGATTACCATGCTTATGTCGCGTCAAAAGTCTCTCTAACGCGTATTACCTAAGCATGGTTATATTATAGTACGCAAAGTATGCGTGAAAAGGATCAATTGATTAGTATGTCGCATCTCAAGTCTCTTTAACGCGTCGTTCCGATTTCATAAGCATGGTTAGGTTATATTACGCAAAGTGTGCGTGAAAAGTAAAAATATATTAGTATGTCGCGTCTTAAGGCTCTTTAATGCGTCGTTCCGATTACTTAAGCATGGTTAGGTTATTGTACGCAAAGTGTGCGTGAAAAGGATCAATAGATTAGTATGTCGTGTCTAAAGTCTCTTTAACGCGCCGTTCCGATTACCTAAGCATGGTTATGTTATATTACGCTTAATGTGAGTGAAAAGTGACGCTCGATTAGTATGTCCAAACTCAAGTGTCTTTAATGCGTCATTCCGATTACCTAAGCATGGTTAGGTTATATTAGGCAAAGTTTGCGTGAAAAGTGACGCTAGATTAGTATGTCGCGTCACAAGTCTCTTTATTGCGTCATTCCGATTACCTAGGCATGATTCGGTTATATTACGCTAAGTGTGCCTTAAAAGTGACGGTAGATTAGTATGTCGCGTCACAAGTCTCTTCAACGCGCTGTTCTGATTCCCTATGCATAGTTAGGCTATATTATGCAGTGTGCGTGAAAAGTGACTCTAAATTACTATGTCGCGTCACAAGTCTTTTTAACGAGTCGTTCCGATTACCAAGGCATGGTTAGGTTATATAACATAAAGTGTGCGTTAAAGTGACGCTAGATTAGTAGTATGTTGCGTCACAAGTCTCTTTAACGCGTCATTCCGATTACATAAGCATGCTTAGGTTATATTACGCAAAGTGAGCATGAAAAGTGATGTTAGATTAGTGGTATGTCGCGTTTCAAGTCTCTTGAACGCGTCGTTCCGATTACCTATGCGTGGTTAGGTTATGTTACGGATAGTGTGCCTGAAAAGTGACGCTATATAAGTATGTCGTGTCACAAGTCTCTTTAGAGCAGGTTATATTACGCAAAGTGTGCGTTGAAAGTGACGCTAGATTATTATGTCGCGTCACAAGTTCCCTTTAACGCTCTGTTCCGATTACCAATGCATGGTTAGGTTATATAACGCAAAGTGTGCGTGAAAAGTGACTCTAGATTACTATATCGCGTCACAAGTCTCTTTAACGCGTCGTTCCGATTACCTAGGTGTTGTAAGGTTATATTATGCAAAGTGTGCGTGAAAAGTGATGCTAGATACTTGAACGCGTCGTTCCGATTACCTAAGGGTGGTTAGGTTATATTACGCAAAGAGTGCGTGAAAAGTGACGCAGGATTAGTATGTCGCGTCTCAAGTCTCTTCAACGCGTCGTTCCGATTACCCAAGAATGGTTAGGCTATATTGCGAGTGTGCGAGAAAAGTAACACTAATCTGTCTCTTTAATGCGTCGTTCCAATTACCTAAGTATGGTTAGGTTATATTACGCAAGGTGTGCATAAAAGTGACCCTAGATTATATGCCGCGTACAAAGGCTCTTTAATGCGCCGTTTATAAGCATGGATAAGTTATTTTATGCAAAGTTTGCGTAAAAAGTGACGCTAGATTAGTATGTCACCTCTCAAGTCACTTTAACGCGTCGCTTCAATTACCATACTTATGTCGCGTCTCAAGTCTCTCTAACGCGTGTTTCTTATTACCTAAGCATGGTTAGGTTATAGTACGCAAAGTGTGCGTAAAAAGTAACAATAGATTAGTATATCGCGTCTCAAGTCTCTTTATCGCGTCGTTCCGATTACCTAAGCATGTTTAAGTTATATTACACAAAGTGTGCGTGAAATGTAACAATAGATTAGTATGCCGCGTATCAAGTCTATTTACGCGTCGTTCTGATTACCTAAGCATGGTTAGGTTATATTACACAAAGCGTGCGTGAAAAGTGACGCTAGATTAGTATGTCGCGTCTCATTTCTCTTTAACACGTTTTTCCGATTACTTAAACATGGTTAGGTTATATTAGTATGTCGCGTCACAAGTTTCTTTAACGCGTCGTTCCGATTACCTAAGCATGGTTAGATTATATTACGCAAAGTGTGCGTAGAAAGTGACGCTGAATTAGTATGTCGTGTCTCAAGTCTCTTTAACGCATTGTTCCGATGACCTAAGAATGGTTAGGTTGTATTATGCAAAGAGTGCGTGAAACATGACGCTAGATTAGTATGTCGCGTCTCAAGTCTCTTTAACGCGTCGTTCCGATTACCCAAGAATGGTTAGGTTATATTACGCAAAATGTGCAAGAAAAGTAACGCTAGATTAGTATGTCCCGTCTCAAGTCTCTGTAATGCGTCGTTCCGATTACCTAAGCATTGTTATGTAATATTACGCAAGATGTGCGTGAAAAGTGACGCTAGATAGTATGTCACGTCTTAAGGCTCTTTAATGCGTCGTTCCAATTACCTAAGCATGGTTATATTATGCAAAGTTTGCGCAAAAAGTGACGGTAGATTAGTATGTCGCGTCTCAAGTCTCTTTAACGCGTCGTTTTGATTGCCATGCTTATGTCACGTCACAAGTCTCTCTAACGCGTCGTTCTGATTGCCTAAGCATGGTTAGGTTAAGTGTGCGTGAAAAGTAACAATTGATTAATATGTTGCGCCTCAAGTCTCTTTAATGCGTCGTTCCGATTACCTTAAGCATGGTTAGGTTATAGTACGCAAAGTGTGCGTGAAAAGTGACTATAGATTAGTATGTCGCGTATAAATTCTATTTAACGCGTCGTTCCGATTACCAAAGCATGGTTAGGTTATATTACGCAAAGCATGCTCGAAAAGTGAAGCTAGATTAGTATGTCGCGTCAAAAGTCTGTTTAACGCGTCATTCCGATTACCTAAGCATGGTTAGGTTATATCAAAGTGGCGTGAAAAGTGACGCTAGATAAGTATGGTGCGTCAGAAGTCTCATTAACGCGTCGTTCTGATTACCTAAGCATGGTTAGGTTATATTACGCAAAGTTTGCGTAAAAAGTGACGCTAGATTAGTATGCCGCGTCTGCAGTCTCTTTAACGCGTCGTTTCGATTACCGTGCTTATGTCGCGTCACAAGTCTCTCTAAAGCGTTGTTCCGATTAGCTAAGCATGGTTGGGTTATATTACGCAAAGTGTGCTTGAAAAATGACATTAAATTAGTAGGTCGCGTCTCAAGTCTATTTAACGCGTCGTTCCGATTACACTTATGGTTAGGTTATATTACGCAAAGAGTGCGTGAAAAGTGACGCTAGATTAGTATTTCGCGTCTCAAGTTTCTTTATCGCGTCGTTCCGATTACCACTGAATGGTTTGGTTATATTTCACAAAGTGTGCGAGAAAAGTAACGCTAGATTAGTATTCTCAAGGCTCTTTAATGGGTCGTTGCGATTACGTAAGCATGGATAGGTTATATTATGCAAAGTTTGCGTGAAAAGTGACGCTACATTAGTATGTCGCGTCTCAAGTCTCTTTAATGCGCCGTTGCGAATACCTAAGCATGGTTAGGTTATATTATGCAAAGTTTTCGTGAAACGTGACGCTAGATTAGTATGTCGCATCTCAAGTCTCTTTAATGCGTCGTTCCAATTACCTAAGCATGGTTAGGTTATATTATGCAAAGTTTGCGTGAAAACTGACGCTAGATTAGTATGCCGTGTCTCAAGGCTCTTTAATGCGTCGTTTCGATTATCTTGCTTATGTCGCATCACAAGTATTTAACGCGTCGTTCCTGTTACCTAAACATGGTTAGGTTATAGTACGTACGCAAATTGTGTGTGAAATATAACAATAGGATGGTTTGACGCGTCTCAAGTCTTTTTAACGCGTCGTTCTGATTACCTAAGAATCGTTAGGTTATATTACGCAAAGTGTGCGTGAAAAATGACAATAGATTAGTATGTCGCATATCCAGTCTATATCTAAGTGTGTGAAATATAACAATAGGATGGTTTGACGCGTCTCAAGTCTTTTTAACGCGTCGTTCTGATTACCTAAGAATCGTTAGGTTATATTACGCAAAGTGTGCGTGAAAAATGACAATAGATTAGTATGTCGCATATCCAGTCTATATCTAACTAGTCGTGCCGATTACCTAAGCATGGTTAGGTTATATTACGCAAGGTGTGCGTGAAAAGTGACGCAAGATTAGTATGTCGCGTCTTAATCCTCTTTAACGCGTCGTTCCAATTACCTAAGCATTGTTAGGTTATATTATGCAAAGTTTGCGTGAAACGTTACACTAGATTAGTATGTTGAGTCATAAGTGTCTTTGACGCATCACTTCGGTTACCATGCTTATGTCGCATCACAAGTCTCTCTAGCGCGTTGTTCCGATTACCTAAGCATGTTTAGGTTATATTACGCAAAATGTGCTTGAAAAGTAACAATAGATTAGTATGTCGCTTCTCAAGTCTCTTTAATGCGTCGTTCCGATTACCTAAAAATGGTTACGTTATATTACACAAAGAGTGCGTGAAAAGTGACGCTAGATTAGTATGCCGTGTCTCAAGTCTCTTTAATGCATCGTTCCGATTACCTAAGAATGGTTAGGTTATATTCAGCAACGTGTGCTTGTAAACTGAAGTTAGATTAGTATGTCGCATCTCAAGTCTCTTTAAGGCGTCGTTCTGATTACCTAAGCATGGTTAGGTTATATTACGCAAGGTGTGCTTGAAAAGTGACGCTAGATTAGTATGTCGCGTCTGAAGGCTTTTTAATGTGTCGTTCCAATTACATAAGCATGGTTAGGTTATATTACGCAAGGTGTGCTTGAAAAGTGACGCTAGATTAGTATGTCGCGTCTCAAGTCTCTCTAACGCGTCGTTCCGATTACCATAAGCATGGTTAGGTTATAATACGCAAAGTGTGCGTGAAAAGTAATGATAGATTAGTATGTCGTGTCTCAAGTCTATTTAACGCGTCCTTCCGATTACCTAAGCATGGTTAGGTTATATTACGCAAAGTGTGCGTGAAAAGTTACGCTAAATTAGTATGTCGCGTCACAAGTCTCTCTAACGCGTTGTTCGATTACCTAAGCATGGTTAGGCTATAGTACGCAAAGTGTGCGTGAAAAGGATAAATAGATTCGTATGTCGCGTCTTAAGTCTCTTAACGCGTCGTTCCTATTACCTAAGTATAGTTAGGTTATATTATGCAAAGTGTGCGTGAAAAGTGACGCTAGATTAGTATGTCTAGTCTCAACTCTCTTTGACGCGTCGTTCCAATTACCTAAACATGGTTAGGTTATATTACGTAAAGTGTGCGTAACAAGTGACGCTAGATTAGTATGTTTCGTCTCAAGTCTCTTTAACTCGTCGTTTCGATTACTATACTTATCTCGCGTCACAAGTCTCTTTAACGCGTCGTTCCGATTACCTAAGCATGGTTAGGTTATATTACAAAAAGTGTGCGGAAAAAAGGTGACGTTAGATTAGTATGTTGCGTCTCAATTCTCTCTAACGCGTCGTTCCTATTACCTAAGCATGGTTTGGTTATATTACGCAAGGTGTGCATGAAAAGTAATGCTAGATTAGTATATCGCGCCTCAAGGCACTTTAATGCGTCGTTCCGATTACATAAGCATGGTAAGATTATAATACGGCAAAGTTTGCGTGAAAAGTGACGCTAGATTAGTATGTCGCTTCTCCAATCTCATTAATGCGTGGTTTCGATTACCATGCTTATGTCACGTCACAAGTCTGTCTAACGCATCGTTCCGATTACCTAAGCATGGTTAGGTTATAGTACGCAAAGTGTGCATAAAAAGGATCAATAGATTAGTATGTCGCGTCTCAAGTCTCTTTAACACGTCGTTCCGATTACATAAGCATGGTTAGGTTATATTACGCATAGTGTGCGTGAAAAGATAATCGAACGACACGTTAAAGAGCCTTGAGACGCGACATACTAATCCAGCGTAACTTTTCACGCGCACTTTGTGTAAAATTACTTAACCAAGCTTAGGTAATCGGAACGACGCGTTAAAGAGACTTAAGACATGACATACTAGTCTAGCGTCACTTGTCATGCACACTTTGCGTAATATAACCTAGCCAATCTTAGGTAATCGGAACGACGCATTAAAGAGACTTGAGATGCGCCATACTAATCTAACGTCACTTTTCGAGCACACTTTGCGTAATACAGCCTAACCATGCATAGGTAATCTGAACAACGCGTTAAAGAGACTTGAAACACGACATACTAATGTTGCCTCCCTTTTTACACACACTTTGCGTAACATAACCTAACCATGCTTAGGTTATCGGAATGACACGTTAAAAAGACTTGAGATGCTCCATACTATTTTAGCGTCACTTTTTACTCAAACTTTGCGTAATATAACCTTACCATGCTTAAGTAATCGGAATGACGCGTTAAAGAGACTTGAGACACGACATACTAATCTACCACTATTCACTCACTCTTTGAGTAATATAACCTAACCATACTTAGGTAATCGAAACGATGCGTTAAAGAGACTTGATACGCGACATACTAATCTATTTTCACTTTTACCGCACACTTTTTGTAATATAACCTATCTATTCTTAGGTAATTGGAACGACGCGTTAGATAGACTTGTGACGCGACATAAGCATAGTAATCGAAACGACGCGTGAAAGTGACTTGTGACGCGAGATAAGCATGGTAATCGAAACGACGCGTTAAAGAGACTTGTGACGCGACATACTAATCTAGTGTCACTTTTCATGCACACTTTTCGTAATATAACCTAACCATAATTAGTTAATAGGAACAACGCGTTAAAGAGAACTGAGACGCGACATACTAAGCTAGCGTCACTTTTCACACTCACTTTGCGTAATATAACCTAAGCATGGTTAGGTAATTTCAACGACGCGTTAAATCTACTTGAGACACGACTTACTAATTTATTGTTACTTTTCACGCACACTTTGTGTAATATAACCTAACCATGCTTAGGTAATCGGAACGACGCGTTAGAGAGAATTGTGACGTAACATAAGCATGGTAATCAAAACGACACATTAAAGATACTTGAGACGCGACATACTAATCTAGCGTCACTTTTCAACCACACATCGCGTAATATAACCTAACCATGCTTAGGTACTCAGAACAACGCGTTAAAGAGCCTTGAGACACGACATACTAATCTAGCGTCACTTTCACGCACACCTTGCGTAATATAACCTAATCATGCTTAGGTAATCAGAACGACGCGTTAAAGAGACTTGAGACGCGACATACTAATCTAGCTTCACTTTTCACGCACACTTTGCGTAATATAACCTAATCATGCTTAGTTAATCTGAACAACGCGTTAAAGACCCTTGAGACGCAACATTGTTAGGTTATTGTCCCGATTACCTAAGCATTGTTAGGTTATTGTTCCGATTACCTAAGCATGGTTAGGTAGTGTGTGTGAAAAGTAACGCTAGATTAGTATGTCGCGTCTCAAGTCTCTTTAACTCATCGTTTCGATTACCTAAGCGTGGTTTAGTTATATTACGTAAAGTGTGCGTGAAAGGTGATGCTTGATTAGTATGTCGCTTCTCAAGTCTCTTTAACTCGTCGTTCCGATTACCTAAGCATGGTTAGGTTATATTACGCGAAGTCTGCGTAAAAAGTGACGCTAGATTAGTATGGCGCGTCTCAAGTCTCTTAAACGCGTCGTTTCGATAGCCATTCTTATGTTGCGTCACAAGTGTCTCTAACGCGTCGTTCCGATTACCTAAGCAAGTTTTAGTTATATGCGCAAAGTGTGCGTGAAAAGTGACGCTAGATTAGTATGTCGCGTCTCAAATCTCTTTATCTCGTCGTTCCGATTACCTAAGCATGGTTAGGTCATATGGCGAAAAGTCTGCGTAAAAAGTGATGCCATATTAATACGTCCGCGTCTCAAGTCTTTTTAACTCGTCGTTTCGATTGCCATGCTTATGTTGCGTCTCAAGTCTTATTAACTCGTCGTTTCAATTGCCATGCTTATGTTGTGTTTCAAGTCTTGTTAACTCGTCGTTTCGATTTCCATGCTTATGTCGCGTCCCAAGTCTCTCTAACGCGTCCTTCTTATTACCTAAGCATGGTTAAGTTATATTACGCAAAGTGTGCGTGAAAAGTGACGCTAGATTAGTATGCCGTGTCACAAGTCTCTCTAACGTGTCGTTTCGATTACCTAAGCATGTTTAGATTATATTGCTCAAAGTGTGCGTGAAAAGTTAAGCTAGATTAGTATGTCGCGTCTCAAGTCCCTTTGACGCGTGTTCCTATTACCTAGGGTTAGGTTATATTACGCAAAGTGTGCGTGAAAAGTGACGCTTGATTAGTATGTCGCATCTCAAGTCTCTTTAACGCATTGTTCCGATTACCTAAGCATGGTTATGTTATTATGCCAAGTGCACGTTAAAAGAGTCGCTAGATTAGTAAGTCGCGTCACAAGTCTCTTTAACGCTTGTTTACGATTACCTAAGCATTGTTAAGTTATATTACGCAAAGTGTGAGTAA
The DNA here is from genome assembly GCF_937616625.2 of Mercurialis annua. Lineage (NCBI taxonomy): Eukaryota > Viridiplantae > Streptophyta > Magnoliopsida > Malpighiales > Euphorbiaceae > Mercurialis > Mercurialis annua. Next base: position 21,655,448 of record NC_065577.1, on the reverse strand, counting down.
AACGTGACGCTAGATTTATAACACGTCTCAAGTCTCTTTAAACGCATCGTTTCGATTACCATGCTTATGTCACGTTACAAGTCTCTCTAACACGTCGTTCCGATTACCAAAGCATGGTTAGGTTATATTACACAAAGTATGCGTGAAAAGTGATAATAGATTAGAATGTCGCGTCGCAAGTCTCTTTAACGTGTCGTTCTGATTACCTAAGCATAGTTAGGTGATATTACACAATGTGTGCGTGAAAACTGTTGCTAGGTTAGTATGTCGAGTCTCAAGTCTCTTTAACGCATCGTTTCGATTACCTAATCATGGTTAGGTTTAATTATGCAAACTTTGCCTGAAAAGTGACGGCTAGATTAGTATGTCGCGTCGCAAGTCTTTTTAACACCTCGTTCCGATTACCTAAGCATGGTTCGGATATATTACACAAAGCGTGCGCAAAAAGTGATGCTAGATTAGTATTGCGCGTTTCGAGTCTCTTTAACGCGTCGTTTTGATTACTGTGCTTATGTCGCGTCACAAGTGTCTCTAACGCGTCGTTCTGATTACCTAAGCATTGTTAGATTATATTACGCAAAATGTACATGAAAAGTGACAATAGATTTGTTTGTCGTGTCTCAAGTCTTTTTAACGCGTCGTTCCAGTTACCTAGGCATGGTTAGGTTATTTTACGCAAGGTGTGCGTGAAAAGTGACGCTAGATTAGTACGTCGCGTCTCAAGTCTCTTTAATGCGTATTCCGATTACCTAAGCATGGTTAGAATATATTACGTAAAGTGTGCGTGAAAAGTGACGCTAGAGTATGTCGCGTCTCAAGTCACATTAACGCGTCTTTCCGATTACCTAAGCATGGTTATATTATGCAAAGTGTGCCTGAAAAATGACGCTAGATTAGTATGTCGCTACTCAAGTCTCTTCAACGCGGCGTTCCGATTTCGTAAGCATGGTTAGGTTATATTACGCAAAGTTTGCGTGAAAAGTGACGCTAGATTAGTATGTCGCATCTCAAGTCTCTTTAACTCGCCGTTTCGATTACCTGAACATGGTTAGGTTATAAGCAAAGTCTACATAGGTAATCAGAACGACGCGTTAAAGAGACTTGAGACGCGGACATACTAATCTAGCGTCACTTTTCACGCACACTCTGCGTAAAATAACCTAACCATGCTTAGGTAATCAAAACGAAGCGTTATAGAGACTTGAGAAGCGACATACTAATATCACTTTTCACGCACACTTTGTGTAATATAACCTAACCATGCTTTGGTAATTGAAACGACGTCATAATGAGACGTGTAACGTGACATAAGCATGGTAATCGAAACGACGCGTTAAAGAGACTTGAGAGCGCCATACTAATCTTGCGTCACTTTTTACGCACACATTGCGTAATATTACCTAACCATGCTTTGGTGATCGGACCTAACCATGCTTAGGTAATCGGAACGAGGCGTTATATAGACTTGATACGCGACATACTAATCCATTGTAACTTTTCACGCACACTTTGCGTAATATAACCTAACCATTCTTTGGTAATCAGAATGACGTGTTAAAGAGACTTGTAACGTGACATAAGCATGGTAATCAAAACGACACGTTAAAGAGACTTGAGACGTGCCATACTAATCCAGCGTTACTTTTTACGCACACATTGCGTAATACAACCTAACCGTACATTGGTAACCGTAACGACGTGTTAAAGAGACTTGTGTAGCGACATGAGCATGGTAATTGAAACAACGCGTTAAAGAGACTTAAGACGCGACATACTAATCTATTGTCACTTTTCACGCACACTTTGCATAATATAATCTAACCATGCTTAGGTAATCCAAACGACGCATTAAAGAGACTTGAGACGCGACATAATAAACTAGCGTCACTTTTCATGCACACTTTGCGTAATATAATATAACCATGCTTAGGTAATTGGAACGACGCGTTAGAGAGACTTGTGACGTGACATACTAATCTAGCATCACTTTTTATGCAAACTTTGCGTAATATAACCTAACCATGCTTAGGTAATCGGAACGACGCGTTAAAGTCACTTGAGACGCGCCATACTAATTTAGCGTCACTTTGTACTCGCACTTTGTGTAATATAACCTAACCATGCTTAGGTAATCGGAAAGACGCCTTAAATTGACTTGAGACGCGACATACTAATCTAGCGTCACTTTTCACGCACACCTTGCGTAATATAACCATACCATACTTAGGTAATAGGAACGACGCGTTAAATAAACTTGAGACGTGACATACTAATATATTGTCATTATTCTCGCACACTTTGCGTAATATAACCTAACCATGTTTAGGAAATAGGAACGACGCGTTAAAGAGACTTGAGAAGTGACATACTAATCTATTTTCACTTTTCATGCACAATTTGTGTAATATAACGTAACCATACTTAGGTAATCGGTACGACGCGTTAGAGAGACTTGTAATGCGACATAAGCAAGGTAATTGAAACGGCGCATTAAAGAGACTTGAGATGCGACATACTAATCTAGCGTTACTTTTCACGCACGCTTTGTGTAATATAACCTAACCATACTTAGGTAATCTGAACAACGCCATAAAGAGAATTGAGATGCGACATACTAATCTAGCGTCACTTTTTACGCACACTTTGCGTAGTATAACCTAACCATGCTTAGGTAATCAGAACGACGTGTTAGAGAGCCTTGAGACGCGACATACTAATCTAGAGTCACTTTTCACGTACACTCTGTGTAATATAACCTAACCATGCTTAAGTAATTGGAACGACGTGTTAAATAGACTTATGACGCGACATACTAATCTATTGTAATTTTTCACGCACACTTAGCCTAATATAACCTAACCATTCTAAGGTAATCGGAACGACACGTTAGAGAGACTTGTGACGCGAAATAAGCATGGTAATCGAAACGACACATACCTAACCATACTTAGGAATCACAACCATGTGTTAGAGAGACTTTTCACGTGACATACTAATCTAGCGTCACTTTTCACGCACACTTTGACCTAACCATGCTTAGATAATCGTAACGTTAAAGAGACCTGAGACGCGATATACTAATCTAGAGTCACTTTTGGTTAATCTAATTAGAGACACTTGTGACGCGACATAAGCATGGTATGCAAATAACGCGTTAAAGAGACTTAAAACACGCCATACTAATCTGGTGTCACTTTTTACGCACTCTTTGCGTAATATATCGTAACCGTGCATAGGTAATCGGAACGACACGTTAAGAGACTTGGGACGTAACATACTAATCTACCGTAATTTTTCACGCACACTTTGCGTAATATAATCTAACCATGCTTAGGTAATCGAAACGACACGTTAAAGAGGCTTGAGACACGACATACTATCAAGCGACAGTTTTCATGCACACATGTTATATAACCTAACCATGCATAGGTAATCAGAACGACACAAAGAGACTTGAGACGCGACATGCTAATCTAGCGTCACTTTTCACGGACACTACCTAACCATGCTTAGATAATCGGAACGACGCGTTAAAGAGACTTGAGACGCGACACACTAATCTAGCGGCACTTTTCACCAAGACTTTGCGTAATATAACCTTACAATGCTTGGGTAATCGGAACGACGCGTTTAAGAGACTTCAGACGCGACATACTAATCTAGCGTCACTTTTCACGGACACTACCTAACCATGCTTAGGTATTCGAAACACGCGTTAAAGAGACTTAAGACGTGACATACTAATCTAGCGTCACTTGTCACGCACACTTTGCATAATATAACCTAACCATGCTTAGGTCATCGGAACAACACGTTAAAGAGACTTCAGACACGACATACTAATATAGCTTCAATTTTCACGCACACTCTGCGTAATCTAACCTAACCATGCTCAGATAATCATAACGACGCGTTAGAGACACTTGTGACGCGACATAAGCATGGTAACCGAAACTACACGTCAAAGAGACTTGAAAAACGCCATTTACGCACTCTTTGCATAATATAACCTAACCATACTTAGGTAATCAGAACGACGAGTTAAAGAGACTTGAGACGCGGCATACTAATCTAGCCGTCACTTTTCACGCACACTTTGCGTAATACAACCTAGCCATGATTAGGTAATCGGAACGACGCCTTAAAGAGACTTGAGACGCGACATACTAATCTAGCGTCACTTTTCTCGCACACTTTGCGAAAAATAAACTCCCCATGTTTAGGTAATCGGAACGACATGTTAAAGAGACTTGCGACGCGACATACTAATCTATTGTCACTTTTCACGCACACTATGTGTAATATAACCTAACCATGCTTTGGAATCGGAAAATTGTGTCAGAGAGACTTGTAACATGACATAAGCATGGAATCGAAACAAAGCGTTAAAAAGACTTGAGACGTGCCACACTAATCTAGCCTCACTTTTTACTTACACTACGTAATATAACTTAAGCAAGCTTAGGCAATCGTAACAACATGTTAAAGAGACTTGTGACGAGACATACTAATTCTGCGATACTTTTAACACGCACTTGGCGTAATATAACATAACCATGATTTGGTAATCGGAACGACGCGTTATAGAGACTTTGAGACACGACATACTAATCTATTGTCACTTTTCACACACACTTTGCGTAATATAACTTAACCATTCTTAGGTAATCGGAACGACGCATTAAAGAGAGTTGAGACGCGACATACTAATCAAGCGTCACTTTTCACGCACACTTTGCGTAATATATCCTAACTATGCATAGGTAATCGGAATTCGCGTAAAGAGACTTGTGACGCGCCATAAGCATGGTAATCCAAACGACGCGTTAAAGAGACTTGAGGCACGCCATACTAATCTAGCGTCACGTTTTATGCAGACTTTGCGTAATGTAACCTAACCATGCTTAGGTAATCGGAATGACGCATGAAAGAGACTTGAGACGCGACATACTAATCTAGCGTCACTTTTCACACACATTTTGTGTAATATAACCAAACAATGGGTAATCGGAACGACGCGTTAGAGAGATTTGAGACGCGACATAAGTATGGTAATCAAAACAACGCGTTAAAGAGACTTGAGACGCGACATACTAATTTAGCTTCACTTTTCACGCACACTTTGCGTAATATAGCCTAATGATGCTTAGGTGACGCGTTAGAGAGACGTGTGACGCGACATATTAATCTAGAGTCACTTTTCACGCACACTTTGCGTAATATAACTCAGCCATGCTTAGGTAATCAGAACGACGCGTTAGAGAGACTTGTGACGCGACATAAGCATGGTAATAAAAACGACGTGCTAAAGTGCACGCATACTAATCTAGCGTCACTTTTTACGCAGACTTTGCGTAATATAACCTAACCATGGGTAATTAGAATAACACATTAAAGAGACTTGAGACGCGACATACTAATTTAGCGTCACTTTTCACGCACTCTTTGCGTAATATAGCCTAATGATGCTTAGGTAATCGGAACGACGCGTTAGAGAGACCTGTGACGCGACATACTAATCTAGCGTCACATTTCACGCACACTTTGCGTAATATAACCTAGCCATGCTTAGCTAAACGGAACACGCGTTAAAGAGACTTGTGACACGACATAAGGATAGTAATCGAACGACGCGTTAAAGAGACTTAAGACGCGCCATACTAATCTAGCGTAACCATGCATAAGTAATCGGAAACAAGTTAAGGAGACCTGAGACGCGGCATACTAATCTATTGTCACTTTTCACGCACACTTTGCGTAGTATAAACTAACCATGCTTAGGTAATCGGAACGACGCGTTAAAGAGACTTCAGAAGCGACATACTAATCTAGCGTCATTTTTAACCATGCTTAGGTAACCGTAACACGCGTTAAAGAGATTTGAGACGTGACATACTAATCGAGCGTCTCTTTTCACGAACACTTTGCGTAATATAACCTAACCATGCTTAGATAATCGAACGACGCGTTAAAGAGACTTGCGACGCGACATATTAATCCAGCGTAACTTTTCACGCACACTTTGTGTAAAATTACCTAACCATGCTTAGGTAATCGGAACGACGCGTTCTTGACTTATGCGTAATATACTAGTCTAGCGTCACTTTTCAGGCACACCTTGCGTAATATAACATAACTATGCATAGGTAATCCAAACGATGCGTTAAAGAAACTTAACACGAGACATACTAATCTAGCGTCACTAAAAATAGCACACTTTGCGTAATATAACCAAACCATTCTAACGTAATCGAAACGACGTGTTCAAGAGACTTGAGATGCGACATACTAATCTAGCGTCACTTTTCACGCACTCTATGCGTAATATAACCTGACCATGCTTAGGTAATCGTAACGACTCGTTAAAGAGACTTTAGACTTGACATACGAATATATGTTGTCACTTTTCGCGCAAACTTTGCGTAATATAACCTAACAATGCATAGGTAGTCGGAACGACGCGTTAAATAGATTTGAGACGCAACATACTAATATATTGTCATTTTTCACGCACACGTTGCGTACTATAACCGAACCATGCTTAGGTAATCGGAACAACGCGTTAGAGAGACTTGTGACGCGACATAGGCATGGTAATCGAAACGACGCGTTAAAGTGACTTATTTCGCACACTTTGGGTAATACAACCTAACCATGCTTAGGTAATTGGAATGACACATTAAAGAGACTTGAGACGCGACATACTAATTTAGCGTCACTTTTCACGCACACTTTGCCTAATATAGCTTAATGATGCTTACGTAATCGGAACTACGCGTTAGAGAGACTTGTGAGGCGACATCCTAATCTAACATCACTTTTCACGCACTATTTGTGTAATATAACCTAACAATGCTTAGGTTATCGGAACACGCGTTAAAGAGACTTGTGACACGACATAAGCATGGTAATCGAACGACGCGTTAAAGAGACGCGCCATACTAATCTAGCGTAACCATGCATAGGTAATCGGCACAACGAGTTAAGGAGACTTGAGACGTGACATACTAATCTAGCGTCACTTTTCACACACACTTTGCGTAGTATAAACGAACCATGCTTAGGTAATCGGAACGACGCGTTAAAGAGACTTCAGACGCGACATACCTAGCGTCACTTTTAACCATGCTTAGGTAACCGGAACACGCGTTAAAGAGATTTGAGACATGACATACTAATCGAGCGTCACTTTTCACGCACACTTTGCGGAAAATAACCTAACCATGCTTAGATAATCGAACGTCGCATTAAAGAGACTTGAGAGGCGATATACTAATCCAGCGTAACTTTTCACACACACTTTGCATAAAATAACCTAACAATGCTTAGGTAGTCGGAACAACGCGTTAAGAGACTTAAGACGTGACATACTAGTCTAGAGTCACTTTTCACGCACAATTTGCATAATATAACATAACCAATCTTTGGTAATCGGAACGACACATTAAAGAGACTTGAGACGCGCCATACTAATGAAATGTCACTTTTCGAGCACACTTTCCGTAATGCAACCTAACCATGCTTAGGTATTCGGAACAACCCGTTAAAGATACTTGAGACGGAAAACATACTAATATAGCGTCCCTTTTTATGCACACTTTGCGTAATATAACCTAACCATGCTTAGGTAATCGGAATGACACGTTAAAAAGACTTAAGACGCGCAATATTATTTTAGCGTCAGTTTTTATGCACACTTTGCATAATATAACCTTACGATGCTTAAGTAATCGGAACGACGCGTAAAAGAGACTTGAGACACGACATACTAATCTACCGTCACTATTCACTCACTCTTTGAGCAATATAACCTTACCATGCTTTGGTAATCGAAACGATGTGTTAAAGAGACTTGATACGCGACATACTAATCTATTTTCACTTTTACCGCACACTTTGCGTAATATAACCTAACCATACTTAGGTAATCGGAACGACACGTTAGATAGACTTGTGACGCGAGTTAAGCTTGGTAATTGATACGACGCATTTAAGAGACTTGAGACGCAACTTACTAATCAATTGTAACTTTTCACGCACACTTTGCGTAAGATAACCTAACCATGCTTAGATAGTAAGAACGACGCATTAAAGAGACTTGAGACGCGACATACTAATCTAGTGTCAGTTTTACGCACTCTCTGCGTAATATAACCTAACCATGCTTAGGCAATCGGAACGACGCATTAGAGAGACTTGCGACGCGACATACTAATCTAACGTCATATTTCATGCACATGTTGCGTAATATAACCTAACCATGCGTATGTAATTGAAACAACGCGTTAGAGATACTTGTGACGCGACATAGGCATGGTAATCCAAAACGACACGTTACAAAGATTTGAGACGCGTAATACTAATCTAGCGTCACTTGTTTTGCACACTTTGCGTAATATAGCCTAACCATGCTTAGAAATCGAAACGGCGCATTAGAGAGACTTGAGATGCGACGTACTAATCTAGCATCACTTTTCACGCACACTTTGCGTAATATAACCTGACCATGCTTAGGTAATCGGAACGACGCGTTAAATAGACTTGAGACGCGACCTACTTTTCAGTTGTCATTTTTCACGCACTCATTGCGTAATATAACCTCACCATGCATAGGTAATCGGAACGACGCGCTAGAGAGACTTGTGACGCGACATAGGCATGGTATTCAAAAACGACGCGCTACAGAGATTTGAGACATGTAATACTAATCTAGCGTCACTTTTTTTTGTACACTTTGCTAACCATGCTTAGAAATCAGAACGACGCGTTGGAGAAACTTGAGACGCGACGTACTAATCTAGCGTCACTTTTCGCGCACACTTTGTGTAATATAACCTAACCATACTTAGGTAATCAGAACGACGCGTTAATGAGACTTGTGACCCGAGATAAAGCATGGTAATCGAAACGACGCGTTAAAGAGACTTGAGACGCGACATACTAATCTAGCGTCACATTTCACGCACTCTTTTCGTAATATAACCCAACCATGCTTAGTTAATCGGAACAACGCGTTAAAGAGAATTGAGACGCGACATGCTATTCTAGCGTCACCTTTCACGCACACTTTCCGTAATATAACCTAACCATGCTTAAGTAATCGGAACGACGCGTTAAATATATTTCAGACACGACATACTAATTTATTGTTTCTTTTCACGCACACTTTGTGTAATATAACCTAACCATGCATAGGAAATCGGAACGACGCGTTAGAGAGACTTGTGATGCGATATAAGCATGGTAATTGAAACTACGCGTTAAAGAGACTTGAGACACGGCATACTAATCTAGCGTCACTTTTCACGCACACCTCGCGTATTATAACCTAACTATGCTTAGGTATTCAGAACGACCCGTTAAAGAGACTTGAGACGCGACATACTAATCTAGCGTCACTTTTCAAGCATACTTTGCGTAATATAATATAACCATGCTTAGGTAATCGGAACGATGCGTTAAAGAGAATTGAGACACACATACTAATCTAGCGTCAGTTTTCATGCACACCTTGTGTAATATAACCTAACCATACTTTGGTAATAGGAACGACGTGTTAAAGAGACTTGAGACGCGACATGCTAATCTAGCGTCACTTTCCACGCACACGTCGCGTAATATAACCTAACTATGCTTAGGTAATCCAGACGACGCGTTAAAGAGACTTCAGACGAGACATATTAATCTAGCGTCATTGAAAAACGCACACTTTTCGTAATATAACCTAACAATTCTTAGTTAATCGAAAAAACGTGTTCAGGAGACTTGAGATGCGACATACTAATCTAGCGTCACTTTTCAAGCACTCTGTGCGTAATATAACCTGACCATGCTTAGGTAATCGTAACGACTCGTTAAAGTGACTTTAGACTCATACTAATATCTATTGTCATTTTTTAAGCACACTTTGCCTAATATAACCTGACCATGCTCAGGTAGTTGGAAAGACGAGTTAAATAGATTTGAGACGCAACATACTAATCTATTGTCATTTTTCACGCACACGTTGCGTAATATAACCTAACCATGCTTAGGTAATCGGATGACGCGTTAGAGAGACTTGTGACGCGACATAGGCATGGTGAAACGACGCGTTACAGAGACTTGAGATGCGTAATACTAATCTGGCGTAACTTATTTTGCACACTTTGGATAATATAACCCCATGCTTAGAAATCGGAACGACGCATTGGAGAGACTTGAGACGCTACGTACTAAGCTAGCGTCACTTTTCAAGCACACTTTGCGTAATATAACCAAACCATTCTTAGGAAATAGGAGCGACGCGTTAGAGAGACTTGAGACACGACATACTAATTTTGCGTCAGTTTTCATGAAACTTTACATAATATAACCTAACCATACTTAGGTAATCGAAACGACGCGTTAAAGTGACTTGTGACGCGAGATAAAATGGTAATCGAAAGGACGCGTTAAAGAAACTTGAGACGCGACATACTAATCTAGTATCACTTTTCATACACACTTTTCGTAATATAACATAACCATAATTATTTAATAGGAACAACACGTTAAAGAGAATTGAGACGCGTTGCAACGACACGTTAAATATACTTGAGACGCGACTTACAAATTTAGAGTTACTTTTCACGCACACTTTGTGTAATATAACCTAACCATGCTTAGGTAATCGGAACGACGCGTTAGAGTGACTTGTGACGCGACATAAGCATGGTAATCGAAACGACGCATTAATGATACTTGAGGCACGACTTACTAATCTAGCGTCACTTTTTATGAACAGTTGCGTAATATAACCTAACCATGCTTAGGTACTCAGAACGACGCGATAAAAAGAGCCTTGAGACGCGACATACTAATCTAGCGTCACTTTCACGTACACCTTGCGTAATATAACCTAACCATGCTTAGGTAATCAGAACGACGCGTTAAAGAGACTTGAGACGCGACTTACTAATCTAGCTTCACTTTTCACGCACACTTTGCGTAATATAACCTAATCATGCTTAGGTACTCAGAACGACGCGTTAACGAGCCTTGAGACGCGACATGCTAATCTAGCGTCACTTTTCACGCACACTTTGCGTAATAACGTAGCCATTCTTAGGTAATCGGGACGACTCGTTAAAGAGACTTGAGATAAGACATACTAGTCTAGCGCCATTTTTCACGTACTCTTTCCGTAATATAACCTAACCACGATTAGGTAATCAGGACGACTCGTTAAAGAGACTTTAGATGCGACATACTAATCTATTGTTACTTTTCATGCACACTTTGCGTAATATAACCTAACCATGCTTATGTATTCGAAACGACGCGTTAGAGAGACTTGTGACGAGACTTAAGCATGGTAATCGAAACGACGCGTTAAAGACACTTGAAACGCGACATACTAATCTAGCGTCACGTTTAACGCACAGTTTGTGTAATATAATCTAACCATGCTTAGGTAATCGGAACGACGCGTTGAATAGACTTGATACGCCACATACTAATCTATTGTCATTTTCCCGCACACTTTGCATAATATAACCTAAGCATGCTTAGGTAGTCGGAACGACGCGCTAAAGTGACTTGTGACGCGAGATAAGCATGGTAATCGAAACGACCCGTTAAAGAGACTTGTGACGCGACATACTAATCTAGTGTCAATTTTCATGCACACTTTTCGTAATATAACCTATCCATAATTAGTTAATAAGAACAACGCGTTAAAGAGCACTGAGACGTGACATTCTAAGCTAGCGTCACTTTTCACGCTCACTTTGCGTAATTTAACCTAACCATGGTTAAGTAATTGCAACGACGCATTAAATATACTTGAGACATGACTTACTAATTTATTGTTACTTTTCACGCACACTTTGTATAATATAATCTAACCATGCTTAGGTAATCGGAACGACGCGTTAGAGAGACTTGTGACGCGACATATGTATGGTAATCGAAACGACGCATTAAAGATACTTGAGACACGACTTATTAATCTAGCGTCACTTTTCAAGCACACGTTGCGTAATATAACCTAACCATGCTTAGGTAATCGTCGGAACGACGCGTTAGAGTGACTTGTGACGCGACATAAGCATGGTAATCGAAACGATGCATTAAAGATACTTGGAACACGACTTACTAATCTAGCGTCACTTTTCAAGCACACGTTGCGTAATATAACCTAACCATGCTTAGGTACTCAGAACGACGCGTTAAAGAGCCTTGAGACGCGACATACTCATGCTTAGGTAATCAGAACGACGCGTTAAAGAGACTTGAGACGTGACATACTAATCTAGCTTCACTTTTCACGAACACTTTGCGTAATATAACCTAATTATGCTTAGGTAATCGGAACGACGCGTTAACGAGCCTTGAGACGCGACATGCTAATCTAGCGTCACTTTCACGCACACCTTGCGTAATATAAGCTAACCATGCTTAGGTAATCCGAACGACGCGCTAATGAGACTTGAGACGCGACATTCTAATTTAGCGTCACTTTTCACGCACACTTTGCATAATATAACCTAACCATGCTTAGGTATTCGAAACGACATATTAGAGAGACTTGTGACGCAATTTAAGCATGGTAATCGAAACGGCGCGTTAAAGACACTTGAAACGCGACATACTAATCTAGCATCACGTTTAACGCACACTTTGCGTAATATAACCTAACCATGCTTAGGTATTCGAAACGACTCATTAGAGAGACTTGTGACACGCAACTTAAGCATGGTAATCGAAACGGCGCGTTAAAGACACTTGAAACGCGACATACTAATCTAGCATCACGTTTAACGCACACTTTGCGTAATATAACCTAACCATGCTTAGGTAATCGGAACGACGCGTTGAATAGACTTGATACGCCACAAACCAATCGATTGTCATTTTTCACGCACACTTTGCGTAATATAACCTAAGCATGCTTAGGTAGTCGGAACGACGCGTTGAATAAATTTGAGACGCAACATACTAATCAATTGTCATTTTTCACGCACACGTTGCGTAATATAACCTAACCATGCTTAGGTAATCGGAACGACGGGTTAGAGAGACTTGTGACGCGACATAGGCATGGTAATCGAAACGACGCGTTATAGAGACTTGAGATGCGTAATACTAATCTAGCGTAACTTATTTCTCACACTTTACGTAATATAACCTTTCCATGCTTAGAAATCGGAACGACGCATTAGAGAGACTTGAGACGCGACGTACTAAGCTAGCGTCACTTTTCACGCACACTTTGCGTAATATAACCAGACCATTCTTAGGAAATAGGACCGATGCGTTAAAGAGACTTGAGACGCGACTAACTAATCTAGCATCACTTTTCAAACACACTTTGCGAAAAATTAAACTCACCATGATTAGGTAATCGGAACGACAAGTTAAAGAGACTTGCGATGCGAGATAATCATGCTAATTGAAACGACGCGTTAAAGAGACTTGAGACGAGACATACTAATCTAGTGTCACTTTTCATGCAAACTTTTTGTAATATAACCTAACCATGGTTTGGTAATATAACGCGTTGAAGAGAACTGAAACGCGACATACTAAGCTAGCGTCACTTATCACGCTCACTTTGCGTAATATAACCTAACCATGGTTTGGTAATTGCAACGACGCGTTAAATATACTTGAGACACGACTTACGAATTTATTGTTACTTTTCACACACACTTTGTGTAATATAACCTAACCATGTTTAGGTAATCGGAACGACGCGTTAGAGAGACTTGTGACGCGACATAAGCATGGTAAAAGATACTTGAGGCACAACTTACTAATCTAGCGTCACTTTTCAAGCACACGTTGCGTAATATAACCTAACCATGCTTAGGTACTCAGAACGACACATTAAAGAGCCTTGAGACGGAACATACTAATCTAGCGTCACTTTCACGCACACCTTGCGTAATATAAACTAACCATGCTTAGGTAATCAGAACGACGCGTTAAAGAGACTTGAGACGCGACATACTAATCTATCTTCACTTTACACGCACACTTTGCATAATATAACTTAATCATGCTTAGGTAATCGGAACGACACGTTAACGCTAGCCTGGTTAGGTTATATTACGCAAAGTGTGCGTGAAAAATGACAATAGATTAGTATGTCGCGTCTCAAGTCTATTTAACGCATTGTTCCAATTACTTCAGCATGGTTAGGTTATATTATTACGCAAAGTATGTGTGAAAAATGACAATAGATTAGTATGTCGCGTCATAAGTCTATCTAACGCGTCGTTCCAATTTCCTAAGCATGCTAAGGTTATATTACGCAAAGTGTCCGTGAAAAGTGACGCTAAATTAGTATATCGCGTCTCAAAACTCTTTAAACGCGTTGTTCCGATTACCTAAGCATGGTTACTTATATTACGCAAAGAGTGCGTAAAAAATGACACTAGATTAGTATGTTGCGTCTCAAGTCTCTTTAACGCGTCGTTCTGATTAGTATGTCCCATCTCAAGTCTCTTAAGCGCGTCGTTCTGATTACCTAACCATGGTTAGGTTATATTACCCAAGGTGTGCGTGAAATGTGACGCTAGATTACTATGTCGCGTATCATGGTTCTTTAATGCGTCGTTCCGATTACCTAAACATGGTTAGGTTATATTATGCAAAGTTGGCATGAAAAGTGACAGTAGATTAGTATGTCGCGTCTCAAGTCTCTTTAACGAGTCATTTCAATTACCATGCATATGTCGCATCACAAGCCTCTCCAACGCGTCGTTCCGATTACCTAAGCATCTTTAGGTTATAGTACACAAAGTGTGCGTGAAAAGTAACAATAAATTAGTATGTCACGTCTCAAGTCTCTTTAACGCTTCATTTCGATTACTTAACCATGGTTATGTTATATTACGCAAAGTGTGCGTTAAAAGTGACATAATGTATGTCGCGTCTCAATTCCCTTTATCGCGTTGCTCCGATTACCTAACCATGGTTAGGCTATATTACGCAAAGCGTTCGTGAAAAGTGACGCTCGATTAGTATTTTATGTCTCAGGTCTCTTTAACACGTCGTTCGATTACCTAAGCATGGTTAGGTTATAATACGCAAAGTGTGTATGAAAAGTGACAATAGATTAGTATGTTGCATCTAAAGTATCTTTAACGCGTTGTTCCGATTACCTAAACTTGGTTAGGTTATATTAAGCAAGCGTTGCGTTAAAAATGACAAGAGAATTAATATGTCGCGTCTCACGTCTATTTCACGCGTCGTTCCTATTACATAAGCATGGTTAGGTTATATTACGCAAGGTGTGCGTGAAAAGTGACGCTAGATTAAAATGTCGCGTCTCAAGACTCTTTATTGCGTCGTTTCGATTACCTAAGTATGCTTACGTTATATTACACAAAGTTTGCGTGAAAAGTGACGTTAGATTAGTATATCGCGTCTCAAGTCTCTGTAACGCGTCATTTCGATTACCATGCTTATGTCGCGTCTGATTTCCTTTAATATGTTCTACCATGAAATCATACTTGCTGAACCATTCACTCCATCGAAGTAGTTGATTGTTAGGAACAATTTTCCCTTTAAAATTGAGCATTTTTGGAAATGAAGAACAGTCCATAAGCACTTTGAACTTGTGACCGATCAGATGAAATTCAAAACTTCTTGATCTAATATTTGACCGCTAACACTTCTTTAAATGTGGAATGATAATGAGTTTCTGCTTCTGAGAATTTTCCACTAGCATAAGCGCATATCCTCTGTTTGCTGTCTTGTTCTTCTAGCAGAATAGCACCCCAAAATTTATCACTGGCATCTGTCTGCAATATTCTGGTTCCTGACTGAGGAATCTGTTACCTAAGCATGGTTATATTATAGTATGCAAAGTATGCGTGAAAAGGATCAATAGATTAGTATGTCGCATCTCAAGTCTCTTTAACGCGTCGTTCCGATTACATAAGCATGGTTAGGTTATATTACACAAAGTGTGTGTGAAAAGTGACGTTATATTAGTATGTCGCATCTCAAGTATCTCTAACGCATCATTATTCCTAAGCATGGTTAGGTTATAACGCAAAGTGTGCGTGAAAAATGACAATAGATTAGTATGTCGCGTCTCAAGTCTATTTAACGCATTGTTCCAATTACTTCAGTATGGTTAGGTTATATTATTACGCAAAGTATGTGTGAAAAATGACAATAGATTAGTATGTCGCGTCACAAGTCTATCTAACGCGTCGTTCCGATTTCCTAAGCATGCTAAGGTTATGTTACGCAAAATGTCCGTGAAAAGTGACGCTAGATTAGTATATCGCGTCTCAAAACTCTTTAAACGCGTTGTTCCGATTACCTAAGCATGGTTACTTATATTACGCAAAGAGTGCGTAAAAAATGACACTAGATTAGTATGTTGCGTCTCAAGTCTCTTTAATGTGTCGTTCCGATTACCCAAGAATTTTTAGGTTTACGTAAAGTGTGCGAGAAAAGTAACGCTAGATTAGTATGTTCCATCTCAAGTCTCTTAAACGCGTCGTTCCGATTACCTAACCATGGTTTGGTTATTACCCAAGGTGTGCGTGAAATGTGACGCTAGATTAGTATGTCGCGTCTCATGGCTCTTTAATGCGCCGTTCCGATTACCTAAGCATGGTTAGGTTATTATGCAAAGTTGGCGTGAAAAGTGACGGTAGATTAGTATGTCGCGTCTCAAGTCTCTTTAACGAGTCGTTTAAATTACCAAGGCTCTCTAACACGTCGTTCCGACTACCTAAGCATGGTTAGGTTATAGTACACAAAGTGTGCGTGAAAAGTAACAATAGATTATTAAAAGTGACGCTCGATTAGTATTTTGCGTCTCAAATCTCTTTAACACGTCGTTCTGATTACCTAAGCATAGTTAGGTTATAATACGCAAAGTGTGTATGAAAAGTGACAATAGATTAGTATGTTGCGTCTAAAGTATCTTTAACGCGTCGTTCTGATTACCTAAGCTTGGTTAGGTTATATTATGCAAATGTTGCGTGAAAAATGACAACAGAATTAATATGTCGCGTCTCACGTCTATTTCACGCGTCGTTCCTATTACCTAAGCATGGTTAGGTTATATTACGCAAGGTGTGCGTGAAAAGTGACGCTAGATTAAAATGTCGCGTCTCAAGACTCTTTATTGCGTCGTTTCGATTACCTAAGTATGCTTACGTTATATTACACAAAGTTTGCGTGAAAAGTGACGTTAGATTAGTATATCGCGTCTCAAGTCTCTGTAACGCGTCATTTCGATTACCATGCTTATGTCGCGTCAAAAGTCTCTCTAACGCGTATTACCTAAGCATGGTTATATTATAGTACGCAAAGTATGCGTGAAAAGGATCAATTGATTAGTATGTCGCATCTAACGTCTCTTTAACGCGTCGTTCCGATTACATAAGCATGGTTAGGTTATATTACGCAAAGTGTGCGTGAAAAGTAAAAATATATTAGTATGTCGCGTCTTAAGGCTCTTTAATGCGTCGTTCCGATTACTTAAGCATGGTTAGGTTATTGTACGCAAAGTGTGCATGAAAAGGATCAATAGATTAGTATGTCGTGGCTAAAGTCTCATTAACGCGCCGTTCCGATTACCTAAGCATGGTTATGTTATATTACGCTTAATGTGAGTGAAAAGTGACGCTCGATTAGTATGTCCAATCTCAAGTGTCTTTAATGCGTCATTCCGATTACCTAAGCATGGTTAGGTTATATTACGCAAAGTGTGCGTAAAAAGTGGCGCTAGATTAATATGTTTCGTCTCAAGTCTCTTTAAAAGCATTGTTTCGATTACCTAAGCATGGTTTGGTTATATTACGCAAAGTGTGCGTGAAAAGTGACGCTAGATTAGTATGTCGCGTCACAAGTCTCTTTATTGCGTCATTCCGATTACCTTGGCATGGTTCGGTTATATTACGCTAAGTGTGCCTTAAAAGTGACGGTAGATTAGTATGTCGCGTCACAAGTCTCTTCAACGCGCTGTTCTGATTCCCTATGCATAGTTAGGCTATATTATGCAGTGTGCGTGAAAAGTGACTCTAGATTACTATGTCGCGTCACAAGTCTATTTAACAAGTCGTTCCGATTACCTAGGCATGGTTAGGTTATATAACACAAAGTGTGCGTTAAAGTGACGCTAGATTAGTAGTATGTTGCGTCACAAGTCTCTTTAACGCGTCGTTCCGATTACATAAGCGTGCTTAGGTTATATTACGCAAAGTGAGCATGAAAAGTGATGTTAGATTAGTGGTATGTCGCGTCTCAAATCTCTTGAACGCATCGTTCCGATTACCTATTTGTGGTTAGGTTATATTACGGAAAGCGGGTTATATTACTCAAAGTGTGCGTTAAAAGTGACGCTAGATTATTATGTCGCGTCACAAGTCTCTTTAACGCTCTGTTCCGATTACCAATGCATGGTTAGGTTATATAACGCAAAGTGTGCGTGAAAAGTGACATTAGATTACTATATCGCGTCACAAGTCTCTTTAACGCGTCGTTCCGATTACCTAGGTGTTGTAAGGTTATATTACGCAAAGTGTGCGTGAAAAGTGATGCTAGATACTTGAACGCGTCGTTCCGATTACCTAAGGGTGGTTAGGTTATATTACGCAAAGAGTGCGTGAAAAGTGACGCAGGATTAGTATGTCGCGTCTCAAGTCTCTTCAACGCGTCGTTCCGATTACCCAAGAATGGTTAGGCTATATTGCGAGTGTGCGAGAAAAGTAATACTAATCTGTCTCTTTAATGCGTCGTTCCAATTACCTAAGTATGGTTAGGTTATATTACGCAAGGTGTGCATAAAAAGTGACGCTAGATTATATGCCGCGTATAAAGGCTCTTTAATGCGCCGTTTATAAGCATGGTTAAGTTATTTTATGCAAAGTTTGCGTAAAAAGTAACGCTAGATTAGTATGTCACCTCTCAAGTCTCTTAAACGCGTCGCTTCGATTACCATACTTATATCGCGTCTCAAGTCTCTCTAACGCGTGTTTCTTATTACCTAAGCATGGTTAGGTTATAGTACGCAAAGTGTGCGTAAAAAGTAGCAATAGATTAGTATGTCGCGTCTCAAATCTCTTTAACGCGTCGTTCCGATTACCTAAGCATGTTTAAGTTATATTACGCAAAGTGTGCGTGAAATGTGACGATAGATTAGTATGCCGCGTATCAAGTCTATTTAACGCGTCATTCCGATTACCTAAGCAACCAGGTTATATTACGCAAAGTGTGCGTGAAAAGTGACGCTAGATTAGTATGCCGCGTCTCATTTCTCTTTAACACGTTTTTCCGATTACATAAACATGGTTAGGTTATATTAGTATGTCGCGTCACAAGTTTCTTTAACGCGTCGTTCCGATTACCTAACCATGGTTAGATTATATTACGCAAAGTGTGCGTAGAAAGTGACGTTGAATTAGTATGTCGTATCTCAAGTCTCTTTAACGCATTGTTCCGATGACCTAAGAATGGTTAGGTTGTACTACGCAAAGAGTGCGTGAAACATGACGCTAGATTAGTATGTCGCGTCTCAAGTCTCTTTAATGCGTCGTTCCGATTACCCAAGAATGGTTAGGTTATATTACGCAAAATGTGCAAGAAAAGTAACGCTAGATTAGTATGTCCCGTCTCAAGTCTCTTTAATGCGTCGTTCCGATTACCTAAGCATTGTTATGTAATATTATGCAAGGTGTGCGTGAAAAGTGACGCTAGATTAGTATGTCACGTCTTAAGGCTCTTTAATGCGAAGGCTGTGATCCTGGCTAGTCATACATGTAATCTGTTAAGGTTTATCGTCGTTCCTCTCATTGGTATCGGAGCCTAATAGCGAAGAGAAAGAAATACATATACTAGTTCTTACTTTGTGAAAATTGGGTCAGTACTTTACAACCATGCTCACAAAAAGTTGTTGTTCTACGCCTTCTAGTACTGCTCTTACTACTGTAAATAAAAATGATTATCTTTATGAGTTTATTTATCTTCCAGAAAATCAAAAAATATCTGATACAAAAGCCCCTCTTCTCAACCCTTATGATGCGTTTTCTAAAACCGCTACCCCTTTTATCCATAATATCAAGTCCTTGATAAAAAAAAAGCCTTACAAACCTATCAAAGAATATGTTCAGTCATCCAGCTTTGATCAATGCACCATTCATGCTTCTCAAGCTGAACAATTCATTACTCTTGAGATTCCACCTGAATTTCTAAGAGTTTGGTTAACTCAGGGTTATACTCATATTCATTTTGGAGCTATCCGACTTGGTCTCAGTTACCATGGTCGTGCCAGTCTACCAGTTTTCACAAGAATTGCTCTCGTAGATTCCCGTTATCTACAGTATCAACATGCAGTGATTGGTACAGTTGAAACTTCCTTGAATGCAGGCTCAGTGTTTTTCACCTTTTTCCCAAATTACAATCTTGCCCTCTCTGATCCGATGGCTCTTACAGCTTTAAAGGTGCAAATACAAATTACTGGAGCCCAACAAGTTGCTGATTCAATTGCAGCTACTCTTCACTATCAAATGGTGTATCGTTTGCAAAACCATGATTTAAACCTCACTTTACCCGCAAACCATAATGATGCCCTTTTGATAAAGACAGATTCCCAAAACACCCCTTCTTGTGTCCACATACCCAAACAAATCACCAGAAATGAACTCCTACACCTTTTCCCCGAGAAGTGGATTACCAACTATGAAAAAATGCATGAATCTACTCAACCAGTTCAATCCTGTACTCCAGTATTCACAAAAAAACCTGATGGCACTGTGGAAACGTCCTTTACAAAACATACTGATGTCACTCCTCAGGTATTTTCTACACAGTTCATGCTTGAACCATTTCCACAGGAAAAAGGAGTCCCTGTTGTCTCTTTTGATTTTGAAGGGCGTCCTATATATGCCTTTCAACGGGATGGTCATTGTTTCTTCGATGCCTGTGATTGTGATGATTGCTTAACGGATTCGGAGGATGAAGAAATCGAAGATGATCTCCAAAACTCAAGCTGTTGTTCTGAAGCTGATTTTCACAGGAGATATGATGACAATGATCCTTTTATTGGAATGCTTGGCCAACCATCTGGAAAATGATTATTTAGTTTTGGTTATATTATGCAAAGTTTGCGCAAAAAGTGACGGTAGATTAGTATGTCACGTCTCAAGTCTCTTTAACGCGTCATTTCGATTGCCATGCTTATGTCACGTCACAAGTCTCTCTAACGCGTCGTTCTGATTGCCTAAGCATGGTTAGGCTAAGTGTGCGTGAAAAGTAACAATTGATTAATATGTTGCGCCTCAAGTCTCTTTAACGCGTCGTTCCGATTACCTTAAGTATGGTTAGGTATATTACGCAAAGTGTGTGTGAAAAGTGACTATAGATTAGTATGTCGCGTATAAATTCTATTTAACGCGTCGTTCCGATTACCAAAGCATGGCTAGGTTATATTACGCAAAGCATGCTCGAAAAGTGACGCTAGAATAGTATGTCGCGTCTCAAGTCTGTTTAAAGCGTCATTCCGATTACCTAAGCATGGTTAGGTTATATCAAAGTGGCGTGAAAAGTGACGCTAGATAAGTATGGTGCGTCAGAAGTCTCATTAACGCGTCGTTCTGATTACCTAAGCATGGTTAGGTTATATTACGCAAAGTTTGCGTAAAAAGTGACGCTAGATTAGTATGCCGCGTCTGAAGTCTCTTTAACGCGTCGTTTCGATTACCGTGCTTATGTCGCGTCACAAGTCTCTCTAAAGTGTTGTTCCGATTAGCTAAGCATGGTTGGGTTATATTACGCAAAGTGTGCGTTAAAAATGACATTAAATTAGTATATCGCGTCTCAAGTCTATTAGTATGTCGCGTTCCAAGTCTCTTTAACGCATCGTTCCGATAACCTAAGCATGGTTAGGTCATATTACGCAAAGTGTGCGTGAAAAGTGACGCAAGATTAGTATGTCCCGTCACAAGTCTCTCTAACGCGTCGTCCCAATTACCTAAGCTTGGTTAGGTTATATTACACAAAATGTGGGTGAAAAGAGACAGTAGATTTAAGTCCCTTTGTTCCTATTAACTAATTATGGTTAGCTTAGTATGTCGCGTCTCAGTTCTCTTCAACGCATTGTTCCTATTAACTAATTATGGTTAGGTTATACTACAAAAAGTTTGCATGAAAAGTGACACTAGATTAGTATGTCGCGTCTCAAGTCTCTTTAACGCGTCGTTTCGATTACCATGATTATCTCGCATCGAAAGTCTCTTTAACTTGTCGTTCCGATTACCTAATCATGGTGAGTTTACTTTTTCGCAAAGTGTGTGTGAAAAGTGACGCTAGATTAGTTAGTCACGTCTCAAGTCTCTCTAATGCATCGGTCCTATTTCCTAAGAATGGTCTGGTTATATTACGCAAAGTGTGCGTGAAAAGTGACGCTAGCTTAGTACGTCGCGTCTCAAGTCTCACTAATGCGTCGTTCCGATTTCTAAGCATGGTAAGGTTATATTACGCAAAGTGTGAGAAATAAGTTACGCTAGATTATTATTACGCATCTCAAGTCTCTGTAATGCGTCGTTTCGATTCCCATGCCTATGTCGCGTCACAAGTCTCTCTAACCCGTCGTTCCGATTACCTAAGCATGGTTAAGGTTATATTACGCAACGTGTGCGTGAAAAATGACAATTGATTAGTATGTTGCGTCTCAAATTTATTTAACGCGTCGTTCCGACTACCTAAGCATGCTTAGGTTATATTACGCAAAGTGTGCGTGAAAAATGACAATCGATTAGTATGTGGCGTATCAAGTCTATTCAACGCGTCGTTTCGATTACCTAAGCATGGTTAGGTTATATTACGCAAAGTGTGCGTCAAGTGTCTTTAACGCGCCGTTTCGATTACCATGCTTAAGTTGCGTCACAAGTCTCTCTAATGAGTCGTTTCGAATACTTAAGCATGGTTAGGTTATATTACGCAAAGTGTGCGTTAAACGTGATGCTAGATTAGTATGTCGCGTTTCAAGTGTCTTTAAAGCGCCGTTTCGATTACCATGCTTAAGTTGCGTCACAAGTCTCTCTAATGAGTCGTTTCGAATACCTAAGCATGGTTAGGTTATACTACGCAAAGTGTGCGTGAAAAGTGACGCTAAATTAGCATGTCGCGTCTCAAGTCTCATTATCGCGTTGTTCGGATTACCTAAGCATGGTTAGCTTATATTACGCAAGGTGTGCGTGAAAGTGACGCTAGATTAGCATGTCGCGTCACAAGTGTCTCTAACGCGTCGTTATGATTATCTATGCATGGTTAGGTTAGGTTACGCAGAGTATGCGTGAAAATTGAAGCTAGATTAGTATGTCGTGTCTCAAGTCTGTTTAACGCGTCATTCTGATTATCTAAGAATGGTTATGTTATATTACGCAAAGTGTGCATGACAAGTGACGCTAGATTAGTATATCACGTCTCAAGTCTCTTTAACGCGTGTTCCGAATACCTAAGCACGGTTATATTACGCAAAGTGTGCGTGAAAAGTGACGCTAGATTAGTATGTCGCGTATCAAGTCTATTCAACGCGTCGTTCCGATTACCTAAGCATGGTTAGGTTATATTACGCAAAGTGTGCATTAACCGTGACGCTAGATTAGTATGTCGCGTTTTGAAGTGTCTTGAACGCGTCGTTTTGATTACCATGCTGAAATCGCGTCATAAGTCTCTCTAACGCGTCGTTTCGAATACCTAAGCATCGTTAGGTTATATTACGCAAAGTGTGCGTGAAAAGTAACAATAGATTAGTATGTCGCATCTAAACTCTCTTTAACGAGTCGTCCCGATTACCTAATCATGATGAGGTTATATTACGCAATGAATGCGTGAAAAATGATGCTAGACTAGTATGTCGCATCTCAAGTCTCTTTAACACGTCATTTTGATTACCTAAGAATGGTTAGGTTATATTACGCAAAGTGTGCGTGAATAGTGACGCTAAATTAGCATATTGCGTCTCTAGTCTCTTTAACGCGTCTTTCGGATTAGCTAAGCTTGGTTAGCTTATAATACGCAAGGTGTGCGTGAATGTGACGCTAGATTAGCATGTCGTGTCTCAAGACTCGTTAACGCGTCGTTCCGATTACCTAAGCATGATTAGGTTATATTACGCAAAGTGTGCTTGAAAAGTGAAGCTAGATTATTAGTATGTCGCGTCTCAAGTCTCTTTAACACGTTGTTCTGATTACCTAAGCATGGTTAGGTTATATTACGCAAGGTGTGCGTGAAAGTGACGCTAGATTAGTATGTCGCGTCTCAAGGCTCTTTAACGCATCGTTCTGAGTACCTATGCATGGTTAGATTGTATTACGCAACGTGTGCTTGAAAAGTGACGCTAGATTAGTAAGTCGTGTCTTAAGTATCTTTAATTCGTCGTTTCGATTACCATGCTTATGTCGCGTCACAAGTCTCTCTAAGGCGTCACTTTTCAAGCACACGTTGCGTAATATAACCTAACCATGCTTAGGTACTCAGAACGACGCGTTAAAGAGCCTTGAGACGCGACATACTCATGCTTAGGTAATCAGAACGACGCGTTAAAGAGACTTGAGACGTGACATACTAATCTAGCTTCACTTTTCACGAACACTTTGCGTAATATAACCTAATTATGCTTAGGTAATCGGAACGACGCGTTAACGAGCCTTGAGACGCGACATGCTAATCTAGCGTCACTTTCACGCACACCTTGCGTAATATAAGCTAACCATGCTTAGGTAATCCGAACGACGCGCTAATGAGACTTGAGACGCGACATTCTAATTTAGCGTCACTTTTCACGCACACTTTGCATAATATAACCTAACCATGCTTAGGTATTCGAAACGACTCATGAGAGAGACTTGTGACGCAATTTAAGCATGGTAATCGAAACGGCGCGTTAAAGACACTTGAAACGCGACATACTAATCTAGCATCACGTTTAACGCACACTTTGCGTAATATAACCTAACCATGCTTAGGTATTCGAAACGACTCATTAGAGAGACTTGTGACACGCAACTTAAGCATGGTAATCGAAACGGCGCGTTAAAGACACTTGAAACGCGACATACTAATCTAGCATCACGTTTAACGCACACTTTGCGTAATATAACCTAACCATGCTTAGGTAATCGGAACGACGCGTTGAATAGACTTGATACGCCACAAACCAATCGATTGTCATTTTTCACGCACACTTTGCGTAATATAACCTAAGCATGCTTAGGTAGTCGGAACGACGCGTTGAATAAATTTGAGACGCAACATACTAATCAATTGTCATTTTTCACGCACACGTTGCGTAATATAACCTAACCATGCTTAGGTAATCGGAACGACGGGTTAGAGAGACTTGTGACGCGACATAGGCATGGTAATCGAAACGACGCGTTACAGAGACTTGAGATGCGTAATACTAATCTAGCGTAACTTATTTCTCACACTTTACGTAATATAACCTTTCCATGCTTAGAAATCGGAACGACGCATTAGAGAGACTTGAGACGCGACGTACTAAGCTAGCGTCACTTTTCACGCACACTTTGCGTAATATAACCAGACCATTCTTAGGAAATAGGACCGATGCGTTAGAGAGACTTGAGACGCGACTAACTAATCTAGCATCACTTTTCAAACACACTTTGCGAAAAATTAAACTCACCATGATTAGGTAATCGGAACGACAAGTTAAAGAGACTTGCGATGCGAGATAATCATGCTAATTGAAACGACGCGTTAAAGAGACTTGAGACGAGACATACTAATCTAGTGTCACTTTTCATGCAAACTTTTTGTAATATAACCTAACCATGGTTTGGTAATATAACGCGTTGAAGAGAACTGAAACGCGACATACTAAGCTAGCGTCACTTATCACGCTCACTTTGCGTAATATAACCTAACCATGGTTTGGTAATTGCAACGACGCGTTAAATATACTTGAGACACGACTTACGAATTTATTGTTACTTTTCACACACACTTTGTGTAATATAACCTAACCATGTTTAGGTAATCGGAACGACGCGTTAGAGAGACTTGTGACGCGACATAAGCATGGTAAAAGATACTTGAGGCACAACTTACTAATCTAGCGTCACTTTTCAAGCACACGTTGCGTAATATAACCTAACCATGCTTAGGTACTCAGAACGACGCATTAAAGAGCCTTGAGACGGAACATACTAATCTAGCGTCACTTTCACGCACACCTTGCGTAATATAAACTAACCATGCTTAGGTAATCAGAACGACGCGTTAAAGAGACTTGAGACGCGACATACTAATCTATCTTCACTTTACACGCACACTTTGCATAATATAACTTAATCATGCTTAGGTAATCGGAACGACACGTTAACGCTAGCCTGGTTAGGTTATATTACGCAAAGTGTGCGTGAAAAATGACAATAGATTAGTATGTCGCGTCTCAAGTCTATTTAACGCATTGTTCCAATTACTTCAGCATGGTTAGGTTATATTATTACGCAAAGTATGTGTGAAAAATGACAATAGATTAGTATGTCACGTCATAAGTCTATCTAACGCGTCGTTCCAATTTCCTAAGCATGCTAAGGTTATATTACGCAAAGTGTCCGTGAAAAGTGACGCTAGATTAGTATATCGCGTCTCAAAACTCTTTAAACGCGTTGTTCCGATTACCTAAGCATGGTTACTTATATTACGCAAAGAGTGCGTAAAAAATGACACTAGATTAGTATGTTGCGTCTCAAGTCTCTTTAACGCGTCGTTCCGATTACCCAAGAATTGTTAGGTTTACGTAAAGTGTGCGAGAAAAGTAACGCTAGATTAGTATGTCCCATCTCAAGTCTCTTAAGCGCGTCGTTCTGATTACCTAACCATGGTTAGGTTATATTACCCAAGGTGTGCGTGAAATGTGACGCTAGATTACTATGTCGCGTATCATGGTTCTTTAATGCGTCGTTCCGATTACCTAAACATGGTTAGGTTATATTATGCAAAGTTGGCATGAAAAGTGACAGTAGATTAGTATGTCGCGTCTCAAGTCTCTTTAACGAGTCATTTCAATTACCATGCATATGTCGCATCACAAGCCTCTCCAACGCGTCGTTCCGATTACCTAAGCATCTTTAGGTTATATAGTACACAAAGTGTGCGTGAAAAGTAACAATAAATTAGTATGTCACGTCTCAAGTCTCTTTAACGCTTCATTTCGATTACTTAACCATGGTTATGTTATATTACGCAAAGTGTGCGTTAAAAGTGACATAATGTATGTCGCGTCTCAATTCCCTTTATCGCGTTGCTCCGATTACCTAACCATGGTTAGGCTATATTACGCAAAGCGTTCGTGAAAAGTGACGCTCGATTAGTATTTTATGTCTCAGGTCTCTTTAACACGTCGTTCGATTACCTAAGCATGGTTAGGTTATAATACGCAAAGTGTGTATGAAAAGTGACAATAGATTAGTATGTTGCATCTAAAGTATCTTTAACGCGTTGTTCCGATTACCTAAACTTGGTTAGGTTATATTAAGCAAGCGTTGCGTTAAAAATGACAAGAGAATTAATATGTCGCGTCTCACGTCTATTTCACGCGTCGTTCCTATTACCTAAGCATGGTTAGGTTATATTACGCAAGGTGTGCGTGAAAAGTGACGCTAGATTAAAATGTCGCGTCTCAAGACTCTTTATTGCGTCGTTTCGATTACCTAAGTATGCTTACGTTATATTACACAAAGTTTGCGTGAAAAGTGACGTTAGATTAGTATATCGCGTCTCAAGTCTCTGTAACGCGTCATTTCGATTACCATGCTTATGTCGCGTCTGATTTCCTTTAATATGTTCTACCATGAAATCATACTTGCTGAACCATTCACTCCATCGAAGTAGTTGATTGTTAGGAACAATTTTCCCATTAAAATTGAGCATTTTTGGAAATGAAGAACAGTCCATAAGCACTTTGAACTTGTGACCGATCAGATGAAATTCAAAACTTCTTGATCTAATATTTGACCGCTAACACTTCTTTAAATGTGGAATGATAATGAGTTTCTGCTTCTGAGAATTTTCCACTAGCATAAGCGCATATCCTCTGTTTGCTGTCTTGTTCTTCTAGCAGAATAGCACCCCAAAATTTATCACTGGCATCTGTCTGCAATATTCTGGTTCCTGACTGAGGAATCTGTTACCTAAGCATGGTTATATTATAGTATGCAAAGTATGCGTGAAAAGGATCAATAGATTAGTATGTCGCATCTTTAACGCGTCGTTCCGATTACATAAGCATGGTTAGGTTATATTACACAAAGTGTGTGTGAAAAGTGACGTTATATTAGTATGTCGCATCTCAAGTATCTCTAACGCATCATTATTCCTAAGCATGGTTAGGTTATAACGCAAAGTGTGCGTGAAAAATGACAATAGATTAGTATGTCGCGTCTCAAGTCTATTTAACGCATTGTTCCAATTACTTCAGTATGGTTAGGTTATATTATTACGCAAAGTATGTGTGAAAAATGACAATAGATTAGTATGTCGCGTCACAAGTCTATCTAACGCGTCGTTCCGATTTCCTAAGCATGCTAAGGTTATGTTACGCAAAATGTCCGTGAAAAGTGACGCTAGATTAGTATATCGCGTCTCAAAACTCTTTAAACGCGTTGTTCCGATTACCTAAGCATGGTTACTTATATTACGCAAAGAGTGCGTAAAAAATGACACTAGATTAGTATGTTGCGTCTCAAGTCTCTTTAATGTGTCGTTCCGATTACCCAAGAATTTTTAGGTTTACGTAAAGTGTGCGAGAAAAGTAACGCTAGATTAGTATGTTCCATCTCAAGTCTCTTAAACGCGTCGTTCCGATTACCTAACCATGGTTTGGTTATTACCCAAGGTGTGCGTGAAATGTGACGCTAGATTAGTATGTCGCGTCTCATGGCTCTTTAATGCGCCGTTCCGATTACCTAAGCATGGTTAGGTTATTATGCAAAGTTGGCGTGAAAAGTGACGGTAGATTAGTATGTCGCGTCTCAAGTCTCTTTAACGAGTCGTTTAAATTACCAAGGCTCTCTAACACGTCGTTCCGACTACCTAAGCATGGTTAGGTTATAGTACACAAAGTGTGCGTGAAAAGTAACAATAGATTATTAAAAGTGACGCTCGATTAGTATTTTGCGTCTCAAATCTCTTTAACACGTCGTTCTGATTACCTAAGCATGGTTAGGTTATAATACGCAAAGTGTGTATGAAAAGTGACAATAGATTAGTATGTTGCGTCTAAAGTATCTTTAACGCGTCGTTCTGATTACCTAAGCTTGGTTAGGTTATATTATGCAAATGTTGCGTGAAAAATGACAACAGAATTAATATGTCGCGTCTCACGTCTATTTCACGCGTCGTTCCTATTACCTAAGCATGGTTAGGTTATATTACGCAAGGTGTGCGTGAAAAGTGACGCTAGATTAAAATGTCGCGTCTCAAGACTCTTTATTGCGTCGTTTCGATTACCTAAGTATGCTTACGTTATATTACACAAAGTTTGCGTGAAAAGTGACGTTAGATTAGTATATCGCGTCTCAAGTCTCTGTAACGCGTCATTTCGATTACCATGCTTATGTCGCGTCAAAAGTCTCTCTAACGCGTATTACCTAAGCATGGTTATATTATAGTACGCAAAGTATGCGTGAAAAGGATCAATTGATTAGTATGTCGCATCTAACGTCTCTTTAACGCGTCGTTCCGATTACATAAGCATGGTTAGGTTATATTACGCAAAGTGTGCGTGAAAAGTAAAAATATATTAGTATGTCGCGTCTTAAGGCTCTTTAATGCGTCGTTCCGATTACTTAAGCATGGTTAGGTTATTGTACGCAAAGTGTGCATGAAAAGGATTAATAGATTAGTATGTCGTGGCTAAAGTCTCATTAACGCGCCGTTCCGATTACCTAAGCATGGTTATGTTATATTACGCTTAATGTGAGTGAAAAGTGACGCTCGATTAGTATGTCCAATCTCAAGTGTCTTTAATGCGTCATTCCGATTACCTAAGCATGGTTAGGTTATATTACGCAAAGTGTGCGTAAAAAGTGGCGCTAGATTAATATGTTTCGTCTCAAGTCTCTTTAAAAGCATTGTTTCGATTACCTAAGCATGGTTTGGTTATATTACGCAAAGTGTGCGTGAAAAGTGACGCTAGATTAGTATGTCGCGTCACAAGTCTCTTTATTGCGTCATTCCGATTACCTTGGCATGGTTCGGTTATATTACGCTAAGTGTGCCTTAAAAGTGACGGTAGATTAGTATGTCGCGTCACAAGTCTCTTCAACGTGCTGTTCTGATTCCCTATGCATAGTTAGGCTATATTATGCAGTGTGCGTGAAAAGTGACTCTAGATTACTATGTCGCGTCACAAGTCTATTTAACAAGTCGTTCCGATTACCTAGGCATGGTTAGGTTATATAACACAAAGTGTGCGTTAAAGTGACGCTAGATTAGTAGTATGTTGCGTCACAAGTCTCTTTAACGCGTCGTTCCGATTACATAAGCGTGCTTAGGTTATATTACGCAAAGTGAGCATGAAAAGTGATGTTAGATTAGTGGTATGTCGCGTCTCAAATCTCTTGAACGCATCGTTCCGATTACCTATTTGTGGTTAGGTTATATTACGGAAAGCGGGTTATATTACTCAAAGTGTGCGTTAAAAGTGACGCTAGATTATTATGTCGCGTCACAAGTCTCTTTAACGCTCTGTTCCGATTACCAATGCATGGTTAGGTTATATAACGCAAAGTGTGCGTGAAAAGTGACATTAGATTACTATATCGCGTCACAAGTCTCTTTAACGCGTCGTTCCGATTACCTAGGTGTTGTAAGGTTATATTACGCAAAGTGTGCGTGAAAAGTGATGCTAGATACTTGAACGCGTCGTTCCGATTACCTAAGGGTGGTTAGGTTATATTACGCAAAGAGTGCGTGAAAAGTGACGCAGGATTAGTATGTCGCGTCTCAAGTCTCTTCAACGCGTCGTTCCGATTACCCAAGAATGGTTAGGCTATATTGCGAGTGTGCGAGAAAAGTAATACTAATCTGTCTCTTTAATGCGTCGTTCCAATTACCTAAGTATGGTTAGGTTATATTACGCAAGGTGTGCATAAAAAGTGACGCTAGATTATATGCCGCGTATAAAGGCTCTTTAATGCGCCGTTTATAAGCATGGTTAAGTTATTTTATGCAAAGTTTGCGTAAAAAGTAACGCTAGATTAGTATGTCACCTCTCAAGTCTCTTAAACGCGTCGCTTCGATTACCATACTTATATCGCGTCTCAAGTCTCTCTAACGCGTGTTTCTTATTACCTAAGCATGGTTAGGTTATAGTACGCAAAGTGTGCGTAAAAAGTAGCAATAGATTAGTATGTCGCGTCTCAAATCTCTTTAACGCGTCGTTCCGATTACCTAAGCATGTTTAAGTTATATTACGCAAAGTGTGCGTGAAATGTGACGATAGATTAGTATGCCGCGTATCAAGTCTATTTAACGCGTCATTCCGATTACCTAAGCAACCAGGTTATATTACGCAAAGTGTGCGTGAAAAGTGACGCTAGATTAGTATGCCGCGTCTCATTTCTCTTTAACACGTTTTTCCGATTACATAAACATGGTTAGGTTATATTAGTATGTCGCGTCACAAGTTTCTTTAACGCGTCGTTCCGATTACCTAACCATGGTTAGATTATATTACGCAAAGTGTGCGTAGAAAGTGACGTTGAATTAGTATGTCGTATCTCAAGTCTCTTTAACGCATTGTTCCGATGACCTAAGAATGGTTAGGTTGTATTACGCAAAGAGTGCGTGAAACATGACGCTAGATTAGTATGTCGCGTCTCAAGTCTCTTTAATGCGTCGTTCCGATTACCCAAGAATGGTTAGGTTATATTACGCAAAATGTGCAAGAAAAGTAACGCTAGATTAGTATGTCCCGTCTCAAGTCTCTTTAATGCGTCGTTCCGATTACCTAAGCATTGTTATGTAATATTATGCAAGGTGTGCGTGAAAAGTGACGCTAGATTAGTATGTCACGTCTTAAGGCTCTTTAATGCGAAGGCTGTGATCCTGGCTAGTCATACATGTAATCTGTTAAGGTTTATCGTCGTTCCTCTCATTGGTATCGGAGCCTAATAGCGAAGAGAAAGAAATACATATACTAGTTCTTACTTTGTGAAAATTGGGTCAGTACTTTACAACCATGCTCACAAAAAGTTGTTGTTCTACGCCTTCTAGTACTGCTCTTACTACTGTAAATAAAAATGATTATCTTTATGAGTTTATTTATCTTCCAGAAAATCAAAAAATATCTGATACAAAAGCCCCTCTTCTCAACCCTTATGATGCGTTTTCTAAAACCGCTACCCCTTTTATCCATAATATCAAGTCCTTGATAAAAAAAAAGCCTTACAAACCTATCAAAGAATATGTTCAGTCATCCAGCTTTGATCAATGCACCATTCATGCTTCTCAAGCTGAACAATTCATTACTCTTGAGATTCCACCTGAATTTCTAAGAGTTTGGTTAACTCAGGGTTATACTCATATTCATTTTGGAGCTATCCGACTTGGTCTCAGTTACCATGGTCGTGCCAGTCTACCAGTTTTCACAAGAATTGCTCTCGTAGATTCCCGTTATCTACAGTATCAACATGCAGTGATTGGTACAGTTGAAACTTCCTTGAATGCAGGCTCAGTGTTTTTCACCTTTTTCCCAAATTACAATCTTGCCCTCTCTGATCCGATGGCTCTTACAGCTTTAAAGGTGCAAATACAAATTACTGGAGCCCAACAAGTTGCTGATTCAATTGCAGCTACTCTTCACTATCAAATGGTGTATCGTTTGCAAAACCATGATTTAAACCTCACTTTACCCGCAAACCATAATGATGCCCTTTTGATAAAGACAGATTCCCAAAACACCCCTTCTTGTGTCCACATACCCAAACAAATCACCAGAAATGAACTCCTACACCTTTTCCCCGAGAAGTGGATTACCAACTATGAAAAAATGCATGAATCTACTCAACCAGTTCAATCCTGTACTCCAGTATTCACAAAAAAACCTGATGGCACTGTGGAAACGTCCTTTACAAAACATACTGATGTCACTCCTCAGGTATTTTCTACACAGTTCATGCTTGAACCATTTCCACAGGAAAAAGGAGTCCCTGTTGTCTCTTTTGATTTTGAAGGGCGTCCTATATATGCCTTTCAACGGGATGGTCATTGTTTCTTCGATGCCTGTGATTGTGATGATTGCTTAACGGATTCGGAGGATGAAGAAATCGAAGATGATCTCCAAAACTCAAGCTGTTGTTCTGAAGCTGATTTTCACAGGAGATATGATGACAATGATCCTTTTATTGGAATGCTTGGCCAACCATCTGGAAAATGATTATTTAGTTTTGGTTATATTATGCAAAGTTTGCGCAAAAAGTGACGGTAGATTAGTATGTCACGTCTCAAGTCTCTTTAACGCGTCATTTCGATTGCCATGCTTATGTCACGTCACAAGTCTCTCTAACGCGTCGTTCTGATTGCCTAAGCATGGTTAGGTTAAGTGTGCGTGAAAAGTAACAATTGATTAATATGTTGCGCCTCAAGTCTCTTTAACGCGTCGTTCCGATTACCTTAAGTATGGTTAGGTATATTACGCAAAGTGTGTGTGAAAAGTGACTATAGATTAGTATGTCGCGTATAAATTCTATTTAACGCGTCGTTCCGATTACCAAAGCATGGCTAGGTTATATTACGCAAAGCATGCTCGAAAAGTGACGCTAGAATAGTATGTCGCGTCTCAAGTCTTTTTAACGCGTCATTCCGATTACCTAAGCATGGTTAGGTTATATCAAAGTGGCGTGAAAAGTGACGCTAGATAAGTATGGTGCGTCAGAAGTCTCATTAACGCGTCGTTCTGATTACCTAAGCATGGTTAGGTTATATTACGCAAAGTTTGCGTAAAAAGTGACGCTAGATTAGTATGCCGCGTCTGAAGTCTCTTTAACGCGTCGTTTCGATTACCGTGCTTATGTCGCGTCACAAGTCTCTCTAAAGTGTTGTTCCGATTAGCTAAGCATGGTTGGGTTATATTACGCAAAGTGTGCGTTAAAAATGACATTAAATTAGTATATCGCGTCTCAAGTCTATTAGTATGTCGCGTTCCAAGTCTCTTTAACGCATCGTTCCGATAACCTAAGCATGGTTAGGTCATATTACGCAAAGTGTGCGTGAAAAGTGACGCAAGATTAGTATGTCCCGTCACAAGTCTCTCTAACGCGTCGTCCCAATTACCTAAGCTTGGTTAGGTTATATTACACAAAATGTGGGTGAAAAGAGACAGTAGATTTAAGTCCCTTTGTTCCTATTAACTAATTATGGTTAGCTTAGTATGTCGCGTCTCAGTTCTCTTCAACGCGTTGTTCCTATTAACTAATTATGGTTAGGTTATACTACAAAAAGTTTGCATGAAAAGTGACACTAGATTAGTATGTCGCGTCTCAAGTCTCTTTAACGCGTCGTTTCGATTACCATGATTATCTCGCATCGAAAGTCTCTTTAACTTGTCGTTCCGATTACCTAATCATGGTGAGTTTACTTTTTCGCAAAGTGTGTGTGAAAAGTGACGCTAGATTAGTTAGTCACGTCTCAAGTCTCTCTAATGCATCGGTCCTATTTCCTAAGAATGGTCTGGTTATATTACGCAAAGTGTGCGTGAAAAGTGACGCTAGCTTAGTACGTCGCGTCTCAAGTCTCACTAATGCGTCGTTCCGATTTCTAAGCATGGTAAGGTTATATTACGCAAAGTGTGAGAAATAAGTTACGCTAGATTATTATTACGCATCTCAAGTCTCTGTAATGCGTCGTTTCGATTACCATGCCTATGTCGCGTCACAAGTCTCTCTAACCCGTCGTTCCGATTACCTAAGCATGGTTAAGGTTATTTTACGCAACGTGTGCGTGAAAAATGACAATTGATTAGTATGTTGCGTCTCAAATTTATTTAACGCGTCGTTCCGACTACCTAAGCATGCTTAGGTTATATTACGCAAAGTGTGCGTGAAAAATGACAATCGATTAGTATGTGGCGTATCAAGTCTATTCAACGCGTCGTTTCGATTACCTAAGCATGGTTAGGTTATATTACGCAAAGTGTGCGTCAAGTGTCTTTAACGCGCCGTTTCGATTACCATGCTTAAGTTGCGTCACAAGTCTCTCTAATGAGTCGTTTCGAATACTTAAGCATGGTTAGGTTATATTACGCAAAGTGTGCGTTAAACGTGATGCTAGATTAGTATGTCGCGTTTCAAGTGTCTTTAAAGCGCCGTTTCGATTACCATGCTTAAGTTGCGTCACAAGTCTCTCTAATGAGTCGTTTCGAATACCTAAGCATGGTTAGGTTATACTACGCAAAGTTGCGTGAAAAGTGACGCTAAATTAGCATGTCGCGTCTCAAGTCTCATTATCGCGTCGTTCGGATTACCTAAGCATGGTTAGCTTATATTACGCAAGGTGTGCGTGAAAGTGACGCTAGATTAGCATGTCGCGTCACAAGTGTCTCTAACGCGTCGTTATGATTATCTATGCATGGTTAGGTTAGGTTACGCAGAGTATGCGTGAAAATTGAAGCTAGATTAGTATGTCGTGTCTCAAGTCTGTTTAACGCGTCATTCTGATTATCTAAGAATGGTTATGTTATATTACGCAAAGTGTGCATGACAAGTGACGCTAGATTAGTATATCACGTCTCAAGTCTCTTTAACGCGTGTTCCGAATACCTAAGCACGGTTATATTACGCAAAGTGTGCGTGAAAAGTGACGCTAGATTAGTATGTCGCGTATCAAGTCTATTCAACGCGTCGTTCCGATTACCTAAGCATGGTTAGGTTATATTACGCAAAGTGTGCATTAACCGTGACGCTAGATTAGTATGTCGCGTTTTGAAGTGTCTTGAACGCGTCGTTTTGATTACCATGCTGAAATCGCGTCATAAGTCTCTCTAACGCGTCGTTTCGAATACCTAAGCATGGTTAGGTTATATTACGCAAAGTGTGCGTGAAAAGTAACAATAGATTAGTATGTCGCATCTAAACTCTCTTTAACGAGTCGTCCCGATTACCTAATCATGATGAGGTTATATTACGCAATGAATGCGTGAAAAATGATGCTAGACTAGTATGTCGCATCTCAAGTCTCTTTAACACGTCATTTTGATTACCTAAGAATGGTTAGGTTATATTACGCAAAGTGTGCGTGAATAGTGACGCTAAATTAGCATATTGCGTCTCTAGTCTCTTTAACGCGTCTTTCGGATTAGCTAAGCTTGGTTAGCTTATAATACGCAAGGTGTGCGTGAATGTGACGCTAGATTAGCATGTCGTGTCTCAAGACTCGTTAACGCGTCGTTCCGATTACCTAAGCATGATTAGGTTATATTACGCAAAGTGTGCTTGAAAAGTGAAGCTAGATTATTAGTATGTCGCGTCTCAAGTCTCTTTAACACGTTGTTCTGATTACCTAAGCATGGTTAGGTTATATTACGCAAGGTGTGCGTGAAAGTGACGCTAGATTAGTATGTCGCGTCTCAAGGCTCTTTAACGCATCGTTCTGAGTACCTATGCATGGTTAGATTGTATTACGCAACGTGTGCTTGAAAAGTGACGCTAGATTGGTAAGTCGTGTCTTAAGTATCTTTAATTCGTCGTTTCGATTACCATGCTTATGTCGCGTCACAAGTCTCTCTAAGGCGTCGTTCCGATTACCTAAGCATGGTTAGGTTATATATTACACAAAGTGTGCGTGAAAAGTAACAATGAATTAGTAAGTCGTGTCTCAAGTATATTTAATGCGTCGTTGCAATTACCTAACCATGGTTAGGTTATATTACGGAAAGTGAGCGTGAAAAGTGACGCTATCTTAGTATGTCGCGTCTCAGTTCTCTTTAATGCGTTCCTATTAACTAATTATGGTTAGGTTATATTACAAAAAGTGTGCATGAATAGTGACACTAGATTAGTATAACGCGTTTCAAGTCTCTTTAACGCGTCGTTCGATTACCATGCTTATCTCGCGTCAAGTCACTTTAACGCGTCGTTCAGATTACCTAAGTATGGTAAGGTTATACTACGCAAAATTTCATGAAAACTGACGCAAGATTAGTATGTCGCGTCTCAAGTCTCTCTAACACGTCGCTCCTATTTTCTAAGAATGGTTTGGTTATATTACACAAAGTGTGCGTGAAAAGTGACGCTATCTTAGTACGTCGCGTCTCAAGTCTCTCAAGCCTCTGTAACGCGTCGTTTCGATTACCATGCCTATGTCGCGTCACAAGTCTCTTTAACGCGTTGTTCCAATTACCTAAGCATGGTTAGGTTATATTACGCAACGTGTGCGTGAAAAATGACAATATATTAGTTGTTCTGACTACCTAAGCATTGTTAGGTTATATTACGCAAAGTGTGCGCGAAAAATGACAACATATATTAGTATGTCAAGTCTAAAGTCTCTTTAACGAGTCGTTACGATTACCTAAGCATGGTCAGGTTATATTATGGATAGAGTGCGTGAAAAGTGACGCTAGAGTAGTATGTCGCATCTCAAGTCTCTTGAACACGTCGTTTCGATTACGTAAGAATGGTTTGGTTATATTACGCAAAGTGTGCCTTTTTTGGTGACGCTAGATTAGTATGTCTCGTGTTAAGTCTCTTTAACGCGTCGTTTGGATTACCTAAGCATAGTTATGTTATATTACGCAAGGTGTGCGTGAAAAGTGACGCTAGATTAGCATGTCGCTTTTCAAGTCTCTTTAACACGTCGTTCCGATTACCAAAGCATGGTTAGGTTATATTACGCAATGTGTGCATGAAAAGTGACGCTAGATTAGTATGTCGCGTCTCAAGGCTCTTTATCGTATCGTTCCGATTACCTAAGCATGGTTATATTATATTACGCAAAGTGTGCTTGAAAAGTGACGCTAGATTAGTATGTCGCGTCTCAAGTCTCTTTAACGCGTCGTTCTGATTACTTAAGCATGGTTAGGTTATACGCGAGGTGTGCGTAAAAAGTGACGCTAAATTAGTATGCCGTGTCTCAAGTCTCTTTAACGCGTCGTTTTGATTACCATGCTTATGTCGCGTCACAAGTCTCTCTAACGCGTCGTTCCGATTTCCTAAGCATGGTTAGGTTATATTACACAAAGTGTGCGTGAAAAGAAACAATAAATTAGTATGTCTTGTCTCGAATTTATTTAACGCGTCGTTCCGATTACATAAGCATGGTTAGATTATATTACAGAAAGTGTGCGTGAAAAGTGACACTAGATTAGTATGTCGCGTCTCAATTCTCTTTAACGCGTTGTTCTGATTAACTAGCATGGTTGAGTTATATTACGAAAAGTGTGCATAAAAAGTGATGCTAGATTAGTATGTCGAGTCTCAAGTCTCTTTTACGCGTCGTTTCGATTACCATGCTTATCTCGCGTCACAAGTCTCATTAACGCGTCGTTCCGATTACATAAGTATGGTTAGGTTATATTACACAAAGTGTGCGTGAAAAGTGGCGCTAAATTAGTACGTCGCATCTCAAGTCTCTCTAATGCGTCGTTCCGATTTCTAGGCATGGTTAGGTTATATTACGCAAAGTGTGCAAAAAAAGTGACGCTAGATTAGTATTACGCGTCTCAAATCTTTGTAACGTGTCGTTTTTGGATTACCATGCCTATGTCGCGTCACAAGTCTCTCTAACGCGTCGTTTCGATTACCTACGCATGGTTAGGTTATATTACGCAACGTGTGCATGAAAAGTGGCGCTAGATTAGTATGTCCCGTCGCAAATCTCTCTAACGCGTCGTTCCGATTACCTAAGGATGGTTAGTTTATATTACGCAGAGAGTGCGTGAAAAGAGACGCTAGATTAGTATGTCGCGTCTCAAGTCTCTTTAATGCGTCGTTCTTACTATCTAAGCATGGTTAGGTTATCATATGCAAAGTGTGCGTGAAAAGTGACAATAAATTAGTAAGTTGCGTCTCAAGTCTCTTTAAAGCGTCGTAACGATTACCATGCTTATTTCGCGTCACAAGTCTATCTAATGCGTCGTTCCGATTACCTAAGCATGGTTAGATTATATTACGCAAAGTGTGCGGTAAAAGTGAAAATAGATTAGTGTGTCGCGTATCAAGTTTCTTTAACGCATCGTTGTGATTACCTAAGCATGGTTAGGTAGTATTACTCAAAGAGTGAGTGAATTAAGATGTCGTGTCTGAAGTCTCTTTAACGCGTCGTTCCGATTACATAAGCATGGTAAGGTTATATTACGCAAAGTGTACGCAAAAAGTGACGCTAAAATAGTATGGCGTGTCTCAAGTCTTTTTTAACGTGTCATTCCGATTACCTAAGCATGGTTAGGTTATATTAAGCAATGTGTGCATAAAAAGAGACGCTACATTAGTATGTAGCGTCTCACGTTTCTTTAACGCGTTGTTCCGTTACCTAAGCATGGTTAGGTTGTATTACACAAAGTGTACTCTAAAAGTGACGTTTGATTAGAATGGCGCGTCTCAAGTCTCTTTAATGTATCGTTCCGATTACCTAAGATTGGTTAGGTTATATTACGAAAATGTGCCTGAAAAGTGACGCTAGACTAGTATGTCACGTCATAAGTCAAGAACGCGTCGTTCCGATTACCTAAGCATGGTTAGGTTATTTTACCAAAGTGTGCGTGAAAAGTTACGCTGGATTAGTATGTCGCGTCGCAAGTCTCTTTAACGCATCGTTCGATTATCTAAGCATGGTTAGGTTATATTACGCAAAGTGTGCATGAAAAGAGACGCTCGATTAGTATGTCACGTCTCAAATCTCTTTAACGCGTGTTCCGGTTACCTAAGCATGGTTAAAACTGACGCTAGATTAGTATGTCGCGTTTGACGTCTCTTTAACGCGTCGTTCCGATTACCTAAGCATGGTTAGTTTATACTACGCAAAGTGTGCGTTAAAAGTGACAATAGATTAGTATGTTGCGTCTCAAGTCTCCTTAACTTGTTTCCGATTACCTATGCATGGTTACGCTAGATTAGTATGGCGCGTCTTAAGTCTCTTTAACGCGTCGTTCGATTACTATCCTTATGTCGTGTCACAAGTCTCTTTAATGCGTGTTCCGATTACCTAAGCATGGTTAGGTTATATTACGCAGAGTGTGCGTGAAATGTGACGCTAGATTAGTATGTCGTGTCACAGGTCTCTCTAACGTGTCATTCCGATTACCTAAGCATCATTAGGCTATATTACGCAAAGTGTGCGTGAAAAGTGACGCTAAATTAATATGTCACGTCTCAAGTCTCTTTAATGTGTCATTCTAATTACCTAAGCATGGTTAGGTTTTATTACGCAAAGTCTGCGTAAAAAAGTGACGCTAGATTAGTATGGCGTGCACTTTAGCGCGTCGTTTTTATTACCATGCTTATGTCGCGTCACAAGTCTCTCTAACGCGTCGTTCTGATTACCTAAGCATGGCTGAGTTATATGACGCAAAGTGTGCGTGAAAAATGAGGCTAAATTAGTATGTCGCGTCTCAAGTCTCTTTAACGCGTCGTTTTGATTACCATGCTTATGTAGCATCTCAAATCTCTCTAACGCGTCGTTCCGGTTACCCAAGCATTGTTAGGTTATATTACACAAAATGTGCGTGAAAAGTGACGCTAGATTAGTATGTCGCGTCTCAAGTCTCTTTCATGCGTCATTCCGATTACCTAAGCATGGTTAGGTTATATTACGCAAAGTCTGCATAAAACGTGACGCTAGATTAGTATGGCGTGCCTCAAGTCTCTTTAACGCGTCGTTTGGATTACCATGCTTATGGCGCGTCTCAAGTCTCTCTAACGCGTCGTTTCGATTACCATGCTTATGTCGTGTCATAAGTCTCTTTAACGCGTATTCTGATTACCTATGTCGCGTCTCAACTGTCTTTAATGCGTCGTTCCGATTACCTAAGAATGGCTAAGTTATATTACGCAAAGTGTGTGTGAAAAGTGACAATAGATTAGTATGTCGTGTCTCAAAGTCTCTATAACGCGTCGTTCCGATTACCAAATCATGGTTATGTTATATTACGCCAAGTGCGCGTTAAAAGTATCGCAGAATTAGTATGTCTCGTCACAAGTCTCTTTAACGTGTTGTTACGATTGCCTAAGCTTGCTTAAGTTATATTACGTAGTGTAAGTAAAAAGTGAGGCTAGATTAGTGTGGCACGTCTCAAGTGTTTTTAACACTTTGTTTCGATTCCATGCTTATGTCACGTTACAAGTCTCTCTAACACAATGTTCCGATTTCCAAAGCATGGTTAGGTTATATTACACATAGTGTGCGTGAAAAGTGACAATAGATTAGTATGTCGCGTCTCAAGTCTCTTTAACATGTCGTTCTGATTACCTAAACATGGGGAGTTTATTTTTCACAAAGTGTGCGTGAAAAGTGACGCTAGATTAGTATGCCGCGTCTCAAGTCTCTTTAAAGCGTCGTTCCGATTACCTAATCATGGTTAGGTTGTATTACGCAAAGTGTGCGTGAAAAGTGACGGCTAGATTAGTATGCCGCGTCTCAAGTCTCTTTAATGCGTCGTTCCGATAACCTAAGCATGGTTAGGTTATATTACGCAAAGCGTGTGTAAAAAGTGATGCTAGATTAGTATGGCGCGTTTCAAGTCTCTTTAATATGTCGTTTCAATTACTGTGCTTATGTCGCGTCACAAGTGTCTCTAACGCGTCCTGATTACCAAAGCATGGTTTGGTTATATTACGCTAAGTGTCCGTAAAAACTGACAATAAATCAGTATTTCGCGTCTCAAGTCTCTTTAACGCGTCGTTCCGATTACCTAAGCATGGTTAGGTTATATTACACAAAATGTGCATGAAAAGTCATCAATTAGTATTTCGTGTCTCAAGTCTATTTAACGCGTCGTTCCGATTACCTAAGCGTGGTTATGTTACGGCGCGTTAAAAGATTCGCTAGATTAGTATGTCACGTCACAAGTCTCTTTAACGCGTTGTTACGATTACCTAAGAATGGTTAAGTTATATTACGTTAAGTGTGCGTAAAAAATGACGCTAGATTAGTATGACACGTCTCAAGTCTCTTTAACGCGTCGTTTCGATTAGCATGCTTATGTCACGTTACAAGTCTCTCAAACATGTCGTTCAAATTACCTAAGCATTTGTAGGTTGTATTACGCAAATTGTGTGTTAAAAGTGACAATTGATTAGTATGACGCATCTGAAGTCACTTTAACGCGTCGTTCCGATTACCTAAACATGGTTAGGTTCTTATACGCAAATTGTGCGTGAAAAGTGACGCTAGATATGTAACGCGTCGTTCCGATTACCTATACATGGTTAGGTTAATATTATGCAATGTTTGCGTGAAAAGTGACGCAAGATTAGTATGGCGCGTCTCAAGTCTCTTTAACGCGTCGTTCCGATTACCTAAGCATGG
Organism: Mercurialis annua; assembly: GCF_937616625.2. Taxonomy (NCBI): domain Eukaryota; kingdom Viridiplantae; phylum Streptophyta; class Magnoliopsida; order Malpighiales; family Euphorbiaceae; genus Mercurialis; species Mercurialis annua. The sequence goes on along the minus strand of NC_065577.1, from coordinate 21,612,959 downwards.
TTAGGTCACATTACGCAATGTGTGCAGGAAAAGTTACGCTAGATTAGTATGTCGCATCTCAAGTCTCTTTAACGCGTCGTTCTGATTACCTAAGCATGGTTAGGTTATATTACGCAAAGAGTGCGTAAAACGTGACACTAGATTAGCATGGCGTTTTTCAAGTCTCTTTGACGTGTAGTTTCGGTTACCATGCTTATGTCGCGTCACAAGTGTCTCTAACGCGTCGTTATGATTATCTAAGCATGGTTAGGTTAGATTACACAGAGTGTGCGTGAAAATTGAAGCTAGATTAGTATGTCACGTCTTAAGTCTCTTTAACGCGTGTTTTGAATACCTAAGCATGGTTAGGTTATACTCCCTCCGTCCCAATAGAGTTGTCCACTTTGCCTTTATCACACAGTTTAAGAAAAGTAATTATTATTTATGGAGTTTGTAAAATTTTCCTTACTTTTCTTGTCATACCCCTATTTAATATAGGGTCCACTTATAATTTACTTTCAATTTACTCATTAGTGGATTTTAAATAAGGGTAATATAGAAAATTGAGTGTAAAAGTTAGTTACTTTTTGAAAGTGAACAAGAGTTTTGCGACAAAAAAATTTCTCAGAGTGGACAACTCTATTGGGACGGAGGGAGTATTACACAAAGTGTGCGTGAAACGTGACGCTAGATTAGTATGTCGTGTCTGAAGTCTCTTTAACGCATCGTTCCGATTACCCAAGCATTGTTAGGTTATATTACGCAAAGTCTGTGTGAAAAGTGACGCTAGATTAGTGTGTCGCGTCTCAAGTCTCTTTAACGCGTCGTTCCGATTATCTAAGCATGGTTAGGCAGTGTACGTGAAAAGTGACGCTAGATTAGTATGTCGCGTCTCAAGTCTCTTTGTGTCGTTCCGATTACCTATGCATGGTTAGGTTATATTACATGTGTGCGTGAAAACTGTCGCTTGATTAGTATGTCGCGTCTCAGGCCTCTTTAACGCGTCATTCCGATTACCTAAGCATGGCTAGATTATATTACGCAAAGTGTGCGTGAAAACTTACGGTAGATTAGTATGTTACGTCTCAAGTCTCTTAACGCGTCGTTCCGATTACCTTAGCACAGTTACGATATATTACGCAAAGAGTGCGTAAAAAGTGACACCAGATTAGTATGGCGCGTTTTAAGTCTCTTTAACGCGTTGTTTTGCTTACCATGCTTATGTCGCGTCACAAGTGTCTCTAACGCGTCGTTCCGATTATCTAAGCTTGGTTAGGTTAGATTAACCAAAGTGTGCGTGAAAAGTGACGCTAGATTAGTATATCGCGTCTCAGGTCTCTTTAACGTTCCGATTATCTAAGCATGGTTAGGTCAAAGTGTGCGTGAGAAGTGACGCTAGATTAGTATGTCACGTGAAAAGTCTCTCTAACACGTGGTTGGGATTTCCTAAGTATGGTTAGGTATGTGTCGTTTTGATTACCATGCTTATGTCGCGTCACAAGTCTCTCTAATGCGCCGTTCCGATTACCTAAGCATGGTTAGGTTATATTAGGCTAAATGTGCGTGAAAAATTACAATAGATTAGTATGTCGCGTCATAAGTCTATTTAACGCGTCGTTCCAATTACTTAAGCATGGTTAGGTTATATTACACAGAGTGTACGTGAAAAGTGACGCTAAATTAGTATGTCGCGTCTCAAAGCTCTTAACACGTCGTTTTGATTACCTAAGCATGGTTAGGTTATATTACACAAAGCGTGCGTGAAAAGTAACGCTAGATTAGTATGTCGCATCTCAAGTCTCTTTAATGCGTCGTTTCGATTACGATTCTTATGTCGCATTACAAGTCTCTCTAACACGTCGTTCCGATTACCTAAGCATGATTACGTTATATTACCCAAATTGTGCGTGAAAAGTGAAAATAGATTAGTATGTCACTTCTCAAGTCTATTTAACGCGTCGTTCCTATTACCTAAGCATGGTATGGTTATATTACGCAAGGTGTGCGTGAAAAGTGACGCTAGATTAGTATGTCGCGTCCCAAGTCAATTTAAGGCGTCTTTCCGATTACCTAAGCATGGTTAGGTTATATTACACAAAGTGAGAGTACAAAGTGACGCTAAATTAGTATGGCGCGTCTCAAATGACTTTAACGCGTCATTCCGATTACCTAAGCATGGTTAGGTTATATTACGCAAAGTTTGCGTAAAAAGTGACGCTAGATTAGTATGTCGCGTCACAAGTCTCTCTAACGCGTCGTTCCAATTACCTAAGCATGGTTATATTATATTACGCAAAGTGTGCATGAAAAGTGCGTCTCAAGTCTCTTTAATGTGTCGTTTGGATTACCTAAGCATGGTTAGATTATATTATGCAAAGTGTGCGTGAAATTTGACAGTAGATTAGTATGTCGCGTCTTAAGTCTCTTTAACGCGTTGTTTCAATTACCATGCTCATGTCGCTACACAAGTCTCCTTAACACGTCGTTACGGTTACCAAAGTACGGTTAGGTTGTATTACGCAATGTGTGCGTAAAAAGTGACGCTGGATTAGTATGGCACGTCTCAAGTCTCTTTAACGCGCCGTTTCGATTACCATGCTTATGTCACGTTACAAGTCTCTTTAATACGTTATTCCGATTACCAAAGAATGGTTAGGTTATATTACACAAAGTGTGCGTGAAAAGTTACAATGGATGAGTTTGTCGCGTATCAAGTATTTATTACGCCTCGTTTCGATTAACTAAGCATGGTTAGGTACGATCACCAAAGCATGGTTAGGTAATATTATGCAATGTGTGCGTAAAAAGTGACGCTAGATTAGTATGGCGCGTCTCAAGTCTCTTTAACGCGTCGTTTCGATTACCATGCTTATGTCACGTTACACGGCTCTTTAACACGTCGTTTCGATTACCAAAGCATGGTTAGGTTATATTACGCAAAGTGTGCGTGAAAAGTGATATTAGTATGTCGCGTCTCAAGTCTATATAACGCTTCGTTCCGATTACCTAAGCATGGTTAGGTTATTTTACGCAGAGTGTGCGTGAAAAGTGACGCTAGATTAGTATGTCGCGCGTCTCAAGTCTCTATAACGCGTCGTTCTGATTACCTGATTACCTAAGCAGACTTTGCTTATAACTTAACCATGTTCAGGTAATCGAAACGGCGAGATAAAGAGACTTGAGATGCGACATACTAATCTAGCGTCACTTTTCACGCAAACTTTGCGTAATGTAACCAAACCATGCTTAGGAAATCGGAACGCCGCGTTGAAGAGCATTGAGTAGCGACATACTAATCTAGCGTCATTTTTCACGCACACTTTTTGTAATATAACCTAACCATGCTTAGTAATCGGAAAGACGCGTTAATGTGACTTGAGACGCGACATACTAATTTAGCGTCACTTTTCACGCACACTTTACGTAATATATTCTAACCATGCTTAGGTAATCGGAATGCGCATTATAGAGACTTGAGACGCGGCGTACTAATCTAGCGTCACTTTTCACGCACACCTTGTGTAAAATAACCTAACCATGCCTAGGTAACTGGAACGACGCGTTAAAAAGACTTGAGACACGACAAACTAATCTATTGTCACTTTTGATGTACATTTTGCATAATATCATCTAACCATGCTTAGGTAATCAGAACGACACGTTAGAGACACTTGTGACGCGACATAAGCACAGTAATCAAAACGACGCGTTAAAGAGACTCGAAACGAGCCATACTAATCTAGCACCACTTTTTGCGCACGCTTTGTGTAATATATCCGAACCATGCTTAGGTAATCGGAACGACGTGTTAAAGAGATTTGCGACGCGACATACTAATCTAGCTGTCACTTTTCAGGCGAAGTTTGCATAATTAAACCTAACCATGATTAGGTAATCGAAACGAGGCGTTAAAGAGACTTGAGACTCGACATACTAACCTAGCAACAGTTTTCACGCAAACTTGTGTAATATCACCTAACTATGCTTAGGTAATCAAAACGACACGTTAAAGAGACTTGTGACGCGACATTCTAATCTATTATCACTTTTCACACATACTTTGTGTAATATAACCTAACCATGCTTTGGTAATCGGAACGACGTGTTAGAGAGACTTGTAACGTGACATAAGCATGGTAATCAAAACGATGCGTTAAAGAGACTTGAGACGCGTTATACTAATCTAGCGTCACGTTTTACTCACACTTTGCGTAATATAACTTAACAATGCTTAGGTAATCGTAAACAAGCGTGAAAGAGACTTGTGACGTGACATACTAATCTAGCGACTCTAATAACGCGCACTTGGCATAATAACATAACCATGCTTTGGTAATCGGAACAACGCATTAAAGAGACTTGAGATGTGACATACTAATCAAGCGTCACTTTTCACGCACACTTTGCGTAATATAACCTAACCTTAGGTAATAGGAACACGCGTTAAAGGGACTTGAGACGCGACATACTAATCTAGCTTAACTTTTCACGCACACTTTGAGCAATATAATCTAAACATGCTTAGGTAATCGAAACGACACGTTAGAGAGACTTGTGACACGACATACTAATCTAGCGTCACCTTTTCACGCACACTTTGCGTAATATAACTTAACCATGCTTAGGTAATAAGAACGACGCGTTAGAGAGACTTGTGACGCGACATAAGCATGGAAATCGAAATGACGAGTTATCAAGCCTTGAAACGCAACATAAGCATGGCAATCGAAACGACGAGTTAACAAGACTTGAGACGCAACATAAGCATGGCAATCAAAACGACGAGTTAAAAAGACTTGAGACGCGGACGTATTAATATGGCATCACTTTTTACACAGACTTTTCGCCATATGACCTAACCATGCTTAGGTAATCGGAACGACGAGATAAAGAGACTTGAGACGCGACATACTACTAATCTAGCGTCACTTTTCACGCACACTTTGCGCATATAACTAAACCTTGCTTAGGTAATCGGAACGACACGTTAGAGACACTTGTGACGCAACATAAGAATGGTTATCGAAACGACGCGTTAAAGAAACTTGAGACGCGCCATACTAATCTAGCATCACTTTTTACGCAGACTTAGCGTAATATAACCTAACCATGCTTAGGTAATCGGAACGACGCGTTAAAGAGACTTGAGAAGCGACATACTAATCAAGCATCACCTTTCACGCACACTTTACGTAATATAACTAAACCATGCTTTGGTAATCGAAACGACGAGTTAAAGAGACTTGAGACGCGACATACTAATCCAGCGTTACTTTTCACACACACTACCTAACCATGGTTAAAGAGACTTCAGAAGCGACATACTAATCTAGCGTCACTTTTCAAGCACACTTTGCGAACTACAACCTAACCACGCTTAGGTTATCGGAACACGCGTTAAATAGACTTGACACGTGACATACTAATCTAGCGTCACTTTTCACGCACACTTTGCGTAATACAACCTAAACATGCTTAAATAATCGGAACGACGCGTTAAAGAGACTTGAGATGCGACAAACTAATCTAGCTTCACATTTCACGCACACTCTGCGTAATCTAACCTAACCATGCTTAGATAATCAGAACGACACGTTAGAAACACTTGTGACGCGACATAAGCATGATAATCAAAACGACGAGTCCAAGAGACTTGAAACGCGCCATACTAATCCAGTGTCACTTTTTACGCACTCTTTGCGTAATGTAACCTAACCATGCTTAAGTAATCAGAACGACGCGTTAAAGAGACATGAAACACGACATACTAATCTAGCGTAACGTTTCACGCACACTTTGCGTAGTGTGACCTAATTATGCTTAGGTAATCGGAACGACGCGTTAAAGAGACTTTGAGACGCGACATACTAACCTAGTGACAGTTTTCACACACACATTGCGTAATATTAACCTAACCATGTATAGGTAATCGGAACGACGAGTTAAAGAGACTTGAGACGCGACATACTAATCTAGCGTCACTTTTCACGCACAATTTGCGTAAAATAACCTAACCATGCTTAGGTAATCGGAACGACGCGTTAAAGTGACTTGAGACGCGACATACTAATCAATTGTCACTTTTGACACACAATTTGCGTAATACAACCTACAAATGCTTAGGTAATTGGAACGACGTGTTTGAGAGACTTGTAACGTGACATAAGCATGGTAATCAAATTATGCGTTAAAGATACTTGAGACGTGCCATACTAATCTAGCGTCCTTTTTTACGCACTCTTAGACGTAATCGTAATAACACGTTAAAGAGACTTGTGACGTGACATACTAATCTAGCGACACTTTTAACGCGCACTAAAATAACCATGCTTATTTAATCGGAACGACGCGTTAAATAGACCCGAGACACGAAATACTAATTGATTGTCACTTTTCACGCACACTTTGCATAATATAACCAAACAATGCTTAGGTAATCGGAACGACGCGTTAAAGAGACTTGAGACGCGAAATGCTAATTGATTGTCAGTTTTCACGCACACTTTGCGTAATATAACCAAACCATGCTTAGGTAATCAGAACGACGCGTTAGAGACACTTGAGACGCGATGAAACGCGCCATACTTCTAGCGTCACTTTTTACGCACGCTTTGCGTAATATAACTTAGCCATACTTAGGTAATCGGAACGGCGCGTTAAAGAGACTTGAGACGCGCGTACTAATCTGGCCGTCATTTTCACGCACACTTTGCGTAATACAACCTAACCATGATTAGGTAATCGGAACGACATGTTCAAGAGACTTGCGATGCGACATACTAATCTATTATCACTTTTCACGCAAACTATGTGTAATATAACCTAACCATGCTTAGGAAATCGGAACGATGTGTTAGAGAGACTGGTAAAGTGAAACGATGCGTTAAAAAGACTTGAGACGCGCCACACTAATCTAGCGTCACTTTCTACGCACACTGCGTAATATAACTTAAGCATGCTTAGGTAATCGTAACAACGCGTTAAAGAGACTTGTGAAGCAACATACTAATCTAGCGACACTTTTAACGTGTACTTGGCGTAATATAACATAACCATGCTTTGGTAATCGGAACGACGCGTTAAAGAGACTTGAGATGCAACATACTACTATTGTCACTTTTCACGCACACTTTGTGTAATATAACCTAACCATTCTTAGGTAATCGGAACGACGCATTAAAGAGACTTGAGACGCGACATACTAATCAAGCGTCACTTTTCACGCACGCTTTGCATAATATAGCCAAACCATACTTAGGTAATCGGAACGACGCGTTAAGAGACTGGAGACGCGACATAAGCATGGTAATCAAAACGACGCGTTAAAGAGACTCGAGGCACGCCATACTAATCTAGCGTCATGTTTTATGCAGACTTTGCGTAATATAACCTAACCATGCTTAGGTAATCGGAACGACACATTAAAGAGACTTGAGACGCGACATACTAATTTAGCGTCACTTTTCAAGCACATTTTGCGTAATATAGCCTAATATGATGCTTAGGTAATAGGAACGATGCGTTAGAGAGACTTGTGACCCGACATACTAATCTAGCGTCACTTTTCACGCACGCTTTGCGTAATATAACGTAACCATGCTTAGGTAATCGGAACACGCGTTAAAGAGACTTGTGACGCGACATAAGAATGCTAATCGAAACGACGCGTTAAAGAGGCTTGAGACGTGCCATAGTAATCCAGCGTCACGTTTTACACAGACTTTGCATAGTATAACCTAACCATGCTTAGGTAATCGGAACGACGAGATAAAGAGACTGGAGACGCGACATACTAATCTAGCGTCACTTTTCACGCACACTTTGCGTAATATAACTAAACCATGCTTAGGTAATCGTAACGATGAGTTAAATGGTCTTGAGACGGGACATACTAATCTAGCATGACTTTTCACACACACTACCTAATCATGCTTAGATAATCGGAACGGCGCGTTAAAGGGATTTGAGATGCGACACACTAATCTAGCGTCACTTTCCATGCACACTCTGCGTAATATAACCTAACCATACTATTGTCACTTTTCGACGAGGCTATGAATGAAGAAGAAAAGAAGAGAAAGGTTTTCAGAGAGTAGAAAAGAATTACCTAAGGTTTGCTCTTAAACCCCTTTATATAGTTAGGGTTTAGGAGCAAACCTTGCCTTGCTGGCAGGCTTTCCTTCGTGTGGTCCCTTAAATCGGTTATGCCTACGTGGAGAATATTCCCCGTATGGGGCGCAGTTTGTTAGGTGTGTCAGGTGGAGGGAACATTCCTCACGCACCTGTCAGAGGATCTTCTGTGGTCCCTAAATCTGGTACACGTGAGTGTGCTCGTTAGCTAGATCTCGGAGCTCGAATAAAGCTTAGAGCCCGGACTGTCTGAACTAAACTCCCATTCCTCTAGGTCCAGAGCTTGAGTGTATCTCGAAGCTCGGGTTGTCTACGCCGGGCTTTCCTGTCTTCAGTCAGGAAGCTCGGGCAGGATCTTTGATCCTACTTTGCCAAAAGCACGCGTCTCGGATGATGCTTGTTCATCGATCCGATGACCTCCCAGGTCGTCTATGATCTAGGAGATGGTCGGATGTCGACACCAGTTGGTAAAATGCTTGACTTAGCGATGGTCGTTCTTGGCGAGGTTGCTTCGCCCCTACTAAATGTACAACGTTATCAATAACCTAACCATGTTTATGTAATTGGAACGACACATTAAAGAGCCTTTAGCCACGACATACTAATCTAGCTTAACTTTTCACGCCCACCTAGCGTAATATAACCTAATCATGCTTAGGTAATCGGAACGACGCGTTAAAGAGACTTGAGAAGCGACATAATAATCTAGCGTCACTTTTCACACACTCTTTGTGTAATAACCTAGGGCCAATTCCATAATAAGTCGCAATCTGTATATAAAATTTCATTTTGATCACGAGCTATAAAAGTTTCCATATAAAACCATGACCTTTCATTGTTTTTCAAATATATCATTTCAGTGTGTTTTTGTTGACTAAATTCTCTACTAAACCATTAATGAAAGACCAAATTATAAATAGACACTAAATATTATTATCTCAGTTAGAGTATGTAGGATTAGTAAATTCAAGTTAGAAAAAATAAACCGAATTTTACTTTATCGATACATTTGAAACAAAATTAAAGGTCGTGTCTTTAATGCCAACTTTTAAAAGTCGAGTTAAAATGAAATTTCGTGTAAAGTCATGATTTTTTATGGAACCCTATAACCTAACCGTTTTTAGGTAATCGGAACGACGCATTAAAGAGACTTGAGAAGCGACATACTAATCTATTGTTACTTTTCACACACACTTTGCGTAATATAACCTAACCATGCTTAGGTAATCAGAACGACGCGTTAGAGAGACTTGTGACGCGACATAGGCATGGTAATCGAAACGACACGTTAAAGAGACTTGTGACGCACTTTTCACCCCAACTTTGAATAATATAACCTAACCATACTTAGGTAATTGGAACAACGCATTGAAGAGCCTTGAGACGTGACATTCTAGCGTGAATTTTTACGCACACTTTGCATAATATAACCTAACCATGCTTAGGTAATCGGAACGACGCGTTAAAGAGATTTGAAACTGGACATACTAATCTAGCGTCACTTTTTACGCACACTTTGCGTAATATTACCTAACCATGCTTAGGTAATCAGAACGACGTGTTAGAGAGACTTGTGACGCGACATAAGAATGGTAATCGAACAACGTTAAAGAGACTTGAGACGCGCCATACTAATCTAGCGTCACTTTTTACGCACACTTTGCGTAATATAACCTAACAATTCTTAGGTAATCGGAACGACGCGTTTAAGAGACTTAAGACGCGACATACTAATCTAGCGTCACTTTTCACGCAAACTTTGCGTAATATAACCTAAGCATGCTTAAGTAATCGAAACAACGTGTTAAAGAGAAATGAGACGCGACATACTAATCTAGCATCACGTTTTACGCACACTTTGCGTAAAATAACCTAACCATGCTTAGGTAATCGGAACGACGCGTTAAATAGACTTCATATGCGACATACTAATCTATTGTCACTTTTCACGCACACTTTTTGTAATATACCCGGAACATGCTTAGATAATCGAAAAGACGCGTTAAAGAGACTTGAGAAGCGACATACTAATCTATTGTTACTTTTCACGCACATTTTGCGTACTATAACTTAACCATGCTTAGGTAATTGGAACGACGCGTTAGAGAGACTTGTGACGCGACATAAGCATAGTAATCGAAACAATGCGTTAAAGAGACTTTAGACGCGACATACTAATCTAGCGTCACTTTTCACGCAAACTTTGCATAATATAACCTAACAGCGCTTAGGTAATCGAAACGATGCATTAAAGAGCTTTGAGACGCAACATACTAATCTAGCGTCACTTTTCACGCACACCTTCCATAATATAAGACTTGAGACGAGACATACCAATCTATGACAATTTTTCATGCACACTTAGCGTAATATAACATAACCATGCTTAGGTAATTGGAACAACGCGTTAGAAAGACTTGTGACTCGACATAAACATGGTAATCTAAACGACTCATTAAAAAGACTTGAGACACGCAATTTTAATCTAGCATTACTATTTTTACGCACATTTTGCGTAATACAACATAATCATTCTTAGGAAATCGGAACGACGCGTTGGAGAGACTTAAGACGCGACATAATAATCTTGTGTCATTTTTTATGCACACTTTGCGTAATACAACCTAACAATGCTTAGGAAATCGGAACGACGCATTAGAGGGACTTGTGACGCGACATACTAATCAAACGTCACTTTTCACGCACACTTTCCGTAACATAACCTAAACATGCTTAGGTATGCGGAACGACGCGTTAAAGGGAATTATGACGCGAGATAAGCATGGTAATCAAAACGACGCGTTAAAGAGACTTGAGACGAAACATATTATTCTAGCGTCACGTTTTACGCACACTTTGCGTAATATAACATAACCATGCTTAGGTAATCGGAACGACGCATTAAAGAGACTCTAGATGCGACATACTAATCTAGCGTCACTTGTTACACACACTTTGCATAATATAACCTAATCATGCTTAGGTAATCGGAACGACGTATTAAAGAGACTTGAGACGCGACATACTAATCTAGCGTCACTTTTCACGCCAACTTTGCATGATGTAACCTAACCATGGGTAATCGGAACGACGCATTAGAGAGCCTTGAGACGCGACATACTAGCGTGACTTTTTACGCACACTTTGCGTAGTATAACCTAACCATGCTTAGGTAATCGGAACGACACGTTAAAGAGACTTGAAACTGGACATACTAATCTAGCGTCACTTTTCACGCACACCTTGCGTAATATAACCTAACCATGCTTAGGTAATCGGCACGACTAGTTAGATATAGACTGGATACGCGACATACTAATCTATTGTCATTGTTCACGCACACTTTGCGTAATATAACCTAACGATTCTTAGGTAATCAGAACGACGCGTTAAAAAGACTTGAGACGCGTCAAACCATCCTATTGCTATATTTCACACACACTTTGCGTACGTACTATAACCTAACCATGTTTAGGTAACAAGAATGACGCGTTAAATACTTGTGATGCGACATAAGCATGATAATCGAAACGACGCATTAAAGAGCCTTGAGACACGACATACTAATCTAGCGTCAGTTTTCACGCAAACTTTGCATAATATAACCTAACCATGCTTAGGTAATCGGAACGACGCATTAAAGAGACTTGAGATGCGACATACTAATCTAGCGTCACTTTTCACGAAAACTTTGCATCATATAACCTAACCATGCTTAGGTAATCGCAACGGCGCATTAAAGAGACTTGAGACGCGACATACTAATGTAGCGTCACTTTTCACGCAAACTTTGCATAATATAACCTATCCATGCTTACGTAATCGCAACGACCTATTAAAGAGCCTTGAGAATACTAATCTAGCGTTACTTTTCTCGCACACTTTGTGTAATATAACCAAACCGTTCAGTGGTAATCGGAACGACGCGATAAAGAAACTTGAGACGCGAAATACTAATCTAGCGTCACTTTTCACACACTCTTTGCGTAATATAACCTAACTATAAGTGTAATCGGAACGACGCGTTAAATAGACTTGAGACGCGACATACTAATTTAATGTCATTTTTCACGCACACTTTGCGTAATATAACCCAACCATGATTAGCTAATCGGAACAACGCTTTAGAGAGACTTGTGACGCGACATAAGTACGGTAATCGAAACGACGCGTTAAAGAGACTTCAGACGCGGCATACTAATCTAGCGTCACTTTTTACGCAAACTTTGTGTAATATAACCTAACCATGCTTAGGTAATCAGAACGACGCGTTAATGAGACTTCTGACGCACCATACTTATCTAGCGTCACTTTTCACGCCACTTTGATATAGCCTAACCATGCTTAGGTAATCGGAATGACGCGTGAAACAGACTTGAGACGCGACATACTAATGTAGCGTCACTTTTCGAGCATGCTTTGCGTAATATAACCTAACCATGCTTTGGTAATCGGAACGACGCGTTAAATAGAATTTATACGCGACATACTAATCTATAGTCACTTTTCACGCACACTTTGCGTAATATAACCTAACCATGCTTAAGGTAATCGGAACGACGCGTTAAAGAGACTTGAGGCGCAATATATTAATCAATTGTTACTTTTCACGCACACTTAACCTAACCATGCTTAGGCAATCAGAACGACGCGTTAGAGAGACTTGTGACGTGACATAAGCATGGCAATCGAAACGACGCGTTAAAGAGACTTGAGACGCGACATACTAATCTACCGTCACTTTTTGCGCAAACTTTGCTTAATATAACCATGCTTAGGTAATTGGAACGACGCATTAAAGAGCCTTAAGACGTGACATACTAATCTAGCGTCACTTTTCACGCACACCTTGCGTAATATTACATAACAATGCTTAGGTAATCGGAACGACGCATTAAAGAGACTTGAGACAGGACATACTAATCTAGCGTTATTTTTCTTGCACATTTTGCGTAATATAACCTAACCATTCTTGGGTAATCGGAACGACGTGTTAAAGAGACTTTAGACGCGACATACTAATCTAGCGTCATGTTTCACGCACTCTTTGCGTATTACAACCTAACCATTCTTAGGTCATCGGAACAATGCGTTAAAGAGAGTTGAGACACGACATACTAATCCAGCGTCACTTTCTATGCACACTTTGCGTAATATAATCTAACCATGCTTAGGTAATCGGAACGACGCGTTAAAGAAACTTGTGACGCGACATACTAATATAACCTAACCATGTTTATGTAATTGGAAAAACGTGTTAAAGAGAAATGAGTCGCGACATACTAATCTAGCGTCACTTTTCACGCACACTTTGCGTAATATAACCTGGTTGCTTAGGTAATCGGAACGACGCGTTAAATAGACTTGATACGCGGCATACTAATCTATTGTCACATTTCACGCACACTTTGCGTAATATAACTTAAACATGCTTAGGTAAACAGAACGACGCGTTAAAGAGATTTGAGATGCGACATACTAATCTATTGTTACTTTTTACGCACACTTTGCGTACTATAACCTAACCATGCTTAGGTAATAAGTATGGTAATCGAAGCGACGCGTTAAAGAGACTTGAGAGGTGACATACTAATCTAGCGTCACTTTTTACGCAAACTTTGCATAAAATAACTTAACCATGCTTATAAACGGCGCATTAAAGAGCCTTTATACGCGGCATATAATCTAGCGTCACTTTTTATCCACACCTTGCGTAATATAACCTAACCATACTTAGGTAATTGGAACGACACATTAAAGAGACAGATTAGTGTTACTTTTGTCGCACACTCGCAATATAGCCTAACCATTCTTGGGTAATCGGAACGACGCGTTGAAGAGACTTGAGACGCGACATACTAATCCTGCGTCACTTTTCACGCACTCTTTGCGTAATATAACCTAATCACGCTTAGGTAATCGGAACGACACGTTCAAGTATATAGCATCACTTTTCACGCACATTTTGCGTAATATAACCTTACAACACCTAGGTAATCGGAACGACGCGTTAAAGAGACTTATGACGCGATATAGTAATCTAGAGTCACTTTTCACGCACACTTTGCGTTATATAACCTAACCATGCATTGGTAATCGGAACAGAGCGTTAAAGAGACTTGTGACGCGACATAATAATCTAGCGTCACTTTTAACGCACACTTTGCGTAATATAACCCGCGTTAAAGAGACTTGTGACACGACATACTTATATAGCGTCACTTTTCAGGCACACTTTCCGTAATATAACCTAACCACAAATAGGTAATCGGAACGACGCGTTCAAGAAATTTGTGACGCGACATACCACTAATCTAACATCACTTTTCATGCTCACTTTGCGTAATATAACCTAAGCACACTTATGTAATCAGAACGACGCGTTAAAGAGACTTGTGACGCAACATACTACTAATCTAGCGTAACTTTAACGCACACTTTGTGTTATATAACCTAACCATGCCTAGGTAATCGGAAAGACTCGTTAAATAGACTTGTGACTCGACATAGTAATCTAGAGTCACTTTTCACGCACACTGCATAATATAGCCTAACTATGCATAGGGAATCAGAACAGCGTGTTGAAGAGACTTGTGACGCGACATACTAATCTACTGTCACTTTTAAGGCACACTTAGCGTAATATAACCGAACCATGCCTAGCTAATCGGAATGACGCAATAAAGAGACTTGTGACGCGACATACTAATCTAGCGTCACTTTTCACGCACACTTTGCGTAATATAACCAAACCATGCTTAGGTAATCGAAACGACGCTTTAAAGAGACTTGAGACGAAACATATTAATCTAGCGCCACTTTTACGCACACTTTGCGTAATATAACCTAACCATAAGGGTAATCGGAATGACGCATTAAAGACACTTGACATTGGACATACTAATCGAGCGTCACTTTTCACTCACATTAAGCGTAATATAACATAACCATGCTTAGGTAATTGGAACGGCGCATTAAAGAGACTTTAGACACGACATACTAATCTATTGATCCTTTTCACGCACACTTTGCGTACAATAACCTAACCATGCTTAAGTAATCGGAACGACGCATTAAAGAGCCTTAAGACGCGACATACTAGTATATTTTTACTTTTCACGCACACTTTGCGTAATATAACCTAACCATGCTTATGTAATCGGAACGACGCGTTAAAGAGACTTGAGATGCGACATACTAATCAATTGATCCTTTTCACGCATACTTTGCGTACTATAATATAACCATGCTTAGGTAATACGCGTTAGAGAGACTTTTGACGCGACATAAGCATGGTAATCGAAATGACGCGTTACAGAGACTTGAGACGCGATATACTAATCTAACGTCACTTTTCACGCAAACTTTGTGTAATATAACCTAACCATACTTAGGTAATCGAAACGACGCAATAAAGAGCCTTGAGACGCGACATACTAATCTAGTGTCACTTTTCACGCACACCTTGCGTAATATAACCTAATCATACTTAGGTAATAGGAACGACGCGTGAAATAGACGTGAGACGCGACATATTAATTCTGTTGTCATTTTTCACGCAACGTTTGCATAATATAACCTAACCAAGCTTAGGTAATTGGAACGACGCGTTAAAGATACTTTAGACGCAACATACTAATCTATTGTCACTTTTCATACACACTTTGTGTATTATAACCTAACCATGCTTAGGTAATCGGAACGACGTGTTAAAGAGAATTGAGACGCAAAATACTAATCGAGCGTCACTTTTCACGAACGCTTTGCGTAATATAGCCTAACCATGGTTAGGTAATCTGAGCAACGCGATAAAGGGAATTGAGACGCGACATACATTATGTCACTTTTAACGCACACTTTGCGTAATATAACATAACCATGCTTAAGTAATCGAAATGAAGCGTTAAAGAGACTTGAGACGTGACATACTACTAATCTATTGTTACTTTTCACGCACACTTTGTGTACTATAACCTAACCATGCTTAGGTAGTCGGAACGACGCGTTAGAGAGGCTTGTGATGCGACATATGCATGGTAATTGAAATGACTAGTTAAAGAGACTTGAGACGCGACATACTAATCTACTGTCACTTTTCACGCCAACTTTGCATAATATAACCTAACCATGCTTAGGTAATCGGAACGACGCATTAAAGAGCCATGAGACGCAACATACTAATCTAGCGTCACATTTCACGCACACCTTGGGTAATATAACCTAACCATGGTTAGGTAATCGGAACGACGCGTTTAAGAGACTTGAGATGGGACATACTAATCTAGCATTACTTTTCTCGCACACTTTACGTAAACCTAACAATTCTTGGGTAATTGGAACGACGCGTTAAAGAGACTTGAGACTTAACATACTAATCTAGTGTCATTTTTTACGCACTCTTTGCGTAATATAAGTAACCATGCTTAGGTAATTGGAACAGCGCGTTTAATGAGTTTTGAGACGCGATATACTAATCTAGCGTTACTTTTCTCGGACACTTTGCGTAATATAACCTTAGCATGCTTAGGAAATTGGAACGACGCGTTAGATAGACTTATGACGCGACATACTAATCTATTGTCATTTTTCACACATACTTTGCGTAATAATATAACCTAACCATACTGAAGTAATTGGAACAATGCGTTAAATAGACTT
Source organism: Mercurialis annua (assembly GCF_937616625.2). Lineage (NCBI taxonomy): Eukaryota > Viridiplantae > Streptophyta > Magnoliopsida > Malpighiales > Euphorbiaceae > Mercurialis > Mercurialis annua. The sequence goes on along the minus strand of NC_065577.1, from coordinate 21,596,192 downwards.
GAGACGCGACATACAATCTATTGTCATTTTTCACGCACACTTTGCATAATATAACCTAACCAGGCTAGCGTTAACGTGTCGTTCCGATTACCTAAGCATGATTAGGTTATATTATGCAAAGTGTGCGTGTAAAGTGAAGATAGATTTGTATGTCGCGTCTCAAGTCTCTTTAACGCGTCGTTCTGATTACCTAAGCATGGTTAGTTTATATTACGCAAGGTGTGCGTGAAAGTGACGCTAGATTTGTATGTTGCGTCTCAAGGCTCTTTAATGCGTCGTTCTGAGTACCTAAGCATGGTTAGGTTATATTACGCAACGTGTGCTTGAAAAGTGACGCTAGATTAGTAAGTTGTGCCTCAAGTATCTTTAATGCGTCGTTTTGTCACGTCACAAGTCTCTCTAACGCGTCGTTCCGATTACCTAAACATGGTTAGGTTATATTACACAAAGTGTGCGTGAAAAGTAATAATAAATTCGTAAGCCGTGTCTCAAGTATATTTAACGCGCCGTTAGGTTATATTACGAAAAGTGAGCGTGATAAGTGACGCTAGCTTAGTATGTCGCGTCTCATTTCTCTTTAACGCGTTGTTCCTATTAACTAATTATGGTTAGGTTATATTACAAAAAGTTTGCATGAAAAGTGACACTAGATTAGTATGTCGTGTCTCAAGTCTCTTTAACGCGTCAATTCGATTACCATGATTATCTCGCATCGCAAGTCTCTTTAATTTGTCGTTCCGATTACCTAATCATGGTTAGTTTACTTTTTCGCAAAGTGTGTGTGAAAAGTGACGCTAGATTAGTTAGTCGCGTCTCCAGTCTCTCTAACGCGTCGGTCCTATTTCCTAAGAATGGTCTGGTTATATTACGCAAAGTGTACGTGAAAAGTGACGCTAGCTTAGTACGTCGCGTCTCAAGTCTCTCTAATGCGTCGTTCCGATTTCTAAGCATGGTAAGGTTATATATTACGCATAGTGTGAGAAATAAGTTACAGTAGATTAGTATTACGCATCTCAAGTCTCTGTAACGCGTCGTTTCGATTACCATGCCTATGTCGCGTCACAAGTCTCTCTAAGCCGTCGTTACGATTACCTAAGCATGGTTAGGTTATATTACGCAACGTGTGCGTGAAAAATGAGAATAGATTAGTATGTTGCGTCTCAAATTTATTTAACGCGTCGTTCCGACTACCTAAGCATGCTTAGGTTATATTACGCAAAGTGTGCGTGAAAAATGACAATCGAATAGTATGTGGCGTATCAAGTCTATTCAACACGTCGTTCCGATTACCTAAACATGGTTAGGTTATATTACGCAAAGTGTGCGTTAAACGTGACGCTAGATTAGTATGTCGCGTTTCAAGTGTCTTTAACGCGCCGTTTCGATTACCATGCTTAAGTTACGTCACAAGTCTCTCTAATGAGTCGTTTCGAATACCTAAGCATGGTTAGGTTATATTACGCAAAGTGTGCGTGAAAAGTGACGCTAAATTAGAATGTCGCGTCTCAAGTCTCATTAGCGCGTCGTTCGGATTACCTAATCATGGTTAGCTTATATTACGCAAGGTGTGCGTGAAAGTGACGCTAAATTAGCATGTCGCATCTCAAGGCTCGTTAACGTGTCGTTCCGATTACCTAAGCATAATTAGGTTATATTACGCAAAGTGTGCGTGAAAAGTGAAGCTAGATTAGTATGTCGCGTCTCAAATCTCTTTAACGCGTCGTTCTGATTACCTAAGCATGGTTAGGTTATATTACGCAAGGTGTGCGTGAAAGTGACGCTAGATTAGTTTGTCGCGTCGCAAGACTCTTTAACGCGTCGTTCTGAGTACCTAAGCATGGTTAGGTTATATTACGCAACGTGTGCTTGAAAAGTGACGCTAGATTAGTAAGTCGTGTCTCAAGTATCTTTAATGAATCGTTTCGATTACCATGCTTATGTCGCGTCACAAGTCACTCTAACACGTCGTTCCGATTACCTAAGCATGGTTAGGTTATATTACTCAACGTGTGCTTGAAAAGTGACGCTAGATTAATAAGTCGTGTCTCAAGTATCTTTAATGCGTCGTTTCGATTACCATACTTATGTCGCGTCACAAGACTCTCTAACGCGTCGTTCCGATTACCTAAGCATTGTTAGATTATATTACACAAAGTGTGCGTGAAAAGTAACAATAAATTAGTAAGTCATGTCTCAAGTATATTTAATGCGTCGTTGCAATTACTTTAACCATGGTTCGGTTATATTACGCAAAGTGAGCGTGAAAAGTGACGCTAGCTTAGTATGTCGCGTCTCAGTGCTCATTAACGCGTTGTTCTTATTAACTAATTATGGTTAGGTTATATATTACGAAAAGTGTGCATGAAAATTGACACTAGACTAGTATGTCGTGTCTCAAGTCTCTTTAACAGGTCGTTTCGATTACCATGCTTATCTCGCGTCACAAGTCACTTTAACGTGTCGTTCAGATTCCCTAAGTATGGTTAAGTTATATTACGCAAAGTTTCATGAAAACTGACGGAAGATTAGTATGTCGCGTCTCAAGTCTCTCTAACACGTCGCTCCTATTTCCTAAGAATGGTTTGGTTATATTACGCAAAGTGTGCATGAAAAGTGACGCTAGCTTAGTACGTCGCGTCTCAAGTGTCTCTCCAATGCGTTGTTCCGATTTTTGAGCATGGTAAGGTTAAATTACGCAAAGTGTGTGAAATAAGTTACGCTAGATTAGTATTACGCATCTTAAGTCTCTGTAACGCGTCGTTTCGATTACCATGCCTATGTCGCGTCACAAGTCTCACTAACGAGTCGTTACGATTACCTAAGCATGGTTAGTTATATTACGCAACGTTTGCGTGAAATATGACAATAGATTAATATGTTACGTCTCAAATCTATTTAACGCGTCGTTCCGACTACCTAAGAATGCTTAGGTTATATTACGCAAAGTGTGCGTGAAAATGACAATAGATTAGTATGTGGCGTATCAAGTCTATTCAATGCGTCGTTCCGATTACCTAAGCATGGTTAGATTATATTACGCAAACTGTGCGTTAAACGTGACGCTAGATTAGTTTGTCGCGTTTCAAGTGTCTTTAACGCGTCGTTTCGATTACCATGCTTAAGTCGTGTCACAAGTCTCTCTAACGCGTCGTTTCAAATACATAAGCATGGTTAGGTTATATTACGCAAAGTGTGCATGAAAAGTAACAATAGATTATTAGTATGTCGCATCTAAAGTCTCATTAACGAGTCGTCCTGATTACCTAATCGTGGTTAGGTTATATTACGGAAAGAGTACGTGAAAAATGACGCTAGACTAGTATGTCGCATCTCAAGTCTCTTTAACGCGCCGTCCCGATTACCTAAGAATGGCTAGGTTATTACGCAAAGTGTGCGTGAAAAGTGACGCTAGATTAGCATGTCGCGTCTCAAGGCTTGTTAACGCGTCGTTCCGAGTACCTAAGCATGATTAGGTTATATTACGCAAAGTGTGCGTGAAAAGTGAAGCTAGATTAGTAAGTCGCGTCTCAAGTCTCTTTAACGCGTCGTTCTGATTACCTAAGCATGGTTAGGTTATATTACGCAAGGTGTGCGTGAAAGTGACGCTAGATTAGTATGTCGCGTCTCAAGGCTCTTTTTATCGCGTCGTTCTGAGTACCTTAGCATGGTTAGGTTATATTATGCAACGTGTGCTTAAAAAGTGACGCTAGATTAGTAAGTCGTGCCTCAAGTATCATTAATGCGTCGTTTCGATTACCATGCTTATGTCGCGTCACAAGTCTCTCTAACGCGTCGTTCCGATTACCTAAGCATGGTTAGGTTATATTACACAAAGTGTGCGTGAAAAGTAACACTAAATTTGTAAGTCGTGTCTCAAGTATATTTAACGTGTCGTTGCAACGCGTCTCAGTTCTCTTTAACGTGTTGTTCCTCTTAAATAATTATGGTTATGTTATATTACGAAAAGTGTGCATGAAAAGTGATACTAGATTAGTATATCGCGTCTCAAGTTTCTTTAACGCGTCCTATCGATTACCATTTTATCTCGCGTCACAAGTCACTTTAACGCGTCGTTCCGATTACCTAAGTATGGTTAGGTTATATTATGTAAAGTTTCATGAAAACTGACGCAAGATTAGTATGTCGCGTCTCAAGTCTCTCTAACACGTCGCTCCTATTTCCTAAGAATGGTTTGGTTATATTACGCAACGTGTGCTTGAAAAGTGATGCTAGCTTAGTACGTTGCGTCTCAAGTCTCTCTAATGCGTCGTTCCGATTTCTAAGCATGGGGTTATATTACCCAAAGTGTGCAAAATAAGTTACGCCAGATTAGTATTACGCATCTCAAGTCTCTGCAACGCGTCGTTTCACCATGCCTATGTCGCGTCACAAGTCTCTCTAACGCGTCGTTCCGATTATCTAAGCATGGTTCGATTATATTACGCAACGTGTGCGTGAAAAATGACAATAGATTAGTATGTTGCGTCTCAAATCTATTTAACTCGTCTTTCCAACTATCTAAGCATGGTTAGGTTATATTAGGCAAAGTGTGCTTAAGAAATGACAATAGATATTAGTATGAGTCTAAAGTCACTTTAACGAGTCGTTACGATTACCTAAGCATGGTCAGGTTATATTACGCACAGAATGCTTGAAAAGTGACGCTAGATTAGTATGTCGCATCTCAAGTCTCTTGAACACGTTTTTTTGATTACCGAATGGTTAGGTTATATTACGCAGAGTGTGCGTTTTTCAGTGACGCTAGATTAGTATGTCTCGTCTGAAGTCTCTTTAACGCGTCGTCTGGATTACCTAAGCATAGTTAGGTTATATTACGCTACGTGTGCGTGGAAAGTGACGCTAGATTAGCATGTCGCGTCTCAAGTCTCTTTAACACGTCGTTCCTATTACCAAAGTATGGTTAGGTTATATTACACAAGGTGTGCATGAAAAGTGACGCTAGATTAGTATGTCGTGTCTCAAGGCTCTTTAACGCATCGTTCCGATTACCTAAGCATGGTTATATTATATTACGCAAAGTGTGCTTGAAAAGTGACGCTAGATTAGTGTGTCGCGTCTCAAGTCTCTTTAACGCGTCGTTCTGAATACCTAAGCATAGTTAGGTTATAATACGCGAGGTGTGCGTGAAAAGTGACGCTAGATTAGTATGCCGTGTCTCAAGTCTCTTTAAGGCGTCGTTTCGATTACCATGCTTATATGGCATCACAAGTCTCTCTAACGCGTCGTTCCGATTTCCTAAGCATGGTTAGGTTATATTACACAAAGTGTGCGTGAAAAGAAACAATAAATTAGTATGTCGATTCTCAAATATATTTAACGCGTCGTTCCGATTACTTAAGCATGGTTATATTATATTACGCAAAGTGTGCTTGAAATGTGACGCTAGATTAGTATGTCGCGTCACAAGTCTCATTAACGCGTCGTTTCGATTACCATGCTTTATCTCGGGTCACAAGTCTCATTAACGCGTCGTTCTGATTACCTAAGTATGGTTATGTTATATTACACAAAGTGTGCGCGAAAAGTGACGCTAGATTAGTACGTCGCGTCTCAAGTTACTCTAACGCGTCGTTCTGATTTCTAAGCATGGTTAGCAAAGTGTACAAAAAAAGTGACGCTAGATTAGTATTACGTGTCTCAAATCTCTGGAGCGCGTCGTTTTTGATTACCATGCCTATGTCGCGTCACAAGTCTCTCTAGCGCGTCGTTCCGATTACCTATGCATGGTGAGGTTATATTACGCAATGAGTGCGTGAAAAATGACAATTGAAAAGTAGGTCGCGTCTCAAGTCTATTTAACGCGTAGTTCCGATTACCTAAGCATGGTTTGGTTATATTACGCAAAGTGTGCGTGAAAAGTGATGCTAGATTAGTACGTCGCATCTCAAGTCTCTCTAATGCGTCGTTCCGATTTCTAAGCATGGTTAGGCTATATTACGCAAAGTGTGCAAAACAAGTGACGCTAGATTAGTATTACGCGTCTCAAATCTTTGTAACGTGTCGTTTTGGATTACCATGCGTCACAAGTCTCTCTAACGCGTTGTTTCAATTACCTACGCATGGTTAGGTTATATTACGCAACATGTGCATGAAAAGTGACGTTAGATTAGTATGTCGCGTCGCAAGTCTCTCTAATGCGTCGTTCCGATTGCCTAAGCATGGTTAGGTTATATTACGCAGAGAGTGCGTAAAAAGTGATGCTAGATTAGTATGTCACGTCTCAAGTCTCTTTAATGCGTTGTTCTTACTATCTAAGCATGGTTAGGTTATCTTATGCAAAGTGTGCGTGAAAAGTTACAATAGATTAGTAAGTTGCGTCTCAAGTCTCTTTAATGCGTCGTATCAATTACCAAGCTTCACTCGCGTCACAAGTCTATCTAACGTGTCGTTCCGATTACCTAAGTATGGTTAGGTTATATTATGCAAAGTGTGCGGTAAAAGTGAAAATAGATTAGTATGTCGCGTATCAAGTCTCTTTAACACATTGTTTCGATTACCAAAGCATGGTAAGGTTATATTACTCAAAGAGTGAGTGAATAGTGACGGTAGATTAGTATGTCGTGTCTCAAGTCTCTTTTACGCGTCGTTCCGATTACTTAAGCATCGTAAGGTTATATTATGCAAAGTGTGCGTAAAAACTGACGCTAAAATAATATTGCGCGTCTTAAGTCTTTTTAACGTGTCATTCCGATTACCTAAGCATGGTTAGGTTATATTACGCAAAGTGTGCATAAAAAGGGACGCTACATTAGTATGTTTTCCGTCTCAAGTATCTTTAACGCGTTGTTCCGAATACCTAAGCATGGTTAGGTTGCATTACGGAAAGTGTGCTCGAAAAGTGACATTTCATTAGTATGGCGCGTCTCAAGTCTCTTTAATGTGTCGTTCAGATTACCAAAGATTGGTTATGTTATATTATGCAAATTGTGCGTGAAAAGTGACGCTAGACTAGTATGTCACGTCTTAAGTCTCTTAACGCGTTGTTCCGATTACCTAAGCATTGTTAGGTTATTTTATGCAAAGTGTGTGTGAAAAGTTACGATGGATTAGTATGTCGCCTCTCAAGTCTCTTTAATGCGTCGTTCGATTATCTAAGCATGGTTAGGTTATTTTACGCAAAGTGTGCGTGAAAAGTGACGCTCGATTAGTATATCATGTCTCAAATCTCTTCCGGTTACCTAAGCATGGTTAAAAGTGACGCTAGATTAGTATGTCGCGTCTGAAGTCTCTTTAACGCGTCGTTCCGATTACCTAAGCATGGTTCGTTTATACTACGCAAAGTGTGCGTGAAAAGTGACGCTAGATTAGTATGTCACGTCTCAAGTCTCCTTAACTCGTTGTTCCGATTACCTATGCATGGTTACGCTAGATTAGTATGGCGCGTCTCTTTAAAGCGTCGTTCGATTACTATGCTTATGTCGTGTCACAAGTCTCTTTAACGCGTGTTCCGATAACCTAAGCATGGTTAGGTTATATTACGCAAATTGTGCGTGAAAAGTGATGTTAGATTAGGATGTCGCCTCACAAGTCTCTCTAACGCGTAGTTCCGATTACCTAAGCATCATTAAGCTATATTACGCAAAGTGTGCGTGAAAAGTGACGCTAAATTAGTATGTCGCGTCTCAAGTCTCTTTAATGTGTCATTCCAATTACCTAAGCATGGTTAGGTTGTATTACGCAAAGTCTGTGTAAAAAGTGACGCTAGATTTATTACCATGCTTATGTCGCGTCACAAATCTCTCTAACGCATCGTTCTGATTACCTAAGCATGGCTGAGTTATATTATGCAATGTGTGCTTGAAAAGTGACACTAGATTAATATGTCGCATCACAAGTCTCTCTAACGCGTCACCTAACCATCATTAAGCTATATTACGCAAAGTGTGCGTGAAAAGTGAAGCTAAATTAGTATGTCGCGTCTCAAGTCTATGTAACGCGTCGTTTTGATTACCATGCTTATGTCGCGTCTCAAATCTCTCTAACGCGTCGTTCCGATTACTTAAGTATGGTTCGGTTATATTACGCAAAGTTTGCGTGAAAAGTGACGCTTGATTAGTATGTCGCGTCTCAAGTCTCTTTAATGCGTCATTCCGATTACCTAAGCATGGTTAGGTTATATTACGCAAAGTCTGCATAAAACGGGATGCTAGATTAGTATGGCAGGCCTCAAGTCTCTTTAACGCGTCGTTTGGATTACCATGCTTATGGCGCGTCTCAAGTCTCTTAAACGCGTTGTTTCGATTACCATGCTTATGTCGTGTCACAAGTCTCTCTAACGCGTCGTTCCGGTTACCAAATCATGGTTATGTTATATTATGCCAAGTGCGCGCTAAAAGTGTCGCAAGATTAGTATGTCGCGTCACAAGTCTTTAACGCGTTGTTACGATTGCCTAAGCTTGCTTAAGTTATATTTCGCAGTGTGCGTAAAAAGTGAGGCTAGATTAGTGTGGCGCGTCTCAAGTCTTTTTAACGCTTCGTTTTGATTCCATGCTTATGTCACGTTACAAGTATCTCTAACACAATGTTCCGATTTCCAAAGCATGGTTAGGTTATATTACACATAGGGTGCGTGAAAAGTGACAATAGATTAGTATGTCGCGTCGTAAGTCTCTTTAACATGTAGTTCCGATTACCTAATCATGGTGAGTTTATTTTTTCGCAAAGTGTGCGTGAAAAGTGACGCTAGATTAGTATGTCGCGTCTCAAATCTCTTTAACGCGTCGTTCCGATTACCAAAGCATGGTTAGGTTATATTACGCAATGTGTGCGTGAAAACTGTTGCTAGGTTAGTATGTCGTGTCTCAAGACTCTTTTTAGCGTCGTTCCGATTACCTAGTCATGGTTAGGTTGTATTACGCAAAGTGTGTGTGAATAGTGACGGCTAGATTAGTATGCCGCGTCTCAAGTCTCTTTAACGTGTCGTTCCGATTACCTAAGCGTGGTTAGGTTATATTACGCAAAGCGTGCGTAAAACGTGACGCTAGATTAGTATAGCGCGTTTCAAGTCTCTTTAATTCGTTGTTTCGATTACAGTGCTTATGTCGCATCACAAGTGTCTCTAACGCGTCGTTCTGATTATCAAATCATGGCATATTACGCAAAGTGTCCGTGAAAACTGACGGTCTATCAGTATTTCGCGTCTCAAGTCTCTTTAACGCGTCGTTCCGATTACCTAAGCATGGTTTGGTTATATTACGCAAAGTGTGCGTGAAAAATGACAATCAATTAGTATTTCGTGTCTCAAGTCTATTTAACGTGTCGTTCCGAATACCTATGCGGTTATGTTACTGCGCGTTAAAAGAGTCGCTAGATTAGTATGTCACGTCACAAGTCTCTGTAAAGCGTTGTTACGATTACTTAAGCATGTTTAGGTTATATTACGCTAAGTGTGCGTAAAAAATGACGCTAGATTAGTATGACACGTCTCAAGTCTCTTTAACGCTTCGTTTCGATTACCATGCTTATGTCACGTTACAAGTCTCTCAAACATATCGTTCAAATTACCTAAGCATTTTTAGGTTGTATTACAGAAATTGTGCGTGAAAAGTGACAATTGATTAGTCTGTCGCGTCTCAAGTCACATTAACGCGTCGTTCCGATTACCTAAGCATGGTTAGGTTATTATACGCAAATTGTATGTGAAAAGTGACGCTAGATTAGTATGTCGCTTCTCAAGTCTCTATAACGCGTCGTTTTGATTACCTATTCATGGTTAGGTTAATATTACGCAATGTTTGCGTGAAACCTGTCGCTAGGTTAGTATGTCGCGTCTCAAGTCTTTTTAACGCGCCGTTCCGATTACCTAAGCATGGTTAGGTCACATTACGCAAAGTGTGAGTGAAAAATTACGCTAGATTAGTATGTCGTGTCTCAAGTCTCTTAAATGCGTTGTTCCGATTACCTAAGCATGGTTAGGTTATATTACGCAAAGAGTGCGTAAAAAGTGACATTAGATTAGTATGGCGGGTTTCCAGACTCTTTGTCGCGTCACAAGTCTCTAACGCGTCGTTATGATTATCTAAGCATGGTTAGGTTAGGTTACGCAGAGTATATGCGTGAAAATTGAAGCAAGATTACTATGTCGTGTCTCAAGTCTGTTTAACGCGTCATTCCGATTATCTAAGAATGTGTGCATGACAGGTGACGCTAGATTAGTATGTCACGTCTCAAGTCTCGTTAACGCGTGTTCCGAATACCTAAGCACGGTTATATTACGCAAAGTGTGCGTGAAAAGTGACGCTAGATTAGTATGTCGCGTATCAAGTCTATTCAACGCGTCGTTCCGATTATCTAAGTATGGTTAGGTTATATTACGCAAAGTGTGCGTTAAACGTGACGCTAGATTAGTATGTTGCGTTTTCAAGTGTCTTGAACACGTCGTTTCGATTACCATGCTTAAATCGCGTTACAAGTCTCTCTACTGCGTCGTTTCGAATATCTAAGCATGGTCAGGTTATATTAAGCAAAGTGTGCGTGAAAAGTAACAATAGATTAGTATGTCGCATCTAAACTCTCTTTAACCAGTCGTCCCGATTACCTAATTATGGTGAGGTTATATTACGCAAAGAGTGCGTGAAAAATGACGCTAGACTAGTATGTTTCATCTCCAGTCTCTTTAGCACGTCGTTTTGATTACCTAAAAATGGTTAGGTTATATTACGCAAAGTGTGCGTGAAAAGTGACGCTAAATTAGCATATCACGTCTCAAGTCTCTTTAACGCGTCGTTCGGATTACCTAAGCTTGGTTAGCTTATAATACGCAAGGTGTGCGTGAAAGTGACGCTAGATTAGCATGTCGCGTCTCAAGGCTCGTTAACGCGTCGTTCCGATTACCAAAGCATGATTAGGTTATATTACGCAAAGTGTGCGTGAAAAGTGAAGCTAGATTATTAGTATGTCGCGTCTCAAGTCTCTTTAACGCGTCGTTCTGATTACCTAAGCATGGTTAGGTTATATTACGCAAGGTGTGCGTGAAAGTGACGCTAGATTAGTATGTCGCGTCTCAAGGCTCTTTAACGCGTCGTTTTGAGTACATAAGCATGGTTAGATTGTATTACGCAACGTGTGCTTGAAAAGTGACGCTAGATTAGTAAGTCGTGTCTTAAGTATATTTTATTCGTCGTTTCGATTACCATGCTTATGTCGCGTCACAAGTCTCTCTAACGCGTCGTTCCGATTACATAACCATGGTTAGGTTATATATTACACAAAGTGTGCGTGAAAAGTAACAATAAATTAGTAAGTCGTGTCTCAAGTATATTTAACGTGTCGTTGCAATTTCCTAACCATGGTTAGGTTATATTACGGAAAGTGAGCGTGAAAAGTGACGCTATCTTAGTATGTCGCGTCTCAGTTCTCTTTAATGCGTTCCTATTAACTAATTATGGTTAGATTATATTGCGAAAAGTGTGCATGAATAGTGACACTAGATTAGTATAACGCGTTTCAAGTCTCTTTAACGCGTCGTTCGATTACCATGCTTATCTCGCGTCAAGTCACTTTAACGCGTCGTTCAGATTACCTAAGTATGTTTAGGTTATACTACACAAAGTTGCATGAAAATTGACGCAAGATTAGTATGTCGCGTATCAAGTCTCTCTAACATGTCGCTCCTATTTCCTAAGAATGGTTTGGTTATATTACACAAAGTGTGCGTGAAAAGTGACGCTATCTTAGTACGTCGCGTCTCAAGTCTCTCAAATGCGTCGTTCCGATTTCTAAGCAACCATATTACCCAAAGTTTGCGAAATAAGTTACGCTAGATTAGTATTACGGATCTCAAGTCTCTGTAACGCGTCGTTTCGATTACCATGCCTATGTCGCGTCACAAGTCTCTCTAACGCGTGGTTCCGATTACCTAAGCATGGTTCGGTTATATTACGCAACGTGTGCGTGAAAAATGATAATATATTAGTATGTTGCGTCTCAAATCTATTTAACGCGTCGTTCCGACTACCTAAGCATTGTTAGGTTATATTACGCAAAGTTAGCATGAAAAGTGACAACATATATTAGTATGTCAAGTCTAAAGTCTCTTTAACGAGTCGTTACGATTACCTAAGCATGGTCAGGTTATATTACGCATAGAGTGCGACAAAAGTGACGCTAGATTAGTATGTCGCATCTCAAGTCTCTTGAACACGTCGTTTCGATTACGTAAGAATGGTTTGGTTATATTACGCAAAGTGTGCGTTTTTTAGTGACGCTAGATTAGTATGTCTCGTGTTAAGTCTCTTTAACGCATCGTTTGGATTACCTATGCATAGTTATGTTATATTACGCAAGGTGTGCCTGAAAAGTGACGCTAGACTAGTATGTCACGTCATAAGTCAAGAACGCGTCGTTCTGATTACCTATGCATGGTTAGGTTATTTTACACAAAGTGTGTGTGAAAAGTAACGCCGGATTAGTATGTCGCGTCGCAAGTCTCTTTAACGTGTCGTTCGATTATCTAAGCATGGTTAGGTTATATTACGCAAAGTGTTCGTGAAAGGAGACGCTCGATTAGTATGTCACGTCTCAAATCTCTTTAACGCGTGTTCTGGTTACCTAAGCATGGTTAAAAATGACGCTAGATTAGTATGTCGCGTCTGAAGTCTCTTTAACGCGTCGTTCTGAATACCTAAGCATGGTTAGTTTATACTACGCAAAGTGTGCGTGAAAAGTGACAATAGATTAGTATGTCACGTCTCAAGTCTCCTTAACTTGTTTCCGATTACCTATGCATGGTTACGCTAGATTAGTATGGCGCGTCTTAAGTCTCTTTAACGCGTCGTTCGATTACTATCCTTATGTCGTGTCACAAGTCTCTTTAACGCGTGTTCCGATTAGCTAAGCATGGTTAGGTTATATTACGCAAAGTGTGCGTGAAATGTGACGCTAGATTAGTATGTCGCGTCACAGGTCTCTCTAACGCGTCGTTTCGATTACCTAAGCATCATTAGGCTATATTGCGCAAAGTGTGCGTGAAAAGTGACGCTAAATTAGTATGTCGCGTCTCAAGTCTCTTTAATGTGTCATTCTAATTACCCATGGTTAGGTTATATTACGCAAAGTCTGCATAAACAGGGATGCTAGATTCGTATGGCGTGCACTTTAGCGCGTCGTTTTTATTACCATGCTCATGTTGCGTCACAAGTCTCTCTAACGCGTCGTTCTGATTACCTAAGCATGGATGAGTTATATTACGCAAAGTGTGTGTGAAAAGTGACACTATATTAATATGTCGCGTCACAAGTCTCTTTAACGCGTTGTTTTGATTACCATTCTTATGTCGCGTCTCAAATCTCTCTAACGCGTTGTTCCGATTACCCATTGTTAGTATGTCGCGTCTCAAGTCTCTTTCATGCGTCATTCCGATTACCTAAGCATGGTTAGGTTATATTACGCAAAGTCTGCATAAAACGTGACGCTAGATTAGTATGGCGTGCCTCAAGTCTCTTTAACGCGTCGTTTGGATTACCATGCTTATGGCGCGTCACAAGTCTCTTTAACGCGCATTCCGATTACCTATGCATAGTTTGGATATATTACGCAAAGTGTGCGTGAAAAGTGACGCTTGATTAGTATGTCGCGTCTCAACTCTCTTTGATGCTTCGTTCCGATTACCTAAGAATGGTTAAGTTATATTACGCAAAGTGTGTGTAAAAAGTGACAATAGATTAGTATGTCGTATCTCAAAGTCTCTATAACGCGTCGTTCCGACTACCAAATCATGGTTATGTTATATTACGCCAAGTGCGTGTTAAAAGTATCGCAGAATTAGTATGTCTCGTCACAAGTCTCTTTAACATGTTGTTACGATTGCCTAAGATTGCTTAAGTTATATTACGTAGTGTAAGTAAAAAGTGAGGCCTGATTAGTGTGGCACGTCTCAAGTCTTTTTAACGCTTTGTTTCGATTCCATGCTTATGTCACGTTACAAGTCTCTCTAACACAATTTTCCGATTTCCAAAGCATGGTTAGGTTATATTACACATAGTGTGCGTGAAAAGTGACAATAGATTAGTATGTCGCGTCGCAAGTCTCTTTAACATGTCGTTCCGATTACCTAAACCTGGGGAGTTTATTTTTCGCAAAGTGTGCGTGAAAAGTGACGCTAGATTAGTATGTCGTGTCTCAAGTCTCTTTAAGGCGTCGTTCCGATTACCTAATCATGGTTAGGTTGTATTACGCAAAGTGTGCGTGAAAAGTGACGGCTAGATTAGTATGCCGCGTCTCAAGTCTCTTTAACTCGTCGTTCTGATTACCTAAGCATGGTTAGGTTATATTATGCAAAGAGTGCGTAAATGGCGTTTTTCAAGTCTGTTTGACGTGTAGTTTCGGTTACCATGCTTATGTCGCGTCACAAGTGTCTCTAACGCGTCGTTATGATTATCTAAGCATGGTTAGGTTAGATTACGCAGAGTGTGCGTGAAAATTGAAGCTAGATTAGTATGTCGTGTCTCAAGTCTCTTTAACGTGTTGTTCCGATTACCTAAGCATGGTTAGGTCATATTACGCAAAGTGTGCATGACAAGTGACGCTAGATTAGTATGTCACGTCTTAAGTCTCTTTAACGCGTGTTCCGAATACCTAAGCATGGTTAGGTTATACTCCCTCCGTCCCAATAGAGTTGTCCACTTTGCCTTTATCACACAGTTTAAGAAAAGTAATTATTATTTATGGAGTTTATAAAATTTTCCTTACTTTTCTTGTCATACCCCTATTTAATATAGGGTCCACTTATAATTTACTTTCAATTTACTCATTAGTGGCTTTTAAATAAGAGTAACATAGAAAATTAAGGGTAAAAGTTAGTTACTTTTTGAAAGTGGACAAGAGTTTTGGGACAAAAAATTTCTCAAAGTGGACAACTCTATTGGGACGGAGAGAGTATTACACAAAGTGTGCGTGAAAGGTGACGCTAGATTAGTATGTCGCATCTGAAGTCCCTTTAACGCGTCATTCCGATTACCCAAGCATTGTTAGGTTATATAACGCAAAGTCTGCGTGAAAAGTGACGCTAGATTAGTGTGTCGCGTCTCAAGTCTCTTTAACGCGTCGTTCCGATTATCTAAGCATGGTTAGGTAGTGTCCGTGTGCGTGAAAAGTGACAATAGATTAGTATGTCGCGTCTCAAGTCTCCTTAACTTGTTTCTGATTACCTATGCATGGTTACGCTAGATTAGTATGGCGCGTCTTAAGTCTCTTTAACGCGTAGTTCGATTACTATCCTTATGTCGTGTCACAAGTCTCTTTAACGCGTGTTCCGTTTAGCTAAGCATGGTTAGATTATATTACGCAAAGTGTGCGTGAAAAATTACGGTAGATTAGTATGTTACGTCTCAAGTCTCTTAACGCGTCGTTCCGATTACCTAAG
Organism: Mercurialis annua; assembly: GCF_937616625.2. NCBI lineage: Eukaryota > Viridiplantae > Streptophyta > Magnoliopsida > Malpighiales > Euphorbiaceae > Mercurialis > Mercurialis annua. Next base: position 21,580,810 of record NC_065577.1, on the reverse strand, counting down.
CACGGTAAGAGTGCGTAAAAAGTGACACCAGATTAGTATGGCGTGTTTTAAGTCTCTCTAACGCGTTGTTTTGCTTACCATGCTTATGTCGCGTCACAAGTGTCTCTAATTAGATTAACCAAAAGTGACGCTAGATTAGTATATCGCGTCTCAGGTCTCTTTAACGTTACGATTATCTAAGCATGGTTAGGTCAAATGTGCGTGAAAAGTGACGCTAGATTAGTATGTCACGTGAAAAGTCTCTCTAACACGTGGTTGTGATTTCCTAAGTATGGTTAGGTATGTGTCGTTTCGATTACCATGCTTATGTCGCGTCACAAGTCTCTCTAACGCGTCGTTCCGATTGCCTAAGCATGTTTAGGTTATATTAGGCTATGTGTGCGTGAAAAATTACAATAGATTAGTATGTCGCGTCATAAGTCTATTTAACGCGTCGTTCCAATTACTTAAGCATAATTAGGTTATATTACACAAAGTGTACGTGAAAAGTGACGCTAGATTAGTATGTCGCGTCTCAAGGCTCTCTAACACGTGGTTCTGATTACCTAAGCATGGTTAGGTTATACTATGCAAAGTGTGCGTGAAAAATGACGCTAGATTAGTATGTCGCGTCTCAATTCTCTTTATCGCGTTGTTCCGATTACCTAAGCATAGTTAGGTTATATTACACAAAGCGTGCGTGAAAAGTAACGCTAGATTAGTCTGTCGCATCTCAAGTCTCTTTAATGCGTCGTTTTGATTACCTTGCTTATGTCGCATTACAAGTCTCTCTAACGTGTCGATCCGATTACCTAAGTATGGTTACGTTATATTACACAAATTGTGCATGAAAAGTGAAAATAGATTAGTATGTCACTTCTCAAGTCTCTTTAACGCGTCGTTCCTATTTCCTAAACATGGTTAGGTTATATTATGCAAAGTGTGCGTGAATAATGGCAATATATTAGTATGTCGCGTCTCAAGTCTATTTAACGCGTCGTTCCTATTACCTAAGCATGGTATGGTTATATTACGCAAGGTGTGCGTGAAAAGTGACGCTAGATTAGTATGTCGCGTCTCAAGTCAATTTAAGGCGTCTTTCCGATTACCTAAGCATGGTTAGGTTATATTACACAAAGTGCGAGTACAAAGTGACGCTAAATTAGTATGGCGCGTCTCAAGTGACTTTAACGCGTCGTTCCGATTACCTAAGCATGGTTAGGTTATATTACGCAAAGTTTGCATAAAAAGTGACGCTAGATTAGTATGTCATGTCACAAGTCTCTCTAACGCTTCGTTCCAATTACCTAAGCATGGTTATATTAAATTACGCAAAGTGTGCATGAAAAATGACGCTAGTTTATTATGTCGCGCCTCAAGTCTCTTTAATGCGTCGTTTGGATTACCTAAGCATGGTTAGATTATATTATGAAAAGTGTGCGTGAAAAGTGACAGTAGATTAGTAGTATGTCACGTCGTAAGTCTCTTTAACGCGTTGTTTCAATTACCATGCTCATGTTGCTACATAAGTCTCTTTAACACGTCGTTACGGTTACCAAAGTACGGTTAGGTTGTATTACGCAATGTGTGCGTAAAAATTGATGCTGGATTAGTATGGCACGTCTCAAGTCTCTTTAACGCGTCGTTTCGATTACCATGCCTATGTCACGATACAAGTCTCTTTAACACGTCATTCCGATTACCAAAGAATGGTTAGGTTATATTACGCAAAGTGTGCTTGAAAAGTTACAATGGATTAGTATGTCGCGTATCAAGTCTTTATAACGCATCGTTCCGATTACCTAAGCATGGTTAGGTTCGATTACCAAAGCATGGTTAGGTAATATTACGCAATGTGTGCGTAAAAAGTGACGCTAGATTTGTATGGCGCGTCTCAAGTCTCTTTAACGCGTCGTTTCGATTACCATGCTTATGTCACGTTACATGTCTCTTTAACACGTCGTTTCAATTACCAAAGCATGGTTAGGTTATATTACACAAAGTGTGCGTGAAAACTGATATTAGTATGTCGCGTCTCAAGTCACTATAACGCTTCGTTTCGATTACCTAAGCATGGTTAGGATTTTTACACAGAGTGTGCGTGAAAAGTGACGCTAGATTAGTATGTCGCGCGTCTCAAGTATTTTTAACGCGTCGTTCTGATTACCTAAGTAGACTTTGCTTATAACCTAACCTTGTTCAGGTAATCGAAACGGCGAGTTAAAGAGACTTGAGATGCGACATACTAATCTAGCGTCAGTTTTCACGCAAACTTTGCGTAATATAACCAAACCATTCTTACGAAATCGGAACGCCGCGTTGAAGAGACTTGAGTAGCGACATACTAATCTAGCGTCATTTTTCACGCACACTTTGCGTAATATAACCATGCTTAGGTAATCGGAAAGACGCGTTAATGTGACTTGAGACGCGACATACAAATCTAGCGTCACTTTTCACGCACACTTTACGTAATATATTCTAACCATGCTTAGGTAATCGGAATACGCATTAAAGAGACTTGAGACGCGACGTACTAATATAGAGTCACTTTTCACGCACACCTTGCGTAAAATAACCTAACCATGCCTAGGTAACCGGAACGACGCATTAAAAAGACTTGAGACACGACAAACTAATCTATTATCACTTTTCATGTACATTTTGCGTAATATAATCTAACCATGCTTAGGTAATTAGAACGACGCGTTAGAGACACTTGTGACACGACATAAGCACAGTAATCAAAACGGCGCGTTAAAGAGACTCGAAACGCGCAATACTAATCTAGCATCACTTTTTGCGCACGTTTTGTGTAATATATCCGAACCATGCTTAGGTAATCGGAACGATGTGTTAAAAAAGAGACTTGCGACGCGACATACTAATCTAGCCGTCACTTTTCAGGCAAAGTTTCATAATTAAACCTAACCATGATTAGGTAATCGAAACGACGCGTTAAAGAGACTTGAGACTCGACATACTAACTTAGCAACAGTTTTCACGCACACATTGTGTAATATCACCTAACTATGCTTAGGTAATCAGAACGACACGTTAAAGAGACTTGCGACGCGACATTCTAATCTATTATCACTTTTCACGCATACTTTGTGTAATATAACCTAACCATGCTTTGGTAATTGGAACGATGTGTTAGAGAGATTTGTAACGTGACATAAGCATGGTAATCGAAACGATGCGCTAAAGAGACTTGAGACGCGTTATACTAATCTAGCGTCACGTTTTACTCACACTTTGCGTATTATAACTTAACAATGCTTAGGTAATCGTAAACAAGCGTTAAAGAGACTTGTGACGCGACATACTAATCTAGCAACTTTTTTAACGCGCACTTGGCGTAATAACATAACCATGCTTAGGTAATCGGAACAACGCGTTAAAGAGACTTGAGATGTGACATACTAATCAAGCGTCACTTTTCACGCACACTTTGCGTAATATAACCTAACCTTAGGTAATAGGAACACGCGTTAAAGGGACTTGACACGCGACATACTAATCTAGCTTAACTTTTCACGCACACTTTGAGCAATATAATCTAAACATGCTTAGGTAATCGAAACGACACGTTAGAGAGACTTGTGATACGACATACTAATCTAGCGTCACTTTTCACGCACACTTTGCGTAATATAACTTAACCATGCTTAGGTAATAAGAAGGACGCGTTAGAGAGACTTGGGACGCGACATAAGCATGGCAATCGAAACGACGAGTTCAAGACTTGAAACGCAACATAAGCATGGCAATTGAAACGACGAGTTAACAAGACTTGAGACGCAACATAAGCATGGCAATCAAAACGACGAGTTAAAAAGACTTGAGATGCGGACGTATTAATATGGCATCACTTTTTACGCAGACTTTTCGCCATATGACCTAACCATGCTTAGGTAATCGGAACGACGAGATAAAGAGATTTGAGAAGCGACATACTAATCTAGCGTCACTTTTCACGCACACTTTGCGCATATAACTAAACCTTGCTTAGGTAATCGGAACGACGCGTTAGAGACACTTGTGACGCAACATAAGAATGGCTATCGAAACGACGCGTTAAAGAGACTTGAGACGCGCCATACTAATCTAGCGTCACTTTTTACGCAGACTTCGCGTAATATAACCTAACCATGCTTAGGTAATTGGAACGACGAGTTAAACAGACTTGAGAAGCGACATACTAATCAAGCATCACCTTTCACGCACACTTTACGTAATATAACTAAACCACGCTTAGGTAATCGAAACGATGAGTTAAAGAGACTTGAGACGCGACATACTAATCTAGCGTTACTTTTCACACACACTACCTAACCATGCTTAGGTAATCGGAACAATAACCTAACAATGCTTAGGTAATCGGGACGACGCGTTAAAGAGACTTCAGAAGCGACATACTAATCTAGCGTCACTTTTCAAGCACACTTTGCGTACTACAACCTAACCATGCTTAGGTAATGAGAACACGCGTTAAATAGACTTGACACGTGACATACTAATCTAGCATCACTTTTCACGTTCACTTTGCGTAATACAACCTAAACATGCTTAAATAATCGGAACGACGCGTTAAAGAGACTTGAGATGCGACAAACTAATCTAGCTTCAACGCACACTCTGCGTAATCTAACCTATCCATGCTTAGATAATCAAAACGACGCGTTAGAGACACTTGTGACGCGACATAAGCATGGTAATCGAAGCGACGCGTGCAAGAGACTTGAAACGCGCCATACTAATCCAGTGTCACTTTTTACGCACTCTTTGCGTAATGTAAGCTAACCATGCTTAAGTAATCAGAACGACGCGTTAAAGAGACATGAGACGCGACATACTAATCTAGCGTAACGTTTCACGCACACTTTGCGTAGTGTGACCTAATTATGCTTTGGTAATCGGAACGACGCGTTAAAGAGACTTGAGACGCGACATACTAACCTAGTGACAGTTTTCACGCACACATTGCGTAATATTAACCTAACCATGTAAAGGTAATCGGAACGACGCGTTAAAAGAGAATTGAGACGCGACATACTAATCTAGCGTCACTTTTCACGCACAATTTGCGTAAAATAACCTAACCATGCTTAGGTAATCGGAACGACGCGTTAAAGTGACTTGAGACGCGACATACTAATCAATTGTCACTTTTCACATACAATTTGCGTAATACAACCTACAAATGCTTAGGTAATTGGAACGACGTGTTTGAGAGACTTGTAACGTGACATGAGCATGGTAATCAAACGATGCGTTAAAGAGACTTGAGACGTGCCATACTAATCTAGCGTCATTTTTTACGCACTCTTATTGTAATATAACCTAACCATGCTTATGTAATCGTAATAACTCGTTAAAGAGACTTGTGACGTGACATACTAATCTAGCGACACTTTTAATGCGCACTAAAATAACCATGCTTAGGTAATCGGAACGATGCGTTAAATAGACCCGAGACACGAAATACTAATTGATTGTCACTTTTCACGCCCACTTTGCATAATATAACCAAACAATGTTTAGGTAATCGGAACGACGCGTTAAAGAGACTTGAGACGCGAAATGCTAATTGATTGTCAGTTTTCACGCACACTTTGCGTAATATAACCAAACCATACTTAGGTAATCAGAACGACGCGTTAGAGACACTTAAGACGCGATGAAACACGCCATACTTCTAGCGTCACTTCTTACGCACGCTTTGCGTAATATAACTTAGCCATGCTTAGGTAATCGGAACGACGCGTTAAAGAGACTTGAGACGCGGCGTACTAATTTGGCCGTCATTTTTCACGCACACTTTGCGTAATACAACCTAACCATGATTAGGTAATCGAAAAGACGCTTTAAGGAGACTTAAGACACAACGTACTAACCTAGCAACAGTTTTCACGCACACATTGCGTAATATAACCTAACCATGCTTTAGGTAATCGGACAACGCGTTAAAGAGACTTGATATGCAACATATTAATCTAGCGTTACTTTTCTCGCACACTTTGCGTAATATAACCTAACCTTTCAGTGGTAATCGGAACGACGCGATAAAGAAAATTGAGACGGGACATACTAATCTATCGTCATTTTTCACGCACTCTTTGCGTAAAATAACCTAAGCATAAGCGTAATCGAAACGACGCGTCAAATTGAATTGAGACGCGACATACAAATTTATTGTCATTTTTCACGCACACTTTGCGTAATATAACCCAACCATGCTTAGGTAATCGGAACAGAGAGAGTTGTGACGCGACATAAGCATGGTAATCGAAACAATGCGTTAAAGAGACTTCAGACGCGACATACTAATCTAGCGTCACTTTTCACGCACACTTTGCAAAAGATAAACTCACCATGCTTAGGTAATCGGAACGACATGTTCAAGAGACTTGCGACGCGACATACTAATCTATTATCACTTTTCACGCAAACTATGTGTAATATAACCTAACCATGCTTAGGAAATCGGAACGATGTGTTAGAGAGACTTGTAAAGTGAAACGATGCGTTAAAAAGACTTGAGACGTGCCACACTAATCTAGCGTCACTTTCTACGCACACTGCGTAATATAACTTAAGCATGCTTAGGTAATCGTAACAACGCGTTAAAGAGACTTGTGAAGCAACATACTAATCTAGCGACACTTTTAACGTGTACTTGGCGTAATATAACATAACCATGCTTTGGTAACCGGAACGACGCGTTAAAGAGACTTGAGATGCGACATACTACTATTGTCACTTTTCACGCACACTTTGTGTAATATAACCTAACCATTCTTAGAGAATTCGGAACGACGCATTAAAGAGACTTGAGACGCGACATACTAATCAAGCGTCACTTTTCACGCACACTTTGCGTAATATAAGATTGGAGACGCGACATAACAATGGTAATCAAAACGACGCGTTAAAGAGACTTGAGGCACGCCATACTAATCTAGCGTCACGTTTTATGCAGACCTTGCGTAATATAACCTAACCATGCTTAGGTAATCGGAACAACACATTAAAGAGATTTGAGACGCGACATACTAATTTAGCGTCACTTTTCAAGCACACTTTGCGTAATATATCCTAATATGTTGCTTAGGTAATAGGAACGACGCGTTAGAGAGACTTGTGACGCGACATACTAATCTAGCGTCACTTTTCACGCACGCTTTGCGTAATATAACGTAACCATGCTTAGGTAATCGGAACACGCGTTAAAGAGACTTGTGACGCGACATAAGCATGGTATTCGAAACGACGCGTTAAAGAGACTTGAGACGCGCCATACTAATCCAGTGTCACGTTTTACACAGACTTTGCATAGTATAACCTAACCATGCTTGGGTAATCGGAACGACGAGTTAAAGAGACTTGAGACGCGACATACTAATCTAGCGTCACTTTTCACGCACACTTTGCGTAATATAATTAAACCATGCTTAGGTAATCGTAACGATGAGCTAAAGAGACTTGAGACGGGACATACTAATCTAGCGTGACTTTTCACGCACCCTACTTATTCATGCTTAGATAATCGGAACGACGCGTTAAAGGGACTTGAGATGCGACACACTAATCTAGCGTCACTTTCCACGCACACTCTGCGTAATATAACCTAACCATACTATTGTCACTTTTTGACGAGGCTATGAATGAAGAAGAAAAGAAGAGAAAGGTTTTAAGAGAGTAGAAAAGAATTACCTAGGGTTTGCTCTTAAACCCCTTTATATAGTTAGGGTTTAGGAGCAAACCTTGCCTTGCTGGCAGGCTGTCCTCCGTGTGGTCCCTGAAATCGGTTATGCCTACGTGGAGAATATCCCCCGTATGGAGCACAGTTTGTTAGGTGTGTCAGGTGGAGGGAACATTCCTCACGCACATGTCAGAGGATCTTTTTTGGTTCCCAAATCTGGTACACGTGAGTGTGCTCGTTAGCTAGATCTCGGAGCTCGAATAAAGCTTAGAGCCCGAACTGTCTGAACTAAACTCCCATTCCTCTAGGTCCAGAGCTTGAGTGTATCTCGAAGCTCGGGTTGTCTACGCCGGGCTTTCCTGTCTTCAGTCAGGAAGCTCGGGCAGGATCTTCGATCCGACCTTGCCAAAAGCACGCGTCTCGGATGATGCTCGAATGTTCATCGATCCGGAGACCCCCCAGGTCTCGTGGTCTATGTCGACACCATTTGGTAAAATGCTTGACTTAGCGATGGTCGTTCTTGGCGAGGTTCCTTCGCCCCTACTAAATATAAAACGTTATCAATAACCTAACCATGTTTATATAATTCGAACGACACATTAAATAGCCTTTAGCCACGACATACTAATCTAGCTCAACTTTTCCCGCCCACCTTGCTTAATATAACCTAATCATGCTCATGCTTAGGTAATCGGAACGACGCGTTAAAGAGACTTGAGAAGCGACATACTAATCTAGCTCACTTTTCACACACTCTTTGTGTAATAACCTAGGGCCAATTCCATAATAAGTCGCAATCTGTATATAAAATTTCATTTTAATCACGACCTATAAAAGTTTCCATATAAAACCATGACCTTTAATTGTTTTTTAAATATATCATTTCAGTGTGTTTTTGTTGACTAAATTCTCTACTAAACCATTAATGAAAGACCAAATTATAAATAGACACTAAATATTATTATCTCAGTTAGAGTATGTAGGATTAGTAAATTTAAGTTAGAAAAAATAAACCGAATTTTACTTTATCGATACATTTGAAACAAAATTAAAGGTCGTGTGTTTAAATGCCAACTTTTAAAAGTCGAGATTAAAATGAAATTTCGTGTAAAGGTCATGATTTTTTATGGAACCCTATAACCTAACCATTTTTAGGTAATCGGAACGACGCATTAAAGAGACTTGAGAAGCGACATACTAATCTATTGTTACTTTTCACACACACTTTGCGCAATATAACCTAACCATGCTTAGGTAATCAGGACGACGTGTTAGAGAGACTTGTGACGTGACATAAGCATGGTAATCGAAACGACGCGTTAAAGAGACTTGAGACGCGCCATACTAATCTAGCGTCACTTTTTACGCACACATTGCGTAATATTACCTAACCATTCTTTGGTAATCGGACCTAACCTGCTTAGGTAATCGGAACAAGGCGTTATAAAGACTTGATACGCGACATACTAATCCATTGTAACTTTTCACGCACACTTTGCGTAATATAACCTAACCATTCTTTGGTAATCGGAATGACATGTTAAAGAGACTTGTAACGTGACATAAGCATGGTAATCGAAACGACGCGTTAAAGAGACTTGAGACGTGTCATACTAATCCAGCGTCACTTTTTACGCACACAGTGCGCAATACAACCTAACTGTACTTTGGTAACCGTAACGACGTGTTAAAGAGACTTGTGTAGCGACATGAGCATGGTAATTGAAACAACGCGTTAAAGAGACTTAAGACGCGACATACTAATCTACTGTCACTTTTCACGCACACTTTGCATAATATAATCTAACCATGCTTAGGTAATCCAAACGACGCATTAAAGAGACTTGAGACGCGACATAATAAACTAGCGTCACTTTTCATGCACACTTTGCGTAATATAATATAACCATGCTTAGGTAATTGGAACGACGCGTTAGAGAGACTTGTGACGTGACATACTAATCTAGCGTCACTTTTTACGCAAACTTTGCGTAATATAACCTAACCATGCTTAGGTAATCAGAACGACGCGTTAAAGTCACTTGAGACGCGTCATACTAATTTAGCGTCACTTTGTACTCGCACTTTGTGTAATATAACCTAACCATGCTTAGGTTATCGGAAAGACGCCTTAAATTGACTTGAGATGCGACATACTAATCTAGCGTCACTTTTCTTGCACACCTTGCGTAATATAACCTAACCATGTTTAGGAAATAGGAACGACGCGTTAAAGAGTCTTGAGAAGTGACATACTAATCTATTTTCACTTTTCATGCACAATTTGTGTAATATAACGTAACCATGCTTAGGTAATCGGAACGACGCATTAAAGAGACTTGAGATGCGACATACTAATCTAGCGTAACTTTTCACGCACGCTTTATGTAATATAACCTAACAATGATTACGTAATCGGAACAACGCGATAAAGAGAATTGAGACGCGACATACTAATCTAGCGTCACTTTTCACGCACACTTTGCGTAGTATAACCTAACCATGCTTAGGTAATCAGAACGACGTATTAGAGAGCCTTGAGACGCGACATACTAATCTAGCGTCACTTTTCACGTACACTCTGTGTAATATAATCTAACCATGCTTAAGTAATTGGAACGACGCGTTAAATAGACTTATGACACGACATACTAATATATTGTAATTTTTCACGCACACTTAGCCTAATATAACCTAACCATGCTTAGGTAATCGGAACGACGCGTTAGAGAGACTTGTGACGCGACATAAGCATGGTAATCGAAACGACACATACCTAATCATACTTAGGAAATCACAACCACGTGTTAGAGAGACTTTTCAATCTAGCGTTACTTTTCACGCACACTTTGACCTAACCATGCTTAGAAAATTGAAACGTTAAAGAGACCTGAGACACGATATACTAATTTAGCGTCACTTTTCACGCACACTTTGGTTAATCTAACCTAACCAAGCTTAGATAATCGGAACGACGCGTTAGAGACACTTATGACGCGACATAAGCATTGTAAGCAAAACAACGCGTTAAAGAGACTAAAAACGCGCCATACTAATCTGGTGTCACTTTTTACGCACTCTTTGCGTAATATATCGTAACCGTGCTTAGGTAATCGGAACGACGCGTTAAGAGACTTGAGACGTAACATACTAATCTACCGTAATTTTTCACGCACACTTTGCGTAATATAATCTAACCATGCTTAGGTAATCGGAACGACACGTTAAAGAGGCTTGAGACGCGACATACTAATCAAGCGACAGTTTCACGCACACATGTAATATAACCTAACCATGCATAGGTAATCGGAACGACACAAAGAGACTTGAGACGCGACATACTAATCTAGCGTCACTTTTCACGGACACTACCTAACCATACTTAGATAATCGGAACGACGCGTTAAAGAGACTTGAGACGCGACACACTAATCTAGCGTCACTTTTCACGCAGACTTTGCGTAATATAACCTAACAATGCTTGGGTAATCGAAACGACGCGTTAAAGAGACTTCAGATGTGACATACTAATCTAGCGTCACTTTTCACGCACACTTTGTGTAATACTCCCTCCGTCTCAATAGAGTTGTCCACTTTGAGAAATTTTTTTGTCCCAAAACTCTTTTCCACTTTCAAAAAGTAACTAACTTTTACCCTTAATTTTCTATATTACACTTATTTAAAATCCACTAATGAGTAAATTGAAAGTAAATCTTAAGTGGACCCTATATTAAATAGCGGCAGGAAAATATTACAAACTCCATAAATAATAATTACTTTTCTTAAACTGTGTGATAAAGGCAAAGTGGACAACTCTATTGGGACGGAGGGAGTATAACCTAACCATGCTTAGGTATTCGGAACACGCGTTAAAGAGACTTAAGACGTGACATACTAATCTAGCGTCACTTGTCACGCACACTTCGCGTAATATAACCTAACCATGCTTAGGTAATCGGAACGACACGTTAAAGAGACTTGAGACACGACATACTAATCTAGCTTCAATTTTCACGCACACTCTGCGTAATCTAACCTAACCATGCTTAGATAATCATAACGACGCGTTAGAGACACTTGTGACGCGACATAAGCATGGTAACCGAAACTACACGTCAAAGAGACTTGAAAAACGCCATTTACGCACTCTTTGCGTAGTATAACCTAACCATGCTTAGGTAATCAGAACGACGAGTTAAAGAGACTTGAGACGCGGCATACTAATCTAGCCGTCACTTTTCACGCACACTTTGCGTAATACAACCTAACCATGATTAGGTAATCGGAACGACGCCTTAAAGAGACTTGAGACGCGACATACTAATCTAGCGTCACTTTTCACGCACACTTTGCGAAAAATAAACTCCCCATGTTTAGGTAATCGGAACGACATGTTAAAGAGACTTGCGACGCGACATACTAATCTATTGTCACTTTTCACGCACACTATGTGTAATATAACCTAACCATGGTTTGGAAATTGAAAAATTGTGTTAGAGAGACTTGTAACGTGACATAAGAATGGTTAGGTTTACGCAAAGTGTGAAAGAAAAGTAACGCTAGATTAGTATGTCACTTCTCAAGTCTCTTTAGCGCGTCGTTCTGATTACCAAAGCATGTTTATGTTATACTACACAAGGTATCCGTGAAAAGTGACGCTAGATTAGTATGTCGTGTCTCAAGGCTCTTTATTGCGTTGTTCTCATTTACCTAAGCATGCTTAGGTGATATTATGCAAAGTTGGCGTGAAAAGTGACGTTAGATTAATATGGCGCGTCTCAAGTCGCTGTAACGCGTTGTTTCGATAACCATGCTTATGTCGCGTCAAAAGTCTCTCTAACATGTCGTTCCGATTACCAAAGCATGGTTTGGTTATATTATGCAAAAGTGTGTGTAAAGAATGACAATAGATTAGTATGTCGCGTCTCAAATCCATTTAATGCATCGTTCTAATTACTTAAGAATGGTTAGGTTATGTTACGCAAAGTGTGTGTGAAAAATCACAATAGATTAGTTAGTCGCGTCTTAAGTGACGCTCGATTAATATGTCGCGTATGATTAGTATGTCGCGTCTCAAGTCTCTTTAACGCGTCGTTTCGATTACCAAAGCATGGTTGGGTTATAGTACACAAAGAGTGCGTGAAAAGGATCAATAGATTAGTATGTCGCGTGTCAAGCCTCTTTCATGCGTCATTCTGATTACCTAAGCATGGTTAGGTTATATTATGCAAAGTGTGCGTGAAAAGTGATGCTATATTGGTATGTCCAGTCTTAAGTTTCTTTAACTGCGTCGTTTCGATTACCTAAGCATGGTTAGGTTATATTACTCAAAGTGTGCGTAAAAAGTGACGCTAGATTAATATATTTCGTCTCAAATCTCTTTAACGCGTCGTTTTGATTACCATGCTTATCTCGCAGCACAAGTCTCTTTAACGCGTCGTTCCGATTACCAAAGCATGGTTAGGTTATATTCCGCAAAGTGTGCATGAAAGTGACGTTAGATTAGTATGTCGCGCGTCTCAAGACTCTCTAACGCGACGTTCCGATTTCTTAAGCAGGGATTACTTATATTACGCAAAGTGTGCGTGAAAACTGACGCTAGATTAGTATGTCGCCTCTCAAGTCTCTCTAACGCGTCGTTCCAATTTCCTAAGCATGGTTAGGTTATATTACGTAAAGTGTGCATAAAAAGTGACGACGCATCGTTTCGATTACCATGCTTATATCGCGTCACAATTCTATCTAACGCGTCATTCTGATTACCTAAGCATGGTTAGGTTGTATTACGCAAAGTGTGCATGAAAAACGACAATAGATTAGAATGTCGCGTCTTAAGTCTATCTAACGCGTTGTTCCGATTACTTAAGCATGGTTAGGTTTTATTAGGCAAAGTGTGCATGCAAAGTGATGCTAGATTTGTATGTCGCGTCTCAGGTGTCTTTAACGCGTCGTTTCGATTACATAAGCATGGTTAGGTTATATTACGCGAGGTGAGTGTGAAAAGTGACGCTAGACTATGTCGCGTCTTAAGGCTCTTTAACGCGTAGTCCCGATTACCTAAGCATGGTTTCGTAAAATTTTGCAAAGTTTGCGTGAAATGTGACGCTAGATTAGTATCGCATCTCAAGTCTCTTTAACGCGTCGTTTCGATTACCATGTCGCGTCTCAAGTCTCTTTAACGTGTTGTTCCGATTACCTAAGCATGGTTAGGGTATTTTAAGCAAAGTATGCGTGAAAAGTGACGATAAATTAGTAGGTCACGTCTCAAGTCTTTTTAACGCGTGCTCCGATTACCTGAGCATAGTTAGGCTATGTTACGCAAAGTGTGCGTGTAATGTGACGCTAGATTAGTATATCGTGTCTCAAGTCTCTTGAACGCGTCGTTAATATTACCTAAGCATGGTTAGGTTATATTACGCAAAGTGAGCGTGAAAAGTGACGCTAGATTAGTATGTCGCGTCACAAGTCTCTCTAATGCGTCGTCCCGACCACCTAAGCATGGTTAGGTTATACTAAGTAAAGTGTGCGTGATAAGTGACACTAGATTAGTATGTCGCGTCTCAATTCTCTTTAATGTGTCGTTCCTATTATCAAAGCATGGATAGGGTATATTACGCAAAGTGTGAAAAGCGACAATTGAAGTATGTCGCGTTTCAAGTCTATTTAACGCGTCGTTACGATTACCATGCTTATGTCGCGTCACAAGTCTCTCTAACGCGTCGTTCCGATTACCTAAATATGGTTTGCTTATATAACGCAAACTGGGCGTGAAAAGTGACAATAGATGGACGTCGCGTCTCAAGCTCTTTTACGCGTCGTTCCGATTACCTAAGCATGGTTTGGATATTTTACGCAAAGTGTACGTGAAAAGTGACGCTAAATTAGTATGTCGTATCTCAAGTCTCTTTAACGCGTGTTCCGATTACCTAAACATAGTTATGTTATATTACGCAAAGTGTTCGTGAAAAGTGACGCTAGACTAGTATGTCTCGTCCCAAGTCTCTTTAATGCGTCGTTCCGATTACCTAAGCATGGTTAGGTTATATACGCAAAGTGTGCGTAAAAAGTGACGCTAGATTAGTATGTCGCATCTTAAGTCTGTTTACGCGTCATTCCTATTACCTAAGCATGGTTAGGTTATATTACGCAAAGTCTGCGTGAAAAGTGACGTTAGATTAGTATAACTCGTCTCAAGTCTCTTGAACGCATCGTTCCGATTACCTAAGCATGGTTAGATTATATTGCGCAAAGTGTGCGAGAAAAGTGACGCTAGAGTAGTATGTCGCATCTCAAGTCTCTTTAACGCATCGTTACGATTACCTAAGCATGGTTAGGTTTTATTACCCAAAGTGTGCATAAAAAGTGACTCTAGATTAACATGTCGCGTCTCAAGTCACTTTAACATGTCGTTCTGATTACCTAACCATGGTAAACTTATATTATTGCGCCTCTCAAGTCTCTTAATGTGTCGTTTGGATTTTCATGCTTATGTCGCGTCATAGGTCTCTCTAATTCGTCGTTTCGATTACCTAAGAATGGTTAGGTTATATTACGCAAAGTGTGCGTGAAAAGTGATGCTAGATTTGTATGTCGAGTCACACGTCTCTTTAACGCGTCGTTTTGATTACCTAAGCATAATTAGGTTAAATTGCGCAAAATTTACGTGAGAAGTGATGGAAGATTAGTATGTCACGTCACAAGTCTCTCTAACGAGTCGTTCAAATTACCTAATCATGGTTAGGTTATATTACGCAAAGTGTGCGTGAAAAGTGACGCTAGATTAGTGTCGCGTCTCAAGTCTCTTTAATGCGTCGTTCCGATTACCAAAGCATGGTTAGGTTATATTGCACAAATTGTGCGTGAAAAGTGACAATAGATTAGTATGTCGTATCTCAAGTCTCTTTAACGCGTAGTTTCGATTACTATACTACGCTTATGTCGCATCACAAGTCTCCTTTACAGGTCGTTCCGATTACCAAAGCATGGCTAGGTTATATTTACCAAAGTGTGTTTGAAAAGTGACAATAGACGCGTCGTTTCAATTATCATGCTTATGTCGCGTCACAAGTCTCTCTAAATCGTCGTTCTGATTACCAAAGCATGGTTAGGTTATATTACGCAAAGTGTGCATGAAAAGTGATGCTAGATTTGTTTGTCGAGTCACAAGCCTACCCGTCGTTCCGATTACCTGAGCATGGTTAGGTTATACTACGCAAAATGTGTGTTAAAAGTGACGCTAGATCAGTATGTCGCGTCTCAAGTCTCTTTAGTGCGTCGTTCCGATTCCCTAAGCATGGTTAGGTTATATTACGCATAAAGTGCATGAATAGTAACGGTGGATTAGTATGTCGCGTCTCAAGTCTCTTTAACGAGTCGTTTCGATTATTATGCTTATGTCGCGTAACAAGCGTTTCAAACACGTCATTCTGATTACCGAAGCATGGTTAGGTTATATTATGCAAAGTGTGCGTGAAAAGTCACAATTGATTAGTATGTCGCGTCTCAAGTCTCTTTAACGCGCTGTCCCGATTACCTAAGCATGGTTAAGGTATTTTACACAAAGTGTGCGTGAAAAGTAACGCTAAATTAGTATGTCGTGTCTCAAGTCTCTTAAACGCGTGTTCTGATTGCCTAAGCATGGTTAGGTTATATTACAAAAAGTGTGCGTGAAAAGTGACGCTAGATTACTATGTCGCGTCTCAAGCCTCTTTAACGCGTAGTTCCGATTACCTAAGCATGGTTAGGCTATATTACACATAGGGGTGTGCAAAAACCGACCGAAACCGAATTTCCGAACCGAACCGAACCGAATTTCGTTATTCGGTTCGGTTTTTTGGTTTTTCGGTTCAGTTCGGTTTTCAAAAATAAAAATTTCGGATTTTTCGGTTCGGTTCAGTTTGAGTGAAAAACCGACCGAAATAACCGAATTTCCGAACTTTCAAAACAACGTTGATTTTAGTGATTTGATTATACCTGGGCTTTGGAGAAGTGGATCTGACATAATTTAAACTAACCCACTAACCCACTAACCCTAATATCTCATTTCATACTTTCTCATTTTCTATTTACTTCACATTGTCGCCGCCTACCTCTAAACCTAACCATATTCATCAATTTTTCCTTTCCCTCTCTAATTCATATAGCTACTAATAATTATAGTATTCATTTTCTATTTCCCCTTCGCCTACCTCTAAACCTAACCATATTCATCAATTTTTCCTTTCCCTCTCTAATTCATATAGCTACTACTAATTATAGTATTCATTTTCTATTTCCCCTTCTTGTTCATTTAGTCATAATTCTTTTCTTTTTAATTTTCTCTTAATTTCGTTAGTTCCTAACATAAATAATAACATCAAAATTTGATTCTAACATCATAAAGGTACGATTTTTATTTAAATTTTTTTATTTGGATTCTTAATAGCAAATCTCTCTCATTTTTATGAATTAAATTCAGATTAATATTCATATATTTTAGACTATTTTTTAAACCCAACCTATGTTATTTATATTTCATATTGCAGTTTTGAATTTTGTCATGTTATCAAGGTTAGCCGTAAATCCCTCTTTTGTTTCACATGAATTATTAGGGTTATTTTATGTTTTTAGAATTTTAATTTTAGGGTTATTTGTTGTTGCTGAAATTTAAATTTTTAGGGTTGATAATTTTAAATGACTAAACTGTGAGTATAAATTGTAAACGACTGAACTATGATAATTTTAGGGTTCTTTTATGTTGAAATTTTTCTATTCTTGTAATGGCAGTTGTGTTTTTGGAATTGCATTTGTACTTTTGAAGATGCAAATGTGAGTAGTTGCTGAACTATCTTGCTGTTCTGAAGATGCAGAGTTGAGATTTGATTCTGAAATTTAAATTTCTGAATTTGTATTATGGATTGATAATTTTTTATTTTTAGTGATTTATGTATTTGAAGCCTTCCAGATTTATGAATTATTATTTCTAAATATTTATGTTATTGTTTAGTTTGTTTTGCAAAAAGAAGTAGGTTCTATTAGTTAAAATCGAATCTAATACAGCAATATGCTAAAACTGAATTTTTTTAACCGAACCGAACCGATATTTTCGGTTCGGTTCGGTTTTTCATAAATTTTGGTTCGGTTCGGTTTTTGTATAAAAAAATTCGGTTATATTCGGTTTTGGCATATTTCAAACCGAACCGAACCGAACCGACCGATGCACAGCCCTAATTACACAAAGTGTGCGTGAAAAGTGATGCTAGATTAGTATGTAGTGTCTCAAGTCTCTTTAACGTGTCGTTCCGATTAACTAAGCACGGTTAGGTTATATTACGCAAAGTTTGCATGAAAAGTGATGCTAGAATAGTATGTAGTGTCTCAAGTCTCTTTAACGCGTTGTTCCGATTTCCTAAGCATGGTTAGCTTATAATACGCTAAGTTTGCATAAAAAGTGACAATGGTAGGTTAGTATGTCGTGTCTCAAGTCTCTTTAACGGGTCGTTCCGATTACCTAAGCATGGTTAGGTTATTTTACGCAATGCGTGCGTGAAAAGAGACGCTAGATTAGTATGTCGTGTCTCAAGTCTCTTTAACGTGTGTTCCGATTAGTATGTTGCATCACAAGTCTCTTTAACGCGTCGTTCCAATTACCTAAGCATGGTTAAGTTATATTACAGAAAGTGTGCGTGATAAGGTGACGCTAGATTAGTATGTCGCGTCTCAAGTCTCTTTAATGCATCTTTCCGATTACCAAAGCATGGTTAGGTTACATTACGCTAGGTTAGTAAGTCGTGTTTCAAGTCGCTTTAACGTGTCGTTTCAAGTACCATGCTTATGTTGCATCCAAGTCTCTCTATCGCGTCGTTCCAATTGTTAGGTTATGTTACGCAGTGTGCGCGAAAAGTGACAATAGATTAAGTATGTCGCATCTCAAGTCTCTTTAACGCTTCGTTCTAATTACCTATTGTTAGGTTATTTTACGTAAAGTGTGCGTGAAAAATAACGCTAGATTAGTATGTCGTGTCTCAAGTCTCTTTAATGCGTCGTTATGATTACCTATAGTTAGGTTATTTTACGAAAACTGTGCGTGAAAAGTGACGATGGATTAGTATGTCGCGTCTCAAGTCTCTTTGACGTGTGTTCCGATTACCTAAGCATGGTTATGTTATTTTACGCAAGATGTGCGTGAAAAGTGACCCTAGATTAGTATGTCGCGTCGTTCCGATTGCCTAAGCATGGTTAGGTTATATTAAGCAAAGTGTGTGTGAAAAGTGACGCTAGATTAGTCTCAGGTATCTTTAACGCATTGTTCCGATTACCTATGCATGGTTAGGTTATATTACGAAAACTGTACGTGAAAAGTGACGCTAGACTTGTATGTCGTGTCACAAGTCTCACTAGCGCGCCGTTCCGATTACCTAAGCATGATTAGGTTATATTACGCAAAGTGTGTGTGAAAAGTGACACTAGATTAAGCATGTCTCACAAGTCTGTCTAACGCGTCGTTCCGACTACCTAAGCATGGTTAGTTATATTACGCAAAGTGTGCGTGAAAAGTTACGCTAGATTAGTATGTCGCGTCACAAGTCTCTCTAACGCGTCCTTCCGATTACCTAAGCATGGTTTGGTTATATTATGCAAAAGTGTGCGTAAAGAATGACAATAGATTAGTATGTCGCGTCTCAAATCCATTTAACGCGTCGTTCTAATTACTTAAGAATGGTTAGGTTATATTACGCAAAGTGTGCGTGAAAAATCACAATAGATTAGTTAGTCGCGTCTTAAGTCTATCTAACACGTCGTTCCGATTACATAAGCATGGTAAGGTTATATTATGCAAAGTGACGCTCGATTAGTATGTCGCGTCTCAAGTCTCTTTAACGCGTCGTTTTGATTACCAAAGCATGATTAGGTTATAGTACACAAAGAGTGCGTGAAAAGGATCAATAGATTAGTTGTCGCGTGCCAAGTCTCTTTCAAACGTCATTCCGATTACCTAAGCATGGTTAGGTTTTATTATGCAAAGTGTGCGTGAAAAGTGATGCTATATTGGTATGTCCAGTCTTAAGTTTCTTTAACTGCGTCGTTTCGATTACCTAAGCATGGTTAGGTTATATTACGCAAAGTATGCGTAAAAAGTGACGCTAGATTAATATGTTTCGTCTCAAATCTCTTTAACGCGTCGTTTTGATTACCATGCTTATCTCGCAGCACAAGTCTCTTTAACGCGTCGTTCCGATTACCAAAGCATGGTTAGGTTATATTACGCAAAGTGTGCGTGAAAGTGACGCTAGATTAGTATGTCGCGCGTCTCAAGACTCTCGAACGCGACGTTTCGATTTCCTAAGCAGGGATTACTTATATTACGCAAAGTGTGCGTGAAAACTGACGCTAGATTAGTATGTCGCCTCTCAAGTCTCTCTAACGCGTCGTTCCAATTTCCTAAGCATGGTTAGGTTATATTACGTAAAGTGTGCGTAAAAAGTGACGCTAGATTAATATGGCTCATCTGAAGTCTCATTAACACATCGTTTCGATTACCATCGCGTCACAATTCTATCTAACACGTCGTTCTGATTGCCTAAGCATGGTTAGGTTGTATTACGCAAAGTGTGCATGAAAAATGACAATTGATTAAAATGTCGCGTCTTAAGCTATCTAACGCGTTGTTCCGATTACTTAAGCATGGTTAGGTTTTATTAGGCAAAGTGTGCATGAAAAGTGATGCTAGAGTAGTATGGCGCGTCTCAGGTGTCTTTAACGCGTCGTTCCGATTACATAAGCATGGTTAGGTTATATTACGCGAGGTGTGCGTGAAAAGTGACGCTAGACTATGTCGCGTCTTAAGGCTCTTTAACGCGTAGTCCTGATTACATAAGCATGGTTTGGTTAAATTTTGCAAAGTTTGCGTGAAATGTGACGCTAGATTAGTATGTCGCATCTCAAGTCTCTTTAACGCGCCGTTTCGATTACCATGCCGCGTCACAAGTCTCTCTAACGCGTCGTTCCGATTACCTAAGCAAGGTAAGGTTATAGTACGCAAAGTGTGCATGATAAGTAATAATAGATTAGTATGTCGCGTCTCAAGTCTCATTAACGCATCGTTCCCATTACCTAAGCATGGTTAGGTTATATTATGCAAAGTGTGAGTAAAAAGTGACGCTAGATTATATGTCGCGTCTCAAGTCTCTTTAACGTGTCGGTCCGATTACCTAAGCATGGTTAGGTTATATTACGCAAAGTGTGTGTAATTAATGATGCTAGATTAGTATGGTGCGTTTCAAGTCTCTTTAACGTGTCGTGTTGATTACCATGCTTATGTCGCGTCAAAAGTCTCTCACGCGTCGTTCCTATTACCTAAGCATGGTTAGGTTATATTACGCAAAGTGCGCGAAAAGTGACGCTAGATTAGTATGTCGCATCACAAGTCTCTCTAACGCGTCGTTCCTGCAACCTAATCATGGTTAGGTTACGCAAAGTGTGCGTGAAAAGTGACGCTAGAATAGTATGTCGCGTCTCAAGTCTCTTTAACGCGTCATTTCGATTACCAGTCTTATGTCGCATAACAAGCGTCTCTAATGCATCGTTATGATTACCTAAGCATGGTTCATTTATATTATGCAAAGTGTGCATGGAAAGTTGTGTTTGATTAGTATGTCGCATCTCAAGTGTCTTTAACGCGTCGTTCTGATTACCTAAGCTTGGCTAGGTTGTATTACGCAAAGTGTGCGTCAAAAGTGACGTTAAATTAGTATGGCGTGTCTCAAGTCATTTTAACGCGTCGTTCTGATTACCTAATTATGGTTAGGTTATATTAAGCAAAGTGTGCGTAAAACATGACGCTGTAAGTGTGGCGCGTTATAAGTCTCTTTAACGCGCTGTTTCGATTGCCATGCTTATGTCGCGTAACAAGCGTCTTTAACATGTCGTTCTGATTAGCTAAGCATGGTTAGGTTATATACGCAAAGTGTGCGTGAAAAGTCACAATAGATTTTTATGTCGTGTCTCAAGTCTATTTACCGCGTTCTTCCGATTACCTAAGCATGGTTAGGGTATTTTACGCAAAGTGTGCGTGAAAAGCGACTCTAAATTAGTATGTCACGACTCAAGTCTCTTTAACGCGTGTTCCGATTACCTAAGCATGGTTAGGTTATATTACGCAAAGTGTGTGTGAAAAGTGACGCTAGATTAGTATGTTGCATCTCAAGTCTCTGTAACGCGTCGTTCTGATTACCTAAGCATGATTAGGTTATATTACGCATAGTCTGCGTGAAAAATGACGGTAGATTAGTATCGCCCGTCTCAAGTCTCTTTAACGCGTCGTTCTGATTACCTAAGCATGGTTAGGTTATATTACGCAAAGTGTGCGTGAAAAGTAACAATAGATTAGTATTTCGCGTCTCAAGTCTCTTTAACGCTTTGTTCCGATTACCTAAGCATGTTTTGGGTATATTACGCAAAGTGTGCGTGAAAAGTGATTGTAAATTAGTATGTCACGTCTCAAGTCTCTTTAACGCGTGTTCCGAATACCTAAGCGTGGTTAGGTTATATTACGCATAGTGTGAGTGAAAAGTGATACTAGATTAGTATATTCATCTCAAGTCTCTTTAACGCGTCGTTCCGATTACCTAAGCATGGTTTGGGCATATTACGCAAAGTATGTGTGAAAAGTGACGCTAGATTAGCAAAGCCACGTACGAGCGAGTTTATAGCTCTGTTATCAACCAAATGAATGGGGCTGATATGTGGGAAACAGACCCAAACCCCTTCAATATCATACTCCCACCCTCACCAGTGCAACAAAAGAAGAGAGGGAGAAAGGCAAAGGTAAGGCGAAGCACAAGCACAGGCACAAGCGAAGAGGGCCAAGTTATCACACAAGGGGCGTCAGCAAGTTAAGTGTAGCGAATGTGGACAGTTTGGCCACAATATAAGGAAACATTTAAAGGAAAGAGGTCAAGCTTCGGGTGGAGGTGAACAGCAACCAACTGTAAATGAAGGTGAAGGACCAATGGCAGAAAGTGAAGTACAGATACCCGACGTAAGTAACTTTCTCTAATTTCGGTTGCTTGTGTAAGTACAATCCCCCTTCTAAATGTGTTTTTGTTGTAGGCTACTAGTCAAGTGCTGCATGCGTTGGTGTCTGGCCGAGGAATTGGGTGCCACGTCGACAAAAAACGAAAAAAAGGGCGAATTTTGGTCTTATGGGGTTTTGTGAGCGCCGCCACAAAGATCAGGGGGTTTAGCGCCCGTTTTTAAACATCAGGGGGGTTAGCGGGCCTATGGGTGATTATTAGCCAGATTAGTATGTTGCGTCTCAAGTCCCTTTAACGCGTGTTCCAATTAACTATGCATGGTTAGGTTATATTATGCAAAGTGTGCATGAAAAGTGACGCTAGATTAGTATGTCGCGTCTCAAGTCTCTTTAACGTGTCG
Source organism: Mercurialis annua (assembly GCF_937616625.2). Taxonomy (NCBI): domain Eukaryota; kingdom Viridiplantae; phylum Streptophyta; class Magnoliopsida; order Malpighiales; family Euphorbiaceae; genus Mercurialis; species Mercurialis annua. The sequence continues at coordinate 21,557,709 of NC_065577.1, read as the reverse complement.
TTCTGATTATAAGCATGTTTAGGTTATATTACGCAAAGTGTGCTTGGAAAGTGGCGTTAGATTAGTATGTCGTGTCTCAAGTCTCTCAAACGCGTCGTTCCGATTTCCTAAGCATGTATATGTTATATTACGCAAAGTGTCCGTAAAAAGTGACGCTAGATTATTATTGCACGTCTCAAGTCTTTTTAACGCGTCGTTTCGATTACCATTCATATGTCGTGTCACAAGTCTCTCTGACGCGTCGTTCCGATTACCTAAGCATGGTTTGGCTATATTATGCAAAGCGTGCGTGAAAAATGACTATAGATAGTATGCCGCGACTTAAGTCTATCTAACGCGTCGTTCAAATTACCTAAGCATGGTTAGGTTATATTACGTAAAGTGTGCGTGAAAAGTGAATCTAGATTAGTATGTCGCTTCTCAAGTCTTTTTAACGCGTCGTTCCTATTTCCTAAGCATGGTTAGTTTATATTATGCAAGGTGTGCGTGAAAAGTGACGCTAGATTAGTTTCTCGCGTCTCAATGCTCTTAAATGTGTCGTTCCGATCACATAAACGTGGTTATGTTATATTACACAAAGTGTGCATGAAAAGTGACACTAGATTAGTATGCCGCGTCTCAAGTCTCTTTAACGCGTCGTTTCGATTACCATGCTTATGTCGCGTCATAAGTCTCTCTAACGCATTATTCCAATTACCATAAGCAGCTTATAGTACGCAAAGTGTGTTTAAAAAGTAACAATAGATTGGTATGTCGCGTCTCAAGGCTATTTAACGCGTTGTCCCGATTACCTAAGCATGGTTAGGTTAATTTAGCAAATTGTGTGTGCAAAGTGTCGAATACCATGCTTATCTCGCATCACAAAGTCTTTCTAACGCGTCGTTCCGATTACCTAAGCATGGTTAGCTTAAAGTAAGAAAAGTGAGCGTGAAAAGTAACAATATATTAGTATGTCGCGTCTCAAGTCTCTTTAACGCATCGTTCCGATTACCTAAGCATGGTTACGTTATATTACGCAAAGTGTGCGTGAAAACTGACGCTAGATTAGTATGTCGCGTCTCAAGTCTCTTTAATGCGTCATTCCGATTAGCAAATTATGCTTAGGTTATATTATGCAAAGTGTGCGTGAAAAGCGATAATAGATTAGTATGTCGTGTCTCAAGTCTCTTTGACGCGTCGTTTCGATTACCATGCTTATGTCGATTTACAAGCGTCTCTAATGCGTCGTTCTGATCATGTTTATATATTATACGAAGTGTGCGTGAGAAGTGACAATTGATTAGTATGTCGCCTCTCAAGTCTCTATAATGCGTCGTTTCAATTTCTATGCACATGTTGCGTCACAAATCTCTCTAACTCGTCATTCCGATTACCTAAGCATGGTTTGGTTATATTACACAAAGTGTCTGTGAAATGTGATGCTAGATTTGTATGTCGAATTACAAGTCTCTTTAATGCGTCGTTCCAGTTACCTAAGCATGGTTAGGTTATATTACGCAAAGTGTGCGTGAAAAGTGACGCTAGATTAGTATGTCGCATCACAAGTCTCTCTAATGCGTCGTCCCGACTACCTAAGCATGGTTAAGTCATACTAAGCAAAGTGTGCGTGATAAGTGACACTAGATTAGTATGTCGCGTCTCAATTCTCTTTAATGTGTCGTTCCTATTATCAAAGCATGGATAGGGTATATTACGCAAAGTGTGAAAAGCGACAATTGAAGTATGTCGCGTTTCAAGTCTATTTAACGCGTCGTTACGATTACCATGCTTATGTTGCGTAATATAACGTAACCATGGTTAGGTAATTGCAACGACGCGTTAAATCTACTTGATACACGACTTACTAATTTATTGTTACTTTTCACGCACACTTTGTGTAATATAACCTAACCATGCTTAGGTAATCGGAACGACGCGTTAGAGAGACTTGTGACGCAACATATGCATGGTAATCAAAACGACACATAAAAGATACTTGAGACGCGACATACTAATCTAGCGTCACTTTTCAACCACACATTGCGTAATATAACCTTAACCATGCTTAGGTACTCAGAACAACGTGATAAAGAGCCTTGAGACACGACATACTAATCTAGCGTCACTTTCACGCACACCTTGCGTAATATAACCTAACCATGCTTAGGTAATCAGAACGACGCGTTAAAGAGACTTGAGACGCGACATACTGATCTAGCTTCACTTTTCACGCACACTTTGCGTAATATAACCTAATCATGCTTAGTTAATCTGAACGACGCGTTAAAGACCCTTGAGACGCAACATTGTTAGGTTATTGTACCGATTACCTAAGCATTGTTAGGTTATTGTTCCGATTACCTAAGCATGGTTAGGTAGTGTGTGTGAAAAGTAACGCTAGATTAGTATGTCGCGTCTCAAGTCTCTTTAACTCGTCGTTTCGATTACCTAAGCGTGATTTAGTTATATTACGTAAAGTGTGCGTGAAAGGTGATGCTTGATTAGTATGTCGCTTTTCAAGTCTCTTTAACTCGTCGTTCCGATTACCTAAGCATGGTTAGGTTATATTACGCGAAGTCTGCGTAAAAAGTGACGCTAGATCAGTATGGCGTGTCTCAAGTCTCTTTAACGCGTCGTTTCGATAGCCATTCTTAAGTTGCTTCACAAGTGTCTCTAACGCGTCGTTCCGATTACCTAAGCAAGGTTTAGTTATATGCGCAAAGTGTGCGTGAAAAGTGACGCTAGATTAGTATGTCGCGTCTCAAATCTCTTTATCTCGTCGTTCCGATTACCTAAGCATGGTTAGGTCATATGGCGAAAAGTTTGCGTAAAAAGTGATGCCATATTAATACGTCCGCGTCTCAAATCTTTTTAACTCGTCGTTTCGATTGCCATGCTTATGTTGCGTCTCAAGTCTTGTTAACTCGTCGTTTCAATTGCCATGCTTATGTTGTGTTTCAAGTCTTGTTAACTCGTCGTTTTGATTGCCATGCTTTTGTCGCATCCCAAGTCTCTCTAACGCGCCCTTCTTATTACCTAAGCATGGTTAAGTTATATTACGCAAAGTGTGCGTGAAAAGTGACGCTAGATTAGTATGTCGTGTCACAAGTCTCTCTAACGTGTCGTTTCGATTACCTAAGCATGTTTAGATTATATTGCTCAAAGTGTGCGTGAAAAGTTAAGCTAGATTAGTATGTCGCGTCTCAAGTCTCTTTAACGCGTGTTCCTATTACCTAAGGTTAGGTTATATTACGCAAAGTGTGCGTGAAAGGTGACGCTTGATTAGTATGTCGCATCTCAAGTCTCTTTAACGCGTTGTTTTGATTACCTAAGCATGGTTATGTTATTACGCCAAGTGCGCGTTAAAAGAGTCGCTAGATTCGTATGTCGCGTCACAAGTCTCTTTAACGCTTGTATACGATTACTTAAGCATTGTTAAGTTATATTACGCAAAGTGTGAGTAAAACGTGACGCTAGATTTATAACACGTCTCAAGTCTCTTTAACGCATCGTTTCGATTACCATGCTTATGTCATGTTACAAGTCTCTCTCTAACACGTCGTTCCGATTACCAAAGCATGGTTAGGTTATATTACACAAAGTATGCGTGAAAAGTGATAATAGATTAGAATGTCGCGTCGCAAGTCTCTTTAACGTGTCGTTCTGATTACCTAAGCATAGTTAGGTGATATTTCACAATGTGTGCGTGAAAAGTGTTGCTAGGTTAGTATGTCGAGTCTCAAGTCTCTTTAACGCGTCGTTTCGATTACCTAATCATGGTTAGGTTTAATTATGCAAACTTTGCCTGAAAAGTGACGGCCAGATTAGTATGTCCCGTCGCAAGTCTCTTTAACACGTCGTTCCGATTACCAAAGCATGGTTCGGATATATTACACAAAGCGTGCGCAAAAAGTGATGCTAGATTAGTATTGCGCGTTTCGAGTCTCTTTAACGCGTCGTTTTGATTACTGTGCATATGTCGCGTCACAAGTGTCTCTAACGCGTCGTTCTGATTACCTAAGCATGGTTAGATTATATTACGCAAAATGTACATGAAAAGTGACAATATATTAGTTTGTCGTGTCTCAAGTCTTTTTAACGCGTCGTTCTGGTTACCTAGGCATGGTTAGGTTATTTTACGCAAGGTGTGCGTGAAAAGTGACGCTAGATTAGTACGTCGCGTCTCAAGTCTCTTTAATGCGTATTCCGATTACCTAAGCATGGTTTGAATATATTACGTAAAGTGTGGGTGGAAAGTGACGATAGATTAGTATGTCGCGTCTCAAGTCACATTAACGCGTCTTTCCGATTACCTAAGCATGGTTATATTACGCAAAGTGTGCGTGAAAAATGACGCTAGATTAGTATGTCGCTACTCAAGTCTCTACAACGCGGCGTTCCGATTTCGTAAGCATGGTTTGGTTATATTACGCAAAGTTTGCGTGAAAAGTGACGCTAGATTAGTATGTCGCATCTCAAGTCTCTTTAACTCGCCGTTTCGATTACCTTAACATGCTTAGGTTATATGCAAAGCCTACTTAGGTAATCAGAACGACGCGTTAAAGAGACTTGAGACGCGCGACATACTAATCTAGCGTCACTTTTCACGCACACTCTGTGTAAAATAACCTAACCATGCTTAGGTAATCGAAACGAAGCGTTATAGAGACTTGAGACGCGACATACTAATATCACTTTTCACGCACACTTTGTGTAATATAACCTAACCATGCTTTGGTAATTGAAACGACGTGTTAAAGAGACGTGTAACGTGACATAAGCATGGCAATCAAAACGACGCATTAAAGAGACTTGAGACGCGCCATACTAATCTAGCGTCACTTTTTACGCACACATTGCGTAATATTATCTAACCATGCTTTGGTAATCGGACCTAAGCATGCTTAGGTAATCGGAACGAGGCGTTATTAAGACTTGATACGCGACATACTAATCATTGTAACTTTTCACGCACACTTTGCGTAATATAACCTAACCATTCTTTGGTAATCGGAATGACGTGTTAAAGAGACTTGTAGCGTGACATAAGCATGGTAATCAAAACGACGCGTTAAATAGACTTGAGATGTGCCATACTAATCCAGCGTCACTTTTTACGCACACATTGCGTAGTATAACCTAACTGTACTTTGGTAACCGTAACGACGTGTTAAAGAGACTTGTGTAGCGACATGAGCATGGTAATTGAAACAACCCGTTAAAGAGACTTAAGACGCGACATACTAATCTATTGTCACTTTTCACGCACACTTTGCATAATATAATCTAACCATTCTTATGTAATCCAAACGACGCATTAAAGAGACTTGAGACGCGACATAATAAACTAGCGTCACTTTTCATGCACACTTTGCGTAATATAATATAACCATGCTTAGGTAATTGGAACGACGCGTTAGAGAGACTTGTGACGTGACATACTAATCTAGCGTCACTTTTTATGCAAACTTTGCGTAATATAACCTAACCTTGCTTAGGTAATCGGAACGACGCGTTAAAGTCACTTGAGACGCGCCATACTAATTTAGCGTCACTTTGTACTCGCACTTTGTGTAATATAACCTAACCATGCTTAGGTAATCGGAAAGACGGCTTAAATTGACTTGAGACGCGACATACTAATCTAGCGTCACTTTTCACGCACACCTTGCGTAATATAACCATACCATGCTTAGGTAATAGGAACGACGCGTTAAATAGACTTGAGACACGACATACTAATATATTAACCTAACCATGTTTAGGAAATAGGAACGACGCGTTAAAGAGACTTGAGAAGTGACATACTAATCTATTTTCACTTTTCATGAACAATTTGTGTAATATAACGTAACCATACTTAGATAATCGGAACGACGCGTTAGAGAGACTTGTAATGCGACATAAGCAAGGTAATTGAAACGACGCATTAAAGAGACTTGAGATGCGACATACTAATCTAGCGTTACTTTTCACGCACGCTTTGTGTAATATAACCTAACCATGCTTAGGTAATCGGAACAACGCGATAAAGAGAATTGAGACGCGACATACTAATCTAGCGTCACTTTTCACGCACACTTTGCGTAGTATAACCTAACCATGGTAATCAGAACGACGTGTTAGAGAGCCTTGAGACGCGACATACTAATCTAGCGTCACTTTTCACGTACACTCTGTGTAATATAACCTAACCATGCTTAAGTAATTGGAACGACGCGTTAAATAGACTTATGACGCGACATACTAATCTATTGTAATTTTTCACGCACACTTAGCCTAATATAACCTAACCATGCTTAGGTAATCGGAACGACACGTTAGAGAGACTTGTGACGCGACATAAGCATGGTAATCAAAACGACACATACCTAACCATACTTAGGAAATCACAACCATGTGTTAGAGAGACTTTTCACGTGACATACTAATCTAGCGTCACTTTTCACGCACACTTTGACCTAACCATGCTTAGATAATCGTAACGTTAAAGAGACCTGAGACGCGATATACTAATCTAGCGTCACTTTTGGTTAATCTAACTAGAGACACTTGTGACGCGACATAAGCATGGTAAGCAAAACAACGCGTTAAAGAGACTTAAAACACGCCATACTAATCTGGTGTAACTTTTTACGCACTCTTTGCGTAATATATCGTAACCGTGCTTAGATAATCGGAACGACGCGTTAAGAGACTTGAGACGTAACATACTAATCTACCGTAATTTTTCACGCACACTTTGCGTAATATAATCTAACAATGCTTAGGTAATCGGAACGACACGTTAAAGAGGCTTGAGACGCGACATACTATCAAGCGACAGTATTCACGCACACATGTTATATAACCTAACCATGCATAGGTAATCAGAACGACACAAAGAGACTTGAGACACGACATACTAATCTAGCGTCACTTTTCACGGACACTACCTAACCATGCTTAGATAATCGGAACGACGCGTTAAAGAGACTTGAGACGCGACACACTAATCTAGCGTCACTTTTCACGCAGACTTTGCGTAATATAACCTAACAATGCTTAGGTAATCGGAACGACGCGTTAAAGAGACTTCAGACGCGACATACTAATCTAGCGTCACTTTTCATGGACACTACCTAACCATGCTTAGGTATTCGGAACACACGTTAAAGAGACTTAAGACGTGACATACTAATCTAGCGTCACTTGTCACGCACACTTTGCGTAATATAACCTAACCATGCTTAGGTAATCGGAACAACACGTTAGAGAGACTTGAGACACGACATACTAATCTAGCTTCAATTTTCACGCACACTCTGCGTAATCTAACCTAACCATGCTTAGATAATCATAACGACGCGTTAGAGACACTTGTGACGCGACATAAACATGGTAACCGAAACTACACGTCAAAGAGACTTGAAAAACGCCATTCACGCACTCTTTGCATAATATAACCTAACCATGCTTAGGTAATCAGAACGACGAGTTAAAGAGACTTGAGAGGCGGCATACTAAACTAGCCGTCACTTTTCACGCACACTTTGCGTAATACAACCTAACCATGATTAGGTAATCGGAACGACTCCTTAAAGAGACTTGAGATGCGACATACTAATCTAGCGTCACTTTTCACGCACACTTTGCGAAAAATAAACTCCCCATGTTTATCGGAACGACATGTTAAAGAGACTTGCGACGCGACATACTAATCTATTGTCACTTTTCACGCACACTATGTGTAATATAACCTAACCATGCTTTGGAAATCGGAAAATTGTGTCAGAGAGACTTCTAACGTGACATAAGCATGGAATCGAAACAAAGCGTTAAAAAGACTTGAGACGTGCCACACTAATCTAGCCTCACTTTTTACTTACACTACGTAATATAACTTAAGCAAGCTTAGGCAATCGTAACAACATGTTAAAGAGACTTGTGACGAGACAAACTAATTCTGCAATACTTTTAACACGCACTTGGCGTAATATAACATAACCATGATTTGGTAATCGGAACGACGTGTTATAGAGACTTTGAGACACGACATACTAATCTATTGTCACTTTTCACACACACTTTGCGTCACGTTTTATGCAGACTTTGCGTAATATAACCTAACCATGCTTAGGTAATCGGAATGACGCATGAAAGAGACTTGAGACGCGACATACTAATCTAGCGTCACTTTTCACGCACATTTTGTGTAATATAAGCTAACAATGGGTAATGGGAACGACGCGTTAGAGAGATTTGAGACGCGACATAAGCATGGTAATCAAAACAACGCGTTAAAGAGACTTGAGACGCGACATACTAATTTAGCTTCACTTTTCACGCACACTTTGCGTAATATAGCCTAATGATGCTTAGGTGACGCGTTAGGGAGACTTGTGACGCGACATATTAATCTAATGTCACTTTTCATGCACACTTTGCGTAATATAACTCAGCCATGCTTAGGTAATCAGAACGACGCGTTAGAGAGACTTGTGACGCGACATAAGCATGGTAATAAAAACGATGCGCTAAAGTGCACGCCATACTAATCTAGCGTCACTTTTTACGCAGAGTTTGCGTAATATAACCTAACCATGGGTAATTAGAATGACACATTAAAAAGACTTGAGACGCGACATACTAATTTAGCGTCACTTTTCACGCACACTTTGCGTAATATAGCCTAATGATGCTTAGGTAATCGGAACGACGCGTTAGAGAGACCTGTGACGCGACATACTAATCTAGCGTTACATTTCACGCACACTTTGCGTAATATAACCTAACCTTGCTTAGCTAAACGGAACACGCGTTAAAGAGACTTGTGACACGACATAAGGATAGTAATCGAACGACGCGTTAAAGAGACTTAAGATGCGCCATACTAATCTATCGTAACCATGCATAGGTAATCAGAAACAAGTTAAGGAGACTTGAGTCACGACATACTAATCTATTGTCACTTTTCACGCACACTTTGCGTAGTATAAACTAACCATGCTTAGGTAATCGGAACGACGCGTTAAAGAGATGTAATACCCCAAAATAATTAATTAGCTAATTGGACCACGTGTACAGTTTGGATTCGCCGGAGTGGCGATATCAGAAAGATTTCTGATAAAGATTAAAATGCATAATGTTAGTAGGTCGGTTTCGGGAAGTTAACGACGAAGTTATTAATATCATATGACAGTTGTAAAGTTGGAATTGGAATTAAAAGGAAAAGTGTTAAGAAAAGCCCAAAATAAAGTATAGGGACCAAAGTGGTAATTTAGCCACTTTGAGATAAAAATGGAAATTATTTCGCCAAGGTCCGCGAAATGTTTTATAGTATATGTGGTAAAAGTTTCGGGTCAATCGGAGACCTTTTAAAATTCGGACGCGGATACGTTTTGGGCTAAATTGTAACTTTTGAAAAGTTTCAAGGGCTAAAGTGCAAATTAGCCAATTAAGCCTCGGAAATAGCAATTGGACGATTATTGACGAAAATAATAATTTTGGGTTAGTATTATTTATTTGGATATAAATAATACGTAAGTAATCGAGTTAAAAGAATAATTTAACCGTTTGGTTAAATTAGAAAGTTTAAAAGAGAAATGGTTTAAGTTAAAGAAATGAAGGATCAAAGTTGTCAATTAGCTAAGATATATATGATAGATTACCTTAAGAATAAGGAAAGGGAAAAGGATCAGGAGGCGATGAAGAACAGAAGAAAGGAAAATGGCGATCGATACGTTCCGCCGCCGTTTCGCCATTTCTTGCCCAAATCGCGAGTTCTTTATATCGATTCGTTCAGAATTCGATTCTCTTTCATCGTTAAGCTTCAAACCGAGGTAAGCTTGACGTTTTTATTGTGAGAATTGGAAATTAGGGTTATTTCGTTTTAACGAATTAAACGAATCGTAATCGCGTTTCTATAGTCGTTTTTGGTATGAATTGGATTGGAATTTGTGTTATAATGAAGTGGGAGCATGTCGGGAGTGCCGACGAGCGACGAAGCGCCCGGAAAATGGATTTTCCGGGAGCTGCTATGGGTGTGCGAACGCACACCGTAGTGTGCGGACGCACACATGGTGTGCGAACGCACACCAGTGTGCGAACGCACAGGGTGTGCGAACGCACACCTATGTGTGCGAACGCACACCTGCTGGTGTGCGGACGCACACCAGACCGTCAGTGCGAACGCACGGGACCCTTTTGTGCGCTCGCACTGCAGGCTATCGCACCTGTTTGAGTATCTTGACTCGTTTTGACCTAGCCTCCCGAATTCGAATATGTCGGATGTTGAAAATGGATTACAAATCTCGAAAACGGGAAATTTGGGTGTCAAACATAACGTGTTCGACTAGAGCTTCGAAGTATATAAAGAACCTAAGTTTATAACTTAGGACTTTAGTATTCAATTTACGTTTATGAATTAAACGTATGAGTAATTTGAATAGGAAACGGATGTATCGACAAGCTATCAGGACGACGAACCGGAATAGCTACGAGATCATATGACTCACGGAACCCACGTTATAAATTGACGATAATGCAATTTTGGAATAGCGGTCACTGTGAGTTGCATTTTACTTTCGTGTATTATATATAAAGTTATTTTATATAAATACGTACACTGTTTTTACGCATCGCATGTTATATGATTTGATTGAATGTTATACGTTTATTTAATTTCTGTATATACGAACTAGTATGCGATCCGATGAAACTAGCTACCTATTGGGTGTCAATAGGCTGTGTGATCACCAGTATCGAGTCAGTCTAGTATGTTTGCATTGAGAAATGACTTGACACAGCTGTGAGCTGTTGATGAATATGAAATTTACGATTGGGTTATGATTTAGATACGCAGAGTGAACTCGGCTACGGTGTAGCCTGGAAGTCCCCGTATCTAGTGGCTGGGCCACCAGCGAGTTGGACTCGCAATTGATAATTATGATTGGATTGAACGATATATGATTATTCGAGAGATGTGTCGCATGCTAGGATATTAGTTTCGTACGGATCAAATACATGTTATATATTTTATAGTATCGTTTTCTTAAAATGCGATGCTGTGTCTTTAATGAAATACTGTTAGTAAATGCAAACTCACTCAGTATTTCCCAAATACTGACCCCTCACTTTGATGTTTGCAGGTAGTAGAAGTCGGATCAGACAGACCATCTCCTTTGTGTCAGCAGCCCTTTTGGCTCACACAAAGTATGAGTTTTATAGAGCTGCAGTAGTCAATAGGTGTCAGTATAAAGTTTATGATTCGATTTCAAACGGTATTTGAAAGTAAACTCTGACATAATTTTATAAATAAGTTATTTATAAAGGTGATGTTTTATCCGTTTGAATTGAGTACCAATTGCCTTGAGAGGAATTGGTTATGTTTGTGATCAGAAACAGGGCGGTGCTGGATATGAGATATCGCTCGGTAAGACCCTGGTTTCTAAGGAATTGTGCTGCAAACGTTTTCAGGAAAGGGATACAATATTTCGATATTTGAATTATATTATTTAAAGAAGATGTCTGAAAACGTTTTATATATAGTAATATGTTTTAATTCGCGAAAAATTAATAATGGTTTTAGGCTTGCTACGGGTTTTGGAGCTACCACTCCCATTCCCTAGCGCCGGTCTCGGCTCAATAATTTGGGTCGTGACAATTGTGGTATCAGAGCAGTTGGTCCAGTTACCTCTGCTAATATGTGTTTTGTTAGTTAAGTGACCTAGGAACTACTGCAGCAAAAGAGTTGAGTTCTGTCTGATCCAAGTAGTTTGCATTGCTTGTTTTACGATAAGTGCGATAGGTTGGTTTGTGAAATACTTGTTTGTTTCTATGACATACATATATGAGATGCATATGCATATTTTATTTGTGGTAGGATATGCTTATGCGACATGCATATCCAGATGGAATTTCGGGAGATGCAATGCCCCTATGACTAGAATATAGTCGATGTTACTATGATTTGATAGTAACACGTATGTGGTTGGCATTGAATAACGCCAATATGCTGTCGAATTCGATCGATCGAAGCGTCAAAAATAGAATGAAGAAGGAATGCAAAGTTATAAAAGTTGAAGAACTTTCTGGATACAGAGTTTAAAGGTTTAGAGAACTTACAAAACTCAAAGTTTACAACTTTTACGAGTTGTTTTGTTTAAACGATTTTGAAAGCATAATTGTGCCTAGACCCGAGATAGTCATTGATAAATGCCACGACATTGATAGAAGTGCATCACTACATACACTGCTAATGAAAAGAACCATAAATGAATACATGCATAAATAGTACATGCATCATATGCATTATGTTCAGACGAAAAGGTGAGATGTGGCAACTCTTTGGGGATGAGAGACGTCATCACCCTAGTGCACAATTTTGCTAAGATTTAAATGAAATTTCGATTTATATTTCTAAATGAGATGTTTTGTTTGAAAGAGTTTTCAAGGAGTTTTGTTTTTATGTAAGTATACCTAGACCAAAACTCTGTAACGGAAGTGAAGTGCTCGCGAACAAGCTGCGATCAAGGCCATGAAGCGAATGAATACGTGTAATTGGGAAAACATAGAGGTTATGCCTTTAGGATATAAACTTAGTTTTGAGTTAACGCGTTAGAGTATAACTAAAAATCATAGATGTATTGGAAAGTGACGCGTACCAGATTAGTGATAAGTTAGGAAGTAAGTATCTCTTTGACAGGACGTCAAAGATATTAAACTACGAGATAAGGAAGGAGGTATATAAGAAGAATGAAGTTTATATACGAGAAGCGAATGGTAAGAGGTATGTGAGTAGCAAAATGTAACTAATCGAACGATGAACCGGGATATTCCTATCTTTAAACGAAGTGATTAGAGCATCATGCTACCATATCATAGAAGTAAGAAAGAGGATAGTCGAGCATAGAAATAAACTCACAGTTTATACCTTGAAGATAAAAGATTATCCTTATGAAAGGATAAGGTGAATATTGCGTAATATTAGAAAGTCGTCGGGTTCAATAAGATCGTGACAACTCTTTATTGAACCGTTGGATCAAGTTCTTACTGGGACACGATGTCCCTAAGATGGTTACCTAAGTATTAACCATTACGATCGGCAAACCGAGAACGTGAAGTAGATTTCATAAGAATATCGATAATGGATATATGTCGATAAAGTGAATGAAAAGATTAGGACAAGTATAAGTGTGAATGATGTGCGCGAAGCACGAAATCTTAAGTTTTAAGTTTGGCTAATAAGGCGTAGAGTGCATGGCGCGATTGATGTGAAAGATTAATAGTAATCCATGAATAGTTAGGATGCAATATATAGCATCGAACATGTTTTGTATGTAATTGAAACTTCAGGCATTGAAATGCGTGAAAGGATGTAAAGAGGAGACTTAATGTCAGAACTGAGCTATACTAAAGAAAGTAACACCAGATAGATCGAAATATGAGACAAGAGGTAGAAGTAAGATATCTACAAGAGAGTACCCATGTGGAAGGAGGGATGAGGTATGTATAATAAGATATAAGGATTCAAAAACAGGTTATGGATAATAAGAGACCAGTTAAGGTAATAAGTATTAAGAAAGTACGGATAACCTGCGTATGTCGCAAGTGACTCGATAAGAGTGATCGAGGAAAAGAAAAGAGAAAAGTCACGTGGAGAGTTGACAAGGAGATTAGAGAGATGGAATTCTATGTAATCGCGGACACATAGAAACAAAGAAGGATAAAGAGGACAGGAACATAGGATTGGATCCACTGACAGTTAAATTGTCAGAAGAGTACAATAAGTAAATATGCGAGAGCGTAGCACGTCGAGTAATTTAAACGAAAAGATTGCAACCCTGTATTAATAGTCGAAGTTAAAAATGTTAAAACAAGAAATATAAGAGATACAAAGTATAATGAAGAAGAATAACAAGAATGCAATAGAAGACAAACGAGGCGTGCGATAAGAACATGAATATGGAACATAAGAAAGGTACCGTAGGGTTATAGCATTACAACTATTAATCCTATTGACTGATTAGGAACAAGAAGTCAAAGAAGAATTATGAAGAAATACAGTTATGATTTGGACAAGAGTAGGATTAGCAAGATCACAGATAATAATGAGAAGTAAGCTTAACGCTACATGATAGTCAATGGAAATGATTTGAAAGCTAAGAGCACCTAAGATTGAGAATTGGAAGGAAGAAAGAAATAAGAAAGAGTTGGATTATAATGATAAATGCTAAAAGCATCCTTGAAGGTCGTAAGATGATCAACGTTAATAAGACAATGAAAGGACATAGATAAGATGAAACAAAAAGGTAAACGAGAAATTAAGGACGAGTATAACTTAAAAGTTAATACTAAAGTTAATATCGGAATTCCAAAGGATGAATTATGACGAGACGCATAGTGAGAGACTCATAAAAAGGAGAAATTGATATCAATAGGAGATTGATGCGAAGAGATTGTAAGAGTGCCAAATACGGCAATAAGGATTTGAATATCGAAATGATCATAAGGATCAGTATGGTATGAACATCGTAAACAATGTTTACGTTCATAATACGTATAAGCAAAGAACTTCGCAAAAAAAAAAAAGTGCAGGGAGAAATTGGATAAGTAAGAAAGTAGATTGACGAATGGGAAGATTAATGAAACATGTATGCGATAAATAGGAATGATGACAGTGATGACACTGTCAAAAGCAACACACAACGACGAGAGTTGAAAGAATTAATGATTTTCATTAGAAGTGAGTAAACGAGATACACCGAATAGATCAAGAGTGGAGCTCCAATATGACGACAATTATTGTTTCCCTAGTACAAAGATCGTATGCATAACAGCTACGCTTGAACCAAGAAGGTTTACATAAAGACTAAACAACTCTTTCTTATGGGATATCAAGCAGTAATGTACAAGTGTCTGTGGTATAAAGAAACATCACGTAAGACTAACAATTTTTAAAAGATGTTAGCAATAATCGTAAAGTAGAATAGAGGACGGGATAATAAAGACAGTTATCCAAGAATTTAACGAATGAAAGATGAAACAGAATGATGAGAAGTAAAAAGAGGTAAGAACTTTCAATGTTTAGTGCATCGCATTTAGGGAAAAGGGAAGTAAGTCAACGAGAATACGACAAAGGAAGTGGTACGTAAGGTACAAGAACATAAAAAGAAAAAGATCAAGTAAGTCCTTGCAGGGAAAGCAAAGACATTATACGGATGCACTATGAGAAATATCTCATATACGACAGTTGATAAACGACAATAGTAAAGGATGAAGTTGCATAAGTATAACAAGATAAGTGAGGATGGTGGATAATGGGATTAGATTCCAAATACCACAACGAATAGCAATCAGATGGTGACAACAGCAGTACGAAAGAGACTATGCAAGTAGCGAAGTACGGATCATTTGAGTGTTTACATCACTCAACAAGGAACAGATGAAAGTGTCATGTATATAAGATCGAAGCGAAAAGATTAAAGATAAAGGGTCACGAGGCATCAAAATACATCTGACATCACGATAGAAGAAGGTGGTAACATGAAGATCGTCAATGATGAATGACGTTATTGTACAAGAAGTACATAACTGAAATGATAATTTCACGCACCAATAGGCGTCGTGAAATGAACACGGTGTACCTATCATGAAGGGAGTTCAAGATGTTAAGAGTTTAGGATAAGTCAAGAAAAGTATATGAAAATTCGAGGACGAATTTTTATAAGGGGGGGAGAATGTAATACCCCAAAATAATTAATTAGCTAATTGGACCACGTGTACAGTTTGGATTCGCCGGAGTGGCGATATCAGAAAGATTTCTGATAAAGATTAAAATGCATAATGTTAGTAGGTCGGTTTCGGGAAGTTAACGACGAAGTTATTAATATCATATGACAGTTGTAAAGTTGGAATTGGAATTAAAAGGAAAAGTGTTAAGAAAAGCCCAAAATAAAGTATAGGGACCAAAGTGGTAATTTAGCCACTTTGAGATAAAAATGGAAATTATTTCGCCAAGGTCCGCGAAATGTTTTATAGTATATGTGGTAAAAGTTTCGGGTCAATCGGAGACCTTTTAAAATTCGGACGCGGATACGTTTTGGGCTAAATTGTAACTTTTGAAAAGTTTCAAGGGCTAAAGTGCAAATTAGCCAATTAAGCCTCGGAAATAGCAATTGGACGATTATTGACGAAAATAATAATTTTGGGTTAGTATTATTTATTTGGATATAAATAATACGTAAGTAATCGAGTTAAAAGAATAATTTAACCGTTTGGTTAAATTAGAAAGTTTAAAAGAGAAATGGTTTAAGTTAAAGAAATGAAGGATCAAAGTTGTCAATTAGCTAAGATATATATGATAGATTACCTTAAGAATAAGGAAAGGGAAAAGGATCAGGAGGCGATGAAGAACAGAAGAAAGGAAAATGGCGATCGATACGTTCCGCCGCCGTTTCGCCATTTCTTGCCCAAATCGCGAGTTCTTTATATCGATTCGTTCAGAATTCGATTCTCTTTCATCGTTAAGCTTCAAACCGAGGTAAGCTTGACGTTTTTATTGTGAGAATTGGAAATTAGGGTTATTTCGTTTTAACGAATTAAACGAATCGTAATCGCGTTTCTATAGTCGTTTTTGGTATGAATTGGATTGGAATTTGTGTTATAATGAAGTGGGAGCATGTCGGGAGTGCCGGCGAGCGACGAAGCGCCCGGAAAATGGATTTTCCGGGAGCTGCTATGGGTGTGCGAACGCACACCGTAGTGTGCGGACGCACACATGGTGTGCGAACGCACACCAGTGTGCGAACGCACACCAGTGTGCGAACGCACAGGGTGTGCGAACGCACACCTATGTGTGCGAACGCACACCTGCTGGTGTGCGGACGCACACCAGACCGTCAGTGCGAACGCACGGGACCCTTTTGTGCGCTCGCACTGCAGGCTATCGCACCTGTTTGAGTATTTTGACTCGTTTTGACCTAGCCTCCCGAATTCGAATATGTCGGATGTTGAAAATGGATTACAAATCTCGAAAACGGGAAATTTGGGTGTCAAACATAACGTGTTCGACTAGAGTTTCGAAGTATATAAAGAACCTAAGTTTATAACTTAGGACTTTAGTATTCAATTTACGTTTATGAATTAAACGTATGAGTAATTTGAATAGGAAACGGATGTATCGACAAGCTATCAGGACGACGATCCGGAATAGCTACGAGATCATATGACTCACGGAACCCACGTTATAAATTGACGATAATGCAATTTTGGAATAGCGGTCACTGTGAGTTGCATTTTACTTTCGTGTATTATATATAAAGTTATTTTATATAAATACGTACACTGTTTTTACGCATCGCATGTTATATGATTTGATTGAATGTTATACGTTTATTTAATTTCTGTATATACGAACTAGTATGCGATCCGATGAAACTAGCTACCTATTGGGTGTCAATAGGCTGTGTGATCACCAGTATCGAGTCAGTCTAGTATGTTTGCATTGAGAAATGACTTGACACAGTTGTGAGCTGTTGATGAATATGAAATTTACGATTGGGTTATGATTTAGATACGCAGAGTGAACTCGGCTACGGTGTAGCCTGGAAGTCCCCGTATCTAGTGGCTGGGCCACCAGCGAGTTGGACTCGCAATTGATAATTATGATTGGATTGAACGATATTTGATTATTCGAGAGATGTGTCGCATGCTAGGATATTAGTTTCGTACGGATCAAATACATGTTATATATTTTATAGTATCGTTTTCTTAAAATGCGATGCTGTGTCTTTAATGAAATACTGTTAGTAAATGCAAACTCACTCAGTATTTCCCAAATACTGACCCCTCACTTTGATGTTTGCAGGTAGTAGAAGTCGGATCAGACAGACCATCTCCTTTGTGTCAGCAGCCCTTTTGGCTCACACAAAGTATGAGTTTTATAGAGCTGCAGTAGTCAATAGGTGTCAGTATAAAGTTTATGATTCGATTTCAAACGGTATTTGAAAGTAAACTCTGACATAATTTTATAAATAAGTTATTTATAAAGGTGATGTTTTATCCGTTTGAATTGAGTACCAATTGCCTTGAGAGGAATTGGTTATGTTTGTGATCAGAAACAGGGCGGTGCTGGATATGAGATATCGCTCGGTAAGACCCTGGTTTCTAAGGAATTGTGCTGCAAACGTTTTCAGGAAAAGGATACAATATTTCGATATTTGAATTATATTATTTAAAGAAGATGTCTGAAAACGTTTTATATATAGTAATATGTTTTAATTCGCGAAAAATTAATAATGGTTTTAGGCTTGCTACGGGTTTTGGGGCTACCACTCCCATTCCCTAGCGCCGGTCTCGGCTCAATAATTTGGGTCGTGACAAGAGACTTCAGAAGCGACATACTAATCTAGCGTCATTTTTAACCATGCTTAGGTAACCGGAACACGCGTTAAAGAGATTTGAGAAGTGACATACTAATCGAGCGTCTCGTTTCACGAACACTTTGCGTAATATAACCTAACCATGCTTAGCTAATCGAACGACGCGTTAAAGAGACTTGCGACGCGACATACTAACCCAGCGTAACTTTTCACGCACACTTTGTGTAAAATAACCTAACCATGCTTAGGTAATCGGAACGACGCGTTCTTGACTTATGACGTGACATACTAGTCTAGCATCACTTTTCAGGCACACCTTGCGTTAAAGATACTTAACACGAGACATACTAATCTAGCGTCACTAAAAAACGCACACTTTGCGTAATATAACCAAAACATTCTTACGTAATCGAAACGACGTGTTCAAGAGACTAGAGATGCGACATACTAATCTAGCGTCACTTTTCACGCACTCTATGCATAATATAACCTGACCACTTAGGTAATCGTAATGACTCGTTAAAGAGACTTTAGACTTGACATACGAATATATGTTGTCACTTTTCGCGCAAACTTTGCGTAATATAACCTAACAATGCTTAGGTAGTCGGAACGACGCGTTAAATAGATTTGAGACGCAACATACTAATATATTGTCATTTTTCACGCACACGTTGCGTAATATAACCGAACCATGCTTAGGTAATCGGAACAACGCGTTAGAGAGACTTGTGACGCGACATAGGCATGGTAATCGAAACGACGCGTTACAAAGACTTGAGATCCGTAATACTAATCTAGCGTAACCTATTTCGCACACTTTGGGTAATATGGTTGCTTAGAAAATCGGAACGACGTATTTGAGAGACTTGAGACGCGACGTACTAAGATAGCGTTACTTTTCACGCACACTTTGTGTAATATAACCAAACCATTCTTAGGAAATAGGAGCGACGTGTTAGAGAGACTTGAGACGCGACATACTAATCTTGCGTCAATTTTCATGAAACTTTGTGCAGTATAACCTAAACATACTTAGGTAATCTGAACGACGCGTTTAAGTGACTTGACGCGAGATAAGCATGGTAATCGAACGACGCGTTAAAGAGACTTGAAACGCGTTATACTAATCTAGTGTCACTATTCATGCACACTTTTCGTACTATAACCTAACCATAATTAGTTAATAGGAACGCATTAAAGAGAACTGAGACGCGACATACTAAGATAGCGTCACTTTTCACGCTCACTTTCCGTAATATAACCTAACCATGGTTAGGTAATTGCAACGACGTGTTAAATATACTTGAGACACGACTTACTAATTTATTGACGCGTTAGAGAGACTTGTGACGCGACATAAGCATGGTAATCGAAACGACGAATTAAAGATACTTAAGACACGACTTACTAATCTAGCGTCACTTTTCAAGCACACGTTGCGTAATACAATCTAACCATGCTTAGGTACTCAAAACGACGCGTTAAAGAGCCTTGAGACGCGACATACTAATCTAGCGTCACTTTCACGCACACCTTGCGTAATATAACCTAACCATGCTTAGGTAATCAGAACGACGCATTAAAGAGACTTGAGACGCGGCATACTAATAATCTAGCTTCACTTTTCACGCACACTTTGCGTAATATAACCTAATCATGCTTTGGTAATCGGAACGACGCGTTAACGAGCCTTGAGACGCGACATGCTAATCTAGCGTCACTTTCACGCACACCTTGCGTATTATAAGCTAACCACAAGCTTAGGTAATCCGAACGACGCGTTAAAGAGACTTGAGACGTAATATGCTAATTTAGCGTCACATTTCACGCACACTTTGCGTAATATAACCAAACCATTCTTAGGTAATCAAAACGACGTGTTAAAGAGACTGGAGATGCGACATACTAGTCTAGCGTCATTTTTCACGCACTCTTTGCGTAATATAACCTCACCATGATTAGGTAATCGGGACGACTCGTTAAAGAGAGTTTAGATGCGACATACTAATCTATTGTTACTTTTAACGCACACTTTGCGTAATATAACCTAACCATGCTTAGGTATTCGAAACGACGCGCTAGAGAGACTTGTGACGCGATTTAAGCATGGTAATCGAAACGACTTGTTCAAGACACTTGAAAACGCGACATACTAATCTAGCGTCACGTTTAACGCACACTTTGCGTAATATAACTTAACCATGCTTAGGTAATCGGAACGACGCGTTGAATAGACTTGATACGCGACATACTAATCTAGCGTCACTTTTCACGCACACTTTGCGTAATATAACCATGCTTAGGTATTCAGAACACGCGTTAAAGAGACTTGAGACGTGACATACTAATCTAGCGTCACTTCTCATGCACACTTTGCGTAATATAACCTAACCATTCTTAGATAATCGGAATGACGCGTTAAACAAACTTGAGACGCGACATACTAATCTTGCTTCAATTTTCACGCATATACTCTGCATAACCTAACCTAACCATGCTTAGATAATCATAACGATGCGTTAGAGACACTTGTGACGCGACATAAGTATGGTAACCGAAACTACGCGTCAAAGAGTCTGGAAACCCGCCATACTAATCTAGTGTCACTTTTTACGCACTCTTTGCATTAATAACCTAACCATGCTTAGGTAATCGGAACAACGCGTTTAAGAGACTTGAGACACGACATACTAATCTTGCGTAACTTTTCACTCACACTTTGCGTAATGTGACCTAACCATGCTTAGGTAATCGGAACGACGCGTTAAAGAGACTTGAGACGCGACATACTAACCTAGCGACAGGTTTCACGCAAACATTGCGTAATATTAACCTAACCATGAATAGGTAATAAAAACGACGCGTTATAGAGACTTGAGAAGCGACATACTAATCTAGCGTCACTTTTCACATACAATTTGCGTATAATAACCTAACCATGCTTAGATAATCAGAACGACGCGTTAAAGTGACTTGAGACGCGACATACTAATTAATTGTCACTTTTCACGCACAATTTCTGTAATACAACCTAAAAATGCTTAGGTAATCTAGCGTCAGTTTTTACGCACACTTAGCGTAATATAACCTAACC
The DNA here is from genome assembly GCF_937616625.2 of Mercurialis annua. Classification (NCBI taxonomy): domain Eukaryota; kingdom Viridiplantae; phylum Streptophyta; class Magnoliopsida; order Malpighiales; family Euphorbiaceae; genus Mercurialis; species Mercurialis annua. The sequence continues at coordinate 21,536,271 of NC_065577.1, read as the reverse complement.
ATGCTTAAGTAATCGTAACAACGCTTTACAGAGACTTGTGACGTGACATATTAATCTACCGACTCTTTTAACGCGCAGTAACATAACCATGCTTAGGTATTCGGAACGACACGTTAAATAGACTTGAGACACGAAATACTAATTGATTGTCATTTTTCACGCACACTTTGCGTAATATAACTAAACCATGCTTAGGTAATCGGAACGACGCGTTAAAGAGACTTGAGACGTGAAATACTGATTGACCGTCAGTTTTCACGGACACTTTGCATAATATGCTATGATTTGATAATCAGAACGACGCGTTAGAGACACTTGTGATGCGACATAAGCACAGTAATCGAAACAACGAATTAAATAGACTTGAAACGCGCCATACTAATCTAGCGTCACTTTTTACGCACGCTTTGCGTAATATAACCTAACCATGCTTAGGTAATCGGAACGACGCGTTAAAGATACTTGAGACGCGGCATACTAATTCAGCCGTCACTATTCACGCACACTTTGCGCAATACAACCTAACCATGATTAGGTAATCGGAACGACGCTTTAAAGAGACTTGAGACACGACATACTAACCTAGCTACAGTTTTCACGCACACATTGCGTAATATAACCTAACCGTGCTTTGGTAATCGGAACGACGCGTTAAAGAGATTTGAGACGCAACATACTAATCTAGCGTCACTTTTCATGCACACTTTGCGAAAAAATAAACTCACCATGATTAGGTAATCGGAACTACATGATAAAGAGACTTACGGCGCGACATACTAATCTATTGTCACTTTTCACGCACACTATGTGTAATATAACCTAACCATGCTTTGGAAATCGGAACATTGTGTTAGAGATACTTGTAACGTGACATAAGCATGGAATCGAAACGAAGCGTTAAAAAGACTTGAGACGCGCCACACTAATCTAGCCTCACTTTTTACGCACACTACGTAATATAACTTAAGCAAGCTTAGGCAATCGTAACAACGCATTAAAGAGACTTGTGACGCGACATACTAATCTTGCGACACTTTTAGCGCGCACTTGGCGTAATATAACATAACCATGATTTGGTAACCGGAACGACGCGTTAGAGAGACTTGTGACACGACATAAGCATGGTAATCGAAACGACGCGTTAAAGAGACTTGAGGCCCGCCATACTAATCTAGCATCACGTTTTACGCAGACTTCGCGTAATATAACCTAACCATGCTTAGGTAATCGAAATGACGCATTAAAGAGACTTGAGACGCGACATACTAATCTAGCGTCACTTTTCACGCACACCTTGCGTAATATAACCTAACCATACTTAAGTAATCGGAACGACGCGTTAGAGAGAGTTGAGACGCGACATAAGCATGATAATCAAAACGACGCGTTACATAGACTTGAGACGCGGCATACTGATTTAGCTTCACTTTTCACGCACACTTTGCGTAATATAGCTTAATGATGCTTAGGTGACGCGTTAGAGAGACTTGTGATGCGACATATTAATCTAGTGTCACTTTTCAAGCACACATTACGTAACATAACTCAGCCATGCTTAGGTAATCAGAACGACGCGTTAGAGAGACTTGTGACGCGACATAAGCATGGTAATAAATCTAGCGTCACTTTTTACGCGGACTTTGTGTAATACAACCTAACCATGCTTAGGTAATTGGAATGACACATTAAAGAGACTTGAGACGCGACATACTAATTTAGCGTTACTTTTCAAGCACACTTTGCGTAATATAGCTTAATGATGCTTAGGTAATCGGAACTACGCGTTAGAGAGACTTGTGAGGCGACATCCTAATCTAACATCACTTTTCACGCACAATTTGCGTAATATAACCTAACCATGCTTAGGTAATCGGAACACGCGTTAAAGAGACTTGTGACACGATATGAACATGGTAATCGAACGACGCGTTAAAGAGACTTGAGACGCGCCATACTAATCTAGCGTAACCATGCATAGATAATCGGAACAACGAGTTAAGGAGACTTGAGACGTGACATACTAATCTAGCGTCACTTTTCACGCACACTTTGCGTAGTATAAACGAACCATGCTTAGGTAATCGGAACAACGCGTTAAAGAGACTTCAGACGCGACATACTAATCTAGCGTCACTTTTAACCATGCTTAGGTAACCGGAACACGCGTTAAAGAGATTTGAGATATGACATACTAATCGAGCGTCACTTTTCACGCACACTTTGCGTAAAATAACCTAACCATGCTTAGATAATCGAACGACGCATTAAAGAGACTTGAGAGGCGACATACTAATCCAGCGTAACTTTTCACACACACTTTGCATAAAATAACCTAACAATGCTTAGGTAATCGGAACAACGCGTTAAGAGACTTAAGACGTGACATACTAGTCTATCGTCACTTTTCACGCACAATTTGCATAATATAACATAACCAATCTTTGGTAATCGGAACGACACATTAAATAGACTTGAGACGCGCCATACTAATGAAATGTCACTTTTCGAGCACACTTTCTGTAATGCAACCTAACCATGCTTAGGTATTCGGAACAACGCGTTAAAGATACTTGAGACGGAAAACATACTAATGTAGCGTCCCTTTTTATGCACACTTTGCGTAATATAACCTAACCATGCTTAGGTAATCGGAATGACACGTTAAAAAGACTTAAGACGCGCAATATTATTTTAGCGTCCGTTTTTACGCACACTTTGCATAATATAACCTTACGATGCTTAAGTAAACGGAACGACGCGTAAAAGAGACTTGAGACACGACATACTAATCTACCGTCACTATTCACTCACTCTTTGGGTAATATAACCTTACCATGCTTTGGTAATCGAAATGATGTGTTAAAGAGACTTGATACGCGACATACTAATCTATTCACTTTTACCGCACACTTTGCGTAATATAACCTAACCATACTTAGGTATTCGGAACGACACGTTAGATAGACTTGTGACGCGAGTTAAGCTTGGTAATTGATACGACGCATTAAAGAGACTTGAGACGCAACTTACTAATCTATTGTCACTTTTCACGCACACTTTGCGTAAGATAATCTAACCATGCTTAGATAGTAAGAATGACGCATTAAAGAGACTTGAGACGCGACATACTAATCTAGCGTCACTTTTACGCACTCTCTGCGTAATATAACCTAACCATGCTTAGGCAATCGGAACGGCGCATTAGAGAGACTTGCGACGCGACATACTAATCGAACGTCACTTTTCATGCACATGTTGCGTAATATAACCTAACCATGCGTAGGTAATTGAAACAACGCGTTAGAGAGACTTGTGACGCGACATAGGCATGGTAATCCAAAACGACACGTTACAAAGATTTGAGACGCGTAATACTAATCTAGCGTCACTTGTTTTGCACACTTTGCGTAATATAGCCTAACCATGCTTAGAAATCGGAACGACGCATTAGAGAGACTTGAGATGCGACGTACTAATCTAGCATCACTTTTCACGCACACTTTGCGTAATATAACCTAATCATGCTTAGGTAATCGGAACGACGCGTTAAATAGACTTGAGACGCGACCTACTTTTAAATTGTCATTTTTCACGCACTCACTGGGTAATATAACCTCACCATGCATAGGGAATCGGAACGACGCGCTAGAGAGACTTATGACGCGACATAGGAATGGTAATCAAAAACGACGTGCTACAGAGATTTGAGACACGTAATACTAATCTAGCGTCACTTTTTTTTGTACACTTTGCTAACCATGCTTCGAAATCAGAACGACGCGTTAGAGAAACTTGAGACGCGACGTACTAATCTAGCGTCACTTTTCGCGCACACTTTCTGTAATATAACCTAACCATACTTAGGTAATCAGAACGACGCGTTAATGAGACTTGTGACCCGAGATAAAGCATGGTAATCGAAACGACGCGTTAAAGAGACTTGAGACGCGACATACTAATCTAGCGTCACATTTCACGCACACTTTTCGTAATATAACCCAACCATGCTTAGTTAATCAGAACAATGTGTTAAAGAGAATTGAGACGCGACATGCTATTCTAGCGTCACTTTTCACGCACACTTTCCGTAATATAACCTAACCATGCTTAAGTAATCGGAACGACGCGTTAAATATATTTGAGACACAACATTGAGACGCAAGTATCTAGCGTCACTTTTCACGCACACCTTGCATTAAAGAGCCTTGTCCGTAAAAAGTGACGCTAGATTATTATTGCGCGTCTCAAGTCTTTTTAACGCGTCGTTTCGATTACCATGCATATGTCATGTCACAAGTCTCTCTGACGCGTCGTTCCGATTACCTAAGCATGGTTTGGCTATATTATGCAAAGCGTGCGTGAAAAATGACTATAGATAGTATGTCGTGACTTAAGTCTATCTAACGCGTCGTTCCAATTACCTAAGCATGGTTAGGTTATATTACGCAAAGTGTGCGTGAAAAGTGAATCTAGATTAGTATGTCGCTTCTCAAGTCTTTTTAACGCGTCGTTCCTATTTCCTAAGCATGGTTAGTTTATATTATGCAAGGTGTGCGTGAAAAGTGACGCTAGATTAGTATGTCGCGTCTCAATGCTCTTAAATGTGTCGTTCCGATCACATAAACGTGGTTATGTTATATTACACAAAGTGTGCATGAAAAGTGACACTAGATTAGTATGTCGCATCTCAAGACTCTTTAACGCGTCGTTTCGATTACCATGCTTATGTCGCGTCATAAGTCTCTCTAACGCATTATTCCAATTACCATAAGCAGCTTATAGTACGCAAAGTGTGTTTAAAAAGTAACAATTGATTGGTATGTCGTGTCTCAAGGCTATTTAACGCGTCGTCCCGATTACCTAAGCATGGTTAGGTTAATTTAGCAAAGTGTGTGTGAAAAGTGACGCTAGATTAGTATGTTGCGTCTCATTGGATTAGTATGTTGCGTCTCAAATCTCTTTAATGCGTCGTTTCGATTACCATGCTTATCTCGCATCACAAAGTCTTTCTAACGCGTCGTTCCGATTACCTAAGCATGGTTAGCTTAGAGTAAGAAAAGTGAGCGTGAAAAGTAACAATATATTAGTATGTCGCGTCTCAAGTCTCTTTAACGCGTCGTTCCGATTACCTAAGCATGGTTAGGTTATATTACCCAAAGTTTGCGTGAATAGTGACACTAGATTAGTACGTCGCATGTCAAGTCTCTGTAATGCGTTGTTTTGATTACCATGCTAATGTCGCGTCAAAAGTCTCTCTAACGCGTCGTTCCGATTACCTTAGCATGGTTAGGTTATAGTACACAAAGTGTGCGTGAAAAGGATCAATAGATTAGTATGTCGCATCTAATGTCTCTTTAACGCATCGTTCCAATTACCTAAGCATGGTTAGGTTATATTATGCAAAGTGTGCGTGAAAAGTGACGCTATATTATTATGTCGCCTTTCAAGTCTCTTTAACACGTCGTTCTGATTACCTAAGCATGGTTAGGTTATATTACGCAAACTGTGCGTTAAAAGTGACGCTAGATTAGTATGGCGCGTCTCGAGATTCTTTAGCACGTCGTTTCGATTACCATGCTTATGTCGCATCACAATTCTCTTTATTGCTTTGTTCTGATTACCTAAGCATGGTTAGGTTATAGTACGCAAAGCGTGCGTGAAAAGGATTGCTAGATTAGTATGTCGCGTCTCAAGTCTCTTTAACGCGTCGTTCCAATTGTCTAAGCATGGTTAGGTTATATTATGCAAAGTGTGCGTGAAAAGTGACACTAGATTAGTATGTCACGTCTAACGTCTCTTAACGCGTCGTTCTGATTACCTAATCGTGGTTAGGTTATATTACACAAAGTGTGCGTAAAAAGGTGAGGCTAGATTAGTATGGCGCGTCTCGAGTCACTTTAACGCGTCGTTTTGATTACCATGCTTATGTCGAGTCAGAATACTTCTAACGCGTCGTTCCGATTACCTAAGCATTGTTAAGTTATATTACGCAAAGTGTGCGTGAAAAATGACAATTGATTATTATGTCACGTCTCAAGTCTATTAAACGTGTCGTTCCTATTACCTATGTATGGTTAGGTTATATTACGCAAAGTTGGCGTGAAAAGTGACGCTAGATTTGTATGTGGCATCTCAAGTCTCTGTAACGCGTCGTTTCGAATAACATGCTTATGTCACGTCAAAAGTCTCTCTAACGCATCGTTCCGATTACCTAGGCATGGTTAGGTTATAGTATGTAAAGTGTGCGTGAAAAGGATCAATAGATTAATAGGTCGCCTCTCGGGTCTCTTTAACGCGTCGTTCTGATTATCTAAGCATGGTTAGGTTATATTACGCAAAAGTGTGCGTAAAAAGTTACGCTAGATTAGTATGTTTTGTCTCAAGTTCTTTAACACGTCGTTCTGATTATCTAAGCATTGTTAGGTTATATTACGTAAAGTTTGCGTGAAAAGTGACGGTAGATTAGTACGGCGCGTCTCAAGTATCTTTAACTCATCGTTCCGATTACCTAAGCATGGTTAGGTTATATTACGCCAAGTGTGCGTGAAAAAGTGACACTAGATTAGTATATCGCGTCTCAAGTCTCTTCAATGCGTCGTTCTGATTTCATAAGCATGGTTATGTTATATTACGCAATCTCTTTAACGCGTCTTTTTGATTACCATGATTATGTCGCGTCACAAATCTCTCTAACGCATCGTTCCGATTAGCTAAGCGTGGTTAGGTTATATTATGAAAAATGTCCTTAAAAAGTGACGCTAGATTAGTATGTCGCGTCTCAAGACTCTTTAAGGCGTCGTTCCGATTACCTAAGATGGGTTACGTTATATTACGCAAGGAGTGGATGAAAAGTGACGCTAGATTAGTATGTCGCGTCTCAAGTCTCTTTAACGCGTCGTTCCTATTACTTAAGAATGGTTAGGTTTACGCAAAGTGTGAGAGAAAAGTAACGCTAGATTTGTATGTCACTTCTCAAGTCTCTTTAACGCGTCGTTCCGATTACCTAGCATGGTTATGTTATACTACGCAAGGTATCCGTAAAAAGTGACGCTAGATTAGTATGTCGTTTTACCTATGCTTGCTTAGGTGATATTATGCAAAGTTGGCGTGAAAAGTGACGTTAGATTAATATGGCGCGTCTCAAGTCGCTTTAACGCGTTGTTTCGACGACCATGCTTATGCCGCGTCAAAAGTCTCTCTACCATGTCGTTCCGATTACCTAAGCTTGGTTAGGTTATATTATGCAAAGTGTGCGTGAAAAGTGATGGTATATTAATATGTTTCGTCTCAAATCTCTTTAACGCGTCGTTTTGATTACCATGCTTATCTCGCAGCACCTCTTTAACGCGCCGTTCCGATTACCAAAGCATGGTTAGGTTATATTACGCAAAGTGTGCGTGAAAGTGACGTTAGATTAGTATGTCGTGCGTCTCAAGACTCTCTAACGCGACGTTCCGATTTCCTAAGCAGGGATTACTTATATTACGCAAAGTGTGTGTGAAAACTGACGCTAGATTAGTATGTCACCTCTCAACTCTCTCTGACGCGTCGTTCCAATTTCCTAAGCATGGTTAGGTTATATTACGTAAAGTGTGCGCAAAAAGTGACGCTAGATTAATATGGCTCATCTGAATTCTCATTAACGCATCGTTTCGATTACCATCGCGTCACAATTCTATCTAACGCGTCGTTCTGATTGCCTAAGCATGGTTAGGTTGTATTATGCCTAAGCATGCATAATCAAACACAACTTTCCATGCACCTTTGCGTAATACAACCTAACCATGCTTAGGAAATTGGAGAGATTTTTGATGCGACATTAGCATGGTCGTCGAACAATGCGTTAAAGCGACTTGAGACGCGCCATATTAATCTAACGTCACTTTTCACGCCAACTTTGCATAATATCACCTAAGCAAGCTTAAGTAAATGAGAATGACGCATTAAAGAGCCTTGAGACACGACATACTAATCTAGCGTCACTTTTTACGGATACCTTGCGTAGTATAACATAACCATGCTTAGGTAATCGGAACGACGCGTTAAAGCGACTTGAGAAGTGACATACTAATCTAGCGTTACTTTTCTCTCAAACTTTGCGTATACCTAACCATTCTTATGTAATAGGAACGACGCGATAAAGAGACTTGTGACGCGACATACTAATCTAGCGTCACTTTTCATGCACTCCTTGCGTAATATAACGTAACTCATCTTAGGTAATCGGAACGATGCGTTAAAGAGTCTTGAGACGCGACATACTAATCTAGCGTCACTTTTTAAGGACATTTTTCCTAATGCAACCTAACCACGCTTAGGTAATCGGAACGATGCGTTAGAGAGACTTGTGACGCGATATAAGCATGGTAATCGAAAAGACGCGTTAAAGAGATTTGAGACGCGCAATTTTAATCTAGTGTCACTTTTTACGCACACTTTGCGTAATATAACATAACCATGCTTAGGAAATCAGAACGACGCGTTAATGAGACTTGAGACGCGATATACTAATCTAGTGTCACTTTTTCACGCATACTTTGCGTAATATAACCTAACCATGCTTAGGTAATCGGAACGACGAGTTAAAGATACTTGAGACGCGCCGTACTAATCTACCGTCACTTTTCACGCAAACTTTACGTAATATAACCTAACAATGCTTAAATAATCATAACGACGTGTTAAAGAACTTGAGACAAAACATACTTATCTAGCGTAACTTTTTACGCACACTTTTGCGTAATATAACCTAACCATGCATAGATAATCAGAACAACGCGTTAAAGAGACTCGAGAGGCGACCTATTAATCTAGCATCACTTTTTACGCACACTTTGCATAATATAACATAATCATGCTTAGGTCATCGGAACGACGCGTTAAAGAGACTTGAGACGCGGCATATTAATCTATTGATCCTTTTCACGCACACTTTACATACTATAACCTAACCATGCGTAGGTAATCGGAAAGATGCGTTGGAGAGACTTTTGACGCGACATAAGCATGTTATTCGAAATGACGCGTTACAGAGACTTGAGACGCCACATACAAATCTAGCATCGCTTTTCACGCCAACTTTGCGTAATATAACCTAACCATACATAGGTAATAGGAACGACGCGTTTAATAGACTTAAGACGTGACATGATAATCAATCGTCATTTTTCACGCACACTTTGCGTAATATAACTTAACAATGCTTAGGTAATCGGAATGACGCGTTAGAAGAATTCTGACTTGACATAAGCATGGTAATCGAAACGACGCGTTAAAGTGACTCGAGACGCGCCATACTAATCTAGCCTCACCTTTTACGCACACTTTGTGTAATATAACCTAACCACGATTAGGTAATCAGAACGACGCGTTAAGAGACGTTAGACGTGACATACTAATCTAGTGTCACTTTTCACACACACTTTGCATAATATAACCTAACCATGCTTAGACAATTGGAACGACGCGTTAAAGAGACTTGAGACGCGACATACTAATCTAGCAATCCTTTTCACGCACGCTTTGCGTACTATAACCTAACCATGCTTAGGTAATCAGAACAAAGCAATAAAGAGAATTGTGATGCGACATAAGCATGGTAATCGAAACGACGTGCTAAAGAATCTCGAGACGCGCCATACTAATCTAGCGTCACTTTTAACGCACAGTTTGCGTAATATAACCTAACCATGCATAGGTAATCAGAACGACGTGTTAAAGAGACTTGAGAGGCGACATAATAATATAGCGTCACTTTTCACGCACACTTTAAATAATATAACCTAACCATGCTTAGGTAATCGGAACGATGCGTTATAGAGACTTTAGACGCGACATACTAATCTATTGATCCTTTTCACGCACACTTTGTGTACTATAGCCTAACCATGCTAAGGTAATCGGAACGACGCATTAGAGCGACTTTTGACGCGACATTAGCATGGTAATCGAAACAACGCGTTATAGAGACTTGACATGCGACGTACTAATCTAGTGTCACTTTTCACGCAAACTTTGCGTAATATAACCTAACCATGCTTAGGTAATTGGAACGACGCGTTAAAGAGACTTGAGACGCGACATACTAATATATTGTTACTTTTCACGCTCACTTTTGTTACTCTAAGCTAACCATGCTTAGGTAATCGGAACAACGCGTTAGAAAGACTTTCTGATGCGAGATAAGCATGGTAATCAAAACGACGCATTAAAGAGATTTGAGACGCGACATACTAATCCAATGAGACGCTACATACTAATCTAGCGTCACTTTTCACACACACTTTGCTAAATTAACCTAACCATGCTTAGGTAATCGGGACGACGCGTTAAATAGCCTTGAGACGCGACATACCAATCTATTGTTACTTTTTAAACACACTTTGCGTACTATAAGCTGCTTATGGTAATTGGAATAATGCGTTAGAGAGACTTATGACGCGACATAGGCATGGTAATCGAAACGACGCGTTAAAGAGACTTGAGACGCGACATACTAATCTAGTGTCACTTTTCATGCACACTTTGTGTAATATAACATAACCACGTTTATGTGATCGGAACGACACATTTAAGAGCATTGAGACGCGACATACTAATCTAGCGTCACTTTTCACGCACACCTTGCATAATATAAACTAACCATGCTTAGGAAATAGGAACGACGCGTTAAAAAGACTTGAGAAGCGACATACTAATCTAGATTCACTTTTCACGCACACTTTGCGTAATATAACCTAACCATGCTTAGGTAATTGGAACGACGCGTTAGATAGACTTAAGTCGCGACATACTATCTATTGTCATTTTTCACGCACGCTTCGCATAATATAGCCAACCATGCTTAGGTAATTGGAACGACGCGTCAGAGAGACTTGTGAAACGACATATGCATGGTAATCGAAACGACGCGTTAAAAAGACTTGAGACGCGCGATAATAATCTAGCGTCACTTTTTACGAACACTTTGCGTAATATAACATATGCATGCTTAGGAAATCGGAACGACACGTTTGAGAGACTTGAGACACGACATACTAATCTAACACCACTTTCGAAGCACACTTTGCGTAATATAACCTAAACATGCTTATAATCAGAACGACATGTTAAAGAGACTTGAGACGCGACATACTAATCTAGCGTCACTTTTCATGCACACTTTGCATAATATAACCTAACCATGCTTAGTTAATTGGAACACGCGTTAAAGGGACTTGAGACGCAACATACTAATCTGGCTAATAATCACCCATAGGGGCGCTAAACCACCTGATGTTTAAAAACGGGCGCTAAACCCCCTGATCTTTGTGGCGGCGGTCACAAAACCCCATAAGTCCAAAAATCGCCGTTTTTTTCGTTTTTTGTCGACGTGGCACCCAATTCCTCGGCCAGACAGCAACGCATGCAGCACTTGACTAGTAGCCTACAACAAAAACACATTTAGAAGGGAGATTGTACTTACACAAGCAACCGAAATTAAAGAAAGTTACTTACGTCGGGAATCTGTACTTCACTTTCTGCCATTGGTCCTTCACCTTCATTTACAGATGGTTGCTGTTCACCTCCACCCGAAGCTTGACCTCTTTCCTTTAAATGTTTCCTTATATTGTGGCCAAACTGTCCACATTCGCTAAACTTAAGTTGCTGACGCCCCTTGCGTGATAACTTGGCCCTCTTCGCTTGTGCCTGTGCTTGTGCTTCGCCTTACCTTTGCCTTTCTCCCTCTCTTCTTTTGTTGCACTGGTGAGGGTGGGAGTATGATATTGAAGGGGTTTGGGTCTGTTTCCCACATATCAGCCCCATTCATTTGGTTGATAACAGAGCTATAAACTCGCTCGTACGTGGCTTTGCTAATCTAGCGTCACTTTTCACACACACTTTGCGTAATATGCCCAAACCATGCTTAGGTAATCGGAACGACGCGTTAAAGAGACTTGAGATGAATATACTAATCTAGTATCACTTTTCACTCACACTATGCGTAATATAACCTAACCAGGCTTAGGTATTCGGAACACGCGTTAAAGAGACTTGAGACGTGACATACTAATTTACCATCACTTTTCACGCACACTTTGCGTAATATACCCAAAACATGCTTAGGTAATCGGAACAAAGCGTTAAAGAGACTTGAGACGCGAAATACTAATCTATTGTTACTTTTCACGCACACTTTGCGCAATATAACCTAACTATGCTTAGGTAATCAGAACGACGCGTTAAAGAGACTTGAGACGGGCGATACTAATCTACCGTCACTTTTCACGCAGACTATGCGTAATATAACCTAATCATGCTTAGGTAATCGGAACGACGCGTTACAGAGACTTGAGATGCAACATATTAATCTAGCGTCACTTTTCACGCACACTTTGCGTAATATAACCTAACCATGCTTAGGTAATCGGAACACGCGTTAAAGAGACTTGAGTCGTGACATACTAATTTAGAGTCGCTTTTCACGCACACTTTGCGTAAAATACCCTAACCATGCTTAGGTAATCGGAAGAACGCGGTAAATAGACTTGAGACGCGACATAAAAATCTATTGTGACTTTTCACGCACACTTTGCGTATATAACCTAACCATGCTTAGGTAATCAGAACGACATGTTAAAGACGCTTGTTACGCGACATAAGCATGGCAATCGAAACAGCGCGTTAAAGAGACTTATAACGCGCCACACTTATAGCGTCATGTTTTACGCACACTTTGCTTAATATAACCAAACCATAATTAGGTAATCAGAACGACGCGTTAAAATGACTTGAGACACGCCATACTAATTTAACGTCACTTTTGACGCACACTTTGCGTAATACAACCTAGCCAAGCTTAGGTAATCAGAACGACGCGTTAAAGACACTTGAGATGCGACATACTAATCAAACACAACTTTCCATGCACACTTTGCATAATATAACCGAACCATGCTTAGGTAATCAGAACGATGCATTAGAGACGCTTGTTATGCGACATAAGACTGGTAATCGAAATGACGCGTTAAAGAGACTTGAGACGCGACATACTATTCTAGCGTCACTTTTCACGCACACTTTGCGTAACCTAACCATGCTTAGGTTGCAGGAACGGCGCGTTAGAGAGACTTGTGATGCAACATACTAATCTAGCGTCAGTTTTCACGCACACTTTGCGTAATATAAGTAATCCCTGCTTAGGAAATCGGAACGTCGCATTAGAGAGTCTTGAGACGCGTGACATACTAATCTAACGTCACTTTCACGCACACTTTGCGTAATATAACCTAACCATGCTTTGGTAATCGGAACGACGCGTTAAAGAGACTTGTGCTGCGAGATAAGAAGGGTAATCAAAACGACGCGTTAAAGAGATTTGAAACGAAACATATTAATCTGGCGTCACTTTTTACGCATACTTTGCGTAATATAACCTAACCATGCTTAGGTAATCGAAACGACGCAGTTAAAGAAACTTAAGACTGGACATACCAATATAGCATCACTTTTCACGCACACTTTGCATAATAAAACCTAACCATGCTTAGGTAATCGGAATGACGTGTGAAAGAGACTTGGCACGCGACAACTAATCTATTGATCCTTTTCACGCACTCTTTGTGTACTATAACCTAACCATGCTTTGGTAATCAAAACGACGCGTTAAAGAGACTTGAGACGTGACATACTAATCGAGCGTCACTTTGCATAATATAACCTTACCATGCTTATGTAATCGGAACGACGCGTTAGATAGACTTAAGACGCGACTAACTAATCTATTGTGATTTTTCACGCACATTTTGCGTAATATAACCAAACCATTATTAAGTAATTAGAACGACGCGTTAAATGGATTTGAGACGCGACATACTAATCTATTGTCATTCTTTACGCACACTTTTGCATAATATAACCAAACCATGCTTAGGTAATCGATAGGACGCGATAGAGAGACCTGTGACGCGACATACTATTCTAGCGTAACTTTTCACGCACACTTTGCGTAATATAATTAACCATGCTTAGGTAGTCGGAACGACGCGTTAGACAGACTTGTGAGACATACTTAATCTAGTGTCACTTTTCACACACATTTTGCGTAATATAACCTAACCATGCTTAGGTAATCGGAACGGCGCGCTAGTGAGACTTGTGACACGACATACAAATCTAGCGTCACTTTTCACGTACAGTTTTCGTAATATTAGCTAACCATGCATAGGTAATCGGAACGATGTGTTAAAGATACCTGAGACTAATCTAGCGTCACTTTTCACACACACTTTGCTTAGGCAATCGGAACGACGCGACATACTAATCTAGGGTCACTTTTCACGCACATCTTGCGTAAAATAACATAACCATGCTTAGGTAATCGGAACACACGTCAAAGAGACTTGAGACGCGACATACTAACCCATCGTCACTTTTCACGCCCACTTTTCGTAAAATAACCTAACTATAGGTAATCATAACGACGCTTGAAAGAGACTTGAGACACGACATACTAATCTAGCGTCACTTTTCACGCACACTTTACGTAAAATAACCTAACAATTGGTAATCAGAATGACGCGTTAAAGAGACTTGAGATGCGGCATACTAATCTATTGTCACTTTTCGCGCAAACTGCGTAACATAACCTAACAATTGGAACGACGCAATAGAGAGACTTGGATGCAACATAAGCATGGTACTTGAAACGACACGTTAAAGCGACTTGAAACACGACATAGTAACCTAGCGTAATGTAACCTAACCATGCTTTGGTAATCGTAAAGATGCATTAAAGAGACTTGAGACGCGACATACTAATCTAGCGTCACTTATCACGCACACTTTCCGTAATATAACTTCACCATGCTTAGGTAATTGGAACGACGCGTTAAAGAGACTTGTGATGCAACATACTAATCGGAACACACGTTAAAGAGACTTGAGACACGATATACTAATCTAGCGTCTCTTTTCACGCACGCATTGCGTAAAATAACCTAACCATTTAGGTAATCGGAACGACCCGTTAAAGAGACTTGAGACACGACATACTAACATACCATTGTCACTTTTCACGCAAACTTAGTGTATTATAAGCTAACCATGCTTAGGTAATCGGAACGACGCGTTAAAGAGACTTGAGACACTACATACTATTCTAGCATCACTTTTCACGCACACTTTGCGTAATATAACCTAACCGTGCTTAGGTAATCGGAAGGACACGTTAAAGAGACTTGAGACACTACATACTAATCTAGCATCACTTTTCACGCACACTTTGTGTAATATAACCTAACCATGCTTAGGTAATCGGAACTACGCGTTAAAGAGGCTTGAGACGCGACATAGTAATCTAGCGTCACTTTTCACGCACACTTTGTGCAATATAACTTAACCATGCTTAGGCAATCAGAACACGCGTTAAAGAGACTTGAGACACGACATACTAATCTAGCGTCACTTTTCACGCAAACTTTGCAAAATATAACCTACTAGCATCACTTTTCACGCACACATTGCGTAAAATAACCTAACCATGCTTTGGTAATCGGAACGACGCGTTATAGAGACTTGAGAGGCGACATACTAATCTAGCGTCACTTTTCACGCACACTTTGTGTAATATAACCTAACCATGCTTAGGTAATCAGAACACGCATAAAAGAGACTTGATATGTGACATACTAATTTAGCGTTACTTTTCACGCACACTTTGTGTAAAATACCTTAACCATGCTTAGGTAATCGGGACAGAGCGTTAAAGAGACTTGAGACGCGACATACTAATTAATTGTGACTTTTCACGCACACTTTGCATAATATAACCTAACCATGCTTCGGTAATCAGAACGACGTGTTTGAGACGCTTGTTACGCGACATAAGCGTAATAATCGAACCGACTCGTTAAAGAGACTTGAGACGCGACATACTAATCCACTGTTACTATTCATGCGCATTATGCGTAATATAACCTAACCATGCTTAGGGAATCAGAACGACGCACTAAAGAGACTTGAGACGCGACATATTGATCTAGCGTCACTTTTAACACACATTCTGCGTAGTATAACCTAACCATGCTCAGGTAATCGGAACGACAGGTAGGCTTGTGACTCGACAAACAAATCTAGCATCACTTTTCACGAACACTTTGCGTAATATAACCTAACCATGCTTTGGTAATCAGAACGACGATTTAGAGAGACTTGTGACGTGACATAAGCATGGTAATTGAAATGACGCGTATATTGTCACTTTTCAAGCACACTTTGGTAAATATAACCTAACCATGCTTTGGTAATCGGAACGACCTGTAAAGGAGACTGGTGATGCGACATAAGCATAGTATAGTAATCGAAACTACGCGTTAAAGAGACTTGAGATACGACATACATTATCTATTGTCACTTTTCACGCACACTTTGTGCAATATAACCTAACCATGCTTTGGTAATCGGAACGACGAATTAAAGAGACTTGAGACGCGACACTAATCTAGCGTCACTTTTCACGCACACTTTGCGTAATATAACCTAACCATGATTAGGTAATTTGAACGACTCGTTAGAGAGACTTGTGACGTGACATACTAATCTTCCATCACTTCTCACGTAATTTTTGCGTAATTTAACCTAACTATGCTTAGGTAATCAGAACGACGCGTTAAAGAGACTTGTGACTCGACATACAAATCTAGCATCACTTTTCACGCACACTTTGCGTAATATAACCTAACCATTCTTAGGTAATCGAAACGACGAAATAGAGAGACCTATAACGCGACATAAGCATGAAAATCCAAACAACACATTTAAGAGACTTGAGAGGCGACATACTAATCAATTGTCACTTCTCACGCGCACTTCGTATAATATTACTTAACCATGCTTAGGTTATCGGAACGGCGCATTAAAGTGACTTGAGACACGACATACTAATCTTGCGTCACTTTTCACGCACACTTTGCGTAATATAACCTAACAATGCTTAGTTAATCGGAACGAAAAAGAGGCTTGAGACGCGACATACTACTCAAGTGTCACTTTTCACACACACATTGCGTAATATAACCTAACCATGCTTAGGTAATCGGAACACGCGCTTAAGACACTTGAGAAGCGACATACTAATCTAGCGTCACTTTTCACGCACACTTTTTACTAATCTAGTGTGACGTTTCACGCACACTTTGTGTAATATAACCTAACCATGCTTAGGTAATCGGACACACGCGTTAAAGAGACTTGAGACGCGACATACTAATCCAGCGTCATTTTTCACGCACACTTTGCGTAAAATAACCTAACAATACTTAGGTAATCGGAACGACGCGTTAAAGAGACTTTAGACGCGAAATACTAATTTATTGAAACTTTTTATGCACACTTTGCGTAATATAACAAACGATGCTTACGTAATCAGAATGACGCGTCACTCTTCACGCACACTTTGCGTAATATAACCTAACCATGCTTAGGTAATCGGAACGACACGTTAAAGAACAAGAGACTCGACATGCTAATCTTGCGTCACTTTTCACGCAAGCTTAGCGTAATATAACTTTACCATGCATAGGTAATCGAAAAGACGCGTTAAAGAGACTTGAGACACGACATATTAAACTAGCGTTACTTTTCACGAACACTTTGCTTGAAATAAACTACCCATGCATAAGTAATCGGAACGACGCGTTAAATAGACTTGATACGCGATATACTATTGCCACTTTTCATGCGCACTTTGCGAAATATATCCTAACCATGCTTAGGTAACCGGAACGACGCGATTGAGCGACTTGTAATGTCACATAAGCATGGTAACTGAAACGACGCATGAACGAGACTTGAGACGCGCAATATTAATTTAGCGTCACTTTTCACGAACACTTTGCGTAATATAACCTAACCATGCTTAGGTAATATTAACGACGCGTTCAAGAGACTTGAGACACGATATACTAATCTAGCATCACATTACACGCACACTTTGCGTAACATAACCTAACTATGCTCAGGTAATCGAAGCACGTGTTAAAAAGACTTGAGACGTGACCTACTAATTTAGCGTCACTTTTCACGCATACTTTGCTTAAAATACCCTAACCATGCTTAGGTAAATCGGAACGACACTTTAAAGAGACTTGAGACGCGGCATGGTAATCGAAACGACGCGTTAAAGAGACTTGAGATGCGACATACTAATCTAGCGTCACATTTCACGCAAACTTTGCAAAATTTTACCAAACCATGCTTAGGTAATCGGGACTACGCGTTAAAGAGCCTTTAGACGCGACATAGTCTAGCGTCACTTTTTACGCTCACCTCGCGTAATATAACCTAACCATGCTTATGTAATCGAAACGACACGTTAAAGTCACCTGAGACGCGACATACAAATCTAGCATCACTTTGCATGCACACTTTGCCTAATAAAACCTAACCATGCTTAAGTAATCAGAACAACGCGTTAGATAGACTTAAGACGCGACATTCTAATCTATTGTCGTTTTTCATGCACACTTTGCGTAATACAACGTAACCATGCTTAGGTAATCAGAATGACGCGTTAGATAGAATTGTGACGCGATATAAGCATGGTAATCGAAACGATGCGTCGTCACTTTTTATGCACACTTTACGTAATATAACCTAACCATGCTTAGGAAATTGGAACGACGCGTTAGAGAGACTTGAGAGGGGACATACTAATCTAGCGTCAGTTTTCACGCACACTTTGCGTAATATAAGTAATCCCTGCTTAGGAAATCGGAACGTTGCGTTAGAGAGTCTTTAGACGCGCAACATACTAATCTAACGTCACTTTCACGCACACTTTGCGTAATATAACCTAACCATGCTTTGGTAATCGGAACGACGCGTTAAAGAGACTTGTGCTGCGAGATAAGCTTGGTAATCAAAACGACGCGTTAAAGAGATTTGAGACAAAATATCCTAATCTATCGTCACTTTTTACGCACACTTTGAGTAATATAACCTAACCATGCTTAGGTAATCGAAACGACGCAGTTAAAGAAACTTAAGACTGGACATACCAATATAGCATCACTTTTCACGCACACTTTGCATAATATAACCTAACAATGCTTAGGTAATAGGAATGACGCATGAAAGAGGCTTGACACGCGACATACTAATCTATTGATCCTTTTCACGCACTCTTTGTGTATTATAACCTAACCATGCTTTGGTAATCGAAACGACGCGTTAAAGAGACTTGAGACGCGACATACTAATCATACGCAACATACTAATCGAGCGTCACTTAAGACGCGACTAACTAATCTATTGTGATTTTTCACACACTTTGCATAACATAACCTAACCATTCTTAAGTAATTAGAATGACGCGTTAAATGGATTTGAGACGCGACATACTAATCTATTGTCATTCTTTACACACACTTTTGCATAATATAACCAAACCATGCTTCGGTAATCGGAACGACATGTTAGAGAGACTTTTGACGCGACATAAGCATGGTCATCGAAACAACGCGTTCAAGCGACTTGAGACGCGCCATATTAATCTAACGTCACTTTTCACGCCAACTTTGCATAATATCACCTAAGCATGCTTAGGTAAATGAGAACAACGCAATAAAGAGCATTGAGACACGACATACTAATCTAGCGTCACTTTTCACGGATACCTTGTGTAGTATAACATAACCATGCTTAGGTAATCGGAACGACGCGTTAAAGAGACTTGAGAAGTGACATACTAATCTAGCGTTACTTTTCTCTCACACTTTGCGTAAACCTAACCATTCTTAAGTAATCAGAACGATGCGTTAAAGAGACTTGAGACGCGACATACTAATCTAGCGTCACTTTTCACGCACTCCTTGCGTATTATAACGTAACCCATCTTAGGTAATCGGAACGACGCGTTAAAGAGTCTTGAGACGCTGTCATACTAATCTAGCGTCACTTTTCAAGGACACTTTTCATAATATAACCTAACCACGCTTAGGTAATCGGAACGATGCGTTAGAGAGACATGTGACGCGACATAAGCATGGTAATCGAAAAGATGCGTTAAAGAGACTTGAGACGTGCAATTTTAATCTAGCGTCACTTTTTATGCACATATTGCGTAATATAACATAACCATGCTTAGGAAATCAGAACGACGCGTTAAAGAGACTTGCGACGCGACATACTTTGTAATATTTTACGCTTCAATAAAAAAATGCCTTGTTTCTAAACATCTCTCTTCTCCAATTTTCTATAAGTAAAGGATAGTTATATATGTTTATTTCTCTTCATATTCAGCCAGAAAAGGCATAAGGGTATGCTCTTCACTTGCATCTCCTGAGGATCCTGTGAATCAAAACCTTGTGTCATAAAAATGGTAATGGAATAAATCTTAACAAATACTAAGAGGACATGCTGGTTGATAAAATGCCCATGGTGAGGCTGTGATCCTGGCTAGTCATAGATGTATCTGTTATGGTTTATCGTCATATCTCTAAATACGCAAAGTCTGTGTGAAAAGTGACGCTAGACTAGTATGTCGCGTCTCAAGTCTCTGTAACGCGTCGTTTTGATTACCATGTTTATTTCGCATCAAAAGTCTGTCTAACGCGTCGTTGCGATTACCTAAGAATGGTCAGGTTATAATACGCAAAGTGTGCGTGAAAAGGATCAATAGATTAGCATGCCGCGTCTCAAGTCTCTTTAACGCGTCGTTCCGATTGCCTAAGCATGGTTAGGTTATATTACGCAAAGTGTGCGTGAAAAGTGACGCTAGATTAGTATGTCCAGTTTCAAGTCTCTTTAACGTGTCGTTCCGATTACCTAAGCATGGTTAGGTTATATTACTTAAAGTGTGCGTAAAAAGTCACGCTAGTATGTCGCCTCTCAAGGCTCTTTAATGCGTCGTTCCGATTACCTAAGCATGGTTAGGCTACATTATGCAAAGTTGGCGTGAAAAGTGACGCTAGATTAGTATGTCGCGTCTCAAGTCTCTTTAATACATCGTTCTGATTACCTAAGCATGATTAGGTTATATTATGCAAAGTGTGTGTAACAAGTGACGCTAGATTATTATGTCGCATCTCAAGTCTCTTTAATGCATCGTTCCGATTAGCTAAGCATGGTTAGGTTATATTACGCAAAGTGTGCGTAAAAAGTGACGCTAGAATAATATGTTTCGTCTTAAGTCTCTTTAACGCGTCGTTTCGATTACCATGCTTATCTCGCGTCATAATTCCCTTTAAAGCGTCGTTCCGATTACCTAAGCATGGTTAGGTTATGTTACGCAAAGTGTGCGTGAAAAGCGACGTTAGATTAGTATGTCGCGTCACAAGTCCCTCTCATGCGTCGTTCCGATTTCCTAAGCTAGTTAGGTTGTATTACGCAAAGTGTGCATAAATAATGACACTAGATTATTATGTCGCGTCTTAAATATCTCTAACGCGTCGTTCCGGTTTTCTAAGAATGATTATGTTATATTACGCATAATGTGCGTAAAAATAGTAACGCTAGATTAAAATTGCGTGTCTCAAGTCTCTTTAATGCGTTGTTTCGATTACCATGTTTATGTCGAGTCACAAGTCTTTTTAACGTGTTGTTCCAATTACCTAAGCATGGTTATGTTATATTACGCAAAGTGTGCGTGAAAAATGACAATGGATTGGTATGTCGCGTCTCAAGTCTTATATTATGCAAGGTGTGCGTGAAAAGTGACGCTAGATACTTGCGTCTCAAGGCTCTTTAATGCGTCGTTCCGATTACCTAAGCGGTGTTAGGTTATATTATGCAAAGTTTGCGTGAAAAGTGACGCTAGATTAGTATGTCGTGTCTAAAGTCTCTTTAACGCGTTGTTTTGATAACCATGCTTATGTCGCGTCACAAGTCTCTCTAACGCGTCGTTCCAATTACCTAAGCGGTGTTAAGTTATAATATGCAAAATGTGCGTGAAAAGTAACAATAATGTATGTCGCGTCGCAAGTCTTTTTAACGCGTCTTTTCGATTACCTAAGCATGTTTCGGGTATATTACAAAAAGTGTGCGTGAAAAGTGACAATAGATTAGTATATCGCGTATGAAGTCTATTTAACGCGTCGTTCCAATTACCTAAGCATGGTTAGGTTATTTTACGCAAAGTGTGCGTAAAACGTGATGCTAGATTAGTATGCCGCGTCTCAATTCTCTTTAACGCGTTGTTTCGATTACTTAAGCATGCTTAGGTTATATTATGCAAAGTTTGCGTGAAAAGTGATGCTAGATTAGTATGTCGTGCTTAAGTCTCTTAAACGCGTCGTTCCAATTACCTAAGAATTGTTAGGTTATATTACGCAAAGTGTGCGTAAAAAGTGACGCTAGATTAGTGTGGCGCGTCTCAAGTCTCTTTAACGTTGTTCGATTACCATTCTTATGTTGCGTCACAAGTCTCTCTAATGTGTCGTTCCGATTACCTAAGCATGGTTAGGTAATATTACGCAAAGTGTGCGTAAAAAGTGACGCTAGATTAGTATGTCCAGTTTCAAGTCTCTTTAACGCGTCGTTCCGATTACCTAAGCATGGTTAGGTTATATTACGCAAAGTGTGCTTAAAAAGTCACGCTAGAATGTCGCGTCTCAAGGCTCTTCAATGCGTTGTTCCGATTACCTAAGTATGGTTAGGTTATATTATGCAAAGTTGGCATGAAAAGTCACAAGTCTCTTTAACGTGTTGTTTCGATTACCATGCTTATGTCGCGTCACAAGTCTCTCTAACGCGTCGTTCTGATTACCTAAGCATGGTTAGGTTATATTACACAAAGTGTGTGTGAAAAGTAAAGTCTCTTTAATTCGTCGTTCCGATTACCTAAAAATGGTTAGGTTATAGGGTTCCATAAAAAATCATGACCTTTACAAGAAATTTCATTTTAATCTCGACTTTTAAAAGTTGGCATTTAAACACACGACCTTTAATTGTTTTTCAAATGTATCGATAAAGTAAAATTCGGTTTATTTTTTCTTATTTAAATTTACTAATCCCATACTCTAACTGAGATAATAATATTGTCTATTTATAATTTTGTCTTTCATTAATGGTTTAGTAGAGAATTTAGTTAACAAAAACACATTGAAATGATATATTTGAAAAACAATGAAAGGTCATGGTTTTATATGGAAACTTTTATAGGTCGTGATTAAAATGAAATTTTATATACAGATTGCGACTTATTATGGAATTGGCCCTAGGTTATTACACAAAGAGTGTGAAAAGTGACGCTAGATTAGTATGTCGCTTCTCAAGTCTCTTTAACGCGTCGTTCCGATTACCTAAGCATGAGCATGATTAGGTTATATTACGCAAGGTGGACGTGAAAAGTTGAGCTAGATTAGTATGTCGTGGCTAAAGGCTATTTAATGTGTCGTTCAAATTACATAAACATGGTTAGGTTATTGATAACGTTGTATATTTAGTAGGGGCGAAGGAACCTCGCTAAGAACGACCATCGCTAAGTCAAGCATTTTACCAACTGGTGTCGACATAGACCACAAGACCTGGGGGGGTCTCCGGATCGATGAACATTCGAGCATCATCCGAGACGCGTGCTTTTGGCAAGTTCGGATCGAAGATCCTGCCCGAGCTTCCTGACTGAAGACAGGAAAGCCCGGCGTAGACAACCCGAGCTTCGAGATACACTTAAGCTCTGGACCTAGAGGCATGGGAGTTTAGTTCAGACAGTCCGGGCTCTAAGCTTTATTCGAGCTCCGAGATCTAGCTAACGAGCACACTCACGTGTACCAGATTTGGGGACCACAGAAGATCCTCTGACAGGTGCGTGAGGAATGTTCCCTCCACCTGACACACCTAACAAACTACGCCCCATACAGGGGATATTCTCCACGTAGGCATAACCGATTTCAGGGACCACACGAAGGACAGCCTGCCAGCAAGGCAAGGTTTATTCCTAAACCCTAACTATATAAAGGGTTTTAAGAGTAAACCCTAGGTAATTCTTTTCTACTCTCTGAAAACCTTTCTCTTCTTTTCTTCTTCATTCATAGCCTCGTCGAAAAGTGACAATAGTATTGTTAGGTTATATTACACAGAGTCTGCGTGGAAAGTGACGCTAGATTAGTGTGTCGCATCTCAAGTCCCTTTAACGCGTCGTTCTGATTACCTAAGCATGATTAGGTAGTGTGCGTGAAAAGTCACGCTAGATTAGTATGTCCCGTCTCAAGTCTCTTTAACTCATCGTTACGATTACCTAAGCATGGTTTAATTACATTACGCAAAGTGTGCATGAAAAGTGACGCTAGATTAGTATGTCGCGTCTCAAGTCTCTTTAACTCGTCGTTCCGATTACCTAAGCATGGTTAGGTTATACTATGCAAAGTCTGTGTAAAACGTGACACTGGATTAGTATGGCGCGTCTCAAGTCTCTTTAACGCGTCGTTTCGATTACCATGCTTATGTCGCGTCACAAGTCTCTTTAACGCGTGTTCCGATTACCTAAGCATGGTTACATTATATTACGCAAAGCGTGCGTGAAAAGTGACGCTAGATTAGTATGTCGCGTCACAAGTCTCTCTAACGCGTCGTTCCTATTACCTAAGCAACATATTAGGATATATTACGCAAAGTGTGCTTGAAAAGTGACGCTAAATTAGTATGTCGCGTCTCAAATCTCTTTAATGTGTCGTTCCGATTACCTAAGCATGGTTAGGTTATATTACGCAAAGTCTGCATAAAACGTGACGCTAGATTTGTATGGCGTGCCTCAAGTCTCTTTAACGCGTCGTTTTGATTACCATGCTTATGTCGCGTCTCCAGTCTCTCTCTAACGCGTCGTTCCGATTACCTAAGCATGGTTTGGTTATATTACGCAAAGTGTGCGTGAAAAGTGACGCTTGATTAGTATGTCGCGTCTCAAGTCTCTTTAATGCGTCGTTCCGATTACCTAAGAATGGTTAGGTTATATTACACAAAGTGTGCGTGAAAAGTGACAATAGTAGTACGTCGCATCTCAAGTCTCTTTAACGCGTCGTTCCGATTACCAAAGCATGGTTATGTTATATTACGCCAAGTACACGATAAAAGTGTTGCTAGATTAGTATGTTGCTTCACAAGTCTCTTTAACGCGTTGTTACGATTACCTAAGCATGATTAAGTCATATTACGCAGTGTGCGTAGAAAGTGACGCTAGATTAGAGTGGCGCGTCTCAAGTCTTTTTAACGCATCGTTTCACTTTACAAGTCTCTTTAACACATCGTTCCGATTTCCTAAGCATGGATAGGTTATATTACACATAGTTGGCGTGAAAAGTGATAATAGATTAGTATGTCGCGTCGCAAGTCTCTTGAACATGTCGTTCCGATTACCTAAGTATGGTGAGTTTATCTTTTGCAAAGTGTGCGTGAAAAGTGACGCTAGATCAGTATGTCGCGTCTGAAGTCTCTTTAACGCATTGTTTCGATTACCATGCTTATGTCGCGTCACAACTCTCTCTAACGCGTTGTTCCGATTACCTAAGTATGGTTGGGTTATATTACGCAAAGTGTGCGTGAAAAATGACAATAAATTTGTATGTCGCGTCTCAATTCTATTAACGCGTCGTTTGGATTACGCTTATGCTTAGGTTATATTACGCAAAGAGTGCGTGAAAAATGACGAGAGATTAGTATGTCCCGTCTCAATTTTCTTTATCGCGTCGTTCCGATTACCACTGAAAGGTTAGGTTATATTACGCAAAGTGTGCGAGAAAAGTAACGCTAGATTAGTATGTCGCGTATCAAGTCTCTTTAACGCGTTGTCCGATTACCTAAAGCATGTTTAGGTTATATTACGCAATGTGTGCGTGAAAACTATTGCTAGGTTAGTACGTTGTGTCTTTAGTCTCCTTAAAGCGTCGTTTCGATTACCTAATCATGGTTAGGTTGTATTACGCAAAGTGTGCGTGAAAAATGACGGTCAAATTAGTACGCCGCGTCTCAAGTCTCTTTAACGCGTCGCGTCATTTTTAACCATGCTTAGGCAACCGGAACACGCGTTAAAGAGATTTGAGACGTGACATACTAATCAAGAGTCTCGTTTCATGAACACTTTGCGTAATATAACCTAACCATGCTTAGATAATCGAACGACGCGTTAAAGAGACTTGCAACGCGACATAATAATCCAGCGTAACTTTTCACGCACACTTTGTGTAAAATAACCTAACCATGCTTAGGTAATCGGAACGACGCGTTACATGACTATGCTTAGGTAATCCAAACGATGCGTTAAAGAGACTTAACACGAGACATAGTAATCTAGCGTCACTAAAAAATGCAACCATTCTTACTTAATCGAAACGACGTGTTCAAGAGACTTGAGATGCGACATACTAATCTAGCGTCACTTTTCACGCACTCTATGCGTAATATAACCTGACCATGCTTAGGTAATATATGTTGTCACTTTTCGCGCACACTTTGCGTAATATAACCTATAGATTTGAGACGCAACATACAATTATATTGTCATTTTTCACGCACACGTTGCGTAATATAACCAAACCATGCTTAGGTAATCGGAACGACGCGTTAGAGAGACTTGTGACGTGACATAGGCATGGTAATAAAAACGACGCGTTACAGAGACTTGAAATCCGTAGTACTAATCTAGTGTAACCTATTTCGCACACTTTAGGTAATATGGTTGCTTAGAAATCGGAACGACGCATTTGAGAGACTTGAGATGCGACGTACCAAACCATTCTTAGGAAATAGGAGCGACGTGTTAGAGAGACTTGAGACGCGACATACTAATCTTGCGTCAATTTTCATGAAACTTTGCGCAGTATAACCTAAAATACACTTAGGTAATCTGAACGACGCGTTAAAGTGACTTGACGCGAGATAAGCATGGTAATCGAATGACGCGTTAAAGAGACTTGAAACGCGTTATACTAATCTAGTGTCACTATTCATGCACACTTTTCGTAATATAACCTAACCATAATTAGTTAATAGGAACGCATTAAAGAGAACTGAGACGCGACATACTAAGATAGTGTCACTTTTCACGCTCACTTTCCGTAATATAACCTAACCATGGTTAGATAATTGCAACGACGCGTTAAATATACTTGAGACACGACTTACTAATTTATTGTTACTTTTCACGCACACTTTGTGTAATATATAACCTAACCATGCTTAGGTAATCGCAACGACGCGTTAGAGAGACTTGTGACGCGACATACGCATGGTAATCAAAACGACGAATTAAAGATACTTAAGACGCGACATACTAATCTAGCGTCACTTTCACGTACACCTTGCGTAATACAATCTAACCATGCTTAGGTAATCAGAACGACGCGTTAAAGAGACTTGAGACGCGACATACTAATAATCTAGCTTCACTTTTCACGCACACTTTGCGTAATATAACCTAATCATGCTTTGGTAATCGGAACGACGCGTTAACGAGCCTTGAGACGCGACATGCTAATCTAGCGTCACTTTCATGCATACCTTGCGTATTATAAGCTAACCAAGCTTAGGTAATCCGAACGACGCGTTAAAGAGATTTGAGACGCGATATGCTAATTTAGCGTCACTTTTCACGCACACTTTGCGTAATATAACCTAACCGTTCTTACTGGAGATGCGACATACTAGTCTAGCGTCATTTTTCACGCACTCTTTGCGTAATATAACCTCACCATGATTAGGTAATCGGGACGACTCGTTAAAGAGAGTTTAGATGCGACATACTAATCTATTGTTCCTTTTCACGAACACTTTGCGTAATATAACCTAACCATGCTTAGGTATTCGAAACGACGCGTTAGAGAGACTTGTGACGCGATTTAAGCATGGTAATCGAAACGACGCGTTCAAGACACTTGAAAACGCGACATACTAATCTAGCGTCACGTTTAACGCACACTTTGCGTAATATAACCTAACCATGCTTAGGTAATCGGAACGACGCGTTGAATAGACTTGATATGCGACATACTAATCTAGCATCACTTGTCATGCACACTTTGCGTAATATAACCTAACCATTCTTAGATAATCGGAATGACGCGTTAAAAAGACTTGAGACGCGACATACTAATCTAGCTTCAATTTTCACGCATACTCTGCGTAACCTAACCTAACCATGCTTAGATAATCATAACGACGCGTTAGAGACATTTGTGACGCGACATAAGTATGGTAACCGAAACTACGCGTCAAAGAGTCTGGAAACCCGCCATACTAATCTAGTGTCACTTTTTACGCACTCTTTGTGTAATATAACCTAACCATGCTTAGGTAATCGGAAAAACGCGTTTAAGAGACTTGAGACACGACATACTAATCTAGCGTAACTTTTCACTCACACTTTGCGTAATGTGACCTAACCATGCTTAGGTAATCGGAACGACGCGTTAAAGAGACTTGAGACGCGACATACTAACCTAGTGACAGGTTTCATGCAAACATTGCGTAATATTAACCTAACCATGAATAGGTAATCAAAACGACGCGTTATAGAGACTTGAGAAGCGACAAACTAATCTAGCGTCACTTTTCACATACAATTTGCGTATAATAACCTAACTATGCTTAGGTAATCGGAACGACGCGTTAAAGTGACTTGAGACGCGACATACTATTCAATTGTCACTTTTCATGCACAATTTCTGTAATACAACCTAAAAATGCTTAGGTAATTTGAACGATATGTTTGAGAGACTTGTAACGTGACATAAGCATGGTAATCGAAAAGATATGTTTGAGAGAATTGTAACGTGACATAAGCATGGTAATCGAAACGAAGCGTTAAAGAGACTTGAGACGTGTCGTCATACTAATCTAGCGTCATTTTTTACGCACACTTAGCGTAATATAACCTAACCATGCTTAAGTAATCGTAACAACGCTTTACAGAGACTTATGACGTGACATACTAATCTAGCGATTCTTTTAATGCGCAGTAACATAACCATGCTTAGGTATTCGGAACGACACGTTAAATAGACTTGAGACACGAGAAATACTAATTGATTGTCATTTTTCACGCACACTTTGCGTAATATAACCAAACCATGCTTAGGTAATCGGAACGACGCGTTAAAGAGACTTGAGACGCGAAATACTGATTGACCGTCAGTTTTCACGGACACTTTGCGTTATATGCCATGATTTGACAATCAGAACGACGCGTTAGAGACACTTGTGATGCGACATAAGCACAGTAATCAAAACGACGAATTAAAGAGACTTAAAACGCGCCATACCAATCTAGCATCACTTTTTACGCACGCTTTGCGTAATATAACCTAACCATGCTTAGGTAATCGGAACGACGCGTTAAAGAGACTTGAGACGCGGCATACTAATCTAGCCGTCACTATTCACGCACACTTTGCGTCATACAACCTAACCATGATTAGGTAATCGGAAGACACGACATACTAACCTAGCAACAGTTTTCACGCACACATTGCGTAATATAACCTAACTATGCTTTGGTAATAGGAACGACGCGTAAAAGAGATTTGAGACGCGACATACTAATCTAGCGTCACTTTTCACGCACACTTTACGAAAAAATAAACTCACCATGATTAGGTATCGGAACGACATGTTAAAGAGATTTGCGACGCAACATACTAATCTACTGTCACTTTTCACGCACACTATGTGTAATGTAACCTAACCATGCTTTGGAAATCGGAACATTGTGTTAGAGATACTTGTAACGTGACATAAGCATGGAATCGAAACGAAGCGTTAAAAAGACTTGAGACGCGCCACACTAATCTAGCCTCACTTTTTACGCACACTGCGTAATATAACTTAAGCAAGCTTAGGCAATCGTAACAACGCGTTAAAGAGACTTGTGACGCGACATACTAATCTTGCGACACTTTTAGCGCGCACTTGCATAATATAACATAACCATGATTTGGTAACCGGAACGATGCGTTATAGAGACTTGACACGCGACATACTAGTCTATTGTCACTTTTCACGCACACTTTGCGTAATATAACTGAACCATTCTTAGGTAATCGGAACGACGCATTAAAGAGACTTGAGACGCGACATACTAATCAAGCGTCACTTTTCACGCACACTTTGCGTAATGCAACCTAGCCATGCTTAGGTCATCGAAGCACGCGTTAAAGAGACTTGTGACACGACATAAGCATGGTAATCGAAACGACGCGTTAAAGAGACTTGAGACGCGCCATAAGCATGGTAATCCAAACGACGCGTTAAAGAGACTTGAGGCCCGCCATACTAATCTAGCGTCACGTTTTATGCAGACTTTGCGTAATATAACCTAACCAAGCTTAGGTAATCGGAATGACGCATTAAAGAGACTTGAGACGCGACATACTAATCTAGCGTCACTTTTCACGCACACTTTCATACTTAAGTAATCGGAACGACGCGTTAGAGAGATTTGAGACGCGACATAAGCATGGTAATCAAAACGACGCGTTACATAGACTTGAGACGCGACATACTAATTTAGCTTCACTTTTCACGCACACTTTGTGTAATATAGCTTAATGATGCTTAGGTGACGCGTTAGAGAGACTTGTGACGCGACATATTAATCTAGTGTCACTTTTCAAGAACACATTGCGTAATATAACTCAGCCATGCTTAGGTAATCAGAACGACGCGTTAGAGAGACTTGTGACGCGGCATAAGCATGGTAATAAAAACGACGCACTAAAGTGACTTGAGACACGCCATACTAATCTAGCGTCACTTTTTACGCAGACTTTGCGTAATATAACCTAACCATGCTTAGGTAATTGGAATGACACATTAAAGAGACTTGAGACGCGACATACTAATTTAGCGTCACTTTTCACGCACACTTCGCGTAATAAGCCTAATGATGCTTAGGTAATTGGAACGACGCGTTAGAGAGACTTGTGAGGCGACATACTAATCTAGCATCACTTTTCACGCACAATTTGCGTAATATATGTAACCATGCTTAGGCAATCAGAACACGCGTTAAAGAGACTTGTGACACGACATAAGCATGGTAATCGAACGACGCGTTAAAGAGACTTGAGATGCGCCATACTAATCTAGCGTAACCATGCATAGGTAATCGGAACAACGAGTTAAGGAGACTTGAGACATGACATACTAATCTAGAGTCACTTTTCACGCACACTTTGCGTAGTATAAACGAACCATGTAAGGGTAATCGGAACGACGCGTTAAAGAGACTTCAGACGCGACATACTAATCTAGCGTCACTTTTAACCATGCTTAGGTAACCGGAACACGCGTTAAAGAGATTTGAGACATGACATACTAATCGAGCGTCACTTTTCACGCACACTTTGCGTAAAATAACATAACCATGCTTAGATAATCGAACGACGCCTTAAAGAGACTTGAGTGGCGAAATACTAATTCACCGTAACTTTTCACACACACTTTGTGTAAAATAACCTAACCATGCTTAGGTAATCGGAACAACGCGTTAAGAGACATAAGACGTGACATACTAGTCTAGCGTCACTTTTCACGGACAATTTGCATAATATAACATATCCAATCTTTGGTAATCGGAACGACACATTAAAGAGACTTGAGACGCGCCATACTCGTCACTTTTCGAGCACACTTTCCGCAATGCAACCTAACCATGCTTAGGTATTCGGAACAACGCGTTAAAGATACTTGAGACGGAAAACATACTAATGTAGCGTCCCTTTTTATGCACACTTTGCGTAATATAACCTAACCATGCTTAGGTAATCGGAATGACACGTTAAAAAGACTTAAGACGCGCAATATTATTTTAGCGTCAGTTTTTACGCACACTTTGCATAATATAACCTTATGATGCTTAAGTAATCGGAACGACGCGTAAAAGAGACTTGAGACACGACATACTAATCTACCGTCACTATTCACTCACTCTTTGAGTAATATAACCATACCATTCTTTGGTAATCGAAACGATGTGTTAAAGAGACTTGATACGCGACATACTAATCTATTTTCACTTTTACCGCACACTTTGCGTAATATAACCTAACCATACTTAGGTAATCGGAACGACACGTTAGATAGACTTGTGACGCGAGTTAAGCTTGGTATTTGATACGACGCATTAAAGAGACTTGAGACACAACTTACTAATCTATTGTCACTTTTCACGCACACTTTGCGTATGATAACCTAACCATGCTTAGATAGTAAGAACGACGCATTAAAGAGACTTGAGACGCGACATACTAATCTAGCGTCACTTTTACGCACTCTCTGCGTAATCTAACCTAACCATGCTTAGGATGTCGGAACGACGCATTAGAGAGACTTGCGATGCGACATACTAATCTAACGTCACTTTTCATGCACATGTTGCGTAATATAACCAAACCATGCGTAGGTAATTAAAACAACGCGTTAGAGAGACTTGTGACGCATGGTAATCCAAAACGACACGTTACAAAGATTTGAGACGCGTAATACTAATCTAGCGTCACTTGTTTTGCACACTTTGCGTAATATAGCCTAACCATGTTTAGAAATCGGAACGACGCATTAGAGAGACTTGAGATGCGACGTACTAATCTAGCATCACTTTTCACGCACACTTTGCGTAATATAACCTAACCATGCTTAGGTAATCGGAACGACGCGTTAAATAGACTTGAGACTCGACCTACTTTTCAATTGTCATTTTTCACGCACTCATTGCGTAATATAACCTCACCATGCATAGGTAATCGGAACGACGCGCTAGAGAGACTTGTGACACGACATAAGCATGGTAATCGAAACGACGCGTTAAAGAGACTTGAGACGCGCCATAAGCATGGTAATCCAAACGACGCGTTAAAGAGACTTGAGGCCCGCCATACTAATCTAGCGTCACGTTTTTTGCAGACTTTGCGTAATATAACCTAACCATGCTTAGGTAATCGGAATGACGCATTAAAGAGACTTGAGACGCGACATACTAATCTAGCGTCACTTTTCACGCACACTTTCATACTTAAGTAATCAGAACGACGCGTTAGAGAGATTTGAGACGCGACATACGCATGGTAATCAAAACGACGCGTTACATAGACTTGAGACGCGTCATACTAATTTAGCTTCACTTTTCACGCACACTTTGTGTAATATAGCTTAATGATGCTTAGGTGACGCGTTAGAGAGACTGGTGACGCGACATATTAATCTAGTGTCACTTTTCAAGAACACATTGCGTAATATAACTCAGCCATGCTTAGGTAATCAGAACGACGCGTTAGAGAGACTTGTGACGCGGCATAAGCATGGTAATAAAAACGACGCACTAAAGTGACTTGAGACACTCCATACTAATCTAGCGTTACTTTTTACGCAGACTTTGCGTAATATAACCTTACCTTGCTTAGGTAATTGGAATGACACATTAAAGAGACTTGAGACGCGACATACTAATTTAGCGTCACTTTTCACGCACACTTCGCGTAATATAGCCTAATGATGCTTAGGTAATCGGAACGACGCGTTAGAGAGACTTGTGAGGCGACATACTAATCTAGCATCACTTTTCACGCACAATTTGCGTAATATATCTAACCATGCTTAGGCAATCAGAACACGCGTTAAAGAGACTTGTGACACGACATAAGCATGGTAATCGAACGACGCGTTAGAGAGACTTGAGATGCGCCATACTAATCTAGCGTAACCATGCATAGGTGATCGGAACAACGAGTTAAGGAGACTTGAGACATGACATACTAATCTAGAGTCACTTTTCACGCACACTTTGCGTAGTATAAACGAACCATGTAAGGGTAATCGGAACGACGCGTTAAAGAGACTTCAGACGCGACATACTAATCTAGCGTCACTTTTAACCATGCTTAGGTAACCGGAACACGCGTTAAAGAGATTAGAGACAAGACATACTAATCGAGCGTCACTTTTCACGCACACTTTGCGTAAAATAACATAACCATGCTTAGATAATCGAACGACGCCTTAAAGAGACTTGAGTGGCGAAATACTAATTCAGCATAACTTTTCACACACACTTTGTGTAAAATAACCTAACCATTCTTAGGTAATCGGGACAACGCGTTAAGAGACTTAAGACGTGACATACTAGTCTAGCGTCACTTTTCACGGACAATTTGCATAATATAACATATCCAATCTTTGGTAATCGGAACGACACATTAAAGAGACTTGAGACGCGCCATACTAATGAAACGTCACTTTTCGAGCACACTTTCCGCAATGCAACCTAACCATGCTTAGGTATTCGGAACAACGCGTTAAAGATACTTGAGACGGAAAACATACTAATGTAGCGTCCCTTTTTATGCACACTTTGCGTAATATAACCTAACCATGCTTAGGTAATCGGAATGACACGTTAAAAAGACTTAAGACGCCCAATATTATTTTAGCGTCAGTTTTTACGCACACTTTGCATAATATAACCTTATGATGCTTAAGTAATCGGAACGACGCGTAAAAGAGACTTGAGACACGACATACTAATCTACCGTCACTATTCACTCACTCTTTGAGTAATATAACCATACCATTCTTTGGTAATCGAAACGATGTGTTAAAGAGACTTGATACGCGACATACTAATCTATTTTCACTTTTACCGCACACTTTGCGTAATATAACCTAATCATACTTAGGTAATCGGAACGACACGTTAGATAGACTTGTGACGCGAGTTAAGCTTGGTATTTGATACGACGCATTAAAGAGACTTGAGACACAACTTACTAATCTATTGTCACTTTTCACGCACACTTTGCGTAAGATAACCTAACCATGCTTAGATAGTAAGAACGACGCATTAAAGAGACTTGAGACGCGACATACTAATCTAGCGTCACTTTTACGCACTCTCTGCGTAATCTAACCTAACCATGCTTAGGCTGTCGGAACGACGCATTAGAGAGACTTGCGATGCGACATACTAATCTAACGTCACTTTTCATGCACATGTTGCGTAATATAACCAAACCATGCGTAGGTAATTAAAACAACGCGTTAGAGAGACTTGTGACGCATGGTAATCCAAAACGACATTTTACAAAGATTTGAGACGCGTAATACTAATCTAGCGTCACTTGTTTTGCACACTTTGCGTAATATAGCCTAACCATGCTTAGAAATCGGAACGACGCATTAGAGAGACTTGAGATGCGACGTACTAATCTAGCATCACTTTTCACGCACACTTTGTGTAATATAACCTAACCATGCTTAGGTAATCGGAACGACGCGTTAAATAGACTTGAGACTCGACCTACTTTTCAATTGTCATTTTTCACGCACTCATTGCGTAATATAACCTCACCATGCATATAATCGGAACGACGCGATAGAGAGACTTGTGACGCTACATAGGCTTGGTAATCAAAAACGACGCGCTACAGAGATTTGAGACGCGTAATACTAATCTAGCGTTACTTTTTTTTGTACACTTTGCTAACCATTCTTAGAAATCAGAACGACACGTTAGAGAGACTTGAGACGCGATGTACAAAACTAGCGTCACATTTCGCGCACACTTTGTGTAATATAACCTAACCATACTTAGGTAATCAGAACGACGCGTTAATGAGACTTGTGACCCGAGATAAGCATGGTAATCGAAACGGCGCGTAAAAGAGACTTGAGACGCGACATACTAATCTAGCGTCACATTTCACGCACACATTTCGTAATATAACCCAACCATGCTTAGTTAATCGGAACAACGCGTTAAAGAGAATTGAGACGCGACATGCTATTCTAGCGTCACTTTTCACGCACACTTTCCGTAATATAACCTAACCATGCTTAAGTAATTGGAACGACGCGTTAAATATATTTGAGACACGACATACTAATTTATTGTTTCTTTTCACGCACACTTTGTGTAATATATAACCTAACCATGCTTAGGAAATCGGAACGACACGTTAGAGAGACTTGTGATACGATATAAGCATGGTAATCGAAACGACGCGTTAAAGAGACTTGAGACACGGCATACTAATCTAGCGTCACTTTTCAGCACACCTCGCGTATTATAACCTAACCATGCTTAGGTATTCAGAACGACACGTTAAAGAGACTTGAGACGCGACATACTAATCTAGCGTCACTTTTCAAGCACACTTTGCGTAATATAATATAACCATGCTTAGGTAATCAGAGCAATGCGTTAAAGAGCCTTGAGACACGACATACTAATCTAGCGTCACTTTTCATGCACACCTTGTGTAATATAACCTAACCATACTTTGGTAATAGGAACGACGTGTTAAAGAGACTTGAGACGCGCCATGCTAATCTAGCGTCACTTTCCACGCACTATGCTTAGGTAATCCAGACGACGTGTTAAAGAGACTTGAGATTCGACATACTAATCTAGCGTCACTTTTCAAGCACTCTGTGCGTAATATAACCTGACCATGCTTAGGTAATCACAAGGCTCTCTAACGCGTCGTTCTGACTACTTAAGCATGGTTAGGTTATAGTACACAAAGTGTGCGTGAAAAGTAACATAGATTATTTTGTCACGTCTCAAGTCTCTTTAACGCTTCATTCCGATTACTTAAGCATGGTTATGTTATAGTACGCAAAGTGTGCGTTAAAAGTGACATAATGTATGTCGCGTCTCAATTCCCTTTATCGTGTTGCTCCGATTACCTAACCATGGTTAGGCTATATTACGCAAAGCGTTCGTGAAAAGTGACGCTCGATTAGTATTTTGCGTCTCAAGTCTCTTTAACACGTCGTTCTGATTACCTAAGCATGGTTAGGTTATAATACGCAAAGTGTGTATGAAAAGTGACAATAGATTAGTATGTTGCGTCTAAAGTATCTTTAACGCATAGTTCCGATTACCTAAGCTTGGTTAGGTTATATTATGCAAACGTTGCGTGAAAAATGACAACATAATTAATATGTCGCGTCTCACGTCTATTTCACGCGTCGTTCCTATTACCTAAGCATGATTAGGTTATATTATGCAATGTGTGCGTGAAAAGTGACGCTAGATTAGTATGTCGCGTCTCAAGGCTCTTTATTGCGTCGTTTTGACTACCTAAGTATGGTTAGGTTTATATTACACAAAGTTTGCGTGAAAAGTGACGTTAGATTAGTATCTCAAGTCTCTGTAACGCGTCATTTCGATTACCATGCTTATGTCGCGTCAAAAGTCTCTCCAACGCGTATTACCTAAGCATGGTTATATTATAGTACGCAAAGTATGCGTGAAAAGGATCAATTGATTAGTATGTAGCATCTCAAGTCTCTTTAACGCGTCGTTCCGATTTCATAAGCATGGTTAGGTTATATTACGCAAAGTGTGCGTGAAAAGTAAAAATATATTAGTATGTCTCGTCTTAAGGCTCTTTAATGCGTCGTTCCGATTACTTAAGCATGGTTAGGTTATTGTACGCAAAGTGTGCGTGAAAAGGATCAATAGATTAGCATGTCGTGTCTAAAGTCTCTTTAACGCGCCGTTCCGATTACCTAAGCATGGTTATGTTATATTACGCTTAATGTGAGTGAAAAGTGACGCTCGATTAGTATGTCCAAACTCAAGTGTCTTTAATGCGTCATTCCGATTACATAAGCATGGTTAGGTTATATTACGCAAAGTGTGCGTAAAAAGTGGCGTTAGATTAATATGTTTCGTCTCAAGTCTCTTTAAAGCGTCGTTTCGATTACCTAAGCATGATTTGGTTATATTACACAAAGTGTGCGTGAAAAGTGACGCTAGATTAATATATCGCGTCACAAGTCTCTTTAGTGCATCATTCCGATTACCTAGGCATGGTTCGGTTATATTACGCTAAGTGTTCCTTAAAAGTGACGGTAGATTAGTATGTCGCGTCACAAGTCTCTTCAACGCGCTGTTCTGATTCCCTATGCATAGTTAGGCTATATTATGCAGTGTGCGTGAAAAGTGACTCTAGATTACTATGTCGCGTCACAAGTCTATTTAACGAGTCGTTCCGATTACCAAGGCATGGTTAGGTTATATAACACAAAGTGTGCGTTAAAGTGACGCTAGATTAGTAGTATGTTGCGTCACAAGTCTCTTTAACGCGCCGTTCCGATTACATAAGCGTGCTTAGGTTATATTACGCAAAGTGAGCATGAAAAGTGATGTTAGATTAGTGGTATGTCGCGTCTCAAGTCTCTTGAACGCGTCGTTCCGATTACCTATACGTGGTTAGGTTATATTACGGAAAGTGTGCCTGAAAAGTGACGCTATATAAGTATGTCGTGTCACAAGTCTCTTTAACGCAGGTTATATTACGCAAAGTGTGCGTTAAAAGTGACGCTAGATTATTATGTCGCGTCACAAGTCTCTTTAACGCTCTGTTCCGATTACCAATGCATGGTTAGGTTATATAACGCAAAGTGTGCGTGAAAAGTGACTCTAGATTACTATATCGCGTCACAAGTCTCTTTAACGCGTCGTTCCGATTACCTAGGTGTTGTAAGGTTATAATACGCAAAGTGTGCGTGAAAAGTGATGCTAGATACTTGAACGCGTCGTTCCGATTACCTAAGGGTGGTTAGGTTATATTACGCAAAGAGTGCGTGAAAAGTGACGCAGGATTATTATGTCGCGTCTCAAGTCTCTTCAACGCGTCGTTCCGATTAACCAAGAATAGTTAGGCTATATTGCGAGTGTGCGAGAAAAGTAACACTAATCTGTCTCTTTAATGCGTCGTTCCAATTACCTAAGTATGGTTAGGTTATATTACGCAAGGTGTGCATAAAAGTGACGCTAGATTATATGCCGCGTATAAAGGCTCTTTAATGCGCCGTTTATAAGCATGGTTAAGTTATTTTATGCAAAGTTTGCGTAAAAAGTGACGCTAGATTAGTATGTCACCTCTCCAGTCTCTTTAACGCGTCGCTTCGATTACCATGCTTATGTCGCGTCACAAGTCTCTCTAGAGCGTTGTTCCGATTAGCTAAGCATGGTTGGGTTATATTACGCAAAGTGTGCGTGAAAAATGACATTAAATTAGTAGGTCGCGTCTCAAGTCTATTTTACGCGTCGTTCCGATTACACTTATGGTTAGGTTATATTACACAAAGAGTGCGCGAAAAGTGACGCTAGATTAGTATTTCGCGTCTCAAGTTTCTTTATCGCGTCGTTCCGATTACCACTGAATGGTTTGGTTATATTACACAAAGTGTGCGAGAAAAGTAACGCTGGATTAGTATTCTCAAGGCTCTTTAATGGGTCGTTGCGATTACGTAAGCATGGATAGGTTATATTATGCAAAGTTTGCGTGAAAAGTGACGCTACATTAGTATGTCGCGTCTCAAGTCTCTTTAATGCGCCGTTGCGACTACCTAAGCATGGTTAGGTTATATTATGCAAAGTTTTCGTGAAAAGTGACGCTAGATTAGTATGTCGCATCTCAAGTCTCTTTAATGCGTCGTTCCGATTACCTAAGCATGGTTAGGTTATATTATGCAAAGTTTGCGTGAAAACTGACGCTAGATTAGTATGTCGTGTCTCAAGGCTCTTTAATGCGTTGTTTCGATTATCATGCTTATGTCGCATCACAAGTATTTAACACGTCGTTCCTGTTACCTAAACATGGTTAGGTTATAGTACATACGCAAACTGTGTGTGAAATATAACAATAGGATGGTTTGACACGTCTCAAGTCTTTTTAACGCGTCGTTCTGATTACCTAAGAATTGTTAGGTTATATTACGCAAAGTGTGCGTGAAAAATGACAATAGATTAGTATGTCGCGTATCCATTCTATATCTAACTAGTCGTGCCGATTACCTAAGCATGGTTAGGTTATATTACGCAAGGTGTGCGTGAAAAGTGACGCAA
This sequence comes from Mercurialis annua, assembly GCF_937616625.2. Taxonomy (NCBI): domain Eukaryota; kingdom Viridiplantae; phylum Streptophyta; class Magnoliopsida; order Malpighiales; family Euphorbiaceae; genus Mercurialis; species Mercurialis annua. Next base: position 21,496,448 of record NC_065577.1, on the reverse strand, counting down.
GATTAGTATGTCGCGTCTTAATCCTCTTTAACGCGTCGTTCCGATTACCTAAGCATTGTTAGGTTATATTATGCAAAGTTTGCGTGAAAAGTTACACTAGATTAGTATGTTAAGTCATAAGTCTCTTTGACGCATCACTTCGATTACCATGCTTATGTCGCGTCACAAGTCTCTCTAGCGCGTTGTTCCTATTACCTAAGCATGTTTAGGTTATATTACGCAAAATGTGCTTGAAAAGTAACAATAGATTAGTATGTCGCTTCTCAAGTCTCTTCAATGCGTCGTTCCGATTACCTAAAAATAGTTACGTTATATTACACAAAGAGTGCGTGAAAAGTGACGCTAGATTAGTATGTCGTGTCTCAAGTCTCTCTAATGCATCGTTCCGATTACCTAAGAATGATTAGGTTATATTCAGCAAAGTGTTCTTGTAAACTGAAGCTAGATTAGTATGTCGCATCTCAAGTCTCTTTAAGGCGTCGTTCTGATTACCTAAGCATGGTTAGGTTATATTACGCAAGGTGTACGTGAAAAGTGACGCTAGATTAGTATGTCGCGTCTGAAGGCTTTTAATGTGTCGTTCCAATTACATAAGCATGGTTAGGTTATATTACGCAAAGTGTGCGTGAAAAAGTGACGGTAGATTAGTATGTCGAGTCTCAAGTTTCTTTAACGCGTCCTTCCGATTACCTAAGCATGGTTAGGTTATATTACGCAAAGTGTGCGTGAAAAGTTACGCTAAATTAGTATGTCGCGTCACAAGTCTCTCTAACGCGTTGTTCGATTACCTAAGCATGGTTAGGCTATAGTACGCAAAGTGTGCATGAAAAGGATAAATAGATTCGTATGTCGTGTCTCAAGTCTCTTAACGCGTCGTTCCTATTACCTAAGTATAGTTAGTTTTTATTATGCAAAGTGTGCCTGAAAAGTGACGCTAGATTAGTATGTCTAGTCTCAACTCTCTTTGACGCGTCGTTCCAATTACCTAAACATGGTTAGGTTATATTACGCAAAGTGTGCGTAACAAGTGACGCTAGATTAGTATGTTTCGTCTCAAGTCTCTTTAACTCGTCGTTTCGATTACTATACTTATCTCGCGTCACAAGTCTCTTTAACGCGTCGTTCCGATTACCTAAGCATGGTTAGGTTATATTACGAAAAGTGTGCGGAAAAAAGGTGACGTTAGATTAGTATGTTGCGTCTCAATTCTCTCTAACGCGTCGTTCCTATTACCTAAGCATGGTTTGGTTATATTACGCAAGGTGTGCATGAAAAGTAATGCTAGATTAGTATGTCGCGCCTCAAGGCTCTTTAATGCGTCGTTCCGATTACCTAAGCATGGTAAGATTATAATACGCAAAGTTTGCGTGAAAAGTGACGCTAGATTAGTATGTCGCTTCTCCAATCTCTTTAATGCGTGGTTTCGATTACCATGCTTATGTCACATCACAAGTCTGTCTAACGCATCGTTCCGATTACCTAAGCATGGTTAGGTTATAGTACGCAAAGTGTGCATAAAAAGGATCAATAGATTAGTATGTCGCGTCTCAAGTCTCTTTAACACGTCGTTCCGATTACATAAGCATGGTTAGGTTATATTACGCATAGTGTGCGTGAAAAGATAATCAAACGACGCGTTAAAGAGACTTGAGACGCGACATACAAATCCAGCGTAACTTTTCACGCGCACTTTGTGTAAAATAACTTAACCATGCTTAGGTAATCGGAACGACGCGTTAAAGAGACTTAAGACGTGACATACTAGTCTAGCGTCACTTTTCATGCACACTTTGCGTAATATAACCTAGCCAATCTTAGATAATCGGAACGACGCATTAAAGAGACTTGAGATGCGCCATACTAATCTAACGTCACTTTTCGAGCACACTTTGCGTAATACAGCCTAACCATGCATAGGTAATCTAAACAACGCGTTAAAAGACTTGAAACACGACATACTAATGTTGCCTCCCTTTTTACACACACTTTGCGTAACATAACCTAACCATGCTTAGGTTATCGGAATGACACGTTAAAAAGACTTGAGACGCTCCATACTATTTTAGCGTCACTTTTTACTCACACTTTGCGTAATATAACCTTACCATGCTTAAGTAATCGGAATGACGCGTTAAAGAGACTTGAGACACGACATACTAATCTACCACTATTCACTCACTCTTTGAGTAATATAACCTAACCATACTTAGGTAACCGAAACGATGCGTTAAAGAGACTTGATACGCGACATACTAATCTATTTTCACTTTTACCGCACACTTTTTGTAATATAACCTCTCTATTCTTAGGTAATTGGAACGACACGTTAGATAGACTTGTGACGCGACATAAGCATGGTAATCGATACGACGCAATAAAGAGACTTGAGACGGGACTTACTAATCTATTGTCACTTTTCACGCACACTTTGCGTAAGATAACCTAGCCATGCTTCGATAGTAAGAACGACGCATTAAAGAGACTTGAGACGCGACATACTAATCATGCGTCACTTTTCACGCACACTTTGCGTAATATAACCTAACCATTCTTAGGAAATAGGAGCGACGCGTTAGAGAGACTTGAGACGCGACATACTAATCTAGCGTCAGTTTTCATGAAACTTTGCGTAATTTAACCTAACCATACTTAGGTATTCAGAACGACGCGTGAAAGTGACTTGTGACGCGAGATAAGCATGGTAATCGAAACGACGCGTTAAAGAGACTTGTGACGCGACATACTAATATCTAGTGTCACTTTTCATGCACACTTTTTGTAATATAACCTAACCATAATTAGTTAATAGGAACAACGCGTTAAAAAGAACTGAGACGCGACATACTAAGCTAGCGTCACTTTTCACGCTCACTTTGCGTAATATAACCTAACCATGGTTAGGTAATTGCAACGACGCGTTAAATCTACTTGATACACGACTTACTAATTTATTGTTACTTTTCACGCACACTTTGTGTAATATAACCTAACCATGCTTAGGTAATCGGAACGACGCGTTAGAGAGACTTGTGACGCAACATAAGCATGGTAATCAAAACGACACATTAAAGATACTTGAGACACGACATACTAATCTAGCGTCACTTTTCAACCACACATTGCGTAATATAACCTAACCATGCTTAGGTACTCAGAACAACGCGTTAAAGAGCCTTGAGACACGACATACTAATCTAGCGTCATTTTCACGCACACCTTGCGTAATATAACCTAACCATGCTTAGGTAATCAGAACGACGCGTTAAAGAGACTTGAGACGCGACATACTAATCTAGCTTCACTTTTCACGCACACTTTGCGTAATATAACCTAATCATGCTTAGTTAATCTGAACGACGAGTTAAAGACCCTTGAGACGCAACATTGTTAGGTTATTGTCCCGATTACCTAAGCATTGTTAGGTTATTGTTTCGATTATCTAAGCATGGTTAGGTAGTGTGTGTGAAAAGTAACACTAGATTAGTATGTCGCGTCTCAAGTCTCTTTAACTCGTCGTTTCGATTACCTAAGCGTGGTTTAGTTATATTACGTAAAGTGTGCGTGAAAGGTGATGCTTGATTAGTATGTCGCTTCTCAAGCCTCTTTAACTCGTCGTTCCGATTACCTAAGCATGGTTAGGTTATATTACGCGAAGTCTGCGTAAAAAGTGACGCTAGATTAGTATGGCGCGTCTCAAGTCTCTTTAACGCGTCGTTTCGAGATCCATTCTTATGTTGCGTCACAAGTCTCTCTAACGCGTCGTTCCGATTACCTAAGCAAGGTTTAGTTATATGCGCAAAGTGTGCGTGAAAAGTGACGCTAGATTAGTATGTCGCGTCTCAAATCTGTTTATCTCGTCGTTCCGATTACCTAAGCATGGTTAGGTCATATGGCGAAAAGTCTGCGTAAAAAGTGATGCCATATTAATAGTCCGCGTCTCAAGTCTTTTTAACTCGTCGTTTCGATTGCCATGCTTATGTTGCGTCTCAAGTCTTGTTAACTCGTTGTTTCCATTGCCATGCTTATGTTGTGTTTCAAGTCTTGTTAACTCGTCGTTTCGATTGCCATGTTTATGTCGCGTCCCAAGTCTCTCTAACGCGTCCTTCTTATTACCTAAGCATGGTTAAGTTATATTACGCAAAGTGTGCGTGAAAAGTGACGCTAGATTAGTATGTCGTGTCACAAGTCTCTCTAACGTGTCGTTTCGATTACCTAAGCATGTTTAGATTATGTTGCTCAAAGTGTGAGTGAAAAGTTAAGCTAGATTAGTATGTCGCGTCTCAAGTCCCTTTAACGCGTGTTCCTATTACCTAAGGTTAGGTTATATTACGCAAAGTGCACTGAAAAGTGACGCTTGATTAGTATGTCGCATCTCAAGTCTCTTTAACGCGTTGTTCCGATTACCGAAGCATGGTTATGTTATTACGCCAAGTGCGCGTTAAAAGAGTCGCTAGATTAGTATGTCGCGTCACAAGTCTCAAGTCTCTTTAACGTGACGCTAGATTTATAACACGTCTCAAGTCTCTTTAACGCATCGTTTCGATTACCATGCTTATGTCACGTTACAAATCTCTCTAACACGTCGTTCCGATTACCAAAGCATGGTTAGGTTATATTACATAAAGTATGCATGAAAAGTGATAATAGATTAGAATGTCGCATCGCAAGTCTCTTTAACGTGTCGTTCCGATTACCTAAGCATGGTTAGGTTATATTACACAAAGTGTGCGTGAAAAGTGATGCTAGGTTAGTATGTCGCGTCTCATTTCTCTTTAACACGTTTTTCCGATTACTTAAACATGGTTAGGTTATATTAGTATGTCGCATCACAAGTTTCTTTGACGCGTCGTTCCGATTACCTAAGCATGGTTAGATTATCGTTAGATTAGTATGTTGCGTCTCAAGTCTCTTTAACGCGTCGTTCCGATTACCCAAGAATTTTTAGGTTTACGTAAAGTGTGCGAGAAAAGTAACGCTAGATTAGTATGTCCCATCTCAAGTCTCTTAAACGCGTCGTTCCGATTACCTAACCATGGTTAGGTTATTACCCAAGGTGTGCGTGAAATGTGACGCTAGATTAGTATGTCGCGTCTCATGGCTCTTTAATGCGTCTTTCCGATTACCTAAGCATGGTTAGGTTATTATGCAAAGTTGGCGTGAAAAATGACGGTAGATTAGTATGTCGCGTCTCAAGTCTCTTTATCGAGTCGTTTCAATTACCATGCATATGTCGCATCACAAGGCTCTCTAACGCGTCGTTCCGACTACCTAAGCATGGTTAGGTTATAGTACACAAAGTGTGCGTGAAAAGTAACATAGATTATTTTGTCACGTCTCAAGTCTCTTTAAACCTTCATTCCGATTACTTAAGCATGGTTATGTTATAGTACGCAAAGCGTGCGTTAAAAGTGATATAATGTATGTCGCGTCTCAATTCCCTTTATCGTGTCGCTCCGATTACCTAACCATGGTTAGGCTATATTACGCAAAGCGTTCGTGAAAAGTGACGCTCGATTAGTATTTTGCGTCTCAAGTCTCTTTAACACGTCGTTCTGATTACCTAAGCATGGTTAGGTTATAATACGCAAAGTGTGTATGAAAAGTGACAATAGATTAGTATGTTGCGTCTAAAGTATCTTTAACGCGTCGTTCCGATTACCTAAGCTTGGTTAGGTTATATTATGCAAACGTTGCGTGAAAAATGACAACAAAATTAATATGTCGCGTCTCACGTCTATTTCACGCGTCGTTCCTATTACCTAAGCATGATTAGGTTATATTACGCAATGTGTGCGTGAAATGTGACGCGAGATTAGTATGTGGCGTCTCAAGGCTCTTTATTGCGTCGTTTCGATTACCTAAGTATGGTTAGGTTTATATTACACAAAGTTTGCGTGAAAAGTGACGGTAGATTAGTATCTCAAGTCTCTGTAACGCGTCATTTCGATTACCATGCTTATGTCGCGTCAAAAGTCTCTCTAACGCGTATTACCTAAGCATGGTTATATTATAGTACGCAAAGTATGCGTGAAAAGGATCAATTGATTAGTATGTCGCATCTCAAGTCTCTTTAACGCGTCGTTCCGATTTCATAAGCATGGTTAGGTTATGTTACGCAAAGTGTGCGTGAAAAGTAAAAATATATTAGTATGTCGCGTCTTAAGGCTCTTTAATGCGTCGTTCCGATTACTTAGGCATGGTTAGGTTGTTGTACGCAAAGTGTGCGTGAAAAGGATCAATAGATTAGTATGTCGTGTCTAAAGTCTCTTTAACGCGCCGTTCCGATTACCTAAGCATGGTTATGTTATATTACACTTAATGTGAGTGAAAAGTGACGCTCGATTAGTATGTCCAAACTCAAGTGTCTTTAATGCGTCATTCCGATTACCTAAGCATGGTTAGGTTATATTACGCCAAGTGTGCGTAAAAAGTGGCGTTCGATTAATATGTTTCGTCTCAAGTCTCTTTAAAGCGTCGTTTTGATTACCTAAGCATGGTTTGGTTATATTACGCAAAGTGTGCGTGAAAAGTGACGCTAGATTAGTATATCGCGTCACAAGTCTCTTTATTACGTCAATCCGATTACCTAGGCATGGTTCGGTTATATTACGCTAAGTGTGCCTTAAAAGTGACGGTAGATTAGTATGTCGCGTCACAAGTCTCTTCAACGCGCTGTTCTGATTCCCTATGCATAGTTAGGCTATATTATGCAGTGTGCGTGAAAAGTGACTCTAGATTACTATGTCGCGTCACAAGTCTATTTAACGAGTCGTTCCGATTACCAAGGCATGGTTAGGTTATATAACACAAAGTGTGCGTTAAAGTGACGCTAGATTAGTAGTATGTTGCGTCACAAGTCTCTTTAACGCGTCGTTCCGATTACATAAGCTTGCTTAGGTTATATTACGCAAAGCGAGCATGAAAAGTGATGTTAGATTAGTGGTATGTCGCGTCTCAAGTCTCTTGAACGCGTCGTTCCGATTACCTATGCGTGGTTAGGATATATTACGGATAGTGTGCCTAAAAAGTGACGCTATATAAGTATGTCGTGTCAGAAGTCTCTTTAACGCAGGTTATATTACGCAAAGTGTGCGTTGAAAGTGACGCTAGATTATTATGTCGCGTCATAAGTCTCTTTAACGCTCTGTTCCGATTACCAATGCATGGTTAGGTTATATGACGCAAAGTGTGCGTGAAAAGTGACTCTAGATTAATATATCGCGTCACAAGTCTCTTTAATGCGTCGTTTCGATTACCTAGGTGTTGTAAGGTTATATTACGCAAAGTGTGAGTGAAAAGTGATGCTAGATACTTGAACGCGTCGTTCCGATTACCTAAGGGTGGTTAGGTTATATTACGCAAAGAGTGCGTGAAAAGTGACGCAGGATTAGTATGTCGCGTCTCAAGTCTCTTCAACGCGTCGTTCCGATTACCCAAGAATGGTTAGGCTATATTGCGAGTGTGCGAGAAAAGTAACACTAATCTGTCTCTTTAATGCGTCTTTCCAATTACCTAAGTATGGTTAGGTTATATTACGCAAGGTGTGCATAAAAGTGACGCTAGATTATATGCCGCGTATAAAGGCTCTTTAATGCGCCTTTTATAAGCATGGTTAAGTTATTTTATGCAAAGTTTGCGTAAAAAGTGACGCTAGATTAGTATGTCACCTCTCAAGTCTCTTTAACGCGTCGCTTCGATTACCATACTTATGTCGCGTCTCAAGTCTCTCTAACGTGTGTTTCTTATTACCTAAGCATGGTTAGATTATAGTACGCAAAGTGTGCGTAAAAAGTAACAATAGATTAGTATATCGCGTCTCAAGTCTCTTTAACGCGTCGTTCCGATTACCTAGGCATGTTTAAGTTATATTATGCAAAGTGTGCGTGAAATGTGACAATAGATTAGTATGCCGTGTATCAAGTCTATTTAACGCGTCGTTCCGATTACCTAAGCATGGTTAGGTTATATTAACAAAGTGTGCGTGAAAAGTGACGCTAGATTAGTATGTCGCGTCTCATTTCTCTTTAACACGTTTTTCCGATTACTTAAACATGGTTAAGTTATATTAGTATGTCGCGTCACAAGTTTCTTTAACGCGTCGTTCCGATTACCTAAGCATGGTTAGATTATATTACGCAAAGTGTGCGTAGAAAGTGACGCTGGATTAGTATGTCGTGTCTCAAGTCTCTTTAATGCATTGTTCCGATGACCTAAGAATGGTTAGGTTGAATTACGCAAAGAGTGCGTGAAACATGACGCTAGATTAGTATGTCGCGTCTCAAGTCTCTTTAACGCGTCGTTCCGATTACCCAAGAATGGTTAGATTATATTACGCAAAATGTGCAAGAAAAGTAACGCTAGATTAGTATGTCCCGTTTCAAGTCTCTTTAATGCGTCGTTCTGATTACCTAAGCATTGTTATGTAATATTACGCAAGGTGTGCGTGAAAAGTGACGCTAGATTAGTATGTCACGTCTTAAGGCTCTTTAATGCGTCGTTCTATTTACCTAAGCATGGTTATATTAAGCAAAGTTTGCGCAAAAAGTGACGGTAGATTAGTATGTCGCGTCTCAAGTCTCTTTAACGCGTCGTTTCGATTGCCATGCTTATGTCACGTCACAAGTCTCTCTAACGCGTCGTTCTGATTGCCTAAGCATGGTTAGGTTAAGTGTGCGTGAAAAGTAACAATTGATTAATATGTTGCGCCTCAAGTCTCTTTAATGCGTCGTTCCGATTACCTTAAGCATGGTTAGGTTATATTACGCAAAGTGTGCGTGAAAAGTGACTATAGATTAGTATGTCGCGTATAAATTCTATTTAACGCGTCGTTCCGATTACCAAAGCATGGTTAGGTTATATTACGCAAAGCATGCTCGAAAAGTGACGCTAGATTAGTATGTCGTGTCTCAAGTCTGTTTAACGCGTCATTTCGATTACCTAAGCATGGTTAGGTTATATCAAAGTGGCGTGAAAAGTGACGCTAGATAAGTATGGTGCGTCAGAAGTCTCATTAACGCGTCGTTCTGATTACCTAAGCATGGTTAGGTTATATTACGCAAAGTTTGCGTAAAAAGTGACCCTAGATTAGTATGCCGCGTCTGCAGTCTCTTTAACGCGTCGTTTCGATTACCGTGCTTATGTCGCGTCACAAGTCTCTCTAAAGCGTTGTTCCGATTAGCTAAGCATGGTTGGGTTATATTACGCAAAGTGTGCGTGAAAAATGACATTAAATTAGTAGGTCACGTCTCTAGTCTATTTAACGCGTCGTTCCGATTACACTTATGGTTAGGTTGTATTACGCAAAGAGTGCGTGAAAAGTGACGCTAGATTAGTATTTCGCGTCTCAAGTTTCTTTATCGCGTCGTTCCGATTACCACTCAATGGTTTGGTTATATTACACAAAGTATGCGAGAAAAGTAACGCTAGATTAGTATTCTCAAGGCTCTTTAATGGGTCGTTGTGATTACGTAAGCATGATTAGGTTATATTATGCAAAGTTTGCGTGAAAAGTGACGCTACATTAGTATGTCGCGTCTCAAGTCTCTTAATGCGCCGTTGCGATTACCTAAGCATGGTTAGGTTATATTATGCAAAGTTTTCGTGAAAAGTGACGCTAGATTAGTATGTTGCATCTGAAGTCTCTTTAATGCGTCGTTCCGATTACCTAAGCATGGTTAGGTTATATTATACAAAGTTTGCGTGAAAACTGACACTAGATTAGTATGTTGTGTCTCAAGGCTCTTTAATGCGTCGTTTCGATTATCATGCTTATGTCGCATCACAAGTATTTAACACGTCGTTCCTGTTACCTAAACATGGTTAGGTTATAGTACATACGCAAAGTGTGTGTGAAATATAACAATAGGATGGTTTGACACGTCTCAAGTCTTTTTAACTCGTCGTTCTGATTACCTAAGAATCGTTAGGTTGTATTACGCAAAGTGTGCGTGAAAAATGACAATAGATTAGTATGTCGCGTATCCAGTCTATATCTAACTAGTCGTGCCGATTACCTAAGCATGGTTAGGTTATATTACGCAAGGTGTGCGTGAAAAGTGACGCAAGATTAGTATGTCGCGTCTTAATCATCTTTAACGCGTCGTTCCAATTACCTAAGCATTGTTAGGTTATATAATGCAAAGTTTGCGTGAAAAGTTACACTAGATTAGTATGTTGAGTCATAAGTCTCTTTGACGCATCACTTCGATTACCATGCTTATGTCGCGTCACAAGTCTCTCTAGCGCGTTGTTCGGATTACCTAAGCATGTTTAGGTTATATTACGCAAAATGTGCTTGAAAAGTAACAATAGAATAGTATGTCGCTTCTCAAGTCTCTTTAATGCGTCGTTCCGATTACCTAAAAATGGTTACGTTATATTACACAAAGAGTGCGTGAAAAGTGACGCTAGATTAGTATGCCATGTCTCAAGTCTCTTTAATGCATCGTTTAGATTACCTAAGAATGGTTAGGTTATATTCAGCAAAGTGTGCTTGTAAACTGAAGCTAGATTAGTATGTCGCATCTCAAGTCTCTTTAAGGAGTCGTTCTGATTACCTAAGCATGGTTAGGTTATATTACGCAAGGTGTGCTTGAAAATTGACGCTAGATTAGTATGTCGCGTCTGAAGGCTTTTTAATGTGTCGTTCCAATTACATAAGCATGGTTAGGTTATATTACGCAAAGTGTGCGTGAAAAAGTGACGGTAGATTAGTATGTCGAGTCTCAAGTTTCTTTAACACGTCGTTTAGATTACCATGCTTATGTCGCGTCATTAGTCTCTATAACGCGTCGTTCTGATTACCATAAGCATGGTTAGGTTATAATACACAAAGTGTGCGTGAAAAGTAATGATAGATTAGTATGTCGTGTCTCAAGTCTATTTAACGCGTCCTTCCGATTACCTAAGCATGGTTAGGTTATATTACGCAAAGTGTGCGTGAAAAGTTACGCTAAATTAGTATGTCGCGTCACAAGTCTCTCTAACGCGTTGTTCGATTACCTAAGCATGGTTAGGCTATAGTACGCAAAGTGTGCGTGAAAAGGAAAAATAGATTCGTATGTCGCGTCTCAAGTCTATTAACGCGTCATTCCTATTACCTAAGTATAGTTAGGTTATATTATGCAAAGTGTGCGTGAAAAGTGACGCTAGATTAGTATGTCTAGTCTTAACTCTCTTTGACGCGTCGTTCCAATTACCTAAACATGGTTAGGTTATATTACGCAAAGAGTGCGTAACAAGTGACGCTAGATTAGTATGTTTCGTCTCAAGTCTCTTTAACTCGTCGTTTCGATTACTATACTTATCTCGCGTCCCAAGTCTCTTTAATGCATCGTTCCGATTACCTAAGCATGGTTAGGTTATATTACGAAAAGTGTGCGGAAAAAAGGTGACGTTAGATTAGTATGTTGCGTCTCAATTCTCTCTAACGCGTCGTTCCTATTACCTAAGCATGGTTTGGTTATATTACACAAGGTGTGCGTGAAAAGTAATGCTAGATTAGTATATCGCGCCTCAAGTCTCTTTAATGCGTCGTTCCGATTACCTAAGCATGGTAAGATTATAATACGCAAAGTTTGCGTGAAAAGTGACGCTAGATTAGTATGTCGCTTCTCCAATCTCTTTAATGCGTGGTTTCGATTACCATGCTTATGTCACGTCACAAGTCTGTCTAACGCATCGTTCCGATTACCTAAACATGGTTAGGTTATAGTACGCAAAGTGTGCATAAAAAGGATCAATAGATTAGTATGTCGCCTCTCAAGTCTCTTTAACACGTCGTTCCGATTACATAAGCATGGTTAGGTTATATTACGCATAGTGTGCGTGAAAAGATAATCAAACGACGCGTTAAAGAGACTTGAGACGCGACATACTAATCCAGTGTAACTTTTCACGTGCACTTTGTGTAAAATAACTTAACCATGCTTAGGTAATCGGAACGACGCGTTAAAGAGACTTAAGACGTGACATACTAGTCTAGCGTCACTTTTCATGCACACTTTGTGTAATATAACCTAACCAATCTTAGGTAATCGGAACGACGCATTAAAGAGACTTGAGATGCGCCATACTAATCTAACGTCACTTTTCGAGCACACTTTGCGTAATACAGCCTAACCATGCATAGGTAATCTGAACAACGCGTTAAAGAGACTTGAAACACGACATACTAATGTTGCCTCCCTTTTTACACACACTTTGCGTAACATAACCTAACCATGCTTAGGTTATCGGAATGACACGTTAAAAAGACTTGAGACGCTCCATACTATTTTAGCGTCACTTTTTACTCACACTTTGCGTAATATAACCTTACCATGCTTAAGTAATCGGAATGACGCGTTAAAGAGACTTGAGACACGACATACTAATCTACCACTATTCACTCACTCTTTGAGTAATATAACCTAACCATACTTAGGTAATCGAAACGATGCGTTAAAGAGACTTGATACGCGACATACTAATCTATTTTCACTTTTACCGCACACTTTTTGTAATATAACCTATCTATTCTTAGGTAATTGGAACGACACGTTAGATAGACTTGTGACGCGACATAAGCATGGTAATCGATACGACGCAATAAAGAGACTTGAGACGAGACTTACTAATCTATTGTCACTTTTCACGCACACTTTGCGTATGATAAACTAGCCATGCTTAGATAGTAAGAACGACGCATTAAAGAGACTTGAGACGCGACATACTAATCTTGCGTCACTTTTCACGCACACTTTGCGTAATATAACCTAACCATTCTTAGGAAATAGGAGCGACGCGTTAGAGAGACTTGACACGCGACATACTAATCTAGCGTCAGTTTTCATGAAACTTTGCGTAATTTAACCTAACCATACTTAGGTATTTAGAACGACGCGTTAAAGTGACTTGCGACGCGGGATAAGCATGGTAATCGAAACGACGCGTTAAAGAGACTTGTGACGCGACATACTAATCTAGTGTCACTTTTCATGCACACTTTTCGTAATATAACCTAACTATAATTAGTTAATAGGAACAACGCGTTAAAGATAACTGAGACGCGACATACTAAGCTAGCGTCACTTTTTACGCTCACTTTGTGTAATATAACCTAACCATGGTTAGGTAATTGCAACGACGCGTTAAATCTACTTGATTCACGACTTACTAATTTATTGTTACTTTTCACGCACACTTTGTGTAATATAACCTAACCATGCTTAGGTAATCGGAACGACGCGTTAGAGAGACTTGTGACGCAACATAAGCATGGTAATCAAAACGACACATTAAAGATACTTGAGACGCGAAATACTAATCTAGCGTCACTTTTCAACCACACATTGCGTAATATAACCTAACCATGCTTAGGTACTCAGAACAACGCGTTAAAGAGCCTTGAGACACGACATACTAATCTAGCGTCACTTTCACGCACACCTTGCGTAATATAACCTAATCATGCTTAGGTAATCAGAACGACGCGTTAGAGAGACTTGAGACGCGACATACTAATCTAGCTTCACTTTTCACGCACACTTTGCGTAATATAACCTAATCATGCTTAGTTAATCTAAACAACGCGTTAAAGACCCTTGAGACGCAACATTGTTAGGTTATTGTCCCGATTACCTAAGCATTGTTAGGTTATTGTTCCGATTACCTAAGCATGGTTAGGTAGTGTGTGTGAAAAGTAACGCTAGATTAGTATGTCGCGTCTCAAGTCTCTTTAACTCGTCGTTTCGATTACCTAAGCGTGGTTTAGTTATATTACGTAAAGTGTGCGTGAAAGGTGATGCTTGATTAGTATGTCGCTTCTCAAGTCTCTTTAACTCGTCGTTCCGATTACCTAAGAATGGTTAGGTTATATTACGCGAAGTCTGCGTAAAAAGTGACGCTAGATTAGTTTGGCGCGTCTCAAGTCTCTTTAACGCGTCGTTTCGATAGCCATTCTTATGTTGCGTCACAAGTATCTCTAACGCGTCGTTCCGATTACCTAAGCAAGGTTTAGTTATATGCGCAAAGTGTGCGTGAAAAGTGACGCTAGATTAGTATGTCGCATCTCAAATCTCTTTATCTCGTCGTTCCGATTACCTAAGCATGGTTAGGTCATATGGCGAAAAGTCTGCGTAAAAAGTGATGCCATATTAATAGTCCGCGTCTCAAGTCTTTTTAACTCGTCGTTTCGATTGCCATGCTTATGTTGCGTCTCAAGTCTTGTTAACTCGTCTTTTCAATTGCCATGCTTATGTTGTGTTTCAAGTCTTGTTAACTCGTCGTTTCGATTGCCATGCTTATGTCGCGTCCCAAGTCTCTCTAACGCGTCCTTCTTATTACCTAAGCATGGTTAAGTTATATTACGCAAAGTGTGCGTGAAAAGTGACGCTAGATTAGTATGTCGTGTCACAAGTCTCTCTAACGTATCGTTTCGATTACCTAAGCATGTTTAGATTATATTGCTCAAAGTGTGCGTGAAAAGTTAAGCTAGATTAGTATGTCGCGTCTCAAGTCCCTTTAACGCGTGTTCCTATTACCTAAGGTTAGGTTATATTACGCAAAGTGTGCGTGAAAAGTGACGCTTGATTAGTATGTCGCATCTCAAGTCTCTTTAACGCGTTGTTCCGATTACCTAAGCATGGTTATGTTATTACGCCAAGTGCACGTTAAAAGAGTCGCTAGATTAGTATGTCGCGTCACAAGTCTCTTTAACGCTTGTTTACGATTACCTAAGCATTGTTAAGTTATATTACGCAAAGTGTGAGTAAAACGTGACGCTAGATTTATAACACGTCTCAAGTCTCTTTAACGCATCGTTTCGATTACCATGCTTATGTCACGTTACAAGTCTCTCTAACACGTCGTTCCGATTACCAAAGCATGGTTAGGTTATATTACATAAAGTATGCATGAAAAGTGATAATAGATTAGAATGTCGCATCGCAAGTCTCTTTAACGTGTCGTTCCGATTACCTAAGCATGGTTAGGTTATATTACACAAAGTGTGCGTGAAAAGTGATGCTAGGTTAGTATGTCGTGTCTCATTTCTCTTTAACACGTTTTTCCAATTACTTAAACATGGTTCGGATATTACACAATGTGTGCGTGAAAACTGTTGCTAGGTTAGTATGTCGAGTCTCAAGTCTCTTTAACGCGTCGTTTCGATTACCTAATCATGGTTAGGTTTAACTATGCAAACTTTGCCTGAAAAGTGACGGCTAGATTAGTATGTCGCGTCGCAAGTCTCTTTAACACGTTGTTCCGATTACCTAAGCATGGTTCGGATATATTACACAAAGCGTGCGCAAAAAGTGATGATAGATTAGTATTGCGCGTTTCGAGTCTCTTTAACGCGTCGTTTTGATTATTGTGCTTATGTCGCGTCACAAGTGTCTCTAACGCGTTGTTCTGATTACCTAAGCATTGTTAGATTATATTACGCAAAATGTACAAGAAAAGTGACAATAGATTAGTTTGTCGTGACTCAAGTCTTTTTAACGCGTCGTTCCGGTTACCTAGGCATGGTTAGGTTACTTTACACAAGTTGTGCGTGAAAAGTGACGCTAGACTAGTACGTCGCGTCTCAAGTCTCTTTAATGCGTATTCCGATTACCTAAGCATGGTTAGAATATATTACGTAAAGTGTGCGTGAAAAGTGACGCTAGATTAGTATGTCGCGTTTCAAGTCACATTAACGCGTCTTTCCGATTACTTAAGCATGGTTATATTACGCAAAGTGTGCCTGAAAAATGACGTTAGATTAGTATGTCGCTACTCAAGTCTCTTCAACGCGGCGTTCCGATTTCGTAAGAATGGTTTGGTTATATTACGCAAAGTTTGCGTAAAAAGTGACGCTAGATTTAGTATGTCGCATCTCAAGTCTCTTTAACTCGCCGTTTCGATTACGTGAACATGGTTAGGTTATAAGCAAAGTCTACATAGGTAATCAGAACGCCGCGTTAAAGAGACTTGAGACACGCGACATCCTAAACTAGCGTCACTTTTCACGCACACTCTGCGTAAAATAACCTAACCATGCTTAGGTAATCGAAACGAAGCGTTATAGAGACTTGAGACGCGACATACTAATATCACTTTTCACGCACACTTTGTGTAATATAACCTAACCATGTTTTGGTAATTGAAACGACGTGTTAAAGAGACGTGTAACGTGACATAAGCATGGTTATCGAAACGATGTGTTAAAGAGACTTGAGACGCGCCATACTAATCTAGCATCACTTTTTACGCACACATTGCGTAATATTACCTAACCATGCTTTGGTAATCGGACCTAACCATGCTTAGGTAATCGGAACGAGGCGTTATAAAGACTTGATACGCGACATACTAATCCATTGTAACTTTTCACGCACACTTTGCGTAATATAACCTAACCATTCTTTGGTAATCAGAATGACGTGTTAAAGAGACTTGTAATGTGACATAAGCATGGTAATCAAAACGACGCGTTAAAGAGACTTGAGACGTGCCATTCTAATCCAGCGTCACTTTTTACGCACACATTGCGTAATACAACCTAACCGTACTTTGGTAACCGTAACGACGTGTTAAAGAGACTTGTGTAGCGACATGAGCATGGTAATTGAAACAACGCGTTAAAGAGACATAAGACGCGACATACTAATCTACCGTCACTTTTCACGCACACTTTGCATAATATAATCTAACCATGCTTAGGTAATCTAAACGACGCATTAAAGAGACTTGAGACACGACATAATAAACTAGCGTCACTTTTCATGCACACTTTGCGTAATATAATATAACCATGCTTAGGTAATTGGAACGACGCGTTAGAGAGACTTGTGACATGACATACTAATCTAGCTCACTTTTTAAGCAAACTTTGCGTAATATAACCTAAGCATGCTTAGGTAATCGGAACGACGCGTTATTGAGACGCGCCATACTAATTTAGCGTCACTTTGTACTCACACTTTGTGTAATATAACCTAACCATGCTTAGGTAATCGGAAATACGCCTTAAATTGACTTGAGACGCGACATACTAATCTAGCGTCACTTTTCACGCACACCTTGCGTAATATAACCATACCATGCTTAGGTAATAGGAACGACGCGTTAAATAGACTTGAGACGCGACATACTAATATATTGTCATTATTCATGCACACTTTGCGTAATATAACCTAACCATGTTTAGGAAATAGGAACGACGCGTTAAAGAGACTTGAGAAGTGACATACTAATCTATTTTTCACTTTTCATGCACAATTTGTGTAATATAACGTAACCATACTTAGGTAATCGGAACGACGTGTTAGAGAGACTTGTAATGCGACATAAGCAAGGTAATTGAAACGACGCATTAAAGAGACTTGAGATGCGACATACTAATCTAGCGTTACTTTTCACGCACGCTTTGTGTAATATAACCTAACCATGCTTAGGTAATCGGAACAACGCCATGAAGAGAATTGAGACGCGACATACTAATCTAGCGTCACTTTTCACGCACACTTTGCGTAGTATAACCTAACCATGCTTAGGTAATCAGAACGACGTGTTATAGAGCCTTGAGACGCGACATACTAATCTAGAGTCACTTTTCACGTATACTCTGTGTAATATAACCTAACCATGCATAAGTAATTGGAACCACGCGTTAAATAGACTTATGACGCGACATACTAATCTATTGTAATTTTTCACGCACACTTAGCCTAATATAACCTAACCATGCTAAGGTAATCGGAACGACACGTTAGAGAGACTTGTGACGCGACATAAGCATGGTAATCGAAACGACACATACCTAACCATACTTAGGAAATCACAACCATGTGTTAGAGAGACTTTTCACGTGACATACTAATCTAGCGTCACTTTTCACGCACACTTTGACCAAACCATGCTTAGATAATCGTAACGTTAAAGAGAGCTGAGACGCGATATACTAATCTAGCGTCACTTTTGGTTAATCTAATTAGAGACACTTGTGACGCGACATAAGCATGGTAAGCAAAACAACGCGTTAAAGAGACTTAAAACACGCCATACTAATCTGGTGTCACATTTTACGCACTCTTTGCGTAATATATCGTAACCGTGCTTAGGTAATCGGAACGACGCGTTAAGAGACTTGAGACGTAACATACTAATCTACCGTAATTTTTCACGCACACTTTGCATATGCTTAGGTAATCGGAACGACACGTTAAAGAGGCTTGAGACGCGACATACTATCAAGCGACAGTTTTCACGCACACATGTTATATAACCTAACCATGAATAGGTAATCAGAACGACACAAAGAGACTTGAGACGCGACATACTAATCTAGCGTCACTTTTCACGGACACTACCTAACCATGCTTAGATAATCAGAACGATGCGTTAAAGAGACTTGAGACGCGACACACTAATCTAGCGTCACTTTTAACGCAGACTTTGCGTAATATAACCTAACCATGCTTAGGTAATCGGAACAACATATTAAAGAGACTTCAGACACGACATACTAATCTAGCTTCAATTTTCACACACACTCTGCGTAATCTAACCTAACCATGCTTAGATAATCGTAACGACGCGTTAGAGACACTTGTGACGCGACATAAGCATGGTAATCAAAACTACACGTCAAAGAGACTTGAAAAACGCCATTTACGCACTCTTTGCATAATATAACCTAACCATGCTTAGGTAATCAGAACGATGAGTTAAAGAGACTTGAGACGCGGCATACTAATCTAGCCGTCACTTTTCACGCACACTTTGCGTAATACAACCTAACCATGATTAGGTAATCGAAACGGCGCCTTAAAGAGACTTGAGATGCGACATACTAATCTAGCGTCACTTTTCACGCACACTTTGCGAAAAATAAACTCCTCATGTTTAGGTAATCGGAACGACATGTTAAAGAGACTTGCGACACGACATACTAATCTATTGTCACTTTTCACGCACACTATGTGTAATATAACCTAACCATGCTTTGAAAATCGGAAAATTGTGTCAGAGAGACTGGTAACATGACATAAGCATGGAATCGAAACAAAGCGTTAAAAAGACTTGAGACGTGCCACACTAATCTAGCCTCACTTTTTACTTACACTACGCAATATAACTTAAGCAAGCTTAGGCAATCGTAACAACATGTTAAAGAGTCTTGTGACGAGACATACTAATTCTGCGATGCTTTTAACACGCACTTGGCGTAATATAACATAACCATGATTTGGTAATCAGAACGACG
Source organism: Mercurialis annua (assembly GCF_937616625.2). Classification (NCBI taxonomy): domain Eukaryota; kingdom Viridiplantae; phylum Streptophyta; class Magnoliopsida; order Malpighiales; family Euphorbiaceae; genus Mercurialis; species Mercurialis annua. The sequence continues at coordinate 21,477,217 of NC_065577.1, read as the reverse complement.
CGTTATAGAGACTTTGAGACACGACATACTAATAATCTATTGTCACTTTTCACACACACTTTGAGTAATATAACTTAACCATTCTTAGGTAATCGGAACGACGCATTAAAGAGAGTTGAGACGCGACATACTAATCAAGCGTCACTTTTCACGCACACTTTGCATAATATATCCTAACTATGCATAGGTAATCGGAATTCGCGTTAAAGAGACTTGTGACGCGCCATAAGCATAGTAATCCAAACGACGCGTTAAAGAGACTTGAGGCACGCCATACTAATCTAGCGTCACGTTTTATGCAGACTTTGCGTAATATAACCTAACCATGCTTAGGTAATCGGAATGACGCATGAAAGTGACTTGAGACGCGACATACTAATCTAGCGTCACTTTTCACGCACATTTTGTGTAATATAACCTAACAATGGGTAATCGGAACGACGCGTTAGAGAGATTTGAGACGCGACATAAGCATGGTAATCAAAACAACGCGTTAAAGAGACTTGAGACGCGACATACTAATTTAGCTTCACTTTTCACGCACACTTTGCGTAATATAGCCTAATGATGCTTAGGTGACGCGTTAGAGAGACTTGTGACGCGACATATTAATCTATTGTCACTTTTCACGCACACTTTGCGTAATATAACTCAGCCATGCTTAGGTAATCAGAACGACGCGTTAGAGAGACTTGTGACGCGACATAAGCATGGTAATAAAAACGACGCGCTAAAGTGCACGCCATACTAATCTAGCGTCACTTTTTACGCAGACTTTGTGTAATATAACCTAACCATGGGTAATTAGAATGACACATTAAAGAGAATTGAGACGCGACATACTAATTTAGCGTCACTTTTCACGCACACTTTGCGTAATATAGCCTAATGATGCTTAGGTAATCGGAACGACGCGTTAGAGAGACCTGTGACGCGACATACTATCTAACGTCACATTTCACGCACACTTAGCGTAATATAACCTAACCATGCTTAGCTAAACGGAACACGCGTTTAAGAGACTTGTGACACGACATAAGGATAGTAATCGAACGACGCGTTAAAGAGACTTAAGACGCGCCATACTAATCTAGCGTAACCATGCATAGGTAATCAGAAATAAGTTAAGGAGACTTGAGACGCGACATACTAATCTATTGTCACTTTTCAAACACACTTTGCGTAGTATAAACTAACCATGCTTAGGTAATCGGAACAACGCGTTAAAGAGACTTCAGAAGCGACATACTAATCTAGCGTCATTTTTAACCATGCTTAGGTAACCGGAACACGCGTTAAAGAGATTTGAGACGTGACATACTAATTGAGCGTCTCTTTTCACGAACACTTTGCGTAATATAACCTAACCATGCTTAGATAATCGAACGACGCGTTAAAGAGACTTGCGACGCGACATACTAATCTAGCGTAACTTTTCACGCACACTTTGTGTAAAATAACCTAACCATGCTTAGGTAATCGGAACGACGCGTTCTTGACTTATGACGTGACATACTAGTCTAGCGTCACTTTTCAGGCACACCTTGCGTAATATAACATAACTATGCATAGGTAATCCAAACGATGCGTTAAAGAGACTTAACACGAGACATAATAATCTAGCGTCACTAAAAATAGCACACTTTGCGTAATATAACCAAACCATTCTTACGTAATCGAAACAACGTGTTCAAGAGACTTGAGATGCGACATACTAATCTAGCGTCACTTTTCACACACTCTATGCGTAATATAACCTGACCATGCTTAGGTAATCGTAACGACTCGTTAAAGAGACTTTAGACTTGACATACAAATATATGTTGTCACTTTTCGCGCAAACTTTGCGTAATATAACCTAACAATGCTTAGGTAGTCGGAACGACGCGTTAAATAGATTTGAGACGCAACATACTAATATATTGTCATTTTTCACGCACACGTTGCGTAATATAACCGAACCATGCTTAGGTAATCGGAACAACGCGTTAGAGAGACTTGTGACGCGACATAGGCATGGTAATCGAAACGACGCGTTACAAAGACTTGAGAGCCGTAATACTAATCTAGCGTAACTTATTTCGCACACTTTGGGTAATATGGTTGCTTAGAAATCGGAACGACGCATTTGAGAGACTTGAGACGCGACGTACTAAGATAGCGTTACTTTTCACGCACACTTTGTGTAATATAACCAAACCATTCTTAGGAAATAGGAGCGACGTGTTAGAGAGACTTGAGACGCAACATACTAATCTTGCGTCAATTTTCATGAAACTTTGTGTAGTATAACCTAAACATACTTAGGTAATCTGAACGACGCGTTAAAATGACTTGACGCGAGATAAGCATGGTAATCGAACGACGCGTTAAAGAGACTTGACACGCGTTATACTAATCTAGTGTCACTATTCATGCACACTTTTCGTAATATAACCTAACCATAATTAGTTAATAGGAACGCATTAAAGAGAACTGAGACGCGACATACTAAGATAGCCTCACTTTTCACGCTCACTTTCCGTAATATAACCCAACCATGGTTAGGTAATTGCAACGACGCGTTAAATATACATGAGACACGACTTCCTAATTTATTGTTACTTTTCACGCACACTTTGTGTAATATATAACCTAACCATGCTTAGGTAATCGGAACGACGTGTTAGAGACACTTGTGACGCGACATAAGCATGGTAATCGAAACGACGAATTAAAGATACTTAAGACACGACCTACTAATCTAGCGTCACTTTTCAAGCTCACGTTGCGTAATACAATCTAACCATGCTTAGGTACTCAAAACGACGCGTTAAAGAGCCTTGAGACGCGACATACTAATCTAGCGTCACTTTCACGCACACCTTGCGTAATATAACCTAACTATGCTTAGGTAATCAGAACGACGCGTTAAAGAGACTTGAGATGCGACATACTAATAATCTAGCTTCACTTTTCACGCACACTTTGCGTAATATAACCTAATCATGCTTTTGTAATCGGAACGACGCGTTAATGAGCCTTGAGATGCGACATGCTAATCTAGCGTCACTTTTCATGCACACTTTGCGTAATATAACCTAACCATTCTTAGGTAATCCGAACGACGTGTTAAAGAGATTGGAGATGCGACATACTAGTCTAGCGTCATTTTTCACGCACTCTTTGCGTAATATAACCTCACCATGATTAGGTAATCGGGACGACTCGTTAAAGAGAGTTTAGATGCGACATACTAATCTATTGTTACTTTTCATGCACACTTTGCGTAATATAACCTAACCATGCTTAGGTATTCGAAACGACGCGTTAGAGAGACTTGTGACGCGATTTAAGCATGGTAATCGAAACGACGCGTTCAAGACACTTGAAAACGCGACATACTAATCTAGCGTCATGTTTAACGCACACTTTGCGTAATATAACCTAACCATGCTTAGGTAATCGGAACGACGCGTTGAATAGACTTGATACGCGACATACTAATTTAGCGTCACTTTTCACGCACACTTTGCGTAATATAACCGTGCTTAGGTATTCAGATTACGCGTTAAAGAGACTTGAGACGTGACATACTAATCTAGCGTAACTTGTCATGCACACTTTGCGTAATATAACCTAACCATTCTTAGATAATCTGAATGACGCGTTAAACAGAATTGAGACGCGACATACTAATCTTGCTTCAATTTTCACGCATATATTCTGCGTAACCTAACCTAACCATGCTTAGATAATCATAACGACGCGTTAGAGACTTGTGACGCGACATAGGCATGGTAATCGAAACAACGCGTTACAAAGACTTGAGATCCGTAATACTAATCTAGCGTAACTTATTTCGCACACTTTGGGTAATATGGTTGCTTAGAAATCGGAACGACGCATTTGAGAGACTTGAGACGCGACGTACTAAGATAGCGTTACTTTTCACGCACACTTTGTGTAATATAACCAAACCATTCTTAGGAAATAGGAGCGACGTGTTAGAGAGACCTGAGACGCAACATACTAATCTTGCGTCAATTTTCATGAAACTTTGTGTAGTATAACCTAAACATACTTAGGTAATCTGAACGACGCGTTAAAGTGACTTGACGCGAGATAAGCATGGTAATCGAACGACGCGTTAAAGAGACTTGACACGCGTTATACTAATCTAGTGTCACTATTCAAGCACACTTTTCGTAATATAACCTAACCATAATTAGTTAATAGGAACGCATTAAAGAGAACTGAGATGCGACATACTAAGATAGCCTCACTTTTCAAGCTCACTTTCCGTAATATAACCTAACCATGGTTAGGTAATTGCAACGACGCGTTAAATATACTTGAGACACGACTTACTAATTTATTGTTACTTTTCACGCACACTTTGTGTAATATATAACCTAACCATGCTTAGGTAATCGGAACGACGCGTTAGAGAGACTTGTGACGCGACATAAGCATGGTAATCGAAACGACGAATTAAAGATACTTAAGACACGACCTACTAATCTAACGTCACTTTTCAAGCACACGTTGCGTAATACAATCTAACCATGCTTAGGTACTCAAAACGACGCGTTAAAGAGCCTTGAGACGCGACATACTAATCTAGCGTCACTTTCACGCACACCTTGCGTAATATAACCTAACCATGCTTAGGTAATCAGAACGACGCGTTAAAGAGACTTGAGATGCGACATACTAATAATCTAGCTTCACTTTTCACGCACACTTTGCGTAATATAACCTAATCATGCTTTTGTAATCGGAACGACGCGTTAATGAGCCTTGAGACGCGACATGCTAATCTAGCGTCACTTTTCACGCACACTTTGCATAATATAACCTAACCATTCTTAGGTAATCCGAACGACGTGTTAAAGAGATTGGAGATGCGACATACTAGTCTAGCGTCATTTTTCACGCACTCTTTGCGTAATATAACCTCACCATGATTAGGTAATCGGGACGACTCGTTAAAGAGAGTTTAGATGCGACATACTAATCTATTGTTACTTTTCACGCACACTTTGCGTAATATAACCTAACCATGCTTAGGTATTCGAAACGACGCGTTAGAGTGACTTGTGACGCGATTTAAGCATGGTAATCGAAACGACGCGTTCAAGACACTTGAAAACGCGACATACTAATCTAGCGTCATGTTTAACGCACACTTTGCGTAATATAACCTAACCATGCTTAGGTAATCGGAACGACGCGTTGAATAGACTTGATACGCGACATACTAATTTAGAGTCACTTTTCACGCACACTTTGCGTAATATAACCGTGCTTAGGTATTCAGAACACGCGTTAAAGAGACTTGAGACGTGATATACTAATCTAGCGTCACTTGTCATGCACACTTTGCGTAATATAACCTAACCATTCTTAGATAATCGGAATGACGCGTTAAACAGACTTGAGACGCGACATACTAATCTTGCTTCAATTTTCACGCATATATTCTGCGTAACCTAACCTAACCATGTTTAGATAATCATAACGACGCGTTAGAGACACTTGTGACGCGACATAAGTATGGTAACCGAAACTACGCGTCAAAGAGTCTGGAAACCCGCCATACTAATCTAGTGTCACGTTTTACGCACTCTTTGCGTAATATAACCTAACCATGCTTAGGTAATCGGAACAACGCGTTTAAGAGACTTAAGACACGACATACTAATCTAGCGTCACTTTTCAAGCACACGTTGCCTAATACAATCTAACCATGCTTAGGTACTCAAAACGACGCGTTAAAGAGCCTTGAGACGCGACATACTAATCTAGCGTCACTTTCACGCACACCTTGCGTAATATAACCTAACCATGCTTAGGTAATCAGAAAGACGCGTCAAAGAGACTTGAGATGCGACATACTAATAATCTAGCTTCACTTTTCACGCACACTTTGCGTGATATAACCTAATCATGCTTTTGTAATCGGAACGACGCGTTAATGAGCCTTGAGACGCGACATGCTAATCTAGCGTCACTTATCACGCACACTTTAAAATATAACCTAACCATTCTTAGGTAATCCGAACGACGTGATAAAGAGATTGGAGATGCGACATACTAGTCTAGCGTCATTTTTCACGCACTCTTTGCGTAATATAACCTCACCATGATTAGGTAATCGGGACGACTCGTTAAAGAGAGTTTAGATGCGACATACTAATCTATTGTTACTTTTCTCGCACACTTTGCGTAATATAACCTAACCATGCTTAGGTATTCGAAACGACGCGTTAGAGAGACTTGTGACGCGATTTAAGCATGGTAATCGAAACGACGCGTTCAAGACACTTAAAAACGCGACATACTAATCTAGCGTCATGTTTAACGCACACTTTGCGTAATATAACCTAACTATGCTTAGGTAATCGGAACGACGCGTTGAATAGACTTGATACGCGACATACTAATTTAGCGTCACTTTTCACGCACACTTTGCGTAATATAACCGTGCTTAGGTATTCAGAACATGCGTTAAAGAGACTTGAGACGTGATAATCTAGCGTCACTTGTCATGCACACTTTGCGTAATATAACCTAACCATTCTTAGATAATCGGAATGACGCGTTAAACAGACTTGAGACGCGACATACTAATCTTGCTTCAATTTTCACGCATATATTCTGCGTAACCTAACCTAACCATGCTTAGATAATCATAACGACGCGTTAGAGACACTTGTGACGCGACATAAGTATGGTAACCGAAACTACGCGTCAAAGAGTCTGGAAACCCGCCATACTAATCTAGTGTCACTTTTTACGCACTCTTTGCGTAATATAACCTAACCATGCTTAGGTAATCGGAACAACGCGTTTAAGAGACTTGAGACACGACATACTAATCTAGCGTCACTTTTCAAGCACACGTTGCGTAATGTGACCTAACCATGCTTAGGTAATCGGAACGACGCGTAAAAGAGACTTGAGACGTGACACACTAACCTAGCAACAGGTTTCACGCAAATATTGCGTAATATTAACCTAACCATGAATAGGTAATCACAACAACGCGTTATAGAGACTTGAGAAGCGATATACTAATCTAGCGTCACTTTTCACATACAATTTGCGTATAATAACCTAACCATGCTTAGGTAATCGGAACGACGCGTTAAAGTGACTTGAGATGCGACATACTAATCAATTGTCACTTTTCACGCACAATTTCTGTAATACAACCTAAAAATGCTTAGGTAATCTAGCGTCATTTTTTACGCACACTTAGCATAATATAACCTAACCATGCTTAAGTAATCGTAACAACGCTTTACAGAGACTTGTGACGTGACATACTAATCTACCGGCTCTATTAACGCGCAGTAACATAACCATGCTTAGGTATTCGGAACGACACGTTAAATAGACTTGAGACACGAAATACTAATTTATTGTCATTTTTCACGCACACTTTGCGTAATATAACCAAACCATGCTTAGGTAATCGGAATGACGCGTTAAAGAGACTTGAGACGCGAAATACTGATTGACCGTCAGTTTTCACGGCCACTTTGCATAATATGCCATGATTTGATAATCAGAACGACGCGTTAGAGACACTTGTGATGCGACATAAGCAGAGTAATCGAAACAACGAATTAAATAGATTTGAAACGCGCCATACTAATCTAGCGTCACTTTTTACGCTCGCTTTGCGTAATATAACCTAACCATGCTTAGGTAATCGGAACGACGCGTTAAAGACTCTTGAGACGCGGCATACTAATCTAGCCGTCACTATTCACGCACACTTTGCGTAATACAACCTAACCATGATTAGGTAATCGGAACGACGCTTTAAAGAGACTTGAGACACGACATACTAACCTAGCAACAGTTTTCACGCACACATTGCGTAATATAACCTAACCATGCTTTGGTAATCGGAACGATGCGTTAAAGAGATTTGAGATGCGACATACTAATCTAGCGTCACTTTTCACGCACACTTTGCGAAAAAATAAACTCACCATGATTAGGTAATCGGAGCTACATGTTAAAGAGACTTACGACGCGACATACTAATCTATTGTCACTTTTCACGCACACTATGTGTAATATAACCTAACCATGCTTTGGAAATCGGAACATTGTGTTAGAGATACTTGTAACGTGACATAAGCATGGAATCAAAACGAAGCGTTGAAAAGACTTGAGACGCGCCACACTAATCTAGCCTCACCTTTTACGCACACTGCGTATAACTTAAGCAAGCTTAGGCAATCGTAACAATGCGTTAAAGAGACTTGTGACGCGACATACTAATCTTGCGACACTTTTAGCGCGCACTTGGCATAATATAACATAACCATGATTTGGTAACCGGAACGACGCGTTAGAGAGACTTGTGACACGACATTAGCATGGTAATCGAAACGACGCGTTAAAGAGACTTGAGACGAGCCATAAGCATGGTAATCCAAACGACGCGTTAAAGAGACTCTAGGCCCGCCATACTAATCTAGCATCACGTTTTATGCAGACTTTGCGTAATATAACCTACCATGCTTAGGTAATCAGAATGACGCATTAAAGAGACTTGAGACGTGACATACTAATCTAGCGTCACTTTTCATGCACACTTTGCGTAATATAACCTAACCATACTTAAGTAATCGAAACGATGCGTTAGAGAGATTTGAGACGCGACATAAGCATGGTAATCAAAACGACGCGTTACATAGACTTGAGACACGACATACTAATTTAGCTTCACTTTTCATACACACTTTGCGTAATATAGCTTAATGATGCTTAGGTGACGCGTTAGAGAGACTTGTGATGCGACATATTAATCTAGTGTCACTTTTCAAGCACACATTGCGTATATAACTCAGCCATGCTTAGGTAATCAGAACGACGCGTTAGAGAGACTTGTGACGCGACATAAGCATGGTAATAAATCTAGCGTCACTTTTTACACAGACTTTGCGTAATACAACCTAACCATGCTTAGGTAATTGGAATAACACATTTAAGAGACTTGAGACGCGACATACTAATTTAGCGTCACTTTTCACGCACACTTTGCATAATATAGCTTAATGATGCTTAGGTAATCGGAACTACGCGTTAGAGAGACTTGTGAGGCAACATCCTAATCTAACATCACTTTTCACTCACAATTTGCGTAATATAACCTAACCATGCTTAGGTTATCGGAACACGCGTTAAAGAGACTTGTGACACGACATAAGCATGGTAATCGAACGACGCGTTAAAGAGACGCGCCATACTAATCTAGCGTAACCATGCATAGGTAATCGGAACAACGAGTTAAGGAGACTTGAGACGTGACATACTAATCTAGCGTCACTTTTCACGCACACTTTGCGTAGTATAAATGAACCATGCTTAGGTAATCGGAACGACGCATTAAAGAGACTTCAGACGCGACATACTAATCTAGCATCACTTTTAACCATGCTTAGGTAACCGGAACACGCGTTAAAGAGATTTGAGACATGACATACTAATCGAGCGTCACTTTTCACGCACACTTTGCGTAAAATAACCTAACCATGCTTAGATAATCGAACGACGCATTAAAGAGACTTGAGAGGTGACATACTAATCCAGCGTAACTTTTCACACACACTTTGCATAAAATAACCTAACAATGCTTAGGTAATCGGAACAACGCGTTAAGAGACTTAAGACGTGACATACTAGTCTAGCGTCACTTTTCACGCACAATTTGCATAATATAACATAACCAATCTTTGGTAATCGGAACGACACATTAAAGAGACTTGAGACGCGCCATACTAATGAAATGTCACTTTTCGAGCACACTTTCCGTAATGCAACCTAACCATGCTTAGGTATTCGGAACAACGCGTTAAAGATACTTGAGATGGAAAACATACTAATATAGCGTCCCTTTTTATGCACACTTTGCGTAATATAACCTAACCATGCTTAGCTAATCGGAATGACACGTTAAAAAGACTTAAAACGCGCAATATTATTTTAGCGTCAGTTTTTACGCACACTTTGCATAATATAACCTTACGATGCTTAAGTAATCGGAACGACGCGTAAAAGAGACTTGAGACACGACATACTAATCTACCGTCACTATTCACTCACTCTTTGAGTAATATAACCTTACCATGCTTTGGTAATCAAAACGATGTGTTAAAGAGACTTGATACGCGACATACTAATCTATTTTCACTTTTACCGCACACTTTGCGTAATATAACCTAACCATACTTAGGTAATCGGAACAACACGTTAGATAGACTTGTGACGCGAGTTAAGCTTGGTAATTGATACGACGCATTAAAGAGGCTTGAGACGCAACTTACTAATCTATTGTAACTTTTCACCCACACTTTGCGTAAGATAACCTAACCATGCTTAGATAGTAAGAACGACGCATTAAAGAGACTTGAGACGCGACATACTATTCTAGCGTCACTTTTACGCACTCTCTGCGCAATATAACCTAACCATGCTTAGGCAATCGGAACGACGCATTAGAGAGACTTGCGACGCGACATACTAATCTAACGTCACTTTTCATGCACATGTTGCGTAATATAACCTAACCATGCGTAGGTAATTGAAACAACGCGTTAGAGAGACTTGTGACGCGACATAGGCATGGTAATCCAAAACGACACGTTACAACACTACTAGAAATACATGAATTGGCGACGGAAATTAGTGACGGAACCAGTTTTCGTCGCTAATTTGGCTAATCACCGACTGATCTGGCGACAGATTGGTTATCAGTCGCCAAAATTAAGAGAAAATGGTTACCGACGGAATTTCCGTCGGTAATCCGTCGTTGATTTTGGCGGGGTGAGGGAGGGAAGAATTGCCGCGTTTTAGTTTGCCAAAATTAGCGACGGATAGTAAAGTTCCGTCGCTAATTGCACAACTATATGAAACGCACAGTTTCATTAAACTAATTAGCGACGGAAACTGATCATCGGTCGCTAATAAGTTTAATGAAACTCTGCGTTTCATTTATCTTGATTTTAGCGACGGAATTACTGTCCGTCGCTAAAAACAAGATAAATGAAACGCAGCAGCCGGTCTTCTTCCATTTCAGAAACCTAATTGAAAAAAAAAGTGCTGCCGCCGGTGTCTTCTTTCATCTGCTGCCGCCGGCGTCTTCTTCTATCTGCTGCCGCCGGTCTCCCTCCTCCGCTGGTCTCTTTCTTCCTCTGGTCTCCCTCCTCCGCTGCTCCTCCTATTCCCTACTGCCGGAGCTAAACCGCTGCCGTCCTCCTCTCACCGGCCACCGCACATCTGTAAGTTTTGTTTTTTAATTAATGAATTCGTTAACTGAATTTAGGGTATTTTTAGGGTTTAATATTGTTTAATTAATTGAATTGTTAGGTTAGTTTAATTAGATTTTAATTAGATTAGGTTTAAATTAGATTAGGTTTTAATTTAATTTCTAGAATTAAATTATAAAAATTTCAGATTATTACATTAGGTTAGTATTTATTTTGATTTAATAGATTATTTTAATTAATTCTTAAGTTTATTTTAATTAGGTTAGTATTATTGGATTAGGTTAGGATATTTTGTTTTATTTTATTTTAGTTAAAAAAATAAAATAGTTTATTTAAATTTATTAGATTATTAATTAGTAAATTTTTATTAATTTTCTAAAAATAATAATAAAATTAGGGTCATTTATAATTAGATTTTTATAGTTAATTATGATAATTTGAAATTAGTAGAGAATACTATTAGTTTGTTTAAGTTGATCTATACAATTAAAATTGCATTATATTATTATTATAATAAATAATAATATAATTAGATTATAATGATGTTCTTTAAAATTAGTTGAATAGAATAGTAGTAAAAATATTATTTAATACTTGTAAAATTATGTAAAAATTGACATAATTCTTGATGGTTTAATGATATAATGAATTGATGGAATTGGTGTATTGAATATCTTTGAATATGTAATATTTTGCTTGCAGGATTTTCCTGAAAAATGGGTGATGCTCATTTTTAAGGGAAATGCTGCCGAATTTTCGTTAATAATTAGAAAAAAAATTTAGTAGTACTCAAAGAGACATTTAATTTGTTAACTTGTAGTGCTCTAACAGACTTATTTGAAACTATTATTGTAGGTTTTGTCCTTATTACGGTTATTCCTATTGTCGTCCACCCACACCATTTTTACCATCCACATTCTCTTCTCATTTGCGGTTCTGCTCTTCAACAAGTAAGTATTACTGCATTTTTGTATTTCATTTTAATTAGTTAGAGTAAATTGAATAACTGTGCAATTTAATTAACAAAGATTTTATTCACACCGAATAAAATCTTACCTAGCCGTAGAAACCTGTCCCGTGTGTTCAAGAGATTGAACGACACGGGATTGTACGTGTGTACAGTTCGTAAAACTGTTGTCGTCTGCGTAATTTGATCACGAAAAAACATATATGTATGGATATGGTATAAAAATATTCGGTAGTTTTCTGGCGTATGTTCTCCGGATGGCTATTTAATATAGGCTGTGTAACGCTTATTCCTTACGGAATATATAATTACCGTTACACACCGTATATTATGTAATGCACCTGGGGAACGACGCCGGAAGGCTGCCGAATATTTTTTCCGTATTCATGCATATATCGTGATCGAATTATGGGGCGCCAGTTTTGCGAATGGGATAGGACCCTACCCTTTTAGCAGTCAATTACATTGACTTTGCTACGCTGAGCTTATGAACCAGTACCTAATTCTACGTCCTCCAGAAATGAATCCAGACCGCAGCAGGATGTATACGAGGCATGACAGAGGCTTCCTGCCGCCAGATTTTTTCCCTAATCTTGAAGAGTTCGTGAATTTTGCTGTGCAACATCCCGAGTGTATGAATGGAGAAGAGATAAAATGCCCCTGTTCTAGGACAAAATGTAGAAATACGAATTTTCGAGATGTCGAAGTTGTGAAACTACATGTCTTGCAGTCTGGGTTTGTTCCAGATTACTATGTCTGGATTCACCACGGTGAGGTGAATGTCCCTCCTGTTGTTCAGCAGCCGGTTAATGAATACGATTACTATACTGAGGGAGGGGGAGATTTAAACTCCGGTCAGAGAATGGTTATTGATGCTGCTGGTCCTGAAGTTTTTGAGGAAGAGACCCCGAATGAAGAAGCTCAGAAGTTTTTTGATATGATGAGTGCGGCAGAAGAAGAAATATGGCCCAGAAATAGCAGACACTCACCCCTGTCCGCATCTGTTGAAATTTTGGATATTAAGTGTCGACATTAGGGGTCGATATCTTTAATTGACGACACCTGCCGTTTATTACAAGAACTGCTTCCAGAGAACAACAACATGCCGAATTTTTTTACTAATATCAAGAAGCTGGTGAAAGGTCTCGGGTTGCCGGTTGAGGTTATTGAGTGCTGTTTCCACAACTGTATGATTTACTGGGGGCGGACGAGGATTTAAGCCACTGCAAAGTTTGCACATTTCCTCGGTGGAAACCTGTTACGAAAAGCAATTCGGCCAAAAGAAGGGCTAACGTTCCTTATAAAAAAATGTTTTATTTCCCTTTAACTCCGAGGCTGCAAAGGTTGTACGCTTCCAAAGCCACGACTAAACATATGACATGGCACGCTGAACATGAAATGGAAGACGAGAAGATGTGTCATCCTTCTGACTCTCCGGCGTGGAAACGGTTCAGTGAGTTGCATACAGATTTTGCCGATGAAACAAGAAATATCAGACTAGGCTTATGTACTGACGGGTTTCAACCATTTGGTAGTTTTGGAACACAATATTCTTCCTGGCCAGTCATTGTGACGCCGTATAATCTGCCTCCAGGCATGTGCATGAAGGATGAGTTTATGTTTTTGACAATACTTGTCCCGGGACCTGGAAATCCAAAAGACCAGATGGATATATTCCTGCAGCCGTTAATAGCGGAGTTGAATCAATTGTGGGAATCTGGAATTCGGACGTATAACGTTCAAAAGAGGCAGAATTTTCAAATGAGGGGGGCGCTTATGTGGACAATTAATGACTTTCCCGCTTATTCAATGTTGTCTGGGTGGAGCACATCGGGAGCTTCTTCCGCCCGAAGTGTGGGAGCCTTTAACAGAGCTAAGTATCTTCTTCAGAGAATTAACTGCCACATCGCTGAAAAAGGCAGATCTTGAGAGATTGGATCTTGATATCCCGAAGATACTGTGCAAGTTGGAACGTATTTTTCCACCGAGTTTTTTTAATTCGATGGAACATCTCCCCGTACACCTTCCATACGAAGCTATGATGGCAGGACCTGTTCAGTATCGTTGGATGTATCCGTTTGAAAGGTACTACATCTACAGTTCTATTTCATCGATCGAGTGGTTGGTACATGCATGAACTAATTATTTGATTATGCAGATACCTGAGAAAACTCAAAAATAAGGTCTCGAATAAAGGCAGAGTGGAAGGAAGCATCAGCAGCGGATATTTATTAGAGGAAACAGCGAAATTTGCATCTTTCTATTTCAAGGATGGTGATCCGATGCTACCATGTCGGATGCAAAGAAATGAAGTTTGCGAAATGGACGTTGATGATGATGTCGACAGATTATCCATTTTCAAACCGAAAGGGCGACCTATAGGTGCTTCTCGGAACAGATATCTGGATGATGTTGAATATAATGCTGCCCGAAGCTATATCCTTCTGAATTGCACTGAAATCGAACCTTTCAGAGAGTATGTCTTCATATCCACATTTAAGTTCAATATTGAAGAATTTTATACAATTTGTCTTAATTCGCTCGTATTCTTGTAAATAGAGTTTTTGAAGGCGAGTTGTATGAAATCAACCCCGAAATCACACAGACCGAAGTTGTAGTCAAGTTGGAGAGTGAATTCGCCTTTTGGTTCGAGCAATATGTAAGTATTTATGTTTTTTTATCGTCGTAGTTGTATATATTATCGTGTTGATCCGTATAAATAATTGTGCTACAGGTGAAAGACCAAACTGTCTGTACCAATCCCTATATTCTAAGTCTTGCAGAAGGACCGCTTAGATCGGTCAAAACATTCAAGGGGTATTGTGTGAACGGGTTTAAATTCAATACTGAAGAATATGGGGAGGATCGGGTTACAATGAATAGCGGAGTTTGTGTAAAAGGATCACTCTACGGCCCGGCTGAAAGCGACTTTTATGGAGTGTTGACTGACATTATCGAGTTAGAGTATCCAGCTCTACCGATAAAAAGGACGGTCTTATTTAAATGTAATTGGTTTGATCCTACGAAAAAAGTTGGTATGTTAGCCCATCCTCGGTATAACATAGTGGATGTTAATCACAGAAAGAGGTACAACAAATATGAACCCTTCATTTTAGCTGAACAGTCCGATCAAGTACATTACTTACCTTATCCTAGCAAAAGGCGAGACAAAAAAGACTGGTGGGCAGTATGCAAGATAAAAGCTCGCTCTGAGATAGACATGCCTGAAACAACTGTTCCAGCTTTCCAAGATGATAGTGCAGATCATCTGCTCGATGTCATAACAAATGAAGAACCGACAAATTTAGTTGATCCGAATGGCGAGGCGGACGAGGCTGCATTACACAACCCTCCATTAGTAGAGACGGAAGATGATTATCCACCATCTTCATCAGACGATGAAGACATTGGAGCGGCATATAATATAGAAATTGCATGATTCGTTTAAGTGTCATTTATGTAGAATTTTGACTTTTATTTACATTTGTTGATGTGGTAACTTTATTTTGTTAATAAATTATGTGTTATGGTTTTTATAATAGTTGTGTTTATTTTTTTCTTGTCGAATATTTTTTTGTAATCTTTTTTGCAGATATGAGAGGTTCAGGTGGTTCTTCTGCCGGCCGAGGCCGCGGTAGGGATACAGTTCAGGGACGCGGACGTGGACGTGGCGACCCAGAGCAGGATGCCCCTGAGGACTCGGATCCCGGGGCTGAGCAGCAGGTGCTAGCTGCTAGACCTGCGTCGCGGAGAGCGGCGAGACAGCCGCAACCACAGGGCCAACCACCATCGACGGACGAGACTGGGAGGGTTAGAGTTACACCAGATGCTGCAAGGTATGATTGACAACTTTTTTTTAAAAAATAATTTTATTTAAAAAATGTGAAAACTAAGTGTTTTTGTAATGTGCAGAGAAAAATTACTGGATAGCAGGAACGACAACGGGAAAGCATCTAGGGCGATCTTGCCCATTTTCCGATCTAGATGGTTTGCTGATACTTGGGCGTCATGGAAGCGAGACTGGGATACTGCTGAGGCTAAGAAAAAGTCCGATATAGCACGAGCTAATCGGATGAGTGAGCCGTCCGGAGCTGGCACCGGACCTGTTCGACATACCGCAGGATCGCGATCGGCTACGAGGCATAAGACAATTATGGTATGTTTTTAATATTAATAATCGTGTTAAATATTCTGTTTATCTATTAATTAATTTGTTCATTTCATATAATAGACTGAGGAGCTTGGTCGAGAGCCCACTTTGGCTGAGTTGCATGTACGGTTGCACCTGACCAAAGCAGATCGGACTGTCTTTGTTGCCAAGAGATCAAAGGATAAAAATGTAAGTTTATTTTAACCTTAAGTGACTGTTTAATATGACTTATATATAACTTTAATTATATAGACGTTGTTTATAGGATGTTTACGTGTTTGTTGTGATTGTTGTTACTTATAGTTGAACAGAGTGTCTGTAGTTTTTGCAGGATGTCCCTGAAAAATGGGTGATGATCAAATTATAGACAAAATGCTGCCCAATTTCAGTTAGAAATGTATGTTTAACTAATTTAAAAATTTGTATTTTTTAAATCTCAGGACCGTTTTCAGGCAGAGCTTGCTGCAGCAACACAGTCTCAGGCAGCTGGAGAAGGGAGTTCGTCAACTCCAGAGCCGATCGACGAGAACGAGCTGTTTTTGTCTCTCGAGGCAATCAAGAAGCAGCGAGTCTACGGTATTGGATCGTCTTCAGCATCCTATATCGGCCAAAGCAGCGCTAGCCGATTGCGCCGCGGCGGATCATCCCAGCAGGGGAACGTTAGTACTGAGGACATAGAGCAGCGTATTGCTAGGGAGGTTGAGGAGCGGCTCGAGCAGCGGATTCGTACTGTGGAGGCGGGTTTCGAAGAGCGGGTCGAGCAGCGGATCCGTACTGTGGAGGCGGGTTTCGACGAGCGGATCCGTACTGAGCTTGCGCGGCTGATGACTACACTCCCACCCGAGTTACGCCCGCAGTTCCCACCACCCCCACCCCCTCCTGCTGATGACACCACCAGTTTAGAGTAGGCTTGTGATACACTTGGACATATTTATGTTTTTTGTTCGTATACTTTAACATATATATTAATGTTTTTTGTATGCTTTTTGACGTTTATATATATATATATATATATATATATATATATATATATATATATATATATATTACGGATTTGGTTATATATATTTATTGTTTCTTATGTATGTGAATGGTATATTTAACAGGTCTAACGGATAACAGAAAAAAATATGAAAATAAGCCGTAAAAAAATAAAATTTTGCAAAAAATAGGCAATTTAGCGACTACTTGTTTTAACTTTAGCGACGGATGTGTCCGTCGCTAAATTAACATGACACGACTGTTTCTTGCAATTGGCGAAGGAATTTTCCGTCGCCAATTGCAAGAAACAGCGACGGAATTACCGACGGACTTACCGTCGCTAACTTGGCGACGGATCCGTCGCTAATTCCGTCGGAAATTGGTCGGCTGGCCGACCAATTTACCGACCTTTTTCCTCCAACTTACCGACTGAATATTCGGTCGGTAAGTTGGCGACAGACAGTGTTTTGGGTCGCTATTACAATTAGCGACCCAAAATCTACCGACGGACGGCGTCCGTCGGTAATCCGTCGCTAATTACAATTAGCGACGGATCTCAGGTGTTTAGCGACGGATATTTCCGTCGCTAAACACCTGTTTTCTAGTAGTGCAAAGATTTGAGACGCGTAATACTAATCTAGCGTCACTTGTTTTGCACACTTTGCGTAATATAGCCTAACCATGCTTAGAAATCGGAACGACGCATTAGAGAGACTTGAGATGCGACGTACTAATCTAGCATTACTTTTCACGCACACTTTGCGTAATATAACCTAACCATGCATAGGTAATCGGAACGACGCGTTAAATAGACTTGAGACGCGACCTACTTTTCAATTGTCATTTTTCACGCACTCATTGCGTAATATAACCTCACCATGCATAGGTAATCGGAACGACGCGCTAGAGAGACTTGTGACGCGACATAGGCATGGTAATAAAAAACGAGGCGCTACAGAGGTTTGAGACACGTAATACTAATCTAGCATCACTTTTTTTTGTACACTTTGCAGAAACTTGAGACCCGACGTACTACTCTAGCGTCACTTTTCGCGCACACTTTGTGTAATATAACCTAACCATACTTAGGTAATCAGAACGACGCGTTAATGAGACTTGTGACCCGAGATAAAGCATGGTAATCGAAACGACGCGTTAAAGAGACTTGAGACGCGACATACTAATCTAGCGTCACATTTCACGCACACTTTTCGTAATATAACCCAACCATGCTTAGCTAATCGGAACAACGTGCTAAAGAGAATTGAGACGTGACATGCTATTCTAGCGTCAGTTTTCACGCACACTTTCCATAATATAACATAACCATGCTTAAGTATTCGGAACGATGCGTTAAATATATTTGAGACACGACATACTAATTTATTGTTTCTTTTCACGCACACTTTGTGTAATATAACCTAACCATGCTTAGGAAATCGGAACGACGCGTTAGAGAGACTTGTGAAGCGATATAAGCATGGTAATCGAAACGACGCGTTAAAGAGACTTGAGACACGGCATACTAATCTAGCGTCACTTTTCACGCACACCTCGCGTATTATAACCTAACTATGCTTAGGTATTCAGAACGACGCGTTAAAGAGACTTGAGACGCGACATACTAATCTAGCGTCACTTTTCAAGCACACTTTGCGTAATATAACATAACCATGCTTAGGTAATCGGAATGATGCGTTAAAGAGCCTTGAGACACGACATACTTTCTAGCGTCACTTTTCATGCACACCTTGTGTAATATAACCTAACAATACTTTGGTAATAGGAACGACGTGTTAAAGAGACTTGAGACGCGACATGCTAATCTAGCGTCACTTTCCACGCACACGTCGCGTAATATAACCTAACTATGCTTAGGTAATCCAGACGACGCGTTAAAAAGACTTCAAACGAGACATACTAATCTAGCGTCACTGAAAAACGCACACTTTGCGTAATATAACCTAACCATTCTTAGGTAATCAAAAAAACGTGTTCAAGAGACTTGAGATGCGACATACTAATCTAGCGTCACTTTTCAAGCACTCTGTGCGTAATATAACCTGACCATGCTTAGGTAATCGTAACAACTCGTTAAAGTGACTTTAAACTCATACTAATATCTATTGTCATTTTTTAAGCACACTTTGCCTAATATAACCTAACCATGCTTAGGTAGTTGGAAAGACGAGTTAAATAGATTTGAGACGCAACATACTAATCTATTGTCATTTTTCACGCACACGTTGCGTAATATAACCTAACCATGCTTAGATAATCGGAACGACGCGTTAGAGAGACTTGTGACGCGACATAGGCATGGTGAAACGATGCGTTACAGAGACTTGAGATGCGTAATACTAATCTGGCGTAACTTATTTTGCACACTTTTGGGTAATATAACCCCATGCTTAGAAATCGGAACGACGCATTAGAGAGACTCACTACTAGAAAACAACTGATTAGCGACGGAATTTGGCGACAGATGCCAACTCCGTCGCTAATGAGTTGTTTAGCGACGGATTTAGCGACGGATAATGTCCGTCGCTCACCATGTTCAGCGACCGATTAATTCAATTCGGTCGCTAATTTTGGAGGGAACATGGCGGGAAAGGAGGCGCCAATTTTTTTGGTAAATTTAGCGACCGATTAATTCAATTCGGTCGCTAATTTTGGAGGGAACATGGCGGGAACGGAGGCGCCAATTTTTTTGCTAAATTAGCGACGGATTATTTAAGTCCGTCGCTAATTCTGCAAAAGCAAATTTTTATTTAATACTGATTTTAACGGTTACCGACGGAACTCTATATCCGTCGGTAAATCATCCCTTAATGAAACGATGCGTTTCATTAAGGGTTATGGTTTTACCGATGGAATTACCGACGGACTGTTTCCGTCGGTAAAACCATAACCTAATTTACCCCACTTCCTTTTCTCTCGCACTCAGACTCTCTCTCTCTCTTTTTTCCGCCGCTCTCCCTCTCCTTCTCTCCTTTTCCGGCCTAATCCCTCTCCTTCTCCGGCGAATTCCCTCTCTTTTCCGGCGAAACCCCTCCCTCTCCTTCCCTCTCTTTTTTCTTCACCGACCGCCTCCTCTCCTCCCTCTCTTTTTTCTCCGCCACCACTGCTCCTCTCCGGCGAAAACTACTCCTCTCCGGCGAAAGCATTCCGGCGCCATTTCTCTCCCTCTCTTTCCTGTGAGTTAATTTATATATTTTAATTGTTTTGTTATTTGTTTAATATATAATAAAGTTGTATTTTTTTTTAATAACTGCTGCCTGCCGCCCTCCGCCGCTGCCTGCCGCCCTCCGCCGTTGCCGACCTCCGGTCACCGGTCTTGTCCGCCGCTGCCGACCTCCGGTACTGTGTAGGTTAGTGAGTTAAAGTTAGCTTTTGTTTTTTATTAATTATAATGCAATATTTAACTTAAAAAAAAAAAATAACAGCCGCTCCCTTCGTCCCCCGCTGCCGACGCCGCTGCCATCGTCCGCTGCTGCTGCCAACCTCCGATTACCTCTGCTGTCCGGTGGTGGAAGCTGCCTAGGTTAGTTTTTTGAACTTCAATTTTCAATTTTGATTATTATTAAGTTTAATTAGATTATAAATTAATTAGTGTTATAATTAAATTAGGTTATTCTAATTGTTTTAAATTAAATTACACTAGTTTATTTAGAGTAGTTAATTAAAGTAGAGATTAAATTATGTGTTTATTATAATTAAAAGAGATTAATTGAAATTATTAATATTTAATTTTGTTTAAAAAATATTAAGTTAGATTTGTGAAAATTAGGTTAGTTTTGTCAAAATTAGGTTAGTTTTAGTAAAGAAGGTTAATTTTTTTAAATGGTTATATATTATTAGGCTAATTAAATTGTTGAATTGTGGGTTGAATAAATTATTATTTAGGTTAAATATTTTTTTAGATTAATTAATTTGTTATAAAATTAAGTTAGTTTATAAAACTAGGGAATTTATAATTATTTTAATTTAGGTTAATGAATGATTTGTTGTTTATGTTGGAATCGAATATGTATTGTTTACTTGCAGGATTTCCCTGAAAAATGGGTGATGCTCATTTTTAGGGGAAATGCTGCCGGATTTTCGTTAAAAATATTATATCACTTAGAAAATTAAAAAAAACGTATCTTGATAAAGTATTAATTTGTATTGTTATGATAATCTGATCCAAAACTATTAATGTAGGTTTGTTTCTGACGATTGCTGATAGCCGCTGATCATAGCCGTTGTTGTTTGTTTACATAGCTTATCTCCTATTTATTGCGGTTCTGCTCTTCAACAAGTAAGTGTTACTGCATTTTTGTATTTCATTTTAGTTTGTTAGAGTAAATTGAATAACTGTTAAATTTAATTAACAAAGATTTTATTCCCACCGAATAAAATCTTACCTAGCCGTAGAAACCTGTCCCGTGTGTTCAAGAGATTGAACGACACGGGATTGTACATGTGTACAGTTCCTAAAACTGCTGTCGTCTGCGTAATTTGATCACGAAAAAAATATATGTATGCATATGGTATAGGAATATTTGGTAGTTTTCTGGCGTATGTTCTCCGGGTGGCTATTTAATATAGGCTGTGTAACGCTTATTCCTTACGGAATATATAATTACCGTTACACACCCTATATTATGTAATGCACCTGGGGAACGACGCCGGAAGGCTGCCGAATATTTTTTCCGTATTCATGCATATATCGTGATCGAATTATGGGGCGCCAGTTTTGCGAATGGGATAGGACCCTACTCTTTTAGCAGTCAATTACATTGACTTTGCTATGTTGAGCTTATGAACCAGTACCTAATTGTATGTCCTCCAGAAATGAATCCAGACCGCAGTTGGATGTATACGAGGCATGACAGAGGCTTCCTGCCGCCAGATTTTTTCCCTAATCTTGAAGAGTTCGTGAATTTTGCTGTACAACAACCCGAGTGTATGAGTGGGGAAGAGATAAAATGCCCATGTTCTAGGACAAAATGTAGAAATACGAATTTTCGAGATGTCGAAGTTCTGAAACTACATGTCTTGCAATCTGGGTTTGTTCCAGATTACTATGTCAGGATTCACCACGGTGAGGTGAATGTCCCTCCTGTAGTTCAGCAGCCGGCTAATGAATACGATTACTATAATGAGGGAGGGGGAGATTTAAACTCTGGTCAGAGAATGGTTATTGATGCTGCTGGTCCCGAAGTTTTTGTGGAAGAGACCCCGAATGACGAAGCTCAGAAGTTTTTTGATATGATGAGTGCGGCAGAAGATGAAATATGGCCGGGAAATAGCAGACACTCACCCCTGTCCGCATCTGTTGAAATTTTGGATATTAAGTGTCGACATCAGGGGTCGATATCGTTGATTGATGACACCTGCCGTTTATTACAAGAACTGCTTCCAGAGAACAACAAAATGCCGAAAAATTATGTGTTATGGTTTTTATAATAGATGTGATTATTTTTTTCTTGTCGAATATTGTTTTGTAATTTGTTTTGCAGATATGAGAGGTTCGGGTTCTTCTTCTGCCGGCCGAGGCCGGGGAAGGGATACTGGTCAGGGACGTGGACGTGGATGCGGCCGTGGCGACCCAGAGCAGGATCCACTTGAGAGCTCGGATCCAGGGGCTGAGCAGCAGGTGCTGGCGGGTAGACCCGCACCGCGGAGAGCGGCAAGGCAGCCGCAGCCACAGGACCAGCCGCCAGCTACGGACGAGACTGGGAGGATTAGAGTTACACCTGATGCTGCAAGGTATGATTGACAACTTTTTTTTAACAAATATTATTTCAAAAATGTGAAAACTAAGTTTTTTTGTAATGTACAGAGAAAGGTTACTAGATAGCAGGAACGACAGCGGGAGCGCATCGAGGGCGATCTTGCCCATTTTCCGATCTAGCTAGTTCCCTGAGGGTTCCTCGTGGAAGAAGCTGACAGCAGAGCATAAGGGCTTCTACTTCGAGGAGTTCAAGGTTGTTAAATTAAAATTTTAAATTTATGTTTTACTCTTTTTGATTTCTAATTGTTTTTATTAATTAATGGTTTGCAGAAGGGTTTTTATTGGGATTCCACCTACCCTGAGGACCTGATTAGAGGGGTCTTCTACCGACATGCGGCTAATCGGTACAAAGATACTCTCCACAACATGAAGCCAGATAAAAAAGAGGGAAGTGTTAGTGCTGATACTTGGGCGTCGTGGAAGCGAGACTGGGATACTACGGAGGCTAAGAAGAAGTCTGAGGTAGCACGAGCTAATCGGATGAGTGAGCCGTCCGGAGCTGGCACCGGACCTGTTTGACATACCGCAGGGTCGAGATCGGCTACGAGGCATAAGACAGTTATGGTATGTTTTTAATATTACTAATCGTTATATATTCTGTTTATCTACTAATTAACTTTTTCATTTCATATGATAGACTGAGGAGCTCGGTCGAGAGCCCACTTTAGCTGAGTTGCATGTAAGGTTGCACCTGACCAAAGCTTATCGGACTGTCTTCGTTGACAAGAGATCAAAGGATAAAAATGTAAGTTCATTTTAACCTTAAGTGACTGCTTAATATGATATAAATATAACTTTATATAGTTAGTTGTTTATAGGATGTTTACGTGTTTGTTGTGGGTGTTGTGATTGCTATTTCGTATTGTTGAACAGAGTTGTCTGTAGTTTTTGCAGGATGTCCCTGAAAAATGGGTGATGATCAAATTTTAGAGAAAATGCTGCCGAATTTTAGTTAGAAATGTAGGTTTAAACTAATATTTGTGAAGTATTTTTATAAAGTTTCACTAAACTATAAATTTGTATTTTTAATCTCAGGACCGTTTCCAGGCAGAGCTTGCTGCAGTGACCCAGTCTCAGGCGGCTGGGGAAGGGAGTTCGTCGACTCCAGAGCCGATCGACGAGAACGAGTTGTTTTTGTCTCTCGAGGCAATCAAGAAGCAGCGAGTCTACGACATTGGTTCGGCTTCAGCATCCTACATCGGCCAGAGCAGCCGATTGCGCCGCGGCGGATCATCCCAGTCACAGCAGCAGGCGGTCGTCAGTGAGGAGATTGAGCAGCGCATTGCTAGAGAGGTTGAGGAGCGACTCGAGCAGCGGATGCGTACTGTGGAGGCGGGTTTTGAAGAGCGGGTCGAGCAGCGGATCCGTACTGTGGAGGCGGGTTTCGACGAGCGGATCCGTACTGAGCTTGCGCGACTGATGACTACACTCCCACCGGAGTTACGACCGCAGTTTCCCCCACCTCCACCTCCACTGGCTGACGGCACTACTAGTTTGTAGTATAGTATTTGGACTTGGATTTTTATACTACAGTTTGCATATCTTGACTTATTTAGTATTTATCGAATTGTATACTTTTTTACCGTTTATTTATATATATATATATATAACGGTTTCGGTTTATGTTTATTTGTTGTTGTCTATCGTGTATGTCTGTGATTAGTTAACGGGTCTATTAAAAAACAAGGAAATTCAAAAAATGCCGAAAAACGGGAATTTTCTGCCGAAAAAATAAAAAATTAGCGACCACATATGAGCTTTTAGCGACGGATTTTCCGTCACTATATTCCTCAAAAAAGACAAAATTGGACTAATTAGCGACGGACAGTCCGTCGCTAATTAGTCCAATTTAGCGACCACATGTAGCGACGGATTATTCCGTCGCTAATTTAGCGACGGTATAATCCGTCGCTAATGTGTCGGTATTTGGTCGGCTAGCCCGACCAAAATACCGACTGAACCAGGTCATATTACCGACGGAAATTCCGTCGGTAATTTGGCGACGGTTCTCTTTTTTGGGTCGCTAAATGATTAGCGACCCAAAATGCACCGACAGATTTTTTTCGTCGGTAATCCGTCGCTAACCTTATATAGCGACGGATTTTAGCCAATTAGCGACGGAAATTTCCGTCGCTAATTGGCTGATTTCTTGAGACGCAACGTACTAAGCTAGCGTCACTTTTCAAGCACACGTTGCGTAATATAACCAAACCATTCTTAGGAAATAGGAGCGACGCGTTAGAGAGACTTGAGACGCGACATACTAATCTTGCGTTAGTTTTCATGAAACTTTACATAATATAACCTAACCATACTTAGATAATCGGAACGACGCGTTAAAGTGACTTGTGACGCGAGATAAAATGGTAATCGAAAGGACGCGTTAAAGAAACTTGAGACGCGACATACTAATCTAGTATCACTTTTCATGCACACTTTTCGTAATATAACATAACCATAATTATTTAATAAGAACAACACGTTAAAGAGAACTGAGACGCGTTGCAACGACATGTTAAATATACTTGAGACACGACTTACAAATTTAGTGTTACTTTTCACGCACACTTTGTGTAATATAACCTAACCATGCTTAGGTAATCGGAACGACGCGTTAGAGAGACTTGTGACGCGACATAAGCATGGTAATCGAAACGACGCATTAATGATACTTGAGGCACGACTTACTAATCTAGCGTCACTTTTTAAGTACACGTTGCGTAATATAACCTAACCATGCTTAGGTACTCAGAACGACGCGATAAAAAGAGCCTTGAGACGCGACATACTAATCTAGCGTCACTTTCACGCACACCTTGCGTAATATAACCTAACCATGCTTAGGTAATCAGAACGACGCGTTAAAGAGACTTGAGACGCGACTTACTAATCTAGCTTCACTTTTCACGCACACTTTGCGTAATATAACCTAATCATGCTTAGGTACTCGGAACGACGCGTTAACGAGCCTTGAGACGCGACATGCTAATCTAGCGTCACTTTTCACGCACACTTTGCGTAATAACCTAGCCATTCTTAGGTAATCGGGACGACGCGTTAAAGAGACTTGAGATGCGACATACTAGTCTAGCGTCATTTTTCACGTACTCTTTCCGTAATATAACCTAACCACGATTAGGTAATCAGGACGACTCGTTAAAGAGACTTTAGATGCGACATACTAATCTATTGTTACTTTTCATGCACACTTTGCGTAATATAACCTAACCATGCTTATGTATTCGAAACGACGCGTTAGATAGACTTATGACGCGACTTAAGCATGGTAATCGAAACGACGCGTTAAAGACACTTGAAACGCGACATACTAATCTAGTGTCACGTTTAACGCACAGTTTGCGTAATATAATCTAACCATGCTTAGGTAATCGGAACGACGCGTTGAATAGACTTGATACGCCACATACTAATCTATTGTCATTTTCACGCACACTTTGCGTAATATAACAGATTTGAGACGTAACATACTAATCTATTGTCATATTTCACGCAAACGTTGCATAATATAACTAACCATGCTTAGGTAATCGTAACGACTCGTTAGTGAGACTTGTGACGCGACATAGGCATGGTAATCGAAACGACGCGTTACAGAGACTTAAGATGCGCAATACTAATCTAGCGTAACTTATTTCACACACTTTGCATAATTTAACCTTACCATGCCCAAAAATCAGAACAACGCATTGGAGAGACACTTGAGACGCGACGTACTAAGCTAGCGTCACTTTTCATGCACACTTTGCGTAATATAACCAAACCATTCTTAGGAAATAGGAGCGACGTGTTAGAGAGACTTGAGACGCGACATACTAATCTTCCGTCAGTTTTCATGAAACTTTGCGTAATATAACTTAACCATACTTAGGTAATCTGAACGACGCGTTAAAGTGACTTGTGACGCGAGATAAGCATGGTAATCGAAACGACCCGTTAAAGAGACTTGAGACACGACATACTAATCTAGTGTCAATTTTCATGCTCACTTTTCGTAATATAACCTAACCATAATTAGTTAATAAGAACAACGCGTTAAAGAGCACTGAGACGCGACATACTAAGCTAGCGTCACTTTTCACGCTTACTTTGCATAATATAACCTAACCATGGTTAAAGTAATTGCAACGACGCATTAAATATACTTGAGACATGACTTACTAATTTATTGTTACTTTTCACGCACATTTTGTGTAATAAAATCTAACCATGCTTAGGTAATCGGAACGACGCGTTAGAGAGACTTATGACGCGACATAAGTATGGTAATCGAAACGACGCATTAATGATACTTGAGACACGACTTATTAATCTAGCGTCACTTTTCAAGCACACGTTGCGTAATATAGCCTAACCATGCTTAGGTAATCGGAACGACGCGTTAGAGTGACTTGTGACGCGATATAAGCATGGTAATCGAAACGATGCATTAAAGATACTTGAGACACGACTTATTAATCTAGCGTCACTTTTCAAGCACACGTTGCGTAATATAGCCTAACCATGCTTAGGTAATCGGAACGACGCGTTAGAGTGACTTGTGACGCGACATAAGCATGGTAATTGAAACGATGCATTAAAGATACTTGAGACACGACTTACTAATCTAGCGTCACTTTTCAAGCACACGTTGCGTAATATAACCTAACCATGCTTAGGTACTCAGAACGACGCGTTAACGAGCCTTGCGACGCGACATACTAATCTAGCGTCCCTTTCACGCACACCTTGCGTAATATAACCTAACCATACTTAGGTAATCAGAACGACGCGTTAAAGAGACTTGAGACGCGACATACTAATCTAGCTTCACTTTTCACGCACACTTTGCGTAATATAACCTAATTATGCTTAGGTAATCGGAACGACGCGTTAACGAGCCTTGAGACGCGACATGCTAATCTAGCGTCAGTTTCACGCACACCTTGCGTGATATAAGCTAACCATGCTTAGGTAATCCGAACGACGCACTAATGAGACTTGAGACGCGACATGCTAATTTAGCGTCACTTTTCACGTATTCGAAACGACTCATTAGAGAGACTTGTGATGCAACTTAAGCATGGTAATCGAAACGGCGCGTTAAAGACACTTGAAACGCGACATACTAATCTAGCGTCACGTTTAACGCACACTTTGCGTAATATAACCTAACCATAAGGGTAATCGGAACAACGCGTTGAATAGACTTGATACGCCACATACTAATCGATTGTCATTTTTCACGCACACTTTGCGTAATATAACCTAAGCATGCTTAGGTAGTCGGAACGACGCGTTAAATAAATTTGAGAGGCAACATACTAATCTATTGTCATTTTTCACGCACACGTTGCGTAATATAACCTAACCATGCTTAGGTAATCGGAACGACGGGTTAGAGAGACTTGTGACGCGACATAGGCATGGTAATCGAAACGACGCGTTACAGAGACTTGAGATGCGTAATACTAATCTAGCGTAACTTATTTCTCACACTTTGCGTAATATAACCTTACCATGCTTAGAAATAGGAACGACGCATTAGAGAGACTTGAGACGCGACGTACTAAGCTAGCGTCACTTTTCACGTACACTTTTTGTAATATAACCAGACCATTCTTAGGAAATAGGACCGACGCGTTAGAGAGACTTGAGACGCGACTAACTAATCTAGCGTCACTTTTCACACACACTTGATGCGAGATAATCATGGTAATCGAAACGACGCGTTAAGAGACTTGAGACGCGACATGCTAATCTAGTGTCACTTTTCATGCAAACTTTTTGTAATATAACCTAACCATAATTAGTTAATAGGAACAACGCGTTAAAGAGAACTGAGACGCGAAATACTAAGCTAGCGTCACTTATCACGCTCACTTTGCGTAATATAACCTAACGACGCGTTAAATATACTTGAGACACGACTTACGAATTTATTGTTACTTTTCACGCACACTTTGTGTAATATAACCTAACCATGTTTAGGTAATCGGAACGACGCGTTAGAGAGACTTGTGACGCGACATAAGCATGGTAACCGAAACGACACATTAAAGATACTTGAGGCACAACTTACTAATCTAGCGTCACTTTTCAAGCACACGTTGCGTAATATAACCTAACCATTCTTAGGTACTCAGAACAACGCATTAAAGAGCCTTGAGACGCAACATACTAATCTAGCGTCACTTTCACGCACACCTTGCGTAATATAAACTAACCATGCTTAGGTAATCAGAACGACACGTCAAAGAGACTTGAGACGCGACATACTAATCTATCTTCACTTTACACACACACTTTTCATAATATAACCTAATCATGCTTAGGTAATCGGAACGACACGTTAACGCTAGCCTGGTTAGGTTATATTACGCAAAGTGTGCGTGAAAAATGACAATAGATTGTATGTCGCATCTCAAGTCTATTTAACGCATTGTTCCAATTACTTTAGTATGGTTAGGTTATATTATTACGCAAAGTATGTGTGAAAAATGACAATAGATTAGTATGTCGCGTCATAAGTCTATCTAACGCGTCGTTCCAATTTCCTAAGCATGCTAAGGTTACATTACGCAAAGTGTCCGTGAAAAGTGACGCTAGATTAGTATATCGCGTCTCAAAACTCTTTAAACGCGCTGTTCCGATTACCTAAGCATGGTTACTTATATTACGCAAAGAGTGCGTAAAAAATGACACTAGATTAGTATTTTAAGTCTCAAGTCTCTTTAACGCGTCGTTTCGATTACCCAAGAGTTGTTAGGTTTACGTAAAGTGTGCGAGAAAAGTAACGCTAGATTAGTATGTCCCATCTCAAGTCTCTTAAACGCGTCGTTCCATTTACCTAACCATGGTTAGGTTATATTACCCAAGGTGTGCGTTAAATGTGACGCTAGATTAGTATGTCGCGTCTCATGGCTCTTTAATGCGTCGTTCCGACTACCTAAGCATGGTTAGGTTATATTATGCAAAGTTGGCGTGAAAAGTGACAGTAGATTAGTATGTCGCGTCTCAAGTCTCTTTAACGAGTCGTTTCGATTACCATACATATGTCGCATCACAAGCCTCTCTAACGCGTCGTTCCGACTACCTAAGCATGGTTAGGTTATAGTACACAAAGTGTGCGTGAAAAGTAACAATAGATTAGTATGTCACGTCTCAAGTCTCTTTAACGCTTCATTTCGATTACTTAAGCATGGTTATGATATATTACGCAAAGTGTGCGTTAAAAGTGACATAATGTATGTCGCGTCTCAATTCCCTTTATCGCGTTGCTCCGATTACCTAACCATGGTTAGGCTATATTACGCAAAGCGTTCGTGAAAAGTGACGCTCGATTAGTATTTTGCGTCTCAAGTCTCTTTAACACGTCGTTCCGATTACCTAAGCATGGTTAGGTTATAATACGCAAAGTGTGTATGAAAAGTGACAATAGATTAGTATGTTGTGTCTAAAGTATCTTTAACGCGTCGTTCCGATTACCTAAGCTTGGTTAGGTTATATTATGCAAACATTGCGTGAAAAATGACAACAGAATTAATATGTCGCGTCTCACGTCTATTTCACGCGTCGTTCCTATTACCTAAGTATGATTAGGTTATATTACGCAAGGTGTGCGTGAAAAGTGACGCTAGATTAGTATGTCGCGTCTCAAGGCTCTTTATTGCGTCGTTTCGATTTCCTAATTATATGGTTAGGTTATATTACACAAAGTTTGCGTGAAAAGTGACGTTAGATTAGTATATCGCGTCTCAAGTCTCTATAACGCGTCATTTCAATTACCATGCTTATGTCGCGTCAAAAGTCTCTCTAACGCGTATTACCTAAGCATGGTTATATATTATAGTACGCAAAGTATGTGTGAAAAGGATCAATTGATTAGTATGTCGCATCTCAAGTCTCTTTAACGCGTCGTTCCGATTACATAAGCATGGTTAGGTTATATTACGCAAAGTGTGCGTGAAAAGTAAAAATATACTAGTATGTCGCGCGTTAAGGCTCTTTAATGCGTCGTTCCGATTACTTAAGCATGGTTAGGTTATTGTACGCAAAGTGTGCGTGAAAAGTATCAATAGATTAGTATGTCGTGTCTAAAGTCTCTTTAACGCGCCGTTCCGATTACCTAAGCATGGTTATGTTATATTACGCTTAATGTGAGTGAAAAGTGACGCTCGATTAGTATGTCCAATGTCAAGTGTCTTTAATGGGTCATTCCGATTACCCTTATGGTTAGGTTATATTACGCAAAGTGTGCGTAAAAAGTGGCGCTAGATTAATATGTTTCGTCTCAAGTCTCTTTAAAGCGTCGTTTCGATTACTAAGCATGGTTTGGTTATATTATGCAAAGTGTGCGTGAAAAGTGACGCTAGATTAGTATGTCGCGTCACAAGTCTCTTTATTGCGTCATTCCGATTACCTAGGCATGGTCCGGTTATATTACGCTAAGTGTGCCTTAAAAGTGACGGTAGATTAGTATGTCGCGTCACAAGTCTCTTCAACGCGCTGTTTTGATTCCCTATGCATAGTTAGGCTATATTATGCAGTGTGAGTGAAAAGTGACTCTAGATTACTATGTCGCGTCACAAGTCTCTTTATTGCGTCATTCCGATTACCTAGGCATGGTTAGGTTATATAACAAAAAGTGTGCGTTAAAGTTACGCTAGATTAGCAGTATGTTGCGTCACAAGTCTCTTTAACGCGTCGTTCCGATTACATAAGTGTGCTTAGGTTATATTACGCAAAGTGAGCATGAAAGGTGATGTTAGATTAGTGGTATGTCGGGTCTCAAATCTCTTGAATGCGTCGTTCCGATTACCTATTTGTGATTAGGTTATATTACGGAAAGTGTACCTGAAAAGTGACGCTATATAAGTATGTCGTGTCACAAATCTCTTTAACGCGGGTTATATTACGCAAAGTGTGCGTTAAAAGTGACGCTAGATTATTATGTCGCGTCACAAGTCTCTTTAATGCTCTGTTCCGATTACCAATGCATGGTTAGGTTATATAACGCAAAGTGTGCGTGAAAAGTGACTCTAGATTACTATATCGCGTCACAAGTCTCTTTAACGCGTCGTTCCGATTACCTAGGTGTTGTAAGGTTATATTACGCAAAATGTGCGTGAAAAGTGATGCTAGATACTTGAACGCGTCGTTCCGATTACCTAAGGGTGGTTAGGTTATATTACGCAAAGAGTGCGTGAAAAGTGACGCAGGATTAGTATGTCGCGTCTCAAGTCTCTTCAACGCGTCGTTCCGATTACCCAAGAATGGTTAGGCTATATTGCGAGTGTGCGACAAAAGAAAAACTAATCTGTCTCTTTAATGCGTTGTTCCAATTACCTAAGTATGGTTAGGTTATATTACGCAAGGTGTGCATAAAAAGTGACGCCAGATTATATGCCGCGTATAAGGGCTCTTTAATGCGCCGTTTATAAGCATGGTTAAGTTATTTTATGCAAAGTTTGCGTAAAAAGTGACGCTAGATTAGTATGTCACCTCTCAAGTCTCTTTAACGCGTCGCTTCGATTACCATACTTATATCGCGTCTCAAGTCTCTCTAACGCGTGTTTCTTATTACCTAAGCATGGTTAGGTTATAGTACGCAAAGTGTGCGTAAAAAGTAACAATAGCTTAGTATGTCGCATCTCAAATCTCTTTAACGCGTCGTTCCGATTACCTAAGCATGTTTAAGTTATATTACGCAAAGTGTGCGTGAAATGTGACAATAGATTAGTATGCCGCGTATCAAGTCTATTTAACGCGTCGTTCCGATTACCTAAGCAACCAGGTTATATTACGCAAAGTGTGCGTGAAAAGTGACGCTAGATTAGTATGCCGCGTCTCATTTCTCTTTAACACGTTTTTCCGATTACATAAACATGGTTAGGTTATATTAGTATGTCGCGTCACAAGTTTCTTTAACGCGTCGTTCCGATTACCTAAGCATGGTTAGATTATATTACGCAAAGTGTGCGTAGAAAGTGACGCTGGATTAGTATGTCGTGTCTCAAGTCTCTTTAACGCATTGTTCCGATGACTTAAGAATTGTTAGGTTGTATTATGCAAAGAGTGCGTGAAACATGACGCTAGATTAGTATGTCGTGTCTCAAGTCTCTTTAATGCGTCGTTCCAATTACCCAAGAATGGTTAGGTTATATTACGCAAAATGTGCAAGAAAAGTAACGCTAGATTAGTATGTCCCGTCTCAAGTCTCTTTAATGCGTCGTTCCGATTACCTAAGCATTGTTATGTAATATTACGCAAGGTGTGCGTGAAAAGTGACGCTAGATTAGTATGTCACGTCTTAAGGCTCTTTAATGCGTCGTTCCAATTACCTAAGCATGGTTATATTATGCAAAGTTTGCGCAAAAAGTGACGGTAGATTAGTATGTCGCGTCTCAAGTCTCTTTAACGCGTCGTTTCGATTGCCATGCTTATGTCACGTCACAAGTCTCTCTAACGCGTCGTTCCGATTGCCTAAGCATGGTTAGGTTAAGTGTGCGTGAAAAGTAACAATTGATTAATATGTTGCGCCTCAAGTCTCTTTAACGCGTCGTTCTGATTACCTTAAGCATGGTTAGGTTATATTACGCAAAGTGTGCGTGAAAAGTGACTATAGATTAGTATGTCGCGTATAAATGCTATTTAACGCGTCGTTCCGATTACCAAAGCATGGTTAGGTTATATTACGCAAAGCATGCTCGAAAAGTGACGCTAGATTAGTATGTCGCGTCTCAAGTCTGTTTAACGCGTCATTCCGATTACCTAAGCATGGTTAGGGTATATCAAAGTGGCGTGAAAAGTGACGCTAGATAAGTATGGTGCGTCAGAAGTCTCATTAACGCGTCGTTCTGATTACCTAAGCATGGTTAGGTTATATTACGCAAAGTTTGCGTAAAAAGTGACGCTAGATTATTCGATTACCGTACTTATGTCGCGTCACAAGTCTCTCTAAAGCATTGTTCCGATTAGCTAAACATGGTTGAGTTATATTACGCAAAGAGTGCGTGAAAAGTGACGCTAGATTAGTATTTCGCGTCTCAAGTTTCTTTGTCGCGTCGTTCCGATTACCACTGAATGGTTTGGTTATATTACACAAAGTGTGCGAGAAAAGTAACGCTAGATTAGTATTCTCAAGGCTCTTTAATGGGTCGTTGCGATTACGTAAGCATGGATAGGTTATATTATGCAAAGTTTGCGTGAAAAGTGACGCTACATTAGTATGTCGCGTCTCAAGTCTCTTTAATGCGCCGTTGCGATTACCTAAGCATGGTTAGGTTATATTATGCAAAGTTTTCGTGAAAAGTGACGCTAGATTAGTATGTCGCATCTCAAGTCTCTTTAATGCGTCGTTCCGATTACCTAAGCATGGTTAGGTTATATTATGCAAAGTTTGCGTGAAAACTGACGCTAGATTAGTATGTCGTGTGTCAAGGCTCTTTAATGCGTCGTTTCGATTATCATGCTTATGTCGCATCACAAGTATTTAACGCGTCGTTCTTCTTACCTAAACATGGTTAGGTTATAGTACGTACGCAAACTGTGTGTGAAATATAACAATAGGATGGTTTGACGCGTCTCAAGTCTTTTTAACGCGTCGTTCTGATTACCTAAGAATCGTTAGGTTATATTACGCAAAGTGTGCGTGAACAATGACAATAGATTAGTATGTCGCGTATCCAGTCTATATCTAACTAGTCGTGCCGATTACCTAAGCATGGTTAGGCTATATTACGCAAGGTGTGCGTGAAAAGTGACGCTAGATTAGTATGTCCAGTTTCAAGTCTCTTTAACGTGTCGTTCCAATTACCTAAGCATGGTTAGGTTATATTACGAAAAGTGTGCGTAAAAAGTCACGCTAGTATGTCGCGTCTCAAGGCTCTTTAATGCGTCGTTCCGATTACCCATGGTTAGGTTACATCATGCAAAGTTGGTGTGAAAAGTGATGCTAGATTAGTATGTCGCGTCTCAAGACTCTTTAATACGTCGTTCCGATTACCTAAGCATGATTAGGTCATATTATGCAAAGTGTGTGTAACAAGTGACGCTAGATTAGTATGTCGCATCTAGAGTCTCTTTAATGCGTCGTTCCGATTACCTAAGCATGGTTAGGGTATATTACGCAAAGTGTGCGGAAAAAGTGACGCTAGAATAATATGTTTCGTCTCAAGTCTCTTTAACGCGTCGTTTCGATTACCATGCTTATCTCGCGTAATAATTCCCTTTAACGCGTCGTTCCGCGTACCTAAACATGGTTAGGTTAGGTTACGGAAAGTGTGCGTGAAAAGTGACGTTTGATTAGTATGTCGCGTCACAAGTCCCTCTAATGCGTCGTTCCGATTTCCTAAGCATGGTTAGGTTGTATTACGCTAAGTGTGCATAAAAAATGACACAAGATTATTATGTCGCGTCTTAAGTCTCTCTAACGCGTCGTTCCGATTTCCTAAGAATGATTATGTTATATTACGCAAAATGTGCGTAAAAATAGTAATGCTAGATTAAAATTGCGTGTCTCTAGTCTTTTTAATGCGTCCTTTAGATTACCATGCTTATGTCGAGTCACAATTCTTTCTAACGCGTTGTTCCAATTACCTAAGCATGATTATTTTATATTACACAAAGTGTGCGTGAAAAATTGTCATAGATTGGTATGTCGCGTCTCAAGTCTTATATTATGGAAGGTGTGCGTGAAAAGTAACGCTAGATTAGTATGTTGCGTCTCAAAGCTCTTTAATGCGTCGTTCCGATTACCTAAGCGCTGTTAGGTTATATTATGCAAAGTTTGCGTGAAAAGTGACGCTAGATTAGTATGTCGCGTCTAAAGTCTCTTTAACGCGTTGTTTCGATTACCATGCTTATGTCGCGTCACAAGTCTCTCTAACGCGTCGTTCCAATTACCTAAGCATGGTTAAGTTATAGTACGCAAAATGTGCGTGAAAAGTAACAATAGATTAGTATGCCGCGTCTCAAGTCTCTTTAACGCGTCTTTTCGATTATTTAAGCATGTTTCAGGTATATTACAAAACGTGTGCGTGAAAAGTGACAATAAATTAGTATGTCGCATATGAAGTCTATTTAACGCGTCGTTCCGATTACCTAAGCATGGTTAGGTTATTATACGCAAAGTGTGCGTAAAACGTGATGATAGATTAGTATGTCGCGTCTCAATTCTCTTTAACGCGTTGTTTCGATTACTTATGCATGCTTAGGTTATATTACGCAAAGTTTGCGTGAAAAGTGACGCTAGATTAGTATTTCGCGTCTTAAGTCTCTTAAACGCGTCGTTCCGATTACCTAAGAATTGTTAGGTTATATTACGCAAAGTGTGCGCAAAAAGTGACGCTAGATTAGTATGGCGCGTCTCAAGTCTCTTTAACGTTGTTCGATTACCATTCTTATGTCGCGTCACAAGTCTCTCTAACGCGTCGTTCCGATTACCTAAGCATGGTTAGGTAATATTACGCAAAGTGTGCGTAAAAAGTGACGCTAGATTAGTATGTCCAGTTTCAAGTCTCTTTAACGCGTCGTTCCGATTACCTAAGCATGGTTAGGTTATATTACGCAAAGTGTGCGTAAAAAGTCACGCTAGAATGTCGCGTCTCAAGGCTCTTCAATGCGTTGTTCCGATTACCTAAGTATGGTTAGGTTATATTATGCAAAGTTGGCGTGAAAAGTGCGTCACAAGTCTCTTTAACGTGTCGTTTCGATTACCATGCTTATGTCGCGTCACAAGTCTCTCTAACGCGTCGTTCTGATTACCTAAGCATGGTTAGGTTATATTACGCAAAGTGTGTGTGAAAAGTAACAGTAGATTAGTATGTCGCTTCTCCAGTCTCTTTAATGCGTCGTTCCAATTACCTAAAAACGGTTAGGTTATAGGGTTCCAAAAAAATTATGACCTTTACACGAAATTTCATTTTAATCTCGACTTTTAAAAGTTGGCATTAAAAGACACGACCTTTAATTTTGTTTCAAATGTATCGATAAAGTAAAATTCGGTTTATTTTTTCTAACTTGAATTTACTAATCCTACATACTCTAACTGAGATAATAATATTTAGTGTCTATTTATAATTTGGTCTTTCATTAATGGTTTAGTAGAGAATTTAGTCAACAAAAACACACTGAAATGATATATTTGAAAAACAATGAAAGGTCATGGTTTTATATGGAAACTTTTATAGGTCGTGATTAAAATGAAATTATATACAAATTGCGACTTATTATGGAATTGGCCCTAGGTTATTACACAAAGAGTGTGTGAAAAGTGACGCTAGATTAGTATGTCGCTGCTTAAGTCTCTTTAACGCGTCGTTCCGATTACCTAAGCATGATTAGGTTATATTACGCAAGGTGGGCGTGAAAAGTTAAGCTAGATTAGTATGTCGTGGCTAAAGGCTCTTTAATGTGTCGTTCCAATTACATAAACATGGTTAGGTTATTGATAACGTTGTACATTTAGTAGGGGCGAAGCAACCTCGCCAAGAACGACCATCGCTAAGTCAAGCATTTTACCAACTGGTGTCGACATCCGACCATCTCCTAGATCATAGACCACGCGACCTGGGAGGTCACCAGATCGGAGAACATTCGAGCATCATCCGAGACGCGTGCTTTTGGCAAGGTAG
The DNA here is from genome assembly GCF_937616625.2 of Mercurialis annua. Taxonomy (NCBI): domain Eukaryota; kingdom Viridiplantae; phylum Streptophyta; class Magnoliopsida; order Malpighiales; family Euphorbiaceae; genus Mercurialis; species Mercurialis annua. The sequence continues at coordinate 21,439,434 of NC_065577.1, read as the reverse complement.
GATCAAAGATCCTGCCCGAGCTTCCTGACTGAAGACAGGAAAGCCCGGCGTAGACAACCCGAGCTTCGACATACACTCAAGCTCTGGACCTAGAGGCATGGGAGTTTAGTTCAGACAGTCCGGGCTCTAAGCTTTATTCGAGCTCCGAGATCTAGCTAACAAACACACTCATGTGTACCAGATTTAGGGACCACAGAAGATCCTCTGACAGGTGCGTGAGGAATGTTCCCTCCACCTGACACACCTAACAAACTGCGCTCCATACGGGGGATATTCTCCACATAGGCATAACCGATTTCAGGGACCACACGAAGGACAACCTGCCAGCAAGGCAAGGTTTGCTCCTAAACCCTAACTATATAAAGGGGTTTAAGAGCAAACCTTAGGTAATTCTTTTCTACTCTCTGAAAACCTTTCTCTTCTTTTCTTCTTCATTCATAGAGCCTCGTCGAAAAGTGACAATAGTATGGTTAGGTTATATTACGCAGAGTGTGCGTGGAAAGTGACGCTAGATTAGTGTGTCGCATCTCAAGTCCCTTTAACGCGCCGTTCCGATTATCTAAGCATGATCAGGTAGTGTGCGTGAAAAGTCACGCTAGATTAGTATGTCCCGTCTCAAGACCATTTAACTCATCGTTACGATTACCTAAGCATGGTTTAGTTATATTACGCAAAGTGTGCGTGAAAAGTGACGCTAGATTAGTATGTCACGTCTCAAGTCTCTTTAACTCGTCGTTCTGATTACCTAAGCATGGTTAGGTTATACTATGCAAAGTCTGTGTAAAACGTGACGCTGGATTAGTATGGCACGTCTCAAGCCTCTTTAACGCGTCGTTTCGATTAGCATTCTTATATCGCGTCACAAGTCTCTTTAACGCGTGTTCCGATTACCTAAACATGGTTACGTTATATTACGCAAAGCGTGCGTGAAAAGTGACGCTAGATTAGTATGTCGCATCACAAGTCTCTCTAACGCATCGTTCCTATTACCTAAGCATCATATTAGGCTATATTACGCAAAATGTGCTTGAAAAGTGACGCTAAATCAGTATGTCGCGTCTCAAGTCTCTTTAATGTGTCGTTCCGATTACCTAAGCATGGTTAGGTTATATTACGCAAAGTCTGCACAAAAAGTGACGCTAGATTAGTATGGCGTGCCTCAAGTCTCTTTAACGCGTCGTTTTGATTACCATGCTTATGTCGCGTCTCCAGTCTCTCTAACGCGTCATTCCGATTACCTAAGTATGGTTTGGTTATATTATGCAAAGTGTGCGTGAAAAGTGACGCTTGATTAGTATGTCGCGTCTCAAGTCTCTTTAATGTGTCGTTCCGATTACCTAAGAATGGTTAGGTTATATTACACAAAGTGTGCGTGAAAAGTGACAATAGTAGTATGTTGCATCTCAAGTCTCTTTAACGCGTCGTTCCGATTACCAAAGCATGGTTATGTTATATTACGCCAAGTACACATTAAAAGTGTCGCTAGATTAGTATGTTGCTTCACAAGTCTCTTTAACGCGTTGTTACGATTACCTAAGCATGCTTAAGTTATATTACGCAGTGTGCGTAGAAAGTGACGCTAGATTAGTGTGGCGCGTCTCAAGTCTTTTTAACGCATCGTTTCACTTTACAAGTCTCTCTAACACATCGTTCTGATTTCCTAAGCATGGTTAGGTTATATTACACATAGTTTGCGTGAAAAGTGATAACAGATTAGTATGTCGCGTCGCAAGTCTCTTGAACATGTCGTTCCGATTATCTAATCATGGTTAGGTTGTATTACGCAAACTGTGCGTGAAAAATGACGGCCAGATTAGTACGCGCGTCTCAAGTCTCTTTAACGCGCCGTTCCGATTACCTAAGAATGGCTAAGTTATATTACGCAAAGCGTGCGTAAAAAGTGACGCTAGAAGTATGGCGCGTTTCATCGCGTCTCAAGTGTCTCTAACGCGTCGTTCTGATTACCTAAGCATGGTTTGGTTATATTACGCAAAGTGTGCGTGAAAACTGACAATCAATTAGCATTTCGCGTCTCAAGTCTCTTTAACGCGTCGCTCCGATTACCTAAGCATTGTTTGGTTATATTATGCAAAGTGTGCGTGAAAAGTGACAATCAATTAGTATTTCGTGTCTCGGGTCTATTTAACGCGTCGTTCCGATTACCTAAGCATAGTTATTTTAGTGCGCGTTAAAAGTGTCGCTAGATTAGTATGTCACGTCACAAGTCTCTTTAACGCGTTATTACGATTACGTCTAAGAGTGCGTAAAAATGACGCTAGATTAGTATGGCACGTCTCAAGTCTCTTTAACGCATAATTTGATTACCATGCTTATGTCACGTTACAAGTCTCTCAAACACGTCGTTCCAATTACCTAAGCATTTGTAGGTTGTATTACGCAAATTGTGTGTGAAAAGTGACAATTGATTAGTATGTCGCGTCTCAAGTCACTTTAACGCGTCGTTCCGATTACCTAAGCATGGTTAGGTTATTTTACGCAAATTGTGCGTGAAAAGTGACGCTAGATTAGTATGTCGCGTCTCAAGTCTCTTTAACTCGTCGTTCCGATTACCTATACATGGTTAGGTTAATATTACGCAATGTGTGTGTGAAAACTGTCACTAGGTTAGTATGTCGCGTCTCAAAGTCTCTTTAACGCGTCGTTCCGATTATCTAAGCATAATTAGGTCACACTACGCAAAGTGTGCGTGAAACGTTACGCTAGATTAGTATGTCGCGTCTCATGTCTCTTTAACGTGTCGTTCTGATTACTTAAGCATGGTTAGGTTACATTACGCAAAGAGTGCGTAAAAAGTGACACTGGATTAGTATGGCGCGTTTCAAGTCGCTTGTACTCGTCGTTTTGATTATCATGCTTATGTCGAGTCACAAGTGTCTCTAACGCGTCGTTCTGATTATCTAAGCATGGTTAGGTTAGATTGCGCAAAGTGTGCGTGAAAAGTGAAGCTAGATTAGTTTGTCGCATCTCAAGTCTCTTTAACGCGTCGTTCCGATTATTTAAGCATGTTTAGGTTGTATTACGCAAAGTGTGCGAGAAAAGTGACGCTAGATTAGTATGTCATGTGTCAAGTCTATTTAACGCGTGTTCCGATTACCTAAGCGTGGTTAGGTTGTAGTACGCAAAATGTGCTTGAAAAGTGACACTAGATTAGTATGTCGCTTCTGAAGTCTCTTTAACGCGTCGTCCCAATTACCTAAACATTGTTAGGTTATTGTTCCGATTACCTTAACCATGGTTAGGTAGTGTGTGTGAAAAGTAACGCTAGATTAGTATGTCGCGTCTCAAGTCTCTTTAACTCGTCGTTTCGATTACCTAAGCATGGTTTAGTTATATTACGTAAAGTGTGCGTGAAAGGTGATGCTTCATTAGTATGTCGCTTCTCAAGTCTCTTTAACTCGTCGTTCCGATTACCTAAGCATGGTTAGGTTATATTACGCGAAGTCTGCATAAAAAGTGATGCTAGATTAGTATGGCGCGTCTCAAGTCTCTTTAACGCGTCGTTTCGATAACCATTCTTATGTTGCGTCAGAAGTGTCTCTAACGCGTCGTTCCGATTACCTAAGCAAGGTTTAGTTATATGCGCAAAGTGTGCGTGAAAAGTGACGCTAGATTAGTAGTATGCCGCGTCTCAAGTCTCTTTATCTCGTCGTTCCGATTACCTAAGCATGGTTAGGTCATATTGCGAAAAGTCTGTGTAAAAAGTGATGCCATATTAATACGTCCGCGTCTCAAGTCTTTTTAACTCATCGTTTCGATTGCCATGCTTATGTTGCGTCTCAAGTCTTGTTAACTCGTCGTTTCGATTGCCATGCTTATGTTGCGTTTCAAGGCTTGTTAACTCGTCGTTTTGATTGCCATGCTTATGTCGCGTCACAAGTCTCTCTAACGCGTCGTTCTTATTACCTAAGCATGGTTAAGTTATATTACGCAAAGTGTGCGTGAAAAGGTGACGCTAGATTAGTATGTCGTGTCACAAGTCTCTCTAACGTGTCGTTTCGATTACCTAAGCATGTTTAGATTATATTGCTCAAAGTGTGCGTGAAAAGTTAAGCTAGATTAGTATGTCTCGTCTCAAGTCCCTTTAACGCGTGTTCCTATTACCTAAGGTTAGGTTATATTACGCAAAGTGTGCGTGAAAAGTGACGCTTGATTAGTATGTCACGTCTCAAGTCTCTTTAACGCGTTGTTCCGATTACCAAAGAATGGTTATGTTATTACGCCAAGTGCGCGTTATTAGAGTCGCTAGATTAGTATGTCACGTCACAAGTCTCTTTAACGCATCGTTTCGATTACCATGCTTATGTCACGTTACAAGTCTCTCTAACACGTCGTTCCGATTACCAAAGCATGGTTAGGTTATATTACACAAAGTATGCGTGAAAAGTGATAATAGATTAGAATGTCGCGTCGCAAGTCTCTTTAACGTGTCGTTCTGATTACCTAAACATAGTTAGGTGATATTACACAATGTGTGCGTGAAAACTGTTGCTAGGTTAGTATGTCGAGTCTCAAGTCTCTTTAACGCCTCGTTTCGATTACCTAATTATGGTTAGGTTTAATTATGCAAACTTTGCCTGAAAAGTGACGGCTAGATTAGTATGTCGCGTCGCAAGTCTCTTTAACGCGTGTTCCGATTACCTAAGCATGGTTACATTATATTACGCAAAGCGTGCGCAAAAAGTGACGCTAGATTAGTATGGCGTCGTCTTGATTACTGTGCTTATGTCGCGTCACAAGTGTCTCTAACGCGTCGTTCTGATTACCTAAGCATGGTTAGATGCTATTACGCAAAATGTACATGAAAAGTGACAATAGATTAGTTTGTCGTGTCTCAAGTCTTTTTAACGCGTCGTTCCGGTTACCTAGGCACGGTTAGGTTATTTTACACAAGGTGTACGTGAAAAGTGACGCTAGATTAGTACGTCGCGTCTCAAGTCTCTTTAATGCGTATTCCGATTACCTAAGCATGGTTAGAATATATTACGTAAAGTGTGCGTGAAAAGTGACGCTAGATTAGTATGTCGCGTCTCAAGTCACATTAACGCGTCTTTCCGATTACCTAAGCATGGTTAGGTTATATACGCAAAGTGTACGTGAAAAATGACGCTAGATTAGTATGTCGCTACTCAAGTCTCTTCAACGCGGCGTTCCGATTTCCTAAGCATGGTTTGGTTATATTACGCAAAGTTTGCGTGAAAAGTGACGCTAAATTAGTATGTCGCATCTCAAGTCTCTTTATCTCGCCGTTTCGATTACCTGAACATGGTTAGGTTATAAGCAAAGTCTGCTTAGGTAATCAGAACGACGCGTTATAGAGACTTGAGACGCGCGACATACTAATCTAGCGTCACTTTTCACGCACACTCTGCGTAAAATAACCTAACCATGCTTAGGTAATCGGAACGAAGCGTTATATAGACTTGAGACACGACATACTAATATCACTTTTCACGCACACTTTGCGTAATATAACCTAACCATGCTTTGATAATCGAAACGACGTGTTAAAGAGACGTGTAACGTGACATAAGCATGGTAATCGAAACGACGCGTTAAAGAGACTTGAGACGCGCCATACTAATCTAGCGTCACTTTTTACGCACACATTGCGTAATATTACCTAACCATGCTTTGGTAATCGGACCTAACCATGCTTAGTTAATCGAAACGAGGCGTAATAAAGACTTGATACGTGACAAACTAATCCATTGTAACTTTTCACGCACACTTTGCGTAATATAACCTAGCCATTCTTTGGTAATCGGAATAACGTGTTAAAGAGACTTGTAACGTGACATTAGCATGGTAATCAAAACGACGCGTTAAAGAGACTTGAGACGCGCCATACTAATCCAGCGTCACTTTTTACTCACACATTGCGTAATACAACCTAACTGTACTTTGGCAACAATAACGACGTGTTAAAGCGACTTGTGTAGCGACATGAGCATGGTAATTGAAACAACTCGTTAAAGAGACTTAAGACGCGACATACTAATCTACTGTCACTTTTCACGCACACTTTGCATAATATAATCTAACCATGCTTAGGTAATCCAAACGACGCATTAAAGAGACTTGAGACGCACTTTTCATGCACACTTTGCGTAATATAATATAACCATGCTTACGTAATTGGTACGACGGGTTAGAGAGACTTGTGACGCGACATACTAATCTAGCGTCACTTTATACGCAAACTTTGCGTAATATAACCTAACCATGCTTAGGTAATTAGAACGACGCGTTAATGTCACTTGAGACGCGCCATACTAATTTAGCGTCACTTTGTACTCTCAGTGGAGGGATTTTGTATAAATGGGGTTGATTTGATGGGTTGGGTGGAGGTTAAGGTTTCTGGTAAAGGAGGGTATTCCTTTTCATATGAAGGGGATTGAAACATACAGATTTGAGGGATTTCTGTCACAATAGGGTTTATATGTATTGGTTCTTCCTTTCTTATCCATTTCAGGGCTTTTTTGTAGCAAGGAAGTGGTGGTGAAGTTTTTGGTGGTTTAGGTGGATTATGACAGGGTGAGTTTGATGGTTTTTGTGGGGAAGGCGTTGTCAAATCTGTTGGAGGAGAGTATGAAACTAAATAATCATATTTTCCAGATGGTTGGCCAAGCATTCCAATAAAAGGATCATTGTCATCATATCTCCTGTGAAAATCAGCTTCAGAACAACAGCTTGAGTTTTGGAGATCATCTTCGATTTCTTCATCCTCCGAATCCGTTAAGCAATCATCACAATCGCAGGCATCGAAGAAACAATGACCATCCCGTTGAAAGGCATATATAGGACGCCCTTGAAAATCAAAAGAGACAACAGGGACTCCTTTTTCCTGTGGAAATGGTTCAAGCATGAACTGTGTAGAAAATATCTGAGGAGTGACATCAGTATGTTTTGTAAAGGACGTTTACACAGTGCCATCAGGTTTTTTTTGTGAATACTGGAGTACAGGATTGAACTGGTTGAGTAGATTCATGCATTTTTTCATAGTTGGTAATCCACTTTTCGGGGAAAAGGTGTAGGAGTTCATTTCTGGTGATTTGTTTGGGTATGTGGACACAAGAAGGGGTGTTTTGGGAATCTGTCTTTATCAAAAGGGCATCATTATGGTTTGCGGGTAAAGTGAGGTTTAAAGCATGGTTTTGCAAACGATACACCATTTGATAGTGAAGAGTAGCTGCAATTGAATCAGCAACTTGTTGGGCTCCAGTAATTTGTATTTGCACCTTTAAAGCTGTAAGAGCCATCGGATCAGAGAGGGCAAGATTGTAATTTGGGAAAAAGGTGAAAAATACTGAGCCTGCATTCAAGGAAGTTTCAACTGTACCAATCACTGCATGTTGATACTGTAGATACCGGGAATCTACGAGAGCAATTCTTGTGAAAACTGGTAGACCGGCACGACCATGGTAACTGAGACCAAGTCGGATAGCTCCAAAATGAATATGAGTATAACCCTGAGTTAACCAAACTCTTAGAAATTCAGGTGGACTCTCAAGAGTAATGAATTGTTCAGCTTGAGAAGCATGAATGGCACATTGATCAAAGCTGGATGACTGAACATATTCTTTGATAGGTTTGTAAGGATTTTTTATCAAGGACTTGATATTATGGATAAAAGGGGTAGTGGTTTTAGAAAACGCATCATAAGGGTTGAGAAGAGGGGCTTTTGTATCAGATATTTTTTGATTTTCTGGAAGATAAGTAAACTCATAAAGATAATCATTTTTATTTACAGTAGTAAGAGCAGTACTAGAAGGCGTAGAACAACAACTTTTTATGAGCATGGTTGTAAAGTACTGACCCAATTTTCACAAAGTAAGAACTAGAATATGTATTTCTTTCTCTTCGCTATTAGACTCTGATACCAATTAGAGGAACGACGATAAACCTTAACAGATTACATGTATGACTAGCCAGGATCACAGCCTCACCGCTGGCATTTTATCAACCGGCTTGTCCTCTTAGTATTTGTTGAAATTTATCGCATTACCATGGTAATGACACAAGGTTTTGATTCACAGGATCCTCCGGAGAGGCAAGTGAAGAGCATACCCTTATGCCTTTTATGGCTGGATATGAAGAGAAACAAACATATATAACTGGACCTTACTTATAGAAAATTGGAGCAGAGAGAGATGCTTAGGTAATCGGAAAGACGCCTTAAATTGACTTGGGACGCGACATACTAATCTAGCGTCACTTTTCACGCACACCTTGCGTAATATAACCATACCATGCTTAGGTAATAGGAACGACGCGTTAAATAGACTTGAGAAGTGACATACTAATCTATTTTCACTTTTCACGCACAATTTGTGTAATATAACGTAATCATGCTTAGGTAATCGGAACGACGCGTTCGAGAGACTTGTAATGCGACATAAGCATGGTAATCGAAACGACGCATTAAAGAGACTTGAGATGCGACATACTAATCTAGCGTTACTTTTCACGCACGCTTTGTGTAATATAACCTAACCATGCTTAGGTAATCAGAACGACGTGTTAGAGAGCTTTGAGACGCGACATACTAATTTAGCGTCACTTTTCACGTACACTCTGTGTAATATAACCTAACCATGCTTAAGTAATTGGAACGACGCGTTAAATAGACTTATGACGCGATATACTAATCTATTGTAATTTTTCACACACATTTAGCCTAATATAACCTAACCATGCTTAGGTAATCGGAACGGCGCGTTAGAGAGACTTGTGACGCGACATAAGCATGGTAATCAAAACGACACATACCTAACCATACTTAGGAAATCACAACCACGTGTTAGAGAGACTTTTCACGTGACATACTAATCTAGCGTCACTTTTCACGCACACTTTGACCTAACCATGCTTAGATAATCGGAACGTTAAAGAGACCTGAGACGCTATATACTAATCTAGCGTCACTTTTCATGCACACTTTGGTTAATCTAACCTAACCAAGCTTAGATAATCAGAACGACGCGTTAGAGAAACTTGTGACGCGACATAAGCATGGTAAGCAAAACAACGCGTTAAAGAGACTTAAAACGCGCCATACTAATCTGGTGTCATTTTTACGCACTCTTTGCGTAATATATTGTAACCGTGCTTAGGTAATCGGAACGACGCGTTAAGAGACTTGAGACGTAACATACTAATCTACCGTAATTTTTCACGCACACTTTGCGTGATATAATCTAACCATGCTTAGGTAATCGGAATGACGCGTAAAAGAGGCTTGAGATGCGACATACTAATCAAGCGACAGTTTTCACGGACACATGTAATATAACCTAACCATGCATAGGTAATCGGAACGACACAAAGAGACTTGAGACGCGACATACTAATCTAGCGTCACTTTTCACGGACACTACCTAACCATGCTTAGATAATCGGAACGACGCGTTAATGAGACTTGAGACGCGACACACTAATCTAGCGTCACTTTTCACGCAGACTTTGCGTAATATAACCTAACAATGCTTTGGTAATTGGAACGACGCGTTAAAGAGACTTCAGACACGACATACTAATCTAGCGTCACTTTTCATGCACACTTTGTGTAATACTGCCTCCGTCCCAATAGAGTTGTCCACTCTGAGAAATTTTTTTGTCGCAAAACTTGTCCACTTTCAAAAAGTAACTAACTTTTACACTCAATTTTCTATATTACCCTTATTTAAAATCCACTAACGAGTAAATTGAAAGTAAATTATAAGTGGACCCTATATTTAATAGGGGTATGACAAGAAAAGTAAGGAAAATTTTACAAACTCCATAAATAATAATTACTTTTCTTAAACTGTGTGATAAAGGCAAAGTGGACAACTCTATTGGGACGGAGGGAGTATAATCTAACCATGCTTAGGTATTTAAAACACGCGTTAAAGAGACTTAAGACGTGACATACTAATCTAGCGTCACTTATCACGCACACTTTGCGTAATATAACCTAACCATGCTTAGGTAATCGGAATGACACATTAAAGAGACTTGAGACACGACATACTAATCTAGCTTCAATTTTCATGCACACTCTGCGTAATCTAACCTAACCATGCATAGATAATCATAACGACGCGTTAGAGACACTTATGACGCGACATAAGCATGGTAACCGAAACTACACGTCAAAGAGACTTGAAAAACGCCATGCTAATCTAGTGTCACTTTTTACGCACTCTTTGCGTAATATAACCTAACCATGCTTACGTATTCAGAACGACGCGTTAAAGAGACTTGAGATGCGACATACTAATCTAGCGTAACTTTTCCTGCACACATTGCGTAATGTGACCTAACCATGCTTAGGTATCGAAACGACGTGTTAAAGAGACTTGAGACGCGCCATACTAATCTAGCGTCACTTTTCACGCAAACATTGCGTAATATTAACCTAACCATGTATAGGTAATCGGAACGACGCGTTACATATCTAGCGTCACTTTTCACGCACAATTTGCGTATAAGAACCTAACCATGCTTAGGTAATCGGAACGACGCGTTAAAGTGACTTCAGATGCGTCATACTAATCAATTGTCACTTTTAACGCACAATTTGCGTAATACAACCTACAAATGCTTAGGTAATTTGAACGACATGTTTGAGAGACTTGAAACGTGACATAAGCATGCTAATCGAAACGACGTGTTAAAGAGACTTGAGACGTGTCATACTAATCTAGCGTCATTTTTTACGCATACTTAACGTAATATAACCTAACCATGCTTTGGTAATCGTAACAACGCGTTAAAGAGACTTGTGACGTGACATACTAATCTAGCGACTCATTTAACGCGCAGTAACATAACCACGCTTAGGTAATCGGAACGACGCGTTAAATAGACTTGAGACACGAAATACTAATTGATTGTCACTTTTCATGCACATTTTGTGTAATATAACCTAACCATGCTTAGGTAATCGGAACGATGCGTTAAAGAGACTTGAGACGCGAAATACTGATTTATTGTCAGTTTTTACGGACACTTAGCGTAATATAACCAAACCATGCTTTGGTAATCAGGACGCGTTAGAGACACTTGTGACGCGACATAAGCACAGTAATTGAAACGACATATTAAAGAGACTTGAAACGCGCCATACTAATCTAGCGTCACTTTTTACACACGCTTTGCGTAATATAACCTAACCATGCTTAGGTTATCGGAACGACGCGTTAAAGAGACTTGAGACGCGGCATACTAATCTAGCCGTCACTTTTCACGCACACTTTGCGTAATACAACCTAACCATGATTAGGTAATCGGAACGATGCTTTAAAGAGACTTGAGACGCGACATACTAATCTAGCGTCACTTTTCACGCATACTTTGCGAAAAATAAACTCCCCATGTTTATGTAATTGGAACGACATGTTAAAGAGACTTGCGACGCGACATATTAATCTATTGTCACTTTTCACGCACACTATGTGTAATATAACCTAACCATGCTTTGGAAATCGGAACATTGTGTTAGAGAGACTTGTAACGTGACATAAGCATGGAATCGAAACAAAGCGTTAAAAACACTTGAGACGTGCCACGCTAATCTAGACTCACTTTTTACTTACACTACGTAATATAACTTAAGCAAGCTTAGGCAATCGTAACAACACGTTAAAGAGACTTGTGACGAGACATACTAATTCTGAGATACTTTTAACGCGCACTTGGCGTAATATAACATAACCATGATTTGGTAATCGGAACGACGCGTTATAGAGACTTTGAGACACGACATACTAATCTATTGTCACTTTTCACACACACTTTGCGTAATATAACTTAACCATTCATAGGTAATCGGAACGACGCATTAAAGAGAGTTGAGACGCGACATATTAATCAAGCGTCACTTTTCACGCACACTTTGCAAAATATATCCTAACTATGCATAGGTAATCAGAATACGCGTTAAAGAGACTTGTGACACGACATAAGCATGGTAATCGAAATGACGCGTTAAAGAGACTTGAGACGCGCCATAAGCATGGTAATCCAAACGACGCGTTAAAGAGACTTGAGGCACGCCATACTAATCTAGCGTCACGTTTTATGCAGACTTTGCGTAATATAACCTAACCATGCTTAGGTAATCGGAATGACGCATGAAAGAGAGACTTGAGACGCGACATACTAATCAAGCGTCACTTTTCACACACATTTTGTGTAATATAACCTAACAATGCTTGGGTAACCGGAACGACGCGTTAGAGAGATTTGAGACGCTACATGAGCATGGTAAACAAAACGACGCGTTAAAGACACTTCAGACGCGACATACTAATTTAGCTTCATTTTTCACGCACACTTTGCGTAATATAGCCTAATGATGCTTAGGTGACGCGTTAGAGAGACTTGTGACGCGACATATAAATCTAGTGTCACTTTTCACGCACACTTTGCGTAATATAACTCAGCCATGCTTAGGTAATCAGAACGACGCGTTAGAGAGACTTGTGACGCGACATAAGCATGGTAATAAAAACGACGCGCTAAAGTGCACGCCATACTAATCTAGCGTCACTTTTTTATGCAGACTTTGCGTAATAAAACCTAACCATGCTTAGGTAATTAGAATGACACATTAAAGAGACTTGAGACGTGACATACTAATTTAGCATCACTTTTCACGCACACTTTGCGTAATATAGCCTAATGATGATTAGGTAATCGGAACGACGCGTTAGAGAGACCTGTGACGCGACATACTAATCTAGCGTCACATTTCACGCACACTTTGCGTATTATAACCTATCTATGCTTAGGTAATCGGAACACGCGTTAATGAGACTTGTGATAAGACATAAGGATAGTAATCGAACGACGCGTTAAAGAGACTTAAGACGCGCCATACTAATCTAGCGTAACCATGCATAGGTAATCGGAAACAAGTTAAGGAGACTTGCGACGCGACATACTAATCTATTGTCACTTTTAACGCACACTTTGCGTAGTATAAACTAATCATGCTTAGGTAATCGGAACGACGCGTTAAAGAGACTTCAGACGCGACATACTAATCTAGCGTCACTTTTAACCATGCTTAGGTAACCGGAACACGCGTTAAAGAGATTTGAGACGTGACATACTAATCGAGCGTCTCTTTTCATGCACACTTTGCGTAATATAACCTAACCATGCTTAGATAATCGAACGACCCGTTAAAGAGACTTGCGACGCGACATACTAATCCAGCGTAACTTTTCACGCACACTTTGGTAAAATAACCTAACCATGCTTAGGTAATCGGAACGACGCGTTCTTGACTTATGACGTGACATACTAGTCTAGCGTCACTTTTCAGGCACACTTTTGTAATATAACCTAACCAATCTTAGGTAATCGGAACGATACATTAAAGACACTTGAGACGCGCCATACTAATCAAACGTCACTTTTAGAGTACACTTTGCGTAATACAACCTAACCATGCTTAGGTAACGGAACAACGCGTTAAAGAGACTTGAGACGCTACATACTAATGTAGCGTCTCTTTTTATGCACACATTGCTTAATATAACCTAACCATGCTTAGGTAATCGGAATGACACGTTAAAAAAGACTTGAGACACGCCATACTATTTTAGCGTCACTTTTTGCGTACACTTTGCGTAACATAACCTTACCATGCTTATGTAATCGGAACGACGCGTTAAAGAGACTTGAGACACGACATCATAATTCACTCACTCTTTGAGTAATACTACCTAACCATGCTTAGGTAATCGCAACGATGCGTTAAAGAGACTTGATACGCGACATACTAATCTATTTTCACTTTTACCGCACACTTTGCGTAATATAACCTAACCATGCTTAGGTAATCGGAACGACACATTAGATAGACTTGTGACGCGAAATAAGCATGGTAATCGTTACGACGCTTTAAAGAGACTTGAGACGCAACTTACTAATTTATTGTCACTTTTCACGCACAATTTGAGTATGATAACCTAACCATGCTTAGATAGTAAGAACGACATATTAAAGAGACTTGAGACGCGACATACTAATCTAGCGTCTCTTTTCACGCACTCTCTGCGTAATATAAACTAACCATCCTTACGTAATCGGAACGACGCGTTAGAGAGATTTGTGATGGGACATACTAATCTAGCGCCACTTTTCATGCACACGTTGCGTAATATAACCTAACCATGCGTAGGTAATCGAAACGACGCGTTAGAGAGACTTGTGACGCGACATAGGCATGGTAATCCAAAACGACACGTTACAAAGATTTGAGACGCGTAATACTAATCTAGCGTCACTTTTTTTGCACACTTTGCGTAATATAACCTAACCATGTCTAGAAATCGGAACGACGCATTAGAGAGACTTGAGATGCGACGTACTAATCTAGCGCCACTTTTCACGCACACTTTGTGTAATATAACCTAACCATACTTATGTAATCGGAACGACGCGTTAATGAGACTTGTGACGCGAGATAAGCATAGTAATCGAAACGACGCGTAAAAGAGACTTGAGACTTGACATACTAATCTAGCATCACTTTTTATGCACACTTTTCGTAATATAACTCAACTATGCTAGTTAATCAGAACAATGCGTTAAAGAGAATTGAGACACAACATACTAATCTAGTGTCAGATTTCACGCACACTTTCTGTAATATAATCTAACCATGCTTATGTAATCGGAACGACGCGTTAAATAAATTCGAGACACGACATACTAATTTATTGTTTCTTTTCACGCACACTTTGTGTAATATAACCTAACCATGCTTAGGAAATCGGAACGACGCGTTAGAGAGACTTGTGACGCGACATAAACATGGTAATCAAAACGACGCGTTAAAGAGACTTGAGACACGGCATACTAATCTAGCGTCACTTTTTACGCACACCTCGCGTATAATCTAACCATGCTTAGGTAATCAGAACGACGCGTTAAAGAGACTTGAGACGCGACATACTAATCTAGCGTCACTTTTCAAGCACACTTTGCGTAATATAATATAACCATGCTTAGGTAATCGGAACGATACGTTAAAGAGCCTTGAGACGCAACATACTAATCTAGCGTCACTTTTCATGCACACATTGCGTAATATAACCTAACCATGCTTTGGTAATCGGAACGACGTGTTAAAGAGACTTGAAAAGCGACATGCTAATCTAGCGTCACTTTTCACGCACACCTTGCGTAATATAACAAAACTATGCTTAGGTAATCCAAACGACGCGCTAAAGAGACTTAACACGAGACATACTAATCTAGCGTCACTAAAAAACGCACACTTTGCGTAATATAACCAAACCATTCTTATAAAAACGACGCGCTAAAGTGCATGCCATACTAATCTAGCGTCACTTTTTATGCAGACTTTGCGTAATATAATCTAACCATGCTTAGGTAATTGGAATGACACATTAAAGAGACTTGAGACGCGACATACTAATTTAGCGTCACTTTTCATGCACAGTAATATAGCCTAATGATGCTTAGGTAATCGGAACGACGCGTTAGAGAGACTTGTGAGGCGACATACTAATCTAGCATCACTTTTCACGCACAATTTGCGTAATATAATCTAACCATGCTTAGGTAATCAGAACACACGTTAAAGAGACTTGTGACACGACATAAGCATAATAATCGAACGACGCGTTAAAGAGACTTGAGACGCGCCATACTAATCTAACGTAACAATGCATAGGTAATCGGAACAGCGAGTTAAGGAGACTTGAGACGTGACATACTAATCTAGCGTCACTTTTTACGCACTCTTTGTGTAATATAACCTAACCATGCTTAGGTAATCGGAACGACGCGTTAGAGAGACTTGTGACGCGACATAAGCATGGTAATCTAAACGACGCATTAAAGATACTTGAGACGCGACATACTAATCTAGCGTCACTTTTCAACCACATATTGCGTAATATAACCTAACCATGCTTAGGTACTCAGAACAACGCGTTAAAGAGACTTGAGACGCGACATACTAATCTAGCGTCACTTTGACGCACACCTTGCGTAATATAAGCTAACCATGCTTAGGTAATCCGAACGGCGCGTTAAAAAGACTTGAGACGCGGCACACTAATTTCGCGTAACTTTTCACGCACACTTTCCGTAATATAACGATTATTAGGTAATCAAAACGACATGTTAAAGAGACTTGAGATGCGACATAGTCGTCTAGCGTTATTTTTCACGCACTCTTTGCGTGATATAACCTAACCAAGATTAGGTAATCGGAACGACTCGTTAAAGAGACTTTAGATGTGGCATACTAATCTATTGTTACTTTTCAGACACACTTTGCGTAATATAACCTAAGCATGCATAGGTAATCGGAACAACGCGTTAGAGAGACTTTTGACGCGACATAGGCATGGTAATCGAATCGACGCGTTACATAGACTTGAAACGCGTAATACTAAATTAGTGTCAACCTAACCATGCTTAGGAAATAGGAACAAATGCGTTAGAGAGACTTTAGACGCGACATACTAATATAGCGTCACTTTTCTTGAATGCGTAATATAACCTAACCATACCTAGGTAATCGGAACGACGCGTTAAAGAGACTTGTTACGTGAGATAAGCATGGTAATCGAAACGACGCGTGAAAGAGACTTGAGACGCGACATACTAATCTAGATTCACTTTTCACGTACACTTTGCGAAATATAACATAACCATGGTTAGGTAATTGCAACGACGCGTTAAATCGACTTGAGACACGACATACTTAATTTATTGTTATTTTCCGCGAACACTATTCATAATATATCCTAACCATTCTTGGGTAAACGGAACGAAGCGTTAAGGAGACTGGAGACGCGACATACTAATCTAGCGTCACTTTTCATGCACCCTTGCGTAATATACCCTAACCATGCTTAGGTAATCGTAACGACGCGTTAAAGAGACTTGAGAAGCAACATACTAATCTAGCCTTACTTTTCTCGCACGCTTTGCGTAATATAACCTAACCATTCTTTGGTAATCGGAACGACACGTTAAAGATATTTGAGACGTGACATACTAATCTTGTGTCACTTTTCACGCACGCTTTGCGTAATATATCCTAACCATACTTAGGTAATCGGAACGACGCATTAAAGAGCCTTGAGACGCGACATACTAATCTAGCGTGACTTTTCACGCACTTTGCGTAATATAACTTTAACCATGCTTAGCTAATTTGAACGACGCATTAAAGACACTTGAGACGAAACATACTAATCTAGCGTTACTTTTCTCGCACACTTTGCGTAATATAACTTAATCATTCTTGGGTAATCTGAATGACGCGTTAATAATTATCATAATATAACCTTATTTATAATTAAAATAATAACAAATAAATTATAAAAAAATACCACATACTCACTGTCAACAGAAGGCTGAGGCGGAGGCGATGGTCGGCGATCTAAGCGGCGGTCGGAGGTTGGCAGATTGAGGCAGATGGAGGAGTGGACTGTTTTTAAAAAAATTAACATCTAAAATATATAATTAACACGTAAAAGAAAAGAAAAGAGAGAAAACTTACCGGAATAAGAAGAGATGGCAGCAATTTCCAGTTAGTGGCGGCGGCAGCGGTTACAGGAGGCAGCGGCAACGGTTACAGGAGGCAGCGGCAGCGGTTACAGGAGGCAGCGGCAGCAGTTCCAGTTACCGGCGAGGAGAGGAGAGGGTAAAGAGAGGAAAAGATGGCGGCAGCGGAGGAGGGGAAAGATGGCGGCAGCGGAGGAGGGGAAAATGGCGGGGGAGAGGAGAGGGAAAGATGGCAGACCGGAGGAGGGGAAAGATGGCGGCGGCGGGGAAGATGCTCTGCAAATTGGAAAAAGAAATAAATGGGGGGAAGAAAAGAAAGGTCTGGTCGTCGAAAATTGCGGGGAAGCTCCCGCCATTTCAATTTAGCTATTTGGCGACAGAATATTAATTCCGTCGCCAAATCCGTCGGTAAAAGTAATTTAGCGATTTAAAATACATCGCTAAATTTCGTCGGTAAATTACTGTATTTTAGTAGTGATAAAAGTTATAAAACAAATCTAAACGTTTCACCTTTTTAGCGATTTAAGCCAAACGCTTGCAAACGTCACGAAATGAAACCAAACATTTCGCATTTTTAGCGATTTAAGCCAAACGTATATAAACATTACAAAACAAATCCAAACATTACCCATTTTAGCGATTTAAGCCAATCGTTTAAAACGTTACAAAACAAATCCAAACGTTTCACCTTTTTAGCGATTTTAACAAACGTTTAAAACGTTACGAAACAAATTCAAACGTTTCCCTTATTTAGCGATTTAAGCCAAACGTTACGAAACAAATCCAAACGTTTCACCTTTTTAGCGATTTAAGCCAAACGCTTACAAACGTTACGAAACAAAACCAAAGGTTACGAAACAAAGCCAAAAGTTTCACCCTTGTTTCTTATTTTAGCGATTTAAGTCAAACGTTTATAAACGTTACGAAACAAATCCAAACGTTTTACCTATATAGCGATTTAAGCCAAACGTTTACAAACGTTACGAAACAAATCCAAACGTTTCCCCTTTTTAACGATTTAAGCCAAACGTTTACAAATGTTACGAAATAAAATTACGAAACAAATCCAAATGTTTCACCTTTTTAGCGATATAAGCTAAACTTTTACAAACGTTACGAAACAAATCCAAACGTTTCACCTATTTAGCGATATAAGCTAAACTTTTACAAACGTTACGATACAAATCCAATCGTTTCACCTTTTTAGTGATTTAAACCAAACGTTTACAAAGGTTATGAAACAAAACTAAATGTTTTCACCTTTTTAGCGATTTAAGCCAAATGTTTACAAACGTTACAAAACAAATACTAACGTTTCACCTTTTTAGCGATTTAAGCCGAACGTTTACTAAACAAATCCAATTGTTCCCTATTTTAGTGATTTAAGCCAAACGTTTACAAACGTTACGAAACAAATCCAAACGTTTCACCTTTTTAGCGATTTAAGACAAACGTTTACAAACGTTACGAAACAAATCCAAACATTTCCCCATTTTAGCGATTTAAGCAAAATGTTTAAAACGTTACGAAATAAATCCAAACGTTTCACCTTTTTAGCGATTTAAGCCGAACGTTTACAATCGTTACAAAACAAAAACAAATGTTTCCCCTTTTTAGCGATTTAAGCCAAACGTTTACAAATGTTATGATACAAATCCAAGCGTTTCACCTTTTTAGCAGTTTAAGCCAAATGTTTACAAACGTTACGAAACAAATCCAAACGTTTCCCTTATTTAGCGATTTAAGCCAAACGTTTACAAACCTTACGAAACTTGAGAAACTTGAGACGCGACATACTAATCTAGTATCACTTTTCATGCACACTTTTTGTAATATAACATAACCATAATTATTTAATAGGAACAACACGTTAAAGAGATCTGAGACGCGTTGCAACGACTCGTTAAATATACTTGAGACACGACTTACAAATTTAGTGTTACTTTTCACGCACACTTTGTGTAATATAACCTACCATGCTTAGGTAATCGGAACGACGCGTTAGAGAGACTTGTGACGCGACATAAGCATGGTAATCGAAACGACGCATTAATGATACTTGAGGCACGACTTACTAATCTAGCGTCACTTTTTAAGCACACGTTGCGTAATATAACCTAACCATGCTTAGGTACTCAGAACGACTCGATAAAAAGAGCCTTGAGACGCGACATACTAATCTAGCGTCACTTTCACGCACACCTTGCGTAATATAACCTAACCATGCTTAGGTAATCAAAACGACGCGTTAAAGAGACTTGAGACGCGACTTACTAATCTAACTTCACTTTTCACGCACACTTTGCGTAATATAACCTAATCATGCTTAGGTACTCGGAACGACGCGTTAGCGAGCCTTGAGACGCGACATGCTAATCTAGCGTCACTTTTCACGCACACTTTGCGTAATAACCTAGCCATTCTTAGGTAATCGGGACGACGCGTTAAAGAGACTTGTGACGCGACATAAGCATGGTAATCGAAACGACGCATTAATGTTACTTGAGGCACGACTTACTAATCTAGCGTCACTTTTTAAGCACACGTTGCATAATATAACCTAGCCATGCTTAGGTACTCAGAACAACGCGACAAAAAGAGCCTTGAAACGCGACAT
Source organism: Mercurialis annua (assembly GCF_937616625.2). Classification (NCBI taxonomy): domain Eukaryota; kingdom Viridiplantae; phylum Streptophyta; class Magnoliopsida; order Malpighiales; family Euphorbiaceae; genus Mercurialis; species Mercurialis annua. The sequence continues at coordinate 21,419,249 of NC_065577.1, read as the reverse complement.
ACTAATCTAGCGTCACTTTCATGCACACCTTGCGTAATATAACCTAACCATGCTTAGGTAATCAGAACGACGCGTTAAAGAGACTTGAGACGCGACTTACTAATCTAGCTTCACTTTTCACGCACACTTTGCGTAATATAACCTAATCATGCTTAGGTACTCGGAACGACGCGTTAACGAGCCTTGAGACGCGACATGCTAATCTAGCGTCACTTTTCACGCACACTTTGCGCAATAACCTAGCCATTCTTAGGTAATCGGGACGACGCGTTAAAGAGACTTGAGATGCGACATACTAGTCTAGCGTCATTTTTCACGTACTCTTTCCGTAATATAACCTAACCACGATTAGGTAATCAGGACGACTCGTTAAAGAGACTTTAGATGCGACATACTAATCTATTGTTACTTTTCATGCACACTTTGCGTAATATAACCTAACCATGCTTATGTATTCGAAACGACGCGTTAGAGAGACTTGTGACACGACTTAAGCATGGTAATCGAAACGACGCGTTAAAGACACTTGAAACGCGACATACTAATCTAGCGTCACGTTTAACGCACAGTTTGCGTAATATAATCTAACCATGCTTAGGTAATCGGAACGACGCGTTGAATAGACTTGATACGCCACATACTAATCTATTGTCATTTTCACGCACACTTTGCGTAATATAACCTAAGCATTCTTAGGTAGTCGGAACGATGCGTTAAATAGATTTGAGATGTAACATACTAATCTATTGTCATATTTCACGCAAATGTTGCGTAATATAACTAACCATGCTTAGGTAATCGTAACGACTCGTTAGTGAGACTTATGACGCGACATAGGCATGGTAATCGAAACGACGCGTTACAGAGACTTAAGATGCATAATACTAATCTGGCGTAACTTATTTCGCACACTTTGCGTAATTTAACCTTACCATGCTCAAAAATCGGAACAACACATTGAAGAGACACTTGAGACGTGACGTACTAAGCTAGCGTCACTTTTCATGCACACTTTGTGTAATATAACAAAACCATTCTTAGGAAATAGGAGCGACGTGTTAGAGAGACTTGAGACGCGACATACTAATCTTCCGTCAGTTTTCATGAAACTTTGCGTAATATAACTTAACCATACTTAGGTAATCTGAACGACGCGTTAAAGTGACTTGTGACGCGAGATAAGCATGGTAATCGAAACGACCCGTTAAAGAGACTTGAGACACGACATACTAATTTAGTGTCAATTTTGAGACGCGACATGCTAATCTAGCGTCACTTTCACGCACACCTTGCTTAATATAAGCTAACCATGCTTAGGTAATCCGAACGACGCGCTAATGAGACTTGAGACGCGACATGCTAATTTAGCGTCACTTTTCACGCACACTTTGCGTAATATAACCTAACCATGCTTAGGTATTCGAAACGACTCATTAGAGAGACTTGTGATGCAACTTAAGCATGGTAATCGAAACGGCGCGTTAAAGACACTTGAAACGCGACATACTAATCTAGCGTCACGTTTAACGCACACTTTGCGTAATATAACCTAACCATGCTTAGGTAATCGGAACAACGCGTTGAATAGAATTGATACGCCACATACTAATCGATTGTCATTTTTCACGCACACTTTGCGTAATATAACCTAAGCATGCTTAGGTAGTCGGATCGACGCGTTAAATAAATTTGAGACGCAACATACTAATCTATTGTCATTTTTCACTCACACGTTGCGTAATATAACCTAACCATGCTTAGGTAATCGGAACGACGGGTTAGAGAGACTTGTGACGCGACATAGGCATGGTAATCGAAACGACGCGTTACAGAGACTTGAGATGCGTAATACTAATCTGGCGTAACTTATTTTGTACACTTTGCGTAATATAACCTTACCATGCTTAGAAATCGGAACGACGCATTAGAGAGACTTGAGACGCGACGTACTAAGCTAGCATCACTTTTCACGTACACATTGCGTAATATAACGAGACCATTCTTAGGAAATAGGACCGACGCGTTAGAGAGACTTGAGACGCGACTAACTAATCTAGCGTCACTTTTCACACACACTTTGCGAAAAAGTAAACTCACCATGATTAGGTAATCGGAACGACAAACTAAAGAGACTTGCGATGCGAGATAATCATGGTAATCGAAACGACGCGTTAAAGAGACTTGAGACGCGACATACTAATCTAGTGTCACTTTTCATGCAAACGTTTTGTAATATAACCTAACCGTAATTAGTTAATAGGAACAACGCGTTAAAGAGAACTGAGACGCGACATACTAAGCTAGCGTCACTTATCCCGCTCACTTTGCGTAATATAACCTAACGACGCGTTAAATATGCTTGAGACACGACTTACGAATTTATTGTTTCTTTTCACGCACACTTTGTGTAATATAACCTAACCATTTTTAGGTAATCGGAACGACGCGTTAGAGAGACTTGTGACGAGACATAAGCATGGTAACCGAAACGACGCATTAAAGATACTTGAGGCACAACTTACTAATCTAGCGTCACTTTTCAAGCACACGTTGCGTAATATAACCTAACCATGCTTAGGTACTCATAACGACGCATTAAAGAGCCTTGAGACGCAACATACTAATCTAGCGTCACTTTCACGCACACCTTACGTAATATAAAGTAACCATGCTTAGGTAATCAGAACGACACGTTAAAGAGACTTAAGACGCGACATACTAATCTATCTTCACTTTACACATAGACTTTTCATAATATAACCTAATCATGCTTAGGTAATCAGAACGACACGTTAACGCTAGCCTGGTTAGGTTATATTACGCAAAGTGTGCGTGAAAAATGACAATAGATTGTATGTCGCGTCTCAAGTCTATTTAACGCATTGTTCCATGGTTAGGTTATATTATTACGCAAAGTATGTGTGAAAAATGAATATAGATTAGTATGTCAAGTCATAAGTCTATCTAACGCGTCGTTCCAATTTTCTAAGCATGCTAAGGTTATATTACGCAAAGTGTCCGTGAAAAGTGACGCTAGATTAGTATATCGCGTCTCAAAACTCTTTAAACGCGCTGTTCCGATTACCTAAGCATGGTTACTTATATTACGCAAAGAGTGCGTAAAAAATGACACTAGATTAGTATTTTAAGTCTCAAGTCTCTTTAACGCGTCGTTCCGATTACCCAAGAATTGTTAGGTTTACGTAAAGTGTGCGAGAAAAGTAACGCTAGATTAGTATGTCCCATCTCAAGTCTCTTAAACGCGTCGTTCCGTTTACCTAACCATGGTTAGGTTATATTACCCAATGTGTGCGTGAAATGTGACGCTAGATTAGTATGTCGCGTCTCATGGCTCTTTAATGCGTCGTTCCGATTACCTAGGCATGGTTAGGTTATATTATGCAAAGTTGGCGTGAAAAGTGACAGTAGATTAGTATGTCGCGTCTCAAGTCTCTTTAACGAGTCGTTTCAATTACCATGCATATGTCGCATCACGAGCCTCTCTAACTCGTCGTTCCGACTACCTAAGCATGGTTAGGTTATAGTACACAAATTGTGTGTGAAAAGTAACAATAGATTAGTATGTCACGTCTCAAGTCTCTTTAACGCTTCATTTCGATTACTTAAGCATGGTTATGTTATATTACGCAAAGTGTGCGTTAAAAGTGACATAATGTATGTCGCGTCTCAATTCCCTTTATCGCGTTGCTCCGATTACCTAACCATGGTTAGGCTATATTACGCAAATTGTTCGTGAAAAGTGACGCTCGATTAGTATTTTGCGTCTCAAGTCTCTTTAACACGTCGTTCCGATTACCTAAGCATGGTTAGGTTATAATACGCAAAGTGTGTATGAAAAGTGACAATAGATTAGTATGTTGCGTCTAAAGTATCTTTAACACGTCGTTCCGATTACCTAAGCTTGGTTAGGTTATATTATGCAAACGTTGTGTGAAAAATGACAACAAAATTAATATGTCGCGTCTCACGTCTATTTCACGCGTCGTTCCTATTACCTAAGTATGATTAGGTTATATTACGCAAGGTGTGCATGAAAAGTGACGCTAGATTAGTATGTCGCGTCTCAAGGCTCTTTATTGCGTCGTTTCGATTACCTAAGTATGGTTAGGTTATATTACACAAAGTTTGCGTGAAAAGTGACGTTAGATTAGTATATCGCGTCTCAAGTCTCTATAACGCGTCATTTCGATTACCATGCTTATGTCGCGTCAAAAGTCTCTCTAACGCGTATTACCTAAGCATGGTTATATTATAGTACGCAAAGTATGCGTGAAAAGGATCAATTGATTAGTATGTCGCATCTCAAGTCTCTTTAACGCGTCGTTCCGATTACATAAGCATGGTTAGGTAATATTACGCAAAGTGTGCGTGAAAAGTAAAAATATACTAGTATGTCGCGTCTTAAGGCTCTTTAATGCGTCGTTCCGATTACTTAAGCATGGTTAGGTTATTGTACGCAAAGTGTGCGTGAAAAGGATCAATAGATTAGTATGTCGTGTCTAAAGTCTCTTTAACGCGCCGTTCCGATTACCTAAGCATGGTTATGTTATATTACGCTTAATGTGAGTGAAAAGTGACGCTCGATTAGTATGTCCAATGTAAAGTGTCTTTAATGCGTCATTCCGATCACCCTTATGGTTAGGTTATATTACGCAAAGTGTGCGTAAAAAGTGGCGCTAGATTAATATGTTTCGTCTCAAGTCTCTTTAAAGCGTCGTTTCGATTACCTAAGCATGGGTTGTGTTATATTACGCAAAGTGTGCGTGAAAAGTGACGCTAGATTAGTATGTCGCGTCACAAGTCTCTTTATTGCGTCATTCCGATTACCTAGGCATGGTTCAGTTATATTACGCTAAGTGTGCCTTAAAAGCGACGGTAGATTAGTATGTCGCGTCACAAGTCTCTTCAACGCGCTGTTCTGATTCCCTATGCATAGTTAGGCTATATTATGCAGTGTGCGTGAAAAGTGACTCTAGATTACTATGTCGCATCACAAGTCTATTTAACGAGTTGTTCCGATTACCTAGGCATGGTTAGGTTATATAACACAAAGTGTGCGTTAAAGTTACGCTAGATTAGTAGTATGTTGCTTCACAAGTCTCTTTAACGCGTCGTTCCGATTACATAAGTGTGCTTAGGTTATATTACGCAAAGTGAGCATGAAAAGTGATGTTAGATTAGTGGTATGTCGCGTCTCAAATCTCTTGAATGCGTCGTTCCGATTACCTATTTGTGGTTAGGTTATATTACGGAAAGTGTGCCTGAAAAGTGACGCTATATAAGTATGTCGTGTCACAAATCTCTTTAACGCGGGTTATATTACGCAAAGTGTGCGTTAAAAGTGACGCTAGATTATTATGTCGCGTCACAAGTCTCTTTAACGCTTTGTTCCGATTACCAATGCATGGTTAGGTTATATAACGCAAAGTGTGCTTGAAAAGTGACTCTAGATTACTATATCGCATCACAAGTCTCTTTAACGCGTCGTTCCGATTACCTAGGTGTTGTAAGGTTATATTACGCAAAGTGTGCGTGAAAAGTGATGCTAGATACTTGAACGCGTCGTTCAGATTACCTAAGGGTGGTTAGGTTATATTACGCAAAGAGTGCGTGAAAAGTGACGCAGGATTAGTATGTCGCGTCTCAAGTCTCTTCAACGCGTCGTTCCAATTACCCAAGAATGGTTAGGCTATATTGCGAGTGTGCGACAAAAGTAACACTAATCTGTCTCTTTAATGCGTCGTTCCAATTACCTAAGTATGGTTAGGTTATATTACGCAAGGTGTGCATAAAAAGTGACGCTAGATTATATGCCGCGTATAAGGGCTCTTTAATGCGCCGTTTATAAGCATGGTTAAGTTATTTTATGCAAAGTTTGCGTAAAAAGTGACGCTAGATTAGTATGTCACCTCTCAAGTCTCTTTAACGCGTCGCTTCGATTACCATACTTATATAGTGTCTCAAGTCTCTGTAACGCGTGTTTCTTATTACCTAAGCATGGTTAGGTAATAGTACGCAAAGTGTGCGTAAAAAGTAACAATAGATTAGTATGTCGCATCTCAAATCTCTTTAACGCGTCGTTCCGATTACCTAAGCATGTTTAAGTTATATTACGCAAAGTGTGCGTGAAATGTGACAATAGATTAGTATGCCGCGTATCAAGTCTATTTAACGCGTCGTTCCGATTTCCTAAGCAACCAGGTTATATTACGCAAAGTGTGCGTGAAAAGTGACGCTAAATTAGTATGCCGCGTCTCATTTCTCTTTAACACGTTTTACCGATTACATAAACATGGTTAGGTTATATTAGTATGTCGCGTCACAAGTTTCTTTAACGCATCGTTCCGATTATCTAAGCATGGTTAGATTATATTATGCAAAGTGTGCGTAGAAAGTGACGCTGGATTAGTATGTCGTGTCTCAAGTCTCTTTAACGCATTGTTCCGATGTCCTAAGAATTGTTAGGTTGTATTACGCAAAGAGTGCGTGAAACATGACGCTAGATTAGTATGTCGTGTCTCAAGTCTCTTTAACGCGTCGTTCCGATTACCCAAGAATGGTTAGGAATATTACGCAAAATGTGCAAGAAAAGTAACGCTAGATTAGTATGTCCCGTCTCAAATCTCTTTAATGCGTCGTTCCGATTACCTAAGCATTGTTATGTAATATTACGCAAGGTGTGCGTGAAAAGTGACGCTAGATTAGTATGTCACGTCTTAAGGCTCTTTAATGCGTCGTTCCAATTACCTAAGCATGGTTATATTATGCAAAGTTTGCGCAAAAAGTGACGGTAGATTAGTATGTCGCGTCTCAAGTCTCTTTAACGCGTCGTTTCGATTGCCATGCTTATGTCACGTCAGAAGTCTCTCTAACGCGTCGTTCTGATTGCCTAAGCATGGTTAGGTTAAGTGTGCGTGAAAAGTAACAATTGATTAATAAGTTGCGCCTCAAGTCTCTTTAATGCGTCGTTCCGGTTAACTTAAGCATGGTTAGGTTATATTACGCATAGTGTGCGTGAAAAGTGACTATAGATTAGTATGTCGCGAATAAATTCTATTTAGCGCGTCGTTCCGATTACCAAAGCATGGTTAGGTTATATTACGCAAAGCATGCTCGAAAAGTGAAGCTAGATTAGTATGTCGCGTCTCAAGTCTGTTTAACGCGTCATTCCGATTACCTAAGCATGGTTAGGTTATATTAAAGTGGCGTGAAAAGTGACGCTAGATAAGTATGGTGTGTCAGAAGTCTCATTAACGCGTCGTTCTGATTACCTAAGCATGGTTAGGTTATATTATGCAAAGTTTGTGTAAAAAGTGACGCTAGATTAGTATGCCGCGTCTGAAGTCTCTTTAACGCGTCGTTTCGATTACCGTACTTATGTCGCGTCACAAGTCTCTCTAAAGCGTTTTTCCGATTAGCTAAGCATGGTTGGGTTATATTACGCAAAGTGTGCGTGAAAAATGACATTAAATTAGTATGTCGCGTCTCAAGTCTATTTAACGCGTCGTTCCGATTACACTTATAGTTAGGTTATATTACGCAAAGAGTGCGTGAAAAGTGACGCTAGATTAGTATTTCGCGTCTCAAGTTTCTTTATCGCGTCGCTCCGATTACCACTGAATGGCTTGGTTATATTACACAAAGTGTGCGAGAAAAATAACGCTAGATTAGTATTCTCAAGGCTCTTTAATGGGTCGTTGCGATTACGTAAGCATGGATAGGTTATATTATGCAAAGTTTGCGTGAAAAGTGACGCTACATTAGTATGTCGCGTCTCAAGTCTCTTTAATGCGTCGTTGCGATTACCTAAGCATGGTTAGGTTATATTATGCAAAGTTTTCGTGAAAAGTGACGCTAGATTAGTATGTCGCATCTCAAGTCTCTTTAATGCGTCGTGCCGATTACCTAAGCATGGTTAGGTTCTATTATGCAAAGTTTGCGTGAAAACTGACGCTAGATTAGTATGTCGTGTCTCAAGGCTCTTTAATGCGTCGTTTCGATTATCATGCTTATGTCGCATCACAAGTATTTAACGCGCCGTTCCTGTTACCTAAACATGGTTAGGTTATAGTACGTACGCAAAGTGTGTGTGAAATATAACAATAGGATGGTTTGACGCGTCTCAAGTCTTTTTAACGCGTCGTTCTGATTACCTAAGAATCGTTAGGTTATATTACGCAAAGTGTGCGTGAACAATGACAATAGATTAGTATGTCGTGTATCCAGTCTATATCTAACTAGTCGTGCCGATTACCTAAGCATGGTTAGGTTATATTACGCAAGGTGTGCGTGAAAAGTGACGCTAGATTAGTATGTCCAGTTTCAAGTCTCTTTAACGTGTCGTTCCGATTACCTAAGCATGGTTAGGTTATATTACGCAAAGTGTGCGTAAAAAGTCACGCTAGTATGTCGCGTCTCAAGGCTCTTTAATGCGTCGTTCCGATTACCCATGGTTAGGTTACATCATGCAAAGTTGGGGTGAAAAGTGACGCTAGATTAGTATGTCGCGTCTCAAATCTCTTTAATACGTCGTTCCGATTACCTAAGCATGATTAGGCTATATTATGCAAAGTGTGTGTAACAAGTGACGCTAGATTAGTATGTCGCATCTAGAGTCTCTTTAATGCGTCGTTCCGATTACCTAAGCATGGTTAGGTTATATTACGCAAAGTGTGCGTAAAAAGTGACGCTAGAATAATATGTTTCGTCTCAAGTCTCTTTAACGCGTCGTTTCGATTACCATGCTTATCTCGCGTCATAATTCCCTTTAACGCGTTGTTCTGTGTACCTAAGCATGGTTAGGTTATGTTACGGAAAGTGTGCGTGAAAAGTGACGTTTGATTAGTATGTCGCGTCACAAGTCCCTCTAATGCGTCGTTCCGATTTCCTAAGCATGGTTAGGTTGTATTACGCTAAGTATGCATACAAAATGACACAAGATTATTATGTCGCGTCTTAAGTCTCTCTAACGCGTCGTTCCGATTTCCTAAGAATGATTATGTTATATTACGTCAAATGTGCGTAAAAATAGTAATGCTAGATTAAAATTGCGTGTCTCAAGTCTTTTTAATGAGTCGTTTAGATTACCATGTTTATGTCGAGTCACAAGTCTTTCTAACGCGTTGTTCCAATTACCTAAGCATGGTTATGTTATATTACGCAAAGTGTGCGTGAAAAATTGTCATAGATTGGTATGTCGCGTCTCAAGTCTTATATTATGGAAGGTGTGCGTGAAAAGTGACGCTAGATTAGTATGTTGCGTCTCAAAGCTCTTTAATGCGTCGTTCCGATTACCTAAGCTCTGTTAGGTTATATTATGCAAAGTTTGCGTGAAAAGTGACGCTAGATTAGTATGTCGCGTCTAAAGTCTCTTTAATGCGTTGTTTCGATTACCATGCTTATGTCGCGTCACAAGTCTCTCTAACGCATCGTTCCAATTACCTAAGCATGGTTAAGTTATTGTACGCAAAATGTGCGTGAAAAGTAACAATAGATTAGTATGTCGCATCTCAAGTCTCTTTAACGCGTCTTTTCGATTATCTAAGCATGTTTCGGGTATATTACAAAAAGTGTGCGTGAAAAGTGACAATAGATTAGTATGTCGCATATGAAGTCTATTTAACGCGTCGTTCCGATTACCTAAGCATGGTTAGGTTATTTTACGCAAAGTGTGCGTAAAACGTGATGCTAGATTAGTATGTCGCGTCTCAATTCTCTTTAACGCGTTGTTTCGATTACTTAAGCATTCTTAGGTTATATTACGCAAAGTTTGCGTGAAAAGTGACGCTAGATTAGTATGTCGCGTCTTAAGTCTCTTAAACGCGTCGTTCCGATTACCTAAGAATTGTTAGGTTATATTACGCAAAGTGTGCGTAAAAAGTGACGCTAGATTAGTATGGCGCATCTCAAGTCTCTTTAACGTTGTTATTACCATTCTTTGATCGCGTCACAAGTCTCTCTAACGCGTCGTTCCGATTACCTAAGCATGGTTAGGTAATATTACGTAAAGTGTGCGTAAAAAGTGACGCTAGATTAGTATGTCCAGTTTCAAGTCTCTTTAACGCGTCGTTCCGATTACCTAAGCATGGTTAGGTTATATTACGCAAAGTGTGCATAAAAAGTCACGCTAGAATGTCGCGTCTCAAGGCTCTTCAATGCGTTGTTCCGATTACCTAAGTATGGCTAGGTTATATTATGCAAAGTTGGCGTGAAAAGTGCGTCACAAGTCTCTTTAACGTGTCGTTTTGATTACCATGCTTATGTCGCGTCACAAGTCTCTCTAACGCGTCGTTCTGATTACCTAAGCATGGTTAGGTTATATTACGCAAAGTGTGTGTGAAAAGTAACAGTAGATTAGTATGTCGCTTCTCAAGTCTCTTTAATGCGTCATTCCGATTACCTAAAAACGGTTAGGTTATAGGGTTCCATAAAAAATCATGACCTTTACACGAAATTTCATTTTAATCTCGACTTTTTAAAGTTGGCATTAAAGACACGACCTTTAATTTTGTTTCAAATGTATCGATAAAGTAAAATTCAGTTTATTTTTTCTAACTTGAATTTACTAATCCTACATACTCTAACTGAGATAATAATATTTAGTGTCTATTTATAATTTGGTCTTTCATTAATGGTTTAGTAGAGAATTTAGTCAACAAAAACACACTGAAATGATATATTTGAAAAACAATGAAAGGTCATGGTTTTATATGGAAACTTTTATAGGTCGTGATTAAAATGAAATTTTATATACAGATTGCGACTTATTATGGAATTGGCCCTAGGTTATTACACAAAGAGTGTGCGAAAAGTGACGCTAGATTAGTATGTCGCTTCTCAAGTCTCTTTAACGCGTCGTTTCGATTACCTAAGCATGATTAGGTTAAATTACGCAAGGTGGGCGTGAAAAGTTAAGCTAGATTAGTATGTCGTGGCTAAAGGCTCTTTAATGTGTCGTTCCAATTACATAAACATGGTTAGGTTATTGATAACGTTGTACATTTAGTAGGGGCGAAGCAACCTCGCCAAGAACGGCCATCGCTAAGTCAAGCATTTTACCAACTGGTGTCGACATCCGACCATCTCCTAGATCATAGACCACACGACCTGGGAGGTCACCGGATCGATGAACATTCGAGCATCATCCGAGAAGCGTGCTTTTGGCAAGGTAGGATCAAAGATCCTGCCCGAGCTTCCTGACTGAAGACAGGAAAGCCCGACGTAGACAACCCGAGCTTCGAGATACACTCAAGCTCTGGACCTAGAGGCATGGGAGTTCAGTTCAGATAGTCCGGGCTCTAAGCTTTATTCGAGTTCCGAGATCTAGCTAACGAGCACACTCATGTGTACCAGATTTAGGGACCACAGAAGATCCTCTGACAGGTGCGTGGGGAATGTTCCCTCCACCTGACACACCTAACAAACTGCGCCCCATACGGGGGATATTCTCCACGTAGGCATAGCCGATTTCAGGGACCACACGAAGGACAGCCTGCCAGCAAGGCAAGGTTTGCTCCTAAACCCTAACTATATAAAGGGGTTTAAGAGCAAACCTGAGGTAATTCTTTTCTACTCTCTGAAAACCTTTCTCTTCTTTTCTTCTTCATTCATAGCCTCGTCGAAAAGTGACAATAGTATGGTTAGGTTATATTACGCAGAGTGTGCGTGGAAAGTGACGCTAGATTAGTGTATCGCATCTCAAGTCCCTTTAACGCGCCGTTCCGATTACCTAAGCATGGTTAGGTTATACTATGCAAAGTCTGTGTAAAACGTGACGATGGATTAGTATGGCACGTCTCAAGCCTCTTTAACGCATCGTTATGATTACCTAAGCATGGTTTAGTTATATTACGCAAAGTGTGCGTGAAAAGTGACGCTAGATTAGTATGTCGCGTCTCAAGTCTCTTTAACTCGTCGTTCCGATTACCTAAGCATGGTTAGGTTATACTATGCAAAGTCTGTGTAAAACGTGACGCTGAATTAGTATGGCACGTCTCAAGCCTCTTTAACGCGTCGTTTCGATTAGCATTCTTATATCGCGTCACAAGTCTCTTTAACGCGTGTTCCGATTACCTAAGCATGGTTACATTATATTACACAAAGCGTGCGTGAAAAGTGACGCTAGATTAGTATGTCGCGTCACATGTCTCTCTAACGCATCGTTCCTATTACCTAAGCATCATATTAGGCTATATTACGCAAAATGTGCTTGAAAAGTGACGCTAAATTAGTATGTCGCGTCTCAAGTCTCTTTAATGTGTCGTTCCGATTACCTAAGCATGGTTAGGTTATATTATGCAAAGTCTGCATAAAACGTGACGCTAGATTAGTATGGCGTGCCTCAAGTCTCTTTAACGCGTCGTTTTGATTACCATGCTTATGTCGCGTCTCCAGTCTCTCTAACGCGTCGTTTCGATTACCTAAGTATGGATTGGTTATATTATGCAAAGTGTGCGTGAAAAGTGACGCTTGATTAGTATGTCGCGTCTCAAGTCTCTTTAATGTGTCGTTCCGATTACCTAAGAATGGTTAGGTTATATTACACAAAGTGTGCGTGAAAAGTGACAATAGTAGATGTTGCATCTCAAGTCTCTTTAACGCGTCGTTCCGATTACCAAAGCATGGTTATGTTATATTACGCCAAGTACACGTTAAAAGTGTCACTAGATTAGTATGTTGCTTCACAAGTCTCTTTAACGCGTTGTTACGATTACCTAAGCATGCTTAAGTTATATTACGCAGTGTGCGTAGAAAGTGACGCTAGATTAGTGTGGCGCGTCTCAAGTCTTTTTAACGCATCGTTTCACTTTACAAGTCTCTCTAACACATCGTTCCGATTTCCTAAGCATGGTTAGGTTATATTACACATAGTTTGCGTGAAAAGTGATAATAGATTAGTATGTCGCGTCGCAAGTCTCTGAACATGTCGTTCCGATTACCTAATCATGGTTAGGTTGTATTACGCAAAGTGTGCATGAAAAATGACGGCCAGATTAGTACACGCGTCTCAAGTCTCTTTAACGCGCCGTTCCGATTACCTAAGCATGGCTAAGTTATATTACGCAAAGCGTGCGTAAAAAGTGACGCTAGAAGTATGGCGCGTTTCATTGCGTCTCAAGTGTCTCTAACGCGTCGTTCTGATTACCTAAGCATGGTTTGGTTATATTACGCAAAGTGTGCGTGAAAACTGACAATCAATTAGCATTTCGCGTCTCAAGTCTCTTTAACGCGTCGTTCCGATAACCTAAGCATTGTTTGGTTATATTATGCAAAGTGTGCGTGAAAAGTGACAATCAATTTGTATTTCGTGTCTCGGGTCTATTTAACGCGTCGTTCCTATTACCTAAGCATGGTTATTTTAGTGCCGTTAGAAGTGTCGCTAGATTAGTATGTCACGTCACAAGTCTCTTTAACGCGTTATTACGATTACGTCTAAGAGTGCGTAAAAATGACGCTAGATTAGTATGGCACGTCTCAAGTCTCTTTAACGCATAATTTGATTACCATGCTTATGTCACGTTACAAGTCTCTCAAACACGTCGTTCCAATTACCTAAGCATTTGTAGGTTGTATTACGCAAATTGTGTGTGAAAAGTGACAATTGATTAGTATGTCGCGTCTCAAGTCACTTTAACGCGTCGTTCCGATTACCTAAGCATGGTTAGGTTATCTTACGCAAATTGTGCGTGAAAAACGCTAGATTAGTATGTCGCGTCTCAAGTCTCTTTAACTCGTCGTTCCGATTACCTATACATGGTTAGGTTAATATTACGCAATGTGTGTGTGAAAACTGTCACTAGGTTAGTATGTCGCGTCTCAAAGTCTCTTTAACGCGTCGTTCCGATTACCTAAGCATAATTAGGTCACACTAAGCAAAGTGTGCGTGAAACGTTACGCTAGATTAGTATGTCGCGTCTCATCTCTCTTTAACGCGTCGTTCTGATTACTTAAGCATGGTTAGGTTACATTATGCAAAGAGTGCGTAAAAAGTGACACTGGATCAGTATGGCGCGTTTCAAGTCTCTTGACTCGTCGTTTTGATTATCATGCTTATGTCGCGTCACAAGTGTCTCTAACGCGTCGTTCTGATTATCTAAGCATGGTTTGGTTAGATTACGCAGAGTGTGCGTGAAAATTGAAGCTAGATTAGTTTGTCGTATCTCAAGTCTCTTTAACGCGTCGTTCTGATTATTTAAGCATGTTTAGGTTGTATTACGCAAAGTGTGCGTGAAAAGTGACGCTAGATTAGTATGTCACGTGTCAAGTCTATTTAACGCGTGTTCCGATTACCTAAGCGTGGTTTGGTTGTAGTACGCAAAGTGTGCTTGAAAAGTGAAGCTACATTAGTATGTCGCTTCTGAAGTCTCTTTAACGTGTCGCCCCAATTACCTAAACATTGTTAGGTTATTGTTCCGATTACCTAACCATGGTTAGGTAGTATGTGTGAAAAGTAACGCTAGATTAGTATGTCGCGTCTCAAGTCTCTTTAACTCGTCGTTTCGATTACCTAAGCATGGTTTAGTTATATTACGTAAAGTGTGCGTGAAAGGTAATGCTTGATTAGTATGTCGCTTCTCAAGTCTCTTTAACTCGTCGTTCCGATTACCTAAGGATGGTTAGGTTATATTACGCGAAGTCTGCGTAAAAAGTGATGCTAGATTAGTATGGCGCGTCTCAAGTCTCTTTAACGCGTCGTTTCGATAACCATTCTTATGTTGCGTCACAAGTGTCTTTAACGCGTCGTTCCGATTATCTAAGCAAGGTTTAGTTATATGCGCAAAGTGTGCGTGAAAAGTGACGCTAGATTAGTAGTATGTCGCGTCTCAAGTCTCTTTATCTCGTCGTTCCGATTACCTAAGCATGGTTAGGTCATATGGCGAAAAGTCTGTGTAAAAAGTGATGCCATATTAATACGTCCGCGTCTCAAGTCTTTTTAACTCGTCGTTTCGATTGCCATGCTTATGTTGCGTCTCAAGTCTTGTTAACTCGTCGTTTCGATTGGCATGCTTATGTTGCGTTTCAAGGCTTGTTAACTCGTCGTTTCGATTGCCATGCTTATGTCGCGTCACAAGTCTCTCTAACGCGTCGTTCTTATTACCTAAGCATGGTTAAGTTATATTACGCAAAGTGTGCGTGAAAAGGTGACGCTAGATTAGTATGTCGTGTCACAAGTCTCTATAACGTGTCGTTTCGATTACCTAAGCATGTTTAGATTATATTGCTCAAAGTGTGCGTGAAAAGTTAAGCTAGATTAGTATGTCGCGTCTCAAGTCCCTTTAACGCGTGTTCCTATTACCTAAGGTTAGGTTATATTACGCAAAGTGTGCGTGAAAAGTGACGCTTGATTAGTATGTCACGTCTCAAGTCTCTTTAACGCGTTGTTCCGATTACCAAAACATGGTTATGTTATTACGCGAAGTGCGCGTTATTAGAGTCGCTAGATTAGTATGTCACGTCACAAGTCTCTTTAACGCTTGTTTACGATTACCTAAGCATTGTTAAGTTATATTACGCAAAGTGTGAGTAAAACGTGATGCTAGATTAGTATAACGCATCTCAAGTCTCTTTAACGCATCGTTTCGATTACCGTGCTTATGTCACGTTACAAGTCTCTCTAATACGTCGTTCCGATTACCAAAGCATGGTTAGGTTATATTACACAAAGTATGCGTGAAAAGTGATAATAGATTAGAATGTCGCGTCGCAAGTCTCTTTAACGTGTCGTTTTGATTACCTAAGCATAGTTAGGTGATATTACACAATGTGTGCGTGAAAACTGTTGCTAGGTTAGTATGTCACGTCTCAAGTCTTTTTAACTCCTTGTTATGATTACCTAATCATGGTTAGGTTTAATTATGCAAACTTTGCCTGAAAAATGACGGCTAGATTAGTATGTCGCGTCGCAAGTCACTTTAACACGTCGTTCCGATTACCTAAGCATGGTTCGGATATATTACACAAAGCGTGCGCAAAAAGTGACGCTAGATTAGTATGGCGCGTTTCGAGTCTCTTTAACGCGTCGTTTTGATTACTGTGCTTATGTCGCGTCACAAGTGTCTCTAACGCGTCGTTCTGATTACCTAAGCATGGTTAGATGATATTACGCAAAATGTACATGAAAAGTGACAATAGATTAGTTTGTCGTGTCTCAAGTCTTTTTAACGCGTCGTTCCGGTTACCTAGGCATGGTTAGGTTATTTTACACAAGGTGTGCGTGAAAAGTGACGCTAGATTAGTACGTCGCGTCTCAAGTCTCTTTAATGCGTATTCCGATTACCTAAGCATGGTTAGAATATATTACGTAAAGTGTGCGTGAAAAGTGACGCTAGATTAGTATGTCGCGTCTCAAGTCACATTAACACGTCTTTCCGATTACCTAAGCATGGTTAGGTTATATTACGCAAAGTGTGCGTGAAAAATGACGCTAGATTAGTATGTCGCTACTCAAGTCTCTTCAACGCGGCGTTCCGATTTCCTAAGCATGGTTTGGTTATATTACGCAAAGTTTGCGTGAAAAGTGACGCTAAATTAGTATGTCGCATCTCAAGTCTCTTTATCTCGCCGTTTCGATTACCTGAACATGGTTAGGTTATAAGCAAAGTCTGCTTAGGTAATCAGAACGACGCGTTATAGAGACTTGAGACGCGCGACATACTAATCTAGCGTCACTTTTCACGCACACTCTGCGTAAAATAACCTAACCATGCTTAGGTAATCGGAAAGAAGCGTTATATAGAGTTGAGACGCGATATACTAATATCACTTTTCACGCACACTTTGCGTAATATAACTTAACCATGCTTTGGTAATCGAAACGACGTGTTAAAGAGACGTGTAACGTGACATAAGCATGGTAATCGAAACGACGCGTTAAAGAGACTTGAGATGCGCCATACTAATCTAGCGTCACTTTTTACGCACACATTGCGTAATATTACCTAACCATGCTTTGGTAATCGGGCCTAACCATGCTTAGTTAATCGAAACGAGGCGTAGTAAAGACTTGATACGCGACAAACTAATCCATTGTAACTTTTCACGCACACTTTG
Source organism: Mercurialis annua (assembly GCF_937616625.2). Lineage (NCBI taxonomy): Eukaryota > Viridiplantae > Streptophyta > Magnoliopsida > Malpighiales > Euphorbiaceae > Mercurialis > Mercurialis annua. The sequence continues at coordinate 21,402,179 of NC_065577.1, read as the reverse complement.
CGTAATATAACCTAACCATTTTTTGGTAATCGGAATAACGTGTTAAAGAGACTTGTAACGTGACATAAGCATGGTAATCGAAACGTTGCGTTAAAGAGACTTGAGACGTGCCATACTAATCCAGCGTCACTTTTTACGCACACATTGCGTAATACAACCTAACCGTACTTTGGTAACCGTAACGACGTGTTAAAGAGACTTGTGTAGTGACATGAGCATGGTAATTGAAACAACGCGTTAAAGAGACTTAAGACGCGACATACTAATCTACTGTCACTTTTCACGCACACTATGCATAATATAATCTAACCATGCTTAGGTAATCCAAACGACGCATTAAAGAGACTTGAGACGCACTTTTCATGCACACTTTGCGTAATATAATATAACCATGCTTAGGTAATTGGAACGACGCGTTAGAGAGACTTGTGACGCGACATACTAATCTAGCGTCACTTTTTACGCAAACTTTGCGTAATATAACCTAACCATGCTTAGGTAATTGGAACGACGCGTTAAAGTCACTTGAGACGCGCCATACTAATTTAGCGTCACTTTGTACTCGCACTTTGTGTAATATAACCTAGCCATGCTTAGGTAATCGGAAAGACGCCTTAAATTGACTTGGGACGCGACATACTAATCTAGCGTCACTTTTCACGGACACCTTGCGTAATATAACCATACCATGCTTAGGTAATAGGAACGACGCGTTAAATAGACTTGAGAAGTGACATACTAATCTATTTTCACTTTTCACGCACAATTTGTGTAATATAATGTAATCATGCTTAGGTAATCGGAACGACGTGTTAGAGAGACTTGTAATGCGACATAAGCATGGTAATCGAAACGACGCATTAAAGAGACTTGAGATGCGACATACTAATCTAGCGTTACTTTTCACGCACGCTTTGTGTAATATAACCTAACCATGCTTAGGTAATCAGAACGACGTGTTAGAGAGCTTTGAGACGCGACATACTAATTTAGCGTCACTTTTCACGTACACTCTGTGTAATATAACCTAACCATGCTTAAGTAATTGGAACGACGCGTTAAATAGACTTAGACGCGACATACTAATCTATTGTAATTTTTCACGCACATTTAGCCTAATATAACCTAACCATGCTTAGGTAATCGGAACGGCGCGTTAGAGAGACTTGTGACGCGACATAAGCATGGTAATCAAAACGACACATACCTAACCATACTTAGGAAATCACAACCACGTGGTAGAGAGACTTTTCACGTGACATACTAATCTAGCGTCACTTTTCACGCACACTTTAACCTAACCATGCTTAGATAATCGGAACGTTAAAAAGACCTGAGACGCTATATACTAATCTAGCGTCACTTTTCACGCACACTTTGGTTAATCTAACCTAACCAAGCTTAGATAATCGGAACGACGCGTTAGAGACACTCGTGACACGACATAAGCATGGTAAACAAAACAACGCGTTAAAGAGACTTAAAACGCGCCATACTAACCTGGTGTCACTTTTTACGCACTCTTTGCGTAATATATCGTAACCGTGCTTAGGTAATCGGAACGACGCGTTAAGAGACTTGAGACGTAACATACTAATCTACCGTAATTTTTCACGCACACTTTGCGTAATATAATCTAACCATGCTTAGGTAATCGGAATGACGCGTTAAAGAGGCTTGAGACGCGACATACTAATCAAGCGACAGTTTTCACGCACACATGTAATATAACCTAACCATGCATAGGTAATTGGAACGACACAAAGAGACTTGAGACGCGACATACTAATCTAGCGTCACTTTTCACGGACACTACCTAACCATGCTTAGATAATCGGAACGACGCGTTAAAGAGACTTGAGACGCGACACACTAATCTAGCGTCACTTTTCATGCAGACTTTGTGTAATATAACCTAACAATGCTTGGGTAATCGGAACGACGCGTTAAAGAGACTTCAGACACGACATACTAATCTAGCGTCACTTTTCACGCACACTTTGTGTAATACTCCCTCCGTCCCAATAGAGTTGTCCACTCTGAGAAATTTTTTTATTGCAAAACTTTTGTCCACTTTCAAAAAGTAACTAACTTTTACACTCAATTTTCTATATTACCCTTATTTAAAATCCACTAATGAGTAAATTGAAAGTAAATTATAAGTGGACCCTATATTAAATAGGGGTATGACAAGAAAAGTAAGGAAAATTTTACAAACTCCATAAATAATAATTACTTTTCTTAAACTGTGTGATAAAGACAACTGACAACTCTATTAGGACGGAGGGAGTATAACCTAACCATGCTTAGGTATTCAAAATACGCGTTAAAGAGACTTAAGACGTGACATACTAATCTAACGTCACTTGTCATGCACACTTTGCGTAATATAACCTAACCATGCTTAGGTAATCAGAATGACACATTAAAGAGACTTGAGACACGACATACTAATCTAGCTTCAATTTTCACGCACACTCTGTGTAATCTAACCTAACCATGCTTAGATAATCATAACGACGCGTTAGAGACACTTGTGACGCGACATAAGCATGGTAACCGAAACTACACGTCAAAGAGACTTGAAAAACGCCATGCTAATCTAGTGTCACTTTTTACGCACTCTTTGCGTAATATAACCTAACCATGCATACGTAATCAGAACGACGCGTTAAAGAGACTTGAGATGCGACATACTAATCTAGCGTAACTTTTCCTGCACACATTGCGTAATGTGACCTAACCATGCTTAGGTAATCGGAACGACGCGTTAAAAAGACTTGAGACGCGCCATACTAATCTAGCGTCACTTTTTACGCAAACATTGCGTAATATTAACCTAACCATGTATAGGTATTCGGAACGACGCGTTACATATCTAGCGTCACTTTTCACGCACAATTTGCGTATAAGAACCTAACCATGCTTAGGTAATCGGAACGACGCGTTAAAGTGACTTCAGATGCGTCATACTAATCAATTGTCACTTTTAACGCACAATTTGCGTAATACAACCTACAAATGCTTAGGTAATTTGAACGACATGTTTGAGAGACTTGTAACGTGACATATGCATGCTAATCGAAACGACGCGTTAAAGAGACTTGAGACGTGTCATACTAATCTAGCGTCATTTTTTACGCACACTTAACGTAATATAACCTAACCATGCTTAGGTAATCGTAACAACGCGTTAAAGAGACTTGTGACGTGACATACTAATCTAGCGACTCTTTTAACGCGCAGTAACATAACCACGCTTAGGTAATCGGAACGACGCGTTAAATAGACTTGAGACACGAAATACTAATTGATTGTCACTTTTCATGCACATTTTGTGTAATATAACCTAACCATGCTTAGGTAATCGGAACGATGCGTTAAAGAGACTTGAGACGCGAAATACTGATTTATTGTCAGTTTTTACGGACACTTAGCGTAATATAACCAAACCATGGTTTGGTAATCAGGACGCGTTAGAGACACTTGTGACGCGACATAAGCACAGTAATTGAAACGACATATTAAAGAGACTTGAAACGCGCCATACTAATCTAGCATCACTTTTCACGCACACTTTGCAAAAAATAAACTCCCCATGTTTAGGTAATCGGAACGACATGTTAAAGAGACTTGCGACGCGACATACTAATCTATTGTCACTTTTCACGCACACTATGTGTAATATAACCTAACCATGCTTTGGAAATCGGAACATTGTGTTAGAGAGACTTGTAATGTGACATAAGCATGGAATCGAAACAAAGCGGTAAAAACACTTGAGACGTGCCACACTAATCTAGCCTCACTTTTTACTTACACTACGTAATATAACTTAAGCAAGCTTAGGCAATCGTAACAACACGTTAAAGAGACTGGTGACGAGACATACTAATTCTGCGATACTTTTAACGCGCACTTGGCGTAATATAACATAACCATGATTTGATAATCGGAACGACGCGTTATAGAGACTTTGAGACACGACATACTAATCTATTGTCACTTTTCACACACACTTTGCGTAATATAACTTAACCATTCTTAGGTAATCGGAACGACGCATTAAAGAGAGTTGAGACGCGACATATTAATCAAGCGTCACTTTTCACCTACACTTTGCGTAATATATCCTAACTATGCATAGGTAATCAGAATACGCGTTAAAGAGACTTGTGACACGACATAAGCATGGTAATCGAAACGACGCGTTAAAGAGACTTGAGACGCGCCATAAGCATGGTAATCCAAACGACGCGTTAAAGAGACTTGAGGCATGCCATACTAATCTAGCGTCACGTTTTATGCAGACTTTGCGTAATATAACCTAACCATGCTTAGGTAATCGTAATGACGCATGAAAGAGAGACTTGAGACGCGACATACTAATCTAGCGTCACTTTTCACGCACATTTTGTGTAATATAACCTAGCAATGCTTGGGTAACCGGAACGACGCGTTAGAGAGATTTGAGATGCTACATAAGCATAGTAATCAAAACGACGCGTTAAAGAGACTTGAGACGCGAGATACTAATTTAGCTTCATTTTTCACGCACACTTTGCGTAATATAGCCAAATGATGCTTAGGTGACGCGTTAGAGAGACTTGTGACGCGACATATAAATCTAGTGTCACTTTTCACGCACACTTTGCGTAATATAACTCAGCCATGCTTAGGTAATCAGAACGACGCGTTAGAGAGACTTGTGACGCGACATAAGCATGGTAATAAAAACGACGCGCTAAAGTGCACGCCATACTAATCTAGCGTCACTTTTTTACGCAGACTTTGCGTAGTAATACCTAACCATGCTTAGGTAATTAGAATGACACATAAAGAGACTTGAGACGTGACATACTAATTTAGCGTCACTTTTCACGCACACTTTGCGTAATATAGCCTAATGATGCTTACGTAATCGGAATGACGCGTTAGAGAGACCTGTGACGCGACATACTAATCTAGCGTCACATTTCACGCACACTTTGCGTAATATAACCTAACCATGCTTAGGTAATCGGAACACGCGTTAAATAAGGATAGTAATCGAACGACGCGTTAAAGAGACTTGAGACACGACATACTAGTCTATTGTCTCTTTTAACGCACACTTTGCGTAGTATAAACTAACCATGCTTAGGTAATCGGAACGACGCGTTAAAGAGACTTCAGACGCGACATACTAATCTAGCGTCACTTTTAACCATGCTTAAGTAACCGGAACACGCGTTAAAGAGATTTGAGACGTGACATATTAATCGAGCGTCTCTTTTCATGCACACTTTGCGTAATATAACCTAACCATGCTTAGATAATCGAACGATGCGTTAAAGAGACTTGCGACGCGACATACTAATCCAGCGTAACTTTTCACGCACACTTTGGTAAAATAACCTAACCATGCTTAGGTAATCGGAACGACGCGTTCTTGACTTATGACGTGACATACTAGTCTAGCGTCACTTTTCAGGCACACTTTCGTAATATAACCTAACCAATCTTAGGTAATCGGAACGATACATTAAAGAGACTTGAGACGCGCCATACTAATCAAACGTCACTTTTAGAGTACACTTTGCGTAATACAACCTAACCATGCTTAGGTAACGGAACAACGTGTTAAAGAGACTTGAGACGCTACATACTAATGTAGCGTCTCTTTTTATGCACACATTGCTTAATATAACCTAACCATGCTTAGGTAATCGGAATGACACGTTAAAAAAGACTTGAGACACGCCATACTATTTTAGCGTCACTTTTTGCGTACACTATGCGTAATATAACCTTACCATGCGTATGTAATCGGAATGACGCGTTAAAGAGACTTGAGACACGACATCTTAATTCAGTCACTCTTTGAGTAATACTACCTAACCATGCTTAGGTAATCGCAACGATGCGTTAAAGAGACTTGATACGCGACATACTAATCTATTTTCACTTTTGCTGCACACTTTGCGTAATATAACCTAACCATGCTTAGGTAATCAGAACGACGCATTAGATAGACTTGTGACGCGAAATAAGCATGGTAATCGTTACGACGCTTTAAAGAGACTTGAGACGCAACTTACTAATTTATTGTCACTTTTCACGCACACTTTGCGTATGATAACCTAACCATGCTTAGATAGTAAGAACGACGCATTAAAGAGACTTGAGACGCGACATACTAATCTAGCGTCTCTTTTCACGCACTCTCTACGTAATATAAACTGAACATCCTTAGGTAATCGGAACGACGCGTTAGAGAGATTTGCGACGGGACATACTAATCTAGCGCCACTTTTCATGAACACGTTGCGTAATATAACCTAACAATGCGTAGGTAATCGAAACAACGCGTTAGAGAGACTTGTGACGCGACATAGGCATGGTAATCCAAAACGACACGTTACAAAGATTTGACACGCGTAATACTAATCTAGCGTCACTTGTTTTGCACACTTTGCGTAATATAACCTAACCATGCCTAGAAATTGGAACGACGCATCAGAGAGACTTGAGATGCGACGTACTAATCTAGCGCCACTTTTCACGCACACTTTGTGTAATATAACCTAACCATACTTATGTAATCGGAACAACGCGTTAATGAGACTTGTGACGCGAGATAAGCATGGTAATCGAAACGACGCGTAAAAGAGACTTGAGACTCGACATACTAATCTAGCATCACTTTTTATGCACACTTTTCGTAATATAACTCAACCATGCTAGTTAATCAGAACAACGCGTTAAAGAGAATTGAGACGCGACATACTAATCTAGTGTCACTTTTCACGCACACTTTCTATAATATAATCTAACCATGCTTATGTAATCGGAACGACGCGTTAAATTCGAGACACGACATACTAATTTATTGTTTCTTTTCACGCACACTTTGTGTAATATAACCTAACCATGCTTAGGAAATCGGAACGACGCGTTATAGAGACTTGTGACGCGACATAAGCATGGTAAGTAAAACGACGCGTTAAAGAGACTTGAGACACGGCATACTAATCTAGCGTCACTTTTTACGCACACCTCGCGTATATCCTAACCATGCTTAGGTTATCAGAACGACGCGTTAAAGAGACTTGAGACGCGACATACTAATCTAGCTTCACTTTTCAAGCACACTTTGCGTAATATAATATAACCATGCTTAGGTAATCGGAACGATACGTTAAGAGCCTTGAGACACGACATACTAATCTAGCGTCACTTTTCATGCACACATTGCGTAATATAACCTAACCATGCTTTGGTAATCGGAACGACGTGTTAAAGAGACTTGAAAAGCGACATGCTAATCTAGCGTCACTTTTCACGCACACCTTGCGTAATATAACCTCACCATGATTAGGTAATCGGGACGACTCGTTAAAGAGAGTTTAGATGCGACATACTAATCTATTGTTACTTTTCACGCACACTTCGCGTAATATAACCTAACCATGCTTAGGTATTAGAAACGACGCGTTAGAGAGACTTATGACGCGATTTCAACATGGTAATCAAAACGACGCGTTCAAGACACTTCAAAACGCGACATACTAATCTAGCGTCATGGTTAACGCACACTTTGCGTAATATAACCTAACCATGCTTAGGTAATCGGAACGACGCGTTGAATAGACTTGATACGCGACATACTAATCTAGCGTCACTTTTCACACACACTTTGCGTAATATAACCGTGCTTAGGTATTCGGAACACGCGTTAAAGAGACTTGAGACGTGATATACTAATCTAGCGTCACTTGTCATGCACACTTTGCGAAATATAATATAACCATTCTTAGATAATCAGAATGGCGCGTTAAACAGACTTGAGACACAACATACTAATCTAGCTTCAATTTTCACGCATACTCTGCGTAACCTAACCTAACCATGCTTAGATAATCATAACGACGCGTTAGAGACACTTGTGACGCGACATAAGTATGGTAACCGAAACTACGCGTCAAAGAGTCATGAAACGCGCCATACTAATCTAGCGTCACTTTTTACGCACGCTTTGCGTAATATATCCTAACCATGCTTAGGTAATCGGAACGACGCGTTAAAGAGACTTGAGACGCGGCATACTAATCTAGCCATCACTTTCCACGCACACTTTGCGTAATACAACCTAACCATGATTAGGTAATCGGAATGACGCTTTAAAGAGACTTGAGACACGACATACTAACCTACCAACAGTTTTCACGCACACATTGCGTAATATAACCTAACCATGGTTTGGCAATCGGAACGACGCGTTAAAGAGATTTGAGACGCGACATACTAATCTAGCGTCACTTTTCACGCACTTTGCGGAAAATAAACTCACCATGATTAGGTAATCGGAACGACATGTTAAAGAGACTTGCGACGCGACATACTAATCTATTGTCACTTTTCACGCAAACTAGGTGTAATATAACCTAACCATGCTTTGGAAATCGGAACATTGTATTAGAAACTCTTGTAACGTGACATAAGCATGGAATCGAAACGAAGCGTTAAAAAGACTTGAGACGCGCCACACTAATCTAGCCTCACTTTTTACGCACACTGCGTAATATAACTTAAGCAAGCTTAGGCAATCGTAACAACGCGTTAAAGAGACTTGTGACGCGACATACTTATATTTCGACACTTTTAGCGTGCACTTGGCGTAATATAACATAACCATGATTTGGTAACCGGAACGATGCTTTATAGAGACTTGACACGCGACATACTAATCTATTGTCACTTTTCACGCACACTTTGCGTAATATAACTTAACCATTCTTAGGTAATCGGAACGACGCATTAAAGAGACTTGAGACGCGACATACTAATCAAGCGTCACTTTTCACGAACACTTTGCGTAATACAACCTAGCCATGCTTAGGCAATCGAAGCACGCGTTAAAGAGACTTATGACACGACATAAGCATGGTAATTGAAACGACGCATTAAAGAGACTTGAGACGCGCCATAAGCATGGTAATCCAAACGACGCGTCAAAGAGACTTGAGGCCCGCCATACTAATCTAGCGTCACGTTTTATGCAGACTTTGCGTAATATAACCAAACCATGCTTAGGTAATCGGAATGACGCATTAAAGAGACTTGAGACGCGACATACTAATCTAGCGTCACTTTTCACGCACACTTTGCGTAATATAACCTAACCGTACTTAAGTAATCGGAACGACGCGTTAGAGAGATTTGAGACGCGACATAAGCATGGTAATTAAAACGACGCGTTACATAGACTTGAGACGCGACATACTAATTTTGCTTCACTTTTCACGCACACTTTTCGTAATATAGCTTAATGATGCTTAGGTGACGCGTTAGAGAGACTTGTGACGCGACATATTAATCTAGTGTCACTTTTCAAGCACACATTGCATAATATAACTCAGCCATGCTTAGGTAATCAGAACGACGCGTTAGAGAGACTTGTGACGCGACATAAGCATGGTAATAAAAACGACGCACTATTGTGACTTGAGACACGCCATACTAATCTAGCGTCACTTTTTACGCAGACTTTGCGTAATATAATCTAACCATGCTTAGGTAATTGGAATGACACATTAAAGAGACTTGAGACCCGACATACTAATTTAGCGTCACTTTTCATGCACAGTAATATAGCCTAATGATGCTTAGATAATAGGAACGACGCGTTAGAGAGACTTGTGAGGCGACATACTAATCTCAATTTGCGTAATATAACCTAACCATGCTTAGGTAATCGGAACACGCGTTAAAGAGACTTGTGACACGACATAAGCATGGTAATCGAACGACGCGTTAAAGAGACTTGAGACGCGCCATACTAATCTACCATAACAATGCATAGGTAATTGGAACAACGAGTTAAGGAGACTTGAGACGTGACATACTAATATGGCGTCACTTTTCAGGCACACTTTGTGTAATATAACCTAACCATGCGTAGGTAATCGGAACGACGCGTTAGGGAGACTTGTGATGCGACATAAGCATGGTAATCTAAACGACGCATTAAAGATACTTGAGACGCGACATACTAATCTAGCGTCACTTTTCAACCACATATTGCGTAATATAACCTAACTATGCTCAGGTACTCAGAACAACGCGTTAAAGAGACTTGAGATGCGACATACTAATCTAGCGTCACTTTGACGCACACCTTGCGTAATATAAGCTAACCATGCTTAGGTAATCCGAACGACGCGTTAAAAAGACTTGAGACGCGGGACACTAATTTCGCGTAACTTTTCACGCACACTTTCCGTAATATAACCATTATTAGGTAATCAAAACGACGTGCTAAAGAGACTTGAGATGCGACATAGTCGTCTAGCGTTATTTTTCACGCACTCTTTGCGTGATATAACCTAACCAAGATTAGGTAATCGGAACGACTCGTTAAAGAGACTTTAGATGCGGCATACTAATCTATTGTTACTTTTCAGACACACTTTGAGTAATATAACCTAACCATGCTTAGGTATTCGGAACGACGCGTTTGAGAGACTTGTGACGCGACATAAGCATGGTAATCGAAACGACGCGTTAAAGAGACTTGAAATGCGACATACTAATCTAGCGTCACGTTTAACGCACACTTTGCGTAATATAACCTAAGCATGCATAGGTAATCGGAACAACGCGTTAGAGAGACTTTTGACGCGACATAGGCATGGTAATCGAATCGACGCGTTACATAGACTTGAAACGCGTAATACTAATTTAGTTTCAACCTAACCATGCTTAGGAAATAGGAACAAATGCGTTAGAGAGACTTTAGACGCGACATACTAATATAGCGTCACTTTTCTTGAATGCGTAATATAACCTAACCATACCTAGGTAATCGGAACGACGCGTTAAAGAGACTTGTTACGTGAGATAAGCATGGTAATCGAAACGACGCGTGAAAGAGACTTGAGACGCGACATACTAATCTAGCGTCACTTTTCACGAACACTTTTCGTAATATAACCTAACCATGCTTAGGTTAAGAACAACGCGTTAAAGAGAATTGAGATGCGACATACTAATCTAGATTCACTTTTCACGTACACTTTGCGAAATATAACATAATCATGGTTAGGTAGTTACAACGACGCGTTAAATCGACTTGAGACACGACATACTTAATTTATTGTTATTTTTCGCGCACACTATTCATTATATAACCTAACCATTCTTGGGTAATCGGAACGAAGCGTTAAGAAGACTGGAGATGCGACATACTAATCTAGCTTCACTTTTCATGCACCCTTGCGTAATATACCCTAACCATGCTTAGGTAATCGTAACGACGCGTTAAAGAGACTTGAGAAGCAACATACTAATCTAGCCTTACTTTTCTCGCACACTTTGCGTAATATAACCTAACCATTCTTTGGTAATCGGAACGACGCGTTAAAGATATTTGAGACGTGACATACTAATCCTGCGTCACTTTTCACGCACTCTTTGCGTAATATAACCTAACCATACTTAGGTAATCGGAACGACGCATTAAAGAGCCTTGAGACGCGACATACTAATCTAGCGTGACTTTTCACGCACTTTGCGTACTATAACCTTAACCATGCTTAGCTAATTCGAACGACGCATTAAAGACACTTGAGACGAAACATACTAATCTAGCGTTACTTTTCTCGCACACTTTGCGTAATATAACCTAATCATTCTTGGGTAATCGGAAAGACGCGTTAATAATGATCATAATATAACCTAATTTATAATTAAAATAATAACAAATAAATAATAAAAAAATACCACATACTCACTGTCAACAGAAGGCTGAGGCGGAGGCGATGGTCGGCGATCTAAGCGGCGGTCGGAGGTCGGCAGATTGAGGTAGATGGAGGAGTGGACTGTTTTTAAAAAAATTAACATCTAAAATATATAATTAACAAGTAAAAGAAAAGAAAAGAGAGAAAACTTACCGGAATAAGAAGAGATGGCAGCAATTTCCAGTTAGTGGCGGCGGCAGCGGTTACAGGAGGCAGCGGCAGCAGTTCCAGTTACCGGCGAGGAGAGGAGAGGGTAAAGAGAGGGAAAGATGGCGGCAAGGGAGGAGGGGAAAGATGGCGGCAGCGGAGGAGGGGAAAATGGCGGGGGAGAGGAGAGGGAAAGATGGCAGACCGGAGGAGGGGAAAGATGGTGGCGGCGGGGAAGATGCTCTGCAAACTGGAAAAAGAAATAAATGGGAGGAAGAAAAGAAAGGTCTGGTCATCGAAAATGGCGAGGAAGCTCCCGCCATTTCAATTTAGCTATTTGGCGACAGAATATTAATTCCGTCGCCAAATCCGTCGGTAAAAGTAATTTAGCGATTTAAAATACATCGCTAAATTTCGTCGGTAAATTACTGTATTTTAGTAGTGATAAAAGTTATAAAACAAATCTAAACGTTTCACCTTTTTAGCGATTTAAGCCAAACGCTTGCAAACGTCATGAAATGAAACCAAACATTTCGCATTTTTAGCGATTTAAGCCAAACGTATATAAACATTACAAAACAAATCCAAACATTACCCATTTTAGCTATTTAAGCCAATCGTTTAAAACGTTACAAAACAAATCCAAACGTTTCACCTTTTTAGCGATTTTAGCCAAACGTTTAAAACGTTACGAAACAAATCCAAACGTTTCCCTTATTTAGCGATTTAAGCCAAACTTTACAAACGTTACGAAACAAATCCAAACGTTTCACCTTTTTAGCGATTTAAGCCAAACGCTTACAAACGTTACGAAATAAAACCAAAGGTTACGAAACAAAGCCAAAAGTTTCACCCTTGGTTCTCATTTTTAGCGATTTAAGTCAAACGTTTATAAACGTTACGAAACAAATCCAAACGTTTTACCTATATAGTGATTTAAGCCAAACGTTTACAAACGTTACGAAACAAATCCAAACGTTTCCCCTTTTTAACGATTTAAGCCAAACGTTTACAAATGTTACAAAATAAAATTACGAAACAAATCCAAATGTTTCACCTTTTTAGCGATATAAGCTAAACTTTTACAAACGTTACGAAACAAATCCAAACGTTTCACCTATTTAGCGATATAAGCTAAACTTTTACAAACGTTACGATACAAATCCAATCGTTTCACCTTTTTAGTGATTTAAACCAAACGTTTACAAAGGTTATGAAACAAAACTAAATGTTTTCACCTTTTTAGCGATTTAAGCCAAATGTTTACAAACGTTACAAAACAAATACTAACGTTTCACCTTTTTAGCGATTTAAGCCGAACGTTTACTAAATAAATCCAATTGTTCCCTATTTTAGTGATTTAAGCCAAACGTTTACAGATGTTACGAAACAAATCCAAACGTTTCACCTTTTTAGCGATTTAAGACAAACGTTTACAAACGTTACGAAACAAATCCAAACGTTTCCCCATTTTAGCGATTTAAGCAAAATGTTTAAAACGTTACGAAATAAATCCAAACGTTTCACCTTTTTAGCGATTTAAGCCGAACGTTTACAATCGTTACAAAACAAAAACAAATGTTTCCCCTTTTTAGCGATTTAAGCCAAACGTTTACAAATGTTATGAAACAAATCCAAGCGTTTCACCTTTCTAGCAATTTAAGCCAAATGTTTACAAACGTTACGAAACAAATCCAAACATTTCACCTATTTAGCAATTTAAGCCAAACGTTTACAAACGTTACGAAAAAATCCAAACGTTGAATCACCTTTTTAGCGATTTAAGCCAAACGTTTACGAACGTTACGAAACAAATCCAAGCGTTTCTACTTTATAGCAATTTAAGCCAAACGTTTACAAAGCCAAGCATTTCACCTTTTTAGAAATTTATGCCAAATGTTAACAAACGTTACAAAACAAATCCAAACGTTTCACCTTTTAGCGATTTAAGCTAAACTTTTGCAAATGTTGCGAGAAAAAAAATCCAAATGTTTCCCCGTTATAGCAATTTAAGCCAAACGTTTAGAAACGTTACGAAACAAATCCAAGCGTTTCATCTTTTTAGCAATTTAGTCCGAACGTTTACAAATGTTATGAAACAAATCAAAACGTGTCACCTTTTTAGCGATTTAAGCCAAACGTTTAACCTTTTTAGCGATTTAAGCCAAACGTTTACAAACGTTATGAAAAAAAACCAACCGTTTCACCTTTTTAGCAATTTAAGCAAAACGTTTACAAATGTTACGAAACAAATCCAAACTTTTAAAACATGACGAAACAAATCCAAGCGTCTCATCTTTTTAGCTATTTGATCCGAATGTTTACAAATGTTATGAAACAAAATCAAACGTTTCCCCTTTTCAGCTATTTAAGCCAAATGTTTACAAAACGTTAAGAAACAAATCCAAGGGTTTCACGTTTTTAGCAATTTAAGCCAAAAATTTACAAACGTTAAGAAAAAAACCAAACGTTTCACCTTTTTAGCGATTTAAGCCAAACGTTTATAAATGTTACGAAACAAACGTTTAAAACGCGACAAAACAAATCCAAGCGTCTCACCTTTTTAGCTATTTAATCCGAACGTTTACAAACGTTACGAAACAAAACCAAACATTTCCCCTTTTCAGCGATTTAAGCCAAACGTTTACAAACGTTAAAAAACATATTGAAGACCTTTTTAGCAATTTAAGCCAAACATTTACAAACGTTACGAAACAAATCCAAACATTTGACCTTTTTAGCAATTTAATTTACAAACTTGCGAAACAAATCCAAACGTTTCACCTTTTTAGTGATTTAAGCCAAACGTTTACAAATGTTATGAAACAAAACTAAATGTTTCACCTTTTTAGCGATTTAAGCCAAATGTTTGCAAACGTTGCAAAACAAATCCTAACGTTTCACCTTTTAAGCGATTTAAGCCGAACGTTTACTAAGCAAATCCCATTGTTCCCTAATTTAGCGATTTAAGCCAAACGTTTACAAATGTTACGAAACAAATCCAAACGTTTCACCTTTTTAGCGATTTAAGCCAAATGTTTACAAACGTTACGAAACAAATCCAAACGTTTCACCTTTTTAGCGATTTAAGCCAAACGTTTAAAAACTTCACGAAACAAATCCAAACGTTTCACCTTTTTAGCGATTTAAGACAAACCTTTACAAATGTTACGAAACAATTCCAAATGTTTCACCTTTTTAGCGATTTAAGCCAAACGTTTACAAATGTTTTCACCTTTTTAGCGATTTAAGCCAAACTTTTATAAACGTTACAAAACAAATCCAAATGTTTCACATTTTTAGCAATTTGAGCCAAACTTTACAAACGTTACGAAACAAATCCAAACGTTTCCCCATTTTAGCGATTTAAGCTAAATGTTTACAAACTTTACGAAACAAATCCAAACGTTTCACATTTTTAGCGATTTAAGCCAAACATTTACAAACGTTTTAAAAAAACCAAACTTTTTACCTTTTTAGTGATTTAAGCCAAACGTTAACAAACATTACGTAACAAATCCAAGTGTTTCACCTTTTTAGCGATTTAAGCCAAAAGTTTACAAAGGTTATGAAGCAAAACGTTTCACATTTTTATCGATTTAAGCAAAACGTTTACAAACGTTACAAAACAAATCCAAACGTTTCCCCGTTTTAGAGATTTAAGTCAAATATTTAATACGTTCCGAAACAAATCCAAACATTTCTAGCGATTTAAGCCAAACGTTTAAAATGTTACGAAACAAATCCAAACGATTCTAGCGATTTAAGCCAAATGTTTCACCTTTTTAGCGATTTAAGCCAAAAGTTTACAAAGGTTATGAAACAAAACGTTTGGATTTGATTCGTAACGTTTGTAAATGTATCCCCATTTTAGCGATATAAGCCAAACGTTTAGAAACGTTACGAAACAAATCCAACTGTTTCCCTTTTTTAGCAATTTAAGCCTAACGTTTACAAAGGTTATGAAACAAAACCAAATGTTTCCCCATTTTAGCGATTTAAGCCAAACGTTTACCAACGTTATGAAACAAAGCCAAAGGTTTACAAACGTTAAGAAACAAATCCAAACGTTTCACCTTTTTTGCGATTTAAGCCAAACGTTTACAAACGTTACGAAAAAAATCCAAACGTTTCACCTTTTTAGCAGTTTAAGCCAAACGTTTACAAACATTACGGAACAAAACCAAACCTTTCACATTTTTAGCGATTTAAGCAGAACGTTTACAAACGTTACGAAACAAATCCAACCGTTTCACATTTTTAGCGATTTAAGCCAAACGTTACGAAACAAATCCAATCCAAACGTTTCCCCATTTTAGCGATTTAAGCCAAAGGTTTACAAACGTTACGAAACAAATCCAAACGTTTCACCTTTATAGTGATATAAGCCAAATGTTTACAAACTTTACGAAACAAATCCAAACGTTTCCCCTTTTTAGCGATTTAAGCCAAACGTTTACAAACGTTACGAAAAAAATCCAAACGTTTCACCTTTTTAGCGATATAAGCCAAATGTTTATAAATGTTATGAAACGAATCCAAACGTTTCACCTTTTTAGCGATTTAAGCCAAACGTTTACAAACGTTACAAAACAAATCCAAGCGTTTCACCTTTTTTGCGATTTAAGACAAGCGTTTACAAACATTACGAAACAAATCCAAACATTACCCATTTTTAGCAATTTAAGCCAAACGTTTCCTAACGTTATGAAACAAATCCAAAAGTTTCCCCATTTTAGCGATTTAAGCCAAACGTTTACAAACATTACGATATAAAACCAAACGTTTCCCTTTTAGGTTACGAAACAAATCCAAACATTTCCACTTTTTTGTGATTTATGCCAAACATTTACAAACGTTACGGAACAAAACCAAACGTTTCACATTTTTAGCAATTTATGACAAACGTTTACAAACGCTAGGGAACAAATCCAAACGTTTCATCTTTTTAGCAATTTAAGGCAAACGTTTACAAACGTTACAAAACAAATTCAAATGTTTCACGTTTTTAGCGATTTAAGCCAAACGTTTACAAACGTTACGCAACAAATCCAAACGTTTCACATTTTTAGCAATTTAAGCCAAACGTTACCAAACAAATCCAGACGTTTCCCCTTTTTAGCGATTTAAGCCGAACGTTTACAAACGTTACGAAACAAAACTAAACGTTTCCCCTTTTTAGCAATTTAAGCCAAACGTTTACAAACATGGTTATCGAAACGACGCGTTAAAGAGACTTGAGACGTGACATACTGATATAGCGTCACTTTTCATGCACACGTTGCGTAATATAATGCTTAAGTAATCGGAACGACGCGTTAAAGAGACTTCAGATGCGACATACTAATCTAGCGTCACTTTTCACGCACCCACATAGATTAATATAACCTAACCATGTTTGTATAATCGAAACGACGCATTAAAGAGACTTGAGACGCAACATATTAATTTAGCGTCACTTTTCATGCACTATTTGCGGAATATTTCCTAACCATGCTTTGGTAATCGGAATGATGCGTTATAGAGATTTTTGACGCAACATATGCATGGTAATCGAAAAAGACGCGTTAAAGAGACATGAGACACGAGATACTAATCTAGCGTCAGTTTTTACGCACACTTTGCGTAATGTAACCTATCCATGCTTAGGTAATCGGAACGAGGCTATAAAGAGACTTGTGATGCGACATACTAATCTAGCGGCACTTTTAACGTGCACTAGGCGTATTATAACCTAACCAAACTTAGGTAATCGAAACGACACGTTAAAGAGACTTAAGACACGGCATACTAATCTAGCGTCTTCATTATACGCAAAATTGGAACAACGGATTAAAGAGACTTGAGATGAGACATACAAATCTATTGTCACTTTTCATGCACACTTTGTGTAATATAACCTAACCATGCTTAGGTAATCGGAACGACGCGTTAGAGAGACTTGTGCCGCAACATACTAATCTTGCATCACTCTTCATGCATAATTTGCGTAATATAACCTAACCATACTTAGGTAATCGAAACGACGCTTTAAAGAGAATTGTGACGCGACACGCTAATCTAGCGGCATTTTAACGCGCACTTGGCGTAATAATAACCAAACCATGCTTAGGTAATCGGAACGACGAGTTAAACTTGTGCCGCGACATACTAATCTAGCGGCACTGTTAATGCGCACTTGGTGTAACATAACCTAACCATGCTTAGGTAATTGGAACGACACGTTAAAGGGACTTAAATCTACTATCACTTTTCACCCACATTTTGTGTAATATAACCTAACCAAGCTTAGGTAATCGGAACGACGCGTTAGAGAGACTTGTGACGGGACACACTAATCTTGCGTCACTTTTCACGCACACTTTGTGTAATATGACCTAACCATGCTTAGGTAATCGGAATGATGCGTTAAAGAGACTTGGAACGCGACATACTAATAGACTTGAGACGCGACATACTAATTTAATGTCATTTTTAACGCACACTTTGCGTAATATAACCCAACCATGCTTAGCTAATCGGAACAACGCTTTAGAGAGACTTGTGACACGACATAAGCACGGTAATCGAACCGACGCGTTAAAGAGACTTCAGACGCGACATACTAATCTAGCGTCACTTTTCACGCACTCCTTGCGCAATATAATATAACCTAACCATGCTTAGGTAATCAGAACGACGCGTTAATGAGACTTCTGACGCACCATACTTATCTAGCGTCACTTTTCACGCCACTTTGATATAACCTAACCATGCTTAGGTAATCGGAATGACGCGTTAAACAGACTTGAGACGCGACATACTTATCTAGCGTCACTTTTCGAGCATGCTTTGCGTAATATAACCTAACCATGCGTTGGTAATCGGAACGACGCGTTAAATAGAATTTATACGCGACATACTATCTATAGTCACTTTTCACGCACACTTTGCGTAATATACCTAACCATGCTTAAGGTAATCGGAACGACGCGTTAAAGAGACTTGAGGCGCAACATATTAATCAATTGTTACTTTTCACGCACACTTAACCTAACCATGCTTAGGCAATCAGAACGACGCGTTAGAGAAACTTGTGACGTGACATAAGCATGGCAATCGAAACGACGCGTTAAAGAGACTTGAGACGCGACATACTAATATACCGTCACTTTTTGCGCAAACTTTGCATAATATAACCATTCTTAGGTAATTGGAACGACGCATTAAAGAGCCTTAAGACGTGACATACTAATATAGCGTCACTTTTCACGCACACCTTGCGTAATATTACATAACAATGCTTAGGTAATCGGAACGACGCATTAAAGAGACTTGAGACGGGACATACTAATATAGCGTTACTTTTCTTGCACATTTTGCGTAATATAACCTAACCATTCTTGGGTAATCGGAACGACGCGTTAAAGAGACTTGAGACGCGACATACTAATCTAGCGTCATGTTTCACGCACTCTTTGCGTAATACAACCTAACCATTCTTAGGTCATCGGAACAATGCGTTAAAGAGACTTGAGACACGACACACTAATCCAGCGTCACTTTCTACGCACACTTTGCGTAATATAATCTAACCATGCTTAGGTAATCGGAACGACGTGTTAAAGAAACTTGTGACGCGACATACTAATATAACCTAACCATGTTTATGTAATCGGAAAAACGTGTTAAAGAGAAATGAGACCCGACATACTAATCTAGCGTCACTTTTCACGCACACTTTGCGTAATATAACCTGGCTGCTTAGGTAATCGGAATGACGCGTTAAATAGACTTGATACGCGGTATACTAATCTATTGTCACATTTTACGCACACTTTGCGTAATATAACTTAAACATGCTTAGGTAATCGGAACGACGCGTTAAAGAGATTTGAGACGTGATATACTAATCTATTGTTACTTTTTACGCACACTTTGCGTACTATAACCTAACCATGCTTAGGTAATAAGAAAGATGCGTTAGAGAGACTTGAGACGCGATATAAGTATGGTAATCGAAGCGACGCGTTAAAGAGACTTGAGAGGGGACATACTAATCTAGCGTCACTTTTTACGCAAACTTTGCATAAAATAACTTAACCATGCTTATAAACGGCGCATTAAAGAGCCTTTATACGCGGCAATATAACCTAACCATGCTTAGGTATTCAGAACAACGCGTTAAAGAGACTTGAGACGGGCGATACTAATCTACCGTCACTTTTCACGCAGACTATGCGTAATATAACCTAATCATGCTTAGGTAATCGGAACGACGCGTTACAGAGACTTGAGATGCGACATACTAATCTAGCGTCATTTTTCACGCACACTTTGCGTAACATAGCCAAACCATGCTTAGGTAATCGGAACACGCGTTAAAGAGACTTGAGTCGTGACATACTAATTTAGAGTCGCTTTTCACGCACACTTTGCGTAAAATACCCTAACCATGCTTAGGTAATCGGAAGAACGCGGTAAATAGACTTGAGACGCGACATAAAAATCAATTGTGACTTTTCACGCACACTTTGCGTATATAACCTAACCATGCTTTGGTAATCAGAACGACATGTTAAAGACGCTTGTTACGCAACATAAGCATGGCAATCGAAACAACGCGTTAAAGAGACTTATAACGCCCACACTTATAGCGTCATGTTTTACGCACACTTTGCTTAATATAACCTAACCATAATTAGGTAATCAGACGCGTTAAAATGACTTGAGACACGCATACTAATTTAACGTCACTTTTGATGCACACTTTGCGTAATACAACCTAGCCAAGCTTAGGTAATCAGAACGACGCGTTAAACACACTTGAGATGTGACATACTAATCAAACACAACTTTCCATGCACACTTTGCATAATATAACCGAACCATGCTTAGGTAATCAGAACGATGCATTAGAGACGCTTGTTATGCGACATAAGACTGGTAATCGAAATGACGGGTTAAAGAGACTTGAGACGCGACATACTATTCTAGCGTCACTTTTCATGCACACTTTGCGTAACCTAACCATGCTTAGGTTGCAGGAACGACGCGTTAGAGACACTTGTGATGCGACATACTAATCTAGCGTCAGTTTTCACGCACACTTTGCGTAATATAAGTAATCCCTGCTTAGGAAATCGGAACATCGCATTAGAGAGTCTTGAGACGCGCGACATACTAATCTAACGTCACTTTAACGCACACTTTGCGTAATATAACCTAACCATGCTTTGGTAATCGGAACGACGCGTTAATGAGACTTGTGCTGCGAGATAAGCATGGTAATCAAAACGACGCGTTAAAGAGATTTGAGACGAAACATATTAATCTGGCGTCACTTTTTACGCATACTTTACGTAATATAACCTAACCATGCTTAGGTAATCGAAACGACGCAGTTAAAGAAACTTAAGACTGGACATACAAATATAGCATCACTTTTCACGTACACTTTGCATAATAAAACCTAACCATGCTTAGGTAATCGGAATGACGTGTGAAAGAGACTTGGAACGCGACAACTAATCTATTGATCCTTTTCACGCACTCTTTGTGTACTATAACCTAACCATGCTTTAGTAATCAAAACGACGCGTTAAAGAGACTTGAGACGCGACATACTAATCGAGCGTCACTTTGCATAATATAACCTTACCATGTTTATGTAATCGGAACGATGCGTTAGATAGACTTAAGACGCGACTAACTAATCTATTGTGATTTTTCACGTACATTTTGCGTAATATAACCCAACCATTCTTACGTAATTAGAACGACGCGTTAAATGGATTTGAGACGCGACATAGTAATCTATTGTCATTCTTTACGCACACTTTTGCATAATATAACCAAACCATGCTTAGGTAATCGGAAGGACGCGTTAGAGAGACCTGTGACGCAACATACTATTCTAGCGTAACTTTTCACGCACACTTTGCGTAATATAATTAACCATGCTTAGGTAGTCGGAACGACGCGTTAGACAGACTTGTGAGACATACTTAATCTAGTGTCACTTTTCACACACATTTTGCGTAATATAACCTAACCATGCTTAGGTAATCGGAACGGCGCGTTAGTGAGACTTGTGACACGACATACAAATCTAGCGTCACTTTTCACGTACAGTTTTCGTAATATAATCTAACCATGCATAGGTAATCGGAACGATGCGTTAAAGATACCTGAGACTAATCTAGCGTCACTTTTCACACACACTTTGCTTAGGCAATCGGAACGACGCGACATACTAATCTAGGGTCACTTTTCACGCACATCTTGCGTAAAATAACATAACCATGCTTAGGTAATCGGAACACACGTCAAAGAGACTTGAGACGCGACATACTAATCCATCGTCACTTTTCACGCACACTTTTCGTAAAATAACCTAACTTTAGGCAATCATAACGACGCGTGAAAGAGACTTGAGACACGACATACTAATCTGGCGTCACTTTTCACGCACACTTTACATAAAATAACCTAACAATTGGTAATCAGAACGACGCGTTAAAGAGACTTGAGATGCGACATACTAATCTATTGTCACTTTTCGCGCAAACTGCGTAACATAACCTAACAATTGGAACAACGCAATAGAGAGACTTGGATGCAACATAAGCATGGTACTTGAAACGACACGTTAAAGCGACTTGAAACACGACATACTAACTTAGCGTAATGTAACCTAACCATGCTTTGGTAATCGGAAAGATGCATTAAAGAGACTTGAGACGCGACATACTAGTCTAGCGTCACTTATCACGCACACTTTCCGTAATATAACTTCACCATACTTAGGTAATTGGAACGACGCGTTAAAGAGACTTGTGATGCAACATACTAACCGGAACACACTTTAAAGAGACTTGAGACACGACATACTAATCTAGCGTCTCTTTTCACGCACGCATTGCGTAAAATAACCTAACCATACTTAGGTAATCGGAACGACCCGTTAAAGAGACTTGAGACACGACATACTAACCTACCATTGTCACTTTTCACGTAAACTTAGCGTATTATAAGCTAATCATGCTTAGGTAATCGGAACGACGCGTTAAAGAGACTTGAGACACTACATATTATTCTAGCATCACTTTTCACGCACACTTTGCGTAATATAACCTAACCTTGCTTAGGTAATCGGAAGGACACGTTAAAGAGACTTGAGACACTACATACTAATCTAGCATCACTTTTCACGCACACTTTGTGTAATATAACCTAACCATGCTTAGGTAATCGGAACTACGCGTTAAAGAGGCTTGAGACGCGACATAGTAATCTAGCGTCACTTTTCACGCACACTTTGTGTAATATAACCTAACCATGCTTAGGCAATCAGAACACGCGTTAAAGAGACTTGAGACACGACATACTAATCTAGCGTCACTTTTCACGCAAACTTTGCAAAATATAACCTAACCATGCTTAGGTAATTGGAACGACGCGTTAAAGACTTCAGACGCGACATACTAATCTAGCATCACTTTTCACGCACACATTGCGTAAAATAACCTAACCATGCTTTGTTAATCGAAACGACGCGTTATAGTGACTTGAGAGGCGACATACTAATCTAGCGTCACTTTTCACGCACACTTTGTGTAATATAACCTAACCATGCTTAGGTAATCAGAACACGCATAAAAGAGACTTGATATGTGACATACTAATTTAGTGTTACTTTTCACGCACACTTTGCGTAAAATACCTTAACCATTCTTAGGAAATCGGGACAGCGCGTTAAAGAGACTTGAGACGCGACATACTAATCAATTGTGACTTTTCACGCACACTTTGCATAATATAACCTAACCATGCTTCGGTAATCAGAACGACGTGTTTGAGACGCTTGTTACGCGACATAAGCATAATAATCGAAACGACTCGTTAAAGAGACGTGAGACGCGACATACTAATCCACCATTACTATTCATGTAATTTATGCGTAATATAACCTAACCATGCTTAGGGAATCAGAACGATGCACTAAAGAGACTTGAGACGTGACATATTGATCTAGCGTCACTTTTAACACACATTTTGCGTAGTATAACCTAACCATGCTCAGGTAATCGGAACGACGGGTAGGCTTGTTACTCGACAAACAAATCTAGCATCACTTTTCACGCACACTTTGCGTAATATAACCTAACCATGCTTTGGTAATCAGAACGACGATTTAGAGAGACTTGTGACGCGACATAAGCATGGTAATTGAAACGACGCGTATATTGTCACTTTTCAAGCACACTTTGGTAAATATAACCTAACCATGCTTTGGTAATCGGAACGACCTGTAAAGGAGACTTGTGATGCGACATAAGCATAGTATAGTAATCGAAACTACGCGTTAAAGAGACTTGAGATACGACATACATTATCTATTGTCACTTTTCACGCACACTTTGTGCAATATAACCTAACCATGCTTTGGTAATCGGAACGACGCATTAAAGAGACTTGAGACGCGACACTAATCTAGCGTCACTTTTCACGCACACTTTGCGTAATATAACCTAACCATGATTAGGTAATTTGAACGACTCGTTAGAGAGACTTGTGACGTGACATACTAATCCTCCATCACTTCTCACGTAAATTTTGCGTAATTTAACCTAACTATGCTTAGGTAATCAGAACGACGCGTTAAAGAGACTTGTGACTCGACATACAAATCTAGCATCACTTTTCACGCACACTTTGCGTAATATAACCTAACCATTCTTAGGTAATCGAAACGACGAAATAGAGAGACCTATAACGCGACATAAGCATGAAAATCCAAACGACACATTTAAGAGACTTGAGAGGCATTAATCAATTGTCACTTCTCACGCGCACTTCTTATAATATAACCTAAACATGATCAGAACGACGGGTTAGAGACGCTTGTAACTCGACATAAGCATGGTAATCGAAACGACGCGTCAAAGAGACTTGAGACACGACATACTAATCTATTATCGCTTTTCACGCACACATTGCATAATATAACCTAAGCATACTTTGCTAATCGGAACGACGCATTAAAGAGACTTGAGACGCAACATACTAATCTAGCGTCAGTTTTCACGCACATTTTGCATAATATAACGTAACCATGCTTAGGTGATCAGAACGACGCGTTTGAGAGACTTGTGACGCGATACATTATCTAGCGTCTCTTTTCACACAAACTTTGCGTAATATAACCTAACCATGCTTAGGTAATCGGAACGACAGGTTAAAGAGACTTGTGACTCGACATACAAATCTAGCATCACTTTTCACGCACACTTTGCGTAATATAACCTAACCATGCTTAGGTAATCAGATCGATGAGTTAGAGAGACTTGTGACGCTACATAAGCATGGTAATTGAAACGACGCGTTAAAGAGACTTGAGACGCGACATACTAATCTGTTACCACTTTTCACGCACGCTTTGGTAAATAACCTAACCATTCTTAGATAATCGGAACGACGTGTGAGAGAGACATGTGATTATTCGACATAAGCATGGTAATCGAAACGACGCGTTAAAGAGACTTGAGACACGACATACTACTCTATTGTCCATTTTCATGGACACTTTGCGTAAGATAACCTAATCATGCTTTGGTAATCTGAACGACGCATTAAAGAGACTTGAGACACGACAACTAATCTAGCGTCACTTTTCACGCACACTTCGCGTAGTATAACCTAACCATGATTAGGTAATTTAAACGACGCGTTAGAGAGACTTGTGA
Source organism: Mercurialis annua (assembly GCF_937616625.2). Classification (NCBI taxonomy): domain Eukaryota; kingdom Viridiplantae; phylum Streptophyta; class Magnoliopsida; order Malpighiales; family Euphorbiaceae; genus Mercurialis; species Mercurialis annua. Next base: position 21,376,525 of record NC_065577.1, on the reverse strand, counting down.
CGCGACATGCTTATCTAGCGTCACTTTTAAAACACACTTTGCGTAATATAACCTAACCATGCTTACGTAATCGGAACGATGCGTTAGAGAGACTTGTGACGCGACATTCTAATCAAACGTCACTTTTCACATACACTTTGCGTAATATAACCTAACCATGCATAGGTAGTCGGAACGGCGCGTTAAAGAGACATGTGACTCGATATAAAAATCCAGCATCACTTTTCACGCAAACTTTGCGTAATATAACCTAACCATGATTAGGTAATCGGAACGACGAGTTAGAGAGACTTGTGACGTGACATAAGTATGCTAATCGAAATGACGCATTAAAGAGACTTGAGAAGCGCCATACTAATCCAGCATCACTATTTACGCACACTTTGCATAATATTACTTAACCATGCTTAGGTTATCGGAACGGCGCGTTAAAGTGACTTGAGACACGAGATACTAATCTTGCGTCACTTTTCACGCACATTTTGCGTAATATAACCTAACAATGCTTAGTTAATCGGAACGAAAAAGAGGCTTGAGACGCGACATACTACTCAAGCGTCACTTTTCACGCACACTTTGCGTAATATAACCTAACCATGCTTAGGTAATCGGAACACGCGCTTAAGACACTTGAGAAGCGACATACTAATCTAGCGTCACTTTTCACGCACACTTTTTACCAATCTAGTGTGACGTTTCACGCACACTTTGTGTAATATAACCTAACCATGCTTTGGTAATCGGACACATGCGTTAAAGAGACTTGAGATGCGACATACTAATCCAGCGTCATTTTTCACGCACACTTTGCGTAAAATAACCGAACCATACTTAGGTAACCGGAACGACGTGTTAAAGAGACTTTAGACGCGAAATACTAATCTATTGAAACTTTTTATGCACACTTCGCGTAATATAACAAACGATGCTTACGTAATCAGAATGACGCGTCACTCTTCACGCACACTTTGCGTAATATAACCTAACCATGCTTAGCTAATCGGAACGACGCGTTAAAGAACAAGAGACTCGACATGCTAATCTTGCGTCACTTTTCACGCAAGCTTTGCGTAATATAACTTTACCATGCATAGGTAATCGAAAAGACGCGTTAAAGAGACTTGAGACACGACATATTAATCTAGCGTTACTTTTCAAGAACACTTTGCGTGAAATAAACTACCCATGCATAAGTAATCGGAACGACGCGTTAAATAGACTTGATACACGATATACTATTGCCACTTTTCATGCGCACTTTGCGAAATATATCCTAACCATGCTTAGGTAATCGGAACGACGCGATTTAGCGACTTGTAATGTCACATAAGCATGGTAACTAAAACGACGCATGAACGAGACTTGAGACGCGCAATATTAATTTAGCGTCACTTTTCACGCACACTTTGCGTAATATAACCTAACCATGCTTAGGTAATATTAACGACACGTTCAAGAGACTTGAGACACGATATACTAATCTAGCGTCACATTACACGCACACTTTGCGTAACATAACCTAATTATGCTCAGGTAATCGGAGCACGCGTTAAAAAGACTTGAGACGTGACCTACTAATTTAGCGTCACTTTTCACGCATACTTTGCTTAAAATACCCTAACCATGTTTAGGTAATCGGAACGACCCTTTAAAGAGACTTGAGACGCGACATGGTAATCGAAACGACGCGTTAAAGAGACTTGAGAAGCGACATACTAATCTAGCGTCACATTTCACGCAAACTTTGCAAAATTTTACCAAACCATGCTTAGGTAATCGGAAGTACGCGACATAGTCTAGCATCACTTTTCACGCTCACCTCGCGTAATATAACCTAACCATGCTTATGTAATCGAAACGACGCGTAAAAGACACCTGAGACGCGACATACAAATCTAGCATCACTTTGCATGCACACTTTGCCTAATAAAACCTAAGCATGCTTAAGTAATCGGCACAACGCGTTAGATAGACTTAAGACGCGACATTCTAATCTATTGTCGTTTTTCATGCACACTTTGCGTAATACAACCTAACCATGCTTAGGTAATCAGAATGACGCGTTAGATAGAATTGTGACGCGATCTAAGCATGGTAATCGAAACGATGCGTCGTCACTTTTTATGCACACTTTACGTAATATAACCTAACCATGCTTAGGAAATTGAAACGACGCGTTAGAGAGACTTGAGAGGCGACATACTAATCTAGCGTCAGTTTTCACGCACACTTTACGTAATATAAGTAATCCCTGCTTAGGAAATCGGAACGTTCCGTTAGAGAGTCTTGAGACGCGCGACATACTAATCTAACGTCACTTTCACGCACACTTTGCGTAATATAACCTAACAATGCTTTGGTAATCGGAACGACGCGTTAAAGAGACTTGTGCTGCGAGATAAGCATGGTAATCAAAACGACGCGTTAAAGAGATTTGAGACGAAATATCCTAATCTATCGTCACTTTTTACGCACACTTTGAGTAATATAACCTAACCATGCTTAGGTAATCGAAACGACGCAGTTAAAGAAACATAAGACTGGACATACCAATATAGCATCACTTTTCACGCACACTTTGCATAATATAACCTAACCATGCTTAGGTAATCGGAATGACGCATGAAAGAGGCTTGACACGCGACATACTAATCTATTGAGCCTTTTCACGCACTCTTTGTGTACTATAACCTAACCATGCTTTGGTAATCGAAACGACGCGTTAAAGAGACTTGAGAAGCGACATACTAATCATACGCGACATACTAATCGAGCGTCACTTAAGACGCGACTAACTAATCTATTGTGATTTTTCACACACACTTTGATGTAACATAACCTAACCATTCTTATGTAATTAGAATGACGCGTTAAATGGATTTGAGACGCGACATACTAATCTATTGTCATTCTTTACACACACTTTTGCCTAATATAACCAAACCACGTTTCAGTAATCGGAACGACATGTTATAGAGACTTTTGACGCGACATAATCATGGTCATCGAAACAACGCGTTAAAGCGACTTGAGACGCGCCATATTAATCTAACGTCACTTTTCACGCCAACTTTGCATAATATCACCTAAGCATGCTTAGGTAAATGAGAACAACGCAATAAAGAGCCTTGAGACACGACATACTAATCTAGCGTCACTTTTCACGGATACCTTGTGTAGTATAACATAACCATGCTTAGGTAATCGGAACGACGCGTTAAAGAGACTTGAGAAGTGACATACTAATCTAGCGTTACTTTTCTCTCACACTTTGCGTAAACCTAACCATTCTTAAGTAATCAGAACGACGCGTTAAAGAGACTTGAGACGCGACATACTAATCTAGCGTCACTTTTCACGCACTCCTTGCGTAATATAATGTAACCCATCTTAGGTAATCGGAACGACGCGTTAAAGAGTCTTGAGACGCTGTCATACTAATCTAGCGTCACTTTTCAAGGACTCTTTTCATAATATAGCCTAACCACGCTTAGGTAATCGGAACTATGTGTTAGAGAGACATGTGACGCGACATAAGCATGGTAATCGAAAAGACGCGTTAAAGAGACTTAAGTTTCGCAATTTTAATCTAGCGTCACTTTTTACGCACATTTTGCGTAATATAATATAACCATGCTTAGGAAATCAGAACGATACTTTAAAGAGACTTGAGATGCAATATACTAATCTAGTGTCACTTTTTCACGCACACTTTGCGTAATATAACCTAACCATGCTTAGGAAATTGGAACGACGAGTTAAAGATACTTGAGACGCGCCGTACTAATCTACCGTCACTTTTCACGCAGACTTTACGTAATATAACCTAACAATGCATAGGTAATCAGAACGGCGTGTTAAAGAGACTTGAGACAAAACATACTAATCTAGAGTCACTTTTTACGCACACTTTGCGTAATATAACCTAACCATGCTTAGATAATCGGAATGACGCCTTAAAGAGAGTCGAGAGTAGCGTCACTTTTTACGCACACTTTGCATAATATAACATAATCATGCTTAGGTCATCGGAACGACGCGTTAAAAAGACTTGAGACGTGACATACTAATCTATTGTCATTTTTCACGCACACTTTGCGTAATATAACTTAACAATGCTTTAGGTAATCGGAACGACGCGTTAGAAGAATTCTGTCTCGACATAAGCATGGTAATCGAAACGACGCGTTAAAGTGACTCGAGACACGCCATACTAATCTAGCGTCACCTTTTACGCACACTTTGTGTGATATAACCTAACCACGATTAGGTAATCAGAACGATGCCTTAAGAGACGTTAGCCGTGACATACTAATCTAGTGTCACTTTTCACGCACACTTTGCATTATATAACCTAACCATGCTTAGACAATCGGAACGACGCGTTAAAGAGACTTGAGATACGACATACTAATCTAGCAATCCTTTTCACGCACGTTTTGCGTACTATAATCTAACCATGCTTAGGTAATCAGAACAAAGCAATAAAGAGAATTGTGACGCGACATAAGCATGGTAATCGAAACGACGTGCTAAAGAGACTCGAGACTCGCCATACTAATCTAGCGTCACTTTTAACGCACAGTTTGCGTAATATAACCTAACCATGCTTAGGTAATCGGAAAGACGTGTTAAAGAGACTTGAGAGGCGACATAATAATCTAGCGTTACTTTTCACACAAACTTTGTGTAATATAACCTAACCATGCTTAGGTAATCAGAACGACGCGTTAAAGAGACTTGAGACGCGACATACTTTGTAATATTTTACGCTTCAATAAAAATGCCTTGTTTCTAAACATCTCTCTTCTCCAATTTTCTATAAGTAAAGGATAGTTATATATGTTTGTTTCTCTTCATATTCAGCCAGAAAAGGCATAAGGGTATGCTCTTCACTTGCATCTCCTGAGGATCCTGTGAATCAAAACCTTGTGTCATAAAAATGGTAATGGAATAAATCTTAACAAATACTAAGAGGACATACCGGTTGATAAAATGCCCATGGTGAGGCTGTGATCCTGGCTAGTCATACATGTATCTGTTATGGTTTATCGTCGTATCTCTAAATACGCAAAGTCTGCGTGAAAAGTGACGCTAGACTAGTATGTCGCGTCTCAAGTCTCTGTAACGCGCCGTTTTGATTACCATGTTTATTTCGCATCAAAAGTCTGTCTAACGTGTCGTTGCGATTACCTAATAATGGTTAGGTTATAATACGCAAAGTGTGCGTGAAAAGGATCAGTCGCGTCTCAAGTCTCTTTAACGCGTCGTTCCGATTGCCTAAGCATGGTTAGGTTATATTACGCAAAGTGTGCGTGAAAAGCAACGCTAGATTAGTATGTCCAGTTTCAAGTCTCTTTAACGTGTCGTTCCGATTACCTAAGCATGGTTAGGTTATATTACGCAAAGTGTGCGTAAAAAGTGACGCTAGAATAATATATTTCGTCTCAAGTCTATTTAACGCGTCGTTTTGATTACCATGTTTATCTCGCGTCATAATTCCCTTTAAAGCGTCGTTCCGATTACCTAAGCATGGTTAGGTTATGTTACGTAAAGTGTGCATGAAAAGTGACGTTAGATTAGTATGTCGCGTCACAAGTCCCTCTCATGCGTCGTTCCGATTTCCTAAGCTAGTTAGGTTGTATTACGCAAAGTGTGCATAAATAATGACACTAGATTATTATGTCGCGTCTTAAGTATCTCTAACGCGTCGTTCCGATTTCCTATGAATGATTATGTTATATTACGCAAAATGTGCGTAAAAACAGTAACGCTAGATTAAAATTGCCTGTCTCAAGTCTCTTTAATGCGTCGTTTCGATTACCATGTTTATGTCGAGTCACAAGTCTTTTTAACGCGTTGTTCCAATTACCAAAGCATGGTTATGTTATATTACGCAAAGTGTGCGTGAAAAATGACAATGGATTGGTACGTCGCGTCTCAAGTCTTATATTATGCAAGGTGTGCGTGAAAAGTGACGCTAGATACTTGAGTCTCAAGGCTCTTTAATGCGTCGTTCCGATTACCTAAGCGGTGTTAGGTTATATTATGCAAAGTTTGCGTGAAAAGTGACGCTAGATTAGTATGTCGCGTCTAAAGTCTCTTTAACGCGTTGTTTTGATTACCATGCGTATGTCGCGTCACAAGTCTCTCTAACGCGTCGTTCCAATTACCTAAGCGGTGTTAAGTTATAATACGCAAAATGTGCGTGAAAAGTAACAATAATGTATGTCGCGTCGCAAGTCTCTTTAACGCGTCTTTTCGATTACCTAAGCATGTTTCGGGTATATTACAAAAAGTGTGCGTGAAAAGTGACAATAGATTAGAATATCGCGTATGAAGTCTATTTAACGCGTCGTTCCAATTACCTAAGCATGGTTAGGTTATTTTACGCAAAGTGTCCGTAAAACGTGATGCTAGATTAGTATGTCGCGTCTCAATTCTCTTTAACGCGTTCTTTCGATTACTTAAGCATGCTTAGGTTATATTACACAAAGTTTGCGTGAAAAGTGATGCTAGATTAGTATGTCGCGTCTTAAGTCTCTTAAACGCGTCGTTCCAATTACCTAAGAATTGTTAAGTTATATTACGCAAAGTGTGCGTAAAAAGTGACGCTAGATTAGTATGGCGCGTCTCAAGTCTCTTTAACGTTGTTCGATTACCATTCTTATGTTGCGTCACAAGTCTCTCTAACGTGTCGTTCCGATTACCTAAGCATGGTTAGGTAATATTACGCAAAGTGTGCGTAAAAAGTGACGCTAGATTAGTATGTCCAGTTTCAAGTCTCTTTAACGCGTCGTTCCGATTACCTAAGCATGGTTAGGTATATTACGCAAAGTGTGCTTAAAAAGTCACGCTAGAATGTCGCGTCTCAAGGCTCTTCAATGCGTTGTTCCGATTACCTAAGTATGGTTAGGTTATATTATGCAAAGTTGGCGTGAAAAGTGCGTCACAAGTCTCTTTAACGTGTCGTTTCGATTATCATGCTTATGTCGCGTCACAAGTCTCTCTAACGCGTCGTTCTAATTACCTAAGCATGGTTAGGTTATATTACGCAAAGTGTGTGTGAAAAGTAACAATAGATTAGTATGTCGCTTCTCAAGTCTCTTTAATGCGTCGTTCCGATTACCTAAAAAGGGTTAGGTTATAGGGTTCCATAAAAAATCATGACCTTTACAAGAAATTTCATTTTAATCTCGACTTTTAAAAGTTGGCGTTTAAACACACGACCTTTAATTTGTTTCAAATGTATCGATAAAGTAAAATTCGGTTTATTTTTTCTAACTTAAATTTACTAATCCTACATACTCTAACTGAGATAATAATATTTAGTGTCTATTTATAATTTGGTCTTTCATTAATGGTTTAGTAGAGAATTTAGTTAACAAAAACACACTGAAATGATATATTTGAAAAACAATGAAAGGTCATGGTTTTATATGGAAACTTTTATAGGTCGTGATTAAAATGAAATTTTATATACAGATTGCGACTTATTATGGAATTGGCCCTAGGTTATTACACAAAGAGTGTGTGAAAAGTGACGCTAGATTAGTATGTCGCTTCTCAAGTCTCTTTAACGCGTCGTTCCGATTACCTAAGCATGAGCATGATTAAGTTATATTACACAAGGGTAGCGTGAAAAGTTGAGCTAGATTAGTATGTCGTGGCTAAAGGCTATTTAATGTGTCGTTCGAATTACATAAACATGGTTAGGTTATTGATAACGTTGTATATTTAGTAGGGGCGAAGGAACCACGCCAAGAACGACCATCGCTAAGTCAAGCATTTTACCAACTGGTGTCGACATAGACCACGAGACCTGGGGGGTCTCCGGATCGATGAACATTCGAGCATCATCCGAGACGCGTGCTTTTGGCAAGGTCGGATCGAAGATCCTGCCCGAGCTTCCTGACTGAAGACAGGAAAGCCCGGCGTAGACAACCCGATCTTCGAGATACACTCAAGCTCTGGACCTAGAGGCATGGGAGTTTAGTTCAGACATTCCGGGCTCTAAGCTTTGTTCGAGCTCCGAGATCTAGATAATGAGCACACTCACGTGTACCAGATTTGGGGACCACAGAAGATCCTCTGACAGGTGCGTGAGGAATGTTCCCTCCACCTGACATACCTAACAAACTGCGCCCCATACGGGGGATATTCTCCACGTAGGCATAACCGATTTCAGAGACCACACGAAAGACAGCCTGCCAGCAAGGCAAGGTTTGCTCCTAAACCCTAACTATATAAAGGGGTTTAAGAGTAAACCCTTGGTAATTCTTTTCTACTCTCTGAAAACCTTTCTCTTCTTTTCTTCTTCATTCATAGCCTCGTCGAAAAGTAACAATAGTACTATTAGGTTACATTACGCAGAGTGTGCATGGAAAGTGACGCTAGATTAGTGTGTCGCATCTCAAGTCCCTTTAACGCGTCGTTCCGATTATCTAAGCATGATTAGGTAGTGTGCGTGAAAAGTCACGCTAGATTAGTATGTCTCGTCTCAAGTCTCTTTAACTCATCGTTACGATTACCTAAGCATGGTTTAATTACATTACGCAAAGTGTGCGTGAAAAGTGACGCTACATTAGTATGTCGCGTCTCAAGTCTCTTTAACTCGTCGTTCCGATTACCTAAGCATGGTTAGGTTATACTATGCAAAGTCTGTGTAAAACGTGACACTGGATTAGTATGGCGCGTCTCAAGTCTCTTTAACGCGTCGTTTCGATTACCATGCTTATGTCGCGTCACAAGTCTCTTTAACGCGTGTTCCGATTACCTAAGCATGGTTACGTTATATTACGCAAAGCGTGTGTGAAAAGTGACGCTAGATTAGTATGTCGCGTCACAAGTCTCTCTAACGCGTCGTTCCTATTACCTAAGCAACATATTAGGATATATTACGCAAAGTGTGCTTGAAAAGTGACGCTAAATTAGTATGTCGCGTCTCAAAAATCTTTAATGTGTCGTTCCGATTACCTAAGCATGGTTAGGTTATATTACGCAAAGTCTGCATAAAACGTGACGCTAGATTAGTATGGCGTGCCTCAAGTCTCTTTAACGCGTCGTTTTGATTACCATGCTTATGTCGCGTCTCCAGTCTCTCTAACGCGTCGTTCCGATTACCTAAGCATGGTTTGGTTATATTACGCAAAGTGTGCGTGAAAAGTGGCGCTTGATTAGTATGTCGCGTCTCAAGTCTCTTTAATGCGTCGTTCCGATTACCTAAGAATGGTTAGGTTATATTACACAAAGTGTGCGTGAAAAGTGACAATAGTAGTACGTCGCATCTCAAGTCTCTTTAACGCGTCGTTCCGATTACCAAAGCATGGTTATGTTATATTACGCCAAGTACACGTTAAAAGTGTCGCTAGATTAGTATGTTGCTTCACAAGTCTCTTTAACGCGTTGTTACGATTACCTAAGAATCCTTAAGTCATATTACGCAGTGTGCGTAGAAAGTGACGCTAGATTAGAGTGGCGCGTCTCAAGTCTTTTTAACGCATCGTTTCACTTTACAAGTGTCTCTAACACATCGTTCCGATTTCCTAAGCATGGTTAGGTTATATTACACATAGTTTGCGTGAAAAGTGATAATAGATTAGTATGTCGCGTCGCAAGTCTCTTGAACATGTCGTTCCGATTAACTAAGCATGGTGAGTTTATCTTTTGCAAGTGTGCGTGAAAAGTGACGCTAGATTAGTATGTCGCGTCTGAAGTCTCTTTAACGCATTGTTTCGATTACCATGCTTATGTCGCGTCACAACTCTCTCTAACGCGTTGTTCCGATTACCTAAGCATGGTTGGGTTATATTACGCAAAATGTGCATGAAAAATGACAATAAATTTGTATGTCGCGTCTCAATTCTATTTAACGCGTCATTTCGATGACGCTTATGCTTAGGTTATATTACGCAAAGAGTGCGTGAAAAATGACGATAGATTAGTATGTCCCGTCTCAATTTTCTTTATCGCGTCGATCCGATTACCACTGAAAGGTTAGGTTATATTACGCAAAGTGTGCGAGAAAAGTAACGCTAGATTAGTATGTCGCGTATCAAGTCTCTTTAACGCCTTGTCCGATTACCTAAAAGCATGGTTAGGTTATATTACGCAATGTTTGCGTGAAAACTGTTGCTAGGTTAGTACATTGTGTCTTTAGTCTCCTTAAAGCGTCGTTTCGATTACCTAATCATGGTTAGGTTGTATTACGCAAAGTGTGCGTGAAAAATGACGGTCAAATTAGTACGCCGAGTCTCAAGTCTCTTTAACGCGTCGCGTCATTTTTAACCATGCTTAGGTAACCGGAACACGCGTTGAAGAGATTTGAGACCTGACATACTAATCAAGAGTCTATTTTCATGAACACTTTGCGTAATATAACCTAACCATGCTTAGAAAATCGAACGACGCGTTAAAGAGACTTGCGACGCGACATAATAATCCAGCGTAACTTTTCACGCACACTTTGTGTAAAATAACCTAACCATGCTTAGGTAATCGGAACGACGCGTTCTTGACCTATGACGTGACATACTAGTCTAGCGTCACTTTTCAGGCACACCTTGCATAATATAACATAACTATGCTTAGATAATCCAAACGATGCGTTAAAGAGACTTAACACGAGACATACTAATCTAGCGTCACTAAAGAACGCACACTTTGCGTAATATAACCACACCATTCTTACTTAATCGAAACGACGTGTTCAAGAGACTTGAGATGCGACATACTAATCTAGCGTCACTTTTCACGCACTCTATGCGTAATATAACCTGACCATGCTTAGGTAATCGTAACGACTCGTTAAAGAGACTTTAGACTTGACATACTAATATATGTTGTCACTTTTCGTGCACACTTTGCGTAATATAACCTAACAATGCTTAGGTAGTCGGGACGACGCGTTGAATAGATTTGAGACGCAACATACAATTATATTGTCATTTTTCACGCACACGTTGCGTAATATAACCTAACCATGCTTAGGTAATCGTAACGACGCGTTAGAGAGACTTGTGACGCGACATAGGCATGGTAATCGAAACGACGCGTTACAGAGACTTGAGATCCGTAGTACTAATCTAGTGTAACTTATTTTGCACACTTTGGGTAATATGGTTGCTTAGAAATCAGAACGACGCATTTGAGAGACTTGAGATGCGACGTACCAAACCATTCTTAGGAAATAGGAGCGACGTGTTAGAGAGACTTGAGACGCGACATACTAATCTTGCGTCAATTTTCATGAAACTTTGCGCAGTATAACCTAAACATACACTTAGGTAATCTGAACGACGCGTTAAAGTGACTTGACGCAAGATAAGCATGGTAATCGAACGACGCGTTAAAGAGACTTGAAACGCGTTATATTAATCCAGTCTCACTATTCATGCACACTTTTCGTAATATAACCTAACCATAATTAGTTAATAGGAACGCATTAAAGAGAACTGAGACGCGACATACTAAGATAGCGTCACTTTTCACGCTCACTTTCCGTAATATAACCTAACCATGGTTAGGTAATTGCAACGACGCGTTAAATATAGTTGAGACACGACTTACTAATTTATTGTTACTTTTCACGCACACTTTGTGTAATATATAACCTAACCATGCTTAGGTAATCGGAACGACGCGTTAGAGAGACGTGTGACGCGACATAAGCATGGTAATCGAAACGACGAATTAAAGATACTTAAGACGCGACATACTAATCTAGCGTCACTTTCACGCACACCTTGCGTAATACAATCTAACCATGCTTAGGTAATCAGAACGACGCGTTAAAGAGACTTGAGACGCGACATACTAATAATCTAGCTTCACTTTTCACGCACACTTTGCGTAATATAACCTAATCATGCTTTGGTAATCGGAACGACGCGTTAACGAGCCTTGAGACGCGACATGTTAATCTAGCGTCACTTTCACGCACACCTTGCGTATTATAAGCTAACCAAGCTTAGGTAATCCGAACGACGCGTTAAAGAGACTTAAGATGCGATATGCTAATTTAGCGTCACTTTTCACGCATACTTTGCGTAATATAACCTAACCGTTCTTAGGTAATCAAAACGACGTGTTAAAGAGACTGGGGATGCGACATACTAGTCTAGCGTCATTTTTCACACACTCTTTGCGTAATATAACCTCACCATGATTAGGTAATCGGGACGACTCGTTAAAAAGAGTTTAGATGCGACATACTAATCTATTGTTCCTTTTCACGCACACTTTGCGTAATATAACCTAACCATGCTTAGGTATTCGAAACAACGCGTTAGAGAGACTTGTGACGCGATTTAAGCATGGTAATCGAAAACGACGCGTTCAAGACACTTGAAAACGCGACATACTAATCTAGCGTCACGTTTAACGCACACTTTGCATAATATAACCTAACCATGCTTAGGTAATCGGAACGACGCGTTGAATAGACTTGATACACGACATACTAATCTAGCGTCACTTGTCATGCACACTTTGCGTAATATAACCTAACCATTCTTATATAATCGGAGTGACGGGTTAAACAGACTTGAGACGCGACATACTAATCTAGCTTCAATTTTCACGCATACTCTGCGTAACCTAACCTAACCATGCTTAGATAATCATAACGACACGTTAGAGACATTTGTGACGCGACATAAGTATGGTAACTGAAACTACGCGTCAAAGAGTCTGGAAACCCGCCATACTAATCTACTGTCACTTTTTACGCACTCTTTGTGTAATATAACCTAACCATGTTTAGGTAATCGGAACAACGCGTTTAAGAGACTTGAGACACGACATACTAATCTAGCGTAACTTTTCACTCACAGTTTGCGTAATGTAACCTAACCATGCTTAGGTAATCGGAACGACGCGTTAAAGAGACTTGAGACGCGACATACTAACCTAGTGACAGGTTTCACGCAAACATTGCGTAATATTAACCTAACCATGAATAAGTAATCAAAACGACGCGTTATAGAGACTTGAGAAGCGACAAACTAATCTAGCGTCACTTTTCACATACAATTTGCGTATAATAACCTAACCATGCTTAGGTAATCGGAACGACGCGTTAAAGTGACTTGAGACGCGGCATACTAATCAATTGTCACTTTTCACGCACAATTTCTTTAATACAACCTAAAAATGCTTAGGTAATTTGAACGATATGTTTGAGAGACTTGTAACGTGACATAAGCATGGTAATCGAAAAGATATATTTGAGAGACTTGTAACGTGACATAAGCATGGTAATCGAAACGAAGCGTTAAAGAGACTTGAGACGTGTCGTCATACTAATCTAGCGTCATTTTTTACGCACACTTAGCGTAATATAACCTAACCATGCTTAAGTAATCGTAACAACGCTTTACAGAGACTTATGACGTGGCATACTAATCTAGCGTTAAATAGACTTGAGACACGTTAAATAGACTTGAGACACGAAATACTAATTGACTGTCATTTTTCACGCACACTTTGCGTAATATAACCAAACCATGCTTAGGTAATCGGAACGACGCGTTAAAGAGACATGAGACGCGAAATACTGATTGACCGTCAGTTTTCACGGACACTTTGCGTAATATGCCATGATTTGATAATCAGAACGACACGTTAGAGACACTTGTGATGCGACATAAGCATAGTAATCGAAACAACGAATTAAATAGACTTGAAACGCGCCATACTAATCTAGCATCACTTTTTACGCACGCTTTGCGTAATATAACCTAACCATGCTTAGGTAATCGGAACGACGCGTTAAAGAGACTTGAGACGCGGCATACTAATCTAGCCGTCACTATTCACGCACACTTTGCGTAATACAACCTAACCATGATTAAGTAATCGGAACGACGCTTTAAAGAGACTTGAGACACGACATACTAACCTAGCAACAGTTTTCACGCACACATTGCATAATATAACCTATCTATGCTTTGGTAATCGGAACGACGCGTAAAAGAGATTTGAGACGCGACACACTAATCTAGCGTCACTTTTCACGCACAGTTTGCGAAAAAAATAAACTCACCATGATTAGGTATCGGAACGACATGTTAAAGAGACTTGAACGCAACATACTAATCAATTGTCACTTTTCACGCACACTATGTGTAATATAACCTAACCATGCTTTGGAAATCGGAACATTGTGTTAGAGATACTTGTAACGTGACATAAGCATGGAATCGAAACGAAGCGTTAAAATGACTTGAGACGCGCCACACTAATCTAGCCTCACTTTTTACGCACACTGCGTAATATAACTTAAGCAAGCTTAGGCAATCGTAACAGCGTGTTAAAGAGACTTGTGATGCGACATACTAATCTTGCGACACTTTTAGCGCGCACTTGGCGTAATATAACATAACCATGATTTGGTAACCGGAACGATGCGTTATAGAGACTTGACACGCGACATACTAGTCTATTGTCACTTTTCACGCACATTTTGCGTAATATAACTGAACCATTCTTAGGTAATCGGAACGACTCATTAAAGAGACTTGAGACGCGACATACTAATCAAGCGTCACTTTTCACGCACACTTTGTGTAATACAACCTAGGCATGCTTAGGTCATCGAAGCACGCGTTAAAGAGACTTGTGACACGACATAAGCATGGTAATCGAAACGACGCGTTAAAGAGACTTGAGACGCGCCATAAGCATGGTAATCCAAACGACGCGTTAAAGAGACTTGAGGCCCGCCATACTAATCTAGCGTCACGTTTTATGCAGACTTTGCGTAATATAACCTAACCATGCTTAGGTAATCGGAATGACGCATTAAAGAGACTTGAGACACGACATACTAATCTAGTGTCACTTTTCACGCACACTTTCATACTTAAGTAATCGGAACGACGCGTTAGAGAGATTTGAGACGCGACATAAGCCTGGTAATCAAAACGACGCGTTACATAGACTTGAGACGCGACATACTAATTTAGCTTCACTTTTCACGCACACTTTGCGTAATATAGCTTAATGATGCTTAGGTGACGCGTTAGAGAGACTTGTGAAGCGACATATTAATCTAGTGTCACTTTTCAAGAACACATTGCGTAATATAACTCAGCCATGCTTAGGTAATCAGAACGACGCGTTAGAGAGACTTGTGACGCGGCATAAGCATGGTAATAAAAACGACGCACTAAAGTGAATTGAGACACGCCATACTAATCTAGCGTCACTTTTTACGCAGACTTTGCGTAATATAACCTAACCATGCATAGGTAATTGGAATGACACATTAAAGAGACTTGAGACGCGACATACTAATTTAGCGTCACTTTTCACGCACACTTCGCGTAATATAGCCTAATGATGCTTAGGTAATCGGAACGACGCGTTAGAGAGACTTGTGAGGCGACATACTAATCTAGCATCACTTTTCACGCACAATTTGCGTAATATAACCTAACCATGCTTAGGTAATCAGAACACGCGTTAAAGAGACTTGTGACACGACATAAGCATGGTAATCGAATGACGCGTTAAAGAGACTTGAGACGCGCCATACTAATCTAGCGTAACCATGCATAGGTAATCGGAACAACAAGTTAAGGAGACTTGAGACGTGACATACTAATCTAGCGTCACTTTTCACGCACACTTTGCGTAGTATAAACGAACCATGTAAGGGTAATCGGAACGACGCGTTAAAGAGACTTCAGACACGACATACTAATCTAGCGTCACTTTTAACCATGCTTAGGTAACCGGAACACGCGTTAAAGAGATTTGAGACATGACATACTAATCGAGCGTCACTTTTCACACACACTTTGCGTAAAATAACATAACCATGCTTAGATAATCGAACGACGCCTTAAAGAGACTTGAGTGGCGACATACTAATCCAGCGTAACTTTTCACACACACTTTGCGTAAAATAACCTAACCATGCTTAGGTAATCGGAACAACGCGTTTAGAGACTTAAGACGTGACATACTAGTCTAGCGTCACTTTTCACGGACAATTTGCATAATATAACATATCCAATCTTTGGTAATCGGAACGACACATTAAAGAGACTTGAGACACGCCATACTAATGAAACGTCACTTTTCGAGCACACTTTCCGTAATGCAACCTAACCATGCTTAGGTATTCGGAACAACGCGTTAAAGATACTTGAGACGGAAAACATACTAATGTAGCGTCCCTTTTTATGCACACTTTGCGTAATATAACCTAACCATGCTTAGGTAATCGGAATGACACGTTAAAAAGACTTAAGACGCGCAATATTATTTTAGCGTCAGTTTTTACGCACACTTTGCATAATATAACCTTATGCTTAAGTAATCGGAACGACGCGTAAAAGAGTCTTGAGACACGACATACTAATCTACCGTCACTATTCACTCACTCTTTAAGTAATATAACCTTACCATTATTTGGTAATCGAAACGATGTGTTAAAGAGACTTGATACGCGACATACTAATCTATTTTCACTTTTACCGCACACTTTGCGTAATATAACCTAACCATACTTAGGTAATCGGAACGACACGTTAGATAGACTTGTGACGCGAGTTAAGCTTGGTATTTGATACGACGCATTAAAGAGACTTGAGACACAACTTACTAATCTATTGTCACTTTTCACGCACACTTTGCGTAAGATAACCTAACCATGCTTAGATAGTAAGAACGACGCATTAAAGAGACTTGAGACGCGACATACTAATCTAGCGTCACTTTTACGCACTCTCTGCGTAATATAACCTAACCATGCTTAGGCAGTCGGAACGACGCTTTAGAGAGACTTGCGATGCGACATACTAATTAAACGTCACTTTTCATGCAAATGTTGCGTAATATAACCTAACCATGCGTAGGTAATTGAAACAACGCGTTAAAGAGACTTGTGACGCATGGTAATCCAAAACGACACGTTACAAAGATTTGAGACGCGTAATACTAATCTAGCATCACTTGTTTTGCACACTTTGCGTAATATATCCTAACCATGCTTAGAAATCGGAACGACACATTAGAGAGACTTGAGATGCGACGTACTAATCTAGCATCACTTTTCACGCACACTTTGCGTAATATAACCTAACCATGCTTAGGTAATCGGAACGACGAGTTAAATAGACTTGAGACTCGACCTACTTTTCAATTGTCATTTTTCACGCACTCATTGCGTAATATACCTCACCATGCATAGGTAATAGGAACGACGCGCTAGAGAGACTTGTGACGCTACATAGGCTTGGTAATCAAAAACGATGCGCTACAGAGATTTGAGACGCGTAATACTAATCTAGCGTCACTTTTTTTTGTACACTTTGCTAACCATGCTTAGAAATCAGAACGACACGTTAGAGAGACTTGAGATGCGACGTACTAATCTAGCGTAACTTTTCGCGCACACTTTGTGTAATATAACCTAACCATACTTAGGTAATCATAACGACGCGTTAATGAAACTTGTGACCCGAGATAAGCATGGTAATCGAAACGACGCGTTAAAGAGACTTGAGATGCAGCATACTAATCTAGCGTCATATTTCACGCACACTTTTTGTAATATAACCCAACCATGCTTAGTTAATCGGAACAACGCGTTAAAGAGAATTGAGACGCGACATGCTATTCTAGCGTCACTTTTCACGCACACTTTCCGTAATATAACCTAACCATGCTTAAGTAATCGGAACGACGCGTTAAATATATTTGAGACACGACATACTAATTTATTGTTTCTTTTCACGCACACTTTGTGTAATATATAACCTAACCATGCTTAGGAAATCGGAACGACACGTTAGAGAGACTTGTGATGCGATATAAGCATGGTAATCGAAACGACGCGTTAATGAGACTTGAGACACGGCATAATAATCTAGCGTCACTTTTCAGCACACCTCGCGTATTATAACCTAACCATGCTTAGGTATTCAGAACGATGCGTTAAAGAGACTTGAGACGCGACATAGTAATCTAGCGTCACTTTTCAAGCACACTTTGCGTAATATAATATAACCATGCTTAGGTAATCGGAACAATGCGTTAAAGAGCCTTGAGACACGACATACTAATCTAGCGTCACTTTTCATGCACACCTTGTGTAATA
This sequence comes from Mercurialis annua, assembly GCF_937616625.2. Taxonomy (NCBI): domain Eukaryota; kingdom Viridiplantae; phylum Streptophyta; class Magnoliopsida; order Malpighiales; family Euphorbiaceae; genus Mercurialis; species Mercurialis annua. The sequence continues at coordinate 21,358,416 of NC_065577.1, read as the reverse complement.
TAACCTAACCATACTTTGGTAATAGGAACGACGTGTTAAAGAGACTTGAGACGCGACATGCTAATCTAGCGTCACTTTCCACGCACTATGCTTAGGTAATCCAGACGACGCGTTAAAGAGACTTCAGACGAGACATACTAATCTAGCGTCATTGAAAAACGCACACTTTGCGTAATATAACCTAACCATTCTTAGGTAATCGAAAAAACGTGTTCAACAGACTTGAGATTCGACATACTAATCTAGCGTCACTTTTCAAGCACTCTGTGCGTAATATAACCTGACCATGCTTAGGTAATCGTAACGACTCGTTAAAGTGACTTTAGACGCGACATACTAATATCTATTGTCATTTTTTAAGCACACTTTGCCTAATATAACCTAACCATGCTTAGGTAGTTGGAAAGACGAGTTAAATAGATTTGAGACGCAACATACTAATCTATTGTCATTTTTCACGCACACGTTGCGTAATATAACCTAACCATGCTTAGGTAATCGGAAAGACGCGTTACAGAGACTTGTGACGCGACATAGGCGTGGTGAAACGACGCGTTACAAAGACTTGAGATGCGTAATACTAATCTAGCGTAACTTATTTTGCACACTTTGGGTAATATAACCCCATGCTTAGAAATCGGAACGACGCATTAGAGAGACTTGAGACGCAACGTACTAAGCTAGCGTCACTTTTCAAGCACACTTTGCGTAATATAACCAACCATTCTTAGGAAATAGGAGCGACGCGTTAGAGAGACTTGAGACTCGACATACTAATCTTGCGTCAATTTTCATGAAACTTAACATAATATAACCTAACCATACTTAGGTAATCGGAACGACGCGTTAAAGTGACTTGTGACGCGAGATAAAATGGTAATAGAAAGGACGCGTTAAAGAAACTTGAGACGCGACATAATTATCTAGTATCACTTTTCATGAACACTTTTCGTAATATAACCTAACCATAATTATTTAATAGGAACAACACGTTAAAGAGAACTGAGACGCGTTGCAACGACACGTTAAATATACTTGAGACACGACTTACTAATTTAGTGTTACTTTTCACGCACACTTTGTGTAATATAACCTAACCATGCTTAGGTAATCGGAACGACGTGTTAGAGAGACTTGTGACGCGACATAAGCATGGTAATCGAAACGACGCATTAATGATACTTGAGGCACGACTTACTAATATAACGTCACTTTTTAAGCACACGTTGCGTAATATAACCTAACCATGCTTAGGTACTCAGAACGACGCGATAAAAAGAGCCTTGAGACGCGACATGCTAATCTAGCGTCACTTTCACGCACACCTTGCGTAATATAACCTAACCATGCTTAGGTAATCAGAACGATGCGTTAAAGAGACTTGAGACGCGACTTACTAATCTAGCTTCACTTTTCACGCACACTTTGTGTAATATAACCTAATCATGCTTAGGTACTCGGAACGACGCGACATGCTAATCTAGCGTCACTTTTCACGCACACTTTGCGTAATAACCTAGCCATTCTTAGGTAATCGGGACGACGCGTTAAAGAGACTTGAGATGCGACATACTAGTCTAGCGTCATTTTTCACGTACTCTTTTCGTAATATAACCTAACCACGATTAGGTAATCAGGACGACTCGTTAAAGAGACTTTATATGCGACATACTAATCTATTGTTACTTTTCATGCACACTTTGCGTAATATAACCTAACCATGCTTATGTATTCGAAACAACGCGTTAGAGAGACTTGTGACGCGAATTAAGCATGGTAATCGAAACGACGCGTTAAAGACACTTGAAACGCGATATACTAATCTAGCGTCACGTTTAACGCACAGTTTGCGTAATATAATCTAACCATGCTTAGGTAATCGGAACGACACATTGAATAGACTTGATACGCCACATACTAATCTATTGTCATTTTCACGCACACTTTGCGTAATATAACCTAAGCATTCTTAGGTAGTCGGAACGACGCGTTAAATAGATTTGAGACGTAACATACTAATCTATTGTCATATTTCACGCAAACATTGCGTAATATAACTAACCATGCTTAGGTAATCGTAACGACTCGTTAGTGAGACTTGTGACGCGACATAGGCATGGTAATCGAAACAACGCGTTACAGAGACTTAAGATGCGTAATACTAATCTAGCGTAACTTATTTCGCACACTTTGCGTAATTTAACCTTACCATGCTCAAAAATCGGAACAACGCATTGGAGAGACACTTGAGACGCGACGTACTAAGCTAGCGTCACTTTTCACGCACACTTTGCGTAATATAACCAAACCATTCTTAGGAAATAGGAGCGACGTGTTAGAGACACTTGAGACGCGACTTACTTATCTTCTGTCAGTTTTCATGAAACTTTGCGTAATATAACTTAACCATACTTAGGTAATCTGAACGACGCGTTAAAGTGACTTGTGACGCGAGATAAGCATGGTAATCGAAACGACGCGTTAAAGAGACTTGAGACACGATATACTAATCTAGTGTCAATTTTCATGCACACTTTTCGTAATATAACTTAACCATAATTAGTTAATAGGAGCAACGCGTTAAAGAGCACTGAGACGCGACATACTAAGCTAGCGTCACTTTTCACGCTCACTTTGCGTAATATAACCTAACCACGGTTATGTAATTGCATCGACGCATTAAATATACTTGAGACATGACATACTAATTTATTGTTACTTTTCACGCACACTTTGTGTAATATAATCGAACCATGCTTAGGTAATCGGAACGACGCGTTAGAGAGACTTGTGACGCGACATAAGTATAGTAATCGAAACGATGCATTAAAGATACTTGAGACACGACTTATTAATCTAGCGTCACTTTTCAAGCACACGTTGCGTAATATAACCTAACCATGCTTAGGTAATCGGAACGACGCGTTAGAGTGACTTGTGACGCGACATAAGCATGGTAATCAAAACGATGCATTAAAGATACTTGAGGCACGACTTACTAATCTAGCGTCACTTTTCAAGCACACGTTGCGTAATATAACCTAACCATGCTTAGGTACTCAGAACGACGCGTTAAAGAGCCTTGAGACGCGACATACTAATCTAGCGTCACTTTCACGAACACCTTGCGTAATATAACCTAACCATGCTTAGGTAATCAGAACAACGTGTTAAAGAGACTTGAGACGCGACATACTAATCTAGCTTCACTTTTCACGCACACTTTGCGTAATATAACCTAATTATGCTTAGGTAATCGGAACGACGCGTTAACGAGCCTTGAGACGCGACATGCTAATCTAGCGTCACTTTCACGCACACCTTGTGTAATATAAGCTAACCATGCTTAGGTAATCCGAACGCCGCGCTAATGAGACTTAAGACGCGACATGCTAATTTAGCGTCACTTTTCACGCAGACTTTGCTTAATATAATCTAGTTATTCTGAGGTAATCGGGACGACTCGTTAAAGAGACTTTAGATGCGACATACTAATCTATTGTTACTTTTCACGCACACTTTGCGTAATATAACCTAACCATGCTTAGGTATTCGAAACGACTCATTATAGAGACTTGTGACGCAACTTAAGCATGGTAATCGAAACGGCGCGTTAAAGACACTTGAAACGCGACATACTAATCTAGCGTCACGTTTAACGCACACTTTGCGTAATATTACCTAACCATGCTTAGGTAATCGGAACGACGCGTTGAATAGACTTGATACGCCACATACTAATCGATTGTCATTTTTTATGCACACTTGGCGTAATATAACCTAAGCATGCTTAGGTAGTCGGAACGACGCGTTAAATAAATTTGAGACGCAACATACTAATCTATTGTCATTTTTCACGCACACGTTGCGTAATATAACCTAACCATGCTTAGGTAATCGGAACAACGGGTTAGAGAGAGTTGTGACGCGACATAGGAATGGTAATCGAAACGACGCGTTACAGAGGCTTGAGATGCGTAATACTAATCTAGCGTAACATATTTCTCACACTTTGCGTAATATAACCTTACCATGATTAGAAATCGGAACGACGCATTAGAGAGACTTAAGACGCGACGTACTAAGCTAGCGTCATTTTTCACGCACACTTTGCGTAATATAACCAGACCATTCTTAGGAAATAGGACCGACGCGTTAGAGATACTTGAGACGCGACATACTAATCTAGCGTCACTTTTCACACACACTTCGCGAAAAAATAAACTCACCATGATTAGGTAATCGGAACGACCAGTTAATATGTCGCGTCTAAAGTATCTTTAACTCGTTGTTCCGATTACCTAAGCTTGGTTAGGTTATATTATGCAAACGTTGCGTGAAAAATGGCAACAGAATTAATATGTCGCGTCTCACGTCTATTTCACGCGTCGTTCCTATTACCTAAGCATGGTTAGGTTATATTACGCAAGGTGTGCGTGAAAAGTGACGCTATATTAGTATGTCGCGTCTCAAGACTCTTTATTGCGTCGTTTCGATTACCTAAGTATGGTTAGGTTATATTACACAAAGTTTGCGTGAAAAGTGACGTTAGATTAGTATATCGCGTCTCAAGTCTCTGTAACGCGTCATTTCGATTAACATGCTTATGTCGCGTCAAAAGTCTCTCTAACACTTATTACCTAAGCATGGTTATATTATAGTACGCAAAGTATGCGTGAAAAGGATCAATAGATTAGTATGTCGCATCTCATTTCTCTTTAACGCGTTGTTCCGATTACATATGCATGGTTAGGTTATATTACACAAAGTGTGTGTGAAAAGTGACATTATATTCCTAAGCATGGTTAGGTTATAACGCAAAGTGTGCGTGAAAAATGACAATAGATTAGTATGTCGCGTCTCAAGTCTATTTAACGCATTGTTCCAATTACTTCAGTATGGTTAAGTTATATTATTACGCAAAGTATGTGTGAAAAATGACAATAGATTAGTATGTCGTGTCATAGGTCTATCTAACGTGTCGTTCCGATTTCCTAAGCATGCTAAGGTTATATTACGCAAAATGTCCGTGAAAAGTGACATTAGATTAGTATATCGCGTCTCAAAACTCTTTAAACGCGTTGTTCCGATTACCTAAGCATGGTTACTTATATTACGCAAAGAGTGCGTAAAAAATGACACTAGATTAGTATGTTGCGTCTCAAGTCTCTTTAAAGCGTCGTTCCGATTACCCAAGAATTTTTAGGTTTACGTAAAGTGTGCGAGAAAAGTAACGCTAGATTAGTATGTCCCATCTCAAGTCTTTTAAACGCGTCGTTCCGATTACCTAACCATGGTTAGGTTATTACCCAAGGTGTGCGTGAAATGTGACGCTAGATTAGTATGTCGCGTCTCATGGCTCTTTAATGCGTCGTTCCGATTACCTAAGCATGGTTTGGTTATTATGCAAAGTTGGCGTGAAAAGTGACGGTAGATTAGTATGTCGCGTTCAAATCTCTTTAACGAGTGGTTTCAATTACCATGCATATGTCGCATCACAAGGCTCTCTAACGCGTCGTTCCGACTACTTAAGCATGGTTAGGTTATAGTACACAAAGTGTGCGTGAAAAGTAACATAGATTATTTTGTCACGTCTCAAGTCTCTTTAACGCTTCATTCCGATTACTTAAGCATGGTTATGTTATAGTACGCAAAGTGTGCGTTAAAAGTGACATAATGTATGTCGCGTCTCAATTCCCCTTATCGTGTTGCTCCGATTACCTAACCATGGTTAGGCTATATTACGCAAAGCGTTCGTGAAAAGTGACACTCGATTAGTATTTTGCGTCTCAAGTCTCTTTAACACGTCGTTCTGATTACCTAAGCATGGTTAGGTTATAATACGCAAAGTGTGTATGAAAAGTGACAATAGATTAGTATGTTGCGTCTAAATTATCTTTACCGCGTCGTTCCGATTACCTAAGCTTGGTTAGGTTATATTATGCAAACGTTGCGTGAAAAATGACAACAGAATTAATATGTCGCGTCTCACGTCTATTTCACGCGTCGTTCCTATTACCTAAGCATGATTAGGTTATATTACGCAATGTGTGCATGAAAAGTGACGCTAGATTAGTATGTCGCGTCTCAAGGCTCTTTATTGCCTCGTTTCGACTACCTTTATGGTTAGGTTTATATTACACAAAGTTTGCGTGAAAAGTGACGTTAGATTAGTATCTCAAGTCTCTGTAACGCGTCATTTCGATTACCATGCTTATGTCGCGTCAAAAGTCTCTCTAACGCGTATTACCTAAGCATGGTTATATTATAGTACGCAAAGTATGCGTGAAAAGGATCAATTGATTAGTATGTTGCATCTCAAGTCTCTTTAACGCGTCGTTCCGATTTCATAAGCATGGTTAGGTTATATTACGCAAAGTGTGCATGAAAAGTAAAAATATATTAGTATGTCTCGTCTTAAGGCTCTTTAATGCGTTGTTCCGATTACTTAAGCATGGTTAGGTTATTGTATGCAAAGTGTGCGTGAAAAGGATCAATAGATTAGTATGTCGTGTCTAAAGTCTCTTTAACGCGCCGTTCCGATTACCTAAGCATGGTTATGTTATATTACGCTTAATGTGAGTGAAAAGTGACGCTCGATTAGTATGTCCAAACTCAAGTGTCTTTAATGCGTCATTCCGATTACCTAAGAATGGTTAGGTTATATTACGCAAAGTGTGCGTAAAAAGTGGCGTTAGATTAATATGTTTCGTCTCAAGTCTCTTTAAAGCGTCGTTTCGATTACCTAAGCATGGTTTGGTTATATTACACAAAGTGTGCGTGAAAAGTGACACTAGATTAGTATATCGCGTCACAAGTCTCTTTATTACGTCATTCCGATTACCTAGGCATGGTTCGGTTATATTACACTAAGTGTGCACTAAAAGTTACGGTAGATTAGTATGTCGCGTCACAAGTCGCTTCAACGCGCTGTTCTGATTCCCTATGCATAGTTAGGCTATATTATGCAATGTGCGTGAAAAGTGACTCTAGATTACTATGTCGCGTCACAAGTCTATTTAACGAGTCGTTCCGATTACCAAGGCATGGTTAGGTTATATAACTCAAAGTCTGCGTTAAAGTGACGCTAGATTAGTAGTATGTTGCGTCACAAGTCTCTTTAACGTGCCGTTCCGATTACATAAGCGTGCTTAGGTTATATTACGCAAAGTGAGCATGAAAAGTGATGTTAGATTAGAGGTATGTCGCGTCTCAAGTCTCTTGAACGCGTCGTTCCGATTACCTATGCGTGGTTAGGTTATATTACGGAAACTGTGCCTGAAAAGTGACGCTATATAAGTATGTCGTGTCACAAGTCTCTTTAACGCAGGTTATATTACGCAAAGTGTGCGTTAAATGTGACGCTAGATTATTATGTCGCGTCACAAGTCTCTTTAACGCTCTGTTCCGATTACCAATGCATGGTTAGGTTATATAACGCAAAGTGTGCGTGAAAAGTGACTCTAGATTACTATATCGCGTCACAAGTCTCTTTAACGCGTCGTTCCGATTACCTAGGTGTTGTAAGGTTATATTACGCAAAGTGTGCGTGAAAAGTGATGCTAGATACTTGAACGTGTCGTTCCGATTACCTAAGGGTGGTTAGGTTATATTACGCAAAGAGTGCGTGAAAAGTGACGCAGGATTATTATGTCGTGTCTCAAGTCTCTTCAACGCGTCGTTCCGATTACCCAAGAATAGTTAGGCTATATTGCGAGTGTGCGAGAAAAGTAACACTAATCTGTCTCTTTAATGCGTCGTTCCAATTACCTAAGTATGGTTAGGTTATATTACGCAAGGTGTGCATAAAAGTGACGATAGATTATATGCCGTGTATAAAGGCTCTTTAATGCGCCGTTTATAAGCATGGTTAAGTTATTTTATGCAAAGTTTGCGTAAAAAGTGACGCTAGATTAGTATGTCACCTCTCCATTCTCTTCAACGCGTCGCTTCGACTACCATGCTTATGTCGCGTCACAAGTCTCTCTAGAGCGTTGTTCCGATTAGCTAAGCATGGTTGGCTTATATTACGCAAAGTGTGCGTGAAAAATGACATTAAATTAGTAGGCCGCGTCTCAAGTCTATTTAACGCGTCGTTCCGATTACACTTATGGTTAGGTTATATTACGCAAAGAGTGCGTGAAAAGTGATGCTAGATTAGTATTTCGCGTCTCAAGTTTCTTTATCGCGTCGTTCCGATTACCATTGAATGGTTTGGTTATATTACACAAAGTGTGCAAGAAAAGTAACGCTAGATTAGTATTCTCAAGGCTCTTTAATGGGTCGTTGCGATTACGTAAGCATGGATAGGTTATATTATGCAAAGTTTGCGTGAAAAGTGACGCTACATTAGTATGTCGCGTCTCAAGTCTCTTTAATGCGCCGTTGCGATTACCTAAGTATGGTTAGGTTATATTATGCAAAGTTTTCGTGAAAAGTGACGCTAGATTAGTATGTCGCATCTCAAGTCTCTTTAATTCGTCGTTCCGATTACCTAAGCATGGTTAGGTTATATAATGCAAAGTTTGCGTGAAAACTGACGCTAGATTAGTATGTCGTGTCTCAAGGCTCTTTAATGCGTCGTTTCGATTATCATGCTTATGTCGCATCACAAGTATTTAACACGTCGTTCTAGTTACCTAAACATGGTTAGGTTATAGTACGTACACAAAGTGTGTGTGAAATATAACAATAGGATGGTTTGACGCGACATACTAATCTAACGTCACCTTTTTTCCTATGGTTTGACGCGACATACTAATCAAACCATCCTATTGTTATATTTCACACACACTTTGCGTACGTACTATAACCTAACCATGTTTAGGTAACTAGAACGACGTGTTAAATACTTGTGATGCGACATAAGCATGATAATCGAAACGACGCATTAAAGAGCCTTGAGACACGACATACTAATCTAGCGTCAGTTTTCACGCAAACTTTGCATAATATAACCTAACCATGCTTAGGTAATCGGAACGACGAATTAAAGAGACTTGAGATGCGACATACTAATCTAGCGTCACTTTTCACGCACACTTTGCGTAATATAACCTAACCATGCTTAGGTAATCGGAACACGCGTTAAAGAGACTTGAGTCCTGACATACTAATTTAGAGTCGCTTTTCACGCACACTTTGCGTAAAATACCCTAACCATGCTTAGGTAATCGGAAGAACGCGGTAAATAGACTTGAGATGCGACATAAAAATCTATTGTGACTTTTCACGCACACTTTGCGTATATAACCTAACCATGCTTAGGTAATCAGAACGACATGTTAAAGACGCTTGTAACGCGACATAAGCATGGCAATCGAAACAGCGCGTTAAAGAGACTTATAACGCGCCACACTTATAGCGTCATGTTTTACGCACACTTTGCTTAATATAACCTAACCATAATTAGGTAATCAGAACGACGCGTTAAAATGACTTGAGACACGCCATACTAATTTAACGTCACTTTTGACGCACACTTTGCGTAATACAACCTAGCCAAGCTTAGGTAATCAGAACGACGCGTTAAAGACACTTGAGATGCGACATACTAATCAAACACAACTTTCCATGCACACTTTGCATAATATAACCGAACCATGCTTAGGTAAACAGAACGATGCATTAGAGACGCTTGTTATGCGACATAAGACTCGTAATCGAAATGACGCGTTAAAGAGACTTGAGACGCGACATAATATTCTAGCGTCACTTTTCACGCACACTTTGCGTAACCTAACCATGCTTAGGTTGCAGGAACGACGCGTTAGAGAGACTTGTGATGCGACATACTAATCTAGCGTCAGTTTTCACGCACACTTTGCGTAATATAAGTAATCCCTACTTAGGAAATCGGAACGTCGCATTAGAGAGTGTTGAGACGCGCGACATACTAATCTAATGTCACTTTCACGCACACTTTGCGTAATATAACCTAACCATGCTTTGGTAATCGGAACGACGCGTTAAAGAGACTTGTGCTGCGAGATAAGCATGGTAATCAAAACGACGCGTTAAAGAGATTTGAGACGAAACATATTAATCTGGCGTCACTTTTTACGCATACTTTGCATAATATAACCTAACCATGCTTAGTTAATCGAAACGACGCAGTTAAAGAAACTTAAGACTGGACATACCAATATAGCATCACTTTTCACGCACACTTTGCATAATAAAACCTAACCATGCTTAGGTAATCGGAATGACGTGTGAAAGAGACTTGGCACGCGACAACTAATCTATTGATTCTTTTCACGCACTCTTTGTGTACTATAACCTAACCATGCTTTGGTAATCAAAACGACGCGTTAAAGAGACTTGAGATGCGACATACTAATCATACGCGACATACTAATCGAGCGTCACTTAAGACGCGACTAACTAATCTATTGTGATTTTTCACACACACTTTGCGTAACATAACCTAACCATTCTTAAGTAATTAGAATGACGCGTTAAATGGATTTGATACGCGACATACTAATCTATTGTCATTCTTTACACACACTTTTGCATAATATAACCAAACCATGCTTCGGTAATCGGAACGACATGTTAGAGAGACTTTTGACGCGACAAAAGCATGGTCATCGAAACAACGCGTTAAAGCGACTTGAGACGCGCCATATTAATCTAACGTCACTTTTCACGCCAACTTTGCATAATATAACCTAAGCATGCTTAGGTAAATGAGAACAACGCAATAAAGAGCCTTGAGACACGACATACTAATCTAGCGTCACTTTTCACGGATACCTTGTGTAGTATAACATAACCATGCTTAGGTAATCGGAACGACGCATTAAAGAGACTTGAGAAGTGACATACTAATCTGGCGTTACTTTTCTCTCACACTTTGCGTAAACCTAACCATTCTTAAGTAATCAGAACGACGCGTTAAAGAGACTTGAGACGCGACATACTAATCTAGCGTCACTTTTCAAGCACTCCTTGCGTAATATAACGTAACCCATCTTAGGTAATCGGAACGACGCGTTAAAGAGTCTTGAGACGCTGTCATACTAATCAAGCGTCACTTTTCAAGGACACTTTTCATAATATAACCTAACCACGCTTAGGTAATCGGAACGATGCGTTAGAGAGACATGTGACGCGACATAAGCATGGTAATCGAAAAGACGCATTAAAGAGACTTGAGACACGCAATTTTAATCTAGCGTCACTTTTTACGCACATTTTGCGTAATAATAACATAACCATGCTTAGGAAATCAGAACGACGCGTTAAAGAGACTTGAGATGCAATATACTAATCTAGTGTCACTTTTTCACGCACACTTTGCGTAATATAACCTAACCATGCTTAGGAAATTGGAACGACGAGTTAAAGATACTTGAGACACGCCGTACTAATCTACCGTCACTTTTCACGCAGAGTTTACGTAATATAACCTAACAATGCTTAGGTAATCAGAACGGCGTGTTGAAGAGACTTGAGACAAAACATACTAATCTAGAGTCACTTTTTACGCACACTTTGCGTAATGTAACCTAACCATGCTTAGATAATCGGAACGACGCCTTAAAGAGACTCGAGAGTAGCGTCACTTTTTACGCACACTTTGCATAATATAACATAATCATGCTTAGGTCATCGGAACGACGCGTTAAAAAGACTTGAGACGTGACATACTAATCTATTGTCATTTTTCACGCACACTTTGCGTAATATAACTTAACAATGCTTTAGGTAATCGGAACGACGCGTTAGAAGAATTCTGACTCGACATAAGCATGGTAATCGAAACGACGCGTTAAAGTGACTCGAGACACGCCATACTAATCTAGCGTCACCTTTTACGCACACTTTGTGTGATATAATCTAACCACGATTAGGTAATCAGAACGATGCCTTAAGAGACGTTAGCCGTGACATACTAATCTAGAGTCACTTTTCACGCACACTTTGCATTATATAACCTAACCATGTTTAGACAATCAGAACGACGCGTTAAAGAGACTTGAGATACGACATACTAATCTAGCAATCCTTTTCACGCACGCTTTGCGTACTATAATCTAACCATGCTTAGGTAATAAGAACAAAGCAATAAAGAGAATTGTGACGCGACATAAGCATGGTAATGGAAACGACGTGCTAAAGAGACTCGAGACTCGCCATACTAATCTAGCGTCACTTTTAACGCACAGTTTGCGTAATATAACCTAACCATGCTTAGGTAATCGGAAAGACGTGCTAAAGAGACTTGAGAGGCGACATAATAATCTAGCGTTAACCTAACCATGCTTAGGTAATCAGAACGACGCGTTAAAGAGACTTGAGACGCGACATACTTTGTAATATTTTACGCTTCAATAAAAATGCCTTGTTTCTAAACATCTCTCTTCTCCAATTTTCTATAAGTAAAGGATAGTTATATATGTTTGTTTCCCTTCATATTCAGCCAGAAAAAGGCATAAGGGTATATGCTCTTCACTTGCATCTCCTGAGGATCCTGTGAATCAAAACCTTGTGTCATTAAAATGGTAATGGAATAATTATAACAAATACTAAGAGGACATGCCGGTTGATAAAATGCCCATGGTGAGGCTGTGATCCTGGCTAGTCATACATGTATCTGTTATGGTTTATCGTCGTATCTCTAAATACGCAAAGTCTGCGTGAAAAGTGACGCTAGACTAGTATGTCGCGTCTCAAGTCTCTGTAACGCGTCGTTTTGATTACCATGTTTATTTCGCATCAAAAGTCTGTCGAACGCGTCATTGCGATTACCTAAGAATGGTTAGGTTATAATACGCAAAGTGTGCGTGAAAAGGATCAATAGATTAGTATGTCGCGTCTCAAGTCTCTTTAACGCGTCGTTCCGATTACCTAAGCATGGTTAGGTTATATTACGCAAAGTGTGCGTAAAAAGTCACGCTAGTATGTCGCGTCTCAAGGCTCTTTAATGCGTCGTTCCGATTACCTAAGCATGGTCAAGGTTACATTACGCAAAGTTGGCGTGAAAAGTGACGCTAGATTAGTATGTCGCGTCTCAAGTCTCTTTAATACGTCGTTCTGATTACCTAAGCATGTTAAGGTTATATTATGCAAAGTGTGTGTATCAAGTGACGCTAGATTAGTATGTCGCATCTCAAGTCTCTTTAATGCGTCGTTCCGATTACCTAAGCATGGTTAGGTTATATTACGCAAAGTGTGCGTAAAAAGTGACGCTAGAATAATATGTTTCGTCTCAAGTCTCTTTAACGCGTCGTTTCGATTACCATGTTTATCTCGCGTCATAATTCCCTTTAAAGCGTCGTTCCGATTACCTAAGCATGGTTAGGTTATGTTACGCAAAGTGTGCGTGAAAAGTGACGTTAGATTAGTATGTCGCGTCACAAGTCCCTCTCATGCGTCGTTCCGATTTCCTAAGCTAGTTAGGTTGTATTACGCAAAGTGTGCATAAATAATGACACTAGATTATTATGTCGCGTCTTAAGTATCTCTAACGCGTCGTTCCGATTTCCTAAGAATGATTATGTTATATTACGCAAAATGTGCGTAAACATAGTAACGCTAGATTAAAATTGTGTGTCTCAAGTCTCTTTAATGCGTCGTTTTGATTACCATGTATATGTCGAGTCACAAGTCTTTTTAACGCGTTGTTCCAATTACCTAAGCATGGTTATGTTATATTACGCAAAGTGTGCGTCAAAAATGACAATGGATTGGTATGTCGGGTCTCAAGTCTTATATTTTCAAGGTGTGCGTGAAAAGTGACGCTAGATACTTGCGTCTCAAGGCTCTTTAATGCGTCGTTCCGATTACCTAAGCGGTGTTAGGTTATATTATGAAAAGTTTGCGTGAAAAGTGACGCTAGATTAGTATGTCGCGTCTAAAGTCTCATTAACGCGTTGTTTTGATTACCATGCTTATGTCGCGTCACAAGTCTCTCTAACGCGTCGTTCCAATTACCTAAGCGGTGTTAAGTTATAATACGCAAAATGTGCGTGAAAAGTAACAATAATGTATGTCGCGTCGCAAGTCTCTTTAACGCGTCTTTTCGATTACCTAAGCATGTTTCGGGTATATTACAAAAAGTGTGCGTGAAAAGTGACAATAGATTAGTATATCGCGTATGAAGTCTATTTAACGCGTCGTTCCAATTACCTAAGCATGGTTAGGTTATTTTACGCAAAGTGTGCGTAAAACGTGATGCTAGATTAGTATGTCGCGTCTAAATTCTCTTTAACGCGTTGTTTCGATTACTTAAGCATGCTTAGGTCATATTACGCAAAGTTTGCGTGAAAAGTGATGCTAGATTAGTATGTCGCGTCTTAAGTCTCTTAAACGCGTCGTTCCAATTACCTAAGAATTGTTAGGTTATATTACGCAAAGTGTGCGTAAAAAGTGACGCTAGATTAGTGTGGCGCGTCTCAAGTCTCTTTAACGTTGTTCAATTACCATTCTTATGTTGCGTCACAAGTCTCTCTAACGTGTCGTTCCGATTACCTAAGCATGGTTAGGTAATATTACACAAAGTGTGCGTAAAAAGTGACGCTAGATTAGTATGTCCAGTTTCAAGTCTCTTTAACGCGTCGTTCCGATTACCTAAGCATGGTTAGGTTATATTACGCAAAGTGTGCTTAAAAAGTCACGCTAGAATGTCGCGTCTCAAGGCTCTTCAATGCGTTGTTCCGATTACCTAAGTATGGTTAGGTTATATTTTGCAAAGTTGGCGTGAAAAGTGCGTCACAAGTCTCTTTAACGTGTCGTTTCGATTACCATGCTTATGTCGCGCCACAAGTCTCTCTAACGCGTCGTTCTGATTACCTAAGCATGGTTAGGTTATATTACGCAAATTGTGGGTGAAAAGTAACAATAGATTAGTATGTCGCTTCTCAAGTCTCTTTAATGCGTCGTTTCGATTACCTAATAATGGTTAGGTTATAGGGTTCCATAAAAAATCATGACCTTTACAAGAAATTTCAATTTAATCTCGACTTTTATAAGTTGGCATTTAAAAACACGACCTTTAGTTTTGTTTCAAATGTATCGATAAAGTAAAATTCGGTTTATTTTTTCTAACTTAAATTTACTAATCCCATACTCTAACTGAGATAATAATATTGTCTATTTATAATTTGGTCTTTCATTAATGGTTTAGTAGAGAATTTAGTTAACAAAAACACACTGAAATGATATATTTGAAAAACAATGAAAGGTCATGGTTTTATATGGAAACTTTTATAGGTCGTGATTAAAATGAAATTTTATATACAGATTGCGACTTATTATGGAATTGGCCCTAGGTTATTACACAAAGAGTGTGTGAAAAGTGACGCTAGATTAGTATGTCGCTTCTCAAGTCTCTTTAACGCGTCGTTCCATTACTTAAGCATGAGCATGATTAGGTTATATTACACAAGGGTAGCGTGAAAAGTTGAGCTAGATTAGCATGTCGTGGCTAAAGGCTATTTAATGTGTCGTTCGAATTACATAAACATGGTTAGGTTATTGATAACGTTGTATATTTAGTAGGGGCGAAGGAACCTCGCCAAGAACGACCATCACTAAGTCAAGCATTTTACCAACTGGTGTCGACATAGACCACGAGACCTGGGGGGTCTCCGGATCGATGAACATTCGAGCATCATCCGAGACGCGTGCTTTTGGCAAGGTCGGATCGAAGATCCTGCACGAGCTTCCTGACTGAAGACAGGAAAGCCCGGCATAGACAACCCGAGCTTCGAGATACACTCAAGCTCTGGACCTAGAGGCATGGGAGTTTAGTTCAGACAGTCCGGGCTCTAAGCTTTATTCGAGCTCCGAGATCTAGCTAACGAGCACACTCACGTGTACCAGATTTGGGGACCACAGAAGATCCTCTGACAGGTGCGTGAGGAATGTTCCCACCACCTGACACACCTAACAAACAGGGCCCCATACGGGGGATATTCTCCACGTAGGCATAACCGATTTCAGGGACCACACGAAGGACAGCCTGCCAGCAAGGCAAGGTTTGCTCCTAAAACCTAACTATATAAAGGGGTTTAAGAGTAAACCCTAGGTAATTCTTTTCTACTCTCTGAAAACCTTTCTCTTCTTTTCTTCTTCATTCATAGCCTCGTCAAAAAGTGACAATAGTATTGTTAGGTTATATTACGCAGAGTGTGCGTGGAAAGTGACGCTAGATTAGTGTGTCACATCTCAAGTCCCTTTAACGCGTCGTTCCGATTATCTAAGCATGATTAGGTAGTGTGCGTGAAAAGTCACGCTAGATTAGTATGTCCCGTCTCAAGTCTCTTTAACTCACCGTTACGATTACCTAAGCATGGTTTAATTACATTACGCAAAGTGTGCTAACTCGTCGTTCCGATTACCTAAGCATGGTTAGGTTATACTATGCAAAGTCTGTGTAAAACATGACACTGGATTAGTATGGCGCGTCTCAAGTCTCTTTAACGCGTCGTTTCGATTACCATGCTTATGTCGCGTCACAAGTCTCTTTAACGCGTGTTCCGATTACCTAAGCCTGGTTACGTTATATTACGCAAAGCGTGCGTGAAAAGTGACGTTAGATTAGTATGTCGCGTCACAAGTCTCTCTAACGCGTCGTTCCTATTACCTAAGCAACATATTAGGATATATTACGCAAAGTGTGCTTAAAAAGTGACGCTAAATTAGTATGTCGCGTCTCAAATCTCTTTAATGTGTCGTTCGGATTACCTAAGCATGGTTAGGTTATATTACGCAAAGTCTGCATAAAACATGACGCTAGATTAGTATGGCGTGCCTCAAGTCTCTTTAACGCGTCGTTTTGATTACCATGCTTATGTCGCATCTCCAGTCTCTCTAACGCGTCGTTCCGATTACCTAAGCATGGTTTGGTTATATTACGCAAAGTGTGCGTGAAAAGTGACGCTTGATTAGTATGTCGCGTCTCAAGTCTCTTTAATGCGTCGTTCCGATTACCTAAGAATGGTTAGGTTATATTACACAAAGTGTGCGTAAAAAGTGACAATAGTAGTAAGTCGCATCTCAAGTCTCTTTAACGCGTCGTTCCGATTACCAAAGCATGGTTATGTTATATTACACCAAGTACACGTTAAAAGTGTCGCTAGATTAGTATGTTGCTTCACAAGTCTCTTTAACGCGTTGTTACAATTACCTAAGCATGCTTAAGTCATATTACGCAGTGTGCGTAGAAAGTGACGCTAGATTAGAGTGGCGCGTCTCAAGTCTTTTTAACGCATCGTTTCACTTTACAAGTCTCTCTAACACATCGTTCCGATTTCCTAAGCATGGTTAGGTTATATTACACATAGTTTGCGTGAAAAGTGATAATAGATTAGTATGTCGCGTCGCAAGTCTCTTGAACATGTCGTTCCGATTACCTAAGCATGGTGAGTTTATCTTTTGCAAAGTGTGCGTGAAAAGTGACGCTAGATAAGTATGTCGCGTCTGAAGTCTCTTTAACGCATTGTTTCGATTACCATGCTTATGTCGCGTCACAACTCTCTCTAACGCGTTGTTCCGATTACCTAAGCATGGTTGGGGTATATTACACAAAGTGTGCATGAAAAATGACAATAAATTTGTATGTCGCGTCTCAATTCTATTTAACGCGTCGTTTCGATTACGCTTATGCTTAGGTTATATTACGCAAAGAGTGCGTGAAAAATGACGATAGATTAGTATGTCCCGTCTCAATTTTCTTTATCGCGTCGTTCCGATTACCACAGAAAGGTTAGGTTATATTACGCAAAGTGTGCGAGAAAAGTAACGCTAGATTAGTATGTCGCGTATCAAGTCTCTTTAACGCGTTGTCTGATTACCTAAAGCATGGTTAGGTTATATTACGCAATGTGTGCGTGAAAACTGTTGCTAGGTTAGAACGTTGTGTCTTTAGTCTCCTTAAAGCATCGTTTCGATTACCTAATCATGGTTAGGTTGTATTACGCAAAGTGTGCGTGAAAAATGACGGTCAAATTAGTACGCCGCGTCTCAAGTCTCTTTAACGCGTCGCGTCATTTTTAACCATGCTTAGGTAACCAGAACACGCGTTAAAGAGATTTGAGACGTGACATACTAATCAAGAGTCTCTTTTCATGAACACTTTGCGTAATATAACCTAACCATGCTTAGATAATCGAACGACGTGTTAAAGAGACTTGCGATGCGACATAATAATCCAGCGTAACGTTTCACGCACACTTTGTGTAAAATAACCTAACCATGCTTAGGTAATCGGAACGACGCGTTACATAACTATGCTTAGGTAATCCAAACGATGTGTTAAAGAGAATTAACACGGGACATACTAATCTAGCGTCCACACTTTGCGTAATATAACCAAACCATTCTTACTTAATCGAAACGACGTGTTCAAGAGACTTGAGATGCGACATACTAATCTAGCGTCACTTTTCACGCACTCTATGCGTAATATAACCTGACCATGCTTAGGTAATATATGTTGTCACTTTTCGCGCACACTTTGCGTAATATAACCTAACAATGCTTAGGTAGTCGGGACGACGCATTGAATAGATTTGAGACGCAACATATAATTATATTGTCATATTTCACGCACACGTTGCGTAATATAACCTAACCATAATTAGTTAATAGGAACGCATTAAAGAGAACGCGACATGCTTAGGTAATCGGAACGACGCGTTAGAGAGACTTGTGACGCGACATAGGCATGGTAATCGAAACGACGCGTTACAGAGACTTGAGATCCGTAGTAATAATCTAGTGTAACTTATTTCGCACACTTTGGGTAATATGGTTGCTTAGAAATCGGAACGAGGCATTTGAGAGACTTGAGATGCGACGTACCAAACCATTCTTAGGAAATAGGAGCGACGTGTTAGAGAGACTTGAGACGCGACATACTAATCTTGCGTCAATTTTCATGAAACTTTGCGCAGTATAACCTAAACATACACTTAGGTAATCTGAACGACGCGTTAAAGTGACTTGACGCGAGATAAGCATGGTAATCGAACGACGCGTTAAAGAGACTTGAAACGCGTTATACTAATCTAGTGTCACTATTCATGCACACTTTTCGTAAAATAACCTAACCATAATTAGTTAATAGGAACGCATTAAAGAGAACGCGACATACTAAGATAGCGTCACTTTTCACGCTCACTTTCCGTAATATAACCTAACCATGGTTAGGTAATTGCAACGACGCGTTAAATATACTTGAGACGCGACTTACTAATTTATTGTTACTTTTCACGCACACTTTGTGTAATATATAACCTAACCATGCTTAGGTAATCGGAACGACGCGTTAGAGAGACTTGTGACGCGACATATGCATGGTAATCGAAACGACGAATTAAAGATACTTAACACGCGAGATACTAATCTAGCGTCACTTTCACGCACACCTTGTGTAATACAATCTAACCATGCTTAGGTAATCAGAACGACGCGTTAAAGAGACTTGAGACGCGACATACTAATAATCTAGCTTCACTTTTCACGCACACTTTGCGTAATATAACCTAATCATGCTTTGGTAATCGGAACGACGCGTTAACGAGCCTTGAGACGCGACATGCTAATATAGCGTCACTTTCACGCACACCTTGCGTATTATAAGCTAACCAAGCTTAGGTAATCCGAACGACGCGTTAAAGAGACTTGAGACGCGATATGCTAATTTAGCGTCACTTTTCACGCACACTTTGCGTAATATAACCTAACCGTTCTTAGGTAATCAAAACGACGTGTTAAAGAGACTGGAGATGCGACATACTAGTCTAGCGTCATTTTTCACGCACTCTTTGCGTAATATAACCTCACCATGATTAGGTAATCGGGACGACTCGTTAAAGAGAGTTTAGATGCGACATACTAATCTATTGTTCCTTTTCACGCACACTTTGCGTAATATAACCTAACCATGCTTAGGTATTCGAAACGACGCGTTAGAGAGACTTGTGACGCGATTTAAGCATGATAATCGAAACGACGCGTTCAAGACACTTGAAAACGCGACATACTAATCTAGCGTCACGTTTAACGCACACTTTGCGTAATATAACCTAACCATTCTTAGGTAATCGGAACGACGAGTTGAATAGACTTGATACGCGACATACTAATCTAGTGTCACTTGTCATGCACACTTTGCGTAATATAACCTAACCATTCTTAGATAATCGGAATGACGCGTTAAAAAGACTTGAGACGCGACATACTAATCTAGCTTCAATTTTCACGCATACTCTGCGTAACCTAACCTAACTATGCTTAGATAATCATAACGACGCGTCAAAGAGTCTGGAAACCCGCCATACTAATCTAGTGTCACTTTTTACGCACTCTTTGTGTAATATAACCTAACCATGCTTAGGTAATCGGAACAACGCGTTTAAGAGACTTGAGACACGACATACTAATCTAGTGTAACTTTTCACTCACACTTTGCGTAATGTGACCTAACCATGCTTAGGTAATCGGAACGACGCGTTAAAGAGACTTGAGACGCGACATACTAACCTAGTGACAGGTTTCACGCAAACATTGCGTAATATTAACCTAACCATGAATAGGTAATCAAAACGACGCGTTATAGAGACTTGAGAAGCGACAAACTAATCTAGCGTCAGTTTTCACATACAATTTGCGTATAATAACCTAACCATGCTTAGGTAATCGGAACGACACGTTAAAGTGACTTGAGACTCGACATACTAATCAATTGTCACTTTTCACGCACAATTTCTGTAATACAACCAAAAAATGCTTAGGCAATTTGAACGATATGTTTGAGAGACTTGTAACGTGACATAGGCATGGTAATCGAAAAGATATGTTTGAGAGACTTGTAACGTGACATAAGCATGGTAATCGAAACGAAGCGTTAAAGAGACTTGAGACGTGTCATCATACTAATCTAGCGTCATTTTTTATGCACACTTAGCGTAATATAACCTAACCATGCTTAAGTAATCGTAACAACGCTTTAAAGAGACTTATGACGTGACATACTAATCTAGCAACTCTTTTAACGCGCAGTAACATAACCATGCTTAGGTATTCGGAACGACACGTTAAATAGACTTGAGACACGAAATACTATTTGATTGTCATTTTTCACGCACACTTTGCGTAATATAAACAAACCATGCTTAGGTAATCGGAACGACGCGTTAAAGAGACTTGAGACGCGAAATACTGATTGACCGTCAGTTTTCACGGACACTTTGCGTTATATGCCATGATTTGATAATCAAAACGACGCATTAGAGACACTTGTGATGCGACATAAGCACAGTAATCGAAACGACGAATTAAAGAGACTTGAAACGCGCCATACTAATCTAGCATCACTGTTTACGCACGCTTTGCGTAATATAACCTAACCATGCTTAGGTAATCGTAACGACGCGTTAAAGAGACTTGAGACGCGGCATACTAATCTAGCCGTCACTATTAACGCACACTTTGCGTAATACAACCTAACCATGATTAGGTAATCGGAACGACGCTTTAAAGAGACTTGAGACACGACATACTAACCTAGCAATAGTTTTCACGCACACATTGCATAATATAACCTAACTATGCTTTGGTAATCGGAACGACGCGTAAAAGAGATTTGAGACGCGACATACTAATCTAGCGTCACTTTTCACGCACACTTTGCGAAAAAATAAACTTACCATGATTAGTTATCGGAACGACATGTTAAAGAGACTTGCGACGCAACATACTAATCTATTGTCACTTTTCACGCACACTATGTGTAATATAACCTAACCATGCTTTGGAAATCGGAACATTGTGTTAGAGATACTTGTAACGTGACATAAGCATGGAATCGAAACGAAGCGTTAAAAAGACTTGAGACACGCCACACTAATCTAGCCTCACTTTTTACGCACACTGCGTAATATAACTTAAGCAAGCTTAGGCAATCGTAACAACGCGTTAAAGAGACTTGTGACGCGACATACTAATCTTGCGACACTTTTAGCGCGCACTTGGCGTAATATAACATAACCATGATTTGGTAACCGGAACGATGCGTTATAGAGACTTGACACGCGACATACTAGTCCATTATCACTTTTCACGCACACTTTGCGTAATATAACTGAACCATTCTTAGGTAATCGGAACGACGCATTAAAGAGACTTGAGACGCGATATACTAATCAAGCGTCACTTTTCACGCACACTTTGCGTAGTACAACCTAGCCATGCTTAGGTCATCAAAGCACGCGTTAAAGAGACTTGTGACACGACATAAGCATGGTAATCGAAAAGACGCGTTAAAGAGACTTGAGACGCGCCATAAGCATGGTAATCCAAACGACGCGTTAAAGAGACTTGAGGCCCGCCATACTAATCTAGCGTCACGTTTTATGCAGACTTTGCGTAATATAGCCTAACCATGCTTAGGTAATCGGAATGACGCATTAAAGAGACTTGAGACGCGACATACTAATCTAGCGTCACTTTTCACGCACACTTTCATACTTAAGTAATCGGAACGACGCGTTAGAGAGATTTGAGACGCGACATAAGCATGGTAATCAAAACGACGCGTTACATAGATTTGAGACGCGACATACTAATTTAGCTTCACTTTTCACGCACACTTTGCGTAATATAGCTTAATGATGCTTAGGTGACGCGTTAGAGAGACTTGTGACGCGACATATTAATCTAGTGTCACTTTTCAAGAACACATTGCGTAATATAACTCAGCCATGCTTAGGTAATCAGAACGACGCGTTAGAGAGACTTGTGACGCGGCATAAGCATGGTAATAAAAACGACGCACTAAAGTGACTTGAGACACGCCATACTAATCTAGCGTCACTTTTTACGCAGACTTCGCGTAATATAACCTAACCATGCTTAGGTAATTGGAATGACACTTTAAAGAGACTTGAGACGTGACATACTAATTTAGCGTCACTTTTCACACACACTTCGCGTAATATAGCCTAATGATGCTTAGGTAATCGGAACGACGCGTTATAGAGACTTGTGAGGCGACATACTAATCTAGCATCACTTTTCACGCACAATTTGCGTAATATAAAATAACCATGCTTAGGTAATCAGAACACGCGTTAAAGAGACTTGTGACACGACATAAGCATGGTAATCGAACGACGCGTTAAAGAGACTTGAGACGCGCCATACTAATCTAGCGTAACCATGCATAGGTAATCGGAACAACGAGTTAAGGAGACTTGAGACGTGACATACTAATCTAGCGTCACTTTTCACGCACACTTTGCGTAGTATAAACGAACCATGTAAGGGTAATCGGAACGACGCGTTAAAGAGACTTCAGACGCGACATACTAATCTAGCGTCACTTTTAACCATGCTTAGGTAACCGGAACATGCGTTAAAGAGATTTGAGACATGACATACTAATCGAGCGTCACTTTTCACGCACACTTTGCGTAAAATAACATAACCATGCTTAGATAATCGAACGACGCCTTAAAGAGACTTGAGTGGCGACATACTAATTCAGCGTAACTTTTCACACACACTTTGCGTAAAATAACCTAACCATGCTTAGGTAATCGGAACAACGCGTAAAGAGACTTAAGACGTGACATACTAGTCTAGCGTCACTTTTCACGGACAATTTGCATAATATAACATATCCAATCTTTGGTAATCGGAACGACACATTAAAGAGACTTGAGACGCGCCATACTAATGAAACGTCACTTTTCGAGCACACTTTCCGTAATGCAACCTAACCATGCTTAGGTATTCGGAACAACGCGTTAAAGATACTTGAGACGGAAAACATACTAATGTAGCGTCCCTTTTTATGCACACTTTGCGTAATATAACCTAACCATGCTTAGGTAATCGGAATGACACGTTAAAAAGACTTAAGACGCGCAGTATTATTTTAGCGTCAGTTTTTTTGCACACTTTGCATAATATAACCTTATGATGCTTAAGTAATCGGAACGACGCGTAAAAGAGACTTGAGACACGACATACTAATCTACCGTCACTATTCACTCACTCTTTGAGTAATATAACCATACCATTCTTTGGTAATCGAAACGATGTGTTAAAGAGACTTGATACGCGACATACTAATCTATTTTCACTTTTACCGCACACTTTGCGTAATATAACCTAACCATACTTAGGTAATCGGAACGACACGTTAGATAGACTTGTGACGCGAGTTAAGCTTGGTATTTGATACGACGCATTAAAAAGGCTTGAGACACAACTTACTAATCTATTGTAACTTTTCACACACACTTTGCGTAAGATAACCTAACCATGCTTAGATAGTAAGAACGACACATTAAAGAGACTTGAGACGCGACATACTAATCTAGCGTCACTTTTACGCACTCTTTGCGTAATATAACCAAACCATGCTTAGGCAGTCGGAACAGCGCATTAGAGAGACTTGCGATGCGACATACTAATCTAACGTCACTTTTATGCACATGTTGCGTAATATAACCTAACCATGCGTAGGTAATTGAAACAACGCGTTAGAGAGACTTGTGACGCATGGTAATCCAAAACGACACGTTACAAAGAATTGAGACGCGTAATACTAATCTAGCGTCACTTGTTTTGCACACGTTGCGTAATATAGCCTAACCATGCTTAGAAATCGGAACGACGCATTAGAGAGACTTGAGATGCGACGTACTAATCTAGCATCACTTTTCACGCACACTTTGCGTAATATAACCTAACCATGCTTAGGTAATCGGAACGACGCGTTAAATAGACTTGAGACTCGACCTACTTTTCAATTGTCATTTTTCACGCACTCATTACGTAATATAACCTCACCATGCATAGGTAATCGGTACGACGCGCTAGAGAGACTTGAGACGCGTAATACTAATCTAGCGTCACTTTTTTGTACACTTTGCTAACCATGCTTAGAAATCAGAACGACACGTTAGAGAGACTTGAGACGCCACGTACTAATCTAGCGTCACCTTTCGCGCACACTTTGTGTAATATAACCTATCCATACTTAGGTAATCAGAACGACGCGTTAATGAGACTTGTGACCCGAGATAAGCATGGTAATCGAAACGACGTGTTAAAGAGACTTGAGACGCGACATACTAATCTAGCGTCACATTTCACGCACACTTTTCGTAATATAACCCAACCATGCTTAGTTAATCGAAACAACGCGTTAAAGAGAATTGAGACGCGACATGCTATTCTAGCGTCACTTTTTACGCACACTTTCCGTAATATAACCTAACCATGCTTAAGTAATCGGAACGACGCGTTAAATATATTTGAGACACGACATACTAATTTATTGTTTCTTTTTACGCACACTTTGTGTAATATATAACCTAACCATGCTTAGGAAATCGGAACGACACGTTAGAGAGACTTGTGATGCGATATAAGCATGGTAATCGAAACGACGCGTTAAAGAGACTTGAGACAGGGCATACTAATCTAGCGTCACTTTTAAGCACATCTCGCGTATTATAACCTAACCATGCTTAGGTATTCAGAACGACGCGTTAAAGAGACTTGAGACGCGACATACTAATCTAGCGTCACTTTTCAAGCACACTTTGCGTAATATAATATAACCATGCTTAGGTAATCGGAACAATGCGTTCAAGAGCCTTGAGACACGACATACTAATCTAGCATCACTTTTCATGCACACCTTGTGTAATATAACCTAACCATACTTTGGTAATAGGAACGACGTGTTAAAGAGACTCGAGACGCGACATGCTAATCTAGCGTCACTTTCCACGCACTATGCTTAGGTAATCCAGACGACGCGTTAAAGAGACTTCAGATGAGACATACTAATCTAACGTCATTGAAAAACGCACACTTTGCGTAATATAACCTAACCATTCTTAGGTAATCGAAAAAACGTGTTCAAGAGACTTGAGATTCGACATACTAATCTAGCGTCACTTTTCAAGCACTCTGTGCGTAATATAACCTGACCATTCTTAGGTAATCGTAACGACTCGTTAAAGTGACTTTAGACGCGACTTACTAATATCTATTGTCATTTTTTAAGCACTCTTTGCCTAATATAGCCTAACCATGCTTAGGTAGTTGGAAAGACGAGTTAAATAGATTTGAGACGCAACATACTAATCTATTATCATTTTTCACGCACACGTTGCGTAATATAACCAAACCATTCTTAGGAAATAGGAGCGACGCGTTAGAGAGACTTGAGACTCGACATACTAATCTTGCGTCAGTTTTCATGAAACTTTACATAATATAACCTAACCATACTTAGGTAATCGGAACGACGCGTTAAAGTGACTTGTGACGCGAGATAAAATGGTAATCGAAAGGACGCGTTAAAGAAACTTGAGACGCGGCATACTAATCTAGTATCACTTTTCATGCACACTTTTTGTAATATAACCTAACTATAATCATTTAATAGGAACAACACGTTAAAGAGAACTGAGACGCGTTGCAACAACACGTTAAATATACTTGAGACACGACTTACTAATTTAGTTTTACTTTTCACGCACACTTTGTTTAATATAACCTAACCATGCTTAGGTAATCGGAACGACATGTTAGAGAGACTTGTGACGCGACATAAGCATGGTAATCGAAACGACGCATTAATGATACTTGAGGCACGACTTACTAATCTAGCGTCACTTTTTAAGCACACGTTGCGTAATATAACCTAACCATGCTTAGGTACTCAGAACGACGCGATAAAAAGAGCCTTGAGACGCGACATACTATTCTAGCGTCACTTTCACGCACACCTTGCGTAATATAACCTAACCATGCTTAGGTAATCACAACGACGCGTTAAAGAGACTTGAGACGCGCGACTTACTAATCTATCTTCAATTTTCACGCACACTTTGCGTAATATAACCTAATCATGCTTAGGTACTCGGAATGACTCGTTAACGAGCCTTGAGACGCGACATGCTAATCTAGTGTCAGTTTCACGGACACCTTGTGTAATATAAGCTAACTATGCTTAGGTAATCCGAACGACGCGTTAATGAGACTTGAGACGCGACATGCTAATTTAGCGTCACTTTTCACGCACACTTTGCGTAATTTAACCTAGCCATTCTTAGGTAATCGGGACGACTCGTTAAAGAGACTTGAGATGCGACATACTAGTCTAGCGTCATTTTTCACGCACTCTTTCCGTAATATAACCTAACCACGATTAGGTAATCGGGACGACTCGTTAAAGAGACTTTTGATGCGACATACTAATCTATTGTTACTTTTCATGCACATTTTGCGTAATATAACCTAACCATGCTTATGTATTCGAAACGACGCGTTAGAGAGATTTGTGACGCGACTTAAGCTTGGTAATTGAAACGACGCGTTAAAGACACTTGAAACGTGACATACTAATCTAGCGGCACGTTTGACGCACAGTTTGCATAATATAATCTAACCATGCTTAGGTAATCGGAACGACGCGTTGAATAGACTTGATACGCCACATACTAATCTATTGTCATTTTCACGCACACTTTGCGTAATATAACCTAAGCATGCTTAGGTAGTCGGAACGACGCGTTCAATAGATTTGAGACGCAACATACTAATCTATTGTCATTTTTCACGCAAACGTTGCGTAATATAACCTAACCATGCTTAGGTAATCGTGACGACTCGTTAGAGAGACTTGTGACGCGACATAGGCATGGTAATCGAAACGACGCGTTACAGAGACTTGAGATGCGTAATACTAATCTAGCGTAACTTATGTCGCAAACTTTGTGTAATTTTACGTTACCATTCTCAGAAATTGGAACAACGCATTGGAGAGACACTTGAGACGCGACGTACTAAGCTAGCGTCACTTTTCACGCACACTTTGCGTAATATAACCAAACCATTCTTAGGAAATAGGAGCGACGTGTTAGAGAGACCTGAGACGCGACTTACTTATCTTCCGTCAGTTTTCATGAAACATTGAGTAATATAACTTAACCATACTTAGGTAATCTGAACGACGCGTTAAAGTGACTTGTGACGCGAGATAAGCATGGTAATTGAAACGACGCGTTAAAGAGACTTGAGACACGATATACTAATCTAGTGTCAATTTTCATGCACACTTTTCGTAATATAACCTAACCATAATTAGTTAATAGGAGCAATGCGTTAAAGAGAACTGAGACGCGACATACTAAGCTAGCGTCACTTTTCACGCTCACTTTGCGTAATATAACCTAACCATGGTTAAGTAATTGCAACGACGCATTAAATATACTTGAGACATGACTTACTAATTTATTGTTACTTTTCACGCACACTTTGTGTAATATAATCGAACCATGCTTAGGTAATCGGAACGACGCGTTAGAGAGACTTGTGATGCGACATAAGTATAGTAATCGGAACGACGCATTAAAGATACTTGAGACACGACTTATTAATCTAGCGTCACTTTTCAAGCACACGTTGCGTAATATAACCTAACCATGCTTAGGTAATCGGAACGACGCGTTAGAGTGACTTGTGACGCGACATAAGCATGGTAATCAAAACGATGCATTAAAGATACTTAAGACACGACTTACTAATCTAGCGTCACTTTTCAAGCACACGTTGCGTAATATAACCTAACCATGCTTAGGTACTCAGAACGACGCGTTAAAGAGCCTTGAGACGCGACATACTAATCTAGAGTCACTTTCACGCACACCTTGCGTATTATAACCTAACCATGCTTAGGTAATCAGAACAACGTGTTAAAGAGACTTGAGACGCGACATACTAATCTATCTTCACTTTTCACGCAGACTTTGCGCAATATAACCTAATTATGCTTAGGTAATAGGAACGACGCGTTAACGAGCCTTGAGACGCCTTCTGATTCCCTATGCATGGTTAGTATGTGGCGTTAGATTAATATGTTTCGTCTCAAGTCTTTTTAAAGCGTCGTTTCGATTACCTAAGCATGGTTTGGTTATATTACACAAAGTGTGCGTGAAAAGTGACGCTAGATTAGTATATCGCGTTACAAGTCTTTTTATTACGTCATTCCGATTACCTAGGCATGGTTCGGTTATATTACGCTAAGTGTGCCTTAAAAGTGACGGTAGATTAGTATGTCGCGTCACAAGTCTCTTCAACGCGCTGTTCTGATTCCCTATGCATAGTTAGGCTATATTATGCAGTGTGTGTGAAAAGTGACTCTAGATTAATATGTCGCGTCACAAGTCTATTTAATGAGTCGTTCCGATTACCAAGGCATGGTTAGGTTATATAACACAAAGTGTGCGTTAAAGTGACGCTAGATTAGTAGTATGTTGCGTCATAACTCTCTTTAACGCGCCGTTCCGATTACATAAGCGTGCTTAGGTTATATTACGCAAAGTGAGCATGAAAAGTGATGTTAGATTAGTGGTATGTCGCGTCTCAAGTATCTTGAACGCGTCGTTCCGATTACCTATGCGTGGTTAGGTTATATTACGGAAAGTGTGCCTGAAAAGTGACGCTATATAAGTATGTCGTGTCACAAGTCTCTTTAGCGCAGGTTATATTACGCAAAGTGTGCGTTAAAAGTGACGCTAGATTATTATGTCGCGTCACAAGTCTCTTTAACGCTCTGTTCCGATTACCAATGCATGGTTAGGTTATATAACGCAAAGTGTGCGTGAAAAGTAACTCTAGATTACTATATCGCGTCACAAGTCTCTTTAACGCGTCGTTCTGATTACCTAGGTGTTGTAAGGTTATATTACACAAAGTGTGAGTGAAAAGTGATGCTAGATACTTGAACGCGTCGTTCCGATTACCTAAGGGTGGTTAGGTTATATTACACAAAGAGTGCGTGAAAAGTGACGCAGGATTAGTATGTCGTGTCTCAAGTCTCTTCAACGCGTCGTTCCGATTACCCAAGAATGGTTAGGCTATATTGCGAGTGTGCGAGAAAAGTAACACTAATCTGTCTCTTTAATGCGTCGTTCCAATTACCTAAGTATGGTTAGGTTATATTACGCAAGGTGTGCATAAAAGTGACGCTAGATTATATGCCGCGTATAAAGGCTCTTTAATGCGCCGTTTACAAGCATGGTTAAGTTATTTTATGCAAAGTTTGCGTAAAAAGTGACGCTAGATTAGTGTGTCACCTCTCAAGTCTCTTTAACGCGTCGCTTCGATTACCATACTTATGTCGCGTCTCAAGTCTCTCTAACGCGTGTTTCTTATTACCTAAGCATGGTTAGGTTATAGTACGCAAAGTGTGCGTAAAAAGTAACAATAGATTAGTATATCGCGTCTCAAGTCTCTTTAACGCGTCGTTCCGATTACCTAAGCATGTTTAAGTTATATTACGCAAAGTGTGCGTGAAATGTGACAATAGATTAGTATGTCGCGTATCAAGTCTATTTAACGCGTCGTTCCGATTACCTAAGCATGGTTAGGTTATATTACACAAAGTGTGCGTGAAAAGTGACGCTAGATTAGTATGTCGCGTCGCATTTCTCTTTAACACGTTTTTCCGATTACTTAAACATGGTTAGGTTATATTAGTATGTCGCGTCACAAGTTTCTTTAACGCGTCGTTCCGATTACCTAAGCATGGTTAGATTATATTACGCAAAGTGTGCGTAGAAAGTGATGCTGGATTAGTATGTCGTGTCTCAAGTCTCATTAACGCATTGTTCCGATGACCTAAGAATGGTTAGGTTGTATTACGCAAAGAGTGCGTGAAACATGATGCTAGATTAGTATGTTGCGTCTCAAGTCTCTTTAACGCGTCGTTCCGATTACCCAAGAATGGTTAGGTTATATTACGCAAAATGTGCAAGAAAAGTAACGCTAGATTAGTATGTCCCATCTCAAGTCTCTTTAATGCGTCGTTCCGATTACCTAAGCATTGTTATGTAATATTACGCAAGGTGTGCGTGAAAAGTGACGCTAGATTAGTATGTCACGTCTTAAGGCTCTTTAATGCGTCGTTCCAATTACCTAAGCATGGTTATATTATGCAAAGTTTGCGCAAAAAGTGACGGTAGATTAGTATGTCGCGTCTCAAGTCTCTTTAACGCGTCGTTTCGATTGCCATGCTTATGTCACGTCACAAGTCTCTCTAACGCGTCGTTCTGATTGCCTAAGCATGGTTAGGATAAGTGTGCGTGAAAAGTAACAATTGATTAATATGTTGCGCCTCAAGTCTCTTTAATGTGTCGTTCCGATTACCTTAAGCATGTTTAGGTTATATTACGCAAAGTGTGCGTGAAAAGTGACTATAGATTAGTATGTCGCGTATAAATTCTATTTAACGCGTCGTTCCGATTACCAAAGCATGGTTAGGTTATATTACGCAAAGCATGCTCGAAAAGTGACGCTAGATTAGTATGTCGCGTCTCAAGTCTGTTTAACGCGTCATTCCGATTACCTAAGCATGGTTAGGTTATATCAAAGTGGCGTGAAAAGTGACGCTAGATAAGTATGGTGCGTCAGAAGTCTCATTAACGCGTCGTTCTAATTACCTAAGCATGGTTAGGTTATATTACGCAAAGTTTGCGTAAAAAGTGACGCTAGATTAGTATGCCGCGTCTGCAGTCTCTTTAACGCGTCGTTTCGATTACCGTGCTTATGTCGCGTCACAAGTCTCTCTATAGCGTTGTTCCGATTAGCTAAGCATGGTTGGGTTATATTACGCAAAGTGTGCGTGAAAAATGACATTAAATTAGTAGGTCGCGTCTCAAGTCTATTTAACGCGTCGTTCCGATTACACTTATGGTTAGGTTATATTACGCAAAGAGTGCGTGAAAAGTGACGCTAGATTAGTATTTCGCGTCTCAAGTTTCTTTATTGCGTCGTTACGATTACCAGTGAATGGTTTGGTTATATTACACAAAGTGTGCGAGAAAAGTAATGCTAGATTAGTATTCCCGATTACGTAAGCATGGATAGGTTATATTATACAAAGTTTGCGTGAAAAGTGACGCTACATTAGTATGTCGCATCTCAAGTCTCTTTAATGCGCCGTTGCGATTACCTAAGCATGGTTAGGTTATTTTATGCAAAGTTTTTGTGAAAAGTGATGCTAGATTAGTATGTTGCATCTCAAGTCTCTTTAATGCGTCGTTCCGATTACCTAAGCATGGTTAGGTTATATTATGCAAAGTTTGCGTGAAAACTGACGCTAGATTAGTATGTCGTGTCTCAAGGCTCTTTAATGCGTCGTTTCGATTATCATGCTTATGTCGCATCACAAGTATTTAACGCGTCGTTCCTGTTACCTAAACATGGTTAGGTTATAGTACGTACGCAAAATGTGTGTGAAATATAACAATTGGATGGTTTGACGCGTCTCCAGTCTTTTTAACGCGTCGTTCTGATTACCTAAGAATCGTTAGGTTATATTACGCAAAGTGTGCGTGAAAAATGACAATAGATTAGTATGTCGCATATCCAGTCTATATCTAACTAGTCGTGCCGGTTACCTAAGCATGGTTAGGTTATATTACGCAAGGTGTGCGTGAAAAGTGACGCAAGATTAATATGTCGCGTCTTAATCCTCTTTAACGCGTCGTTCCAATTACGTAAGCATTGTTAGGTTATATTATACAAAGTTTGCGTGAAAAATTACACTAGATTAGTATGTTGAGTCATAAGTCTCTTTGACGCATCACTTCGATTACCATGCTTATGTCGCGT
This sequence comes from Mercurialis annua, assembly GCF_937616625.2. Classification (NCBI taxonomy): domain Eukaryota; kingdom Viridiplantae; phylum Streptophyta; class Magnoliopsida; order Malpighiales; family Euphorbiaceae; genus Mercurialis; species Mercurialis annua. The sequence goes on along the minus strand of NC_065577.1, from coordinate 21,325,755 downwards.
CACAAGTCTCTCTAGCGCGTTGTTCCGATTACCTAAGCATGTTTAGGTTATATTACGCAAAATGTGCTTGAAAAGTAACAATTGATTAGTATGTCGCTTCTCAAGTCTCTTTAATGCGTCGTTCCGATTACCTAAAAATGGTTATGTTATATTACACAAAGAGTGCGTGAAAAGTGACGCTAGATTAGTATGCCGTGTCTCAAGTCTCTTTAATGCATCGTTCCGATTACCTAAGAATGGTTAGGTTATATTCAGCAAAGTGTGCTTGTAAACTGAAGCTAGATTAGTATGTCGCAACTCAAGTCTCTTTAAGGCGTCGTTCTGATTACCTAAGCATGATTAGGTTATATTACGCAAGGTGTGCTTGAAAAGTGACGCTAGATTAGTATGTCGCGTCTGAAGGCTTTTTAATGTGTCGTTCCAATTACATAAGCATGGTTAGGTTATATTACGCAAAGTGTGCGTGAAAAAGTGACGGTAGATTAGTATGTCGAGTCTCAAGTTTCTTTAACGCGTCATTTAGATTAACATGCTTATGTCGCGTCATTAGTCTGTCTAACGCGTCATTCCGAATACCATAAGCATGGTTAGGTTATAATACGCAAAGTGTGCGTGAAAAGTGACGCTAGAATAGTATGTCGCTTCTCCAATCTCTTTAATGCGTGGTTTCGATTACCATGCTTATGTCACGTCACAAGTCTGTCAAACGCATCGTTCCGATTACCTAAGCATGGTTAGGTTATAGTACGCAAAGTGTGTATAAAAAGGATCAATAGATTAGTATGTCGCGTCTCAAATCTCTTTAACACGTCGTTCCGATTACATAAGCATGGTTAGGTTATATTACGCATAGTGTGCGTGAAAAGATAATCGAACGACGCATTAAAGAGACTTGAGTTGCGACATACTAATCCAGCGTAACTTTTCACGCGCACTTTGTGTAAAATAACTTAACCATGCTTAGGTAATCGGAACGACGCGTTAAAGAGACTTAAGACGTGACATACTAGTCTAGCGTCACTTTTCATGCACACTTTGCGTAATATAACCTAACCAGTCTTAGGTAATCGGAACGACGCATTAAAGAGACTTGAGATGCGCCATACTAATCTAACATCACTTTTCGAGCACACTTTGCGTAATACAGCCTAACCATGCATAGGTAATCGGAACAACGCGTTAAAGAGACTTGAAACACGACATACTAATGTTGCCTCCCTTTTTACACACACTTTGCGTAACATAACCTAACCATGCTTAGGTTATCGGAATGACACGTTAAAAAGACTTGCGACGCTCCATACTATTTTAGCGTCACTTTTTACTCACACTTTGCGTAATATAACCTTACCATGCTTAAGTAATCGGAATGACGCGTTAAAGAGACTTGAGACACGACATACTAATCTACCATTATTCACTCACTCTTTGAGTAATATAACCTAACCATACTTAGGTAATCGAAACGATGCGTTAAAGAGACTTGATACGCGACATACTAATCTATTTTCACTTTTACCGCACACTTTTTGTAATATAACCTATCTATTCTTAGGTAATTGGAACGACACGTTAGATAGACTTGTGACGCGACATAAGCATGGTAATCGATACAACGCAATAAAGAGACTTGAGACAAGACTTACTAATCTATTGTCACTTTTCACGCACAGTTTGCGTAAGATAACCTAGCCATGCTTAGATAGTAAGAACGACACATTAAAGAGACTTGAGACGCGACATACTAATCTTGCGTCACTTTTCACGCACACTTTGCGTAATATAACCTAACCATTCTTAGGAAATAGGAGCGACGCGTTAGAGAGACTTGAGACACGACATACTAATCTAGCGTCAGTTTTCATGGAACTTTGCGTAATTTAACCTATCCATACTTAGGTATTCAGAACGACGCGTGAAAGTGACTTGTGACGCGAGATAAGCATGGTAATCGAAACGACGCGTTAAAGAGACTTGTGACGCGACATACTAATCTAGTGTCACTTTTCATGCACACTTTTCGTAATATAACCTAACCATAATTAGTTAATAGGAACAACGCGTTAAAGATAACTGAGACGCGACATACTAAGCTAGTGTCACTTTTCACGCTCACTTTTCGTAATATAACCTAACCATGGTTAGGTAATTGCAACGACGCGTTAAATCTACTTGATACACGACTTACTAATTTATTGTTACTTTTCACGCACACTTTGTGTAATATAACCTAACCATGCTTAGGTAATCAGAACGACGCGTTAGAGAGACTTGTGACGCAACATAAGCATGGTAATCAAAACGACACATTAAAGGTACTTGAGACGCGACATACTAATCTAGCGTCACTTTTCAACCACACATTGCGTAATATAACCTAACCATGCTTAGGTACTCTGAACAACGCGTTAAAGAGCCTTGAGACACGATATACTAATCTAGCGTCACTTTCACGCACACCTTGCCTAATATAACCTAATCATGCTTAGGTAATCAGAACGACGCGTTAAAGAGACTTGAGACGCGACATACTAATCTAGCTTCACTTTTCATGCACACTTTGCGTAATATAACCTAATCATGCTTAGTTAATCTGAACAACGCCTTAAAGACCTTTGAGACGCAACATTCTTATGTTGCGTCACAAGTGTCTCTAACGCGTCGTTCCGATTACCTAAGCAAGGTTTAGTTATATGCGCAAAGTGTGCGTGAAAAGTGACGCTAGATTAGTATGTCGCGTCTCAAATCTCTTTATCTCGTCGTTCCGATTACCTAGGCATGGTTAGGTCATATGGCGAAAAGTCTGCGTAAAAAGTGATGCCATATTAATAGTCCGCGTCTCAAGTCTTTTTAACTCGTCGTTTCGATTGCCATGCTTATGTTGCGTCTCAAGTCTTGTCAACTCGTCGTTTCGATTGCCATGCTTATGTCGCGTCCCAAGTCTCTCTAACGCGTCCTTCTTATTACCTAAGCATGGTTAAGTTATATTACTCAAAGTGTGTGTAAAAAGTGACGCTAGATTAGTATGTCGTGTCACAAGTCTCTCTAACGTGTCGTTTCGATTACCTAAGCATGTTTAGATTATATTGCTCAAAGTGTGCGTGAAAAGTTAAGCTAGATTAGTATGTCGCGTCTCAAGTCCCTTTAACGCGTGTTCCTATTACCTAAGGTTAGGTTATATTACGCGAAGTGTGCGTGAAAAGTGACGCTTGATTAGTATGTCGCATCTCAAGTCTCTTTAACGCGTTGTTCCGATTACCTAAGCATGGTTATGTTATTACGCCAAATGCGCGTTAAAAGAGTCGCTAGATTAGTATGTCGCGTCACAAGTCTCTTTAACGCTTGTTTACGATTACCTAAGCATTGTTTAGTTATATTACGCAAAGTGTGAGTAAAACGTGACGCTAGATTTATAACACGTCTCAAGTCTCTTTAACGCATCGTTTTGATTACCATGCTTACGTCACGTTACAAGTCTCTCTAACACGTCGTTCCGATTACCAAAGCTTGGCTAGGTTATATTACACAAAGTATGCGTGAAAAGTGATAATAGATTAGAATGTCGCGTCGCAAGTCTCTTTAACGTGTCGTTCTGATTACCTAAGCATAGTTAGGTGATATTACACAATGTGTGCGTGAAAACTGTTGCTAGGTTAGTATGTCGAGTTTCAAGTCTCTTTAACGCGTCGTTTCGATTACCTAATCATGGTTAGGTTTAATTATGCAAACTTTGCCTGAAAAGTGACGGCTAGATTAGTATGTCGCGTCGCAAGTCTCTTTAACACGTCGTTCCGATTACCTAAGCATGGTTCGGATATATTACACAAAGCGTGCGAAAAAAAGTGATGATAGATTAGTATTGCGCGTTTCGAGTCTCTTTAACGCGTCGTTTTGATTACTGTGCTTATGTCGCGTCACAAGTGTCTCTAACGCGTCGTTCTGATTACCTAAGCATTGTTAGATTATATTACTCAAAATATACATGAAAAGTGACAATAGATTAGTTTGCCGTGTCTCAAGTCTTTTTAATGCGTCGTTCCGGTTACCTAGGCATGGTTAGGTTTTTTTACGCAAGGTGTGCGTGAAAAGTGACGCTAGATTAGTACGTCGCGTCTCAAGTCTCTTTAATGCGTATTCCGATTACCTAAGCATGGTTAGAATATTTTACGTAAAGTGTGCGTGAAAAGTGACGCTATATTAGTATGTCGCGTCTCAAGTCACATTAACGCGTCTTTCCGATTACCTAAGCATGGTTATATTACGCAAAGTGTGCCTGAAAAATGACGCTAGATTAGTATGTCGCTACTCAAGTCTCTTCAACGCGGCGTTCCGATTTCATAAGCATGGTTTGGTTATATTATGCAAAGTTTGTGTGAAAAGTGACGCTAGATTAGTATGTCGCATCTCAAGTCTCTTTAACTCGCCGTTTCGATTACCTGAACATGGTTAGGTTTTATGCAAAGTCTACATAGGTAATAAGAACGCCGCGTTAAAGAGACTTGAGAAGCGCGGCATACTAATCTAGCATCACTTTTAACGCACACTCTGCGTAAAATAACCTAACCATGCTTAGGTAATCGAAACGAAGCGTTATAGAGACTTGAGACGCGACATACTAATATCACTTTTCACGCACACTTTGTGTAATATAACCTAACCATATTTTGGTAATTGAAACGACGTGTTAAAGAGACGTGTAACGTGACATAAGCATGGTAATAGAAACGACGCATTAAAGAGACTTGAGACGCGCCATACTAATCTAGCGTCACTTTTTACGCACACATTGCGTAATATTACCTAATCATGCTTTGGTAATCGGACCTAACCATGCTTAGGTAATCGGAACGAGGCGTTATAAAGACTTGATACGCGACATACTAATCCATTGTAACTTTTCACGCACACTTTGCGTAATATAACCTAACCATTCTTTGGTAATCAGAATGACGTGTTAAAGAGACTTGTAACGTGACATAAGCATGGTAATCAAAAAGACGCGTTAAAGAGACTTGAGACGTGCCATACTAATCCAACGTCACCTTTTACGCACACATTGCGTAATACAACCTAGACGTGTTAAAGAGACTTGCGTAGCGACATGAGCATGGTAATTGAAACAACGCGTTAAAGAGACTTAAGACGCGACATACTAATCTACTGTCACTTTTCACGCACACTTTGCATAATATAATCTAACCATGCTTAGGTAATCCAAACGACGCATTAAAGATACTTGAGACGCGACATAATAAACTAGCGTCACTTTTCATGCACACTTTGCGTAATATAATATAACCATGCTTAGGTAATTGGATCGATGCGTTAGAGAGACTTGTGACGTGGTACACTAATCTAGCGTCACTTTTTATGCACACTTTGCGTAATATAACCTAACCATGCTTAGGTAATCGGAACGACGCGTTAAAGTCACTTGAGACGCGCCATACTAATTTAGCGTCACTTTGTACTCGCACTTTGTGTAATATAACCTAACCATGCTTAGGTAATCGGAAAGACGCCTTAAATTGACTTGAGACACGACATACTAATCTAGCGTCACTTTTCACGCACACCTTGCCTAATATAACCATACCATGCTTAGGTAATAGGAACGACGCGTTAAATAGACTTGAGACGCGACATACTAATATATTGTCATTATTCATGCACACTTTGCGTAATATAACCTAACCATGTTTAGGAAATAGGAACGACGCGTTAAAGAGACTTGAGAAATGACATACTAATCTATTTTCACTTTTCATGCACAATTTGTGTAATATAACGTAACCATACTTAGGTAATCGGAACGACGAGTTAGAGAGACTTGTAATGCGACATAAGCAAGGTAATTGAAACGACGCATTAAAGAGACTTGAGATGCGACATACTAATCTAGCGTTACTTTTCACGCACGCTTTGTGTAATATAACCTAACCATGCTTAGGTAATCGGAACAACGCCATAAAGAGAATTGAGACGCGACATACTAATCTAGCGTCACTTTTCACGCACACTTTGCGTAGTATAACCTAACCATGCTTAGGTAATCAGAACGACGTGTTAGAGAGCCTTGAGGCGCGACATACTAATCTAGAGTCACTTTTCACGTACACTCTGTGTAATATAACCTAACCATGCTTAAGTAATTGGAACGACGCGTTAAATAGACTTATGATGCGACATACTAATCTATTGTAATTTTTCACGCACACTTAGCCTAATATAACCTAACCATGCTAAGATAATCGGAACGACACGTTAGAGAGACTTGTGACGCGACATAAGCATGGTAATCGAAACGACACATACCTAACCATACTTAGGAAATCACAACCATGTGTTTAGAGAGACTTTTCACGTCACATACTAATCTAGCGTCACTTTTCACGCACACTTTGACCTAACCATGCTTAGATAATCGTAACGTTAAAGAGACCTGAGACGCGATATACTAATCTAGCGTCACTTTTGGTTAATCTAATTAGAGACACTTGTGACGCGACATAAGCATGGTAAGCAAAACAACGCGTTAAAGAGACATAAAACACGCCATACTAATCCGGTGTCACTTTTTACGCACTCTTTGCGTAACATATCGTAACCGTGCTTAGGTAATCGGAACGACGCGTTAAGAGACTTGAGACGTAACATACTAAACTACCGTATTTTTTCACGCACACTTTGCGTAATATAATCTAACCATGCTTAGGTAATCGGAACGACACGTTAAAGAGGCTTGAGACGCGACATACTATCAAGCGACAGTTTTCACGCACACATGTTATATAACCTAACCATGCATAGGTAATCAGAACGACACAAAGATATTTGAGACGCGACATACTAATCTAGCATCACTTTTCACGGACACTACCTAACCATGCTTAGATAATCGGAACGACGCGTTAAAGAGACTTGAGACGCGACACACTAATCTACCGTCACTTTTCACGCAGACTTTGCGTAATATAACCTAACCATGCTTAGGTAATCGGAACAACACATTAAAGAGACTTCAGACACGACATACTAATCTAGCTTCAATTTTCACGCACACTCCGCGTAATCTAACCTAACCATGCTTAGATAATCATAACGACGCGTTAGAGACACTTGTGACGCGACATAAGCATGGTAACCGAAACTACACGTCAAAGAGACTTGAAAAACGCCATTTACGCACTCTTTGCATAATATAACCTAACCATGCTTAGGTAATCAGAACGACGAGTTAAAGAACGACGAGTTAAAGAGACTTGAGACGCGGCATACTAATCTAGCCGTCACTTTTCACGCACACTTTGCGTAATACAACCTAACCATGATTAGGTAATCGGAACGAGGCCTTAAAGAGACTTGAGACACGACATACTAATCTAGCGTCACTTTTCACGCACACTTTGCGAAAAATAAACTCCCCATGTTTAGGTAATCGGAACGACATGTTAAAGAGACTTGCGACGCGACATACTAATCTATTGTCACTTTTCACGCACACTATGTGTAATATAACCTAACCATGCTTTGGAAATCGGAAAATTGTGTCAGAGAGACTTGTAACGTGACATAAGCATGGAATCGAAACAAAGCGTTAAAAAGACTTGAGACGTGCCACACTAATCTAGCCTCACTTTTTACTTACACTACGTAATATAACTTAAGCAAGCTTAGGTAATCGTAACAACATGTTAAAGAGACTTGTGACGAGACATACTAATTCTGCGATACTTTTAACACGCACTTGGCGTAATATATCATAACCATGATTTGGTAATCGGAACGACGCGTTATAGAGACTTTGAGACACGGCATACTAATCTATTGTCACTTTTCACACACACTTTGCGTAATATAGCTTAACCATTCTTAGGTAATCGGAACGACGCATTAAAGAGAGTTGAGACGCGACATACTAATCAAGCGTCACTTTTCACGCACACTTTGCGTAATATATCCTAACTATGCATAGGTAATCGGAATTCGCGTTAAAGAGACTTGTGACGCGCCATAAGCATGGTAATCCAAACGACGCTTTAAAGAGACTTGAGGCACGCCATAATAATCTAGCGTCACGTTTTATGCAGACTTTGCGTAATATAACCTAACCATGCTTAGGTAATCAGAATAACGCATGAAAGAGACTGGAGACGCGACATACTAATCTAGCGTCACTTTTCACGCACATTTTGTGTAATATAACCTAACAATGGGTAATCGGAACGACGCGTTAGAGAGATTTGAGACGCGACATAAGCATGGTAATCAAAACAACGCGTTAAAGAGACTTGAGACGCGACATACTAATTTAGCTTCACTTTTCACGCACACTTTGCGTAATATAACCTAACCATTCTTAGATAATCGGAATGACGCGTTAAACAGACTTGAGACGCGACATACTAATCATGCTTCAATTTTCACGCATATACTCTGCGTAACCTAACCTAACCATGCTTAGATAATCATAACAACGCGTTAGAGACACTTGTGACGCGACATAAGTATGGTAACCGAAACTACGCGTCAAAGAGTCTAGAAACCCGCATACTAATCTAGTGTCACTTTTTATGCACTATTTGCGTAATATAACCTAACCATGCTTAGGTAATCGGAACAACGCGTTTAAGAGACTTGAGACACGACATACTAATCTAGCGTAACTTTTCACTCACACTTTGTGTAATGTGACCTAACCATGCATAGGTAATCGGAACAACGCGTTAAAGAGACTTGAAACACGACATACTAATGTTGCCTCCCTTTTTACACACACTTTGCGTAACATAACCTAACCATGCTTAGGTTATCGGAATGACACGTTAAAAAGACTTGCGACGCTCCATACTATTTTAGCGTCACTTTTTACTCACACTTTGCGTAATATAACCTTACCATGCTTAAGTAATCGGAATGACGCGTTAAAGAGACTTGAGACACGACATACTAATCTACCATTATTCACTCACTCTTTGAGTAATATAACCTAACCATACTTAGGTAATCGAAACGATGCGTTAAAGAGACTTGATACGCGACATACTAATCTATTTTCACTTTTACCGCACACTTTTTGTAATATAACCTATCTATTCTTAGGTAATTGGAACGACACGTTAGATAGACTTGTGACGCGACATAAGCATGGTAATCGATACAACGCAATAAAGAGACTTGAGACAAGACTTACTAATCTATTGTCACTTTTCACGCACAGTTTGCGTAAGATAACCTAGCCATGCTTAGATAGTAAGAACGACACATTAAAGAGACTTGAGACGCGACATACTAATCTTGCGTCACTTTTCACGCACACTTTGCGTAATATAACCTAACCATTCTTAGGAAATAGGAGCGACGCGTTAGAGAGACTTGAGACACGACATACTAATCTAGCGTCAGTTTTCATGGAACTTTGCGTAATTTAACCTATCCATACTTAGGTATTCAGAACGACGCGTGAAAGTGACTTGTGACGCGAGATAAGCATGGTAATCGAAACGACGCGTTAAAGAGACTTGTGACGCGACATACTAATCTAGTGTCACTTTTCATGCACACTTTTCGTAATATAACCTAACCATAATTAGTTAATAGGAACAACGCGTTAAAGATTACTGAGACGCGACATACTAAGCTAGTGTCACTTTTCACGCTCACTTTTCGTAATATAACCTAACCATGGTTAGGTAATTGCAACGACGCGTTAAATCTACTTGATACACGACTTACTAATTTATTGTTACTTTTCACGCACACTTTGTGTAATATAACCTAACCATGCTTAGGTAATCAGAACGACGCGTTAGAGAGACTTGTGACGCAACATAAGCATGGTAATCAAAACGACACATTAAAGGTACTTGAGACGCGACATACTAATCTAGCGTCACTTTTCAACCACACATTGCGTAATATAACCTAACCATGCTTAGGTACTCTGAACAACGCGTTAAAGAGCCTTGAGACACGATATACTAATCTAGCGTCACTTTCACGCACACCTTGCCTAATATAACCTAATCATGCTTAGGTAATCAGAACGACGCGTTAAAGAGACTTGAGACGCGACATACTAATCTAGCTTCACTTTTCATGCACACTTTGCGTAATATAACCTAATCATGCTTAGTTAATCTGAACAACGCCTTAAAGACCTTTGAGACGCAACATTCTTATGTTGCGTCACAAGTGTCTCTAACGCGTCGTTCCGATTACCTAAGCAAGGTTTAGTTATATGCGCAAAGTGTGCGTGAAAAGTGACGCTAGATTAGTATGTCGCGTCTCAAATCTCTTTATCTCGTCGTTCCGATTACCTAGGCATGGTTAGGTCATATGGCGAAAAGTCTGCGTAAAAAGTGATGCCATATTAATAGTCCGCGTCTCAAGTCTTTTTAACTCGTCGTTTCGATTGCCATGCTTATGTTGCGTCTCAAGTCTTGTCAACTCGTCGTTTCGATTGCCATGCTTATGTCGCGTCCCAAGTCTCTCTAACGCGTCCTTCTTATTACCTAAGCATGGTTAAGTTATATTACTCAAAGTGTGTGTAAAAAGTGACGCTAGATTAGTATGTCGTGTCACAAGTCTCTCTAACGTGTCGTTTCGATTACCTAAGCATGTTTAGATTATATTGCTCAAAGTGTGCGTGAAAAGTTAAGCTAGATTAGTATGTCGCGTCTCAAGTCCCTTTAACGCGTGTTCCTATTACCTAAGGTTAGGTTATATTACGCGAAGTGTGCGTGAAAAGTGACGCTTGATTAGTATGTCGCATCTCAAGTCTCTTTAACGCGTTGTTCCGATTACCTAAGCATGGTTATGTTATTACGCCAAATGCGCGTTAAAAGAGTCGCTAGATTAGTATGTCGCGTCACAAGTCTCTTTAACGCTTGTTTACGATTACCTAAGCATTGTTTAGTTATATTACGCTAAGTGTGAGTAAAACGTGACGCTAGATTTATAACACGTCTCAAGTCTCTTTAACGCATCGTTTTGATTACCATGCTTATGTCACGTTACAAGTCTCTCTAACACGTCGTTCCGATTACCAAAGCTTGGCTAGGTTATATTACACAAAGTATGCGTGAAAAGTGATAATAGATTAGAATGTCGCGTCGCAAGTCTCTTTAACGTGTCGTTCTGATTACCTAAGCATAGTTAGGTGATATTACACAATGTGTGCGTGAAAACTGTTGCTAGGTTAGTATGTCGAGTTTCAAGTCTCTTTAACGCGTCGTTTCGATTACCTAATCATGGTTAGGTTTAATTATGCAAACTTTGCCTGAAAAGTGACGGCTAGATTAGTATGTCGCGTCGCAAGTCTCTTTAACACGTCGTTCCGATTACCTAAGCATGGTTCGGATATATTACACAAAGCGTGCGAAAAAAAGTGATGATAGATTAGTATTGCGCGTTTCGAGTCTCTTTAACGCGTCGTTTTGATTACTGTGCTTATGTCGCGTCACAAGTGTCTCTAACGCGTCGTTCTGATTACCTAAGCATTGTTAGATTATATTACTCAAAATGTACATGAAAAGTGACAATAGATTAGTTTGTCGTGTCTCAAGTCTTTTTAATGCGTCGTTCCGGTTACCTAGGCATGGTTAGGTTTTTTTATGCAAGGTGTGCGTGAAAAGTGACGCTAGATTAGTACGTCGCGTCTCAAGTCTCTTTAATGCGTATTCCGATTACCTAAGCATGGTTAGAATATTTTACGTAAAGTGTGCGTGAAAAGTGACGCTATATTAGTATGTCGCGTCTCAAGTCACATTAACGCGTCTTTCCGATTACCTAAGCATGGTTATATTACGCAAAGTGTGCCTGAAAAATGACGCTAGATTAGTATGTCGCTACTCAAGTCTCTTCAACGCGGCGTTCCGATTTCATAAGCATGGTTTGGTTATATTATGCAAAGTTTGTGTGAAAAGTGACGCTAGATTAGTATGTCGCATCTCAAGTCTCTTTAACTCGCCGTTTCGATTACCTGAACATGGTTAGGTTTTAAGCAAAGTCTACATAGGTAATAAGAACGCCGCGTTAAAGAGACTTGAGAAGCGCGGCATACTAATCTAGCATCACTTTTCACGCACACTCTGCGTAAAATAACCTAACCATGCTTAGGTAATCGAAACAAAGCGTTATAGAGACTTGAGACGCGACATACTAATATCACTTTTCACGCACACTTTGTGTAATATAACCTAACCATGTTTTGGTAATTGAAACGACGTGTTAAAGAGACGTGTAACGTGACATAAGCATGGTAATAGAAACGACGCATTAAAGAGACTTGAGACGCGCCATACTAATCTAGCGTCACTTTTTACGCACACATTGCGTAATATTACCTAATCATGCTTTGGTAATCGGACCTAACCATGCTTAGGTAATCGGAACGAGGCGTTATAAAGACTTGATACGCGACATACTAATCCATTGTAACTTTTCACGCACACTTTGCGTAATATAACCTAACCATTCTTTGGTAATCAGAATGACGTGTTAAAGAGACTTGTAACGTGACATAAGCATGGTAATCAAAAAGACGCGTTAAAGAGACTTGAGACGTGCCATACTAATCCAGCGTCACCTTTTACGCACACATTGCGTAATACAACCTAGACGTGTTAAAGAGACTTGCGTAGCGACATGAGCATGGTAATTGAAACAACGCGTTAAAGAGACTTAAGACGCGACATACTAATCTACTGTCACTTTTCACGCACACTTTGCATAATATAATCTAACCATGCTTAGGTAATCCAAACGACGCATTAAAGATACTTGAGACGCGACATAATAAACTAGCGTCACTTTTCATGCACACTTTGCGTAATATAATATAACCATGCTTAGGTAATTGGAACGATGCGTTAGAGAGACTTGTGACCTGACATACTAATCTAGCGTCACTTTTTATGCAAACTTTGCGTAATATAACCTAACCATGCTTAGGTAATCGGAACGACGCGTTAAAGTCACTTGAGACGCGCCATACTAATTTAGCGTCACTTTGTACTCGCACTTTGTGTAATATAACCTAACCATGCTTAGGTAATCGGAAAGACGCCTTAAATTGACTTGAGACACGACATACTAATCTAGCGTCACTTTTCACGCACACCTTGCCTAATATAACCATACCATGCTTAGGTAATAGGAACGACGCGTTAAATAGACTTGAGACGCGACATACTAATATATTGTCATTATTCATGCACACTTTGCGTAATATAACCTAACCATGTTTAGGAAATAGGAACGACGCGTTAAAGAGACTTGAGAAATGACATACTAATCTATTTTCACTTTTCATGCACAATTTGTGTAATATAACGTAACCATACTTAGGTAATCGGAACGACGAGTTAGAGAGACTTGTAATGCGACATAAGCAAGGTAATTGAAACGACGCATTAAAGAGACTTGAGATGCGACATACTAATCTAGCGTTACTTTTCACGCACGCTTTGTGTAATATAACCTAACCATGCTTAGGTAATCGGAACAACGCCATAAAGAGAATTGAGACGCGACATACTAATCTAGCGTCACTTTTCACGCACACTTTGCGTAGTATAACCTAACCATGCTTAGGTAATCAGAACGACGTGTTAGAGAGCCTTGAGGCGCGACATACTAATCTAGAGTCACTTTTCACGTACACTCTGTGTAATATAACCTAACCATGCTTAAGTAATTGGAACGACGCGTTAAATAGACTTATGACGCGACATACTAATCTATTGTAATTTTTCACGCACACTTAGCCTAATATAACCTAACCATGCTAAGATAATCGGAACGACACGTTAGAGAGACTTGTGACGCGACATAAGCATGGTAATCGAAACGACACATACCTAACCATACTTAGGAAATCACAACCATGTGTTTAGAGAGACTTTTCACGTCACATACTAATCTAGCGTCACTTTTCACGCACACTTTGACCTAACCATGCTTAGATAATCGTAACGTTAAAGAGACCTGAGACGCGATATACTAATCTAGCGTCACTTTTGGTTAATCTAATTAGAGACACTTGTGACGCGACATAAGCATGGTAAGCAAAACAACGCGTTAAAGAGACATAAAACACGCCATACTAATCCGGTGTCACTTTTTACGCACTCTTTGCGTAACATATCGTAACCGTGCTTAGGTAATCGGAACGACGCGTTAAGAGACTTGAGACGTAACATACTAAACTACCGTATTTTTTCACGCACACTTTGCGTAATATAATCTAACCATGCTTAGGTAATCGGAACGACACGTTAAAGAGGCTTGAGACGCGACATACTATCAAGCGACAGTTTTCACGCACACATGTTATATAACCTAACCATGCATAGGTAATCAGAACGACACAAAGATATTTGAGACGCGACATACTAATCTAGCATCACTTTTCACGGACACTACCTAACCATGCTTAGATAATCGGAACGACGCGTTAAAGAGACTTGAGACGCGACACACTAATCTACCGTCACTTTTCACGCAGACTTTGCGTAATATAACCTAACCATGCTTAGGTAATCGGAACAACACATTAAAGAGACTTCAGACACGACATACTAATCTAGCTTCAATTTTCACGCACACTCCGCGTAATCTAACCTAACCATGCTTAGATAATCATAACGACGCGTTAGAGACACTTGTGACGCGACATAAGCATGGTAACCGAAACTACACGTCAAAGAGACTTGAAAAACGCCATTTACGCACTCTTTGCATAATATAACCTAACCATGCTTAGGTAATCAGAACGACGAGTTAAAGAACGACGAGTTAAAGAGACTTGAGACGCGGCATACTAATCTAGCCGTCACTTTTCACGCACACTTTGCGTAATACAACCTAACCATGATTAGGTAATCGGAACGAGGCCTTAAAGAGACTTGAGACACGACATACTAATCTAGCGTCACTTTTCACGCACACTTTGCGAAAAATAAACTCCCCATGTTTAGGTAATCGGAACGACATGTTAAAGAGACTTGCGACGCGACATACTAATCTATTGTCACTTTTCACGCACACTATGTGTAATATAACCTAACCATGCTTTGGAAATCGGAAAATTGTGTCAGAGAGACTTGTAACGTGACATAAGCATGGAATCGAAACAAAGCGTTAAAAAGACTTGAGACGTGCCACACTAATCTAGCCTCACTTTTTACTTACACTACGTAATATAACTTAAGCAAGCTTAGGTAATCGTAACAACATGTTAAAGAGACTTGTGACGAGACATACTAATTCTGCGATACTTTTAACACGCACTTGGCGTAATATATCATAACCATGATTTGGTAATCGGAACGACGCGTTATAGAGACTTTGAGACACGGCATACTAATCTATTGTCACTTTTCACACACACTTTGCGTAATATAGCTTAACCATTCTTAGGTAATCGGAACGACGCATTAAAGAGAGTTGAGACGCGACATACTAATCAAGCGTCACTTTTCACGCACACTTTGCGTAATATATCCTAACTATGCATAGGTAATCGGAATTCGCGTTAAAGAGACTTGTGACGCGCCATAAGCATGGTAATCCAAACGACGCTTTAAAGAGACTTGAGGCACGCCATAATAATCTAGCGTCACGTTTTATGCAGACTTTGCGTAATATAACCTAACCATGCTTAGGTAATCAGAATAACGCATGAAAGAGACTTGAGACGCGACATACTAATCTAGCGTCACTTTTCACGCACATTTTGTGTAATATAACCTAACAATGGGTAATCGGAACGACGCGTTAGAGAGATTTGAGACGCGACATAAGCATGGTAATCAAAACAACGCGTTAAAGAGACTTGAGACGCGACATACTAATTTAGCTTCACTTTTCACGCACACTTTGCGTAATATAACCTAACCATTCTTAGATAATCGGAATGACGCGTTAAACAGACTTGAGACGCGACATACTAATCTTGCTTCAATTTTCACGCATATACTCTGCGTAACCTAACCTAACCATGCTTAGATAATCATAACAACGCGTTAGAGACACTTGTGACGCGACATAAGTATGGTAACCGAAACTACGCGTCAAAGAGTCTAGAAACCCGCATACTAATCTAGTGTCACTTTTTATGCACTATTTGCGTAATATAACCTAACCATGCTTAGGTAATCGGAACAACGCGTTTAAGAGACTTGAGACACGACATACTAATCTAGCGTAACTTTTCACTCACACTTTGTGTAATGTGACCTAACCATGCATAGGTAATCGGAACAACGCGTTAAAGAGACTTGAAACACGACATACTAATGTTGCCTCCCTTTTTACACACACTTTGCGTAACATAACCTAACCATGCTTAGGTTATCGGAATGACACGTTAAAAAGACTTGCGACGCTCCATACTATTTTAGCGTCACTTTTTACTCACACTTTGCGTAATATAACCTTACCATGCTTAAGTAATCGGAATGACGCGTTAAAGAGACTTGAGACACGACATACTAATCTACCATTATTCACTCACTCTTTGAGTAATATAACCTAACCATACTTAGGTAATCGAAATGATGCGTTAAAGAGACTTGATACGCGACATACTAATCTATTTTCACTTTTACCGCACACTTTTTGTAATATAACCTATCTATTCTTAGGTAATTGGAACGACACGTTAGATAGACTTGTGACGCGACATAAGCATGGTAATCGATACGACGCAATAAAGAGAATTGAGACAAGACTTACTAATCTATTGTCACTTTTCACGCACACTTTGCGTAAGATAACCTAGCCATGCTTAGATAGTAAGAACGACACATTAAAGAGACTTGAGACGCGACATACTAATCTTGCGTCACTTTTCACGCACACTTTGCGTAATATAACCTAACCATTCTTAGGAAATAGGAGCGACGCGTTAGAGAGACTTGAGACACGACATACTAATCTAGCGTCAGTTTTCATGGAACTTTGCGTAATTTAACCTATCCATACTTAGGTATTCAGAACAACGCGTGAAAGTGACTTGTGACGCGAGATAAGCATGGTAATCGAAACGACGCGTTAAAGAGACTTGTGACGCGACATACTAATCTAGTGTCACTTTTCATGCACACTTTTCGTAATATAACCTAACCATAATTAGTTAATAGGAACAACGCGTTAAAGATAACTGAGACGCGACATACTAAGCTAGTGTCACTTTTCACGCTCACTTTTCGTAATATAACCTAACCATGGTTAGGTAATTGCAACGACGCGTTAAATCTACTTGATACACGACTTACTAATTTATTGTTACTTTTCACGCACACTTTGTGTAATATAACCTAACCATGCTTAGGTAATCAGAACGACGCGTTAGAGAGACTTGTGACGCAACATAAGCATGGTAATCAAAACGACACATTAAAGGTACTTGAGACGCGACATACTAATCTAGCGTCACTTTTCAACCACACATTGCGTAATATAACCTAACCATGCTTAGGTACTCTGAACAACGCGTTAAAGAGCCTTGAGACACGATATACTAATCTAGCGTCACTTTCACGCACACCTTGCGTAATATAACCTAATCATGCTTAGGTAATCAGAACGACGCGTTAAAGAGACTTGAGACGCGACATACTAATCTAGCTTCACTTTTCATGCACACTTTGCGTAATATAACCTAATCATGCTTAGTTAATCTGAACAACGCCTTAAAGACCTTTGAGACGCAACATTCTTATGTTGCGTCACAAGTGTCTCTAACGCGTCGTTCCGATTACCTAAGCAAGGTTTAGTTATATGCGCAAAGTGTGCGTGAAAAGTGACGCTAGATTAGTATGTCGCGTCTCAAATCTCTTTATCTCGTCGTTCCGATTACCTAGGCATGGTTAGGTCATATGGCGAAAAGTCTGCGTAAAAAGTGATGCCATATTAATAGTCCGCGTCTCAAGTCTTTTTAACTCGTCGTTTCGATTGCCATGCTTATGTTGCGTCTCAAGTCTTGTCAACTCGTCGTTTCGATTGCCATGCTTATGTCGCGTCCCAAGTCTCTCTAACGCGTCCTTCTTATTACCTAAGCATGGTTAAGTTATATTACTCAAAGTGTGTGTAAAAAGTGACGCTAGATTAGTATGTCGTGTCACAAGTCTCTCTAACGTGTCGTTTCGATTACCTAAGCATGTTTAGATTATATTGCTCAAAGTGTGCGTGAAAAGTTAAGCTAGATTAGTATGTCGCGTCTCAAGTCCCTTTAACGCGTGTTCCTATTACCTAAGGTTAGGTTATATTACGCGAAGTGTGCGTGAAAAGTGACGCTTGATTAGTATGTCGCATCTCAAGTCTCTTTAACGCGTTGTTCCGATTACCTAAGCATGGTTATGTTATTACGCCAAATGCGCGTTAAAAGAGTCGCTAGATTAGTATGTCGCGTCACAAGTCTCTTTAACGCTTGTTTACGATTACCTAAGCATTGTTTAGTTATATTACACAAAGTGTGAGTAAAACGTGACGCTAGATTTATAACACGTCTCAAGTCTCTTTAACGCATCGTTTTGATTACCATGCTTACGTCACGTTACAAGTCTCTCTAACACGTCGTTCCGATTACCAAAGCTTGGCTAGGTTATATTACACAAAGTATGCGTGAAAAGTGATAATAGATTAGAATGTCGCGTCGCAAGTCTCTTTAACGTGTCGTTCTGATTACCTAAGCATAGTTAGGTGATATTACACAATGTGTGCGTGAAAACTGTTGCTAGGTTAGTATGTCGAGTTTCAAGTCTCTTTAACGCGTCGTTTCGATTACCTAATCATGGTTAGGTTTAATTATGCAAACTTTGCCTGAAAAGTGACGGCTAGATTAGTATGTCGCGTCGCAAGTCTCTTTAACACGTCGTTCCGATTACCTAAGCATGGTTCGGATATATTACACAAAGCGTGCGAAAAAAAGTGATGATAGATTAGTATTGCGCGTTTCGAGTCTCTTTAACGCGTCGTTTTGATTACTGTGCTTATGTCGCGTCACAAGTGTCTCTAACGCGTCGTTCTGATTACCTAAGCATTGTTAGATTATATTACTCAAAATGTACATGAAAAGTGACAATAGATTAGTTTGTCGTGTCTCAAGTCTTTTTAATGCGTCGTTCCGGTTACCTAGGCATGGTTAGGTTTTTTTACGCAAGGTGTGCGTGAAAAGTGACGCTAGATTAGTACGTCGCGTCTCAAGTCTCTTTAATGCGTATTCCGATTACCTAAGCATGGTAAGAATATTTTACGTAAAGTGTGCGTGAAAAGGGACGCTATATTAGTATGTCGCGTCTCAAGTCACATTAACGCGTCTTTCCGATTACCTAAGCATGGTTATATTACGCAAAGTGTGCCTGGAAAATGACGCTAGATTAGTATGTCGCTACTCAAGTCTCTTCAACGCGGCGTTCCGATTTCATAAGCATGGTTTGGTTATATTATGCAAAGTTTGTGTGAAAAGTGACGCTAGATTAGTATGTCGCATCTCAAGTCTCTTTAACTCGCCGTTTCGATTACCTGAACATGGTTAGGTTTTAAGCAAAGTCTACATAGGTAATAAGAACGCCGCGTTAAAGAGACTTGAGAAGCGCGGCATACTAATCTAGCATCACTTTTCACGCACACTCTGCGTAAAATAACCTAACCATGCTTAGGTAATCGAAACGAAGCGTTATAGAGACTTGAGACGCGACATACTAATATCACTTTTCACGCACACTTTGTGTAATATAACCTAACCATGTTTTGGTAATTGAAACGACGTGTTAAAGAGACGTGTAACGTGACATAAGCATGGTAATAGAAACGACGCATTAAAGAGACTTGAGACGCGCCATACTAATCTAGCGTCACTTTTTACGCACACATTGCGTAATATTACCTAATCATGCTTTGGTAATCGGACCTAACCATGCTTAGGTAATCGGAACGAGGCGTTATAAAGACTTGATACGCGACATACTAATCCATTGTAACTTTTCACGCACACTTTGCGTAATATAACCTAACCATTCTTTGGTAATCAGAATGACGTGTTAAAGAGACTTGTAACGTGACATAAGCATGGTAATCAAAAAGACGCGTTAAAGAGACTTGAGACGTGCCATACTAATCCAACGTCACCTTTTACGCACACATTGCGTAATACAACCTAGACGTGTTAAAGAGACTTGCGTAGCGACATGAGCATGGTAATTGAAACAACGCGTTAAAGAGACTTAAGACGCGACATACTAATCTACTGTCACTTTTCACGCACACTTTGCATAATATAATCTAACCATGCTTAGGTAATCCAAACGACGCATTAAAGATACTTGAGACGCGACATAATAAACTAGCGTCACTTTTCATGCACACTTTGCGTAATATAATATAACCATGCTTAGGTAATTGGAACGATGCGTTAGAGAGACTTGTGACCTGACATACTAATCTAGCGTCACTTTTTATGCAAACTTTGCGTAATATAACCTAACCATGCTTAGGTAATCGGAACGACGCGTTAAAGTCACTTGAGACGCGCCATACTAATTTAGCGTCACTTTGTACTCGCACTTTGTGTAATATAACCTAACCATGCTTAGGTAATCGGAAAGACGCCTTAAATTGACTTGAGACACGACATACTAATCTAGCGTCACTTTTCACGCACACCTTGCGTAATATAACCATACCATGCTTAGGTAATAGGAACGACGCGTTAAATAGACTTGAGACGCGACATACTAATATATTGTCATTATTCATGCACACTTTGCGTAATATAACCTAACCATGTTTAGGAAATAGGAACGACGCGTTAAAGAGACTTGAGAAATGACATACTAATCTATTTTCACTTTTCATGCACAATTTGTGTAATATAACGTAACCATACTTAGGTAATCGGAACGACGAGTTAGAGAGACTTGTAATGCGACAAAAGCAAGGTAATTGAAACGACGCATTAAAGAGACTTGAGATGCGACATACTAATCTAGCGTTACTTTTCACGCACGCTTTGTGTAATATAACCTAACCATGCTTAGGTAATCGGAACAACGCCATAAAGAGAATTGAGACGCGACATACTAATCTAGCGTCACTTTTCACGCACACTTTGCGTAGTATAACCTAACCATGCTTAGGTAATCAGAACGACGTGTTAGAGAGCCTTGAGGCGCGACATACTAATCTAGAGTCACTTTTCACGTACACTCTGTGTAATATAACCTAACCATGCTTAAGTAATTGGAACGACGCGTTAAATAGACTTATGACGCGACATACTAATCTATTGTAATTTTTCACGCACACTTAGCCTAATATAACCTAACCATGCTAAGATAAACGGAACGACACGTTAGAGAGACTTGTGACGCGACATAAGCATGGTAATCGAAACGACACATACCTAACCATACTTAGGAAATCACAACCATGTGTTTAGAGAGACTTTTCACGTCACATACTAATCTAGCGTCACTTTTCACGCACACTTTGACCTAACCATGCTTAGATAATCGTAACGTTAAAGAGACCTGAGACGCGATATACTAATCTAGCGTCACTTTTGGTTAGAGACACTTGTGACGCGACATAAGCATGGTAAGCAAAACAACGCGTTAAAGAGACATAAAACACGCCATACTAATCCGGTGTCACTTTTTACGCACTCTTTGCGTAACATATCGTAACCGTGCTTAGGTAATCGGAACGACGCGTTAAGAGACTTGAGACGTAACATACTAAACTACCGTATTTTTTCACGCACACTTTGCGTAATATAATCTAACCATGCTTAGGTAATCGGAACGACACGTTAAAGAGGCTTGAGACGCGACATACTATCAAGCGACAGTTTTCACGCACACATGTTATATAACCTAACCATGCATAGGTAATCAGAACGACACAAAGATACTTGAGACGCGACATACTAATCTAGCATCACTTTTCACGGACACTACCTAACCATGCTTAGATAATCGGAACGACGCGTTAAAGAGACTTGAGACGCGACACACTAATCTACCGTCACTTTTCACGCAGACTTTGCGTAATATAACCTAACCATGCTTAGGTAATCGGAACAACACATTAAAGAGACTTCAGACACGACATACTAATCTAGCTTCAATTTTCACGCACACTCCGCGTAATCTAACCTAACCATGCTTAGATAATCATAACGACGCGTTAGAGACACTTGTGACGCGACATAAGCATGGTAACCGAAACTACACGTCAAAGAGACTTGAAAAACCCCATTTACGCACTCTTTGCATAATATAACCTAACCATGCTTAGGTAATCAGAACGACGAGTTAAAGAGACTTGAGACGCGGCATACTAATCTAGCCGTCACTTTTCACGCACACTTTGCGTAATACAACCTAACCATGATTAGGTAATCGGAACGAGGCCTTAAAGAGACTTGAGACGCGACATACTAATCTAGCGTCACTTTTCACGCACACTTTGCGAAAAATAAACTCCCCATGTTTAGGTAATCGGAACGACATGTTAAAGAGACTTGCGACGCGACATACTAATCTATTGTCACTTTTCACGAACACTATGTGTAATATAACCTAACCATGCTTTGGAAATCAGAAAATTGTGTCAGAGAGACTTGTAACGTGACATAAGCATGGAATCGAAACAAAGCGTTAAAAAGACTTGAGACGTGCCACACTAATCTAGCCTCACTTTTTACTTACACTACGTAATATAACTTAAGCAAGCTTAGGTAATCGTAACAACATGTTAAAGAGACTTGTGACGAGACATACTAATTCTGCGATACTTTTAACACGCACTTGGCGTAATATAACATAACCATGATTTGGTAATCGGAACGACGCGTTATAGAGACTTTGAGACACGGCATACTAATCTATTGTCACTTTTCACACACACTTTGCGTAATATAACTTAACCATTCTTAGGTAATCGGAACGACGCATTAAAGAGAGTTGAGACGCGACATACTAATCAAGCGTCACTTTTCACGCACACTTTGCGTAATATATCCTAACTATGCATAGGTAATCGGAATTCGCGTTAAAGAGACTTGTGACGCGCCATAAGCATGGTAATCCAAACGACGCGTTAAAGAGACTTGAGGCACGCCATAATAATCTAGCGTCACGTTTTATGCAGACTTTGCGTAATATAACCTAACCATGCTTAGGTAATCGGAATAACGCATGAAAGAGACTTGAGACGCGACATACTAATCTAGCGTCACTTTTCACGCACATTTTGTGTAATATAACCTAACAATGGGTAATCGGAACGACGCGTTAGAGAGATTTGAGACGCGACATAAGCATGGTAATCAAAAGAACGCGTTAAAGAGACTTGAGACGCGACATACTAATTTAGCTTCACTTTTCACGCACACTTTGCGTAATATAACCTAACCATTCTTAGATAATCGGAATGACGCGTTAAACAGACTTGAGAGGCGACATACTAATCTTGCTTCAATTTTCACGCATATACTCTGCGTAACCTAACCTAACCATGCTTAGATAATCATAACGACGCGTTAGAGACACTTGTGACGCGACATAAGTATGGTAACCGAAACTACGCGTCAAAGAGTCTAGAAACCCGCCATACTAATCTAGTGTCACTTTTTATGCACTATTTGCGTAATATAACCTAACCATGCTTAGGTAATCGGAACAACGCGTTTAAGAGACTTGAGACACGACATACTAATCTAGCGTAACTTTTCACTCACACTTTGTGTAATGTGACCTAACCATGCATAGGTAATCGGAACAACGCGTTAAAGAGACTTTAGACGCGACATACTAACCTAGCGACAGGTGTCACACAAACATTGCGTAATATTAACCTAACCATGAATAGGTAATCAAAACGACTCGTTATAGAGACTTGAGAAGCGACATACTAATCTAGCGTCACCTTTCACATACAATTTGCGTATAATAACCTAACCATGTTTAGGTAATCGGAACGACGCGTTAAAGTGACTTGAGACGCGACATAGTAATCAATTGTCACTTTTCACGCACAATTTCTGTAATACAACCTAAAAATGCTTAGGTAATCTAGCGTCATTTTTTACGCACACTTAGCGTAATGTAACCTAACCATGCTTATGTAATCGTAACAACGCTTTACAGAGACTTGTGACGTGACATACTAATCTACGGACTCTATTAACGCGCAGTAACATAACCATGCTTAGGTATTCGGAACGACACGTTAAATAGACCTGAGACACGAAATACTAATTGATTGTCATTTTTCACGCACACTTTGCGTAATATAACCAAACCATGCTTAGGTAATCGGAACGACGCGTTAAAGAGACTTGAGACGCGAAATACTGATTGACCGTCAGTTTTCACGGACACTTTGCGTAATATGCCATGATTTGATAATCAGAACGACACGTTAGAGACACTTGTGATGCGACATAAGCACAGTAATCGAAACAACGAATTAAATAGACTTGAAACGCGCCATACTAATCTAGCGTCACTTTTTACGCACGCTTTGCGTAATATAACCTAACCATGCTTAGGTAATCGGAACGACGCGTTAAAGACTCTTGAGACGCGGCATACTAATCTAGCCGTCACTATTCACGCACACTTTGCGTAATACAACCTAACCATGATTAGGTAATCGGAACGACGCTTTAAAGAGACTTGAGACACGACATACTAACCTAGCAACAGTTTTCACGCACACATTGCGTAATATAACCTAACCATGCTTTGGTAATCGGAACGACGCGTTAAAGAGATTTGAGACGCGACATACTAATCTAGCGTCACTTTTCACGCACACTTTGCGAAAAAATAAACTCACCATGATTAGGTAATCGGAACTACATGTTAAAGAGACTTACGACGCGACATACTAATCTATTGTCTCCATCAAAGTAGTTGATTGTTAGGAATAATTTTCCCTTTAAAATTGAGCATTTTTGGAAATGAAGAACAATCCATAAGCACTTTGAACTTGTGACCGATCAGATGAAATTCAAACTTCTTGATCCCATATTTGACCGCTAGCACTTCTTTAAATGTGGAATGATAATGAGTTTCCGCTTCTGAGAATTTTCCACTAGCATAAGCGCATATCCTTTGTTTGTTGTCTTGTTCTTCTGTTAACCTAACCATGCTTTGGAAATCGGAACATTGTGTTAGAGATAATTGTAACGTGACATAAGCATGGAATCGAAACGAAGCGTTAAAAAGACTTGAGACGCGCCACACTAATCTAGCCTCACCTTTTACGCACACTGCGTAATATAACTTAAGCAAGCTTAGGCAATCGTAACAACGCGTTAAAGAGACTTGTGACGCGACATACTAATCTTGCGACACTTTTAGCGCGCACTTGGCATAATATAACATAACCATGATTTGGTAACCGGAACGACACGTTAGAGAGACTTGTGACACGACATAAGCATGGTAATCGAAACGACGCGTTAAAGAGACTTGAGACGCGCCATAAGCATGGTAATCCAAACGACGCGTTAAAGAGACTTGAGGCCCGCCATACTAATCTAGCATCACGTTTTATGCAGACTTTGCGTAATATAACCTAACCATGCTTAGGTAATCGGAATGATGCATTAAAGAGACTTGAGACGCGACATACTAATCTAGCGTCACTTTTCACGCACACTTTGCGTAATATAACCTAACCATACTTAAGTAATCGGAACGACGCGTTAGAGAGATTTGAGACGCGACATAAGCATGGTAATCAAAACAACGCGTTACGTAGACTTGAGACGCGACATACTAATTTAGCTTCACTTTTCACGCACACTTTGCGTAATATAGCTTAATGATGCCTAGGTGACGCGTTAAAGAGACTTGTGATGCGACATATTAATCTAGTGTCACTTTTCAAGCACACATTGCGTAATATAACTCAGCCATGCTTAGATTATCAGAACGACGCGTTAGAGAGACTTGTGACGCGACATAAGCATGGTAATAAATCTAGCGTCACTTTTTACACATACTTTGCGTAATACAGCCTAACCATGCTTAGGTAATTGGAATGACACATTAAAGAGACTTGAGACGCGACATACTAATTTAGCGTCACTTTTCACGCACACTTTGCGTAATATAGCTTAATGATGCTTAGGTAATCGGAACTACGCGCTAGAGAGACTTGTGAGGCGACATCCTAATCTAACATCACTTTTCACGCATAATTTGCGTAATATAACCTAACCATGCTTAGGTTATCGGAACACGCGTTAAAGAGACTTGTGACACGACATAAGCATGGTAATCGAACGACGCGTTAAAGAGACGCGCCATACTAATCTAGCGTAACCATGCATAGGTAATCGGAACAACGAGTTAAGGAGACATGAGACGTGACATACTAATCTAGCGTCACTTTTCACGCACACTTTGCGTAGTATAAACGAACCATGTAAGGGTAATCGCAACGACGCGTTAAAGAGACTTCAGACGCGACATACTAATCTAGCGTCACTTTTAACCATGCTTAGGTAACCGGAACACGCGTTAAAGAGATTTGAGACATGACATACTAATCGAGCGTCACTTTTCACGCACACTTTGCGTAAAATAACCTAACCATGCTTAGATAATCGAACGACGCATTAAAGAGACTTGAGAGGCGACATACTAATCCAGCGTAACTTTTCACACACACTTTGCATAAAATAACCTAACAATGCTTAGGTAATCGGAACAACGCGTTAAGAGACTTAAGACGTGACATACTAGTCTAGCGTCACTTTTCACGCACAATTTGCATAATATAACATAACCAATCTTTGGTAATCGGAACGGCACATTAATGAGACTTGAGACGCGCCATACTAATGAAATGTCACTTTTCGAGCACACTTTCCATAATGCAACCTAACCATGCTTAGGTATTCGGAACAACGCGTTAAAGATACTTGAGACGGAAAACATACTAATGTAGCGTCCCTTTTTATGCACACTTTGCGTAATATAACCTAACCATGCTTAGGTAATCGGAATGACACGTTAAAAAGACTTAAGACGCGCAATATTATTTTAGCGTCAGGTTTTACGCACACTTTGCATAGTATAACCTTACGATACTTAAGTAATCGGAACGACGCGTAAAACAGACTTGAGACACGACATACTAATCTACCGTCACTATTCACTCACTCTTTGAGTAATATAACCTTACCATGCTTTGGTAATCGAAACGATGTGTTAAAGAGACTTGATACGCGACATACTAATCTATTTTCACTTTTACCGCACACTTTGCGTAATATAACCTAACCATACTTAGGTATTCGGAAAGACACGTTAGATAGACTTGTGACGCGAGTTAAGCTTGGTAATTGATACGACGCATTAAAGAGACTTGAGACGCAACTTACTAATCTATTGTAACATTTCCCGCACACTTTGCGTAAGATAACCTAACCATGCTTAGATAGTAAGAACGACGCATTAAAGAGACTTGAGACGCGACATACTAATCTAGCGTCACTTTTACGCACTCTCTGCGTAATATAACCTAACCATGCTTAGGCAATCGGAACGACGCATTAGAGAGACTTGCGACGCGACATACTAATCTAACGTCACTTTTCATGCACATGTTGCGTAATATAACCTAACCATGCGTAGGTAATTGAAACAACGCGTTAGAGAGACTTGTGACGCATGGTAATCCAAAACGACACGTTACAAAGATTTGAGACGCGTAATACTAATCTAGCGTCACTTGTTTTGCACACTTTGCGTAATATAGCCTAACCATGCTTAGAAATCGGAACGACGCATTAGAGAGACTTGAGATGCGACGTACTAATCTAGCATCACTTTTCACGCACACTTTGCGTAATATAACATAACCATGCTTAGGTAATCGGAACGACGTGTTAATTAGACTTGAGACGCGACCTACTTTTCAATTGTCATTTTTCACGCACTCATTGCGTAATATAACCTCACCATGCATAGGTAATCGGAACGACGCGCTAGAGAGACTAGTGACGCGACATAGGCATGGTAATCAAAAACGACGCGCTACATAGATTTGAGACACGTAATACTAATCTAGCGTCACTTTTTTTGTACACTTGCTAACCATGCTTTGAAATCAGAACGACGCGTTAGAGAAACTTGAGACGCGACGTACTAATCTAGCGTCACTTTTCGCGCACACTTTGTATAATATAACCTAACCATACTTAAGTAATCCGAACGACGCGCTAATGAGATTTGTGACCCGACATAAAGCATGGTAATCGAAACGATGCGTTAAAGAGAATTGAGACGCGACATACTAATCTAGCGTCACATTTCACGCACACTTTTCGTAATATAACCCAACCATGCTTAGTTAATCGGAACAACGTGTTAAAGAGAATTGAGACGCGACATGCTATTCTAGCGTCACTTTTCACGCACACTTTCTGTAATATAACCTAACCATGCTTAAGTAATCGGAACGACGCGTTAAATATATTTAAGACACGACATACTAATTTATTGTTTCTTTTCACGCACACTTTGTGTAATATAACCTAACCATGCTTAGGAAATCGGAACGACGCGTCAGAGAGACTTGTGATGCTATATAAGCATGGTAATCGAAACCTCGCGTTAAAGAGACTTGAGACACAGCATACTAATCTAGCGTCACTTTTCACGCACACCTCGCGTATTATAACCTAACTATGCTTAGGTATTCAGAACAACGCGTTAAAGAGACTTGAGACGCGACATACTAATCTAGCGTCACTTTTCAAGCACACTTTGCGTAATATAATATAACCATGCTTAGGTAATCGGAACGATGCGTTAAAGAGCCTTGAGACACGACATACTAATCTAGCGTCACTTTTCATGCACACCGTGTGTAATATAACCTAACCATACTTTGGTAGTAGGAACGACGTGTTAAAGAGACTTGAGACACGACATGCTAATCTAGCGTCACTTTCCACACACACGTCGCGTAATATAACCTAACTATGCTTAGGTAATCCAGACGACGCGTTAAAGAGACTTTTCACGCACACTAATCTAGCGTCACTTTTCACGCACACTAATCTAGCGTCACTTTTCACGCACACTTTGACCTAACCATGCTTAGATAATCGTAACGTTAAAGAGACCTGAGACGCGATATACTAATCTAGCGTCACTTTTGGTTAATCTAATTAGAGACACTTGTGACGCGACATAAGCATGGTAAGCAAAACAACGCGTTAAAGAGACATAAAACACGCCATACTAATCCGGTGTCACTTTTTACGCACTCTTTGCGTAACATATCGTAACCGTGCTTAGGTAATCGGAACGACGCGTTAAGAGACTTGAGACGTAACATACTAAACTACCGTATTTTTTCACGCACACTTAATCTAACCATGCTTAGGTAATCGGAACGACACGTTAAAGAGGCTTGAGACGCGACATACTATCAAGCGACAGTTTTCACGCACACATGTTATATAACCTAACCATGCATAGGTAATCAGAACGACACAAAGATATTTGAGACGCGACATACTAATCTAGCATCACTTTTCACGGACACTACCTAACCATGCTTAGATAATCGGAACGACGCGTTAAAGAGACTTGAGACGCGACACACTAATCTACTGTCACTTTTCACGCAGACTTTGCGTAATATAACCTAACCATGCTTAGGTAATCGGAACAACACATTAAAGAGACTTCAGACACGACATACTAATCTAGCTTCAATTTTCACGCACACTCCGCGTAATCTAACCTAACCATGCTTAGATAATCATAACGACGCGTTAGAGACACTTGTGACGCGACATAAGCATGGTAACCGAAACTACACGTCCAAGAGACTTGAAAAACGCCATTTACGCACTCTTTGCATAATATAACCTAACCATGCTTAGGTAATCAGAACGACGAGTTAAAGAACGACGAGTTAAAGAGACTTGAGACGCGGCATACTAATCTAGCCGTCACTTTTCACGCACATTTTGCGTAATACAACCTAACCATGATTAGGTAATCGGAACGAGGCCTTAAAGAGACTTGAGACGCGACATACTAATCTAGCGTCACTTTTCACGCACACTTTGCGACATAAGAATGGTAATCAAAACAACGCGTTAAAGAGACTTGAGACGCGACATACTAATTTAGCTTCACTTTTCATGCACACTTTGCGTAATATAACCTAACCATTCTTAGATAATCGAAATGACGCGTTAAACAGACTTGAGACGCGACATACTAATCTTGCTTCAATTTTCACGCATATACTCTGCGTAACCTAACCTAACCATGCTTAGATAATCATAACAACGCGTTTGAGACACTTGTGACGCGACCTAAGTATGGTAACCGAAACTACGCGTCAAAGAGTCTAGAAACCCGCCATACTAATCTAGTGTCACTTTTTATGCACTATTTGCGTAATATAACCTAACCATGCTTAGGTAATCGGAACAACGCGTTTAAGAGACTTGAGACACGACATACTAATCTAGCGTAACTTTTCACTCACACTTTGTGTAATGTGACCTAACCATGCATAGGTAATCGGAACAACGCGTTAAAGAGACTTGAAACACGACATACTAATGTTGCCTCCCTTTTTACACACACTTTGCGTAACATAACCTAACCATGCTTAGGTTATCGGAATGACACGTTAAAAAGACTTGCGACGCTCCATACTATTTTAGCGTCACTTTTTACTCACACTTTGCGTAATATAACCTTACCATGCTTAAGTAATCGGAATGACGCGTTAAAGAGACTTGAGACACGACATACTAATCTACCATTATTCACTCACTCTTTGAGTAATATAACCTAACCATACTTAGGTAATCGAAACGATGCGTTATAGAGACTTGATACGCGACATACTAATCTATTTTCACTTTTACCGCACACTTTTTGTAATATAAACTATCTATTCTTAGGTAATTGGAACGACACGTTAGATAGACTTGTGACGCGACATAAGCATGGTAATCGATACGACGCAATAAAGAGACTTGAGACAAGACTTACTAATCTATTGTCACTTTTCACGCACACTTTGCGTAAGATAACCTAGCCATGCTTAGATAGTAAGAACGACACATTAAAGAGACTTGAGACGCGACATACTAATCTTGCGTCACTTTTCACGCACACTTTGCGTAATATAACCTAACCATTCTTAGGAAATAGGAGCGACGCGTTAGAGAGACTTGAGACACGACATACTAATCTAGCGTCAGTTTTCATGGAACTTTGCGTAATTTAACCTATCCATACTTAGGTATTCAGAACGACGCGTGAAAGTGACTTGTGACGCGAGATAAGCATGGTAATCGAAACGACGCGTTAAAGAGACTTGTGACGCGACATACTAATCTAGTGTCACTTTTCATGCACACTTTTCGTAATATAACCTAACCATAATTAGTTAATAGGAACAACGCGTTAAAGATAACTGAGACGCGACATACTAAGCTAGTGTCACTTTTCACGCTCACTTTTCGTAATATAACCTAACCATGGTTAGGTAATTGCAACGACGCGTTAAATCTACTTGATACACGACTTACTAATTTATTGTTACTTTTCACGCACACTTTGTGTAATATAACCTAACCATGCTTAGGTAATCAGAACGACGCGTTAGAGAGACTTGTGACGCAACATAAGCATGGTAATCAAAACGACACATTAAAGGTACTTGAGACGCGACATACTAATCTAGCGTCACTTTTCAACCACACATTGCGTAATATAACCTAACCATGCTTAGGTACTCTGAACAACGCGTTAAAGAGCCTTGAGACACGATATACTAATCTAGCGTCACTTTCACGCACACCTTGCGTAATATAACCTAATCATGCTTAGGTAATCAGAACGACGCGTTAAAGAGACTTGAGACGCGACATACTAATCTAGCTTCACTTTTCATGCACACTTTGCGTAATATAACCTAATCATGCTTAGTTAATCTGAACAACGCCTTAAAGACCTTTGAGACGCAACATTCTTATGTTGCGTCACAAGTGTCTCTAATGCGTCGTTCCGATTACCTAAGCAAGGTTTAGTTATATGCGCAAAGTGTGCGTGAAAAGTGACGCTAGATTAGTATGTCGCGTCTCAAATCTCTTTATCTCGTCGTTCCGATTACCTAGGCATGGTTAGGTCATATGGCGAAAAGTCTGCGT
The DNA here is from genome assembly GCF_937616625.2 of Mercurialis annua. NCBI lineage: Eukaryota > Viridiplantae > Streptophyta > Magnoliopsida > Malpighiales > Euphorbiaceae > Mercurialis > Mercurialis annua. The sequence goes on along the minus strand of NC_065577.1, from coordinate 21,293,531 downwards.
AAAAAGTGATGCCATATTAATAGTCCGCGTCTCAAGTCTTTTTAACTCGTCGTTTCGATTGCCATGCTTATGTTGCGTCTCAAGTCTTGTCAACTCCTCGTTTCGATTGCCATGCTTATGTCGCGTCCCAAGTCTCTCTAACGCGTCCTTCTTATTACCTAAGCATGGTTAAGTTATATTACTCAAAGTGTGTGTAAAAAGTGACGCTAGATTAGTATGTCGTGTCACAAGTCTCTCTAACGTGTCGTTTCGATTACCTAAGCATGTTTAGATTATATTGCTCAAAGTGTGCGTGAAAAGTTAAGCTAGATTAGTATGTCGCGTCTCAAGTCCCTTTAACGCGTGTTCCTATTACCTAAGGTTAGGTTATATTACGCGAAGTGTGCGTGAAAAGTGACGCTTGATTAGTATGTCGCATCTCAAGTCTCTTTAACGCGTTGTTCCGATTACCTAAGCATGGTTATGTTATTACGCCAAATGCGCGTTAAAAGATTCGCTAGATTAGTATGTCGCGTCACAAGTCTCTTTAACGCTTGTTTACGATTACCTAAGCATTGTTTAGTTATATTACGCAAAGTGTGAGTAAAACGTGACGCTAGATTTATAACACGTCTCAAGTCTCTTTAACGCATCGTTTTGATTACCATGCTTACGTCACGTTACAAGTCTCTCTAACACGTCGTTCCGATTACCAAAGCTTGGCTAGGTTATATTACACAAAGTATGCGTGAAAAGTGATAATAGATTAGAATGTCGCGTCGCAAGTCTCTTTAACGTGTCGTTCTGATTACCTAAGCATAGTTAGGTGATATTACACAATGTGTGCGTGAAAACTGTTGCTAGGTTAGTATGTCGAGTTTCAAGTCTCTTTAACGCGTCGTTTCGATTACCTAATCATGGTTAGGTTTAATTATGCAAACTTTGCCTGAAAAGTGACGGCTAGATTAGTATGTCGCGTCGCAAGTCTCTTTAACACGTCGTTCCGATTACCTAAGCATGGTTCGGATATATTACACAAAGCGTGCGAAAAAAAGTGATGATAGATTAGTATTGCGCGTTTCGAGTCTCTTTAACGCGTCGTTTTGATTACTGTGCTTATGTCGCGTCACAAGTGTCTCTAACGCGTCGTTCTGATTACCTAAGCATTGTTAGATTATATTACGCAAAATGTACATGAAAAGTGACAATAGATTAGTTTGTCGTGTCTCAAGTCTTTTTAATGCGTCGTTCCGGTTACCTAGGCATGGTTAGGTTTTTTTACGCAAGGTGTGCGTGAAAAGTGACGCTAGATTAGTACGTCGCGTCTCAAGTCTCTTTAATGCGTATTCCGATTACCTAAGCATGGTTAGAATATTTTACGTAAAGTGTGCGTGAAAAGGGACGCTATATTAGTATGTCGCGTCTCAAGTCACATTAACGCGTCTTTCCGATTACCTAAGCATGGTTATATTACGCAAAGTGTGCCTGAAAAATGACGCTAGATTAGTATGTCGCTACTCAAGTCTCTTCAACGCGGCGTTCCGATTTCATAAGCATGGTTTGGTTATATTATGCAAAGTTTGTGTGAAAAGTGACGCTAGATTAGTATGTCGCATCTCAAGTCTCTTTAACTCGCCGTTTCGATTACCTGAACATGGTTAGGTTTTATGCAAAGTCTACATAGGTAATAAGAACGCCGCGTTAAAGAGACTTGAGAAGCGCGGCATACTAATCTAGCATCACTTTTAACGCACACTCTGCGTAAAATAACCTAACCATGCTTAGGTAATCGAAACGAAGCGTTATAGAGACTTGAGACGCGACATACTAATATCACTTTTCACGCACACTTTGTGTAATATAACCTAACCATATTTTGGTAATTGAAACGACGTGTTAAAGAGACGTGTAACGTGACATAAGCATGGTAATAGAAACGACGCATTAAAGAGACTTGAGACGCGCCATACTAATCTAGCGTCACTTTTTACGCACACATTGCGTAATATTACCTAATCATGCTTTGGTAATCGGACCTAACCATGCTTAGGTAATCGGAACGAGGCGTTATAAAGACTTGATACGCGACATACTAATCCATTGTAACTTTTCACGCACACTTTGCGTAATATAACCTAACCATTCTTTGGTAATCAGAATGACGTGTTAAAGAGACTTGTAACGTGACATAAGCATGGTAATCAAAAAGACGCGTTAAAGAGACTTGAGACGTGCCATACTAATCCAACGTCACCTTTTACGCACACATTGCGTAATACAACCTAGACGTGTTAAAGAGACTTGCGTAGCGACATGAGCATGGTAATTGAAACAACGCGTTAAAGAGACTTAAGACGCGACATACTAATCTACTGTCACTTTTCACGCACACTTTGCATAATATAATCTAACCATGCTTAGGTAATCCAAACGACGCATTAAAGATACTTGAGACGCGACATAATAAACTAGCGTCACTTTTCATGCACACTTTGCGTAATATAATATAACCATGCTTAGGTAATTGGATCGATGCGTTAGAGAGACTTGTGACGTGGTATACTAATCTAGCGTCACTTTTTATGCAAACTTTGCGTAATATAACCTAACCATGCTTAGGTAATCGGAACGACGCGTTAAAGTCACTTGAGACGCGCCATACTAATTTAGCGTCACTTTGTACTCGCACTTTGTGTAATATAACCTAACCATGCTTAGGTAATCGGAAAGACGCCTTAAATTGACTTGAGACACGACATACTAATCTAGCGTCACTTTTCACGCACACCTTGCGTAATATAACCATACCATGCTTAGGTAATAGGAACGACGCGTTAAATAGACTTGAGACGCGACATACTAATATATTGTCATTATTCATGCACACTTTGCGTAATATAACCTAACCATGTTTAGGAAATAGGAACGACGCGTTAAAGAGACTTGAGAAATGACATACTAATCTATTTTCACTTTTCATGCACAATTTGTGTAATATAACGTAGCCATACTTAGGTAATCGGAACGACGAGTTAGAGAGACTTGTAATGCGACATAAGCAAGGTAATTGAAACGACGCATTAAAGAGACTTGAGATGCGACATACTAATCTAGCGTTACTTTTCACGCACGCTTTGTGTAATATAACCTAACCATGCTTAGGTAATCGGAACAACGCCATAAAGAGAATTGAGACGCGACATACTAATCTAGCGTCACTTTTCACGCACACTTTGCGTAGTATAACCTAACCATGCTTAGGTAATCAGAACGACGTGTTAGAGAGCCTTGAGGCGCGACATACTAATCTAGAGTCACTTTTCACGTACACTCTGTGTAATATAACCTAACCATGCTTAAGTAATTAGAACGACGCGTTAAATAGACTTATGACGCGACATACTAATCTATTGTAATTTTTCACGCACACTTAGCCTAATATAACCTAACCATGCTAAGATAATCGGAACGACACGTTAGAGAGACTTGTGACGCGACATAAGCATGGTAATCGAAACGACACATACCTAACCATACTTAGGAAATCACAACCATGTGTTTAGAGAGACTTTTCACGTCACATACTAATCTAGCGTCACTTTTCACGCACACTTTGACCTAACCATGCTTAGATAATCGTAACGTTAAAGAGACCTGAGACGCGATATACTAATCTAGCGTCACTTTTGGTTAATCTATTTAGAGACACTTGTGACGCGACATAAGCATGGTAAGCAAAACAACGCGTTAAAGAGACATAAAACACGCCATACTAATCCGGTGTCACTTTTACGCACTCTTTGCGTAACATATCGTAACCGTGCTTAGGTAATCGGAACGACGCGTTAAGAGACTTGAGACGTAACATACTAAACTACCGTATTTTTTCACGCACACTTTGCGTAATATAATCTAACTATGCTTAGGTAATCGGAACGACACGTTAAAGAGGCTTGAGACGCGACATACTATCAAGCGACAGTTTTCACGCACACATGTTATATAACCTAACCATGCATAGGTAATCAGAACGACACAAAGATACTTGAGACGCGACATACTAATCTAGCATCACTTTTCATGGACCCTACCTAACCATGCTTAGATAATCGGAACGACGCGTTAAAGAGACTTGAGACGCGACACACTAATCTACCGTCACTTTTCACGCAGACTTTGCGTAATATAACCTAACCATGCTTAGGTAATCGGAACAACACATTAAAGAGACTTCAGACACGACATACTAATCTAGCTTCAATTTTCACGCACACTCCGCGTAATCTAACCTAACCATGCTTAGATAATCATAACGACGCGTTAGAGACACTTGTGACGCGACATAAGCATGGTAACCGAAACTACACGTCAAAGAGACTTGAAAAACCCCATTTACGCACTCTTTGCATAATATAACCTAACCATGCTTAGGTAATCAGAACGACGAGTTAAAGAGACTTGAGACGCGGCATACTAATCTAGCCGTCACTTTTCACGCACACTTTGCGTAATACAACCTAACCATGATTAGGTAATCGGAACGAGGCCTTAAAGAGACTTGAGACGCGACATACTAATCTAGCGTCACTTTTCACGCACACTTTGCGAAAAATAAACTCCCCATGTTTAGGTAATCGCAACGACATGTTAATGAGACTTGCGACGCGACATACTAATCTATTGTCACTTTTCACGCACACTATGTGTAATATAACCTAACCATGCTTTGGAAATCAGAAAATTGTGTCAGAGAGACTTGTAACGTGACATAAGCATGGAATCGAAACAAAGCGTTAAAAAGACTTGAGACGTGCCACACTAATCTAGCCTCACTTTTTACTTACACTACGTAATATAACTTAAGCAAGCTTAGGTAATCGTAACAACATGTTAAAGAGACTTGTGACGAGACATACTAATTCTGCGATACTTTTAACACGCACTTGGCGTAATATAACATAACCATGATTTGGTAATCGGAACGACGCGTTATAGAGACTTTGAGACACGGCATACTAATCTATTGTCACTTTTCACACACACTTTGCGTAATATAACTTAACCATTCTTAGGTAATCGGAACGACGCATTAAAGAGAGTTGAGACGCGACATACTAATCAAGCGTCACTTTTCACGCACACTTTGCGTAATATATCCTAACTATGCATAGGTAATCGGAATTCGCGTTAAAGAGACTTGTGACGCGCCATAAGCATGGTAATCCAAACGACGCGTTAAAGAGACTTGAGGCACGCCATAATAATCTAGCGTCACGTTTTATGCAGACTTTGCGTAATATAACCTAACCATGCTTAGGTAATCGGAATAACGCATGAAAGAGACTTGAGACGCGACATACTAATCTAGCGTCACTTTTCACGCACATTTTGTGTAATATAACCTAACAATGGGTAATCGGAACGACGCGTTAGAGAGATTTGAGACGCGACATAAGCATGGTAATCAAAACAACGCGTTAAAGAGACTTGAGACGCGACATACTAATTTAGCTTCACTTTTCACGCACACTTTGCGTAATATAACCTAACCATTCTTAGATAATCGGAATGACGCGTTAAACAGACTTGAGAGGCGACATACTAATCTTGCTTCAATTTTCACGCATATACTCTGCGTAACCTAACCTAACCATGCTTAGATAATCATAACGACGCGTTAGAGACACTTGTGACGCGACATAAGTATGGTAACCGAAACTACGCGTCAAAGAGTCTAGAAACCCGCCATACTAATCTAGTGTCACTTTTTATGCACTATTTGCGTAATATAACCTAACCATGCTTAGGTAATCGGAACAACGCGTTTAAGAGACTTGAGACACGACATACTAATCTAGCGTAACTTTTCACTCACACTTTGTGTAATGTGACCTAACCATGCATAGGTAATCGGAACAACGCGTTAAAGAGACTTTAGACGCGACATACTAACCTAGCGACAGGTGTCACACAAACATTGCGTAATATTAACCTAACCATGAATAGGTAATCAAAACGACTCGTTATAGAGACTTGAGAAGCGACATACTAATCTAGCGTCACCTTTCACATACAATTTGCGTATAATAACCTAACCATGTTTTAGTAATCGGAACGACGCGTTAAAGTGACTTGAGACGCGACATAGTAATCAATTGTCACTTTTCACGCACAATTTCTGTAATACAACCTAAAAATGCTTAGGTAATCTAGCGTCATTTTTTACGCACACTTAGCGTAATGTAACCTAACCATGCTTATGTAATCGTAACAACGCTTTACAGAGACTTGTGACGTGACATACTAATCTACGGACTCTACTAACGCGCAGTAACATAACCATGCTTAGGTATTCGGAACGACACGTTAAATAGACCTGAGACACGAAATACTAATTGATTGTCATTTTTCACGCACACTTTGCGTAATATAACCAAACCATGCTTAGGTAATCGGAACGACGCGTTAAAGAGACTTGAGACGCGAAATACTGATTGACCGTCAGTTTTCACGGACACTTTGCGTAATATGCCATGATTTGATAATCAGAACGACACGTTAGAGACACTTGTGATGCGACATAAGCACAGTAATCGAAACAACGAATTAAATAGACTTGAAACGCGCCATACTAATCTAGCGTCACTTTTTACGCACGCTTTGCGTAATATAACCTAACCATGCTTAGGTAATCGGAACGACGCGTTAAAGACTCTTGAGACGCGGCATACTAATCTAGCCGTCACTATTCACGCACACTTTGCGTAATACAACCTAACCATGATTAGGTAATCGGAACGACGCTTTAAAGAGACTTGAGACACGACATACTAACCTAGCAACAGTTTTCACGCACACATTGCGTAATATAACCTAACCATGCTTTGGTAATCGGAACGACGCGTTAAAGAGATTTGAGACGCGACATACTAATCTAGCGTCACTTTTCACGCACACTTTGCGAAAAAATAAACTCAGCATGATTAGGTAATCGGAACTACATGTTAAAGAGACTTACGACGCGACATACTAATCTATTGTCTCCATCAAAGTAGTTGATTGTTAGGAATAATTTTCCCTTTAAAATTGAGCATTTTTGGAAATGAAGAACAATCCATAAGCACTTTGAACTTGTGACCGATCAGATGAAATTCAAACTTCTTGATCCCATATTTGACCGCTAGCACTTCTTTAAATGTGGAATGATAATGAGTTTCCGCTTCTGAGAATTTTCCACTAGCATAAGCGCATATCCTTTGTTTGTTGTCTTGTTCTTCTGTTAACCTAACCATGCTTTGGAAATCGGAACATTGTGTTAGAGATAATTGTAACGTGACATAAGCATGGAATCGAAACGAAGCGTTAAAAAGACTTGAGACGCGCCACACTAATCTAGCCTCACCTTTTACGCACACTGCGTAATATAACTTAAGCAAGCTTAGGCAATCGTAACAACGCGTTAAAGAGACTTGTGACGCGACATACTAATCTTGCGACACTTTTAGCGCGCACTTGGCATAATATAACATAACCATGATTTGGTAACCGGAACGACGCGTTAGAGAGACTTGTGACACGACATAAGCATGGTAATCGAAACGACGCGTTAAAGAGACTTGAGACGCGCCATAAGCATGGTAATCCAAACGACGCGTTAAAGAGACTTGAGGCCCGCCATACTAATCTAGCATCACGTTTTATGCAGACTTTGCGTAATATAACCTAACCATGCTTAGGTAATCGGAATGATGCATTAAAGAGACTTGAGACGCGACATACTAATCTAGCGTCACTTTTCACGCACACTTTGCGTAATATAACCTAACCATACTTAAGTAATCGGAACGACGCGTTAGAGAGATTTGAGACGCGACATAAGCATGGTAATCAAAACAACGCGTTACGTAGACTTGAGACGCGACATACTAATTTAGCTTCACTTTTCACGCACACTTTGCGTAATATAGCTTAATGATGCCTAGGTGACGCGTTAAAGAGACTTGTGATGCGACATATTAATCTAGTGTCACTTTTCAAGCACACATTGCGTAATATAACTCAGCCATGCTTAGATTATCAGAACGACGCGTTAGAGAGACTTGTGACGCGACATAAGCATGGTAATAAATCTAGCGTCACTTTTTACACATACTTTGCGTAATACAGCCTAACCATGCTTAGGTAATTGGAATGACACATTAAAGAGACTTGAGACGCGACATACTAATTTAGCGTCACTTTTCACGCACACTTTGCGTAATATAGCTTAATGATGCTTAGGTAATCGGAACTACGCGCTAGAGAGACTTGTGAGGCGACATCCTAATCTAACATCACTTTTCACGCATAATTTGCGTAATATAACCTAACCATGCTTAGGTTATCGGAACACGCGTTAAAGAGACTTGTGACACGACATAAGCATGGTAATCGAACGACGCGTTAAAGAGACGCGCCATACTAATCTAGCGTAACCATGCATAGGTAATCGGAACAACGAGTTAAGGAGACATGAGACGTGACATACTAATCTAGCGTCACTTTTCACGCACACTTTGCGTAGTATAAACGAACCATGTAAGGGTAATCGCAACGACGCGTTAAAGAGACTTCAGACGCGACATACTAATCTAGCGTCACTTTTAACCATGCTTAGGTAACCGGAACACGCGTTAAAGAGATTTGAGACATGACATACTAATCGAGCGTCACTTTTCACGCACACTTTGCGTAAAATAACCTAACCATGCTTAGATAATCGAACGACGCATTAAAGAGACTTGAGAGGCGACATACTAATCCAGCGTAACTTTTCACACACACTTTGCATAAAATAACCTAACAATGCTTAGGTAATCGGAACAACGCGTTAAGAGACTTAAGACGTGACATACTAGTCTAGCGTCACTTTTCACGCACAATTTGCATAATATAACATAACCAATCTTTGGTAATCGGAACGGCACATTAATGAGACTTGAGACGCGCCATACTAATGAAATGTCACTTTTCGAGCACACTTTCCATAATGCAACCTAACCATGCTTAGGTATTCGGAACAACGCGTTAAAGATACTTGAGACGGAAAACATACTAATGTAGCGTCCCTTTTTATGCACACTTTGCGTAATATAACCTAACCATGCTTAGGTAATCGGAATGACACGTTAAAAAGACTTAAGACGCGCAATATTATTTTAGCGTCAGGTTTTACGCACACTTTGCATAGTATAACCTTACGATACTTAAGTAATCGGAACGACGCGTAAAACAGACTTGAGACACGACATACTAATCTACCGTCACTATTCACTCACTCTTTGAGTAATATAACCTTACCATGCTTTGGTAATCGAAACGATGTGTTAAAGAGACTTGATACGCGACATACTAATCTATTTTCACTTTTACCGCACACTTTGCGTAATATAACCTAACCATACTTAGGTATTCGGAAAGACACGTTAGATAGACTTGTGACGCGAGTTAAGCTTGGTAATTGATACGACGCATTAAAGAGACTTGAGACGCAACTTACTAATCTATTGTAACATTTCCCGCACACTTTGCGTAAGATAACCTAACCATGCTTAGATAGTAAGAACGACGCATTAAAGAGACTTGAGACGCGACATACTAATCTAGCGTCACTTTTACGCACTCTCTGCGTAATATAACCTAACCATGCTTAGGCAATCGGAACGACGCATTAGAGAGACTTGCGACGCGACATACTAATCTAACGTCACTTTTCATGCACATGTTGCGTAATATAACCTAACCATGCGTAGGTAATTGAAACAACGCGTTAGAGAGACTTGTGACGCATGGTAATCCAAAACGACACGTTACAAAGATTTGAGACGCGTAATACTAATCTAGCGTCACTTGTTTTGCACACTTTGCGTAATATAGCCTAACCATGCTTAGAAATCGGAACGACGCATTAGAGAGACTTGAGATGCGACGTACTAATCTAGCATCACTTTTCACGCACACTTTGCGTAATATAACATAACCATGCTTAGGTAATCGGAACGACGTGTTAATTAGACTTGAGACGCGACCTACTTTTCAATTGTCATTTTTCACGCACTCATTGCGTAATATAACCTCACCATGCATAGGTAATCGGAACGACGCGCTAGAGAGACTAGTGACGCGACATAGGCATGGTAATCAAAAACGACGCGCTACATAGATTTGAGACACGTAATACTAATCTAGCGTCACTTTTTTTGTACACTTGCTAACCATGCTTAGAAATCAGAACGACGCGTTAGAGAAACTTGAGACGCGACGTACTAATCTAGCGTCACTTTTCGCGCACACTTTGTATAATATAACCTAACCATACTTAGGTAATCCGAACGACGCGTTAATGAGATTTGTGACCCGACATAAAGCATGGTAATCGAAACGATGCGTTAAAGAGAATTGAGACGCGACATACTAATCTAGCGTCACATTTCACGCACACTTTTCGTAATATAACCCAACCATGCTTAGTTAATCGGAACAACGTGTTAAAGAGAATTGAGACGCGACATGCTATTCTAGCGTCACTTTTCACGCACACTTTCTGTAATATAACCTAACCATGCTTAAGTAATCGGAACGACGCGTTAAATATATTTAAGACACGACATACTAATTTATTGTTTCTTTTCACGCACACTTTGTGTAATATAACCTAACCATGCTTAGGAAATCGGAACGACGCGTCAGAGAGACTTGTGATGCTATATAAGCATGGTAATCGAAACCACGCGTTAAAGAGACTTGAGACACGGCATACTAATCTAGCGTCACTTTTCACGCACACCTCGCGTATTATAACCTAACTATGCTTAGGTATTCAGAACGACGCGTTAAAGAGACTTGAGACGCGACATACTAATCTAGCGTCACTTTTCAAGCACACTTTGCGTAATATAATATAACCATGCTTAGGTAATCGGAACGATGCGTTAAAGAGCCTTGAGACACGACATACTAATCTAGCGTCACTTTTCATGCACACCGTGTGTAATATAACCTAACCATACTTTGGTAGTAGGAACGACGTGTTAAAGAGACTTGAGACGCGACATGCTAATCTAGCGTCACTTTCCACACACACGTCGCGTAATATAACCTAACTATGCTTAGGTAATCCAGACGACGCGTTAAAGAGACTTCAGACGAGACATACTAATCTAGCGTCACTGAAAAACGCACACTTTGCGTAATATAACCTAACCATTCTTAGTTAATCGAAAAAACGTGTTCAAGAGACTTGAGATGCGACATACTAATCTAGCGTCACTTTTCAAGAACTCTGTACGTAATATAACCTGACCATGCTTAGGTAATCATAACAACTCGTTAAAGTGACTTTAGACTCATACTAATATCTATTGTCATTTTTTAAGCACACTTTGCCTAATATAACCTAATCATGCTTAGGTAGTTGGAAAGACGAGTTAAATAGATTTGACACGCAACATACTAATCTATTGTCATTTTTCACGCACACGTTGCGTAATATAACCTAACCATGCTTAGATAATCGGAACGACACGTTAGAGAGACTTGTGACACGACATAGGCATGGTGAAACGACGCGTTACAGAGACTTGAGATGCGTAATACTAATCTGGCGTAACTTATTTTGCACACTTTGGGTAATATAACCCCATGCTTAGAAATCGGAACGACGCATTAGAGAGACTTGAGACGCAACGTACTAAGCTAGCGTCACTTTTCAAGCACACGTTGCGTAATATAACCAAACCATTCTTAGGAAATAGGAGCGACGCGTTAGAGAGACTTGAGACGCGACATACTAATCATACGTCAGTTTTCATGAAACTTTACATAATATAACCTAACCATACTTAGGTAATCGGAACGACGCGTTAAAGTGACTTCTGACGCGAGATAAAATGGTAATCGAAAGGACGCGTTAAAGAAACTTGAGACACAACATACTAATCTAGTATCACTTTTCATGCACACTTTTCGTAATATAACATAACCATAATTATTTAATAGGAACAACACGTTAAAGAGAACTGAGACGCGTTGCAACGACACGTTAAATATACTTGAGACACGACTTTGCGTAATATAACCTAACCATGCTTAGGTAATCGGAACGACGCGTTAGAGAGACTTGTGACGCGACATAAGCATGGTAATCGAAACGACGCATTAATGATACTTGAGGCACGACTTACTAATCTAGCGTCACTTTTTAAGCACACGTTGCGTAATATAACCTAACCATGCTTAGGTACTCTGAACGACGCGATAAAAAGAGCCTTAAGACGCGACATACATACTAATCTAGCGTCGCTTTCACGCACACCTTGCGTAATATAACCTAACCATGCTTAGGTAATCAGAACGACGCGTTAAAGTGACTTGAGACGCGACTTACTAATCTATCTTCACTTTTCACGCACACTTTGCGTAATATAACCTAATCATGCTTAGGTACTCGGAACGACGCGTTAACGAGCCTTGAGACGCGACATGCTAATCTAGCGTCACTTTTCACGCACACCGTAATAACCTAGCCATTCTTAGGTAATCGGGACGACGCAGTAAAGAGACTTGAGTTGAGACATACTAGTCTAGCGTCATTTTTCACGTACTCTTTCCGTAATATAACCTAACCACGATTAGGTAATCAGGACGACTCGTTAAAGAGACTTTAGATGCGACATACTAATCTATTGTTACTTTTCATGCACACTTTGCGTAATATAACCTAACCATGCTTATGTATTCGAAACGACGCGTTAGAGAGACTTGTGACGCGACTTAAGCATGGTAATCGAAACGACGCGTTAAAGACACTTGAAACGCGACATACTAATCTAGAGTCACGTTTAACGCACAGTTTGCGTAATATAATCTAACCATGCTTAGGTAATTGGAACGACGCGTTGAATAGACTTGATACACCACATACTAATCTATTGTCATTTTCACGCACACTTTGCGTAATATAACCTAAGCATTCTTAGGTAGTCGAAACGACGCGTTAAATAAATTTGAGACGTAACATACTAATCTATTGTCATATTTCACGCAAACGTTGCGTAATATAACTAACCATGCTTAGGTAATCGTAACGACTCGTTAGTGAGACTTGTGACGCGACATAGGCATGGTAATCGAAACGACGCGTTACAGAGACTTAAGATGCGTAATACTAATCTAGCGTAACTTATTTCGCACACTTTGCGTAATTTAACCTTACCATGCTCAAAAATCAGAAAAACGCATTGGAGAGACACTTGAGACGCGACGTACTAAGCTAGCGTCACTTTTCATGCACACTTTACGTAATATAACCAAACCATTCTTAGGAAATAGGAGCGACGTGTTAGAGAGACTTGAGACGCGACATACTAATCTTCCGTCAGTTTTCATGAAACTTTGCGTAATATAACTTAACCATACTTAGGTAATCTGAACGACGCGTTAAAGTGACTTGTGACGCGAGATAAGCATGGTAATCGAAACGACCCGTTAAAGAGACTTGAGACACGACATACTAATCTAGTGTCAATTTTCATGCACACTTTTCGTAATATAACCTATTCATAATTAGTTAATAAGAACAACGCGTTAAAGAGCACTGAGACGCGACATACTAAGCTAGCGTCACTTTTCACGCTCACTTTGCGTAATATAACCTAACCATGGTTAAAGTAATTGCAACGACGCATTAAATATACTTGAGACATGACTTACTACTTTATTGTTACTTTTCACGCACATTTTGTGTAAAATAATCTAACCATGCTTAGGTAATCGGAACGACGCGTGAGAGAGACTTGTGACGCGACATAAGTATGGTAATCGAAACGACGCATTAAAGATACTTGAGACACGACTTATTAATCTAGTGTCACTTTTCAAGCACACGTTGCGTAATATAACCTAACCATGCTTACGTAATCGGAACGACGCGTTAGAGTGACTTGTGACGCGACATAAGCATGGTAATCAAAACGATGCATTAAAGATACTTGAGACACGACTTACTAATCTAGCGTCACTTTTCAACCACACGTTGCGTAATATAACCTAACCATGCATCGGTACTCAGAACGACACGTTAAAGAGCCTTGCGACGCGACATACTAATCTAACGTCCCTTTCACGCACACCTTGCGTAATATAACCTAACCATGCTTAGGTAATCAGAACGACCCGTTAAAGAGACTTGAGACGCGACATACTAATCTAGCTTCACTTTTCACGCACACTTTGCGTAATATAACCTAATTATGCTTAGGTAATCGGAACGACGCGTTAACGAGCCTTGAGACGCGACATGCTAATCTAGCGTCACTTTCACGAAAACCTTGCGTAATATAAGCTAACCATGCTTAGGTAATCCGAACGACGCGCTAATGAGACTTGAGACGCGACATGCTAATTTAGCGTCACTTTTCACGCACACTTTGCGTAAAATAAGCTAACCATGCTTAGGTATTCGAAACGACTCATTAGCGAGACTTGTGATGCAACTTAAGCATGGTAATCGAAACGGCGCGTTAAAGACACTTGAAACGCGACATACTAATCTAGCGTCACGTTTAACGCACACTTTGCGTAATATAACCTAACCATGCTTAGGTAATCGGAACGACGCGTTGAATAGACTTGATACGCCACATACTAATCGATTGTCATTTTTCACGCACACTTTGCGTAATATAACCTAAGCATGCTTAGGTAGTCGGAACGACGCGTTAAATAAATTTAAGACGCAACATACTAATCTATTGTAATTTTTCACGCACACGTTGCGTAATATATCCTAACCATGCTTAGGTAATCGGAACGACGGGTTAGAGAGACTTGTGACGCGACATAGGCATGGTAATCGAAACGACGCGTTACAGAGACTTGAGATGCGTAGTACTAATCTAGCGTAACTTATTTCTCACACTTTGCGTAATATAACCTTACCATGCTTAGAAATCGTAACGACGCATTAGAGAGACTTGAGACGCGACGTACTAAGCTAGCGTCACTTTTCACGTACACTTTGCGTTATATAACCAGACCATTCTTAGGAAATAGGACCGACGCGTTAGAGAGACTTGAGACGCGACTAACTAATCTAGCGTCACTTTTCACACACACTTTCTGAAAAAGTAAACTCACCATGATTAGGTAATCAGAACGACAAATTAAAGAGACTTGCGATGCGAGATAATCATGGTAATCGACACGACGCGTTAAAGAGACTTGAGACGCGACATACTAATATAGTGTCACTTTTCATACAAACTTTTTGTAATATAACCTAACCATAATTAGTTAATAGGAACAACGCGTTAAAGAGAACTGAGACGCGACATACTAAGCTAGCGTCACTTATCACGCTCACTTTGCGTAATATAACCTAACGACGCGTTAAATATGCTTGAGACACGACTTACGAATTTATTGTTACTTTTCACGCACACTTTGTGTAATATAACCTAACCATGTTTAGGTAATCGGAACAACGCGTTAGAGAGACTTGTGACGCGACATAAGCATGGTAACCGAAACGACGCATTAAAGATACTTGAGGCACAACTTACTAATCTAGCGTCAATTTTCAAGCACACGTTGCGTAATATAACCTAACCATGCTTAGGTACTCAGAACGACGCATTAAAGAGCCTTGAGACGCAACATACTAATCTAGCGTCACTTTCACGCACGCCTTGTGTAATATAACCTAACCATGCTTAGGTAATCAGAACGACTCGTTAAAGAGACTTGAGACGCGACTTACTAATCTAGCTTCACTTTTCACGCACACTTTGCGTAATATAACCTAATCATGCTTAGGTACTCGGAACGACGCGTTAACGAGCCTTGAGACGCGACATGCTAATCTAGCGTCACTTTTCACGCACACCGTAATAACCTAGCCATTCTTAGGTAATCGGGACGACGCGTTAAAGAGACTTGAGTTGCGACATACTAGTCTAGCGTCATTTTTCACGTACTCTTTCCGTAATATAACCTAACCACGATTAGGTAATCAGGACGACTCGTTAAAGAGACTTTAGATGCGACATACTAATCTATTGTTACTTTTCATGCACACTTTGCGTAATATAACCTAACCATGCTTATGTATTCCAAACGACGCGTTAGAGAGACTTGTGACGCGACTTAAGCATGGTAATCGAAATGACGCGTTAAAGACACTTGAAACGCGACTTACTAATCTAGAGTCACGTTTAGCGCACAGTTTGCGTAATATAATCTAACCATGCTTAGGTAATCGGAACGAAGCGTTGAATAGACTTGATACGCCACATACTAATCTATTGTCATTTTCACGCACACTTTGCGTAATATAACCTAAGCATTCTTAGGTAGTCGAAACGACGCGTTAAATAAATTTGAGACGTAACATACTAATCTATTGTCATATTTTACGCAAACGTTGCGTAATATAACTAACCATGCTTAGGTAATCGTAACGACTCGTTAGTGAGACTTGTGACGCGACATAGGCATGGTAATCGAAACGACGCATTACAGAGACTTAAGATGCGTAATACTAATCTAGCGTAACTTATTTCGCACACTTTGCGTAATTTAACCTTACCATGCTCAAAAATCAGAACAACGCATTGGAGAGACACTTGAGACGCGACGTACTAAGCTAGCGTCACTTTTCATGCACACTTTGCGTAATATAACCAAACCATTCTTAGGAAATAGGAGCGACGTGTTAGAGAGACTTGAGACGCGACATACTAATCTTCCGTCAGTTTTCATGAAACTTTGCGTAATATAACTTAACCATACTTAGGTAATCTGAACGACGCGTTAAAGTGACTTGTGACGCGAGATAAGCATGGTAATCGAAACGACCCGTTAAAGAGACTTGAGACACGACATACTAATCTAGTGTCAATTTTTATGCACACTTTTCGTAATATAACCTATTCATAATTAGTTAATAAGAACAACGCGTTAAAGAGCACTGAGACGCGACATACTAAGCTAGCGTCACTTTTCACGCTCACTTTGCGTAATATAACCTAACCATGGTTAAAGTAATTGCAACGACGCATTAAATATACTTGAGACATGACTTACTAATTTATTGTTACTTTTCACGCACATTTTGTGTAATATAATCTAACCATGCTTAGGTAATCGGAACGACGCGTTAGAGAGATTTGTGACGTGACGTAAGTATGGTAATCGAAACGACGCATTAAAGATACTTGAGACACGACTTATTAATCTAGCGTCACTTTTCAAGCACACGTTGCGTAATATAACCTAACCATGCTTAGGTAATCGGAACGACGCGTTAGAGTGACTTGTGACGCGACATAAGCATGGTAATCAAAACGATGCATTAAAGATACTTGAGAGACGACTTACTAATCTAGCGTCACTTTTCAACCACACGTTGCGTAATATAACCTAACCATGCATCGGTACTCAGAACGACACGTTAAAGAGCCTTGCGACGCGACATACTAATCTAGCGTCCCTTTCACGCACACCTTGCGTAATATAACCTAACCATGCTTAGGTAATCAGAACGACCCGTTAAAGAGACTTGAGACGCGACATACTAATCTAGCTTCACTTTTCACGCACACTTTGCGTAATATAACCTAATTATGCTTAGGTAATCGGAACGACGCGTTAACGAGCCTTGAGACGCGACATGCTAATCTAGCGTCACTTTCACGAACACCTTGCGTAATATAAGCTAACCATGCTTAGGTAATCCGAACGACGCGCTAATGAGACTTGAGACGCGACATGCTAATTTAGCGTCACTTTTCACGCACACTTTGCGTAAAATAAGCTAACCATGCTTAGGTATTCGAAACGACTCATTAGCGAGACTTGTGATGCAACTTAAGCATGGTAATCGAAACAGCGCGTTAAAGACACTTGAAACGCGACATACTAATCTAGCGTCACGTTTAACGCACACTTTGCGTAATATAACCTAACCATGCTTAGGTAATCGGAACGACGCGTTGAATAGACTTGATACGCCACATACTAATCGATTGTCATTTTTCACGCACACTTTGCGTAATTTAACCTAAGCATGCTTAGGTAGTCGGAACGACGCGTTAAATAAATTTAAGACGCAACATACTAATCTATTGTCAATTTTCACGCACACGTTGCATAATATAACCTAACCATGCTTAGGTAATCGGAACGACGGGTTAGAGAGACTTGTGACGCGACATAGGCATGGTAATCGAAACGACGCGTTACAGAGACTTGAGATGCGTAATACTAATCTAGCGTAACTTATTTCTCACACTTTGCGTAATATAACCTTACCATGCTTAGAAATCGTAACGACGCATTAGAGAGACTTGAGACGCGACGTACTAAGCTAGCGTCACTTTTCACGTACACTTTGCGTTATATAACCAGACCATTCTTAGGAAATAGGACCGACGCGTTAGAGAGACTTGAGACGCGACTAACTAATCTAGCGTCACTTTTCACACACACTTTCTGAAAAAGTAAACTCACCATGATTAGGTAATCAGAACGACAAATTAAAGAGACTTGCGATGCGAGATAATCATGGTAATCGAAACGACGCGTTAAAGAGACTTGAGACGCGACATACTAAAATAGTGTCACTTTTCATACAAACTTTTTGTAATATAACCTAACCATAATTAGTTAATAGGAACAACGCGTTAAAGAGAACTGAGACGCGACATACTAAGCTAGCGTCACTTATCACGCTCACTTTGCGTAATATAACCTAACGACGCGTTAAATATGCTTGAGACACGACTTACGAATTTATTGTTACTTTTCACGCACACTTTGTGTAATATAACCTAACCATGTTTAGGTAATCGGAACGACGCGTTAGAGAGACTTGTGACGCGACATAAGCATGGTAACCGAAACGACGCATTAAAGATACTTGAGGCACAACTTACTAATCTAGCGTCACTTTTCAAGCACACGTTGCGTAATATAACCTAACCATGCTTAGGTACTCAGAACGACGCATTAAAGAGCCTTGAGACGCAACATACTGATTAGCGTCACTTTCACGCACGCCTTGCATAATATAAACTAACCATGCTTAGGTAATCAGAACGACGCGTTAAAGAGACTTGAGACGCGACATACTAATCTATCTTCACTTTACACACACACTTTGCATAATATAACCTAATCATGCTTAGGTAATCGGAACGACACGTTAACGCTAGCCTGGTTAGGTCATATTACGCAAAGTGTGCGTGAAAAATGACAATAGATTGTATGTCGCGTCTCAAGTCTATGTAACTCATTGTTCCAATTACTTCAGTATGGTTAGGTTATATTATTACGCAAAGTATGTGTGAAAAATGACAATAGATTAGTATGTCGCGTCATAAGTCTATCTAACGCGTCGTTCCAATTTCCTAAGCATGCTAAGGTTATATTACGCAAAGTGTCCGTGAAAAGTGACGCTAGATTAGTATATCGCGTCTAAAAACTCTTTAAACGCGCTGTTCCGATTACCTAAGCATGGATACTTATATTACGCAAAGAGTGCGTAAAAAATGACACTAGATTAGTATTTTAAGTCTCAAGTCTCTTTAACGCGTCGTTCCGATTACCCAAGAATTGTTAGGTTTACGTAAAGTGTGCGAGAAAAGTAACGCTAGATTAGTATGTCCCATCTCAAGTCTCTTAAACGCGTCGTTCCGTTTACCTAACCATGGTTAGGTTATATTACCCAAGGTGTGCGTGAAATGTGACGCTAGATTAGTATGTCGCGTCTCATGGCTCTTTAATGCGTCGTTACGATTACCTAAGCTTGGTTAGGTTATATTATGCAAAGTTGGCGTGAAAAGTGACATTAGATTAGTATGCCGCGTCTCAAGTCTCTTTAACGAGTCGTTTCAATTACCATGCATATGTCGCATCACAAGCCTCTCTAACGCGTCGTTCCGACTACCTAAGCATGGTTTGGTTATAGTACACAAAGTGTGGGTGAAAAGTAACAATAGATTAGTATGTCACGTCTCAAGTCTCTTTAACGCTTCATTTCGATTACTTAAGCATGGTTATTTTATATTACGCAAAGTGTGCGTTAAAAGTGACATAATGTATGTCGCGTCTCAATTCCCTTTATCGCATTGCTCCGATTACCTAACCATGGTTAGGCTATATTACGCAAAGCGTTCGTGAAAAGTGATGCTCGATTAGTATTTTGCGTCTCTAGTCTCATTAACACGTCGTTCCGATTACCTAAGCATGGTTAGGTTATAATACGCAAAGTGTGTATGAAAAGTGACAATAGATTAGTATGTTGCGTCTAAAGTATCTTTAACGCGTCGTTACGATTACCTAAGCTTGGTTCGGATATATTATGCAAACGTTGCGTGAAAAATGACAACAGAATTAATATGTCGCGTCTCACGTCTATTTCACGCGTCGTTCCTATTACCTAAGTATGATTAGGTTATATTACGCAAGGTGTGCGTGAGAAGTGACGCTAGATTAGTATGTCGCGTCTCAAGGCTCTTTATTGCGTCGTTTCGATTACCTAAGTATGGTTATATTACACAAAGTTTGCGTGAAAAGTGACGTTAGATTAGTATATCGCGTCTCAAGTCTCTGTAACGCGTCATTTCGATTACCATGCTTATGTCGAGTCAAAAGTCTCTCTAACGCGTATTACCTAAGCATGGTTATATAATAGTACGCAAAGTATGCGTGAAAAGGATCAATTGATTAGTATGTCGCATCTCAAGTCTCTTTAACGCGTCGTTCCGATTACATAAGCATGGTTAGGTTATATTATGCAAAGTGTGCGTGAAAAGTAAAAATATACTAGTATGTCGCGTCTTAAGGCTCTTTAATGCGTCTTTCCGATTACTTAAGCATGGTTAGGTTATTGTACGCAAAGTGTGCGTGAAAAGGATCAATAGATTAGTATGTCGTGTCTAAAGTCTCTTTAACGCGCCGTTCCGATTACCTAAGCATGGTTATGTTATATTACGCTTAATGTGAGTGAAAAGTGACGCTCGATTAGTATGTCCAATGTCAAGTGTCTTTAATGCGTCATTCCGATTACCCTTATGGTTAGGTTATATTACGCAAAGTGTGCGTAAAAAGTGGCGCTAGATTAATATGTTTCGTCTCAAGTCTCTTTAAAGCGTCGTTTCGATTACCTAAGCATGGTTTGGTTATATTACGCAAAGTGTGCGTGAAAAGTGACGCAAGATTAGTATGTCGCGTCACAAGTCTCTTTATTGCGTCATTTTGATTACCTAGGCATGGTTCGGTTATATTACGCTAAGTGTGCCTTAAAAGGGACGGTAGATTAGTATGTCGTGTCACAAGTCTCTTCAACGCGATGTTCTGATTCCCTATGCATAGTTAGGCTATATTATGCAGTGTGCGTGAAAAGTGACTCTAGATTACTATGTCGCGTCACAAGTCTATTTAACGAGTCGTTCCGATTACCTAGGCATGGTTAGGTTATATAACACAAAGTGTGCGTTAAAGTTACGCTAGATTAGTAGTATGCTGCGTCACAAGTCTCTTTAACGCGTCGTTCCGATTACATAAGTGTGCTTAGGTTATATTACGCAAAGTGAGCATGAAAAGTGATGTTAGATTAGTGGTATGTCGCGTCTCAAATCTCTTGAACGCGTCGTTCCGATTACCTATTTGTGGTTAGGTTATATTACGGAAAGTGTGCCTGAAAAATGACGCTATATAAGTATGTCGTGTCACAAATCTCTTTAACGCGGATTATATTACGCAAAGTGTGCATTAAAAGTGACGCTAGATTATTATGTCGCGTCACAAGTCTCTTTAACGCTCTGTTCCGATTACCAATGCATGGTTAGGTTATATAACGCAAAGTGTGCGTGAAAAGTGACTCTAGATTACTATATCGCGTCACAAGTCTCTTTAACGCGTCGTTCCGATTATCTAGGTGTTGTAAGGTTATATTACGCAAAGTGTGCGTGAAAAGTGATGCTAGATACTTGAACGCGTCGTTCCGATTACCTAAGGGTGGTTAGGTTATATTACGCAAAGAGTGCGTGAAAAGTGACGCAGGATTAGTATGTCGCGTCTCAAGTCTCTTCAACGCGTCGTTCCGATTACCCAAGAATAGTTAGGCTATATTGCGAGTGTGCGACAAAAGTAACACTAATCTGTCTCTTTAATGCGTCGTTCCAATTACCTAAGTATGGTTAGGTTATATTACGCAAGGTGTGCATAAAAAGTGACGCTAGATTATATGCCGCGTATAAAGGCTCTTTAATGCGCCGTTTATAAGCATGGTTAAGTTATTTTATGCAAAGATTGCGTAAAAAGTGACGCTAGATTAGTATGTCACCTCTCAAGTCTCTTTAACGCGTCGCTTAGATTACCATACTTATATCGCGTCTCAAGTCTCTCTAACGCGTGTTTCTTATTACCTATGCATGGTTAGGTTATAGTACGCAAAGTGTGCGTAAAAAGTAACAATAGATCAGTATGTCGCATCTCAAATCTCTTTAGCGCGTCGTTCCGATTACCTAAGCATGTTTAAGTTATATTACGCAAAGTGTGTGTGAAATGTGACAATAGATTAGTATTCCGCGTATCAAGTCTATTTAACGCGTCGTTCCGATTACCTAAGCAACCAAGTTATATTACGCAAAGTGTGCGTGAAAAGTGACGCTAGATTAGTATGTCGCGTCTCATTTCTCTTTAACACGTTTTTCCGATTACATAAACATGGTTAGGTTATATTAGTATGTCGCGTCATAAGTTTCTTTAACGCGTCGTTCCGATTACCTAAGCATGGTTAGATTATATTACGCAAAGTGTGCGTAGAACGTGACGCTGGATTAGTATGTTGTGTCTCAAGTCTCTTTAACGCATTGTTCCGATGACCTGAGAATTGTTAGGTTGTATTACGCAAAGAGTGCGTGAAACATGACGCTAGATTAGTATGTCGCGTCTCAAGTCTCTTTAACACGTCGTTCCGATTACCCAAGAATGGTTAGGTTATATTACGCAAAATGTGCAAGAAAAGTAACGAACGATTAGTATGTCCCGTCTTAAGTCTCTTTAATGCGTCGTTCCGATTACCTAAGCATTGTTATGTAATATTACGCAAGGTGTGCGTGAAAAGTGACGCTAGATTAGTATGTCACGTCTTAAGGCTCTTTAATGCGTCGTTCCAATTACCTAAGCATGGTTATATTATGCAAAGTTTGCGCAAAAAGTGACGATAGATTAGTATGTCGCGTCTCAAGTCTCTTTAACGCGTCGTTTCGATTGCCATGCTTATGTCACGTCACAAGTCTCTCTAACGCGTCGTTCCGATTGCCTAAGCATGGTTAGGTTAAGTGTGCGTGAAAAGTAACAATTGATTAATATGTTGCGCCTCAAGTCTCTTTAACGTGTCGTTCCGATTACCTTAAGCATGGTTAGGTTATATTACGCAAAGTGTGCGTGAAAAGTGACTATAGATTAGTATGTCGCGAATAAATTCTTTTTAACGCGTCGTTCCGATTACCAAAGCATGGTTAGGTTATATTACGCAAAGCATGCTCAAAAAGTGACGCTAGATTAGTATGTCGCGTCTCAAGTCTGTTTAACGCGTCATTCCGATTACCTAAGCATGGTTAGGTTATATCAAAGTGGCGTGAAAAGTGACGCTAGATAAGTATGGTGCGTCAGAAGTCTCATTAACGCGTCGTTCTGATTACCTATGCATGGTTAGGTTATATTACGCAAATTTTGCGTAAAAAGTGACGCTAGATTAGTATGCCGCGTCTGAAGTTTCTTTAACGCGTCGTTTCGATTACCGTACTTATGTCGCGTCACAAGTCTCTCTAAAGCGTTTTTCCGTTTAGCTAAGCATGGTTGGATTATATTACGCAAAGTGTGCGTGAAAAATGACATTAAATTAGTATGTCGCGTCTCAAGTCTATTTAACGCGTCGTTCCGATTACACTTATAGTTAGGTTATATTACGCAAAGAGTGCGTGAAAAGTGACGCTAGATTAGTATTTCGCGTCTCAAGTTTCTTTATTGCGTCGTTCCGATTACCACTGAATGGTTTGGTTATATTACACAAAGTGTGCGAGAAAAGTAACGCTAGATTAGTATTCTCAAGGCTCTTTAATGGGTCGTTGCGATTACGTAAGAATGGATAGGTTATATTATAAAAAGTTTGCGTGAAAAGTGACGCTACATTAGTATGTCGCGTCTCAAGTCTCTTTAATGCGCCGTTGCGATTACCTAAGCATGGTTAGGTTATATTATGCAAAGTTTTCGTGAACAGTGACGCTAGATTAGTATGTCGCATCTCAAGTCTCTTTAATGCGTCGTTCCGATTACCTAAGCATGGTTAGGTTATATTATGCAAAGTTTGCGTGAAAACTGACGCTAGATTAGTATGTCGTGTCTTAAGGCTCTTTAATGCGTCGTTTCGATTATCATGCTTATGTCGAATCACAAGTATTTAACGCGTCGTTCCTGTTACCTAAACATAGTTAGGTTATAGTACGTACGCAAAGTGTGTGTGAAATATAACAATAGGATGGTTTGACGCGTCTCAAGTCTTTTTAACGCGTCATTCTGATTATCTAAGAATCGTTAGGTTATATTACGCAAAGTGTGCGTGAACAATGACAATAGATTAGTATGTCGCGTATCCAATCTATATCTAACTAGTCGTGCCGATTACCTAAGCATGGTTAGGTTATATTACGCAAAGTGTGCGTAAAACGTCACGCTAGTATGTCGCGTCTCAAGGCTCTTTAATGCGTCGTTCCGATTACCCATGGTTAGGTTACATCATGCAAAGTTGGTGTGAAAGGTGACGCTAGATTAGTATGTCGCGTCTCAAGTCTCTTTAATATGTCGTTCCGATTACCCAAGCATGATTAGGTTATAATATGCAAAGAGTGTGTAACAAGTGACGCTAGATTAGTATGTCGCATCTCAAGTCTCTTTAATGCGTCGTTCCCATTACCTAAGCATGGTTAGGTTATATTACGCAAAGTTGCGTAAAAAGTGACGCTAGAATAATATGTTTCGTCTCAAGTCTCTTTAACGCGTCGTTTCGATTACCATGCTTATCTCGCGTCATAATCCCCTTTAACGCGTTGTTCTGCGTACCTAAGCATGGTTAGGTTATGTTACGGAAAGTGTGCGTAAAAAGTGACGTTTGATTAGTATGTCGCGTCACAAGTCCCTCTAATGCGTCGTTCCGATTTCCTAAGCATGGTTAGGTTGTATTACGCTAAGTGTGCATAAAAAATGACACAAGATTATTATGTCACGTCTTAAGTCTCTCTAACGCATCGTTCCGATTTCCTAAGAATGATTATGTTATATTACGCAAAATGTGCGTAAAAATAGTAATGCTAGATTAAAATTGCGTGTCTCAAGTCTTTTTAATGCGTCGTTTAGATTACCATGTTTATGTCGAGTCACAAGTCTTTCTAACGCGTTGTTACAATTACCTAAGCATGGTTATGTTATATTACGCAAAGTGTGCGTGAAAAATTGTCATAGATTGGTATGTCGCGTCTCAAGTCTTATATTATGGAAGGTGTGCGTGAAATGTAACGCTAGATTAGTATGTTGCGTCTCAAAGCTCTTTAATGCGTCGTTCCGATTACCTAAGCTCTGTTAGGTTATATTATGCAAAGTTTGCGGGAAAAGTGACGCTAGATTAGTATGTCGCGTCTAAAGTCTCTTTAACACGTTGTTTCGATTACCATGCTTATGTCGCGTCACAAGTCTCTCTAACGCGTCGTTCCAATTACCTAAGCATGGTTAAGTTATAGTACGCAAAATGTGCGTGAAAAGTAACAATAGATTAGTATGTCGCGTCTCAAGTCTCTTTAACGCGTCTTTTCGATTATCTAAGCATGTTTCGGGTATATTACAAAAAGTGTGCGTGAAAAGTGACAATAGATTAGTATGTCGCATATGAAGTCTATTTAACGCGTCATTCTGATTACCTAAGCATGGTTAGGTTATTTTACGCAAAGTGTGCGTAAAACGTGATGCTAGATTAGTATGTCGCGTCTCAATTCTCTTTCACGCGTTGTTTCGATTACTTAAGCATGCTTAGGTTATATTACGCAAAGTTTGCGTGAAAAGTGACGCTAGATTAGTATGTCGCGTCTTAAGTCTCTTACACGCGTCGTTCCGATTACCTAAGAATTGTTAGGTTATATTACGCAAAGTGTGCGTAAAAAGTGACGCTAGATTAGTATGGCGCGTCTCAAGTCTCTTTAACGTTGTTCGATTACCATTCTTATGTGGCGTCACAAGTCTCTCTAACGCGTCGTTCCGATTACCTAAGCATGGTTAGGTAATATTACGCAAAGTGTGCGTAAAAAGTGACGCTAGATTAGTATGTCCAGTTTCAAGTCTCTTTAACGCGTCGTTCCGATTACCTAAGCATGGTTAGGTTATATTACGCAAAGTGTGCGTAAAAAGTCACGCTAGAATGTCGCGTCTCAAGGCTCTTCAATGCGTTGTTCCGATTACCTAAGTATGGCTAGGTTATATTATGCAAAGTTGGCGTGAAAAGTGCGTCACAAGTCTCTTTAACGTGTCGTTTCAATTACCATGCTTATGTCGTGTCACAAGTCTCTCTAACGCGTCGTTCTGATTACCTAAGCATGGTTTGGTTATATTACGCAAAGTGTGTGTGAAAAGTAACAGTAGAATAGTATGTCACTTCTCAAGTCTCTTTAATGCGTCGTTCCGATTACCTAAAAACGGTTAGGTTATAGGGTTCCATAAAAAATCATGACCTTTACACGAAATTTCATTTTAATCTCGACTTTTAAAAGTTGGCATTAAAGACACGACCTTTAATTTTGTTTCAAATGTATCGATAAAGTAAAATTCGGTTTATTTTTTCTAACTTGAATTTACTAATCCTACATACTCTAACTGAGATAATAATATTTAGTGTCTATTTATAATTTGGTCTTTCATTAATGGTTTAGTAGAGAATTTAGTCAACAAAAACACACTGAAATGATATATTTGAAAAACAATGAAAGGTCATGGTTTTATATGGAAACTTTTATAGGTCGTGATTAAAATGAAATTTTATATACAGATTGCGACTTATTATGGAATTGGCCCTAGGTTATTACACAAAGAGTGTGTGAAAAGTGACGCTAGATTAGTATGTCGCTTCTTAAGTCTCTTTAACGCGTCGTTCCGATTACCAAAGCATGATTAGGTTATATTACACAAGGTGCGCGTGAAAAGTTAAGCTAGATTAGTATGTCGTGGCTAAAGGCTCTTTAATGTGTCGTTCCAATTACATAAACATGGTTAGGTTATTGATAACGTTGTACATTTAGTAGGGGCGAAACAACCTCGCCAAGAACGACCATCGCTAAGTCAAGCATTTAACCAACTGGTGTCGACATCCGACCATCTCCTAGATTATAGATCACGCGACCTGGGAGGTCACCGGATCGATGAACATTCGAGCATCATCCGAGACGCGTGCTTTTGGCAAGGTAGGATCAAAGATCCTGCCAAAGCTTCCTGACTGAAGACAGGAAAGCCCGGCGTAGACAACCCGAGCTTCGAGATACACTCAAGCTCTGGACCTAGAGGCATGGGAGTTCAGTTCAGACAGTCCGAGCTCTAAGCTTTATTCGAGCTCCGAGATCTAGCTAACGAGCACACTCATGTGTACCAGATTTAGGGACCACAGAAGATCCTCTGACACGTGCGTGAGGAATGTTCCCTCCACCTGACACACCTAACAAACTGCGCCCCATACGGGGGATATTCTCCACGTAGGCATAGCCGATTTCAGGGACCACACGAAGGACAACCTGCCAGCAAGGCAAGGTTTGCTCCTAAACCCTAACTATATAAAGGGGTTTAAGAGCAAACCTTAGGTAATTATTTTCTACTCTCTGAAAACCTTTCTCTTCTTTTCTTCTTCATTCATAGCCTCGTCGAAAAGTGACAATAGTATGGTTAGGTTATATTACGCAGAGTGTGCGTGGAAAGTGTAGCTAGATTAGTGTGTCGCATCTCAAGTCCCTTTAACGCGCCGTTCCGATTACCTAAGCATGGTTAGGTTATACTATGCAAAGTCTGTGTAAAACGTGACGCTAGATTAGCATGGCACGTCTCAAGCCTCTTTAACGCGTTGTTACGATTACCTAAGCATGGTTTAGTTATATTACGCAAAGTGTGCATGAAAAGTGACGCTAGATTAGTATGTCGCGTCTCAAGTCTCTTTAACTCTTTGTTCCGATTACCTAAGCATGGTTAGGTTATACTATGCAAAGTCTGTGTAAAACGTGACGCTGGATTAGTATGGCACGTCTCAAGCCTCTTTAACGCGTCGTTTCGATTAGCATTCTTATATCGCGTCACAAGTCTCTTTAACGCGTGTTCCGATTACCTAAGCATGGTTACGTTATAGTACGCAAAGCGTGTGTGAAAAGTGACGCTAGATTAGTATGTCGCGTCACATGTCTCTCTAACGCATCGTTCCTATTACCAAAGCATCATATTAGGCTATACGCAAAATGTACTTGAAAAGTGACGCTAAATTAGTATGTCGCGTCTCAAGTCTCTTTAATGTGTCGTTCCGATTACCTAAGCATGGTTAGGTTATATTACGCAAAGTCTGCATAAAACGTGACACTAGTCTCTCTAACGCGTCGCGTCTCCAGTCTCTCTAACGCGTCGTTCCGATTACCTAAGTATGGTTTGGTTATATTATGCAAAGTATGCGTGAAAAGTGACGCTTGATTAGTATGTTGCGTCTCAAGTCTCTTTAATGCGTCGTTCCGATTACCTAAGAATGGTTAGGTTATATTACACAAAGTGTGCGTGAAAAGTGACAATAGTAGTATGTTGCATCTCAAGTCTCTTTAACGCGTCGTTCCGATTACCAAAGCATGGTTATGTTATATTACGCCAAGTACACGTTAAAAGTGTCGCTAGATTAGTATGTTGCTTCACAAGTCTCTTTAACGCGTTGTTACGATTACCTAAGCATGCTTAAGTTATATTACGCAGTGTGCGTAGAAAGTGACGCTAGATTAGTGTGGCGCGTCTCATGTCTTTTTAACGCATCGTTTCACTTTACAAGTCTCTCTAACACATCGTTCCGATTTCCTAAGCATGGTTAGGTTATATTACACATAGTTTGCGTGAAAAGTGATAATAGATTAGTATGTCGCGTCGCAATTCTCTTGAACATGTCGTTCCGATTACCTAATCATGGTTAGGTTGTATTACGCAAAGTGTGCGTGAAAAATGACGGCCAGATTAGTACGCGCGTCTCAAGTCTCTTTAACGCGCCGTTCCGATTACCTAAGCATGGCTAAGTTATATTACGCAAAGCGTGCGTAAAAATTGACGCTGGAAGTATGGCGCGTTTCATCGCGTCTCAAGTGTCTCTAATGCGTCGTTCTGATTACCTAAGCATGGTTTGGTTATATTACGCAAAGTGTGCGTGAAAACTGACAATCAATTAGCATTTTGCGTCTCAAGTCTCTTTAACGCGTCGTTCCGATTATCTAAGCATTGTTTGGTTATATTATGCAAAGTGTGCGTGAAAAGTGACAATCAATTAGTATTTCGTGTCTCGGGTCTATTCAACGCGTCGTTCCGATTACCTAAGCATGGTTATTTTTGTGCGCGTTAAAAGTGTCGCTAGATTAGTATGTCACGTCACAAGTCTCTTTAACGCGTTATTACGATTACGTCTAAGAGTGCGTAAAAATGATGCTAGATTAGTATGGCACGTCTCAAGTCTCTTTAACTCATAATTTGATTACCATGCTTATGTCACGTTTCAAGTCTCTCAAACACGTCGTTCCAATTACCTAAGCATTTGTAGGTTGTATTACGCAAATTGTGTGTGAAAAGTGACAATTGATTAGTATGTCGCGTCTCAAGTCACTTTAACGCGTCGTTCCGATTACCTAAGCATGGTTAGGTTATTTTACGCAAATTGTGCGTGAAAAGTGACGCTAGATTAGTATGTCGCGTCTCAAGTCTCTTTAACTCGTCGTTCCGATTACCTATACATGGTTAGGTTAATATTACGCAATGTGTGTGTGAAAACTGTCACTAGGTTAGTATGTCGCGTCTCAAAGTCTCTTTAACGCGTCGTTCCGATTACCTAAGCATAATTAGGTCACACTACGTAATGTGTGCGTGAAACGTTACGCTAGATTAGTATGTCGCGTCTCATGTCTCTTTAACGCGTCGTTCTGATTACTTAAGCATGGTTAGGTTACATTACGCAAAGAGTGCGTAAAAAGTGACACTGAATTAGTATGGCGCGTATCAAGTCTGTTGGACTCGTCGTTTTGATTATCATGCTTATGTCGCGTCACAAGTGTCTCTAACGCGTCGTTCTGATTATCTAAGCATGGTTTGGTTAGATTACGCAGAGTGTGCGTGAAAAGTGAAGCTAGATTAGTTTGTCGCATATCAAGTCTCTTTAACGCGTCGTTCCGATTATTTAAGCATGTTTAGGTTGTATTACGCAAAGTGTGCGTGAAAAGTGACGCTAGATTAGTATGTCACGTGTCAAGTCTATTTAACGCGTGTTCCGATTACCTAAGCGTGGTTAGGTTGTAGTACGCAAAGTGTGCTTGAAAAGTGACGCTAGATTAGTATGTCGCTTCTGAAGTCTCTTTAACGCGTCGTCCCAATTACCTAAACATTGTTAGGTTATTGTTCCGATTACCTAACCATGGTTAGGTAGTGTGTGTGAAAAGTAACGCTAGATTAGTATGCCGCGTCTCAAGTCTCTTTAACTCGTCGTTTCGATTACCTAAGCATGGTTTAGTTATATTACGTAAAATGTGCGTGAAAGGTGATGCTTGATTAGTATGTCGCTTCTCAAGTCTCTTTAACTTGTCGTTCCGATTACCTAAGCATGGTTAGGTTATATTACGCGAAGTCTGCGTAAAAAGTGATGCTAGATTAGTATGGCGCGTCTCAAGTCTCTTTAACGCGTCGTTTCAATAACCATTCTTATGTTGCGTAACAAGTGTCTCTAACGCGTCGTTCCGATTACCTAAGCAAGGTTTAGTTATATGCGCAAAGTGTGCGTGAAAAGTGACGCTAGATTAGTAGTATGTTGCGTCTCAAGTCTCTTTATCTCGTCGTTCCGATTACCTAAGCATGGTTAGGTAATATGGCGAAAAGTCTGTGTAAAAAGTGATGCCATATTAATACGTCCGCGTCTCAAGTCTTTTTAATTCGTCGTTTCGATTTCCATGCTTATGTTGCGTCTCAAGTCTTGTTAACTCGTCGTTTCGATTGCCATGCTTATGATGTGTTTCAAGGCTTGTTAACTCGTCGTTTCGATTGCCATGCTTATGTCGCGTCACAAGTCTCTCTAACGCGTCGTTCTTATTACCTAAGCACGATTAAGTTATATTACGCAAAGTGTGCGTGAAAAGGTGACGCTAGATTAGTATGTCGTGTCACAAGTCTCTCTAACGTGTCGTTTCAATTACCTAAGCATGTTTAGATTGTATTGCTCAAAGTGTGCGTGAAAAGTTAAGCTAGATTAGTATGTCACGTCTCAAGTCCCTTTAACGCGTGTTCCTATTACCTAAGGCTAGGTTATATTACGCGAAGTGTGCGTGAAAAGTGACGCTTGATTAGTATGTCATATCTCAAGTCTCTTTAACGCGTTGTTCCGATTACCAAAGCATGGTTATGTTAGTACGCCAAGTACGCGTTATTAGAGTCGCTAGATTAGTATGTCACGTCACACGTCTCTTTAACGCTTGTTTACGATTACCTAAGCATTGTTAAGTTATATTATGCAAAGTGTGAGTAAAACGTGATGCTAGATTAGTATAACGCGTCTCAAGTCTCTTTAACGCATCGTTTCGATTACCATGCTTATGTCACGCTACAAGTTTCTCTAACACGTCGTTCCGATTACCAAAGCATGGTTAGGTTATATTGCACAAAGTATGCGTGAAAAGTGATAATAGATTAGAATGTCGCGTCGCAAGTCTCTTTAACGTGTCGTTCTGATTACCTAAGCATAGTTAGGTGATATTACACAATGTGTGCGTGAAAACAGTTGCTAGGTTATTATGTCGAGTCTCAAGTCTCTTTAACGCCTCGTTTCGATTACCTAATCATGGTTAGGTTTAATTATGCAAACTTTGCCTAAAAAGTGACGGCTAGATTAGTATGTCGCGTCGCAAGTCTCATTAACACGTCGTTCCGATTACCTAAGCATGGTTCGGATATATTACACAAAGCGTGCGCAAAAAGTGACGCTAGATTAGTATGGCGCGTTTCGAGTGTCTTTAACGCGTCGTTTTGATTACTGTGCTTATGTCGCGTCACAAGTGTCTCTAACGTGTCGTTCTGATTACCTAAGCATGGTTAGATGATATTACGCAAAATGTACATGAAAAGTGACAATAGATTAGTTTGTCGTGTCTCAAGTCTTTTTTACGCGTCGTTCCGATTACCTAGGCATGGTTAGGTTATTTTACACAAGGTGTGCATGAAAAGTGACGCTAGATTAGTACGTCGTGTCTCAAGTCTCTTCAATGCGTATTCCGATTACCTAGCATGGTTAGAATATATTACGTAAAGTGTGCGTAAAAAGTGACGCTAGATTAGTATGTCGCGTCTCAAGTGACATTAACGCGTCTTTCCAATTACCTAAGCATGGTTAGGTTATATTACGCAAAGTGTGCGTGAAAAATGACGCTAGATTAGTATGTCGCTACCCAAGTCTCTTCAACGCGGCGTTCCGATTTCCTAAGCATGGTTTGGTTATATTACGCAAAGTTTGCGTGAAAAGTGACGCTAAATTAGTATGTCGCATCTCAAGTCTCTTTATCTCGCCGTTTCGATTACCTGAACATGGTTAGGTTATAAGCAAAGTCTGCTTAGGTAATCAGAACGACGCGTTATAGAGACTTGAGACGCGCGACATACTAATCTAGCGTCACTTTTCACGCACACTCTGCGTAAAATAACCTAACCATGCTTAGGTAATCGGAACGAAGCGTTATATAGACTTGAGACGCGACATACTAATATCACTTTTCACGCACACTTTGCGTAATATAACCTAACCATGCTTTGGTAATCGAAACGACGTGTTAAAGAGACGTGTAACGTGACATAAGCATGGTAATCGAAACGACGCGTTAGAGAGACTTGAGACGCGCCATACTAATCTAGCGTCACTTTTTACGCACACATTGCGTAATATTACCTAACCATGCTTTGGTAATCGGACCTAACCATGCTTAGTTAATCGAAACGAGGCGTAATAAAGACTTGATACGCGACAAACTAATCCATTGTAACTTTTCACGCACACTTTGCGTAATATAACCTAACCATTCTTTGGTAATCGGAATAACATGTTAAAGAGACTTGTAACGTGACATAAGCATGGTAATCGAAACGACGCGTTAAAGAGACTTAAGACGTGCCATACTAATCCAGCGTCACATTTTACGCACACATTGCGTAATACAACCTTACCGTACTTTGGTAACCGTAACAACGTGTTAAAGAGACTTGTGTAGCGACATGAGCAAGGTAATTGAAACAACGCGTTAAAGAGACTTAAGACGCGACATACTAATCTACTGTCACTTTTCACGCACACTTTGCATAATATAATCTAACCATGCTTAGGTAATCCAAACGACGCATTAAAGAGACTTGAGACGCACTTTTCATGCACACTTTGCGTAATATAATATAACCATGCTTAGGTAATTGGAACGACGCGTCAGAGAGATTTGTGACGCGACATACTAATCTAGCGTCACTTTTTACGCAAACTTTGCGTAATATAACCTAACCTTGCTTAGGTAATTGGAACGACGCGTTAAAGTCACTTGAGACGCGCCATACTAATTTAGCGTCACTTTGTACTCGCACTTTGTGTAATATAACCTAACCATGCTTAGGTAATCGGAAAGACGCCTTAAATTGACTTGGGACGCGACATACTAATCTAGCGTCACTTTTCACGCACACCTTGCGTAATATAACCATACCATGCTTAGGTAATAGGAACGACGCGTTAAATAGACTTGAGAAGTGACATACTAATCTATTTTCATATTTCACGCACAATTTCTGTAATATAACGTAATCATGCTTAGGTAATCGGAAAGACGCGTTAGAGAGACTTGTAATGCGACATAAGCATGGTAATCGAAACGACGCATTAAAGAGATTTGAGATGCGACATACTAATCTAGCGTTACTTTTCACGCACGCTTTGTGTAATATAACCTAACCATGCTTAGGTAATCAGAATGACGTGTTAGAGAGCTTTGAGACGCGACATACTAATTTAGCGTCACTTTTCACGTATACTCTGTGTAATATAACCTAACCATGCTTAAGTAACTGGAACGACGCGTTAAATAGACTTATGACGCGACATACTAATCAATTGTAATTTTTCACGCACATTTAGCCTAATATAACCTAACCATGCTTAAGTAATCGGAACGGCGCGTTAAAGAGACTTGTGACGCGACATAAGCATGGTAATCATAACGACACATACCTAACCATACTTAGGAAATCACAACCACGTGTTAGAGAGACTTGTCACGTGACATACTAATCTAGCGTCACTTTTCACGCACACTTTGACCTAACCATGCTTAGATAATCGGAACGTTAAAGAGACCTGAGACGCTATATACTAATCTAGCGTCACTTTTCACGCACACTTTGGTTAATCTAACCTAACCAAGCTTAGATAATCGGAACGACGCGTTAGAGACACTTGTGACGCGACATTAGCATGGTAAGCAAAACAACGCGTTAAAGAGACTTAAAACGCGCCATACTAATCTGGTATCACTTTTTACGCACTCTTTGCGTAATATATCGTAACCGTGCTTAGGTAATCGGAACGACGCGTTAAGAGACTTGAGACGTAACATACTAATCTACCGTAATTTTTCACGCACACTTTGCGTAATATAATCTAACCATGCTTAGGTAATCGGAATGACGCGTTAAAGAGGCTTGAGACGCGACATACTAATCAAGCGACAGTTTTCACGCACACATGTAATATAACCTAACCATGCATAGGTAATCGGAACGACACAAAGAGACTTGAGACGCGACATACTAATCTAGCGTCACTTTTCACGGACACTACCTAACCATGCTTAGATAATCGGAACGACGCGTTAAAGAGACTTGAGACGGCGACACACTAATCTATCGTCACTTTTCACGCAGACTTTGCGTAATATAACCTAACAATGCTTGGGTAATCGGAACGACGCGTTAAAGAGACTTCAGACACGACATACTAATCTAGCGTCACTTTTCACGCACACTTTGTGTAATACTCCCTCCGTCCCAATAGAGTTGTCCACTCTGAGAAATTTTTTTATCGCAAAACTTTTGTCCACTTTCAAAAAGTAAGTAACTTTTACACTCAATTTTCTATATTACCCTTATTTAAAATCCACTAACGAGTAAATTGAAAGTAAATTATAAGTGGACCCTATATTAAATAGGGGTATGAAAAGAAAACTAAGGAAAATTTTACAAACTCCATAAATAATAATTACTTTTCTTAAACTGTGTGATAAAGGCAACTAACAACTCTATTGGGACGGAGGGAGTATAACCTAACCATGCTTAGGTATTCAAAACACACGTTAAAGAGACTTAAGACGTGACATACTAATCTAGCGTCACTTGTCACACACACTTTGCGTAATATAACCTAACCATGGTTAGGTAATCGGAATGACACATTAAAGAGACTTGAGACACGACATACTAATCTAGCTTCAACTTTCACGCACACTCTGTGTAATCTAACCTAACCATGCTTAGATAATCATAACAACGCGTTAGAGACACTTGTGACGCGACATAAGCATGGTAACCGAAACTACACGTCAAAGAGACTTGAAAAACGCCATGCTAATCTAGTGTCACTTTTTACGCACTCTTTGCGTAATATAACCTAACCATGCTTACGTAATCAGAACGACGCGTTAAAGAGACTTGAGATGCGACATACTAATCTAGCGTAACTTTTCCTGCACACATTGCGTAATGTGACCTAACCATGCTTAGGTAATCGGAACGACGCGTTAAAGAGACTTGAGACGCGCCATACTAATCTAGCGTCACTTTTCACGCAAACATTGCGTAATATTAACCTAACCATGTATAGGTAATTGGAACGATGCGTTACATATCTAGCGTCACTTTTCACGCATAATTTCGTATAAGAACCTCGGAACGACGCGTTAAAGTGACTTCAGATGCGTCATACTAATCAATTGTCACTTTTAACGCACAATTTGCGTAATACAACCTACAAATGCTTAGGTAATTTGAACGACATGTTTGAGAGACTTGTAACGTGACATAAGCATGCTAATCGAAACGACGCGTTAAAGAGACTTGAGACGTGTCATACTAATCTAGCGTCATTTTTACGCACACTTAACGTAATATAACCTAACCATGCTTAGGTAATCGTAACAACGCGTTAAAAAGACTTGTGACGTGACATACTAATCTAGCGACTCTTTTAACGCGCAGTAACATAACCACGCTTTGGTAATCGGAACGACGCGTTAAATAGACTTGAGACACGAAATAATAATTGATTGTCACTTTTCATGCACATTTTGTGTAATATAACCTAACCATGCTTAGGTAATCGGAACGACGCGTTAAAGAGACTTGAGACGCGAAATACTGATTTATTGTCTGATTTTACGGACACTTAGCGTAATATAACCAAACCATGCTTTGGTAATAAGGACGCGTTAGAGACACTTGTGACGCGACATAACCACAGTAATTGAAATGATACATTAAAGAGACTTGAAACGCACATACTAATCTAGCGTCACTTTTT
Organism: Mercurialis annua; assembly: GCF_937616625.2. Taxonomy (NCBI): domain Eukaryota; kingdom Viridiplantae; phylum Streptophyta; class Magnoliopsida; order Malpighiales; family Euphorbiaceae; genus Mercurialis; species Mercurialis annua. The sequence goes on along the minus strand of NC_065577.1, from coordinate 21,256,615 downwards.
ACACACGCTTTGCGTAATATAACCTAACCATGACGCGTTAAAGAGACTTGAGACGCGGCATACTAATCTAGCCGTCACTTTTCACGCACACTTTCCGTAATACAACCTAACCATGATTAGGTAATCGGAACGATGCTTTAAAGAGACTTGAGACGCGACATACTAATCTAGCGTCACTTTTCACGCACACTTTGCGAAAAATAAACTCCCCATGTTTAGGTAATCGGAACAACATGTTAAAGAGACTTGCGACGCGACATACTAATCTATTGTCACTTTTCACGCACACTATGTGTAATATAACCTAACCATGCTTTGGAAATCGGAACATTGTGTTAGAGAGACTTGTAACGTGACATAAGCATGGAATCGAAACAAAGCGTTAAAAACACTTGAGACGTGCCATACTAATCTAGCCTCACTTTTTACTTACACTACGTTATATAACTTAAGCAAGCTTAGGCAATCGTAACAACACGTTAAAGAGACTTGTGATGAGACATACTAATTCTGCGATACATTTAACGCGCACTTGGCGTAATATAACATATCCATGATTTGGTAATCGGAACGACGCGCTATAGAGACTTTGAGACACGACATACTAATCTATTGTCACTTTTCACACACACACTTTGCGTAATATAACTTAACCATTCTTAGGTAATCGGAACGACGCATTAAAGAGAGTTGAGACGCGGCATATTAATCAAGCGTCACTTTTCACGCACACTTTGCGTAATATATCCTAAATATGCATAGGTAATCAGAATACGCGTTAAAGAGACTTGTGATACGACATATGCATGGTAATCGAAACGACGCGTTAAAGAGACTTGAGACACGCCATAAGCATGGTAATCCAAACGACGCGTTAAAGAGACTTGAGGCATGCCATACTAATCTAGCGTCACGTTTTAAGCAGACTTTGCGTAATATAACCTAACCATGCTTAGGTAATCGGAATGACGAATGAAAGAGAGACTTGAGACGCGACATACTAATCTAGCGTCACTTTTCACGCACATTTTGTCTAATATAACCTAACAATGCTTGGGTAACCAGAACGACGCGTTAGAGAGATTTGAGACGCTACATAAGCATAGTAATCAAAACGACGCGTTACAGAGACTTGAGACGCGACATACTAATTTAGCTTCATTTTTCACGCACACTTTGCGTAATATAGCCTAATGATGCTTAGGTGACGCGTTAGAGAGACTTGTGACGCGACATATAAATCTAGTGTCACTTTTCACGCACACTTTGCGTAATATAACTCAGCCATGCTTAGGTAATCAGAACGACGCGTTAGAGAGACTTGTGACGCGACATAAGCATGGTAATAAAAACGACGCGCTAAAGTGCACGCCATACTAATCTAGCGTCACTTTTTTACGCAGACTTTGCGTAATAAAACCTAACCATGCTTAGGTAATTAGAATGACACATTAAAGAGACTTGAGACGTGACATACTAATTTAGCGTCACTTTTCACACACACTTTGCGTAATATAACCTAACCATGGTTAGGTAATCGGAATGATACATTAAAGAGACTTGAGACACGACATACTAATCTAGCTTCAACTTTCACGCACACTCTGTGTAATCTAACCTAACCATGCTTAGATAATCATAACAACGCGTTAGAGACACTTGTGACGCGACATAAGCATGGTAACCGAAACTACACGTCAAAAAGACTTGAAAAACGCCATGCTAATCTAGTGTCACTTTTTACGCACTCTTTGCGTAATATAACCTAACCATGCTTACGTAATCAGAACGACGCGTTAAAGAGACTTGAGATGCGACATACTAATCTAGCGTAACTTTTCCTGCACACATTGCGTAATGTGACCTAACCATGCTTAGGTAATCGGAACGACGCGTTAAAGAGACTTGAGACGCGCCATACTAATCTAGCGTCACTTTTCACGCAAACATTGCGTAATATTAACCTAACCATGTATAGGTAATTGGAACGACGCGTTACATATCTAGCGTCACTTTTCACGCATAATTTCGTATAAGAACCTCGGAACGACGCGTTAAAGTGACTTCAGATGCGTCATACTAATCAATTGTCACTTTTAACGCACAATTTGCGTAATACAACCTACAAATGCTCAGGTAATTTGAACGACATGTTTGAGAGACTTGTAACGTGACATAAGCATGCTAATCGAAACGACGCGTTAAAGAGACTTGAGACGTGTCATACTAATCTAGCGTCATTTTTTACGCACACTTAACGTAATATAACCTAACCATGCTTAGGTAATCGTAACAACGCGTTAAAAAGACTTGTGACGTGACATACTAATCTAGCGACTCTTTTAACGCGCAGTAACATAACCACGCTTAGGTAATCGGAACGACGCGTTAAATAGACTTGAGACACGAAATAATAATTGATTGTCACTTTTCATGCACATTTTGTGTAATATAACCTAACCATGCTTAGGTAATCGGAACGACGCGTTAAAGAGACTTGAGACGCGAAATACTGATTTATTGTCAAATTTTACGGACACTTAGCGTAATATAACCAAACCATGCTTTGGTAATAAGGACGCGTTAGAGACACTTGTGACGCGACATAAGCACAGTAATTGAAATGATACATTAAAGAGACTTGAAACGCACATACTAATCTAGCGTCACTTTTTACACACGCTTTGCGTAATATAACCTAACCATGACGCGTTAAAGAGACTTGAGACGCGGCATACTAATCTAGCCGTCACTTTTCACGCACACTTTCCGTAATACAACCTAACCATGATTAGGTAATCGGAACGATGCTTTAAAGAGACTTGAGACGCGACATACTAATCTAGCGTCACTTTTCACGCACACTTTGCGAAAAATAAACTCCCCATGTTTAGGTAATCGGAACAACATGTTAAAGAGACATGCGACGCGACATACTAATCTATTGTCACTTTTCACGCACACTATGTGTAATATAACCTAACCATGCTTTGGAAATCGGAACATTGTGTTAGAGAGACTTGTAACGTGACATAAGCATGGAATCGAAACAAAGCGTTAAAAACACTTGAGACGTGCCATACTAATCTAGCCTCACTTTTTACTTACACTACGTTATATAACTTAAGCAAGCTTAGGCAATCGTAACAACACGTTAAAGAGACTTGTGATAAGACATACTAATTCTGCGATACATTTAACGCGCACTTGGCGTAATATTACATAACCATGATTTGGTAATCGGAACGACGCGCTATAGAGACTTTGAGACACGACATACTAATCTATTGTCACTTTTCACACACACACTTTGCGTAATATATCCTAACTATGCATAGGTAATCAGAATACGCCTTAAAGAGACTTGTGATACGACATATGCATGGTAATCGAAACGACGCGTTAAAGAGACTTGAGACACGCCATAAGCAAGGTAATCCAAACGACGCGTTAAAGAGACTTGAGGCATGCCATACTAATCTAGCGTCACGTTTTATGCAGACTTTGCGTAATATAACCTAACCATGCTTAGGTAATCGGAATGACGAATGAAAGAGAGACTTGAGACGCGACATACTAATCTAGCGTCACTTTTCACGCACATTTTGTGTAATATAACCTAACAATGCTTGGGTAACCAGAACGACGCGTTAGAGAGATTTGAGACGCTACATAAGCATAGTAATCAAAACGACGCGTTAAAGAGACTTGAGACGCGACATACTAATTTAGCTTCATTTTTCACGCACACTTTGCGTAATATAGCCTAATGATGCTTAGGTGACGCGTTAGAGAGACTTGTGACGCGACATATAAATCTAGTGTCACTTTTCACGCACACTTTGCATAATATAACTCAGCCATGCTTAGGTAATCAGAACGACGCGTTAGAGAGACTTGTGACGCGACATAAGCATGGTAATAAAAACGACGCGCTAAAGTGCACGCCATACTAATCTAGCGTCACTTTTTTACGCAGACTTTGCGTAATAAAACCTAACCATGCTTAGGTAATTAGAATGACACATTAAAGAGACTTGAGACGTGACATACTAATTTAGCGTCACTTTTCACACACACTTTGCGTAATATAGCCTAATGATGCTTAGGTAATCGGAACGACGCGTTAGAGAGACCTGTGACGCGACATACTAATCTAGCGACACATTTCACGCACACTTTGCGTAATATAACCTAACCATACTTAGGTAATCGGAACACGCGTTAAAGAGACTTGTGACACGACATAAGGATAGTAATCGAACGACGCGTTAAAGAGACTTAAGACGCGCCATACTAATCTAGCGTAACCATGCATAGGTAATCGGAAACAAGTTAAGGAGACTTGAGACGCGACATACTAATCTATTGTCACTTTTAACGCACACTTTGCGTAGTATAAACTAACCATGCTTAGGTAATCGGAACGACGCGTTAAAGAGACTTCAGACGCGACATACTAATCTATCGTCACTTTTAACCATGCTTAGGTAACCGGAACACGCGTTAAAGAAATTTGAGACGTGACATATTAATCGAGCGTCTCTTTTCATGCACACTTCGCGTAATATAACCTAACCATGCTTAGATAATCGAACGACGCGTTAAAGAGACGTGCGACGCGACATACCAATCCAGCGTAACTTTTCACGCACACTTTGGTAAAATAACCTAACCATGCTTAGGTAATCGGAACGACGCGTTCTTGACTTATAACATGACATACTAGTCTAGCGTCACTTTTCAGGCACACTTTCGTAATATAACCTAACCAATCTTAGGTAATCAAAACGATACATTAAAGAGACATGAGACGCGCCATACTAATCAAACGTCACTTTTAGAGTACACTTTGCGTAATACAACCTAACCATGCTTAGGTAACGGAACAACGCGTTAAAGAGACTTGAGACGCTACATACTAATGTAGCGTCTCTTTTTATGCACACATTGCTTAATATAACCTAACCATGCTTAGGTAATCGGAATGACACGTTAAAAAAGACTCGAGACACGCCATACTATTTTTGCGTCACTTTTTGCGTACACTTTGCGTAATATAACCTTACCATGCGTATGTAATCGGAACGACGCGTTAAAGAGACTTGAGACACGACATCTTAATTCACTCACTCTTTGAGTAATACTACCTAACCATGCTTAGGTAATCGCAACGATGCGTTAAAGAGACTTGATACGCGACATACTAATGTATTTTCACTTTCGCCGCACACTTTGCGTAATATAACCTAACCTTGCTTAGGTAATCGGAACGACGCATTAGATAGACTTGTGACGCGAAATAAGAATGGTAATCGTTACGACGCTTTAAAGAGACTTGAGACGCAACTTACTAATTTATTGTCACTTTTCACGCACACTTTGCGTATGATAACCTAACCATGCTTAGATAGTAAGAACGACGCATTAAAGAGACTTGAGACGCGACATACTAATCTAGCGTCTCTTTTCACGCACTCTCTGCATCATATAAACTAACCATCCTTAGGTAATCGGAACGACGCGTTAGAGAGATTTGCGACGGGACATACTAATCCAGCGTAACTTTTCACGCACACTTTGGTAAAATAATCTCTAACTTTTCACGCACACTTTGGTAATCGGAACGACGCATTAGATAGACTTGTGACGCGAAATAAGAATGGTAATCACAACGACGCATTAAAGAGACTTGAGACGCGACATACTAATCAAGCGTCACTTTTCACGCACACTTTGCGTAATACAACCTAGCCATGCTTAGGTAATCGAAGCACGCGTTAAAGAGACTTTTGACACGACATAAGCAGGGTAATCGAAACGACGCGTTAAAGAGACTTGAGACGCGCCATAAGCATGGTAATAAAAACGCGTTAGAGAGACTTGAGGCCCGCCATACTAATCTAGCGTCACGTTTTATGCAGACTTTGCGTAATATAACCTAACCATGCTTAGGTAATCGGAATGACGCATTAAAGAGACTTGAGACGCGACATACTAATCTAGCGTCACTTTTCACGCACACTTTGCGTAATATATCGTAACCATACTTATGTAATCGGAACGACGCGTTAGAGAGATTTGAGACGCGACATAAGCATAGTAATCAAAACGACGCGTTACACAGACTTGAGACGCGACATACTAATTTAGCTTCACTTTTCACGCACACTTTGCGTAATATAGCTTAATGATGCTTAGGTGACGCATTAAAGATACTTGAGACGCGACATACTAATCTAGCATCACTTTTCAACCACATATTGCGTAATATAACCTAACCATGCTTAGGTACTCAGAACAACGCGTTAAAGAGACTTGAGACGCGACATACTAATCTAGCGTCACTTTGACGCACACCTTGCGTAATATAAGCTAACCATGCTTAGGTAATCCGAACGACGCGTTAAAAAGACTTGAGACACGGCACACTAATTTCGCGTAACTTTTCACGCACACTTTCCATAATATAACCATTATTAGGTAATCAAAACGACGTGTTAAAGAGACTTGAGACTCGTCTAGCGTTATTTTTCACGCACTCTTTGCGTGATATCTAACCAAGATTAGGTAATCGGAACGACTCGTTAAAGAGACTTTAGATGCGGCATACTAATCTATTGTTACTTTTCAGACACACTTTGAGTAATATAACCTAACCATGCTTAGGTATTCGGAATGACGCGTTTGAGAGACTTGTGACGCGCCATAAGCATGGTAATCCAAACGACGCGTTAAAGAGACTTGAAACGCGACATACTAATCTAGCGTCACGTTTAACGCACACTTTGCGTAATATAACTTAAGCATGCATAGGTAATCGAAACAACGCGTTAGAGAGACTTTTGACGCGACATAGGCATGGTAATCGAATCGGCGCGTTACATAGACTTGAAACGCGTAATACTAATTTAGTGTCAACCTAACCATGCTTAGGAAATAGGAACAAATGCGTTAGAGAGACTTTAGACGCGACATACTAATATAGCGTCACTTTTCTTGAATGCGTAATATAACCTAACCATACCTAGGTAATCAGAACGACGCGTTAAAGAGACTTGTTACGTGAGATAAGCATGGTATTCGAAACGACGCGTGAAAGAGACTTGAGACGCGACATACTAATCTAGCGTCACTTTTCACGAACACTTTTCGTAATATAACCTAACCATGCTTAGGTTAAGAACAACGCGTTAAAGAGAATTGAGATGCGACATACTAATCTAGATTCCCTTTTCACGTACACTTTGCGAAATATAACATAACCATGGTTAGGTAATTGCAACGACGCGTTAAATCGATTTGAGACACGACATACTTAATTTATTGTTATTTTCCGCGCACACTATTCATAATATAACCTAACCATTCTTGGGTAATCGGAACGAAGCGTTAAGGAGACTGGAGACGCGACATACTAATCTAGCGTCACTTTTCATGCACCCTGTTAGTAGTATGTGCCCTAGGGCCATTTGATCGTGTATATTTGTAAAATTAATCCCAATGGCAAAGATATATATGTTCTATTTGAACTAAGTGTCTCATCAACTAAGTGTTCATTTATTACGTATTGTCCTTATCACATTGTGATAGAATCTATTCTTAAGGTGTTAAGAATATGAGTGATAGATTCTATTATACAAGTGATCTAAATAACCGTTCACGATCGATGGGGTCCTGCGAATAAGGGCATTGCATTATCCCAGAAAGATCGTCACCTCTGTTTATTCTCCTGATTAGTAAAGAGTTACTAAATTATAGGAAGTAGTGAGTCTCATACTACTTGATGGGGATCAGAATAAACACGTGGACACTCAAGGTGTTGAGTGAGTCGAACAAGTGACGCTAGATGACTTATACATGGTAATTCATTAAAGTCAATTTAATATCATCTAGTTCATAATTGTACATATGTCCTTTGACTTGCGGTGACACTATCTTGTATATAGGTGATTAGAGTTTGATACTCCTTAACCCTAGATCTTTCATGAGCTAGGGCCGCGGGATGTGTTGGCTCTAGTTAGTTGTATATGGAGATAGGGGTTTAACCTAGAAAGGATTCATCACTCTGGATGAACGGAGACAAGATTCTATGCTATCTCAAATTGTTCTTGATGGATGATAAAACCTGCGCAGGTGTATATGACTTACATAGAAAGTTGTTTCTAGTGGAAGTCATATTTATCAAGAATTAGAACTGGGAGATGAGGTCATATAATCAAGACATACAGTGTTTGACTTAACCGTGACACTAGTCGAGATTGGAATCTTAGATGAAGGGAATTTTGAGTGTACGGTAATTATGAACATTGGTTCAAAAAGAATGCATCGAAACATTCATCTCTATTTGGGGGTCGTGATATGTTGCTAGACGTCACTCTCGATCTACGAGAATTAATAATTAAATGGGATTTAATTATTTAATATAAGAAAGGCGTTTCTTATGTCTCTCGTTGCCATATAGATGTGAACCTAGTTAGTCACACACAATAGAGTGTGCAACCGATTGAGTTTACGAAAGATGGATTTCATATAGATACTAGCATATCTCGGAAATTAATCTAAGATGAAAAACAAGTACAAATTAGGGACTAATTTGTAAGAGTTATAAATTAGTAGGAACCTAATTGTATTATGTCCATATTAATTAGGGACTAATTTATAAGAGTTATAAATTAGTAGGAACCTAATTATATTATGTCCATATTAATTAGGGACTAATTTATAAGAGTTATAAATTAGTAGGAACCTAATTATATTTTAACCAAGTTTTATGATTAAAAGGTTTAAGTAATTAATTAGTGTAATTAATGATACTTAAATGACTAATCATTAGCTAATGGAATGATGATGTCATGGTGATGATGTAATGAGATAAGCCTATGTCATATATGTGATGTCATATGATGACATCACCTATATGATGTCACTTATGTGATGTCACCACATGAAAGGTGTCATATGGTGGCAACACCTTTGCTTGGTGTGTGACACCTAGCATGCAAGGTGTTGCATTCTTAAGGCATGCTCTAGCCTATAAATAGAGCATGTCCTTGCTCATTTCACAAGAACACACAACACACATCTCACTACAAAGTTGTAGAGAGAGAAAGCACTTGAAGGAGTTCAAGTAGTCATCAATCACGGGAAAAACTTGGCGACGTTTTTCATACATCCGAGCAAGGTAGTGATCGCGGCGAGAGTTTGAGCTTAGGGCTGCTCGGCAAGAGGAACTCTTGCAGGATTACTTCAAGGCGAGGATTCAATCGGACGCATACTCGTGTGGACGAGCTTGAGGTCACCGTACTTTCGGGACTACAAGAATCGTTGGAGAATCGACATAGGTATTCTTCTTACGATTCTTAGATGCGTGCTTTAATTACTAAATGATACGACGATCCATTTGTTGTTGATATGATCAACTTTAGGATCCGGATTGTTAGAATTTCGATTTTGAATTGAAATATACGATCCGGACCCGCGCCTCCCGCTGCGCCAACACACCCTTGCGTAATATACCCTAACCATGCTTAGGTAATCGTAACGACGCGTTAAAGAGACTTGAGAAGCAACATACTAATCTAGCCTTACTTTTCTTGCACACTTTGCGTAATATAACCTAACCATTCTTTGGTAATCGGAACGACGCGTTAAAGATATTTGAGACGTGACATACTAATCCTGCGTCACTTTTCACGCACTCTTTGCGTAATTTAACCTAACCATACTTAGGTAATCAGAACGACGCATTGAAGAGCCTTGAGACGCGACATACTAATCTAGCGTGACTTTTCATGCACTTTGCGTAATATAACCTTAACCATGCTTAGCTAATTCGAACGACGTATTAAAGACACTTGAGACGAAACATATTAATCTAGCGTTACGTTTTTCGCACACTTTGCGTAATATTATAACCTAATCATTCTTGGGTAATTGGAATGACGCGTTAATAATTATCATAATATAACCTAATTTATAATTAAAATAAAAACAAATAAATTATAAAAAAATACCACATACTCACTGTCAACAGAAGGCTGAGGCGGAGGCAATGGTCGGCGATCTAAGCGAAGGTCGGAGGTCGGCAGATTGAGGAAGATGGAGGAGTGGACTGTTTTTTTAAAAAATTAACATCTAAAATATATAATTAACAAGTAAAAGAAAAGAAAAGAGAGAAAACTTACCGGAATAAGAAGAGATGGCAGCAATTTCCAGTCAGTGGCGGCGGCAGCGGTTACAGGAGGCAGCGGTAGCGGTTACAGGAGGCAGCGGCAGCAGTTCCAGTTACCGGCGAGGAGAGGAGAGGGTAAAGAGAGGGAAAGATGGCGGCAGCGGAGGAGGGGAAAGATGGCGGCAGCGGAGGAGGGGAAAGATGGCGGCAGCGGAGGAGGGGAAAATGGCGGGGGAGAGGAGAGGGAAAGATGGCAGACCGGAGGACGGGAAAGATGGCGGCGGCGGGGAAGATGCTCTGCAAATTGGAAAAATAAATAAATGGGGGGAAGAAAAGAAAGGCCTGGTCGTCGAAAATGGCGGGGAAGCTCCCGCCATTTCAATTTAGCTATTTGGCGACATAATATTAATTCTGTCGCCAAATCCGTCGGTAAAAGTAATTTAGCGATTTAAAATCCGTCGCTAAATTTCGTCGGTAAATTACTATATTTTAGTAGTGATAAAAGTTATAAAACAAATCTAAAGGTTTCACCTTTTTAGCGATTTAAGCCAAACGCTTACAAACGTCACGAAATGAAACCAAACATTTCGCATTTTTAGCGATTTAAGCCAAACGTATATAAACATTACAAAACAAATCCAAACATTACCCATTTTAGCGATTTAAGCCAATCGTTTAAAACGTTACAAAACAAATCCAAACGTTTCACCTTTTTAGCGATTTTAGCTAAACGTTTAAAACGTTACGAAACAAATCCAAACGTTTCCCTTATTTAGCGATTTAAGCCAAACGTTTACAAACGTTACGAAACAAATCCAAACGTTTCACCTTTTTAGCAATTTAAGCCAAACGCTTACAAACGTTACGAAACAAAACCAAACGTTACGAAACAAAGCCAAAAGTTTCACCCTTGTTTCTCATTTTTAGCGATTTAAGTCAAACGTTTATAAACGTTACGAAACAAATCCAAACGTTTTACCTATATAGCGATTTAAGCCAAACGTTTACAAACGTTACGAAACAAATCCAAACGTTTCCCCTTTTTAACGATTTAAGCCAAACGTTTACAAATGTTACGAAATAAAATTACGAAACAAATCCAAACGTTTCACCTTTTTAGCGATATAAGCTAAACTTTTACAAACGTTACGAAACAAATCCAAACGTTTCACCTATTTAGCGATATAAGCTAAACTTTTACAAACGTTACGATACAAATCCAATCGTTTCACCTTTTTAGTGATTTAAACCAAACGTTTACAAAGGTTACGAAACAAAACTAAATGTTTTCACCTTTTTAGCGATTTAAGCCAAATGTTTACAAACGTTACAAAACAAATACTAACGTTTCACCTTTTTAGCGATTTAAGCCGAACGTTTACGAAACAAATCCAATTGTTCCCCATTTTAGTGATTTAAGCCAAACGTTTACAAACGTTACGAAACAAATCCAAACGTTTCACCTTTTTAGCGATTTAAGCCAAACGTTTACAAACGTTACGAAACAAATCCAAACGTTTCCCCATTTTAGAGATTTAAGCAAAATGTTTAAAACGTTACGAAATAAATCCAAACGTTTCACCTTTTTAGCGATTTAAGCCGAACGTTTACAATCATTACGAAACAAAAACAAATGTTTCCCCTTTTTAGCGATTTAAGCCAAACGTTTACAAATGTTATGAAACAAATCCTAGCGCTTCACCTTTCTAGCAATTTAAGCCAAACGTTTACAAACGTTACGAAACAAATCCAAACATTTCACCTATTTAGCAATTTAAGCCAAACGTTACGAAAAATTCTAACGTTGAATCACCTTTTTAGCGATTTATGCCAAACGTTTACGAACGTTACGAAACAAATCCAAGCGTATCTACTTTATAGCGATTTAGGTAATCCAAACGATGCGTTAAAGAGACTTAACACGAGACATACTAATCTAGCGTCACTAAAAAACGCACACTTTGCGTAATATAACCAAACCATTCATACGTAATCGAAACGACGTGTTCAAAAGACTTGAGATGCGACATACTAATCTAGCGTCATTTTTCACGCACTCTATGCGTAATATAACCTGACCATGCTTAGGTAATCGTAACGACTCGTTAAAGAGACTTTAGACTTGACATACTAATATATGTTGTCACTTTTCGCGCACACTTTGCGTAATATAACCTAACAATGCTTAGGTAGTCGGAACGACGCGTTAAATAGATTTGAGACGCAACATACTAATATATTGTCATTTTTCACGCACACGTTGCGTAATATAACCTAACCATGATTAGGTAATCAGAACAACGCGTTAGAGAGACTTGTGACGCGACATAGGCATGGTAATCAATACGGCGCGTTACAGAGACTTGAGATCCGTAATACTAATCTAGTGTAACTTATTTCACACACTTTGGGTAATATGGTTGCTTAGAAATTAGAACGACGCATTTGAGAGACTTGAGATGCGACGTACCAAACCATTCATAGGAAATAGGAGCGACGTGTTAGAGAGACTTGAGACGCGACATACTAATCTTGCGTCAATTTTCATGAAACTTTGCGCAGTATAACCTAAACATACACTTAGGTAATCTGAACGACGTGTTAAAGTGACTTGACGCGAAATAAGCATGGTAATCGAACGACGCGTTAAAGAGACTTGAAACGCGTTATACTAATCTAGTGTCACTATTCATGCACACTTTTCGTAATATAACCAAACCATAATTAGTTAATAGGAATGCATTAAAGAGAACTGAGACGCGACATACTAAGATAGCGTCACTTTTCACGCTCACTTTCCGTAATATAACCTAACCATGGTTAGATAATTGCAACGACGCGTTAAATATACTTGAGACACGACTTACTAATTTATTGTTACTTTTCACGCACACTTTGTGTAATATATAAACTAACCATGCTTAGGTAATCGGAACCACGCGTTAGAGAGACTTGTGACGCGACATAAGCTTGGTAATCAAAACAACGAATTAAAGATACTTAAGACACGACTTACTAATCTAGCGTCACTTTTCAAGCACACGTTGCGTAATACAATCTAACCATGCTTAGGTACTCAAAACGACGCGTTAAAGAGCCTTGAGACGCGACATAATAATCTAGCGTCACTTTCACGCACACCTTGCGTAATATAACCTAACCATGCCTAGGTAATCAGAACGACGCGTTAAAGAGACTTGAGACGCGATATACTAATAATCTAGCTTCAATTTTCACGCACACTTTGCGTAATATAACCTAATCAAGCTTTGGTAATTGGAACGATCCGTTAACGAGCCGTGAGACGCGACATGCAAATCTAGCGTCACTTTCACGCACACCTTGCGTATTATAAGCTAACCAAGCTTAGGTAATCCGAACGATGCGTTAAAGAGAGTTGAGACGCGATATGCTAATTTGGCGTCACTTTTCATGCACACTTTGCGTAATATAACCTAACCATTCTTAGGTAATCAAAACGACGTGTTTAAGAGACTGGATGTGCGACATACTAGTCTAGCGTCATTTTTCACGCACTCTTTGCGTAATATAACCTCACCATGATTAGGTAATCGGGACGACTCGTTAAAGAGAGTTTAGATGCGACATACTAATCTATTGTTTCTTTTCACGCACACTTTGCGTAATATAACCGAACCATGCTTAGGTATTCGAAACGGCGCGTTAGAGAGACTTGTGACGCGATTTAAGCATGGTAATCGAAACGACCCGTTCACGACACTTGAAAACGCGACATACTAATCTAGCGTCACGTTTAACGCACACTTTGCGTAATATAACCTAACCATGCTTAGGTAATCGGAACGACGCGTTGAATAGACTTGATACTTGACATACTAATCTAGCGTCACTTGTCATGCACACTTTGCGTAATATAACCTAACCATTCTTAGATAATCGGAATGACGCGTTAAACAGACTTGAGACGGGACATACTAATCTAGCTTCAATTTTCTAGCATACTCTGCGTAACCTAACCTAACCTAACCATGCTTAGATAATCATAACGACGCGTTAGAGACACTTGTGACGCGACATAAGTATGGTAACCGAAACTACGCGTCAAAGAGTCTGGAAACCCGCCATACTAATCTAGTGTCACTTTTTACGCGCTCTTTGCGTAATATAACCTAACCATGCTTAGGTAATCGGAACAACGCGTTTAAGAGACTTGAGACACGACATAAGCATAGTAATCAAAACGACGCGTTACACAGACTTGAGACGCGACATACTAATTTAGCTTCACTTTTCACGCACACTTTGCGTAATATAGCTTAATGATGCTTAGGTGACGCGTTAGAGAGACTTGTGACGCGACATATTAATCTAGTGTCACTTTTTAAGAACACATTGCGTAATATAACTCAGCCATGCTTTGGTAATCAGAACGACGCTAGATTACCCTTACATAGTATAAACGAACCATGTAAGGGTAATCGGAACGACGTGTTAAAGAGACTTCAGACGCGACATACTAATCTAGCGTCACTTTTAACTATGCTTAGGTAACCGGAACACGCGTTAAAGAGATTTGAGACATGACATACTAATCGAGCGTCACTTTTCACACACACTTTGCGTAAAATAACATAACCATGCTTAGATAATCGAACGACGCATTAAAGAGAATTGAGAGGCGACATACTAATCCAGCGTAACTTTTCACACACACTTTGCGTAAAATAACCTAACCATGCTTAGGTAATCGGAACAACGCGTTAAGAGACTTAAGACGTGACATACTAGTCTAGCGTCACTTCACGGACAATTTGCATAATATAACATAACCAATCTTTGGTAATCGGAACGACACATTAAAGAGACTTGAGACGCGCCATACTAATGAAACGTCACTTTTCGAGCACACTTTCCGTAATGCAACCTAACCATGCTTAGGTATTCGGAACAACGCGTTAAAGATACTTGAGACGGAAAACATACTAATGTAGCGTCCCTTTTTATGCACACTTTGCGTAATATAACCTAACCATGCTTAGCTAATCAGAATGACACGTTAAAAAGACTTAAGACGCGCAATATTATTTTAGCGTCAGTTTTTACATACACTTTGCATAATATAACCTTACGATGCTTAAGTAATCGGAACGACGCGTAAAAAAGACTTGAGACACGACATACTAATCCACCGTCACTATTCACTCACTCTTTGAGTAATATAACCTTACCATGCTTTAGTAATCGAAACGATGTGTTAAAGAGACTTGATATGCGACATACTAATCTATTTTCACTTTTACCGCACACTTTGCGTAATATAACCTAACCATACTTAGGTAATCGGAACGACGCGTTAGATAGACTTGTGACGCGCGTTAAGCTTGGTATTTTATACGACGCATTAAAGAGACTTGAGACGCAACTTACTAATCTATTGTCACTTTTCACGCACACTTTGCGTAAGATAACCTAACCATGCTTAAATAGTAAGAACGACGCATTAAAGAGACTTGAGACGCGACATACTAATCTAGCGTCACTTTTACGCACTCTCTGCGTAATATAGCCTAACCATGCTTAGGCAATTGGAACGACGCATTAGAGAGACTTGCGACGCGACATACTAATCTAACGTCACTTTTCATGCACATGTTGCGTAATATAACCTAACCATGCTTAGGTAATCGGAACGATGCGTTAAATAGACTTGAGACTCGACCTACTTTTCAATTATCATTTTTCACGCACTCATTGCGTAATATAACCTCACCATGCATAGGTAATCAGAACGACGCGCTAGAGAGACTTGTGACGCGACATAGGCATGGTAATCAAAAACGACGCTCTACAGAGATTTGAGACGCGTAATACTAATCTAGCGTCACTTTTTTTGTACACTTTGCTAACCATGCTTTGAAATCAGAACGACATGTTAGAGAGACTTGAGACGCGACGTATTAATATAGCGTCACTTTTCGCGCATACTTTGTGTAATATAACCTAACCATACTTAGGTAATCAGAACGACGCGTTAATGAGACTTGTGACCCGAGATACGCATGGTAATCGAAACGACGTGTTAAAGAGACTTGAGACGCGACATACTAATCTAGCGTCACATTTCACGCACACTTTTCGTAATATAACCCAACCATGCTTAGTTAATCGGAACAACGCGTTAAAGAGAATTGAGACGCGACATGCTATTCTAGCGTCACTTTTCACGCACACTTTCCGTAATATAACCTAACAATGCTTATGTAATCGAAACGACGCGTTAAATATATTTGAGACACGACATACTAATTTATTGTTTCTTTTCACGCACACTTTGTGTAATATATAACCTAACCATGCTTAGGAAATCGGAACGACACGTTAGAGAGACTTGTGATGCGATATAAGCATGGTAATCGAAACGACGCGTTAAAGAGACTTGAGACACGGCATACTAATCTAGCGTCACTTTTCACGCACACCTCGCGTATTATAAACTAACCATGCTTAGGTATTCAGAACGACGCGTTAAAGAGACTTGAGACGCGACATACTAATCTAGCGTCACTTTTCAAGCACACCTTGTGTAATATAATATAACCATACTTTGGTTATAGGAACGACGCGTTAAAGAGCCTTGAGACACGACATACTAATCTAGCGTCACTTTTCATGCTCACCTTGTGTAATATAACCTAACCATACTTTGGTAATCGAGACGACGCGTTAAAGAGACTTCAGACGAGACATACTAATCTAGCGTCACTGAAAAATGCACACTTTGCGTAATATAACCTAACCATTCTTAGGTAATCGAAAAAATGTGTTCAAGAGATTTGAGATGCGACATACTAATCTAGCGTCACTTTTCAAGCACTCTGTGCGTAATATAACCTGACCATGCTTAGGTAATCGTAACGACTCGTTAAAGTGACTTTAGACGCGACATACTAATATATATTGTCCTTTTTTAAGCACACTTTGCCTAATATAACCTAACCATGCTTAGGTAGTTGGAAAGACGAGTTAAATAGATTTGAGACGCAACATACTAATCTATTTTCATTTTTCACGCACACGTTGCGTAATATAACCTAACCATGCTTAGGTAATCGGAACGACGCGTTAGAGAGACTTGTCACGCGACATAGGCATGGTTAAATGACGCGTTACAGAGACTTGAGATGCGTAATACTAATCTAGCGTAACTTATTTTGCAAACTTTAGGTAGTATAACCCCATGCTTAGAAATCGGAACGACGCATTAGAGTGACTTGAGACGCAACGTACTAAGCTAGCGTCACTTTTCAAGCACACTTTGCGTAATATAACCAAACCATTCATAGGAAATAGGAGCGACGCGTTAGAGAGACTTGAGACGCGACATGCTAATCTTGCGTCAGCTTTCATGAAACTTTACATAATATAACCTAACCATACTTAGGTAATCGGAACGACGCGTTAAAGTGACTTGTGACGCGAGATAAAATTGCAATCGAAAGGACGCGTTAAAGAAACTTGAGACGCTACATACTAATCTAGTATCACTTTTCATGCACACTTTTCTTAATATAACCTAACCATAATTATTTAAGAGGAACAACACATTAAAGAGAACTGAGACGCGTTGCAACGACACGTTAAATATACTTGAGACACGACTTACTAATTTAGTGTTACTTTTCACGCACACTTTGTGTAATATAACCTAACCATGCTTAGGTAATCGGAACGACGTGTTAGAGAGACTTGTGACGCGACATAAGCATGGTAATCGAAACGACGCATTAATGATACTTGAGGCACGACTTACTAATCTAGCGTCACTTTTTAAGCACACGTTGCGTAATATAACATAACCATGCTTAGGTACTCAGAACGACGCGATAAAAAGAGCCTTGAGACGCGACATACTAATCTTGCGTCACTTTCACGCACACCTTGCGTAATGTAACCTAATAATGCTTAGGTAATCAGAATGACGCGTCAAAGAGACTTGAGACGCGACTTACTAATCAAGCTTCACTTTTCACGCACACTTTGCGTAATATAACCTAATCATGCTTAGGTACTCGGAACGACGCGTTAACGAGCCTTGAGACGCGACATGCTAATCTAGCGTCACTTTCACGTACACCTTGTGTAATATAAGCTAATCATGCTTAGGTAATCAAAACGACGCGTTAATGAGACTTCAGACGCGACATGCTAATTTAGCGTCACTTTTCACGCACACTTTGCGTAATATAACCTTGCCATTCTTAGGTAATCGGGACGACTCGTTAAAGAGACTTGAGATGCGACATACTAGTCTAGCGTCATTTTTCACGCACTCTTTCCGTAATATAACCTAACCACGATTAGGTAATCGGGACGACTCGTTAAAGAGATTTTAGATGCGACATACTAATCTATTGTTACTTTTCATGCACACTTTGCATAATATAACCTAACCATGCTAATGTATTCGAAACGACGTGTTAGAGAGATTTGTCACGCGACTTAAGCTTGGTAATCGAAACGACGCGTTAAAGACACTTGAAACGCGACATACTAATCTAGCGTCACGTTTAACGCACAGTTTGCGTAATATAATCTAACCATGCTTAGGTAATCGGAACGACGCGTTCAATAGACTTGATACGCCACATACTAATCTATTGTCATTTTCACGCACACTTTGCGTAATATAAGCTAAGCATGCTTAGGTAGTCGGAACGACGCGTTAAATAGATTTGAGACGCAACATGCTAATCTATTGTCATTTTTCACGCAAACGTTGCGTAATATAACCTAACCATGCTTAGGTAATCGTAACGACTCGTTAGAGAGACTTGTGACGCGACATAGGCATGGTAATCGAAACAACGCGTTACAGAGACTTGAGATGCGTAATAGTAATCTAGCGTAACTTATGTCGCACACTTTGCGTAATTTAACCTTACCATGCTCAGAAATCGGAACGACGCATTGGAGAGACACTTGAGACGCGATGTACTAAGCTAGCGTCATTTTTCACGCACACTTTGCGTAATATAACCAAACCCTTCTTAGGAAATAGGAGCGATGTGTTAGAGAGACTTGAGACGCAACATACTAATCTTCCGTCAGTTTGCATGAAACTTTGCGTAATATAACTTAACCATACTTAGGTAATCTGAACGACGCGTTAAAGTGACTTGTGACGCGAGATAAGCATGGTAATCGAAACGACGCGTTAAAGAGACTTGAGACACGATATACTAATCTAGTGTCAATTTTCATGCACACTTTTCGTAATATAACCTAACCATAATTAGTTAATAGGAACAACGCGTTAAAGAGCACTGAGACGCGACATACTAAGCTACCGTAACTTTTCACGCTCACTTTGCGTAATATAACCTAACCATGGTTAAGTAATTGCAACGACGCATTAAATATACTTGAGGCATGACTTACTAATTTATTGTTACTTTTCACGCACACTTTGTGTAATATAATCTAACCATGCTTAGGTAATCGGAACGACACGTTAGAGAGACTTGTGACGCGACATAAGTATGGTAATCGAAACGACGCATTAAAGATACTTGAGACACGACTTATTAATCTAGCGTCACTTTTCAAGCACACGTTGTATAATATAACCAAACCATGCTTAGGTAATCGGAACGACGCGCTAGAGTGACTTGTGACGCGACATAAGCATGTTAATCGAAACGATGCATTAAAGATACTTGAGACACGACTTACTAATCTAGCGTCACTTTTCAAGCACACGTTGCGTAATATAACCTAACCATGCTTAGGTACTCAGAACGACGCGTTAAAGAGTCTTGAGACGTGACATACTAATTTAGCGTCACTTTCACGCACACGTTGCGTAATATAACCTAACCATGCTTAGGTAATCAGAACGACGCGTTAAAGAGACTTGAGACACGACATACTAATATAGCTTCACTTTTCACGCACACTTTGCGTAATATAACCTAATTATGGTTAGGTAATCGGAACGACGCGTTAACTTGATACGCGACATGCTAATCTAGCGTCACTTTCACGCACACCTTGGGTAATATAAGCTAACCATGCTTAAGTAATCCGAACGACGCGCTAATGAGACTTGAAACGCGACATGCTAATTTAGCGTCACTTTTCACGCACACTTTGCTTAATATAATCTAGTTATTCTTAGGTAATCGGGACGACTTGTTAAAGAGACTTTAGATGCGACATACTAATCTATTGTTACTTTTCACGCACACTTTTCGTAATATAACCTAACCATGCTTAGGTATTCGAAACGACTCATTAGAGAGACTTGTGACGCAACTTAAGCATGGTAATCGAAACGGCGCGTTAAAGACACTTGAAACGCGACATACTAATCTAGCGTCACGTTTAACGCACACATTGCGTAATATAACCTAACCATGCTTAGGTAATCGGAACGACGCGTTGAATAGACTTGATACGCCACATACTAATCGATTGTCATTTTTCAAGCACACTTTGCGTAATACAACCTAAGCATGCTTAGGTAGTCGAAACGACGCGTTAAATAAATTTGAGACGCAACGTAGTAATCAATTGTCATTTTTCACGCACACGTTGCGTAATATAACCTAACCATGCTTAGGTAATCGGAACGACGGGTTAGAGAGACTTGTGACGCGACATAGACATGGTAATCGAAACGACGCGTTACAGAGACTTGAGATGCGTAATACTAGTCTAGCGTAACTTATTTCTCACACTTTGCATAATATAACCTTACCATGCTTAGAAATCGGAACGACGCATTAGAGAGACTTGAGACGCGACGTACTAAGCTAGCGTCACTTTTCACGCACACTTTGCATAATATAACCAGACCATTCATAGGAAATAGGACCGACGCGTTAGGGAGACTTGAGACGCGACATACTAATCTAGCGTCACTTTTCACACACACTTTGCGAAAAAATAAACTCACCATGATTATGTAATCAGAACGACCAGCTAAAGAGACTTGCGACGCGAGATAATCATGGAAATCGAAACGACGCGTTAAAGAGACTTGAGACGCGACATACTAATCTAGTGTCACTTTTCATGCAAACGTTTTGTAATATAACCTAACCATAATTAGTTAATAGGAACAACACGTTAAAGAGAACTGAGACGCGACATACTAAGCTAGCATCACTTATCACGCTCACTTTGCGTAATATAACCTAACCATGGTTTGGTAACTGCAACGACGCGTTAAATATACTTGAGACACGACTTACGAATTTATTGTTACTTTTCACGCACACTTTGTGTAATATAACCTAACCATGTTTAGTAAATCGGAACGACGCGTTAGAGAGACTTGTGACGCGACATAAACATGGTAACCGAAACGACGCATTAAAGATACTTGAGGCACAATTTACTAATCTAGCGTCACTTTTCAAGCACACGTTACGTAATATAACCTAACCATGCTTAGGTACTCAGAACGACGCATTAAAGAGACGCGACATACTAATCTAGCATCTCTTTCACGCACACCTTGCGTAACATAACCTAACCATGCTTAGGTAATCAGAACGACGCGTTAAAGAGACTTGAGACGCGGCATGCTAATCTAGCATCACTTTACACGCACACTTTGCATGATATAACCTAATCATGCTTAGGTAATCGGAACGACACGTTAACGCTAGCCTGGTTAGGTTATATTACGCAAAGTGTGCGTGAAAAATGACAATAGATTAGTATGTCGCGTCTCAAGTCTATTTAACGCATTGTTCCAATTACTTCAGTATGGTTAGGTTATATTATTACGCAAAGTATGTGTGAAAAATGACAATAGATTAGTATGTCGCGTCATAAGTCTATCTAACGCATAGTTCCGATTTCCTAAGCATGCTAAGGTTATATTACGCAAAGTGTCCGTGAAAAGTGACGCTAGATTAGTATATCGCGTCTCAAAACTCTTTTAAAGCGTTGTTTCGATTATCTAAGCATGGTTACTTATATTAACCAAAGAGTGCGTAAAAAATGACACTAGATTAGTATGTTGCGTCTCAAGTCTCTTTAACGCGTCGTTCCGATTACCCAAGAATTGTTAGGTTTACGTAAAGTGTGCGAGAAAAGTAACGCTAGATTAGTATGTCCCATCTCAAGTCTCTAAAACGCGTCGTTCCGATTACCTAACCATGGTTAGGTTATATTACCCAAGGTGTGCGTGAAATGTGACGCTAGATTAGTATGTCGCGTCTCATGGCTCTTTAATGCGTCGTTCTGATTACCTAAGCATGGTTAGGTTATATTATGCAAAGTTGGCGTGAAAAGTGACAGTAGATTAGTATGTCACGTCCCAAGTCTCTTAAACGAGTCGTTTCAATTACCATGCATATGTCGCATCACAATCCTCTCTAACGCGTCGTTCCGACTACCTAAGCATGGTTGGGTTATAGTACACAAAGTGTGCCTGAAAAGTAACAATAGATTAGTATGTCACGTCTCAAGTCTCTTTAACGCTTCATTTCGGTTACTTAAGCATGGTTATGTTATATTACGCAAAGTGTGCATTAAAAGTGACATAATGTATGTCGCGTCTCAATTCCCTTTTTCGCGTTTCTCCGATTACCTAACCATGGTTAGGCTATATTACGCAAAGCGTTCGTGAAAAGTGACGCTCGATTAGTATTTTGCATCTCAGGTCTTTTTAAAACGTCGTTCCGATTACCTAAGCATGGTTAGGTTATAATACGCAAAGTGTGTATGAAAAGTGACAATATATTAGTATGTTGCGTCTAAAGTATCTTTAACGCGTTGTTCCGATTACCTAAGCTTGGTTAGGTTATATTATGCATAAGTTGCGTTAAAAATGACAACAGAATTAATATGTCGCGTCTCACGACGCGTCTCACGACGCGTCGTTCCTATTACCTAAGCATGGTTAGGTTATATTACGCAAGGTGTGCGTGAAAAGTGACGCTAGATTAGTATGTCGCGTCTCAAGACTCTTTATTGCGTCGTTTCGATTACCTAAGTATGGTTAGGTTATATTACACAAAGTTTGCGTGAAAAGTGACGTTAGATTAGTATATCGCGTCTCAAGTCTCTGTAACGCGTCATTTTGATTACCATGCTTATGTCGCGTCAAAAGTCTCTCTTACACTTATTACCTAAGCATGGTTATATTATAGTACGCAAAGTATGCGTGAAAAGGATCAATAGATTAGTATGTCGCATCTCAAGTCTCTTTAACGTGTCGTTCCGATTACATAAGCATGGTTAGGTTATATTACACAAAGTGTGTGTGAAAAGTGACATTATATTCCTAAGCATGGTTGGGTTATAACGCAAAGTGTGCGCGAAAAATGACAATAGATTAGTATGTCGCGTCTCAAGTCTATTTAACGCATTGTTCCAATTACTTTAGTATGGTTAGGTTATATTATTACGCAAAGTATGTGTGAAAAATGACAATAGATTAGTATGTCCCGTCATAAGTCTATCTAACGCGTCGTTCCGATTTCCTAAGCATGCTAAGGTTATATTACACAAAATGTCCGTGAAAAGTGACGCTAGATTAGTATATCGCGTCTCAAAACTCTTTAAATGCGTTGTTCCGATTACCTAAGCATGGTTACTTATATTACGCTAAGAGTGCGTAAAAAATGACACTAGATTAGTATGTTTCGTCTCAAGTCTCTTTAACGCATCGTTCCGATTACCCAAGAATTTTTAGGTTTAGGTAAAGTGTGCGAGAAAAGTAACGCTAGATTAGTATGTCCCATCTTAATTCTCTTAAACACGTCGTTCCAATTACCTAACCATGGTTAGGTTATTACCCAAGGTGTGCGTGAAATGTGACGCTAGATTAGTATGTCGCGTCTCATCGCTCTTTAATGCGTCGTTCCGATTACCTATGCATGGTTAGGTTATTATGCAAAGTTGGCGTGAAAAGTGACGGTAGATTAGTATGTTGCGTCTCAAGTCTCTTTAACGAGTCGTTTCAATTACCATGCATATGTCGCATCACAAGGCTCTATAATGCATCGTTCCGACTACCTAAGCATGGTTAGGTTATGGTACACAAAGTGTGCGTGAAAAGTAACATAGATTATTTTGTCACGTCTCAAGTCTCTTTAACGCTTCATTCCGATTACTTAAGCATGGTTATGTTATAGTACGCAAAGTGTGCGTTAAAAGTGACATAATGTATGTCGCGTCTCAATTCCCTTTATTGTGTTGCTCCGATTACCTAACCATGGTTAGGCTATATTACGCAAAGCGTTCGTGAAAAGTGACGCTCGATTAGTATTTTGCATTTCAAGTCTCATTAACACGTCATTCTGATTACCTAAGTTTGCTTAGGTTATAATACGCAAAGTGTGTATGAAAAGTGACAATAGATTAGTATGTTGCGTCTAAAGTATCTTTAACGCGTCATTCCGATTACCTAAGCTTGGTTAGGTTATATTATGCAAACGTTGCGTGAAAAATGACAACAGAATTAATATGTCGCGTCTCACGTCTATTTCACGCGTCGTTCCTATTACATAAGCATGATTAGGTTATATTACGCAATGTGTGCGTGAAAAGTGACGCTAGATTAGTATGTCGCGTCTCAAGGCTCTTTATTGCGTCGTTTCGATTACCTAAGTATGGCTAGGTTTATATTACACAAAGTTTGCGTGAAAAGTGACGTTAGATTAGTATCTCAAGTCTCTGTAACGCGTCATTTAAATTACCATGCTTATGTCGCGTCAAAAGTCTCTCTAACGCGTATTACCTAAGCATGGTTATATTATAGTACGCAAAGTATGCGTGAAAAGGATCAATTGATTTGTATGTCGCATCTCAAGTCTCTTTAACGCGTCGTTCAAATTTCATAAGCATGGTTAGGTTATATTACGCAAAGTGTGCGTGAAAAGTAAAAATATATTAGTATGTCGCGTCTTAAGGCTCATTAATGCGTTGTTCCGATTACTTAAGCATGGTTAGGTTATTGTACGCAAAGTGTGCGTGAAAAGGATCAATAGATTAGTATGTCGTGTCTAAAGTCTCTTTAGCGTGCCGTTCCGATTACCTAAGCATGGTTATGTTATATTACGCTTAATGTGAGTGAAAAGTGACGCTCGATTAGTATGTCCAAACTCAAGTGTCTTTAATGCTTCATTCCGATTACCTAAGCATGGTTAGGTTATATTACGCAAAGTGTGCGTAAAAAGTGGCGTTAGATTAATATGTTTCGTCTCAAGTCTCTTTAAAGCGTCGTTTCGATTACCTAAGCATGGTTTGGTTATATTACGCAAAGTGTGCGTGAAAAGTGACGCTAGATTAGTATGTCGCGTCACAAGTCTCTTTATTGCGTCATTCCGATTACCTAGGCATGGTTCAGTTATATTATTCTAAGTGTGCCTTAAAAGTGACGGTAGATTAGTATGTCGCGTCACAAGTCTCTTCAACGCGCTGTTCTGATTCCCTATGCATAGTTAGGCTATATTATGCAGTGTGCGTGAAAAGTGACTCTAGATTACTATGTCGCGTCACAAGTCTATTTAACGAGTTGTTCCGATTACCTAGGAATGGTTAGGTTATATAACACAAAGTGTGCGTTAAAGTGACGCTAGATTAGTAGTATGTTGCGTCAAAAGTCTCTTTAACGCGTCGTTTCGATTACATAAGCGTGCTTAGGTTATATTACGCAAAGTGAGCATGAAAAGTGATGTTAGATTAGTGGTATGTCGCGTCTCAAGTCTCTTGAACGCGTCGTTCCGATTACCTATGCGTGGTTAGGTTATATTACGGAAAGTGTGCCTTAAAAGTTACGCTATATAAGTATGTCGTGTCACAAGTCTCTATAACGCAGGATATATTACGCAAAGTGTGCGTTAAAAGTGACGCTAGATTATTATGTCGCGTCACAAGTCTCTTTAACGCTCTGTTCCGATTACCAATGCATGGTTAGGTTACATAACGCAAAGTGTGCGAGAAAAGTGACTCTAGATTACTATATCACGTCACAAGTCTCTTTAACGCGTCGTTCCGATTACCTAGGTGTTGTAAGGTTATATAACGCAAAGTGTGCGTGAAAAGTGATGCTAGATACTTGAATGCGTCGTTCCGATTACCTAAGGGTGGTTAGGTTATATTACGCAAAGAGTGCGTGAAAAGTGACGCAGGATTAGTATGTCGCGTCTCAAGTCTCTTCAACGCGTCGTTCCGATTACCCAAGAATGGTTAGGCTATATTGCGAGTGTGCGAGAAAAGTAACACTAATATGTCTCTTTAATGCGTCGTTCCAATTACCTAAGTATGGTTAGGTTATATTACGCAAGTTGTGCATAAAAAGTGACGCTAGATTATATGCCGCGTATAAAGGCTCTTTAATGCGCCGTTTATAAGCATGGTTAAGTTATTTTATGCAAAGTTTGCGTAAAAAGTGACGCTAGATTAGTATGTCACCTCTCAAGTCTCTTTAACACGTCGCTTCGATTACCTTACTTATGTCGCGTCTCAAGTCTCTCTAACGCGTGTTTCTTATTACCTAAGAATGGTTAGGTTATAGTACGCAAAGTGTGCGTAAAAAGTAACAATAGATTAGTATGTCGCATCTCAAGTCTCTTTAACGCGTCGTTCCGATTACCTAAGCATGTTCAAGTTATATTACGCAAAGTGTGCGTGAAATGTGACAATAGATTAGTATGCCGCGTATCAAGTCTATTTAACGCGTCGTTCCGATTACCTAAGCATGGTTAGGTTGTGTAAAGTGTGCGTGAAAAGTGACGCTAGATTAGTATGTCGCGTCTCAGTTCTCTTTAACACGTTTTTCCGATTACTTAAACATGGTTTGGTTATATTAGTATGTCGCGTCACAAGTTTCTTTAACGCGTCGTTCCGATTACCTAAGCATGGTTAGATTATATTACGCAAAGTGTGCGTAGAAAGTGACGCTTGATTACTATGTCGTGTCTCAAGTCTCTTTAACGCATTGTTCCGATGACCTAAGAATGGTTAGGTTGTATTATGCAAAGAGTGCGTGAAACATGACGCTAAATTAGTATGTCGTGTCTGAAGTCTCTTTAACGCGTCGTTCCGATTACCCAAGAATGGTTAGGTTATATTACGCAAAATGTGCAAGAAAAGTAACGCTAGATTAGTATGTCCCATCTCAAGTCTCTTTAATGCGTCGTTACGATTACCTAAGCATTATTATGTAATATTACGCAAGGTGTGCGTGAAAAGTGATGCTAGATTAGTATGTCACGTCTTAAGGCTCTTTAATGCGTCGTTCCAATTACCTAAGCATGGTTATATTATGCAAAGTTTGCGCAAAAAGTGACGGTAGATTACTATGTCGCGTCTCAAGTCTCTTTAACGCGTCGTTTCGATTGCCATGCTTATGTCACGTCACAAGTCTCTCTAACGCGTCGTTCTGATTGCCTAAGCATGGTTAGGTTAAGTGTGCGTGAAAAGTAACAATTGATTAATATGTTGCGCCTCAAGTCTCTTTCATGCAACGTTCCGATTACCTTAAGCATGGTTAGGTTATATTACGCAAAGTGTGCGTGAAAAGTGACTATAGATTAGTATGTCGCGTATAAATTCTATTTAACGCGTCGTTCCGATTACCAAAGCATGGTTAGGTTATATTACGCAAAGCATGCTCGAAAAGTGACGCTTGATTAGTATGTCGTGTCTCAAGTATGTTTAACGCGTCATTCCGATTACCTAAGCATGGTTAGGATATATCAAAGTGGCGTGAAAAGTGACGCTAGATAAGTATGGTGCGTCAGAAGTCTCATTAACGCGTCGTTCTAATTACCTAAGCATGGTTAGGTTATATTACGCAAAGTTTGCATAAAAAGTGAAGCTAGATTAGTATGTCGCGTCTGAAGTCACTTTAACGCGTCGTTTTGATTACCATGCTCATGCCGCGTCACAAGTCTCTCTAAAGCGTTGTTCCGATTAGCAAAGCATGGTTGGGTTATATTATGAAAAGTGTGCGTGAAAAATGACATTAAATTAGTATGTCGCGTCTCAAGTCTATTTAACGCGTTGTTCCGATTACACTTATGGTTAGGTTATATTACGCAAAGAGTGCGTGACAAGTGACGCTAGATTAGTATTTCGCATCTCAAGTTCTTTATCGCGTCGTTCCGATTACCACTGAATGGTTTGGTTATATTACACAAAGTGTGCGAGAAAAGTAACGCTTGATTAGTATTCTCAAGGCTCTTTAATGGGTCGTTGCGATTACGTAAGCATGGATAGGTTATATTATGCAAAGCTTGCGTGAAAAGTGACGCTACATTAGTATGTCGCGTCTCAAGTCTCTTTAATGCGCCGTTCCGATTACCTAAGCATGGTTAGGTTATATTATGCAAAGTTTGCGTGAAAACTGACGCTAGATTAGTATGTCGTGTCTCAAGGCTCTTTAATGCGTCGTTTCGATTATCATGCTTATGTCGCATCACAAGTATTTAACGCGTCGTTCCTGTTACCTAAACATGGTTAGTTTATACTACGTATGCAAAGTGTGTGTGAAATATAACAATAGGATGGTTTGACGCGTCTCAAGTCTTTTTAACGCGTCGTTCTGATTACCTAAGAATCGTTAGGTTATATTACGCAAAGTGTTATATCTAACTAGTCGTGCCGATTACCTAAGCATGGTTAGGTTTAATTACGCAAGGTGTGCGTGAAAAGTGACGCAAGATTAGTATGTCGCGTCTTAATCCTCTTTAATGCGTCGTTCCGATTACCTAAGCATGGTTAGGTTATATTATGCAAAGTTTGCGTGAAAAGTTACACTAGATTAGTATGTTGAGTCATAAGTCTCTTTGACGCATCACTTCGATTACCATGCTTATGTCGCCTCACAATTCTCTCTAGCGCGTTGTTCCGATTACCTTAGCATGTTTAGGTTATGTTACGCAAAATGTGCTTGAAAAGTAACAATAGATTAGTATGTCGCTTCTCAAGTCTCTTTAATGCGTCGTTCCGATTACCTAAAAATGGCTACGTTATATTACACAAAGAGTGCGTGTAAAGTGACGCTAGATTAGTATGCAGTGTCTCAAGTCTCTTTAATGCATCGTTTCGATTACCTAAGAATGGTTAGGTTATATTCAGCAAAGTGTGCTTGTAAACTGAAGCTAGATTAGTATGTCGCATCTCAAGTCTCTTTAAGGCGTCGTTCTGATTACCTAAGCATGGTTAGGTTATATTACGCAAGGTGTGCGTGAAAAGTGACGCTAGATTAGTATGTCGCGTCTGAAGGCTTTTTAATGTGTCGTTCCAATTAAATAAGCATGGTTAGGTTATATTACGCAAAGTGTGCGTGAAAAAGTGACGGTAGATTAGTATGTCGAGTCTCAAGTTTCTTTAACGCGTCGTTTAGATTACCATGCTTATGTCGCATCATTAGTCTCACTAACGCGTCGTTCCGATTATCATAAGCATGGTTAGGTTATAATACGCAAAGTGTGCGTGAAAAATAATGATAGATTAGTATGTCGTGTCTCAAGTCTATTTAACGCGTCCTTCCGATTACCTAAGCATGGTTAGGTTATATTATGCAAAGTGTGCGTGAAAAGTTACGCTAAATTAGTATGTCGCGTCACAAGTCTCTCTAACGCGTTGTTCGATTACCTAAGCATGGTTAGACTATAGTACGCAAAGTATGCGTGAGAAGGATAAATAGATTCGTATGTCGCGTCTCAAGTCTCTTAACGCGTCGTTCCTATTACCTAAGTATAGTTAGGTTATATTATGCAAAGTGTGCGTGAAAAGTGACGCTGGATTAGTATGTCTAGTCTCCACTCTCTTTGACGCGTCGTTCCAATTACCTAAACATGGTTAGGTTATATTACGCAAAGTGTGCACAACAAGTGACGCTAGATTAGTATGTTTCGTCTCAAGTCTCTTTAACTCGTCGTTTCGATTACTATACTTATCTCGCATCACAAGTCTCTTTAACGCGTCGTTCTGATTACCTAAGCATGGTTAGTTTATATTACGAAAAGTGTGCAGAAAAAGTGACGTTAGATTAGTATGTTGCGTCTCAATTCTCTCTAACGCGTCGTTCCTATTACCTAAGCATGGTTTGGTTATATTACGCAAGGTGTGCGTGAAAAGTAATGCTAGATTAGTATGTCACGCCTCAAGGCTCTTTAATGCGTCGTTCCGATTACCTAAGCATGGTAAGATTATAATACACAGAGTTTGCGCGAAAAGTGACGCTAGATTAGTATGTCGCTTCTCCAATCTCTTTAATGCGTGGTTTCGATTACCATGCTTATGTCACGTCACAAGTGTGTCTAATGCATCGTTCCGATTACCTAAGCATAGTTAGGTTATAGTACGCAAAGTGTGCATAAAAAGGATCAATAGATTAGTATGTCACGTCTCAAGTCTCTTTAACACGTCGTTCCGATTACATAAGCTTGGTTAGGTTATATTACGCATAGTGTGCGTGAAAAGATAATCGAACGACGCGTTAAAGAGACTTGAGACACGACATACTAATCCAGCGTAACTTTTCACGCACACTTTGTGTAAAATAACTAAACTATGCTTAGGTAATCGGAACGACGCGTTAAAGAGACTTAAGACGTGACATACTAGTCTAGCGTCACTTTTCATGCACACTTTGCATAATATAACCTAACCAATCTTAGGTAATCGGAACGACGCATTAAAGAGACTTGAGATGCGCCATACTAATCTAACGTCACTTTTCGAGCACACTTTGCGTAATACAGCCTAACCATGCATAGGTAATCTGAACAACGCGTTAAAGAGACTTGAACCACGACATACTAATGTTGCCTCCCTTTTTACACACACTTTGCGTAACATAACCTAACCATGCTTAGGTAATCGGAATGACACGTTAAAAAGACTTGAGACGCTCCATACTATTTTAGCGTCACTTTTTACTCACACTTTGCGTAATATAACCTTACCATGCTTAAGTAATCAGAATGACGCGTTAAAGAGACTTGAGACACGGCATACTAATCTACCACTATTCACTCACTCTTTGAGTAATATAACCTAACCATACTTAGGTAATCGACACGATGCGTTAAAGAGACTTGATACGCGACATACTAATCTATTTTCACTTTTACCGCACACTTTTTGTAATATAACCTATCCATTCTTAGGTAATTGGAACGACACGTTAGATAGACTTGTGACGCGACATAAGCATGTTAATCGATACGACGCAATAAAGAGACTTGAGACGGGACTTACTAATCTATTGTCACTTTTGACGCACACTTTGCGTAAGATAACCTAGCCATGCTTAGATAGTAAGAACAACGCATCAAAGAGACTTGAGACGCGACATACTAATCTTGCGTCACTTTTCACGCACATTTTGCGTAATATAACCTAACCATTCTTAGGAAATAGGAGCCACGCGTTAGAGAGACTTGAGACGCGACATACTAATCTAGCGTCAGTTTTCATGAAACTTTGCGTAATTTAACCTAACCATACTTAGGTATTCAGAACGACGCATGAAAGTGACTTGCGATGCGAGATAAGCATGGTAATCGAAACGACGCGTTAAAGAGACTTGAGACGCGACATACTAATCTAGTGTCACTTTTCATGCACACTTTTCGTAATATAACCTAACTGTAACTAGTTAATAGGAATAACGCATTAAAGAGAACTGAGACGCGACATACTAAGCTAGCGTCACTTTTCACGCTCACTTTGCGTAATATAACCTAACCATGGTTAGGTAATTGCAACGACGCGTTAAATCTACTTGGGACACGACTTACTAATTTATTGTTACTTTTCACGCACACTTTGTGTAGTATAACCTAACCATGCTTAGGTAATCAGAATGACGCGTTAGAGAGACTTGTGACGCAACATAAGCATGGTAATCAAAACGACACATTAAAGATACTTGAGACGCGACATACTAATCTAGCGTCACTTTTCAACCACACATTGCGTAATATAACCTAACCGTGCTTAGGTACTCAGAACAACGCGTTAAAGAGCCTTGAGACACGACATACTAATCTAACGTCACTTTCACGCACACCTTGCGTAATATAACCTAACCATGCTTAGGTAATCAGAACGACGCGTTAAAGAGACTTGAGACACGACATACTAATCTAGCTTCACTTTTCACGCACACTTTGCGTAATATAACCTAATTATGGTTAGGTAATCGGAACGACGCGTTAACTTGAGACGCGACATGCTAATCTAGCGTCACTTTCACGCACACCTTGGGTAATATAAGCTAACCATACTTAGTTAATCCGAACGACGCGCTAATGAGACTTGAGACGCAACATTGTTTGGTTATTGTCCCGATTACCTAAGCATTGTTAGGTTATTGTTCCGATTACCTAAGCATGGTTAGGTAGTGTGTGTGAAAAGTAACGCTAGATTAGTATGTCGCGTCTCAAGTCTCTTTAACTCGTCGTTTCGATTACCTAAGCGTGGTTTAGTTATATTACGTAAAGTGTGCGTGAAAGGTGATTCTTGATTAGTATGTCGCTTCTCAAGTCTCTTTAACTCGTCGTTCCGATTACCTATGCATGGTTAGGTTATATTACGCGAAGTCTGCGTAAAAGGTGACGCTAGATTAGTATGGCGCGTCTCAAGTCTCTTTAACGCGTCGTTTCGATAGCCATTCTTGTGTTGCGTCACAAGTGTCTCTAACGCGTCGTTCCGGTTACCTAAGCAAGGTTTAGTTATATGCGCAAAGTGTGCGTGAAAAGTGATGCTAGATTAGTATGTCGCGTCTCAAATCTCTTTATCTAGTCGTTCCGATTACCTAAGCATGGTTAGGTCATATGGCAAAAAGTCTGCGTAAAAAGTGATGCCATATTAATACGTCCGCGTCTCAAGTCTGTTTAACTCGTTGTTTCGATTTCCATGCTTATGTTGCGTCTCAAGTCTTGTTAACTCGTCGTTTTAATTGCCATGCTTATGTTGCGTTTCAAGTCTTGTTAACTCGTCGTTTCGATTGCCATGCTTATGTCGCGTCCCAAGTCTCTCTAACGCGTCCTTCTTATTACCTAAGCATGGTTAAGTTATATTACGCAAAGTGTGCGTGAAAAGTGACGCTGGATAAGTATGTCGTGTTACAAGTCTCTCTAACGTGTCGTTTCGATTACCTAAGCATGTTTAGATTATATTGCTCAAAGTGTGCGTGAAAAGTTAAGCTAGATTATTAGTATGTCGCGACTCAAGTCCCTTTAACGCGTGTTCCTATTACCTAAGGTTAGGTTATATTACGCAAAGTATGCGTGAAAAGTGACGCTTGATTAGTATGTCGCATCTCAAGTCTCTTTAACGCGTTGTTCCGATTACCTAAGCATGGTAATATATCCTAACTATGCATAGGTAATCAGAATTCGCGTTAAAGAGACTTGTGACGCGCCATAAGCATGGTAATCCAATCGACGCGTTAAAGAGACTTGAGGCACGCCATACTAATCTAGCTTCACATTTTATGCAGACTTTGCGTAATATAACCTAACCATGCTTAGGTAATCGAAATGACGTATGAAAGAGACTTGAGATGCGACATACTAATCTAGCATCACTTTTCACGCACATTTTGTGTAATATAACCTAACAATGGGTAATCGGAACGACGCGTTAGAGAGATTTGAGACGCGACATAAGCATGGTAATCAAAACAACGCGTTAAAGAGACTTGAGACGCGACATACTAATTTAGCTTCACTTTTCACGCACACTTTGCATAATATAGCCTAATGATGCATAGGTGACGCGTTAGAGAGACTTGTGACGCGACATATTAATCTAGTGTCACTTTTCACGCACACTTTGCGTAATATAACTCAGCCATTCTTAGGTAATCAGAACGACGCGTTAGAGAGACTTGTGACGCGACATAAGCATGGTAATAAAAACGACGCGCTAAAGTGCATGCCATACTAATCTAGCGTCACTTTTTACGCAGACTTTGCGTAATATAACCTAGCCATGCGTAATTAGAATGACACATTAAAGAGACTTGAGACGCGGCATACTAATTTAGCGTCACTTTTGACACACACTTTGCGTAATATAGCCTAATGATGCTTAAGTAATCGGAACGACGCGTTAAAGAGACCTGTGACGCGATATACTAATCTAGCGTCACATTTCACGCACACTTTGTGTAATATAACCTAACCATGCTTAGCTAATCGGAACACGCGTTAAAGAGACTTGTGACACGACATAAGGATAGTAATCGAATGACGCGTTAAAGAGACTTAAGAAGCGCCATATTAATCTAGCGTAACCATGCATAGGTAATCGGAAACAAGTTAAGGAGACTTGAGACGCGACATACTAATCTATTGTCACTTTTCACGCACACTTTGCGTAGTATAAACTAACCATGCTTAGGTAATCGGAACGACGCGTTAAAGAGACTTCAGACGCGACATACTAATCTAGCGTCATTTTTAACCATGCTTAGGTAACCGGAAGACGCGTTAAAGAGATTTGAGACGTGACATACTAATCGAGCGTCTCTTTTCACGAACACTTTGCGTAATATAACCTAACCATGCTTAGATAATCGAACGACGCGTTAAAGAGACTTGCGACGCGACATACTAATCCAGCGTAACTTTTCACGCACACTTTGTGTAAAATAACCTAACCATGCTTAAGTAATCGGAACGACGCGTTTTTGACTTATGACGTGACATACTAGTCTAGCATCACTTTTCAGGCACACCTTGCGTAATATAACATAACTATGCATAGGTAATCCAAACGATGCGTTAACATGAGACATACTAATCTAGCGTCACTAAAAAACGCACACTTTGCGTAATATAACCAAACCATTCTTACGTAATCAAAACGACGTGTTCAAGAGACTTGAGATGAGACATACTAATCTAGCGTCACTTTTCACGCACTCTATGCGTAATATAACCTGACCATGCTAAGGTAATCGTAACGACTCGTTAAAGACACATTAGACTTGACATACTAATATATGTTGTCACTTTTCGCACAAACTTTGCGTAATATAACCTAACAATGCTTAGGTAGTCGGAACGACGCGTTAAATAGATTTGAGACGCAACATACTAATATATTGTCATTTTTCACGCACATGTTGCGTAATATAACCGAACCATGCTTAGGTAATCGGAACAACGCGTTAGAGAGACTTGTGATGCGACATAGGCATGGTAATCGAAACGACGCGTTACAAAGACTTGAGATCCGTAATACTAATCTAGCGTAACTTATTTCGCACACTTTGGGTAATATGGTTGCTTAGAAATCGGAACGACGCATTTGAGAGACTTGAGACACGACGTACTAAGATAGCGTCACTTTTCACGCACACTTTGTGTAATATAACCAAACCATTCTTTGGAAATAGGAGCGACGTGTTAGAGAGACTTGAGACGCGACATACTAATCTTGCGTCAATTTTCATGAAACTTTGTGTAGTATAACCTAAACATACTTAGGTAATCTGAACGACGCGTTAAAGTGACTTGACGCAAGA
This sequence comes from Mercurialis annua, assembly GCF_937616625.2. Classification (NCBI taxonomy): domain Eukaryota; kingdom Viridiplantae; phylum Streptophyta; class Magnoliopsida; order Malpighiales; family Euphorbiaceae; genus Mercurialis; species Mercurialis annua. The sequence goes on along the minus strand of NC_065577.1, from coordinate 21,220,943 downwards.
TAAGCATGGTAATCGAACGACGCGTTAAAGAGACTTGAAACGCGTTATACTAATCTAGTGTCACTATTCATGCATACTTTTTGTAATATAACCTAACCATAATTAGTTAATAGGAACGCATTAAAGAGAACTGAGACGCGACATACTACGATAGCGTCACTTTTCACGCTCACTTTACGTAATATAACCTAACCATGGTTAGGTAATTGCAACGACGCGTTAAATATACTTCAGACACGACTTACTAATTTATTGTTACTTTTCATGCACACTTTGTGTAATATATAACCTAACCATGCTTAGGTAATCGGAACGACGCGTTAGAGAGACTTGTGACGCGACATAAGCATGATAATCGAAACGACGAATTAAAAATAATATAGACACGACTTACTAATCTAGCATCACTTTTCAAGCACACGTTGCGTAATATAATCTAACCATGCTTAGGTACTTAAAACGACGCGTTAAAGAGCCTTGAGAAGCGACATACTAATCTAGCGTCACTTTCACGCACACCTTGCGTATTTAACCTAACCATGCTTAGGTAATCAGAACGACGTGTTAAAGAGACTTGAGACGCGACATACTAATAATCTAGCTTCACTTTTCACGCACACTTTGCGTAATATAACATAATCATGCTTTGGTAATCGGAACGACGCGTTAACGAGCCTTGAGACGCGACATGCTAATCTAGCGTCACTTTCACGCACACCTTGCGTATTATAAGCTAACCAAGCTTAGGTAATCCGAACGACGCGTTAAAGAGACTTGAGACGTGATATGCTAATTTAGCGTCACTTTTAACGCACACTTTGCGTAATATAACCTAACCATTCTTAGGTAATCAAAACGACGTGTTAAAGAGACTGGAGATGCGACATTCTAGTCAAGAGTCATTTTTCACGCACTCTTTGTGTAATATAACCTCACCATGATTAGGTAATTGGGACGACTCGTTAAAGAGAGTTTAGATGCGACATACTAATCTATTGTTACTTTTCACGCACACTTTGCGTAATATAACCTAACCATGCTTAGGTATTCGAAATGACGCGTTAGGGAGACTTGTGACGCGATTTAAGCATGGTAATCGAAACGACGTGTTCAAGACACTTGAAAACGCGACATACTAATCTAGCGTCACGTTTAACGCACACTTTGCGTAATATAACCTAACCATGGTTAGGTAATCGGAACGACGCGTTGAATAGACTTGATACGCGACCTACTAATCTAGAGTCACTTTTCACGCACACTTTGCGTAATATAACTGTGCTTAGGTATTCGGAACACGCGTTAAAGAGACTTGAGACGTGACATACTAATCTAGCGTCACTTGTCATGCACACTTTGCGTAATATAACCTAACCATTCTTAGATAATCGGAATGACGCGTTAAACAGACTTGAGACGCGACATACTAATCTTGCTTCGATTTTCACGCATATACTCTGCGTAACCTAACCTAACCATGCTTAGATAATCATAACGACGCGTTAGAGACACTTGTGACGCGACATAAGTATGGTAATCGAAACTACGCGTCAAAGAGTCTGGAAACCCGCCATACTAATCTAGTGTCACTTTTTACGCACTCTTTGCGTAATATAACCTAACCATGCTTAGGTAATCGGAACAACGCGTTTAAGAGACTTGAGACACGACATACTAATCTAGCATAACTTTTCACTCACACTTTGCGTAATGTGACCTAGGAACGACGCGTTAAAGAGACTTGAGACGCGACATACTAACCTAGCGACAGGTTTCACGCAAACGTTGCGTAACATTAACCTAACCATGAATAGGTTATCAAAACGACGCGTTATAGAGACTTGAGAAGCGACATACTAATCTAGCGTCACTTTTCACATACAATTTGCGTATAATAACCTAACCATGCTTAGGTAATCGGAACGACGCGTTAAAGTGACCTGAGACGCGACATACTAATCAATTGTCACTTTTCACGCACAATTTCTGTAATACAACCTAAAAATGCTTAGGTAATTTGAACGATATGTTTGAGAGACTTGTAACGTGACATAAGCATGGTAATCGAAACGATATGTTTGAGAGACTTCTAACGTGACATAAGCATGGTAATCGAAACGAAGCGTTAAAGAGACTTGAGACGTGTTATACTAATCTAGCGTTATTTTTTACGCACACTTAGCGTAATATAGCCTAACCATGCTTAAGTAATCGTAACAACACTTTACAGAGACTTGTGACGTGACATACTAATCTAGCGACTCTTTTAACACGCAGTAACATAACCATGCTTAGGTATTCAGAACGACACATTAAATAGACTTGAGACACGAAATACTAATTGATTCTCATTTTTCACGCACACTTTGCGTAATATAACCAAACCATGCTTAGGTAATCGGAACGACGCGTTAAAGAGACTTGAGACGCGAAATATTGATTGACCGTCAGTTTTCACGGAAACTTTGCGTAATATGCCATGATTTGATAATCAGAACGACGCATTAGAGACACTTGTGATGCGACATAAGCACAGTAATCGAAACAACGAATTAAAGAGACTTGAAACGCGCCATACTAATCTAGCGTCACTTTTTACGCACGCTTTGCGTAATATAACCTAACCATGCTTAGGTAATCGGAACGACGCGTTAAAGAGACTTGAGACGCGGCATACTAATCTAGCCGTCACTATTCACGCACACTTTGCGTAATACAACCTAACCATGATTAGGTAATCGGAACGACGCTTTAAAGAGACTTGAGACACGACATACTAACCTAGCAACAGTTTTCACGCACACATTGCGTAATATAACCTAACCATGCTTTGGTAATCGGAACGACGCGTTAAAGAGATTTGAGGCGCGACATACTAATCTAGCGTCACTTTTCACGCACACTTTGCGAAAAAATAAACTCACCATGATTAGGTAATCGGAACTACATGTTAAAGAGACTTACGACGCGACATACTAATCTATTGTCACTTTTCACGCACACTATGTGTAATATAACCTAACCATGCTTTGGAAATCGGAACATTGTGATAGAGATACTTGTAACGTGACATAAGCATGGAATCGAAACGAAGCGTAAAAAAGACTTGAGAGGCGCCACACTAATCTAACCTCACTTTTTACGCACACTGCGTAATATAACTTAAGCAAGCTCAGGCAATCGTAACAACGCGTTAAAGAGACTTGTGACGCGACATACTAATCTTGCGACACTTTTAGCGTGCACTTGGCGTAATATAACATAACCATGATTTGGTAACCGGAACGACGCGTTAGAGAGACTTGTGACAGGACATAAGCATGGTAATCGAAACGACGCGTTAAAGAGACTTGAGACGCGCCATAAGCATGGTAATCCAAACGACGCGTTAAAGAGACTTGAGGCCCGCCATACTAATCTAGCATCACGTTTTATGCAGACTTTGCGTAATATAACCTAACCATGCTTAGGTAATCGGAATGACGCATTAAAGAGACTTGAGACGCGACATACTAATCTAGCGTCACTTTTCACGCACACTTTGCGTAATATAACCTAACCATACTTAAGTAATCGGAACGACGCGTTAGAGAGATTTGAGACGCGACATAAGCATGGTAATCAAAACGACGCGTTATATAGACTTGAGACGCGACATACTAATTTAGCTTCACTTTTCACGCACACTTTGCGTAATATAGCATAAAGATGCTTAGGTGACGCGTTAGAGAGACTTATGACGCGACATATTAATCTAGTGTCACTTTTCAAGCACACATTGCGTAATATAACTCAGCCATGCTTAGGTAATCAGAACGACGCGTTAGAGAGACTTGTGATGCGACATAAGCATGGTAATAAATCTAGCGTCACTTTTTACGCAGACTTTGCGTAATATAACCAAACCATGCTTAGGTAATTCGAATGACAAATTAAAGAGACTTGAGACGCGACATACTAATTTAGCGTCACTTTTCACGCACAGTTTGTGTAATATAGCTTAATGATGCTTAGGTAATCAGAACGACGCGTTAGAGAGACTTGTGAGGTGATATCCTAATCTAGCATCACTTTTCACGCACAATTTGCGTAATATAACCTAACCATGCTTAGGTAATCGGAACACGCGTTAAAGAGACTTGTGACACGACATAAGCATGCTAATCGAACGACGCGTTAAAGAGACTTGAGATGCGCCATACTAATCTAGCGTAACCATGCATAGGTAATCAGAACAACGAGTTAAGGAGACTTGAGACGAGACATACTAATCTAGCGTCACTTTTCATGCACACTTTGCGTAGTATAAACGAACCATGCTTAGGTAATCGGAACGACGCGTTAAAGAGACTTCAGACGCGACATACTAATCTAGCGTCACTTTTAACCATGCTTAGGTACCGGAACACGCGTTAAAGAGATTTGAGACATGCACACTTTGCATAAAATAAGCTAACCATGCTTAGATTATCGAACGACGCATTAAAGAGACTTAAGAGGCGACATACTAATCCTGCGTAACTTTGACACACACTTTGCGTAAAATAACCTATTAATGCTTAGGTAATCGGAACAACGCGTTAAGAGACTTAAGACGTGACATACTAGTCTAGCGTCACTTTTCACGCACAATTTGCATAATATAACATAACCAATCTTTGGTAATCGGAACGACACATTAAAGAGACTTGAGACGCGCCATACTAATGAAATGTCACTTTTCGAGCACACTTTCCGTAATTCAACCTAACCATGCTTAGGTATTCGGAACAACGCGTTAAAGATACTTAAGACGGAAAACATACTAATGTAGCGTCCCTTTTTATGCACACTTTGCGTAATATAACCTAACCCTGCTTAGGTAATCGGAATGACACGTTAAAAAGACTTAAGACGTGCAATATTATTTTAGCGTCTGTTTTTACGCACACTTTGCATAATATAACCTTACGATGCTTAAGTAATCGGAACGACGCGTAAAAGAGACTTGAGACACGACATACTAATCTACCGTCACTATTCACTCACTCTTTGAGTAATATAACCTTACCATGCTTTAGTAATCGAAACGATGTGTTAAAGAGACTTGATATGCGACATACTAATCTATTTTCACTTTTACCGCACACTTTGCGTAATGTAACCTAACCATACTTAGGTAATCGGAACGACACGTTAGATAGACTTGTGACGCGAGTTAAGCTTGGCAATTGATACGACCCATTAAAGAGACTTGAGACGCAACTTACTAATCTATTGTACTAGCACACCGCCTATGGCATAGTCTGACGTGTGTATTTCAAATGGCTTAGTGTGATCTGGCAACTGCAATACGGGGTCATCAATCACTGCCTGCTTTAGGTCCTCAAAAGCTCTTTGACACTCTTCCGATCAGTGCAGTGCCATGATAGGTCGTACGTCCTTCTTTAGGAGATTTTTGAGTTGAGCAGCCCTCTTCGAGTAACTTACAATGAATCTTCGGTAATAGTTCACGAGCCCTAAAAATGATCTTAGCTCATTCACCTTGGTGGGTGCTTGCAACTCCTCGATGGCTCTGATGCCCATCCAATCCCTATTCCTAGGATCTCCGTTTGTTCAAAGGAGCATTTCTCTTTCTTTATTTACATAGAGGTGATTCTTCCTTAATACCTTAAAAACGTTCCGGAGGTGGCTAACGTGGTCGTTTAACGAATAGCTATAGCCCACGATTAAAGTAAACCACCAGTTGTCTAAGTACGGGTGGAATAGCTCATTGTGGAGGGTGCAGAACGTGGCAGGGGCATTGGTGAGTCCAAAAGGCATAACCATATCAAAGGCCTGGTTGGTTGCTTACTTGTCACACGGGTCGTCTTTGGCTCTCCTTCCACGATACGCAGCTGGTAGTAGCCCGACTGTAGATCCAACTTCGAGAAGTATCTCGTGCTTCTGGGCGAAGAAGTCTGCAATTAAAGTGGATACTTGTTCTTGATGGCTAGGTTACCTTGTTGAGCGCCCGATAATCAATGCACAAGGCTCCTGCTTCTTCTGGAAGAAAACGGGGGCTCCCCAACCTTTAATTTATCAAGTACTTGCTGGACTTCCTGAGAAAGAAGTCGTCTTGGTATTGGATCCGCTCTTCTGTTAGCATGAAATGAATTAGATTCTATTAATCTTCTTTATTCTTAAGAGAACCCCCCACCCGAACCATTCTTAAGACCACCAAGCCCTCTCGAATGAGTTCTACTATAGAAGCTTTCAACGTACACCCGGGGAAAAATCTTTCACTCACTGAGAAGTGAAACCCTGTGACTAGATCGTCCTGAAGACGGATGCGACGGGAAGAAGTGGCATTTGAAAGTGTTGCTGACTTAACATTTAGGTTTCGGCATAACAAAGCTTGCACTGTCTTTTTGCACTTAGGCGCATAGCGTGCCATTGGTAATGATTCCACTACGGTGCCACAAATTCGCAAGCTGATCCTAAGTAATCGTTGTTGTTCATTGGATTCCGGAGGAACTACTTCGTTAGGATTGGGGAATTGCTGTGATTCTTCCTGAATAGCCTGGATTCTCCCGTGGAGAGTCACTTTGAAAGTATTACCTAAACTCTTCCGACTGAATATGATAAAGCCTATAAAACAACGAGCTACTATCATTTCTTCATTATAGATTGAGATCTTCTTCGAACTTAATGCACAAATAAATAGAATAGCAGCAAATAACATCTTTCTAGCCTGCATATTCGTGGAACTCAATTTCATTTAGAAAGCTTCTCTCTATCTTTCAGCAACTGAACGGGAAGTGGTTTAGGAAAGGACTTTAGAATCGGATGCGCTCGCCCAGCGAGAAAGGCCCTGACCCTGCCAACCAAGTAAAAAGAAAAAAGAAAGAAGAGAACGAAAGGAGAAGAGACCTTCGTATTTTGGTAATTCTCTAGGAGTCATCTTTAACCTTGAATGCTATTAAGAAATTCTACAGCAAGAGTCCCTCGGACTCGGAAAGTAATAACAAAAATGGCTAACCCAATAGCAGATTCTGCAGCTGCCACCGTTGGAACCAATGAAGCAAATGATTGACCCATCATATCATCCGAAGAAACGGAAAATACCAAAAAGTTCAAATTCACAGCTAATAACATTGATTCAATTGGCATTGACATAATAGGAATATTTCTTCTATTAAGGAGGATTCCCCGAATACCTAAAATAGAGATGATCATAGAAAATGTGAAATATTTGATAGGATCCATTTCGTGAACGTGGAATGTAAGAGAAATTCAAATGTTATAACTCTAGTACGTCAGGAAGGCTATGTCATTTACAACCCCGGCGTATTTTGGATGCTTGAAGGCCCCGCTGACTCGAAGTTCTTTAGAAAGATTCTTCTTTATCGATGGTGATCGGTCATGGTATCCATAGCGTTTCTTCTTTTTCGGCCAATTCTAAGAAAGAAAAATCCCGAAAAATCCGTCAATAAATGACAAACCCCATTATACAGATGATATGACACGGCTAAGACAGTAATCTCGACGGAGATTAGGATGAGCTTTGATGAAAAAAATAAGAACTGATAGAAATTCTCATAGGTGAAGCAAATCAAACCTATTTTCAGACAAAGAAGATAAAAAAAACAAAACTATAGTGGCTAGGAAAGCCCCGGAGATTCTATGGAAAATTGGAAACGTCCAAGTAAGCTGTGGCTTATAAATAGGAAGATGAGGAGATAACGGGCGAAGGATATTCATGAGATTAGGTTGGATTTATGTTCATTCGCTCTGCTCGCGGAGCGGCATACCGAAAAAAAGAAAAGCCTTATCGTATTGGAATCGATGACTTACATACCACCGAAATTTTTAACATACTCAAGGGCTTGTATAAAGTGCGGGCTTTGTATACCGTGGTTGACTAAGACTAAATATATATGTTGGAGAACAGCTAGATCTTCCACATCTAGGTGGATGTGTGCAGCGACCTGCTGTATGGTTCCCGGGAATTTAAAATCATTGGCGCTATTCATATTTCCATATAAATGGAACAAAGCTTCAAGCTTATCACATATTTGTTCCTTGACAGAGTCGAACGCCAAGTCTCCCAAGCGTTCTTCCATGTTATCGGTATTTCACCCCCGTAACCGTCCAGCCCGAAAAGCCACGAGAATGGCCAAGGGCAGGACTAAGCCCATACTTAATATAGATTCAGTGATTAATTGCGCAAGGGAATTCTCTATAAAGATAAAGAAAGCGGAACTGCTACTTTTTTTTCTACTCCTGCACCTACCTCCACCGGTCCTATCTTTCCAATGGGCTCGTCTCCCGCTTCCTTCTCACCGGGGCAAAGCCCTTACTTTACTTAGTTCGGGCTACAGATATAAATCAAAGTTTTAGAGAAGGTAAGCTAAAGGGAAGGGAAGCTTTGTTTGGGAGGTTGGGGGTGAAAGAGCAGATCTATCTATATCTGGTCTTCTTGTTGTCCCGTATCGATATATGCTTTACCTTTGCTGCTACCTAGTCTTTCTTCTAGATACCCACAGGAAACCAGACCCGTCTGAACCTAGCCTCCCCTCTTAAAAGACTAGGTACACCCAGTTCTAGATTTCTTGTTTTGTTTACCGACAAATGCCAACCTAGCTTCTTTTTACGTGCACCCAGTTCCTATCTTGTAAGCTTCAAAATTGCTACTTCTTTATGTCTGAGAAACCACCCCTAATAGATTCAAGTCTATCTGCTCTGCCGCTGCTTCTTCTTCTCTTAGGAGAGATCCTGATCTTTATCTTATGCAATTCTTATTGGGTTTTGTCTTCTCGACTTTCCGCAACTACTGCCGTCGTAGGATGAGGTGAGGGGCGAGAGGGGATATTAGGAGAGGAATACTTGCGGATGTGATCATTAGTCTTTCTTACTGCTACACATCCCGGGTCTAGAGGACTTCTTGTTCAAGAGGGCCGAATAGACAAATTGTTTTTTAAGGACTCTTCGAATGTGAGGTATTCCCTATTATTCGACATCAGCTACAGCACCTGGACCTATCTAATCTTTATTTCCGGGTAGAGTAGTATGATTCTACTAATTCTGAGAAGAGAGATATGCGAGTCTACCCGGGTGAAGTTATCCTAGAGGGTAAGAAGCCTATCGGAAAGGCTAAGGATGGACAAAACTTTTGATTAGGAATCTGGTTCAGGCTGTTTTCTAGCGTTGGTCAGTTTTCTTCTTTTTTTTACTGAATCCTTCTTCTCCCAGTGGATCATAAAAACTGGTAAGTCGCACACGGTGCTCGTACCTTGGGCTTGGATAATTCTAATGATCCGTGAACCGGCAGTGAATGCGGAGATCAAAGGGCTATGGCTTACTTAAAGATTTTCTTTGTCTTCCTTTGTTTCCCAATCCGTTGATAAGAGTGTTGACCTTCTTTTTATTGACCTTGGCTTCGGCTGCTGACTTCTGCCATATGTGACACACATGATGAGCTGACAGAAAAGCTTGGCTTGACTACCCTGTTCCTGTGCATTGAAACCATCCGAAAGACACAGGAGATCTATATGTGGAATTGAAGAAGTAAGAAAACCTTGTGTCCACCCTAAGCTCAAAACGTCAGCTTAGAGAGAGAAAGGCCTAAAAAGCTCCAAAAGAAAAGCTGGATTTCCAAGACAAGGTACAACTCATCCCAATCATAGACATTGAACCCGATAGATTGGGCGCTTCTCTGGTTAGTTTCCCCAGCCCTTTCTTTCTGTTCTTATAGCATAGCCCTTTCTTGGGAAAGGAAAGGCTCTATTTTGATAGTCCCGATTAACACTTATCGGTTCCACTCCCGCGCAAATGGCTTCAAAACTTTCCTTAATTCGTCCATCTCATGAAGAAAGAATCTCCTGTTATTTTCAGCTGTACGAAGCAAAGCTCAGAGGCCAGTCACTTGCTTCAAGATAGAGTGAATCTTTCTTTGTCCCTAGCTTACATTGGTATAGGGATATGGTTAAGCCAAGATTCAATGTCCAATATTCTTCTCACTCCAGATTTGCGGGATAGAGCTTGGCTTAGTAGGAGTCTGGTTCAGTACCTTTTATGTGGTTCAGGATAGTAAGAACGACGCATTAAAGAGACTTGAGATGCGACATACTAATCTAGCGTCACTTTTACGCACTCTCTGCGTAATATAACCTAACCATGCTTAGGTAATCGGAACGACGCATTAGAGAGACTTGCGACGCGACATACTAATCTAACGTCACTTTTCATGCACATGTTGCGTAATATAACCTAACCATGCGTAGGTAATTGAAACAACGCGTTAGAGAGACTTGTGACGCGACATAGGCATGGTAATCCAAAACGACACGTTACAGAGATTTGAGACGCGTAATACTAATCTAGCGTCACTTGTTTTGCACACTTTGCGTAATATAGCCTAACCATGTTTAGAAATCGGAACGACGCATTAGAGAGACTTGAGATGCGACGTACTAATCTAGCATCACTTTTCACACACACTTTGCGTAATATAACTTAACCATGCTTAGGTAATCGGAACAACGCGTTAAATAGACTTGAGACGCGGCCTACTTTTCAATTGTCATTTTTCACACACTCATTGTGTAATATAACCTCACCATGCATAGGTAATCGGAACGACGCACTAGAGAGACTTGTGACGCGACATAGGCATGGTAATAAAAAACGACGCGCTACAGAGATTTGAGACGCGTAATACTAATCTAGCGTCACTTTTTTTTGTACACTTTGTTAACCATGCTTAGAAATCAAAACGACGCGTTAGAGAAACTTGAGACGCGACGTACTAATCTAGTGTCACTTTTCGCGCAAACTTTGTGTAATATAACCTAACCATACTTAGGTAATCAGAACGACGCGTTAATGAGACTTGTGACCCGAGATAAAGCATGGTAATCGAAACGACGCGTTAAAGAGACTTGAGATGCGACATACTAATCTAGCGTCACATTTCACGCACACTTTTCGTAATATAACCCAACCATGCTTAGTTAATCGGAACAACGCGTTAAAGAGAATTGAGACGCGACATGCTATTCTAGCGTCACTTTTCACGCACACTTTCCGTAATATAACCTAACCATGCTTAAGTAATCGGAACGACGCGTTAAATATATTTTAGACACGACATACTAATTTATTGTTTCTTTTCACGCACACTTTGTGTAATATAACCTAACCATGCTTAGGAAATCGGAACGACGCGTTAGAGAGACTTGTGATGCAATATAAGCATGGAAATCGAAACGACGCGTTAAAGAGACTTGAGACACGGCATACTAATCTAGCGTCACTTTTCACGCACACCTCGCGTATTATAACCTAACTATGCTTAGGTATTCAGAACGTCGCGTTAGAGAGACTTGAGACGCGCCATACTAATCTAGCGTCACTTTTCAAGCACACTTTGCGTAATATAATATAACCATGCTTAGGTAATCGGAACGATGTGTTAAAGAGCCTTGAGACACGACATACTAATCTAGTGTCACTTTTCACGTACACCTTGTGTAATATAACCTAACCATATTTTGGTAATAGGAACGACGTGTTAAAGAGACTTGAGACGCAACATGCTAATCTAGCGTCACTTTCCATGCACACGTCGCGTAATATAACCTAACTATGCTTAGGTAATCCAGACGACGCGTTAAAGAGACTTCAGACGAGACATACTAATCTAGCGTCACTGAAAAACGCACACTTTGCGTAATATAACCTAACCATTCTTAGGAAATCGAGAAAACGTGTTCAAGAGACTTGAGATGCGACATACTAATCTAGCGTCACTTTTCAAGCACTCTGTGCGTAATATAACCTGACCATGCTTAGGTAATCGTAACGACTCGTTAAAGTGACTTTAGACTCATACTAATATCCATTGTCATTTTTTAAGCACACTTTGCCTAATATAACCTAACAATGCTTAGGTAGTTGGAAAGACGAGTTAAATAGATTTGAGACGCAACATACTAATCTATTGTCATTTTTCACGCACACGTTGCGTAATATAACCTAACCATGCTTAGGTAATCGGAACGACGCGTTAGAGAGACTTGTGACGCGACATAGGCATGGTGAAACGACGCGATACAGAGACTTGAGATGCGTAATACTAATCTGGCGTAACTTATTTTGCACACTTTGGGTAATATAACCCCATGCTTAGAAATCGGAACGACGCATTAGAGAGACTTGAGACGCAACGTACTAAGCTAGCGTCATTTTTCAAGCACACTTTGCGTAATATAACCAAACCATTCTTAGGAAATAGGAGCGACGCGTTAGAGAGACTTGAGACGCGACATACTAATCTTGCGTCAGTTTTCATGAAACTTTACATAATATAACCTAACCATACTTAGGTAATCGGAACGACGCGTTAAAGTGACTTGTGACGCGAGATAAAATGGTAATCGAAAGGACGCGTTAAAGAAACTTGAGACGCGACATACTAATCTAGTATCACTTTTCATGCACACTTTTCCTAATATAACATAACCATAATTATTTAATAGGAACAATACGTTAAAGAGAACAGAGACGCGTTGCAACAACACGTTAAATATACTTGAGACACGACTTACAAATTTAGTGTTACTTTTCACGCACACTTTGTGTAATATAACCTAACCATGCTTAGATAATCGGAACGACGCGTTAGAGAGACTTGTGACGCGACATAAGCATCGTAATCAAAACGACGCATTAATGATACTTGAGGCACGACTTACTAATCTAGCGTCACTTTTTAAGCACACGTTGCGTAATATAACCTAACCATGCTTAGGTACTCAGAACGACGCGATAAAAAGAGCCTTAATACGCGACATACTAATCTAGCGTCACTTTCACGCACACCTTGCATAATATAACCTAACCATGCTTAAATAATCAGAACGACGCGTTAAAGAGACTTGAGATGCGACTTACTAATCTAGCTTCACTTTTCATGCTCACTTTGCGTAATATAACCTAATCATGCTTAGGTACTCAGAACGACGCGTTAACGAGCCTTGAGATGCGACATGCTAATCTAGCGTCACTTTTCACGCACACTTTGCGTAATAACCTAGCCATTCTTAGGTAATCGGTACGACTCGTTAAAGAGACTTGAGATGCGACATACTAGTCTAGTGTCATTTTTCACGTACTCTTTCCGTAATATAACCTAACCACGATAAGGTAATCAGGACAACTCGTTAAAGAGACTTTAGATGCGACATACTAATCTATTGTTACTTTTCATGCACACTTTGCGTAATATAACCTAACCATGCTTATGTATTCGAAACGACACGTTAGAAAGACTTGTGACGCGACTTAAGCATGGTAATCGAAATGACGCGTTTAAGACACTTGAAACGCGACATACTAATCTAGCGTCACGTTTAGCGCACAGTTTGCGTAATATAATCTAACAATGCTTAGGTAATCGGAACGACGCGTTGAATAGACTTGATACGCCACATACTAATCTATTGTCATTTTCACGCACACTTTGCGTAATATAACCTAAGCATGCTTAGGTAGTCGGAACGACGCGTTAAATAGATTTGAGACGTAACATACTATAATCTATTGTCATTGTTCACGCAAACGTTGCGTAATATAACTAACCATGCTTAGGTAATCGTAACGACTCGTTAGTGAGACTTGTGACGCGACATAGGCAAGGTAATCGAAACGACGCGTTACAGAGACTTGAGATGCGTAATACTAATCTGGCGTAACTTATTTCGCACACTTTGCGTAATTTAACCTTACCATGCTCAGAAATCGGAACGACGCATTGGAGAGACACTTGAGACGCGACGTACTAAGCTAGCGTCACTTTTCATGCACACTTTGCGTAATATAACCAAACCATTCTTAGGAAATAGGAGCGACGTGTTAGAGAGACTTGAGACGCGATATACTAATCTTCCGTCAGTTTTCATGAAACTTTGCGTAATATAACTTAACCATACTTAGGTAATCTGAACGACGCGTTAAAGTGACTTGTGACGTGAGATAAGCATGGTAATTGAAACGACCCGTTAAAGTGACTTGTGACGTGAGATATTAATCTAGTGTCAATTTTCATGCACACTTTTCGTAATATAACCTAACCATAATTAGTTAATAAGAACAGCGCGTTAAAGAGCACTGAGACGCGACATACTAAGATAGCGTCACTTTTCACGCTCAATTTGCGTAATATAACCTAACCATGGTTAAGTAATTACAACGACGCATTAAATATACTTGAGACATGACTTACTAATTTATTGTTACTTTTCACGCACACTTTGTGTAATATAATCTAACCATGCTTAGGTAATCGTAACGACTCGTTAAAGTGACGCATTAAAGATACTTGAGACACGACTTATAAATCTAGCGTCACTTTTCAAGCACACGTTGCGTAATATAACCTAACCATGCTTAGGTAATCGGAACGACGCGTTAGAGTGACTTGTGACGCGACATAAGCATGGTAATCGAAACGATGCATTAAAGATACTTGAAACACGACTTACTAATCTAGCGTCACTTTTCAAGCACACGTTGCGTAATATAACCTAGCCATGCTTAGGTACTCAGAACGACGCGTTAAAGAGCCTTGAGATGCGACATACTAATCTAGCGTCACTTTCACGCACACCTTGCGTAATATAACCTAACCATTCTTAGGTAATCAGAACGACGCGTGAAAGAGACTTGAGACGCGACATACTAATCTAGCTTCACTTTTCACGCACACTTTACGTAATATAACCTAATTATGCTTACGTAATCGGAACGACGCGTTAACGAGCCTTGAGACGCGACATGCTAATCTAGCGTCACTTTCACGCACACCTTGCGTAATATAAGCTAACCATGCTTAGGTAATCCGAACGACGCGCTAATGAGACTTGAGACGCGACATGCTGATTTAGCGTCACTTTTCACGCACACTTTGCGTAATATAACCTAACCATGCTTAGGTATTCGAAACGACTCATTAGAGAGACTTGTGACGCAACTTAAGCATGGTAATCGAAACGGCGCGTTAAAGACACTTGAAACGCGACATACTAATCTAGCGTCACGTTTAACGCACACTTTGCGTAATATAACCTAACCATGCTTAGGTAATCGGAACGACGCGTTGAATAGACTTGATACGCCACATACTAATCGATTGTCATTTTTCACGCACACTTTGCGTAATATAACCTAAGCATGCTTAGGTAGTCGGAACGACGCGTTAAATAAATTTGTGACGCAACATACTGATCTATTATCATTTTTCACTCACACGTTGCGTAATATAACCTAACAATGCTTAGGTAATCGGAACGACGGGTTAGAGAGACTTGTGACGCGACATAGGCATGGTAATCGAAACGACGCGTTACAGAGACTTGAGAATACTAATCTAGCGTAACTTATTTCTCAAACTTTGCATAATATAACCTTGCCATGCTTAGAAATCGGAACGACGCATTAGAGAGACTTGAGACGCGACGTACTAAGCTAGCGTCACTTTTCACGCACACTTTGCGTAATATAACCAGACTATTCTTAGGAAATAGGACCGACGCGTTAGAGAGACTTGAGACGCGACTAACTAATCTAGCGTCACTTTTCACACACACTTTGCGAAAAAGTAAACTCACCATGATTAGGTAATCGGAACGACAAGTTAAAGAGACTTGCGATGCGAGATAATCATGGTAATCAAAACGACGCGTTAAAGAGACTTGAGACGCGACATACTAATCTAGTGTCACTTTTTATGCAAACATTTTGTAATATAACCTAACCATAATTTGTTAATAGGAACAACGCGTTAAAGAGAACTGAGACGCGACATACTAAGCTAGCGTCACTTATCACGCTCACTTTCCGTAGTATAACCTAACCATGGTTTGGTAATTGCAACGACGCGTTAAATATAATTGAGACACGACTTACGAATTTATTGTTACTTTTCACGCACACTTTGTGTAATATAACCTAACCATGTTAGGTAATCGGAACGACGCGTTAGAGAGACTTGTGACGCGACATAAGCATGGTAACCGAAACGACGCATTAAAGATACTTGAGGCACAACTTACTAATCTAGCGTCACTTTTCAAGCACACGTTGCGTAATATAATCTAACCATGCTTAGGTACTCAGAACGACGCATTAAAGAGCCTTGAGACGCAACATACTAATCTAGCGTCACTTTCACGCACACCTTGCGTAATATAAACTAACCATGCTTAGGTAATCAGAACGACGCGTTAAAGAGACTTCAGACGCGACATACTAATCTATCTTCACTTTACACGCACACTTTGCATAATATAACCTAATCATGCTTAGGTAATCGGAACGACACGTTAACGCTAGCCTGGTTAGGTTATATTACGCAAAGTGTGCGTGAAAAATGACAATAGATTAGTATGTCGCGTCTCAAGTCTATTTAACGCATTGTTCCAATTACTTCAATATGGTTAGGTTATATTATTACGCAAAGTATGTGTGAAAAATGACAATGGATTAGTATGTCGCGTCATAAGTCTATCTAACGCGTCGTTCCGATTTCCTAAGCATGCTAATGTTATATTACGCAAAGTGTCCGTGAAAAGTGACGCTAGATTAGTATATCGCGTCTCAAAACTCTTTAAACGCGTTGTTCCGATTACCTAAGCATGGTTACTTATATTAGGCAAAGAGTGCGTAAAAAATGACACTAGATTAGTATGTTGTGTCTCAAGTCTCTTTAACACGTCGTTCCGATTACCCAAGAATTGTTAGGTTTACGTAAAGTGTGCGAGAAAAGTAACACTAGATTAGTATGTCCCATCTCAAGTCTCTTAAACGCGTCGTTCCGATTACCTAACCATGGTTTGGTTATTACCCAAGGTGTGCGTGAAATGTGACGCTAGATTAGTATGTCGCGTCTCATGGCTCTTCAATACGTCGTTCCGATTACTTAAGCATGGTTAGGTTATTATGCAAAGTTGGCATGAAAAGTGACGGTAGATTAGTATGTCGCGTCTCAAGTCTCTTTAACGAGTCGTTTCAATTACCATGTATATGTCGCATCACAAGGCTCTCTAATGCGTCGTTCTGACTACCTAAGCATGGTTAGGTCATAGTACACAAAGTGTGCGTGAAAAGTAACAATATATTATTTTGTCACGTCTCAAGTCTCTTTGACGCTTCATTCCGATTACTTAAGCATGGTTATGTTATAGTACGCAAGCTGTGCGTTAAAAGTGACATAATGTATGTCGCGTCTCAATTCCCTTTATCGTGTTGCTCCGATTACCTAACCATGGTTAGGCTATATTACGCAAAGCGTTCGTGAAAAGTGACGCTCGATTAGTATTTTGCGTCTCAAGTCTCTTTAACACGTCGTTCTGATTACCTAAGCTTGGTTAGGTTATAATACGCAAAGTGTGTATGAAAAGTGACAATAGATTAGTATGTTGCGTCTAAAGTATCTTTAACGCGTCGTTCTGATTACCTAAACTTGGTTAGGTTATATTATGCAAACGTTGCGTGAAAAATGATAACAGAATTAATTTGTCGCGTCTCACGTCTATTTCACGCGTCGTTCCTATTACCTAAGCATGATTAGGTTATATTACGCAAGGTGTGCGTGAAAAGTGACGCTAGATTAGTATGTCGCGTCTCAAGGCTCTTTATTGTGTCGTTTCGATTACCTAAGTATGGTTAGGTTATATTACACAAAGTTTGCGTGAAAAGTGACGTTAGATTAGTATATCGCGTCTCAAGTCTCTGTAACGCGTCATTTCGATTACCATGCTTATGCCGCGTCAAAAGTCTCTCAAACGCGTATTACCTAAGCATGGTTATATTATAATACGCAAAGTATGCGTGAAAAGGATCAATTGATTAGTATGTCGCATCTCAAGTCTATTTAACGCGTCGTTCCGATTACATAAGCATGGTTAGGTTATATTACGCAAAGTGTGCGTGAAAAGTAAAAATATATTAGTATGTCGCGTCTTAAGGCTCTTTAATGCGTCGTTCCGATTACTTATGCATGGTTAGGTTATTGTACCCAAAGTGTGCGTGAAAAGGATCAATTGATTAGTATGTCGTGTCTAAAGTCTCTTTAACGCGCCGGTTCCGATTACCTAAGCATGGTTATGTTATATTACGCTTAATGTGAGTGAAAAGTGACGCTCGATTAGTATGTCCAATCTCAAGTGTCTTTAATGCGTCATTCCGATTACCTAAGCATGGTTAGGTTATATTACGCAAAGTGTGCGTAAAAAGTGGCGCTAGATTAATATGTTTCGTCTCAAGTCTCTTTAAAGTGTCGTTTCGATTACCTAAGCATGGTTTGGTTATATTACGCAAAGTGTGCGTGAAAAGTGACGCTAGATTAGTATGTCGCGTCACAAGTCTCTTTATTGCGTCATTCCGATTACCTAGGCATGGTTCGGTTATATTACGCAAAGTGTGCCTTAAAAGTGACGGTAGATTAGTATGTCGTGTCACAAGTTTCTTCAACGCGCTGTTCTGATTCCCTATGCATAGTTAGGCTATATTATGCAGTGTGCGTGAAAAGTGACTCTAGATTACTATGTCGCGTCACAAGTCTATTTAACAAGTCGTTCCGATTACCTAGGCATGGTTTGGTTATATAATACAAAGTGTGCGTTAAAGTGACGCTAGATTAGTAGTATGTCGTGTCACAAGTCTCTTTAACGCGTCGTTCCGATTACATAAGTGTGCTTAGGTTATGTTACGCAAAGTGAGCATGAAAAGTGATGTTAGATTAGTGGTATGTCGCGTCTCAAATCTCTTGAACGCGTCGTTCGGATTACCTATTTGTGGTTAGGTTATATTACGGAAAGTGTGCCTGAAAAGTGACGCTATATAAGTATGTTGTGTCACAAGTCTCTTTAAAGCGGGTTATTTTACGCAAAGTGTGCGTTAAAAGTGACGCTAGATTATTATATCGCGCCACAAGTCTCTTTAACGCTCTGTTCCGATTACCAATGCATTGTTAGGTTATATAACGCAAAGTGTGCGTGAAAAGTGACTCTATATTACTATATCGCGTCACAAGTCTCTTTAACGCGTCGTTCCGATTACCTAGGTGTTGTAAGGTTATATTACGCAAAGTGTGCGTGAAAAGTGATGCTAGATACTTGAACGCGTCGTTCCGATTACCTATGGGTGGTTAGGTTATATTACGCAAAGAGTGCGTGAAAACTGACGCAGGATTAGTATGTCGCGTCTCAAGTCTCTTCAACGCGTCGTTCCGATTACCCAAGAATGGTTAGGCTATATTGCGAGTGTGCGAGAAAAGTAACACTAATCTGTGTCTCTAATGCGTCGTTCCAATTACCTAAGTATGGTTAGGTTATATTACGCAAGGTGTGCATAAAAAGTGACGCTAGATTATATGCGCCGTTTAAAGGCTCTTTAATGCGCCGTTTATAAGCATGGATAAGTTATTTTATGCAAAGTTTGCATAAAAAGTGACGCTAGATTAGTATGTCACCTCTCAAGTCTCTTTAACGCATCGCTTCGATAACCATGCTTATATCGCGTCTCAAGTCTCTCTAACGCGTGTTTCTTATTACCTAAGGATGGTTAGGTTATAGTACGCAAAGTGTGCGTAAAAAGTAACAATAGATTACTATATCGCGTCTCAAATCTCTTTAACGCGTCGTTCCGATTACCTAAGCATGTTTAAGTTATATTACGCAAAGTGTGCGTGAAATGTGACAGTAGATTAGTATGCCGCGTATCAAGTCTATTTAACGCGGCGTTCCGATTACCTAAGCAACCAAGTTATATTACGCAAAGTGTGCGTGAAAAGTGACGCTAGATTAGTATGTCGCGTCTCATTTCTCTTTAACACGTTTTTCCGATTACATAAATATGGTTAGGTTATATTAGTATGTCGCGTCACAAGTTTCTTTAACGCGTCGTTCCGATTACCTAAGCATGATTAGATTATATTACACAAAGTGTGCGTAGAAAGTGACGCTGGATTAGTATGTCGTGTCTCAAGTCTCTTTAACGCATTGTTCCGATGACCTAAGAATGGTTAGGTTGTATTACGCAAAGAGTGCGTGAAACATGACGCTAGATTAGTATGTCGCGTCTTGAGTCTCTTTAACGCGTCGTTCCGATTACCCAAGAATGGTTAGGTTATATTACGCAAAATGTGCAAGAAAAGTAACGCTAGATTAGTATGTCCCGTCTCAAGTCTCTTTAATGCGTCGTTCCGATTACCTAAGCATTGTTATGTAATATTACGTAAGGTGTGCGTGAAAAGTGACGCTAGATTAGTATGTCACGTCTTAAGGCTCTTTAATGCGTCGTTTCAATTACCTAAGCATGGTTATATCATGCAAAGTTTGCGCAAAAAGTGACGGTAGATTAGTATGTCGCGTCTCAAGTCTCTTTAACGCGTCGTTTCGATTGCCATGCTTATGTCACGTCACAAGTCTCTCTAACGCGTCGTTCCGATTGCCTAAGCATGGTTAGGTTAAGTGCGCGTGAAAAGTAACAATTGATTAATATGTTGCGCCTCAAGTCTCTTTAACGCATCGTTCCAATTACCTTAAGCATGGTTAGGTTATATTACACAAAGTGTGCGTGAAAAGTGACTATAGATTAGTATATCGCGTATAAATTCTATTTAACGCGTCGTTCCGATTACCAAAGCATGGTTAGGTTATACTACCCAAAGCATGCTCGAAAAGTGACGCTAGATTAGTATGTCGCGTCTCAAGTCTATTTAACGCGTCATTCCGATTACCTAAGCATGGTTAGGTTATATCAAAGTGGCGTGAAAAGTGACGCTAGATAAGTATGGTGCGTCAGAAGTCTCATTAACACGTCGTTCTGATTACCTATGCATGGTTAGGTTATATTACGCAAAGTTTGCGTAAAAAGTGACGCTAGATTAGTATGCCGCGTCTGAAGTCTCTTTAACGCCTCGTTTTGATTACCGTGCTTATGTCGCGTCACAAGTCTCTCTAAAGCGTTGTTCCGATTAGCTAAGCATGGTTGGGTTATATTACGGAAAGTGTGCGTGAAAAATGACATTAAATTAGTATGTCGCGTCTCAAGTCTATTTAACGCGACGTTCCAATTACACTTATAGTTAGGTTATATTATGCAAAGAGTGCGTGAAAAGTGACGCTAGATAAGTATTTCGCGTCTCAAGTTTCTTTATCGCGTCGTTCCGATTACCACTGAATGGTTTGGTTATATTACACAAAGTGTGCGAGAAAAGTAACGCTAGATTAGTATTCTCAAGGCTCTTTAATGGGTCGTTGCGATTACGTAAGCATGGATAGGTTATATTATGCAAAGTTTGCGTGAAAAGTGACGCTACATTAGTATGTTGCGTCTCAAGTCTCTTTAATGCGCCGTTGCGATTGCCTAAGCATGGTTAGGTTATATTATGCAAAGTTTTCGTGAAAACTGACGCTAGATTAGTATGTCGCATCTCAAGTCTCTTTAATGCGTCGTTCCGATTACCTAAGCATGGTTAGGTTATATTATGCAAAGTTTGCGTGAAAACTGACGCTAGATTAGTATGTCGTGTCTCAAGGCTCTTTAATGCGTCGTTTCGATTATCATGCTTATGTCGCATCACAAGTATTTAACACGTCGTTCTTGTTTCCTAAACATGGTTAGGTTATAGTACGTACGCAAAGTGTGTGTGAAATATAACAATAGGATGGTTTGACGCGTGTCAAGTCTTTTTAACGCGTCGTTCTGATTACCTAAGAATCGTTAGGTTATATTACGCAAAGTGTGCGTGAACAATGACAATAGATTAGTATGTCGTGTATCCAGTCTATATCTAACTAATCTTGCCGATTACCTAAGCATGGTTAGGTTATCTTACGCAAGGTGTGCGTGAAAAGTGACGCTAGATTAGTATGTCGCGTCTTAATCCTCTTTAACGCGTCGTTCCGATTACCTAAGCATGGTTAGGTTATATTATGCAAAGTTTGCGTGAAAAGTTACACTAGATTAGTATGTTGAGTCATAAGTCTCTTTGACGCATCACTTCGATTACCATGCTTATGTCGCGTCACAAGTATCTCTAGCGCCTTGTTCCGATTACCTAAGCATGTTTAGGTTATATTACGCAAAATGCGCTTGAAAAGTAACAATTGATTAGTATGTCGCTTCTCAAGTCTCTTTAATGCGTCGTTCCGATTACCTAACAATGGTTAGGTTATATTACACAAAGAGTGCGTGAAAAGTGATGCTAGATTAGTATGCCGTGTCTCAAGTCTCCTTAATGTATCGTTCCGTTTACCTAAGAATGGTTAGGTTATATTCAGCAAAGTGTGCTTGTAAATGGAAGCTATATTAGTATGTCGCATCTCAAGTCTCTTTAAGGCGTCGTTCTGATTACCTAAGCATGGTTAGGTTATATTACGCAAGGTGTACGTGAAAAGTGACGCTAGATTAGTATGTCGCGTCTGAAGGCTTTTAATGTGTCGTTCCAATTACATAAGCATGGTTAGGTTATATTACGCAAAGTGTGCGTGAAAAAGTGACGGTAGATTAGTATGTCGAGTCTCAAGTTTCTTTAACACGTCGTTTCGATTACCATGCTTATGTCGCGTCATTAGTCTCTCTAACGTGTCGTTCCAATTACCATAAGCATGGTTAGGTTATAATACGCAAAGTGTGCGTGAAAAGTAATGATAGATTAGTATGTCGTGTCTCAAGTCTATTTAAGGCGTCCTTCCGATTACCTAAGCATGGTTAGGTTATATTACGCAAAGTGTGCGTGAAAAGTTACGCTAAATTATTATGTCGCGTCACAAGTCTGTCTAACGCGTTGTTCGATTACCTAAGCATGGTTAGGCTATAGTACGCAAAGTGTGCGTGAAAAGGATAAATAGATTCGTATGTCGCGTCTCAAGTCTCTTAACACGTCGTTCCTATTACCTAAGTATAGTTAGGTTATATTATGCAAAGTGTGCGTGAAAAGTGACGCTAGATTAGTATGTCTAGACTCAACTCTCTTTGACGCGTCATTCCAATTACCTAAACATGGTTAGGTTATATTACGCAAAGTGTGCGTAACAAGTGACGCTAGATTAGTATGTTTCGTCTCAAGTCTCTTTAACTCGTCGTTTCGATTACTATACTTATCTCGCGTCACAAGTCTCTTTAACGCGTCGTTCCGATTACCGAAGCATGGTTAGGTTATATTACGAAAAGTGTGCGGAAAAAGTGACGCTAGATTAGTATGTTGCGTCTCAATTCTCTCTAACGCGTCGTTCCTATTACTTAAACATGGTTTGGTTATATTATGCAAGGTGTGTGTGAAAAGTAATGCTAGATTAGTATGTCGCGCCTCAAGGCTCTTTAATTCGTCGTTCCGATTACCTAAGCATGGTAAGATTATAATACGCAAAGTTTGCGTGAAAAGTGACGCTAGATTAGTATGTCGCTTCTCCAATCTCTTTAATGCGTGGTTTCGATTACCATGCTTATGTCACGTCACAAGTCTGTCTAACGCATCGTTCCGATTACCTAAGCATGGTTAGGTTATAGTACGCAAAGTGTGCATAAAAAGAATCAATAGATTAGCATGTCGCGTCTCAAGTCTCTTTAACACGTCGTTCCTATTACATAAGCATGGTTAGGTTATATTACGCATAGTGTGCGAGAAAAGATAATCGAACGACGCTTAAAGAGACTTGAGAGGCGACATACTAATCCAGCGTAAATTTTCACGCGCACTTTGCGTAAAATAACTTAACCATGCTTAGGTAATCGGAACGACGCGTTAAAGAGACTTATGTCGTGACATACTAGTCTAGCGTCACTTTTCATGCAAACTTTGCGTCATATAACCTAACCAATCTTAGGTAATCGGAACGACGCATTAAAGAGACTTGAGATGCGCCATACTATTCTAACGTCAATTTTCGAGCACACTTTGCCTAATACAGCCTAACCATGCATAGGTAATCTGAACAACGCGTTAAAGAGACTTGAAACACGACATACTAATGTTGCCTCCCTTTTTACACACACATTGCGTAACATAACCTAACCATGCTTAGGTAATTGGAACGACACCTTAGATAGACTTGTGACGCGACATAAGCATTGTAATCGATATGACGCAATAAAGAGACTTGAGACGGGAATTACTAATCTATTGTCACTTTTCACGCACACTTTGCGTAAGATAACCTAACCATTCTTAGATAGTAAGAACGACACATTAAAGAGACTTGAGACGTGACATACTAATCTTGCGTCACTTTTCACGCACACTTTGTGTAATATAACCTAACCATTCTTAGGAAATAGGAGCGATACGTTAGAGAGACTTGAGACGCGACATACTAATCTAGCGTCAGTTCTCATGAAACTTTACGTAATTTAAGCTAACCATACTTAGGTATTCAGAACGACGCGTGAAAGTGACTTGTGACGCGAGATAAGCATGGTAATCGAAACGACGCGTTAAAGAGACTTGAGACGCGACATATTAATCTAGTGTCACTTTTCATAAACACTTTTCGTAATATAACCTAACCATAATTAGTTAATAGGAACAACACGTTAAAGAGAACTGAGACGCGGCATACTAAGCTAGCGTCACTTTTCACGCTCACTTTGCGTAATATAACCTAACCATGGTTAGGTAATTGCAACGACGCGTTAAATCTACTTGAGACACGACTTACTAATTTATTGTTACTTTTCACGTACACTTTGTGTAATATAACCTAACCATGCTTAGGTAATCGGAACGACACGTTAGAGAGACTTGTGACGCGACATAAGCATGGTAATCAAAACGACACATTAAAGATACTTGAGACGCGACATACTAATCTAGCGTCACTTTTCAACCACACATTGCGTAATATAACCTAACCATGCTTAGGTACTCAGAACAACGCGTTAAAGAGCCTTGGGACACGACATACTAATCTAGCGTCACTTTCACGCACACCTTGCGTAATATAACCTAACCATGCTTAGGTAATCAGAACGACGCGTTAAAGAGACTTGAGACGCGACATACTAATCTAGCTTCACTCTTCACACACACTTTGCGTAATATAACCTAATCATGCTTAGTTAATCTGAACGACGCGTTAAAGACCCTTGAGACGCAACACGCTAATCTAGCGTCAATTTGACACACACCTTGCGTAATATAAGCTAACCATGCTTAGGTAATCCAAACGACGCGATAAAAAGACTTGAGACGCGGCACACTAATTTCGCGTCACTTTTCACGCACACTTTCCGTAATATAACCATTATTAGGTAATCAAAACGAGGTGTTAAAGAGACTTGAGATGCGACATAGTCGTCTAGCTTATTATTCACGCACTCTTTGCGTGATATAACCTAACCAAGATTAGGTAATCGGAAGAACTCGTTAAAGAGACATTAGATGCGGCATACTAATCTATTGTTACTTTTCAGACACACTTTGAGTAATATAACCTAACCATGCTTGAGTATTCGGAACGACGCGTTTTAGAGACTTGTGACGCGACTTAAGCATGGTAATCGAAACGACGTGTTAAAGAGACTTGAAACGCGACATACTAATCTAGCGTCACGTTTAATGCACACTTTGCGTAATATAACCTAAGCATGCATAGGTAATCGGAACAACGCGTTAGAGAGACTTTTGACGCGACATAGGCATGGTAATCGAAACGACGCGTTACATAGACTTGAAACGCGTAATACTAATTTAGTGTCAACCTAACCATGCTTAAGAAATAAGAACAAATGCGTTAGAGAGACTTTAGACGCGACATACTAATCTAGCGTCACTTTTCTTGAACACTTTGCGTAATATAACCTAACCACACCTAGGTAATCGGAACGACACGTTAAAGAGACTTGTTACGTGAGATAAGCATGGTAATCGAAACGACGTGTGAAAGAGACTTGAGACGCGAAATACTAATCTAGCGTCACTTTTCACGCATACTTTTCGTAATATAACCTAACCATGCTTAGGTTAAGAACAACGCGTTAACGAGAATTGAGATGCGACATACTAATCTAGCTTCACTTTTCACGTACACTTTGCGTAATATAACCTAACCATGGTAAGGTAATTGCAACGACGCGTTAAATAGACTTGAGACATGACATACTAATTTATTGTTACTTTCCGTGCACACTATTCATAATATAACCTAACCATTCTTGGATAATCGGAACGAAGCTATAAAGAGACAGGAGACGCGACTTACTAATCTAGCGTCACTTTTCATGCACGCCTTGCGTAATATACCCTAACCATGCTTAGGTAATCGGAACGACGCGTTAAAGAGACTTGAGAAGCAACATACTAATCTAGCCTTACTTTTCTCGCACACTTTGCGTAATATAACCTAACCATTCTTTGGTAATCGGAACGACGCGTGAAAGATATTTGAGAGGCGACATACTAATCCTGCGTCACTTTTCACGCACTCTTTGCGTAATATAACCTACCCATACTTAGGTAATCGGAACGACGCATTAAAGAGCCTTGAGACGCGACATACTAATCTAGTGTGACTTTTCACGCACTTTGCGTAATATGACCTTAACCATCCTATGTGGTGTCTAGTACTCTCTAGCGTTACTTTTCTCGCACACTTTGCGTAATATAACCTAACCATTCTTGGGTAATCAGAATGACGTGTTAAAGAGACTTGAGACGCAACATACTAATCTAGCATCACGTTTTACGCACACTTTGCGTAAATTAACCTAACCATGCTTAGGTAATCGGAAGGACGCGTTAAATAGACTTAATACGCGACATACTAATCTATTGTCACTTTTCACACACTCTTTTCGTAATATACCCTAACCAAGGGTAATCGGAACGACGCGCTAAAGAGACTTGAGACACGACTAGGGCTAAGCATGGTTAGGTTATAGTACGCAAGGTGTGCGTGAAAAGTGACGCTAGATTCATATGTCGCGTCTCAGGGCTTTTTAATGTGTCGTTCCAATTACATAAGCATGGTTAGGTTATATTACGCAAAGTGTGCGTGAAAAAGTGACGCTAAATTAGTATGTCGAGTCTGAAGTTTCTTTAACGCGTCGTTTCGATTACCATGCTTATGTCACGTCATTAGTCTCTCTAACGCGTCGTTCCGATTACCATTAGCATGGTTAGGTCATAATACACAAAGTGTGCGTGAAAACTAGCGATTGATTAGTATGTCGTGTCTCAAGTCTATTTAACGCGTCGTTCCGATTAGATAAGCATGGTTAGGTTCTATTACGCAATGTGTGCGTGAAAAGTGACGCTAAATTAGTATGTTGCGTCTCAATTCTTGTTCACGCGTTGTTCCGATTACCTAATCATGGTTAGGTTTTATTACACAAAATGTGCGTGAAAAGTGCCTTTATTTTAGTATGTCGCGTCTCTGGTCTCTTTAACGCATTGTTCCGATTACCTAGGCATGGCTAGCTTAAATTACACAAAGTGTGCGTGTAAAGTGACGCTAGATTAGTATGTCACGTCTCACGTCTCTTTAACGCGTCGTTCTGATTACCCAAGCATGGTTAGCTTATGCTAGATTAGCATGTCGTGTCTCAAGTGTCTTTAACGCATCATTCCAATGACCTAAGCATGGTTAGGTTATATTACGCAAGGTTTGCATGAAAAGTGACGCTAGATTAGTATGTCGCGTCTCAAAGCTCTTTAATGCGTCGTTCCGATTACCTAAGTATGGTTAGGTTATATTATGCAGAGTTTAGGTCAAAAGTGACGCTAGATTAGTATGTCTTGTCTCAAGTCTCTTTAACGCGTTGTTTCGAATACCACAATTTTTCCCAAGAATGGTTAGTTTATATTAAGCAAAGTGTGTGAGAAATGTAACGCTCGATTAGTATGTCACGTCTCAAGTCTCTTTAACGCGTAGTTCTAATTACCTAAGCATGGTTAGGTTATATTACGCAAGGTATGCGTTAAGAGTGACGCTAGATTAGTATGTCGCATGTCAAGGCTCTTTAATTCGTCGTTTTGATTACCTAAGCATGGTTTGATTATATTATGCAAAGTTTGCATGAAAAATGACGTTAGATTAATATGTCGCATCTCAAGTCTCTCTAACACGTCGTTCCGATTTCCTTAGCATGGTTAGGTTATATTACGCAAAGTGCGCGTGAAGAGTGACACTAGATTAATATGTCTCGTCTCAAGTCTCTCTAACGCATCGTTCCTATTACGTAAGCATGGTTTGGTTATATTATGCAAGGTGTGCGTGAAAAGTGATGCTAGATTAGTATGTCGCGTCTAAAGGCTTTTTAATGCGTCGTTCCGATTACCTAACCATGTTTAGGTTATAACATGCAAAGTTTGCGTGAAAAGTGACGCTAGATTAGTATGTCACTTCTCTAGTCTCTTTAACGTGTTGTTTCGATTACCATGCTTATGTCACGTCACAAGTCTCTCTAACGCGTCGTTCCGATTACCTAAGCATGGTTAGGTTATAGTACGCAAAGTGTGCATAAAAAGGATCAATAGATTAGAATGTCGCGTCTCAAGTCTCTTTAATGCGTCGTTCCTATTACCTAAGCATTGTTAGGTTATATTACGGATAGTGTGTGTGAAAATTGACGCTAAATTAATATGTCCAGTCTCCAATCTCTTTAACGCATCGTTCCGATTACCTAGGCATGGTTAGGTTATATTACGCAAAGTGTGCGTAAAAAGTGACGCTAAGTTAGTATGTTTTATCACAAGTCTCTTTAACGCGTCGTTTCGATTACCATACTTATCTCTTGTCACAAGGCTCTTTAACGCGTCGTTCCGATTACCTAAGCATGGTTAGGTTATATTACGAAAAGTGTGCGTGAAAAGTGACGTTAGATTAGTATGTCGTGTCTCAAGTCTCTCTAACGCGTCGTTCTGATTTCCTAAGCATGATTAGGTTATACTAAGCAAAGTATGCGTGAAAAGTGACACTAGATTAGTATGTCGCGTCTCAAGTCTTTTTATCGCGTTGTTCTAATTATCTAAGCCTGGTGAGGTTATATATTATAAAAAGCGTACGTGAAAAGTGACACTAGATTAATATGTCGTGTCTAATGTCTATTTAACGCGCCGTTCCGATTACCTAAGCATGGTTAGGTTATATTACGCAAAATGTGCGTAAAAAGTGACGCTAGATTAGTATGTTTCGTCTCATGTATCTTTAACGCGTCGTTTCGATTACTATACTTATCTCGAGTCACAAGTCTCTTTAACGCGTCGTTCCGATTACTGGTTATATTACGCAAAGTGTGCGTGAAAAGTGACGTTTGATTAGTATGTCGCGTATGAAGTCTCTCTAATGCGTCGTTCCGATTTCCTTAGCATGGTTAAGTTATATTACGCAAA
This sequence comes from Mercurialis annua, assembly GCF_937616625.2. Lineage (NCBI taxonomy): Eukaryota > Viridiplantae > Streptophyta > Magnoliopsida > Malpighiales > Euphorbiaceae > Mercurialis > Mercurialis annua. Next base: position 21,191,587 of record NC_065577.1, on the reverse strand, counting down.
GTGTGCGTAAAAGTGACACTAGATTAGTAGGTCGCGTCTCAAGTCTCTCTAACGCGTCGTTCTGTTTTCCTAAGCATGGTTATGTTATATTACGCAACGTGTGCGTAAAAAGTGACATTAGATTAATATAGCGCGTCTCAAGTCTCTTCAACGCGTCGTTTCAATTTCCATGCTTATCTCGCGTCACAAGTCTCTCGAACGCGTCATTCGATTTCCTGAGCATGGTAAGGTTATATTACGCAAAGTGTGCGTGAAAATGACAATAGATTAGTATGTCGCATCTGAAGTCTATTTAACGCATCGTTCCAATTACATATGCATGGTTAGGTTATATTATGCAGAGTGTACGTGAAAAATGACAATAGATTGGTATGTCGCGTCTTAAGTATATCAAACGTGTTGTTCCGATTACCTAAGCAAGGTTAGGTTATATTACGCAAAGTTTGCGTGAAAAGTGACGCTAGATTAGTATGTCGCGTCTCAATTCTCTTTATCGCGTTGTTCCGATTATCTAAGAATGGTTAGGTTATATTATACAAAGCGTGCGTGATAAGTGACACTAGATTATTATGTCGCATCTAAAGTCTATTTAACGTGTCGTTTCTATTACCTAAGCATGGATAGGTTATATTACGCAAGGTGTTCGTGAAAATTGACGCTAGATTAGGGTATCGCGTCTCAAGGCTCTTTAATGTGTCATTCCGATTACATATGCGTGGTAAAGTTATAATACGAAAAGTTTGCGTGAAAAGGGATCAATAGATTAGTATATTGCGTTTCAAGTCCCTTTAACGCGTCGTTCCTATTACCTAAGCATGGTTAGGTTCTATTACGCAAATTGTGCGTAAAAAGTGACGCTAGATTAGTATGTTTCATCTCAAGTCTCTTTAACTCGTCGTTTCGCTTGCCATACTTATCTCGCGTCGCAAGTCTCTTTAACGCGTCGTTATGATTACCTAAGCATGGTTAGGTTATATTAAGCAAAGTGTGCATGAAAAGTGACGTTAGATTAGTACGTCGCGTCTACTTCAGGGCAGCGGATGGAAAGATTTTCTATACAGACTGGAAAACGAAGAATCCAATCAAAATCCAGTTCTTCCCTGGTTGTCACATATGGACTCAAGTTCTTGGTTCTTCTCTTCCAAACAAAGACATAGTCCTTGTATTTGACATTTTCTGGGGTATCAGTGGATTCCAGTTTTATCGAATTGGATCAAATACAAGAAGTATTTTCAACCTTATATACAAAGGTATCATCTTTTTTCACAATTCAGCCCCTGTTGTTCCATTCTTTTCTGATATCCAAGAAACTCTAAAAGTCTATGTTCTGCCAATTCCCACACAATGTTTCTCTCTAAATGTCCCAACCCTCTTTGGAAAAATCCTGATTTCTTCATTTCATTACCTTTCAAACAAAATGAAGATGTTAATCCTACTAAAGCCACCCTTCCGGGAATGTCACCTTCTGATCTTACATTAGCCATTGATGAATGTGCCCAACTTCTTTCACAAAACCTTATAGAATCCACTAAGTCTGAATGGGCATGTCAAGCTTTTTATGTCAATAAAAGGTCAGAACAAGTAAGAGGAAAAAAAAGACTTGTCATAGACTATCAACTTCTAAACCACTTTCTCAGAGATGATAAGTTTCCTCTTCCAAAGTTTTCCTCTCTTTTTACCTATCTTTTAAGAGCAAGAGTTTTTTTCTAAGTTTGATCTTAAAGCAGGATTTTGGCAATTAGGCATCAAATCAGAGGAAAGATATAAAACAACCTTCTGTATACCAAACCATCATTATCAATGGACAGTCATGTCATTTGGTCTTAAGGTTGCTCCTTCCATTTTCCAAAAGGTCATGGTCAAAATTTATGAGCCTCTTCTTCCATTCTATTGTTTTCTTCGGATACATCAGTCATGAGAAATTACTCCAACATTTCTTTGACATCACTAAGCAATTTGGAGTTATGTTGTCTCCTACATCTGTATATTGGAAAACTAGAAATGGAGTATCTCGGTATGAATTTCAAAGATGGTGCTTATTAGCCTGGACAACATTTTGCTGCTGAATTCAAGTTTCCATATCAAGGTCTCTCTCAAAAACAGGTTCAACAATTTTCTTGGAATTGTTAAATATTTGAGAGACTTCATTCCAAATTTCACTCAATAGGCGGCCCCGTTACGTAAATTATTAAGGAAGAATCCTCATCTCTGGTCTGACAAACAATCACAAGCAATCAAGCTTCTCAAAGACGAGACACAAGGAATTTCACCTCTTCAGCTTCCTCAATCGGGAACCAGAATACTACAGACAGATGCCAGTGATAAATTTTAGGGTGCTATTCTGTTAGAAGAACAAGACAGCAAACAAAGGATATGCGCTTATGCTAGCGGAAAATTCTCAGACGCAGAGACTCGTTATCATTCCACATTTAAAAAAGTGTTAGCGGTCAAATATGGGATCAAGAAGTTTGAATATCATCTGATCGGTCACAAGTTCAAAGTGCTTATGGACTGTTCTTCATTTCCAAAAATGCTCAATTTTAAAGGCAAAATTTTTTTCCTAACAATCAACTACTTCGATGGAGTGAATGGTTCAACAAGTATGATTTCATGGTAGAACATATTAAAGGAAATCAGAATCGTATTCCAGATTTTCCCAGCCGACCTCCTCAACAAGTGTCACAAGTCATTCCTATGATCTATACTTTAATTCTATCATGTCTGCAGATGATTTCTTTTGATGCGACCACCTCCAGGAGTTCTTGATTATATGTCTCTCGGACAGCTACAAACATTTGCAAAAGCACAGTTGTTCTACTATCAAACTGAGCTTGTCCGGAACTATGGTCCTAGGTTCCTTTATGAGCTAGGGATTCATCCTACATTTGAAGATTCTGCAAACCATTCACTTTGTTTCCTTTGGTTTTTCCTCCATCTTTATTCGATAGCTTTTGTTTTCTGACCCCATCACCTTTGTCGTTATATTCACCTGGTCCTCCAAGAAAACAAAAACAAAACTCTCATTTTTTGACCTTTCTTAAATGGTTTCAAACCATCCCTCAATGGTGTCTATATCTAGATAAGGCCTTTTCAGAAAAAGGAAAACGTATTGGAAAAAATCCTTATTCGATCCTTATCCTTCATCGTCCTCATCTTAAGCTATCAGATAGTTTTACTACATGTCCAAATTTCCATGTCTATAGTTTGCTTATTCTATACTCACACATATGGATGAGCATGAGTATGAATGGAGAGATCCAGTATTATATTTTCCAACGGAATAATGTAATCCCTAAAGAATTATGGCCTTATCAAGAAGCTGCACCATGGGACACATATCCTCCTGCTTACTGCTTAAAGATGGAAGATGATAAGAATTTTTGGAGAAAAAAATCATCCCGATCATTCTTGTTTATCAAGTTCTACAATATACTCTCCTATCCGGAACATCAACAAACAGAAAGCAGCAGTTCAAGATTCAATTCCGAAAGATCATCTATTGGATACCGAATTTAATCCCATAGCAGGTTATTCGCAAGCCTCAGATACAGATATGGATTCAGAAAAGGACAAGAATACGGATGAAGTGAGTATTATGCCAACCGGTGGTCCCCATCATTCATGGATGATTCAAATCTATCACCATCATATGAGCCAATCAACAAATAAGGACAAAATCCACATAAAGACAAAAATGGCAATTTTCCACATGTCCTCAACAAGGCTCCAACTTTCCACATGTCAATATGGAGTGCTACATGTCAATATTTTGTATTAATCATGTTTAGTTATCCTTATCTTTTAATCCATGTGTTGTATCGCATGCGTGCATGCTTAGTATAGGCACATATGTTTATCCACCTGTCGTGTTTGTACAATGCATGATTATCATGCTTGCTAGGCAAGCTTTCTTCCCACCTCTATAAATAGAGTCTTGGTAGGAAGAAACAGGAGAGGAACACACAACCTTTGTAATATTTTACGCTTCAATAAAAATGCCTTGTTTCCAAACATCTCTCTTCTCCAATTTTCTACAAGTAAAGGATAGTTATATATGTTTGTTTCTCTTCATATTCAACCAGAAAAGGCATAAGGGTATGCTCTTCACTTGCATCTCCTGAGGATCCTATGAATCAAAACCTTGAGTCATAAAAATGGTAATGGAATAAATCTTAACAAATACTAAGAGGACATGCCGGTTGATAAAATGCCCATGGTGAGGCTGTGATCCTGGCTAGTCATACATGTATCTGCTAAGGTTTATTGTCGTATCTCTAAATACGCAAAGTCTGCATGAAAAGTGACGGTAGACTAGTATGTCGTGTCTCAAGTCTTTGTAACGCGTCGTTTTGATTACCATGTTTATGTCGCATCAAAAGTCTGTCTAACGCGTCGTTGCGATTACCTAAGAATGGTTAGGTTATAATACGCAAAGTGTGCGTGAAAAGGATCAATAGATTAGTATGTCGTGTCTCAATTCTCTTTAACGCGTCGTTCCGATTGCCTAAGCATGGTCAGGTTATATTACGCAAAGTGTGCGTGAAAAGTGACGCTAGATTAGTATGTCCAGTTTCAAGTCTCTTTAACGTGTCGTTCCGATTACCTAAGCACGGTTAGGTTATATTACGCAAAGTGTGCATAAAAAGTCACGCTAGTATGTCGCGTCTCAAGGCTCTTTAATGCGTCGTTCCGATTACCTAAGCATTGTTAGGTTACATCATGCAAAGTTGGCGTGAAAAGTGACGCTAGATTAGTATGTCGCGTCTCAAGTCTCTTTAATACGTCGTTCCGATTACCTAAGCATGATTAGGTTATATTATGCAAAGTGTGTGTAACAAGTGACGCTAGATTAGTATGTCGCATCTAGAGTCTCTTTAATGCGTCGTTCCGATTACCTAAGCATGGTTAGGTTATACTACGCGAAGTGTGCGTAAAAAGTGACGCTAGAATAATATGTTTTGTCTCAAGTCTCTTTTACGCGTCGTTTCGATTACCATGCTTATCTCGCGTCATAATTCCCTATAACGCGTCGTTCCGCTTACCTAAGCATGGTTAGGTTATGTTACGCAAAGTGTGCGTGAAAAGTGACGTTAGATTAGTATGTCGCGTCATAAGTCCCTCTAATGCGTCGTTCCGATTTCCTAAGCATTGGTCAGGTTGTATTACGCAAAGTGTGCATAAAAAATGACACAAGATTATTATGTCGCGTCTAAAGTCTCTCTAACGCGTCGTTCCGATTTCCTAAGAATGATTATGTTATATTACGCAAAATGTGCGTAAAATTAGTAATGCTAGATTAAAATTGCGTGTCTCAAGTCTCTTTAATGCGTCGTTTCGATTACCATGTTTATGTCGAGTCACAAGTCTTTCTAACGCGTTGTTCCAATTACCTAATCATGGTTATGTTATATTACGCATAGTGTGCGTGAAAAATTGTCATAGATTAGTATGTCGCGTCTCAAGTCTTATATTATGCAAGGTGTGCGTGAAAAGTGAAGTTAGATTAGTATGTTGCGTCTCAAAGCTCTTTAATGCGTCGTTCCGATTACCTAAGCGGTGTTAGGTTATATTATGCAAAGTTTGCGTGAAAAGTGACGCTAGATTAGTATGTCGCGTCTCAAGTCTCTTTAACGCGTTGTTTCGATTACCATGCTTATGTCACGTCACAAGTCTCTCTAACGCGTCGTTCCAATTACCTAAGCATGGTTAAGTTACAGTACGCAAAATGTGCGTGAAACGTATCAATAGATTAGTATGTCGCGTCTCAAGTCTCTTTAACGCGTCTTTTCAATTATCTAAGCATGTTTTGGGTATATTACAAAAAGTGTCCGTGAAAAGTGACAATAGATTAGTATGTCGCGTATGAAGTCTATTTAACGCGTCGTTCCGATTACCTAAGCATGGTTTGGTTATTTTACGCAAAGTGTGCGTAAAACGTGATGCTAGATTAGTATGTCGAGTTTCAATTCTCTTTAACGCGTTTTTTCGATTACTTAAGCATGCTTAGGTTATATTACGCAAATTTTGCGTGAAAAGTGACGCTAGATTAGTATGTCGCGTTTTAAGTCTCTTAAACGCGTCGTTCCGATTACCTAAGAATTGTTAGGTTATATTACGCAAAGTGTGCGTAAAAAGTGATGCTAGATTAGTATGGCGCGTTAAAGAGACTTGAGACGCGCGACATACTAATCTAGCGTCACTTTTCACGCACACTCTGCGTAAAATAACCTAACCATGCTTAGGTAATCGAAACGAAGTGTTATAGAGACTTGAGATGCGACATACTAATATCACGTTTCACGCACACTTTGTGTAATATAACCTAACCATTCTTTGGTAATTGAAATGACGTGTTAAAGAGACGTGTAACGTGACATAAGCATGGTAATCGAAAGGACGCGTTAAAGAGACTTGAGACGCGCCATACTAATCTATCGTCACTTTTTACGCACACATTGCGTAATATTACCTAACCATGCTTTGGTAATCGGACCTAACCATGCTTAGTTAATTGGAACGAGGCGTTATAAGGACTTGATACGCGACATACTAATCCATTGTAACTTTTCACGCACACTTTGCGTAATATTACCTAACCATTCTTCGGTAATCGGAATAACGTGTTAAAGAGACTTGTAACGTGACATAAGCATGGTAATCAAAACGACGCGTTAAAGAGACTTGAGACGTTCCATACTAATCCAGAGTCACTTTTTACGCACAAATTGCGTAATACAACCTAACCGTACTTTGGTAGCCGTAACGACGTGTTAAAGAGACTTGTGTAGCGACATGAGCATGGTAATTGAAACAACGCGTTAAAGAGACTTAAGACGCGATATACTAATCTACTGTCACTTTTCACGCACACTTTGCATAATATAATCTAACCATGCTTAGGTAATCCAAACGACGCATTAAAGAAACTTGAGACGCGACATAATAAACTAGCGTCACTTTTCATGCACACTTTGCGTAATATAATATAACCATGCTTAGGTAATTGGAACGACGCGTTAGAGAGACTTGTGACGCGACATACTAATCTAGCGTCACTTTTTACGCAAACTTTGCGTAATATAACCTAACCATGCTTAGGTAATCGGAACGACGCGTTAAAGTCACTTGAGACGCGCCATACTAATTTAGCGTCACTTTGTACTCGCACTTTGTGTAATATAACCTAACCATGCTTAGGTAATCGGAAAGACGCCTTAAATTGACTTGGGACGCGACATACTAATCTAGCGTCACATTTCACGCACACTTTGCGTAATATAACCATACCATGCTTAGGTAATAGGAACGACGCGTTTAATAGACTTGAGACGCGACATACTAATCTATTGTCATTATTCACGCACACTTTGCGTAATATAACCTAACCATGTTTAGGAAATAGGAACGATGCGTTAAAGAGACTTGAGAAGTGACATACTAATCTATTTTCACTTTTCACGCACAATTTGTGTAATATAACGTAATCATGCTTAAGTAATCGGAACGACGCGTTAGAGAGACTTGTAATGCGACATAAGCATGGTAATCGAAACGACGCATTAAAGAGACTTGAGATGCGACATATTAATCTAGCGTTACTTTTCACGCACGCTTTATGTAATATAACCTAACCATGCTTAGGTAATCAGAACGACGTGTTAAAGAGCTTTGAGACGCGACATACTAATCTAGCGTCACTTTTCACGTACACTCTGTGTAACATAACCTAACCATGCTTAAGTAATTGGAACGACGCGTTAAATAGACTTATGACGCGACATACTAATATATTGTAATTTTTCACGCACACTTAGCCTAATATAACCTAACCATGCTTAGGTAATCGGAACGACGCGTTAGAGAGACTTGTGACGCGACATAAGCATGGTAATCAAAACGACACATACCTAACCATACTTAGGAAATCACAACCACGTGTTAGAGAGACTTTCACGTGACATACTAATCTAGCGTCACTTTTCACGCACACTTTGACCTGACCATGCTTAGATATTCGGAACGTTAAAGAGACCTGAGACGCGACATGCTAATCTAGCGTCACTTTTCACGCACACTTTGCAAAAAAATAAACTCACCATGATTAGGTAATCGGAACGACGCGTTGAATAGACTTGATACGCGAGTTACTAATCTAGCGTCTTTTTTCACGCACACTTTGCTCAATATAACCGTGCTTAGGTATTCAGAACACGCGTTAAAGAGACTTGAGACGTGATATACTAATCTAGCGTCACTTGTCATGCACACTTTGCGTAATATAACATAACCATTCTTAGATAATCAGAATGACGCGTTAAACAGACTTGAGACGCGACATACTAATCTAGCTTCAATTTTCACGCATACTCTGCGTAACCTAACCTAACCATATTAGATAATCATAACGACGCGTTAGAGACACTTGTGACGCGACATTAGTATGGTAACAGAAACTACGCGTCAAAGAGTCTTGAAACGCGCCATACTAATCTAGCGTCACTTTTTACGCACGCTTTGCGTAATATATCCTAACCATGCTTAGGTAATCGAAACGACGCGTTAAAGAGACTTGAGACGCGGCATACTAATCTAGCCATCACTTTTCACGCATACTTTGCATAATACAACCTAACCATGATTAGGTAATCGGAACGACGCTTTAAAAGACTTGAGACACGACATACTAACCTAGCAACAGTTTTCACGCACACATTGCGTAATATAACCTAACCATGGTTTGGTAATCGGAACGACGCGTTAAAGAGATTTGAGACGCGACATACTAATCTAGCATCACTTTTCACGCACACTTTGCGAAAAATAAACTCACCATGATTAGGTAATCGGAACGACATGTTAAAGAGACTTGCGACGCGACATACTAATCTATTGTCACATTTCACGCAAACTATGTGTAATATAACCTAACCATACTTAGGAAATCGGAACATTGTGTTAGAAACTCTTGTAACTTGACATAAGCATGGAATCGAAACGAAGCGTTAAAAAGACTTGAGAAGCGCCACACTAATCTAGCCTCACTTTTTACGCACACTGCGTAATATAACTTAAGCAAGCTTAGGCAATCGTAACAGCGCGTTAAAGAGACTTGTGACGCGACATACTAATCTTTCGACACTTTTAGCGCGCACTTGGCGTAATATAACATAACCATGATTTGGTAACCGGAACGATGCGTCATAGAGACTTGACACGCGACATACTAATCTATTGTCACTTTTCACGCACACTTTGCGTAATATAACTTAACCATTCTTAGGTAATCGGAACGACGCATTAAAGAGACTTGAGACGCGACATACTAATCAAGCGTCGCTTTTCACGAACACTTTGCGTAATACAACCTAGCCGTGCTTAGGTAATCGAAGCACGCGTTTAAGAGACTTGTGACTTGACATAAGCATGGTAATCAAAACGACGCATTAAAGAGACTTGAGACGCGCCATAAGTATGGTAATCCAAACGACGCATCAAAGAGACTTGAGGCTCGCCATACTAATCTAGCGTCACGTTTTATGCAGACTTTGCGTAATATAACCAAACCATGCTTAGGTAATCGGAATGACGCATTAAAGAGACTTGAGACGCGACATACTAATCTAGCGTAACTTTTCACGCACACTTTGCGTAATATAACCTAACCGTACTTAAGTAATCGGAACGACGCGTTAGAGAGATTTGAGACGCGACATAAGCATGGTAATCAAACGACGCGTTACATAGACTTGAGACGTGACATACTAATTTAGCCTCACTTTTCACGCACACTTTGCGTAATATAGCTTAATGATGCTTAGGTGGCGCGTTAGAGAAACTTGTGACGCAACATATTAATCTAGTGTCACTTTTCAAGCACACATTGCATAATATAACTCAGCCATGCTTAGGTAATCAGAACGACGCGTTAGAGAGACTTGTGACGCGACATAAGCATGGTAATAAAAACGACGCACTAAAGTGACTTGAGACACGCCATACTAATCTAGCGTCACTTTTTGCGCAGACTTTGTGTAATATAATCTAACCATGCTTAGGTAATTGGAATGACACATTAAAGAGACTTGAGACGCGACATACTAATTTAGCGTCACTTTTCACGCACACTTTGCGTAATATAGCCTAATGATGCTTAGGTAATCGGAACAACGCGTTAGAGAGACTTGTGAGGCGACATACTTATCTAGCATCACTTTTCACGCACAATTTGCGTAATATAACCTAACCATGCTTTGGTAATTGGAACACGCGTTAAAAAGACTTGTGACACGACATAAGCATGGTAATCGAACGACGCGTTAAAGAGACTTGAGACGCGCCATACTAATCTAGTGTAACAATGCATAGGTAATCGGAACAACGAGTTAAGGAGACTTGAGACGTGACATACTAATCTAGCGTCACTTTTCACGCACACTTTGTGTAATATAACCTTACCATGCTTAGGTAATCGGAACGACGCGTTAGAGAGACTTGTGACACGATATAAGCATGGTAATCTAAACGACGCATTAAAGATACTTGAGACGCGACATACTAATCCTAATCATGCTTAGGTAATCAGAACAACGCGTTAAAGAGACTTGAGACGCGACATACTAATCTAGCGTCACTTTGACGCACACCTTGCTTAATATAAGCTAACCATGCTTAGGTAATCCGAACGACGCGTTAAAAAGACTTGAGACGCGGCACACTAATTTCGCGTAACTTTTCACGCACACTTTCCGTAATATAACCATTATTAGGTAATCAAAACGACGTGTTAAAGAGACTTGAGATGCGACATAGTCGTCTAGCGTTATTTTTCACGCACTCTTTGCGTGATATAACCTCACCAAGATTAGGTAATCGGAACGACTCGTTAAAGAGACTTTAGATGCGGCATACTAATCTATTGTTACTTTTCAGACACACTTTGAGTAATATAACCTAACCATGCTTAGGTATTCGGAACGACGCGTTTGAGACACTTGTGACGCGACTTAAGCATGGTAATCGAAACAACGCGTTAAAGAGACTTGAAACGCGACATACTAATCTAGCGTCACATTTAACGCACACTTTGCGTAATATAACCTAAGCATGCATAGGTTATCGGAACAACGCGTTAGAGAGACTTTTGACGCGACATAGGCATGGTAATCGAATCGACGAGTTACATAGACTTGAAACGCGTAATACTAATTTAGTGTCAACCTAACCATGCTTAGGAAATAGGAACAAATGCGTTAGAGAGAGTTTAGACGCGACATACTAATATAGCATCACTTTTCTTGAATGCGTAATATAACCTAACCATACCTAGTTAATCGGAACGACGCGTTAAAGAGACTTGTTACGTGAGATAAGCATGGTAATCGAAACGACGCGTGAAAGAGACTTGAGACGCGACATACTAATCTAGCGTCACTTTTCACGCACACTTTTCGTAATATAACCTAACCATGCTTAGGTTAAGAACAACGCGTTAAAGAGAATTGAGATGCGACATACTAATCTAGATTCACTTTTCACGTACACTTTACGTAATATAACCTAACCATGGTTAGGTAATTGCAATGACGCGTTAAATCGACTTGAGACACGACATACTTAATTTATTGTTATTTTCCGCGCACACTATTCATAATATAACCTAACCATTCTTGGATAATCGGAACGAAGCGTTAAGGAGACTGGAGACTCGACATACTAATCTAGCGTCACTTTTCATGCACGCCTTGCGTAATATACCCTAACCATGCTTAGGTAATCGGAACGACGCGTTAAAGAGACTTGAGAAGCAACATACTAATTTAGCCTTACTTTTCTCGCACACTTTGCGTAATATAACCTAACCATACTTAGGTAATCGGAACGACGCCTTAAAGAGCCTTGAGACGCGACATACTAATCTAGCCTTACTTTTCTCGCACACTTTGCGTAATATAACCTAACCATACTTAGGTAATCGGAACGACGCCTTAAAGAGCCTTGAGACGCGACATACTAATCTAGCGTTACTTTTCTCGCACACTTTGCGTAATATAACCTAATCATTCTTGGATAATCGGAATGACGCGTTAATAATTATCATAATCTAACCTAATCTATAATTTAAATAATAATAAATAAATTATAAAAAAATACCACATACTCACTGTCAACAGAAGGCTGAGGCGGAGGCGATGGTCGGCGATCTAAGTGGCGGCCGGAGGTCGGCAGATTGAGGCAGATGGAGGAGTGGACTGTTTTAAAAAAAAATTAACATCTAAAATATATAATTAACAAGTAAAAGAAAAGAAAAGAGATAAAACTTACCGGAATAAGAAGAGATGGCAGCAATTTCCAGTTAGTGGCGACGGCAGCGGTTACAGGAGGCAGCGGCAACGGTTACAGGAGGCAGCGGCAGCAGTTCCAGTTACCGGCGAGGAGAGGAGAGGGTAAAGAGAGGGAAAGATGGCGGCAGCGGAGGAGGGGAAAATGGCGGGGGAGAGGAGAGGAAAAGATGGCAGACCGGAGGAGGGGAAAGATGGCGGCGGCGGGGAAGATGCTCTGCAAATTGGAAAAAGAAATAAATGGGGGGAAGAAAAGAAAGGTCTGGTCGTCGAAAATGGCGGGGAAGCTCCCGCCATTTTAATTTAGCTATTTGGCGACAGAATATTAATTCCGTCGCCAAATCCGTCGATAAAAGTAATTTAGCGATTTAAAATCCGTTGCTAAATTTCGTCGGTAAATTACTGTATTTTAGTAGTCATAAAAGTTATAAAACAAATCCAAACGTTTCACCTTTTTAGCGATTTAAGCCAAACGCTTACAAACGTTACGAAACGAAACCAAACATTTCGCATTTTTAGCGATTTAAGCCAAACGTATATAAACATTACAAAACAAATCCAAACATTACCCATTTTAGCGATTTAAGCCAATCGTTTAAAACGTTACAAAACAAATCCAAACGTTTCACCTTTTTAGCGATTTTAGCCAAACGTTTAAAACGTTACGAAACAAATCCAAACGTTTCCCTTATTTAGCGAGTTAAGCCAAACGTTTACAAACGTTACGAAACAAATCCAAATGTTTCACCTTTTTAGCGATTTAAGCCAAACGCTTACAAACGTTACGAAACAAAACCAAACGTTTACAAACGTTACGAAACAAAGCCAAAAGTTTCACCCTTGTTTCTCATTATTAGCGATTTAAGTCAAATGTTTATAAACGTTACGAAACAATCCAAACGTTTATAAACGTTACGAAACAAATCTAAACGTTTTACCTATATAGCGATTTAAGCCAAACGTTTACAAACGTTACGAAACAAATCCAAACGTTTCCTTTTTTTAACGATTTAAGCCAAACGTTTACAAATGTTACGAAATAAAAATTACGAAACAAATCCAAACGTTTCACCTTTCTAGCGATATAAGCTAAACTTTTACAAACGTTACGAAACAAATCCAAACGTTTCACCTATTTAGCGATATACGCTAAACTTTTACAAACGTTACGATACAAATCCAATCGTTTCACCTTTTTAGTGATTTAAACCAAAAGTTTACAAAGGTTATGAAACAAAACTAAATGTTTTCATCTTTTTAGCGATTTAAGACAAATGTTTACAAGCGTTACAAAACAAATACTAACGTTTCACCTTTTTAGCGATTTAAGCCTAACGTTTACTAAACAAATCCAATTGTTCCCCATTTTTTAAAGCAAACGTTTACAAACGTTATGAAACAAATCCAAACGTTTCACCTTTTTAGCGATTTAAGCCAAACGTTTACAAACGTTACGAAACAAATCCAAATGTTTCCCCATTTTAGCAATTTAAGCAAAATGTTTAAAACGTTACGAAATAAATCCAAACGTTTCACCTTTTTAGCGATTTAACCCGAACGTTTACAATCGTTACGAAACAAAAACAAATGTTTCCCCTTTTTAGCGATTTAAGCCAAATGTTTACAAATGTTTTGAAACAAATCCAAGCGTTTCACCTTTCTAGCAATTTAAGCCAAACGTTTACAAACGTTACGAAACAAATCCAAACATTTCACCTATTTAGCAATTTAAGCCAAACGTTTACAAACGTTACGAAACAAATCCAAACGTTTCACCTTTTTAGCGATTTAAGCCAAACGTTTACAAACGTTACGAAACAAATCCAAACGTTTCCCCATTTTAGCGATTTAAGCAAAATGTTTAAAACGTTACGAAATAAATCCAAATGTTTCACCTTTTTAGCGATTTAACCCGAACGTTTACAATCGTTACGAAACAAAAACAAATGTTTCCCCTTTTTAGCGATTTAAGGCAAATGTTTACAAATGTTATGAAACAAATCCAAGCGTTTCACCTTTCTAGCAATTTAAGCCAAACGTTTACAAACGTTACGAAACAAATTCAAACATTTCACGTATTTAGCACTTTAAGCCAAACGTTTACAAACGTTACGAAAAAATCCAAACGTTGAATCACCTTTTTAGCGATTTAAGCCAAACGTTTACGAACGTTACGAAACAAATCCAAGCGTTTCACCTTTATAGCAATTTAAGCCAAATGTTTACAAAGCCAAGCATTTCACCTTTTTAGAAATTTATGCCAAACGTTGACAAACGTTACGAAACAAATCCAAACATTTCACCTTTTTAGCGATTTAAGCCAAACTTTTGCAAATGTTGCGGAAAAAAAATCCAAACGTTTCCCCGTTATAGCAATTTAAGCCAAACGTTTAGAAACGTTACGAAAAAAATCCAAGCGTTTCATCTTTTTAGCAATTTAATCCGAACGTTTACAAACGTTATGAAACAAATCAAAACGTGTCACATTTTTAGCGATTTAAGCCAAACATTTAACCTTTTTAGCGATTTAAGCCAAACGTTTACAAACGTTATGAAAAAAAACCAAATGTTTCACCTTTTTAGCAATTTAAGTCAAACGTTTACAAATGTTACGAAACAAATCCAAACGTTTAAAACGTGAAGAAACAAATCCAAGCGTCTCACCTTTTTAGCTAATTGATCCGAACGTTTACAAAGTTTACGAAACAAAATCAAACGTTTTCCCTTTTCAGCGATTTAAGCCAAATGTTTACAAAACGTAAAGAAACAAATCCAAGGGTTTCACGTTTTTAGCAATTTAAGCCAAAAATTTACAAACGTTAAGAAAAAAACCAAACGTTTCACCTTTTTAGCGATTTATGCCAAACGTTTATAAATGTTACGAAACAAACGTTTAAAACGCGACGAAACAAATCCAAGCGTCTCACCTTTTTAGCTATTTAATCCGAACGTTTACAAACGTTACGAAACAAAACCAAACATTTCCCCTTTTCAGCGATTTAAGCCAAACGTTTAAAAACGTTAAAAAACAAATTCAAGACCTTTTTAGCAATTTAAGCCAAACATTTACAAACGTTACGAAACAAATCCAAACATTTGACCTTTTTAGCAATTTAATTTACAAACTTGCGAAACAAATCCAAACGTTTCACCTTTTTAGTGATTTAAGCCAAACGTTTACAAATGTTATGAAACAAAACTAAATGTTTCACCTTTTTAGCGATTTAAGCCAAATGTTTACAAACATTGCAAAACAAATTCTAACGTTTCACCTTTTTAGCGATTTAAGCCGAACGTTTACTAAGCAAATCCAATTGTTCCCTAATTTAGCGATTTAAGCCAAACGTTTACAAAAGTTACGAAACAAATACAAATGTTTCACCTTTTTAGCGATTTAAGCCAAACGTTTACAAACGTTACGAAACAAATCCAAACATTTCACCTTTTTAGCGATTTAAGCCAAACGTTTAAAAACTTCACGAAACAAATCCAAACGTTTCACCTTTTTAGCGATTTAAGACAAACCTTTACAAATGTTACGAAACAATTCCAAATGTTCCACCCTTTTAGCGATTTAAGTCAAACGTTTACAAAAGTTTTCACCTTTTTAGCGATTTAAGCCAAACTTTTATAAACGTGACAAAACAAATCCAAATGTTTCACATTTTTAGCAATTTAAGCCAAACTTTACAAACGTTACGAAACAAATCCAAACGTTTCCCCATTTTAGCGATTAAGCTAAACGTTTACAAACGTTACGAAAAAAATCCAAACGTTTCACATTTTTAGCGATTTAAGCCAAACATTTACAAACGTTTAAAAAAAACCAAACTTTTTACTTTTTAGCGATTTAAGCAAAACGTTAACAAACATTACGTAACAAATCCAAGTGTTACACCATTTTAGCGATTTAAGCCAAAAGTTTACAAAGGTTATGAAGCAAAACGTTTCACATTTTTATCGATTTAAGCAAAACGTTTACAAACGTTACAAAATAAATCCAAATGTCTCCCCGTTTTAAAGATTTAAGTCAAATATTTAATACGTTACGAAACAAATCCAAACATTTCTAGCGATTTAAGCCAAACGTTTAAAATGTTACGAAACAAATCCAAACGATTCTAGCGATTTATGCCAAATGTTTCACCTTTTTAGCGATTTAAGCCAAAAGTTTACAAAGGTTATGAAACAAAAAATTTGGATTTGATTCGTAACGTTTGTAAATGTATCCCCATTTTAGCGATATAAGCCAAACGTTTAGAAACGTTACGAAACAAATCCAACTGTTTCCCTTTTTTAGCAATTTAAGCCTAACGTTTACAAAAGTTATGAAACAAAACCAAATGTTTCCCCATTTTAGCGATTTAAGCCAAATGTTTACCAACGTTATGAAACAAAGCCAAACGTTTACAAACGTTAAGAAAGAAATCCAAACGTTTCACCTTTTTTGCGATTTAAGTCAAACGTTTACAAACGTTACGAAAAAAAATCCAAACGTTTCACCTTTTTAGCAATTTAAGCCAAACGTTTACAAACATTACGGAACAAAACCAAACGTTTCACATTTTTAGCGATTTAAGCAGAACGTTTACAAACGTTACGAAACAAATCCAACTGTTTCACATTTTTAGCGATTTAAGCCAAACGTTACGAGACAAATCCAATTCAAACGTTTCCCCATTTTAGCGATTTAAGCCAAAGGTTTACAAACGTTACGAAACAAATCCAAATGTTTCACCTTTTCAGTGATATAAGCCAAACGTTTACAAACTTTACGAAACAAATCCAAATGTTTCCCCTTTTTAGCGATTTAAGCCAAACGTTTACGAACGTTAAGAAACAAATCCAAACGTTTCACCTTTTTAGCTATATAAGCCAAATGTTTATAAATGTTATGAAACGAATACAAACGTTTCACCTTTTTAGCGATTTAAGCCAAACGTTTACAAACGTTACAAAACAAATCCAAGCGTTTCACCTTTTTTGCGATTTAAGACAAGCGTTTACAAACATTACGAAACAAATCCAAACATTACCCATTTTTAGCAATTTAAGCCAAACGTTTCCTAACGTTACGAAACAAATCCAAAAGTTTCCCCATTTTAGCGATTTAAGCCAAACGTTTACAAACATTACGATATAAAACCAAATGTTTCCCTTTTAGGTTACGAAACAAATCCAAACGTTTCCACTTTTTTGCGATTTATGCCAAACCTTTACAAACGTTACGGAACAAAACCAAACGTTTCATATTTTTAGCAATTTATGACAAACGTTTACAAACGCTAGGGAACAAATCCAAACGTTTCATCTTTTTAGCAATTTATGGCAAACGTTTACAAATATTACAAAACAAATTCAAATGTTTCACGTTTTTAGTGATTTAAGCCAAACATTTACAAACGTTACGTAACAAATCCAAACGTTTCACATTTTTAGCAATTTAAGCTAAACGTTACCAAACAAATCCAGACGTTTCCCCTTATTAGCGATTTAAGCCGAACTTTTACAAACGTTACGAAACAAAACTAAACGTTTCCCCTTTTAGGTTGCATTACGCAAAGTGTGCGTGAAAAATGACGGTCAAATTAGTACGCCGCGTCTCAAGTCTCTTTAACGCGTCGTTCCGATTACCTAAGCATGGGTAAGTTATATTACGCAAAGCGTGCGTAAAAAGTGACGCTAGAAGTATGGCGCGTTTCATCGCGTCTTAAGTGTCTCTAACGCATCGTTCTGATTATCTAAGCATGGTTTGGTTATATTACACAAAGTGTGTGTGAAAACTGACAATCAATTAGTATTTCGCTTCTCAAGTCTCTTTAACGCGTCGTTCCGATTACCTAAGCATTGTTTGGTTATATTATGCAAAGTGTGCGTGAAAAGTGACAATCAATTAATATTTCGTGTCTCGGGTCTATTTAACGCGTCGTTCCGATTACCTAAGCATGGTTATTTTAGTGCGCGTTAAAAGTGTCGCTAGATTAGTATGTCACGTCACAAGTCTCTTTAACGAGTTATTACGATTACGTAAGCATGGTTAGGTTATATTACAATAAGAGTGCGTAAAAAATGACGCTAGATTAGTATGGCACGTCTCAAGTCTCTTTAACGCATCGTTTGATTACCATGCTAATGTCACGTTACAAGTCTCTCAAACACGTCGTTCCAATTAGCTAAACATTTGTAGGTTGTATTACGCAAATTGTGTGTGAAAAGTGACAATTGATTACTATGTCGCATCTCAAGTCACTTTAACGCGTTGTTCCGATTACGTAAGCATGGTTAGGTTATTTTACGCAAATTGTGCGTGAAAAGTGACGCTAGATTAGTATGTCCCGTCTCAATTCTCTTTTAACGCGTCGTTCCGATTACCTATACATGGTTATGTTAATATTACGCAATGTGTGCGTGAAAACTGTCACTAGGTTAGTATGTCGCGTCTCAAGTCTCTTTAACGCGTCGTTTCGATTACCTAAGCATAATTAGGTCACACTACGCAAAGTGTGCGTGAAACGTTACGCTAGATTAGTATGTCGCGTCTCATGTCTCTTTAACTCGTCGTTCTAATTACTTAAGCATGGTTAGCTTACATTACGCAAAGAGTGCGCATAAAGTGACATTGGATTAGTATGGCGCGTTTCAAGTCTCTTGGACGCGTCGTTTCGATTACCATGCTTATGTCGCGTCACAAGTGTCTCTAACGCGTCGTTCTGATTATCTAAGCATGGTTAGGTTAGATTACGCAGAGTGTGCGTTGAAGCTAGATTAGTTTGTCGCATCTCAAGTCTCTTTAACGCGTCGTTCCGATTATTTAAGCATGTTTAGGTTGTATTACGCAAAGTGTGCGTGAAAAGTGATGCTAGATTAGTATGTCACGTGTCAACTCTATTTAACGCGTGTTCCGATTATCTAAGCATGGTTAGGTTGTTGTACGCAAAGTGTGCTTGAAAAGTGACGCTAGATTAGTATGTCGATTCTGAAGTCTCTTTAACGCGTCGTCCCGATTACCTAAGCATTGTTAGGTTATTGTTCTGATTACCTAAGCATGGTTAGGTAGTGTGTGTGAAAAGTAACGCTAGATTAGTATGTCACGTCTCAAGTCTCTTTAACTCGTCGTTTCGATTACCTAAGCGTGGTTTAGTTATATTACGTAAAGTGTGCGTGAAAGGTGATGCTTGATTAGTATGTCGCTTTTCAAGTCTCATTAATTCGTCGTTCCGATTACCTAAGCATGGTTAGGTTATATTACGCGAAGTCTGCGTAAAAAGTGACACTAGATTAGTATGGCGCGTCTCAAGTCTCTTTAACGCATCGTTTCGATAGCCATTCTTATGTTGCGTCACAAGTGTCTCTAACGCGTCGTTCCGATTACCTAAGCAAGGTTTAGTTATATGCGAAAAATGTGCGTGAAAAGTGACGATAGATTAGTATGTCGCGTCTCAAATCTCTTTATCTCGTCGTTCCGATTACCTAAGCATGGCTAGGTCATATGGCGAAAAGTCTGCGTAAAAAGTGATGCCATATTAATACGTCCGCGTCTCAAGTCTTTTAAACTCGTTGTTTCGATTGCCATGCTTATGTTGTGTCTCAAGTCTTGTTAACTCGTTGCCATGCTTATGTTGCGTTTCAAGTCTTGTTAACTCGTCGTTTCGATTGCCATGCATATGTCGCGTCCCAAGTCTCTCTAACGCGTCCTTCTTATTACCTAAGCATGGTTAAGTTATATTACGCAAAGTGTGCGTGAAAAGTGACGCTAGATTAGTATGTCGTGTCACAAGTCTCTCTAATGTGTCGTTTTGATTACCTAACCATGTTTTGATTATATTGCTCAAAGTGTGCGTGAAAAGTTAAGCTAGATTAGTATGTCGCGTCTCAAGTCCCTTTAACGCGTGTTCCTATTACCTAAGGTTAGGTTATATTACGCAAAGTGTGCGTGAAAAGTGACGCTTGATTAGTATGTCGCATCTGAAGTCTCTTTAACGCGTTGTTCCGATTACCTAAGCATGGTTATGTTATTACGGCAAGTGCGCGTTAAAAGAGTCGCTAGATTAGTATGTCGTTTCACAAGTCTCTTTAACGCTTGTTTACGATTACCTAAGCATTGTTAAGTTATATTACGCAAAGTGTGAGTTAAACGTGACGCTAGATTAGTATAACGCGTCTCAAGTCTCTTTAACGCATCATTTCGATTACCATGCTTATGTCACGTTACAAGTCTCTCTAACACGTCGTTCCGATTACCAAAGCATGGTTAGGTTATATTACACAAAGTATGCGTGAAAAGTGATAATAGATTAGAATGTCGCGTCGCAAGTCTCTTTAACGTGTCGTTCTGATTACCTAAGCATGGTTATTTTAGTGCGCGTTAAAAGTGTCGCTAGATTAGTATGTCACGTCACAAGTCTCTTTAACGAGTTATTACGATTACGTAAGCATGGTTAGGTTATATTACAATAAGAGTGCGTAAAAAATGACGCTAGATTAGTATGGCACGTCTCAAGTCTCTTTAACGCATCGTTTGATTACCATGCTTATGTCACGTTACAAGTCTCTCAAACACGTCGTTCCAATTAGCTAAACATTTGTAGGTTGTATTACGCAAATTGTGTGTGAAAAGTGACAATTGATTACTATGTCGCATCTCAAGTCACTTTAACGCGTTGTTCCGATTACGTAAGCATGGTTAGATTATTTTACGCAAATTGTGCGTGAAAAGTGACGCTAGATTAGTATGTCCCGTCTCAATTCTCTTTTAACGCGTCGTTCCGATTACCTATACATGGTTATGTTAATATTACGCAATGTGTGCGTGAAAACTGTCACTAGGTTAGTATGTCGCGTCTCAAGTCTCTTTAACGCGTCGTTTCGATTACCTAAGCATAATTAGGTCACACTACGCAAAGTGTGCGTGAAACGTTACGCTAGATTAGTATGTCGCGTCTCATGTCTCTTTAACTCGTCGTTCTAATTACTTAAGCATGGTTCGCTTACATTACGCAAAGAGTGCGCATAAAGTGACATTGGATTAGTATGGCGCGTTTCAAGTCTCTTGGACGCGTCGTTTCGATTACCATGCTTATGTCGCGTCACAAGTGTCTCTAACGCGTCGTTCTGATTATCTAAGCATGGTTAGGTTAGATTACGCAGAGTGTGCGTTGAAGCTAGATTAGTTTGTCGCATCTCAAGTCTCTTTAACGCGTCGTTCCGATTATTTAAGCATGTTTAGGTTGTATTACGCAAAGTGTGCGTGAAAAGTGACGCTAGATTAGTATGTCACGTGTCAACTCTATTTAACGCGTGTTCCGATTATCTAAGCATGGTTAGGTTGTTGTACGCAAAGTGTGCTTGAAAAGTGACGCTAGATTAGTATGTCGATTCTGAAGTCTCTTTAACGCGTCGTCCCGATTACCTAAGCATTGTTAGGTTATTGTTCTGATTACCTAAGCATGGTTAGGTAGTGTGTGTGAAAAGTAACGCTAGATTAGTATGTCGCGTCTCAAGTCTCTTTAACTCGTCGTTTCGATTACCTAAGCGTGGTTTAGTTATATTACGTAAAGTGTGCGTGAAAGGTGATGCTTGATTAGTATGTCGCTTTTCAAGTCTCTTTAATTCGTCGTTCTGATTACCTAAGCATGGTTAGGTTATATTACGCGAAGTCTGCGTAAAAAGTGACACTAGATTAGTATGGCGCGTCTCAAGTCTCTTTAACGCATCGTTTCGATAGCCATTCTTATGTTGCGTCACAAGTGTCTCTAACGCGTCGTTCCGATTACCTAAGCAAGGTTTAGTTATATGCGAAAAATGTGCGTGAAAAGTGACGATAGATTAGTATGTCGCGTCTCAAATCTCTTTATCTCGTCGTTCCGATTACCTAAGCATGGCTAGGTCATATGGCGAAAAGTCTGCGTAAAAAGTGATGCCATATTAATACGTCCGCGTCTCAAGTCTTTTAAACTCGTTGTTTCGATTGCCATGCTTATGTTGTGTCTCAAGTCTTGTTAACTCGTTGCCATGCTTATGTTGCGTTTCAAGTCTTGTTAACTCGTCGTTTCGATTGCCATGCATATGTCGCGTCCCAAGTCTCTCTAACGCGTCCTTCTTATTACCTAAGCATGGTTAAGTTATATTACGCAAAGTGTGCGTGAAAAGTGACGCTAGATTAGTATGTCGTGTCACAAGTCTCTCTAATGTGTCGTTTCGATTACCTAAGCATGTTTTGATTATATTGCTCAAAGTGTGCGTGAAAAGTTAAGCTAGATTAGTATGTCGCGTCTCAAGTCCCTTTAACGCGTGTTCCTATTACCTAAGGTTAGGTTATATTACGCAAAGTGTGCGTGAAAAGTGATGCTTGATTAGTATGTCGCATCTGAAGTCTCTTTAACGCGTTGTTCCGATTACCTAAGCATGGTTATGTTATTACGGCAAGTGCGCGTTAAAAGAGTCGCTAGATTAGTATGTCGTTTCACAAGTCTCTTTAACGCTTGTTTACGATTACCTAAGCATTGTTAAGTTATATTACGCAAAGTGTGAGTTAAACGTGACGCTAGATTAGTATAACGCGTCTCAAGTCTCTTTAACGCATCATTTCGATTACCATGCTTATGTCACGTTACAAGTCTCTCTAACACGTCGTTCCGATTACCAAAGCATGGTTAGGTTATATTACACAAAGTATGCGTGAAAAGTGATAATAGATTAGAATGTCGCGTCGCAAGTCTCTTTAACGTGTCGTTCTGATTACCTAAGCATAGTTAGGTGATATTACACAATATGTGCGTGAAAACTGTTGCTAGGCTAGTATGTCGAGTCTCAAGTCTCTTTAACTAGTCGTTTCGATTACCTAATCATGGTTAGGTTTAATTATGCAAACTTTGCCTGAAAAGTGACGGCTAGATTAGAATGTCGCGTCGCAAGTCTCTTTAACACATCGTTCCGATTACCTAAGCATGGTTCGGATATATTACACAAAGCGTGCGCAAAAAGTAATGCTAGATTAGTACTGCGCGTTTCGAGTCTCTTTAACGCGTCGTTTTGAATACTGTGCTTATGTCGCGTCACAAGTGTCTCTAACGCGTCGTTCTGATTACCTAAGCATGGTTAGATTATATTACGCAAAATGTACATGAAAAGTGACAATAGATTAGTACGTCGCGTCTCAAGTCTCTTTAATGCGTATTCCGATTACCTAAGCATGGTTAGAATATATTAACGTAAAGTGTGCGTGAAAAGTGACGCTAGATTAGTATGTCGCGTCTCAAGTCACATTAATGCGTCTTTCCGATTACCAAAGCATTGTTATATTACGCAAAGTGTGCGTGAAAAATGACGCTAGATTAGTATGTCGCTACTCAAGTCTCTTCAACGCGGCGTTCCGATTTCGTAAGCATGGTTTGGTTATATTACGCAAAGTTTGCGTGAAAAGGGACGCTAGATTAGTATGTCGCATCTCAAGTCTCTTTAACTCGCCGTTTCGATTACCTGAACATGGTTAGGTTATAAGCAAAGTCTACTTAGGTAATCAGAACGACGCATTAAAGAGACTTGAGACGCGCGACATACTAATCTAGCGTCACTTTTCACGCACACTCTGCGTAAAATAACCTAACCATGCTTAGGTAATCGAAACGAAGCGTTATAAAGACTTGAGACGCGACATACTAATATCACTTTTCACGCACACTTTGTGTAATATAACCTAACCATGCTTTGGTAATCGAAACGACGTGCTAAAGAGACGTGTAACGTGACATAAGCATGGTTATCGAAACGACGCGTTAAAGAGACTTGAGACGCGCCATACTAATCTAGCGTCACTTTTTACCTACACATTGTGTAATATTACCTAACCATGCTTTGGTAATCGGACCTAACCTGCTTAGGTAATCAGAACAAGGCGTTATAAAGACTTGATACGCGACATACTAATCCATTGTAACTTTTCACGCACACTTTGCGTAATATAACTTAACCATTCTTTGGTAATCGGAATGACGTGTTAAAGAGACTTGTAACGTGACATAAGCATGGTAATCGAAACGACGCGTTAAAGAGACTTGAGACGTGTCATACTAATCCAGCGTCACTTTTTACGCACACATTGCGTAATACAACCTAACTGTACTTTGGTAACCGTAACAACGTGTTAAAGAGACTTCTGTAGCGACATGAGCATGGTAATTGAAACAACGCGTTAAAGAGACTTAAGACGCGACATACTAATCTACTGTCACTTTTCACGCACACTTTGCATAATATAATCTAACCATGCTTAGGTAATCCAAACGACGCATTAAAGAGACTTGAGACGCGACATAATAAACTAGCGTCACTTTTCATGCACACTTTGCGTAATATAATATAACCATGCTTAGGTAATTGGAACGACGCGTTAGAGAGACTTGTGACGTGACATACTAATCTAGCGTCACTTTTTACCCAAACTTTACGTAATATAACCTAACCATGCTTAGGTAATCAGAACGACGCGTTAAAGTTACTTGAGACGCGCCATACTAATTTAGCGTCACTTGTACTCGCACTTTGTGTAATATAACCTAACCATGCTTAGGTTATCGGAAAGACGCCTTAAATTGACTTGAGACGCGACATACTAATCTACCGTCACTTTTCACGCACACCTTGCGTAATATAACCATACCATGCTTAGGTTATAGGAACGACACGTTAAATAGACTTGAGACGTGACATACTAATCTATTGTCATTATTCACGCACACTTTGCATAATATAACCTAACCATGTTTAGGATATAGGAACGACGCGTTAAAGAGACTTGAGAAGTGACATACTAATCTATTTTCACTTAACATGCACAATTTGTGCAATATAACGTAACCATGCTTAGGTAATCGGAACGATGCGTTAGAGAGACTTGTAATGCGACATAAGTAAGGTAATCGAAACGACGCATTAAAGAGACTTGAGATGCGACATACTAATCTAGCGTTACTTTTCACGCACGCTTTGTGTAATATAACCTAACCATGCTTAGGTAATCGGAACAACGCGATAAAGAGAATTGAGACGCGACATACTAATCTAGCGTCAATTTTCACGCACACTTTGCGTAGTATAACCTAACCATGCTTAGGTAATCAGAACGGCGTGTTAGAGAGCCTTGAGACGCGACATACTAATCTAGCATCACTTTTCACGTACACTCTGTGTAATATAATCTAACCATGCTTAAGTAATTGGAACGACGCGTTAAATAGACTTATCACGCGACATACTAATCAATTGTAATTTTTCACGCACACTTAGCCTAATATAACCTAACCATTCTTAGTTAATCGGAACAACGCGTAAGAGAGACTTGTGACACGACATAAGCATGGTAATCGAAACGACACATACCTAACCATACTTAGGAAATCACAACCACGTGTTCGAGAGACTTTTCACGTGACATACTAATCTAGCGTCACTTTTCACGCACACTTTGACCTAACCATGCTTAGATAATTGGAACGCTAAAGAGACCTGAGACGCGATATACTAATCTAGCGTCACTTTTCATGCACACTTTGGTTAATCTAACCTAACCAAGCTTAGATAATCGGATCGACGCGTTAGAGACACTTGTGACGCGACATAAGCATGGTAAGAAAAACAACGCGTTAAAGAGACTTAAAACGCGCCATACTAATCTGGCGTTAAAGAGACTTAAAACGCGACATACTAATCTAGCGTCACTTATTACGCACTCTTTGCGTAATATATCGTAACCATGCTTAGGTAATCGGATCGACACGTTAAAGACACTTGTGACGCGACATACGCATGGTAACCGAAACTACACGTCAAAGAGACTTGAAAAACGCCATTTACGCACTCTTTGCGTAATATAACCTAACCATGCTTAGGTAATCAGAACGACGAGTTAAAGAGACTTGAGACGCGGCATACTAATCTAACCGTCACTTTTCACGCACACTTTGCGTAATACAACCTAACCATGATTAGGTAATCGGAACGACGCCTTAAAGAGACTTGAGACGCGACATACTAATCTAGCGTCACTTTTCACGCACACTTTGCGAAAAATAAACTCCCCATGTTTAGGTAATCGGAACGACATGTTAAAGAGACTTGCGACGCGACATACTAATCTATTGTCACTTTTCACGCACACTATGTGTAATATAACCTAACCATGCTTTGGAAATCGGAAAATTGTGTTAGAGAGACTTGTAACGTGACATAAGCATGGAATCGAAACAAAGCGTTAAAAAGACTTGAGATGTGCCACACTAATCTAGCCTTACCTTTAACTTACACTATGTAATATAACTTAAGCAAGCTTAGGCAATCGTAACAACATGTTAAAGAGACTTGTGACGAGACATACTAATTCTGCGATACTTTTGACACGCACTTGGCGTAATATAACATAACCATGATTTGGTAATCGGAACGACGCGTTATAGAGACTTTGAGACACGACATACTAATCTATTGTCACTTTTCACACACACTTTGCGTAATATAACTTAACCATTCTTAGGTAATCGGAACAACGCATTAAAGAGAGTTGAGACGCGACATACAAATCAAGCGTCACTTTTCACGCACACTTTGCGTAATATATCCTAACTATGCATAGGTAATCTGAATACGCGTTAAAGAGACTTGTGACGCGCCATAAGCATGGTAATCCAAACGACGCGTTAACTTGAGGCACGCCATACTAATCTAGCGCCACGTTTTATGCAGAATTTGCGTAATATAACCTAACCATGCTTAGGTAATCGGAATGACGCATGAAAGAGACTTGAGACGCGACATACTAATCTAGCGTCACTTTTCACGCACATTTTGTGTAATATAACATAAAAATGGGTAATCGGAACGACGCGTTAGAGAGATTTGAGACGCGACATAAGCATGGTAATCAAAACAACGCGTTAAAGAGACTTGAGACGCGACATACTAATTTAGCTTCACTTTTCACGCACACTTTGCGTAATATAGCCTAATGATGCTTAGGTGACGCGTTAGAGAGACTTGTGACGCGACATATTAATCTTGTGTCACTTTTCACGCACACTTTGCGTAATATAACTCCGCCATGCTTAGGTAATCAGAACAACGCGTTAGAGAGACTTGTGACGCGACATAAGCATGGTAATAAAAATGACGCGCTAAAGTGCACGCCATACTAATCTAACGTCACTTTTTACGCAGATTTTGCGTAATATAACCTAACCATGGGTAATTAGAATGACACATTAAAGAGACTTGAGACGCGACATACTAATTTAGCGTCACTTTTCACGCACACTTTGCGTAATATAGCCTAATGATGCTTAGGTAATCGGAACGACGCGTTAGAGAGACCTGTGACGCGACATACTAATCTAGCGTCACATTTCACGCACACTTTGCGTAATATAACCTAACCATGCTTAGGTAATCGGAACACGCGTTAAAGAGACTTGTGACACGACATAAGGATAGTAATCGAACGACGCGTTAAAGACACTTAAGACGCGCCATACTAATCTAGCGTAACCATGCATAGGTAATCGGAAA
Organism: Mercurialis annua; assembly: GCF_937616625.2. Taxonomy (NCBI): domain Eukaryota; kingdom Viridiplantae; phylum Streptophyta; class Magnoliopsida; order Malpighiales; family Euphorbiaceae; genus Mercurialis; species Mercurialis annua. Next base: position 21,163,694 of record NC_065577.1, on the reverse strand, counting down.
CAAGTTAAGAAGACTTGAGACGCGACATACTAATCTATTGTCACTTTTCACGCACACTTTGCGTAGTATAAACTAACCCTGCTTAGGTAATCGGAACGACGCGTTAAAGAGACTTCAGACGCGACATACTAATCAAGCGTCATTTTTCACCATGCTTAGGTAACCGGAACATGCGTTAAAGAGATTTGAGACGTGACATACTAATCAAGAGTCTCTTTTCATGAACACTTTGCGTAATATAACCTAACCATGCTTAGATAATCGAACGACGCGTTAAAAAGACTTGCGACGCGACATAATAATCCGGCGTAACTTTTCACGCACACTTTGTGTATAATAACCTAACCATGCTTAGGTAATCGGAACGACGCGTTCTTGACTTATGACTTGACATACTAGTCTAGCGTCACTTTTCAGGCACACCTTGCGTAATATAACATAACTATGCTTAGGTAATCCAAACGATGCGTTAAAGAGACTTAACACGAGACATACTAATCTAGTGTTACTAAAAAACGCACACTTTGCGTAATATAACCAAACCATTCTTACTTAATCAAAACGACGTGTTCAAGAGACTTGAGATGCGACATACTAATCTAGCATCACTTTTCACGCACTCTATGCGTAATATAACCTGAGCATGCTTAGGTAATCGTAACGACTCGTTAAAGAGACTTTAGACTTGACATACTAATATATGTTGTCACTTTAACACTTTGCGTAATATAACCTAACAATGCTTAGGTAGTCGGAACGACGCGTTAAATAGATTTGAGACGCAACATACTAATATATTGTCATTTTTCACGCACACGTTGCGTAATATAACCTAACCATGCTTAGGTAATCGGAACAACGCGTTAGAGAGACTTGTGACGCGACATAGGCGTGGTAATCAAAACGACGCGTTACAGAGACTTGAGATCCGTAATACTAATCTAGTGTAACTTATTTCGCACACTTTGGGTAATATGGTTGCTTAGAAATCAGAACGACGCATTTGAGAGACTTGAGATGCGACGTACCAAACCATTCTTAGGAAATAGGAGCGACGTGTTAGAGAGACTTGAGACGCGACATACTAATCTTGCGTCAATTTTCATGAAACTTTGTGCAGCATAACCTAAACATACACTTAGGTAATCTGAACGACGCGTTAAAGTGACTTGACGCGAGATAAGCATGGTAATCGAACGACGCGTTAAAGAGACTTGAAACGCGTTATACTAATCTAGTGTCACTATTCATGCACACTTTTCGTAACATAACCTAACCATAATTAGTTAATAGGAACGCATTAAAGAGAACTGATACGCGGCATACTAAGATAGCGTCACTTTTCACGCTCACTTTCCGTAATATAACCTAACCATGGATAGGTAATTGCAACGACGCGTTAAATATACTTGAGACACGACTTACTAATTTATTGTTACTTTTCACGCACACTTTGTGTAATATATAACCTAACCATGCTTAGGTAATCGGAACGACGCGTTAGAGAGACTTGTGACGCCACATAAGCACGGTAATCGAAACAACGAATTAAAGATACTTAAGACACGACTTACTAATCCAGCGTCACTTTTCAAGCACACGTTGCGTAATACAATCTAACCATGCTTAGCTACTCAAAACGACGCGTTAAAGAGCCTTGAGACGCAACATACTAATCTAGCTTCAATTTTCACGCATACTCTGCGTAACCTAACCTAACCATGCTTAGATAATCATAACGACGCGTTTGAGACACTTGTGACGCGACATAAGTATGGTAACCGAAACTACGCGTTACAGAGACTTGAGATGCGTAATACTAATCTAGCGTAACTTATGTCGCACACTTTGCGTAATTTAACCTTACCATGCTCAGAAATCGTAACGACGCATTGGAGAGACACTTGAGACGCGACGTACTAAGCTAACGTCACTTTTCATGCACACTTTGCGTAATATAACCAAACCATTCTTAGGAAATAGGAGCGACGTGTTAGAGAGACTTGAGACGCGACATACTAATCTTCCGTCAGTTTTCATGAAACTTCGCGTAATATAACATAACCATACTTAGGTAATCTGAACGACGCGTCAAAGTGACTTGTGACGCGAGATAAGTATGGTAATAAAAACGACGCGTTAAAGAGACTTGAGACACGATATACTAATCTAGTGTCAATTTTTATGCACATTTTCGTAATATAACCAAACCATAATTAGTTAATAGGAACAACGCGTTAAAGAGCACTGAGACGCGATATACTAAGCTAGCGTCACTTTTCACGCTCACTTTGCGTAGTATAACCTAACCATGGTTAAGTAATTGCAACGACGCATTAAATATACTTGAGACATGACTTAGTAATTTATTGTTACTTTTCACGTACACTTTGTGTAATATAATCTAACCATGCTTAGGTAATCAGAACGACGCGTTAGAGAGACTTGTGACGCAACATAAGTATAGTAATCGAAACGACGCATTAAAGATACTTGAGACACGACTTATTAATCTAGCGTCACTTTTCAAGCACACGTTGCGTAATATAACCTAACCATGCTTAGGTAATCGGAACGACGCGTTAGAGTGACTTGTGACGCGACATAAGCATGGTAATCGAAACGATGCATTAAAGATACTTGAGACACGACTTACTAATCTAGCGTCACTTTTCAAGCACACGTTGCGTAATATAACCTAACCATGCTTAGGTACTCAGAACGACGCGTTAAAGAGCCTTGAGACGCAACATACTAATCTAGCGTCACTTTCACAAACACCTTGCGTAATATAACCTAACAATGCTTAGGTAATCAGAACGACGCATTAAAGAGACTTGAGACGCGACATACTAATCTAGCTTCACTTTTCACGCACACTTTGCGTAATATAACCTAATTATGCTTAGGTAATCGGAACGACGCGTTAACGAGCCTTGAGACGTGACATGCTAATCTAGCGTCACTTTCACGCACACCTTGGTTAATATAAGCTAACCATGCTTAGGTAATCTGAACAACGCGCTAATGAGAGTTGAGACGCGACATGCTAATTTAGCGTCACTTTTCACGCACACTTTGCTTAATATAATCTAGTTATTCTTAGGTAATCGGGATGACTCGTTAAAGAGACTTTAGATGCGACATACTAATCTATTGTTACTTTTCACGCACACTTTGCGTAATATAACCTAACCATGCTTAGGTATTCGAAACGACTCATTAGAGAGACTTGTGTCGCAACTTTAGCATGGTAATCGAAACGGCGCGTTAAAGACACTTGAAACGCGATATACTAATCTAGCGTCACGTTTAACGCACACTTTGCGTAATATAACCTAACCATGCTTAGGTAATCGGAACGACGCATTGAATAGACTTGATACGCCACATACTAATCGATTGTCATTTTTCACGCACACTTTGCGTAATATAACCTAAGCATGCTTAGGTAGTCGGAACGACGCGTTAAATAAATTTCAGACGCAACATACTCATCTATTGTCATTTTTCACGCACACGTTGCGTAATATAACCTAACCATGCTTAGGTAATCGGAAGGACGGGTTAGAGAGACTTGTGACGCAACATAGGCATGGTAATTGAAACGACGCGTTACAGAGACTTGAGATTCGTAATACTAATCTAGCGTAACTTATTTCTCACACTTTGCGTAATATAACCTTACCATGCTTAGAAATTGGAACGACGCATTAGAGAGACTTGAGACGCGACGTACTAAGCTAGCGTCACTTTTCACGCACACTTTGCATAATATGACCAGACCGTTCTTAGGAAATAGGACCGATGCGTTAGATAGACTTGAGACGCGACATACTAATCTAGCGTCACTTTTCACACACACTTTGCGAAAAAATAAACTCACCATGATTAGGTAATCGGAACGACAACTTAAAGAGACTTGCGACGCGAGATAATCATGGTAATCGAAACGACGCGTTAAAGAGACTTGAGACGCGACATACTAATCTAGTGTCACTTTTCATGCAAACTTTTTGTAATATAACCTAACCATAATTAGTTAATAGGAACAACGCGTTAAAGAGAACTGAGACGCGACATATTAAGCTAGCGTCACTTATCACACTCACTTTGCGTAATATAACCAAACCATGGTTTGGTAATTGCAATGACGCGTTAAATATACTTGAGACACAACTTACGAATTTATTGTTACTTTTCACGCACACTTTGTGTAATATAACCTAACCATGTTTAGGAAATCGAAACTACGCGTTAGAGAGACTTGTGACGCGACATAAGCATGGTAACCGAAACGACGCATTAAAGATACTTGAGGCACAACTTACTAATCTACCGTCACTTTTCAAGCACACGTTGTGTAATATAACCTAACCATGCTTAGGTACTCAGAACGACGCATTAAAGAGCCTTGAGACGCGACATACTAATCTAGTATCACTTTCACGCACACCTTGCGAATATAACCTAACCATGCTTAGGTAATCAGAACGACGCGTTAAAGAGACTTGAGACGCGACATGCTAATCTAGCTTCACTTTACACGCACACTTTGCATGATATAACCTAATCATCTTAGGTAATCGGAACGACACGTTAACGCTAGCCTGGTTAGGTTATATTACGCAAAGTGTGCGTGAAAAATGACAATAGATTAGTATGTCGCGTCTCAAGTCTATTTAACGCATTGTTCCAATTACTTTAGTATGATTAGGTTATATTATTACGCAAAGTATGTGTGAAAAATGACAATAGATTAGTATGTCGCGTCATAAGTCTATCTAACGCGTCGTTTCGATTTCCTAAGCATGCTAACGTTATATTACGCAAAGTGTCCGTGAAAAGTGACGCTAGATTAGTATATCGCGTCTCAAAACTCTTTAAACGCGTTGTTCCGATTACCTAAGCATGGTTACTTATATTACGCAAAAAGTGCGTAAAAAATGACACTAGATTAGTATGTTGCGTCTCAAGTCTCTTTAACGCGTCGTTCCATTACCCAAGAATTGTTAGGTTTACGTAGAGTGTGCGAGAAAAGTAACGCTAGATTAGTATGTCCCATCTCAAGTCTCTAAAACGCGTCGTTCCGATTACCTAACCATGGTTAGGTTATATTACCCAAGGTGTGCGTGAAATGTGACGCTAGATTAGTATGTCGCTTCTCATGGCTCTTTAATGCGTCGTTCCGATTACCTAAGCATTGGCGTGAAAAGTGACAGTAGATTAGTATGTCGTGTCTCAAGTCTCTTTAACGAGTCGTTTCAATTACCATGCATATGTCGCATCACAAGCCTCTCTAACGCGTCGTTCTGACTACCTAAGCATGGTTAGGTTATAGTACACAAAGTGTGCGTGAAAAGTAACAATAGATTAGTATGTCACGTCTCAAGTCTCTTTAACGCTTCATTCCGATTACTTAAGCATGGTTATGTTATAGTACGCAAAGTGTGCGTTAAAAGTGACATAATGTATGTCGCGTCTCAATTCTCTTTATCGTGTTGCTCCGATTACCTAACCATGGTTAGGCTATATTACGGAAAGCGTTCGTGAAAAGTGACGCTCGATTAGTATTTTGCGTCTCAAGTCTCTTTAACACGTCGTTCTAATTACCTAAGCATGGTTTGGTTATAATACGCAAAGGGTGTATGAAAAGTGACAATAGATTAGTATGTTGCGTCTAAAGTATCTTTAACGCGTCGTTCCGATTACCTAAGCTTAGTTAGGTTATATTATGCAAACGTTGCGTGAAAAATGACAACAGAATTAATATGTCGCGTCTCACGTCTATTTCACGCGTCGTTCCTATTACCTAAGCATGATTAGGTTATATTACGCAATGTGTGCGTGAAAAGTGACGCTAGATTAGTATGTCGCGTCTCAAGGTTCTTTATTGCGTCGTTTCGATTACCTAAGTACGGTTAGGTTTATATTACACAAAGTTTGCGTGAAAAGTGATGTTAGATTAGTATCTCAAGTCTCTGTAATGCGTCATTTCGATTACCATGCTTATGTCGCGTCAAAAGTCTCTCTAACGCGTATTACCTAAGCATGGTTATATTATAGTACGCAAAGTATGCGTGAAAAGGATCAATTTATTAGTATGTCGCATGTCAAGTCTCTTTAACGCGTCGTTCTGATTTCATAAGCATGGTTAGGTTATCTTACGCAAACTGTGCGTGAAAAATAAAAATTATTAGTATGTCGCGTCTTAAGCCTCTTTAATGCGTTGTTCCGATTACTTACGCATGGTTAGGATATTGTACGCAAAGTTTGCGTGAAAAGGATCAATAGATTAGTATGTCGTGTCTAAAGTCTCTTTAACGCGCCGTTCCGATTACCTAAGCATGGTTATGTTATATTACGCTTAATGTGAGTGAAAAGTGACGCTCGATTAGTATGTCCAAAATCAAGTGTCTTTAATGCGTCATTCCGATTACCTAAGCATGGTTAGGTTATATTACGCAAAGTGTGCGTAAAAAGTGGCGTTAGATTAATATGTTTCGTCTCAAGTCTCTTTAAAGCGTCGTTTCGATTACCTAAGCATGGTTTGGTTATATTACGCAAAGTGTGCGTGAAAAGTGACGCTAGATTAGTATGTCGCGTCAGAAGTCTCTTTATTGCGTCATTCCGATTACCTAGGCATGGTTCGGTTATATTACGCTAAGTGTGCCTTAAAAGTGACGGTAGATTAGTATGTCGCGTCACAAGTCTCTTCAACGCGCTGTTCTGATTCTCTATGCATAGTTAGGCTATATTATGCAGTGTGCGTGAAAAGTGACTCTAGATTACTATATCGCGTCACAAGTCTATTTAACGAGTCGTTCCGATTACCTAGGCATGGTTAGGTTATATAACACAAAGTGTGCGCTAAAGTGACGCTAGATTAGTAGTATATTGCATCACAAGTCTCTTTAACGCGTCGTTCCGATTACATAAGCGTGCTTAGTTTATATTACGCAAAGTTAGCATGAACAGTGATGTTAGATTAGTGGTATGTCGCGTCTCAAGTCTCTTGAACGCGTCGTTCCGATTACCAATGCGTGGTTAGGTTATATTACGGAAAGTGTGCCTGAAAAGTGACGCTATATAAGTATGTCGTGTCACAAGTCTCTTTAACGCAGGTTATATTACGCAAAGTGAGCGTTAAAAGTGACGCTAGATTATTATGTCGCGTCAAGAGTCTCTTTAACGCTCTGTATCGATTACCAATGCATGGTTAGGTTATATAACGCAAAGTGTGCGTGAAAAGTGACTCTAGATTACTATATCGCGTCGTTCCGATTACCTAGGTGCTGTATGGTTATATTATGCAAAGTGTGCGTGAAAAGTGATGCTAGATACTTGAACGCGTCGTTCCCATTACCTAAGGGTGGTTAGGTTATATTACGCAAAGAGTGCGTGAAAAGTGACGCAGGATTAGTATGTCGCGTCTCAAGTCTCTTCAACACGTCGTTCCGATTACCCAAGAATGGTTAGGCTATATTGCGAGTGTGCGAGAAAAGTAACACTAATCTGTCTCTTTAATGCGTCGTTCCAATTACCTAAGTATGGTTAGGTTATATTACACAAGGTGTGCATAAAAAGTGACACTAGATTATATGCCGCGTATAAAGGCTCTTTAATGAGCCGTTTATAAGCATTGTTAAGTTATTTTATGCAAAGTTTGCGTAAAAAGTAACGCTAGATTAGTATGTCACCTCTCAAGTCTCTTTAACGCGTCGCTTCAATTACCATACTTATGTCGCGTCTCAAGTTTCTCTAACGCGTGTTTCTTATTACCTAAGCATGGTTAGGTTATAGTACGCAAAGTGTGCGTAAAAAGTAACAATAGATTAGTATGTCGCGTCTCAAGTCTCTTTAATGCCTCGTTCCGATTACCTAAGCATGTTTGAGTTATATTACGCAAAGTGTGCGTGAAATGTGACAATAGATCAGTATGCCGCGTATCAAGTTTATTTAACGCGTCGTTCTGATTACCTAAGCATGGTTAGGTTATAGTTTCGCTAGATTAGTATGTCGCGTATCAAGTTTCGCTAGATTAGTATGTCGCGTCTCATTTCTCTTTAACACATTTTTCCGATTACTTAAACATGGTTAGGTTATATTAGTATGTCGCGTCACAAGTTTCTTTAACGCGTCGTTCCGATTACCCAAGCATAGTTAGATTATATTACGCAAAGTGTGCGTAGAAAGTGACGCTAGATTAGTATGTTGTGTCTCAAGTCTCTTTAACGCATTGTTCCGATGACCTAAGAATGGTTAGGTTGTATTACGCAAAGAGTGTGTGAAACATGACGCTAGATTAGTATGTCGTGTCTCAAGTCTCTTTAACGCGTCGTTCCGATTACCCAAGAATGGTTAGGTTATATTACGCAAAATGTGCAAGTAACGCTAGATTAGTATGTCCCGTCTCAAGTCTCTTTAATGCGTCGTTCCGATTACCTAAGCATTGTTATGTAATATTACGCAAGATGTGCGTGAAAAGTGACGCTAGATTAGTATGTCACGTCTTAAGGCTCTTTAATTCGTCGTTCCAATTACCTAAGCATGGTTATATTATGCAAAGTTTGCGCAAAGAGTGACGGTAGATTAGTATGTCGCGTCTCAAGTCCCTTTAACGCGTCATTTTGATTGCCACGCTTATGTCACGTCACAAGTCTCTTTAACGAGTCGTTCTGATTGCCTAAGCATGGTTAGGTTAAGTGCGCGTGAAAAGTAACAATTGATTAATATGTTGCGCCTCAAGTCTCTTTAACGCATCGTTCCAATTACCTTAAGCATGGTTAGGTTATATTACGCAAAGTGTGCGTGAAAAGTGACTATAGATTAGTATGTCGTGTATAAATTCTATTTAACGCGTCGTTCCGATTACCAAAGCATGGTTAGGTTATATTACGCAAAGCATGCTCGAAAAGTGACGCTAGATTAGTATGTCGCGTCTCAAGTGTTTTTAACGCGTCATTCTGATTACCTAAACATGGTCAGGTTATATCAAAGTGGCGTGAAAAGTGACGCTAGATAAGTATGGTGCGTCAGAAGTCTCATTAACGCGTCGTTCTGATTACCTAAGCATGGTTAGGTTATATTACGCAAAGTTTGCGTAAAAAGTGACGCTAGATTAGTATGCCGCGTCTGAAGTCTCTTTAACGCGTCGTTTCGATTACCGTGCTTATGTCGCGTCGCAAGTCTCTCTAAAGCGTTGTTCCGATTAGCTAAGCATGGTTGGGTTATATTACGCAAAGTGTGCGTGAAAAATGACATTAAATTAGTATGTCGCATCACAAGTCTCTCTAAAGCGTTGTTTCGATTAGCTAAGCATGGTTGGGTTATATTACGCAAAGTGTGCGTGAAAAATGACATTAAATTAGTATGTCGCGTCTCAAGTCTATTTAACGCGTCGTTCCGATTACACTTATGGTTAGGTTATATTACGCAAAGATTGCGTGAAAAGTGACGCTAGATTAGTATTTCGCGTCTCAAGTTTCTTTATCGCGTCGTTCCGATTACCACTGAATGGTTTGGTTATATTACACAAAGTGTGCGAGAAAAGTAACGCTAGATTAGTATTCTCAAGGCTCTTTAATGGGTCGTTGCGATTACGTAAGCATGGATAGGTTATATTATGCAAAGTTTGCGTGAAAAGTGACGCTACATTAGTATATCGCGTCTCAAGTCTCTTTAATGCGCCGTTGCGATTACCTAAACATGGTTAGGTTATATTATGCAAAGTTTTCGTGAAAAGTGACGCTAGATTAGTATGTCGCATCTCAAGTCTCTTTAATGCGTCGTTCCGATTACCTAAGCATGGTTAGGTTATATTATGCAAAGTTTGCGTGAAAACTGACGCTAGATTAGTATGTCGTGTCTCAAGGCTCTTTAATGCGTCGTTTTGATTATCATGCTTATGTCGCATCACAAGTATTTAACGCGTCGTTCCTGTTACCTAAACATGGTTAGGTTATAGTACGTACGCAAAGTGTGTGTGAAATATAACAATAGGATGGTTTGACGCGTCTCAAGTCTTTTTAACAAGTCGTCCTGATTACCTAAGAATCGTTAGGTTATATTACACATAGTGTGCCTGAAAAATTACAATAGATTAGTATGTCGCGTGTCCAGTCTATATCTAACTAGTCGTGCCGATTACCTAAGCATGGTTAGGTTATATTACGCAAGGTGTGCGTGAAAAGTGACGCAAGATTAGTATGTCGCGTCTTAATCCTCTTTAACGCGTCGTTCCGATTACCTAAGCATGGTTAGGTTATATTATGCAAAGTTTGCGTGAAATGTTACACTAGATTAGTATGTTGAGTCATAAGTCTCTTTGACACATCACTTCGATTACCATGCTTATGTCGCGTCACAAGTCTCTCTAGCGCGTTGTTCCGATTACCTAAGCATGTTTAGGTTATATTACGCAAAATGTGCTTGAAAAGTAATAATAGATTAGTATGTCGCTTCTCAAGTCTCTTTAATGCGTCGTTCCGATTACCTAAAAATGGTTACGTTATATTACACAAAGAGTGCGTGAAAAGTGACGCTAGATTAGTATGCTGTGTCTCAAGTCTCTTTAATGCATCGTTCCGATTACCTAAGAATGGTTAGGTTATATTCAGCAAAGTGTGCTTGTAAACTGAAGCTAGATTAGTATGTCGCAGCTCAAGTCTCCTTAAGGCGTCGTTCTGATTACCTAAGCATGGTTAGGTTATATTACGCAAGGTGTGCGTGAAAAGTGACGCTAGATTAGTATGTCGCGTCTGAAGGCTTTTTAATGTGTCGTTCCAATTACATAAGCATGGTTAGGTTATATTACGCAAAGTGTGCGTGAAAAAGTGACGGTAGATTAGTATGTCGAGTCTCAAGTTTCTTTAACGCATCGTTTAGATTACCATGCTTATGTCGCATCATTAGTCTCTCTACTGCGTCGTTCTGATTACCATAAGCATTGTTAGGTTATAATACGCAAAGTGTGCGTGAAAAGTAATGATAGATTAGTATGTCGTGTCTCAAGTCTATTTAACGCGTCCTTCCAATTACCTAAGCATGGTTAGGTTATATTACGCAAAGTGTGCGTGAAAAGTTACGCTAAATTAGTATGTCACGTCACAAGTCTCTCTAACGCGTTGTTCGATTACCTAAGCATGGTTAGGCTATAGTACGGAAAGTGTGCGTGAAAAGGATAAATAGATTCGTATGTCGCGTCTCAAGTCTCTTAACGCGTCGTTCCTATTACCTAAGTATAGTTAGGTTATATTATGCAAAGTGTGCGTGAAAAGTGACGATAAATTAGTATGTCTAGTCTCAACTCTCTTTGACGCGTCGTTCCAATTACCTAAACATGGTTAGATTATATTATGCAAAGTGTGCGTAACAAGTGACGCTAGATTAGTATGTTTCGTCTCAAGTCTCTTTAACTCGTCGTTTCGATTACTATGCTTATCTCGCGTCACAAGTCTCTTTAACGCGTCGTTCCGATTACCTAAGCATGGTTAGGTTATATTACGAAAAGTGTGCGGAAAAAGTGATGTTAGATTAGTATGTTGCGTCTCAATTCTCTCTAACGCGTCGTTCCTATTACCTAAGCATGGTTTGGTTATATTACGCAAGGTGTGCGTGAAAAGTAATGCTAGATTAGTATGTCGCGCCTCAAGGCTCTTTAATGCGTCGTTCCGATTACCTAAGCATGGTAAGATTATAATACGCAAAGTTTGCGTGAAATGTGACGCTAGATTAGTATGTCGCTTCTCCAATCTCTTTAATGCGTGGTTTCGATTACCATGCTTATGTCACGTCACAAGTCTGTCTAACGCATCGTTCCGATTACCTAAGCATGGTTAGGTTATAGTACGCAAAGTGTGCATAAAAAGGATCAATAGATTAGTATGTCGCGTCTAAAGTCTCTTTAACACGTCGTTCCGATTACATAAGCATGGTTAGGTTATATTACGCATAGTGTGCGTGAAAAGATAATCGAACAACGCGTTAAAGAGACTTGAGACGCGACATACTAATCCAGCGTAACTTTTCACGCGCACTTTGTGTAAAATAACTTAACCATGCTTAGGTAATCGGAACGACGCGTTAAAGAGACTTAAGACGTGACATACTAGTCTAGCGTCACTTTTCATGCACACTTTGCGTAATATAACCTAACCAATCTTAGGTAATCGGAACGACGCATTAAAGAGACTTAAGATGCACCATACTAATCTAACGTCACTTATCGAGCACACTTTGCGTAATACACCCTAACCATGCATAGGTAATCTGAACAACGCGTTAAAGAGACTTGAAACACGACATACTAATGTTGCCTCCCTTTTTCCATACACTTTGCGTAACATAACCTAACCATGCTTAGGTAATCGGAATGACACGTTAAAAAGACTTGAGACGCTCCATAATATTTTAGCGTCACTTTTTACTCACACTTTGCGTAATATAACCTTACCATGCTTAAGTAATCGGAATGACGCGTTAAAGAGACTTGAGACACGACATACTAATCTACCACTATTCACTCACTCTTTGAGTAATATAACCTAACCATACTTAGGTAATCGAAACGATGCGTTAAAGAGACTTGATACGCGACATACTAATCTATTTTCACTTTTACCGAACACTTTTTGTAATATAACCTATCCATTCTTAGGTAATTGGAACGACACGTTAGATAGACTTGTGACGCGGCATAAGCATGGTAATCGATACGACGCAATAAAGACACTTGAGACGGGACTTACTAATCTATTGTCACTTTTCACGCACACTTTGCGTAAGATAACCTAGCCATGCTTAGATGGTAAGAATGACGCATTAAACAGACTTGAGACGCGACATACTAATCTTGCGTCACTTTTCACGCACACTTTGCGTAATATAACCTAACCATCCTTAGGAAATAGGAGCGACGCGTTAGAGAGACTTGAGACGCGACATACTAATATAGCGTCAGTTTTCATGAAACTTTGCGTAATTTAACCTAACCATACTTAGGTATTCAGAACGACGCGTGAAAATGACTTGTGACGCGAGATAAGCATGGTAATCGCAACGACGCGTTAAAGAGACTTGATACGCGACATACTAATCTAGTGTCACTTTTCATGCACACTTTTCGTAATATAACCTAACCATAAATAGTTAATAGGAACAACGCGTTGAAGAGAACTGAGACGCGACATACTAAGCTAGCGTCACTTTTCACGCTCACTTTGCGTAATATAACCTAACCATGGTTAGGTAATTGCAACGACGCGTTAAATCTACTTGAGACACGACTTACTAATTTATTGTTACTTTTCACGCACACTTTGTGTAATATAACCTAACCATGCTTAGGTAATCAGAACGATGCATTAGAGAGACTTGTGGCGCAACATAAGCATGGTAATCAAAACGACACATTAAAGATACTTGAGACGCGACATACTAATCTAGCGTCACTTTTCAACCACACATTGCGTAATATAACCTAACCATGCTTAGGTACTCAGAACAACGCGTTAAAGAGCCTTAGGACACGACATACTAATTAAGCGTCACTTTCACGCACACCTTGCGTAATATAACCTAACCATGCTTAGGTAATCAGAACGACGCGTTAAAGAGATTTGAGACGCGACATACTAATCTAGCTTCACTCTTCACGCCCACTTTGCGTAATATAACCTAATCATGCTTAGTTAATCTGAACGATGCGTTAAAGACCCTAGAGACGCGACACGCTAATCTAGTGTCACTTTGACGCACACCTTGCGTAATATAAGCTGACCATGCTTAGGTAATCCGAACGACGCGATAAAAAGACTTGAGACGCGGCACACTAATTTCGCGTCACTTTTCACGCACACTTTCCGTAATATAACCATTATTAGGTAATCAAAACGACGTGTTAAAGAGACTTGAGATGCGACATAGTCGTCTAGCGTTATTTTTCACGCACTCTTTGCGTGATATAACCTAACCAAGATTAGGTAATCGGAAGGACTCGTTAAAGAGACTTTAGATGCGGCATACTAATCTATTGTTACTTTTCAGACACAATTTGAGTAATATCACCTAACCATGCTTGGGTATTCGGAACGACGCGTTTGAGAGACTTGTGACGCGACTTAAGCATGGTAATCGAAACGACGCGTTAAAGAGACTTGAAACGCGACATACTAATCTAGCGTCACGTTTAACGCACACATTGTGTAATATAACTTAAGCATGCATAGGTAATCGGAACAACGCGTTAGAGAGACTTTTGACGCGACATAGGCATGGTAATCGAAACGACGCGTTACATAGACTTGAAACACGTAATACTAATTTAGTGTCAACCAAACCATGCTTAGGAAATAGGAACAAATGCGTTAGAGAGACTTTAGACGCGACATACTAATCTAGCGTCACTTTTCTTGAACACTTTGCGTAATATAACCTAACCACACCTAGGTAATCGAAACGACGCGTTAAAGAGACTTGTTACGTGAGATAAGCATGGTAATCGAAACGACGCGTGAAAGAGACTTGAGACGCGACATACTAATCTAGCGTCACTTTACACGCACACTTTTCGTAATATAACCTAACCATGCTTAGGTTAAGAACAACGCGTTAACGAGAATTGAGATGCGACATACTAATCTAGCTTCACTTTTCACGTACACTTTGCGTAATATAACCTAACCATGGTTAGGTAATTGCAACGATGCGTTAAATCGACTTGAGACACGACATACTAATTTATTGTTACTTTCCGTGCACACTATTCATAATATAACTTAACCATTCTTGGGTAATCGGAACGAAGCGTTAAAGAGACAGGAGACGCGACATACTAATCTAGCGTCACTTTTCATGCACGCCTTGCGTAATATACCCTAACCATGCTTAGGTAATCGGAACGACGGGTTAAAGAGACTTGAGAAGCAACATACTAATCTAGCTTTACTTTTCTCGCACACCTTGCGTAATATAACCTAACCATTCTTTGGTAATCGGAACGACGCGTTAAAGATATTCGAGACGCGACATACTAATCCTGCGTCACTTTTCACGCACTCTTTGCGTAATATAACCTAACCATACTTAGGTAATCGGAACGACGCATTAAAGAGCCTTGAGACGCGACATACTAATCTAGCGTGACTTTTCACGCACTTTGCGTAGTATAACCTTAACCATGCTTAGCTAATTCGAACGACGCATTAAAGACACTTGAAATGAAACATACTAATCTAGCGTTACTTTTCTCGCACACTTTGCGTAATATAACCTAACCATTCTTGGGTAATCGGAATGACGCGTTAAAGAGACTTGAGACGCAACATACTAATCTAGCATCACGTTTTATGCACACTTTGCGTAAATTAACCTAACCATGCTTAGGTAATCGGAAGGACGCGTTAAATAGACTTAATACGCGACATACTAATCAATTGTCACTTTTCACACACACTTTTCGTAATATACCCTAACCATGGGTAATCAGAACGACGCGCTAAAGAGACTTGAGACACGACTAGGGCTAAGCATGGTTAGGTTATAGTACGCAAGGTATGCGTGAAAAGTGACGCTAGATTCGTATGTCGCGTCTCAAGGCTTTTTAATGTGTTGTTCCAATTACATAAGCATGGTTAGGTTATATTACGCAAAGTGTGCGTGAAAAAGTGACGCTAAATTAGTATGTCAAGTCTCAAGTTTCTTTAACGCGTCGTTTCGATTACCATGCTTATGTCACGTCATTAGTCTCTCTAACGCGTCGTTCCGATTACCATAAGCATGGTTAGGTCATAATACACAAAGTGTCATGAAAAGTAGCGATGGATTAGTATGTTCTGTCTCAAGTCTATTTAACGCGTCGTTCTGATTACATAAGCATGGTTAGGTTATATTACGCAATGTGTGCATGAAAAGTAACGCTAAATTAGTATATTGCGTCTCAATTCTCGTTAACGCGTTGTTCCGATTACCTAATCATGGTTAGGTTATATTACGCAAAATGTGCGTGAAAAGTGCCTTTATATTAGTATGTCGCGTCTCTGGTCTCTTTAACGCATTGTTCCGATTACCTAGGCATGGCTAGCTTAAATTACACAAAGTGTGCGTGTAAAGTGACGCTAGATTAGTACGTCACGTCTCACGTCTCTTTAACGCGTCGTTCTGTTTACCCAAGCAAGGTTTGCTTACGCTAGATTAGTATGTCGCGTCTCAAGTGTCTTTAACGCATCGTTCCGATTACCTAAGCATGGTTAGGTTATATTACGCAAGGTTTGCATGAAAAGTGACGCTAGATTTGTATGTCGCGTCTCAAAGCTCTTTAATGCGTCGTTCCGATTAGTAATTGGAACAATTCGTTAAATAGACTTGAGACGCAACATACTAATCTATTGTCATTTTTCACGTACACTTTGCGTAATATAACCTAACTAGGCTTACGTTAACGTGTCGTTCCAATTACCTAAGCATGATTAGGTTATATTATGCAAAGTGTGCGTGTAAAGTGAAGATAGATTAGTATGTCGCGTCTCAAGTCTCTTTAACGCGTCGTTCTGATTACCTAAGCATGGTTAGTTTATATTACGCAAGTTGTGCGTGAAAGTGACACTAGATTTGTATGTTGCGTCTAAAGGCTCTTTAATGCGTCGTTCTGAGTACCTAAGCATGGTTAGGTTATATTACGCAACGTGTGCTTGAAAAGTGACGCTAGATTAGTAAGTTGTGCCTCAAGTATCTTTATTGCGTCGTTTCGGCTACCATGCTTATGTCGCGTCACAAGTCTCTCTAACGCGTCGTTCCGATTACCTAAACATGGTTAGGTTATATTACACAAAGTGTGCGTGAAAAGTAACAATAAATTCGTAAGTCGTGTCTCAAGTATATTTAACGCGTCGTTGCAATTACCAAACCATGGTTAGGTTATATTACGCAAAGTGAGCGTGATAAGTGACGCTAACTTAGTATGTCGCGTCTCAGTTCTCTTTAACGCGTTGTTCCTATTAACTAATTATGGTTAGGTTATATTACAAAAAGTTTGCATGAAAAGTGACACTAGATTAGTATGTCGCGTCTCTAGTCTCTTTAACGCGTCGTTTCGATTACCATGATTATCTCGCATCGCAAGTCTCTTTAACTTGTCGTTCCGATTACCTAATCATGGTTAGTTTACTTTTTCACAAAGTGTGTGTGAAAAATAACGCTAGATTAGTTAGTCGCGTCTCAAGTCTCTCTAACGCGTCGGTCCTATTTCCTAAGAATGGTCTGGTTATATTACGCAAAGTGTGCGTGAAAAGGGACGGTAGCTTAGTACGTCGCGTCTCAAGTCTCTCTAATGCGTCGTTCCGATTTCTAAGCATGGAAAGGTTATATTACGCAAAGTGTGAGAAATAAGTTACGCTAGATTAGTATTACGCATCTCAAGTCTCTGTAACGCGTCGTTTCGATTACCAAGCCTATGTCGCGTCACAAGTCTCTCTAACCCGTCGTTCCGATTACCTAAGTATGGTTAGGTTATATTATGCAACGTGTGCGTGAAAAATGACAATATATTAGTATGTTGCGTCTCAAATTTATCTAACACGTCATTCCGACTACCTAAGCATGCTTAGGTTATATTACGCAAAGTGTGCGTGAAAAATGACAATCGATTAGTATGTGGCGTATCAAGTCTATTCAACCCGTCGTTCCGATTACCTAAGCATGGTTAGGTTATATTACGCAAAGTGTGCGTTAAACGTGACGCTAGATTAGTATGTCGCGTTTCAAGTGTCTTTAACGCGCCGTTTCGATTACCATGCTTAAGTTGCGTCACAAGTCTCTCTAATGAGTCGTTTTGAATACCTAAGCATGGTTTGGTTATATTACGCAAAGTGTGCTTGAAAAGTGACGCTAAATTAGCATGTCGCGTCTCAAGTCTCATTAGCGCGTCGTTCGGATTACCTAAGCATGGTTAGCTTATATTACGCAAGGTTTGCGTGAAAGTGACGCTAGATTAGCATGTCGCGTCTCAAGGCTCGTTAATGCGTCGTTCCGATTACCTAAGCATAATTAGGTTATATTACGCAAAGTGTGCGTGAAAAGTGAAGCTAGATTAGTATGTCACGTCTCAAATTTCTTTAACGCGTCGTTCTGATTACCTAAGCATGGCTAGGTTATATTACGCAAGGTGTGCTTGAAAGTGACGCTAGATTAGTATGTCGCGTCTCAAGGCTCTTTAACTCGTCGTTCTGAGTACCTAAGCATGGTTAGGTTACATAATGCAACGTGTGCTTGAAAAGTGACGCTAGATTAGTAAGTCGTGTATCAAGTATCTTTAATGCATCGTTTTCGATTACCATGCTTATGTCGCGTCACAAGTCACTCTAACGCGTCGTTCCGATTACCTAAGCATGGTTAGGTTATATTACGCCACGTGTGCTTGAAAAGTGACGCTAGATTAATAAGTCGTGTCTCAAGTATCTTTAATGCGTCGTTTCGATTACCATACTTATGTCGCGTCACAAGTCTCTCTAACGCGTCGTTCCGATTACCTAAGCATGGTTAGATTATATTACACAAAGTGTGCGTGAAAAGTAACAATAAATTAGTATGTCATGTCTCAAGTATATTTAATGCGTCGTTGCAATTACTTAACCATGGTTAGGTTATATTACGCAAAGTGAGCGTGAAAAGTGACGCTAGCTTAGTATGTCGCGTCTTAGTGCTCTTTAACGCGTTGTTCTTATTAACTAATTATGGTTAGGTTATATTACGAAAAGTGTGCATGAAAATTGACACTAGATTAGTATTTCGTGTCTCAAGTCTCTTTAACGGGTCGTTTCGATTACCATGCTTATCTCGCGTCACAAGTCACTTTAACGCGTCGTTCAAATTACCTAATTATGGTTAAGTTATATTACGCGAAGTTTCATGAAAACTGACGGAAGATTAGTATGTCGCGTCTCAAGTCTCTCTAACACGTCGCTCCTATTTCCTAAGAATGGTTTGGTTATATTACGCAAAGTGTGCATGAAAAGTGACGCTAGCTTAGTACGTCGCGTCTCAAGTGTTTCTCCAATGCGTCGTTCCGATTTCTGAGCATGGTAAGGTTAAATTACGCAAAGTGTGCGAAATAAGTTACGCTAGATTAGTATTACGCATCTCAAGTCTCTGTAACGCGTCGTTTCGATTACCATGTCTATGTCGCGTCACAAGTCTCACTAACGAGTCGTTACGATTACCTAAGCATGGTTAGTTATATTACGCAACGTTTGCGTGAAAAATGACAATAGATTAGTATGTTACGTCTCAAATCTATTTAACGCGTCGTTCCAACTACCTAAGCCAAGTGTGCGTGAAAATGACAATAGATTAGTATGTGGCATATCAAGTCTATTCAACGCGTCGTTCCGATTACCTAAGCATGGTTAGATTATATTACGCAAACTGTGCGTTTAACGTGACGCTAGATTAGTATGTCGCGTTTCAAGTGTCTTTATCGCGTCGTTTCGATTACAATGCTTAAGTCGCGTCACAAGTCTCTATAAGGCGTCGTTTCAAATACATAAGCATGGTTAGGTTATATTACGCAAAGTGTGCATGAAAAGTAACAATAGATTAGTATGTCGCATCTAAAGTCTCTTTAACGAGTCGTCCTGATTACCTAATCGTGGTTAGGTTATATTACGGAAAGAGTACGTGAAAAATGACGCTAGACTAGTATGTCGCACCTCAAGTCTCTTTAACGAGTCATCCCGATTACCTAAGAAATGCTCGGTTATTACGCAAAGTGTGCGTGAAAAGTGACGCTAGATTAGCATGTCGCGTCTCAAGGCTCGTTAACGCGTCGTTCCGAGTACCTAAGCATGATTAGGTTATATTACGCAAAGTGTGCGTGAAAAGTGAAGCTAGATTAGTAAGTCGCGTCTCAAGTCTCTTTAACCCGTCGTTCTGATTACCTAAGCATGGTTAGGTTATATTACGCAAGGTGTGCGTGAAAGTGACGCTTGATTAGTATGTCGCGTCTCAAGGCTCTTTTTATCGCGCTGTTTTGAGTACCTAAGCATGGTTAGGTTATATTACGCAAAGTGTGCTTAAAAAGTGACGCTAGATAAGAAAGTCGTGCCTCAAGTATCATTAATGTGTCGTTTCGATTACCATGCTTATGTCGCATTAGAAGTCTCTCTAACGCGTCGTTCCGATTACCTAAGCATGGTTAGGTTATATTACACAAAGTGTGCGTGAAAAGTAACACTATATTTGTAAGTCGTGTCTCAAGTATATTAAACGTGTCGTTGCAACGCGTCTTAGTTCTCTTTAACGTGTTGTTCCTATTAAATAATTATGGTTATATTATATTAGGAAAAGTGTGCATGAAAAGTGATACTAGATTAGTATGTCGCGTCTCAAGTTTCTTTAACGCGTCCTTTCGATTACCATTTTATCTCGCGTCACAAGTCACTTTAACGCGTCGTTCCGATTACCTAAGTATGGTTAGGTTATATTATGTAAAGTTTCATGAAAACTGACGCAAGATTAGTATGTCGCGTCTCAAGTCTCTCTAACGCGTCGCTCCTATTTCCTAAGAATGGTTTGGTTATATTACGCAAAGTGTGCTTGAAAAGTGACGCTAGCTTAGTACGTTGCGTCTCAAGTCTCTCTAATGCGTCGTTCCGATTTCTAAGCATGGGGTTATATTACCCAAAGTGTGCAAAATAAGTTACGCCAGATTAGTATTACGCATCTCAAGTCTCTGTAACTTGTCGTTTCACCATGCCTATGTCGCGTCACAAGTCTCTCTAACGCGTCGTTACGATTACCTAAGCATGCTTAGGTTATATTACGCAATGTGTGCGTGAAAAATGACAATAGATTAGTATGTTGTGTCTCAAATCTATTTAACTCGTCTTTCCAACTACCTAAGCATGGTTAGGTTGTATTAGGCAAAGTATGCTTAAAAAATGACAATAGATATTAGTATGAGTCTAAAGTCACTTTAACGAGTCGTTACGATTACCTAAGCATGGTCAGGTTATATTACGCACAGAGTGCTTGAAAAGTGACGCTAGTTTAGTATGTCGCATCTCAAGTCTCTTGAACACGTTTTTTCGATTACCTAAGAATGGTTAGGTTATATTACGCAAAGTGTGCGTTTTTCAGTGACGCTAGATTAGTATGTCTCGTCTGAAGTCTCTTTAACGCGTCGTCTGGATTACCTAAGCATAGTTAGGTTATATTACGCGACGTATGCGTGGAAAGTGACGCTAGAATAGCATGTCGCGTCTCAAGTCTCTTTCACACGTCGTTCCTATTACCAAAGTATGGTTAGGTTATATTACACAAGGTGTGCATGAAAAGTGACGCTAGATTAGTATGTCGTGTCTCAAGGCTCTTTGACGCATCGTTCCGATTACCTAAGCATGGTTATATTATATTACGTAAAGTGTGCTTGAAAAGTGACGCTAGATTAGTATGTCGCGTCTCAAGTCTCTTTAACGCGTCATTCTGAATACCTAAGCATAGTTAGGTTATAATACGCGAGGTGTGCGTGAAAAGTGACGCTAGATTAGTATGCCGTGTCTCAAGTCTCTTTAACGCGTCGTTTCGATTACCATGCTTATATCGCATCAAAAGTCTCTCTAACGTGTCGTTCCGATTTCCTAAGCATGGTTATGTTATATTACACAAAGTGTGCGTGAAAAGAAACAATAAATTAGTATGTCGTGTCTCATATATATTTAACGCGTCGTTCTGATTACCTAAGTATGGTTAGGTTATTTTACACAAAGTGTGCGCGAAAAGTGACGCTAGATTAGTACGTCGCGTCTCAAGTTTCTCTAACGCAAAGTGTGCAAAACAAGTGACACTAGATTAGTATTACGCGTCTCAAATCTTTGTAACGTGTCGTTTTGGATTACCATGCGTCACAAGTCTCTCTAACGCGTTATTTCAATTACCTACGCATGGTTAGGTTATATTACGCAACATGTGCATGAAAAGTGACGTTAGATTAGTATGTCGCGTCGCAAGTCTCTCTAATGCATCGTTCCGATTGCCTAAGCATGGTTAGGTTATATTACGCAGAGAGTGCGTAAAAGTGACGCTAGATTAGTATGTCGCGTCTCAAGTCTCTTTAATGCGTCGTTCTTACTATCTAAGTATGGTTAGGTTATCATACGCAAAGTGTGAGTGAAAAGTGATAATAGATTAGTAAGTTGCGTCTCAAGTCTCTTTAATGCGTCGTATCAATTACCAAGCTTAACTCGCGTCACAAGTCTATCTAACGTGTTGTTCCGATTACCTTATTATGGTTAGGTTATATTACGCAAAGTGTGCGGTAAAAGTGAAAATAGATTAGTATGTCGCGTATCAAGTCTCTTTATCACATCGTTTTGATTACCAAAGCATGGTAAGGTTATATTACTCAAAGAGTGAGTGAATAGTGACGGTAGATTAGTATGTCGTATCTCAAGTCTGTTTTACGCGTTGTTCCGATTACTCAAGCATCGTAAGGTTATATTATGAAAAGTGTGCATAAAAACTGACGCTAAAATAATATTGCGCGTCTTAAGTCTTTTTAACGTGTCATCCCGATTACCTAAGCATGGTTAGGTTATATTACGCAAAGTGTGCATAAAATGGGACGCTACATTAGTATGTTTTTCGTCTCAAGTATCTTTAACGCATTGTTCCGAATACCTAAGCATAGTTAGGTTGCATTACGGAAAGTGTGCTCGAAAAGTGACATTTCATTAGTATGGCGCGTCTCAAGTCTCTTTAATGTGTCGTTCCGATTACCAAAGATTGGTTATGTTATATTATGCAAATTGTGCGTGAAAAGTGACGCTAGACTAGTATGTCACGTCGTAAGTCTCTTAACGAGTTGTTCCGATTACCTAAGCATTGTTAGGTTATTTTACGCAAAGTGTGTGTCAATAGTTACGCTAGATTAGTATGTCGCCTCTCAAGTCTCTTTAATGCGTCGTTCGATTATCTAAGCATGGTTAGGTTATTTTACGCAAAGTGTGCGTGAAAAGTGACGCTCGATTAGTATGTCATGTCTCAAATCTCTTTAACGCGTGTTTCGGTTACCTAAGCATGGTTAAAAGTGACGCTAGATTAGTATGTCGCGTCTGAAGTCTCTTTAACGCGTCGTTCCGATTACCTAAGCATGGTTCGTTTATACTACGCAAAGTGTGCGTGAAAAGTGACGCTAGATTAGTATGTCACGTCTTAAATCTCCTTAACTCGTTGTTCCGATTACCTATGCATGGTTACGCTAGATTAGTATGGCGCGTCTCAAGTCTCTTTAACGCGTCGTTCGATTACCATGCTTATGTTTTGTCACAAGTCTCTTTAGCGCGTGTTCCGATTACCTAAGCATGGTTATGTTATATTACGCAAATTGTGCGTGAAAAGTGATGCTAGATTAGGATGTCGCCTCACAAGTCTCTCTAACGCGTCGTTCCGATTACCTAAGCATCATTAAGCTATATTACGCAATGTGTGCGTGAAAAGTGACGCTAAATTAGTATGTCGCGTCTCAAGTCTCTTTAATATGTCATTCCAATTACCTATGCATGGTTAGGTTATATTATGCAAAGTCTGCGTAAAAAGTGACGCTAGATTTATTACCATGCTTATGTCGCGTCACAAGTCTCTCTAACGCGTCGTACTGATTACCTAAGCATGGCTGAGTTATATTACGCAATGTATGCTTGAAAAGTGACACTAGATTAATATGTCGCGTCACAAGTCTCTCTAACGCGTCACCTAAGCATCATTAAGCTATATTACGCAAAGTGTGCGTGAAAAGTGAAGCTAAATTAGTATGTCGCGTCTCAAGTCTATGTAACGCGTCGTTTTGATTACCATGCTTATGTCGCGTCTCAAATCTCTCTAACGCGTCGTTCCGATTACTTAAGTATGGTTAGGTTATATTACGCAAAGTGTGCGTGAAAAGTGACTCTAGATTAGTATGTCGCGTCTCAAGTCTCTTTAATGCGTCATTCCGATTACCTAAGCATGGTTAGGTTATATTACGCAAAGTCTACATAAAACGTGATGCTAGATTAGTATGGCGGGCCTCAAGTCTCTTTAACGCATCGTTTGGATTAACATGCTTATGGCGCGTCTCAAGTCTCTTTAACCCGTCGTTTCGATTACCATGCTTATGTCGTGTCACAAGTCTCTCTAATGCGTCATTCCGGTTACCAAATCATGGTTATATTATATTACGCCAAGTGCGCGCTAAAAGTGTCGCAATATTAGTATGTCTCGTCACAAGTCTCTTTAACGCGTTGTTACGGTTGCCTAAGCTTTCTTAAGTTATATTACGCTGTGTGCATAAAAAGTGAGGCTAGATTAGTGTGGCGCGTCTCAAGTCTTTTTAACGCTTCGTTTCGATTCAATGGTCATGTCACGTTACAAGTATGTCTAACACAATGTTCCGATTTCCAAAGCATGGTTTGGTCATATTACACATAGTGTGCGTGAAAAGTGACAATAGATTAGTATGTCGCGTCGTAAGTCTCTTTAACATGTAGTTCCTATTACCTAATCATGGTGAGTTTATTTTTTCGCAAAGTGTGCGTGAAAAGTGACGCTAGATTAGTATGTCGCGTCTCAAATCTCTTTAGCGCGTCGTTCCGATTACCAAAGCATGGTTAGGTTATATTACACAATGTGTGCATGAAAACTGCTGCTAGGTTAGTATGTCGTGTCTCAAGTCTCTTTAAAGCGTCGTTCTGATTACCTAATCATGGTTAGGTTGTATTACGCAAAGTGTGCGTGAATAGTGACGGCTAGATTAGTATGTCGCGTCTCAATTCTCTTTAACGCGTCGTTCCAATTACCTAAGTATGGTTAGGTTATATTACGCAAAGCGTGCGTAAAAAGTGACGCTAGATTAGTATGACGTATTTCAAGTCTCTTTAATTCGTTGTTTCGATTACTGTGCTTATGTCGCATCACAAGTGTCTCTAACGCGTCGTTCTGATTATCAAATCATGGCATATTACACAAAGTGTCCGTGAAAACTGACGGTGAATAAGTATTTTGCGTCTCAAGTCTCTTTAACGCGTCGTTCCGATTACCTAAACATGGTTTGGTTATATTACGCAAAGTGTGCGTGAAAAATGACAATCAATTAGTATTTCGTGTCTCAAGTCTATTTAACGTGTCGTTCCGAATACCTAAGCATGGTTATGTTACTGCGCGTTAAAAGAGTCGCAAGATTAGTATGTCACGTCACAAGTCTCTATAAAGCGTTGTTACGATTACTTAAGCATGGTTAGGTTATATTACGCTAAGTGTGCGTAAAAAATGACGCTAGATTAGTATGACACGTCTCAAGTCTCTTTCACGCTTCGTTTCGATTACCATGCTTATGTCACGTTACAAGTGTCTCAAACATATCGTTTTGATTACCATGCTTATGTCACGTTACAAGTCTCTCAAACATATCGTTCAAATTACCTAAGCATTTTTAGGTTGTATTATAGAAATTGTGCGTGAAAAGTGACAATTGATTAGTATGTCGCGTCTCAAGTCACTTTAACCCGTCGTTCCGATTACCTAAGCATGGTTAGGTTATTATACGCAAATTGTATGTGAAAAGTGACGCTAGATTAGTATGTCGCTTCTCAAGTATCTATAACGCGTCGTTTTGATTACCTATTCAAGGTTAGGTTAATATTACGCAATGTTTGCGTGAAACCTGTCGCTAGGTTAGTATGTCGCGTCTCAAGTCTCTTTAACGCGTCGTTCCGATTACCTAAGCATGGTTAGGTAACATTACGCAAAGTGTGAGTGAAAAGTTACGCTAGATTAGTATGTCGTGTCTCAAGTCTCTTAAACGCGTTGTTCCGATTACCTAAGCATGGTTAGGTTATATTACGCAAAGAGTGCGTAAAAAGTGACAGTAGATTAGTATGGCGGGTTTCCAGACTCTTTGACGCGTAGTTTCGGTTACCATACTTATGTCGCGTTAAAAGTGTCTCTAACGCGTCGTTATGATTATCTAAGCATCGTTAGGTTAGGTTACGCAGAGTATATGCGTGAAACTGGAAGCAAGATTAGTATGTCACGTCTCAAGTCTTTTTAACGCGTCATTCCGATTATCTAAGAATGGTTAGGTTTATTACGCAAAGTGTGCATAACAAGTGACGCTAGATTGGTATGTCACGTCTCAAGTCTCTTTAACGCGTGTTCCGAATACCTAAGCACGGTTATATTATGAAAAAGTGTGCGTGAAAAGTGATGCTAGATTAGTATGTCGCGTATCAAGTCTATTTAACGCTTCGTTCCGATTACCTTAGCATGGTTAGTTATATTACGCAAAGTGTGCGTTACACGTGACACTAAATTAGTATGTCGCGTTTTCAAGTGTCTTGAACGCGTCGTTTCGATTACCATGCTTAAATCGTGTCACAAGTCTCTCTAACGCGTCGTTTCGAATACCTAAGCATGGTTAGGTTATATTATGCAAAGTGCGCGTGAAAAGTAACAGTAGATTAGTATGTCGCATCTAAACTCTCTTTAACGAGTCGTCCCGATTACCTAATCATGGTGAGGTTATATTACGCAAAGAGTGCGTGAAAAATGACGCTAGACTAGTATGTCGCATCTCCAGTCTCTTTAACACGTCGTTTTGATTACCTAAGAATGGTTAGGTTATATTAGGCAAAGTGTGCGTGAAAAGTGACGCTAAATTAGCATATCACGTCTCAAGTCTCTTTAACGCGTCGTTCGGATTACCAAAGCTTGGTTAGCTTATAATACGCAAGGTGTGCTTGAAACTGACGCTAGATTAGCATGTCGCGTCTCAAGGCTCGTTAACGCGTCGTTCCGATTACCAAAGCATGATTAGGTTATATTACGCAAAGTGTGCGTGAAAAGTGAAGCTAGATTATTAGTATGTCGCGTCTCAAGTCTCTTTAACGCGTCGTTCTGATTACCTAAGCATGGTTAGGTTATATTACGCAAGGTGTGCGTGAACGTTACGCTAGATTAGTATGTCGGGTCTCAAGGCTCTTTAGCGCGTCGTTTTGAGTACCTAAGCATGGTTAGATTGTATTACGCAACGTGTGCTTGAAAAGTGACGCTAGATTAGTAAGTCGTGTCTTAAGTATCTTTAATTCGTCGTTTCGATTACCATGCTTATGTCGCGTCACAAGTCTTTCTAACGCGTCGTTCCGATTACCTAAGCATGGTTAGGTTATATATTACACAAAGTGTGAGTGAAAAGTAACAATAAATTAGTAAGTCGTGGCTCAAGTATATTTAACGCGTCGTTGCAATTACCTAACCATGGTTAGGTTATATTACGGAAAGTTAGCGTGAAAAATGACGCTATCTTAGAAATGTCGCGTCTCAGTTCTCTTTAATGCGTTCTTATTAACTAATTATGGTTAGGTTATCATACGAAAAGTGTGCATGAATTGTGACACTAGATTAGTATAACGTGTTTCAAGTCTCTTTAACGCGTCGTTCGATTACCATGCTTATCTCGCGTCAAGTCACTTTAACGCGTCGTTCAGATTACCTAAGTATGTTTAGGTTATATTACACAAAGTTTCATGAAAATTGACGCAAGATTAGTATGTCGCGTCTCAAGTCTCTCTAACACGTCGCTCCTATTTCCTAAGAATGGTTTGGTTATATTACACAAAGTGTGCGTGAAAAGTGACCCTATCTTAGTACGTCGCATCTCAAGTCTCTCAAATGCGTCGTTCCGATTTCTAAGCAACCATATTATCCAAAGTGTGCGAAATAAGTTACGCTAGATTAGTATTACGGATCTCAAGTCTCTGTAACGCGTCGTTTTGATTACCATGCCTATGTCGCGTCACAAGTCTCTCTATCGCGTTGTTCCGATTACCTAAGCATGGTTCGGTTATATTACGCAACGTGTGCGTGAAAAATGACAATATATTAGTATGTTGCGTCTCAAATCTATTTAACGCGTCGTTCCGACTACCTAAGCATTGTTAAGTTATATTACGCAAAGTTTGCGTGAAAAGTGACAACATATATTAGTATGTCAAGTCTAAAGTCTCTTTAACGAGTCGTTACGATTACCTAAGCATGGTCAAGTTATATTACGCATAGAGTGCGTGAAAAGTGACGCTAGATTAGTATGTCGCATCTCAAGTCTCTTGAACACATCATTTCAATTACGTATGAATGGTTTGGTTATATTACGCAAAGTGTGCGTTTTTTAGTGACGCTAGATTAGTATGTCTCGTGTTAAGTCTCTTTAACGCATCGTTTGGTTTACCTATGCATAGTTATGTTATATTGAGATAGTTACCTTTCAGAAAATTCTAACGATAGTAGAAGGCCTGCGCTTTATTCTTCTGAAGGTGGGAGAAAAGATAAAACTGATTTTTAATCCAAATTCAAGTTTGAAACTAATGTAATTAACCTTTTTTGGTTAACTCAAAAAAAATGGGACACAAAAAGAATTGACTGCTGAGCCGTATGAGGTAGGAAACCCTCAAGTACGGTTCTAATGGAAGGAATTTGCTTGCCTATTCTGACCGAGGAGAACAGGCCATTCGGCAGGGAGATTCTGAAATTGCGGAGGCTTGGTTCGACCAAGCCGCAGAGTATTGGAAACAAGCTATTATGCAAGGTGTGCCTGAAAAGTGACGCTGGACTAGTATGTCACGTCATAAGTCAAGAACGCGTCGTTCCGATTACCTAAGCATGGTTAGGTTATTTTACACAAAGTGTGCGTGAAAAGTTACGCTGGATTAGTATGTCGCGTCACAAGTCTCTTTAACGCGTCGTTCGATTATCTATGCATGGTTAGGTTATATTACGCAAAGTGTTCGTGAAAAGAGACGCTCGATTAGTATGTCACGTCTCAAATCTCTTTAACGTGTGTTCTCTTTAATGCATCGTTTGGATTACCTATGCATAGTTATGTTATATTATGCAAGGTCTGCCTGAAAAGTGACGCTAGACTAGTATGACACGTCATATGTCAAGAACGCGTCGTTCCGATTACCTAAGAATGGTTAGGTTATTTTACACAAAGTGTGCGTGAAAAGTTACGCTGGATTAGTATGTCGCGTCGCAAGTCTATTTAACGCGTCGTTCGATTATCTAAGCATGGTTAGGTTATATTACGCAAAGTGTTCGTGAAAAGAGACGCTCGATTAGTATGTCACGTCTCAAATCTCTTTAACGCGTGTTCTGGTAACCTAAGCATGGTTAAAAATGACGCTAGATTAGTATGTCGCGTCTGAAGTCTCTTTAACGCGTCGTTCCAATTACCTAAGCATGGTTAGTTTATACTACGCAAAGTGTGCGTGAAAAGTGACAATAGATTAGTATGTCGCATCTCAACGCTCCTTAACTTGTTTCCGATTACCTATGCATGGTTACGCTAGATTAGTATGGCGCGTCTTAAGTCTCTTTAACGCGTCGTTCGATTAATATCCTTATGTCGTGTCACAAGTCTCTTTAACGCGTGTTCCGATTAGCTAAGCATGGTTAGGTTATATTACGCAAAGTGTGCGTGAAATGTGACGCTAGATTAGTATGTCGCGTCACAGGTCTCTCTAACGCGTCGTTCTGATTACCTAAGCATCATTAGGCTATATTACGCAAAGTGTGCGTGAAAAGTGACGCTAAATTAGTATGTCGCGTCTCAAGTCTCTTTAATGTGTCATTCTAATTACCCATGGTTAGGTTATATTACGCAAAGTCTGTGTAAAAAGTGACGCTAGATTAGTATGGCGTGTACTTTAGCGCGTCGTTTTTATTACCATGCTTATGTCGCGTCACAAGTCTCTCTAACGCGTCGTTCTGATTACCTAAGCATGGCTGAGTTATATTACGCAAAGTGTGCGTGAAAAGTGACACTAGATTAATATGTCGCGTCTCAAGTCTCTTTAACGCGTTGTTTTGATTACCATGCTTATGTCGCGTCTTAAATCTCTCTAACGCGTCCTTCCGATTACCCATTGTTAGGTTATATTACACAAAATGTGCGTGAAAAGTGACGCTAGATTAGTATGTCGCATCTCAAGTCTCTTTCATGCGTCATTCCGATTACCTAAGCATGGTTAGGTTATATTACGCAAAGTCTTCATAAAACGTGACGCTAGATTAGTATGGCGTGCCTCAAGTCTCTTTAACGCGTCGTTTGGATTACCATGCTTATGGCGCGTCACAAGTCTCTTTAACGCGTATTCCGATTACCTATGCATAGTTAGGATATATTACGTAAAGTGTGCGTGAAAAGTGACGCTTGATTAGTATGTCGCGTCTCAACTCTCTTTAATGCGTCGTTCCGATTACCTAAGAATGGTTAAGTTATATTATGCAAAGTGTGTGTGAAAAGTGACAATAGATTAGTATGTCCTGTCTCAAAGTCTCTATAACGCGTCGTTCCGATTACCAAATCATGGTTATGTTATATTACGCCAAGTGCGTGTTAAAAGTATCGCAGAATTAGTATGTCTCGTCACAAGTCTCTTTAACATGTTGTTACGATTGCCTAAGCTTGCTTAAGTTATATTACGTAGTGTAAGTAAAAAGTGAGGCTAGATTAGTGTGGCACGTCTCAAGTCTTTTTAACGCTTTGTTTCGATTCCATGCTTATGTCACGTTACAAGTCTCTCTAACACAATTTTCCGATTTCCAAAGCATGGTTAGGTTATATTACACGTAGTGTGCGTGAAAAGTGACAATAGATTAGTATCTCGCGTCGCAAGTCTCTTTAACATGTCGTTCCAATTACCTAAACATGGGGAGTTTATTTTTCGCAAAGTGTGCGTAAAAAGTGACGCTAGATTAGTATGTCGCGTCTCAAGTCTCTTTATGGCGTCGTTCTGATTGCCTAATCATGGTTAGGTTGTATTACGCAAAGTGTGTGAGAAAAGTGACGGCTAGATTAGTATGCCGCGTCTCAAGTCTCTTTAACTCGTCGTTCTGATTACCTAAGCATGGTTAGGTTATATTATGCAAAGAGTGCATAAATGGCGCTTTTCAAGTCTCTTTGACGTGTAGTTTCGGTTACCATGCTTATGTTGCGTCACAAGTGTCTCTAACGCGTCGTTATGATTATCTAAGCATGGTTAGGTTAGATTACGCAGAGTGTGCGTGAAAATTGAAGCTAGATTAGTATGTCGTGTCTTAAGTCTCTTTAACGTGTTGTTCCGATTACCTAAGCATGGTTAGGTTATATTACGCAATGTGTGCGTGACAAATGACGCTAGATTAGTATGTCACGTCTTAAGTCTCTTTAACGCGTGTTCCGAATACCTAAGCATGGTTAGGTTATACTCCCTCCGTCCCAATAGAGTTGTCCACTTTGCATTTATCACACGGTTTAAGAAAAGTAACTATTATTTATGGAGTTTGTAAAATTTTCCTTACTTTTCTTGTCATACCCCTATTTAATATAGGGTCCACTTATAATTTACTTTCAATTTACTCATTAGTGGATTTTAAATAAGAGTAATATAGAAAATTGAGGGTAAAAGTTAGTTACTTTTTGAAAGTGGACAAGAGTTTTGGGACAAAAAAATTTCTCAAAGTGGACAACTCTATTGGGACGGAGGGAGTATTACACAAAGTGTGCGTGAAAAGTGACGCTAGATTAGTATGTTGAATCTGAAGTCTCTTTAACGCGTCGTTCCGATTACCCAAGCATTGTTAGGTTATATTACGCAAAGTCTGCATGAAAAGTGACGCTAGATTAGTGTGTCGCGTCTCAAGTCTCTTTAATGCGTCTTTCCGATTATCTAAGCATGGTTACGTAGTGTCCGTGAAAAGTGACGCTAGATTAGTATGTCGCGTCTCAAGTCTCTTTGTGTCGTTCCGATTACCTATGCATGGTTAGGTTATATAACATGTGTGCGTGAAAACTGTCGCTTGATAGTATGTGGCGTCTCAAGCCTCTTTAACGTGTCGTTCCGATTACCTAAAAATGGTTAGATTATATTACGCAAAGTGTGCGTGAAAAATTACGGTAGATTAGTATGTTACGTCTTAAGTCTCTTAACGCGTCGTTCCGATTACCTAAGCACGGTTACGATATAGTACGCAAAGAGTGCGTAAAAAGTGACACCAGATTAGTATGGCGTGTTTTAAGTCTCTTTAACGCGTTGTTTTGCTTACCATGCTTATGTCGCGTCACAAGTGTCTCTAATTAGATTAACCAAAGTGTACATGAAAAGTGACGCTAGATTAGTATATCGCGTCTCAGGTCTCTTTAACGTTACGATTATCTAAGCATGATTAGGTCAAAGTGTGCATGGAAAGTGACGCTAGATTAGTATGTCACGTGAAAAGTCTCTCTAACACGTGGTTGTGATTTCCTAAGTATAGTTAGGTATGTTTCGTTTCGATTACCATACATATGTCGCGTCACAAGTCTCTCTAACGCGTCGTTCCGATTACCTAAGCATGGTTAGGTTATATTAGGCTAAGTGTGCGTGAAAAATTACAATAGATTAGTATGTCGCGTCATAAGTCTATTTAACGCGTCGTTCCAATTACTTAAGCATGGTTGGGTTATATTACACAAAGTGTACGTGAAAAGTGACGCTAGATTAGTATGTCGCGTCTCGAGGCTCTCAAACACGTCGTTCTGATTACCTAAGCATGGTTAGGTTATACTACGCAAAGTGTGCGTGAAAAGTGACGCTAGATTAGTATGTCGCGTCTCAATTCTCTTTATCGCGTTGTTCCGATTACCTAAGCATGGTTAGGTTATATAACACAAAGCGTGCGTGAAAAGTAACGCTAGAATAGTATGTCGCATCTCAAGTCTCTTTAATGCGTCGTTTCGATTACCTTGCTTATGTCGCATTACAAGTCTCTCTAATGCGTCGTTCCGATTACCTAAGTATGGTTACGTTATATTACACAAATTGTGCATGAAAAGTGAAAATAGATTAGCATGTCACTTCTCAAGTCTCTTTAACGCGTCGTTCCTATTTCCTAAACATGGTTTGGTTATATTACGCAAAGTGTGCGTGAATAATGACAATAGATTAGTATGTCGCGTCTCAAGTCTATTTAACGCGTTGTTCCTATTACCTAAGCATGGTATGGTTATATTACGCAAGGTGTGCGTGAAAAGTAACGCTAGATTAGTATGTCGCGTCTCAAGTCAATTTAAGGCGTCTTTTCGATTACCTAAGCATGGTTAGGTTATATTACACAAAGTGCGAGTACAAAGTGACGCTAAATTAGTATGATGCGTCTTAAGTGACTGTAACGCGTCGTTCTGATTACCTAAGCATGGTTAGGTTATATTACGCAAAGTTTGCGTAAAAAGTGACGCTATATTAGTATGTCACGTCACAAGTCTCTCTAACGCGTCGTTCCAATTACCTAAGCATGGTTATATTATATTACGCAAAGTGTGCATGAAAGGTGACGCTAGTTTATTATGTCGCGTCTCAAGTCTCTTTAATGCGTCGTTTGGATTACCTAAGCATGGTTAGATTATATTATGCAAAGTGTGCGTGAAAAGTGACAGTAGATTAGTATGTCGCGTCTTAAGTCTCTTTAACGCGTTGTTTCAATTACCATGCTCATGTCGCTACACAAGTCTCTTTAACACGTCGTTACGGTTACCAAAGTACGGTTAGGTTGTATTACTCAATGTGTGCGTAAAAAGTGACTTGAGACGCGACACAAGTCTCTTTAACGCGTCGTTACGGTTACCAAAGTACACTTTACCATGCTCATGTCGCTACACAAGTCTCTTTAACGCGTCGTTTCGATTACCATGCTTATGTCACATTACAAGTCTCTTTAACACGTCATTCCGATTATGAAAGAATGGTTAGGTTATATTACGCAAAGTGTGCGTGAAAAGTTACAATGGATTAGTATGTCGCGTATCAAGTCTTTATAACGCATCGTTCCGATTACCTAAGCATGATTAGGTCCGATTACCAAAGCATGGTTAGGTAATATTACGCAATGTGTGCGTAAAAAGTGACGCTAGATTAGTATGGCGCGTCTCAAGTCTCTTTAACTCGTCGTTTCGATTACCATGCTTATGTCACGTTACACGTCTCTTTAACACGTCGTTTCAATTACCAAAGAATGGTTAGGTTATATTACACAAAGTGTGCGTGAAAAGTGATATTAGTATGTCGCGTCTCAAGTCTCTATAACGCTTCGTTTCGATTACCTAAGCATGGTTAGGTTATTTTACGCAGAGTGTGCGTGAAAAGTGACGCTAGATTAGTAGGTCGCGCGTCTCAAGTCTCTTTAACGCATCGTTCTGATTACCTAAGTAGACTTTGCTTATAACCTAACCATGTTCAGGTAATCGAAACGGCGAGTTAAAGAGACTTGAGATGCGACATACTAATCTAGCGTCACTTTTCACGCAAACTTTGCGTAATATAACCAAACCATGCTTATGAAATCGGAACGCCGCTTTGAAGAGACTTGAGTAGCGACATACTAATCTAGCGTCATTTTTCACGCACACTTTGCGTAATATAACCATGCTTAGGTAATCGGAAAGACGCGTTAATGTGACTTGAGACGCAACATACTAGTCTAGCGTCACTTTTCACGCACACTTTATGTAATATATTCTAACCATGCTTAGGTAATCGGAATACACATTAAAGAGACTTGAGACGCGACGTACTAATCTAGCATCACTTTTCACGCACACCTTGCGTAAAATAACCTAACCATGCCTAGGTAACCGGAACGACGCGTTAAAAAGACTTGAGACACGACAAACTAATCTATTGTCACTTTTCATGTACATTTTGCGTAACATAATCTAACCATGCTTAGGTAATCAGAACGACACGTTAGAGACACTTGTGACGCGACATAAGCACAATAATCAAAACGACGCGTTAAAGAGACTCGAAACGCGCAATACTAATCTAGCATCACTTTTTGCGAACGCTTTGTGTAATATATCCGAACCATGCTTAGGTAATTGGAACGACGTGTTAAAGAGACTTGCGACGCGACATACTAATCTAGCCGTCACTTTTCAGGCAAAGTTAGCATAATTAAACCTAACCATGATTAGATAATCGAAACGACGCGTTAAAGAGACTTGAGACTCGACATACTAACCTAGCAACGTTAAAGAGACTTGCGAAGCGACATTCTAATCTATTATCACTTTTCACGCATACTTTGTGTAATATAACCTAACCATGCTTTGGTAATCGGAACGACGTGTTAGAGAGACTTGTAACGTCACATAAGCATGGTAATCGAAACGATGCGTTAAAGAGACTTGAGACGCGTTATACTAATCTAGCGTCACGTTTTACTCACACTTTGCGTAATCTAACTTAACTAAGCTTAAGTAATCGTAAACAAGCGTTAAAGAGACTTGTGACGCGACATACTAATCTAGCGACTCTTTTTACGCGCACTTGGCGTAATAACATAACCATGCATAGGTAATCGGAACAACGCATAAAAGAGACTTGAGATGCGACATACTAATCAAGCGTCACTTTTCACGCACACTTTGCGTAATATAACATAACCTTAGGTAATAGGAACACGCGTTAAAGGGACTTGAGACGCGACATAGTAATCTAGCTTAACTTTTCGCGCACACTTTGAGCAATATAATCTAAACATGCTTAGGTAATCGAAACGACACGTTAGAGAGACTTGTGACACGACATACTAATCTAGCGTCACTTTTCACGCACACTTTGCGTAATATAACTTAACCATGCTTAGGTAATAAGAAGGACGCGTTAGAGAGACTTGGGACGCGACATAAGCATGGCAATCGAAACGACGAGTTAACAAGACTTGAAACACAACATAAGCATGGCAATTGAAATGACGAGTTAACAAGACTTGAGACGCAACATATGCATGGCAATCGAAACAACGAGTTAATATGGCATCACTTTTTACGCAGACTTTTCGCCATATGACCTAACCATGCTTAAGTAATTGGAACGACGAGATAAAGAGATTTGAGACGCGACATACTAATCTAGCGTCACTTTTCACGCACACTTTGCGCATATAACTAAACCTTGCTTAGGTAATCGGAACGACGCGTTAGAGACACTTGTGACGAAACATAAGAATGGCTATCGAAACGACGTGTTAAAGAGACTTGAGACGCGCCATACTAATCTAGCGTCACGTTTTACGCAGACTTCGCGTAATATAACCTAACCATGCTTAGGTAATCGGAACGACGAGTTAAAGAGACTTGAGACACGACATACTAATCTAGCGTTACTTTTAACACACACTACCTAACCATGCTTAGGTAATCGGAACAATAACCTAACAATGCTTAGGTAATCGGGACAATAACCTAACAATGTTGCGTCTCAAGGGTCTTTGACGCGTCGTTCAGATTAACTAAGCATGATTAGGTTATGTTACGCAAAGTGTGCGTGAAAAGTGAAGCTAGATTAGTATGTCGCGTCTCAAGTATCTTTAACGCGTCGTTCTGATTACCTAAGCATGGTTAGGTTATATTACGCAAGGTGTGTGTGAAAGTGACGCTAGATTAGTATGTCGTATCTCAAGGCTCTTTAACGCATTGTTCTGAGTACCTAAGCATGGTTAGGTTATATTACGCAATGTGTGGTTAAAAAGTGACGCTAGATTAGTATGTCGCGTCTCAAGTTTCTTAATGTGTCGTTTTGATTACCATGCTTATGTTGCGTCACAAGTCTCTCTAACGCGTCGTTCCGATTACTTAAGCATGGTTAGGTTATATTACACAAAGTGTGCGTGAAAAGTAACAATAAATTAGTAAGTCGTGTCTCAAGTAGATTTAATGCGTCGTTGCAATTACCTAACCATGGTTAGGTTATATTACGCAAAGTGAGCGTGAAAAGTGACGCTAGCTTAGTATGTCGCATCTCAGTTCTCTTTAACGCGTTGTTCCTATTAACTAATTATGGCTAGGTTATATTACGAAAAGTGTGCATGAAAAGTGATACTAGATTAGTATGTCACGTCTCAAGTCTCTTTAACGCGTCGTTTCGATTACCATGCTTATCTCGCGTCACAAGTCACTTTCACGCGTCGTTCTGAATACCTAAGTATGGTTAGGTTAAATTACGCAAAGTTTCATGAAAACTGACGCTAGATTAGTATGTCGCGTCTCAAGTCTCTCTAACGCGTCTCTCCTAATTCCTAAGAATGGTTAGGTTATATTACACAAAGTGTGCGTGAAAAGTGATGCAAGATTAGTATGTCGCGTCTCAGGTCTCTTTAATGCGTCGTTCTTACTATCTAAGCATGGCTAGGTTATGTTACGCAAAGTGTGCGTGAAAAGTGACAATAGATTAGTAAGTCCCGTCTCAAGTCTCTTTATTGCGTCGTATTGATTACCATGCTTATGCTGCGTCACAAGTCTATCTAACGTGTCGTTCCAATTACCTAAGAATGGATAGGTTATATTACAACAAGTGTGCGGTAAAAGTGAAAATAGATTAGTATGTCGCGTATCAAGTCTATTTAACGCATCGTTTCGATTACCTAAGTATGGTTGGGTTATATTACTCAAAGAGTGAGTGAATAGTGGTAGATTAGTATGGCGCGTTTAATGCGTCATTCCGATTATTTAAGCATGGTAAGGTTATATTACGCAAAGTGTGAGTAAAAAGTGACGCTAAATTAGTATGGAGCTTCTCAAGTCTTTTTAACGTGTCATTCCGATTACCTAAGCATGGTTAGGTTATGTTACGCAAAGTGTGTGTAAAAAGGGAGGCAACATTAGTATGTCGTGTTTCGAGTCTCTTTAACGCGTTGTTCAGATTACCTATGCATGGTTAGGCTGTATTACGCAAAGTGTGCTCAAAAAGTGACGTTCTCAAGTCTCTTTAATGCGTCGTTCCGATTACCTAAAATTGGTTAGGTTATATTACGCAAAGTGTGCATGAAAAGTGACGCTAGACTAGTATGTCACGTCTTAAGTCTCTTTAACGCGTCGTTCCGATTACCTAAGCATGGTTAAGTTATTTTACACAAAGTGCGTGTGAAAAGTTACACTGGATTAGTATGTCGTGTCTCAAGTCTCTTTAACGCGTCATTCGATTATCTTTTCACACACACTATGCGTAATATAACCTAACCATGCTTATGTAATCGGAACGACGTGTTAAAGAGACTTGAGACGCGACATACTAATCTATTGATCCTTTTTATGCACACTTTGCGTACTATAACCTAACCATGCTTAGGTAATCGGAACAATGCGTTAGACAGACTTGTGACGTGACATAAGCATGGTAATCAAAACCACGCATTAAAGAGATTGGAGAAGCGACATACTATTCTAGCGTCACTTTTCACGCAAACTTTGCGTATTATAATCTTACCATGCTTACGTAATAGGAGCGACGCGTTAGAGAGAATTGAGACGCAACATACTAATCTAGCATTACTTTTCACGCACACCTAGCGTAATATAACCAAACCATGCTTAGGTAATAGGAACGACGCGTTAGAGAGAATTGAGACGCAACATACTAATCTAACGTCACTTTTTCCGCACACTTTTCGTAATATAACCTAACCATGCTTAGGTAATCGGAACGACGTGTTAAAGAGACTTGTGACGCGAGAAAAGTATAGTAATCGAAACGACGAGTTAAAGAGACTTGAGACGAAACATACTAATCTAGCGTCACTTGTTACGCACACTTTGCGTAATATAACCTAACCATGTTTAGGTAATTGGAACGACGCGTCAAAGTGAGTTGAGACTAGACATACTAATCTAGCGTCACTTTTCACGCACACTTTGCATAATATAACCTAACTATACTTAGGTAATAGGAACGATGCGTTAAGAGACTTGAGACGCGACATACGAATCTATTTATCCTTTTCACGCACACTTTGCGTACTATAGCCTAACCATGCTTAGGTAATCGAACAACGCGTTAGAGAGACTTGTGACGCGACATACTAATTTAGCATAACTTTTCACGCACACTTTGCGTAATATAACCTAACCATGCTTAGGTAATCGGAAGGACGCGTTAAATAGACTTTAGACACGACATACTAATCTATCATTACCTTTCACGCACACTTTGCGTATTATTACCTAACCATGCTTATGGTAATCGGAACGACGCGTTAGAGAGACTAATGATGCGGCATAAGCATGGTAATCTAAACGACGCGTTAAAGAAACTTGAGACTCGACATACAAATCTACCGTCACTTTTTCACGCACACTTTGCGTAATATAACCTAACCATGCTTATGTAATTGGAACGACACATTAAAAAGCCTTCAGACGCGACATACTAATCTAGCGTCACTTTTCACGCACACCTTGCGTAATATAACCTAACCTTGCTTAGGTAATCAGAACGACGCCTTAAAGAGACTTGAGATGCGACATACTAATCTAGCTTCAGTTTACAAGCACACTTTGCTGAATATAACCTAACCATTCTTAGGTAATCGGAACGATGCATTAAAGAGACTTGAGACACGGCATACTAATGTAGCGTCACTTTTCGCGCACTCTTTGTGTAATATAACTCAACCATTTTTAGGTAATCGGAACGACGCATTAAAGAGACTTGAGAAGCGACATACTAATCTATTGTTACTTTTCAAGCACATTTTGCGTAATATAACCTAAACATGCTTAGGTAATCGGAACAACGCGCTAGAGAGACTTGTGACGCGACATAAGCATGGTAATCGAAGTGATGCGTCAAAGAGACTTATGACTCAACATACTAATCTAGTTTAACTTTTCACGCAAACTTTGCATAATATAACCTAACCATGCTTAGGTAATCGGAACGACGCGTTAAAGAGGATTAAGACGCGACATACTAATCTTGCGTCACTTTTCACGCACACCTTGCGTAATATAGCCTAACCATGCTTAGGTAATCGGCACGACTAGTTAGATATAGACTGGATACACGACATACTAATCTATTGTCATTTTTCACGCACACTTTGCGTAATATAACCTAACGATTCTTAGGTAATCAGAACGACGCGTTAAAAAGACTTGAGACTCGTCAAACCATCCTATTGTTATATTTCACACACACTTTGCGTACGTACTATAACCTAACCATGTTTAGGTAACAGGAACGACGCGTTAAATACTTGTGATGCGACATAAGCATGATAATCGAAACGACGCATTAAAGAGCCATGAGACACGACATACTAATCTAGCGTCAGTTTTCACGCAAACTTTGCATAATATAACCTAACCATGCTTAAGTAATCGGAACGACGCATTAAAGACACTTGAGATGTGACATACTAATCTAGCGTCACTTTTCACGAAAACTTTGCATAATATAACCTAACCATGCTTATGTAATCGCAACGGCGCATTAAAGAGACTTGAGACGCGACATACTAATGTAGCGTCACTTTTCACGCAAACTTTGCATAATATAACCTATCCATGCTTACGTAATCGCAACGACCCATTAAAGAGCCTTGAGAATACTAATCTAGCGTTACTTTTCTCGCACACTTTGTGTAATATAACAAAACCATTCAGTGGTAATCGGAACAACGCGATAAAGAAACTTGAGAGGCGAAATACTAATCTAGCGTCACTTTTCACGCACTCTTTGCGTAATATAACCTAACCATAATTGTAATCGGAACGACGCGTTAAATAGACTTAAGACGCGACATACTAATTTAATGTCACTTTTCACGCATACTTTGCGTAATATAACCCAACCATGCTTAGCTAATCGGAACAACGCTTTAGAGAGACTTGTGACGCGACATAAGCACGGTAATCGACACGATGCGTTAAAGAGACTTCAGACGCGGCATACTAATCTAGCGTCACTTTTTACGCAAACTTTGCGTAATATAACCTAACCATGCTTAGGTAATCAGAACGACGCGTTAATGAGACTTCTGACGCACCATACTTATCTAGCGTCACTTTTCACGCCACTTTGATATAACCTAACCATGCTTAGGTAATCGGAATGACGCGTTAAACAGACTTGAGACGCGACATACTAATCTAGCGTCACTTTTCGAGCATGCTTTGCGTAATATAACCTAACCATGCTTTTGTAATCGGAACGACGCGTTAAATAGAATTTATACGCGACATACTAATCTAGCGTCACTTTTCACGCACACTTTGCATAATATAACCTAACCATGCTTAAGGTAATCGAAACGACGCGTTAAAGAGACTTGAGGCGCAACATATTAATCAATTGTTACTTTTCACGCACACTTAACCTAACCATGCTTAGGCAATCGAAACGACGCGTTAGAGAGACTTGTGACGTGACATAAGCATGGCAATCGAAACGACGCGTTAAAAGAGACTTAAGACGCGACATACTAATCAACCGTCACTTTTTGCGCAAACTTTGCATAATATAACCATGCTTAGGTAATTGGAACGACGCATTAAAGAGCCTTAAGACGTGACATACTAATCTAGCGTCACTTTTCACGCACACCTTGCGTAATATTACATAACAATGCTTAGGCAATCGGAACGACGCATTAAAGAGACTTGAGACGGGACATACTAATCTAGCGTTACTTTTCTTGCACATTTTGCGTAATATAACCTAACCATTCTTGGGTAATCGGAACGACGCGTTAAAGAGACTTGAGACGCGACATACTAATCTAGCGTCATGTTTCACGCACTCTTTGCGTAATATAGCCTAACCATTCTTAGGTCATCGGAACA
Organism: Mercurialis annua; assembly: GCF_937616625.2. Taxonomy (NCBI): domain Eukaryota; kingdom Viridiplantae; phylum Streptophyta; class Magnoliopsida; order Malpighiales; family Euphorbiaceae; genus Mercurialis; species Mercurialis annua. Next base: position 21,122,032 of record NC_065577.1, on the reverse strand, counting down.
ATGCGTTAAAGAAACTTGAGACACGACATACTAATCCAGCATCACTTTCTACGCACACTTTGCGTAATTTAATCTAACCATGCTTAGGTAATAGGAACGACGCGTTAAAGAAACTTTTGACTCGACATACTAATATAACCTAACCATGTTTAAGTAATCGGAAAAACATGTTAAAGAGAAATGAGACGCGATATACTAATCTAGCGTCACTTTTCATGCACACTTTGTGTAATATAACCTAACCATGCTTAGGTAATCGAAACGACGTATAAAATAGACTTGATACGCGGTATACTAATCTATTGTCACATGTCACGCACACTTTGCGTATTATAACTTAAACATGCTTAGGTAATCGGAACGACGCGTTAAAGAGACTTGAGACGCGACATTCTAATCTATTGTTACTTTTTATGCACACTTTGCGTACTATAACCGAACCATGCTTAGGTAATAAGAAACACGCGTTAGAGAGACTTGAGACGCGATATAAGTATGGTAATCGAAGCGACGCGTTAAAGAGACTTGAGAGGTGACATACTAATCTAGCGTTACTTTTTACGCAAACTTTGCATAAAATAACTTAACCATGCTTATAAACGGCGCATTAAAGAGCCTTTATACACGGCATATAATCTAGCGTCACTTTTTATGCACACCTTGCGTAATATTACATAACCATACTTAGGTAATTGGAACGACGCATTAAAGAGACAGATTAGTGTTACTTTTCTCGCACACTCGCAATATAGCCTAACCATTCTTGGGTAATCGGAACGACGCGTTGAAGAGACTTGAGACGCGACATACTAATCATGTGTCACTTTTCACGCACTCTTTGCGTAATATAACCTAACCACCCTTAGGTAATCGGAACGACGCGTTCAAGTATCTAGCATCACTTTTCACGCACACTTTGCGTAATATAACCTTACAACCTCTAGGTAATCGGAACGACGCGTTAAAGAGACTTGTGACGCGATATAGTAATCTAGAGTCACTTTTCACGCACACTTTGCGTTATATAACCTAACCATGCATTGGTAATCGGAACAGAGCGTTAAAGAGACTTGTGACGCGACATAATAATCTAGCGTCACTTTTAACGCACACTTTGCGTAATATAACCTGCGTTAAAGAGACTTGTGACACGACATACTTATATAGCGTCACTTTTCAGGCACACTTTCCGTAATATAACCTAACCACACATAAGTAATCGGAACGACGCGTTCAAGAGACTTGAGACGCAACATACCACTAATCTAACATCACTTTCCGTAATATAACCTAAGCACGCTTATGTAATCGGAACGACGCATTAAAGAGACTTGTGACGCGACATACTACTAATCTTGCGTCACTTTAACGCACACTTTGTGTTATATAACCTAACCATGCCTAGGTAATCGGAACGACTCGTTAAATAGACTTGTGACGCGACATAGTAATCTAGAGTCACTTTTCACGCACACTGCATAATATAGCCTAACTATGCATAGGGAATCAGAACAGCGCGTTAAAGAGACTTGTGACGCGACATACTAATCTACCGTCACTTTTAAGGCACACTTAGCGTAATATAACCGAACCATGCCTAGGTAATCAGAATGACACAATAAAGAGACTTGTGACGCGACATACTAATCTTGCGTCACTTTTCACGCACACTTTGCGTAATATAACCAAACCATGCTTAGGTAATCGAAACGACGCTTTAAAGAGACTTGAGACGAAACATATTAATCTAACGCCACTTTTTACGCACACTTTGCGTAATATAACCTAACCATGCTTAGGTAATTGGAATGGCGCATTAAAGACACTTGAGTTTGGACATACTAATCGAGCGTCACTTTTCACTCACATTAAGCGTAATATAACATAACCATGCTTAGGTAATCGGAACGGCGCGTTAAAGAGACTTTAGACACGACATACTAATCTATTGATCCTTTTCACGCACACTTTGCGTACAATAACCAAACCATGGTTAAGTAATTGGAACGACGCATTAAAGAGCCTTAAGACGCGACATACTAATATATTTTTACTTTTCACGCACACTTTGCGTAATATAACCTAACCATGCTTATGAAATCGGAACGACGCGTTAAAGAGACTTGAGATGCGACATACTAATCAATTGATCCTTTTCACACATACTTTGCATACTATAATATAACCATGCTTAGGTAATACGCATTAGAGAGACTTTTTACACGACATAAGCATGGTAATCGAAATGACGCGTTACAGAGACTTGAGACGCGATATACTAATCTAACGTCACTTTTCACGCAAACTTTGTGTAATATAAACCTAACCATACTTAGGTAATCGAAACGACACAATAAAGAGACTTGAGACGCGACATACTAATCTAGCGTCACTTTTCATGCACACATTGCGTAATATAACCTACTCATGCTTAGGTAATAGGAACGACGCGTGAAATAGACGTGAGACGCGACATATTAATTTTGTTGTCATTTTTCACGCAACGTTTGCATAATATAACCTAACCAAGCTTAGGTAATCGGAACGACGCGTTAAAGATACTTTAGACGCAACATACTAATCTATTGTCACTTTTCATACACACTTTGCGTATTATAACCTAACCATGCTTAGGTAATCAGAACGACGTATTAAAGAGACTTGAGTCGCAAAATACTAATCGAGCGTCACTTTTCAAGAACGCTTTGCGTAATATAGCCTAACCATGGTTAGGTAATCGGAGCAACACGATAAAGGGAATTGAGACGCGACATACATTATGTCACTTTTAACGCACACTTTGCGTACTATAACATAACCATGCTTAAGTAATCGGAATGAAGCGTCAAAGAGACTTGAGACGTGACAAAATAATCAATGTTACTTTTCACGCACACTTTGTGTACTATAACCTAACCATGCTTAGGTAGTCGGAACGAGGCGTTAGAGAGCCTTGTGATGCGACATATGCATGGTAATTGAAACGACTCGTTAAAGAGACTTGAGACGCGACATACTAATCTATCGTCACTTTTCACGCCAACTTTGCATAATAACCTAACCATGCTTAGGTAATCGGAACGACGCATTGAAGAGCCATGAGACGCGACATACTAATTTAGCGTCACATTTCACGCACACCTTGGGTAATAATCTAACCATGGTTAGGTAATCGGAACGACGCGTTTAAGAGACTTGAGATGGGACATACTAATCTAGCGTTACTTTTCTTGCACACTTTACGTAATATAAGTAACCATGCTTAGGTAATCGAAACAACGCGTTTAAAGAGTTTTGAGACGCGATATACTAATCTAGCGTCACTTTTCACGGACATTTTGCGTAATATAACCTTAGCATGCTTAGGAAATCGGAACGACGCGTTAGATAGACTTATGATGCGATATACTAATCAATTGTCATTTTTCACACATACTTTGCGTAATAATATAACCTAACCATACTGAAGTAATTGGAACAATGCGTTAAATAGACTTGAGACGCGACATACTAATCTATTATCATTTTTCACGCACACTTTGCGTTATAACCTAACCATGCTTAGGAATATAATGTCACTTTTCACACACACTTTGTGTAATATAACCTAACCATGCTTATGTAATCGGAACGACGCGTTAAAGAGACTTGAGATGCGACATACTAATCTATTGATCCTTTTCACGCATACTCTGCGTACTATAATATAACCATGCATAGGTAATAAGTGTTAGAGAGACTTTTGACGCGACATAAGCATGGTAATCAAAATGACGCGTTACAGAGACTTGAGAAGCGATATACTAATCTAACGTCACTTTTCACGCAAACTTTGTGTAATATAACCTAACCATACTTAGGTAATCGAAACGACGCAGTAAAGAGTCTTGAGACGCGACATACTAATCTAGCGTCAGTTTTCACGCACACTTTGCGTAATATAACCTAACCATGCTTAGATAATAGGAACGACGCGTGAAATAGACGTGAGACGCGACATATTAATTCTGTTGTCATTTTTAACGCAACTTTTGCATAATATAACCTAACCAAGCTTAGGTAATCGGAACAACGCGTGAAAGATACTTTAGACGCAACATACTAATCTATTGTCACTTTTCATACACACTTTGCGTATTATAACCTAACCATACTTAGGTAATTGGAACGACGTGTTAAAGAGACTTGAGACGCAAAATACTAATCTAGCGTCACTTTTCACGAACGCTTTGCGTAATATAGCCTAACATGGTTAGGTAATCGGAGCAACGCGATAAAGGGAATTGAGACGCGACATACATTATGTCACTTTTAACGCACACTTTGCGTAATATAACATAACCATGCTTAAGTAATCGAAATGAAGCGTTAAAGAGACTTGAGACGTGCCATACTAATCTATTGTTACTTTTCACGCACACTTTGTGTACTATAACCTAACCATGCTTAGGTAGTCGGAACGATGCGTTAGAGAGGCTTGTGATGCGACATATGCATGGTAATTGAAACGACTCGTTAAAGAGACTTGAGACGCGACATACTAATCTACTGTCGCTTTTCACGCCAAATTTGCATAATATAACCTAACCATGCTTAGGTAATCGGAACGACGCATTAAAGAGCAATGAGACGCGGCATACTAATCTAGCGTCACATTTCACGCACACCTTGGGTAATATAACCTAACCATGGTTAGGTAATCGGAACAACGCATTTAAGAGACTTGAGATGGGAAAACTAATCTAGCGTTACTTTTCTCGCACACTTTACGTAAACCTAACAATTCTTGGGTAATCGGAACGACGCGTTAAAGGGACTTCAGATGCAACATACTAATCTAGTGTCATTTTTTATGCACTCTTTGCGTAATATAAGTAACCATGCGTAAGTAATCGGAACAACGCGTTTAATGAGTTTTGAGACGCGATATACTAATCTATCGTCACTTTTCACGGACACTTTGCGTAATATAACCTTAGCATGCTTAGGAAATCGGAACGACGCGTTAGATAGACTTATGATGCGACATACTAATCTATTGTCATTTTTCACACATACTTTACGTAATAATATAACCTAACCATATTGAAGTAATTGGAACAATGCGTTAAATAGAGTTGAGACGCGACATACTAATCTATTATCATTTTTCACGCACACTTTGCGTTATATAACTTAACCAGGCTAGCGTTAACGTGTCGTTCCGATTACCTAAGCATGATTAGATTATATCATGCAAAGTGTTCGTGTAAAGTGAAGATAGATTAGCATGTCGCGTGTCAAGTCTCTTTAACGCGTCGTTCTGATTACCTAAGCATGGTTAGGTTATATTACGCAAGGTGTGCGTGAAAGTGATGCTAGATTAGTATGTCGCGTCTCAAGGCTCTTTAATGCGTCGTTCTAAGTACCTAAGCATGGTTAGATTATATTACGCAACGTGTGCTTGAAAAGTGACGCTAGATTAGTAAGTTGTGCCTCAAGTATCTTTAATGCGTCGTTTCGGTTACCATGCTTATGTCGCGTCACAAGTCTCTCTAACGCGTCGTTCCGATTCCTAAACATGGTTAGGTTATATTACACAAAGTGTGCGTGAAAAGTAACAATAAATTCGTAAGTCGTGTCTCAAGTATATTTAACGCGTCGTTGCAATTACCAAACCATGGTTAGGTTATATTACGCAAAGTGAGCGTGATAAGTGACGCTAGCTTAGTATGTCACGTCTTAGTTCTCTTTAACGCGTTGTTCCTATACACTAATTATGGTTAGGTTATATTACAAAAATTTTGCATGAAAAGTGACACTAGATTAGTATGTCGCGTCTCAAGTCTCTTTAACGCGTCGTTTCGATTACCATGATTATCTCGCGTCGCAAGTCTCTTTAACTTGTCGTTCCGATTACCTAATCATGGTGAGTTTATTTTTTCGCAAAGTGTGTGTGAAAAGTGACGCTAGATTAGTATGTCGCGTCTCAAGTCTCTCTAACGCGTCGGTCCTATTTCCTAAGAATGGTCTGGTTATATTACGCAAAGTGTGCGTAAAAAGTGACGCTAGCTTAGTACGTCGCGTCTCAAGTCTCTCTAATGCGTCGTTCCGATTTCTAAGCATGGTAAGGTTATATTACGCAAAGTGTAAGAAATAAGTTACGCTAGATTAGTATTACACATCTCAAGTCTTTGTAACGTGTCGTTTCGATTACCATGCCTATGTCGCGTCACAAGTCTCTCTAACCCATCGTTCCGATTACCTAAGCATGGTTAGGTTATATTACGCAACGTGTGCGTGAAAAATGACAATAGATTAGTATGTTGCGTCTCAAATGAATTTAACGCGTCGTTCCGACTACCTAAGCATGCTTAGGTTATATTACGCAAAGTGTGCGTGAAAAATGACAATCGATTAGTATGTGGCGTATCAAGTCTATTCAACGCGTCGTTACGATTACCTAAGCATGGTTAGGTTATATTACGCAAAGTGTGCGTTAAACGTGACGCTAGATTAGTATGTCGCGTTTCAAGTGTCTTTAACGCGCCGTTTCGATTACCATGCTTAAGTTGCGTGACAAGTCTCTCTAATGATTCGTTTCGAATACCTAAGCATGGTTAGGTTATATTACGCAAAGTGTGCATGAAAAGTAACAATAGATTAGTATGTCGCATATAAAGTCTTTTTAACGAGTCGTCCCGATTACCTAAGAATAACTAGATTATATTAAGCAAAGTGTGCGTGAAAAGTGACGCTAAATTAGCATGTCGCGTCTCAATTCCCATTAGCGCGTCGTTCGGATTACCTAAGTATGGTTAGGTTATATTACCCAAGGTGTATGTGAAAGTGACGCTAGATTAGCATGTCGCGTCTCAAGGCTCGTTAACGCGTCGTTCCGATTACCTAAGCATAATTAGGTTATATTACGCAAAGTGTGCGTGAAAAGTGAAGCTAGATTAGTATGTCGTGTCTCAAGTCTCTTTAACGCGTCGTTCTGATTACCTAAGCATGGTTAGGTTATATTACGCAAGGTGTGCGTGAAAGTGACGCTAGATTAGTATGTCGCGTCTCAAGGCTCTTTAACGCTTCGTTCTGAGTACCTAACACTACTAGAAAACAGGTAATTTGCGACGGACTGAAAATTCGTCGCTAAAAGTGCAAAATTGCGACGGATTTAGCGACAGACAAATAATCCGTCGCTAAACCGCCAAAAAACTTGGCGGGAGAGTCCCCGCCAACTTAGCGACGGATTATCCGTCACTATCCCGTCGCTAATTTGGCGGGGTTTTGGAGGGAATGATTACCGCCTAAAAACTTAGCGACGGATTAATAAATCCGTCGCCAAATGCTGTAATTTCAAAACGCAGCGTTTAAAGCAGCAAATTTAGCGACGGATATGTACAATCCGTCGCAAATATGCTGCTTCAAACGCTGCGTTTCATTTAATTCGATTTTAGCGACGGAATTTATAAATCCGTCGCTAAAATCGAATTAAATGAAACGCAGCGAACCCTTCTTCTTCCTTCTTCTTCCTTTTTTCTGTTTCCGCCGTTTTCATTTTGTTCTCTTTCCGGCGATTTCCCTTCTTCTCCGCAGCCCCTTCTTCTCCGATTGCCCTCCATTCTCCGCCGCCCTTTCCTCTTCTTCTTCGCTACCGTCTGTTCTTCGTTGCCGTTCTGTTCTTCGCTGCCGTCAACCGTTCTCTCCGCCGTTCGTCTGCCGTCAACCGTTCTCTCTGCCATTCGCCGCCGTTCTTGCCGGCCACCACTCAGGTAAGGGTTTTATTTTTTTGTCATTCTTTTATTGTTTAACTATTTAATAAATATATATAATTATTTTTTAAAAAACAGTCCCGCCCGCCGCCACTGCCTCCGGTAAGTGTCCCGCTGTTGCCTTTGGTGAGACCCGCTGCTGGCTCCGGTCAGTCCCGCTGCGGCCTGAGGTAAGTTTTTTAATTTTTTTATTGTTAATTATTGTATTAATTAGAGATTAGGGTTAATTTAAATTAGGGTCAATTTTCTGTTTTTAAAAATATATTAAATTAGTTTAGATTTAGGTTAATCAAATTGTAATTGTATAATTAGTTTAATTAATTTAGTTTAGGATTAGTTTTTTTAATTAATTACGGTTATTTATCTATTTTTTTTAAATTATATATTTTTTTTTGGGTTAGGTTAATTAAATTATATTTGAATTAGTTTAATTTAATTAGTTTAGGGTTAGTTTTATTTATTAGGGTTAATTATCTATTTTTGTAGTAAAATATATTAAATTCTTTTAGGGTCTAGGTTAATTAAATTATATTTGAATTTGTTTAATTTGTATTAATAACTTATAATAATCATTTGTTTATAATTATTGTTTATTTGTTAATTAGTTGATTAAATTAGGCTAATTAGTGTAATTAACGTTATAAATATAATTTTCGATGTAGTTGGATTGTATTGTTGGATTGTGGTATGAAATTTGCTTGCAGGACTTCCCTGAAAAATGGGTGATGCTCATTTTTAGGGGAAGTGCTTCCGAATTTTTATTCGATTTTTTATTATTATAATAATACGTGTTTTTTAAATGTGATAGGTTTGTATTCTCTGACACTCGCTGCGCATAGTGGTTCCGACTTATCTGGGCTTTTCATCTTCTCTTTGCGGTTCTGCCCTTCAACAAGTAGGTTTTATTGCTTATTTTGATTTATTTTAGTTGGAATAGATTTTATTTACAACATTCAACCTATAAATAAATCTCGATTTTATTCCCATCGAATAAAATCGCAAACCTAGCCTTAGAGTTCCCATCCCGTGTGTTCAAGAGATTGAACGTCACGGGATTGTACAGTTTGTACAGTTTGCAAAACTGGTCCTCCCGTAACTCGGTCACGAAAACCATATATGTCTAGTAGCGGTAGAAAAATATTTGGTTGTTTTCCAGCGTTTGTTATCCGGGTGGATGTATAGTATATGTTTTGTAACGCTTATTCCTCGCGGAATATATAATTAGCGTTACAGCGCATATACTAAATATCCCACTGAAGGAGAACGACGCCGGAAGGCTGCCGAATATTTTTCTCCGTTGCTAGGCATATATCGTGGCCGAGTTAAGGGGAGCCAGTTTTGCGAATGGGATAGGTCCATACCTTTAAAGCAATCAATTACATTGACTTTGCTATTCTCGAGCGAAAACCCTCCTAATTATCCGTGCTACAGAAATGGATACATATCGAAGTTGGATGTATAGGCGGCTCCAGGGCGGGTTGCTGTACCCTGGTTTTGAGGAGCGCGTCCAAGAGTTTGTAAATTTCGCTTTACGCCATCCAGCGTGTATGAGCGGGCCCGATATTAAATGCCCTTGCCCTAGGGTGGGATGTAAAAATACGAGTTACCGAGATGTCGAAACAGTGAAGCTCCACATTTTGCAGAAAGGGTTTGTTAAAGATTATCAAGTTTGGGTTTTTCATGGGGAGTGAAATGTTTTAAATCCTCGTCCTGTTACACAACTGCCGGAGTATGACGTTGACATGGAATATGAGGGGGGTGACGAGTTCAACTCAGTTCAGAGAATGGTTATTGATGCTGCGGGTCCAGAAGTAGTGTTTACGGAGGAGGAGCCGAATAATGAAGCTAAACATTTTTATGATATGATGCGTGCGGCCGAAGAACCTGTATGCCCCGGTAATAGCAAACATTCTCCCTTGTCTGTAGCTGCTAAAATGTTGGACATCAAATTTCGACATAGTGGGTCAGTAGCTTTAGTAGATGATGTGACCGAATTTATACAAGAGCTGCTCCCAGAAGACAACAAGATGCCAAAGAACTTTGCTGAAATAAAGAAGATAGTCAGAGGTCTTGGGTTGCCGGTTGAAGTTATCGATTGCTGTTTCCGCAACTGCATGATTTATTGGGGGTCAGACGCGGAGTTAACGCGATGCAAAATTTGCGATCACGAACGGTGGAAACCGCCCCCTAAAGGAAATTCTGTGAAAAGACGAGTTAACGCCCCTTATAGGAAAATGTTTTATTTTCCTATAACTCCGAGACTGCAGAGGTTGTACGCTTCTAAAGCCACCGCCAAGCATATGACGTGGCACACATAACACGAAATGGTTGATGGAAAGATGTGTCACCCGTCAGACTCCCCGGCGTGGAAACATTTCAGTGAATTGCATACAGAGTTTGCGGCAGAAGTTTGAAATATCAGACTGGGCCTGTGTACTGATGGGTTTCAGCCATTTGGGGCCTTCGGGCAGAATTATTCATCATGGCCTGTAATTTTGACACCATACAATCTCCCCCCAGGGATGTGTATGAAAGATGAGTTCATGTTTTTAACTGTTATTGTCCCTGGGCCTCGAAATCCTAAACACCAAATGGATATTTTCCTGCAGCCGTTGATAGCTGAGCTGAACCAACTGTGGGAATTCGGAGTGCAGACATATGACGTTCAAAGGCGACAGAATTTCCAAATGAAAGCGGCACTTATGTGGACAATTAATGATTTTCCTGCTTATTCGATGTTGTCTGGCTGGAGCACATCTGGGAGACTGGCTTGCCCACACTGCATGGAAAATACGGATGCTTTTACGCTTAAAGGGAGTAGAAAACAGTCGTGGTTTGACTGTCACAGAAAGTTCTTGCCTCGTGGTCACCCGTACCGTCGTAATACAACTCATTTCCGAAAAGGAAAAACCGTAAACAATAGTTTCGGACAGCCGAAAACCAGAGAAGAATTGTTGGCAGAGGTGGACAGTCTGGGATTTATGAAGGCATATGAAATTGGGGCTGAGAAAAATAATGTTGTGAAGTCGGAAAATTATGGTTGGAATAAAAAAAGTATATTCTGGGATTTGCCGTATTGGAAAACGAATCTAATTCGTCACAATCTCGATGTCATGCATATTGAGAAAAACGTATTCGACAACATTTTCAATGCTGTACTAAATATTCCCGGGAAAACAAAAGACCATGCAAAATCGAGAGAAGAGTTGAATGACATATGTGCTCGGCCTGAGTTAGCAAAAGATTCGGTTACTGGGAGATTTCCTAAGGCAATGTATGCTTTGGATAGGGACGGAAAAAAAGGCTTTGCTCGAGTGGATTAAGTTAATAAAATTTCCAGATGGCTATGCGTCCAACTTGTCCAGATGTGTCGATACAATCGGTATGAAAATGCATGGAATGAAAAGTCACGACTGCCACATTTTTATGCAAAGACTTTTGCCAATCGCTCTCCGTGATCTATTACCGAAGGAAGTGTGGGAGCCTATAACAGAGTTGAGTATCTTCTTTCGTGAGTTAACCTCCACGTCTCTAACAGAGAAAGATCTAGATCGTATGAGGCTGGAAATCCCAAAGATATTGTGTAAGCTGGAACGTATTTTTCCTCCCAGCTTTTTTGACTCCATGGAACATCTACCCGTACATCTACCGTACGAAGCTATGATGGCAGGGCCGGTTCAGTATCGCTGGATGTACCCATTTGAAAGGTAATATTACTGAAGTTTCTCAATTCTGTGTATCAGTATATTAACATGTAATGTTTACTTACTGTGGCGTATGTGGAATCAGATATTTGAGAAAACTGAAAAAAAAAAGTGAGCAATAAAGGGAGGGTGGAAGGAAGCATTAGTAGCGGATACTTAAATGAAGAAACCGCAAAATTTGCAGCCTATTATTTTTCAGAAGGTGACCCAATGATACCTGAGCGGCTGCAAAGAAATGAAGTTTGTGCGTCGTTCCGATTACCTAAGCATGGTTAGGTTATATTACGAAAAGTGTGCGGAAAAAGTGACGTTAGATTAGTATGTTGCGTCTCAATTCTCTCTAACGCGTCATTCCTATTACCTAATCATGGTTTGGTTATATTACGCAAGGTGTGCGTGAAAAGTAATGCTAGATTAGTATGTCGCGCCTCAAGGCTCTTTAATGCGTCGTTCCGATTACCTAAGCATGGTAAGATTATAATACGCAAAGTTTGCGTGAAAAGTGACGCTAGATTAGTATGTCGCTTCTCCAATCTCTTTAATGCGTGGTTTCGATTACCATGCTTATGTCACGTCACAAGTCTGTCTAACGCATCGTTCCGATTACCTAAGCATGGTTAGGTTATAGTACGCAAAGTGTGCATAAAAAGAATCAATAGATTAGTATGTCGCGTCTCAAGTCTCTTTAACACGTCGTTCCTATTACATAAGCATGGTTAGGTTATATTACGCATAGTGTGCGTGAAAAGATAATCGAACGACGCGTTAAAGAGACTTGAGAGGCGACATACTAATCCAGCATAACTTTTCACGCGCACTTTGCCTAAAATAACTTAACCATGCTTAGGTAATCGGAACGACGCGTTAAAGAGACTTAAGACGTGACATACTAGTCTAGCGTCACTTTTCATGCACACTTTGCGTAATATAACCTAACCAATCTTAGGTAATCGGAACAACGCATTAAAGAGACTTGAGATGCGCCATACTAATCTAACGTCAATTTTCGAGCACACTTTGCGTACTACAGCCTAATGATGCATAGGTAATCTGAACAACGCGTTAAAGAGACTTGAAACACGACATACTAATGTTGCCTCCCTTTTTACACACACTTTGCGTAACATAACCTAACCATGCTTAGGTGATTGGAATGACACGTTAAAAAGACTTGAGACGCTCCATACTATTTTAGCGTCACTTTTTACTCACACTTCGCGTAATATAACCTTACCATGCTTAAGTAATCGGAATGACGCGTTAAAGAGACTTGAGACACGACATACTAATCTACCACTATTCAGTCATTCTTTGAGTAATATAACCTAACCATACTTAGGTAATCGAAATGATGCGTTAAAGAGACTTGATACGCGACATACAAATCTATTTTCACTTTTACCGCACACTTTTTGTAATATAACATATCCATTCTTAGGTAATTGGAATGACACGTTAGATAGACTTGTGACGCGACATAAGCATGGTAATCGATACGACGCAATAAAGAGACCTTAGACGGGAATTACTAATCAATTGTGACTTTTCATGCACACTTTGCGTAAGATAACCTAACCATGCTTAGATAGTAAGAACGACGCATTAAAGAGACTTGAGACGCGACATACTAATCTTGCGTCACTTTTCACGCACACTTTGCGTAATATAACCTAACCATGCTTAGGAAATAGGAGCGACGCGTTAGAGGGACTTGAGACGCGACATACTAATCTAGCGTCAGTTCTCATGAAACTTTGCGTAATTTAACCTAACCATACTTAGGTATTCAGAACGACGCGTGAAAGTGACTTGTGACGCGAGATAAGCATGGTAATCGAAACGACGCGTTAAAGAGACTTGAGACGAGACATACTAATCTAGTGTCACTTTTCATAAACACTTTTCGTAATATAACCTAACCATAATTAGTTAATAGGAACAACGCGTTAAAGAGAACTGAGACGCGACATACTAAGCTAGCGTCACTTTTCACGCTCACTTTGCGTAATATAACCTAACCATGGTTAGGTAATTGCAACGACTCGTTAAATCTAGTTGAGACACGACTTACTAATTTATTGTTACTTTACGCACACTTAGTGTAATATAACCTAACCATGCTTATGTAATCGGAACGACACGTTAGAGAGACTTGTGACGCGACATAAGCATGGTAATCAAAACGACACATTAAAGATACTTGAGACGCGACATACTAATCTAGCGTCACTTTTCAATCATACATTGCGTAATATAACCTAACCATGCTTATGTACTCAGAACAACGCGTTAAAGAGCCTTGGGACACGACATACTAATCTAGCGTCACTTTCACGCACACCTTGCGTAAAATAACCTAACCATGCTTAGCTAATCAGAACGACGCGTTAAAGAGACTTGAGACGCGACATACTAATCTAGCTTCACTCTTCACGCACACTTTGCGTAATATAACCTAATAATGCTTAGTTAATCTGAACGACGCGTTAAAGACCCTTGAGACGCAACACGCTAATCTAGCGTCACTTTGACGCACACCTTGAGTAATATAAGCTAACCATGCTTAGGTAATCCGAACGACGCGATAAAAAGACTTGAGATGCGGCACACTAATTTCGCGTCACTTTTCACGCACACTTTCCGTAATATAACCATTATTAGGTAATCAAAACGACGTGTTAAAGAGACTTGAGATGCGACATAGTCGTCTAGCGTTATTTTTCACGCGCTCTTTGCGTGATATAACCTAACAAGGATTAGGTAATCGGAAGGACTCGTTAAAGAGACTTTAGATGCGGCATACTAATCTATTGTTACTTTTCAGACACACTTTGAGTAATATAACCTAACCATGCTTGGGTATTCGGAACGACGCGTTTGAGAGACTTGTGACGCGACTTAAGCATGGTAATCGAAACGACGCGTTAAAGAGACTTGAAACGCGACATACTAATCTAGCGTCACGTTTAACGCACACTTTAGGTAATATAACCAAAGCATGCATGGGTAATCGAAACAACGCGTTAGAGAGACTTTTGACGCGACATAGGCATGATAATCGAAACGACGTGTTACATAGACTTGAAACGCGTAATACTAATTTAGTGTCAACCTAACCATGCTTAGAAAATAGGAACAAATGCGTTATAGAGACTTTAGACGCGACATACTAATCTAGCGTCACTTTTCTTGAACACTTTGCGTAATATAACCTAGCCACACCTAAGTAATCGGAACGACGCGTTAAAGAGACTTGTTACGTGAGATAAGCATGGTAATCGAAACGACGCGTGAAAGAGACTTGAGACGCGACATACTAATCTAGCGTCACTTTTCACGCACACTTTTCGTAATATAACCTAACCATGCTTAGGTTAAGAACAACGCGTTAGCGAGAATTGAGATGCGATATACTAATCTAGCTTCACTTTTCACATACACTTTGCGTAATATAACCTAACCATGGTTAGGTAATTGCAACGACGCGTTAAATCGACTTGAGACACGACATACTAATTTATTGTTACTTTCCGTGCACACTATTCATAAAATAACCTAGCCATTCTTGGGTAATTGAAACGAAGCGTTAAAGAGACAGGAGACGCGACATACTAATCTAGCGTCACTTTTCATGCACGCCTTGCGTAATATACCCTAAACATGCTTAGGTAATCGGGACGACGCGTTAAAGAGACTTGAGAAGCAACATACTAATCTAGCCTTACTTTTCTCGCACACTTTGCGTAATATAACCTAACCATTCTTTGGTAATCGGAACGACGCGTTAAAGATATTTGAGACATGAAATACTAATCCTGCGTCACTTTTCACGCACTCTTTGCATAATATAACCTAACCATACTTAGGTAATCGGAACGACGCATTAAAGAGCCTTGAGACACGACATACTAATCTAGCGTGACTTTTCACGCACTTTGCGTAATATATTCTTAACCATGCTTAGCTAATTCGAACGACGCATTAAAGACACTTGAGACGAAACATACTAATCTAGCGTTACTTTTCTCGCACACTTTGCGTAAAATAACCTAACCATTCTTGGATAATCGGAATGACGCGTTAAAGAAACTTGAGACGCAACATACTAATCTAGCATCACGTTTTACGCACACTTTGCGTAAGTTAACCTAACCATGCTTAGGTAATCGGAAGGACGCGTTAAATAGACTTAATATGCAACATACTAATCTATTGTCACTTTTCACACACACTTTTCGTAATATACCCTAACCATGGGTAATCGGAACGACGCACTAAAGAGACTTGAGACACGACTAGGGCTAAGCATGGTTAGGTTATAGTACGCAAGGTGTGCGTGAAAAGTGACGCTAGATTCGTATGTCGCGTCTCAAGGCTTTTTAATGTGTCGTTCCAATTACATAAGCATGGTTAGGTTATATTACGCAAAGTGTGCGTGAAAAAGTGACGCTAGATTAGTATGTCGAGTCTCAAGTTTCTTTAACGCGTCGTTTTGATTACCATGCTTATGTCACGTCATTAGTCTCTCTAACGCGTCGTTCCGATTACCATAAGCATGGTTAGGTCATAATACACAAAGTGTGCGTGAAAAGTAGCGATTGATTAGTATGTCGTGTCTCAAGTCTATTTAACGCGTCGTTCCGATTACATAAGCATGGTTAGGTTATATTACGCAATGTGCGCGTGAAAAGTGACGCTAAATTAGTATGTTGCGTCTCAATTCTCGTTAACGCGTTGTTCCGATTACCTAATCATGGTTAGGTTATATTACGCAAACTGTGAGTGAAAAGTGCCTTTATATCCGTATGTCGCGTCTCTGGTCTCTTTGACGCATTGTTCCCTTTTCCTAGGCATGGCTAGCTTAAATTACACAAAGTGTGCGTGTAAAGTGACGCTAGATTAGTATGTCACGTGTCACTTATCTTTAACGCGTCGTTCTGATTACCCAAGCATGGTTAGCTTACGCTAGATTAGTATGTCGCGTCTCAAGTGTCTTTAACGCATCGTTCCGATTACCTAAGCATGGTTAGGTTATATTATGCAAGGTTTTCATGAAAAGTGACGCTAGATTAGTATGTCGCGTCTCAAGTCTCTTTAACGCGTCGTTTCGAATACCACGATTTTTCCCAAGAATGTTTAGTTTATATTACATAAAGTGTGCGAGAAAAGTAACGCTCGATTAGTATGTCACGTCTCAAGTTTCTTTAACGCGTTGTTCTAATTACCTAAGCATGGTTAGGTTATATTACTCAAGGTATGCGTTAAGAGTGACGCTAGATTAGTATGTCGCGTGTCAAGACTCTTTAATGCGTCGTTTTGATTACCTAAGCATGGTTTGATTATATTATGCAAAGTTTGCATGAAAAATGACGTTAGATTAATATGTCGCATCTCAAGTCTCTCTAACACGTCGTTCCGATTTCCTTAGCATGGTTAGGTTATATTACGCAAAGTGCGCGTGAAGAGTGACACTACATTAATATGTCTCGTCTCAAGTCTCTCTAACGCATCGTTCCTATTACCTAAGCATGGTTTGGTTATATTATGCAAGTTGTGCGTGAAAAGTGATGCTAGATTAGTATGTCGCGTCTCAAGGCTTTTTAATGCGTCGTTCTGATTACCTAAGCATGTTTAGGTTATAACATGCAAAGTTTGCGTGAAAAGTGACGCTAGATTAGTATGTCACTTCTCTAGTCTCTTTAACGCGTTGTTTCGATTACCATGCTTATGTCACGTCATAAGTCTCTCTAACGCGTCGTTCCGATTACCTATGCATGGTTAGGTTATAGTATGCAAAGTGTGCATAAAAAGGATCAATAGATTAGAATGCCGCGTCTCAAGTCTCTTTAACGCGTCGTTCCTATTACCAAAGCATTGTTAGGTTATATTACGGATAGTGTGTGTGAAAATTGACGCTAAATTAATATGTCCAGTCTCTAATCTCTTTAACGCATCGTTCCGATTACCTAGGCATGGTTAGGTTATATTACGCAAAGTGTGCGTAAAAAGTGACGCTAAGTTAGTATGTTTCATCACAAGTCTCTTTAACGCGTCGTTTCGATTACCATACTTATCTCTTGTCACAAGGCTCTTTAACGTGTTGTTCCGATTACCTAAGCATGGTTAGGTTATATTACGCAAAGTGTGCGTGAAAAGTGACGTTAGATTAGTATGTCGTGTCTCAAGTCTCTCTAACGCGTCGTTCCGATTTCCTAAGCATGATTAGGTTATACTACACAAAGTATGCGTGAAAAGTGACACTATATTAATATGTCGCGTCTCAAGTCTTTTTATCGCGTTGTTCCGATTATCTAAGCATGGTGAGGTTATATTACACAAAGCGTACGTGAAAAGTGACACTAGATTAGTATGTCGTGTCTAATGTCTATGTAACGCGCCGTTCCGATTACCTAAACATGGTTAGGCTATATTACGCAAAATGTGCGTAAAAAGTGACGCTAGATTAGTATGTTTCATCTCATGTATCTTTAACGCGTCGTTTCGATTACTATTCTTATCTCGAGTCACAAGTCTCTTTAACGCGTCGTTCCGATTACTGGTTATATTACGCAAAGTGTGCGTGAAAAGTTACGTTTGATTAGTATGTCGCGTATGAAGTCTCTCTGATGCGTCGTTCCGATTTCCTTAGCATGGTTAAGTTATATTACGCAAAGTGTGCGTGAAAAGTGACACTAGATTAGTATGTCGCGTCTCAAGTCTCTCTAACGCGCCGTTATGTTTTCCTAAGCATGGTTATGTTATATTACGCAACGTGTGCGTAAAAAGTGACGTTAGATTAATATTGCGCGTCTCAAGTCTCTTCAACGCATCGTTTCGATTTCCATGCTTATCTCGCGTCACAAGTCTCTCGAACGCGTCAATCGATTTCCTAGGCATGGTAAGGTTATATTACGCAAAGTGTGCGTGAAAAATGACAATAGATTAGTATGTCGCATCTGAAGTCTATTTAACGCATCGTTCCAATTACATATGCATGGTTAGGTTATATTATGCAGAGTGTACGTGAAAAATGACAATAGATTGGTATGTCGCGTCTTAAGTATATCAAACGTGTTGTTCCGATTACCTATGCATGGTTAGGTTATATTACGCAAAGTTTGCGTGAAAAGTGACGCTAGATTAGTATGTCGCGTCTCAATTCTCTTTATCGCGTTGTTCCGATTATCTAAGAATGGTTAGGTTATATTATACAATGCGTGCGTGATAAGTGACACTAGATTAGTATGTCGCATCTAAAGTCTATTTAACGCGTCGTTCCTATTACCTAACATGGTTAGGTTATATTACGCAAGGTGTGCGTGAAAATTGACGCTAGATTAGGGTATCGCGTCTCAAGGCTCTTTAATGTGTCGTTCCGATTACATATGCGTGGTTAAGTTATAATACGCAAAGTTTGCGTGAAAAGGGACGGTATTACCTGAGCATGGCTTGGTTATAGTACACAAAGTGTGCATAAAAAGGATCAATAGATTAGTATATCGCGTTTCAAGTCCCTTTAACGCGTCGTTCCTATTACCTAAGCATGGTTAGGTTCTATTACGCAAAGTGTGCGTAAAAAGTGACGCTAGATTAGTATGTTTCATCTCAAGTCTCTCTAACTCGTCGTTTCGCTTGCCATACTTATCTCGCGTCGCAAGTCTCTTTAACGCGTCGTTCTAATTACCTAAGCATGGTTAGGTTATATTAAGCAAAGTGTGCGTGAAAAGTGACGTTAGATTAGTACGTGGCGTCTACTTCAGGGCAGCGGATGGAAAGATTTTCTATACACACTGGAAAACGAAGAATCCAATCAAAATCCAGTTCTTCCCTGGTTGTCACATATGGACTCAAGTTCTTGGTTCTTCTCTTCCAAACAAAGACATAGTCCTTGGATTTAACATTTTCTGGGGTATCAGTGGACTGCAACTTTTATCGAATTGGATCAAATACAAGAAGTTTTTTCAACCTTATACACAAAGGTATCATCTTTTTTCACAATTCAGCCCTCTGTTGTTCCATTCTTTTCTGATATCCAAGAAACTCTAAAAAGTCTATGTTCTGCCAATTCCCACACAAAGTTTCTCTCTAAATGTCCCAACCCTTTTTGGAAAAATCCTGATTTCTTCATTTCATTACCTTTCAAACAAAATGAAGATGTTAATCCTACTAAAGCCACCAATCCGGGAATGTCACCTTCTGATCCTACATTAGCCATTGATGAACATGCCCAACTTCTTTCACAAAACCTTATAGAATCCACTAAGTCTGAATGGGCATGTAAAGCTTTTTATGTTAATAAAAGGTCAGAACAAGTAAGAGAAAAAAAAAAGACTTGTCATAGACTATCAACTTCTAAACCACTTTCTTAGAGATGATAAGTTTCCTCTTCCAAAGTTTTCCTCTCTTTTTACCTATCTTTTAAGAGCAAGAGTTTTTTTTCTAAGTTTGAACTTAAAGCAGGATTTTGGCAATTAGGCATCAAATCAGAGGAAAGATATAAAACAGCCTTCTGTATACCAAACCATCATTATCAATGGATAGTCATGTCATTTGGTCTTAAGGTTGCTCCTTCCATTTTCCAAAAGGCCATGGTCAAAATTTATGAGCCTCGTTTTCCATTCTATTGTTTTCTTCTGATACATCAGTCATGAGAAATTACTCCAACATTTCTTTGACATCACTAAACAATTTGGAGTTATGTTGTCTCCTACATCTGTATATTGGAAAACTAGAAATGCAGTATCTCGGCATGAATTTCAAAGATGGTGCTTATCAGCCTGGACAACATTTTGCTGCTGAATTCAAGTTTCCAGATCAAGGTCTCTCTCAAAAACAGGTTCAGCAATTTTCTTGGAATTGTTAAATATTTGAGAGACTTCATTCCAAATTTCACTCAATAGGCGGCCCTGTTACGTAAATTATTAAGGAAGAATCCTCCTCTCTGGTCTGACAAACAAACACAAGCAATCAAGCTTCTCGAAGACGAGACATAAGGAATTTCACCTCTTCAGCTTCCTCAATCGGGAACATGAAGTTTGAATATCATCTGATCGGTCACAAGTTCAAAGTGCTTATGGACTGTTCTTCATTTCCAAAAATGTTCAATTTTAAAGGGAAATTTTTTCCTAACAATCAACTACTTCGATGGAGTGAATGGTTCAACAAGTATGATTTCATGGTAGAACATATTAAAGGAAATCAGAATCTTATTCCAGATTTTCCCAGCCGACCTCCTCAACAAGTGTCACAAGTCATTCCTATGATCTATAATTTAATTCTATCATGTCTGCAGAAGATTTCTTTTGATGCGACCACCTCCAGGAGTTCTTGATTATATGTCTCCCGGACAGCTACAAACATTTGCAAAAGCACAGTTGTTCTACTATCAAACTGAGCTTGTCCGGAACTATGGTCCTAGGTTCCTTTATGAGCTAGGGATTCATCCTACATATCCATTCTGCAAACCATTCACCTTGATAGATCTAAGCCCAAAAGATGAAGATTCTGCAAACCATTCACTTTGTTTCCTTTGATTTTTCCTCCATCTTTATTCGATAGCTTTTGTTTTCTGACCCCCTCACCTTTGTCGTTATATTCACCTGGTTCTCCGAGGAAAAAAAACAAAACTCTCATTTTTAGACCTTTCTTAAATGGTTTCAAACCATCCCTCAATGGTGTCTATATCTAGATAAGGCCTTTCCAGAAAAAGGAAAACATATTGGAAAAAATCCTTATTCGATCCTTATCCTTCATCGTCCTCATCTTAAGCTATCAGATAGTTTTACTACATGTCCAACTTTCCATGTCTACATTTTGCTTATTCTATACTCACACATATGGATCAGCATGAGTATGAATGGAGAGAGTTCCAGTATTATATTTTCCAACGGAATAATGTAATCCCTAAAGAATTATGGCCTTATCAAGAAGCTGCACCATGGGACACATATCCTCCTGCTTACTGCTTAAAGATGGAAGATGATAAGAATTTTTGGAGAAAAAAATCATCCCGAACATTCTTCTTCATCAAGTTCTACAATATACTCTCCTATCCGGAACATCAACAAACAGAAAGCAGCAGTTCAAGATTCAATTCTGAAAGATCATCTATTGGATACCGAATTTAATCCCATAGCAGGTTATTCGCAAGCCTCGGATACATATATGGATTCAGAAAAGGACAAGAATACGGATGAAGTGAGTATTATGCCAACCGGTGGTCCCCATCATTCATGGATGATTCAAATCTATCACCATCACATGAGCCAATCAACAAATAAGGACGAAATCCACATAAAGACAAAAATGGCAATTTTCCACATGTCCTCAACAAGGCTCCAACTTTCCACATGTCAATATGAAGTGCTACATGTCAATATTTTGTATTAGTCATGTTTAGTTATCCTTATCTTTTAATCCATGTGTTGTATCGCATGCAGTGCATGCTTAGTATAGGTACATATGTTTATCCACCTGTCGTGTTTGTACAATGCATGATTATCATGCTTGCTAGGCAAGCTTTCTTCCCACCTCTATAAATAGAGTCTTGGTAGGAAGAAAGAGGAGAGGAACACACAACCTTTGTAATATTTTATGCTTCAATAAAAAGGCCTTGTTTCTAAACATCTCTCTTCTCCAATTTTCTATAAGTAAAGGATAGTTATATATGTTTGTTTCTCTTCATATTCAGCCAGAAAAGGCATAAGGGTATGCTCTTCACTTGCATCTCCTGAGGGTCCTACGAATCAAAACCTTGTGTCATAAAAATGGTAATCGAATAAATCTTAACAAATACTAAGATGACATGCCGGTTGATAAAATACCCATGGTGAGGCTGTGATCCTGGCTAGTCATACATGTATCTGTTAAGGTTTATTGTCGTATCTCTAAATACGCAAAGTCTGCATGAAAAGTGACGCTAGACTAGTATGTCGCGTCTCAAGTCTTTGTAACGCGTCGTTTTGATTACCATGTTTATTTCGCATCAAACGTTTGTCTAACGCGTCGTTGCGATTACCTAAGAATGGTTAGGTTATAATACGCAAAGTGTGCGTGAAAAGGATCAATTGATTAGTATGTCGCGTCTCAAGTCTCTTTAACGCGTCGTTCCGATTGCCTAAGCATGGTTAGGTTATATTACGCAAAGTGTGCGTGAAAAGTGACGCTAGATTAGTATGTCCAGTTTCAAGTCTCTTTAACGTGTCGTTCCGATTACCTAAGCATGGTTAGGTTATATTACGCAAAGTGTGCGTAAAAAGTCACGCTAGTATGTCGCGTCTCAAGGCTCTTAAATGCGTCGTTCCGATTACCTAAGCATGGTTAGGTTACATCATGCAAAGTTGGCGTGAAAAGTGACGCTAGATTAGTATGTCGCGTCTCAAGTCTCTTTAATACGTCGTTCCGATTACCTAAGCATGATTAGGTTATATTATGCAAAGTGTGTGTAACAAGTGACGCTAGATTAGTATGTCGCATCTAGAGTCTCTTTAATGCGTCGTTCCGATTACCTAAGCATGGTTAGGTTATATTACGCAAAGTGTGCGTAAAAAGTGACGCTAGAATAATATGTTTCGTCTCAAGTCTCTTTAACACGTCGTTTCGATTACCATGCTTATCTCGCGTCATAATTCCCTTTAACGCGTCGTTCGCTTACCTAAGCATGGTTAGGTTATGTTACGCAAAGTGTGCGTGAAAAGTGACGTTAGATTAGTATGTCACGTCACAAGTCCCTCTAATGCCTCGTTCCAATTTCCTAATCATGGTTAGGTTGTATTACGCAAAGTGTGCATAAAAAATGACACAAGATTATTATGTCGCGTCTTAAGTCTCTCTAACGCTTCGTTCCGATTTCCTAATAATAATTATGTTATATTACGCAAAATGTGCGTAAAAATAGTAATGCTAGATTGAAATTGCGTGTCTCAAGTCTCTTTAATGTGTCGTTTCAATTACCATGTTTATGTCGAGTCACAAGTCTTTCTAACGCGTTGTTCCAATTACCTAAGCATGGTTATGTTATATTACGGAAAGTGTGCGTGAAAAATTGTCATAGATTGGTATGTCGCGTCTCAAGTCTTATATTATGCAAGGTGTGCGTGAAAAGTGACGCTAGATTAGTATGTTGCGTCTCAAAGCTCTTTAATGCGTCGTTCCGATTACCTAAGCGGTGTTAGGTTATATTATGCAAAGTTTGCGTGAAAAGTGACGCTAGATTAGTATGTCGCGTCTAAAGTCTCTTTAACGCGTTGTTTCGATTACCATGCTGATGTCGCGTCACAAGTCTCTCTAACGCGTCGTTCCAATTACCTAAGCATGGTTAAGTTATAGTGCGCAAAATGTGCGTGAAAAGTAACAATAGATTAGTATGTCGCGTCTCAAGTCTCTTTAACGCGTCTTTTCGATTATCTAAGCATGTTTCGGGTAATATTACAAAAAGTGTGCTTGAAAAGTGACAATAGATTAGTATGTCGCGTATGAAGTCTATTTAACGCGTCGTTCCGATTACCTAAGCATGGTTAAGTTATTTTACGCAAAGTGTGCGTAAAACGTGATGCTAGATTAGTATGTCGCGTCTCAGTTCTCTTCAACGCGTTGTTTCGATTACTTAAGCATGCTTAGGTTATATTACGCAAAGTTTGCGTGAAAAGTGACGCTAGATTAGTATGTCGTGTCTTAAGTCTCTTAAACTCGTCGTTCCGATTACCTAAGAATTGTTACGTTATATTACGCAAAGTGTGCGTAAAAAGTGACGCTAGATTAGTATGGCGCGTCTCAAGTCTCTTTAACGTTGTTCGATTACCATTCTTATGTCGCGTCACAAGTCTCTCTAACGCGTCGTTCCGATTACCTAAGCATGGTTAGGTAATATTACGCAAAGTGTGCGTAAAAAGTGACGCTAGATTAGTATGTCCAGTTTCAAGTCTCTTTAACGCGTTGTTCCGATTACCTAAGCATGGTTAGGTTATATTACGCTAAGTGTGCGTAAAAAGTAACGCTAGAATGTCGCGTCTCAAGGCTATTCAATGCGTTGTTCCGATTACCTAAGTATGGTTAGGTTATATTATGCAAAGTTGGCGTGAAAAGTGCGTCACAAGTCTCTTTAACGTGTCGTTTCGATTACCATGCTTATGTCGCGTCACAAGTCTCTCTAACGCGTCATTCTGATTACCTAAGCATGGTTAGGTTATATTACGCAAAGTGTGTGTGAAAAGTAACAGTAGATTAGTATGTCGCTTCTCAAGTCTCTTTAATGCGTCGTTCCGATTACCTAAAAACGGTTAGGTTATAGGGTTCCATAAAAAATCATGACCTTTACAAGAAAGTTCATTTTAATCTCGACTTTTAAAAGTTGGCATTAAAGACACGACCTTTAATCTTGTTTCAAATGTATCGATAAAGTAAAATTCGGTTTATTTTTTCTAACTTGAATTTACTAATCCTACATACTCTAACTGAGATAATAATATTTAGTGTCTATTTATAATTTGGTCTTTCATTAATGGTTTAGTAGAGAATTTAGTCAACAAAAACACACTGAAATGATATATTTGAAAAACAATGAAAGGTCATGGTTTTATATGGAAAATTTTATAGGTTGTGATTAAAATGAAATTTTATATACAGATTGCGACTTATTATGGAATTGGCCCTAGGTTATTACACAAAGAGTGTGTGAAAAGTGACGCTAGATTAGTATGTCGCTTCTCAAGTCTCTTTAACGCGTCGTTCCGATTACCTAAGTATGATTAGGTTATATTACGCAAGGTGGGCGTGAAAAGTTAATCTAGATTAGTATGTCGTGGCTAAAGGCTCTTTAATGTGTCGTTCCAATTACATAAACATGGTTAGGTTATTGATAAAGTTGTACATTTAGTAGGGGCGAAGCAACCTCGCCAAGAACGACCATCGCTAAGTCAAGCATTTTACCAACTGGCGTCGACATCCGACCATCTCCTAGATCATAGACCACGCGACCTGGGGGGTCACCGGATCGATGAACATTCGAGCATCATCCGAGACGCGTGCTTTTGGCAAGGTAGGATCGAAGATCCTGCCCGAGCTTCCTGACTGAAGACAGGAAAGCCCGGCATAGACAACCCGAGCTTCGAGATACACTCAAGCTCTGGACCTAGAGGCATGGGAGTTCAGTTCAGACAGTCCGGGCTCTAAGCTTTATTCGAGTTCCGAGATCTAGCTAACGAGCACACTCACGTGTACCAGATTTGGGGACCACAGAAGATCCTCTGACGGGTGCGTGAGGAATGTTCCCTCCACCTGACACACCTAACAAACTGCGCCCCATACGGGGGATATTCTCCACGTAGGCATAGCCGATTTCAGGGACCACACGAAGGACAGCCTGCCAACAAGGCAAGGTTCGCTCCTAAACCCTAACTATATAAAGGGGTTTAAGAGCAAACACTAGGTAATTCATTTATACTCTCTGAAAACCTTTCTCTTCTTTTCTTCTTCATTCATACCCTCCTCGAAAAGTGACAATAGTATGGTTAGGTTATATTACGCAGAGTGTGCGTGGAAAGTGACGCTAGATTAGTGTGTCGCATCTCAAGTCCCTTTAACGCGCCGTTCCGATTATCTAAGCATGATTAGGTAGTGTGCGTGAAAAGTCACGCTAGATTAGTATGTCCCGTCTCAAGACCCTTTAACTCATCGTTACGATTACCTAAGCATGGTTTAATTATATTACGCAAAGTGTGCGTGAAAAGTGACGCTAGATTAGTATGTCGCGTCTCCAGTCTCTTTAACTCGTCGTTCCGATTACCTATGCATGGTTAGTCTATACTATGCAAAGTCTGTGTAAAATGTGACGCTGGATTAGTATGGCGCGTCTCAAGTCTCTTCAACGCGTCGTTTCGATTAGCATGCATATGTCGCGTCACAAGTCTCATTAACGCGTGTTCCGATTACCTAAGCATGGTTATGTTATATTACGCAAAGCGTGCGTGAAAAGGGACGCTAGATTAGTATGTCGTGTCACAAGTCTCTCTAACGCGTCGTTCCTATTACCTAAGCATCATATTAGGCTATATTACGCAAAGTGTGCTTGAAAAGTGACGCTAAATTAGTATGTCGCGTCTCAAGTCTCTTTAATGTGTCGTTCCGATTACGTAAGTATGGTTAGGTTATATTACGCAAAGTCTGCATAAAACGTGACGCTAGATTAGTATAGCGTGCCTCAAGTCTCTTTAATGCGTCGTTTTGATTACCATGCTTATGCCGCGTCTCCAGTCTCTCTAACGCGTCGTTCCGATTACCTAAGTATGGTTTGGTTATATTATGCAAAGTGTGCGTGAAAAGTGACGCTTGATTAGTATGTCGCGTCTCAAGTCTCTTTAATGCGCCGTTCCGATTACCTAAGAATGGTTAGGTTATATTACACAAAGTGTGCGTGAAAAGTGACAATAGTAGTATGTTGCATCTCAAGTCCCTTTAATGCGTCGTTCCGATTACCAAAGCATGGTTATGTTATATTACGCCAAGTACACGTTAAAAGTGTCGCTAGATTAGTATGTTGCTTCACAAGTCTCTTTAACGCGTTGTTACGATTACCTAAGCATGCTTAAGTTATAGTACGCAGTGTGCGTAGAAAGTGACGCTAGATTAGTGTGGCGCGTCTCAAGTCTTTTTAACGCATCGTTTCACTTTATTAGTCTCTCTAACACATCGTTCCGATTTCCTAAGCATGGTTAGGTTATATTACACATAGTTTGCGTGAAAAGTGATAATAGTTCCCGTCTCAAGACCCTTTATGCAGACTTTGCGTAATATAACCTAACCATGCTTTGGTAATTGGAACGACACATTAAAGAGACTTGAGACGCGACATACTAATTTAGCGTCACTTTTCAAGCACACTTTGCGTAATATAGCCTAATATGATGCTTAGGTAATAGGAACGACGCGTTAGAGAGACTTGTGACGGGACATACTAATCTAGCGTCACTTTTCACGCACGCTTTGCGTAATATAACGTAACCATGCTTAGGTAATCGGAACACGCGTTAAAGAGACTTGTGACGCGACATAAGCATGCTAATCGAAACGACGCGTTAAAGAGACTTGAGACGCGCCATACTAATCCAGCGTCAAATTTTACACAGACTTTGCATAGTATAACCTAACCATGCTTAGGTAATCGGAACGACGAGTTAAAGAGACTTGAGACGCGACATACTAATCTAGCGTCACTTTTCACGCACACTTTGCGTAATATAATTAAACCATGCTTAGGTAATCGTAACGATGAGTTAAAGGGTCTTGAGACGGGACATACTAATCTAGCGTGACTTTTCACGCACACTACCTAATCATGCTTAAATAATCGGAACGGCGCGTTAAAGGGACTTGAGATGCGACACACTAATCTAGCATCACTTTCCACGCACACTCTGCGTAATATAACCTAACCATACTATTGTCACTTTTCGACGAGGCTATGAATGAAGAAGAATAGAAGAGAAAGGTTTTTAGAGAGTAGAAAAGAATTACCTAGGGTTTTCTCTTAAACCCCTTTATATAGTTAGGGTTTAGGAGAAAACCTTGCCTTGCTGGCACGCTGTCCTTCGTGTGGTCCCTGAAATCGGTTATGCCTACATGGAGAATATCCCCCGTATGGGGCGCAGTTTGTTAGATGTGACAGGTGGAGGGAACATTCCTCATGCACCTGTCAGAGGATCTTCTGTGGTCCCCAAATCTGGTACACGTGAGTGTGCTCGTTAGCTAGATCTCGGAGCTCGAATAAAGCTTAGAGCCCGGACTGTCTTAACTGAACTCCTATGCCTCTAGGTCTAGAGCTTGAGTGTATCTCAAAGCTCGGGTTGTCTACGCCGGGCTTTCCTGTCTTCATTCAGGAAGCTCGGGCAGGATCTTCGATCCTACCTTGCCAAAATCACGCGTCTCGGATGATGCTCGAATGTTCATCGATCCGGTGACCCCCCAGGTCGCATGGTCTATGATCTAGGAGATGGTCGGATGTTGACACCAGTTGGTAAAATGCTTGACTCAGCGATGGTCGTTCTTGGCAAGGTTGCTTCGCCCCTACTAAATGTACAACGTTATCAATAAACCTAACCATGTTTATGTAATTGGAACGACACATTAAAGAGCCTTTAGCCACGACATACTAAGCTAGCTTAACTTTTCACGCCCACCTTGCGTAATATAACCTAATCATGCTTAGGTAATCGGAACGACGCGTCAAAGAGATTTGAGAAGCGACATACTAATCATAGGAATGACTTGCTGGCACGCTGTCCTTCGTGTGGTCCCTGAAATCGGTTATGCCTACGTGGAGAATATCCCCCGTATGGGGAGCAGTTTGTTAGGTGTGTCAGGTGGAGGGAACATTCCTAACACACCCGTCAGAGTATCTTCTGTGGTCCCCAAATCTGGTACACGTGAGTGTGCTCGTTAGAAGATCTCGGAACTCGAATAAAGCTTAGAGCCCGGACTGTCTGAACTGAACTCCCATGCCTCTAGGTCCAGAGCTTGAGTGTATCTCGAAGCTCGGGTTGTCTACGCCGGGCTTTCCTGTCTTCAGTCAGGAAGCTCGGGCAGGATCTTCGATCCTACCTTGCCAAAAGCACGCGTCTCGGATGATGCTCGAATGTTCCTCGATTCGGTGACCTCCCAGGTCGCGTGGTCTATGATCTAGGAGATGGTCGGATGTCGACACCAGTTGGTAAAATGCTTGACTTAGCGATGGTCGTTCTTGGCGAGGTTGCTTCGCCCCTACTAAATGTACAACTTTATCAATAACCTAACCATGTTTATGTAATTGGAACGACACATTAAAGAGCCTTTAGCCACGACATACTAATCTAGATTAACTTTTCACGCCCACCTTGCGTAATATAACCTAATCATACTTAGGTAATCGGAACGACGCGTTAAAGAGACTTGAGAAGCGACATACTAATCTAGCGTCACTTTTCACACACTCTTTGTGTAATAACCTAGGGCCAATTCCATAATAAGTCGCAATCTGTATATAAAATTTCATTTTAATCATAACCTAAAAAAGTTTCCATATAAAACCATGACCTTTCATTGTTTTTCAAATATATCATTTCAGTGTGTTTTTGTTGACTAAATTCTCTACTAAACCATTAATGAAAGACCAAATTATAAATAGACACTAAATATTATTATCTCAGTTAGAGTATGTAGGATTAGTAAATTCAAGTTAGAAAAAATAAACCGAATTTTACTTTATCGATACATTTGAAACAAGATTAAAGGTCGTGTCTTTAATGCCAACTTTTAAAAGTCGAGATTAAAATGAAATTTCTTGTAAAGGTCATGATTTTTTATGGAACCCTATAACCTAACCGTTTTTAGGTAATCGGAACGACGCATTAAAGAGACTTGAGAAGCGACATACTAATCTACTGTTACTTTTCACACACACTTTGCGTAATATAACCTAACCATGCTTAGGTAATCAGAACGACGCGTTAGAGAGACTTGTGACGCGACATAAGCATGGTAATCGAAACGACACGTTAAAGAGACTTGTGACGCACTTTTCACGCCAACTTTGCATAATATAACCTAACCATACTTAGGTAATTGGAACAACGCATTGAAGAGCCTTGAGACGCGACATTCTAGCGTGACTTTTTACGCACACTTTGCGTAATATAACCTCACCATGCTTAGGTAATCGGAACAACGCGTTAAAGAGACTTGAAACTGGACATACTAATCTAGCGTCACTTTTTACGCACACTTTGCGTAATATTACCTAACCATGCTTAGGTAATCGGAACGACGCGTTAGAGAGACTTGTGACGCGACATAAGAATGGTAATCGAACAACATTAAAGAGACTTGAGACGCGCCATACTAATCTAGCGTCACTTTTTACGCACACTTTGCGTAATATAACCTAACAATTCTTAGGTAATCGGAACGACGCGTTTAAGAGACTTAAGACGCGAAATACTAATCTAGCGTTACTTTTCACGCAAACTTTGCGTAATATAACCTAAGCATGCTTAAGTAATCGAAACAACGCGTTAAAGAGAACTGAGACGCGACATACTAATCTAGCATCATGTTTTACGCACACTTTGCGTAAAATAACCTAACCATGCTTAGGTAATCGGAACGACGCGTTAAATAGACTTCATACGCGACATACTAATCTATTGTCACTTTTCACGCACACTTTTTGTAATATACCCAAAACATGCTTAGATAATCGAAAAGACGCGTTAAAGAGACTTGAGACGCGACATACTAATGCATTGTTACTTTTCACGCACATTTTGCGTACAATAACTTAACCATGCTTAGGTAATTGGAACGACGCGTTAGAGAGACTTGTGACTCGACATGAGCATGGTAATCGAAACAATGCGTTAAAGAGACTTTAGACGCGACATACTAATCTAGCGTCACTTTTCACGCAAACTTTGCATAATATAACCTAACACCGCTTAGGTAATCGGAACGACGCATTAAAGAGCTTTGAGACGCAACATACTAATCTAGCGTCACTTTTCACGCACACCTTGCATAATATAAGACTTGAGACGCGACATACCAATCTATGACTTAACATAACCATGCTTAGGTAATTGGAACAACGCGTTAGAAAGACTTGTGACTCGACATAAACATGGTAATCGAAACGACGCATTAAAGAGACTTGAGACACGCAATTTTAATCTAGCATTACTATGTTTACGCACATTTTGCGTAATATAACATAATTATTATTAGGAAATCGGAACGAAGCGTTAGAGAGACTAAAGACGCGACATAATAATCTTGTGTCATTTTTATGCACACTTTGCGTAATACAACCTAACCATGCTTAGGAAATTGGAACGAGGCATTAGAGGGACTTGTGACGCGACATACTAATCTAACGTCACTTTTCACGCACACTTTGCGTAACATAACCTAACCATGCTTAGGTAAGCGAACGACGCGTTAAAGGGAATTTTGACGCGAGATAAGATTGGTAATCGAAACGACGCGTTAAAGAGACTTGAGACGAAACATATTATTCTAGCGTCACTTTTTACGCACACTTTGCGTAATATAACCTAACCATGCTTAGGTAATCGGAATGACGCATTAAAGAGACTCTAGATGCGACATACTAATCTAGCGTCACTTGTTACACACACTTTGCATAATATAACCTAATCATGCTTAGGTAATCGGAACGACGTATTAAAGAGACTTGAGACGCGACATACTAATCTAGCGTCACTTTTCACGCCAACTTTGCATGATGTAACCTAACCATGCTTAGGTAATCGGAACGACGCATTTAAGAGCCTTGAGACGCGACATACTAGCGTGACTTTTTACACACACTTTGCGTAATATTACCTAACCATGCTTAGGTAATCGGAACGACACGTTAAAGAGACTTGAAACTGGACATACTAATCTAGCGTCACTTTTCACGCACACTTTGCGTAATATAACCTAACCATGCTTAGGCAATCGGAACGACGCGTTAAAGAGACTTGAGACGCGACATACTAATCTATTGATCCTTTTCACGCACACTTTGCGTATTATAACCTAACCATTCTTAGGTAATCGCAACGACGCGTTAGACAAACTTTTGATGCGACATAAACATGGTAATCAAAACGACGCGTTACAAAGACTTGAGACGCGACATACTAGTCTAGCGTCACTTTTCATGCAGACTTTGCATATTTAGAGATACGATAATAAACCTTAACAGATGCATGTATGACTAGCCAGGATCACAGCCTCACCATGGGCATTTTATCAACCGGCATGTCCTCTTAGTATTTGTTAAGATTTATTCCATTACCATTTTTATGACACAAGGTTTTGATTCATAGGATCATCAGGAGATGCAAGTGAAGAGCATACCCTTATGCCTTTTCTGGCTGAATATGAAGAGAAACAAGCATATATAACTATCCTTTACTTATAGAAAATTGGAGAAGAGAGATGTTTAGAAACAAGGCATTTTTATTGAAGCGTAAAATATTACAAAGGTTGTGTGTTCCTCTCCTCTTTCTTCCTACCAAGACTCTATTTATAGAGGTGGCAAGAAAGCTTGCCTAGCAAGCATGATAATCATGCATTGTACAAACACGACAGGTGGATAAACATATGTACCTATACTAAGCATGCACTGCATGCGATACCACACATGGATTAAAAGATAAGGATAACTAAACATGACTAATACAAAATATTGACATGTAGCACTCCATATTGACATGTGGAAAGTTGGAACCTTGTTGAGGACATATGGAAAATTGCCATTTTTGTCTTTATGTGGATTTCGTCCTTATTTGTTGATTGGCTCAAACGATGGTGATAGATTTGAATCATCCATGAATGATGGGGACCACCGGTTGGCATAATACTCACTTCATCCGTATTCTTGTCCTTTTCTGAATCCATATCTGTATCCGAGGCTTGCGAATAACCTGCTATGGGATTAAATTCGATATCCAATAGATGATCTTTTTGGAATTGAATCTTGAACTGCTGCTTTCTGTTTGTTGATGTTCCGGATAGGAGAGTATATTGTAGAACTTGATGAAGAAGAATGATCGGGATGATTTTTTTCTCCAAAAATTCTTATCATCTTCCATCTTTAAGCAGTAAGCAGAAGGATATGTGTCCCATGGTGCAGCTTCTTGATAAGGCCATAATTCTTTAGGGATTACATTATTCCGTTGGAAAATATAATACTGGAACTCTCTCCATTCATACTCATGCTCATCCATATGTGTGAGTATAGAATAAGCAAAATGTAGACATGGAAAGTTGGACATGTAGTAAAACTATCTGATAGCTTAAGATGAGGACGATGAAGGATAAGGATCGAATAAGGATTTTTTCCAATATGTTTTCCTTTTTCTGGAAAAGCCTTATCTAGATATAGACACCATTGAGGGATGG
The DNA here is from genome assembly GCF_937616625.2 of Mercurialis annua. Lineage (NCBI taxonomy): Eukaryota > Viridiplantae > Streptophyta > Magnoliopsida > Malpighiales > Euphorbiaceae > Mercurialis > Mercurialis annua. Next base: position 21,088,635 of record NC_065577.1, on the reverse strand, counting down.
TTTGAAACCATTTAAGAAAGGTCCAAAAATGAGAGTTTTGTTTTTTTTTCGTTGGAGGACCAGGTGAATATAACGACAAAGGTGAGGGGGTCAGAAAACAAAAGCTATCGAATAAAGATGGAGGAAAAACCAAAGGAAACAAAGTGAATGGTTTGCAGAATCTTCATCTTTTGGGCTTAGATCTAACAAGGTGAATGGTTTGCAGAATGGATATGTAGGATGAATCCCTAGCTCATAAAGGAAGCTAGGACCATAGTTCCGGACAAGCTCAGCTTGATAATAGAACAACTGTGCTTTTGCAAATGTTTGTAGCTGTCCGGGAGACATATAATCAAAAACTTCTGGAGGTGGTCGCATCAAAAGAAATCTTCTGCAGACATGATAAAATTAAAGTATAGATCATAGGAATGACTTGTGACACTTGTTGAGGAGGTCGGCTGGGAAAATCTGGAATACGATTCTGATTTCCTTTAATATGTTCTACCATGAAATCATACTTGTTGAACCATTCACTCTATCGAAGTAGTTGATTGTTAGGAAAAAATTTCCCTTTAAAATTGAGCATTTTTGAAAATGAAGAACAGTCCATAAGCACTTTGAACTTGTGACCGATCAGATGATATTCAAACTTCTTGATCCCATATTTGACCGCTAACACTTTTTTAAATGTGGAATGATAACGAGTCTCTGCGTCTGAGAATTTTCAACTAGCATAAGCGCATATCCGTTGTTTGCTGTCTTGTTCTTCTAACAGAATAGCAACCCAAAATTTATCACTGGCATCTGTCTGTAGTATTCTGGTTCCCGATTGAGGAAGCTGAAGAGGTGAAAAATTCCTTGTGTCTCGTCTTTGAGAAGCTGGATTGCTTATGTTTGTTTGTCAGACCAGAGAGGAGAATTCTTCCTTAATAATTTACGTAACGGGGCCGCCTATTGAGTGAAATTTGGAATGAAGTCTCTCAAATATTTAACAATTCCAAGAAAATTGTTGAACCTGTTTTTGAGAGAGATCTTGATCTGGAAACTTAAATTCAGCAGCAAAATATTGTCCAGGCTGATAAGCACCATCTTTGAAATTCATGCCGAGATACTGCATTTCTAGTTTTCCAATATACAGATGTAGGAGACAACATAACTCCAAATTGCTTAGTGATGTCAAAGAAATGTTGGAGTAATTTCTCATGACTGATGTATCAGAAGAAAATAATAGAATGGAAGAAGAGGCTCATAAATTTTGACCATGGCCTTTTGGAAAATGGAAGGAGCAACCTTAAGACCAAATGACATGACTGTCCATTGATAATGATGGTTTGGTACATAGAAGGCTGTTTTATATATTTCCTCTGATTTGATGCCTAATCGCCAAAATCTTGCTTTAAGATCAAACTTAGAAAAAAACTCTTGCTCTTAAAAGATAGGTAAAAAGAGAGGAAAACTTTGGAAGAGGAAACTTATAACGTTTCCCCTTTTTAGCAGTTTAAGCCAAACGTTTACAAACGTTACGGAACAAAACCAAACATTTTATATTATTAGCGATTTAAGCCAAACGTTTACAAAACAAATCCAAATGTTTCACATTTTTAGCAATTTAAGCCAAACGTTTACGAACATTACGAAACAAATCCAAACGTTTCGCCTTTTTAGCAATTTAAACCAAGCGATTACAAATGTCACGAAACAAATTCAAGCGTTTAACCTATTTAGCAACGTAAGCAAAACGTTTACAAACGTTACGGAACAAAACCAAACGTTTCATATTTTTAGTGATTTAAGCCAAACGTTTATAAACGTTACGAAACAAATCCAAACGTTTCCCCTTTTAGCAGTTTAAGCCAAACGTTTACAAACGTTACGAAACAAATCCAAACGTTTCTCCATTTTACCAATTTAAGCCAAATATTTAAAACGTTACGAAACAAATCTAAACGTTTCACCATTTTAGCGATTTAAGCCAAACGTTTACTAACGTTACGAAACAAATCCAAACGTTTCACCTTTTTTGCGATTGAAGCCAAATGTTTACAAACGTTAAGAAAAAAATCCAAACGTTTCACCTTTTTAGTGATTTAAGCCAAACGTTTACAAACATTACGAAACAAATCCAAGCGTTTCACCTTTTTAGCGATTTAAGACAAACGTTTACAAAATTTACAAAACAAAACCAAACGTTTAACCTTTTAATCGATTTAAGCCAAACGTTTACAAACGTTACGAAACAAATCCAAACGTTTCACCTTTTGAGCAATTTAAACCAAACGATTACAAATGTCACGAAAAAAATTCAAGCGTTTCACCTATTTAGCAATTTAAGCAAAACTTTTACAAACGTTATGGAACAAAACCAAACGTTTCATACTTTTAGCGATTTAAGCCAAACGTTTACAAACGTTACAAAACAAATCCAAACGTTGCACCTTTATAGCGATTTAAACGAAACGTTTACAAACGTTACAAAAAAATCCAAACGTTTCATCTTTTTAGCAATTTAAACCAAACAATTACAAACGTCACGAAACAAATTAAGTCTTTCACCTATTTAGCAATTTAAGCCAAATGTTTACAAATGTTACGGAACAAAACCAAACGTTTCACATTTTTAGCGATTTAAGCCAAACGTTTACAAACGTAACGAAACAAATCAAAATGTTTCACCTTTTTCGTGATTTAAGCCAAATGTTTACGAACGTTACGAAACAAATCCAAACGTTTCCCCATTGTAGCGATTTAAGCCAAACGTTTAAAACGTTACGAAATAAATCCAAATGTTTCACCTTTTCAGCGATTTAAACCAAACGTTTAAAACGTTACGAAGCAAATCCAAACGTTTCACCTTTTTAACGATTGAAGCCAAATGTTTACAAACATTCAAATCCAAACGTTTTCTCTTCTTAGCAATTTAAGCCAAACGTTTACAAACGTTAGGAAAAAAATCCAAGCGTTTCACCGTTTTAGCGATTTAAGCCAAACGTTTACAAACATTACGAAACAAAACCAAACGTTTAACCTTTTTAGCGATTTAAGCCAAACGTTTACAAACATTACGAATCAAAACCAACCGTTTAACATTTTTAGCGATTTAAGCCAAACGTTTACAAACATTACGAAACCAAACCAAACGTTTAAAAAGGTTACGAAACAAAACTAAACGTTTTAGCATTTTAGCGACTTAAGCCAAACATTTACAAACGTTACCAAACAAATCCAAACGTTTCCCCATTTGACGATTTAAGTCAAATGTTTAAAACGTTACGAAACAATTCAACAAATTTGACCTCGTTAGCGATTTAAGCCAAACGTTTCACATTTTTAGCGATTTAAGCCAAACGTTTACAAACATTAGGAAAAAAATCGAAATGTTTCCCCATTTTTAGCGATTTAAACCAAATGTTTAAAACGTTACGAAACAAATCCAAACGTTTCACCTTTTTAGCAATTTTAACCAAACGTTTAAAACGTTACGAAACAAATCCAAACGTTTCACATTTTTAGCAATTTAAGCCAAACGTTAAAAACGTTACGAAACAAATCCAAATGTTTAACGTTTTTAGCGATTTAAGCCACACGGTCATAAACAATACGAAACAAATCCAAACGTTTCACCTTTTTATCGATTTAGGCCAAACGTTTACAAACGTTACGAAACAAATCCAAACGTTTCACCTTTTTAGCTATTTAAGCCAAACGTTCACGAACGTTATGAAACAAAACAAAAAGTTTACAAACGTTACAAAACAAATCAAAATGTTTCACCTTTTTAGCGATTTAAGCCAAACGTTTACAAACATTACGAAACAAATCCAAACATTTCCTAATTTTAGGGATTTAAGCCAAACGTTTAAAACGTTACATAACAAATCCAAACGTTTTACCTTTTTAGCAATTTAAGTCAAACGTTTAAAACGTTACAAAACAAATCGAAACGTTTCACATTTTTAGCGATTTAAGACAAACCTTTACAAACTTTACAGTACAAATTCAAACGTTGCACCTTATTAGCCATTTAAGCTGAACATTTACAAACGTTACGAAACAAATCCAAAACCTTTTTAGCGATTTAAGCCAAACGTTTACAAACGTTATGAAACAAATCAAAACGAAACCTTTTTACAAACGTTGCGAAACAAATCTTAACGTTTCACCTTTTTAGCGATTTATACCAAACGTTTACAAACATTAGAAAAAAAACCAAGCGTTTACAAACGTTACGAAACAAATCTTAACGTTTCACCTTTTTAGCGATTTAAGCCAAACGTTTTACAAATATTACGAAACTAATCCAAACGTTTCACCTTTTTAGCAATTTAAGCCAAACATTTACAAACATTACGAAACAAATCAAAAGTTTACAAACGTTACGAAAAAAACCAAAAGTTTACAAAGGTTACGAAACAAATCAAAACGTTTCACCTTTCTAGCGATTTAAGCCAAACATTTACAAACATTACGAAACAAATTCAAACATTTCCCCATTTTAGCGATTTAAGCCAAATGTTTAAAACGTTATGAAACAAATCCAAACGTTTCACCTTTTTAGCAATATAAGCCGAACGTTTACAAAAGTTACGAAACAAATTCAAACGTAACGTTTTTAGCAATTTAAGCCAAACGTTTACAAACGTTACGAAACAAATCCAAACGTTTCACGTCTTTAAAAATTTAAACCAAACGTTTACAAACGTTACAAAAAAATCCAAACATTTCACCTTTTCAGTGATTTAAGCCAAACGTTTACAAACGTCAATTTAAACCAAACGTTTGCAAACGTTACGAAACAAATACAAGGGTTTAACCTATTTAGCAATTTAAGCCAAACATTTACAAAGGTTACGGAACAAATCCAAACGTTTCCCATTTTTAGCAATTTAAGTTAAACGTTTACAAACGTTACGAAACAAATCCAAACGTTTCCCCATTTTAGCGATTTAAGCCAAACGTTTAAAAAGTTACGAAACAAATCTAAACGTTTCACCTTTTCAGCAATTTAAGCCAAACGTTTGCAAACGTTACGAAACAAATACAAAATTTTCACCTTTTTAGCGCTTTATGCCAAACGTTTACAATCGTTACGAAACAAATCCAAGCGTTTCACTTTTTAGCGATTTGAGCCAAACGTTTTCAAACATTACGTAACAAAACCAAACGTTTCACCTTTTTAGCGATTTAAGCCAAACGTTTACAAACGTTACGAAACAAAAACAAACGTTTAAAAATGTTACAAAATAAAACCAAATGCTTCACCGTTTTATTTATTTAAGCCAAACGTTTAAGCCAAACGTTACAAAAAATCCAAACGTTTCACCTTTTTAGTGATTTAAGCCAAACTTATACAAACGTTACGAAACAAAATCAAACGTTTCACCTTTTTAGCAATTTAAACCAAACGATTACAAATGTCATGAAACAAATTCAAACGTTTCACCTATTTAGCAATTTAAGTCAAACATTTTCAAACGTTACGGAACAAAACCAAAGGTTTCATATTTTAAGCAATTTAAGCCAAACGTTTACAAACGTTACGAAACAAATCCAAACGTTTCACCTTTTTAGCATTTTAAGACAAACGTTTACAAACGTTACGAAACAAATCCAAATGTTTCCCCATTTTAGCGATTTAAGTTAAACGTTGAAAACTTTACGAAACAAATCCAAAAGTTTTGCATTTTTAGCGATTTACGCCAAACGTTTAAAAACGTTACGTAATAAATCCAAACGTTCCACCTTTTTAGCGATTGAAGCCAAATATTTACGAACGTCATGAAACAAATCCAAACGTTTCACCTTTTTAGCGATTTAAGCCAAATGTTTACAAACGTTATGAAACAAAATCCAAGCGTTTCACCTTTTTATCGATTTAACCCAAATTTTTACAAACGCTACAAAAAAAACCAAAAGTTTAACCTTTTCAGAAATTTAAGCCAAACGTTTACAAATATTACGAAACAAAACTAAAGGTTTAAAACGTTACGAAACAAAACCAAACATTTCACCGTTTTAGCGATTTAAGCTAAACGTTTACAAACGTTACGAAACAAAACCAAACGTTTCACCTTTTTAGCGATTTAAGCCAAACGTTTACAAAGTTACGAAATAAATCCAAATGTTTCACCTTTTTAGCGATTTACACAAAACGTTTACAAACGTTTCGAAACAAATCCAAACGTTTCCCCATTTCAGCGATTTAAGTCAAACGTTTAAAACGTTACGAAAAAATTCCAAACGTTTCACCTTTTTAGCAATTTAAACTAAACGATTACAAATGTCACGAAACAAATTCAAGCGTTTCACCTATTTAAAAATTTAAACCAAACGTTTACAAACGTTTCGGAACAAAAACAAACATTTCCCCATTTTTGCGATTTAAGCCAAACGTTTAATACGTTAGGAAACAAATCCAAACGTTTCCCCTTTTTAGCGATTTAAGCCAAACGTTTACAAACGCTACGAAACAAATCCAGACATTTCATCTTTTTAACGATTGAAGCCAAATATTTACGAACGTCACAAAACAAATTCAAACGTTTCACCTTTTTAGCGATTTAAGCCAAATGTTTACAAACGTTATGAAACTAATCCAAGCGTTTCACCTTTTTAGCTATTTAAACCAAACATTTACAAATATTTCAAAACAAAACCAAACGTTTAACCTTTTTAGAGATTTAAGCCAAAAGTTTACAAACATTACGAAATAAAAACAAACGTTACGAAACAAAACCAAACATTTCACCCTTTTAGCCATTTAAGCAAAATGTTTACAAATGTTACGAAACAAAACCAAACGTTTCAACTTTTTAGCGATTTAAGCCAAACGTTTACATATGTTACGAAACAAATCCAAATGTATCACGTTTTTAGCGATTTAAACATACCATTTATAAACGTTACGAAACAAATCCAAACGTTTCCCCATTTCAACGATTTAAGCCAAACGTTTAAAACGTTACGAAACAATTCCAAATGTTTCACTTTTTTAGCAATTTAAACTAAACGATTACAAATGTCACGAAACAAATTCAAGCGTTTCACCTATTTAAAAATTTAGGCCAAACGTTTACAAACGTTACGGAACAAAACCAAATGTTTCTCCATTTTAGCGATTTGAGCCAAACGTTTAATAAGTTAAGAAACAAATCCAAACGTTTCACCTTTTTAGCGATTTAAGCCAAACGTTTACAAACGTTACGAAACAAATCCAAACGTTTTATTTTTTTAGCGATTGGAGCCAAATGTTTACGAACGTCATGAAAAAAATCCAAAAGTTTCACCTATTTAGCGATTTAAGCCAAATGTTTACAAACGTTATGAAACAAATCCAAGCATTTCACCTTTTTCGCGATTTAAGCCAAATGTTTACAAACGTTACAAAGCAAAACCAAACGTTTAACCTTTTTAGAGATTCAAGCCAAACGTTTAAAAACATTACGAAAGAAAACCAAACGTTTTAAAACGTTACGAAACAAAAGCAAACATTTTACCTTTTTTGTGATTTAAGCTAAACGTTTACAAACGTTACGAAATAAAACCAAATGTTTCACCTTTTTAGCGATTTAAACAAAACGTTTACAATGTTACTAAAAAATCCAAACGTTTCCCCATTTCAGCGATTTAAGCCAAACGTTTAAAACGTTACGAAACAATTCCAAACGTTTCCCTTTTTAGCAATTTAAACTAAACGATTACAAATGTCACGAAACAAATTCAAGCGTTTCACCTATTTAAAAATTTAAGCCAAACGTTTACAAACGTTACGGAACAAAACCAAACGTTTTCCCATTTTAGCGATTTAAGCCAAACGTTTAATGCGTTACGAAAAAAATCCAAACGTTTCACCTTTTTAGCCATTTAAGCCAAACGTTTACAAACGTTGCGAAACAAATCCAAACATTTCATCTTTTTAGCGATTGAAGCCAAATGTTTACAAATGTTATGAAACAAATCCAAACGTTTCACCTTTTTAGCGATTTAATCCAAACGTTTACAAACGTTATGAAACAAATCCAAGCATTTCACCTTTCTAGTGATTTAAGCCAAACGTTTACAAACGTTACGAAACAAAACCAAACGTTTAACCTTTTTAGCGAGTTAAGCCAAACGTTTAAAAACATTACGAAACAAAACAAAATGTTTAAAAACGTAATGAAACAAAACCAAACATTTCACTGTTTTAGCGATTTAAGCCAAACGTTTACAAACGTTACGAAACAAAACCAAACGTTTCACATTTTTAGCGATTTAAGCCAAATGTTTGCAAATATTACGAAACAAATCCAAATATTTCACCTTTTTAGCGATTTAAGCCAAACGTATAAAAACGTTACGAAATAAATCCAAACGTTTCCCCATTTTAGCAATTTAAGCCAAACGTTTAAAACGTTACGAAACATTTCCAAACTTTTAACCTTTTTAGCGATTTAAGACAAACGTTTACAAACGTTACGAAACAAATCCAAACGTTTCACCTTTTTAGCGATTTAAGCCAAACGCTTACAAACGTTAAATCGAAACGTTACACCTTTTTAGCGATTTAAGCCAAACGATTACAAAAGTTATGAAACAAAACAAAACATTGCACCTTTTTAGCGAATTATGCCGAACGTTACAATCGTTACGAAACAAAATCAAACGTTTAAAAACGTTATGAAACAAATCCAAACGTTTAACCGTTTTAGCGATTTAAACCACACATTTACAAATGTTACGAAACAAAGCCAAACGTTTAAAAATTTTACGAAACAAAACCAAACATTTCACTGTTTTAGCGATTTAAGCCAAACGTTTACAAACATTACGAAACAAAATCAAACTTTTCAGTTTTTAGCGATTTAAGCCAAACATTTACAAATGTTTTGAAACAAATCCAAATGTTTCACTTTTTAGCGATTTAAGCCAAAAGTTTACAAATGTTACGAAACAAATCCAAACATTTCTCCATTTTAGCGATTTAAGGCAAACGTTTTGTAATACCCCAAATATTTTTATTGTGCCACGTGTCATAAATTCAAACATATTCAATAAAGATGGATTTAATTTAATATATCGAGAGTTCGTAATAATTTATATTGGGCTATTTAACGGGATTTATGGAAATTGCTGAGGAAATTCAATTAAAATAAATTATAAATCCCTAGTCGATAATTGTTTCGCCAAGGTTTGTGAAATGTTTTATAGTACCTGTGGTAAAAATTTCGGGTAAATCGGAGACCTTTTAAAATATGGACGCAGATGTGTTTTGGGCTAAATTGCAACTTTTGAAAAGTTCAAGGACCAAAGTGCAAATTAGCCAATTAAATCTCAAGAATAGTAATTAAAGATTATTGACGGAAAATAATAATTTTTAGTTAGTATTATTTATATGGATATAAATAATACGTAAGTAATTGAGTTAAAAGGATAATTTAACTGTTTGGTTAAATTAGAAAGTTTAAAAGAGAATTGGTTTAAGTAAAAGAAATGAAGGATTAAAAGGCAAATTGTCCAAGTATATATAAAAATCCAGATGAAAGAAAGAGAGAAAGAAGCATCCAGAATCAAAGGGATGCATCAGATGAGGTTTTGAGGAACGATTACGATCCGCCGCGGTTTCGTCGTTTCTCGTCCAAATCGAGCGTTCTTTATATCGATTTGTTCAGAATTCGATTGTCTATCGTCTTTAAGCTTTAAATCGAGGTAAGCTTGACGCTTTTGTTGCGAGAATTAGTAAATAAGGGTATTTCGTTTTAACGAATTAAACGAATCGTAATCGCGTTTTTATAGTCATTTTTGGTAAGATTTGAATTGAGTTATACGTTAAAATGAAGTGGAAGCATGTCGGGAGTATCGGAAATCGGCGTAGCGCCCGGAAAATGACTTTTTCGGGGACTGAAGTTGGTGTGCAAACGCATAGCCAGTAATCATACCTGTTTGGACATTTTTGCCTGTTTTAACCTAGATTTCTAACTTCAAGTACGTCAGGCATTAAAAGTGAATCACAGACTCCGAGGATACAAAATTTGAATATCGAACGTAATGCGTTCGATTAAGGTTTTAATATATAAGGAGCTTACAGTTAGATATCGAAAAATGAAATGCGATTAAGAGACCATTAAAGTTAAGAGTTATATTTAGAATAAGATCGTGTTAACATAACTTTATAACTTAGGGTTTTGATATTAAGCCTACGTTTATGGATTAAACGTACAGGTAACTCGACTAAGTAACTGACGTGTCGACGAGCCACCAGGCCGATAAGCTGGAACAGTTACGTAATCAAACGACGTATGCAGCTCGCGTTCATGGGATATTTATATTATTATATTTCAGAAAGCGATCACTGTGAGTGGCAAATTACTTTCGCGTATTATTATCATTATAAAAGTTATTTTCATACATTATGAGTATTATTATCGATACATCGCATAGATATGAATTGTTCGTATAAGATGATATATTATATGAATTTGATTATATGAATGTTGTTATATTCATTGTTTTGAATATGAGTAGCTAGTGTGCGATCCATTGAAACCAATTACCTATTGAGTGTCAATAGGCTATGAGATTACCAGTGAGTCAGTCTAGTGTAATTAGACTGTTTGTGATGATATAAGAATACGCATGATTACGAGAATTTGATTAAGTATGCGATACGAGAGTGAACTCGATTAGTATCACCCGAGCCCCATGAGAGTGAACTCGGTTAGAGTAACCTGAGCCCCGTATCTAGTGGGTTGGACACACCAGTGAGTTGGACCCACCACTGAGTTAGACTCACACTTTGGAATTAAAAGATTGGTCGCGGCTGACGTGGTTGACTGTAAACACTCCCGGGGCGGACCATTTGGATCAAGTTGATTCGATTATATACGTTTAGCAAATAAAGGATTAGAGTTTTGATAGGGTCTGTTACTTAAGAATGTTAGTTGTGTACTTATATCATGTATGGAATTTACATACGTATTAAGCATGCGATGCTATATGTTGATAATACCATTAGTAGTTTTCTAACTCACTCAGTATTTTCCCAAATACTGACCCCTCACTCTGATGTTTGCAAGTAGTCAGTGTCGGATCAGACAAACCACCTCCATTGTGTTAGAAGTCGTTGGACTTGCACAAGTATAAATTTTTTGAGCTGTAGTAGTCAGTAGGCGTCAATAAAAGATTTGTAAATTGATTTTTAATGTAAACTCTGATATGATCTTTTAATATCTATATACATATTATCTAAAAGTGTTTTTAAAATGATATTATGCTATAGTTGCGATAAATTTATAACTGTTTAGGCTTGCTATGGGTTTCGGAGCTACCACTCCCATTCCCTAGCGCCGGTCTCGGCTCAATATTTTGCGTCGTGACAATTGTGGTATCAGATCAATTGATCCAGTTACCTCTGCTAAGATGCGTTTGTCGGTTAAGTAACCTAGGGACTACTTGTCACGAACCAAATTATTGATCTGAGACCGGTGCTAGGGAATGGGAGTGGTAGCTCTGAAACCCGTAACAAGCCTAAAACCACTAATAATTTTCACAATTAAAAACATAATATTATATATAAAACATTTTCGGAAAAACTCTTTTAAATAATATACTTATAGATATTGAAATATTATATTAGAGTTTACATTAAAAAAGCAACTATTTGAAATCAATTCACCAATCTTAGACTAACACCTACTGACTACTACAGCTCTAGGAACTTATACTTGTGCAAGTCCAATGACTTCTGGAACAGTGGAGATGGTTTGTCTGATCCGACTTCGACTACCTGCAAACATCAGAGTGAGGGGTCAGTATTTGGGAAAATACTGAGTGAGTTTGCAAGTTACTAATGGTATTATCAAATATAGCGTTATACGCTTAATACGTTTATAAATTCATGATATAAGAAAACAATAAACATTCTTAATTTCAAAGTGTGAGTCCAACTCACTAGATGCGGGGACTCCAGACTACACCATAGCCGAGTGCTCTCTCATATCGAATCTTAAAGTGTGAGTCCAATTCACTGGTGGGTCTAGCCCAGCCCACTGGTGGGTCCAACCCACTAGATACGGGGCTTAGGTTACACTGTAACCGAGTTCACCCTCATATCGTATTCGTACCATATCATGCATAAATATATTAAATCTAGTCAGGCACTCTAGACTCACTCACTAATGATCACGCAACCTATTGACAACCAATAGGTAGTTGGTCTCTTCGGACCGCACATTAGATACTCATCTTCAAAATAACGAATACAACAACATTCATATAATCAAATCTATCAAACATAACATCTTATACGAGCAATTCATATAGATACGAAGTACTTAATAATAATATTCATAATATAAATAAATGACTTTTATAATAATAATACGCGAAAGTAAATTTGCCACTCACAGTGACCGCTATCCAAAACTATATTATCGTCACCTGAACACGTAGGCTCCGTACATCGTTTGATCTTGTAGCTACTCCAGCGCGACGGCATGGTAGCCCAACGATACATCCAATTCCTATTCAAATCATACGTACGTTTAATTCATAAACATAGACTAGTACTATAATACTAAGTTATAAACTTAGGTTAGTATAATCGTATTTCAAATACGACTCGTAATTTTGATCGTATTCTAATACTTAATCGAGATATTCGTTATGTCTCTTATTCATTAATTCTTAAACTTAGGTTCCTTATATCTCGAAACCCTTATCGAACACGTTATGTTCGATATTCAAATTTCTCGTTTTCGGGGTCCGTATTTCCTTTTCAATGTCCAACATTCTTAATGTCGGAAACTAGGTTTAAACGGGGCAAAAATGTCGAAACAGGCACGATTGCTGGCTGTGCGAGCGCTTGAAGGGTCCCGTGCATACGCACGGCCCAGTATGCATTCGCACACCATGTGTGCGATTGCACACTGCGGTGTGCGTTTGCACACCGCACTCAGCCCCCGTAAAATCCATTTTCCGGGCGCTTCGCCGCTCGCCGATACTCTCGACATGCTCCCACTCCATTTTAACATATAATCCAATCTAAATCTCACCAAAAACGACTATAGAAACGCGATTACGATTTGTTTAATTTGTTAAAACGAATTAACCCTTATTTTCTAATTCTCGCAACAAAAACGTCAAGCTTACCATGATTTGAAGCTTAAAGCTGATAGAGAATCGAATTCTGAACGAATAGATATAAAGAACGCTCGATTTGGACTAGATACAGCGAAATGGCGGCGGATCGTAATCGATCGTCGAATTTCTCTCGTTCTTTCTGTAACCTTCTTCTCCCATCTGATTCCTTCATTTCCTTTATATATAGCTTGGCTAATTAGCCAGTTTAATCCTTCAATTCTTTAACTTTAACCATTTCTCTTTTAAACTTTCTAATTTAACCAAACGGTTAAATTATTCTTTTAACTTAATTACTTACGTATAATTTATATCCAAATAAATAATACTAACTCATAATAATCATTTTCCATCAAAATCTTCTAATTACTATTTTCAAGATTTAATTGGCTAATTTGCACTTTAGTCCTTAAACTTTTCAAAAGTTGCAATTTAGCCCAAAATGCATCCGCGTCCATAATTTAAAAGGTCTCCAATTGACCTGAAATTTTTACCACTATTGCTATAAGACATTTCGCGGACCTTGGCGAAATAATTCCCCTTTTCGGGACCTAACTGGTAAAATTACCACTTTAGTCCCTGAACTCCCGTTTGGGACTTTTCTTGACATTCTTCCTTTTAATTTAAAGTCCAACTTTAGAATTGGAATATAATATTAAATTCCGCATAATTAATTTCCCCGAGACCAATCTACTTAGACTTATTTATTAAAATTCTCGGAAATTCTTCCGATATTGCCATCACGGCCACTAAAAACTGGACACGTGGTCCAATTAGATAACTAAATCTTTTGAGGTATTATATTCATCCTCCCTTATAAAAATTCGTCCTCGAATTTTCGTATATTCTTCTTACTTTAATCCCCTTTATACTTAGTAGGGATACCATGTTGGTCTTTAACACTGGTCAGCGCAAGGAAACGTCATTCCAATTTCTATACTTCCTGTATCTTGATGTCAGTTATTACTAACAAACTTACTTTTGATTTCTTATATTTGAACTTTCAGTTCCTTACTGCTATCCAATGGTAATTCGTATTAATGATGTCTTATTACTAAAGACGATAATCTTTGTCACACGACATTTTCCTTTTATGACGATAGCAACTATATTCATATGTACTTACCATTCTTCGTTCTTGATTCTTTATTTTGTTCAATACGTCTAATTCTATCATCGTTCTTTGTTGAGTAATGTGAATACTCAATTAGCTCATGCTTCTCCACTTACGTAGTTCCTTTTTGTATTAATGTTTTTATCATCTGATTGTTATTCATCGCAGTGCTAGAAACTTATTCCTTTATCTGCTACCCTCCTTTGCCTCATTACTTTATTCCTCGTATACTTCTTTACTTGTTGTATAATCATCGATCTAACTCCTTTTCTTAAGCGAGATACACTGTTCTTAAAACTTCTAGTCTTTTCTTTCTTTTCATTAGTCAGTCTTATTTTTCATAATCTTGGATACTATCTCTGTTACCCTGTCTTTTACTTCCTCTTATGATCCTTGCGATCATCCTTTAAAGATTATTAGTCCTACATTGTGTCTCTTTACATCACAGTTGCCTGTGCATTAATGCTTAATGTCCTACAGAAAAGAGATGTTTGATCTCTTCGTGAACATTCTTGATTCAGGCGCAGCTGTTATGTATACGGTCTTCGTCTTAGGGCAACAACGATTGTTGCCGTATTGGAGTTTTACCCCAATCTGTTCGATGTGTCTTGTTTACTCATTCCCAATGAGAACCCTTGATTCTTTCATCTCTTGTCTTCATGTATTGTCTCTTACAGTATTATCACTGTAATTATCTTCATTTATCATGTATATCTTTCACTAATCTTCTAATTTTTGTTAATCCATTTTCTTATCTGCCCAATTCCTATTCGCACTTTTGCGAAGCTCTTTAATTATGCTTATATAATGTAACTATCTTTACGATTTTCATGTTATATTAATTCTCATGATCATTATGATCTTCAAATCCTCGTTACCATATTGGCACCTTACAATTTCTATTCAATATTACTTTCTTTTAATGAATTTTCACTATCTGTTCTGTCATGATATATCTTTTGAAATTTAATGTTAACCATAGTATTAACCCTTAGGTTATATTCGTCCTTAACTTCTTATTTACCTTCTTCACTTCGTCTCATCCATATTCTTCTTTCCAATTCTCAATCTTAGGAGGCTCTTAGCTTTCAAATCCTTTCCCTTTTACTATCATGTAACGTTAAGCTTACTTCCCATTACTATCCATGATCTTGTTACTTCACTTGTCATTCCTACTTTTATCTACATCGTAGATGTGCTTCTTTATACTTTTGTCCATAGGATTAATAGTCTAAATGCTATGATCCTATGGTATTATTCTTGCATTCTTTATTCCCGCTTTTATCATGTTTCTTGATTATCTTCCATAGCGTCTGGTACATCGTATACTCCCTACTCTTAATATCCACAACATCGATCATTAACAGAGAGTTGTGGCCTTTTTCGTCTGAATTTCTCGATGTAGTACGTTCTTAATCGTATACGTGTCGTCTCATCGTATTTGTAATGTCATCATGGTCGTCTGTAAAGCCGATCCTATGCTAATATCATCTCTATTGCGCCTCGCATATTTGATATTTCTTGTTTCAGCACTCTAAACGTCAATCACCAATTAAACAATGGGTCGCATCCCCTTTTTACCTGAATTATTGACGTAGTGCGCTCTCGATTACCTACATATTGTACTATTGTACCTTTACTGACATCTTAAATGTCAGTGGATTCGATCCTATGTCTCTGTCCTTTTTATCTTTCTTTGTTTCTATGTATCCGCGACTATATAGATTCCCATTATTCTAATCTCCTTGTCAACTCTCCACATGACTTTTCTCTTTTTCATTTTCTCGATTACTTTTATCGAGTTCCTTGTGTCATACGCAGGTTATTTGTGCTTTTCTTAACTCTGACTGATTTTTTATTATCCATAATCTACTTCTGGATCCTTGAATTTTATCATACATGTTATGTACCTTTGGCAATCCCTCGACCATACGCAGAAAGTCAGTGGAATACTGTCCCACTGGTAGCGTTCCTTGTGATAAGGTGTGCATTCGCCTTCTAACCTGATTCAGAGCCACTTATGCCCAACCGTTGGCTATCTCTGCATCCTTCCTCAGATTGCAACATTTCCATACACTGGACAAGAAATGACCACTCTAGTACTCCTCGACATCGGACTCGTCTGATAATTCTTCTTCCCCGAAGTTCTCTTCCTGAGGATCTTTTTCTGGGAATATATCAAACAAGTTTGAAAGTGTCTAACACATCTTAATCCTTGAAGGATCATAATCAATCTTTTATATCGATCACATTATACACTTTACTCTTTATTTGATCTAACTTGAAGTTTAAATTTTAGCACTTCACAAGAATTATTTACCTTTGTACCTTTCACAGCCTATTATTTCGCTTCACAATCGATATCTTGAGGTGGAAGTTTCAACTCTTAATCCACTGATTGCAGTTCTTGTGGTTTATCTCTTTATCTTTCTTATCGTATACTCCAATTATTCATTTTCATTATATCTTCTGATTTTAAATACCTTGATCTTTCCTGATTATCCTTAACCGGAACTCATGGTAAAAAGAGTTCCCCAAGTCGGGTCACAAACTTAATTCATACTATCTGATTTATCACTGCTCTAATTGCTTGTCAAACTAATCATGGGTTTAAAACTTTCATCAACCTCTGAATCAATAATACTATTTGTCCTTCCATCGCTCGATGTATACGAACATCTTACTTTACTTCTCCTAGAGGATATAGCATACCGCTTGATCCGTCAAACTTCTTTAGTCTTAACTTATGTATACCACTATCAAACCACTATAGATGTTCCTTTTCACGTTAATACTGTCTTTGTATTCATCGCTCTATTATTGGCACACAATCCTTTATATCGGTTGCTTTTACGGCTAACTGATCCATAATGACGTTGGGTTACCGCGGCACTTCCAACGCCTGTATATTCCCACCTTATCTTGCTAGGTTCCCATTGACCTTCATCTCGTTCTGGCCTTTACTGGTCAACTGGACTGGGTTGCATTCACTTTTGTTACCTCGATCTTCTTCTCGCGCCTCATATACTTGTTGTGCAACAGCGCGCATTCGCGCAGTTCCTTATTCATAGTATAGCGATTATATAAAGGAACACTGATGAATTCCTTAAAATATAATGCATACTAATCATCACGACTAATCGCTGTCCATGTATGTTTGACTTTAAGAACGTCTCCTTCCTTTAGACCTTCTAGGATTATGTCTCTTATTGCAAGTCTTATGAGTGTTCTGACTCATTATAGACTAGTAAATTATCAAAACTTATACTCGTGTTGTATATGTTACACGCATATTACTATCGTAACTATAAGCATCTATGTTGACCGGATTCAATAAAATCAGTGTCCCCTAGATTTCCTTGATTATGTATTGTAAATTAAGTCTTGTGAGCATTCCGCTCACATGGAATTAATCAAACATCAAGAGTATCAAAACATAACATACATGTTCTATACGTTATTAACCGGATATGAATTACTATCCCAACATATCTACTATTCTAATCGTATACTAGTCTGTTTAGTCAATGCTAAGTTCATTAGTTAGAGGCATAAATCCTATGTCCTCACAATCATACGTATTCATTCGCCTCAAAGCCTTGATCGCAATTTGTTCGCGAGCACTTCCCTTTCGTCATAGAGTTCTGGTCTAGGTATACTTACATCAAAACAAAACTTCTTGAAAACTCTTTCAAATAAAATGACTCATTTGAAAATTCCATTTAAATCTTAGCAAAATTGTGCACTAGGGTGATGACATCTCTCATCCCCAAAGAGTTGCCACATGTCCTATTAATGCATGTATTTATGTATGTAGTGATGCATTTCTATCAATGTCATGGCAATCATGTATTTATGTATCGGGTCTAGGCACAATTATGCTTTCAGAATCGTTAAACAAATAACTTTAACAGGTTATAACCTTTAAGTTTTGTAAATTATGTAGACCTTTAAACTCTGCATCTGGAAAGTTCTTAAATTTCTACAACCTTACATTCCTTCTTCACACTCTTTCTAAAATTTTGATCGATGGAATTTAATAGCATCTCTCACGTTATCTGATGCTAAGCACACATATATATGACATCAAATCGCAATCATATCAATTATATTCTATTCATAGGAGGCAATACCTCTCCTAGAAGTTTTATCTCAAAAAGCATATCATGTATGCATGTCTCATCGAAACAACATATACGTATATATCTCGTATATACGTGTCACAAGAAACAAATAAGTTTTTCACTAATCATTTTATCATGCTCATCACAAAGCACATCATACTAACAACTTGGATCAAACAAACCTCAACTCTATAGCTGCAGTAGTTTCTAGGTTACTTGACCGACAAACGCATCTTAGCAGAGGTAACTGGACCAACTGCTTTCATACCAAAATTGTCACGACCCAAATTATTGAGCCGAGACCGGCTCTAGGGAATGGGAATGGTAGCTCCGAAACCCGTAGCAAGCCTAAAACCACTAATAATTTTTCGCAATTAAAAACATAATATTATATATATAACAGTTTCGGAAAAACTCTTTTAAATAATATACTTATAGATATTGAAATATTATATTAGAGTTTACATTAAAAAACCAACTATTTGAAATCAATTCACCAATCTTAGATTGACACCTACTGACTACTGTAGCTCTAGGAACTCATACTTGTGCAAATCCAATGACTTATGGCACAATGGAGATCGTTTGTCTGATCCGACTTCGACTACCTACAAACATCAGAGTGAGGGGTCAGTATTTGGGAAAATACTGAGTGAGTTTGCAAGTTACTAATGGTATTATTAAATATAGCGTCATACGCTTAATACGTTTATAAATTCATGATATAAGCAAACAATAAACATTCTTAATTTCAAAGTGTGAGTCCAACTCACGAGATACGGGGACTCCAGACTACACCGTTGCCGAGTGCTCTCTCGTATCGAATGTTAAAGTGTGAGTCCAACTCACCGGTGGGTCCAACCCACTAGTGGATCCAACCTACTAGATACGGGGCTTAGGTTAACCGAGTTCACTCGAGTATCGTATTCGTATCATATCATGCATAAATATATTAAATCTTAATCACAAAGTCAAGCACTCTAGACTGACTCACTAATGATCACGCAGCCTATTGACACCCAATAGGTAGTTGGTCTCTTCGGACCGCACATTAGATACTCATCTTTAAAACAAGGAATACAACAACATTCATATAATCAAATCTATCAAACATAACATCTAATACGAGCAATTCATATAAATACGAGGTATTTAATAATAATATTCATAATATAAGAAAATGACTTTTATAATAATAATACGCGAAAGTAAATTTTCCACTCATAGTGACCGCTATCCAAAGCTGCATTATCGTCACCCAAACACGTAGGCTCCGTGCATCATTTGATCTCGTACCTACTCCAGCTCGACGGCATGGTCGCCTAACGATACATCCAATTCCTATTCAAACCATACGTACGTTTAATTCATAAAGGTAGACTAGTACTAAAATCCTAAGTTATAAACTTAGGTTAATATAATCGTATTTCAAATACGACTCTTAATTTTGATCGTATTCTAATACTTAATCGAGATATTCGTTATGTCTCTTATTCATCGATTCTTAAACTTAGGTTCCTTATATCTCAAAACCCTAATCGAACACGTTATGTTCGATATTCAAATTCTCGTTTTTGGGGTTCGTATTTCCTTTTCAATGTCAGACATTCTTAAAGTCGGAAACTAGGTTTAAACGGGGCAAAAATGTCGAAGCAGGCACGATTGCTGGCTGTGCGAGCGCCCGAAGGGTCCCGTGCATACGCACGGCCCAATGTGCGTTATCACACCAACAGGTGTGCGTTCGCACACCGCACTCACCCCCCGGAAAATCCATTTTCCGGGCGCTTCGCCTGCCGAAACTCCCGACATGCTCCCACTCCATTTTAACATATAATTATATCTAAATCTCACCAAAAACGACTATAGAGACGCGATTACGATTCGTTTAATTCGTTAAAACGAATTAACCCTTATTTACTAATTCTCGTAACAAAAACGTCAATCTTACCTCGATTTGAAGCTTAACGCTGATAGAGAATCAAATTCTGAACGAATAGATATAAAGAACGCTCGATTTGGACGAGAAACGGCAAAATGGCGGCGGATCGTAATTGATCGTCGAATTTCTCTCGTTCATTCTGTAACCTTCTTCTCCCATCTGATTCCTTCATTTCCTTTACATATAGCTTGACTAATTAGCCAGTTTAATCCTTCAATTCTTTAACTTTAACCATTTCTCTTTTAAACTTTCTAATTTAACCAAACAGTTAAATTATTCTTTTAACTTAATTACTTGCGTATTATTTATATCCAAATAAATAATACTAACTCATAATTATCATTTTCCATCAAAATCTTCTAATTACTATTTTCAAGATTTAATTCGCTAATTTGCACTTTAGTCCTTAAACTTTTCAAAAGTTGCAATTTAGCCCAAAAATTCATCCGCGTCCAAATTTTAAAAGTTCTCCAATTGACCCGAAATTTTTATGACTATTACTATAAGACATTTCGCGGAACTTGGCGAAACAATTCCCCTTTTCAGGACATAACTGGTAAAATTACCACTTTAGTCTCTGAACTCTTGTTTGGGACTTTTCTTGACATTCTTCCTTTTAATTAAAATTTCAACTTTAGAATTGGAATATAATATTAAATTCCGCATAATTAATTTCCCAGAGAGCGATCCACTTGGACTTATTTATTAAATTTCTCGGATATTCTTCTGATATTGCCATCCCGGCAACTAAAAACTGGACACGTGGTCCAATTAGATAATTAAATCTTGGGCTTTTTACCCAAATAACCAAGTTTCATTAAAATATTACTTTTATATTGTGCAACTTTTGACATATTAAAACTACCACACACGCTGGTAATCTTTATTTTTATACGATGCATATATAAACAAGGGCTTTTTACCCAAATAACCAAGTTCCATTAAAATATTACTTTTATACTGTACATCTTTTGACATATTAAAACTACCACACACGCTGGTAATCTTTATTTTTATACGATGCATATATAAACAACCCTAATAACAAATCAAATCATAATTTTATTATTTTCTCTCTCCTCTCCTCTCAACTCATTTTTCTCTCTCTTCAATCACCAACCCTTTTTTCAAGCTCAGCTCAAATTTCATCTTAATCAGTTGTCCACCAGATCGCCGTCCAATAGATCGTCATCTTCAGATCTGTTTTTCGCGCTCCGTTTCTGCCGTTCCATCTTTATCTCGCCGTTTTCAATTTCAATTTCATCAGATTTGAAGTTCATCGTCTTTTTTTTTCTTCTTCTTCTTCGTTTCAGATCTGTAATTTTTTTTTGTTAATTGTTTTATATAACAATAATTTTTCATCATTAAACATGTATAAAGATTATCTTTTCATGTTATGTAAAATAATTTTGTGACTTTATGGAATACAAATCTGTTATTTCTATATTTTTGCTATGTTTGGTTGTATTTCTGCGTTTTTTTATTATGCAGCAAGATTTATTGATGATGGTTGATTGATGAACTATTGTAATGTTATAGTGTTGTTGATATTATGTTGATATTATGTTGATAATCAGTTGATATTTTCTTGATTTTAACATTGAAAAAAAAGATAATATTGTCCGTAAAATAAATTAAAAAAAAAAAATTAAACTAAGACTAGATAATGATATATTAGCATTTGGGAAGAAGACAAATAATCATGTTGAATTATTGTAATGTTACAATGTTGATATTGTGTTGATTTTCGGTTGATATGTTGTTGATTTAGCATTGGTGAAGAAGACAATTATGATGTTGAATTATTTTAATGTTACAGTGTTGATATTATGTTGATATTGTGTTGATATTTAGTTGATTTTAACATTAGTGAAGAAGACAATAATGGTGTTGAATTATTGTAATGTTACAATGTTGATATTATGTTGATATTGTGTTGATATTTCGTTGATTTTAGCATTAGTGAAGAAGACAATAATGATGTTGAATTATCGTATTGATATTGTGTTGATATGTTGATATTTAGTTGATTTTAGCATTAATAAAAAAGACCACATTATATGTGAAATAAAATAAAAAAAATTAAAATTAAATTGAAACACTATTGAAAAAATAAAAATTAATGTAAAAGACTGAAAAATTTAAATTAGTTAGTTGATTACATATTTGTTGATATTATGTTAGTCTTGAAAATGTGTTGAAAAATGAAAATTAATGTAAAAAAAAATTAACATTCAAATTAGTCATTTTATTACATGATGATTTTTTTAATCTTAAAACTGACAAAAAATATGAATATGTCAAAAAAAGTCAAGTCAACAAGATTAAATATTGATTGTAGGTCAATTTCATGTTAATTTTATGTTAATATTATTTTAATTTTATGTCGATATTATGTTGACAATATGTTGATAACATGTTGATATTATATTGATGATTTTAAGAAAATAAAAAACAAAACAATATGTTGATACTATGTTGACAGTATGTTGATAATATGTTGATGTAATATTAATGATTTTACAAAAATAAAAAACAAACAATATGTTAATACTATGTTGATAATATGTTGATAACATGTTGATAAAATGTTGATATAATATTTATAATTTTAAGTAAATGAGAACAAAGAAAATGAAAACACGAATTCCAAACAACAACATGTGCAATGTGAAAAAATTCAGAATCATCATTCCTAAAAAAAGAGCCTCAACAGTTTCACGAGACATTGTTTCCTCTCCAATTTTGTCCAAGTTTGGAAAATCAGACTTCTTATCAATCAACGATCAACCTTTTTCCGGTTTATGGCCAATAGACTTATTCCACATTATGAATAAATCAAAACAACAACCTATAAAACAACAAAACACTTCAAAACAAAAACAGTACAAATTCACAATAAAAATTAGACATAAAATCATATGGATAAAAATAGCAAAGATTAATGTAAATCAATTAAATAACTAATAACATATAGTAATTATAAACTAAAAATTAAATAAAAAAAAATCCATAAATTCCAGTGGAAGGTTTCTTCTTTGTAGAACCAGAAGTTGACCTAGTCTTATGTGACTGTTAAAATCAACAACAAATCAACATAAAATCAACAACACTGTAACATTACAATAATTCAGCAATCAATCATCATCAACAAATCGTTATGCTGAATAAAAAAAAACGCAGAAATACAAAAAAACACAAAAAAAATGCAGAAATAACAGAATTTTATTACATAAAATCACAAAATTATTCTGCATAACATGAAATAAGTATTAGATTCTTTAAAGATACTTTTTATACATGTTTAATGGTGAATAAACAGTAAAATATAAACAAATTTCAGATCTGAAAATGAAAAAAAAAACAAAAAATTTCAGATCTAAAATCAAAAATATAAAAGAAAGATGGCACGGCGAGACAAAGGTGGAACGACAGAGATGGAACGGCGGAGGCGGAACGGCGGAAGCGAAGGAATAAGAACGTGGAGAAACTGGAGAAGAAAACTTACCGCTTTTTATAAGAGAAAAAACAAAATAATGGAGATAATGGAGAAGAAAACTTACACAGATAAAATAATGGAAGCAAATGAGTAAGAACGTGGAGCACCAGTGCTTTGAATCGCGAAGATCGTGGAGGAACAGAGCTGGATTCGCGGAGAAGAAGAAGAAACTGCCAAAATCAGAAAGGAAAAGCAAAAAACGGTAACAAAGTAATAATTCAAAGCAATTAGGTTAGAATTCTGATTTTGGGCGGTATGAAAAGTAAACTTTAGGTTGGACCGGTAAAAAAGTAAACCTGGGCCAAATTTAGGTATATTGAGTAATAAGCCCTTAAATCTTTTGGGGTATTACATTACTGCAGCTATAGAGTTGAGGTTTGTCTGATCCAAGTTGTTTGTATGATTTGCTTTGTGATCAGTATGACAGATTGATTTGTGAAATGTTTGTTTGCTTCTTGTGACACGTGTATATGAGATACATACACGTATTTTGTTTTCGATTGGATAGGCACACATGATATGCCTATTTAGTTGAAACTTCTAGGAGATGTATTGTCTCCTATGAATAGAATATAATTGATATGATTGTTATTTAATGATATTTATATATGTGTGCTCAGCATCAGATAACGTGAGAAATGTTATTGGATTCGATCGATCAAAATTTTAAAAAGAAGAAATGCAAAGTTACAGAAATAGAAGAATTGGCCAGGTACAGAGTTTAAAGGTCTAGAGAACCTACAAAACTTGAAGTTTATAACTTTTAAAAGTTATTTGTTGGACGATTCTGAAAGCATAATTGTCCCTAGACCCGATACAGAAATACATGATTGTCACGACATTGATAGAAATGCATCACTACATACATCAATATATGCATTAATAGGACATGCATCATATGCATTATGTTCAGACGAAGAGGTGAGATATGGAAACTCTTTAGGGATGAGAGACGTCATCACCCTGGTGCACAATTTGCTAAGATTTAAATAGAATTCTCAAATGAGTCGTTTTATTTGAAAGAGTTTTCAAGAAGTTTTGTTTTTATGTAAGTATACCTAGACCAGAACTCTGTGACGGAAGTGAAGTGCTCGCGAGCAAGTTGCGATCAAGGTTACGAGGCGAATGAATACGTATAATTGTGAGAACATAAGATTTGTGCCTCTAGCTAACGAATTTAGCCTTGATTAAACAGACTAGTATACGACTAGAATAGTAGATATGTTCGGATAGTAAAGCATATCTGATTAACAACGTATAGAACATGAATGTTATGTTTTAATACTCTTGATATTTGATTAAGTCCATGAGAGCGGAATGCTCGCAAGACTTAAGTTACGATACGTAATCAAGGAAATCTAGAGGACACTGATTTTCTTGAATCTGGTCAACATAGATGCTGATAGCTACAATAGTAATATGCGTGTAACATATACGACGCGAGTATATGTTTTGATAATTTGCTAAGTCTACAATGAGAGAGAACACTCAGAAGACTAGCAATAAGAGACGTAATCATAGAAGGTCAAAAGGAAGGAGATGTTCCTAAGGTCCAACGTCGTGGACAACGATTAGTCGTGATGATTAGTAAGTGTTATATTTTAATTGGTGATCGACGTTTAGAGTGCTGAAACAACAAATATCAGAAATACGAGATACGATAGAGATGATACCAGCATACGATCGGCTTTTATAAATGGCCATGATGACAGTACAAATACGATAAGGCGATATATATACGATTGAGAACGCACTACATCGGGAAATTCATATGAAGAAGGCCACAACTCTCTATTAATAATCGATATTGTGGATGTTAAAAGCAAGTAGTACATGATGTACAAGGTGCGCTGAGGAGGAAAGCAAAGAATGCAGTAGAAGATAATTAAGGAACACGGTAAGAGCGTGAATAAGGAACACACGAACAATACCATAGGATCATAGCATTTAGATTATTAATCCTATTGGTTGACTAAAGAGAAGAAGTCAAAGAAAAGTTACAAAGAAGTACATCTACGATATGAACAATAGTAGGAATAACAAGCGGAATAGAAATACCATGGATAGTAATGAGAAGTAAGCTTAACGCCATACGATCGTAAAGAGAAATGATTTCGGAGCTAAGAGCCAAACTAAGATTGAGAATAGGATGGAAGATATAGATAAGAAAGAGTTGGATTATGATGATAAAAGTATTTTTGAAGGTCAAAAGACGAACAATGTCAAGAAGACGACAGAGAAAAGAAAAACGTAGATGAAATGAGGAAGAATGATGAATAAAAAGATTAAGTTTGAAGCAAGTAACGGCGTCATCAGAACACATTCTGATATAAGTATATAATTGGAAGAGGATTAAAATCCTCATTTAAGGATTACAAGCAAAGAAAGCTTGTTTGAGCGTTGGTCACGCACTGTCTTGTTAAAATAAGTCAGTGACCAATATGAAAATCATATCTGGTTGAAAACCAGATTGATGAAATAGATCGATGTGAAGTAAGAAGGGACAAGGAGTTTCAAAAATAGTGAGTCATGTTACAGAAAAAGGAAGTAGGTTAATAAACATACGAAATATACCGATGCAAGAAGAAAAGCAAGTAAGCCTTACAAGGAAAGTAAACAAAGACTTTGTAAAGATACGTCATGAGGATTCGCCTCATGGATAACCATGATAAGCGGCCGTAACGAAAGAATTTTCGTACGAAAAGTGAAGTAATGAGACAAAAGAAGATAGCGGATAATGAAACTAAATTCCTAAGATCACGACAACTAGAATTGGATGCCAACAGCAGTAATACGAAAAAGACTACGTAAGTAGTGAAACACGTATTAATTGAGTGTCCATATCACTCAATAAGGAATAATGATAGGATTAGACGATGTTGGAGAACAAGATCAGGTCGTGACAATGACCAAACAAAGAAGATTAATGGAGTGTCTAAATGAGGAAGCCTGGTGATGAGAATTATCGTCCCTAGTGATAAAGTATCGCTAGCACGAAGTATCATTGGATATCAGTATTAAACTAAGAGTTCATAGTATTGAATGTCGGACAAAGGACAAACACAAGGATTGTGTTATAGAATATAGAGAAGAGATCAAATGTAAGGTTGTCAATGATAACTGACGACAAAGTGTAGGATGTACATAAATCGGAATAAAGATTCCATGCGCCGACAAGTGTCGTAAAATGAACACGATATCTCTACTATGAATAAAATTCAAGATAAAAAGGGGATTAAAGTAAGTAAGGAAACTATATGAAAATTCGAGGACAAATTTTTATAAGGGGGAAGAATGTAATACCCCAAATATTTTTATCGTGCCACGTGTCGTAAATTCTGACAAATTAAATCAAGATGGATTTAATTTAATATATCGGGAGTTCAGAATAATTTATATTGGGCTATTTAACGGGATTTAAGGAAATAGCTGAGGAAATTTATATAAAATAAATTATAAATTCAGAGTCGATAATTGTTTCGCCAAGGTCTGCGAAATGTTTTATAGTACCTGTGGTAAACGTTTCGGGTCAATCGGAGACCTTTTAAAGTTTGGACGCGGATGCGTTTTGGGCTAAATTGCAACTTTTGAAAAGTTCAAGGACCAAAGTGAAAATTAGCCAATTAAATCTCAAGAATAGTAATTAAAATATTATTGACGGAAAATAATAATTTTTAGTTAGTATTATTTATATGGATATAAATAATACGTAAGTAATTGAGTTAAAAGGATAATTTAACTGTTTGGTTAAATTAGAAATTTTAAAAGAGAATTGGTTTAAGTTAAAGAAATGAAGGATTAAAAGGCAAATTGTCCAAGTATATATAAACATTCAGATGAAACAAAGAGAGAAAGAAGCATCCAGAATCAAAGGGATGCATTAGATGAGGTTTTGACGAACGATTACGATCCGCCGCGGTTTCGCCGTTTCTTGTCCAAATCGAGCGTTCTTTATATCGATTTGTTCAGAATTCAATTATCTATCGTCTTTAAGCTTTAAATCGAAGTAAGCTTGACGTTTTTGTTGCGAGAATTAGGGAATAAGGGTATTTCATTTTAACGAATTAAACGAATCGTAATCGCGTTTCTATAGTCGTTTTTGGTAAGATTTGAATTGAGTTATACGTTAAAATGAAGTGGAAGCATGTCGGGAGTATCGGAAATCGGTGTAGCGCCCGGAAAATGACTTTTCCGGGGGCTGAAGTTGGTGTGCGAACGCACACTGTAGTGTGAGGAGGCACACCTGTTTGCGGACGCACACCTGTGTGCGAACTCACACGGGGCGTGCGAACACACACCTGTGTGTGCGAACGAACACCAACTGGTGTGCGAACGCACACTGGACCGTGCGAATGCACGGGACCCTTTGTGCGCTGTTTTAACCTAGATTTCCGAGTTCAAGTTCGTCGGGCATTAAAAGTGAATTACGGACTCTGAGGATACAAAATTTGGATATCTAATGTAATGCGTTCGATTAAGGTTTTAATATATAAGGAGCTTACAGTTAGATATCAATAAAAATGAAATGTGATTAAGAGATCATTAAAGTTAAGAGTTATATTTGGAATAAGATCGTGTTAACCTAAGTTTATAACTTAGGGTTTTGATATTAAGCCTACGTTTATGGATTAAACGTACAAGTAACTCGACTAAGTAACTGACGTATCGACGAGCCACCAGGCCGATGAGCTGGAACAGCTACGTGATCAAACGACGTATGGAGCTCGTGTTCATGGGATATTAATATTATTATATTTCAGAAAGCTGTCACTGTGAGTGGCAAATTACTTTCGCGTATTATTATCGTTATTAAAGTTATTTTCATACATTATGAGTATTATTATCGATACATCGCATAGATATGAATTGTTCGTATAAGATGAGATGTTTGATGAATTTGAATATATAAATGTTGTTATATTCATTGTTTTGAATATGAGTAGCTAGTGTGAGATCCATAGAAACCAATTACCTATTGGGTGTCAATAGGTTATGAGATTACCAGTGAGTCAATCTAGTGTAATTAGACTGTTTGTGATGATATAAGAATACGCATGATTACGAGAATTTGATTAAGTATGGGATACAAGAGTAAACTCGGTTAGTATAACCTGAGCCCCATGAGAGTGAACTCGGTTAGAGTAACCTGATCCCCGTATCTAGTGGGTTGGACCCACCAATGGGTTGGACCCACCAATGGGTTGGACTCACACTTTGGAATTAAAAGATTGGTCGCGGCTGACGTGGTCGAGTGTAAACACTCCCGGGCCAGACCATTTGGATTAAGTTGATAGGGTCTGTTACTAAAGAATGTTTGCTGTGTGCTTATATCATGTATGAAATTTACATACGTATTAAGCATGCGATGCTATATGTTGATAATACCATTAGTAGTTTGCTAACTCACTCAGTATTTTCCCAAATTCTGACCCCTCACTCTGATGTTTGCAAGTAGTCGGAGTCGGTTTAGACAAACCACCTCCATTGTGCTAGAAGTCGTTGGACTTTTACAAGTATGAATTCTTAGAGCTGCAGTAGTCAGTAGGCGTCAATAAAAGATTTGTAAATTGATTTTTAATGTAAACTCTGATATGATCTTTTAATATCTATATACATATTATCTAAAAGTGTTTTTAAAATGATATTATGCATTAGTTGCGAAAAATTTATAATTGTTTAGGCTTGTTACGGGTTTCGGAGCCACCACTCCCATTCCCTAGCGCTGGTCTCGGCTCAATATTTTGTGTCGTGACACGTTTAAAACGTTACGAAATAAATCCAAACGTTTCACCTTTTTAGCGATTGAAGCCAAATATTTACAAACGTTACGAAACAAATCCAAACGTTCACCTTTTTAGCGATTTAAGCCAAATGTTTACAAACGTAATAAAACAAATCCAAGAGTTTAACCTTTTCAGCGATTTAAGCCACACGTTTACAAACGTTATAAAACAAAATCAAACGTTTAAAAACGCTTCGAAACAAAACCAAACGTATCATCGTTTTAGCGATTTACACCAAATGTTTACAAACGTTATGAAACAAAACCAAATGTTTTACCTTTTTAGAGATTTAAGCCAAACGTTTACAAACATTACATAACAAATCCAAATGTTCCACCTTTTTAGCGATTTAAGCCAAACGTTTACAAACATTACAAAACAAATCTAAACATTTCCCCATTTTAGCGATTTAAGCTAAACATTTAAAACGTTTTGAAAAATGTTTTTATCGATTTAAGCCAAACGTTTACAAACGTTAAGAAACAAATCCAAACGATTCACCTTTTTAGCGATTTAAGCCAAAGGTTTACAAACGTTATGAAACAAATCCAAACGTTTCATCTTTTTAGCGATTTAAGCCAAACGTTTACAAACGTTACGAAACAAAACCAAACGTTTCACCATATTAGCGATTTACGCCAAACGTTTACAAACGTTACGAAACAAAACGAAATGCTTCACCTTTTTAGAGATATAAGCCAAACATTACGAAACAAAATCCAAATATTCCCCCTTTTTAGCGATATAAGCCAAACGTTTACAAACGTGACGAAACAAATCCAAACGTTTAACCTTTTTATCGATTTAAGCCAAACGTTTACAAACGTCACGAAACAAATCCAAACGATTCACCTTTTTAGCAATTTAAGCCAAAGGTTTACAAACGTTACGAAACAAATCCAAACGTTTCACCTTTTTAGTGATTTAAGCCAAACATTTACAAACGCTACGAAACAAAACCAAACGTTTACAAACGATACGAAACAAATCAAAATGTTTCAACTTTTTAGTGATTTAAGCCAAACATTTACAAACATTACGAAACAAATCCAAACGTTTCCCCATTTTTACGATTTAATCCAAACGTTTAAAACGTTACGAAACAAATCCAAACGTTTCACCTTTTGAGAAATTTAAACCAAACTTTTAAAACGTTACAAAACAAATTCAAACATTTCATATTTTCAGCGATTTAAGACAAATGTTTACAAACTTTACAAAACAAATCCAAACGTTGCACCTTTTTAGCAATTTAACTAAACGTTACAAACGTCACGAAACCAATTCAAGCGTTTCACCTATTTAGCAATTTAAGCCAAACATTTACAAACGTTACGGAACAAAACCAAACGTTTCACATTTTTAGCGATTTAAGCCAAACGTTTACAAACGTTACGAAACAAATCCAAACGTTTCACGTTTTTAGCGAGTTAAGCCAAACGTTTACAAATGTTACGAAACAAATCAAAACGTTTCCCCATTTTAAAGATTTAAGCCAAACGTTTAAAACGTTACGAAACAAATACAAACGTTTCCTCTTTTTAGCGATTTAAGCCAAACGTTTACAAACGTTACGAAACAAATCCAAACGTTTCACCTTTTTAGCGATTGAAGCCAAATGTTTACTATAGTTTCGAAACAAATAGAAAAGTTTCACCTTTTTAGCGATTTAAACCATACGTTTACAAACCTTATGAAACAAAATCAAGCGTTGCACCTTTTTAGCGATTTAAGCAAAACGTTTACAAACGTTACGAAACGAAACCAACCGTTTAACCTTTTTAGCGATTTAAGCCAAACGTTTACAAACATTATAAAACAAAACCAAACGTTTAAAAATGTTATGAAACAAAACCAAACGTTACACCGTTTTAGCGATTTAAGACAAACGTTTACAAACGTTACAAAACTAAACCAAACGTTACACATTTTTAGCGATTTAAGCCAAACGTTTACAAATGGTACGAAAAAAATCCAAATCTTTCACCTTTTTAGCGATTTAAGCCTAACGTTTACAAACATTACGAAACAAATCCAAACGTTTCCCCATTTTAGCGATATCAGCCAAATGTTTAAAACGTTACGAAAAAATTCCAAACGTTTAACCTTTTTAGCGATTTAAAACAAACGGTTACAAACGTTACGAAACAAATCCAAACGTTTCCCCTTTTTAGCGATTTATGCCAAACGCTTACAAACGTTACGAAACAAATCCAAACGTTACACCTTTTTAGCGATTTAAGCCAAACGTTTACAAACGTTACGAAACAAAACCAAACATTTACAAACGTTACGAAAGAAATCTAAACGTTTCACCGTTTTAGCGATTTAAGCCAAACGTTTACAAACATTACAAAACAAATCCAAACGTTTCCCCATTTCAGCGATTTAAGCCAAACGTTTAAAATGCTACGAAAGAAACCCAAACGTTTCACCTTTTTAGCAATCTTAACCAAACATTTAAAACGTTACAAACAAATCCAAATGTTTCACATTTTTAGCGATTTAAGACACACATTTACAAACTTTACAAAACAAATCCAAACGTTTCACCTTTTGAGCGATTTTAGCCGATCTTTTAAAACTGTTACGAAACAAATCCAAACGTTTCACCTTTTTTGCGATTTAAGACACACATTTACAAACTTTACAAAACAAATCCAAACGTTGCACCTTTTTAGCGATTTTAGCCGATCTTTTAAAACCGTTACGAAACAAATCCAAACGTTTCACCTTTTTAGCAGGCTATGACAAACGTTTACAAACGTTACGAAAGAAATCCAAATGTTTCCCTATTTTAGCGATATAAGCCAAACGTTTAAAACGTTACTAAACATATCCAAACATTTCACCTTTTTACCGATTTAAGCCTAACGTTTTAAAACAAATCCAAACGTTTAACCTTCTTAGCGATTTAAGCCAAATTTTTACAACCGTTATGAAAAAAATCCAAGCGTTTCACCTTTTTAGCGATTTAAGCCAAACGTTTACAAACATTACGAAACAAAACCAAACGTTTAAAAATGTTATGAAACAAAACCAAACATTTCACTATTTTAGCAATTTAAGCAAAACGTTTACAAACGTTACAAAACCAAACCAAATGTTTCCCCTTTTTAGCGAATTAAGCCAAACGTTTACAAATGTTACGAAACAAATCCAAATGTTTCACCTTTTTAGCGACTTAAGCCGAACGTTTACAAACGTTACGAAACAAATCCAAATGTTTCCCCATTTTAGCGATTTAAGCCAAACGTGTAAAATGTTACGAAACATTTCCAAACGTTTCCCCTTTTTAGCGATTTAAGCCAAACGTTTGCAAACGTTACGAAACAAATCCAAACGTTTCACCTTTTTAGCGATTTACGCCAAACGCTTACAAACGTTACGAAACCATTCCAAACGCTACACCTTTTTAGCAATTTAAGGCAAACATTTACAATCGTTATGAAACAAAACAAAAGGTTGCAGCTTTTTAGCGATTTAAGCCGAACGTTTACAAACGTTACGAAATAAAATCAAACGTTAAAAAACATTATGAAACAAAACTAAACGTTTACAAATGATACGAAACAAATCCAAACGTTTAACCGTTTTAGCGATTTAAGCCACATGTTTACAAACGTTATGAAACAAAGCCAAACGTTTAAAACGTTACGAAACAAAACCAAACGCTTCACTGTTTTAGCAATTTAAGCCAACGTTTACAAACGTTACGAAACAAAACCAAACGTCTCACCTTTTTAGCGATTTAAGCCAAACGTTTACATACGTTATGAAACAAATCCAAAAGTTTCCCCATTTTAGCGATTTAAGCCAAACATTTACAAACGTTACGAAACAAATCCAAACGTTTCACGTTTTTAGCGATTTAAACCAAACATTTACAAACATTATAAAACAAATCCAAGCGTTTAACCTTTTTAGCTATTAAAGCCAAATGTTTACAAACATTCCGAAACAAAATTACGCGTATAAAAACGTTACGAAACAAAACTAAACGTTTCACCGTTTTAGCGATTTAAGCCAAACGTTTACAAATGTTACAAAACAAAACCAAATGTTTCTCCTTTTTAGCGATTTAGCCAAACATTTACAAACATTACGAAACAAATCCAAATGTTCCACCTTTTTAGCGATTTAAGCCAAACGTTTACAAACGTTACGAAATAAATCCAAATGTTTCCCCATTTTAGCGATTTAAGCCAAACATTTAAAACGTCATAAAAGAAATCCAAACGTTTAACCTTTTTATCGATATAAGCCAAATGTTTACAAACGTTACGAAACAAATCTACACGTTTCCCCTTTTTAGCGATTTAAGCCATACGTTTACAAACGTTATGAAACAAATCCAAACGTTTCACCTTTTTAGCGATTTAAGCCAAACGTTTACAAACGTTACGAAACAAAACCAAACGTTTACAAACGTTACGAAACAAATCAAAATTTTTCACTTTTTTAGTTATTTAAGCCAAACGTTTACAAACATTACGAAAAAAATCCAAACATTTCCCCATTTTTGCAATTTAAGCCAAACGTTTAATACGTTATGAAACAAATCTAAACGTTTCACCTTTTTAGCAATTTAAACTAAACGTTTAAAATGTTACGAAACAAATCAAAACGTGTCACATTTTTAGCGATTTCAGAGAAATGTTTACAAACTTCACAAAACAAATTCAAACGTTACACCTTTTAAGCGATTTAACCAAACGTTTACAAACGTCACGAAACTAATTCAAGTGTTTCACCTATTAGCAATTTAAGCCAAACGTTAACAAACGTTTCGGAACAAAACCATACGTTTCACATTTTTAGCTATTTAAACCAAACGTTTACAAACGTTACGAAACAAATCCAAACGTTTCACCTTTTTAGCGATTTAAGCAAAACGTCTACAAACTGTACGAAACAAATCCAAACGTTTCACCTTTATAGCGATTTAAGCCAAACATTTACAAATATTATGAAACAAATCCAAACGTTTCACCTTTTTAGCGATTTAATCCAAAGGTTTAAAACGTTAAGAAACAAATCCAAACGTTTCACCTTTTTAGCGATTTAAGCCAAACGTTTATAAACGTTACTAAACAAATCCAAGCGTTTCACCTTTTTAGCGATTGAAGCCAAATGTTTACAAGCGTTTCGAAACAAATCCAAACGTTTCACTTTTTTAGCGATTTAAGCCAAACGTTTACAAACGTTATGAAACAAATACAAACGTTTCACCTTTTTAGCGATTTAACCAAACGTTTATAAACGTCACGAAACTAATTCAAGTGTTTCACCTATTTAGCAATTAAAGCCAAACGTTTACAAACGTTACAGAACAAAACCAAACGTTTCTAATTTTTAGCGATTTAAGCCAAACGTTTACAAACGTTACAAAACAAATCCAAACGTTTCACCTTATTAGCGATTTAAGTCAAACGTTTAGAAACGTTACGAAACAAATCCAAACGTTTCACCTTTTTAGCGATTTAAGCCAAACGTTTACAAACGTTACGAAACAAATCTAAACGTTTCACCTTTTTGGCGATTTAACCAAACGTTTACAAACGTCACGAAACTAATTCAAATATTTCACCTATTTAGCAATTTAAGCCAGACATTTACAAACGTTACAGAACAAAACCAAACGTTTCACATTTTTAGCGATTTAAGCCAAACATTTACAAACGTTACGAAACAAATCCAAACGTTTCGCCTTTTTAGAGATTTAAGCCAAACGTTTATAAACGTTACGAAACAGATCCAAACGTTTCCCCATTTTAGCGATTTAAGCCAAACGTTTAAAACGTTATGAAACAAATCCAAACGTTTCACCTTTTTAGCGATTTAAGCCAAACAACAAACGTTATGAAACAAATCCAAACGTTTCACCTTTTTAGCAATTGAAGCCAAACGTTTACAAACGTTTCGAAATAAATCCATATGTTTCACCTTTTTAGCGATTTAAGCCAAACGTTTACAAATGTTAAGAAACAAATCCAAACGTTTCACCTTTTTAGCGATTTAAACAAAACGTTTATAAACGTTACGAGACAAGACCAACCGTTTAACCTTTTTAGCGATTTAAGCCAAACATATACAAACATTACGAAACAAAACCAAACATTAAAAATGTTACGAAACAAAACCAAAAAGTTACACCGTTTTGATGATTTAAGCCAAACGTTTACAAATGTTACGAAACAAAACCAAACGTTTCATATTTTTAGCGATATAAACCAAATGTTACGAAAAAAATCCAAATGTTTCACCTTTTTAGCGATTTAAGCTAAACGTTTACAAATGTTACGAAATAAAACCAAACGTTTCCCCATTTTAGCGATTTCAGCCAAGTTTAACCTTTTTAGCGATTTAAGACAAACGGTTACAAACTTTACGAAAGAAATCCTAACGTTTCATCTTTTTTTAGAGTTAAGCCAAACGCTTACAAACGTTATGAAACAAATCCAAACGTTATACCTTTTTAGCGATTTAAGCCAAATGTTTACAAACATTACGAAACAAAACCAAATGTTTATAAACGTTACGAAACAAATCTAAACGTTTCACCTTTTTAGCGATTTAAGCCAAACGTTTACAAACATTACGAAACAAATCCAAATGTTTCCCCATTTTACCGATTTAAGCCAAACGTTTAAAACGTTACGAAACAAATAAAAACGTTTCACCTTTTTAGCAATTTTAACTTAACATTTAAACCTTTACGAAACAAATCCAATTGTTTCACATTTTTAGCGATTTAAGACACACATTTACAAACTTTACAAAAAAAATCCAAACGTTGCACCTTTTTGGTGATTTAAGCCGAACTTTTAAAAAGGTAACGAAACAAATCCAAATGTTTCACCTTTTTGGCTATTTAAACCAAACGTTTACAAACGTTACGAAACAAATCCAAACATAACCTTTTTAGCAATTTAAGCCAAACGTTTACAAACGTTACGAAACAAACCCAAACCTTTCACATTTTTAGTGAATTAAACCAAACGTTTACAAACGTTACAAAAAAATCCAAAAGTTTCACCTTTGTAGCGATTTAAGACAACGTTTACAAACGATACGAAACAAATCCAAGGTGAAACAAACGTTAGGAAACAAATCCAAACGTTTCACCTTTTTAGCAATTTAAACCAAACTTTTACAAACGTTACGAAACAAATCCAAACGTTCCACTTTTTTAGCGATTTAAGCCAAACGTTTAAAACGTTACGAAACAAATCCAAACATTTAACCGTTTTAGCGATTTAAGACAAGCATTTACAAACAATACGAAACAAATCCAAACGTTTCACCTTATTAGCTATTTAAGCCAAACATTTACAAACGTTGCGAAACAAATCGAAACGTTTCACCTTTTTAGCGATTTAAGCCAAACGTTTACAAACGTTACGAAACAAAACCAAAAGTTTACAAACTTTACGAAACAAATCAAAACGTTTCACCTTTTAGAAATTTAAGCTAAACGTTTACAAACATTACAAATTAAATCCAAACGTTTCCCCATTTTAGCGATTTAAGCCATACGTTTAAAACGTTACGAAACAAATCCAAACGTTTCACCTTTTTAGCAATTTAAACCAAACGTTTAAAACGTTACGAAAGAAATCCAAACGTTTCATATTTTTAGCGATTAAGATAAACGTTTTGAAACTTTACAATACAAATCCAAACGTTGCACCTTTTTAGCGATTTAAGCCAAACATTTACAAACATTACGAAACAAATTCAAACGTTTCACCTTTTTAGCAATTAAAGCCAAACGTTTGCAAACATTACGAAAAAAATCCAAACGTTTCACCGTTTTAGCGATTTCAGCCAAACGTTTACAAACGTTACGAAACAAATCCAAAATTTCCCTTTTTTAGCGATTTAAGCCAAACGTTTACAAACCTTACGAAACAAATTCAATCGTTTCACCTTTTTAGCGATTTAAGCCAAATGTTTACAAACGTTACGAAACAAAACCAAGCGGTTCCCCATTTTAGCTATTTAAGCCAAACGTTTACAAAACGTTACGAAACAAATCCAAACGTTTCACTTTTTTAGCGATTTAAGCCAAATGTTTACAAACGTTACGAAACAAATCAAAACGTTACCTTTTTAGTAATTTAAGCCAAACGTTTAGAAACGTTACGAAACAAATCCACCTCTAACATTTGTACTTAATGGACCACATATAGCTCTATGTATAAGGCCCAATATGCTTTTAGCTCTTTCACCTTGTCCAATAAAAGGTGTTTTATCATTTTGCCCACTAGACAAGATTCACATGTTTCAAATGATTCATAATAAAATAAATTCAAAAGTCCATCTCTTTGAAGCTTTGATAGTTTCTCATTTATATGGCCTAAACGACAATGCCAGAGATAAGTAGAGTTTAAATCATTTGACTTAAACTTCTTTGCATTGATGTTATAGATTGATTTTTTATTAGTGTCTTCAACATTTATAATATAAAGACCACTACTACGTGGAGCATATCCATAAAGAATGTTATTATGCGAAATATTGCATTTATTATTCCTAATAATAAATTAAAAACCATCCTTGTCCAAACAAGAAACAGAAATAATATTCCTACACATGGTAGGTACATAATAACAATTATTCAATGATAAAATAAGTCCACTAGGCAAAGATAACTCATAAGTCCCTACAGCTAAAGCAGCAACTCTTGCTCCATTGCCAACTCGTAGGTCCACTTCGCATAATGCAAGTGACATCAGTAGAGTCATTGAGTCGCTTCGTATAAGTATCCCTTTGAGCTCTAGTAGCACTAGCAGCTGGTTCCTCAAGGAGGGGTTGATCAAGGATATATTCCTTTCTTTCTTGCATAAGAACAATTCTTATGTTTCTGTACCAGTCCAGAAAGTTAGTGCCATTGAGTTTATCCTTCTCAAGGATTGATCGCACTGATAAAGTATGTGTAGTGTTTGAAGCCATCTCTACAACAGTAAATATACAAATAGCATTTAATAAAAGGCACAATAAAATTCCCACAACATATATCCGTAATTCATATAAAAACCCTTAGCATTAATTTCAACAATTTGAAAAATAATAGTGGGACAAGATCCATATTTTACCCTACTTCAAGTAAGCTTTGGCTTATCACTTTAAGTGTGGTTATTTAGGTAGATAACACTTTACCAATTACATCTTATGCAATTATTGAATATAGAATATTAACATCACATGTAATTTTGATATTCTATCTAATACCCTAGGTTCAAAACCGTTTTTATAACCTAGTTAAGTCTAACCACATTAAACATATGGATATCACTTTTATTCATCTTATTTTACTTAGATGACTTTATACATCATGCTTTCGCATAGCCTATACATAGCAATCTAAGTCTTGATAAGTGTTATTACAATGGGAGGTATCTTGAAGACTTAATATTAAATAAGGGTTTGTTATTTATCATATTTAGTTATCATATCTTATGACATATAACATAATCATGCAAAACATATAACCAATAAGATAAACATTAAAAACATATTATTTAACTATTTTAAATCATATTTAACAACAATCACATAAATATGTTATTCATGACAATTTAAATCATATTTAATAATTATCATTAAAGTATTAATACAAAATACATGACAAAAACACGCCGAGTTAAAAGGATAACGGTCCTTAATGGGGTGTATCAACGGGGTCCAAGGGGCGCGGCCCCTTGGCGGGATCTGGGGGCAGCGCCCCTAGCAGGGTCCAAGGGACAGCGCCCCTGGCGGGGCCCGGGGGCAGAGCCCCAGGCGGTGGTTGTTGACTGCTAACCGCAAGTGACGGTATCACGGATAAAAATAAACAAATAACCAAATTATAGGCAAATTACTCACTCTCGTGTAATAATGAACCTAGTCCAATGATTAAATGATATTTATTAAGCAAACCCTTAAGAACACGTATTCATTAACTCACTCTCGTGCTATTAATTCATACGTTGTTGATTAACTGATCTATTTTAATTAAACTCTCTCGAGTCAATAATTAAAACATGAAAGAATGAATGAATGGATCAAAAACAGTCATGCATGAAGAATATTAATCAACACCAAATTTAAACACCTATTAATTAATCGATAATTAACTCACTCTCGTGTTATTAAAAACCAATTAACCAACTAAGTTATGATTGTGAAGCAAACTCAAGATTACTTAAATTCCAACCCACTCTCGTGGTGTTGTCCTTTAAGTTTCCGATTATTAAGATCTATTCAATTAACAATTTCTCAATTAGTTAACTAAACATTTATCATGAATCAATTTCTCAATTTAATCCAAGCATTAAGTTTAATAACCGCAACACGATAAATCACCAAAATATCCAAGGCCAGTCAATTATATAAATAAACGTTCATATCAACCCTCGAACTAAGGGTTTAGTTACCCATTGTCATATGAATTATAACAATGGATAAGTTATACCTTGAGTACATGAGAAATAAAAGAGAGAAATAATCTATACTAAAGAGTTTTTGTAGTGGCTAAACCTAAGTCTACACTAAGTTATGATATGTGTTCTCTACACAAATGGGGTCTATTTATAGAGTCACTTGGAGTGGAGTTCAAGCCAAAGATGACATCCTTCCATATAAGTATTGAAAGTGGAGTAATGATCAAGTCCTTCCATATGAATCTTTATCTTATTGCCAAAGCCCACTTCTTTTTGTGCAAGCCAAGAAATAACACTCTCTTGAGTGTGAATGCAATCTTCTGCTGATTATGGAAGGTCTGATGTGATAACTTCAGAATTTCATTGCCTTATTCCAATGGAACACAATTTCGCACATATCCAGGTGTCAGCCGGCCCTTGGCCGGCCTGATGTCGTGGGCCGGCTGAAGGCCGGCCGATCTGCCTTCCTTTGGGTCTTGACCGGTTCGATTCAAATCGAACCGGTTAGCTTTGGGTTCGGCTCCAATTTTCTGAATTCTTCTGGTTTTTGACTATTTTGACCCTATTTCAATCATAAATACCCCAAAAATGATAAGATTTAAAATTTATCCTTAAAAACTACAAAACATGAAATCCTAACTATTTAAGCTTTTTATTTTACGAATAAGTACTGAAAACTGATAAATAAATGCTATAAAAACTACGTAAAATAATAGATTTTCAAACCTCCTCACACTAAATCTTTGCTTGTCCTCAAGCAAAACATGTATCTTGCCCTAACTATAAACTATCCCGGCTCGAAACATGTTAAATACAAGTCAACAATTAATTTACCAAACTAATGAATCGATTAAGTGAGATTTCCTACACCAATAACCATTAATGATACAGACAAATGATGGATGAAAATAGAATGACATAATCCGATAACACCAAGGATACATCATTCTAGATTTATGCAACACTGAAAACATTAATGAATCATCATCGTTTGCGGGACATGTAAAAGTAGTCAATTTTTTTACTTAGCAAATCATGTCAACAACTCCTAATATATAAGCAAATGGCATTAATTCCTCACAAGTTTTCACTCCGACACTCATGTGTTTGAGGTGTGAAATCAAAAATATCTCTCAATTGAAAACATGCAAATTTACCATAGGCCTTATCATAGTCCCGGACTTTGCTACTTAGCTCGGTTTTCGAGAAAATTCACTTGGTCTTAATTTTTGGGTTTGATGAGATTAAAGTAAAAGAAGATAATTTTTTTGATTTTTTTGAAATAACTTGACTTGAATCAACTTTTCTTTGAAGTGTGAAATAGTGGACTAGCTTGGAATTTTTCTTTAACAAGTGAACTTTCTTCTCTTTTTAATTGCCTTTGTTTTTTTTTTCTTTTGACTTTCTTTTTTTTTCTTGCTTTTCTTGCATCTTTTCTTTTATTGCAAGGCATTTATTTTCTTTTTATGGCACTTGTTCACATTTTTCTTTTTCATCATCAAGCTAAAATCACACTTTTCTTCAATTTCTTTTTTTTATCAAATCAAGTTGAGGTGTTGAAAGAGGTGAAAATTTCAAGGGTGAAAGATGTGAAATGTGGGGTGAAAATCAAGAAAAAGGCTAAGGCTCAAAATTGTGTAATCTAATGGATGAAGGGTAGGCTATTTTAGTGGTCTAAAATGAATTGTGTATACCTAATTGCCAAGTTAATCTAAATGTCAAAAACTCAACCGTGTAACTTTGAACGGACACTGAGCAAGTTCTAGAAATGTAGCATGTTTATCAATTCTCACAACAAAAAATTAGGCTCGAACTCTCAAAAATAATATTTTGTTTTGCGATTTACTTAAGTATCACAAGTCATGCCAAAAATTGCAAAAAATTTGAAAATGACTCAATTTTTGATAAAAGCAAACATGTCATGATTCCGCATCAAGTTCTTCAACTGATTTTCAGTGGTTACTAAAAGCTAGAAATTGAATTCACCCTAATTTTATCGAATCATGTCATAAAATTAATATTTTTATTTGTCGAGTATCATTAACTATTGTTTGAATTGAAAACCACAATTATATTTATTCAAAGTTTGGAACTAACTATCAACACTTTGTTTGTTTTTCTATTTACATTTTTCTTTGACTTTTCCTCCCTCCACATATTTTATTCATCTTATTTTACTTAGATGACTTTATACATCATGCTTTCGCATAGCCTATACATAGCAATCTAAGTCTTGATAAGTGTTATTACAATGGGAGGTATCTTGAAGACTTAATATTAAATAAGGGTTTGTTATTTATCATATTTAGTTATCATATCTTATGACATATAACATAATCATGCAAAACATATAACCAATAAGATAAACATTAAAAACATATTATTTAACTATTTTAAATCATATTTAACAACAATCACATAAATATGTTATTCATGACAATTTAAATCATATTTAATAATTATCATTAAAGTATTAATACAAAATACATGACAAAAACACGCCGAGTTAAAAGGATAACGGTCCTTAATGGGGTGTATCAACGGGGTCCAAGGGGCGCGGCCCCTTGGCGGGATCTGGGGGCAGCGCCCCTAGCAGGGTCCAAGGGACAGCGCCCCTGGCGGGGCCCGGGGGCAGAGCCCCAGGCGGTGGTTGTTGACTGCTAACCGCAAGTGACGGTATCACGGATAAAAATAAACAAATAACCAAATTATAGGCAAATTACTCACTCTCGTGTAATAATGAACCTAGTCCAATGATTAAATGATATTTATTAAGCAAACCCTTAAGAACACGTATTCATTAACTCACTCTCGTGCTATTAATTCATACGTTGTTGATTAACTGATCTATTTTAATTAAACTCTCTCGAGTCAATAATTAAAACATGAAAGAATGAATGAATGGATCAAAAACAGTCATGCATGAAGAATATTAATCAACACCAAATTTAAACACCTATTAATTAATCGATAATTAACTCACTCTCGTGTTATTAAAAACCAATTAACCAACTAAGTTATGATTGTGAAGCAAACTCAAGATTACTTAAATTCCAACCCACTCTCGTGGTGTTGTCCTTTAAGTTTCCGATTATTTAGATCTATTCAATTAACAATTTCTCAATTAGTTAACTAAACATTTATCATGAATCAATTTCTCAATTTAATCCAAGCATTAAGTTTAATAACCGCAACACGATAAATCACCAAAATATCCAAGGCCAGTCAATTATATAAATAAACGTTCATATCAACCCTCGAACTAAGGGTTTAGTTACCCATTGTCATATGAATTATAACAATGGATAAGTTATACCTTGAGTACATGAGAAATAAAAGAGAGAAATAATCTATACTAAAGAGTTTTTGTAGTGGCTAAACCTAAGTCTACACTAAGTTATGATATGTGTTCTCTACACAAATGGGGTCTATTTATAGAGTCACTTGGAGTGGAGTTCAAGCCAAAGATGACATCCTTCCATATAAGTATTGAAAGTGGAGTAATGATCAAGTCCTTCCATATGAATCTTTATCTTATTGCCAAAGCCCACTTCTTTTTGTGCAAGCCAAGAAATAACACTCTCTTGAGTGTGAATGCAATCTTCTGCTGATTATGGAAGGTCTGATGTGATAACTTCAGAATTTCATTGCCTTATTCCAATGGAACACAATTTCGCACATATCCAGGTGTCAGCCGGCCCTTGGCCGGCCTGATGTCGTGGGCCGGCTGAAGGCCGGCCGATCTGCCTTCCTTTGGGTCTTGACCGGTTCGATTCAAATCGAACCGGTTAGCTTTGGGTTCGGCTCCAATTTTCTGAATTCTTCTGGTTTTTGACTATTTTGACCCTATTTCAATCATAAATACCCCAAAAATGATAAGATTTAAAATTTATCCTTAAAAACTACAAAACATGAAATCCTAACTATTTAAGCTTTTTATTTTACGAATAAGTACTGAAAACTGATAAATAAATGCTATAAAAACTACGTAAAATAATAGATTTTCAAACCTTCTCACACTAAATCTTTGCTTGTCCTCAAGCAAAACATGATTCTTGCCCTAACTATAAACTAACCCGGCTCGAAACATGTTAAATACAAATCAACAATTAATTTACCAAACTAATGAATCGATTAAGTGAGATTTCCTACACCAATAACCATTAATGATACAGACAAATGATGGATGAAAATAGAATGACATAATCCGATAACACCAAGGATACATCATTCTAGATTTATGCAACACTGAAAACATTAATGAATCATCATCGTTTGCGGGACATGTAAAAGTAGTCAATTTTTTTACTT
The DNA here is from genome assembly GCF_937616625.2 of Mercurialis annua. NCBI lineage: Eukaryota > Viridiplantae > Streptophyta > Magnoliopsida > Malpighiales > Euphorbiaceae > Mercurialis > Mercurialis annua. The sequence continues at coordinate 21,044,346 of NC_065577.1, read as the reverse complement.
AGCAAATCATGTCAACAACTCCTAATATATAAGCAAATGGCATTAATTCCTCACAAGTTTTCACTCCGACACTCATGTGTTTGAGGTGTGAAATCAAAAATATCTCTCAATTGAAAACATGCAAATTTACCATAGGCCTTATCATAGTCCCGGACTTTGCTACTTAGCTCGGTTTTCGAGAAAATTCACTTGGTCTTAATTTTTGGGTTTGATGAGATTAAAGTAAAAGAAGATAATTTTTTTGATTTTTTTGAAATAACTTGACTTGAATCAACTTTTCTTTGAAGTGTGAAATAGTGGACTAGCTTGGAATTTTTCTTTAACAAGTGAACTTTCTTCTCTTTTTAATTGCCTTTGTTTTTTTTTTCTTTTGATTTTCTTTTTTTTTTCTTGCTTTTCTTGCATCTTTTCTTTTATTGCAAGGCATTTATTTTCTTTTTATGGCACTTGTTCACATTTTTCTTTTTCATCATCAAGCTAAAATCACACTTTTCTTCAATTTCTTTTTTTGATCAAATCAAGTTGAGGTGTTGAAAGAGGTGAAAATTTCAAGGGTGAAAGATGTGAAATGTGGGGTGAAAATCAAGAAAAAGGCTAAGGCTCAAAATTGTGTAATCTAATGGATGAAGGGTAGGCTATTTTAGTGGTCTAAAATGAATTGTGTATACCTAATTGCCAAGTTAATCTAAATGTCAAAAACTCAACCGTGTAACTTTGAACGGACACTGAGCAAGTTCTAGAAATGTAGCATGTTTATCAATTCTCACAACAAAAAATTAGGCTCGAACTCTCAAAAATAATATTTTGTTTTGCGATTTACTTAAGTATCACAAGTCATGCCAAAAATTGCAAAAAATTTGAAAATGACTCAATTTTTGATAAAAGCAAACATGTCATGATTCCGCATCAAGTTCTTCAACTGATTTTCAGTGGTTACTAAAAGCTAGAAATTGAATTCACCCTAATTTTATCGAATCATGTCATAAAATTAATATTTTTATTTGTCGAGTATCATTAACTATTGTTTGAATTGAAAACCACAATTATATTTATTCAAAGTTTGGAACTAACTATCAACACTTTGTTTGTTTTTCTATTTACATTTTTCTTTGACTTTTCCTCCCTCCACATATTTTATTCATCTTATTTTACTTAGATGACTTTATACATCATGCTTTCGCATAGCCTATACATAGCAATCTAAGTCTTGATAAGTGTTATTACAATGGGAGGTATCTTGAAGACTTAATATTAAATAAGGGTTTGTTATTTATCATATTTAGTTATCATATCTTATGACATATAACATAATCATGCAAAACATATAACCAATAAGATAAACATTAAAAACATATTATTTAACTATTTTAAATCATATTTAACAACAATCACATAAATATGTTATTCATGACAATTTAAATCATATTTAATAATTATCATTAAAGTATTAATACAAAATACATGACAAAAACACGCCGAGTTAAAAGGATAACGGTCCTTAATGGGGTGTATCAACGGGGTCCAAGGGGCGCGGCCCCTTGGCGGGATCTGGGGGCAGCGCCCCTAGCAGGGTCCAAGGGACAGCGCCCCTGGCGGGGCCCGGGGGCAGAGCCCCAGGCGGTGGTTGTTGACTGCTAACCGCAAGTGACAGTATCACGGATAAAAATAAACAAATAACCAAATTATAGGCAAATTACTCACTCTCGTGTAATAATGAACCTAGTCCAATGATTAAATGATATTTATTAAGCAAACCCTTAAGAACACGTATTCATTAACTCACTCTCGTGCTATTAATTCATACGTTTTTGATTAACTGATCTATTTTAATTAAACTCTCTCGAGTCAATAATTAAAACATGAAAGAATGAATGAATGGATCAAAAACAGTCATGCATGAAGAATATTAATCAACACCAAATTTAAACACCTATTAATTAATAGATAATTAACTCACTCTCGTGTTATTAAAAACCAATTAACCAACTAAGTTATGATTGTGAAGCAAACTCAAGATTACTTAAATTCCAACCCACTCTCGTGGTGTTGTCCTTTAAGTTTCCGATTATTTAGATCTATTCAATTAACAATTTCTCAATTAGTTAACTAAACATTTATCATGAATCAATTTCTCAATTTAATCCAAGCATTAAGTTTAATAACCACAACACGATAAATCACCAAAATATCCAAGGCCAGTCAATTATATAAATAAACGTTCATATCAACCCTCGAACTAAGGGTTTAGTTACCCATTGTCATATGAATTATAACAATGGATAAGTTATACCTTGAGTACATGAGAAATAAAAGAGAGAAATAATCTATACTAAAGAGTTTTTGTAGTGGCTAAACCTAAGTCTACACTAAGTTATGATATGTGTTCTCTACACAAATGGGGTCTATTTATAGAGTCACTTGGAGTGGAGTTCAAGCCAAAGATGACATCCTTCCATATAAGTATTGAAAGTGGAGTAATGATCAAGTCCTTCCATATGAATCTTTATCTTATTGCCAAAGCCCACTTCTTTTTGTGCAAGCCAAGAAATAACACTCTCTTGAGTGTGAATGCAATCTTCTGCTGATTATGGAAGGTCTGATGTGATAACTTCAGAATTTCATTGCCTTATTCCAATGGAACACAATTTCGCACATATCCAGGTGTCAGCCGGCCCTTGGCCGGCCTGATGTCGTGGGCCGGCTGAAGGCCGGCCGATCTGCCTTCCTTTGGGTCTTGACCGGTTCGATTCAAATCGAACCGGTTAGCTTTGGGTTCGGCTCCGGTTTTCTGAATTCTTCTGGTTTTGACTATTTTGACCCTATTTCAATCATAAATACCCCAAAAATGATAAGATTTAATATTTATTCTTAAAAACTACAAAACATGAAATCCTAACTATTTAAGCTTTTTATTTTACGAATAAGTACTGAAAACTGATAAATAAATGCTATAAAAACTACGTAAAATAATAGATTTTCAAACCTCCTCACACTAAATCTTTGCTTGTCCTCAAGCAAAACATGTATCTTGCCCTAACTATAAACTATCCCGGCTCGAAACATGTTAAATACAAGTCAACAATTAATTTACCAAACTAATGAATCGATTAAGTGAGATTTCCTACACCAATAACCATTAATGATACAGACAAATGATGGATGAAAATAGAATGACATAATCCGATAACACCAAGGATACATCATTCTAGATTTATGCAACACTGAAAACATTAATGAATCATCATCGTTTGCGGGACATGTAAAAGTAGTCAATTTTTTTACTTAGCAAATCATGTCAACAACTCCTAATATATAAGCAAATGGAATTAATTCCTCACAAGTTTTCACTCCGACACTCATGTGTTTGAGGTGTGAAATCAAAAATATCTCTCAATTGAAAACATGCAAATTTACCAAAGGCCTTATCATAGTCCCGGACTCCGCTACTTAGCTCGGTTTTCGAGAAAATTCACTTGGTCTTAATTTTTGGGTTTGATGAGATTAAAGTAAAAGAAGATAATTTTTTTGATTTATTTGAAATAACTTGACTTGAATCAACTTTTCTTTGAAGTGTGAAATAGTGGACTAGGTTGGAATTTTTCTTTAACAAGTGAACTTTCTTCTCTTTTTAATTGCCTTTGTTTTTTTTTCTTTTGATTTTCTTTTTTTTTTCTTGCTTTTCTTGCATCTTTTCTTTTATTGCAAGGAATTTATTTTCTTTTTATGGCACTTGTTCACATTTTTCTTTTTCATCATCAAGCTAAAATCACACTTTTCTTCAATTTCTTTTTTTGATCAAATCAAGTTGAGGTGTTGAAAGAGGTGAAAATTTCAAGGGTGAAAGATGTGAAATGTGGGGTGAAAATCAAGAAAAAGGCTAAGGCTCAAAATTGTGTAATCTAATGGATGAAGGGTAGGCTATTTTAGTGGTCTAAAATGAATTGTGTATACCTAATTGCCAAGTTAATCTAAATGTCAAAAATTCAACCGTGTAACTTTGAACGGACACTGAGCAAGTTCTAGAAATGTAGCATGTTTATCAATTCTCACAACAAGAAATTAGGCTCGAACTCTCAAAAATAATATTTTGTTTTGCGATTTGCTTAAGTATCACAAGTCATGCCAAAAATTGCAAAAAATTTGAAAATGACTCAATTTTTGATAAAAGCAAACATGTCATGATTCCGCATCAAGTTCTTCAACTGATTTTTAGTGGTTACTAAAAGCTAGAAATTGAATTCACCCTAATTTTATCGAATCATGTCATAAAATTAATATTTTTATTTGTCGAGTATCATTAACTATTGTTTGAATTGAAAACCACAGTTATATTTATTCAAAGTTTGGAACTAACTATCAACACTTTGTTTGTTTTTCTATTTACATTTTTCTTTGATTTTTCCTCCCTCCACATATTTTTCATCTTATGACTCCTGGTTTGCAGAAGAAGTATACTCCTCTGGTCTCCATTGGGTTTGATTCTGAGCAAGTGGTTGAAATAGCTCTGGATATTATGTATCCCCATTCTCCATTTGCTTCTTCTTTACTGGCCTCATTTAGTGACAGGGATAAGGCAGAAATGGCTGTCTTACTTCAAGAAATTGTTCTTGCTGAATCATCTTTACCTACTCCCATATCTGATAGTTATAATCTGAATCCCTGGTTACCATATCCTAATCAAAGCAAGTTGAAAGCTGGTACTTGGAGGAAATTATCCAGATTGGGAGTCTCAGAATCCCCATATGATGCAGCTGGTTCTTCCTCTATGGATACTCAGGACGGCAAGCGAAAATGGGATCAGTTTGTTATTCCGCCCTCTTCAGAATTTTATGTTCCGAAGTCTAAAGTTTTTATAACTGATATAAGTTCTTCGTTCATTCAGCCTACTTCTAGTACTGTTCCGTTTACTCGAGCTGAGGATCTTACTAGTCATGCTGCTCATATGATGTCACTTTTGCCTTCAGAACTTTTGGAAGAGGATGAGGTAGTTAGTTATCTTAAGGGAGATGAGACCACTCCATCTTGGTCTCCTCATCATAAATGAGAATACTCAGCTGGAATTGTCAGGGGTTGGGGAATCCCCTGACAATTCGTCATCTTAAATCTCTTTGTCGAGATTATTCTCCGGACCTGATTTTTTTGATGGAAACGAAGAACACTCAGCTTCGACTGCGCAAGTTGACTGCTTCTCTTAGGTTTCCCAACCAGTTTGTTTGTGATCCTCCTGGGACTGCTGGTGGCTTTTTATTTTTATGGACAGATGCTTATGTTGTACATATTCAGTGTGTAGGAGCGTCTTTTGTCATCTGCTCTATAGAATGTCCTGATGGCTACTTGTTTGATGCTATATGTACTCATTTTAGTAGCTCTTATAGTTTGCGATGTGCACAGTTTCGTTATCTCCTTGTAATTAAGCAGTTTCTTTTGCCTAGCTTTGTAATAGTTGGTGACTTTAATGATATTACCTCTCCATCTGATAAAGAAGAAGGTCTTGCTTATGACTGTACTACTCATATTCCTTTTCTTTCATTTATAAATGATCTACATCTCACTGATTTGGGTTTTTTGGGTAAACCTTTTACATGGTCTAATCATCGGCTTTGGCCATTTCATATTCAAGAGACATTGGATCGTGGTTTTGGTTCTCCTGCTTGGCTTGCGCATTTTCCAGGCCACACAGTTTCTCATCTTGCTACTCAGGGTTCTGATCATGTTTCTCTATTATTACAGACTCATCCAAGTACAGTGACTCGCTCACCTAAGTTTATGTTTGATCAGAGATGGGTTACATCTTCTGAAGTTAAGGATATTATTGCAGACTGCTGGACTAAGACTATTCATGGATCTCCTATGTTTAGTATTTTCAATCGGCTAAAATTTATAAGGCACCAACTTTTGTCTTGGCGCAGACATAGTCAAAGTAATTCTGCTAAGAACATTGCCTCCTTACAGCGTCAACTTTTTGATATTACACAATCATCCTCTCCAGCTACTAATTGGCATCATGTACATGATTTAGAGGTTTAACTCTCTCAGGAGTACAAACAGGAGGAGATTCATTGGGCTCAGAAGACAGCAATGGCTTGCGCGAGGGGATCAAAATACAAAATATTTTCATTCTATGACAAAACAAAGACGCTCCTCTAATAGTATTCATCATTTGCAGGAGGATTCAGGGGTTTGGTTATCTTCCTCAACTGACATAGCTGGTCATATTTTGGATTAATTAAAAAAATCTTTTTACTACTTCCAACCCTTCATCTTCCTCACATTGTTTATCTGGATTTCCTCATAAAGTTACCGCTCAAATGAACGCTTCATTGATTCGTCCAGTTACTCCTTTGGAGGTTAAAGAAGTTGTTTGGTCTATTAATCCTAACAAGGCTCCAGGTGATGATGGCTTGACAAGTTATTTTTTCCAGCAATATTGGGATATCATTCACCATGACATTACTTCTTCTATTATCCAGTATTTTCAAGGAGGTAACTTATTGCATAGCTTTAATCATACTATACTTTCCTTGATTCCAAAAGTGAAACAACCTAAGTCTGTGAAGGATTTACGCCTTATTAGCTTGTGTATAGTTTACTATAAGATTATTTCTAAGATTATTACTACTAGACTACAACAGATTTTGCCTCAAATCTTAGATTCCTTCCAGAATGCTTTTGTGAAAGGACGCTCAATTTCTGATAATGTCTTGCTAGTCCATGAAGTTCTGCATTTCTTGCGTCTGAAGAAATCAGGGAAGCAAGGTTATTTAGCACTCAAGCTCGACGTTAGTAAAGCATATGACAGATCGGAATGGCGGTATTTATCTGAGATCCTGCAAGCTTGGGGTTTTCATGCTACATTCATCCATTGGATTCTAGATTGTGTAACTTCTGTCAGCTATTCGATCAGTATTAATGGCAAGTTGTAGGGTTATTTTCGCCCAACTCGTGGTCTTCGCCAGGGAGATCCCTTATCTCCTTTACTATTTGTATTATGTGCTGAAGGGCTGTCTTTTATGCTTACTCAGGCTGCAGATTCAGGGTCCTTATCAGGCCTTCATTTATCCCAGCATGGTCCTAAATTGACACATTTCTTTTTTGCAGATGATTCAATTCTGTTTACAGCTGCTAATGAAGTTCAAATAGACCTATTGCTTCATATTTTGACTACTTATGCTTCCTTTAGTGGTCAACTAATCAATTATGATAAATCTGCCGTTTTCTTCAGCAACAATATTCATCCAGTTTGGCGTTTACATCTGTCTTCTAAACTTGGTGTACACAATAGTGGATATGAAGGTCAGTATCTGGGCATGCCATCTTGTATCCTTCATTCTAAAAATACAACTTTTGCTCCTCTACTCTCAAGAATTATTGCTAAACTTTCTGGATGGAAAGAACAGTTCTTGTCTTTAAGTGGAAAAGAAGTTCTTTTAAAAGCTATTGTGGAAGCCATACCTGTGTATACTATGATGTGCTTTAAGTTGCCTATATCATTCTGTCATAGAGTGAATAGTCTATCTTCTCAGTTTTGGTGGGGTCAGATGCTTGAGGAAAATAGATATCACTGGATTTCTTGGGATAAACTTTGCTTCAGTAAGGCAGTTGGTGGTTTAGGTTTTAAAGACCTTCGTACCTTTAACCAAGCTCTTCTTGCCAAGCAGGTTTGGAGGATCATTATGCAACCTGATTCCTTATTACATAGGGTTTTAAAGGCTAGATATTTTCCTACTGGAGACTTCTTTTCTTCCTCTATGGGTACTACCCCTTCTTGGGGCTGGAGCAGTTTAAAGTTTGGTGCACAGCTACTTAATCAGGGATTACGTTGGCAGTGTAATTCTGGCTTCAAAATTCGATGTTTGACTGATCCCTGGATTCCTTCAAAGTTTCCTTTTTTACCCAGATTGCTACCTGCTGTATCTTCTTCTGATGTTCCGCTTCTGGTTTCGGACCTCATTGATTCACAGTTATCTAGTTGGAAGATACCTCTGATTTTGCAGTTGTTTATTCCAGAGGATGCTGCTCATATTTTATCTTTACCTCTTCCGTTATTTTCTTGCCCTGATCGTTTAATTTGGCATCATCATTCACATGGCAAGTATATAGTTAAATCTGGTTATCATTTTATGTTTCAGATCTTACATTCAGCCTCTCTATTCTCTACTTTACAATTTTCAACGGCTGACTGGAAGTCTTTATGGAGTTTGTCTATTCCTCCAAAGATTCGGATGTTTATTTGGCAGTGTATTCATAATGTCTTACCTACAGGCGAATTGTTAATGCAACGATTCCAGGTTTTCTCTTTATGCCCTTATTGTCACCAACAGGAGACAGTAGCTCATCTGCTCTTTTTCTGTTCTTATTCTCAAAGGGTATGGTTCCTCTCTCAACTTACTTTAAGATCAGCCAGTTTTCAATTTACATCTTTTGCTCATATTTGGAGGAAATTATGTTCTGACTTCAATGCTTGGCCAAACTCCTCTGATGTCATTACTTATTTTAGTTTCATCTTATGGTATCTCTGGAAATCAAGAAATGCTGCAGTATTTAATCATGAATTTATTTCAGACATGGAGACTCTACAATTGGCAAATAAGGCATACACTGAATTTCTTTCTTCACAGGATCCAGTTGTGCCTATTTCTACTAGTTCATTTCCTGTCTCTTTATCATCCGGCCCTAACAGTCCTATTCCTGATGGTACTATTAAACTTAATGTTGATGCAGCTACAGCTCAAAGTTCTAAATTTGGTGTTATTGCTGTTATTGCCAGAAATAGTAGGGGAATGGTTATTGGCAAATTTACAGCTTCTTTTCGTTCCATTTGGGATCCGGGTATTTTGGAGTTCTTGGCAGTTCGTGAAGCTATGAATTGGGCAGGTTCTAAACACTGGCTGAATATAGTTATTGAAAGTGATGCTCTTCAAATAATTCAGGCTCTCTCTTTTCATGATTTTGGGTTGGCTGCTGCTTGGGGAATTTGCAGTGATATTAGGCATCTTCAAACAACTTTCCAGACTTGTCAATTCAGTCATATTTCTCGGATTTTTAATACTCTAGCCCATAATTTAGCTCAAGACTGTAAACGTTCTATGCTTTCTAGATAGTTTGTTTAGGGTTTTGTTTTGAAGTTTTTGTGTTTCCTGTTTCTCTACCTTGTAACTGATATTCCCATCCAATATATATCTTTGACAAAAAAAAATATACAAAAAATGTATTTTTGATTTTTGATTTTAAATTTTCTATTTTTTATATTTTTTATTATTATGAATTTTTTTCCCACCCTCACTAGAATTATGCATTGTCCTCAATGTATGAATAAGTGCAAAATAAAAGAAAGAAGAGTAATAAAAAAAAAATTAAAATGGCTTCTCTTTTTAGCGAGACGGCGAAAATTGCTCCACAAGTGGTTGCAAGCCGCTCCATTTTCTCCGATTTTCAAAGTCCTTCGCAAGTAGCGTTTGGGCTGGATAAAAAAAATCTAAAACAACCGTTTATGCTAAACCGAAAAATAACAAAGGAATCTAAAATGGGCTAATGAAAATTGTATGATGACCTATCAATGCAATTAAACAAGATCCCTATATGCAAAATTGATTCCTATCCAAAATACCCAACTTCCCTTCACCCACAAGGCGCCGGCTTCCAAACCCGGCAATATAGCTTCCGAGGACGTCCAACTTTGCCTTGCCTTGCGATCATAGGACAGCCTCTTCCACGGACTAACTGATGCCAACTATCATCCATCTCCGGAGGATAGTCCAACTCCTCAAGGTTCTCCAACTCGAAGATCTCATCATCTGTGAGGAATTGACGTGCCACCTTCTTCTTGTCATCTTCAATGTCATCGGTAATGACAATGGGATTGTCACTAGTACCCTTCTCAAGAGTGGTGGGGTTAGTCTTACCCTTCTTTGCTTGTGGGTCCTTGGAAGAGCTAGCGGGTGCCTTGTGCTTCATTGTCGCCTACAATAATCACAACAAAATTCCAACACACTTATCAACAAGGTTCACAACATCTAAATCATTCTAAAAGAGTTTGTAAAAATGAGTTCTATAACTAAGTGAACCTATTAAATTCTAACAAAACTAGACAAAGCATTAATGTTATGTACTCCTAAATGTAACAACATATCATGTTAGAGCATCTAACTAAGCTAAGTAAGTCAATTTAAATTTGTCCCCAATTTTAGTGTTCTAGGGTTTTAAGGGATTCCTACAAATTCTAATCAACCAAAGTAATCACAACTCAAATTAACTAATGGGTTGTCAATTCTAAATCTATCTATATAATTTACAATCATCAATTTACAAAAACTACAACAATTATTACAAAAATTGAAAGGTGAATTTCAAAGTTAAAAAAGGATACATACCTTAGAGTTCATGAATTATGTTGAGTATTGATTTGAAAAGAAGAGATGAAAAAATAAAGCAAATTAATCTCTTGGAATGATTGTCCTCCAAGTTTAAGCTCAAAAATTTGGTCTAGGATTTTGAAAAGGTGACAAGTTTTTAAATAAGAGAAGTAAACTTGAAAACAGCCCTTTAAATAGCAAACATCAGATCAGCCGTCTCTTGGCCGGCCTGGCATCATGAGCTGGCTGAAGGCCGGCTGAGCATCTGTTCTTTTATTGGTTTTTTTAATTTAAATTTAAAAATGTCAGTCGGCTCTTGGCCTGTCTGAGTGACAAGGCCGGCTGCAGGCCGGCTGAGGTTCCGAATTTTTTTTCGAAAATTTTAAATTTTCTATGTTTTTGATTTTTTTTATGTGTTTAACTTATTTTTGTGCTTTTAAACATAATATAAACATTAATAGACATAAATAAAGCGAATGAACAACGCAAGTACTACTAATTTGGACGTTTTATTCAATAATTCAGAAAGAAAGGGTACAAAACATACGGACTCCAAATAAAAATAAAAATAACAAAATGACTCAATAGTTTAAATAACTAAAAAGAAAACAATTTAAAGTCCAAATAGTTAATCTTTCTTCTAGATCAAGCCATCTTCTTCCAACGCATGCAATAAGCTTTCCTAGGGCGACCGACTCTTCCCTCCCTCACAATTCTAGGGCGACCCCTACCACGAACTAGCTCCCAACCTAAGTTCTTCATTTCATAAGGGTCTGCCACTTCCTCACACTCCCTCATGGTCCAAGCATTTTCTATCGCCTCCTCTTCCTCAAAGAGTTGGCGTTGCACTCTCCTCCTAGTAACTTCACTATTGTCGGGAGCGACAAAAGGATTGATAAAAGTGCCGGGAGAGCGCACCGAGGAATTGCTACCATTAGTGGTGGTAGTGTAGTAGGGAGAGGAAATCATTCCCGACACCACGGGATTAAATGAAGAATCAATGGCGGCCACGGTTGCCATAGTGTCGGGAACCGCTTCCTCTAAAGCCACAACCTCTAATTCATTCACCTCATTTTCTTCCTCTATATTTTCCGCTTCTACATTAACCTCCTCCTCATTTTCTTCCTCCGAATCCTCCTCGGACTATCCGAGTCTAGATCAGAATCTCGTTCACAAGGAGGTTCTTGGAAGATTTCGTCTAAGAAATCATCGGGTTGGTGGGGAAGGTCTTGCAACCATTCATGCGCATATTTTGGTGCGTATGGGATCCACACCGGCTGGGTTTCATAATGAGGGTCGTAAGTGAAAGGGTCGTAGGTGTCATCATTGTCGGACTCGGAGTCGCTATGTGAGTAGTAACTCATGATTGCTAGGTTGTTTTGTCTATGTGGTTTAGAGGGTAAGTGTAGAGAAGAAAGACTAATGAACTACCTATATTTATAGGGTTAAAAGTCTAAAGAATTATTAGGGTAGTATTGTAATGAAAAGGAAAAATAAAAATGCAATAAGGTAATGAAATTCATACTAAATATAATTAAGATAATAAACTAAATTAGAAAATCAATTAAGAAGCTAATTATGGTGGGAAATGAATTTAGAAAATAGAAATTAGACAAAGTAATCAAAATAGAAAAACTTCCTAAAAGACTAAATATGTTCCCTTATTGGTTTTAAGAAAATATTTAAAACTAACATTAAAGACCTACATGCAAATCTTTATTTGATTTTCATGAATTATGATATTTAATGAAAATATGCACAATATTCTTAAAAAATCGATTTTTTTTTATAAGTTTCAGTGTCTCAGCCGGCCCTTGGCCGGCCCTCGACATCAGGCCGGTTGGGGGCCGGCTGAGCCTCTGCAATTTTGGACAAAAATTAAATCGTCCTTGCAATCGTCGGCCGGCCCTTGGCTGGCTCACACACCCAGGCCGGCTGGGGGCCGGCTGAGGGGCAGAAATATTTTTTTTAAAAATTGAAAAATAAGAAAAATTTTACGAAAAAGAAAATTGCAAACCTCTCGGGAATGCCTCCCGAGTGCGCTTGTTTAACGTCCAAAGCTCGACTGCATGGTTGAATCATGAGGGAGTGGTGAATGTAATTTGTTCCACTATTTGATCGGTCAATGGTCCGAGATAGGGTTTGCACCTATGGCCATTGACCTTGAAAATTTCCCCCCGTTTGTTCTCCAACTCCAATGCTCCATGCTCCGCCACACTCTTCACTTTGAATGGGCCATTCCATCGCGATTTAAGTTTTCTTGGGAACAACCTTAATCGTGAGTTGTAAAGCAAAACCAATGCACCTACCTCAAAAACCTTGGGGTTTATGTGAGCATCGTGCCATCATTTTGTTTTCTCTTTGTAGAGCTTAACATTCTCGTATGCCATGAATCGAAACTCGTCCAATTCATTTAACTGAAGCATTTGCTTCTCACCTGCGGCTTTCAAATCAAAGTTTAATTTTTTATCGCCAATATGCACGATGTTCGAGCTCAACTGGAAGATGGCACGCTTTCCCATAGACTATGCGAAATGGAGACATTCCGAGAGGCGTTTTAAAAGCCGTACGGTATGCCCATAATGCATCATCTAACTTTAGTCACCAATCCTTTCTTGTGCCATTCACCATTTTCTCGAGAATTCGCTTCAACTCGCGATTTGATACTTCAGCTTGTCCGCTTGTCTGAGGATGATATGGGGTAGCGATGCGGTGGTAGACATTGTATTTCTTCATTAAGGCATCAAATTGCCTATTGCAAAAATGAGATCCACCATCGCTTATTATGGCCCTCGGAGTGCCAAACCGAGTCATCCGTTTCTTGAGAAACTCCAACACCACTTTGGCATCATTTGTGGGTAAGGCCTCTGCCTCTACCCATTTGGACACGTAATCCACACAAACCAAAATGTATTGCTTTCCAAAAGACACCGGAAACGGCCCTATGAAATCAATTCCCCATACGTCAAAAATTTCTACCTCTTGGATAGACGTCAAGGGCATCTCATCTCGTTTAGAGATATTTCTAACTCGTTGGCATCGATCACAATGATTCACAAAATCCTTTTCATCTCTAAAAAGTGTTGGCCAAAAGAATCCGCTCTCAAGTACGCGAGCCGCAGTTCTTGCCGTACCATAATGTCTCACATAAGATGACTCGTGGCAATGACTAAAAATGGGTAACATCTCGTTAAGAGGCACACATCGTCTTAGCATTCTATCCCCACATACCTTTAAGAGATACAGTTCATCCCAGAGAAACCTTTTAACATCACTTAAAAACTTTTTCCTTTGATGATAAGACATGTCAGGTGGCATAATATTTGAAGATAAATAATTTGCAATGTCTGCATACCATGGTGTCTCTACCTCATAAATCATCATAAGCATCTCATCTGGAAATCTCTCATTGATTTCCACTCCTAATGGTATAGGTTCAGGATTTTCTAACCTTGATAAGTGGTCAGCTACCACATTTTCCGTCCCCTTTTTGTCTTTGATTTCAATGTCAAACTCTTGCATGAGTAGCACCCATCAAATCAGTCTCAGCTTTGCATCTTGTTTTGCAAAGAGATATCGCAGTGCGGCATGATCCGTATAGATAACAACTTTGGAACATAGCAGGTATGATCGAAACTTATCCAGCGCAAACACCACGACGAGCATTTTCTTCTCAGTGGTGGTGCAATTGAGCTGAGCCCCTGCCATTGTTCTGCTTGCATTATAGATCACGTGCAGTTTCTTATCCTTTTTCTGCCCCAAAACACATCCTAGAGCTTGATCACTAGCGTCGCACATCACTTTAAAAGGTAGCTCCCAATCTGGCAAAAAGATAATCGGTGCCGAGACTAGAGCTTCCTTCAACTTTTCAAATGCTAGCAAACAATCATTAGTGAAATCAAAAGGAGCATCTTTCACAAGCAAATTAGTAAGAGGTCTAGCAATTGATGAAAAATCTTTGATAAAGCGACGATAAAACCAGCATGCCCTAGAAAGGCATGAACTCCCTTAACAGTTGTCGGTGGTGGAAGTTTCGCGATAACTTCCGTCTTTGCTCTATCTACCTCAATGCTATCCTTTGAAATTTTGTTCCCTAAGACTACTCCTTCTTCCACCATGAAGTGGCATTTCTCCCAATTTAGCACTAAATTTGTCTCTTCACATCTTGCTAGAACTCGATCGAGATTCTTCAAACATCCTTCAAAAGAATCTCCAAATACTGAGAAGTCATCCATGAAAACTTCCATAACATCCTCCATCATGTCTGAGAATATGGAGGTCATGCATCGCTGAAATGTTGCTGGTGTGTTACAAAGACCAAACGGCATCCTGCGATATGCAAATGTTCCAAAAGGACAAGTAAAAGTTGTTTTCTCTTGGGCATCCGGGAAAATAAGAATTTGGTTATATCCGGAATAACCATCGAGAAAACAATAGAAAGTGTAGCCCGCTACCCGCTCTAACATTTGATCAATAAAAGGTAACGGGAAGCGCTCTTTCCTCGTCTCTATATTTAACTTGCGGTAGTCAATACAGACACGCCACCCCGTTACTGTCCTTGTGGAGATTTGCTCCCCCTTGCTGTTCTCAATCACTGTCATACCCTCTTTTTTTGGAACACATTGAATGGGACTCACCCATGGGCTATCAGAAATAGGGTAAATAATTCCAGCATCAAGTAATTTCACAATCTCTTTGTGAACTACTTCTTTCATGTTTGGATTGAGCCTCCTCTGTCGCTGTGCTGACGACTTGGATTCATCCTCAAGATGAATTTTATGCATCACCACTGATGGGCTAATCCCACGGATGTCAGAAATTTGCCATCCAATTGCCAAAATATGATTTTTCACCACTTGAATCACTTGCTACTCTTGTGATTCTGTCAATTTGCTTGAGGTTATAATTGGCAACGTATTATTTTCACCTACGAATGCGTACCTCAGATGTGATGGAAGCGTTTTAAGCTCCACTTTTGGTGGCTTAACAGAAGATGGTGGTGTTACCCTCTCGTTTCTGATTAACTTCTCTGGTGTAGGTTCATCCTCTTCGGGATCTTCTCCCTCCTCCTGTTCAGTTGGTTCTACAGAGGTGAAAGATACCATCGATACTTGTGCAGATTCAATTTCCCCCTCTGAACACTTGGTGGATTGGACGAACTTTGTACCTGAAATCTTGAAATTGATTAAGTTAGTTTCACTACCTTGGTTTATTGCTTCCATATTTCTCTTGAGTTGTTCAGACACCATTTCATCAAAAACATCAACTCGCATGCATCCTTCCTCTTCGGTAGCATTTCGCATCAACTTTTTCATGTCAAATTCCACACTATCTTCGTCAATTCTCAAAGTTAACTTTCCAGCATGAACATCGATTAGTGCCCTTCCCGTATTCATGAAGGGACGCCCAAGAATCATGGGGCAGTTCTTATCAACTGCATAATCAAGAATAACAAAGTCCACAGGAAAGATGAACTTATCAACTTTGACTAAAACATCTTCGACCACTCCATATGGTTTGTTGATTAACTGGTCGGCCAGTTGGAGTACCATTGAAGTCTGTTTTACTGATTGATTCCCAAACAAATTTCTGAAAAGAAACAGAGGCATTAAATTTATACTTGCACCCAAATCACATAAATAGTTCACAGAATTTAAATTTCCAATGGTGCAAGGAATAGTAAAACTCTCTGGATCTTTCAGTTTTGTGGGTAAATCACTCAAAATGATTGAACTGTAGTTTTCAGTCAATTAGATAGTGCCTTTATCTTCCCAACTCCGCTTGTTCATAATTATGTCTTTAAGAAACTTCGCATACTGAGGCATTTCTCGCAAAGCATCCGCTAGACTTATGTTTATTTGGAGCTTCTTGAAGATTTCCAAAAATTTATGAAATTTATGGTTGTCTGGCGTTTTTCTGAGTCGACTTTGAAATGGTACCTTAGGCACATATGGAGGAGGTGGTGGTGGCCTAACCTCAGGGGTTTCATCCTCGACTATTACCTCCTCACTTGCCTTTGTATTGCTTGAACTTGCTTCGTCAACATTTGGCTCATGATTGACTTCTATAGGCTTCTTACCATGTGGATCATTAAGAGCCTTCCCGTTCCTAAGCTCGACAACCTTAACTTGCTCTTTGGGATTTGTCTCTTTAGTGGAAGGTAGACCACCCTGGTTTCTACCTTGTATAGAGGTTGCCAATGGTGAAATTTGTACCTCGAGATGATGGAAGGTAGCTGCTTGATTTTTAAACTTTTCAAATTGCTCCAAAATTTTATCGAGCTTGCTTCCATCATCTTGATTCCTGTTTGATTGGAATCCAGGAGGATTTTGTGGCCTACTACCATAATTGTTAGAATTAAAGTTACCTTGGTTATGTCGATAGCAGTTTCCTGATTGAAAATTGGAACTTCCTGTATTTGCCTGAGTATTCGCGTTGTTTGGACCTGCATGATTTGTATCTTTCCAAGCAAAATTCGGATGATTCCTCCATCCTGGATTATAAGTATTAGAATATGGGTCATTACGTTGTCCACCAACGTAATTTACCTGCTCATTTGTGGTTTGTTCTGAAACTAAGCATTCTCCTCTTGAGTGGCTGAAATCTCCACAAAATTCGCATCCTGCTTGCACTGCTGCTATCAGAGCATTCCTTTGTCTTTTGTATAAATCCACTTGAGCTTGGAGGGAAGCGTTCTTTGTTTTCATTGTCTCCAACTCTTGGATCTGCTCTAAGGTCATCATGCCCTTTTGATTTATTTGTCTCAGCCTCTCAGTAGGCCAAGAACTGTTGTTTGTAGCCAACTCATCTAACAATGCAAGAGCTTCTTCATACGTCTTCCTCATGATTGAGCCTCCTGAAGCTGCATCAATAGTAGCTCTAGTATGCTCATCAATACCATTATAAAATATCTGAATTAAATATTCCTTCTGGAAATGATAGTGTGGGCAACTTTGTTGAAGTTCATTGAATCTCTCCCACGCTCCATACAAAGCTTCTCTATCATGTTGAAAGAAATCAATAATTTCTTTCGTCAATCTTTTCGTTTTTCCCAAAGGAAAGTATTTGTTGAGAAAAGCATATGCACGTTGTCTCCACGTCGTGATGGAATTGCTAGCTATAGATTGAATCCATGCTCGTGCCTTATCTCGCAGGGAGAATGGAAACCATCGAAGCTTGATTTGATGTTCCGTCACGTTGGGAATCTTGAAAGTGTTGCATACCTCCAAAAATTTCGAAATATGTGCATTTGGATCTTCCCTAGGCAAACCATAAAATTGGCATTGATTCTCAAGTAGAGTAATCGTGCTAGTTTTGATCTCAAAAGTATTTGCCTGAATAGGTGGTGCAAAACATACAAAATTAGCATGATCAACATCTGGTAAAAAGAATTCACCCAAAGTGCGCCTTTGAGGTGCTTGCTGTTGTTGTCTGTTTCGATTCCTTGGTTGCCTTTGTTGCACTGGTGCTACCTCAACATTTTGTGGATGGTGAGGCAGAATCATATCAACATTAGCAAATGGCGGGACATACCCGTCATGATGTCTAGCTTCATCCCCAGTAGTATCTGTTTTTTGGATGACTTTCGAATACTTTTTTCGAAACTTGTGAGGTCCTGTTGAAACGGTTCTAGCGAAAGCTTGGATCGCCGTGTATTGTGCATGCACTTTGACCAATTTTCTGCACAAAACAAAAACAACACTACCACAAATTAAATCCAATAAAATAGAGTAAATAAAAATAAATGCTAACACACCCAAGAATTCTTGACTCTTAATCTATTAAATACGCAATTGTCCTCGGCAATGGCGCCAAAAACTTGTTGACTGCTAACCGCAAGTGACAGTAGCGCACAAGTTATATAATCCGGAAGTACGGATATCGATCCCACAGAGACAATGGATTTAACGACTAATTTTGAGAATTCTTTTGACCGGTTAGCTACGAAAATGAGTTGAGAGTTTTGTAACCAAAATAAGTAAAAGTAACCAAATAACAATTAAATTAAGTAATTAAAATCAATAAAGTAAAGATGATTTAAAAGATGATTTTTGTAAATAATAAGAGTAAAGGTTCAAGGGTTGATAATTTCGAATAAGAATATAAAATCATGAACAATGAATATCTTGGTGATTATCTAGAATCGAGCTATTCTAAAATATCGAATCCCGCTCTCTCGAGCCTCAAAGACCGAAATGATCACACTCAGTTGTATTGCCAAAATTATAGTTCAGGCTAGTCTAAAGCATCCATAGTTTTCTCTCGAGTTACCACGGATAAAAACAAACAAATAACCAAATTATAGGCAAATTACTCACTCTCGTGTAATAATGAACCTAGTTCAATGATTAAATGATATTTATTAAGCAAACCCTTAAGAACACGTATTCATTAACTCACTCTCGTGTTATTAATTCATACGTTGTTGATTAACTGATCTATTTTAATTAAGCTTTATCGAATCAATAATTAAAACATGAAACAATGAATGAATGGATCAAAAACATTCATGCATGAAGAATATTAATCAACACCGAATTTCAACACCTATTAATTAATTGATAATTAACTCACTCTCGTGTTATTAAAAACCAATTAAACAACTAAGTTGTGATTGTGAAGCAAACTCAAGATTACTTAAATTCCAACCCACTCTCGTGGTGTTGTCCTTTAAGTTTCCGATTATTTAGATCTATTCAATTAACAATTTCTCAATTAGTTAACTAAACATTTATCATGAATCAATTTCTCAATTTAATCCAAGCATTAAGTTCAATAACCGCAACACCATAAATCACCAAAATATCCAAGGCCAGTCAAATATATAAATAAACGTTCATATCAACCCTCGAACTAAGGGTTTAGTTACCCATTGTCATATGAATTATAACAATGGATAAGTTATACCTTGAGTACATGAGAAATAAAAGATAGAAATAATCTATACTAAAGAGTTTTTGTAGTGGCTAAACCTAAGTCTACACTAAGTTATGATATATGTTCTCTACACAAATGGGGTCTATTTATAGAGTCACTTGGAGTGGAGTTCAAGCCAAAGATGACATCCTTCCATATGAGTCTTGAATCATAATCAAGTTGAGAATATCTTCTTTCCTTTGAAAGTGGAGTAATGATCAAGTCCTTTCATATGAGTCTTTACCTTATTGCCAAAGCCCACTTCTTTTTGTGCAAGCCAAGAAAGAACACTCTCTTGAGTGTGAATGCAATCTTCTACTGATTATGGAAGGTCTGATGTGATAACTTCAGAATTTCATTGCCTTATTCCAATGCGAACACAATTTCGCACATATCCAGGTGTCAGCCGGCCCTTGGCCGGCCTGATGTCGTGGGCCGGCTGAAGGCCGGCCGATCTGCCTTCCTTTGGGTCTTGACCGGTTCGATTCAAATCAAACCAGTTGGCTTTGGGTTCGGCTCCGGTTTTCTGAATTCTTCTGGCTTTGACTATTTTGACCCTGTTTCAATCATAAATACCCCAAAAATGATAAGATCTAATATTTATTCTTAAAAATTACAAAACACGAAATCCTAACTATTTAACCTTTTATTTTACGAATAAGTACTGAAAACTGATAACTAAATGCTATAAAAACTACGTAAAATAATATCTTATCAGTGGTCCCGCCAGAAATGTTTCTCACATGTTACACTTAACAGAATTAAAATTTCTTTATCTGAAATCAATAATCTTAACTGATTACGGTCTATTTTAATATGTTCGAAACATATTAAAATAACCCCAAAACCCTACTTGCTGCATCTTAAAAACTGATCATAAACAATTTATTTAACACTTAAATAACAACAGTTTCATTAATTCAGCTCATAGCAGAATTAAACACAGTTTTATAAATTATGTTCGAAACATAATTAAACACAGTTTTACTAATAGAATTAACAACAGTTTCATAAACAGTTAACTAATCCTATTCAAAACAGAATTACTAATTGAATCAAAAACAGTTTCACAAACAGTTTACTAATCCTATTCAACAACAGTTTCCCTAATAGAATTAAAACACTTTAAAGACGTTACGAAAAAAAACCAAACATTTCACTGTTTTAGCTATTTAAGCCAAACGTTTACAAACGTTACGAAACAAAACCAAACGTTTCACATTTTTAGCGATTGAAGTCAAACGTTTATAAATGTTACGAAACAAATCCGAATGTTTCACCTTTTTAGCGATTTAAGCCAAATGTGTACAAACGTTACGAAACAAATCCAAACGTTTCCTAATTTTAGCGATTTAAGCCAAACGTTTTAACGTTACGAAACAAATCCAAACGTTTCACCTTTTTAGCGATTTAAGCCAAACGTTTACAAGCGTTACGAAACAAAATCAATCGTTTCAGCTTTTTAGCGATTGAAGCCAAATGTTCACAAACGTTACGAAACAAATCCAAATATTTCACCTTTTTAGCGATTTAAGCCAAACGTTTACAAATGTTATAAAACAAATCAAAGCGTTTAACCTTTTTAGCGATCTAAGCCAAACGTTACGAAACAAAATCAAACGTTTAAAAACTTTAAGAAACAAAACCAAATGTTTCACCGTTTTAGCGATTTACACCAAACATTTACAAACGTTACGAAACAAAACCAAATGTTTAGCCAAACGTTTATAAACATTACGAAACAAATCCAAATGTTCCACCTTTTTAGTGATTTAAGCTAAACGTTTACAAACGTTACGAAACAAATCAAAACGTTTTCCCATTTTAGCGATTTAAGCCAAACATTTAAAACGTTATGAAAGAAATCCAAACATTTAACCTTTTTATCAATTAAAGCCAAACGTTTACAAACGTTACTAATTAAATCCAAACGTTATACTTTTTTAGCGATTTAAGCCAAACGTTTACAGACGTTATGAAACAAAACAAAACGTTGCACCTTTTTAGCGATTTAAGCCGAACGTTTACAAACGTTATGAAACAAAATCAAACGTTTAAAAACGTTACAAAACAAATCCAAACGTTTCACCTTTTTAGCGCTTTAAGCCAAACGTTTACAAACGTTACGAAACAAATCCAAACGTTTCCCCATTTTAGCGATTTAAGCCAAACGTTTAAAACGTTATGAAACAAATCCAAATGTTTCACCTTTTTAGCAATTTAAACCAAACGTTTACAAATGTTACGAAACTAATCCAAATGTTTCACCTTTTTAGCGATTGAAGCCAAATGTTTACAAACGTTTCGAAACAAATCCAAACGTTTCACATTTTCAGCGATTTAAGCCAAACGTTTACAAACGTTATGAAACAAAACCAAGCGTTTCACCTTTTTAGTGATTTAAGCAAAACGTTTACAATCGTTACGAAACAAAACCAACAGTTCAACCTTTTTAGCGATTTAAGCCAAACGTTTTCAAACATTACAAAATAAAACCAAACATTTATAAACGTTACGAAAAAAACCAAAAGTTACACCGTTTTAGTGATTTAAGCCAAATGTTAACAAACGTTACGAAACAAAACCAATCATTTCACATTTTTAGCGATTTAAGCCAAACGTTTACAAATGATACGAAAAAAATCCAAATGTTTCACCTTTTTAGCGATGTAAGCCAAACGTTTACAAATGTTACGAAACAAATCCAAACGTTTCCCCATTTTAGCGATTTCAGCCAAACGTTAAAAACATCACGAAACAATTCCAAACGTTTAACCTTTTTAGCGATATAAGCCAAACGGTTACAAACGTTACAAAACAAATCCTAACGTTAACACCTTTTTAGAGATTTAAGCCAAACGTTTACAAACGTTACGAAACAAAACCAAACGTTTATAAACGTTATGAAACAAATCTAAACTCTTCACTTTTTTAGCGATTTAAGCAAAACGTTTACAAACATTACGAAACAAATCCAAACGTTTCCCCATTTTAGCGAATTAAGCCAAACGTTTCCCCTTTTTAGCAATTTTAACCAAACGTTTAAAACGTTACGACACAAATCAAAACGTTTCACATTTTTAGCGATTTAAGACAATGTTTACAAACTTTACAAAACAAATCCAAACATTGCACTTTTTTAGCGATACGAAATTTTAAAAACGTTACGAAACAAATCCAAACGTATCAGCTTTTTAGCGATTTAAGCCAAACGTTTACTAACGTTACGAAAAAAATCCAAACGTAACCTTTGTAGCAATTTAAGCCAAATGTTTCCAAACGTTACGAAACAAATCCAAACGTTTCACCTTTTTAGCAATTTAAACCAAACGTTTACAAACGTTACAAAACAAATTCAAATGTTTCATCTTTTTAGCGATTTAAGCAAAACGTTTACAAAAGTTACGAAACAAAACCAAATGTTTCACCTTTTGTAGTGATTTAAGCCAAACGTTTAAAACGTTACGAAACAAATCCAAACGTTTAACCTTTTTAGCGATTTATGCCTAACATTTATTAACAATACGAAACGAATCCAAATGTTTCACCTTTTTAGCAATTTAAGCCAAACATTTAAAAACGTTACGAAACAAATCCAAACGTTTCACCTTTTTAGCGATTTAAGCCAAACGTTTACAAACGTTACGAAACAAAACCAAAAGTTTACAAACGTTGCGAAAAAAATCAAAACATTTCACCTTTTAGCGATTTAAGCCAAACGTTTACAAAAATTTCTAAACGTTTCCCCATTTTAGCGATTTAAGCCAAACGTTTAAAATCTTACCAAACAAAACCAAACGTTTCCCCATTTTAACTATTTAAGCCAAACATTTACAAACGTTACGAAACAAATCCAAACGTTACGAAATAAATATCAAACGTTTCACCTTTTTAGCGATTTAAGCCAAACGCTTACAAACGTTACGAAACAAATCAAAAGGTAACCTTTTTAGCGATTTAAGCCAAACTTTAACAAACATTACAAAACAAATCCAAACGTTTCACCTTTTTCGCTATTAAAACCAAACGTTTACAAACGTTACAAAAAATCCAAACATTTCCCCTTTTTAGCGATTTAAGCCAAACGTTTACAAATATTACGAAACAAATCGAAACGTTTCACCATTTTAGGAATTTATCAAACGTTTACAAACGTTACGAAACAAATCCAAGCGTTTAACCTATTTAGCAATTTAAACCAAACATTTACAAACGTTACGGAACAAAACCAAACGTTTCCCATTATTAGCGATTGAAGCCAAACGTTTACAAACATTACGAAACAAATCCAAACGTTTCCCCATTTTAGCGATTTAAGCCAAACGTTTAAAACGTTATCAATCAAATCCAAACGTTTCACCTTTTTAGCAATTTAAACCATACGTTTAAAACGTTACGAAACAAAACCAAACGATTTAAGTCAAATGTTGAAAAATGGTAAGAAACAAATCCAAACATTTCACCTTTTTAGCTATTTAAACCAAACGTTTACAAACCATATGAAACAAAACCTAACGTTTAACCTTTTTAGCGATTTAAACCAAACATTTACAAACATTACGAAACAAAGCCAAACGTTTCACCGTTATAATGATTTAAACCAAATGTTTACAAACGTTACGAAACAAATCCAACCGTTTCACCTTTTTAGCAATTTAAGCCAAACGTTTACAAACAAATCCAAGCGTTTCGCCTTTTTAGCGATTTAAGCCAAACATTTGCAAACGTTACAAAAAAAATCTAAACGTTTTCCCATTTTAGAGATTTAAGCCAAACGTTTAAAACGTTACGAAACAAATCAAAACGTTTCACCTTTTATCGATTTAATCCGAACGTTTAAAACTTTACGAAATAAAACCAAACGTTTCACCTTTTTAGCGATTTAATCAAAACAGTTACAAATATTACAAAACAAATCCAAACGTTTTCAAATGTTACGAAACAAATCCAAACGTTTCACCTTTTAAGCAATTTAAGCCAAATGATTACAAACGTTACGAAACAAATCCAAACGTTTACAAACGTTACGAAACAAATCCAAATGTTTACAAACGTTACAAAACAAATCCAAGCGTTTCTCCTTTATAGCAATTAAAGCCAAACATTTGCAAAAATTACGAAACAAATCCAAACGTTTCACCTTTTTAGCGATTTCAGCCAAACCTTTACAAACGTTTCGAAACAAATCCAAACATTTCCCCTTTTTAGCGATTTAAGCCAAACGTTTACAAACGTTACGAATCAACTTCAATCGTTTCACCTTCTTAGCGATTTAAGCCAAACGTTTACAAACGTTACGAAATAAAACCAAACGTTTCCCCATTTTAGCTATTTAAGCCAAACGTTTACAAACGTTACGAAACAAATCCAAATGTTTCACCTTTGGATTTGTTTCGTATTGTTTGGTTTTGTTTTGTAACTTTTGTAAGCGTTTAACCTTTTTAGCAATTTAAGCCAAATGTTTACAAACTCTACGAAATAAATCCAAATGTTTCACCTTTTTAGCGATTTAAGCCGAACGTTTACAAAGGTTACGAAAAAAATCCAAACGTTTCAAGTTTTTAGCGATTTAAGCCTAACGTTTACAAAAGTTACGAAACAAATCCAAACGTTTCCCCATTTTAGCGATATAAGCCAAACGTTTACAAACAATATGAAACAAATCCAAATGTTTCGCTTTTTTAGCGATTTAAGCTAAGCGTTTACAAACGTTACGAAACAAATCCAAACGTTTCACCTTTCTAGCGATTGAAAACAAACGTTTACAAATGTGTGTCCTTTTTAGCAAATGTTACGAAACAAAACAAAACGTTTACAGAAGTTACGAAAGAAATCCAAATGTTTCCCCTTTTAGCAATTTAAGCCAAACATTTACAAACGTTACAAACAATTCCAAACGTTTACAAAGATTACAAAACAAAACCAAACGTTTCTACATTTTAGCAATTTAAGCCAAACGTTTACAAATGTTTCAAAACAATTCCAAACGTTTTACCTTTTTTGCGATTTAAGCTAAACGTTTACAAACGTTACCTTTTTAGCAATTAAAGCCAAACGTTTACAAACGTTACGAAAGAAAGCCAAACGTTTACAAATGTTACGAAACAAAACCTAACGTTTACAACGTTACGAAAGAAATCCAAACGTTTCATATTTTTAGCAATTTAAGCCAAACGTTTACAAACGTTACGGAACAAAACATAACGTTTAAAACGTTACGAAACAAATCCAAAGGTTTCACATTCTTAGCGATTTAAGCCAAACGTTTACAAACGTTGCAAAACAAATCCAAGTGTTTCACCTATTTAGCAATTTAAGCCAAACATTTACAAACTTTACGAAACAAATCCAAATGTTTCACCTTTTTAGCGATTTAAGCCAAAAGTTTACAAATGTTACAAAACAAATCCAAATGTTTCACCTTTTTAGCGATTTAAGCCAAACGTTAAGATACTTTACGGAACAAAAACAAACGTTTCACATTTTTAGCGATTTAAGCCAGACGCTTACAAACGTTACAAACAAAATCCAAGCGTTTTATATTTTTAGAAATTTAAGCCTAACGTTTACAAACGTTACGAAAAAAATACAAATATTTCACATTTTCAGCGATTTAAGCGAAACTTTTATAAACGCTACGAAACAAATCCAAACATTTCACCTTTTTAGCGATTGAAGCCAAACGTTTACAAACGTTGCGAAACAAATCCAAACGTTTCACCTTTTTAGCGATTGAAGCCAAACGTTTACAAACGTTACGGAACAAATCCAAACATTTTACCTTTTTTGCGATTTAAGCCAAACGTGTACAAACATTACGAAACAAATCCAAACGTTTTACCTTTTTTGCGATTCAAGCCAAACGCTTACAAACATTACGAAACAAATCCAATCCAAACATTTTACTTTTTTTGCGATTTAAGCCAAACGTTTACAAACGCTACGAAACAAATCCTAGCGTTTCACCTTTTTAGAAATTTAAGCCAAACGTTTACAAACGTTACGAAACAAATCCAAGCGTTTTACCTTTTTAGTGATTTAAGCCAAATGTTTACAAACGTTACGAAACAAATCTAAATGTTTCCCCATTTTAGCGATCTAAGCCAAACATTTACAAACATTACAAAATAAATTCAAACGTTTACAAATATTACGAAACAAATCCAAATGTTTCACCTTTTTTAGCAATTTAAACCAAACGTTTTATAAACGTTACGAAACAAATTCAAACGTTTCACCTTTTAGCAATTTAAGCCAAACATTTACAAACTTTATAAAATAAATCCAAGCATTTCAACTTTTTAACAATTTAAGCCAAACGTTTATAAACATTACGAAACAAATTTCACCTTTTTAGCGATTTCAACCAAACGTTTACAAACTTTACGAAACAAATCCAAGCGTTCCCCTTTTTAGCAATTTAAGAAAAACGTTTACAAACATTACTAAACATATCCAAATGTTTCACCTTTTTAGAATTGAAGCCAAACGTTTCCAATCGTTACGAAACCAAACCAAACGTTTCACCAATTTAGCGATTTAAGCCAAACGTTTACAAACGTTACGAAATATATCCAAACTTTCACCTTTTTAGCGTTTAAAGTCAAACATTTACAAACGTTACGAACAAAACCAAACGTTTCACCATTTTAGCGATTTAAGCCAAACGTTTACAAACATTACGAAATAAATCCAATTGTTTCACATTTTTAGCAATTTAAGCCAAATGTTACGAAACAAATCCAAAAAAAATTCCCATTTTAGTGATTTAAGCCAAACATTTACAAACGATCCGAAATAAATCCAAACGTTCCACCTTTTTAGCGATTTAAGCCAAATGTTTATAAACATTACAAAACAAATCCAAACTTTAAACGTTTTTAGTGATTTAAGCCAAACATTTACAAACGCTACGAAACAAATCCAAATGTTTCATCTTTTTAGCAATTTATACCAAACGTTACGAAACAAAACATAATGTTTCACATTTTTAGAGATTTAAGCCAAATGTTTACAAACGTTACGGAACAAATCCAAACGTTGAACCTTTTTAGCGATCTAAGCCGAAAGTTTACAAACGTTACGAATCAACTTCAATCGTTTCACCTTTTTAGCGATTTAAGCCAAACGTTTACAAACATTACGAAATAAAACCAAACGTTTCCCCATTTTAGCTATTTAAGCCAAATGTTTACAAACGTTACAAAACAAATCCAAGCGTTTCTCCTTTTTAGCAATTAAAGCCAAACGTTTGCAAAAATTACGAAACAAATTCAAACGTTTCACCTTTTTAGCGATTTCAGCCAAACCTTTACAAACGTTTCGAAACAAATCCAAACATTTCCCCTTTTTAGCGATTTAAGCCAAACGTTTACAAACGTTACGAATCAACTTCAATCGTTTCACCTTCTTAGCGATTTAAGCCAAACGTTTACAAACGTTACGAAATAAAACCAAACGTTTCCCCATTTTAGCTATTTAAGCCAAATGTTTACAAACTTTACGAAACAAATCCAAATGTTTCACCTTTGGATTTGTTTCGTATTGTTTGGTTTTGTTTCGTAACTTTTGTAAGCGTTTAACCTTTTTAGCAATTTAAGCCAAACGTTTACAAACGCTACGAAACAAATCCAAATGTTTCACCTTTTTTGCGATTTAAGCCGAACGTTTACAAAGGTTACGAAAAAATCCAAACGTTTCAAGTTTTTAGCGATTTAAGCCTAACGTTTACAAACGTTACGAAATAAATCCAAACGTTTCCCCATTTTACCGATATAAGCCAAACGTTTACAAACGTTATGAAACAAATCCAAATGTTTCACTTTTTTAGCGATTTAAGCTAAACGTTTACAAACGTTACGAAACAAATCCAAACGTTTCACCTTTCTAGCGATTGAAAACAAACGTTTACAAATGTGTCTCTTTTTTAGAAAATGTTACGAAACAAAACAAAACGTTTATAGAAGTTACGAAAGAAATCCAAATGTTTCCCCTTTTAGCAATTTAAGCCAAACATTTACAAACGTTACAAACAATTCCAAACGTTTCATATTTTTAGAAATTAAGCCAAAACGTTTACAAAGATTACAAAACAAAACCAAACGTTTCTACATTTTATCAATTTAAGCCAAACGTTTACAAATGTTTCAAAACAATTCCAAACGTTTTACCTTTTTTGCGATTTAAGCTAAACGTTTACAAACGTTACGAAACAAATCCAAGCGTTTCACCTTCTTAGCAATTAAAGCCAAAAGTTTACAAACGTTATGAAACAAATCCAAGTGTTTCACCTTTTTAGCGATTTAAGCCAAACGTTTACCCACGTTACGAAACAAATCCAAATGTTTCACCTTTTTCGCGATTTAAGTAGAACGTTTGCAAACGTTACAAAACAAATCCAAACATTTCACCTTTTCATCGATTTAAGCTGAACATTTTCAAACGTTATGAAATAAATCCAAACGTTTCACCTTTTTAGCGATTTAAGCCAAACATTTACAAATGTTACGAAACAAATCCAACTATTTCTCCTTTTTAGCGATTTAAGCCAAACGTTTACAAATGTTACGAAACAAAACCTAACGTTTACAACGTTACGAAAGAAATCCAAACGTTTCACATTTTTAGCAATTTAAGCCAAATGTTTACAAACATTACGGAACAAAACATAACGTTTAAAACGTTACGAAACAAATACAAAGGTTTCACATTCTTAGCGATTTAAGCCAAACATTTACGAATGTTGCAAAACAAATCCAAGTGTTTCACCTATTTAGCAATTTAAGCCAAACATTTACAAACTTTACGAAACAAATCCAAATGTTTCACCTTTTTAGCGATTTAAACCAAAAGTTTACAAATGTTACAGAACAAATCCAAACGTTTCACCTTTTTAGCGATTTAAGCCAAACGTTAAGATACTTTACGGAACAAAAACAAACATTTCACATTTTTAGCGATTTAAGCCAGACGCTTACAAACGTTACAAAGAAAATCCAAGCTTTTCACATTTTTAGAAATTTAAGCCAGACGTTTACAAACGTTACGAAAAAAATACAAATGTTTCACATTTTCAGCGATTTAAGCCAAACGTTTACAAACGTTACGAAACAAATCCAAACATTTCACCTTTTTAGCGATTGAAGCCAAACGTTTACAAACGTTACGAAACAAATCCAAACGTTTCACTTTTTAGCGATTGAAGCCAAACGTTTACAAACGTTACGAAACAAATCCAACCGTTTTACCTTTTTTGCGATTTAAGCCAAACGTTTACAAACATTACGAAACAAATCCAAACGTTTTACCTTTTTAGCGATTTAAGCCGAAAGTTTACAAACTTTACGAAACAAATCGCTAAAAAGGTGAAACGTTTGGTTTTGTTTGTATCGTTTGTAAATGTTTGGCTTCAATCGCTAAAAAGGTGAAACATTTGGATTTGTTTCGTAATGTTTGTAAACGTTTGGCTTCAATCCCTAAAAAGGTGAAACGTTTGGATTTGTTTCGTAGCATTTGTAAACGTTTGGCTTAAATCGCTAAAAATGTGAAACATTTGGTTTTGTTCCGTACCGTTTGTAAATGTTTGGCTTAAATCGCTAAAAATGTGAAATGTTTGGTTTTGTTCTGTAACGTTTGTAAATGTTTGGCTTAAATCGCTAAATCGGTGAAACGTTTCGATTTGCTTTGTAGCGTTTGTAAACTTTTGGCTTCAATCGCTAAAAAGGTGAAACGTTTGGTTTTGTTTCGTAACGTTTGTAAGCGTTTGCCTTAAATCTCTAAAATGGTGAAACATTTGGATTTGTTTCGTAAAGTTTGTAAATGTTTGGCTTAATTCGCTAAAAACGTGAAACGTTTGGCTTTGTTTCGTAAAGTTTGTAAAAGTTTGGCTTAAATCGCTAAAATGGTGAAACGTTTGGATTTGTTTTGTAAAGTTTGTAAACGTTTGGCTTAAAATGGTGAAATGTTTTGTTTTGTTTCATAACGTTTGTAAACGTTTGGCTTAAATTGCTAAAATGGTGAAATGTTTGGATTTGTTTCGTAAAGTTTGTAAATGTTTGGCTTAATTCGCTAAAAACGTGAAACGTTTCGTTTTGTTTCGTAAAGTTTGTAAAAGTTTGGCTTAAATCGCTAAAATGGTGAAATGTTTGGATTTCTTTCGTACTGTTGGTAAATGTATGGCTTACATCGCTAAAAAGGTGAAACGTTTGGATTTGTTTCGTAACGTTTGTAAACGTTTGGCTAAAATCGCAAAAA
Source organism: Mercurialis annua (assembly GCF_937616625.2). Lineage (NCBI taxonomy): Eukaryota > Viridiplantae > Streptophyta > Magnoliopsida > Malpighiales > Euphorbiaceae > Mercurialis > Mercurialis annua. The sequence goes on along the minus strand of NC_065577.1, from coordinate 21,013,825 downwards.
TGGGGAAGCGTTTGGATTTTTTTTCGTAGCATTTGTAAACGTTTGGCTTACATTGAGAAAAAGGTGAAACGTTTGGATTTATTTCGTAACGTTTGTAAATGTTTGTCTTAAATCACTAAAAAGGTGTAACGCTTGGATTTGTTTCGTAAAGTTTGTAAACGTTCGGCTTAAATCGCTAAAAATATGAAATGTTTGTTTTTGTTCCGTAAAGTTTGTAAACGTTTGGCTTAAATCGCTAAAAAGGTGAAACGTTTGGATTTATTTTGTAACATTTGTAAACTTTTGGCTTAACTCGCTAAAAAGGTGAAACATTTGGATTTCTTTCGTAAAGTTTGTAAACGTTTGGTTTAAATTGCTAAAAAGGTGAAACACTTGGATTTGGATCGTAACGTTTGTAAACGTTTGGCTTAAATCGCTAAAATTTTGAAACTTTTGGATTTGTTTCGTAACGTTATAAACGTTTGGTTTTGTTCCGTAACGTTTGTAAACGTTTGGCTTAAATCGCTAAAAATATTAAATATTTGGATTTCTTTCGTAACGTTTTAAACGTTAGGTTTTGTTTCGTAATGTTTGTAAACGTTTGGCTTAAATCGCTAAAAAGGAGAAACGTTTGGATTTGTTTCGAAACATTTGTAACGTTTGGCTTAAATCTCTAAAAAGATGAAACGTTTGAATTTGTTTTGTAATGTTTGAAAATGTTTGGCTTAAATCGCTAAAAAGGTGAAACGTTTGGATTTGTTTTGTAACGTTTGCAACATTTGGATTTGTTTCGTAACGTTTGTAACCGTTTGGCTTAAATCGCTAAAAAGGTTAAACGTTTAAATTTTCTTTGTAACGTTTGTAAGCGTTTGGCTTAAATCGCTAAAAAGGTGAAATGTTTTGTTTTGCTTCGTAACATTTGTAAACATTTGGCCTAAATCGCTAAAATGGTGAAAGGTTCGGATTTGTTTCGTAATGTTTGTAAACGTTTGGCTTAAATCACTAAAAAGGTAAAACGTTTGGTTTTGTTTCGTAACGTTTGTAAATGTTTGGCTTAAATTGCTAAAATGGTGAAACGTTTGGATTTATTTCTTAAAGTTTGTAAACGTTTCGTTAAATCGCTAAAAAGGTGAAACGTTTGGATTTTTTTTGTAGCGTTTATTTTGATAAAATATTTTGGGTCGGGTTAGACTTGGATCACCCGACATGTAAGGTAGCTTGGTAGTTATTGGTAACTCGGCTAACCCAATATTTGAGGAAATGGATTTAAGTTATTATTTAAATATTATTTAAGTAATATTTTCTGGAATAGATTTTAAAGCGGGAAGCCAATAGACTTGGTTTATTTATTTATTTGAGTAGTGTGTTACTCGATGTGGTTCATTTTGACTCTGGTCATTACGTGATTAATTGTTCATTCTATTCTGGCTACGTTTATGCTTGACTCGGTATTGTGCTAGTCCTATGTTGTGTCTAGTATTCTTAGAGTTAGGGGTTGAATAAATTTTAACTTATATATTGTTTTAGACTCGTCGACTGCTCGTGCTTCGGAGTCTACGCATGGTTAGCTGTTTGCCAAGATTCACGTGGATAAGCAAGCAGTGAGTTTGTAGTGTTATTTACCGCTTTATTAAGTACCACATCATATTTTAGTATTATAAATGTTTTTGAATTGTTTTAAGCGATTATGGATCTGGATTGAAACGAGCTACTCGATATACTTGTATCGAGACTGTGCACCGGTAAGTACTCTGGGATCGGCAGACTAAGGTCTTGCTTACGCTGGTAATATGACGAGGATTTGTTCCCGTCCACTTTGGGTTTTTCAGTATGCTAGGTCATACATACGCTGGGATCATTTCAATACTGTTATTCCATAATCTTATATATATATTAGTATAAAAGGTTTTGATTTAAGGGTTTTAAACTTAATAAATGTAAATAGCATTGCGAACTCATCTCAGTATATCTGACCCCCGTTGTGTCCCCATTTTTTCCAGGTTTATTATTTTGAGCGAGTCTGCTGATCTCCGATTCTTTATTCCTCGGAGATTTATATTCATTTTAATAAATTGTCAAACTGATTTTATTCTTAGACCGCAGTAGTAAACTAGAAGTCCATATTATATTAGATGTTTGTCGGATTGGTCTGGCTGGCTTTATTTTATGCTTTGGGATACTTATTTGTTTAACTCTTATTTATTATTTAATGTAAGTAATTATATTTAAGTTGTTATATTACTTTGTATGTTTGATTTTTATCCGCAAGGCTTGCTACGGGTTTTGGTACAACCATACCCATACCCTAGCGCCGGTCGCGATCCATGAAATTGGGTCGTGACACACAACTTCCTTCAGAAGCTTGTGGTTAAAAGTCCACTTTAGCCCTTAAAGTGGCTAATTTGCACTTTAACCCTTATTCTTAACTAATCGTCAAACTTTCTTCTAAAACGATTTTGTATACTTACGACACTTTGACGATAATTTATTTATAATATTTCACGAACCTTGACGTGAATATTATTAGCTTTGTCTTTCCAATTTATTTTATTTTATTCCCTTTTCGTCTCGATTAAATCCAATTTATCGCATAATAATTTTCCATTTATATTATTATTTTACGATAATTCCAATAAACCCACTTCAGTCTAAGTCCTTATTATCCAATCTTAATCCGATATTCTCGTTCTTAAACTTTACAAAAATGCCTCGTGGCACTACACGTAATACCTCAAAAATTTAGGTTATTACAATCTTCCCCCCTTATAAAAATTCGTCCTCGAATTTTCATAATCTTCTAATACCACTTAACCAATTTTAAATCATACCTTATCATTCTCTTTCTTCCAAACTTCCGCTGGGGTACTCTGATTAATCATTCACTAACTGTTAACTTTACAGTTAGGTTCATACGGTCTCTTATCTATTACCATCCTTAAATGAAAGTACCTCGATATACTTATCGAGTAACTCTTATACAAATAATCCAAAAAAATTCTTGACCCTTGACTTACAATCATAATAAATCAATCCCTCTTTCTTCAATCGACTACAATAATATCTTCTTGCACGTGGGTTCACGTCTCTTTTGTAACTAACTTCTATGTTCGATTCCCCCATTCTCGAGGTACTCTCGCTCTTTCTTTAAGCGTGTTCGCTATTACTTTATAAACGTGTAAAGTAGCGTCGATGTCTTCGTATTCAACATACGAGACTGCTTTAAAGATTTGCAATTCAAATCTCGGTACATTTCATATCGCGTTATACTATTCGCCGTTCTATATACATACATTCATATATATGCCTAACAAGATGATCAGTCTTGTCCTATTCCTCTATATACAGAGTCCCTATCTGAGCTTACTTACGTTTGAAAAGTTATCTGTTTAAAATCACGATACTTTTCATTTCTCAAATCATGTCATAATTGTGCACCGGTGTGATGACTTCTCTCATCACAAGAGTTGCAATGACACTCCTCTTTTCCTTTCAGACACACAATGTATATGATGCATGTCCTAATAGTGAATGCAATGTGGATGTAGTGATGCAATTCTATTCGTGTCAATGCAATGTCTTTATAAATCATGTCCGGGCACAATTATGTCTTTTCAAAACATTTTATTTCGATCAAATACCTTTCTTTTCATAAAATGGGGTTTACGTAAGTTTCTCTCGACATAAGACTCTGCACTATCTATTAATCATCTTTTTATCGTTCGCAACTATTTACATTTTTTACACATGTAAAGATGTAACTCTATTCACATGATTCTGACATCATTCGAAAGACACGTCCCAAACGTTCGTGTTTACACTAGGCTAGCTCAAAAGGTCTGATCACTTTCGAGCTTCTAGTGTTTGGAAATTATGATATTCGTCTCGATTACATCGTTTATCTGGTTGTGTCTAACCAGAAGTCGTTGCGACAACTCTGTCTTTTAGGAAAAAGGTTGTTTCGTGTTGCCCGTGGTCTCGTACTAATCGGGATGTGGGCATTCCTTCACGTGGTAATCTTGTTGTCCACATCGAAGACATATGTATGTCCTAGCTTGACAGCTACTCGAGTATCTCCTATCGCATAGCGAGTGTATGAAACTTGCATAGTTGGAACTTCCTTGTTCCGACGACAAACTAATAGTGATAGCCTTTTTGGCTGCCTTCCATTATCTATCTTTCCTATAAATCTGACTATGTCGCCTTTCTTAAGTCTTGCGAGCATTTCGCTCAGCATAGACTTAGCAAACTTTGTATCATTGAATCATAAGAAACTATTTCTATTCATAACAATCGATTACAATATATAAATTTTTATGTATCGTATAAATTATCACAGGCTTACATACCTGTGAGCATATCACTCTCTTGAGTGATCGCGCTGCAAACATACATATCTTATTTGTTACATCACATCACTCGTATAATATCCAATCCAATCAATTTATAATTCAATCATTGTCCATAACAATATTCATACATCATATGAGTCTCGAGAGTATATAACTCTTCGTAGACTATAGATACTCGAAAGCGTATTGCTTTCTCGAGTAAACACACACATATTTTGTGCTCGCACACATCTAACTCGACTCCTAATAGCACATAAGGGAGAGGACGCTTTTATAAAACTTTTGAAAAATCAATGAAAACGTTGATAACGTTCAAAAGACATGACTGGAAATCCTTATAATCCGCAGTAGTTCCTAGGTACTGACTGACTCTTTGCGATACTTCGATCATAAAATAACAATGGCCTAGGAACACTAAGCCATTGCTCTGATACCACCTTTGTCACGACCCAGATTTATGAGTCGCGACCGGCGCTAGAGAATGGGAGTGGTAGCTCCAAATCCCGTAGCAAGCCTAAAATGTGTAAATTTTTCGCAAATCAAAACATATTTCATATATTAAAATACATGTGACCCCATTTATAAATAATATTAGAGTTAAAACGCGTTATACAATATTATAGTTAACAAATTCTAGACTACTGCGGGCTGCTAGAATGAAAACATTCTTTTTCTTCTTGTACAAATCACTTCCAAGAATTAGAACTTCGGAAGATTGACTCTTCAAATCATATCATGCTATCCCTGAAAAATGGGAGGAGCAAAGGGGTCAGTACAAAACTGAGCGAGTTCACAAAATTACACGCAATATCACATAAAGAGTTAAAACCGTTGAAAACCCATTTTATATATAGAAAATACTCTTTTGAAATCACATTGCATACCCTTTTTACTTTCCTTTGACATCTTTGATTTCTTATTATGGTGTTGATATTTTTCTTTCTCGTTTTGTTGCATTAGTTTTCGACCGAATCTTACATCTTCGTTTATATCATCATGATTCTAAGTCGAATTACATCATTGGCAAGTGTCTTGTGAATTGATCCTTGTGGTTGGGTCCCGAGATAGTTCAACTGAGTTAGCTTCAACCATGTGGCATAGTCCCGAGATAGTTCGACCGAGTTACTCATGCCACTACTTAATCCCAAGCTGTGAGTTCCGAGATAGTTCATTCGAGTTACTCACAAGACACAGGTCCCGAGATAGTTCAACCGAATTACCTTCGTGTCTGCATTCGGACTCTGCACCCTGCAAGTCTTTTGAACTTAACTGTCGATTCATATAATTCCTATTGACATTTAATAGGAGTTTTTGTTCCGTATTACTTCGCGATCTTGGTTCGTACAATTTCTCGATGTATACTTACTTTTTATTTCGTATGAGTCCCGAGGACTATTATCGAGAATGGATGAGATACGGGTCCCGAGATAGTTCTACCGAGTTCAACCTCGTATCTTAGTTCTTATTATTGGGTGTACCATAGTACAATTCTCATTTTACATTTCTAGTTGATTTTGTATATATTTTTTTTGTTCTGTTGTATTGATCCTTTATGGACCATGACATGCACATTACAATCTAGAAGCATACATCTATAACACACGCACGTATGGATATTCATTATAATTAATAGTACGTATAGGAACGTACTATGTTCTTTTATAAATATTCGAATAATAGTACAAATAGGAATGTACTATACTTTGCTTATTCGTATTTGGTTCAATACTTGTAGTTTATTCGATATTTGATTCATATAACATTATTTTATACCCCTCCCCGGTGTTTAAGCATATATATTCTTTTCATTTATTTATATTATTGTCAAACTAGCACAGTACTATAAAACATCATTTTTGAAGCATACATACGTATACATTTTAAAAACATACATTTCAAATATATAAATATTCATATAGCTTTTCGTATCAAAATACGTAGTTTTATGAATATTAGCTAGTAATTTAAAGTGTACTCACCACTTGCTATCCAAATTCTTCAAATAAGCATGACGATATATCCATCCTTTGCTTCTAGCCTTGTCGATAGTCGCTCGTCCGATCTATTCAAATATAATAATAGCAAGAATTAATAAAATTCTAGCTATTATTAACTTAGCCAAAATTATGTTTCTAGCCAACTTCGGCTATTGAAAACGCTTACTTAAATAGTCCTACCTTTAAAAAAAATTGACATTCCTAAAGTTTAGAACGTCGCCTACAACTTTTGTTGAGGTCTCGGACCATTAAACGCACCTTAAGGTGTCGAAAATTAGCTCGGAAGTTATTTCCTTGGAGCTGTTTACAAGTGCAGGGCAGATTGCACGACAAAATGTTCTGTCCAAAATGAAAATCGTAGAGTCCGATTCAACATAAACTCAAACGTAAAGAATTATAGTTAGCGTCCTAAAATTTCCGTATCAACAAACGGAACTTGATTTGGAGCTATACAGCTCGAGATATTGCCTTTGCAATATCGCTGTTTTGTAGGACATTTCTGCAAACCTTCATTTCAATTCGAAACTTATTACGCAACAAGGTAAACTTATTGATACCAAACTATAACCTCAAAATAATTCAGACACCTAAAAATAATTCAATTCACTTCAAACTATTTTTCTACTTGTCTATGCAAATATACGTATCGGCAAAACCATCATTGTGCATAGCACGGCTGCCTACTCCGACTACAGCCAAATATTTATTTGATTAACCTATCAAATAGTCATATTTTTATCCCCAAATTTTATGGAACTTATATAACATATATTTCTAAGTATATGCCAAAAATTAGGCCAAACTAATGTGTTTAAGGTTGTCAAATAAATAACCTACAACAGCAGCCTTACACAAATTGCAAACAGAGCACTAGGTGCCATTTAATTTTTATCTCAATATCAGAATACTAAAACATTCTGAAAATTGTTATACACCAACTTAACTCATATACTCAGAACGTATAAAAATTCCAGCTCAAACAAACATTTCTAAGTATTTCTAAAAATTCTAGTTGTAGACAGCATCAATTCAACTGCAAACCGGAAAATCCAACTTCAAACTTAACCAAAACTCCACTCAATTCAATCAATTCATTACCAAAAGTCAAAAATTCTGAATTTATACCTTTCTTGATGGGATAATCCTTTGGCTGAATGAACAACCATCAAAATCCCATAATCATAGCTCCTAATCATCATACATAACCAAACAACCATTTTCATCAAACTTTGACAAAAACTGAAATATTAAAACCTGAAACCCGAACTTTAATTTGAGTTTATTACCTCAAATTGAAGCTATAGATCTGTAGATAATCATTTTCTCGTTCCGTGGCCGCAAGAATCGCTCAATTCCGATGAGAAACGAAAAAGTTATGGATGATTGAATGTTTTGAAAATTTTTGGGAAAGGAGTTACGGGCTTCTCTTCTCCTTTTGCTGCAAATATTGTGTTTAATAAATGAATTTTCATTTTTAAATAATGATATTAAGTGGACAAATGTCTCTTTTAGTCCTTGAAGTTTCCACCTCCTTTCTCTTCACTTTCTAACTTATCTTTCGTCCAATTTAGTCCACCGAACACTAAACCTTTTAGGTCCGATTAATTCTATATTATTTACTTACAAATACATAATATTAGTCTCATATCTTAAAGTATCACAATTCAAAAAATTATTTTGGCAATTTTGGCCAAAAACACTTAAATTTCCACTTTAAGCCAATTTGCACTTTTTCTCACTTTTTCGTCCAATTCTCATTTTAATGATTATCGATAACCACTTTATCGATATTATTTTCTTATCTTGAGAAAATATATTAAAACACAACTTCCTTCGGAAGCTTGTGGTTAAAAGTCCACTTTGGCCCTTAAAGTGGCTAATTTGCACTTTAACCCTTATTCTTAACTAATCGTCAAACTTTCTTCTAAAACGATTTTGTATACTTACGAAACTTTGACGATCATTTATTTATAATATTTCACGGACCTTGACGTGAATATTATTAGCTCTGGCTTTCCAACTTATTTTATTTTATTCCCTTTTCGTCTCGATTAAATTTAATTTATCGCATAATAATTTTCCATTTATATTATTATTTTATGATAATTCCAATAGACCCACTTCAGTCTAAGTCCTTATTATCCAACCTTAATCCGATATTCTCGTTCTTAAACTTTACAATTATGCCTCGTGGCACTACCCGTAATACCTCAAAAATTTAGGTTATTACACATAACGTTTACAAACGTTTGGTTTAAATCGCTAAAACGGGGGAAACGTTTGGATTTGTTTCGTAATGTTTGTAAACGTTTGACTTAAATTGCTAAAAAGGTGAAAGGTTTGGATTTGTTTTGTAACGTTTTAATCGTTTGGATTTGTTTCGTAATGTTTTCAAACGTTTGACTTAAATCGCTGAAAAGGTGAAACGTTTGGATTTGTTTCGTAACATTTGTAAACGTTTGCTTAAATTGCTAAAAAGTGACACGTTTGGTTTTGTATCATAACGTTTTAAACGTTTGGTTTTATTTCGTAACGTTTGTAAATGTTTGGCTTAAATTGCTAAAAAGGTGAAACATTTGGTTTTGTTTCGTAACGTTTGTAAAGGTTTGCCTTAAATTGCTAAAAATGTGAAACATTTTGATTTGTTTCGTATTGTTTTAAACGTTTGGATTTGTTTTATAACGTTTGTAAACGTTTGGCTTAAATCGATAAAAAGGTGAAACGTTTGGATTTATTTCCTAACGTTTGAAAACGTTTGGCTTAAATTGCTAAAAAGGTTAAACGTTTGATTTTGTTTCGTAAATTTGTAAACGTAACGTTTGTAAACGCTTGGATTTGTTTCGTAACGTTTGTAAACGTTTGGCTTAAATCGCTAAAATGGGGAAATATTTGGATTTGTTTTGGTAACATTTGTAAATGTTTGACTTAAATCGCTAAAAAAATGAAATGTTTGGATTTGTTTTGTAACTTTTATAAACATTTGGCTTAAATTGCTAAAAAGGTGAAACGTTTGGTTTTGTTTCCTAACGTTTGTAAACGTTACGCTTAATTCGCTAAAAAGGTGAAATTTTCGGTTTTGTTTCGTAACGTTAAGAAACAAATCCAAACGTTTCACCTTTTTAGCGATTTAAGCCAAATGTTTACAAATGTTACGAAACAAATCCCACCTTTTTCGTAGCGTTTGGATTTGATTGGCTTAATTCGCTAAAATTAGAATAAAATTTATAGAAAAAACTCAACTACCATAACTAAACATTCGGCTTAAATCGCTAAAAATGTGAAAAGTTTGCTTTTTTTTCGTAATGTTTGTAAATGTTTGACTTAAATCGCTAAAAGGATGAAACGTTTGGTTTTGTTTCATAACTTTTGTAAACGTTTGGCTTTGTTTCGTAACGTTAGTAAACGTTTGGCTTAAATCGTTAAAAAGGTGAATCGTTTGGTTTTGTTTCGTAACATTTGTAAACGTTTGGCTTAAATGGCTAAAAATGGGAAACGTTTGGATTTGTTTCATAACGTTTGTAAACGTTTGGCTTAAATTGCTAAAAAGGGGGAACGTTTAGATTTGTTTCGTAGCATTTGTAAACGTTTGGCTTAAATAGCTAAAGAGGTGAAACGTTTGGATTTGTTTCGTAACCTTTGTAAACTTTTGGCTTAAATCGCTAAAAAGGTGAAACGTTTGGTTTTGGTTCGTAACGTTTGTAAACGTTATGCTTAAATCGCTAAAAATAAGAAACGTTTGGTTTTGTTTCGTAACGTTTGTAAACGTTTGGCTTATATCGCTAAAATGGTGAAACGTTTGTAAACGTTTAGTTTATATTGCTAAAAAGATGAAACGCTTGAATTTGTTTCGTAACATTTGAGATGTTTGGATTTGTTTCGAAACGTTTGTAAATGATTGGCTTAAATTTCTAAAAAGGTGAAACGCTTGGATTTGTTTCATAACGTTCTAAATGTTTGGCTTGAATCGCTAAAAAGGTGAAACGTTTAGTTTTGTTTCATAGGTGAAACGTTTGGGTTTGTTTCCTAACGTTTGGGTTTGTTTCCTAACGTTTGTAAACGTTTGGCTTAAATTGCTAGAGAGGGGAAACGTTTGGATTTGTTTCGTATCGTTAGACTTAAATCGTTTAAAAGGTGAAACGTTTGGATTTGTTTCGTATCGTTTGTAAACGTTTGGCTTAAATCGTTAAAAAGGTGAAACGTTTGGATTTGTTTCGTAACGTTTGTAAACGTTTGGCTTAAATCGATAAAGAGGGGAAACATTTGCATTTGTTTCATAACATTTTAAAAAGGTGAAACGTTTGTAAACGTTTGGTTTAAATCGCTAAAATGAAAAATTAGTTGGATTTGTTTCGTAGCATTTGTCAACGTTTGGCTTAAATTGCATAAAAGGTGAAACGCTTGGATTTGTTTTGTAAAGTTTGTAAACATTATCCTTATGTCGCTAAAATAGGGAAACGTTTGGATTTGTTTCGTAACGTTTGTAAACGTTCGGCTTAAATCGCTAATAGGAATCGTTTGGTTTTGTTTCGTAACGTTTCTAAACGTTAGCCTTTAATCGCTAAAAAGGTGAAACGTTTGGTTTTGTTTCGTAACGTCTGTAAACGTTCAGCTTAAATCGCTAAAAAGGGAAACGTTTGGATTTGTTTCGTAACGTCTGTAAACGTTTGGCTTAAATCGCTAAAAAGGGAAACGTTTGGATTTGTTTTGTAACCTCTGTAAACGTTTGGCTTAAATCGCTAAAAAGGTGAAATGTTAGGATTTGTTTCATAGCGTTTGCAAACGTTTGGCTTAAATTGCTAGAAAGGTGAAACGCTTGGATTTGTTTCGTAATGTTTGTAAACGTTTGGCTTAAATTGCTAAAAAACATTCACTCTTGTCTAAGAGTTTCACCTTTTTAGCAATTTAACCCAAACGTTTACAAACGTTACGAAACAAATCCAAACGTTTCACCTTCTTAGCAATTTAAGCCTAACATTTACAAACATTACGAAACAAATCCAAACGTTTCACATTTTTAGCGATTTAAGCCAAACGTTTATAAACGTTACGAAACAATCCAAACGTTTCACATTTTTAACGAGTTAAGCCAAACGTTTATAAACTTTACGAAACAAAAACCAAATGTTTCACCTTTTTAGCGATTTAAAGCAAGTGTTTACAAACGTTACAAAACAAATCCAAACGTTTCAAATTTTTAGCGATTTAAGTCAAACGTTTACAAATATTACGAAACAAATCCAAACGTTTCATCGTTTTAGCGATTTAAGCCAAACGTTACGAAACAAATCCAAACTTTTAAACCTTTTTAAAACGTTTGGCTTAAATAGCAAAAAATGTGAAACGTTTGGATTTGCTTCGTAAATTTGTTTCGTAACGTTTTAAACAAACATTTACAATCATTGCGAAACAAAACCAAACGTTTCACCTTTTTAGCGATTTAAGCCAAACGTTTACAATCGTTACCAAACAAATCCAAGCGTTTCCCCTTGTTAGCAATTTAAGCCAAACGTTTACAAACATTACGAAACAAATCCAAGCGTTTCACCTTTTTAGCGATTTAAACCAAACGTTTAAAAATATTACGAAACAAATCCAAATGTTTCCCCTTTTTAGCAATTGATGCCAAACGTTTACAAATATTTCCCCTTTTTAGAAAACGTTACGAAACAAAACCAGTCGTTTACAAACGTTGCGAAACAAAACCAAACATTTCACCTTTTTAGCGATTTAAGCCAAATGATTAAAACATTATGAAAACAATCCAAACGATTAAAACGTTACGAAAAAAATTTACGAAACGTTTGGTTTTGTTTTGTATCGTTTGTAAATGTTTGTCTTATATAGCTAAAAATGTGAAACATTTGGATTTGTTTCGTAATGTTTGTAAATGTTTTGCTTAAATTGTTAAAAAGTTGAAGCGTTTGGATTTGCCATACGTTTACAAACGTTACGAAATAAATCCAAACGATCTAAATTGCTAAAAAGGTGACACGTTTGGATTTGCCAAACGTTTACAAACATTAGGAAACAAATCCAAACGTTTCCCCTTTTTAGTGATTTAAGCCAAACGTTTACAAACTTTACGAAACAAATCCATTTTAGTGATTTAAGCCAAACGTTTACAAACGCTACGAAACAAATCCAAACGTTTCCCCTTTTTAGCGATATAAGCCGAACGTTTACAAACACTACGAAACAAATCCAAGCGTTTCACCTTTTTAGCGATTTAAGTCAAACGTTTACAAACGTTACGAAACAAATCCAAATGTTTCACCTATTTAGCGATCTAAGCTAAACATTTACAAACGTTACGAAACAAATCCAAACGTTTTACCTTTTTAGCAATTTAAGCCAAATGTTTACAAAGGTTTCGAAAAAAATCTAAACGTTTCACCTTGTTAGCGATTTAAGCCTAACGTTTACAAACATTACGAAACAAATCCAAGCGTTTCGCCTTTTTAGGTATTTAAGCAAAACGTTTACAAACGTTACGAAACAAATCCAAACGTTTCACCTTTTTAGCAACTTAAACCAAACGTTTACAAACGTTACCAAACAAATCCAAACGTTACGAAAAAAATTCAAACGTTTCCCCTTTTTTGCAATTTAAGACAAACTTTTACAAACGTTACGAAACAAATCCAAGCATTTCCCCTTTTTAGCAATTTACGCCAAATGTCTACAAACATTTTGAAAAAAATCTAAACGTTTCCCTATTTTAGCGATTTAAGCTAAACGTTTATAAACATTACGAAACAAATCCAAACGTTTCCCCTATTTAGCGATTTAAGCCAAACGTTTACAAACGTTACAAAACAAATCCAAACATTTTCCATTTTTAGCAATTTATGCCAAACGTTTACAAACTTTACGTAACAAAACCAAATGTTTCCCATTATTAGAAATATAAGCCAAACGTTACGAAAAAAATTCAAATGTTTCACCTTTTTTTAAATTGAAGACAAACTTTTACAAATATTACGAAACAAATCCAAGCGTCTCACCTTTTTAGCAATTTACGCCAAACGTTTACAAACATTATGAAAAAAAATCTAAACGTTTCCCTATTTTAGCAATTTAAGCTAAACGTTTACAAACATTACGAAACAAATCCAAACGTTTCACCTTTTTAGCGATTTAAGCCAAACGTTTACAAACGTTACAAAATAAATCTAAACATTTTACCTTTTTAGCAATTTAAGCTAAACGTTTACAAACGTTACGTAACAAAACCAAATGTTTCCCATTATTAGCAATATAAGCCAAACGTTTACAAATGTTACGAAACAAATCCAAACATTTCCCCTTTTTAGTTACTTAAGCCAAACGTTTACAAACGTTACGAAAGAAATCAAAATGTTTCCCAATTTTAGTGATTTAGGCCAAACGTTTAAAACGTTTAACCTTTATAGCGATTAAAGCCAAATGTTTACAAACGTTACGAAACAAATCCAAACGTTTCACCTTTTTAGCGATTTAAGCGAAACATTTAAAACGTTACGAAACAAATACAAACGTTTCACCTTTTTAGCGATTTAAGCCAAACGTTTACAAGCGTTACTAAACAAATCCTAACGTTTCACCTTTTTAGCAATTTAAGCCAATTGGCGATTTAAGCGATTTAAGCCAAACGTTTACAAAACCAAACGTTTCCCATTTTTAGCGATTTAAGCCGAACGTTTACAAACGTTTCGAAACAAAACGAAAAGTTTACAAACGTTACGAAACTAATACAAACGTTTCACCTTTTTAGCAATTTAACCCAAACGTTTACAAAGGTTATGAAACAAAACCAAACGTTTCGCCTTTTTAGCAATTTAAGCCAAACTTTTTCAAGCGTTACGAAACAAATCCAAGCGTTTCATCTTTTTAGCAATTTAAGCCAAACGTTTACAAACGTTACGAAATAAATCCAAACATATCACCGTTTTTAGCAGTTTTAGCCAAACGTTTACAAACTATACGAAACAAATCCAAATGTTTCCCATTTTTAGCGATTTAAGCCAAACGTTTACAAACGTTACGAAATAAATCCAAATGTTTTACCTTTTTAGTGATTTAAGCGAAACGTTTACAAACGTTACGAAACAAAAACAACCGTTTCCCCATTTTAGAGATTTAAGCCAAACGTTACGAAACAAATCCAAACGTTTCACCTTTTTAGCGATTTATGCGAAACGCTTACAAACGTTACAAAATAAAACCAAATATTTCACCTTTTTAGCGATTTAAGCCAAACGTTTACAAAAGTTAGGAAACGAAAACAAACGTTTCCCCATTTTAGCGATTTAAGCCAAACGTATACAAATGTTACAAAACAAATCCAAACGTTTCCCCCTATTAGTGATTGAAGCAAAACATTTACAAACGTTAGGAAACAAATCCAAACGTTTCCCCGTTTTAGCGATTTAACCCAAACGTTTACAAACGTTACTAAAAAAAACAAATGTTTCCCCATTTTAGCGATTTAATTCAAACGTTTATAAACGATACGGAACAAAACAAAACGTTTCACATTTTTAGCGATTTAAGCCAAACGTTTACAAACGTTATGAAACAAATCCAAATGTTTGAAATGTTAAGAAACAAATCCAAACGTTTCCCCTTTTTAGCAATTTAAGCCAAACGTTTACAAATGTTACGAAACTAATCCAAACGTTTCCCCATTTTAGCGATTTAAGCCAAACGTTTAAAACGTTACGAAACAAATCCAATCGTTTCACCTTTTTAGCTTTTTAAGCCAAACCTTTACAAATGTTACGAAACAAATCCAAGCGCTTAACCTTTTTGGAATTTAAGCCAAACGTTTACAAACGTTACGAAACAAAACAAAACGTTTAAAATGTTTCGAAACAAATCCAAACAGTTCACATTTTTAGCGATTTAAGCCAAATGTTTACAAACGTTACAAAAGAAATCCAAACGTTTCACCTTTTTAGCAATTTTAGCCAAACGTTTACTAACATTACGAAAAAAATGAAACGTTTAAAAAATTACGAAACAAACCCAAGCGTTTCACTTTTTTAGCGATTTAAGCCAAACGATTATAAATGTTACGAAATAAATCCAAACGGTTCCCCATTTTAACGATTTCAGCCAAACGTTTACCAACGTTACGAAACAAATCCAAACGTTTCGCCTTTTTAGCGATATAAGCAAAACATTTACAAACGCTACGAAATAAAACCAAACGTTTAACCTTTTTAGCGATCTAGGCCAAACGTTTATTAACGTTACGAAACAAATCCAAACGTTTCACTTTTTTAGCGATTGAAGCCAAATGTTTACAAACGTTACGAAACAAGTCCAAACGTTTCACCTTTTTAGCCATTAAAGTAAAACGTTTACAAACGTTGCGAAATAAATCCAAGCTTTTTGCCTTTTTTGACATTTAAGCCAAACTTTTCAAATTTTTAGCGATTTAAGCCAAACGTTTATAAACGTTATGAAACAAAACCAAACGTTTCGAAACAAAACCAAACGCTTAAAATGTTACGAAACAATTTTAAACGTTTCCCATTTTTAGCTATTTAAGCCAAACGTATACAAACGTTATGGAACAAAACCAAACGTTTCACATTTTTAGCGATTTAAGCCAAACGTTTACAAACGTTATGAAAAAAAAACTAAACGTTTATAACGTTACAAAATAAATCCAAACGTTTCACCTTTTTAGCAATTTAAGCCAAACATTTACAAATGTTACGAATCAAATCCAAAAGTTTCCCCATTTTAGCGATTTAAGCCAAATGTTTAAAACTTTACGAAACAAATCCATACGTTTCACCTTTTTAGCGATTTAAGCCAAATGTTTACATACGTTACGAAACAAATCCAAGCGTTTCACCTTTTTAATAATTTAAGCCAAACATTTACAAACGATACGAAATAAAACCAAACGTTTAAAACTTTACAAAACAAATCAAAACGTTTAACATTTTTAACGATTTAAGCCAAACTTTTACAAACGTTACAAAACAAATCCAAGCGTTTCACCTTTTTAGCGATTTAAGCCAAACGTTTACAAACGTTACGAAATAGAAAAAAACATTTTCCCATTTTAGCGATTTAAGCCAAATGTTTACAAAGGTTACGAAACAAATCCAAACGTTTCACCTTTTTAGCGATTTAAGCCAAACATTTACAAATTTTACGAAACAAAACCAAACGTTTCACCTTTTTAACGATTTACGCCAAACGTTTACAAACGTTAAGAAACAAAATCCAAATATTTAAAACGTTATGAAACAAATTAAAACGTTTCACATTTTTAACGATTTAAGCCAAAGTTTTACAAACGTTATGAAACAAAACCAAACGTTTCACCTTTTTAGCAATTTAAGCCATACGTCTACAAACGTTACGAAATAGAAAAAAAAACATTTTCCCATTTTAGTGATTTAAGCCAAATGTTTTCAAAGGTTACGAAACAAATCTAAACATTTCTACTTTTTAGCGATATAAGCCAAACATCTACAAATATTACGAAACAAATTCAAACATTTCACCTAGTTAGCGATTTAAGCCAAACGTTTACAAACGTCACGAAAAAACAAACGTTTCCCCATTTTAGCGACTTAAGCCAAATGTATAAAAATGTTACGGAACAAAACCAAACGTTTCCCTTTTTTAGTGATTTAAACCAAACGTTAACAAACGTTACGAAACAAAACCAAACGTTTACAAACGTTACGAAACAAAACCAAACGTTTAAAGCATTACGAAACAAATCTAAACGTTTCACCTTTTTAGTAATTTTAAAGCCAAACGTTTACAAATGTTACGAAACAAATCCAAACGTTTCCCCATTTTACCGATTTAAGCCAAACGTTTTAAAACTTTACAAAACAAATCCAAATGTTTCACCTTTTTAGCGGTTTAAGCCAAACATTTACAAACGTTACGAAACAAATCCAAGCGTTTCACCTTTTTAGCAATTTAAGCCAAACGTTTACAAACGATACGAAACAAAATCAAACGTTTAAAACGTTAAGAAACAAATCCAGTCGTTTCAGATTTTTAGCTATTTAAGCCAAACGTTTACAAACGTTACGAAACAAATCCAAGCATTTCACTTTTTTAGCAATTTAAGCCAAAATGTTTACAAACGTTACGAAATAGAAAAAATCATTTCCCCATTTTAGCGATTGAAGCCAAATTTTTTACAAAGGTTACGAAACAAATCCAAACGTTTCACGTTTTTAGCGATTTAAGCCAAACGTTTACAAACGTTACAAAAAAAACCAAACGTTTCACCTTTTTAGAGATTTAAGCCAAAAGTTTACAGACGTTACGAAACAAAAACAAATGTTTCCTCATTTTAGCAATTTAAGCCAAACACATACAAACGTTACGAAACAAATCCAAACGTTTCCCCTTTTTACCGATATAAGACAAACGTTACGAAACAACACCAAACGTTTAAAACGTTAGGAAACAAATCCAAACGTTTCACATTTTGAACGACTTAAACCAAATGTTTACAAACGTTACGAAACAAATCCAAACGTTTTACTTTTTTAGCGATTTAAACTAAACGTTTACAAACTTTACGAAACAAAAAGAAACGTTTCCCCATTTTAGCGATTTAAGACAAACGTTACGAAACAAATCCAAACGTTTCCCCTTTTTAGTGATTTAAGCCAAACGTTTACAAACGTTACGGAACAAAACCAAACGTTTAATCTTTTTAGCGATTTTAGCCAAACGTTTATAAACGTTACGCAACAAATCCAAACGTTTCACCTTTTTAGCAATTTAAGCCAAACGTTTATAAACGTTCCGAAACAAATCCAAATGTTTCACCTTTTTAGTAATTTAAGCCAAACGTTTACAAACGTTACGAAACAAATCCTAGCGTTTCACCTTTTTTGCAATTTATGCCAAACATTTCACCTTTTTAGCGATTTAAGCCAAACGTTTACAAACGTTGCGAAACAAAACCAGACGTTTCAAACGCTACAAAACAAATCCAAACGTTACGAAACAAAACCAAGCATTTCACCTTTTTAGCGATTTAAGCCAAACGTTTACAACTCCAAACTTTTCCCCTTTTTAGCAATTTAAGCCAAACGTATACAAATGTTACGATACAAATCCAAACGTTTCACCTTTTTAGCGATTTAAACCAAACATTTACAAACGTTACGAAAAAAATCCAAACGTTTCACCTTTTTAGCAATTTAAGCCAAACGCTTACAAACGTTACGAAACAAATCCAAACGTTTATAAACATTTGGCTTAAATCGCTAAAATGGGGAAACAAATTCAAACCTTTATAGCGATTTAAGTAAAATGTTTACAAATGTTACTAAGAAAATCCAAGCGTTTCACATTTTTAGCGATTTAAGCCACTCGATTACAAACATTACGAAACAAAACCAAATATTTCACCTTTTTTGCGATTTAAGCCAAACGTTTACAAAAGTTACGGAACTAAACCAAACATTACTCCATTTTAGTGATTTAAGCCAAGCGTATACAAACGCTACAAAAGATCCAAACGTTTCACCTTTTTAGCAATTTAAGCCAAACTTTTTCAAGCGTTACGAAACAAATCCAATCGTTCCATCTTTTTAGCAATTTAAGCCAAACGTTTACAAACGTTACAAAATAAATCCAAATATTTCACCTTTTTAGCGATTTAAGCCAAACATTTACAAACGTTACGAAACAAAACCAAACGCTTCACCTTTTTAGCAATTTAAGCCAAACGTTTACAAACGTTGCGGAACAAAACCAAACGTTTCACCTTTTTAGCGATTTAAGCCAAACATTTACAAAAGTTATGAAATAAAACCAAGCATTTAAAACGTTAAAAACAAATCCAAAACGTTTCACATATTTAGCGATTTGAGCCAAACATTTACAAACGTTACGGAACAAATCCAAGCATATCACTTTTTTAGCAATTTAAGCCAAACATTTATAAACATTATGAAACAAATCCAAACGTTTTACCTTTTTAGCGATTTAAGCCGAAGTTTTACAAAGTTACGAAACAAAACCAAACGTTTCACATTTTTAGCGATATAAGCCAAATGTTTACAAATGTTACAAAACAAAAGCAAATGTTTACAAACGTTACGAAATAAAATCCAAACGTGTCCCCTTTCTACCGATTTAAGTCAAACTTTTACAAACGTTACAAAACAATTCTAAACGTCTCACATTTTTAGCAATTTAGGCCAGATATTTACAAACATTACGAAACAAATACAAACGTTTCACATTTTTAGCGATTTCAGCCAAACGTTAAGGAACAAAACCAAAGGTTTCACATTTTTAGCGGTTTAAGCCAAACGTTTACAAACGCTACGAAACTAATCCAAACGTTTCATCTTTTTTACGATTTAAGCCAAATCTTTACAAATGTTACGAAACAAAACCAAACGTTACGATTTAAATTTAAACATTTAAAACGTTACAAAACAAATACAAGTGTATTACCTTTTTAGCAATTTAAGCCAAACGTTTAAAACGTTACGAAACAAATCCAAACGTTTGACCTTTGTAAAATGCAATTAAAAAATACGATTCAATTACGAAATAATTTCAAACGTTAGGATTTGTTTTGTATCGTTTGTAAACGTTTGGATTTGTTTCGTAATATTTGTAAACTTTTGTTAAATCGTTAAAAAGGTGAAACGTTTGGATTTGTTTCGTAATGTTTGTAAACGTTTGGCTTAATTCGCTAAAAATATGAAACGTTTGAATTTTTTTCGTAACATTTGTCTTAAATCGCTAAAAAGGTGAAACGTTTGGATTTGTTTCCTAACGTTTGTTAGAGTTTGGTTTTAGTTTCTCATGTTTATAAATGTTTGGCTTAAATCGCTGAAAAGGTGAAACGTTTTGTTTTGTTTCCGAATGTTTGTAAACGTTTGGGTTAAATCGCTAAAAATATGAAACGTTTAGATTTGTTTCGTAACGTTTTAAACGTTTGGATTAAATCGCTAAAAAGGTGAAACGTTTAGATTTGTTTCATAACGTTTCTAAACGTTTGGCTTAACTCGCTAAAAGGGAGAAACGTTTGGATTGGTTTCATAGCATTTGTAAACGTTTTGCTTAAATCGCTAAAATGGGGAAACATTTGTTTTTGTTATATAACCTTTGTAAAGTTTGGCTTAAATTGCTAAAAAGGTTAAATGTTTGGATTTGTTTCGTAATATTTGTAAACGTTTGGCTTAAATTGCTAAAAAGGGGAAACATTTGGTTTTGTTTAGTAACGTTTGTAAACATTTGGCTTAAATTGCTAAAAAGGTGAGACGGTTGGATTTGTTTCATAACATTTGTAAACGTTTGGGTTTGTTTTGTAACGTTTGTAAACGTTTGGATTAAATCACTAAAAAGGTGAAAACATTTGAAATTGTTTCGTAACTTTTGTAAACGTTTGGCTTAAATTGCTAAAAGGGTGACACGTTTGGATTTGTTTTGTAACCTTTGTAAACGTCTGTCTTATATAGCTAAAAAGATGAAACGTTTGGATTTGTTTCGTAACGTTTGTAAATGTTTGGCTTAAATCGCTAAAAAGGTGAAACGTTTGGATTTGTTTCGTAACGTTTGTAAACGTTTGGCTTAAATCGCCAAACAGGTGAAACGTTTGGTTTTGTTTTGTACGTTTGTAAACGTTTGGCTTAAATTACTAAAACGGTGAAACGCTTGGATTTGTTTTGTAACATTTGTAAACGATTGGCTTAAATTGCTAAAAAGGTGAAATGCTAGGTTTTGTTTCGTAACGTTTGTAAAAGTTTGGCTTAAATCGCTAAAAATGGGAAACGTTTGTTTTTGTTCTATAATGTTTGTAAACGTTTGGCTTAAATCGCTAAAAATGGGAAACGTTTGGATTTGTTTCATAACGTTTAAAACGTTTGGTTTTGTTTCGTAACGTTAGTAAACGTTTGGCTTGAATCGCTTAAAAGGTGAAACGTTTACAAATGTTACAAAACAAATCCAAAAGTTACGAAACAAATCCAAACGTTTGACTTTTTTAGCGATTTAAGCCAAACGTTTACAAACGTTACGAACCAAATCCAAACGTTTCACCTTTTTAGCGATTTAAGGCGAACGTTTAGAAATGTTACGAAACAAAACCAAACGTATCACCTTTTAGCGATTTAAGCCTAACGTTTCCAAACGTTACGAAACAAATCCAAACGTTTGTAAACGTTTGGCATAAATTGCTAAAAAGGTGAAACACTTGGTTTTGTTTCGTAATGTTTGTAAACGTTCGGCTTAAATCGCTAAAATGGTGAAACGTTTTTTTTTTGTTTCGTAACATTTGTCAACGTTTAGCTTAAATCGCTAAAAAGGGGAAACGTTTGGATTTGTTTCGTAACGTTTGTAAACGTTTGGATTTGTTTCGTAATGTTTGTAAACGTTTGGATTTGTTTCGTAACGTTTGTAAACGTTTCCCTTTTTAGCGATTAAAGCCAAACGTTTACAAGCATTTCAACTTTTTAGAAATTTAAACTAAACATTTACAAACGTTACGAAATAAATCCAAATGTTTCACCTTTTTAGCGATTTACGCCAAATGTTTACAAACGTTACGATACAAATCCAAATGTTTCGCCTTTTTAGAGATTTAAGCCAAGCGTTTACAAATGTTACGAAACAAATCCAAATGTTTCCCCTTTTTAGCGATTTTAGCCAAAACATTACGAAACAAATCCAAACGTGTCACTTTTTTAGCGAAAACAAAATGTTTCGCCTTTTTATCGATTGAAGCCAAACGTTTACAAATGTTACGAAACAAATCCAAACGTTTCCCCTTTTTAGCGATTTAAGCCAAACGTTTACAAAAGTGACGAAACAAATCCAAACGTTTCCCCATTTTAGCGATTTAAGCGAAACGTTTAAAACGTTAGGAAACAAATCCTAAACGTTTCACCTTTTTATCTATTTAAGCCGAACGTTTACAAACGTTACGAAACAAATCCAAGTGTTTCCACTTTTTAGCGATTTAAGCCAAACGTTTACAAACATTACTAAACAAATCCAAACGTTTCACCATTTTAGCGATTTAAGCCAAACATTTACAAACGTTACGAAACAAAACCAAACATTTTAAACGTTACGAAACAAATCCAAGAGTTTCACCTTTTTAGCGAGTAAAAACGTTACGAAACAAATCCAAACGTTTAACCTTTTTAGTGATTTAAGCCAAACGTTCACAAACGTCACGAAACAAAACCAAACGTTTAAAACGTTACGAAACAAAACCAAACGTTTCACTTTTTATCGATTTAAGCCAAATATTTACAAACTTTACAAAAACAAAACCAAACGTTTACAAACGTTACGAAACAAATCCAAACATTTACAAACGTTACAAAAACAAATCCAAACGTTTCACCTTTTTAGCATTTAAAGCCAAACGTTTACAAACGGTACAAAACAAAACCAAACATTTACAAACGTTACGAAACAAATCCAAGCGTTTCACATTTTTAAACGTTTGGCTTAAATTGCTAAAAAGGTGAAACGCTCTGATTTGTTTCGTAACGTTTGTAATCGTTTGGCTTAAATTGCTAAAAAGGTGAAACGTGGTTTGTTTCGTATCATTTGTAAACGTTCGGCTTCAATCGCTAAAAAGGTGAAACGTTTGGATTTGTTTTGTAACGTTTCTAAATGTTTGCCTGAAATACATTTCACATTTCTAACAATTTAAGCTGAACGTTTACAAACGTTACGAAACAAATCCAAATATTTCCCCTTTTTAGCGATTTAAGCTAAACGTTTACAAACGTTACGTAACAAAAACAAACTTTTCATATTTTTAGCGATTATAGTCGAATGTCTAGTAATGTTACGAAACAAAACCAAACGTTTCACCTTTTTAGCAATTTAAGCCAAACGTTTACAAACGTTACGAAACAAAACCAAACGTTTCACCTTTTTATCGATTTAAGCCAAACGTTTATAAACGTTACGAAACAAATCCAAACGTTTCGCCTTTTTAGCGATTTAAGCCAAACGTTTACAAACGTTACGAAACAAATCCAAAACATTTGTAAACGTTTGGCATAAATCGCTAAAAAAGTGAAACGTTTCGATTTGTTTCGTAACGTTTGTAAACGTTTGGCTTAAATCGATTAAAAGTGTTGGTGCAGCGGGACGTGAGGGTCTGAATCGTATATTTCAATTCAAAATTGGAATTCCAACAATTCGGATCCAGAAATTGATCATATCAATAACAAATGGATCGTCGTATCATCTATTTATTAAAGCACGCATCTAGAAACCGTAAGAAGAATACCTATGTCGATTCTCCAACGATTCTTGTAGTCCCGATAGTACGGCGACCTCAAGCTCGTCCACACGAGTATGCGTCCGATTGAATCCTCGCCTTGAAATAATCTGCAAGAGTTTCTCTTGCTGAGCAACCCTAAGCTCAAACTCTCGCCTCGATTACGTCTTTGCTGGGATGTATGAAAAACTTTCTCCAAGCTTTTCTGTGATTTATGACTACTTGAACTCCTTCAAATATGGTCTCTTAAGTGTGGTGTATTTAGAATGAGCAAAGGCAACCTCTATTTATAGGGTAGAGCTTTGCTTAAGAATGCAACACCTCACATGCTAGGTGTCACACACCAAGCAAAGGTGTTGCCACCATTCGACACCTCACATGCTAGGTGTCACACACCAAGCATAGGTGTTGCCACCATCTGACACATCACATGCTAGGTGTCACACATCAAGCATAGGTGTTGCCACCTTCTGACACGTCGGATGCTAGGTGTCACACACACAGACATACATGACATCATCACGTGACATCATCTTATGACATCATCGTGACATCATCACATGACATCATCGTGACATCATCACATGACATCATCGTGACATCATCACATGACATCATCGTGACATCATCACATGACATCATCGTGACATCATCACATGACATCATCGTGACATTATCACATGACATCATCACATTAACTTGGATAAAATACAATTAGGTGCCTACTAATTTATAACTCTTACAAATTAGTCCCTAATTTATACTTGTTTTTCATCTTAGATTAATTTCAGAGATATGCTAGTATCTATATGAAATCGATCTCTCGTAAACTCAATAGGTTGCACACCCTATTGTGTGTGACTAACTAGGTTCACATCTATATGGCAACGAGAGTCATAAGAAACGCCTTTCTTATATTAACTAATTAAATCCCATTAATTATTAATCCTCGTAGATCGTGAGTGACGTCTGGCAACATATCACGACCCCCAAATAGATATGAATGTTTCGATGCATTCTTTATGAACCAATGTTCATAATTACCGTACACTCAAAATTCCTTTCATCTTAGATTCCAATCTCGACTAGTGTCACGGTTAAGTCAAACACTGTTTGTCTTGATCATATGACCTCATCTCTCAATTCTAATTCGTGATAAATATGACTTCCACTAGAAACAACTTTCTAAGTAAGTCATATACACCTGCGCAGGTTTTATCATCCATTAAGAACAATTCGAGATAGCATAGAATCTTGTCTCCGTTCATCCAGAGTGATGAATCCTTTCTAGGTTAAACCCCTATCTCCATATACAACTAATTAGAGCCAACACATCCCGCGGCCCTAGCACATGAAAGATCTAGGGTTAAGGAGTATCAAACTCTAATCACCTATATACAAGATAGTGTCACCGCAAGTTAAAGGACATATGTACAATTATGAACTAGATGACATTAACTTGACTTTGATGAATTACCATGAATAAGTCATCTAGCGTCACTTGTTCGACTCACTCAAAACCTTTAGTGTCCACATGTTTATTCTGATCCCCATCAAGTAGTATGAGACTCACTACTTCCTATAATTAGTAACTCTTTACTAATCAGGAGAATAAACAGAGGTGACGATCTTTCCGGGATAATGCGATGCCCTTATTCGCAGGACCCCATTGATCCTGAACGGTTATTTAGATCACTTGTATAATAGAACCTGTCACTCATATTCTTAACACCTTAAGAATAGATTCTATCACAATGTGATAAGGACAATATGTAATAAATAAACACTTAGTTGATGAGACACTTAGTTCAAATAAAACATATATATCATTGCCAATGGGATTAGTTCTTCAAATATACACGATTAAATGTCCCTAGGGCACATACTACTAACAATCTCCCA
Source organism: Mercurialis annua (assembly GCF_937616625.2). Lineage (NCBI taxonomy): Eukaryota > Viridiplantae > Streptophyta > Magnoliopsida > Malpighiales > Euphorbiaceae > Mercurialis > Mercurialis annua. The sequence continues at coordinate 20,988,350 of NC_065577.1, read as the reverse complement.
CTTGCACTTGAGCCATTGACAACTATATTTAAGCCCCATCTTCACAAGATGTAAATCTTAATGACTCTAAGTCATTGGCTTTATCAGTGGGTCAACCATGTTATTGGCTGATGCTATCTTTTAGAGAAACAATTTCTCTCTTTCCAACACTTTCTTTAGATAATACGATAATGCCTTTACTTATGTTCGGATAATTTGTGAGACCCGGTTTCTTTTGCTAGGGCAGTAGCACCATTGTTGTCGCAGAAAAGAGGAACTGTCGACTTTAATGGAAGAAAACCGTACTTAAATCTGTTACGAACTAATTTATCCAAACACCTTCTATTACAACATCTCATGTCATAATATACTCGGCTTCTATAATAGAATTTGGAGTTGATTCTTGCTTAGAACACTTCTAACTCACTACTCCTTTATTATAGATAAATATGAATCGGAAAATAGACTCTCTATTATCCACATCTGATTATTAATCATAATCTGTAAAATGGTCTACTTAAAAATCTTGTTCTCCATTTGTTAATATCATATCTTTGGTTCTATAAAAGTACTTAAAGATATCTTTAACAACCATCCAATGTTCTCAACATGGATTGGATTAAAACCGATTAGTCCCACTAACCGCATAGACAATTTCTAGCTTTGTAAGTGGCAACACATACCTCAGACTACCAATTGCCGAAGCCTATGGTACCTTTGCTAGATTCTTTCTTTCTTCAGAAGTTTCGGAAAACACTCCCTTTGAAAGAAGAATTTTATGCCTAACTAGTATCAATCCTCTCTTAGAATTTCCATATTGAACTCCTTCAATATCTTTTCTAAGAAGATCCTTTTTGGAGAAACCATTTATTCTCTTAGATCTATCTCCATAGATTCCAACATTGAGAATATAAGCTACTTCTCCGAGGACTTTGATGGAGTACGTATTAGATAAACCAAAGTTTTACAGAAGTTAACATTCCAATATTATTATCTATTAGTTATATGTTATTTATATACAAGATCACAAAAGTGAGTCTGCTCCCACTAACATTCTTGTAAACATTGGGTTTATCATCGTTTTTAATAAATTAGTAACTCCTTACGGCTTTATCAAGACGACGAATCTTGAATCTTTGTTTCCATCAACTAGGGATCATTTTAGCTTACACGCCTCGGAACCTTCTTCGGATTCAAAATCCTCGGCTTGTTCCATATAGATATACTCCTTAATTTAACCATTAAGGAATGTGGTTCTTACATCCATACGTCCAACCACAAAATCTGAATGTGTAGCCTTGGTAAGAAAAATCTTGATGGACTTAAGCATGGATACCGGCGATAAAGTGTATTCACAATACAACTTCTTGCCTCTAGCAAAACTCTTTTGCAACAAGCCTAACTTTAAGGGTCTTCACCTTTCCATTAGTACCAATTTTACACTTGAAGATCCATTTAAACCTTATTGGTATAATACCTTTGGATGGATTGACTAGCTCCTAAAATTTGGTTTCTTTATATGGAATCCATTTCAGATTTTATTCCTTCAAACCAATTTTGAAGAATCTATATCACATATAGTTTCCTCATAAGTAGAGGGATCAACACTTGATCTTTTACTCCATGACTAAACAACTCCTGTTTATCATGCAGGAAAACCATCTCTCTACGGTGGACGAGATACTCTACTTAATCTTCGAGTTGTTAATGTAGATACATCTTTTACTAACTCCGGCTTTTAGTGGATTTGATCAATCTTCATTGATTCATTATTTTGTTGGTAACTAGATGACTCCTCATCTAATTCTATATTCCTTTCTTAGTGTCCCTCTTGAATAAACGCTTTATTAAGAAAGACTGCCACCGTTAAACAACGATTGTTTGTTCTGTTCGAATATAGAAACAATATCCTAATACTGTCTTTAGGATATCCAACATAACCTTTCCATGATTGATTTTGATTCCAAATTTATCGGATATCAGTTTCCTGATATGTTCCGAACACCCTCAAATCTTAACATCCTTAAGACTTGATTCCATAACATATCTAATATGGTATCTCTAGTGCAAATATAGTTGGAATTTAATTTAGAATTTTATTTGCGGTAAGAAGTGCTTGACCCTATAACGAGATGGATAAGTCAGTATATAGCTCATTATTGATCGTATCATTTCCCACAATGTACGATACGTCCTTCTTGACAGACGCACCATTCAACCATGGTGTTCCCAAAGAGTAAGTTGAAAAATAATACCACATTCCTTTTAGGAACGTACCAAACTCTGCACTCAAGTATTCTTCCCTTTTCGATCACATCATAAAGTTTTAATTCTTTTTCCAATTTGGTTTTCTACTTCATTCTTGAAGTCATTTGAACATTTCAAAATTTTCATGTTTGTTCTTCATAAGACAAACTTAACTATATCATGATAAATCATCGATGTAGAAAATGAAGTATAAGTATCTACCTTGGTCCGTTTCTATAAACATACCATATACATCACTATGTATGATCTCTTAAACAGCCTTGGCTCTGCCACTTTGTACCACAAAGAATGATTAGGTCATTTTGCCTTTAAGATATAACTCATAAGTCGGAAGCGATGCAAAATCTTGATTGCTCAAGATTCCCATCCTATCTAACTTGTTAAGTCTATCTTTTGCAATATGTCCTAATCATAAGTGCCAAAATTGTTTAGAGATTTGATTACTTATGGTATTAATTTTAAAAACATCTTTTGCATCAAACATCTTTAATCAAATAATAAAGACCATTTTGTACATATCCACACCCAACTCCGTAGTATCAAACATAATACTACAAACATCCTTTGTAAATAGAAAATCAACTACCAAATTTGTCATACAAATTCGGACATGATATTCCTATATTTATTGGGTAAGTACAAAAATCTTGTTTAAGTACAACTTATGTTTATTTAAGAAAATTGAAGTTGATCCTACAACTCTTGTCGCAACGCTTGCGTCATTCCCGAGATTTAAGATTACTTCATCTTTTTCCTTTCTTTCTCACTTTTACTAAATCCATAAAAGATAAACAAATGTGAGAATTAGCATCGGTATTCAATGCCCAACCTTTTAAATGAGCAATTGAAATTGGAATATGAGATGGACACATTCTTGATGGAATTGTCGTTCCTCTCGTCATTGCCCTTTAAGTATTCACAATACTTAATGTAATTTCCATTTTAATGTCTTTCGGTTTGACAAAAGAAACACTTTCTTTTATTGACCGAACCGCCTTTTAAATATTCCAAATATTTTCGGCTATGACTTATATTGTCCTACATCTTAACAAACGAAAACACTTTTCTTTGTTAACCAATGTGCATTTCTTTTTCGCAAAAGCCTTGGAGGCATCTAAATATCTTAATCAATAAAAAAATGGTTTTAAACCACTAGCCGATTACTATCGTGAATGTCACTTAAAAGGATTCTATTTAATCTTATTATCCTTTAGATAGCAAAGATCTCTAATTAGTATTCGTGTTATTTTGTATATTTAACCATAATGATTTGGTCTCTATGAAAATGGCCTTCCACTATCTTTTTCGAATCCTACACTTCCAAAATAGGAAACGTGAATCTTTGTTGGAAAAGATTTCAAGCGGGTGATTGAATTCTTATACTCATTTATCTTTCCCTCAAGTACTTAATGCTATTCTTGGGATCAAAATGATATATAAGTGAACAACTACTTGTTCATCATATCTCATATGAGGTTCAATCATTTCCGGCTCCTAATGTTTTCATCCTCAAGTACTTAATGCTATTCTTGGGTTTCCACATTAGTTAAGTTTAACCCATTGAATCAACTAAGATGTATCGATTTGAATAATATACGACTCAGGTACGCCTAATTGCCTTTCTCGCCGTATATTATATCGACTACACCCGCAACATCGCATGCTTAATAATAAACTCGACAACATCTCTTGACGAAATCATCTCACCCCTATGTATCCATAGCCGACAAGATGATAACTCAAAGCGTGTTAGTTTATTGCTCCAATGGAGAGCCATTGATAAATCAATTTAATGATTAATCAATATAAACTTAATCTTTTTACTTTTAGGAAGATTTCTTAGGGTTTTAAGTTATTCCGGTCTCACTAAGCCCACAACACATTTTAGCATGCATCTCATACATATTAAGCTAAAATGAATCATGCAATCACACATGTATGATCATGGACTTCATAGGTCTCATTCTTTAGCCACAAAAGAATAAGCAAACTATTATTTGTTCTGCATGTTTTGTTGACGACAACATAATGCACAAGCGAGTCACGTATTGTGTTAAATAATCACATTAGAAAAAATTCCCAGGATAGATTGGAGGGTCACGAGCGGACCACTTAAGTACCAATCTCCTAGACAGAATTTAATCAAATGTAATTAATGTCACAATACCGTTTGCTCGTTTTTGCAAACAAGACCTAAGCCCTCGGAATTATAAATTACATGCCAATTAATAATTCCTAAGTCCATGATTATTAATACATGCATTCATTCGTAAAGCTTTAATACTTGCTGATACGGTGGTTCCGATACCACTGTTGGTGCAGCGGGACGTGAGGGTCCGAATCGTATATTTCAATTCAAAATTGGAATTCCAACAATTCGGATCCAGAAATTGATCATATCAATAACAAATGGATCGTCGTATCATCTAGTAATTAAAGCACGCATCTAGAAACCGTAAGAAGAATACCTATGTCGATTCTCCAACGATTCTTGTAGTCCCGATAGTACGGCGACCTCAAGCTCGTCCACACGAGTATGCGTCCGATTGAATCCTCGCCTTGAAGTAATCTGCAAGAGTTTCTCTTGCTGAGCAACCCTAAGCTCAAACTCTCGCCTCGATTACGTCTTTGCTGGGATGTATGAAAAACTTTCTCCAAGCTTTTCTGTGATTTATGACTACTTGAACTCCTTCAAATATGGTCTCTTAAGTGTGGTGTATTTAGAATGAGCAAAGGCAACCTCTATTTATAGGGTAGAGCTTTGCTTAAGAATGCAACACCTCACATGCTAGGTGTCACACACCAAGCAAAGGTGTTGCCACCATTCGACACCTCACATGCTAGGTGTCACACACCAAGCATAGGTGTTGCCACCATCTGACACATCACATGCTAGGTGTCACACATCAAGCATAGGTGTTGCCACCTTCTGACACGTCGGATGCTAGGTGTCACACACACAGACATACATGACATCATCACGTGACATCATCTTATGACATCATCGTGACATCATCACATGACATCATCGTGACATCATCACATGACATCATCGTGACATCATCACATGACATCATCGTGACATCATCACATGACATCATCGTGACATTATCACATGACATCATCACATTAACTTGGATAAAATACAATTAGGTGCCTACTAATTTATAACTCTTACAAATTAGTCCCTAATTTATACTTGTTTTTCATCTTAGATTAATTTCCGAGATATGCTAGTATCTATATGAAATCGATCTCTCGTAAACTCAATAGGTTGCACACCCTATTGTGTGTGACTAACTAGGTTCACATCTATATGGCAACGAGAGTCATAAGAAACGCCTTTCTTATATTAAATAATTAAATCTCATTAATTATTAATCCTCGTAGATCGTGAGTGACGTCTGGCAACATATCACGACCCCCAAATAGATATGAATGTTTCGATGCATTCTTTATGAACCAATGTTCATAATTACCGTACACTCAAAATTCCTTTCATCTTAGATTCCAATCTCGACTAGTGTCACGGTTAAGTCAAACACTGTTTGTCTTGATCATATGACCTCATCTCTCAATTCTAATTCGTGATAAATATGACTTCCACTAGAAACAACTTTCTAAGTAAGTCATATACACCTGCGCAGGTTTTATCATCCATTAAGAACAATTCGAGATAGCATAGAATCTTGTCTCCGTTCATCCAGAGTGATGAATCCTTTCTAGGTTAAACCCCTATCTCCATATACAACTAATTAGAGCCAACACATCCCGCGGCCCTAGCTCATGAAAGATCTAGGGTTAAGGAGTATCAAACTCTAATCACCTATATACAAGATCGTGTCACCGCAAGTTAAAGGACATATGTACAATTATGAACTAGATGACATTAACTTGACTTTGTTGAATTACCATGAATAAGTCATCTAGCGTCACTTGTTCGACTCACTCAACACCTTTAGTGTCCACATGTTTATTCTGATCCCCATCAAGTAGTATGAGACTCACTACTTCCTATAATTAGTAACTCTTTACTAATCAGGAGAATAAACAGAGGTGACGATCTTTCCGGGATAATGCGATGCCCTTATTCGCAGGACCCCATTGATCCTGAACGGTTATTTAGATCACTTGTATAATAGAACCTGTCACTCATATTCTTAACACCTTAAGAATAGATTCTACCACAATGTGATAAGGACAATATGTAATAAATAAACACTTAGTTGATGAGACACTTAGTTCAAATAAAACATATATATCATTGCCAATGGGATTAGTTCTTCAAATATACACGATTAAATGGCCCTAGGGCACATACTACTAACAAAAAGGTGAAACGTTTGGTTTTTTTCGTAACATTTGTAAACGTTTGGCTTAAATTTCTAAAAGGGTTAATTACATATAAAATCACCACCTTTACACGAAATTGCAAAAATAACACGACCTTTAAAACGTGGCAATTCAGGGCACCACCTTTCATTTCTTTTCAAAAATAACACAGGCACATTTTTAGTGGCATTTTTGCTGACGTGGCGTGACACGTGGCATTCTCATTGGGTGTCCAAGTCAGCAAAATTTTATCAAAAAACGTGTCCATGTTGTTTTTGAAAAGAAATAAAAGGTGATGCCCTGAATTGACACGTTTTAAAGGTCGTGTTATTTTTGAAAATTCGTGTAAAGGTGGTGATTTTATATGTAATTAACCCTTTCTAAAAAAGACGTTATGAAAACAATTCAAACATTTCACCTTTTTAGCGATTTAGGTCAGACGTTTACAAACGTTGCGAAACAAAAACAAACGTTTCCCCATTTTAGCAATTTCAGCCAAACGTATACAAACGTTATGGAACAAAACCAAACTTTGCACATTTTTAGCGATTTAAGTCAAGCGTTTACAAACGTTACCAAACAAAACCAAACGTTTTAAACGTTACGAAAATCCAAACGTTTCACATTTTTAGCAATTTAAAAGCCAAACGTTTGCAAACGTTACGAAACAAATCCAAACGTTTCCCCATTTTAGCGACTTAAGCCAAACGTTTAAAACGTTACGATTCAAATCCAAGCGTTTCATTTTTTTAGTGATTTAAGCCAAACGTTTACAAACGTTACGAAATAAATCCAAGCGTTTCACCTTTTTAGCAATTTAAGCCAAACTTTTATAAACGTTACGAAACAAAACCAAACATTTATAACGTTACGAAAATAATCCAAATGTTTCACATTTTTAGCGATTTAAGCCAAACGTATACAAACGTCACGAAACAAATCCAAACGTTTCACCTTTTTAGCAATTTAAGCCAAACGTTTACAAACGTTACGAAACAAAACCAAACTTTACGAAACAAATCCAAACGTTTCACATTTTTAGTGACTTAAGCCAAACATTTAAAATATTACGAAACAAATCCAAACGTTTTCCCATTTTAGTGATTTAAGGCAAACGTTTTAAACTTTACGAAACAAATCCAAACGTTTCACCATTTTAGCGATTTAAGCCAAACGTTTACAAATGTTACGAAATAAAAATAAACATTTCCGCATTTTAGCGATTTAAGCCAAACGTTTACAAAGGTTAACAAACAAATCCAAACGTTTCACCTATTTAGCGATTTAAGCCAAACGTTACGAAACAAAACCAAACGTTTCACCTTTTTAAAAGATTTAAGCCAAACGTTTACAAACGTTACCAAACAAAAACAATCGTTTTCCCATTTTCGCAATTTAAGCTAAACGTATACAAACGTTACGAAACAAATCCAAACGTTTCCTTTTTTAGCGATATAAGCCAAACGTTTACAAAAGTTACGAAACAAATCCAAATGTTTTACCTTTTTAGCTATTTAAGCGAAACATTTACAAACATTGCGAAACAAAAACAAATGTTTCCTCATTTTAACAATTTCAGCGAAACGTATATAAACGTTACAGAATAAAACAAAACATTTTCCATTTTTAGTGATTTAAGCCAAACGTTAACAAAGGTTACGAAACAAAACTAAACGTTTAAAACGTTACGAAACAAATCCAAACGTTTCACCTTTTTAGCTATTTAAAAGCCAAACGTTTACAAACGTTACAAAACAACTCCAAACATTTCCCCATTTTTAGCGACATAAGCCAAACGTTTAAAACGTTACGAAATAAATCTAAACGTTTCAGCTTTTTAGCGATTTAAGGCAAACGTTTACAAACGTATGAAACAAATCCAAGCGTTTCACCTTTATAGCAATTTAAGCCACACGTTTTTAAACGTTACGAAAAAAAACAAAATGTTTAAAACGTTACGAAACAAATCCAAATGTTTGACATTTTTAGCGATTTAAGCCAAACGTTTACAAACGTCACAAAACAAATCCATACGTTTCACCTTTTTAGCAATTTAAGCCTAACATTTACAAACGTTATGAAACAAAATCAAACGTTTAAAACGTTACGAAACAAAGCCAAACGTTTCACATTTTTAGCGATTTAAGCCAAAACGTTTCACCTTTTTAGCGATTTAAGCTAAACGTTTACAAACGTTACAAAACAAAAAGAAACGTTTCCCCATTTTAGCGATTTAAGCCAAACGTTTACAAACGTTACGAAACAAATCCAAACGTTTCACCTTTTTAGAGATTTAAGCCAAACATTTAAAAACATTAAGAAACAAAACCAAACGTTTCATATTTTTAGCCATTTAAGCCGAACGTTTACAAACTTTACGAAACAAAACCAAATGTTTACAAACGTTATGAAATAAAATCCAAACGTTTCACCTTTTTAGTGATTGAAGCCAAACATTTACAAACGTTATGTAACAAAACCAAATGTTTCATATTTTTAGCGATTTAAGCCAAACGTTTACAAACGCTATGAAATATATTCAAACGTTTCACCGTTTTAGTGATTTAAGCCAAACGTTTACAAAGGTCACGAAACAAATCCAAACGTGTCACCTTTTTAGCAATTTAAGCCAAACGTTTACAAACGTTATGAAACAAATTCAAAGTTTCACCTTTTAGCGATTTAAGCCAAACGTTTACAAAGGTTACGAAACAATTCCAAAGTTTCACCTTTTTTGAGATTTAAGCCAAACGTTTACAAACGTTGCGAAACTGTATAATACCCAAATTATTTTAAAATAATCAAGTTGTGCCACGTGTGGTAAATCCCGATAAGTTGAGTTAAGACAGATTTAATTTAGTAATATCCGGAAATTAGAATAACTTTTATTGAGCGGATTAGCGGGATTTGAGGAAAAAAGCTTAGAAAATTTATATAAAATAAATTATAAATCCCGAGGTGATAATTATTTCGCCAAAGTCCGCAAAATATTTTATAGTATTTATGATAGAAGTCTCGAGTCAATCGGAGACTGTTTAAAATTTGGACGCGGATACGTTTTGGACTAAATTGCAACTTTTGAAAAGTTCAAGGACCAAAATGTAAATTAGCTAGTTAAGCCCGAGAATAGCGATTAAAAGATTATTGATGGGAAATAATAATTTTGGAGTCGTATTATTTATTTGGATATATATAATGCGTACGTAATTGAGTTAAAAGGAAATAATTAATCTTTAAGTTAAAATAGAAAGTTTAAAAGAGAATTGGTTTAAGTTTAAGAGATGAAGGATTAAAAGAATAGATTAACCAAATATATATAAACATTCCTTCATCAGATGAAGTATCCAGAATCCTTCATCCTTCACTTCTCTCTTTTCTATTTCTCACGACGATCAATTACGGTTCGTCGCTCGATCTCCGTTTCTCGTCCGTTTCCGACGTTCTATAGCTCGAAATGATCGTATTTTAACGGCGAATCAGGGTAAGCTCGACGTTTTCTTGTTTGGATGAGTAAATTTAAAGTTATATTGATTTAAAGTTTTAGGCCAAGAAACGATTTTATCGTTTTAACGGTTTTAGGATTGAATTATAGCGTTTCGAGCTTAGAATAAGTGTTATTAACGTGTTTAGAGCATTTTTACGCTGGAAGCATGTCGGAAAGCCCAGGAAAACGGATTCCTGGGGCCGTGCACAAAGTGCACGATCGTGCACTTCGTGGTGCACGACCGTGCACCAATATGTGGTGCACGACCGTGCACCAATATGTGGTGCACGACCGTGCACCAAGGTGCACGAATATGCACCACCAGGAGGTGCACGAACGTGCACCGCAAGGTAGGATCGTGCACTCGGCCCTTTTTCTCGACTGTTCTGTTTTAGGACCCCGTTTTGTATTCGTGTATCGAGGTTGAAACAGATCGACTGTCGATTAAGTGAATCGTTAACCTAATGAGGTTAAACGTGAATTGATTTAGAAATGATATTCGATCCGTAAACGAGTTAGATACCGTTTATCGAAATGTACGCGTGAGAAGTACGACGGTTAATGAGTGTAGCATGTCGTGTCTCGAGTCCAGAGTCAATCTTAGAATTGGATTCTAATGTGAGTCAATGGTTTTAAATCGTTTTAGATCCGGCGAGGCAAGAAGCAGCTGGACCAAGAGCTCGTGAAATTTAACAAGTTTTGTTTAACGTGACGTTTTTGGATATAAGCGCTCACTGTGAGTTTATACGATTTACTTTTAAAGTATTTATACAAGAAAATATATATATTGTTTTATATTTGATTTGAATGTTTGCAATGCAAATTCTTTACCTGAATTGCATATACGTTTGATTTGAAACTGGTATCGATCCGATGGAACGTTCTACCTATTGGGCGGCAATTGGACTGTGTGATCACCAGTTTTGATATCATACAGCTATAAATTCGATTACAAATATGAATATAGTTGTGAATATGAGTTTCGAAGTTGGACAACGAATTCGATACGAGCGAGAACTCGGTTACAGTGTAACCTGAGCCTCGTATCTAGTGAGTTGGACTCATACTGTGGAATTAAGAAGCTGGTCACGATCGACGTTGTAGAGTGTGAACACTCCCGGTTCTGACCATTTGGATCAATTTGAGTTGATTATATATGATTGATACGTTCGAGGATTAGGGTTTCAATCGGATCTTGTACTTGGCTGCATATGATTTGTTTGCTATTGCATCGTTTTTATATTTTATTTGAATATTTATTAGTAAATGTATGAACTCACTCAGTATACTCCCATATACTGACCCCTCACAGTCTTTCCTTTCAGGTGAAAGCAATTTAATGGATGGACTTTCATTTCTTATTCCGGAAGTTTACAATAGTTAAAGTATGTGTCATAGGGTGTTCCACATCATAGCGCTGCAGTAGTCCGTATATGTCTGTTTGTGCGTAATGTTGAAGTCAAACGGTATATATGTAATTAATTTTAAAGAATGATGTTTTCTTCCGTTTGATTTCTTTAACCAATTGCAATGAATGGAATTGGTCACGATTATGACTAGAAACAGGGCAAGGATGAATATGAGATATCGCTCGGTAAGACCCTGATTTCTATGAACCATTTGTAATGGTTTTCAGAAAGTAATTCAGATATTTTGATATATATAATGATAATGTTTTAAAAGATTTTATGAAAACGTTTTTATATAATAAAATATTTAATTCGCGAAAAATTCATTGTGGCTTTAGGCTTGCTACGGGTTTTGGAGCTATCACTCCTGTTCCCTAGCGCCGGTCTCGGCTCAATAATTTTGGTCGTGAAAATTGTGGTATCAGAGCAGTTTGTCCAGGATACCACTGTTCTTGTGTGTGAGTCTACCTAGGAACTAATGCAGCACATAAGATTCGAGTCATGTCTTGATTAGTTTTCGTTTGATATTAAGATTTTAATTCTCCTCCCTACGATCTGAGTCTGTTAGTACGATCGATAGGATTGTTAGATGATATACGTATGCAAAAGTACTCTGCTTACGTAAGGATGATCGACTTATGATATGATAGTGAGTGTGACCACATATGAAGTGGATAGTTGACATTCTATGACGCAATGACGAGGCTAGCATGCTAAGTATCATATGGCATAACGATACCATCAAAGTCATGCGATATAAGCGCTAAGAGATGATCGATAGTGAAACATGGATCTAGAGAAATGGAAGAATTTCCCAAGTTACGGAGTTCAAGGTTTAGAAAACTTACAAGATAAAATATTTGTGATTTACAAAGATTATTTGTTTTAATGATTTTGAGAGTATAATTGTGCCTAGATTCGATAAAGTAATCTACTATTGCCATGACATGAATATAAGTGCATCGCTACATACACATTAAATCAAAATAATAAGAAATGAATCCATACATTAGTAGGACATGCATCATATGCATTATGCTCAGATAAGGGGTAAGTTATGGCAACTCTTTGGGGATGAGAGACGTCATCATCCTAGTGCACAATTATACTAATGCTTAAAGACTTTAAATATGAATTTTGTAAAAGAGTCAGTTTCTTTGGATTTCAAGGATTTTTGAAATGGTTGCAACCATAATTGTTTTGATGTGAGTAAACCTAGACTAGAATTCTGTAACGAAGGGGAAATGTTCGAGATTACCTACAAGCTTAACTCTCGAAGGTACAAAGAACGTGTACGAAAACACAAGCAAGAAGTTATACCTCGAGAAGACACGAAGAATCGAGAAGTCTTAAAGAAATGCGATAATAGGAGATTGAAATTAGTCTCACTGACAAGACAAATGTCAGTATTGAATGTATCCAATGAGTATAAGTGAATATTAAAGAATTGGATCTTAAAGTGATCTAGAGGAAGTAACGTCTAAGATTTTCATTAATGATTGGAAAGGTAACAACGAAAAGTGGAATGTGAGAACAACGACAAAGGAATATATGGAAGAAATTACGAAAGCTACAAGAGAGATAGCACTAATGAATGAAATTAAGGAATATGGAAGGAAGTAATGAGTTACAATAAGAATGAATCGTGAGTAAAGGTGTTTATAAAGAGTTTGAGTACGGGGAAAACTACAAGATGAAAACGAAGAATTTTTATAGAAGTTTATGAACATCACTTTAAAGATTTTAAGGATAAGTTATCTACGGATTTATAAACCAACGTGGAATGAATCGTTATTATAAGGGACATGTATTGGAGAAGAGGCAAAGTATCTATCGAAAATGATAGAGAAATGGATAATCAGATTGACTAATTAAGTCTAATACCTTCTTAGAACTAAAAAGTAAATGAAGGATCGAACCAGGATTGTTCAAGAATCTACAAGATCAATAACGACGTAAGAGTATAACAATGTGAAGATCAAGATCGGATTAAAATAAAGTACCATTAGATAAGGAATATCTAATGAAAACAATAAGTCACTAAGATAATAAGCTGTTGAAAAAATATGAAAGAACAACGATACCACGAGAGGTAGATCAAAGCAGCATGGAGAATACTGGCAGCTGTTGACAAAGATAAGCTACAAAACTAATCTATGAGTTTGGGAATTTGAAACAGAGTCAAAAATGAAGGGAAAGTAATGCTAACTAGAGAAACGAATGAAGTCAAAGGATCGAGAAATAAGATATGCCAAGGAAGGAAAATGTACACATATCAAGTAATGCCAAGAGTACATTCAACTTCGTGAGGTCAAGAAACCATGAAGTATAATGGAAATGTTAAGTTGAACTGTACAAGTTTAGGAAAACGTGTACGGGTAAGGCAATACAGATAAATGCTATGAAAAGATCTCCCTAATCTAAGTAAAACCATCTCGATAAGGATGTAGATTTGGATACAGGCATTCAAACGAGTTTGGGTACATATACTAGGGAGTATTTCAAGATAGATTTGATTCGTGATATAAGACCACGAAATTAGTAAGTCAACGGAGCAAAGAATTGATAAGTAACAAGGATAAAGTATCTTTTCACTCTACGAATAATTAGAGTGAACGTATGTATCATAAGAAAATAGATAGCAATAAGATAACAAACATAAGAGTAAGATTAGTAGAACTACGTGTGAGACAATTACTTTCGATAAGTAATTTAAGTAAAGCAAGCAAGAAACCTTGCTACATGAAAGTAAGTAGGAAGCCGTCAAGAAATGACGACATACGGAATTTCAAGGAACACGCTGGATTGTAAAACAACGATAGTGTATGATAATTGCACAAGTTGATATTATTAGAAAATGGTAATCAAGGTAGTAACTTCTAAAATGGTAATTAAGTTTGAGTTTATACGTATTTGACATCTTTGATTTCTTATTATGGTGTTGATATTTTTCTTTCTCGTTTTGTTGCATTAGTTTTCGACCGAATCTTACATCTTAGTTTATATCATCATGATTCTAAGTCGAATTACATCATTGGCAAGTCTCTTGTGAATTGATCTTTATGGTTGGGTCCCGAGATAGTTCAACCGAGTTAGCTTCAACCATGTGGCATAGTCCCGAGATAGTTCCACCGAGTTACTCATGCCACTACTTAATCCCAAGCTGTGAGTTCCGAGATAGTTCAACCGAGTTACTCACCAGACACAGGTCCCGAGATAGTTCAACCGAGTTACCTTCGTGTCTGCATTCGGACTCTGCACCCTGCAAGTCTTTTGAACTTAACTGTCGATTCATATAATTCCTATTGACATTTAATAGGAGTTGTTGTTCCGTATTACTTCGCGATCTTGGTTTGTACAATTTCTCGATGTATACTTACTTTTTATTTCGTATGAGTCCCGAGGACTATTATCGAGAATGGATGAGATACGGGTCCCGAGATAGTTCTACCGAGTTCAACCTCGTATCTTAGTTCTTATTATTGGGTGTACCATAGTACAATTCTCATTTTACATTTCTAGTTGATTTTGTATATATTTTTTTTGTTCTGTTGTATTGATCCTTTATGGACCATGACATGCACATTACAATCTAGAAGCATACATCTATAACATACGCACGTATGGTTATTCATTATAATTAATAGTACGTATAGGAACGTACTATGTTCTTTTATAAATATTCGAATAATAGTACAAATAGGAATGTACTATACTTTGCTTATTCGTATTTGGTTCAATACTTGTAGTTTATTCGATATTCGATTCATATAACATTATTTTATACCTCTCCCCGGTGTTTAAGCATATATATTCTTTTCATTTATTTATATTATTGTCAAACTAGCACAGTACGATAAAACATCATTTTCGAAGCATACATACGTATACTTTTTTAAAAACACAAATTTCAAATATATAAATATTCATATAGCTTTTCGTATCAAAATACGTAGTTTTATGAATATTAGCGAGTAATTTAAAGTGTACTCACCACTTGCTATCCAAATTCTTCAAATAAGCATGACGATATATCGATGCTTTGCTTCTAGCCTTGTCGATAGTCGCTCGTCCGATCTATGCAAATATAATAATAACAAGAATTAATAAAAATCTAGCTATTATTAACTTAGCCAAAATTATGTTTCTAGCCAACTTCGGCTATTGAAAACGCTTACTTAAATAGTCCTACCTTTAAAAAACATTGACATTCCTAAAGTTTAGAACGTCGCCTACAACTTTTGTTGAGGTCTCAGACCATGAAACGCACCTTAAGGTGTCGAAAATTAGCTCGGAAGTTATTTCCTTGGAGCTGTTTACAAGTGCAGGGCAGATTGCACGACAAAATGTTCTGTCCAAAATGAAAATCGTAGAGTCCGATTCAACATAAACTCAAACTTAAAGAATTATAGTTAACGTCCTAAAATTTCCGTATCAACAAACGGAACTTGATTTGGAGCTATACAGCTCGAGATATTGCCTTTGCAATATCGCTGTTTTGTAGGACATTTCTGCAAACCTTCATTTCAATTCGAAACTTATTACGCAACAAGGTAAACTTATTGATACCAAACTATAACCTCAAAATAATTCAGACACCTAAAAATAATTCAATTCACTTCAAACTATTTTTCTACTTGTCTATGCAAATATACGTATCGGCAAAACCATCATTGTGCATAGCACGGCTGCCTACACCGACTACAGCCAAATATTTATTTGATTAACCTATCAAATAGTCATATTTTTATCCGCAAATTTTATGGAACTTATATAACATATATTTCTAAGTATATGCCAAAAATTAGGCCAAACTAATGTGTTTAAGGTTGTCAAATAAATAACCTACAACAGCAGCCTTACACAAATTGCAAACAGAGCACTAGGTGCCATTTAATTTTTATCTCAATATCAGAATACTAAAACATTCTGAAAATTGATATACACCAACTTAACTCATATACTCAGAACATATAAAAATTCCAGCTCAAACAAACATTTCTAAGTATTTCTAAAAAATCTAGTTGTAGACAGCATCAATTCAACTGCAAACCGGAAAATCCAACTTCAAACTTAACCAAAACTCCACTCAATTCAATCAATTCATTACCAAAAGTCAAAAATTCTGAATTTATTCCTTTTCTTGATGGGATAACCCTTTGGCTGAATGAACAACCATCAAAATCCCATAATCATAGCTCCTAATCATCATACATAACCAAACAACCATTTTCATCAAACTTTGACAAAAACTGAAATATTAAAACCTGAAACCCTAACTGTAATTTGAGTTTATTACCTCAAATTTTAGCTATATATCTGTAGATAATCATTTTCTCATTCCGTGGCCACAAGAATCGCTCAATTCCGATGAGAAACGAAAAAGTTATGGATGATTGAATGTTTTGAAAAATTTTGGGAAAGGAGTTACGGGCTTCTCTTCTCCTTTTGCTGCAAATATTGTGTTTAATGAATGAATTTTCATTTTTGAATAATGATATTAAGTGGAAAAAATGTATCTTTTAGTCCTTGAAGTTTCCACCTCCTTTCTCTTCACTTTCTAACTTATCTTTCGTCCAATTTAGTCCACCGAACACTAAACCTTTTAGGTCCGATTAATTCTATATTATTTACTTACAAATACATAATATTAGTCTCATATCTTAAAGTATCACAATTCAAAAAATTATTTTGGCAATTTTGGCCAAAAACACTTAAATTTCCACTTTAAGCCAATTTGCACTTTTTCTCACTTTTTCGTCCAATTCTCATTTTAATGACTATCGATAACCACTTTATCGATATTATTTTCTTATCTTGAGAAAATATATTAAAACACAACTTCCTTCAGAAGCTTGTGGTTAAAAGTCCACTTTGGCCGTTAAAGTGGCCCTTAAAGTGGCTAATTTGCACTTTAACCCTTATTCTTAACTAATCGTCAAACTTTCTTCTAAAACGATTTTGTATACTTACGAATTTTTGACGATCATTTATTTATAATATTTCACGGACCTTGACGTGAATATTATTAGCTCTGGCTTTCCAACTTATTTTATTTTATTCCCTTTTCGTCTCGATTAAATCCAATTTATCGCATAATAATTTTCCATTTATATTATTATTTTACGATAATTCCAATAGACCCACTTCAGTCTAAGTCCTTATTATCCAACCTTAATCTGATATTCTCGTTCTTAAACTTTACAATTATGCCTCGTGGCACTACACGTAATACCTCAAAAATTTAGGTTATTACACATAACGTTTACAAACGTTTGGCTTAAATCGCTAAAACGGGGGAAACGTTTGGATTTGTTTTCTAATGTTTGTAAACGTTTGGCTTAAATTGCTAAAACGGTGAAAGGTTTGGATTTGTTTCTTAACGTTTTAATCGTTTGGATTTGTTTCGTAATGTTTTCAAACGTTTGACTTAAATCGCTGAAAAGGTGAAACGTTTGGATTTGTTTCGTAACGTTTGTAAACGTTTAGCTTAAATTGCTAAAAAGTGACACGTTTGGTTTTGTATCATAACGTTTTAAACGTTTGGTTTTGTTTCGTAACGTTTGTAAACGTTTGGCTTAAATTGCTAAAAAGGTGAAACATTTGGTTTTGTTTCGTAACGTTTGTAAAGGTTTGCCTTAAATTGCTAAAAATGTGAAACATTTTGATTTGTTTTGTATTGTTTTAAACGTTTGGATTTGTTTTATAACGTTTGTAAACGTTTGGCTTAAATCGATAAAAAGGTGAAACGTTTGGATTTATTTCCTAACGTTTGAAAACGTTTGGCTTAAATTGCTAAAAAGGTTAAACATTTGATTTTGTTTCGTAAATTTGTAAACGTAACGTTTGTAAACGCTTGGATTTGTTTCGTAACGTTTGTAAACTTTTGGCTTAAATCGCTAAAATGGGGAAACATTTGGATTTGTTTTGGTAACATTTGTAAATGTTTGACTTAAATCGCTAAAAAAATGAAACTTTTGGATTTGTTTTGTAACTTTTATAAACATTTGGCTTAAATTGCTAAAAAGGTGAAACGTTTGGTTTTGTTTCGTAACGTTTGTAAACGTTACGCTTAATTCGCTAAAAAGGTGAAATTTTCGGTTTTGTTCCGTAACGTTAAGAAACAAATCCAAACATTTCACCTTTTTAGCGATTTAAGCCAAATGTTTACAAATGTTACGAAACAAATCCCACCTTTTTCGTAGCGTTTGGATTTGATTGGCTTAAATAGCTAAAATTAAAATAAAATTTATAGAAAAAACTCAACTACCATAACTAAACATTCGGCTTAAATCGCTAAAAATGTGAAACGTTTGCTTTTTTTTCGTAATGTTTGTAAATGTTTGACTTAAATCGCTAAAAGGGTGAAACGTTTGGTTTTGTTTCATAACTTTTGTAAACGTTTGGCTTTGTTTCGTAACGTTAGTAAACGTTTGGCTTAAATCACTAAAAAGGTGAATCGTTTGGTTTTGTTTCGTAACATTTGTAAACGTTTGGCTTAAATGGCTAAAAATGGGAAACGTTTGGATTTGTTTCATAACGTTTGTAAACGTTTGGCTTAAATTGCTAAAAAGGGGGAACGTTTAGATTTGTTTCGTAGCATTTGTAAACGTTTGGCTTAAATAGCTAAAGAGGTGAAACGTTTGGATTTGTTTTGTAACCTTTGTAAACTTTTGGCTTAAATCGCTAAAAAGGTGAAACGTTTGGTTTTGGTTCGTAACATTTGTGAACGTTTAGCTTAAATCGCTAAAAATAAGAAAGGTTTGGTTTTGTTTCGTAACGTTTGTAAACGTTTGGCTTAAATCGCTAAAATGGTGAAACGTTTGTAAACGTTTAGTTTATATTGCTAAAAAGATGAAACGCTTGAATTTGTTTCGTAACATTTGAAATGTTTGGATTTGTTTCGAAACGTTTGTAAATGATTGGCTTAAATTGCTAAAAAGGTGAAACGCTTGGATTTGTTTCATAACGTTTCTAAATGTTTGGCTTGAATCGCTAAAAAGGTGAAACGTTTAGTTTTGTTTCATAGGTGAAACATTTGGGTTTGTTTCGTAACGTTTGTAAACGTTTGGCTTAAATTGCTAGAGAGGGGAAACGTTTGGATTTGTTTCGTATCGTTTGGCTTAAATCGTTAAAAAGGTGAAACGTTTGGATTTGTTTCGTATCGTTTGTAAACGTTTGGCTTAAATCGTTAAAAAGGTGAAACGTTTGGATTTGTTTCGTAACGTTTGTAAACGTTTGGCTTAAATCGATAAAGAGGGGAAACATTTGCATTTGTTTCATAACATTTTAAAAAGGTGAAACGTTTGTAAACGTTTGGTTTAAATCACTAAAATGAAAAATTAGTTGGATTTGGTTCGTAGCATTTGTCAACGTTTGGCTTAAATTGCATAAAAGGTGAAACGCTTGGATTTGTTTTGTAAAGTTTGTAAACGTTATCCTTATGTCGCTAATATAGGGCAACGTTTGGATTTGTTTCGTAACGTTTGTAAACGTTCGGCTTAAATCGCTAAAAGGAATCGTTTGGTTTTGTTTCGTAACGTTTGTAAACGTTAGCCTTTAATCGCTAAAAAGGTGAAACGTTTGGTTTTATTTCGTAACGTCTGTAAACGTTCAGCTTAAATCGCTAAAAAGGGAAACGTTTGGATTTGTTTCATAACGTCTGTAAACGTTTGGCTTAAATCGCTAAAAAGGGAAACGTTTGGATTTGTTTTGTAACCTCTGTAAACGTTTGGCTTAAATCTCTAAAAAGGTGAAACGTTAGGAGTTGTTTCATAACGTTTGCAAACGTTTGGCATAAATTGCTAAAAAGGTGAAACGCTTGGATTTGTTTCGTAACGTTTGTAAACGTTTGGCTTAAATTTCTAAAAAACTTTCACTCTTGTCTAAGAGTTTCACCTTTTTAGCAATTTAACCCAAACGTTTACAAACGTTATGAAACAAATCCAAACGTTTCACCTTTTTAGCAATTTAAGCCTAACATTTACAAACATTACGAAACAAATCCAAACATTTCACATTTTTAGCGATTTAAGCCAAACGTTTATAAACTTTACGAAACAAATCCAAACGTTTCACATTTTTAACGAGTTAAGCCAAACGTTTATAAACTTTACGAAACAAAAACCAAACGTTTCACCTTTTTAGCGATTTAAAGCAAGTGTTTACAAACGTTACAAAACAAATCCAAACGTTTCAAAGTTTTAGCGATTTAAGTCAAACGTTTCCAAATATTACGAAACAAATCCAAACGTTTCACCGTTTTAGCGATTTAAGCCAAACGTTACGAAACAAATCCAAACTTTTAAACCTTTTTAAAACGTTTGGCTCAAATAGCAAAAAATGTGAAACGTTTGGATTTGCTTCGTAAATTTGTTTCGTAACGTTTTAAACAAACATTTACAATCATTGCGAAACAAAACCAAGCGTTTCACCTTTTTAGCAATTTAAGCCAAACGTTTACAATCGTTACCAAACAAATCCAAGCGTTTCCCCTTGTTAGCAATTTAAGCCAAACGTTTACAAACATTACGAAACAAATCCAAGCGTTTCACCTTTTTAGCGATTTAAGCCAAACGTTTAAAAACATTACGAAACAAATCCAAATGTTTCCCCTTTTTAGCAATTGATGCCAAACGTTTACAAATATTTCCCCTTTTTAGAAAACGTTACGAAACAAAACCAGTCGTTTACAAACGTTGCGAAACAAAACCAAACATTTCACCTTTTTAGCGATTTAAGCCAAACGTTTAAAACGTTATGAAAACAATCCAAACGATTAAAACGTTACGAAAAAAATTTACGAAACGTTTGGTTTTGTTTTGTAACGTTTGTAAATGTTTGTCTTATATAGCTAAAAATGTGAAACGTTTGGATTTGTTTCGTAACGTTTGTAAATGTTTTGCTTAAATTGTTAAAAAGTTGAAGCGTTTGGATTTGCCATACGTTTACAAACGTTACGAAATAAATCCAAACGATCTAAATTGCTAAAAAGGTAAAACGTTTGGATTTGCCAAACGTTTACAAACATTAGGAAACAAATCCAAACGTTTCCCCTTTTTAGTGATTTAAGCCAAACGTTTACAAACTTTACGAAACAAATCCAATTTTAGCAATTTAAGCCAAACGTATACAAATGCTACGAAACAAATCCAAACGTTTCCCCTTTTAGCGATATAAGCCGAACGTTTACAAACACTACGAAACAAATCCAAGCATTTCACCTTTTTAGCGATTTAAGTCAAACGTTTACAAACGTTAAGAAACAAATCCAAATGTTTCACCTATTTAGCGATTTAAGCTAAACATTTACAAACGTTACGAAACAAATCCAAACGTTTTACCTTTTTAGCAATTTAAGCCAAATGTTTACAAAGGTTTCTAAACAAATCTAAACGTTTCACCTTTTTTGCGATTTAAGCCTAACGTTTACAAACATTACGAAACAAATCCAAGCGTTTCACCTTTTTAGTTATTTAAGCAAAACGTTTACAAACGTTACGAAACAAATCCAAACGTTTCACCTTTTTAGCAAATTAAACCAAACGTTTACAAACGTTACCAAACAAATCCAAACGTTATGAAAAAAATTCAAACGTTTCACCTTTTTTGCAATTTAAGCCAAACTTTTACAAACGTTACGAAACAAATCCAAGCGTTTCACCTTTTTAGCAATTTACGCCATACGTTTACAAACATTATGAAAAAAATCTAAACGTTTCCCTATTTTAGCGATTTAAGCTAAACGTTTATAAACATTACGAAACAAATCCAAACGTTTCACCTATTTATCGATTTAAGCCAAACGTTTACAAACGTTACAAAACAAATCCAAACATTTTGCCTTTTTAGCAATTTAAGCCAAACGTTTACAAACGTTACGTAACAAAACCAAATGTTTCCCATTATTAGCAATATAAGCCAAACGTTTACAAACGTTGCGACACAAATCCAAACGTTTCACCTTTTTAGCAATTTAAACCAAACGTCTACAAACATTACGAAACAAATCCAAATGTTTCACATTTTTAACGATTTAAGCCGAACGTTTATAAACGTTACGAAACAAATCCAAACGTTTCACATTTTTAGCGATTTAAGCCAAACGTTTATAAACTTTACGAAACAAGAACCAAACGTTTCACCTTTTTTAGCAATTTAAACCAAGTGTTTACAAACGTTACGAAACAAATCCAAACGTTTCTAATTTTTAGCGATTTAAGTCAAACGTTTACAAATATTACGAAACAAATCCAAACGTTTCACCGTTTTAGCGATTTAAGCCAAACGTTACGAAACAAATCCAAACTTTTAACCTTTTTAAAACGTTTGGTTTAAATAGCAAAAATGTGAAACGTTTGGATTTGCTTCGTAAATTTATTTCGTTACGTTTTAAACAAACATTTACCAAAATTACGAAACAAAACCAAACGTTTCACCTTTTTAGCGATTTAAGCCAAACGTTTACAAACGTTACCAAACAAATTAAAGCGTTTCAACTTGTTAGAAATTTAAGCCAAACGTTTACAAACATTACTAAACAAATCCAAGCATTTCACCTTTTTAGCGATTTAAGCCAAACGTTTACAAACATTACGAAACAAATCCAAACATTACACCTTTTTAGCAATTGATGCCAAATGTTTACAAACGTTTCCCCTTTTCAGAAAACGTTACGAAACAAAACCAATCGTTTAGAAACGTTGGGAAACAAAACCAAACATTTCACCTGTTTAGAGATTTAAGCCAAACGTTTAAAACGTTACCAAACCAATCCAAACTTTTAAAACGTTACAAAAAATTTTACGAAACGTTTGGTTTTCTTTTGTAACGTTTGTAAACGTTTGGCTTATATTGCTAAAAATGTGAAACGTTTGGATTTGTTTCGCAACGTTTGTAAACATTTGGCGTCAATTCTAAAAAGTTGAAGCGTTTGGATTTGTCATACGTTTACAAACGTTTCGAAACAAATCTAAACGTTTCCCCTTTTTAGCAATTTAAGCCAAACGTTTACAAACATTACGAAACAAATCTAAACGTTACACTTTTTTAGCAATTGATGCCAAACATTTACAAACGTTTCCCTTTTTTTGCAAATGTTACGAAACAAAACCAATCGTTTACAAACATTGCGAAACAAAATCGAACATTTCTCCTTTTTAGAGATTTAAGCCAAACGTTTAAAACGTTACCAAACCAATCCAAACGTTTAAAACGTTACGAAAAAAATTTGCGAAACATTTTGTTTTGTTTTGTAACGTTTGGCTTATTTCGCTTAAAATGTGAAACGTCTGGATTTGTTTTGTAACGTTTGTAAACATTTGGCTGAAATTGCTAAAAAGTTGAAGCGTTTGGATTTTCCATACGTTTACAAACGTTACAAAACAAATCCAAACGATCTAAATTGCTAAAAAGGTGAAACGTTTGGATTTGCCAAACGTTTACAAATGTTAGGAAACAAATCCAAATATTTCGCCTTTTTAGTGATTTAAGCCAAACGTTTACAAACGTTACAAAACAAATCCAAGCGTTTAACCTTTTTAGCAATTTAAGCCAAACGTTTACAAACGCTACGAAACAAATCCAAACGTTTCCCCTTTTTAGCGATATAAGCCGAACGTTTACAAACACTACGAAAAAAATCCAAGCGTTTCACCTTTTTAGAGATTTAAGTCAAACGTTTACAAACGTTACGAAACAAATCCAAATGTTTCACCTATTTATCGATCTAAGCTAAACATTTACAAACGTTACGAAACAAATCCAAACGTTTTACCTTTTTAGCAATTTAAGCCAAATGTTTACAAAGGTTTTGAAAAAAATCTAAATGTTTCACCTTGTTAGCGATTTAAGCCTAACGTTTACAAACATTACGAAACAAATCCAAGCGTTTCGCCTTTTTGGATATTTAAGCAAAACGTTTACAAACGTTACGAAACAAATCCAAACGTTTCACCTTTTTAGCAACTTAAACCAAACGTTTACAAACGTTACCAAACAAATCCAAACGTTACGAAAAAAATTCAAACGTTTCACCTTTTTTGAAATTTAAGCCAAACTATTACAAACGTTACAAAACAAATCCAAGCGTCTCACTTTTTTAGCAATTTACGCCAAACGTTTACAAACATTATGAAAAAAAATCTAAACGTTTCCATATTTTAGCGATTTAAGCTAAACGTTTACAAACATTACGAAACAAATCCAAACGTTTCACCTTTTTAGCGATTTAAGCCAAACGTTTACAAACGTTACAAAACAAATCTAAACATTTTACCTTTTTAGCAATTTAAGCCAAACGTTTACAAACGTTACGTAATAAAACCAAATGTTTTCCATTATTAGCAATATAAGCCAAACGTTTACAAATGTTACGAAACAAATCCAAACATTTCCCCTTTTTAGTTACTTAAGCCAAACGTTTACAAACGTTACTAAAGAAATCAAAATGTTTCCCAATTTTAGCGATTTAGGCCAGACGTTTAAAACGTTTAACCTTTATAGCGATTTAAGCCAAATGTTTACAAACGTTACGAAACAAATCCAAACGTTTCACCTTTTTAGCGATTTAAGCGAAACATTTAAAACGTTACGAAACAAATACAAACGTTTCACCTTTTTAGCGATTTAAGCCAAACGTTTACAAGCGTTACTAAACAAATCCTAACGTTTCACCTTTTTAGCAATTTAAGCCAATTGGCTATTTAAGCGATTTAAGCCAAACATTTACAAAACCAAACGTTTCACATTTTTAGCGATTTAGGCCGAACGTTTACAAACGTTCCGAAACAAAACAAAAAGTTTACAAACGTTACGAAACTAATACAAACGTTTCACCTTTTTAGCAATTTAACCCAAACGTTTAAAAAGGTTATGAAATAAAACCAAACGTTTCGCCTTTTTAGCAATTTAAGCCAAACTTTTTCAAGCGTTACGAAACAAATCCAAGCGTTTCATGTTTTTAGCAATTTAAGCCAAACGTTTACAAAAGTTACGAAATAAATCCAAACATTTCACCTTTTTTAGCAGTTTTAGCCAAACGTTTACAAATTTTACGAAACAAATCCAAACGTTTCCTATTTTTAGCGATTTAAGCCAAACGTTTACAAACGTTACGAAATAAATCCAAATGTTTTACCTTTTTAGTGATTTAAGCGAAACATTTACAAACGTTACGAAACAAAAACAATCGTTTCCCCATTTTAGAGATTTAAGCCAAACGTTACGAAACAAATCCAAACGTTTCACCTTTTTAGCGATTTAAGCGAAACGCTTACAAACGTTACAAAACAAAACCAAATATTTCACCTTTTTAGCGATTTAAGCCAAACGTTTCCCCATTTTAGCGATTTAAGCCAAACGTATACAAATGATACAAAATAAATCCAAACGTTTCCCCCTATTAGTGATTTAAGCAAAACATTTACAAACGTTAGGAAACAAATCCAAACGTTTCCCCGTTTTAGCGATTTAAGCCAAACGTTTACAAACGTTACGAAAAAAAACAAATATTTCCCCATTTTAGCGATTTAATTCAAACGTTTATAAACGATACGGAACGAAACCAAACGTTTCACATTTTTAGCGATTTGAGCCAAACGTTTACAAACGTTATGAAACAAAACCAAATGTTTGAAATGTTAAGAAACAAATCCAAACGTTTCCCCTTTTTAGCAATTTAAGCCAAACGTTTACAAATGTTACGAAACAAATCCAAACGTTTCCCCATTTTAGCGATTTAAGCCAAACGTTTAAAACGTTACGAAACAAATCCAATCGTTTCACCTTTTTAGCTTTTTAAGCCAAACGTTTACAAATGTTACGAAACAGATCCAAGCGTTTAACCTTTTTGGAATTTAAGCCAAACGTTTACAAACGTTACGAAACAAAACAAAACGTTTAAAATGTTTCGAAACAAATCCAAACATTTCACATTTTTAGCGATTTAAGCCAAACGTTTACAAACGTTACGAAAGAAATCCAAACGTTTCACCTTTTTAGCAATTTTAGCCAAACGTTTACTAACATTACGAAACAAAATGAAACGTTTAAAACGTTACGAAACAAACCCAAGCGTTTCACTTTTTTAGCGATTTAAGCCAAACGATTATAAATGTTACGAAATAAATCCAAACGGTTCCCCATTTTAGCGATTTCAGCCAAACGTTTACCAACGTTACGAAACAAATCCAAACGTTTCGCCTTTTTAGCGATATAAGCAAAATATTTACAAACGTTACGAAATAAAACCAAACGTTTAACCTTTTTAGCGATCTAGGCCAAACGTTTATTAACGTTACGAAACAAATCCAAACGTTTCACTTTTTTAGCGATTGAAGCCAAATGTTTACAAACGTTACGAAACAAGTCCAAACGTTTCACCTTTTTATCCATTAAAGCAAAACGTTTACAAACGTTGCGAAACAAATCCAAGCGTTTTGCCTTTTTTGACATTTAAGCCAAACTTTTCAAATTTTTAGCGATTTAAGCCAAACGTTTATAAACGCTATGAAACAAAACCAAACGCTTAAAACGTTACGAAACAATTTCAAACGTTTCCCATTTTTAGCTATTTAAGCCAAACGTATACAAACGTTATGGAACAAAACCAAACGTTTCACATTTTTAGCGATTTAAGCCAAACGTTTACAAACGTTATGAAAAAAAACTAAACGTTTAAAACGTTACAAAATAAATCCAAACGTTTCACCTTTTTAGCAATTTAAGCCAAACATTTACAAATGTTACGAAACAAATCCAAAAGTTTCCCCATTTTAGCGATTTAAGCCAAATGTTTAAAACTTTACGAAACAAATCCAAACGTTTCACCTTTTTAGCGATTTAAGCCAAACGTTTACATACGTTACGAAACAAATCCAAGCGTTTCACCTTTTAAATAATTTAAGCCAAACGTTTACAAACGATACGAAATAAAACCAAACGTTTAAAACTTTACAAAACAAATCAAAACGTTTCACATTTTTAACGATTTAAGCCAAACTTTTACAAACGTTACAAAACAAATCCAAGCGTTTCACCTTTTTAGCGATTTAAGCCAAACGTTTACAAACGTTACGAAATAGAAAAAAGCATTTTCCCATTTTAGCGATTTAAGCCAAATGTTTACAAAGGTTACGAAACAAATCCAAACGTTTCACCTTTTTAGCGATTTAAGCCAAACATTTACAAATGTTACGAAACAAAACCAAACGTTTCACCTTTTTAACGATTTACGCCAAACGTTTACAAACGTTAAGAAACAAAATCCAAATATTTAAAACGTTACGAAACAAATTAAAACGTTTCACATTTTTAACGATTTAAGCCAAAGTTTTACAAACGTTATGAAACAAAACCAAACGTTTCACCTTTTTAGCAATTTAAGCCATACGTCTACAAACGTTACGAAATAGAAAAAAACATTTTCCCATTTTAGTAATTTAAGCCAAATGTTTTCAAAGGTTACGAAACAAATCCAAACATTTCTAATTTTTAGCGATATAAGCCAAACATCTACAAATATTACGAAACAAATTCAAACATTTCACCTAGTTAGCGATTTAAGCCAAACGTTTACAAACGTTACGAAAAAATAAACATTTCCCCATTTTAGCGACTTAAGCCAAATGTATAAAAATGTTACGGAACAAAACCAAACGTTTCCCTTTTTTAGTGATTTAAACCAAACGTTAACAAACGTTACGAAACAAAACCAAACGTTTACAAACGTTACGAAACAAAACCAAACGTTTAAAGCGTTACGAAACAAATCCAAACGTTTCACCTTTTTAGCAATTTAAAAGCCAAACGTTTACAAATGTTACGAAACAAATCCAAACGTTTCCCCATTTTAGCGATTTAAGCCAAACGTTTTAAAACTTTACGAAACAAATCCAAACGTTTCACCTTTTTAGCGGTTTAAGCCAAACATTTACAAACGTTACGAAACAAATCCAAGCGTTTCACCTTTTTAGCAATTTAAGCCAAACGTTTACAAACGATACGAAATAAAATCAAACGCTTAAAACGTTAAGAAACAAATCCAGTCGTTTCACATTTTTAGCTATTTAAGCCAAACGTTTACAAACGT
This sequence comes from Mercurialis annua, assembly GCF_937616625.2. Classification (NCBI taxonomy): domain Eukaryota; kingdom Viridiplantae; phylum Streptophyta; class Magnoliopsida; order Malpighiales; family Euphorbiaceae; genus Mercurialis; species Mercurialis annua. Next base: position 20,959,789 of record NC_065577.1, on the reverse strand, counting down.
TACGAAACAAATCCAAGCATTTCACTTTTTTAGCAATTTAAGCCAAAATGTTTACAAACGTTACGAAATAGAAAAAATCATTTCCCCATTTTAGCGATTGAAGCCAAATTTTTACAAAGGTTACGAAACAAATCCAAACGTTTCACGTTTTAGCGATTTAAGCCAAACGTTTACAAACGTTACAAAAAAAACCAAACGTTTCACCTTTTTAGAGATTTAAGCCAAAAGTTTACAGACGTTACGAAACAAAAACAAATGTTTCCTCATTTTAGCGATTTAAGCCAAACGCATACAAACGTTACGAAACAAATCCAAACGTTTCCCCTTTTTACCGATATAAGACAAACATTACGAAACAAAACCAAACGTTTAAAACGTTAGGAAACAAATCCAAACGTTTCACATTTTGAACGACTTAAACCAAATGTTTACAAACGTTACGAAACAAATCCAAACGTTTTACTTTTTTAGCGATTTAAACTAAACGTTTACAAACTTTACGAAACAAAAAGAAACGTTTCCCCATTTTAGCGATTTAAGACAAACGTTACGAAACAAATCCAAACGTTTCCCCTTTTTAGTGATTTAAGCCAAACGTTTACAAACGTTACGGAACAAAACCAAACGTTTAATCTTTTTAGCAATTTTAGCCAAACGTTTATAAACGTTACGCAACAAATCCAAACGTTTCACCTTTTTAGCAATTTAAGCCAAACGTTTATAAACGTTCCGAAACAAATCCAAATGTTTCACCTTTTTAGTAATTTAAGCCAAACGTTTACAAACGTTACGAAACAAATCCTAGCGTTTCACCTTTTTTGCAATTTATGCCAAACATTTCACCTTTTTAGCGATTTAAGCCAAACGTTTACAAACGTTGCGAAACAAAACCAGACGTTTCAAACGCTACAAAACAAATCCAAACGTTACGAAACAAAACCAAGCATTTCACCTTTTTAGCGATTTAAGCCAAACGTTTACAACTCCAAACTTTTCCCCTTTTTAGCAATTTAAGCCAAACGTATACAAATGTTACGATACAAATCCAAACGTTTCACCTTTTTAGCGATTTAAACCAAACATTTACAAACGTTACGAAAAAAATCCAAACGTTTCACCTTTTTAGCAATTTAAGCCAAACGCTTACAAACGTTACGAAACAAATCCAAACGTTTATAAACGTTTGGCTTAAATCGCTAAAATGGGGAAACAAATTCAAACCTTTATAGCGATTTAAGTCAAATGTTTACAAATGTTACTAAGAAAATCCAAGCGTTTCACATTTTTAGAGATTTAAGCCACTCGATTACAAACATTACGAAACAAAACCAAATGTTTCACCTTTTTTGCTATTTAAGCCAAACATTTACAAAAGTTACGGAACAAAACCAAACATTACCCCATTTTAGTGATTTAAACCAAGCGTATACAAACGCTACAAAAGATCCAAACGTTTCACCTTTTTAGCAATTTAAGCCAAACTTTTTCAAGCGTTACGAAACAAATCCAATCGTTTCATCTTTTTAGCAATTTAAGCCAAACGTTTACAAACGTTACGAAATAAATCCAAATATTTCACCTTTTTAGCAATTTAAGCCAAACATTTACAAACGTTACGAAACAAAACCAAACGCTTCACCTTTTTAGCAATTTAAGCCAAACATTTAAAAACGTTGCGGAACAAAACCAAACGTTTCACCTTTTTAGCGATTTAAGCCAAACATTTACAAAAGTTATGAAATAAAACCAAGCGTTTAAAACGTTAAAAACAAATCCAAAACGTTTCACATATTTAGCGATTTGAGCCAAACATTTACAAACGTTACGGAACAAATCCAAGCATTTCACTTTTTTAGCAATTTAAGCCAAACAGTTACAAACATTATGAAACAAATCCAAACGTTTTACCTTTTTAGCGATTTAAGCTGAAGTTTTACAAAGTTACGAAACAAAACCAAACGTTTCACATTTCTAGCGATATAAGCCAAATGTTTGCAAACGTTACAAAACAAAAGCAAATGTTTACAAACGTTACGAAATAAAATCCAAACGTGTCCCCTTTCTACCGATTTAAGTCAAACTTTTACAAACGTTACAAAACAATTCTAAACGTCTCATATTTTTAGCAATTAAGGCCAAATATTTACAAACATTACGAAACAAATACAAACGTTTCACATTTTTAAAGATTTAAGCCAAACGTTAAGGAACAAAACCAAACGTTTCACATTTTTAGCGGTTTAAGCCAAACGTTTACAAACGCTACGAAACTAATCCAAACGTTTCATCTTTTTAACGATTTAAGCCAAATGTTTACAAATGTTACGAAACAAAACCAAACGTTACGATTTAAATTTAAACATTTAAAACGTTACAAAACAAATCCAAGCGTATTACCTTTTTAGCAATTTAAGCCAAACGTTTAAAACGTTACGATACAAATCCAAACGTTTGACCTTTGTAAAATGCATTTAAAAATACGATTCAATTACGAAATAATTTCAAACGTTAGGATTTGTTTTGTATCGTTTGTAAACGTTTGGACTTGTTTTGTAATATTTGTAAACATTCTTCGTAAATCGTTAAAAAGGTGAAACGTCTGGATTTGTTTCGTAATGTTTGTAAACGTTTGGCTTAATTCGCTAAAAATATGAAACGTTTGAATTTTTTTCGTAACATTTGTCTTAAATCGCTAAAAAGGTGAAACGTTTGGATTTGTTTCGTAACGTTTGTTAGAGTTTGGTTTTAGTTTCTCATGTTTATAAACGTTTGGCTTAAATCGCTAAAAAGGTGAAACGTTTTGTTTTGTTTCCGAATGTTTGTAAACGTTTGGGTTAAATCGCTAAAAATATGAAACGTTTAGATTTGTTTCGTAACGTTTTAAACGTTTGGATTAAATCGCTAAATAGGTGAAACGTTTAGATTTGTTTCATAACGTTTCTAAACGCTTGGCTTAACTCGCTAAAATGAAGAAACGTTTGGATTGGTTTCATAGCATTTGTAAACGTTTTGCTTAAATCGCTAAAATGGGGAAACATTTGGTTTTGTTATATAACCTTTGTAAAGTTTGGCTTAAATTGCTAAAAAGGTTAAATGTTTGGATTTATTTCGTAATGTTTGTAAACGTTTGGCTTAAATTGCTAAAAAGGGGAAACATTTGGTTTTGTTTAGTAACGTTTGTAAACATTTGGCTTAAATTGCTAAAAAGGTGAAACGGTTGGATTTGTTTCATAACATTTGGAAACGTTTGGGTTTGTTTTGTAACGTTTGTAAACGTTTGGATTAAATCGCTAAAAAGGTGAAAACATTTGAAATTGTTTCGTAACTTTTGTAAACGCTTGGCTTAAATTGCTAAAAAGGTGACACGTTTGGATTTGTTTTGTAACCTTTGTAAACGTTTGTCTTAAATAGCTAAAAAGATGAAACGTTTGGATTTGTTTCGTAACGTTTGTAAATATTTGGCTTAAATCGCTAAAAAGGTGAAACGTTTGGATTTGTTTCGTAACGTTTGTAAACGTTTGGCTTAAATCGCCAAACAGGTGAAACGTTTGGATTTGTTTTGTAACGTTTGTAAACGATTGGCTTAAATTGCTAAAAAGGTGAAATGCTTGGTTTTGTTTCGTAACGTTTGTAAAAGTTTGGCTTAAATCGCTAAAAATGGGAAACGTTTGTTTTTGTTCTATAATGTTTGTAAACGTTTGGCTTAAATCGCTAAAAATGGGAAACGTTTGGATTTGTTTCATAACGTTTTAAACGTTTGGTTTTGTTTCGTAACGTTAGTAAACGTTTGGCTTGAATCGCTTAAAAGGTGAAACGTTTACAAATGTTACAAAACAAATCCAAAAGTTACGAAACAAATCCAAACGTTTGACTTTTTTAGCGATTTAAGCCAAACGTTTACAAACGTTACGAACCAAATCCAAACGTTTCACCTTTTTAGCGATTTAAGGCGAACGTTTAGAAATGTTACGAAACAAAACCAAAACGTATCACCTTTTAGCGATTTAAGCCTAACGTTTCCAAACGTTACGAAACAAATCCAAACGTTTGGCATAAATTGCTAAAAAGGTGAAACACTTGGTTTTGTTTCGTAATGTTTGTAAACGTTCGGCTTAAATCGCTAAAATGGTGAAACTTTTTTTTTTGTTTCGTAACATTTGTCAACGTTTCGCTTAAATCGCTAAAAAGGGGAAACGTTTGGATTTGTTTCGTAACGTTTGTAAACGTTTGGATTTGTTTCGTAACGTTTGTAAACAAAACCAAACAATTACAAACGTTACGAAACAAATCCAAGCGTTTCACATTTTTAAACGTTTGGCTTAAATTGCTAAAAAGGTGAAACGCTCTGATTTGTTTCGTAACGTTTGTAATCGTTTGGCTTAAATTGCTAAAAAGGTGAAACGTGTTTTGTTTCGTATCATTTGTAAACGTTCGGCTTCAATCGCTAAAAAGGTGAAACGTTTGGATTTGTTTTGTAACATTTCTAAATGTTTGCCTGAAATACATTTCACATTTCTAACAATTTAGGCTGAAAGTTTACAAACGTTACGAAAGAAATCCAAATATTTCCCCTTTTTAGCGATTTAAGCTAAACGTTTACAAACGTTACGTAACAAAAACAAACTCTTCATATTTTTAGCGATTATAGTCGAATGTCTAGTAATGTTACGAAACAAAACCAAACGTTTCACCTTTTTAGCAATTTAAGCCAAACGTTTACAAATGTTACGAAACAAAACCAAACGTTTCACCTTTTTATCGATTTAAGCCAAACGTTTACAAACGTTACGAAACAAATCCAAACGTTTCGCCTTTTTAGCGATTTAAGCCAAACGTTTACAAACGTTACGAAACAAATCCAAAACATTTGTAAACGTTTGGCATAAATCGCTAAAAAAGTGAAACGTTTCGATTTGTTTCGTAACGTTTGTAAACGTTTGGCTTAAATCGCTAAAAAGGTGAAACGTTTGGTTTTTTTTCGTAACATTTGTAAACGTTTGGCTTAAATTGCTAAAAAAGACGTTATGAAACAAATTCAAACATTTCACCTTTTTCGCGATTTAGGTCAGACGTTTACAAACGTTACGAAACAAAAACAAACGTTTCCCCATTTTAGCAATTTCAGCCAAACGTATACAAACGTTACGAAAAAAACCAAATGTTGTACATTTTTAGCGATTTAAGTCAAGCGTTTACAAACGTTACCAAACAAAACCAAACGTTTTAAACGTTACGAAAATCCAAACGTTTCACATTTTTAGCAATTTAAAAGCCAAACGTTTGCAAACGTTACGAAACAAATCCAAACGTTTCCCCATTTTAGCGACTTAAGCCAAACGTTTAAAACGTTACGATTCAAATCCAAGCGTTTCATTTTTTTAGTGATTTAAGCCAAACGTTTACAAACGTTACGAAATAAATCTAAGCGTTTCACCTTTTTAGCAATTTAAGCCAAACTTTTATAAACGTTATACGAAACAAAACCAAACATTTATTACGTTACGAAAATAATCCAAATGTTTCACATTTTTAGCGATTTAAGCCAAACGTTTACTAACGTCACGAAACAAATCAAAACGTTTCACCTTTTTTTAGCAATTTAAGTCAAACGTTTACAAACGTTACAAAACAAAACCAAACGTTACGAAACAAATCCAAACATTTCACATTTTTAGCGACTTAAGCCAAACGTTTAAAATATTACGAATCAAATCCAAATGTTTTCCCATTTTAGTGATTTAAGGCAAACGTTTTAAACTTTACGAAACAAATCCAAACGTTTCACCATTTTAGCGATTTAAGCCAAACGTTTATAAATGTTACGAAATAAAAACAAACATTTCCGCATTTTAGCGATTTAAGCCAAACGTTTACAAAGGTTAACAAACAAATCCAAACGTTTCACCTATTTAGCGATTTAAGCCAAACGTGACGAAACAAAACCAAACGTTTCACCTTTTTAACGATTTAAGCCTAACGTTTACAAACGTTACCAAACAAAAACAATCGTTTCCCCATTTTCGTGATTTAAGCTAAACGTATACAAACGTTACGAAACAAATCCAAACGTTTCCCCTTTTTAGCGATATAAGCCAAACATTTACAAATGTTACGAAACAAATCCAAATGTTTTACCTTTTTAGCTATTTAAGCGAAACATTTACAAACGTTGTGAAACAAAACAAATGTTTCCTCATTTTAACAATTTCAGCCAAAGGTATATAAACGTTACAGAATAAAACAAAACATTTCACATTTTTAGCGATTTAAGTCAAACGTTAACAAAGGTTACGAAACAAAACCAAACGTTTAAAACGTTACGAAACAAATCCAAACGTTTCACCTTTTTAGCTATTTAAAAGCCAAACGTTTACAAACGTTACAAAACAACTCCAAACATTTCCCCATTTTTAGCGACATAAGCCAAACGTTTCAGCTTTTTAGCGATTTAAGGCAAACGTTTACAAACGTACGAAACAAATCCAAGCGTTTCACCTTTTTAGCAATTTAAGCCAAACGCTTACAAACGTTACGAAACAAATCCAAACGTTTATAAACGTTTGGCTTAAATCGCTAAAATTGGGAAACAAATTCAAACCTTTATAGCGATTTAAGTCAAATGTTTACAAATGTTACTAAGAAAATCCAAGCGTTTCACATTTTTAGAGATTTAAGCCACTCGATTACAAACATTACGAAACAAAACCAAATGTTTCACCTTTTTTGCGATTTAAGCCAAACATTTACAAAAGTTACGGAACAAAACCAAACATTACCCCATTTTAGTGATTTAAACCAAGCGTATACAAACGCTACAAAAGATCCAAACGTTTCACCTTTTTAGCAATTTAAGCCAAACTTTTTCAAGCGTTACGAAACAAATCCAATCGTTTCATCTTTTTAGCAATTTAAGCCAAACGTTTACAAACGTTACGAAATAAATCCAAATATTTCACCTTTTTAGCGATTTAAGCCAAACATTTACAAACGTTACGAAACAAAACCAAACGCTTCACCTTTTTAGCAATTTAAGCCAAACATTTAAAAACGTTGCGGAACAAAACCAAACGTTTCACCTTTTTAGCGATTTAAGCCAAACATTTACAAAAGTTATGAAATAAAACCAAGCGTTTAAAACGTTAAAAACAAATCCAAAACGTTTCACATATTTAGCGATTTGAGCCAAACATTTACAAACGTTACGGAACAAATCCAAGCATTTCACTTTTTTAGCAATTTAAGCCAAACAGTTACAAACATTATGAAACAAATCCAGACGTTTTACCTTTTTAGCGATTTAAGCTGAAGTTTTACAAAGTTACGAAACAAAACCAAACGTTTCACATTTTTAGCGATATAAGCCAAATGTTTGCAAACGTTACAAAACAAAAGCAAATGTTTACAAACGTTACGAAATAAAATCCAAACGTGTCCCCTTTCTACCGATTTAAGTCAAACTTTTACAAACGTTACAAAACAATTCTAAACGTCTCATATTTTTAGCAATTTAGGCCAAATATTTACAAACATTACGAAATAAATACAAACGTTTCACATTTTTAAAGATTTAAGCCAAACGTTAAGGAACAAAACCAAACGTTTCACATTTTTAGCGGTTTAAGCCAAACGTTTACAAACGCTACGAAACTAATCCAAACGTTTCATCTTTTTAACGATTTAAGCCAAATGTTTACAAATGTTACGAAACAAAACCAAACGTTACGATTTAAATTTAAACATTTAAAACGTTACAAAACAAATCCAAGCGTATTACCTTTTTAGCAATTTAAGCCAAACGTTTAAAACGTTACGAAACAAATCCAAACGTTTGACCTTTGTAAAATGCATTTAAAAATACGATTCAATTACGAAATAATTTCAAACGTTAGGATTTGTTTTGTATCGTTTGTAAACGTTTGGACTTGTTTTGTAATATTTGTAAACATTCTTCTTAAATCGTTAAAAAGGTGAAACGTTTGGATTTGTTTCGTAATGTTTGTAAACGTTTGGCTTAATTCGCTAAAAATATGAAACGTTTGAATTTTTTTCGTAACATTTGTCTTAAATCGCTAAAAAGGTGAAACGTTTGGATTTGTTTCGTAACGTTTGTTAGAGTTTGGTTTTAGTTTCTCATGTTTATAAACGTTTGGGTTAAATCGCTAAAAAGGTGAAACGTTTTGTTTTGTTTCCGAATGTTTGTAAACGTTTGGGTTAAATCGCTAAAAATATGAAACGTTTAGATTTGTTTCGTAACGTTTTAAACGTTTGGATTAAATCGCTAAATAGGTGAAACGTTTAGATTTGTTTCATAACGTTTCTAAACGCTTGGCTTAACTCGCTAAAATGAAGAAACGTTTGGATTGGTTTCATAGCATTTGTAAACGTTTTGCTTAAATCGCTAAAATGGGGAAACATTTGGTTTTGTTATATAACCTTTGTAAAGTTTGGCTTAAATTGCTAAAAAGGTTAAATGTTTGGATTTATTTCGTAATGTTTGTAAACGTTTGGCTTAAATTGCTAAAAAGGGGAAACATTTGGTTTTGTTTAGTAACGTTTGTAAACATTTGGCTTAAATTGCTAAAAAGGTGAAACGGTTGGATTTGTTTCATAACATTTGGAAACGTTTGGGTTTGTTTTGTAACGTTTGTAAACGTTTGGATTAAATCGCTAAAAAGGTGAAAACATTTGAAATTGTTTCGTAACTTTTGTAAACGCTTGGCTTAAATTGATAAAAAGGTGACACGTTTGGATTTGTTTTGTAACCTTTGTAAACGTTTGTCTTAAATAGCTAAAAAGATGAAACGTTTGGATTTGTTTCGTAACGTTTGTAAATATTTGGCTTAAATCGCTAAAAAGGTGAAACGTTTGGATTTGTTTCGTAACGTTTGTAAACGTTTGGCTTAAATCGCCAAACAGGTGAAACGTTTGGATTTGTTTTGTAACGTTTGTAAACGATTGGCTTAAATTGCTAAAAAGGTGAAATGCTTGGTTTTGTTTCGTAACGTTTGTAAAAGTTTGGCTTAAATCGCTAAAAATGGGAAACGTTTGTTTTTGTTCTATAATGTTTGTAAACGTTTGGCTTAAATCGCTAAAAATGGGAAACGTTTGGATTTGTTTCATAACGTTTTAAACGTTTGGTTTTGTTTCGTAACGTTTGTAAACCTTTGGCTTGAATCGCTTAAAAGGTGAAACGTTTACAAATGTTACAAAACAAATCCAAAAGTTACGAAACAAATCCAAACGTTTGACTTTTTTAGCGATTTAAGCCAAACGTTTACAAACGTTACGAACCAAATCCAAACGTTTCACCTTTTTAGCGATTTAAGGCGAACGTTTAGAAATGTTACGAAACAAAACCAAAACGTATCACCTTTTAGCGATTTAAGCCTAACGTTTCCAAACGTTACGAAACAAATCCAAACGTTTGGCATAAATTGCTAAAAAGGTGAAACACTTGGTTTTGTTTCGTAATGTTTGTAAACGTTCGGCTTAAATCGCTAAAATGGTGAAACTTTTTTTTTTGTTTCGTAACATTTGTCAATGTTTAGCTTAAATCGCTAAAAAGGGGAAACGTTTGGATTTGTTTCGTAACGTTTGTAAACGTTTGGATTTGTTTCGTAACGTTTGTAAACAAAACCAAACATTTACAAACGTTACGAAACAAATCCAAGCGTTTCACATTTTTAAACGTTTGGCTTAAATTGCTAAAAAGGTGAAACGCTCTGATTTGTTTCGTAACGTTTGTAATCGTTTGGCTTAAATTGCTAAAAAGGTGAAACGTGTTTTGTTTCGTATCATTTGTAAACGTTCGGCTTCAATCGCTAAAAAGGTGAAACGTTTGGATTTGTTTTGTAACATTTCTAAATGTTTGCCTGAAATACATTTCACATTTCTAACAATTTAGGCTGAACGTTTACAAACGTTACGAAACAAATCCAAATATTTCCCCTTTTTAGCGATTTAAGCTAAACGTTTACAAACGTTACATAACAAAAACAAACTCTTCATATTTTTAGCGATTATAGTCGAATGTCTAGTAATGTTACGAAACAAAACCAAACGTTTCACCTTTTTAGCAATTTAAGCCAAACGTTTACAAATGTTACGAAACAAAACCAAACGTTTCACCTTTTTATCGATTTAAGCCAAACGTTTACAAACGTTACGAAACAAATCCAAACGTTTCGCCTTTTTAGCGATTTAAGCCAAACGTTTACAAACGTTACGAAACAAATCCAAAACATTTGTAAACGTTTGGCATAAATCGCTAAAAAAGTGAAACGTTTCGATTTGTTTCGTAACGTTTGTAAACGTTTGGCTTAAATCGCTAAAAAGGTGAAACGTTTGGTTTTTTTTCGTAACATTTGTAAACGTTTGGCTTAAATTGCTAAAAAAGACGTTATGAAACAAATTCAAACATTTCACCTTTTTAGCAATTTAAGCCAAACGTTTACAAACGTTACCAAACAAAAACAAACGTTTCCCCATTTTAGCAATTTCAGCCAAACGTATACAAACGTTACGAAACAAAACCAAATGTTGTACATTTTTAGCGATTTAAGTCAAGCGTTTACAAACGTTACCAAACAAAACCAAACGTTTTAAACGTTACGAAAATCCAAACGTTTCACATTTTTAGCAATTTAAAAGCCAAACGTTTGCAAACGTTACGAAACAAATCCAAACGTTTCCCCATTTTAGCGACTTAAGCCAAACGTTTAAAACGTTACGATTCAAATCCAAGCGTTTCATTTTTTTAGTGATTTAAGCCAAACGTTTACAAACGTTACGAAATAAATCTAAGCGTTTCACCTTTTTAGCAATTTAAGCCAAACTTTTATAAACGTTATACGAAACAAAACCAAACATTTATAACGTTACGAAAATAATCCAAATGTTTCACATTTTTAGCGATTTAAGCCAAACGTTTACTAACGTCACGAAACAAATCAAAACGTTTCACCTTTTTTTAGCAATTTAAGCCAAACGTTTACAAACGTTACAAAACAAAACCAAACGTTACGAAACAAATCCAAACGTTTCACATTTTTAGCGACTTAAGCCAAACGTTTAAAATATTACGAATCAAATCCAAATGTTTTCCCATTTTAGTGATTTAAGGCAAACGTTTTAAACTTTACGAAACAAATCCAAACGTTTCACCATTTTAGCGATTTAAGCCAAACGTTTACAAAGGTCACGAAACAAATCTAAACGTGTCACCTTTTTAGCAATTTAAGCCAAACGTTTACAAACGTTATGAAACAAAATCCAAAGTTTCACCTTTTAGCGATTTAAGCCAAACGTTTACAAAGGTTACGAAACAATTCCAAAGTTTCACCTTTTTTGAGATTTAAGCCAAACGTTTACAAACGTTGCGAAACTGTATAATACCCAAATTATTTTAAAATAATCAAGTTGTGCCACGTGTGGTAAATCCCGATAAGTTGAGTTAAGACAGATTTAATTTAGTAATATCCGGAGATTAGAATAACTTTTATTGAGCGGATTAGCGGGATTTGAGGAAAAAAGCTTAGAAAATTTATATAAAATAAATTATAAATCCCGAGGTGATAATTATTTCGCCAAAGTCCGCAAAATATTTTATAGTATTTATGATAGAAGTCTCGAGTCAATCGGAGACTGTTTAAAATTTGGACTCGGATACGTTTTGGACTAAATTGCAACTTTTGAAAAGTTCAAGGACCAAAACGTAAATTAGCTAGTTAAGCCCGAGAATAGCGATTAAAAGATTATTGATGGGAAATAATAATTTTGGAGTCGTATTATTTATTTGGATATATATAATGCGTACGTAATTGAGTTAAAAGGAAATAATTAATCTTTAAGTTAAAATAGAAAGTTTAAAAGAGAATTGGTTTAAGTTTAAGAGATGAAGGATTAAAAGAATACATTAACCAAATATATATAAACATTCCTTCATCAGATGAAGTATCCAGAATCCTTCATCCTTCACTTCTCTCTTTTCTATTTCTCACGACGATCAATTACGGTTCGTCGCTCGATCTCCGTTTCTCGTCCGTTTCCGACGTTCTATAGCTCGAAATGATCGTATTTTAACGGCGAATCAGGGTAAGCTCGACGTTTTCTTATTTGGATGAGTAAATTTAAAGTTATATTGAGTTAAAGTTTTAGGCCACGAAACGATTTTATCGTTTTAACGGTTTTAGGATTGAATTATAGCGTTTCGAGCTTAGAATAAGTGTTATTAACGTGTTTAGAGCATTTTTATGCTGGAAGCATGTCGGAAAGCCCCGGAAAACGGATTCCTGGGGCCGTGCACCAGTATGTGGTGCACGACCGTGCACCAAGGTGCACGAACATGCACCACCAGGAGGTGCACGAACGTGCACCGCAAGGTAGGATCGTGCACTCGGCCCTTTTTCTCGACTGTTGTTTTAGAACCCCGTTTTGTATTCGTGTATCAAGGTTGAAACAAATCGACTGTCGATTAAGTGAATCGTTAACCTAATGAGGTTAAACGTGAATTGATTTAGAAATGATATTCGATCCGTAAACGAGTTAGATACCGTTTATCGAAATGTACGCGTGAGAAGTACGACGGTTAATGAGTGTAGCATGTCGTGTCTCGAGTCTAGAGTCAATCTTAGAATTGGATTCTAATGTGAGTCAATGGTTTTAAATCGTTTTAGATCCGGCGAGGCAAGAAGCAGCTGGACCAAGAGCTCGAGAAATTTAACAAGTTTTGTTTAACGTGACGTTTTTGGATATAAGCGCTCACTGTGAGTTTATACGATTTACTTTTAAAGTATTTATACAAGAAAATATTTTATATTGTTTTATATTTGATTTGAATGTTTGCAATGCAAATTCTTTACTTGAATTGCATATACGTTTGATTTGAAACTGGTATCGATCCGATGGAACGTTCTACCTATTGGGCGGCAATTGGACTGTGTGATCACCAGTTTTGATTTCATACAGCTATAAATTCGATTATAAATATGAATATAGTTGTGAATATGAGTTTTAAAGTTGGACAACGAATTCGATACGAGCTAGAACTCGGTTACAGTGTAACCTGAGCCCTGTATCTAGTGAGTTGGACTCATACTGTGGAATTAAGAAGCTGGTCGCGATCGACGTTGTAGAGTGTGAACACTCCCGGTTCTGACCATTTGGATCAATTTGAGTTGATTATATATGATTGATACGTTCGAGGATTAGGGTTTCAATCGGATCTTGTACTTGGCTGCATATGATTTATTTGCTATTGCATCGTTTTTATATTTTATTTGAATATTTATTAGTAGATGTATGAACTCACTCAGTATACTCCCATATACTGACCTCTCACAGTCATTCCTTTCAGGTGAAAGCTATTTAATGGATGGACTTTCATTTTTTATTCCGGAAGTTTACAATAGTTAAAGTATGTGTCAAAGGGTGTTCCATATCATAGCGCTGCAGTAGTCCGTAGATGTCTGTTTGTGCGTAATGTTGAAGTCAAACGGTATATATGTAATTAATTTTAAAGAATGATGTTTTCTTCCGTTTGATTTGTTTAACCAATTGCAATGAATGGAATTGGTCACGATTATGACTAGAAACAGGGCAAGGATGAATATGAGATATCGCTCGGTAAGACCCTGATTTCTATGAACCATTTGTAATGGTTTTCAGAAAGTAATTCAGATATTTTGATATATATAATGATAATGTTTTAAAAGATTTTATGAAAACCTTTTTATATAATAAAATATTTAATTCGCGAAAAATTCATTGTGGCTTTAGGCTTGCTACGGGTTTTGGAGCTATCACTCCTGTTCCCTAGCGCCGGTATCGGCTCAATAATTTTGGTCGTGACAATTGTGGTATCAGAGCAGTTTGTCCAGGATACCACTGTTCTTGTGTGTGAGTCTACCTAGGAACTAATGCAGCACATAAGATTCGAGTCATGTCTTGATCAGTTTTCGTTTGATCTTAAGATTTTAATTCTCCTCCCTACGATCTGAGTCTGTTAGTACGATCGATAGGATTGTTAGATGATATACGTATGCAAAAGTATTCTGCTTACGTAAGGATGATCGACTTATGATATGATAGTGAGTGTGACAACATATGAAGTGGATAGTTGACATTTTATGACGCAATGACGAGGCTAGCATGCTAAGTATCATATGGCATAACGATACCATGAAAGTCATGCGATATAAGCGCTAAGAGATGATCGATAGTGAAACATAGATCTAGAGAAATGGAAGAATTTCCAAAGTTACGGAGTTTAAGGTTTAGAAAACTTACAAGATAAAAGATTTGTGATTTACAAAGATTATTTGTTTTAATGATTTTGAGAGTAAAATTGTGCCTAGATTCGATATAGTAATCTACTATTGCCATGACATGAATAGAAGTGCATCACTATATACACATTAAATCAGAATAATAAGAAATGAATCCATACATTAGTAGGACATGCATCATATGCATTATGCTCAGATTAGGGGTAAGTTATGGCAACTCTTTGGGGATGAGAGACGTCATCATCCTAGTGCACAATTATACTAATGCTTAAAGACTTTAAATATGAATTTTGTAAAAGAGTCAGTTTCTTTGGATTTCAAGGATTTTTGAAATGGTTGCAACCATAATTGTTTTGATGTGAGTAAACCTAGACTAGAATTCTGTAACGAAGGGGAAATGTTCGAGATTTACGTACAAGCAACTCTCGAAGGTACAAAGAACGTGTTCGAAAACACAAGCAAGAAGTTATACCTCGAGAAGACACGAAGAATCGAGAAGTCTTAAAGAAATGCGATAATAGCAGATTGAAATTAGTCTCACTGACAAGACAAATGTTAGTATTGAATGTATCCAATGAGTATAAGTGAATATTAAAGCATTGGATCTTAAAGTGATCTAGAGGAAGTAACGTCTAAGATTTTCATTAATGATTGGAAAGGTAACAACGAAAAGTGGAATGTGAGAACAACGACAAAGGAATATATGGAAGAAATTACGATAGCTACAAGAGAGATAGCACTAATGAATGAAATTAAGGAATATGGAAGGAAGTAATGAGTTACAATAAGAATGAATCGTGAGTAAAGGTGTTTATAAAGAGTTTGAGTACGGGGAAAACTACAAGATGAAAACGAAGAATTTTTATAGAAGTTTATGAACATCACTTTAACGATTTTAAGGATAAGTTATCTACGGATTTATAAACCAACGTGGAATGAATCGTTATTATAAGGGACATGTATTGGAGAAGAGGCAAAATATCTATCGAAAATGATAGAGAAATGGATAATCAGATTGACTAATTAAGTCTAATACCTTCTTAGAACTAAAAAGTAAATGAAGGATCGAACCAGGATTGTGCAAGAATCTACAAGATCAATAACGACGTAAGAGTATAACAATGTGAAGATCAAGATCGGATTAAAATAAAGTATCATTAGATAAGGAATATCTAATGAAAACAATAAGTCACTAAGATAATAAGCTGTTGAAAAAATATGAAAGAACAACGATACCACGAGAGGTAGATCAAAGCAGCATGGAGAATACTGGCAGCTGTTGACAAAGATAAGCTACAAAACTAATCTACGAGTTTGGGAATTTGAAACAGAGTCAAAAATGAAGGGAAAGTAATGCTAACTAGAGAAACGAATGAAGTCAAAGGATCGAGAAATAAGATATGCCAAGGAAGGAAAATGTACACATATCAAGTAATGCCAAGAGTACATTCAACTTCGTGAGGTCAAGAAACCATGAAGTATAATGGAAATGTTAAGTTGAACTGTACAAGTTTAGGAAAACGTGTACGGGTAAGGCAATACAGATAAATTCTATGAAAAGATCTCCCTAATCTAAGTAAAACCATCTCGATAAGGATGTAGATTTGGATACAGGCATTCAAATGAGTTTGGGTACATACACTAGGGAGTATTTCAAGATAGATTTGATTCGTGATATAAGACCACAAAATTAGTAAGTCAACGGAGCGAAGAATTGATAAGTAACAAGGATAAAGTATCTTTTCACTCTACGAATAATTAGAGTGAACGTATGTATCATAAGAAAATAGATAGCAATAAGATAACAAACATAAGAGTAAGATTAGTAGAACTACGTGTGAGACAATTACTTTCGATAAGTAATTTAAGTAAAGCAAGCAAGAAACCTTGCTACATGAAAGTAAGTAGGAAGCCGTCAAGAAATGACGACATACAGAATTTCAAGGAACACGCTGGATTGTAAAACAACGATAGTGTATGATAATTGCACAAGTTGATATTATTAGAAAATGGTAATCAAGGTAGTAACTTCTAATAACGGAGCGACCGTAGTACGCCATAAGTGGAACAATTACTTCTAGCAAGTAATTTAAAATATACAAACAAGAGAGTCTACTACCAGCAAATTTAACCCGATGACGTCAGATGAAAGGAGAAAGCGATAAGTGTGAAATGCAATGATCGTAAGGATATTTGGACGCAACCCCGCTCTCAAGAAAGTTCATCAGGATGATAAGTCGAGGACAAGACCTCAAGTCTTTACAAAGGAACGTAATACTTGATGGGTAAAATTAGTACGAGTGTAAAAATATCAATGGAATAAAGTAAATAAGAAAGATTTATGAAAATTCGAGGACAAATTTTTATAAGGGGGGAAGAATGTAAATACCCAAATTATTTTAAAATACTTATGTTATGCCAGGTGTTGTAAATCCCGATGAGTTAAGTTAAGACAAATTTAATTTAGTAATATCGGGAGTTTAGAATAACTTTTATTGAGCGGATTAGCGGGATTTGAGGAACAAAGTTTAGAAAATTTATATAAAATAAATTATAAATCCCGAGGTGATAATTATTTCGCCAAAGTCCGTAAAATATTTTATAGTATTTATGATAGAAGTCTCAAGTCAATCGGAGACTGTTTAAAATTTGGACGCGGATACGTTTTGGACTAAATTGCAACTTTTGAAAAGTTCAAGGACGAAAACGTAAATTAGATAGTTAAGCCCGAGAATAGCGATTAAAAGATTATTAATGGGAAATAATAATTTTAGAGTCGTATTATTTATTTGGATATAAATAATGCGTACGTAATTGAGTTAAAAGGAAATAATTAATTGTTAAGTTAAAATAGAAAGTTTAAAAGAGAATTGGTTTAGTTAAAGAGATGAAGGATTAAAAGAATACATTAACCAAATATATATAGCCATTCCTTCATCAGATGAAGGATCCAGAATCCTTCATCCTTCACTTTTCTCTTTTCTATTTCTCACGACGATCAATTACGGTTCGTCGCTCGATCTCCATTTCTCGTCCGTTTTCGACGTTTGATAGCTCGAAATGATCGTATTTGGACAACGAATCACGGTAAGCTCGACGTTTTCTTGTTTGGATGAGTAAATTAAAAGTTCTATTGAGTTAAGGTTTTAGGCCACAAAACGATTTTATCGTTTTAACTGTCTTAGGATTGAATTATACTGTTTCGAACTTAGAATAAGTGTTCTTAACGTGTTTAGAGCGTTTTTATGCTGGAAGCACGTCGGAAAGCCCCAGAAAACGGATTACGGGGGCCGTGCACCACCAGGAGGTGCACGAACGTGCACCTCAAGGTACGATCGTGCACTCAGCCTTTTTTCTCGACTGTCCCATTTCGTATTTGTTTATCGAGGTTGAAACTGATCGACTGTCGATTAAGTGAATCGTTAACCTAATGAGGTTAAACGTGAATTGATTTAGAAATGATATTTGATCCGTAAACGAATTAGATACCGTTTATCGGAATGTACGAGTGAGAAGTACGGCAGTTAATGAGTGTAGCGTGTCATGTCTCGAGTCCAGAGTCAATCTTAGAATAGGATTCTAATGTGAGTCAATGGTTTTAAATCGTTTTAGATCCGGCGAGGCAAGAAGCAGCTGGACCAGGTACTCGTGAAGTTTAACAAGTTTTGTTCAACGTGACGTTTTTGGATATAAGCGGTCACTGTGAGTTTATACGATTTACTTTAAAAGTATTTATACAAGCAAATAGTTTATATTGCATTATATTTGATTTGAATGTTTGCAATGCAAATTATTTACTTGAATTGCATATACGTTTGATTTGAAACCGGTATCGATCTGATGGAACGTGCTACCTATTGGGCAGCAATAGGTCTGTGTGATCACCAGTTTTTATTTGATACAGCTGTAAATTCGATTATGACTATAATAATAGTTGTGAATATGAGTTTTGAAGTTGGACAAGAATTCGATACGAGCGAGAACTCGGTTACAGTGTAACCTGAGCCCCGTATCTAGTGAGTTGGACTCACACTGTGGAATTAAGAAGTTGGTCGCGATCGACGTGGTAGAGTGTGAACACTCCTTGGTCGGACCATTTGGATCAATTCAAATTGATTATATATGATTGATACGTTAGAGGATTAAGGTTTCAATCGGATCTTGTACTTGGCTGCATATGATTTGTTTGCTATTGCATCATTTATATATTTTATTTGAATACTTATTAGTTAATGTATGAACTCACTCAATATATTCCCATATACTGACCCCTCACAATCTTTCCTTTCAGGTGAAAGCAATTTAAAGGATGGACTTCTCTTATTCCGGAAGTTTACAGTAGTTAAAGTCCGTAGATGTCTGTTTGTGCCTAATGTTGAAGTCAAACGGTATATATATATATATATAATTAATTTTAAAGAATGATGTTTTCTTCCGTTTGATTTCTTTAACCAATTGCCATGAGTGGAATTGGTCACGATTATGACTAGAAACAGAAAAGTGCTGGATATGAGATATCACTCGGTATGACCCTGGTTTCTATGAACCATTTGTAATGGTTTTCGGAAAGTAATTCAGATATTTTGAAATATATAATGATAATGTTTTAAAAGATTTTCGGAAAATGTTTTATATATAATAAAATATTTAATTTGCGAAAAATTCATTGTGCTTTTAGGCTTGCTACAGGTTCCAGAGCTACTACTCTCGTTCGCTAGCGCTGGTCTCGGCTCAATAATTTGGGTCATGATGAAACAAATCCAAACGTTTCACCTTTTTAACGATTTAAGCCAAACGTTTACAAATGTTACGAAACAAATCCAAACGTTTCCCCTTTTTAGTGATTTAAGTCAAACGTTTACAAACATTACAAAACAAATCCATACGTTTCGCCTTTTTAGCAATTTAAACCAAACATTTAGAAACGTTGCGAAACAAATCCAAACGTTTCTCCTTTTTATTAATATAAGCAGAACGTTTACAAACGATACAAAAAAAATCCAAACGTTTCAGCTTTTTAGCGATTTAAGCCAAACGTTTACAAACAAATCCAAACGTTTCCCCTTTTTAGCAATTAAAGCCAAACGTTTACAAACGTTACGAAACAAATTCAAGTGTTTCACCTTTTTATTAATTTAAGTTAAACGTTTACAAACGTTACGAAACAAATCCAAACATTTCACCTTTTTAGTCATTTGAGCCAAACATTTACAAACGTTACGAAACAAATCCAAGAGTTTCACCTTTTTAGTAATTTCAGCGAAACGTTTACAAACGTTACGAATCAAATCCAAACGCTTCACCTTTTTATTGATTTAAACTAAACGTTTACAAATGTTACGTAACAAATCCAATCATTTCCCCATTTTAGCGATTTAAGCCAAACGTTTATAAACATTACGAAACAAATCCAAACGTTTCACGTTTTTAGTGATTTAAGCCAAACGTTTACAAATGTTACGAAACAAATCCAAGTGTTTCACCTTTTTAGAGATTTAAGAAAAAACGTTTGCAAACGTTACAAAACAAAACAAAACATTTAAAACGTTACGAAACAAATCCAAACATTTCTACTTTTTAACTGTTTATGCCAAACGTTTACAAACGGTACGAAACAAATCCAAACGTTTCACCTTTTTAGCGATTTAGGCCAAACATATACAAATGTTACGAAACAAATCTAAGCGTTTTACCGTTTTAGCAATTTAAGCCAAATGTTTACAAATGTTACAAAACAAATCCAAACGTTTCACCTCTGAGCGATTTAAACCAAACGTTATGAAAAAAATCCAAACGTTTCACCTTTTTAGTGATTGAAGCCAAACATTTACAAACGTTATAAAACAAAACCAAATGTTTCACATTTTTAGCGATATAAGCCAAACGTTTCCAAACGCTACAAAAAAATGCAAACGTTTCACCTTTTTAGCGATTTAAGCCAAACATTTACAAACATTACAAAACAAATCCAAACGTTTTACCTCTTGAGCGATTTAAGCCAAACGTTTACAAACGTTTAGAAAAAAATCCAAACGTTTCACCTTAATTGCGATTTAATCCAAATATTTAAAACGTTACGAAACAAATCTAAACGTTTCACCTTTTTAGTTATTTACGCAAAACGTTTACAAACTTTACGAAAAAAATCCAAACGTTTCACCTTTTAAGCAATATAAGCCAAACGTTTACAAATATTACAAAACAAATCCAAACATTTCACCTTTTTAGCAATTTAAGCCAAACATTTACAAACATTACGAAACAAATCCCAACGTTTCACCTTATTAGTGATTGAAGCCAAGCGTTTACAAACATTACGAAACAAATCCAAACGTTTCAAAATTTTAGAAATTTAAGCCAAACGTTTACTAACGTTACGAAACAAATCCATGCGTTTCACTGTTTTAGCAATTTATGACAAACGTTTACAAAAGTTACGAAACAAATCCAAAGTTTCACCTTTTTAGCGATTTAAGCCAAACATTTACAAACGTTACGAAACAAGTCCAAAGTTTCACCTTTTTACCGATTTAAGCAAAACGTTTACAAACGTTACGAAACAAATCCAAACGTTTCACCTTTTTAGCAATTTAAGCCAAACATTTACAAACCTTACGAAACAAATCCAAGCGTTTCACCTTTTTAGCGATTTAAGCCAAACTTTTACAAACGTTACGAAAGAAACAAACATTTAATCTTTTTAGCTATTTAAGCCAAACGTTTAAAAACGTTAGGAAATAAATCCAAACGTTTCACCTTTTTAGCCATTTCAGCCAAACGTCTACAAACGTTACGAAGCAAATCCAAACATTTCGTCATTTTAGCGATTTAAGCCAAACATTTATAAACGTTACGAAACAAATCCAAACGTTTCCCCTTTTAAGCGATTTAAGCCAACGTTTACAAACGTTATGAAACAAATCCAAACGTTTCACCTTTTTAGCGATTTATGCCAAACGTTTACAAACGTTACGAAACAAAACCAAATGTTTAACCTTTTTAGCGATTTAAACCAAACATTTATAAACGTTACGAAACAAAACCGTACGTTTCCCTTTTTTTGCGATTGAACCCAAACGTTTACAAACGTTATGATTTAAGCCAAACGTTTACAAACGTTACGAAACAAATCCAAGTGTTTCAACTTTTTTGCAATTTAAGCCAAACATTTTTCCTTTTTATCGATTTAAGCCAAATGTTTACAAATGTTACGAAACAAAACCAAACGTTACGAAACAAAATCTAACGTTTAAAACGTTACGAAACAAAATCTAACGTTTAAAACTTTACGAAACAAATCTAAATGTTTCACATTTTTAGCAATTTAAGCGAAACGTATACAAACATTACGAAACAAAACCGAACGTTTCACATTTTTGGAGATTTAAGCCAAACATTTACAAACTTTACGAAACAAAACCAAATGTATAAAACGTTGCGAAATAAATCCAAACGTTTCCTTTTTTAGCAATTAAGCCAAACGTTTACAAACGTTACGAAACAAATCCAAACGTTTCCCCATTTTAACGATTTAAGCCAAACATTTAAAATTATACGAAACAAATCCAAACGTTTCACCTTTTTAGCGATTTAAACAAAACACTTACAAACGTTACGAAACAAATCCAAGTGTTTTACCATTTTAGCAATTTAAGCCAAACGTTTACAAACGATACGAAACAAAACCAAACTGTTAAAACGTTACGAAACAAATACAAACATTTCGTATTTTTAGCGATTTAAGCCAAACGTTTACAAACATTACGAAACAAATCCAAATTTTTCACCTTTTTAGCAATTTAAGCCAAACGTTTACAAACGATAGGAAACAAAACCAAACGTTAGGAAACAAATCCAAACGTCTCCCATTTTTAGCGATTTAAGCCAAATGTTTACGAACGTTTCAAGACAAATCCAAACATTTCACCTTTTTAGCGATTTAAGCCAAACGTTTACAAACGTTACGAAATAAAAACAAACATTTCCCCACTTTCGTGATTTAAGCCAAACGTTTACAAACGTTACGAAACAAATCCGACGTTTCACCTTTTTAGCAATTTAAACCAAACGCTTACAAACGTTACGAAACAAATCCAAACATTTCACCTTTTTAGCGATTTAAGCCAAATGTTTACAAACGTTGCGAAACGAATCCAAGCGTTTCACCTTTTTAGCAATTTAAGGAAAACATTTACAAATGTTACGAAACAAATCATAACATTTATCCTTTTTAGTGATTGAAGCCAAACGTTTAAAAATGTTACGAAACAAATCCAAACGTTTAAAACGTTATGAAACAAATCCAAACGTTTCACATTTTCAGCAATTTAAACCAAACGTTTACAAACGTTACGAAACAAATACAAGAGTTACACCGTTTTAGCAATTTAAGCGAAACGTTTACAAACGTTACGAAATAAAACCAAACGTTTCACCTTTTTAGCGATAAGCCAAACGTTTACAAAGAATATGAAACAAAACCAAATGTTTCCCCTTTTTAGCGATTTAAGCCAAACGTTTAAAACGTTACTAAACAAAACTAAACATTATGAAACAAAATCAAACGTTTAAAACGTTACGAAACAAATCCAAATGTTTCACATTTTTAGCGATTTAAGCCAAACGTATAAAAACGTTACGCAACAAAACCGAACGCTTCACATTTTTAGCGATTTAGGCCAAACGTTTACAAACCTTACGAAACAAAACCAAACGTATAAAACGTTACAAAAATATCCAAACGTTTCCCCTTTTTAGCAATTTAAGCCAAACGTTTACAAACGTTATGAAACAAATCCAAACGTTTCACCTTTTTAGCGATTTAAGCCATTCGTTTACAAACGTAATGAAACAAATCCAAGCGTTTCACCTTTTTAGAAATTTAAGCCAAACATTTACAAACGATACGAAACAAAACCAAACGGTTAAAACGTTACGAAACAAATCCAAACGTTTCCCATTTTTAGCGATTTAAGCCAAATGATTACGAACGTTTCCATACAAATCCAATCGTTTCACCTTTATAGCTATTTAAGCCAAACGTTTACAAACGTTACGAAATAAAAACAAACTTCCCCATTTTAGCGATTTAAGCCAAACGTTTTGAAACAAAACCAAATGTTTCACCTTTTTAGTGATTTAAGCCAAACGTTTACAAACGTTACGAAATAAAAACAAACGTTTCCCCATTTTAGCTATTTAAGCTAAATGTATACAAACGTTACGAAACAAATTCAAACGTTTCCCCTTTTTAGAGATATAAACCAAATGTTTACAAACGTTTCGAAACAGATCCAAACGTTTCTCCTTTTTAGCAATTTAAGCCAAACGTTTACAAACGTTACCAAACAAAAACAAACGTTTCCCCATTTTAGCAATTTCAGCCAAACGTATACAAACGTTACGGAACAAAACCAAACATTTCACATTTTTAGCGATTTAAGTCAAACGTTTACAAACGTTACGAAACAAAACCAAACGTTTAAAACGTTACGAAACAAATCCAAATGTTTTACCTTTTTAGCAATTTAAAAGCCAAACGTTTACAAACATTATAAAACAGATCCAAACGTTTCCCCATTTTAGCGACATAAGCCAAATGTTTAACACGTTACGAAACAAATCTAAACGTTTCAGTTTTTTAGCGATTTAAGCCAAACAATTACAAACGTTACGAAACAAATCCAAGCGTTTCACCCTTTTAAAAATTTAAGCCAAACGTTTATAAACGTTTCGGTAGAAAACCAAACATTTAAAACGTTACAAAACAAATCCAAACATTTCACATTTTTAGCGATTTAAGCCAAACGTTTACAAACGTTATGAAACAAAACCAAACGTTTCACCTTTTTAGCAATTTAAGCCAAACGTTTACAAACGTTACAAAACAAAACCAAACGTTGAAAACGTTACGGAACAAATCCAAACATTCCTTTTAACAATTTAAGCCAAAATGTTTACAAACGTTACGAAACAAATCCGAATGTTTCACCGTTTTAGCGATTTAAGCTAAACGTTTACAAAACTTACGAAACAAAAAAAACGTTTCCCCATTTTACCGATATAAGCCAAACGTTTACAAACGTTACAAAACAAATCCAAACGTTTCACCTTTTTAACGATTTAAGCCAAAAGTTTACAAACTTTATTAAACAAAACAAAACGTTTAACATTTTTAGCGATTTAAGCCAAACGTTTAGAAACGTTACGAAACAAATCCAAACGTTTCACCTTTTTAGCGATTTAAGACAAACATTTATAAACGTTACGAAACAAATCCAAATATTTCCCCTTTCTAGCAATTTAAGCCAAACGTTTACAAACGTTACGAAACAAATCCTAGCGTTTCACATTTTTTGCAATTTAAGACAAACGTTTAACCTTTTTAGCGATATAAGCCAAATGTTTACAAACGATACGAAACAAAACCAAAAGTTTAAAACGTTACAAAACAAATCCAAACGTTTCACATTTTTAGCGATTTAAGCCAAACGTGTACAAACGTTACGGAACAAAACCAAAAGTTTCACATTTTTAGCGATTTAAGCCAAACGTTTGCAAACGTTATGAAACAAAACCAAACGTTTAAAACGTTACGAAACAAATCCAAACGTTTCACCTTTTTAGCAATTAAAGTCAAACGTTTACAAACATTATAAAACAAATCCATATGTTTCCCCATTTTAGCTATTCATGCCAAACATTTAAAACGTTACGAAACAAATCCAAATGTTTCACCTTTTTGGCGATTTAAGCGAAACGTTTACAATCATTACATAACAAATCCAAGCGTTTCAACTTTTTAGCAATTTAAGCCAAACGTTTAAAAACGTTACGAAATAAAACCAAACGTTTAAAACGTTACGAAGCAAATCCAAGTGTTTCACTTTTTTAATGATTTAAGCCAAACGTTACGAAACAAATCCAAACGTTTCACCTTTTTAGCAATTTAAGCCAAACGTTTATAAACGTTACGAAACAAAACCAGACGTTTAAAACGTAACGAAACAAATCTAAACGTTTCACATTTTTAGCGATTTAAGCCAAACGTTTACAAACTTTACGAAACAAATCCAATCGCTTCACCTTTTTATCGACATAAGCCAAATGTTTACAAACGTTACGAAACAAAAACAAACGTTTCCTAATTTTAGCGATTAAAGTGAAACGTTTACAAACGTTACGAAACAAATCCAAACGTTTCACCTTTTTAGCGATTTAAGCCAAACATTTACAAACGTTACGAAACAAAACCAAACGTTTCACCTTTTTAGTGATTTAAGCCGAACGTTTACAAACGTTACGAAACAAATCCAAACGTTTCACCTTTTTAGTTATTTAAGCCGAATGTTTACAAACTTTACGAATCAAATCCAAACGTTTCACCTTTTTAGCAATTTAAGCCGAACGTTTACAAAAATAACGAAACAAATCCAGGCGTTTCACCTTTTTTGCAATTTAAGCCAAACGTTTCATATATTTAGTGATTTAAGCCAAACGTTTACAAACGTTACAAAACAAAACCAAGCGTTACGAAACAAAACCAAACGGTTAAAATGTACAAAACAAATCCAAACGTTTCACATTTTTAACGATTTAAGCCAAACATATACAAACGTTATGGAACAAAACCAAATGTTTCACATTTTTAGCGATTTAAGCCAAACGTTTACAAACGTTACGAAACAAAACCAAACGTTTAAAACGTTACGAAACAAATCCAAATGTTTCCCCTATTTAGCAATTTAAGCCAAACGTTTAAAAACGTTACGAAACAAATCCAAACGTTTCACCTTTTTAGCGATTTAACCCAAACGTTTACAAACGTTACGAAACAAATCCAAACGTTTCACCTTTGTTAGCAATTAAAACCAAACGTTTACAAACGTTACGAAACAAAACCAAATTTTACGAAACAAAACCAAACGTTTAAAACTTTACAAAAAAATCCAAACGTTTCACATTTTTAGCGATTTAAGCCAAACGTTTAAAACAATACGAAACAAATCCAAACGTTTCCCATTTTTAGCGAAATAAGCCATACCTTTACAAACGATATGAAACAAATCCAAACATATTACCTTTTTAGCGATTTAAGCCAAACGTTTAAAATGTTACGAAACAAATCCAAACGTTTCCCCATTTTACCAATTTAAGACAAACGTTTACAAACGTTATGAAAAAAATCCAAACATTCACAAACGTTACACAACAAAACCAAACGTTTCGCCTTTTTAGCGATTTATCCCAAACGTTTAGAAACGATACAATACAAATCCAAGTGTTTGACCTTTTTAGCAATTTAAGCTAAACATTTAAAAACGTTACGAAATAAAACCAAATGTTTCACCTTTTTAGCGATTTAAGCCAAACGTTTATAAACATTACAAAAGAAATCCAAACATTTCACCTTTTTAGCGATCTAATCCAAACGTTTACAAACGTTACGAAACAAATCTAAACGACGCAACTTTTTAGTGATTGAAGCCAAACGTTTACAAACGTTACGAAACCAATCAAAGCGTTTCACCTTTTTAGCAATATAAGCCAAACGTTTACAACCGTTTCAAAAGAAATCCAAGCGTTTCACCTTTTTATCAATTTAAGCCAAACGTTTACAAACGTTACGAAACAAATCCAAACGCTTCACCTTTTTAGCAATTTAAGCCAAACATTTGCAAACGGTACGAAACAAATCCAAACATTTCAACTTTTTAGCGAATTAAGCCAACGTTTACCAACGCTAAGAAACAAATTCAAACATTTCACCTTTTTATCAATTTTAGCCAAACATTTACAAACGTTACGAAACAAATTCAAACGTTTCACCTTTTTAGCAATTTAAGCCAAACGTTGACAAACGTTACGAAACAAAACCAAACGTTTAAATCGTTACGAAACAAATCCATACGTTTCACATTTTTAGCGATTTAACCCAAACGTTTACAAACATTACGAAACAAATCCAAACATTTCAGCTTTTTAGCGATTTAAACGAAACGTTTACAAACGTTACGAAACAAAAAGAAATGTTTCCTCATTTTAGCGATTTAAGCCAAACGTTTGCAAACGTTACGAAACAAATCCAAACGTTTCCCCTTTTTAGCGATTTAAGCCAAACGCTTACAAACATTACGAAACAAAACCAAACGTTTCATCTTTTTAGCGATTTAAGCCGAACATTTACAAACGATACGAAACAAATCCAAACATTTCCCCTTTTTAGCGATTTAAGCCAAACGTTTACAAACGTTACGAAACAAATTCAAACATTTCACCTTTTTAGCAGTATAAGCCGAATGTTTACAAATGTTACGAAAAAAAACCAAACGTTTCACCTTTTTAGCAATTTAAGCCAAACGTTTACAAACATTACGAAACAAATCCAATCGTTTCCCCTTTTTAGCGATTTAACCCAAACGTTTACAAACGTTAAGAAACAAATCCAAACATTTCGCCTTTTTTAGTAATTTAAACCAAACGTTTACAAGCGTTACGAAGCAATACCAATCGTTACGAAACACAACCAAACGCTTAAAACGTTACAAAACAAATCCAAATTTTTCACATTTTTAGCGATTTAAACCAAACGTTTAAAATGTTATGAAACAAATCCAAACGGTTCACATTTTTAACGATTTAAGCCAAAGGTTTCCCCATTTTGGCAATTTAAGCCAAACGTTTACAAACTTTATGAAAAAAATCCAAACGTTTACAAACATTACGAAACAAAACCAAACGTTTCACCTCTTTAGTGATTTAAGTCAAACGTTTACAAACGATACGAAACAAATCCAAGCGTTTCACCTTTTTATCAATGTAAGCTAAACGTTTAAAAATGTTACGAAATAAAACCAAACGTTTCACCATTTTAGCTATTTAAGCCAAACGTTTAGAAACGTTACAAAACAAATCCAAATGTTTCTCCTTTTTAGCGATTTAAGCGAAACCTTTACAAACGTTCCGAAACAAATCCAAATGTTTCACATTTTTAGCGATTTAAGCCAAACGTATACAAACGTTACGCAACAAAACCGAACGCTTCACATTTTTAGCGATTTAGGCCAAACGTTTACAAACCTTACGAAACAAAACCAAACGTATAAAACGTTACGAAAATATCCAAACGTTTCCCCTTTATAGCAATTTAAGCCAAACGTTTACAAATGTTACGAAACAAATCCAAACGTTTCCCAATTTTAGCGATTTAAGCCAAAAGTTTAAAACTTTACGAAACGAATCCAAATGTTTCACCTTTTTAGCGATTTAAGCCAATCGTTTACAAACGTAATGAAACAAATCCAAGCGTTTCATCTTTTTAGCAATTTAAGCCAAACGTTTACAAACGATATGAAACAAAACCAAACGGTTAAAACGTTACGAAAAAAATCCAAATGTTTGGCATTTTTAGCGATATAAGAACAACGTTTACAAACATTAGGAAACAAATCCAAACGTTTTACCTTTTTAGCAATTTAAGCCAAACATTTACAAACGTTAGGAAACAAAACCGAACTTTTAAAACGTTACGAAACAAATCCAAACGTTTCCCATTTTTAGCGATTTAAGCCAAATGCTTACGAACGTTTCCAAACAAATCCAAACGTTTCACCTTTATAGCGATTTAAGCCAAACGTTTACAAATGTTACGAAATAAAAACAAACATCCCCATTTTAGCGATTTAAGCCAATTGTTTTAAAACAAATCCAAACGTTTAACGTTTTTAGCGATTTAAGCCAAACGTTTGGAAACAAATCCAAACGTTTCCCCTTTTTAGCGATTTAAGCCAAACATTTACAAACGTTATGAAATAAAAACAAACGTTTCCCCATTTTAGCGATTTAAGCTAAGTGTATACAAACGTTACGAAACAAATTCAAACGTTTCCCCTTTTTAGAGATATAAGCCAAACGTTTACAAACGTTACGAAACAAATCCAAACGTTTCTCCTTTTTAGCAATTTAATCCAAACGTTTACAAACGTTACCAAACAAAAACAAACGTTTCCCCATTTTAGCAATTTCAGCCAAACGTATACAAACGTTACGGAACAAAACCAAACGTTTCACATTTTTAGAGATTTAAGCCAAACGTTTACAAACGTTGCGAAACAAAAACAAACGTTTAAAACGTTACGAAACTAATCCAAATGTTTCACCTTTTTAGCAATTTAAATGCCAAACGTTTACAAACATTATGAAACAGATCAAAACGTTTCCCCATTTTAACGATATAAGCCAAAAGTTTAACACGTTACGAAACAAATCCAAACGTTTCAGTTTTTTAGCGAGTTATGCCAAACAATTACAAACGTTATGAAACAAATCCAAGCGTTTCACCCTTTTAACAATTTAAGCCAAACGTTTAAGTAGAAAACCAAACGTTTAAAACGTTACAAAAGAAATCCAAACATTTCACATTTTTAGCGATTTAAGCCAAACGTTTACAAACGTTATGAAACAAAACCAAACGTTTCACCTTTTTAGCAATTTAAGCCAAACGTTTACAAACGTTACAAAACAAAACCAAACGTTTAAAACGTTACGGAACAAATCCAAACGTTTAGCCTTTTTAACAATTTAAGCAAAATGTATACAAACGTTACGAAAAAAATCCAAACGTTTCACCGTTTTAGCGATTTAAGCTAAACGTTTACAAAACTTACGAAAAAAAAAAAACGTTTCCCTATTTTAGCGATATAAGCCAAACGTTTACAAATGTTACAAAACAAATCCAAATGTTTCACCTTTTTAACGATTTAAGCCAAAAGTTTACAAACTTTATTGAACAAAACAAAACGTTTAACATTTTTAGCGATTTAAGCCAAACATTTAGAAACGTTACGAAACAAATCCAAACGTTTCACCTTTTTAGCGATTTAAGCCAAACATTTATAAACATTACGAAGCAAATCCAAATATTTCCCCTTTTTAGCAATTTAAGCCAAACGTTACGAAACAAATCCAAACGTTTCACATTTTTAGCAATTTAAGCCAAACGTTTAAAACAATACGAAACAAATCCAAACGTTTCACATTTTTAGCGAAATAAGCCATACCTTTACAAACGATATGAAACAAATCCAAACATATTACCTTTTTAGCGATTTAAGCCAAACGTTTAAAATGTTACGAAACAAATCCAAACGTTTCCCCATTTTAGCAATTTAAGACAAACGTTTACAAACGTTATGAAAAAAATCCAAACATTCACAAACGTTACGCAACAAAACCAAACTTTTCGCCTTTTTAGCGATTTATCCCAAACGTTTAGAAACGATACAATACAAATCCAAGTGTTTCACCTTTTTAGCAATTTAAGCTAAACATTTAAAAACGTTACGAAATAAAACCAAATGTTTCACTTTTTTAGCGATTTAAGCCAAACGTTTATAAACATTACAAAACAAATCCAAACATTTCACCTTTTTAGCGATCTAAGCCAAACGTTTACAAACGCTACGAAACAAATCTAAACGATGCACCTTTTTAGTGATTGAAGCCAAACGTTTACAAACGTTACGAAACCAATCAAAGTGTTTCACCTTTTTAGCAATTTCAGCCAAACGTTTACAACCGTTTCAAAAGAAATCCAAGCGTTTCACCTTTTTATCAATTTAAGCCAAACGTTTACAAACGTTACGAAACAAATCCAAACGCTTCACCTTTTTAGCAATTTAAGACAAACATTTGCAAACGGTACGAAACAAATCCAAACATTTCAACTTTTTAGCGAATTAAGCCAACGTTTACCAACGCTAAGAAACAAATCCAAACATTTCACCTTTTTATCAATTTTAGCCAAACATTTACAAACGTTACGAAACAAATTCAAACGTTTCACCTTTTTAGCAAATTAAGCCAAACGTTGACAAACGTTACGAAACAAAACCAAACGTTTAAATCGTTACGAAACAAATCCATACGTTTCACATATTTAGCGATTTAACCCAAATGTTTACAAACATTACGAAACAAATCCAAACATTTCAGCTTTTTAGCGATTTAAACGAAACGTTTACAAACGTTACGAAACAAAAAGAAATGTTTCCTCATTTTAGTGATTTAAGCCAAACGTTTACAAACGTTACGAAACAAATCCAAACGTTTCACCTTTTTAGCGATTTAAGCCAAACGTTTACAAACGTTACAAAACAAAACCAAACGTTTAACCTTTTTAGAGTTTTAAGCCAAACGTTACGAAACAAATCCAAACGTTTCCCCTTTTTAGCGATTTAAGCCAAACGCTTACAAACATTACGAAACAAAACCAAACGTTTCATCTTTTTAACGATTTAAGCCGAACATTTACAAACGTCATGAAACAAATCCAAACATTTCCCCTTTTTAGCGATTTAAGCCAAACGTTTACAAACGTTACGAAACAAATCCAAACATTTCACCTTTTTAGCAGTATAAGCCGAACGTTTACAAACGTTACAAAACAAATCCATGCGTTTCACCTTTTTTGCAATTTATGCCAAACGTTTCATATTCTTAGCGATTTAAGCTAAACGTTTACAAACGTTACGGATCAAAACAAAACGTTACGAAACAAAACCCAACATTTAAAACGTTACGGAACAAATCCAAACGTTTCAGATTTTTAACGATTTAAGCCAAACGTATACAAACGTTATGGAGCAAAACCAAACGCTTCACATTTTAAGCTATTTAAACCAAACATTTATTACCGTTACGAAACAAAACATAACGTGTAAAACGTTACGAAAAAAATCCAAACGTTTCACCTTTTTAGCAATTTAAGCCAAACGTTTACAAACATTACGAAACAAATCCAAACGTTTCACCTTTTTAGCGATTTAACCCAAACGTTTACAAACGTTAAGAAACAAATCCAAACATTTCGCCTTTTTTAGTAATTTAAACCAAACGTTTACAAACGTTACAAAGCAATACCAAACGTTACGAAACACAACCAAACGCTTAAAACGTTACAAAACAAATCCAAATTTTTCACATTTTTAGCGATTTAAACCAAACGTTTAAAATGTTATGAAACAAATCCAAACGGTTCACATTTTTAACGATTTAAGCCAAAGGTTTCCCCATTTTGGCAATTTAAGCCAAACGTTTACAAACTTTATGAAAAAAATCCAAACGTTTACAAACATTACGAAACAAAACCAAACGTTTCACCTCTTTAGTGATTTAAGTCAAACGTTTACAAACGATACGAAATAAATCCAAGCGTTTCACCTTTTTATCAATGTAAGCTAAACGTTTAAAAATGTTACGAAATAAAACCAAACGTTTCACCATTTTAGCTATTTAAGCCAAACGTTTAGAAACGTTACAAAACAAATCCAAATGTTTCTCCTTTTTAGCGATTTAAGCGAAACCTTTACAAACGTTCCGAAACAAATCCAAATGTTTCACATTTTTAGCGATTTAAGCCAAACGTATACAAACGTTACGCAACAAAACCGAACGCTTCACATTTTTAGCGATTTAGGCCAAACGTTTACAAACCTTACGAAACAAAACCAAACGTATAAAACGTTACGAAAATATCCAAACGTTTCCCCTTTTTAGCAATTTAAGCCAAACGTTTACAAATGTTACGAAACAAATCCAAACGTTTCCCGATTTTAGCGATTTAAGCCAAAAGTTTAAAACTTTACGAAACGAATCCAAATGTTTCACCTTTTTAGCGATTTAAGCCAATCGTTTACAAACGTAATGAAACAAATCCAAGCGTTTCATCTTTTTAGCAATTTAAGCTAGACGTTTACAAACGATATGAAACAAAACCAAACGGTTAAAACGTTACGAAAAAAATCCAAATGTTTGGCATTTTTAGCGATATAAGAACAACGTTTACAAACATTAGGAAACAAATCCAAACGTTTTACCTTTTTAGCAATTTAAGCCAAACATTTACAAACGTTAGGAAACAAAACCGAACTTTTAAAACGTTACGAAACAAATCCAAACGTTTCCCATTTTTAGCGATTTAAGCCAAATGCTTACGAACGTTTCCAAACAAATCCAAACGTTTCACCTTTATAGCGATTTAAGCCAAACGTTTACAAATGTTACGAAATAAAAACAAACATCCCCATTTTAGCGATTTAAGCCAAATGTTTCAAAACAAATCCAAACGTTTAACGTTTTTAGCGATTTAAGCCAAACGTTTGGAAACAAATCCAAACGTTTCCCCTTTTTAGCGATTTAAGCCAAACGTTTACAAACGTTATGAAATAAAAACAAACGTTTCCCCATTTTAGCGATTTAAGCTAAATGTATACAAACGTTACGAAACAAATTCAAACGTTTCCCCTTTTTAGAGATATAGGCCAAACGTTTACAAACGTTACGAAACAAATCCAAACGTTTCTCCTTTTTAGCAATTTAATCCAAACGTTTACAAACGTTACCAAACAAAAACAAACGTTTCCCCATTTTAGCAATTTCAGCCAAACGTATACAAACGTTACGGAACAAAACCAAACGTTTCACATTTTTAGCGATTTAAGCCAAACGTTTACAAACGTTACGAAACAAAACCAAAGGTTTAAAACGTTACAAAACTAATCCAAATGTTTCACCTTTTTAGCAATTTAAATGCCAAACGTTTACAAACATTATGAAACAGATCCAAACGTTTCCCCATTTTAGCGATATAAGCCAAAAGTTTAACACGTTACGAAACAAATCCAAACGTTTCAGTTTTTTAGCGATTTAAGCCAAACAATTACAAACGTTACGAAACAAATCCAAGCGTTTTACCCTTTTAACAATTTAAGCCAAACGTTTATAAACGTTTAAGTAGAAAACCAACGTTTAAAATGTTACAAAAGAAATCCAAACATTTCACATTTTTAGCGATTTAAGCCAAACGTTTACAAACGTTATGAAACAAAACCAAACGTTTCACCTTTTTAGCAATTTAAGCCAAACGTTTACAAACGTTACAAAACAAAACCAAACGTTTAAAACGTTACGGAACAAATCCAAACGTTTCACCTTTTTAACAATTTAAGCAAAATGTATACAAACGTTACGAAAAAAATCCAAACGTTTCACCGTTTTAGCGATTTAAGCTAAACGTTTACAAAACTTACGAAATAAAAAAAACGTTTCCCCATTTTAGCGATATAAGCCAAACGTTTAAAACGTTTCGAAACAAATCCAAACGTTTCACATTTTTAGCGATTTAAGCCAAACGTATACAAACGTTACGGAACAAGAAGACCAAAAGCTTCACATTTTTAGCAATTTAAGCCAAACGTTTGCAAACGTTACGAAACAAAACCAAACGTTTAAAACGTTACGAAACAAATCCAAATGTTTCACCTTTTTAGCAATTTAAATCAAACGTTTACAAACATTATAAAACAAATCCATACGTTTCCCCATTTTAGCTATTCAAGCCAAACATTTAAAACGTTACGAAACAAATCCAAACGTTTCACCTTTTTGGCGATTTAAGCCAAACGTTTACAATCATTACATAACAAATCCAAGCGTTTCAACTTTTTAGCAATTTAAGCCAAACATTTAAAAACGTTATGAAACAAAACCAAACGTTTAAAATGTTACGAAGCAAATCCAAATGTTTCACATTTTAAATGATTTAAGCCAAACGTTTACAAACGTTACGAAACAAATCCAAACGTTTCACCTTTTTAGCAATTTAAGCCAAACGTTTATAAACGTTACGAAACAAAACCAGACGTTTAAAACGTAACGAAACAAATCTAAACGTTTCCCATTTTTAGCGATTTAAGCCAAACGTTTACAAACTTTACGAAAACAAATCCAATCGCTTTACCTTTTTATCGACTTAAGCCAAACGTTTACAAACGTTACGAAACAAAAACAAACGTTTCCTAATTTTAGCGATTTAAATCAAACGTTTACAAACGTTACAAAAAAATCCAAACGTTTCACCTTTTTAGCGATTTAAGCCAAACATTTACAAACGTTACGAAACAAAACCAAACGTTTCACCTTTTTAGTGATTTAAGCCGAACGTTTACAAACGTTACGAAACAAATCCAAACGTTTCACCTTTTTAGTGATTTAAGCCGAATGTTTACAAACTTTACGAAACAAATCCAAACATTTCACCTTTTTAGCTATTTAAGCCGAACGTTTACAAAAGTAACGAAACAAATCCAGGCGTTTCACCTTTTTTGCAATTTAAGCCAAACGTTTCATATTTTTAGTGATTTAAACCAAACGATTACAAACGTTAGAAAACAAAACCAAGCGTTACAAAACAAAACCAAACGATTAGAATGTTACAAAACAAATCCAAACGTTTCACATTTTTAACGATTTAAGCCAAACATGTACAAACGTTATGGAACAAAACAAAATGTTTCACATTTTTAGCGATTTAAGCCAAACGTTTACAAACGTTACGAAACAAAACCAAACGTTTAAAACGTTACGAAACATATCCAAATGTTTCCCCTATTTAGCAATTTAAGCCTAACGTTTAGAAACGTTACGAAACAAATCCAAATGTTTCACCTTTTTAGCTATTTAACCCAAATGTTTACAAACGTTACGAAACAAATCCAAAGGTTTCACCTTTGTTAGCAATTAAAACCAAATGTTTACAAACGTTACGAAACAAAACAAAATTTTACGAAACAAATCCAAACGTTTAAAACTTTACAAAAAAAATCCAAACATTTCACATTTTTAGCGATTTAAGCCAAATGTTTAAAACAATACGAAACAAATCCAAACGTTTCCCATTTTTAGCAAAATAAGCCATATACCTTTACAAACGATATGAAACAAATCCAAACATATTACCTTTTTAGCGATTTAAGCCAAACGTTTAAAATGTTACGAAACAAATCCAAACGTTTCCCCATTTTAGCAATATAAGACAAACGTTTACAAACGTTATGAAAAAAATCCAAACATTCACAAACGTTACGCAACAAAACCAAACGTTTCGCCTTTTTAGCGATTTATCCCAAACGTTTAGAAACGATACGAAACAAATCCAAGTGTTTCACCTTTTTAGCAATTTAAGCCAAACGTTTAAAAACATTACGAAATAAAATCAAATGTTTCACCTTTTTAGCGATTTAAGCCAAACGTTTATAACGTTACAAAATAAATCCAAACATTTCACCTTTTTAGCGATCTAAGCCAAACGTTTACAAAGGTTACGAAACAAATCCAAACGACGCACCTTTTTAGTGATTGAAGCCAAACGATTACAAACGTTACGAAACCAATCAAAGCATTTCACATTTTTAGCAATTTAAGCCAAACGTTTACAACCGTATCAAAAGAAATCCAAGCGTTTCACCTTTTTATCAATTTAAGCCAAACGTTTACAAACGTTACGAAACAAATCAAAATGCTTCCCCTTTTTAGCAATTTAAGCCAAACATTTGCAAACGTTACGAAACAAATCCAAACATTTCACCTTTTTAGCGAATTAAGCCAACGTTTACAAATGCTATGAAACAAATCCAAACATTTCACCTTTTTATCAATTTTAGCCAAACATTTCCAAACGTTACGAAACAAATCCAAACGTTTCACCTTTTTAGCAATTTAAGCCAAACGTTTACAAACGTTACGAAACAAAACCAAACGTTTAAAACGTTACGAAACAAATCCATATGTTTCACATTTTTAGCGATTTAACCCAAACATTTACAAACATTACGAAACAAATCCAAACATTTAAGCTTTTTAGCGATTTAAACGAAACGTTTACAAACGTTACGAAACAAAAAGAAATTTTTCCCCATTTTAGCGATGTAAGCCAAACGTTTACAAACGTTACGAAACAAATCCAAACGTTTCCCCTTTTTAGCTATTTAAGCCAAACGTATACAAACGTTACAAAACAAAACCAAACGTTTAACCTTTTTAGAGTTTTAAGCCAAACGTTACGAAACAAATCCAAACGTTTCCCCTTTTTAGCGATTTAAGCCAAACGTTTACAAACGTTACGAAACAAAACCAAACGTTTCACCTTTTTAGCGATTTAAGCCGAACATTTACAAACGTTACGAAACAAATCCTAACATTTCCCCTTTTTAGCGATTTAAGCCAAACGTTTACAAACGTTACGAAACAAATCCATGCGTTTCACCTTTTTTGCAATTTAAGCCAAATGTTTCATATTCT
The DNA here is from genome assembly GCF_937616625.2 of Mercurialis annua. Classification (NCBI taxonomy): domain Eukaryota; kingdom Viridiplantae; phylum Streptophyta; class Magnoliopsida; order Malpighiales; family Euphorbiaceae; genus Mercurialis; species Mercurialis annua. The sequence continues at coordinate 20,922,368 of NC_065577.1, read as the reverse complement.
TAGCGATTTAAGCTAAACGTTTACAAACGTTACGAATCAAAACAAAACGTTATGAAACAAAATCCAACGTTTAAAACTTTACGAAACAAATCCAAACGTTTCAGATTTTTAACGATTTAAGCCAAAAGTATACAAACGTTATGGAGCAAAACCAAACGCTTCACATTTTTCGCTCTTTAAACCAAACATTTATAACCGTTACGAAACAAAACCAAACGTGTAAAACGTTACGAAAAAAATCCAAACGTTTCACCTTTTTAACAATTTAAGCCAAACGTTTACAAACATTACGAAACAAATCCAAACGTTTCACCTTTTTAGCGATTTAACCCAAACTTTTACAAACGTTAAGAAACAAATCCAAACATTTCATCTTTTTTAGTAATTTAAACCAAACGTTTACAAACGTTACGAAGCAATACCAAACGTTACGAAACACAACCAAACGCTTAAAACGTTACAAAACAAATCCAAATTTTTCACATTTTTAGCGATTTAAACCAAACGTTTAAAATGTTACGAAACAAATCCAAACGTTTCTTATTTTTAACGATTTAAGCCATACGTTTACAAACGATACGAAACAAATCCAAATGTTTCACCTTTTTAGCGATTTAAAACGTTTACAAACATTACGAAACAAAACCAAACGTTTCACCTCTTTAGTGATTTAAGTCAAACGTTTACAAACGATACGAAACAAATCCAAGTGTTTCACCTTTTTAGCAATTTAAGCTAAACGTTTAAAAATGTTACGAAATAAAACCAAACGTTTCACCATTTTAGCTATTTAAGCCAAACGTTTAGAAACGTTACAAAACAAATCCAAATGTTTCTCCTTTTTAGCGATTTAAGCGAAACCTTTACAAACGCTACGAAACAAATCCAAATGTTTCACATTTTTAGCAATTTAAGCCAAACGTATACAAACATTACGCAACAAAACCGAACGCTTCACTTTTTTAGCGATTTAGGCCAAACGTTTACAAACCTTACGAAACAAAACCAAACGTATAAAACTTTACGAAAATATCCAACCCCTTTTTAGCAATTTAAGCCAAACGTTTACAAACGTTACGAAACAAATCCAAACGTTTCCCCATTTTAGCGATTTAAGCCAAACATTTAAAACTTTACAAAACAAATCCAAACGTTTCACCTTTTTAGCTATTTAAGCCAATCGTTTACAAACGTAATGAAACAAATCCAAGCGTTTCACCTTTTTAGCAATTTAAGCCAAACGTTTACAAACGATACGAAACAAAACCAAACGGTTAAAACGTTACGAAAAAAATCCAAAGGTTTCGCATTTTTAGCGATTTAAGCCCAACGTTTACAAACATTACGAAACAAATCCAAACATTTTTCCTTTTTAGCAATTTAAGCCAAACGTTTACAAACGTTAGGAAACAAAACCGAACGTTTCAAACGTTACGAAACAAATCCAAACGTTTCCCATTTTTAGCGATTTAAGCCAAATGCTTACGAATGTTTCCAAACAAATCAAAACGTTTCACCTTTATAGCGATTTAAGCAAATCGTTTCGAAACAAATCCGAACGTTTCACCTTTTTAGCAATTTAAGCCAAACGTTTACAAACGTTACGAAATAAAAACAAATGTTTCCCCATTTTAGCGATTTAAGCTAAATGTATACAAACGTTACGAAACAAATTCAAACGTTACGAAACAAATTCAAACGTTTCCCCTTTTTAGAGATATAAGCCAAACGTTTACAAACGTTACGAAACAAATCCAAACGTTTCTCCTTTGTAACGATTTAAGCCAAACGTTTACAAACATTACCAAACAAAAATAAACGCTTCCCCATTTTAGCAATTTCAGCCAAACGTATACAAACGTTACGAAACAAAACCAAACGTTTCACATTTTTAGCGATTTAAGCCAAACGTTTACAAACGTTACAAAACAAAACAAAACGTTTAAAATGTTACGAAACAAATCCAAATGTTTCACATTTTTAGCAATTTAAAAGCCAAACGTTTACAAACATTATGAAACAGATCCAAACGTTTCCCCATTTTAGTGACATTGGCCAAAGGTTTAACACGTTACGAAAAAAATCCAAACGTTTCAGTTTTTTAGCGATTTAAGCCAAACAATTACAAACGTTACGAAAAAAATCCAAGCGTTTCCCCCATTTAACAATTTAAGCCAAACGTTTATAAACGTTTCGGTAGAAAACCAAACGTTTAAAACGTTATAAAACAAATCCAAACATTTCACATTTTTAGCGATTTAAGCCAAACGTATACAAACGTTATGAAACAAAACCAAACGCTTCACCTTTTTAGCAATTTAAGCCAAACGTTTACAAACATTACAAAACAAATCCAAACGTTTCACCTTTTTAACAATTTAAGCCAAAATGTTTACAAACGTTACGAAACAAATCCAAACGTTTCACCGTTTTAGCGAATTAAGCTAAACGTTTACAAAACTTACGAAACAAAAAAAAAAGTGTTTCCCCATTTTAGCGATATAAGCCAAACGTTTACAAACGTTACAAAACAAATCCAAACGTTTCACCTTTTTAACGATTTAAGCTAAAAGTTTACAAACTTCATTAAACAAAACAAAACGTTTAACATTTTTAGCGATTTAAGTCAAACGTTTAGAAACGTTACGAAACAAATCCAAACGTTTCACCTTTTTAGCGATTTAAGTCAAACATTTATAAACGTTACGAAACAAATCCAAATATTTCCCCTTTTTAGCAATTAAGCCAAACTTTTACAAACGTTACGAAATAAATCCTAGCATTTCACCTTTTTTGCAATTTAAGACAAACGTTTAACCTTTTTAGCGATATAAGCCAAACGTTTACAAACGATACGAAACAAAACCAAAAGTTTAAAACATTACGAAACAAATCCAAACGTTTCATATTTTTAGCGATTTAAGCCAAACGTATACAAACGTTACGGAACAAAACCAAAAGTTTCACATTTTAAGCGATTTAAGCCAAATGTTTGCAAACATTACGAAACAAAACCAAACGTTTAAAATTACGAAACAAATCCAAACGTTTCACCTTTTTAGCAATTTAAGCCAAACGTTTACAAACATTATAAAACACATATAAACGTTTCCCCATTTTAGCTATTTAAGCCAAACATATAAAACGTTACGAAACAAATAAAAACGTTTCACCTTTTTGAAGATTTAAGCCAAACGTTTACAATCATTACATAACAAATCCAAGCGTTTCAACTTTTTAGCAATTTAAGCCAAACGTTTAAAAACGTTACGAAACAAAACCAAACGTTTAAAACGTTACGAAGCAAATCCAAATGTTTCACATTTTTAATGATTTAAGCCAGACGTTTACAAACGTTACGAAACAAATCCAAACGTTTCACCTTTTTAGCAATTTAAGCCAAACGTTTATAAACGTTACGAAACAAAACCAGACGTTTAAAACGTAACGAAACAAATCTAAACGTTTCACATTTTTAGTGATTTAAGCCAAACGTTTACAAACTTTACGAAACAAATCCAATCGCTTCACCTTTTTATCGACTTAAGCCAAACGTTTACAAACGTTACGAAACAAAAACAAACATTTCCTAATTTTAGCGATTTAAGTCAAACGTTTACAAACGTTACGAAAAAAATCCAAAGGTTTCACCTTTTTAGCGATTTAAGCCAAACATTTACAAACGTTACGAAACAAAACCAAACATTTCACCTTTTTAGTGATTTAAGCCGAACGTTTACAAACGTTACGAAACAAATCCAAATGTTTCACCTTTTTAGTGATTTAAGCCGAATGTTTACAAACTTTACGAAACAAATCCAAACGTTTCACCTTTTTAGCAATTTAAACCGAACGTTTACAAAAGTAACGAAACAAATCCAGGCGTTTCACCTTTTTTGCAATTTAAGCCAAACGTTTCATATTTTTAGTGATTTAAGCCAAACGTTTACAAACGTTAGAAAATAAAACCAAGCGTTACGAAACAAAATCAAACGGTTAAAATGTTACAAAACAAATCCAAACGTTTCACATTTTTAACGATTTAAGCCAAACATATACAAACGTTATGGAACAAAACCAAATGTTTCACATTTTTAGCGATTTAAGCCAAACGTTTACAAACGTTACGAAACAAAACCAAACGTTTAAAACGTTACGAAACAAATCCAAATGTTTCCCCTATTTAGCAATTTAAGCCAAACGTTTAGAAACGTTACGAAACAAATCCAAACGTTTCACCTTTTTAGCGATTTAACCCAAACGTTTACAAACGTTACGAAACAAATCAAAACGTTTCACCTTTGTTAGCAATTAAAACCAAACGTTACGAAAGAAAACCAAATTTTACGAAAGAAAACCAAACGTTTAAAACTTTACAAAACAAATTCAAACGTTTCACATTTTTAGCGATTTAAGCCAAACGTTTAAAACAATACGAAACAAATCTAAACGTTTCCCATTTTTAGCGAAATAAGCCATACCTTTACAAACGATATGAAACAAATCCAAACATATTACCTTTTTAGCGATTTAAGCCAAACGTTTAAAATGTTACGAAACAAATCCAAATGTTTCCCCATTTTAGCAATTTAAGACAAACGTTATGAAAAAAATCCAAACATTCACAAACGTTATGCAACAAAACCAAATGTTTTGCCTTTTTAGCGATTTATCCCAAACGTTTAGAAACGATACGAAACAAATCCAAGTGTTTCACCTTTTTAGCAATTTAAGCCAAACGTCTAAAAACGTTACGAAATAAAACCAAATGTTTCACCTTTTTAGCTATTTAATCCAAACGTTTATAAACGTTACAAAACAAATCCAAACGTTTCACCTTTTTAGCGATCTAAGCCAAACGTTTACAAACGTTACGAAACAAATCCAAACGACGCACCTTTTTAGTGATTGAAGCCAAATGTTTACAAACGTTACGAAACCAATCAAAGCGTTTCACCTTCCTAGCAATTTAAGCCAAACGTTTACAACCGTTTCAAAAGAAATCCAAGCGTTTCACCGTTTTATCAATTTAAGCCAAACGTTTATAAACGTTACGAAACAAATCCAAATGCTTCACCTTTTTAGCAATTTAAGCCAAACCTTTGCAAAGTTACGAAACAAATCCAAACATTTCACCTTTTTAGCGAATTAAGCCAACGTTTACAAACGCTACGAAACAAATCCAAACATTTCACCTTTTTATCAATTTTAGCCAAACATTTACAAACGTTACGAAACAAATCCAAACGTTTCACCTTTTTAGCAATTTAAGCCAAACGTTTACAAACCTTACGAAACAAAACCAAACGTTTAAAACGTTACGAAACAAATCCATACGTTTCACATTTTTAGCGACTTAACCCAAACGTTTACAAACATTACGAAACAAATCCAAACATTTCAGCTTTTTAGCGATTTAAACCAAACGTTTACAAACGTTACGAAACAAAAAGATATGTTTCCCCATTTTAGCGATTTAAGCCAAACGTTTACAAACGTTACGAAACAAATTCAAACGTTTCACCTTTTTAACGATTTAAGCCAAACGTTTACAAACGTTACAAAACAAAACCAAACGTTTAACCTTTTTAGAGTTTTAAGCAAAACGTTACGAAACAAATCCAAACGTTTCCCCTTTTTAGCGATTTAAGCCAAACTTTTACAAAAGTTACGAAATAAATCCAAACATTTACCTTTTTAGCAGTTTAAGCCGAACGTTTACAAACGTTACGAAACAAATCCATGCGTTTCACCTTTTTTGCAATTTAAGCCAAACGTTTCATATTCTTAGCGATTTAAGCTAAACCTTTACAAACGTTACGAATCAAAACAAAACGTTACGAAACAAAACCCAACGTTTAAAATGTTACGAAACAAATCCAAACGTTTCGGATTTTTAACGATTTAAGCCAAACGTATACAAACGTTAAGGAGCAAAACCAAACGCTTCACATTTTTAGCAATTTAAACCAAACATTTATAACCGTTACGAAACAAAACCAAACGAGTAAAACGTTACGAAAAAAATCCAAACGTTTAACCTTTTTAGCAATTTAAGCCAAACGTTTACAAACATTACGAAACAAATCCAAACGTTTCACCTTTTTAGCGATTTAACCCAAACTTTTACAAACGTTAAGAAACAAATCCAAACATTTCATCTTTTTTAGTAATTTAAACCAAACGTTTACAAACGTTACGAAGCAATACCAAACGTTACGAAACACAACCAAACGCTTAAAACGTTTTAAAACAAATCCAAATTTTTCACATTTTTAGCGATTTAAACCAAATGTTTAAAATGTTACGAAACAAATCCAAACGTTTCTCATTTTTAACGATTTAAGCCATACATTTACAAACGATACGAAACAAATCCAAATGTTTCACCTTTTTAGCGATTTAAAACGTTTACAAACATTACGAAACAAAACCAAACATTTCACCTCTTTAGTGATTTAAGTCAAACGTTTACAAACGATACGAAACATATCCAAGCGTTTCACCTTTTTAGCAATTTAAGCTAAACGTTTAAAAATGTTACGAAATAAAACCAAACGTTTCACCATTTTAGCTATTTAAGCCAAACGTTTAGAAACGTTACAAAACAAATCCAAATGTTTCTCCTTTTTAGCGATTTAAGCGAAACCTTTACAAACGTTACGAAACAAATCCAAATGTTTCACATTTTTAGCGATTTAAGCCAAACGTATACAAACGTTACGCAACAAAACCGAACGCTTCACATTTTTAGCGATTTAGGCCAAACGTTTACAAACCTTAAGAAACAAAACCAAACGTATAAAACGTTACGAAAATATCCAAACGTTTCCCCTTTTTAGCAATTTAAGCCAAACGTTTACAAACGTTACGAAACAAATCCAAACGTTTCCCCATTTTAGCGATTTAAGCCAAACATTTAAAACTTTACGAAACAAATCCAAACGTTTCACATTTTTAGCGATTTAAGCCAATCGTTTACAAACGTAATGAAACAAATCCAAGCGTTTCACCTTTTTAGCAATTTAAGCCAAACGTTTACAAACGATACGAAACAAAACCAAACGGTTAAAACGTTACGAAAAAAATCCAAACGTTTCGCATTTTTAGCGATTTAAGCCCAACGTTTACAAACATTACGAAACAAATCCAAACATTTTACTTTTTTTAGCAATTTAAGCCAAACGTTTACAAACGTTAGGAAACAAAACCGAACGTTTAAAACGTTACGAAACAAATCCAAATGTTTCCCATTTTTAGCGATTTAAGCCAAATGCTTACGAACGTTTCCAAACAAATCCAAACGTTTCACCTTTATAGCGATTTAAGCAAAACGTTTCGAAACAAATCCAAACGTTTCACCTTTTTAGCAATTTAAGCCAAACGTTTACAAACGTTACGAAATAAAAACAAACGTTTCCCCATTTTAGCGATTTAAGATAAATGTATACAAACGTTACGAAACAAATTCAAACGTTTCCCCTTTTTAGAGATATAAGCCAAACGTTTACAAACGTTACGAAAATAATCCAAACGTTTCTCCTTTTTAAAGATTTAAGCCAAACGTTTAAAGATGTTACCAAACAATAACAAACGTTTCCCCATTTTAGCAATTTCAGCCAAACGTATACAAATGTTACGAAACAAAACCAAACGTTTCACATTTTTAGCGATTTAAGCCAAACGTTTACAAAAGTTACGAAACAAAACCAAACGTTTCACCTTTTTATCGATTTAAGCTGAACATTTACAAACGTTAAGAAACAAATCCAAACATTTCACCTTTTTAGCAGTTTAAGCCGAATGTTTACAAACGTTACGAAACAAATTCATGCGTTTCACCTTTTTTGCAATTTAAGCCAGACGTTTCATATTCTTAGCGATTTAAGCTAAACCTTTACAAACGTTACGAATCAAAACAAAACGTTACGAAACAAAACCCAACGTTTAAAACGTTACGAAACAAATCCAAACGTTTCGGATTTTTAACGATTTAAGCCAAACGTATACAAACGTTATGGAGCTAAACCAAACGCTTCACATTTTTAGCAATTTAAACCAAACATTTATAACCGTTACGAAACAAAACCAAACGTGTAAAACGTTACGAAAAAAATCCAAACGTTTCACCTCTTTAGCAATTTAAGCCAAACGTTTACAAACATTACGAAACAAATCCAAACGTTTCACCTTTTTAGCGATTTAACCCAAACTTTTACAAACGATAAGAAACAAATCCAAACATTTCGCCTTTTTTAGTAATTTAAACCAAACTTTTACAAACGTTACGAAGCAATACCAAACGTTACGAAACATAACCAAACGCTTAAAACGTTACAAAACAAATCCAAATTTTTCACATTTTTAGCGATTTAAACCAAACGTTTAAAATGTTACGAAACAAATCCAAACGTTTCTCATTTTTAACGATTTAAGCCATACGTTTACAAACGATACGAAACAAATCCAAATGTTTCACCTTTTTAGCGATTTAAAACGTTTACAAACATTACGAAACAAAACCAAACGTTTCACCTCTTTAGTGATTTAAGTCAAACGTTTACAAACGATACGAAACAAATCCAAGCGTTTCACCTTTTTAGCAATTTAAGCTAAACGTTTAAAAATGTTACGAAATAAAACCAAACGTTTCACCATTTTAGCTATTTAAGCCAAACGTTTAGAAACGTTACAAAACAAATCCAAATGTTTCTCCTTTTTAGCCATTTAAGCGAAACCTTTACAAACGTTACGAAACAAATCCAAATGTTTCACATTTTTAGCGATTTACGCCAAACGTATACAAACATTACGCAACAAAACCGAACGCTTCACATTTTTAGCGATTTAGGCCAAACGTTTACAAACCTTACGAAACAAAACCAAACGTATAAAACGTTACGAAAATATACAAACGTTTCCCCTTTTAGCAATTTAAGCCAAACGTTTACAAACGTTACGAAACAAATACAAACGTTTCCCCATTTTAGCGATTTAAGCCAAACATTTAAAACTTCACGAAACAAATCCAAACGTTTCACCTTTTTAGCGATTTAAGCCAATCGTTTACAAACGTAATGAAACAAATCCAAGCGTTTCACCTTTTTAGCAATTTAAGCCAAACGTTTACAAACGATACGAAACAAAATCAAACGGTTAAAACGTTACGAAAAAAATCCAAACGTTTCGCATTTTTCGCGATTTAAGCCCAACGTTTACAAACATTACGAAACAAATCCAAACATTTTACCTTTTTAGCAATTTAAGCCAAACGTTTACAAACGTTAGGAAACAAAACCGAACGTTTAAAACGTTACGAAACAAATCCAAATGATTCCCAATTTTAGCGATTTAAGCCAAATGCTTACGAACGTTTCCAAACAAATCCAAACGTTTCACCTTTATAGCGATTTAAGCAAAACGTTTCGAAACAAATCCAAACGTTTCACCTTTTTAGCAATTTAAGCCAAACGTTTACAAACGTTACGAAATAAAAACAAACGTTTCCCCATTATTGCGATTTAAGCAAAATGTATACAAACGTTACGAAGCAAATTCAAACGTTTCCCCTTTTTAGAGATATAAGCCAAACGTTTACAAACGCTACGAAACAAATCCAAACGTTTCTCCTTTTTAAAGATTTAAGCCAAACGTTTACAAACGTTACCAAACAAAAACAAACGTTTCCCCATTTTAGCAATTTCAGCCAAACGTATACAAACGTTACGAAACAAAACAAAACGTTTCATATTTTTACCGATTTGAGCCAAACATTTACAAACGTTACGAAACAAAACCAAACGTTTAAAACGTTACGAAACAAATCCAAATGTTTCACATTTTTAGCAATTTAAAAGCCAAACGTTTACAAACATTATGAAACAGATCCAAACGTTTCCCCATTTTAGTGACATAAGCCAAAAGTTTAACACGTTACAAAACAAATCCAAACGTTTTAGTTTTTTAGCGATTTAAGCCAAACAATTACAAACGTTACGAAACAAATCCAAGCGTTTCACCCTTTTAACAATTTAAGCCAAACGTTTATAAACGTTTCGGTAGAAAACCAAACGTTTAAAACGTTATAAAACAAATCCAAACATTTCACATTTTTAGCGATTTAAGCCAAACGTTTACAAACGTTATGAAACAAAACCAAACGTTTCACCTTTTTAGCAATTTAAGCCAAACGTTTACAAACATTACAAAACAAAACAAAACGTTTAAAACGTTACGGAACAAATCCAAACATTTCACCTTTTTAACAATTTAAGCCAAAATGTTTACAAACGTTACGAAACAAATTCAAACGTTTCACCGTTTTAGCGATTTAAGCTAAACATTTACAAAACTTACGAAACAAAAAAAAAACGTTTCCCCATTTTAGCGATATAAGCAAAACGTTTACAAACGTAACAAAACAAATCCAAATGTTTCACCTTTTTAACGATTTAAGCTAAAAGTTTACAAACTTCATTAAACAAAACAAATCGTTTAACATTTTTAGCGATTTAAGTCAAACGTTTAGAAACGTTACGAAACAAATCCAAACATTTCACCTTTTTAGCAATTTAAGTCAAACGTTTACAAACGTTACGAAATAAAAACAAACGTTTCCCCATTTTAGCAATATAAGCCAAACGTATACAAACGTTACGAAACAAATCCAAACGTTTCTCCTTTTTAAAGATTTAAGCAAACGTTTACAAACGTTACCAAACAAAAACAAACGTTTCCCCATTTTAGCAATTTCAGCCAAACGTATACAAACGTTACGAAACAAAACCAAACGTTTCACATTTTTAGCGATTTAAGCCAAACGTTTACAAACGTTACGAAACAAAACCAAACGTTTAAAACGTTACGAAACAAATCCAAATGTTTCACATTTTTAGCAATTTAAAAGCCAAACGTTTACAAACATTATGAAACAGATCCAAACGTTTCCCCATTTTAGTGACATAAGCCAAAAGTTTAACACGTTACAAAACAAATCCAAACGTTTCAGTTTTTTAGCGATTTAAGCCAAACAATTACAAACGTTAGGAAACAAATCCAAGCGTTTCACCCTTTTAACAATTTAAGCCAAACGTTTATAAACTTTTCGGTAGAAAACCAAACGTTTAAAACGTCATAAAACAAATCCAAACATTTCACATTTTTAGCGATTTAAGCCAAACGTTTACAAACGTTATGAAACAAAACCAAACGTTTCACCTTTTTAGCAATTTAAGCCAAACGTTTACAAACATTACAAAACAAAACCGAACGTTTAAAACGTTATGGAACAAATCCAAACGTTTCACCTTTTTAACAATTTAAGCCAAAATGTTTACAAACGTTACGAAACAAATCCAAACGTTTCACCGTTTTAGCGATTTAAGCTAAACGTTTACAAACTTACGAAACAAAAAAAAACGTTTCCCCATTTTAGCGATATAAGCCAAACGTTTACAAACGTTACAAAACAAATCCAAACGTTTCACCTTTTTAACGATTTAAGCTAAAAGTTTACAAACTTCATTAAACAAAACAAAACGTTTAACATTTTTAGCGATTTAAGTCAAACGTTTAGAAACGTTACGAAACAAATCTAAATGTTTCACCTTTTTAGCGATTAAAGCCAAACATTTATAAACGTTACGAAACAAATCCAAATATTTCCACTTTTTAGCAATTAAGCCAAACGTTTACAAACATTACGAAACAAATCCTAGCGTTTCACCTTTTTTGCAATTTAAGACAAACGTTTAACCTTTTTAGCGATATAAGCCAAACGTTTACAAACGATACGAAACAAAACCAAAAGTTTAAAACGTTACGAAACAAATCCAAACGTTTCACATTTTTAGCGATTTAAGCCAAACGTATACAAACGTTACGGAACAAAACCAAAAGTTTCATATTTTTAGTGATTTAAGCCAAATGTTTGCAAACGTTACGAAACAAAACCAAACGTTTAAAACGTTACGAAACAAATCCAAACGTTTCACCTTTTTAGCAATTTAAGCCAAACGTTTACAAACATTATAAAACAAATATAAACGTTTCCCCATTTTAGCTATTCAAGCCAAACATTTAAAACGTTACGAAACAAATCCAAACGTTTCACCTTTTTGAAGATTTAAGCCAAACGTTTACAATCATTACATAACAAATCCAAGCGTTTCAACTTTTTAGCAATTTAAGCCAAACGTTTAAAAACGTTACGAAACAAAACCAAACGTTTAAAACGTTACAAAGCAAATCCAAATGTTTCACATTTTTAATGATTTAAGCCAGACGCTTACAAACGTTACGAAACAAATCCAAACGTTTCACCTTTTTAGCAATTTAAGCCAAACATTTATAAACGTTACGAAACAAAACCAGACGTTTAAAACGTAACGAAACAAATCTAAACGTTTCAGATTTTTAGCGATTTAAGCCAAACGTTTACAAACTTTACGAAACAAATCCAATCGCTTCACCTTTTTATCGACTTAAGCCAAACGTTTACAAACGTTACGAAACAAAAACAAATGTTTCCTAATTTTAGCGATTTAAGTCAAACGTTTACAAACGTTACAAAAAAATCCAAACGTTTCACCTTTTTAGCGATTTAAGCCAAACATTTACAAACGTTACGAAAAAAACCAAACGTTTCACCTTTTTAGTGATTTAAGCCGAACGTTTACAAACGTTACGAAAGAAATCCAAATGTTTCACCTTTTTAGCGATTTAAGCCGAATGTTTACAAACTTTACGAAAGAAATCCAAACGTTTCACCTTTTTAGCAATTTAAGCCGAACGTTTACAAAAGTAACGAAACAAATCCAGGCGTTTCACCTTTTTTGCAATTTAAGCCAAACGTTTCATATTTTTAGTGATTTAAGCCAAACGTTTACAAACGTTAGAAAACAAAACCAAGCGTTACAAAACAAAACCAAACGGTTAAAATGTTACAAAACAAATCCAAACGTTTCACATTTTTAACGATTTAAGCCAAACATATACAAACGTTATGGAACAAAACCAAATGTTTCACATTTTTAGCGATTTAAGCCAAACGTTTACAAACGTTACGAAACAAAACCAAACGTTTAAAACGTTACGAAACAAATCCAAATGTTTCCCCTATTTAGCAATTTAAGCCAAACGTTTAAAAACGTTACGAAACAAATCCAAACGTTTCACCTTTTTAGCGATTTAATCCAAACGTTTACAAACGTTACGAAACAAATCAAAACGTTTCACCTTTGTTAGCAATTAAAACCAAACGTTTACAAACGCTACGAAACAAAACCAAATTTTACGAATGAAAACCAAACGTTTAAAACTTTACAAAACAAATCCAAACGTTTCACATTTTTAGCGATTTAAGCCAAACGTTTAAAACAGTACGAAACAAATCCAAACGTTTCCCATTTTTAGCGAAATAAGCCATACCTTTACAAACGATATGAAACAAATCCAAACATATTACCTTTTTAGCAATTTAAGCCAAACGTTTAAAATGTTACGAAACAAATCCAAACGTTTCACCATTTTAGCAATTTAAGACAAACGTTTACAAACGTTATGAAAAAAATCCAAACATTCACAAACGTTACGCAACAAAACCAAACGTTTTGCCTTTTTAGCGATTTATCCCAAACGTTTAGAAACGATACGAAACAAATCCAAGTGTTTCACCTTTTTAGCAATTTAAGCCAAACGTTTATAAACGTTACAAAACCAATCCAAACGTTTCACCTTTTTAGCGATCTAAGCCAAACGTTTACAAACGTTACGAAACAAATCCAAACGACGCACCTTTTTAGTGATTGAAGCCAAATGTTTACAAACGCTACGAAACCAATCAAAGCGTTTCACCTTTTTAGCAATTTAAGCCAAACGTTTACAAACGTTTCAAAAGAAATCCAAGCGTTTCACCCTATTATCAATTTAAGCCAAACGTTTACAAACGTTAAGAAACAAATCCAAACGCTTCACCTTTTTAGCAATTTAAGCCAAACCTTTGCAAACGTTACGAAACAAATCCAAACATTTCACCTTTTTAGCGAATTAAGCAAACGTTTACAAACGCTACGAAACAAATCCAAACATTTCACCTTTTTATCAATTTTAGCCAAACATTTACAAACGTTACGAAACAAATCCAAACGTTTCACCTTTTTAGCAATTTAAGCCAAACATTTACAAACGTTACGAAACAAAACCAAACGTTTAAAACGTTACGAAACAAATCCATACGTTTCACATTTTTAGCGATTTAACCCAAACGTTTTCAAACATTACGAAACAAATCCAAACATTTCAGCTTTTTAGCGATTTAAACCAAACGTTCGCAAACGTTACGAAACAAAAAGATATGTTTCCCCATTTTAGCGATTTAAGCCAAACGTTTACAAACGTTACGAAACAAATCCAAACGTTTCACCTTTTTAGCGATTTAAGCCAAACGTTTACAAACGTTACAAAACAAAACCAAACGTTTAACCTTTTTAGAGTTTTAAGCAAAACGTTACGAAACAAATCTAAACGTTTCCCCTTTTTAGCGATTTAAGCCAAACGTTTACAAAAGTTACGAAACAAAACCAAACGTTTCCCCTTTTTATCGATTTAAGCTGAACATTTACAAACGTTACGAAACAAATCCAAACATTTCACCTTTTTAGCAGTTTAAGCCGAACGTTTACAAACGTTACGAAATAAATCCATGCGTTTCACCTTTTTTGCAATTTAAGCCAAACGTTTCATATTCTTAGCGATTTAAGCTAAACGTTTACAAACGTTACGAATCAAAACAAAACGTTACGAAACAAAACCCAACGTTTAAAACGTTACGAAACAAATCCAAACGTTTCAGATTTTTAACGATTTAAGCCAAACGTATACAAACGTTATGGAGCAAAACCAAACGCTTCACATTTTTAGCAATTTAAACCAAACATTTATAACCGTTACAAAACAAAACCAAACGTGTAAAATGTTACGAAAAAAATCCAAACGTTTCACCTTTTTAGCAATTTAAGCCAAACGTTTACAAACATTACGAAACAAATCCAAACGCTTCACCTTTTTAGCGATTTAACCCAAACGTTTACAAACGTTAAGAAACAAATCCAAACATTTCACCCTTTTTAGTAATTTAAACCAAACGTTTACAAACGTTACGAAGCAATACCAAACGTTACGAAACACATCCAAACGCTTAAAACGTTACAAAACAAATCCAAATTTTTCACATTTTTAGCGATTTAAACCAAACATTTAAAATGTTACGAAACAAATCCAAATGTTTCACCTTTTTAGCGATTTAAGCCAAAGGTTTCCCCATTTTGGCAATTTAAGCCAAACGTTTACAAACTTTATGAAACAAATCCAATCGTTTACAAACATTACGAAACAAAACCAAACGTTTCACCTTTTTAGTGATTTATGTCAAACGTTTACAAACGATACGAAACAAATCCAAGTGTTTCACCTTTTTAGCAATTTAAGCTAAACGTTTAAAAATGTTACGAAATAAAACCAAACGTTTCACCATTTTAGCTATTTAAGCCAAACATTTAGAAACGTTACAAAACAAATCCAAATGTTTCTCCTTTTTAGCGATTTAAGCGAAACCTTTACAAACGTTACGAAACAAATCCAAATGTTTCATCTTTTTAGTGTAAACGTTACGAAACCAATCCAAGCGTTTCACCTTTTTAGCAATTTAAGCCAAACGTTTACAAACGTTACAAAAGAAATCCAAGCATTTCACCTTTTTAGCAATTTAAGCCAAACATTTACAATGGTTACGAAATAAATCCAAACGCTTCACCTTTTTAGCGATTTTAGCCAACGTGAAATATTTGGATTTGTTTCGTAACGTTTGTAAACGTTTGGCTAAAATCGCTAAAAAGGTGAAACGTTTGGATTTGTTTCGTAGCATTTGTAAACGTTTGAGTTAAATAGCAAAAAAGGTGAAACGTTTGGTTTTGTTTTGTACGTTTGTAAACGTTTGGCTTAAATCGCTAAAAAGGTGAAACGTTTGGATTCGTTTTGTAACGTTTGTAAACGTTTGGCTTAAATCGCTAAAAAGGTGAAACGTTTGGTTTTGTTTCATGACGTTTGTAAACGTTTAGCTTAAATCGCTAAAAGTGGGAAACGATTGTTTTTGTTCTTTAACGTTTGTAAACGTTTGGTTTAAATAGCGAAAAATGGGAAACATTTGGATTTGTTTCATAACGTTTTAAACGTTTGGTTTTGTTTCGTAACGTTTGTAAACGTTTGGCTTAAATCGCTTAAAAGTTGAAACGTTTACAAATGTTACAAAACAAATCCAAAGGTTACGAAACAAATCCAAATGTTACAAACGTTACGAAACAAATCCAAACGTTTCAGCTTTTTTGCGGTTTAAGCCAAACGTTTACAAACGATACGAACGAAATCCAAACGTTTCACCTTTTTAGCGATTTAAGCAGAACATTTACAAAGGTTATGAAACAAAACCAAACGTTTCGCCTTTTAGCGATTTAAGCTAAACGTTTACAAACGTTACGAAACAAATCCAAACGTTTGTAAACGTTTGGCATAAATTGCTAAAAAGGTAAAACACTTAGTTTTTTTTGTAACATTTGTAAACGTTCGGTTTAAATCGCTAAAAAGGTGAAATGTTTGTTTTGTTTTGTAACGTTTGTAAACGTTCGCTTAGATCGCTAAAAAGGGGAAACGTTTTGATTTGTTTCGTAACGTTTGTAAACGTTTGGATTTGTTTCGTAATGTTTGAAACGTTTGGATTTGTTTCGTAACGTTTGGGTTTGTTTCATAACGTTTGTAAACATTTCCCCTTTTTAGCGATTTAAGCCAAACGTTTACAAGCATTTCACCTTTTAGCAATTTAAACCAAGCGTTTATAAACATTACGAAACAAATCCAAACGTTTCACCTTTTTAGCAATTTAAACCAAACATGTACAAACGTTACGAAACAAATCCAAATGTTTCTCCTTTTTAGCGATTTAAGCCAAAACATTACGAAACAAATCCAAACGTTTCACTTTTTTAGCGAAAACCAAACATTTCATCTTTTTAGCGATTTAAGCTAAACGTTTACAAAAGTTACGAAATAAATCCAAACGTTTCCCCATTTTAACGATTTAAGCCAAACGTTTGAAACGTTAGGAAATAAATCCAAAACGCTTCACCTTTTTATCGAATTAAGCCGAACGTTTACAAACGTTACAAAACAAATCCAAGCGTTTCACCTTTTTAGCAATTTAAGCCAAACATTTACAAACGTTACGAAGAAAATTCAAACGTTTCACCCTTTTAGTGATTTGAGCCAAACCTTTACAAACGTTACGAAACAAAACCAAACGTTTAAAACTTTACAAAACAAATCCAAGCGTTTCACCTTTTTAGCGAGTAAAGCCAAACGTTTACAAACGTTACGAATCAAATCCAAACGTTTCACCTTTTTAGCGATATAAGCCAAACGTCTCCAAATGTTACGAAACAAAACCAAACGTTTCCCATTTTTAACGATTTAAAGCAAACGTTTACAAACGTTACAAAACAAAACCAAACGTTTACAAATGTTACGAAACAAATCTAAACGTTTCACCTTTTTGGCAATTTAAGCCAAACGTTTACAAACGTTACGAAAACAAATCCAAACGTTTAACATTTTTAGCAATTAAAGCCAAACGTTTACAAACGTTACGAAACAAAACCAAACGTTTACAAACGTTACGAAACAAATCCAAGCGCTTTGCCTTTTTACCAATTAAAGACAAACGTTTATAAATGTTACAAAAGAAATCCAAACGTTTAACCTTTTTAGCGATTTAAACCAAACGTTTACAAACGTTACAAAATAAATCCAAGCGTTACACCGTTTTAGCAATTTTAGCCAAACGTTTACAAACGTTACGAAACAAATATAAATGTTTCACATTTTTAAACGTTTGGCTTAAATCTAAAAAGGTGAAATTTTTGGATTTGTTTTGTAACGTTGTAAACGGTTTGCTTAAATTGCTAAAATGGGGAAACGTTCGGCTTAAATCGTTAAAAAGGTGAAACATTTGGATTTGATGCGTAACGTTGTAAACGTTTGGTTTAAATCATTAAAATGGAGAAACGTTTGCATTTGTTTCGTAATGTTTGTAAACGTTTGGCTTAAATCGCTAAAAATGTGAAACGTTTGGTTTTGTTTCTTAACGTTTGTAAACGTTTGACTTAAATTGCTAAAAATGTGAAACGTTTGTATTTGTTTCTTAACGTTTGTAAACGTTTATTTTAAATCGCTAAAAAGGTGAAACGTTTGGATTTGTTTCGTAACGTTTGTAAACTTTTGGCTTAAATTGCTAAAAAGGTGAAACGTTTTGATTTGTTTCGTAATGTATGTATACGTTTGGTTTAAATCGATAAAATGAGGAAACGTTTGGATTTGTTTCTAAGCGTTTGTAAATGTTTGGCTTATATTGCAATAAAGGCGAAACGTTTGGATTTGTTTCGTAACGTTTGTAAATGTTTGGATTAAATCGCTAAAAATGGGAAACATTTGGATTTGTTCCGTAACGTTTGTAAACGTTTGGATTTGTTTTGTAACGTTTTAAACGTTTAATTTTGTTTCGTATTATTTGTAAACGTTTGGTTTAAATAGCTAAAGATGTGAAACGTTTGTTTTTGTTCCGTAACATTTAAAAACGTTTGGCTTCAATCGCTAAAAAGGGGAAACGTATGGATTTGTTTCGTAACATTTGTAAAAGTTCGTAAACGTTTTGCTTAAATTGCTAAAAAGGTGACATGTTGGTGATTTGTTTCGTAACGTTTTAAACGTTTGGCTTAAATCGCTAAAATGGGGACACGTTTGGATTTGTTTCGTAACGTTTGTAAACGTTTGGCTTCAATCGCTAAAAAGGTGAAACGTTTGGATCTGTTTCATAACGTTTGTAAACATTTGGCTTAAATTGCGAAAAAGGTGAAATGCTTGGATTTTTCCGTAACGTTTGTAAACGATTGCTTTTGTTTTGTAACATTTACAAATCGCTAACGTTACCAAACAAAACGTTACGAAACAAATACAAAGGTGAAACGTTTCTAGCGGCTAAAGCCAAACGTTTACAAACGTTACGAAACAAATCCAAGCGTTTCCCCATTTTAGCGATTTAAGCTAAACGTTTACAAACGTTACGAAACAAAGCCAAACGTTACACATTTTTAGCGATTTAAGACAAACGTTTTCAAATGTTACGAAACAAATCCAAATGTTTACAAACGTTACAAACGTTTGGATTAGTTTTGTAAAATTTGTAAACATTTGGTGATTTAAGCCAAACGTTTAAAACGTTACGAAACAAATCCAACTGTTTCACCTTTTTTGCTATGCCAAAGGTTTATAAACGTTACGAAATAAATACAAAAATTTCCTCTTTTTAGTGATTTAAGCAGAATGTTTACAAACGTTACGAAAAAAATCCAAACGTTTCACCTTTTTTGAGTTTTAAGCCGAACGTTTACAAATGTTACGAAACAAAACCAAACGTTTCACCTTTTTAGCGATTTAAGGTTTCCTCATTTTAGCGATTTAAACCAAAAATTAACAGACATTACGAAACAAATCCAAACGTTTCACCTTTTTAGAGATTTCCGCTAAACGTTTACAAACGTTGCGGACCAAAACCAAACATTTACAAACGTTACGAAACAAAACCACACGTTTCACCTTTTTAGCGATTTAAGCCAAACGTTTACAAACGTTACGGAACAAAATCAAACATTTTACCTTATTAGCAATTGAAGCCAAGCATTTACAAACGCTATGAAACAAAACCAAACGTTTAAAACGTTAAGAAACAAATCCAAATGTTTCACATTATTAGCGATTTATGCCAAACATTTACAAATGTTACGTAACAAATCCAAGCGTTTCACCTTTTTAGCAATTTTAGCCAAACGTTTACAAACTTTACGAAACAAATCAAAACGTTTTACCTTTTCAGCGATTTAAGCCGAACGTTTAAAAAGTTACAAAACAAAACCAAATACTTACAAACGTTATAAAATAAATCCAAACGTTTCCCATTTTTAGCAATTTAAGCCAAACGTTACAAACATTACGAAACAAATACAAATGTTTCACATTGTTAGCGATTAAAGCCAAACGTTTACAAACGTTACGGAACAAAACCAAACGTTTCACATTTTTAGCAATTTAAGTCAAACGTTTACAAACACTACGAAACTAATCCAAAGTTTCATCTTTTTTATGATTTAAGCCAAATGTTTATAAACGTTACGAAATAAAACCAAGTGTTTCATCTTTTTTTGCGATTTAAGCCAAATGTTTACAAATGTTAAGAAACAAATCCAAGCGTTTTACCTTTTTAGCAATTTAAGCCAAACATTTAAAACGTTACGAACAAAACCAAACATTTCACCTTTGTAAAATCTAATTCAATATACGATTCAATTACGAAACAAATTCAAACGTTTTGATTTGTTTCTTATCGTTTGTAAACGTTTGGATTTGTTTCGTAATGTTTGTAAACATTCGGCTTAAATCACTAAAAATGTGAAACGTTTGAATTTGTTTCGTAACATTTGTAAACAAATCCAAACGTTTGTAAACGTTCCGAAACAAATCCAAACGTTTTACCTTATTAGCAATTTATGCCAAACATTTACAAACATTACGAAACAAATCCAAACGTGTTACCATTTTATCGATTTAAGCCAAACGTTTACAAACGTTACAAAATAAATCCAAACATTTTACCTTTTTAGCGATTTTAAGAAAAACTTTTACAAACGTTACGAAAAAAATCCAAATGTTTCCCTATTTTAGCGATTTAAGCCAAACTTTTAAAACGTTATGTGAAAAATCCAAACGTTTCACCTTTTTAGCGATTTAAGCCAAAAGGTTATAAACATTACGAAACAAATCCAAACGTTTCCCCTTTTTAGCGATTTAAGCCAAACGTTTACAAACGTTACGAAACAAATGCAAGCGTTTCACATTTTTAGCGATTTAACAAAACGTTTAAAACGTTACGAAAGAAATCCAAACGTTTTACCTTTTTAGCGATTTAAGCCAAACGATTACAAACGTTACGGAACAAAACCAAACGTTTCACCTTTTTAGCGATGTAAGCCAAACATTTACAAAGGTTACGAATCAAATCCAAGCGTTTCACCTTTTTAGCAATTTAAGCCAAACGTTTACAAACGTTACGAAATAAATCCAAACGTTTGTAAACATTACGAAACAAATCCAAACATTTACAAACGTTACGAAACAAAACCAAATGTTTCACCTTTATAGCGATTTAAGCCTAACGTTTACAAACGATACGAAACAAATCCAAATGTTTCACCTTTTTAGGATTTAAGCCATGCGTTTACAAATGTTACAAAAAAATCCAAACATTTCACTTTTTCAGCAATCTAAGCGAAACATTTAAAAAGGTTATGAAACAAAACCAAACGTTTCACAATTTTTGCGATTTAAGCCGAACGTTTACAAAAGTTACGAAATAAAACCAAACGGTTTTAAACGTTATGAAATAAAATCCAAACGTTTCACCTTTTTAGTGATTCAAGCCAAACATTTACAAACGTTATGTAACAAAACCAAATGTTTCACATTTTTAGTGATTTAAGCCAAATGTTTACCAACGCTATGAAACAAATTCAAAGTTTCACCTTTTTAGAGATTTAAGTCAAACGTTTACAAACGTTACGAAACAAATCCAAAGATTCACCTTTTTAGTGATTTAAGCCAAAAGTTTACAAACGTTACGAAACAAATCCAAAAGTTTCACCTTTTTAGCAATTTAAGCCAAACGTTTACAAACGTTACGAAACGAATCTAAACATTTCTCCTTTTTATTAATTTAAGCCAATGTTTACAAACGTTACGAAAAAAATCCAAACGTTTCCCCTTTCTAGCGATTTAAGCCTAACGTTTACAAACATTACGAAACAAATCCAAATGTTTCACCTTTTTATTAATTTAAGGAAAACGTTTACAAACGTTCCGAAACAAGTCCAAACATTTCACCTTTTTATGGATTTGAGTCAAACATTTACAAACATTAAGAAACAAATCACAACGTTTCACCTTTTTAGCAATTTAAGCCAAACGTTTATAAACGTTACGAAACAAATCCAAACGCTTCACCTTTTTAGCGATTTAATCCAAAGGTTTACAAATGTTATGAAACAAATTCGATCATTTCCCCGTATTAGCGATTTAATCCAAACATTTACAAACGTTACGAAACAAATCCAAGCGTTTTACATTTTTAGCAATTTAGGCCAAACGTTTACAACCGTTACAAAACAAATCTAAGTGTTTCACCTTTTTAGCGATTTAAGCAAAACATTTACAAACGTTAAGAAACAAAACCAAACATTTAAAACGTTACGAAACAAATTTAAACGTTTCAACTTTTTAGCGATTTATGCCAAACGTTTACAAACGTTACGAAACAAATCCAAACGCTTCATCTTTTTAGGGATTTAAGCCAAACCTTTACAAATGTTACGAAACAAATCCAAGCGTTTCCCCATCTTAGCAATTCAAGCCAAACGTTTACAAACATTACAAAAAAAATCCCAACGTTTCACCTTTTGAGCGATTTAAGCGAAACGTTTACAAACGTTATAAAACAACTCCAAACGTTTCATCTTTTTAGCGATTTAAGCCAAACTTTTACAAACGCTTAGAAAAAAATCCAAACGTCTCACCTTTTTAGCGATTTAATCCAAACGTTTAAAACGTTACAAAACAAATCTAAACGTTTCACCTTTTTAGCGATTTAAGCAAAACGTTTACAAACGTTACGAAAAAAATCCAAACAATTCAAATTTTAAGCGATATAAGCGAAACGTTTACAAATGTTACAAAACAAATCCAAGCGTTTCACCTTTTTAGCAATTTAAAACAAACGTTTACAAACATTACGAAGCAAATTCAAACGTTTCACTTTATTAGTGATTGAAGCCAAGCGTTTACAAACGTTACGAAACAAATCCAAACGTTTAAAACGTTATGAAACAAATCAAAACATTTCCCATTTTTAGAAATTTATGCCGAACGTTTATAAACGTTACGAAACAAATCCAAATGTTTCACTATTTTAGAAATTTAAGCCAAATGCTTACAGACGTTACGAAACAAACCAAACTTTTCACCTATTTAGCAATTGAAACCAAATGTTTACGAACGATACATAACAAATCCAAAGGTATCACCTTTTTAGCGCTTTAAGCCAAATGTTTACAAAGGTTACGAAACAAAACCAAATGTTTCACCTTTTTAGTGATTTAAGCCAAACGTTTACAAACATTACGAAACAAAACCAAACGTTTCATATTTTTAGCGATTTAAACCGAACGTTTACAAACGTAGCGAAACAAATCCAAACGTTTCACTTTTTTGGCGATTTATGCCAAACATTTACAAACATAATGAAATAAAACCAAACGTTTACAAACGTTATGAAACAAATCCGAACATTTCACCTTTTTAGTGATTGAAGCCAAACATTTACAAATGTTATAAAATAAAACCAAACGTTTCACATTTTTAGCGATTTAAGCCAAACATTTACAAACGCTACAAAACAAAACCAAACATTTCCCATTTTTAATGATTTAAGCCAAACGTTTACAAACGCTACAAAATAAATTCAAACGTTTCACCTTTTTAGCAATATAAGCCAAACATTTACAAACGTTACGAAACAAATCCAAAGTTTCACCTTTTTAGTGATTTTACCCAAATGATTACAAACGTTACGATACAAATCCAAATGTTTACAAACATTACGAAACAAATCCAAGCCTTTCACCTTTTTAGAGATTTAAGCCAAACGTTTACAAATGTTACGAAACAAATCCAAATGTTTCACATTTTTTGCAATTTAAGCCAAACGTTTACAAACGTTACGAAACAAATCCAAGTTTTTCAACTTCTTAGCGATTTAAGCAAAGCATTTACAAATGTTACGAAACAAAACCAAACGTTTAAAACTTACGAAACAAATCCAAACGTTTCAACTTTATTGTGATTTATGCCACACATTTACAAAAGTTACGAAACAAATCCAAACATTTCACTTTTTTAGTGATTTAATCCAAACATTTATAAACGTAACGAAACAAATCCAAGTGTTTCACCTTTTAAGCAATTTAAGCCAAATGTTTACAAACGTTACAAAACAAATCCAAATATTTCACCTTTTGAGGGATTTAAGCCAAACGTTTTCAAACATTACGAAACAAATCCAAACGTTTCAACTTTTTAGCGATTTAAGCCAAACGTTTACAAATGTTTAGAAAAAAATCCAAACATTTCACCTTTTTAGCGATTTAATCCAAACGTTTAAAACGTTATGAAACAAATCTAAACTTTTCACCTTTTTAGCGATATAAGCAAAACGTTTACAAACGTTACGAAAAAAATCCTAATAATTCACCTTTAAAGCTATATAAGCGAAACGCTTACAAATGTTACAAAACAAATCCAAGCGTTTCACCTTTTTAGCAATATAAGCCAAATGTTTACAAACATTACGAAGCAAATCCAAACGTTTCACTTTATTAGTGATTGAAGCCAAGCGTTTACAAACGTTGCGAAACAAATCCAAACGTTTAAAATATTATAAAACAAATCCAAACGTTTCACATTTTTAGCAATTTAAGCCAAACGTTACGAAACAAAACCAAACGTTTCACCTATTTAGAAATTGAAACCAAATGTTTACAAACATTACGTAACAAATCCAAACATTTCACCTTTTTAGCGATTTAAGCCAAACATTTACAAAGGTTATGAAACAAAACCAAACGTTTCACCTTTTTAGCGATTTAAGCCAAACGTTTACAAACTTTATGATAAAAAGCCAAACGTTTCACATTTTTAGCGATTTACGCCAAACATTTACAAACGCTACGAAATAAAACCAAACGTTTACAAACGTTGTGAAACAAATCCAAAAGTTTCACCTTTTTAGTGATTAAAGCCAAACATTTACAAACGTAATAAAAAAAACCAAACGTTTTGTTAGTAGTATATGCACTAGGACCATCTGATCGTGTATATTTGTAGAATTAATCCCAGTGGCAAAGATATATATGTTCTATTTGAATTAAGTGTCTCATCAACTAGTGTTCATGTATTACGTATTGTCCTTATCACATTGTGATAGAATCTATTCTTAAGGTGTTTAGAATATGAGTAACAGATTCTATTATACAAGTGATCTAAATAATCGTTCACGATCGATGGGGTTCTGTGAATAACGACATCGCATTATCCCGGAAAGATTGTCACCTCTATTTATTCTCCTGATTAGTAGATAGTTGCTAATTATAGGAAGTAGTGAGTCTCATACTACTTGATGGGGATTAGAATAAACATGTGGACACTCAAGGTGTTGAGTAAGTCGAGCAAGTGACGCTAGATGACTTATACATGGTAATTCATTAAAGTCAATTTAATGTCATCTAGTTCATAATTGTACATATGTCCTTTGACTTGCGGTGACACTATCTTGTATATAGGTGATTAGAGTTTGATAGTCCTTAACCCTAGATCTTTCATGAGCTGGGGCCGCGGGATGTGTTGGCTCTAGTTAGTTGTATATGGAGATTGAAGTTTAACCTAGAAAGGATTCATCACTCTGGATGAACGGAGACAAGATTCTATGCTATCTCAAATTATTCTTGATGGATGATAAAACCTGTGCAGGTGTATATGACTTATATAGAAAGTTGTTTCTAGTGGAAGTCATATTTATCAAGAATTAGAACTGAGAGATGAGGTCATATAATCAAGACATACAGTGTTTGACTTAACCGTGACACTAGTCGAGATTGGAATCTTAGAAGAAGGGAATTTTGAGTGTACGGTAATTATGAACATTGGTTCAAAAAGAATGCATCGAAACATTCATCTCTATTTGGGGGTCGTGATATGTCGCTAGACGTCACTCTCGTTCTACGAGAATTAATAATTAAATGGGATTTAATTATTTAATATAAGAAAGGCGTTTCTTATGTCTCTCGTTGCCATATAGATGTGAACCTAGTTAGTCACACAATAGAGTGTGCAACCGATTGAGTTTACGAAAGATCAATTTCATATGGATACTAGCATATCTCGGAAATTAATCTAAGATGAAAAACAAGTACAAATTAGGGACTAATTTGTAAGAGTTATAAATTAGTAGGAACCTAATTGTATTATGTCCAATTTAATTAGGGACTAATTTATAAGAATTATAAATTAGTAGGAACCTAATTATATTTTAACCAAGTTTTATGATTAAAAGGCTTAAGTAATTAATTAGTGTAATTAATGATACTTAAATCATTAATCATATGCTAATGGAATGATGATGTCATGGTGATGATGTAATGAGATAAGCTTATGTCATATATGTGATGTCATATGATGACATCACCTATATGATGTCACATATGTGATGTCACCACATGAAAGGTGTCATGTGGTGGCAACACCTTTGCTTGGTGTGTGACACCTAGCATGCAAGGTGTTGCATTCTTAAGACATGCTCTAGCCTATAAATAGAGCATGTCCTTGCTCATTTCAATATACCACACAACACACATCTCACTACAAAGTTGTAGAGAGAGAAAGCACTTGAAGGAGTTCAAGTAGTCATCAATCACGGGAAAAACTTGGCGACGTTTTTCATACATCCGAGAAAGGTAGTGATCGCGGCGAGAGTTTGAGGTTAGGGCTGCTCGACAAGAGGAACTCTTGCAGATTACTTCAAGGCGAGGATTCAATTGGACGCATACACGTTGACGAGTTTGAGGTCACCGTACTTTCGGGACTATAAGAATCGTTGGAGAATCGACATAGGTATTCTTCTTATGATTCCTAGATGCGTGCTTTAATTACTAAATGATACGACGATCCATTTGTTGTTGATATGATGAACTTTAGGATCCGGATTGTTGGAATTTCGATTTTGAATTGAAATATATGATCCGGACCTACCCCTCCCGCTGCGCCAACAGTGGTACCAGAGCCACCGTATCATCGAGTATTAACGCTTTACTATTGAATACATGTATAAATAATCATGGACTTAGGAATTATTATTGGGCATGTAATTTATAATTCCGAGGGCTTAAGTTTTTTTTTTTTCAAAAACCAACAAACGCTATTGTGATATTAATTACATTTGATTAAATTATGTCTAGGAGATTGGTACTTAAGTGGTCCGCTCGTGACCCTCCAATCTATCCTGGAAATTTTTCTAATGTGATAATTTAACACAATATGTGATTCGCTTGTGCATTATGCTGTCATCAACGGGATGTGCGGAAAAAGCGAAATCCGGGAAAAATGTTGAAAAACGGATTTTACACCCGGGAAAAAGTTTTCGGCTCGAAAAAAAAAATTCGTAAAAAACCGACATGCTGAAAAAGGGGTTTTACATCCGGGAAAAAGTTTCCCACTCGAAAAAAAACCGTAAAAAAAAAGAAAAAAACCGTAAAAAAAAATTAATTTTTTTTTTCGAGGATTAGCAATCGGTTGAGGCTTTCGGAGGTTCTAGGATGAATCCTTGATACCTAAAGAAAGTAGATATTACATATTAAATGATTAGAGAATCATTTCCGAGATATGTAATAGTTTGCTCATTCTTTTGTGCCTAAAGAACGAGACCTAGAATGTCCATGATCATACATCTGCAATTGCATGATTTATTTTAGCTTTAATATGTATGGGATGCATGCTAAAATGTGTTGTGTGCTTAGTGAGACCGGAATAATTAAGACTCTAATAAATCTTCCTAAAAAGTTGAAAGATTAAGTTTATATTGATTAATCATTAAATTGATTTATCAATGGCTCTCCATTGGAGCAATAAACTAACACACTTTGAGTTATCATCTTGTCGGCTATGGATACATAGGGGTGAGATGATATCGTCAAGAGGCTGCTGTTGAGTTTATTGTTAAGCATGAGATGTTACGGGTGTATTTATATAGTACACGGCAATAACGGCAATTAGGCGTACCTGAGTCGTGTATTATTCAAATTGATACATCTTAGTTGATTTAAGGGGTTAAACTTAACTAATGCAGAAACCCAATAACGACAATGGGTATCTGAGGGTGAAAGCATTAGGAGCCGGAAATGATTGAACCTCATATGAGATATGATGAACAAGTAGTTGTTCACTTATATATCATTTTGATCCCAAGAATAGCATTAAATACTTGAGGGAAAGATAAATGAATATAAGAATTCAATCACCCGCTTGAAATCTTTTCCAACAAAGATTCACGTTTCCAATTTTGGAAGTGTAGGATTCGACAAAGATAGTGGGAGGCCATTTTGATAAAGACCAAATCATTATGGTTAAATATATAAAATAACATGAATACTAATTAGAGATCTTTGTTGTCTAAGGGATAATAAGATTAAATAGAATCTTTTAAAGTGACATTCACGATAGTAATCGGCTAGTGGTTTAAAATCAATTTTTGATTGATTAAGATATTTAGATGCCTCCAAGGCTATTACGGAAAAGAAATGCACATCGGTTAATAAAAAAAAGTGTTTTCATTTGTTAAGATGTAGGACAGTATAAGTCATTGCCAGAAATATTTGGAATATTTAAAAGGCGGATCAGTCAATAAAAGAAAGTGTTTCTTTTGTCAAACCGAAAGACATTGAAATGGAAATTACATTAAGTATTGTGAATACTTAAAGGGCAATGACGAGAGGAACGATAATTCCATAAAGAATGTGTCTATCTCATATTCCAATGTCAATTGCTCATTTAAAAGCTTGGGTATTGAATACCGATGCTAATTCTCACATTTGTTTATCTTTTACGGATTTAGTAAAAGTGAGAAAGAAAGGAAAAAGATGAAGTAATCTTAAATCTCGAGAATGACGCAAGCGTTGCGACAAGAACTATAGGATCAACTTCAATTTTCTTAAATAAACATAAGTTGTACTTAAACAAGTTTTTTGTACTTACCCAATACATATAAAAATATCATATCCGAATTTGTATGACAAATTTGGTAGTTGATTTTCCATTTACAAATGATGTTTGCAGTATTATGTTTGATAATACGGAGTTGGGTATGGATATGTACAAAATGTTCTTTATGACTTGAATAAAGATGTTTAATGCAAAAGATGTTTTGGAAATTAATACCATAAGTTATCAAAATTCTAAACAACTTTGGCATTTATAATTAGGACATATTGCAAAAGATAGACATAACAAGTCAGATAGGATGGGAATCTTGAGCAATCAAGATTTTGCATCTCTTCCAATTTGTCAGTCGCATCTTAAAGGCAACATGGCCTGATTATTCTTTGTGGGACAAAGAGGTAGAGCTAAAGCCGTTTAAGAGATCATACATAGTGATATATATGGTACGTTTAAAGAAACGGACCAAGGTAGATACTTATACTTCATTTTCTACATCGATGATTTATCACGATATAGTTAAGTTTGTCTTATGAAGAACAAACATGAAGATTTTGAAATGTTCAAATGACTTCAAGAATGAAGTAGAAAACCAAATTGGAAAAGGTATTAATACTTTACGATGTGATCGAAAAGGGAAGAATACTTGAGTAGAAAATTTGGTATGTTCCTAAAAGGAATGTGGTATTATTTTTAAACTTACTCCTTGGGAACACCATGGTTGAATGGTGCGTCTGTCAAGAAGGACGTATCGTACATTGTGGGAAATGATACGATCAATAATGAGCTATATACTGAGTTATCCATCTCGTTATAGGGTCAAGCACTTCTTACCGCAAATAAAATTCTAAATTAAATTCCAACTAAATTTGCACCATAAATATCTTATGAGATATGGTATGGAATCAAAAGATGTTAAGATTTGAGGGTGTTCGGAACATATCAGGAAACTGATATCCGATAAATTTGGAATCAAAATCAATCATGGAAAGGTTATGTTGGATATCCTAAAGACAGTTTAGGATATTGTTTCTATATTTGAACCGAACAAACAATCGTTGTTTATCGATGGTAGTCTTTCTTAAATAAAGCGTTTATTCAAGAGGGACACTAAGAAAGGAATATAGAATTAGATGAGGAGTCATCTAGTTACCAACAAAATAATGAATCAATGAAGATTGATCAAACCCACTAAAAGCCGGAGTTAGTAAAAGATGTATCTACATTAACAACTCGAAGAGTAAGTAGAGTATCTCGTCCACCGGAGAGAGATGGTTTTCCCGCATGATAAACAAGAGTTGTTTAGTCATGGAGTAAAAGATCAAGTGTTGATCCCTCTACTTATGAGGAAACTATATGTGGTATAGATTCTTCAAAATTGGTTTGAAGGAATAAAATCTGAAATGGATTCCATATAAAGAAACAAAATTTAGAAGCTAGTCGATCCATCCAAAGGTATTATACCAATAAAGTTTAAATGGATCTTCAAGTGTAAAATTGGTACTAATGGAAAGGTGGAGACCATTAAAGCTAGACTTGTTGCAAAAGAGATTTGCTAGAGGCAAGAAGTTGTATTGTGAATACACTTTATCGCCGGTAGCCATGCTTAAGTCCATCAAGATTTTTCTTACCAAGGCTACACATTCAAATTTTGTGGTTGGACATATGGATGTAAGAACCACATTCCTTAATGGTTAAATTAAGGAGTATATCTATATGGAATAAGTCGAGGATTTTGAATCCGAAGAAGGTTCCAAGGCGTGTAAGCTAAAATGATCCCTAGTGGATAGAAAGAAAGCTTCGAGTTTCGTCGTCTTGATAAATTCGTAAGGAGTTATGAATTTATTAAAAACGATGATGAACCCAATGTTTACAAGAAGGTTAGTGGGAGCAGACTCACTTTCATGATCTTGTATGTAGATAATTACTAATAAATAATAATATCGGAATGTTAACTTTTGTAAAACTTTGGTTTATCCAATGCGTACTCCATCAAAGACCTCGGAGAGGTAGCCTAAATTCTCAGTATTATACTCTATAGAGATAGATCTAAGAGAATAATTGGTTTCTCCTAAAGGCTCTTCTTAGAAAAGATATTGAAGTAGTTCAATATGGAAGTTCTAAGAGAGGATTGATACTAGTTAGGCATAAAATTCTTCTTTCAACGGGAGTGTCTTTTGAAACTTCTGAAGGAAGAAAGAATCTAGCAAAGATACCATAAGCTTTGGCAATTGGTAGTCTGAGGTATGTGTTGCCACATACAAAGCTAGAAATTGTATATGCGGTTAGCGGGACTAATCGGTTTTAATCCAATCTATGTTGAGAACATTGGATGGTTGTTAAAGGTATCTTTAAGTACTTTTATAGAACTAAAGATATGGTATTAACAAATGGAGAACGAGATTTTTAAGTAGACCGTTTTACAGATTCTGATTAATAATCAGATATGGATAATTGAGAGTCTATCTCTAGATTCATATTTATCTATAATGAAGGAGTAGTGAGCTAGAAGTGTTCTAAGCAAGAATCAACTCCATACTCCATTATAGAAGCCGAGTATATTATGACATGAGATGTCGTAATAGAAGGTGTTTGGATAAATTAGTTTGTAACTGAACTAAGTATGGTTTTCTTCCATTAAGTCAAAAGTTCCTCTTTTCTGCGACTACAATGGTGCTACTGCCCTAGCAAAAGAAACCGGGTCTCACAACTTATCCGAACATAAGGAAAGGCATTATCATATTATCTAAAGAAATTGTTGGAAAGAGAAAATTGTTTCTCTAAAAGATAGCATTAGCCAATAACACGGCTAACCCACTGACAAAGCCCATGACTTGGAGTTATTAAGGTTTACATAACTTAGACTCATTAAGGTTTACATGACTTAGAGTCATTAATATTTACATCTTGTGAAGATGGGGCTTAGATATAGTTATCAATGGAACTAGTGCAAGTAGGAGATTGTTAGTAGTATATGCCCTAGGGCCATTTGATCGTGTATATTTGTAGAATTAATCCCAATGGCAAAGATATATATGTTCTATTTGAACTAAGTGTCTCATCAACTAAGTGTTCATGTATTATGTATTGTCCTTATCACATTGTGATAGAATCTATTCTTAAGGTGTTAAAAATATGAGTAACAGATTCTATTATACAAGTGATCTAAATAACCATTCACGATCGATGGGGTCCTGTGAATAAGGGCATCGCATTATCCCGGAAAGATTGTCACCTCTATTTATTCTCCTGATTAGTAGAGAGCTACTAATTATAGGAAGTAGTGAGTCTCATACTACTTGATGGGGATCAGAATAAACATGTGGACACTCAAGGTGTTGAGTAAGTCGAACAAGTGACGCTAGATGACTTATACATGGTAATTCATTAAAGTCAATTTAATGTAATCTAGTTAATAATTGTACATATGTCCTTTGACTTGCGGTGACACTATCTTGTATATAGGTGATTAGAGTTTGATACTCCTTAACCCTAAATCTTTCATGAGCTAGGGCCGCAGGATGTGTTGGCTCTAGTTAGTTGTATACGGAGATAGGGGTTTAACCTAGAAAGAATTCATCACTCTGGATGAACGGAGACAAGATTCTATGCTATCTCAAATTGTTCTTGATGGATGATAAAACTTGCGCAAGTGTATATGACTTACATAGAAAGTTGTTTCTAGTGGAAGTCATATTTATCAAGAATTAGAACTGAGAGATGAGGTCATATAATCAAGACATACATTGTTTGACTTAACCGTGACACTAGTCGAGATTGGAATCTTATATGAAGGGAATTTTGAGTGTACGGTAATTATGAACATTGGTTCAAAAAGAATGCATCAAAACATTCATCTCTATTTGGGGGTCGTGATATGTTGCTAGACGTCACTCTCGATCTACGAGAATTAATAATTAAATGAGATTTAATTATTTAATATAAGAAAGGCGTTTCTTATGTCTCTCGTTGCCATATAGATGTGAACCTAGTTAGTCACACACAATAGAGTGTTCAACCGATTGAGTTTACGAAAGATCAATTTCATATGGATACTAGTATATCTCGGAAATTAATCTAAGATGAAAAACAAGCACAAATTAGGGACTAATTTGTAAGAGTTATAAATTAGTAGGAACCTAATTGTACTATGTCCAATTTAATTAGGGACTAATTTATAAGAGTTATAAATTAGTAGGAACCGAATTATATTTTAACCAAGTTTTATGATTAAAAGGCTTAAGTAATTAATTAGTGTAATTAATGATACTTAAATCATTAATCATAAGCTAATGGAATGATGATGTCATGGTGATGATGTAATGAGATAAGCTTATGTCATATATGTGATGTCATATGATGACATCACCTATATGATGTCACATATGTGATGTCACCACATGAAAGGTGTCATGTGGTGGTAACACCTTTGCTTGGTGTGTGAAACCTAGCATGCAAGGTGTTGCATTCATAAGACATGCTCTAGCCAATAAATAGAGCATGTCCTTGCTCATTTCAATATACCACACAACACACATCTCACTACAAAAGTTGTAGAGAGAGAAAGCACTTGAAGGAGTTCAAGTAGTCATCAATCACGGGAAAACCTTGGCGACGTTTTTCATACATCCGAGCAAGGTAGTGACCGCGGCGAGAGTTTGAGCTTAGGGCTGCTCGACAAGAGGAACTCTTGCAGATTACTTCAAGGCGAGGATTCAATCAGACACATACTCGTGTTGACGAGTTTGAGGTCACCGTACTTTCGGGACTACAAGAATCGTTGGAGAATCGACATAGGCATTCTTCTTATGATTCCTAGAAGCGTTCTTTAATTACTAAATGATACGACGATCCATTTGTTGTTGATATGATCAACTTTAGGATCCGGATTGCTGGAATTTCAATTTTGAATTGAAATATATGATCCGGACCTGCCCCTCCCGCTGCGCCAACACGTTTCACATTTTTAGCGATTTAATCCAAACATTTACAAACGCTACAAAACAAAACAAAACGTTTCACATTTTTAGCGATTTAAGCCAAACATTTACAAACGATACGAAACAAATTCAAACGTTTTACCTTTTAAGCGATATAAGCCAAACGTTACGAAACAAATCTATAGTTTCACCTTTTTAGCGATTTAAGCTAAACGTTTACAAACGTTACGAAACAAATCCAAAGTTTCACCTTTTTACCGATTTAAGCCAAATGTTTACAAACGGTACGAAATAAATCCAAACGTTTCACCTTTTTAGCGATTTAAGTCAAACGTTTACAAACGTTTCGAAACAAATCCAAGCGTTTCACCTTTTTAGCGATTTAAGCCAAACGTTTACAAACGTTACAAAAAAAATCCAAGCGTTTCACCTTTTTAGCAATTTAAGCTAAACGTTTACAAAAATTTCGAAGCAAAACCAAACGTTTAAAACGTTACGAAACAAATCCAAACGTTTCAACTTTTGAGCGATTTATCCCAAACGTTTACAAACGTTACGAAACAAATCCAAACGTTTTCCCTTTTTAGCAATTTAAGCCAAACCTTTACAAACGTTACACAACAAATCCAAACGTTTAACCTTTTTAGCGATTTAAGCCAAACGGTTACAAACGTTACGAAGCAGATCCAAATGTTTCTCCTTTTTAGCGATTTAAGCAAAACGTTTGCAAACATTACAAAACAAATCCAAATGTTTCACTTTTTTAGCAGTTTAAGCCAAACATTTACAAACGATACGAAACGAATACAAACGTTTCCCCTTTTTAGCAATTTAAGACAAACGTTTACAATCATTACAAAACAAATCCAACTGTTTCAACTTTTTGGCAGTTTAAGCCAAACGTTTACAAACGATACGAAACAAATACAAACGTTTCGCCTTTTTAGCAATTTAAGCCAAACGTTTACAAACGATACGAAATAAATCCAAACGTTTCACCTTTTTAGCATTTTAAGCCAAACGTTTACAAAAGTTAAGAAATAAAACCAAACGTTTCCCCTTTTTAGTGATTTAAGCCAAAAGTTTACAAACGTGACGCGTTTCACCTTTTTTGTGATTGAAGCCGAACGTTTACAAACGTTCGGAACAAAAATAAACGTTTCACATTTTTAGCGTTTTTAGCTGAACGTTTACAAACGCTACGAAACAAAACGAAACGTTTCCCCATTTTAGCGATTTAGGCCAAACGTTTGCAAACGTTACAAAACAAATCCAAGCGTTTCACCTTTTTAGCGATTTAAGCAAAACGTTTACAAACGTTATGAAGCAAAACCAAACATTTAAAACGTTATGAAACAAATCTAAACGTTTCTAGTTTTTAGAGATTTATGCCAAACGTTTACAAACGTTACGAAACAAATCTAAATGTTTCACCTTTTTAGTGATTTAAGCCAAACGTTTACAAAAGTTACGAAACAAATCCAAGTGTTTCACCATTTTAGTAATATAAGCCAAACGTTTACAAACGTTACAAAACAAATCCAAACGTTTCATCTTTTGAGCGATTTAAGCCAAACGTTTACAAACGTTACGAAACAATTCCAAACGTTTCAACTTTTTAGCAATTTAAGCCAAACGTTTACAAACGTTTAGAAAAAAATCCAGACGTCTCACCTTTTTAGCGATTTAATCCAAATGTTTAAAACGTTACGAAACAAATATAAACGTTTCACCTTTTTAGCGATTTAAGCAAAACGTTTACAAACGTTACGTAAAAAAATCCAAACAATTCACCTTTAAAGCAATATAAGGGAAACGTTTACAAATGTTACAAAACAAATCCAAGCGTTTCACCTTTAAAGCGATATAAGGGAAACGTTTACAAACGTTACGAAAGGTGAAACGTTTCACCTTATTAGCGATTTAAGCCAAATGTTTACAAATGTTACGAAACAAATCCAAACGTTTCATATTTTTAGCAATTTAAACCAAACGTTTACAAACGTTACAAAACAAATCCAAGTTTTTCACCTTTTTAGCGATTTAAGCAAAACATTTACAAACGTTACGAAACAAAACAAAATGTTTAAAACATCACGAAACAAATCCAAACGTTTCAACTTCTTAGCGATTTATGCCACACATTTACAAAAGTTACGAACCAAATCTAAATATTTCACCGTTTTAGCGTTTTAAGCCAAACGTTTATAAACGTAACGAAACAAATCCAAGCGTTTAACCTTTTTAGCAATTTAAGCCAAATGTTTACAAACGCTACAAAATAAATCTAAACGTTTCACCTTTTGAGCGATCTAAGCGTAACGTTTACAAACGTTACGAAACAAATTCAAACGTTTCACCTTTTAAGCGATATAAGCAAAACGTTTACAAACGTTACGAAGAAAATCCAAAGTTTCAACTTTTTAGAGATTTAAGCCAAACGTTTACAAACGTTACGAAAAAATTCCAGATGTTTTACCTCTTTGGCGATTTAAGCCAAAAGTTTACAAACATTTCGAAACAAATCCAAGCGTTTCACCTTTTTAGCGATTTGAGCCAAACGTTTACAAAAGTTACAAAACAAATTCAAGCGTTTCACCTTTTTAGCGATTTAAGTCGAACGTTTACAAACATTTAGAAACAAAACCAAACGTTTAAAACATTAAGAAACAAATCCAAACGTTTCAACTTTTGAGCGATTACTACGAAACGTTTACAAACGTTACGAAACAAATCCAAACGTTTCACCTTTTGTGCCATTTAAGCCAAACGTTTACAATCGTTACGAAACAAATCCAAGTGTTTCACCTTTTTAGCAATATAAGCCAAACCTTTACAAATGTTACAAAACAAATCCAAACATTTCACCTTTTTAGCGATTGAAGCCAAACGGTTACAAACGTTACGAAACAAATCTGAATGTTTTACCTTTTCAGCGATTTACGCAAAACGCTTGCAAACGTTTAGAAACAAATCAAAACGTTTCACCTTTTTAGCGATTTAAGTCAAACGCTTGCCAACGTTACGAAACAAATACAAAGTTTCACCTTTTTAGCGATTTAAGCCAAACGTTTAAAAACGCTATGAAACAAATCTAAACGTTTCACATTTTTAGCGATTTAAGCCAAACGTTTATAAATGTTACTAAACAAATCCAAGAGTTTCACCTTTTTAGCAATTTAAGCCAAACGTTTACAAACGTTACGAAAAAAACCAAACGTTTCACATATTTAGCGATTGAAGCCAAACGTTTTTAAACGTTACAAAACAAATCCAAATGTTTCACCTTTTAGCGATTTAAGCCAAACGTTTACAAACGTTACGAAACAAATCCAAACGTTTCATATTTTTAGCAATTTATACCAAACGTTTACAAACGTTACGAAACAAATCCAAGTTTTTCACCTTTTAGCGATTTAAGCAAAACATTTACAAACGTTACGAAACAAAACCAAACGTTTAAAACATTACGAAACAAATCCAAACGTTTCAACTTTTTAGCGATTTATGCCACACATTTACAAAAGTTACGAAACAAATCCAAACATTTCACCGTTTTAGCGATTTAAGCCAAACGTTTACAAACGTAACGAAACAAAACCAAGCGTTTAACCTTTTTAGCAATTTAAGCCAAATGTTTACAAACGTTACAAAATAAATCCAAATGTTTCACCTTTTGAGCGATTTAAGCTAAACGTTTACAAACGTTACGAAACAAATCCAAACGTTTCAACTTTTTAGCGATTTAAGCCAAACATTTACAAACGTTACGACACAAATAGAAACATTTCACCTTTTTAGTGATTGAAGCCAAACGTTTACAAACGTTACGAAACAAATACAAACGTTTAAGACGTTAAGAAACAAATCTAAACGTTTCACATTTTTAGCAATTTAAGCCAAACGTTTACAAACGTTACAAAACAAATCCAAGCGTTTCACCGTTTTAGCGATTTAAGCTAAACGTTTACAAACGTTACGAAAAAAACCAAACGTTTCACCTATTTACCGATTGAAGCCAAACGTTTTTAAACTTTACAAAACAAATCCAAACGTTTCACCTTTTAGCGATTTAAGCCAAACGTTTACAAAGATTATGAAACAAAACCTAACGTTTCACATTTTTAGCGATTTAAGCCAAATGTTTACAAACGTTACGGAACAAAAACAAGCGTTTCACCTTTTAAGCGATTTAAGCCAAACGTTTACAAATGTTACGAATCAAATCCAAATGTTTCACCTTTTCAGCGATTTAAGTCAAACGTTTACAAACGTTACGAAACAAGTGCAAGCGTTTCGCCTTTTTAGCAATTTAAGCCAAAAGTTTACAAATGTTACAAAACAAATCCAAACGTTTCGCCTTTTGAGCGATTTAAGCCAAAAGTTTACAAACGTTTGGGAATTAATCCAAACGTTTCGACTTTTTAGCGATTTAAGCCAAACGTTTACAAACATTTGGAAAAAAATCCAAACGTTTCACTTTTTTAGCGATTTAATCCAAACGTTTAAAACGTTACGAAACAAATCTAACCGTTTCACCTTTTTAGCAATTTAAGCAAAACGTTTATAAACGTTACGAAAAAAAGCCAAACAATTCAACTTTTAAGCGATATAAGCGAAACGTTTGCAAATGTTACAAAACAAATCCAAGCATTTCCCTTTTTTAGCAATTTAAGCCAAACGTTTACAACTATTACGAAGCAAATCTAAACGTTCCATCTTATTAGTGATTGAAGCCAAGTGTTTACAAACGTTACGAAACAAATCCAAACGTTTAAAATGTTATGAAACAAATCCAAGCATTTCACCTTTTTTAGCAATTGAAGCCAAACGTTTACAACTATTACGAAGCAAATCTAAACGTTTCATCTTATTAGTGATTGAAGCCAAGCGTTTACAAAAGTTATGAAATAAATCCAAACGTTTAAAATGTTATGAAACAAACCCAAACGTTTCATATTTTTAGCAATATAAGCCAAATGTTTACAAACATTACGAAAGAAATCCAAGTATTTCACCGTTTTAGAAATTTAAGCCGAACGTTTACAAACGTTACGAAACAAAACCAAACGTTTCACCTATTTAGCAGTTGAAACCAAATTTTTTCAAACGATACGTAACAAATACAAATGTTTCACCTTTTTAGCGATTTAAGCCAAACATTTACAAAGGATAAGAAACAAAACCTAACGTTTCACATTTTTAGCGATTTAAGCCAAACGTTTACAAACATTACGAAACAAAACCAAACATTTCACATTTTTAGCGATTTAAGCCGAACGTTTATAAACGTAATGAAACAAATCCAAACGTTTCACCTTTTTAGCGATTTAAGCCAAACGTTAACAAACAATACGAAGTAAATCCAAACGTTTCACCTTAATAGTGATTGAACCAAAGCGTTTACAAATGTTACGAAACAAATCCAAACGTTTAAAACGTTATGAAACAAATCCAAATGTCCTATTTTTAGCAATTTAAGCCGAACGTTTACAAACTTTAGGAAACAAATCCAAATAACAGTTTTAGCAATTTAAGTCAAATTCTTACAAACGTTACGAAACAAAACCAAACGTTTCACCTATTTAGCAATTGAAACCAAATGTTTACAAACGATACGTAACAAATCCAAATGTTTCAAATTTTTAGCGATTTAAGCCAAACGTTTACAAAGGTTATGAAACAAAACCAAATGTTTCACCTTTTTAGCGATTTAAGCCAAACGTTTACAAACATTACGAAACAAAACCAAACGTTTCATATTTTTAGCGATATAAGCCGAACGTTTACAAACGTAACGAAACAAATCCAAACGTTTCACCTTTTTAGCGATTTAAGCCAAACGTTTACAAATATTAAGATATAAAACCAAACGTTTACAAACGTTATGAAACAAATTTAAAAGTTTCACCTTTTTAGTGATTGAAGCAAAACATTTACAAATGTTATAAAACAAAACCAAACGTTTCACATTTTTAGCGATTTAAGTCAAACATTTACAAACGCTACAAAACAAAACCAAACGTTTCACATTTTTAATGATTTAAGCCAAACGTTTACAAACGCTACGTAACAAATTCACGTTTCACCTTTTTAACCATTTAAACAAAACGATTACAAACGTTACGAAACAAATCCAAAGTTTCACCTTTTTAACGATTTAAGCCAATCATTTACAAACGTTACGAAACAAATCTAAACGTTTCATCTTTTTAGCGATTTGAGCCAAACGTTTACAAACGTTACAAAACAAATCCAAACGTTTCACCTTTTTAGCGATTTAAGCCAAATGTTTACAAATGTTACAAAACAAATCCAAACGTTTCATATTTTTAGCAATTTAAACCAAACGTTTACAAACGTTACGAAACAAATCCAAGTTTTTCACCTTTTTAGCGATTTAAGCAAAACATTTACAAACGTTACGAAACAAAACCAAATGTTTAAAACATCACGAAACAAATCCAAACGTTTCAACTTTTTAGCGATTTATGCCACACATTTACAAAAGTTACGAACCAAATCTAAACATTTCACCGTTTTAGCGTTTTAAGCCAAACGTTTACAAACGTAACGAAACTAATCCAAGCGTTTAACCTTTTTAGCAATTTAAGCCAAATGTTTATAAACGCTACAAAATAAATCTAAACGTTTCACCTTTTGAGCGATCTAAGCGTAACGTTTACAAACATTACGAAACAAATTCAAACGTTTCACCTTTTAAGCGATATAAGCAAAACGTTTACAAACGTTACGAAGAAAATCCAAAGTTTCAACTTTTTAGAGATTTTAGCCAAACGTTTATAAACGTTACGAAAAAATTCCAGATGTTTTACCTCTTTAGCGATTTAAGCCAAAAGTTTACAAACATTTCGAAACAAATCCAAGCGTTTCACCTTTTTAGCGATTTGAGCCAAACGTTTACAAAAGTTACAAAACAAATTCAAGCGTTTCACCTTTTTAGCGATTTAAGTCGAACGTTTACAAACATTTAGAAACAAAACCAAACGTTTAAAACATTAAGAAACAAATCCAAACGTTTCAACTTTTGAGCGATTAATACTAAACGTTTACAAACGTTACGAAACAAATCCAAACGTTTCACCTTTTGTGCCATTTAAGCCAAACGTTTACAATCGTTACGAAACAAATCCAAGTGTTTCACCTTTTTAGCAATATAAGCCAAAGCTTTACAAATGTTACAAAACAAATCCAAACGTTTCACCTTTTTAGCGATTGAAGCCAAACGGTTACAAACGTTAGGAAACAAATCCGAATGTTTCACCTTTTCAGCGATTTACGCAAAACGCTTACAAACGTTTAGAAACAAATCAAAACGTTTCACCTTTTTAGCGATTTAAGTCAAACGCTTGCCAACGTTACGAAACAAATACAAAGTTTCACCTTTTTAGCGATTTAAGCCAAACGTTTAAAAACGCTATGAAACAAATCTAAACGTTTCACATTTTTAGCGATTTAAGCCAAACGTTTATAAATGTTACTAAACAAATCCAAGAGTTTCACCTTTTTAGCAATTTAAGCCAAAAGTTTACAAACGTTACGAAAAAAACCAAACGTTTCACATATTTAGCGATTGAAGCCAAACGTTTTTAAACGTTACAAAACAAATCCAAATGTTTCACCTTTTAGCGGTTTAAGCCAAACGTTTACAAAGATTATGAAACAAATCCAAACGTTTCGCCTTTTTAGCGATTTAAGCCAAATGTTTACAAACATTACGGAACAAAAACAAGCGTTTCACCTTTTGAGCGATTTAAGCCAAACGTTTACAAATGTTACGAAACAAATCCAAACGTTTCACCTTTTCAGCGATTTGAGCCAAACGTTTACAGTTACGAAACAAATCCAAGTGTTTCGCCTTTTTAGCAATTTAAGCCAAAAGTTTACAAACGTTACAAAACAAATCCAAACGTTTCGCCTTTTGAGCGATTTAAGCCAAACGTTTACAAACGTTTGGAAACAAATCCAAACGTTTTGACTTTTTAGCGATTTAAGCCAAACGTTGGCGCAGCGGGACGCGCGGGTCCGGATCATATATTTCAATTCAAAATCGAAATTCCAACAATCTGAATCCTGAAGTTGATCATATCAACAACAAATGGATCGTCGTATCGTTTAGTAATTAAAGCACGCATCTAGGAATCGTAAGAAGAATACCTATGTCGATTCTCCAACGATTCTTGTAGTCCCGCAAGTACGGCGACCTCAAGCTCGTCCACACGAGTATGCATCCGATTGAATCCTCGCCTTAAAGTAATCCGTAAGAGTTCCTCTTGCCGAGCAGCCCTAAGCTCAAACTCTCGCCGCAATCACTACCTTGCTCGGATGTATG
Source organism: Mercurialis annua (assembly GCF_937616625.2). Lineage (NCBI taxonomy): Eukaryota > Viridiplantae > Streptophyta > Magnoliopsida > Malpighiales > Euphorbiaceae > Mercurialis > Mercurialis annua. Next base: position 20,880,107 of record NC_065577.1, on the reverse strand, counting down.
AAAAACGTCGCCAAGTTTTTCCCGTGATTGATGAATACTTGAACTCCTTCAAGTGCTTTCTCTCTCTACAACTTTGTAGTGAGATGTGTGTTGTGTGGTGTTATGAAATGAGCAAGGACATGCTCTATTTATAGGCTAGAGCATGCCTTAAGAATGCAACACCTTGCATGCTAGGTGTCACACACCAAGCAAAGGTGTTGCCACCATATGACACCTTTCATGTGGTGACATCACATAGGTGACATCATATAGGTGATGTCATCATATGACATGACATATATGACATAGGCTTATCTCATTACATCATCACCATGACATCATCATTCCATTAGCTAATGATTAGTCATTTAAGTATCATTAATTACACTAATTAATTACTTAAACCTTTTAATCATAAAACTTGATTAAAATATAATTAGGTTCCTACTAATTTATAACTTTTATAAATTAGTCCCTAATTAACTTGGACATAGTACAATTAGGTTCCTACTAATTTATAACTCTTAAAAATTAGTCCCTAATTTGTACTTGTTTTTCATCTTAGATTAATTTCCGAGATATGCTAGTATCCATATGAAATTGATCTTTCATAAACTCAATCGGTTGCACACTCTATTGTGTGTGACTAACTAGGTTCACATCTATATGGCAACGAGAGACATAAGAAACGCCTTTCTTATATTAAATAATTAAACCCCATTTAATTATTAATTCTCGTAGATCGAGAGTGACGTCTAGCAACATATCACGACCCCCAAATAGAGATGAATGTTTCGATGCATTCTTTTTGAACCAATGTTCATAATTACCGTACACTCAAAATTCCCTTCATCTAAGATTCCAATCTCGACTAGTGTCACGGTTAAGTCAAACACTGTATGTCTTGATTATATGACCTTATCTCCCAGTTCTAATTCTTGATAAATATGACTTCCACTGGAAACAACTTTCTATGTAAGTCATATACACCTGCGCAGGTTTTATCATCCATCAAGAACAATTTGAGATAGCATAGAATCGTGTCTCCGTTCATCCAGAGTGATGAATCCTTTCTAGGTTAAACCCCTATCTCCATATACAACTAACTAAAGCCAACACATCCCGCGGCCCTAGCTCATGAAAGATCTAGGGTTAAGGAGTATCAAACTCTAATCACCTATATACAAGATAGTGTCACCGCAAGTCAAAGGACATATGTTCAATTATGAACTAGATGATATTAAATTGACTTTAATGAATTACCATGTTTAAGTCATCTGACGTCACTTGTTCGACTCACTCAACACCTTGAGTGTCCACATGTTTATTCTGATCTCCATCAAGTAGTATGAGACTCACTACTTCCTATAACTCTTTACTAATCAGGAGAATAAACAGAGGTGACGATCTTTCTGGGATAATGCAATGCCCTTATTCGCAGGACCCCATCGATCGCGAACGGTTATTTAGATCATTTGTATAATAGAATCTGTCACTCATATTCTTAACACCTTAAGAATAGATTCTACCACAATGTGATAAGGACAATACGTAATACATGAACACTTAGTTGATGAGACACTTAGTTCAAATAGAACATATATATCTTTGCCATTGGGATTAGTTCTACAAATATACACGATCAAATGGCCCTAGGGCATATACTACTAACATACGAAACAAAACCAAACATTTCACATTTTTAGCTATTTAAGCCGAACGTTAATAAACGTAACAAAACAAATCCAAAAGTTTCACGTTTTTAGCGATATAAGCCAAACTTTTACAAACGTTACGAAATAAAACCAATCGTTTACAAACGTTATGAAACAAATCCAAATGTTTTGCTTTTTTAGTGATTGAAGCCAAACATTTACAAACGTTATAAAACAAAACCAAATGTTTCACATTTTTAGCGATTTAAGCCAAACATTTACAAACGCTACAAATCAAAACCAAACATTTCACATTTTTAGCGATTTAAGCCAAACGTTTACAAATGCTACGAAACAAATTCAAAGGTTTCCCCTTTTTAGTGAAATAAGCCAAACATTTACAAACTTTACGAAACAAATTCAAAGTTTCACCTTTTTAGCGATTTAAACCAAACGTTTACAAACGATACGAAACAAATACAAACGTTTCGCCTTTTTAGCAATTTAAGCCAAACGTTTACAAACGATACGAAATAAATCCAAACGTTTCACCTTTTTAGCATTTTAAGCCAAACGTTTACAAAAGTTAAGAAATAAAACCAAACATTTCCCCTTTTTAGTGATTTAAGCCAAAAGTTTACAAACGTGACGCGTTTCACCTTTTTTGTGATTGAAGCCGAACGTTTACAAACGTTCGGAACAAAAATAAACGTTTCACATTTTTAGCGTTTTTAGCTGAACGTTTACAAACGCTACGAAACAAAACGAAACGTTTCCCCATTTTAGCGATTTAGGCCAAACGTTTGCAAACGTTACAAAACAAATCCAAGCGTTTCACCTTTTTAGCGATTTAAGCAAAACGTTTACAAACGTTATGAAGCAAAACCAAACATTTAAAACGTTATGAAACAAATCTAAACGTTTCTAGTTTTTAGAGATTTATGCCAAACGTTTACAAACGTTACGAAACAAATCTAAATGTTTCACCTTTTTAGTGATTTAAGCCAAACGTTTACAAAAGTTACGAAACAAATCCAAGTGTTTCACCATTTTAGTAATATAAGCCAAACGTTTACAAACGTTACAAAACAAATCCAAACGTTTCATCTTTTGAGCGATTTAAGCCAAACGTTTACAAACGTTACGAAACAATTCCAAACGTTTCAACTTTTTAGCAATTTAAGCCAAACGTTTACAAACGTTTAGAAAAAAATCCAGACGTCTCACCTTTTTAGCGATTTAATCCAAATGTTTAAAACGTTACGAAACAAATATAAACGTTTCACCTTTTTAGCGATTTAAGCAAAACGTTTACAAACGTTACGTAAAAAAATCCAAACAATTCACCTTTAAAGCAATATAAGGGAAACGTTTACAAATGTTACAAAACAAATCCAAGCGTTTCACCTTTAAAGCGATATAAGGGAAACGTTTACAAACGTTACGAAAGGTGAAACGTTTCACCTTATTAGCGATTTAAGCCAAATGTTTACAAATGTTACGAAACTAATCCAAACGTTTCATATTTTTAGCAATTTAAACCAAACGTTTACAAACGTTACAAAACAAATCCAAGTTTTTCACCTTTTTAGCGATTTAAGCAAAACATTTACAAACGTTACGAAACAAAACAAAATGTTTAAAACATCACGAAACAAATCCAAACGTTTCAACTTCTTAGCGATTTATGCCACACATTTACAAAAGTTACGAACCAAATCTAAATATTTCACCGTTTTAGCGTTTTAAGCCAAACGTTTATAAACGTAACGAAACAAATCCAAGCGTTTAACCTTTTTAGCAATTTAAGCCAAATGTTTACAAACACTACAAAATAAATCTAAACGTTTCACCTTTTGAGCGATCTAAGCGTAACGTTTACAAACGTTACGAAACAAATTCAAACGTTTCACCTTTTAAGCGATATAAGCAAAACGTTTACAAACGTTACGAAGAAAATCCAAAGTTTCAACTTTTTAGAGATTTAAGCCAAACGTTTACAAACGTTACGAAAAAATTCCAGTTGTTTTACCTCTTTGGCGATTTAAGCCAAAAGTTTACAAACATTTCGAAACAAATCCAAGCGTTTCACCTTTTTAGCGATTTGAGCCAAACGTTTACAAAAGTTACAAAACAAATTCAAGCGTTTCACCTTTTTAGCGATTTAAGTCGAACGTTTACAAACATTTAGAAACAAAACCAAACGTTTAAAACATTAAGAAACAAATCCAAACGTTTCAACTTTTGAGCGATTACTACGAAACGTTTACAAACGTTACGAAACAAATCCAAACGTTTCACCTTTTGTGCCATTTAAGCCAAACGTTTACAATCGTTACGAAACAAATCCAAGTGTTTCACCTTTTTAGCAATATAAGCCAAACCTTTACAAATGTTACAAAACAAATCCAAACATTTCACCTTTTTAGCGATTGAAGCCAAACGGTTACAAACGTTACGAAACAAATCTGAATGTTTTACCTTTTCAGCGATTTACGCAAAACGCTTACAAACGTTTAGAAACAAATCAAAACGTTTCACCTTTTTAGCGATTTAAGTCAAACGCTTGCCAACGTTACGAAACAAATACAAAGTTTCACCTTTTTAGCGATTTAAGCCAAACGTTTAAAAACGCTATGAAACAAATCTAAACGTTTCACATTTTTAGCGATTTAAGCCAAACGTTTATAAATGTTACTAAACAAATCCAAGAGTTTCACCTTTTTAGCAATTTAAGCCAAACGTTTACAAACGTTACGAAAAAAACCAAACGTTTCACATATTTAGCGATTGAAGCCAAACGTTTTTAAACGTTACAAAACAAATCCAAATGTTTCACCTTTTAGCGATTTAAGCCAAACGTTTACAAACGTTACGAAACAAATCCAAACGTTTCATATTTTTAGCAATTTATACCAAACGTTTACAAACGTTACGAAACAAATCCAAGTTTTTCACCTTTTAGCGATTTAAGCAAAACATTTACAAACGTTACGAAACAAAACCAAACGTTTAAAACATTACGAAACAAATCCAAACGTTTCAACTTTTTAGCGATTTATGCCACACATTTACAAAAGTTACGAAACAAATCCAAACATTTCACCGTTTTAGCGATTTAAGCCAAACGTTTACAAACGTAACGAAACAAAACCAAGCGTTAACCTTTTTAGCAATTTAAGCCAAATGTTTACAAACGTTACAAAATAAATCCAAATGTTTCACCTTTTGAGCGATTTAAGCTAAACGTTTACAAACGTTACGAAACAAATCCAAACGTTTCAACTTTTTAGCGATTTAAGCCAAACATTTACAAACGTTACGACACAAATAGAAACATTTCACCTTTTTAGTGATTGAAGCTAAACGTTTACAAACGTTATGAAACAAATACAAACGTTTAAGACGTTAAGAAACAAATCTAAACGTTTCACATTTTTAGCAATTTAAGCCAAACGTTTACAAACGTTACAAAACAAATCCAAGCGTTTCACCGTTTTAGCGATTTAAGCTAAACGTTTACAAACGTTACGAAAAAAACCAAACGTTTCACCTATTTACCGATTGAAGCCAAACGTTTTTAAACTTTACAAAACAAATCCAAACGTTTCACCTTTTAGCGATTTAAGCCAAACGTTTACAAAGATTATGAAACAAAACCTAACGTTTCACATTTTTAGCGATTTAAGCCAAATGTTTACAAACGTTACGGAACAAAAACAAGCGTTTCACCTTTTAAGCGATTTAAGCCAAACGTTTACAAATGTTACGAATCAAATCCAAATGTTTCACCTTTTCAGCGATTTAAGTCAAACGTTTACAAACGTTACGAAACAAGTGCAAGCGTTTCGCCTTTTTAGCAATTTAAGCCAAAAGTTTACAAATGTTACAAAACAAATCCAAACGTTTCGCCTTTTGAGCGATTTAAGCCAAAAGTTTACAAACGTTTGGGAATTAATCCAAACGTTTCGACTTTTTAGCGATTTAAGCCAAACGTTTACAAACATTTGGAAAAAAATCCAAACGTTTCACTTTTTTAGCGATTTAATCCAAACGTTTAAAACGTTACGAAACAAATCTAACCGTTTCACCTTTTTAGCAATTTAAGCAAAACGTTTATAAACGTTACGAAAAAAAGCCAAACAATTCAACTTTTAAGCGATATAAGCGAAACGTTTGCAAATGTTACAAAACAAATCCAAGCATTTCCCTTTTTTAGCAATTTAAGCCAAACGTTTACAACTATTACGAAGCAAATCTAAACGTTCCATCTTATTAGTGATTGAAGCCAAGTGTTTACAAACGTTACGAAACAAATCCAAACGTTTAAAATGTTATGAAACAAATCCAAGCATTTCACCTTTTTTAGCAATTGAAGCCAAACGTTTACAACTATTACGAAGCAAATCTAAACGTTTCATCTTATTAGTGATTGAAGCCAAGCGTTTACAAAAGTTATGAAATAAATCCAAACGTTTAAAATGTTATGAAACAAACCCAAACGTTTCATATTTTTAGCAATATAAGCCAAATGTTTACAAACATTACGAAAGAAATCCAAGTATTTCACCGTTTTAGAAATTTAAGCCGAACGTTTACAAACGTTACGAAACAAAACCAAACGTTTCACCTATTTAGCAGTTGAAACCAAATTTTTTCAAACGATACGTAACAAATACAAATGTTTCACCTTTTTAGCGATTTAAGCCAAACATTTACAAAGGATAAGAAACAAAACCTAACGTTTCACATTTTTAGCGATTTAAGCCAAACGTTTACAAACATTACGAAACAAAACCAAACATTTCACATTTTTAGCGATTTAAGCCGAACGTTTATAAACGTAATGAAACAAATCCAAACGTTTCACCTTTTTAGCGATTTAAGCCAAACGTTAACAAACAATACGAAGTAAATCCAAACGTTTCACCTTAATAGTGATTGAACCAAAGCGTTTACAAATGTTACGAAACAAATCCAAACGTTTAAAACGTTATGAAACAAATCCAAATGTCCTATTTTTAGCAATTTAAGCCGAACGTTTACAAACTTTAGGAAACAAATCCAAATAACAGTTTTAGCAATTTAAGTCAAATTCTTACAAACGTTACGAAACAAAACCAAACGTTTCACCTATTTAGCAATTGAAACCAAATGTTTACAAACGATACGTAACAAATCCAAATGTTTCAAATTTTTAGCGATTTAAGCCAAACGTTTACAAAGGTTATGAAACAAAACCAAATGTTTCACCTTTTTAGCGATTTAAGCCAAACGTTTACAAACATTACGAAACAAAACCAAACGTTTCATATTTTTAGCGATATAAGCCGAACGTTTACAAACGTAACGAAACAAATCCAAACGTTTCACCTTTTTAGCGATTTAAGCCAAACGTTTACAAATATTAAGATATAAAACCAAACGTTTACAAACGTTATGAAACAAATTTAAAAGTTTCACCTTTTTAGTGATTGAAGCAAAACATTTACAAATGTTATAAAACAAAACCAAACGTTTCACATTTTTAGCGATTTAAGTCAAACATTTACAAACGCTACAAAACAAAACCAAACGTTTCACATTTTTAATGATTTAAGCCAAACGTTTACAAACGCTACGTAACAAATTCACGTTTCACCTTTTTAACCATTTAAACAAAACGATTACAAACGTTACGAAACAAATCCAAAGTTTCACCTTTTTAACGATTTAAGCCAATCATTTACAAACGTTACGAAACAAATCCAAACGTTTCATCTTTTTAGCGATTTGAGCCAAACGTTTACAAACGTTACAAAACAAATCCAAACGTTTCACCTTTTTAGCGATTTAAGCCAAATGTTTACAAATGTTACAAAACAAATCCAAACGTTTCATATTTTTAGCAATTTAAACCAAACGTTTACAAACGTTACGAAACAAATCCAAGTTTTTCACCTTTTTAGCGATTTAAGCAAAACATTTACAAACGTTACGAAACAAAACCAAATGTTTAAAACATCACGAAACAAATCCAAACGTTTCAACTTTTTAGCGATTTATGCCACACATTTACAAAAGTTACGAACCAAATCTAAACATTTCACCGTTTTAGCGTTTTAAGCCAAACGTTTACAAACGTAACGAAACTAATCCAAGCGTTTAACCTTTTTAGCAATTTAAGCCAAATGTTTATAAACGCTACAAAATAAATCTAAACGTTTCACCTTTTGAGCGATCTAAGCGTAACGTTTACAAACATTACGAAACAAATTCAAACGTTTCACCTTTTAAGCGATATAAGCAAAACGTTTACAAACGTTACGAAGAAAATCAAAAGTTTCAACTTTTTAGAGATTTAAGCCAAACGTTTATAAACGTTACGAAAAAATTCCAGATGTTTTACCTCTTTAGCGATTTAAGCCAAAAGTTTACAAACATTTCGAAACAAATCCAAGCGTTTCACCTTTTTAGCGATTTGAGCCAAACGTTTACAAAAGTTACAAAACAAATTCAAGCGTTTCACCTTTTTAGCGATTTAAGTCGAACGTTTACAAACATTTAGAAACAAAACCAAACGTTTAAAACATTAAGAAACAAATCCAAACGTTTCAACTTTTGAGCGATTAATACTAAACGTTTACAAACGTTACGAAACAAATCCAAACATTTCACCTTTTGTGCCATTTAAGCCAAACGTTTACAATCGTTACGAAACAAATCCAAGTGTTTCACCTTTTTAGCAATATAAGCCAAAGCTTTACAAATGTTACAAAACAAATCCAAACGTTTCACCTTTTTAGCGATTGAAGCCAAACGGTTACAAACGTTAGGAAACAAATCCGAATGTTTCACCTTTTCAGCGATTTACGCAAAACGCTTACAAACGTTTAGAAACAAATCAAAACGTTTCACCTTTTTAGCGATTTAAGTCAAACGCTTGCCAACGTTACGAAACAAATACAAAGTTTCACCTTTTTAGCGATTTAAGCCAAACGTTTAAAAACGCTATGAAACAAATCTAAACGTTTCACATTTTTAGCGATTTAAGCCAAACGTTTATAAATGTTACTAAACAAATCCAAGAGTTTCACCTTTTTAGCAATTTAAGCCAAAAGTTTACAAACGTTACGAAAAAAACCAAACGTTTCACATATTTAGCGATTGAAGCCAAACGTTTTTAAACGTTACAAAACAAATCCAAATGTTTCACCTTTTAGCGGTTTAAGCCAAATGTTTACAAAGATTATGAAACAAATCCAAACGTTTCGCCTTTTTAGCGATTTAAGCCAAATGTTTACAAACATTACGGAACAAAAACAAGCGTTTCACCTTTTGAGCGATTTAAGCCAAACGTTTACAAATGTTACGAAACAAATCCAAACGTTTCACCTTTTCAGCGATTTGAGCCAAACGTTTACAGTTACGAAACAAATCCAAGTGTTTCGCCTTTTTAGCAATTTAAGCCAAAAGTTTACAAACGTTACAAAACAAATCCAAACGTTTCGCCTTTTGAGCGATTTAAGCCAAACGTTTACAAACGTTTGGAAACAAATCCAAACGTTTTGACTTTTTAGCGATTTAAGCCAAACGTTGGCGCAGCGGGACGCGCGGGTCCGGATCATATATTTCAATTCAAAATCAAAATTCCAACAATCTGAATCCTGAAGTTGATCATATCAACAACAAATGGATCGTCGTATCGTTTAGTAATTAAAGCACGCATCTAGGAATCGTAAGAAGAATACCTATGTCGATTCTCCAACGATTCTTGTAGTCCCGCAAGTACGGCGACCTCAAGCTCGTCCACACGAGTATGCATCCGATTGAATCCTCGCCTTAAAGTAATCCGTAAGAGTTCCTCTTGCCGAGCAGCCCTAAGCTCAAACTCTCGCCGCAATCACTACCTTGCTCGGATGTATGAAAAACGTCGCCAAGTTTTTCCCGTGATTGATGAATACTTGAACTCCTTCAAGTGCTTTCTCTCTCTACAACTTTGTAGTGAGATGTGTGTTATGTGGTGTTATGAAATGAGCAAGGACATGCTCTATTTATAGGCTAGAGCATGCCTTAAGAATGCAACACCTTGCATGCTAGGTGTCACACACCAAGCAAAGGTGTTGCCACCATATGACACCTTTCATGTGGTGACATCACATAGGTGACATCATATAGGTGATGTCATCATATGACATGACATATATGACATAGGCTTATCTCATTACATCATCACCATGACATCATCATTCCATTAGCTAATGATTAGTCATTTAAGTATCATTAATTACACTAATTAATTACTTAAACCTTTTAATCATAAAACTTGATTAAAATATAATTAGGTTCCTACTAATTTATAACTTTTATAAATTAGTCCCTAATTAACTTGGACATAGTACAATTAGGTTCCTACTAATTTATAACTCTTAAAAATTAGTCCCTAATTTGTACTTGTTTTTCATCTTAGATTAATTTCCGAGATATGCTAGTATCCATATGAAATTGATCTTTCATAAACTCAATCGGTTGCCCACTCTATTGTGTGTGACTAACTAGGTTCACATCTATATGGCAACGAGAGACATAAGAAACGCCTTTCTTATATTAAATAATTAAACCCCATTTAATTATTAATTCTCGTAGATCGAGAGTGACGTCTAGCAACATATCACGACCCCCAAATAGAGATGAATGTTTCGATGCATTCTTTTTGAACCAATGTTCATAATTACCGTACACTCAAAATTCCCTTCATCTAAGATTCCAATCTCGACTAGTGTCACGGTTAAGTCAAACACTGTATGTCTTGATTATATGACCTTATCTCCCAGTTCTAATTCTTGATAAATATGACTTCCACTGGAAACAACTTTCTATGTAAGTCATATACACCTGCGCAGGTTTTATCATCCATCAAGAACAATTTGAGATAGCATAGAATCGTGTCTCCGTTCATCCAGAGTGATGAATCCTTTCTAGGTTAAACCCCTATCTCCATATACAACTAACTAAAGCCAACACATCCCGCGGCCCTAGCTCATGAAAGATCTAGGGTTAAGGAGTATCAAACTCTAATCACCTATATACAAGATAGTGTCACCGCAAGTCAAAGGACATATGTTCAATTATGAACTAGATGATATTAAATTGACTTTAATGAATTACCATGTTTAAGTCATCTGACGTCACTTGTTCGACTCACTCAACACCTTGAGTGTCCACATGTTTATTCTGATCTCCATCAAGTAGTATGAGACTCACTACTTCCTATAACTCTTTACTAATCAGGAGAATAAACAGAGGTGACGATCTTTCTGGGATAATGCAATGCCCTTATTCGCAGGACCCCATCGATCGCGAACGGTTATTTAGATCATTTGTATAATAGAATCTGTCACTCATATTCTTAACACCTTAAGAATAGATTCTACCACAATGTGATAAGGACAATACGTAATACATGAACACTTAGTTGATGAGACACTTAGTTCAAATAGAACATATATATCTTTGCCATTGGGATTAGTTCTACAAATATACACGATCAAATGGCCCTAGGGCATATACTACTAACATACGAAACAAAATCAAACATTTCACATTTTTAGCTATTTAAGCCGAACGTTAATAAACGTAACAAAACAAATCCAAAAGTTTCACGTTTTTAGCGATATAAGCCAAACTTTTACAAACGTTACGAAATAAAACCAATCGTTTACAAACGTTATGAAACAAATCCAAATGTTTTGCTTTTTTAGTGATTGAAGCCAAACATTTACAAACGTTATAAAACAAAACCAAATGTTTCACATTTTTAGCGATTTAAGCCAAACATTTACAAACGCTACAAATCAAAACCAAACATTTCACATTTTTAGCGATTTAAGCCAAACGTTTACAAATGCTACGAAACAAATTCAAAGGTTTCCCCTTTTTAGTGAAATAAGCCAAACATTTACAAACTTTACGAAACAAATTCAAAGTTTCACCTTTTTAGCGATTTAAACCAAACGTTTACAAACGATACGAAACAAATACAAACGTTTCGCCTTTTTAGCAATTTAAGCCAAACGTTTACAAACGATACGAAATAAATCCAAACGTTTCACCTTTTTAGCATTTTAAGCCAAACGTTTACAAAAGTTAAGAAATAAAACCAAACGTTTCCCCTTTTTAGTGATTTAAGCCAAAAGTTTACAAACGTGACGCGTTTCACCTTTTTTGTGATTGAAGCCGAACGTTTACAAACGTTCGGAACAAAAATAAACGTTTCACATTTTTAGCGTTTTTAGCTGAACGTTTACAAACGCTACGAAACAAAACGAAACGTTTCCCCATTTTAGCGATTTAGGCCAAACGTTTGCAAACGTTACAAAACAAATCCAAGCGTTTCACCTTTTTAGCGATTTAAGCAAAACGTTTACAAACGTTATGAAGCAAAACCAAACATTTAAAACGTTATGAAACAAATCTAAACGTTTCTAGTTTTTAGAGATTTATGCCAAACGTTTACAAACGTTACGAAACAAATCTAAATGTTTCACCTTTTTAGTGATTTAAGCCAAACGTTTACAAAAGTTACGAAACAAATCCAAGTGTTTCACCATTTTAGTAATATAAGCCAAACGTTTACAAACGTTACAAAACAAATCCAAACGTTTCATCTTTTGAGCGATTTAAGCCAAACGTTTACAAACGTTACGAAACAATTCCAAACGTTTCAACTTTTTAGCAATTTAAGCCAAACGTTTACAAACGTTTAGAAAAAAATCCAGACGTCTCACCTTTTTAGCGATTTAATCCAAATGTTTAAAACGTTACGAAACAAATATAAACGTTTCACCTTTTTAGCGATTTAAGCAAAACGTTTACAAACGTTACGTAAAAAAATCCAAACAATTCACCTTTAAAGCAATATAAGGGAAACGTTTACAAATGTTACAAAACAAATCCAAGCGTTTCACCTTTAAAGCGATATAAGGGAAACGTTTACAAACGTTACGAAAGGTGAAACGTTTCACCTTATTAGCGATTTAAGCCAAATGTTTACAAATGTTACGAAACAAATCCAAACGTTTCATATTTTTAGCAATTTAAACCAAACGTTTACAAACGTTACAAAACAAATCCAAGTTTTTCACCTTTTTAGCGATTTAAGCAAAACATTTACAAACGTTACGAAACAAAACAAAATGTTTAAAACATCACGAAACAAATCCAAACGTTTCAACTTCTTAGCGATTTATGCCACACATTTACAAAAGTTACGAACCAAATCTAAATATTTCACCGTTTTAGCGTTTTAAGCCAAACGTTTATAAACGTAACGAAACAAATCCAAGCGTTTAACCTTTTTAGCAATTTAAGCCAAATGTTTACAAACGCTACAAAATAAATCTAAACGTTTCACCTTTTGAGCGATCTAAGCGTAACGTTTACAAACGTTACGAAACAAATTCAAATGTTTCACCTTTTAAGCGATATAAGCAAAACGTTTACAAACGTTACGAAGAAAATCCAAAGTTTCAACTTTTTAGAGACTTAAGCCAAACGTTTACAAACGTTACGAAAAAATTCCAGATGTTTTACCTCTTTGGCGATTTAAGCCAAAAGTTTACAAACATTTCGAAACAAATCCAAGCGTTTCACCTTTTTAGCGATTTGAGCCAAACGTTTACAAAAGTTACAAAACAAATTCAAGCGTTTCACCTTTTTAGCGATTTAAGTCGAACGTTTACAAACATTTAGAAACAAAACCAAACGTTTAAAACATTAAGAAACAAATCCAAACGTTTCAACTTTTGAGCGATTACTACGAAACGTTTACAAACGTTACGAAACAAATCCAAACGTTTCACCTTTTGTGCCATTTAAGCCAAACGTTTACAATCGTTACGAAACAAATCCAAGTGTTTCACCTTTTTAGCAATATAAGCCAAACCTTTACAAATGTTACAAAACAAATCCAAACATTTCACCTTTTTAGCGATTGAAGCCAAACGGTTACAAACGTTACGAAACAAATCTGAATGTTTTACCTTTTCAGCGATTTACGCAAAACGCTTACAAACGTTTAGAAACAAATCAAAACGTTTCACCTTTTTAGCGATTTAAGTCAAACGCTTGCCAACGTTACGAAACAAATACAAAGTTTCACCTTTTTAGCGATTTAAGCCAAACGTTTAAAAACGCTATGAAACAAATCTAAACGTTTCACATTTTTAGCGATTTAAGCCAAACGTTTATAAATGTTACTAAACAAATCCAAGAGTTTCACCTTTTTAGCAATTTAAGCCAAACGTTTACAAACGTTACGAAAAAAACCAAACGTTTCACATATTTAGCGATTGAAGCCAAACGTTTTTAAACGTTACAAAACAAATCCAAATGTTTCACCTTTTAGCGATTTAAGCCAAACGTTTACAAACGTTACGAAACAAATCCAAACGTTTCATATTTTTAGCAATTTATACCAAACGTTTACAAACGTTACGAAACAAATCCAAGTTTTTCACCTTTTAGCGATTTAAGCAAAACATTTACAAACGTTACGAAACAAAACCAAACGTTTAAAACATTACGAAACAAATCCAAACGTTTCAACTTTTTAGCGATTTATGCCACACATTTACAAAAGTTACGAAACAAATCCAAACATTTCACCGTTTTAGCGATTTAAGCCAAACGTTTACAAACGTAACGAAACAAAACCAAGCGTTTAACCTTTTTAGCAATTTAAGCCAAATGTTTACAAACGTTACAAAATAAATCCAAATGTTTCACCTTTTGAGCGATTTAAGCTAAACGTTTACAAACGTTACGAAACAAATCCAAACGTTTCAACTTTTTAGCGATTTAAGCCAAACATTTACAAACGTTACGACACAAATAGAAACATTTCACCTTTTTAGTGATTGAAGCCAAACGTTTACAAACGTTACGAAACAAATACAAACGTTTAAGACGTTAAGAAACAAATCTAAACGTTTCACATTTTTAGCAATTTAAGCCAAACGTTTACAAACGTTACAAAACAAATCCAAGCGTTTCACCGTTTTAGCGATTTAAGCTAAACGTTTACAAACGTTACGAAAAAAACCAAACGTTTCACCTATTTACCGATTGAAGCCAAACGTTTTTAAACTTTACAAAACAAATCCAAACGTTTCACCTTTTAGCGATTTAAGCCAAACGTTTACAAAGATTATGAAACAAAACCTAACGTTTCACATTTTTAGCGATTTAAGCCAAATGTTTACAAACGTTACGGAACAAAAACAAGCGTTTCACCTTTTAAGCGATTTAAGCCAAACGTTTACAAATGTTACGAATCAAATCCAAATGTTTCACCTTTTCAGCGATTTAAGTCAAACGTTTACAAACGTTACGAAACAAGTGCAAGCGTTTCGCCTTTTTAGCAATTTAAGCCAAAAGTTTACAAATGTTACAAAACAAATCCAAACGTTTCGCCTTTTGAGCGATTTAAGCCAAAAGTTTACAAACGTTTGGGAATTAATCCAAACGTTTCGACTTTTTAGCGATTTAAGCCAAACGTTTACAAACATTTGGAAAAAAATCCAAACGTTTCACTTTTTTAGCGATTTAATCCAAACGTTTAAAACGTTACGAAACAAATCTAACCGTTTCACCTTTTTAGCAATTTAAGCAAAACGTTTATAAACGTTACGAAAAAAAGCCAAACAATTCAACTTTTAAGCGATATAAGCGAAACGTTTGCAAATGTTACAAAACAAATCCAAGCATTTCCCTTTTTTAGCAATTTAAGCCAAACGTTTACAACTATTACGAAGCAAATCTAAACGTTCCATCTTATTAGTGATTGAAGCCAAGTGTTTACAAACGTTACGAAACAAATCCAAACGTTTAAAATGTTATGAAACAAATCCAAGCATTTCACCTTTTTTAGCAATTGAAGCCAAACGTTTACAACTATTACGAAGCAAATCTAAACGTTTCATCTTATTAGTGATTGAAGCCAAGCGTTTACAAAAGTTATGAAATAAATCCAAACGTTTAAAATGTTATGAAACAAACCCAAACGTTTCATATTTTTAGCAATATAAGCCAAATGTTTACAAACATTACGAAAGAAATCCAAGTATTTCACCGTTTTAGAAATTTAAGCCGAACGTTTACAAACGTTACGAAACAAAACCAAACGTTTCACCTATTTAGCAGTTGAAACCAAATTTTTTCAAACGATACGTAACAAATACAAATGTTTCACCTTTTTAGCGATTTAAGCCAAACATTTACAAAGGATAAGAAACAAAACCTAACGTTTCACATTTTTAGCGATTTAAGCCAAACGTTTACAAACATTACGAAACAAAACCAAACATTTCACATTTTTAGCGATTTAAGCCGAACGTTTATAAACGTAATGAAACAAATCCAAACGTTTCACCTTTTTAGCGATTTAAGCCAAACGTTAACAAACAATACGAAGTAAATCAAAACGTTTCACCTTAATAGTGATTGAACCAAAGCGTTTACAAATGTTACGAAACAAATCCAAACGTTTAAAACGTTATGAAACAAATCCAAATGTCCTATTTTTAGCAATTTAAGCCGAACGTTTACAAACTTTAGGAAACAAATCCAAATAACAGTTTTAGCAATTTAAGTCAAATTCTTACAAACGTTACGAAACAAAACCAAACGTTTCACCTATTTAGCCATTGAAACCAAATGTTTACAAACGATACGTAACAAATCCAAATGTTTCAAATTTTTAGCGATTTAAGCCAAACGTTTACAAAGGTTATGAAACAAAACCAAATGTTTCACCTTTTTAGCGATTTAAGCCAAACGTTTACAAACATTACGAAACAAAACCAAACGTTTCATATTTTTAGCGATATAAGCCGAACGTTTACAAACGTAACGAAACAAATCCAAACGTTTCACCTTTTTAGCGATTTAAGCCAAACGTTTACAAATATTAAGATATAAAACCAAACGTTTACAAACGTTATGAAACAAATTTAAAAGTTTCACCTTTTTAGTGATTGAAGCAAAACATTTACAAATGTTATAAAACAAAACCAAACGTTTCACATTTTTAGCGATTTAAGTCAAACATTTACAAACGCTACAAAACAAAACCAAACGTTTCACATTTTTAATGATTTAAGCCAAACGTTTACAAACGCTACGTAACAAATTCACGTTTCACCTTTTTAACCATTTAAACAAAACGATTACAAACGTTACGAAACAAATCCAAAGTTTCACCTTTTTAACGATTTAAGCCAATCATTTACAAACGTTACGAAACAAATCCAAACGTTTCACCTTTTTAGCGATTTGAGCCAAACGTTTACAAACGTTACAAAACAAATCCAAACGTTTCACCTTTTTAGCGATTTAAGCCAAATGTTTACAAATGTTACAAAACAAATCCAAACGTTTCATATTTTTAGCAATTTAAACCAAACGTTTACAAACGTTACGAAACAAATCCAAGTTTTTCACCTTTTTAGCGATTTAAGCAAAACATTTACAAACGTTACGAAACAAAACCAAATGTTTAAAACATCACGAAACAAATCCAAACGTTTCAACTTTTTAGCGATTTATGCCACACATTTACAAAAGTTACGAACCAAATCTAAACATTTCACCGTTTTAGCGTTTTAAGCCAAACGTTTACAAACGTAACGAAACTAATCCAAGCGTTTAACCTTTTTAGCAATTTAAGCCAAATGTTTATAAACGCTACAAAATAAATCTAAACGTTTCACCTTTTGAGCGATCTAAGCGTAACGTTTACAAACATTACGAAACAAATTCAAACGTTTCACCTTTTAAGCGATATAAGCAAAACGTTTACAAACGTTACGAAGAAAATCAAAAGTTTCAACTTTTTAGAGATTTAAGCCAAACGTTTATAAACGTTACGAAAAAATTCCAGATGTTTTACCTCTTTAGCGATTTAAGCCAAAAGTTTACAAACATTTCGAAACAAATCCAAGCGTTTCACCTTTTTAGCGATTTGAGCCAAACGTTTACAAAAGTTACAAAACAAATTCAAGCGTTTCACCTTTTTAGCGATTTAAGTCGAACGTTTACAAACATTTAGAAACAAAACCAAACGTTTAAAACATTAAGAAACAAATCCAAACGTTTCAACTTTTGAGCGATTAATACTAAACGTTTACAAACGTTACGAAACAAATCCAAACGTTTCACCTTTTGTGCCATTTAAGCCAAACGTTTACAATCGTTACGAAACAAATCCAAGTGTTTCACCTTTTTAGCAATATAAGCCAAAGCTTTACAAATGTTACAAAACAAATCCAAACGTTTCACCTTTTTAGCGATTGAAGCCAAACGGTTACAAACGTTAGGAAACAAATCCGAATGTTTCACCTTTTCAGCGATTTACGCAAAACGCTTACAAACGTTTAGAAACAAATCAAAACGTTTCACCTTTTTAGCGATTTAAGTCAAACGCTTGCCAACGTTACGAAACAAATACAAAGTTTCACCTTTTTAGCGATTTAAGCCAAACGTTTAAAAACGCTATGAAACAAATCTAAACGTTTCACATTTTTAGCGATTTAAGCCAAACGTTTATAAATGTTACTAAACAAATCCAAGAGTTTCACCTTTTTAGCAATTTAAGCCAAAAGTTTACAAACGTTACGAAAAAAACCAAACGTTTCACATATTTAGCGATTGAAGCCAAACGTTTTTAAACGTTACAAAACAAATCCAAATGTTTCACCTTTTAGCGGTTTAAGCCAAATGTTTACAAAGATTATGAAACAAATCCAAACGTTTCGCCTTTTTAGCGATTTAAGCCAAATGTTTACAAACATTACGGAACAAAAACAAGCGTTTCACCTTTTGAGCGATTTAAGCCAAACGTTTACAAATGTTACGAAACAAATCCAAACGTTTCACCTTTTCAGCGATTTGAGCCAAACGTTTACAGTTACGAAACAAATCCAAGTGTTTCGCCTTTTTAGCAATTTAAGCCAAAAGTTTACAAACGTTACAAAACAAATCCAAACGTTTCGCCTTTTGAGCGATTTAAGCCAAACGTTTACAAACGTTTGGAAACAAATCCAAACGTTTTGACTTTTTAGCGATTTAAGCCAAACGTTGGCGCAGCGGGACGCGCGGGTCCGGATCATATATTTCAATTCAAAATCAAAATTCCAACAATCTGAATCCTGAAGTTGATCATATCAACAACAAATGGATCGTCGTATCGTTTAGTAATTAAAGCACGCATCTAGGAATCGTAAGAAGAATACCTATGTCGATTCTCCAACGATTCTTGTAGTCCCGCAAGTACGGCGACCTCAAGCTCGTCCACACGAGTATGCATCCGATTGAATCCTCGCCTTAAAGTAATCCGTAAGAGTTCCTCTTGCCGAGCAGCCCTAAGCTCAAACTCTCGCCGCAATCACTACCTTGCTCGGATGTATGAAAAACGTCGCCAAGTTTTTCCCGTGATTGATGAATACTTGAACTCCTTCAAGTGCTTTCTCTCTCTACAACTTTGTAGTGAGATGTGTGTTATGTGGTGTTATGAAATGAGCAAGGACATGCTCTATTTATAGGCTAGAGCATGCCTTAAGAATGCAACACCTTGCATGCTAGGTGTCACACACCAAGCAAAGGTGTTGCCACCATATGACACCTTTCATGTGGTGACATCACATAGGTGACATCATATAGGTGATGTCATCATATGACATGACATATATGACATAGGCTTATCTCATTACATCATCACCATGACATCATCATTCCATTAGCTAATGATTAGTCATTTAAGTATCATTAATTACACTAATTAATTACTTAAACCTTTTAATCATAAAACTTGATTAAAATATAATTAGGTTCCTACTAATTTATAACTTTTATAAATTAGTCCCTAATTAACTTGGACATAGTACAATTAGGTTCCTACTAATTTATAACTCTTACAAATTAGTCCCTAATTTGTACTTGTTTTTCATCTTAGATTAATTTCCGAGATATGCTAGTATCCATATGAAATTGATCTTTCATAAACTCAATCGGTTGCACACTCTATTGTGTGTGACTAACTAGGTTCACATCTATATGGCAACGAGAGACATAAGAAACGCCTTTCTTATATTAAATAATTAAACCCCATTTAATTATTAATTCTCGTAGATCGAGAGTGACGTCTAGCAACATATCACGACCCCCAAATAGAGATGAATGTTTCGATGCATTCTTTTTGAACCAATGTTCATAATTACCGTACACTCAAAATTCCCTTCATCTAAGATTCCAATCTCGACTAGTGTCACGGTTAAGTCAAACACTGTATGTCTTGATTATATGACCTTATCTCCCAGTTCTAATTCTTGATAAATATGACTTCCACTGGAAACAACTTTCTATGTAAGTCATATACACCTGCGCAGGTTTTATCATCCATCAAGAACAATTTGAGATAGCATAGAATCGTGTCTCCGTTCATCCAGAGTGATGAATCCTTTCTAGGTTAAACCCCTATCTCCATATACAACTAACTAAAGCCAACACATCCCGCGGCCCTAGCTCATGAAAGATCTAGGGTTAAGGAGTATCAAACTCTAATCACCTATATACAAGATAGTGTCACCGCAAGTCAAAGGACATATGTTCAATTATGAACTAGATGATATTAAATTGACTTTAATGAATTACCATGTTTAAGTCATCTGACGTCACTTGTTCGACTCACTCAACACCTTGAGTGTCCACATGTTTATTCTGATCTCCATCAAGTAGTATGAGACTCACTACTTCCTATAACTCTTTACTAATCAGGAGAATAAACAGAGGTGACGATCTTTCTGGGATAATGCAATGCCCTTATTCGCAGGACCCCATCGATCGCGAACGGTTATTTAGATCATTTGTATAATAGAATCTGTCACTCATATTCTTAACACCTTAAGAATAGATTCTACCACAATGTGATAAGGACAATACGTAATACATGAACACTTAGTTGATGAGACACTTAGTTCAAATAGAACATATATATCTTTGCCATTGGGATTAGTTCTACAAATATACACGATCAAATGGCCCTAGGGCATATACTACTAACATACGAAACAAAACCAAACATTTCACATTTTTAGCTATTTAAGCCGAACGTTAATAAACGTAACAAAACAAATCCAAAAGTTTCACGTTTTTAGCGATATAAGCCAAACTTTTACAAACGTTACGAAATAAAACCAATCGTTTACAAACGTTATGAAACAAATCCAAATGTTTTGCCTTTTTAGTGATTGAAGCCAAACATTTACAAACGTTATAAAACAAAACCAAATGTTTCACATTTTTAGCGATTTAAGCCAAACATTTACAAACGCTACAAATCAAAACCAAACATTTCACATTTTTAGCGATTTAAGCCAAACGTTTACAAATGCTACGAAACAAATTCAAAGGTTTCCCCTTTTTAGTGAAATAAGCCAAACATTTACAAACTTTACGAAACAAATTCAAAGTTTCACCTTTTTAGCGATTTAAACCAAACGTTTACAAACGATACGAAACAAACCCAAAGTTTCACCTTTCTAACGATTTGAGCCAAGCGTTTAAAAAATGTTACGAAACAAATCCAAATGTTTCACCTTTTTAGCGATTTAAACCAAACGTTTACAAACGTTACAAAACAAATCCAAGCGTTTCATCTTTTTAACAATTAAGCCAAGCGTTTATAAACGTTACGAATCAAATCCAAGCGTTTCACCTTTTTAGCGATTTAAGCAAAACGTTTACAAACGTTACGAAAAAAATCCAAATGTTTCACCTTTATAGCCATTTAAGCCAAACGTCTACAAACGTTACAAAACAAATCCAAACGTTTCCTCATTTTAGCGATTTAAGCCAAACATTTATAAACGTTACGAAACAAAACCAAACACAAACATTTCGAAACAAATCCAAGCGTTTCACCTTTTTAGCGATTTAAGCCAAATGTTTACAAACGTTACAAAACAAATCCAAGCGTTTCACCTTTTTAGCGATGTAAGCCAAACGTTAACAAACATTTCGAAACAAATCCAAACGTTTAAAACGTTTCGAAACAAATCCAAACGTTTTAACTTTTGAGCGATTTATCCCAAACGTTTACAAACGTTACGAAACAAATCCAAACGTTTCCCCTTTTTAGCAACTTAAGCCAAATATTACAAACGTTACGAAAAGAATCCAAACATTCCACCTTTTTATTAATTTCAGCCAAATGTTACAAACGTTATGAAACAAATCCAAACGTTTCACATTTTTAGCGATTTAAGCCAAACGTTTACAAACGATACAAAACAAATTCAAATGTTTCACCTTTTAAGCGATATAAGCCAAACGTTTACAAACGTTACGAAACAAATCCAAAGTTTCACCTTTTTAGCGATTTAAACCAAACTTTTACAAACGTTACGAAACTATTCCAAAGTTTCACCTTTTAAACGTTTTAAGCCAAACGAAACGAAACAAATCCAAACGTTTCACCTCTTTAGCGATTTAAGCCAAACGTTTACAAACATTTCAAAACAAATCCAAGCGTTTCACCTTTTTAGCGATTTAAGCCAAATGTTTACAAACGTTACAAAACAGATTCAAGCGTTTCACCTTTTTAGCGATGTAAGCCAAACGTTAACAAACATTTCGAAACAAATCCAAACGTTTAAAACGTTACGAGACAAATCCAAACGTTTTAACTTTTGAGCGATTTATCCCAAACGTTTACAAACGATACGAAACAAATCCAAACGTTTCCCCTTTTTTGCCATTTAATCCAAACGTTTACAATCGTTATGAAACAAATCCAAGCGTTTCACTTTTTTAGCAATTTAAGCCAAACCTTTACAAACGTTTCAAAACAAATCCAATTGTTTAACCTTTTTAGCGATTTAAGCCAAATGGTTACAAACATTACGAAACAAATCCAAATGTTTCACCTTTTTAGAGATTTAAGCAAAATGTTTACAAACATTTAGAAACAAATCAAAACGTTTCACCTTTTTAGCGAATTAAGCCAAACGTTTACAAACGTTATGAAACAAATCCAAAGTTTCACCTTTTTAGCGATTTAAGTCAAACGTTTACGAACGTTGCGAAACAAATCCAAACATTTCACCTTTTTAACGATTTAAGCCAAACGTTTAAAAAAGTTACGAAACAAATCCAAGCGTTTCACCATTTTAGCAATTTAAGCCAAACGTTTACAAATGTTACGAAACAAATCCAAACACTTAACCTTTTTAGTGATTGAAGCCAAACGTTTACAAACGTTACGAAACAAATACAAACATTTAAAACGTTATGAAACAAATCCTAACGTTTCCCATTTTTAGCAATTTAAGCCAAACGTTTACAAACGTTACGAAACAAATCCAAGCACTTCAAGGTTTTAGCAATTTAACCAAAGGTTTACAAACGTTACGAAACAAAACCAAACATTTCACCTATTTAGCAATTGAAGCCAAATATTTATAAACGTTACAAAACAAATCTAAGCGTTTCGCCTTTTACAGATTTAAGCCAAATGTTTACAAAGATTATTAAACAAAACCAAACGTTTCACATTTTTATCGATTTAAGCCAAATGTTTACAAACGTTACGGAACAAAAACAAGCGTTTCACCTTTTTAGCGATTTAAGCCAAACGTTTACAAACGTTACGAAACAAATCCAAACGTTTCAACTTTTTAGCGATTTAAGCCAAACATTTACAAATGTTCCGAAACAAATCCAAGCGTTTCGCCTTTATAGAAATTTAAGCCAAAAGTATACAAACGTTACAAAACAAATCCAAACGTTTCACCTTTTGAGCGATTTAAGCCAAACGTTTACAAACGTTACGAAACAAATCTAAACGTTTCAACTTTTTAGCGATCTAAGCCAAACGTTAAACGTTTACAAACGTCTAGAAAAAAAATCCAAACGTTTCATCTTTTTAGCTATTTAATCCAAACGATTAAAATAAATGTTTCACCTTTTTCTCGATATAAGCAAAACATTTACAAATGTTACGAAAAAAATCCAAACAATTCACCTTTTAAGCGATATAAGCCAAACGTTTACAAATATTACAAAACAAATCCAAGCATTTCACCTTTTTAGCAATTTAAGCCAAACGTTTACAAACATTACGAAGCAAATCTAAACGTTTCAGTTTATTAGTTATTGAAGCCAAGCGTTTACAAACATTACGAAAAAATCCAAACGTTTTATATGTTATGAAACAAATGCAAACGTTTCACATTTTTAGGAATTTAAGTCAAACGTTTAGAAACGTTACGAAACAAATCCAAGTGTTTCACCGTTTTAGCAATTGAAACCAAATGTTTTCAAATGATACGTAATAAATCCAAATGTTTCACCTTTTTAGCGATTTAAGCGAAACGTTTACAAACGTTACGAAACAAAACCAAACGTTTCACCTATTTAGCCATTAAAACCAAATGTTTTCAAACGATACGTACCAAATCCAAACGTTTCACCTTTTTAGCGATTTATGCCAAACATTTACAAAGGTTATGAAACAAAACCAAATGTTTCAACTTTTTAGCGATTTAAGCCAAACGTTTACAAACATTACGAAACAAAACCAAACGTTTCACATTTTTAGCGATTTAAGCCGAACGTTTACAAACGTAACAAAACTAATCCAAACGTTTCACCTTTTTAGCGATTTAAGCCAAACATTTACAAACATTACGAAATAAAACCAAACGTTTACAAACGTTACGAAGCAAATCCAAACGTTTCACATTTTTAGTGATTGAAGCCAAACATTTACAAATGTTATAAAACAAAACAAAACGTTTCACATTTTTAACGATTTAAGCCAAACATTTACAAACGCTACAAAACAAAACCAAACATTTCACATTTTTAGCGATTTAAGCCAAACATTTACAAACGCTACGAAATAAATTCAAACGTGTCCCTTTTTTAACGAAATAAGCCAAACGTTACGAAACAAATCCAAAGTTTCACCTTTTTAGCGATTTAAACCAAACGTTTAAAAATTGTTACGAAACAAATCTAAACATTTCACCTTTTTAGCGATTTAAGCCAAACGTTTTCAAACGTTACGAAACAAATCCAAGCGTTTCATGTTTTTAGCGATTTAAGCCAAACGTTTACAAACGTTACAAAACTAATCCAAGTGTTTCACCTTTTTAGCGATTTAAGCCAACCAGTTACAAACATTTTGAAACAAATCCAAATTTTTCACCTTTTTAGAGATTTAAGTAAAACGTTTACAAATGTTTTGAAACAAATCAAAACGTTTCACCTTTTTAGCGATTTAAGCCTACAAAAGTTACGAAACAAATCCAAACGTTTCACCTTTTGAGCGATTTAAGCTAAACGTTTACAAACGTTACGAAACAAATCCAAACGTTTCAACTTTTTAGCGATTTAAGCCAAACATTTACAAACGTTACGACACAAATAGAAACATTTCACCTTTTTAGTGATTGAAGCCAAACGTTTACAAACGTTACGAAACAAATACAAACGTTTAAAACGTTATGAAACAAATCCAAACGTTTCACATTTTTATCAATTTAAGCTAAACGTTTACAAACGTTATGAAACAAATCCTAGCATTTCACCGTTTTAGCAATTTAAGCCAAACGTTTATAACCGTTACGAAACAAAACCAAACGTTTCACCTATATAGTGATTGAAGCCGAACGTTTATAAACGTTACAAAACAAATCCAAACGTTTCACCTTTTAGCGATTTAAGCCAAATGTTTACAATGATTATGAAACAAAACCAAACGTTTCACCTTTTTAGCGATTTAAGCCAAATGTTTACAAACGTTACGGAACAAAAACAAGCGTTTCAACTTTTTAGCGATTTAAGCCAAACGTTTACAAACGTTACTGTAATATCCCGCATTTGTTTTTAATTTTTCGATGAGTTTCGGTAATAATTTTAAAATCTTTCGTTGTTTAGATCGTGATTCGATTCGCGTTTGTTTTGGTTAAACTGAGTTGGTCCATGAATTAATTAAATTCACGAGAGCCATAAAGCCCATGCAAATTGTCATTTATTTTGCCAATCATTTTATCATAACAATGTGCATATGTATTTGATTAACTCGTGCACTTTTGCCTAATCCCTTCATTCTCTACATTTTGTTTAATATTTTGGCCCTGAAATAGTGTTTAACTTTTGACCCATGCGTTTGTTAAGCTGATACATATATATTGTCCCTTCACTATAGGATTAGGTTTATTAAAATACTCTGCGTGCTGCGAGATCTCTTCTTATACATATATTTAGCATGTTTTTAAACCCTAATTTATTCCTCACTTTCACTAAACTCTAGCTGACCTAAACACTTCAAAATTCTCTGAAATTACACTCTCCTAATCCCTCACCCTTGTTGTCAAAACAAAAATTGGTAAGTTTCTCATCTCAATTTCAGTTTTGTTCGATATCGCCACGTTCCGTTTCTTAGCTCGTTCTTCGTCGTTGTAGCATAGAATTGGAATCCGTCTCGTCTCAGCTGTAATAGACATCACCCTCTACAATTCTAAATTTCAAATTCGTTAAACGGTGCGTAAATCTTTCCGTTTGACGCGCCGTCGTTTCACCGTTTTAAAGGTGCTTAATTGTTTCTCCTTGATATGTTTCTGCCGTGTTCTTGTTTAAGTCTATGGATTAATTATTGTTGATCTGAGGCTATAATCTCATATTTCTTAAAAGGTTATGATCATTTTTTATTTGGTTAATGATTTTAGAATTGCTACTGTGTGTTGAACTCGTTTTGGCATATGTTTATTTGAATTCTTATTAATATGGCGGCAGTGGAAATTCTTTAATTTCAAAGGATTTATTGGTTTAAGGTTAATCGTTTTGGAAGTAATGATTTGTTGAAAAGGTTATGCTTGGATATTGAATAAACTTATTGCATAATTAATAGGTTTCTTATAATTAGGTTATATATTGTATTTGAGTTCTTAAATTCATAAATAGTTGTATTTTATAGATGATGGCTTCTTAAGTTGGGTAACGGCGGAATTTGTAAGTTTTGTTGGCCAGTTGATTTATTTCAAAAGTTGTATTAAAATGTAGTGGGTTTTTGCTGGGCCACATTTGATTTTGTTTCAAATTTTGAATTTAAATTTGTTAATGGCTATTTGATTTTAATTATTATTTTGCCTTGATTTCTGTAATCAAGGTTTCTCAATTAAATATCGATTTTGAACCAGACTCTCTATTTTTGTTTTAATTTCTAAATTTATAATTGATAACATTATATTAAATCTAAAAAATAATATTAATATCGATTATAATTTAAATTGTTTTTTTTATATTTATTATTATTATATTTTGAAAACGGTAATTTATATTATGATCTTTTAAATGAATAATTACTTGGGTAATTGTCAGTTTTGAGAATATTGACTCAAGCGTGCCATTTTGGCTAAATTACGTTTAGCTTTTAAATTATTTTCTTAACTATTTTAGTTAAGTAAATTTTGTCGGTAACTATTGGTTATTTGTGTTTTAAGCTATTGAGTTCCGTTTTAATATTTAATTATTATTTTATCAATAAATATATTTTGAAATTATAAACTATGGTTTATAATTTTAATGAAATATTTGGGTCGGGTTAGACTTGGGTCACCCGACATGTGAGGTAGCTTGATAGTTATCGGTAACTCGGCTAACCCATTATTTGGAAATTGATTTAATTTATTATTGAAATTATATTTTCAGAAATGAATTTTAAAGTGAGAACTCAATAGACTTGCATTATTTTTTCGCATTATAATTTATTTGAGAATTGTGTTTACTCTGTGTGGCTATACTTTAATTTATTATTTGTGTTGATCCTATGTGTTGTCTAGTACTCTCTAGAGTTAGGGTCGGTTTTATTAATTATTTATATTGTCTAGACTCGTTAATTGTTCGTGGTTCGGAGACGAACCAAGATTAGTTGCTTGTCAGGTTATCACGTGGATTAGCAAGCAGTGAGTTTGTACTTACTATTTACCGCTTATTAAGTAAATTATTATTTTAATATATTAAATATACATACTGTACGTATATTTCGAACTGTTTTTATATTATGGCTCTTAGTTGGAACATGCTACCTAATGGGCATCATTAGGACTCTGTGCGCACCGGTAATGATCTAAGTAAGGTATTTATGGAAATATGGTAACTCGGTGTGAGCATAGCTCTTGAGAACAAATAGAGTAACTTGGTGTAGCACAGCTCTCGGGACTCTGGATATGGTATAAGTGTGGTCAGTGGTAACTCGGTGTAGCTCAACTCTCGGGACCAGACCTATTGGAATATGTTTATTATTTAGACTTATGGATTAGGGTTCCAACTATTAATCGTAATATCGTTATTAAATGTTTTAAACGGTTTTAAAGGTTTTCCACTTGATAAATGTAAATAGTGGTATAAACTCATCTCAGTATATCTGACCCCGTTGTTTTTCCAATTTTTTCCAGGGTTATGATCTAAGAGAGTCTGGTGATCTCCGTCTTTACTTTTATCAGAGATTTCATTTATTTTAGTAAAACTATCAAACAGTTTTATTCTTAGACCGCACTAGTTGACTAGACGTCTTTATTTTTATTACAGTTGTTTGTCGGATTGGTCCGACTGGATATATTGCTTTGGCATGTTTATATTGTTTACTCTGTTTATTTTTATTCCATATTGGAGACTCGTAATTGAGCGAGTATTTATAATATTAAATGTTGAATATTATAACTGCTAGAATTAGGTTAAAGTCTCGGTTGCCTCCGAGCATTGGTTTTCTTACAAGTCTATTATAATTATATGTTAACCGAAAGGCTAGCTACGGGTTTTGGTACTGCATTACCCATACCCTAACGCCGGTCACGATTCATGAAAATGGGTCGTGACAGTTACGAAACAAATCCAAACGTTTCACCTTTTTAGCGATTTAAGCCAAACGTTTACAAACATTTCGAAACAAAACCAAACGTGCAAAACGTTACGAAACAAATCCAAACGTTTCAACTTTTGAGCGATTTATCCCAAACGTTTACAAACGATACGAAACAAATCCAAACGTTTCACCTTTTTTGCCATTTAAGCCAAACGTTTACACTCGTTACGAAAAAAATCTGAGCATTTCACCTTTTTAGCATTTTAAGCCAAACCTTAACATACGTTACAAAACAAATCCAAATGTTTCACCTTTAAAGCGATTAAAGCCAAACAGTTACAAACATTACGAAACTAATCAAAACGTTTCACGTTTTTAGCGATTTAAGCCTACAAACGTTACGAAACAAATCCAAAGTTTCACCTTTTTAGCAATTTAAGCCAAACGTTTACAAACGTTACGAAACAAATCCAAACATTTCACCTTTTTAGTGATTGAAGCCAAACGTTTACAAACGTTACGAAACAAATACAAACGTTTGAAACGTTATGAAAAAAATCCAAATGTTTCACATTTTTACCAATTTAAGCCAAACGTTTACAAACGTTATGAAACAAATCCCAGCGTTTCACCGTTTTAGCAATTTAAGCCAAACGTTTATGAACGTTACGAAATAAAACCAAACGTTTCACCTATTTAGCGATTCAAGCCAAACCTTTATAAACGTTACAAAACAAATCCAAACGTTTCTCCTTTTAGCGATTTAAGCCAAACGTTTACAATGATTATGAAAGAAAACCACACGTTTCATCTTTTTAGCGATTTAAGCCTAACATTTACAAACGTTACGGAACAAAAACAAGCGTTTTACCTTTTTAGCAATTTAAGCCAAGCGTTTACAAACGTTACGTAACAAATCCAAACGTTTCGCCTTTTTAGCAATTTAAGCCAAACGTTTATAAAAGTTACAAGAGAATTCCAAGTGTTTCGCAGTTTTAGCAATTTAAGCCAAACGTTTACAAACGTTACGAAACAAAACCAAACGTTTCACCTATTAAGCAATTGAAACCAAATGTTTTCAAACGGTACGTAACAAATCCAAACGTTTCACCTTTTTAGCGATTTAAGCCAAACATTTACAAAGGTTATGAAACAAATCCTAATGTTTCGCCTTTTTAGCGATTTAAGCCAATCGTTTACAAACATTACGAAACAAAACCAAACCTTTCATATTTTTAGCGATTTAAGCCGAACGTTTATAAACGTAACGAAACAAATGCAAACGTTTCACCTTTTTAGCGGTATAAGCCATACGTTTACAAACGTTACGAAATAAAACCAAACGTTTACAAACGGTATGAAACAAATCCAATCGTTTCAACTTTTTAGTGATTGAAGCCAAACATTTACAAACGTTTGAAAAGAAAACCAAATGTTTCACATTTTTAGCGATTTAAGCCAAACATTTACAAACGCTACAAATCAAAACCAAACATTTCACATTTTTAGCAATTAAGGCAAACGTTTACAAACTCTACGAAAGAAATTCAAAGGTTTCCCCGTTTTAGCGAAATAAGCCAAACATTTACAAACATTACGAAACAAATCCAAAGTTTCACCTTTTTAGTGATTTAAACCAAACATTTACAAGCGATGCGAAACAAATCTGAAGTTTCACCTTTTTAACGATTTAAGCCAAACGTTTAAAAAAAGTTACGAAACAAATCCAAATGTTTCACCTTTTTAGCGATTTAAGCCAAACGTTTACAAACGTTACAAAACAAATCTAAGCGTTTCATCTTTTTAGCGATTTAAGCCAAGCGTTCACAGACATTACGAATAAAATCCAAGCGTTTCACCTTTTTAGCGATTTAAGCAAAACGTTAACAAACGTTACGAAACAAATCCAAATGTTTCACCTTTTTAGCCATTTAAACAAAACGTCTACAAACGTTATGGAACAAATCCAAACATTTCCTCATTTTATCGATTTAAGCCAAACATTTATAAACGTTACGAAACAAAACCAAATGTTTCACCTTTTAAATGATTTAAGCCAAACGTTTACAAACGTTATGAAAAAAATCCAAACGTTTCACCTTTTTAGAGATTGAAGCCAAACGTTTACAATCGTTATGAAACAAACCCAAATGTTTCACCTTTTTAATGATTTAAGGAAAACGTTTATAAATGTTATGAAACAAAACCAAATATTTCACCTTTTTGGCAATTTAAGCCAAACGTTTACAAATGTTACGAAACAAATCCAAACTTTTCACCATTTTAGCAATTTAAGCCAAATGTTACAAACGTTACGAAACAAATCCAAACGTGTCACCTTTTTATAAATTCAAGCCAAATGTTTAAAAATGTTATGAAACAAATCCAAACGTTTCCCCTTTTTAGCGATTTGAGCCAAACGTTTACAAACGTTACGAAACAAATCCAAGCATTTAACGTTTTAGCAATGTAAGCCAAAAGTTTACAAACGTTACGAAACAAAACCAAACGTTTCCCCTATTTAGCGATTGAAGCCAAGCGTTTATAAATGTTACGAAAAAAATCCAAACGTTTCACCTTTTTAGCGATTTAAGCCAAACGTTTACAAAGATTATGAAACAAAACCAAACGTTTTACCTTTTTAGCGATTTAAGCCAAAAGTTTACAAACGTTACGGAACAAAAACAAGCGTTTCACCTTTTTAGCGATATAAGCCAAACGTTTACAAACGCTACGAAACAAAACCAAAGGTTTCACATTTTTAGCGATTGAAGACAAATGTTTACAAACGCTACGAAATAAATCCAAGCTATTCCCATTATTAGCAATTTAAGCAAAACGTTACGAAACAAATCCAAATGTTTCCCCTTGTCAGCGATTTAAGCCAAACATTTACAAACGTTACGAAACAAATCCAAATGTTTCACCTTTTTAGCGATTTAAGACAAACGTTTACAAACGTTACAAAACAAATCTAAGCGTTTCATCTTTTTAGCGATTTAAGCCAAGCGTTCACAAACCATACGAATCAAATCCAAGCGTTTCACCTTTTTAGCGATTTAAGCAAAACGTTTACAAACGTTACGAAACAAATCCAAATGTTTCACCTTTTTAGCCATTTAAGCCAAACGTCTACAAACGTTATGAAACAAATCCAAACGTTTCCTCATTTTAGAGATTTAAGCCAAACATTTATTAACGTTACGAAACAAAACCAAATGTTTCACCTTTTAAATGATTTAAGCCAAACGTTTACAAACGTTATGAAAAAATCCAAACGTTTCACCTTTTTAGAGATTGAAGCCAAACGTTTACAATCGTTATGAAACAAACCCAAATGTTTCACCTTTTTAACGATTTAAGGAAAACGTTTATAAACGTTATGAAACAAAACCAAACATTTCACCTTTTTAGCAATTTAAGCCAAACGTTTACAAATCTTACGAAACAAATCTAAACTTTTCACCTCTTTAGCAATTTAAGCCAAATGTTACAAACGTTACGAAACAAATCCAAACGTTTCACCTTTTTATAAATTCAAGCCAAATGTTTAAAAATGTTATGAAACAAATCCAAACGTTTCCCCTTTTTAGCGATTTGAGCCAAACGTTTACAAACGTTACGAAACAAATCCAAGCATTTACCGTTTTAGCAATTTAAGCCAAAAGTTTACAAACGTTACGAAACAAAACCAAACGTTTCACCTATTTAGCGATTGAAGCCAAACGTTTATAAACGTTACAAAAAAAATCCAAATGTTTCACCTTTTTAGCGATTTAAGCCAAACGTTTACAAAGATTATGAAACAAAACCAAACGTTTTACCTTTTTCGCGATTTAAGCCAAAAGTTTACAAACGTTACGGAACAAAAACAAGTGTTTCACCTTTTTAGCGATATAAGCCAAACGTTTCACCTTTTTAGCGATTTAAGCCAAACGTTTACAAACGCTACGAAACAAAACCAAAGGTTTCACATTATTAGCGATTGAAGACAAATGTTTACAAACGCTACGAAATAAATCCAAGCGATTCCCATTATTAGCAATTTAAGCAAAACGTTTACAAACGTTACGAAACAAATCCAAACGTTTCACCTTGTCAGCGATTTAAGCCAAACATTTACAAACGTTACGAAACAAAACCAAACGTTTCACCTTCTTAGTGATTGAAGCCAAATGTTTACAAACGTTACGAAACAAATCCAAACGTTTCACCGTTTTAGCGATTTAAGCCAAATGCTTACAAACGTTCAAAATAAATCCAAACGTTTCACCTTTATAGCGATTTAAGCCAAACGTTTACAAACGTTACGAAACGAAACCAGACGTTTTACCTTTTTTGCGATTTAAGCCAAACGTTTACAAACGTTACGAAACAAATCCAAACGTTTCACCTTTTTAGCAATTAAAGGCAAACGTTTACAAATATTATGAAATAAATCCAAACGTTTCACCTTTTTAGCGCTTTAAGCCAAACGTTTACAAACGTTACGAAAAAGATCCAAATGTTTCCCTTTTTTAGCGATTTAAGCCAAACATTTACAAATGTTACAAAACAAATCCAAACGTTTCCCGTTTTTAGCGATTTAAGCCAAACGTTTACAAATGCTACGAAACAAAACCAAATGTTTAAAATGTTACGAAACGAATCCAAATGTTTCATATTTTTAGCAATTTAAGTCAAACGTTTACAAAGGTTTTGAAATAAATCCAAACGTTTCACCTTTTTAGTGATTGAAGTCAAACGTTTAAAATGCTACGAAACGAATCCAAACGTTTCACATTTTGAGCGATTTAACCCTAACGTTTACAAACGTTATGAAACAAATCAGAGCGTTTCACCTTTTTAGAAATTTAAGCCAAACGTTTACAAACGTTACGAAACAAAATAAAACG
Source organism: Mercurialis annua (assembly GCF_937616625.2). Lineage (NCBI taxonomy): Eukaryota > Viridiplantae > Streptophyta > Magnoliopsida > Malpighiales > Euphorbiaceae > Mercurialis > Mercurialis annua. The sequence continues at coordinate 20,846,676 of NC_065577.1, read as the reverse complement.
TTTAAAACGTTACAAAACAAATCTAAACGTTTCACATTTTTAGCAATTTAAGCCAAACGTTACGGAACAAAAACAAGCGTTTCACCTTTTTTAGCTACTTAAGCCAAACAATTCACCTTTTTAGCAATTTAAGTCAAACGTTTACAAACCCTACAAAAAAAAAATCCAAACGTTTCACCTTTTTAGCGATTTAAGCCATCATAAGTCTTTTTACAACATTTATTTAGGGGTTAATAAGTTTAGATTTTAGATTAATTATTTTACATTTTCAGTTATTAAATGCTTTATTTATGTGTATTTTATCTTTTATGTTTTAGTTTACTTCTTGTGCTTTTGTGTAGGAATTTTGGGTTTTAATTCGTAATTTCGGTCCTGCTGGACCTCATCTCAGTATTTGGATCATAACTGGAGCTACAAAAGTCGAAATGACCCGATTCCAAAGCTCACAGTTAAAGGACTCAATTACTTACAACTCTTATGAAGGATGTTATCTTAGATTCTATCATTTGCAAAGTCACATTTTTCAAACGAAATCTGCCAAGCCAAATCTAGTTTGAAAAATGAAATCTTATCTAATCTCTTATGTTGTTGAGATTGATCATTATTTTTCTCTAATAACCAAGAGAGGAGGGAATTAATTGCTGAGATTGGAGCATTTGAAAAAGAGCATTCATTTTTACACTACACAAAAAGCAAGAAAAGGAATTGAAGAAGAAGAAGGTAGAAGCTCGAGAAATGATAACTCAATAGAGCTTGATCAATTTTAGTTAATTATTTGTTTTGTGTTATTGATTGAAAAATGATAACTCAATAGACCTATTGAATTCAATTAATTTTAATTGTTAATGAGACATCTTGATAATTAATTTAATGTTCGTATGCTTGCTTAATAATTGATTTATATTTGATTGTAAGAATTGATTAGTTGAATGAAAGTGATTAATTGATTTCTTTAATTGAATTAAATTGAGTTTTGTGAATTAATGCTTGACAAAGTTTAATTAATGCTTTAGGATAGTTGAAACCTTAGCCAATATAATCCATAGACCGGTAATTACAAGTATGTGAAGGAATGTTAATACTCGTTTTTATTATAATTGTTTGAATCGTAGTTAAATTAGTTTATGGTTTATGTCATTTAAATATTTAGTAAAATTAGTCAACTCAAATCTTGATTTATTAGCCTTCAACTAGTAATTAGAATCGATAGACGGATTTAAATTATTCCTCGTTGGGATCGACATCTTTCTTACTCTTTATTACTTGTACGATTTCGAATACTTACGAAAATACTCAACAAGTTTTTGGCAACATTGTTGGGGAATATATTTAGGACGTTATAATTGATTTACCATTATTGAGATTAAGGCATTTTTTTGTTATATTTTATTAATGTTACTTGGATTTTGTGTTTTTGTGAATATTTGTGAGCTTTTATTAAATTATAAATTTTATTTTTATTTTCTGACTTATTTCAGCAGTTTATTTATTAATTAAAAAAAATAAAAAAATTAAGACCAGCAGCTTGTTTTATTTTGCCATAGCAATTTGCACTTTAGTACAATTTCTTTTAGTTGATTAGAGCCAATTGGCCAGCAACTTAGTTTTTTTTTTTTTGTTTCAGTGAATCAGCAGGTCCAATTTATTTTTCTTATATTGATAAATTGATTGTTAAGGCCGAATGGCCAAGATTTGGATTTTAATGCAAATTGTTTACTTTTATTAAAGCCAATTGGCCATCAGCTTCTATTTGTTTTTTTATTTTATTTTATTTTATTTTGTTTCGTTTTTTTTCATTTTGTTATACTTTGTGTTTATTCTTTATGCTTGTTAGTATAATTAGATTTTTATTATTTATTTCAACAACTTATTTTTTTTTTTGAATTTATTTTCTTCGTAGGATTTGCGTAGTGTATGCCACGAACCCGAAGTTCGAATCCAAAACTCGAAGCATACGTTCCGGAGATCAAAAAGCATATAAGGGAATTCAGAAAACGAAAAGAAAAGGCGGAGAACAATATGGCAGACGCTAATAACTGTACTCTTTTAGAATTTGTGATGCCCGAGTTGAATGGTGCTCAACCCAGCATCACTAGACCAAGAGTGGAGGCCAATAATTTTGAAATTAAACCTGCACTACTTGGAAAATGTTGCAATCAACTGTTCAATTCTATGGATTAGCTAATGAGGACCCCAATGCTCATATAGCTGATTTCTTATAAATTTGCGACACTTTCAAAATGAATGGTGTTACTGACAATGCCATACGGTTGAGGTCATTTCCATTCACATCGAAAAATAAAGTGAAGGCTTGGTTGAATTCACTTGCACCTGGCTCAGTGACATCATGGGATGAACTAGCCAAAATATTTTTAGCTAAGTATTTTCCTTAGCTAAGACTCCTAGAATCATTAAGGAAATCACCAATTTGGACAAAATGATGGCGAGTCTTTGCATGAATCTTGGGATAGATTCAGGGAACTTCAGTGATGTTACCCACATCACAATCTTCCTAAAGAATTGTTGATGCAAACTTTCTATAATGGAGCAAGCGAAGCAACTAGAGGCATGATAAATGCAGCAGCTGGCGATTCGTTGTTGAAGAAAACAATTGACGTAGCATTCAACTTGGTGGACGAGTTGACTACTAACAATGGCCTATGGTCAAATGAGAGGGCGAAAGAAACACCTGCAAAGGAGAAAGTACCAAAAGGTGTCTATTCAGTGGACCAAGTGACTGCTCTCTAAGCTCAAGTTGATGTTTTGACCAAACAAATGAAAAACATGTCCGTGGCAGCCGTGCAAGCAAGTTGCGATTTGTGTGGACAATTGGGGCACAATAGTTCTGAATGCTATTCGGCAGCCCCAAGTGACACAGAACAAGTGAAATTTGTTGGTGCACAAGGTCAAGGGAGAGGTGGAAATAACCCTTATTCTAACATGTACAATTCAGGATGGAGAAATCACCCAAATATTTCTTGGCGCAATTCTGCCAACAACGCTCTAAGACCCGCTCAAGGACCACATGAATTTCAAAGACCACCACCACCACAAGATTGATTGGGTGCATTTGAGTCCAAAATGGACAAGTTAATGGAATCAATCACCAATCGGTTCAACATTCAAGATGAGAATCAGAAAAAGCTAGAAGAGAAGTTTGATCATATCACAAAGAATCAATCATCAGCAATACATGATCTTGAGGTACACTTTGGTAGAATGGCTAATACCATGGCTGCGCGTAATCCGGGAAGTTTACCAAGCCATACCGAAAATCCAAGAGATGTAAAAGCGATGACATTGAGGAGTGGAAAGGAGCTGGAACCATACTTTAAGAGTCATGAGAAAATAACTGCTCATGAAAAGGAAGTGAAGATCGAGGAGAATCAAGAAGAGGATGTTCCCTTGACGAAATACGTTCCACCTCCACCATTTGTTCCGAAGATTCCATTCCCACAACGATTGAAGAAGCAACAAAATGATCAACAATTTGCCAATTTCTTGGACAAGGTTAAGAAATTGCAAATCAATCTCTCTTTGGCGGAGGCATTGGAGCAAATGCCTAAATATACAAAGTTCCTCAAAGACATCCTGACAAACAAGAGGAAATGGACGGATGATGGCACAATCTCGTTAACAGAAAACTGTAGCTCCATAATTTCTAAGAAAATCCCAACTAAGTTGAAAGATCTGGGAAGTTTTACCATTCCGTGTGTAGTTGGTGATATGGAATTTTACGAATGCTTGTGTGATTTATGAGCTAGCATTAACTTGATGCCATTATCTATATTCCAAAATCTTGGCTTGGGTGAAGTGAAGGAAACCTCAATTCTACTCCAATTGGCGGATAAATCCATCAAACGACCATACGGTATCATCGAGGATGTACTAGTGAAAGTGGATAAGTTTATTTTCCTTGTCGATTTTGTGGTATTAGATTTTGAGGAAGATAAAAATTGTCCATTGATCTTAGGTCGTCCATTCATGAATACCGGTCGAGTATTAATTGATATACATGATGGAAAATTGATTTTCAGAATCGGCGAGGACCAAGTTGAGTTCAACATGACACGCCTAATAAAATACCCTTTGGAGGAGGAGACATGTATGAGGGTCGACATTATCGATGAATGTGTGATCGAAGAAAAGGATGAGGAATCCAAGATCGAGGACTTAAAGAACGTGAATTCAATCGACATGTCTCAAGAAGAGGAGGAGTTTGAACCTCCAAGACCAGAATTACTCTTGAGAACTGATAAGCCTACACTGCCTTCTACCGAAAAGCCACCAATTCTAGAGTTTAAACCTTTACCTCAATTCTTAAGGTACTCCTTTTTAGGAGAAAATGACACCTTACCGATCATTATATCCAACAAGTTGTCCAAACACAAGAAGAAAGGGTTATTGATTGCGTTAGAAAAAGGATTAAAGCAATGGGGTGGAAAATTTCTAACATTAGAGGAATCATTCCTAATGTGGTCATGCATAAGATGAGCTTAGAAGAGGGTAGCTCACCGGTGGCAGATAGGCAACGTCGATTGAACCCAAACATGAAAGAGGAAATCATCTAACTATTGGATGCAGGAATCATATATCCAATATCCGATAGTGGATGGGTGAGCCCGGTACAATGTGTACCAAAGAGAGGAGGAATGATGGTAGTGGAAAGAGATAAAGGAGAAATGATTTCAACTAGGACAGTCATGGGATGGAGAGTTTGCATTGACAATCAAAAACTCAATTCATTGATCAAATGTTGGAAAGGATTGCGGGACGAGCATGCTATTGCTTTTTGAACGGTTATTCAGGATATAACCAAATTTTTATCTTTCCCGAAGATCAAGACAAGACCACCTTCATATGCCCTTATGGAACTTTTGCTTATAGAAGAATGCCATTTGGGTTATGTAACGCACCCGCCACTTTTCAGCGATGCATGATGTCCATCTTTGCTGACATGATTGAGAATATCATGGAAGTATTCATGGATGATTTTTCAGTGTTCGGAGACTCTTTCGACTTATGCCTCCACAATCTCAATAGAGTTCTTCAAAGATGTGAGGGATCACATTTGGTTCTTAATTGGGAGAAATGTCACTTCATGGTTGAAGAGGGAGTGGTATTATGACATAAGATATCAAGTAGCGGTATTGAAGTTGATCGGGCAAAAACAGAGATGATAGAAAAGTTACCACCACCAATTTTGGTGAAAGGAGTGCGTGCATTCTTAGGGCATGCGGGATTTTATCGACGATTCATCAAAGACTTCTCTTTTATCGGTAGACCGCTCACTAATCTTTTGATAAAAGATGCCCCCTTTAACTTCACCAATGATTGGCTAATTTCGTTCAACAAATTGAAGAAGGCACTCATAACAGCCCCAATTATTGCATCCCCGGATTGGTCGCTCCCTTTTGAGGTGATGTGTGATGCGAGCGACTAGGCTCTCGGTTGTGTACTTGGACAAAGAAAAGACAAAAAGCTACATGTGATCTACTACGTTAGCCGTACTCTCACAGGAGCACAGTTGAATTACACAACCGCTGGAAAAGAGATGCTCACTGTCATATTCTCATGCGACAATTTCGCTCTTACCTTCTAGGATCTAAGGTAATCATATTCAGTGATCATGCGGCATTAAGGTATCTATTCTCTAAGAAGGAGGCAAAACCGAGATTGATTCGGTGGATTCTTTTATTGCAAGAATTTGATATGGAAATCAAGGACAAGAAGGTGAGCGAAAATGTAGTGGCAGATCATTTGTGAAGACTCGAAGGGTTGGTTTTGAACCATGAAAATGAAATGGAAATTAAGGAAGAATTTCCGGACGAGACATTGATGAGCGTTGAAGAAATACATGCTCCATGGTATGCCGACATTCTCAACTATCTTGCTTCTGGAGTTCTCTCAAAGGAATTTTCTTATCAACAACGAAAGAAATTCTTGTTTGAAGCCAAGAGATACCTGTGGGATGAGTCATTTCTATACAAGATTTGTGGTGACGAATTAATTCAGCAATGTGTGCCGGATGAGGATATATTATCTATTCTAACTCAATGTCACGAGTCTCCATACTCGGGGCACTTTGCTGCTCAAAGAACGTCAGCACGAGTGATGGAATATGGTTTCTTTTGGCCAACACTATTTCATGATGCTAAGGAGTTTGTCAAGCATTGCGATGGATATCAAAGAGTGGGTAATATCTCTCGAAGAGAGGATAGCCCCTCACAAACATTCAAGAGGTTGAATTGTTTGATGTTTGGGGGATAAATTTCAAACAATATAAGGAACGAACGAAGAAGATACACGATGATGCTAAAGTGGTTCTGAAATTTTTAAAGAAATTATGCTCTCGTTTTAAAATACCTAGAGTTCGAAGCTTAAATGAAAAAGTATGGAGTTTGCCACAAGATTGCTACACCCCATCACCCACAAACGAGCGGACAAGTGGAGTTGTCCAATAGGGAAATCAAGAGAATCTTAGAGAAAACGGTGCAAATCTCAAGAAATATATTGGGCGATGAAGTTAGACGATGCACTATGGGCATATCGGACCGCGTTCAAAACTCCAATTGGCATGTTCCCGTACAAGTTAGTCTATGGAAAAGCGTGTCATCTTCTAGTGGAATTAGAACATCGAGCTTATTGGGTAATGAAATTTCTGGATTTTGATTGCAAAGAGTCTGGTGCTAAACGCCTTCTACAACTCAATCAATTGGAAACGTTTGGCTGATTCGTCCATTTACGTTTGTATCCTTCTTGCCAATTTCTTTCGTTATATTAGCCAAACGTTTACAAACGATAGGAAGCAAATCCAAATGTTTCACATTTTTAGCAATTTAAGCCACACGTTTACAAACGTTACGAAACAAATCCAAACGTTTCCCCATTTTATCGATTTAAGCCAAACGTTTACAAACGTCACGAAACAAAACCAAACGTTTCACCTTTTTAGCGATTTAAGCCAAACATTTACAAACGATACGAAACAAATCCAAACGTTTCACCTTTTTAGCGATTTAAGCCAAACGTTTACAAACGTTACGAAACAAATACAAGCGTCTCACCTTTTTTGCTATTTAAGCCAAACGTTTACAAACGTTACGAAACAAATCCAAGCGTTTCACCTTTTTAGCCATTTAAGCCAAACATTTTGGAACGTTACGAAACAAATCCAAACGTTTCACATTTTTAGCAATTTAAGTCAAATGTTTACAAACGTTACGAAACAAATCCAAACGTTTCACCATTTGAGCAATTTAATCCGAACGTTTACAAATGTTACAAAACAAATCCAAAGGTTTCACCTTTTTAGTAATTTAAGCCAAATGTTTACAAAAGTTACGAAACAAATCCAAACGTTTCACCTTTTTTGTGATTTAAGCCAAACAATTACAAACGTTACAAAAAAAATCCAAGCGTTTCACCTTTTTAACAATTTAAGCCAAACGTTTACAAACATTACGAAAGAAATCCAAACGTTGTTACGAAGCAAATCCAAACTTCTCACATTATTAGTGATTTAAGTCAACAAAGGTTACGAAACAAAGCCAAACTTTTACAAACGTTACGAAACAAAGCCAAACGTTTATAAACGTTACGAAACAAAACCAAACATTTCACATTTTTAGCGATTTAAACCCAACGTTTACAAACGTTACAAAACAAATCTAAATGTTTCACCTTCTAGCAATTTAAGCCAAACGTTTACAAACGTTACGAAACAAATCCAAACGTTTCCCGTTTTTAGGGATTGAAGCCAAACGTTTACAAACCATACGAAATAAATCCAAACGTTCCACCTTTTTAGATATTTATGCCAAACGTTTACAAACGTTACAAAACAAATATAAACATTCAACCTTTTTAGCGATTTAAGCCAAACGTTTACAAACATTACGAAACAAATCCAAGCGTTTCACCTTTTTAGCGAATTAAGCCAAATGTTTACAAAGGTTATGAAACGAAACCAAACGTTTCACCTTTTTAGTGATTAAAGCCAAACGTTTACAAACGTTATGAAACGGAATCAAACATTTCCCCTTTTTAGCGATTAAAGCCAAACGTTTACAAACGTTACGAAACAAAACCTAACGTTTACAAACGTTTCGAAACGAAGCTAAACGTTTCCCCTTTTTAGCGATTTAAGCCAAACGTTTAAAATGTTATGAAACAATTCCATACGTTTCCCTTTTTTAGCAAAATAAGCCAAACGTTTAGAAACGTTACGAAACAAATCCAAGCGTTACACCTTTTTAGCGATTTAAGCCAAACGTTTACAAACGTTATGAAAGAAATACAAACCTTTACAACGTTATGAAACAAATTCAAACGTTTCACATTTTTAGCAATTTAAGCCAAACGTTTACAAACGTTACAAAATAAATCCAAACATTTCACCTTTTTAGCGATTTATGCCAAACGTTTACAAACGTTACGAAACAAATCCAAGCGTTTCACCTTTTTAGCGATTTAACCCAAACATTTACAAAGGTTATGAAACGAAACCAAATGTTTCACCTTTTTAGCGATTAAAGCCAAACGTTTACAAACGTTACGAAATGAAACCAAACGTTTCACCTTTTTAGCGATTAAAGCAAAACGTTTACAAACGTTACGAAACAAATCCAAACGTTACAAAACAAAGCCAAACGTTTACAAACGTTACGAAACAAAATCAAACGTTTCCCATTTTTAGCAATTTAAGCCAACGGTTACAAACGTTACAAAACAAATCCAAACGTTTCACCTTTTTAGCAATTTTAACCAAACGTTTACAAAGGTTATGAAACGAAACCAAACATTTCACCTTTTTAGCCGTTAAAGCCAAACGTTTATAAACGTTACAAAACGAAACCAAACGTTTCACCTTTTTAGCGATTAAAGCAAAACGTTTACAAACATTATGAAACAAATTTGATAACTTATGAAACGGCGGCGACGTTCTGATCTGACGACAGCTCCGTAGCTATACCTGAAAGGCAGCGCACAACCGTGAGAAGGGCGCCGGAATGGGATTCCGGCAGACCACTCCGACGGTCTAATCGGTAACAATTTAGTGAGAGAAAGAATAAGAAGTGAAAGGTAGTTAAGAGTTGAGAGAAAAAGAGAATTAACCCTCTTACCTACTTTTTCTTAGCTTTTTATACTATGTGTGTTGTTCCTCTTTGTCTGGGCCGACATACATGATTTCATTCTCTTTGTCTGTGCAGATATTGTCTGGGATGTCAGGGTACGTTCTGACAGTATTGTCGCTATACGGTGAAAGGCCAACTCGGGTAAAACCGAGATGGTGTTTTTGTGTGTGCTGCTCGGTGCGACCGAGATGGTTTCGGAGGTTATGATATTTCCTTATGTTCTGTTCGATGCGACCGAGATTGTTTCTGAAGTTATGATATTTCCTTATGTTCTGTTCAATGTGACCGAGATTGTTTCTGGGATTATGATGTTTCCTTATGTTCTGTTCGGTGTGACCGAGATTGTTTCTGGGATTATGATGTTTCCTTATGCTCTGTTCGGTGTGACCGAGATGGTGTTTGTCTGTGTCTTGCTCGGTTGGTTGGTTGGTTGTTTTTATGGTGTGCTTTACCCGGTTTATGTCGTGTTTAGAGGTTGTTTATTTGTGTTGTTATCACAAGTCCCCCCTAGTTTGTTCGGATATTTATGTCCGAGTATGGTTGCGTTTTTAGTCGGTTTTTGATTTAGATTGGTTGTAAGCCTGCTGGGTTGCCTTCTCCTGCCTTTTGGTTTGCTTTCTTGTTCAATACGCTTTTTTGACACGTGTCCTTTCTTTAATGACATCGTTTGACATCTGGTATCCACTAGCACATTTATTGAGGTGTCGTTTCAGTTGCCCTGTTTCGGCTCTTATAGAAATCCTTACTTTTCTCTGCTTATTTTCTTTTCTCTTCTTTGCTCTCGTTTCCCTTTCCTTTGTTGGTGTCTACTTTCGTATTTTCGAAGATATTCATTAGTAAGTTGCCTCTTTTCTTTGGTTTTGATCTTGTTTATTGTTATTTCTTCATCTTTTTTCTGTTTGTTCTTCGTGTTCTTGAGTTTTCTTTCTTCTGGGTTGGTATAGGTGGGTAGTTGATTGTTTGATTTTGTGTTTTTATTTCTTGTTTGAATAATGTCTTCTGTGGAGGACTCCCAGAATGATTTTGTGGAGGTTTATGATGATGAGGAGGGTAACTCGGATGGGTGTACATCTGGGGGAAATAAATCAGAGGCCGAGCTTTCTGACTCGGCTAAGGGGCGATCCGTTGAGGTCCTTCGTAAGGTAGAGGACGTGGGTTGTTCGGAAGCAACCTTCTTTGTTAAACCGAGACAAATTAGACCTAGGAGTAGCAAAACTGCTGAGTCTCGGAGAATTAGGATGGAGAATGCCTTTGCCGAGTTGAACCAAGGATATCTAGATTATCTCGTTTCCCAAATAAACTTGCGTGAGGGGTATCGGTTTGAACTGTCCCCTCCTGGTCTAACAATAAACGATCTGGCTGGACCGGATTATATAGTGGTAAGCGTAGAACACCTTCATTCGGGTGTTCGCATTCCTCTTTAAACCGACTTAGTGGCCTTCTTAAAATTTTATAACATGCCTCTTAGCCAGTTTCACCCGAACGGTATTAGGCATTTCTTATACCTTCGTCGGCTATGCCGACGTCGTAGAATTTCTTTCTCGGTAGAGTTGTTTGCCAGTATTTATGGTCTTATATTCGGCGGTGCTTATGATTTTTCTTCCTTCAAAATTCTTAAGTCGGAACCTAGGCATGTTATAGAGAAAGTGTCTACTTCGGTTAACAGGATTAGGGAAGATTGGTTTCGGATCTATCATCTTACTGCCTTTGCCGACCTGCCTCAGCGGTGGTTGTGTACCTCTCCCGTGACTCTATTGAGGCGGGATGCTACTGGGATTGAGAACCATAGGCTTCTCCAGGACGTTTCGAAGACGACTGGTCCAATAAATACTTACTCCCTTATACCGAAACTACCCATTGTTAAGTTTGACCTGAAGCGGGAAGGTTGTTCTCGGTTTTTTGTTTTGCTTTATTTTTGATGTGTTTGTTTTTTGGTGTGCTAATGGTTTTTTTTTTGTGTGTTTGTTAGTGTTTAGCATGAGTGCTTTCAACGCTGCTCGGAGGAAGGGTGGTGGTGCTGCTACTAAGGACCCGGCCTCAGCTAAGGGTAGGAATGAGCCGAAACCGGTGGAGAAGGTGGTGTCGGGGGCACAGGCTATAACCCATGATACACCTTTGGCTACAGTGCCTCCTCCTTCCAAACCGTTGAAGAGAAAAAATTTGGACAAAGGGAAAGAGCCTTGCTCGGCTGTTAATCTGAAGGATGCAGTGGTCCTTCCCGGAGGTGCTGATGTTGTTGTAGGGTTGAGTGCGCCCGGGATGGAGAAAACGCTGTCTCCTCCTAATAAAAAGGCCAAGCTGGGTGATTCGGGAGTTACTCCTGTTGGAAAGGATGATGTGAAACTGTCTCCTCGGTTTCTTGCCCGTTATTTGAAGTCTAAGTCGATGGAAGATACCGTTGATTCTTTGTCTACTTCTGTTTTTCTAGGGAAGATGGTATCCCTTCCTCGGGACCGGGAGGCTTTGTCGGTAACCTCGCCCAAGGATTTTCTTGACACCAGCATGTCCCTTTCCTTCCAGGTACGTCTTTTAATCTTATTTGTCGTTTCTTCCTTTTTAGTTTTTGTTTAATTTGTTTTACTGAGTTTTTGGTCGGTTTGTGTAGTTAATAAACTATCTTTTGGGGGCACGGGCCTTTCAAGATGATTTGACTACTCAAGCTTCCTTGGATCGTGAGAAGCTGACCACGGCTGTTGCTGATTTGGAGAAGGAGCAAATTCAGAGGGCTAATGTTGAGTCCGTCCTGACGAGGAATACTGAAAAATTTAATGCTAAGATTGAGAAGCTGAACAAGAAGATATCCGTCCTGAAGAAGGAAAAGGCCGAGCTTGTTCTTGCAAAGGAAGCTTTTGATAAGGAGAAAGAGCAACTTCGGGTGCAGCTAACCGAGGCATTTGATAAGGAGAAAGCTACTTTTCAGGAGACGATTGATGGTCATCATAGGAGTTATATGCGCTTACATGACATACTCGATGATACGACTAAGATTGTGGAGACTCAGCGTGATGACATGATGGTGGAGTTTGCTCGTCTGACAGATGCTATGGAAGATGATCTGAAAGAGCGTGTTGGGCTGCTTCTTCGGGCTGATGTTGATCCCTCGTGTTTGTATCTTGACATGGATGGTATGTATCAGAAGTTGCAAGCTGATCGGAAACTTGCTAAACAAGCTGAAGGTTTGAAGGCTGAGGAGCAAAATGCTAAGGATTTTGCGGCCGAGCTGCGGAAAGAGCTTGAAGATGTTTCTATTCCTGTTGATGGGAAGATTCCGACACCCGAATATGATACTATTATCATTCTGAAGGTTGATGTTGCTGCGACCAAGCGAGTAGATGAGGCTGAGGTTGACGAGGTTGGCGCTGGTACCCCGAAAGAGATTGATGAGGTGGTTATCTCGTCCCCAACTTTGCTTCTAGAGGTTCGGCATTATGAGAAGGCTGGCCTGAGTGAGAATGGTGGTACTTCATCTGGGGCTGCTTTGTCGGTTCCCGATCATGTTAGCAATGCTGTAATCGATTGAATGTTTTGTCCTTTTTGTAAAGAACATGTTGATTAAGTGATATATCGGTTTTTATTCTTCTTGTTGTGTGTATGATCGTGCTTTATTAGATTTTTGTTTCCTGAGTCATGTCGATTTTGATTTCTTATTATCGTTGTCTTTTGTTGTATTTTAAGTTATTACTTGTAATTGTGCTAAGCTATGGCTTAAATCGGTTTTGAGCTATAGCTTCAAATTCTGTTAAGCTATGGCTTAACTCGGTTTTAAGCAATAGCTTCAAATTCTGTTAAGCTATGGCTTAACTCGGTTTTAAGTAATAGCTTCGAATTCTGTTAAGCTATGGCTTAACTCGGTTTTAAGCAATAGCTTCGAATTCTGTTAAGCTATGGCTTAACTCGGTTTTACGCAATAGCTTCACATTCTGTTAAGCTATAGCTTAACTCGGTTTTAAAAAATAGCTTCACATTCTGTTAAGCTATGGCTTAACTCGGTTTTAAGCAATAGCTTCACATTCTGTTAAGCTATGGCTTAACCCGGTTTTAAGCAATAGCTTCAAATTCTGTTAAGCTATGGCTTAACTCGGTTTTAAGCAATAGCTTCAAATTCTATTATGCTATGGTTTGACTTGTTTGTTTCTTTTTTCTTTTTCTTTATTGATAGGGGAAAAACTTGCATTTTTGCCTACAACCAATTTTGACCAAAATGCAAGTGAAAAAACCCCTGACAGACTCGATAACCTGAATGTTGTCTACTGGTAAAATCGCTTAAGAACTCTGGCATTCCAGGTTCTTGGCAGGTCTCGCCCTGACATGTAGGTTAAGTAATAGGCTCCTCCTTTTCTTACTTTTTTGACTTGGTAGGGTCCTTCCCAGTTAGCTCCGAGTTTAGATACTCCTGCATTGCCTTTTGCTATGTCGGCTCGTCTTAGTACGAGATCTCCAATTTCAAATGTTAGGGGTTTGACCCTTTTGTTGTGATATGTTGCCATTCTTTGCTTATATGTTTCTATGTGTAGCAAGGCTTGCTCTCTTCGTTCTTCTAGCAGGTCGAGGCAGAGTCTGGTGCTTTCTTCGTTTTGTTGCTCGTCAAAATATTGGACTCTAATGGTTGGCATGCCTATCTCAACTGGTACCATTGCCTCACATCCATAAGTTAGACTATATGGGGTTCTTCCTGTGCCCGCTTTCGGCGTGGTTCGGTATAACCATAAGACACCGTGTAGCTCGTCGGCCCATCGACCTTTTGCTTCGTCTAAACGCCTTTTTAAACCGTTGACAATGGTTCGGTTGGTTACTTCGGTCATCCCGTTGCTCTGTGGGTGAGTGACTGATGTGTACCTTAGATCGATCCCTTTTACTGTGCAGAATTCTCTGAAATTTTTGTTGTCGAATTGCTTTCCGTTGTCGGTTATGATGATCTTTGGGATCCCGAAACGACAGATGATTTCTCTTTGGACAAAACTTCGTACTCGTGCTTCTGTTATAGTAGAAACGGCTTCGGCTTCTACCCACTTTGAGAAATGGTCCACTGCTACTATCAGGAATTTTCTCTGTCCACTTGCTGTTGGGAAAGGCCCGACTATGTCTATTCCCCACATGCTGAATGGCAAAGGACTTATTATTGGATTTTGCTCGGTTGTTGGTTCATGATGCACGTTTTGGTGGTATTGACACTTCTCGCACTTTCGTACCAGATTTGCTGCATCTTGTGCCAGTGTCGGCCAATAATAACCTTGCAAGACGGCCTTTCGACAGAGTGCCAGGTGTGAGATGTGGCTTCCACATAGTCCTTCGTGTATTTCGGCTAGGACATATTCTTATTCTTCCACTGTGAGACATCTGGACCAGGGGTGTGAGAATGACTTTCTGTAGAGAGTTCCGTCTCGGTACGAGAAGTGTGGTGCTCGACTTTTGACTTTCCTTGCTTCTTTGTTATCTTCGGGTAGGATCCCGTTTTCGATGTATGTTATGATGTGTTCCATCCACTAGTCCATTGGGTTGATGAGGAATGTTGCTTCAGGATTCTGGACACTACTGAAATTTTGTACCGAGCACGGCACGCCCGATATTGTATCTTTGGCTGCTCCGGCTTTTGCCAATGTATCTGCTTCTGTGTTTTCCTCACTAGGTATTTGTTCTAGTTCCCATTTTCCACCTTCTTCGGTGACGTTTGCAAGTAGCTCTTTGACCCGGTCTACGTATTTTTTCATTTCTGGGTCCTTTACTTCGTACAGACCAAGTACTTGGTTAACAACCAATTGAGAGTCACTCTGATTTTTGATGTACTCGGTTTTCACTACCATTTCCATTCTTAGTCCGCCTATTAGGGCTTCGTATTCTGCTGCATTGTTGGTGGTCGGGAAATTGAGGTGGATCGAATTTTGTATTTTTATCTTATGTGGTCCTCTTAGAATCATGCCTGCTCCTGCTCCGGCTGTGTTTGATGCCCCATCTACTTGCAATGTCCAGCTGACCAAACCCTTGTCCACCTCGGAGGGTTGATCGTGTGTTGTGGTTTCTGCTACGAAGTCGGCCAGGATTTGAGCTTTCATTGCTGTTCGTGGTTCGTATTTGATGTCATATGATCCTATCATGACTGACCAGTTGATCAATCGTCCTGACGTTTCTGGTCTTGCGAGTGCTTTTTTCAAAGGTTGGTTTGTTCTGACTATGACCGTGTGGGCCTGAAAGTATCTTTTTAGTTTTTCAACTGTCAGGACTAAAGCCAACGCAAATTTTTCAATTTTGCTATATCTGAGCTCGGGCCCCTTTAATACTTTGCTTGAGTAGTACACCGGTTTCTGCTCAGATGCCTCTTCCTTGACCAGTACCGACGCCACTGTTTCGTTTGTGACGCTCAGATATAGATATAGTATCTCTCCTGTTTCGGGTCGTCCGAGGAGTGGCGGCGAACTTAGGAACTTCTTGAGCTCCTCAAAAGATTGTTGACATTCTTCGGTCCACTCGAATTTTTGCACGTTTCTTAATGTTTTGAAGAACGGGAGACATCTCTTGGCCGAGTTGGACACGAATCGACCGAGGGCCGTGATTCTATCGTTGAGCTTCTGAACTTCCTTGGCCGACTTTGGTGCCTTCATGTCCAAAATTTCCTTTGTTTTTTCCGGGTTTACTTCGATGCCTCTTTGAGATATGAGGTATCCGAGGAATTTTCCTGCTGGGACTCCGAATGCGCATTTATCCGGATTGAGCTTGAGTTTGTATTTTTTGAGCTTAGTGAAGACTTCTTCCAGGTCTTATGCGTGGTCTTCTACTTTTTTGGACTTGACGATGATGTCGTCGACATAAACTTCCATGTTCCGACCGATCTGGTCTTTGAACACGAAGTTCATTAGTCGCTGGTAGGTTGCCCCCGCATTTTTTAATCCGAACGGCATTTGTTTGTAGCAGTATGTGCCGCTGTCGGTTATAAAGCTTGTTTTTTCTTCATCTTTTTTGTGCATTGGAATCTGGGGATATCCCTGGGCTGCATCGATGAACGAGTAGACTTCATAGCCACTGGTTGAGTCGACCAGTTGGTCAATGTTTGGCAGGGGGTAGCTGTCCTTGGGGCATGCTCGGTTTAGATCTGTGAAATCTATGCATAATCTCCATTTTCCATTTGGCTTTTTTATGAGCACCACATTTGATAGCCACTCCGGATAATACACTCTTCTTATAAAACCTGCTGCTAATAATTTGTCTACTTCGGCTCTGATGGCGATTCGTCTGTCTACTGCGAAGGCTCTTTTCTTTTGTTTGACTGGCTTGTGTTTTGGATCAACATTTAGCTTATGTGATATTACTGCCGGATCAACTCCTTCTATCTCGCCCGGGGTGTTGACGAATTCGACTTTGTTCCTGATCAGCATGTCGGTTATCTCTTGTTTTATTAGTTTGGGCAGCGCTGCTCCTATCTGGACCGATCTTGGCGTTATTCCTGTCAGATTTACGTTTTCTAACTTTCCATGTGGTTCGAGCTTGCCTTCATCCGAGTCTGGCATCTCCATTGTTTCTATGGCCAAGGTTTCTGATACTCCTTTCATTGATACCAAGTAGCATTGTTTGGCTATGTATTGCCTTCCTTTAACTGTCACCACTCCTTCTTCGGTTGATATTTTCATACACAAGTATTTGATGCATGTGATCGCCACGGTGTTGTATAACATCGGTCTGCCGAGTATGACGTTGTAAGCAAATGGCATGTCTACGACCATTAATAGTGTTTTGAATTTCTTTGTGATACCGACCAGGCCTCCTCCTGGTGAGCCATTTTCTTTTCCCACTTCCACCGTCAGTTCCGCAACTCCTTCTGCCTGTACCGGTGTTCCTCCCAGTCCGACTAGTGGGGTTTTGACCGGTTTGAGATTTTGGACGGAGCATCCTATACCGAGATATGCCTGCTTCGTGATGAGGTTAACCGAGCTCCCTTCATCGATCAATTGCCTCATTACCCAAAAGTTTTTGATTAGACCCGAGATTACCAAAGGGTCTTGGTGTGGAAAATCTATTCCTTCTCCATCAGTCGCGCTGAAACTAACTTCGGGTAGAGGTTTAGCTACCGATATGTTCATTACTATTTTCTGCCTTTTGTGTCTTCCTCGCTTGTATTCAGGGTCGGCCATACCGCCTGCTATTGTGTTTATTACCCCCGATACATTTTGTCTTTTGGCGGGTGGTGCCTCCTCTCTTTTTCCACTATGCTCGCCCCGGTAGCTTCCCCCCGAGCTATAATTTTTGTTTTGTGCGACAAAGTCTTTTAAACGACCGACTTGCACCAATCGGTCAATTTCTTTTTTTAGACTTCCACATTCATCCGTGACATGGCCATGGACATCGTGAAATTGGCAATATTTTTTCCTGTCTCCCTCGTGCTGAAGATTGGGTGGGTATCTCACTGGCTCATTGTTGTTTTGTATCCACATTAGGATATGTGATCTTTGTGTATTAAGTGGAATGAAGGCTTGGTCTTCTACTTTCACTGGTCGGTGTGGCTCTACTCGTTGTGGACCGACTTGTTGTTGGTTTCTTGGCCTGAACCTGTCTTGCCTAGCTGGCTGATTAAAAATAGGCCTTGGTGTTTGGAACTGTGTTGTAGTTTGTGCGGCTTTTCGTCGTTGTTCCTCGTCCAGATTTATGTAATTCCATGCTCGGTCCATGAGCCGGGAGTAAGTTTGCACTGGATTCGTTATCAAAGTTATCTCTGAAGGCCATCATCGTTGTGTTGTCCTTCATTGCATCTATCACGGTATCGTCGTTCAAGTTTCCTACTTCGACAACCTCGGCATTGAATCTGGCAATGTAGCTCTATAGACTTTCTCTAGGTTTCTAGTAGTAGTGTTTTAGGTCGCTGGACTTTTTCTTTCGCTGTATGCTCGGTGCAAAATGAGTTCGGAAAGCTTTTGCTAGCTCGTCAAAACTACGAATAGAGCCTTCTTTCAGACTTTGATACCAGATTGCCGCCGGTCCCTTTAGGGTTGTTGGAAAAAGCTTGCAGACGGCGGCTTCGGACAAACTTTGTACCATCATGACTACTTGGAAACAGCTCAAGTGTGTGACCGGATCCCCTGTTCCATTGTAGTCGTCTAATTGCGGTGTTTTGTAGTTTAAAGGGAAAGGTTCCTCCCGTATCTCGGTAGACAGCGGGTTTCCGATGTTTAAGAAACTTGTGTTTCTCGGCTCTTTTCTCCTGAATTTTTCCATTTCGGTTCTAACCCTTTCGGTAATTTCTTGCTCCAGATTCTTTTTCTTTGGTGACTCGGTTCCCGAGCTGTGCACGCTTTCCTCGATTTCGACTCCTTTGGGCGTTTTCTTCGGTCCTTCCGGGGCTCTGTGTCCGGCTAGTATTCCTTGTCCTTCCTTTGGGTTTTGTTCACGTGGATTCTTCTCGTGGTTTGTTTCCTCAGGTGTTGTCTGGCCTTGGTAAAATTCTTGTGGATGGGGTGGTGCGGTCGATACGTATGGTGGGGTGGTAATGTTGCCTTGGGATGTTGCTACGGTCGTTGGCTGAGCATGGGCTTGTTGTACTTGTTGAAGGAAAGCCAGTTGCCGAGTGTGAAATTCAATGTATTCTTGGATTTGCGCTGGCGTGGGGTTTTGAATTTCTGTGGTAGGTCTGGGAGTCGGGGTGGTTCTCTGAGTGAACGAAAGGTTGATGGGGTCATGCCTGGCCTTAGTTAAAAAATTTGAGTGGTTTGCTGCGTGGGGGTGAAGTATGATGTGGGGGGAACCTTTCCCGGTAGTGGCATTCCCCACGGGTATTGAGTGGTAACTCCCAATGTAGTGCCAGAATGAATACCGCCCCCTGATGTTGTGGCCGGGCAGAACGAACTTTCCCCCGTGGCTCTTCGTGGCAGCGCGTTGAGCCCCTCTCCCATTCTATTGCTGAGTGTGTTATTATCTCCGGTGCCGGGATCATCTCCCTCTACTCTGCTCATCCTATTTTTTCCTGGTAGAATAGAAAGGGGGAAACTTTCTAATTTTCTTTCCCACAGACGGCGCCAAATGATAACTTGTGAAACGGCGGCGACGTTCTGATCTGACGACAGCTCTGCAGCTATACCTGAAAGGCACAGCACAACCGTGAGAAAACGAAACCAAACGTTTCACCTTTTTAACGAATAAAGCAAAACGTTTACAAACATTACGAAACAAATCCAAACTTAAAAAACAAAGCCAAAGGTTTACAAACGTTATGAAAAAAAACCAAACATTTCCCATTTTTAGCGGTTTAAGCCAACGTTTACAAACGTTACAAAATAAATCCAAACGTTTCACCTTTTTTGCAATTTGAGCCAAACATTTACAAACGTTACGAAACAAATCCAAACGTTTCACCTTTTTAGCCATTGAAGCCAAACGTTTAAAACGTTACGAAACAAATCCAAACGTTTCACTTTATTAGCGATTTACGCCAAACATTTACAAACGTTACGAAATAAATCCAAACGTTACGAAACAAATCCAAACGTTTCATCTTTTTAGCGATTGAAGCCAAACGTTTACAAACATTATGAAATAAATCCAAACGTTTCCCATTTTTTGCGATTTAAGCCAAATGTGTACAAACGTCTCGAAATAAATCCAAACATTACACCTTTTTAACGATTTTAGCTAAATGTTTACAAACGTTACGAAACAAATCCAAACGTTTCACCTTTTTAGCGATTTAAGCCAAACGTTTACAAAGGTTATGAAAGAAAACCAAACGTTTCACCTTTTTAGCGATTTACGCCAAACATTTACACATGTTATAAAACTAATCCAAACGTTATGAAACAAAACGAAACGTTTACAAACGTTACGAAATAAATCCAAACGTTTAACCTTTTTAGCGATTGAAGCCAACCATTTACAAACATTACGAAACGAATGTTTCACCTTTTTACCGATTGAAACCAAACGTTTGAAACGTTACGAAACAAATCCAAACGTTTCACCTTTTTAGCAATTTAAGCCAAAGACAAACGTTATGAAACAAATCCAAACGTTAGACCATTTTAGCGATTTAAGCCAAACGTTTACAAACGTTAGGAAACAATTGAAACGTTTCACCTTTTTAGCGATTGAAACCCAAACGTTTACAAACGTTACGAAACAAATCAAAATGTTTCACATTGTTAGAGAATTAAACTGAATGTTTACAAATGTTAAGTAACAAAAACAAAAGTTTCACATTCTTTGCAATTTAAGCCAAACATTTAAAACAGTATGAAACAAAACCAAACGATTAAAACGTTACGAAATAAATCCAAACGTTTTACCTTTTTAGCAATTTAAGCAAAACCAAACATCCACTTTTTTAGTGATTTATGCCAAACGTGTTCAAACATTACGAAACAAATCCAAACATTTCCCCATTTTTGCGATTTAAGCCAAACGTTTAAAACGTTATGAAACAAATGCAATCGTTTCACCTTTTTAGCGATTTAAGCCAAACATTTAAAAATCTTACGAAACAAATCCAAACATTTCACCTCTTTAGCGATTGGAGGCAAACGTTTACAAACATTACGAAACAAATCCAAACGTTTCACATTTTTATCGACTTAAGCCAAACGTTTACAAACGTTACGAAACAGATCCAAACATTTCACCTTTTTTGGGATTTCAACCAAACGTTTACAAACGTTCGAAACAAATCCAAACGTTTCAAATTTTTAGCGATTGAAGCCAAACGTTTACAAACGTTATAAAACGAAACCAGACGTTTCACCTTTTTGGCGATTTAAGCCAAACGTTTACAAATGTTACAAAACAAATACACACGTTTCACCTTTTTAGCAATTTAAGACAAACGTTTACAAACGTTACGAAACAAATCCAAATATTTCACCTTTTTAGCGAATTAAGCCAGACGTTTACAAACGTTACGAAACAAATCCAAACGTTTCCCCTTTTTAGCGATTTAAGGCAAACGTTTACAAACATTACGAATCAAATCCAAACGTTTCACCTTTTTAACGAATTAAGCCAAACGTTTACAAACTTAAGGAATGAAATCCAAACGTTTCACCTTTCTAGCGATTTAAGCCAAATGTTTACAAACTTTACGAAACAAATCCAAACGTTTCACCTTTTTAGCGATTCAAGCCAAACGTTTACAAACGTTACGAAACAAATCCAAACCTTTCACCTTTTTAGCGATTTAAACGAAACGTTTATAAACGTTATGAAACAAATCCAAACCTTTCACCTTTAAGCCAAATGTTTCACCTTTTTAGCATTTTGTCACGACCCATTTTTATGAATCGCGACCGGCTCTAGGGTATGGGTATGGTTGTACCAAAACCCGTAGCTAGCCTTGCGGATAAACAACAAATACAAAAGAACCTGCAAGAAAACCAATGCTCGGGGGCAACCGAGACTTCAGCCTAGTTCTAGCAGTTCATAATATACAATATTTATAATAAAGTGCTCAGCCAACTCTGAGTCTTAAATATGGCAAAAGTACATATTAACCCAAGTTAATAAAGAATCCCAAAATAACAGTAATCCATTGAATAACTTTATAACAAGTATTACACATATAATACTTCTAACTACTACTGCGGTCTAAGAATAAAACCAGTTTAATAAACTTTATTAAATAAAGTAAAACCTCCAAGGATATAAAGAATCGGAGAGTAGCTGACTCGCTCATATCATAACCCTGGAAAAATTGGGAAAACAACGGGGTCAGATATACTGAGATGAGTTCATACCACTATTTACATTTATCAAGTGGAAAACCTTTAAAACCGTTTAAAACATTTGATAACAACATTACGTATAATAGTTGGAACCCTAATCCACAATACCAATATATCCATAATCCATTAGGCCTGGTCCCGAGAGCTGAGCTACACCGAGTTACCACCGACCACTCTTAATTCATAACCAGAGTCCCGAGAGCTGAGCTACACCGAGTTACTCTACTAGTCCCGAGAGCTATGCTCACACCGAGTTACCACCATATTTCACATACCTTATCTAGATCAATACCGGTGCGCACGCAGTCCTAATGATGCCCATTAGGTAGCATGTTCCAACTAAAAGCCATAATGAAAAAGCAGTTCGAAATATACATACAATATATATTTATATATTAAAATAATAATTTACTTAATAAAGCGGTAAATAGTAAGTACAAACTCACTGCTTGCTAATCCACGTGAAAACTCCTGGCAAGCAACCTAGACTCGGTTCGCCTCAAAAACACGAACAGTCGACGAGTCTAAATACAAATAAATAATTATTAAAACGAACCCTAACTCTAGAGAGTACTAGACACCACATAGGACTAGCACAAACAACAAGTCAAGGTAAAACCAACCAGAGTAAACACAATACTCAATTAATTAATAAACCACACAAGTCAAGTCTATTGAGTTCCCGCTTTAAAATCCATTTCATAAAATACTTTTTAAAACAATTGTTAAATAATAAACCAAGTAATCTCCAAATAGTGGGTTAGCCAAGTTACTGATAACTACCAAGCTAACCTCACATGTCAGGTGACCCAAGTCTAACCCGACCCAATCATTTTATCAAAATATAAACCAAAGTTTATAATCCCAAGAATAATGATTTGATAAAATAATAAATTATAATTGAAAGCGGAACTCAATATCTTTAAACAAAAGTAACCATTAGTTACTAACAAAAACTTAACCACAATAAAGTTTAAGAAAACGTTTTATGTCAAAACGTAACTTTATCCAAAATGGCACATCAAGCCAATATTTTCAAAACCCATAATTACCCAAGTAATTATCCTAATGAAGATTGTAAAACAATCAACTCTTTCAAATGCAATTATCAAAACGATCCAATTATAATCCAAACAAACATTATTTTCAAATTTAAATCACTATTAACGATTAGCAATTTAGTAGCCGAATCGGCAAAGAAAGTTTGATTTCAAAATCGGTTTTTACCAAGCCAAGAATTCAGAAAAAACATGCTAACATCTCTTTGAATAAACAACTTGAATTAAAAAAGACGAACATCCATAAGCATGGATTCTCAAACTGTCAACAACAACCAAATCAAACAAGAATAAAATTAAACTTGCACCTCGACCAACAATAACCATAGTAATATTCTGATCTCAACTAAACAACAATCTCAGTTAATATACACTCAAAACAAAAGTGAGCAATCAACATGGACAATGTCATGACCAAACCGAACCATCGCTACGTACAACAAACAATGAGATCAATAGCAGTAAATCCCGATACTGATAAGAACAACAAGTAGCAGTTTAATAATCCTAAGGAACAACATGAATGACACCAGGTTAAGGTTGGGTAATTTGGCCGCAACCGCAATAAGAAATTCTGCCAATGCGTGGGTCAAAACTCAAAACAAATAATCAAGCAATGATTTCATAATAGTAACACATGTATATAAGAAATCAAGAACAAATCAGCAGCAATTATAAAGTCAGAAATCACAGTCAACGGACATGGAACAAGAAACCACAGTGACGTTAAAAGCAAGAGAATTCGAACGTACCGATTAAAGACAACCACGCCCTAATGACTTCCGAGATGAAACGGTTCAGATTATACGTGATAGAATATTCTCACACGATGCTAGGACAACAAGAGTAACGAATTATGAATGAAACAATGACGAATGAATACACGAATGAAACTAGAAGCAAATCACTTACCGGAATCCAAAAGATAAAGAGAGGGATGAAAAGTTATGATCTCTGAGTGTTTTTATCAATGAGAGTCGGCTAGGGTTTTACGAAAACGAAAGAAAAGGAGTTTGGTCGAGTTATGGGGTCTATTTATAGACCCCACAAAGATTTTCAGAACGGGGCGCGATGGCAGGCGCGTCGCGAGGCGCGACGGGCCATCGCGCCCTTTGCAAATTTTTAAGACAGGGCGCGACGCGAAGCGCGATGGCCCTGCCGCGCCTTCCGTCGCGCCCTGCAGGCATAATTACAAATCAGGCCTGAAATGGGCCCTGAGCCCAGCAAAGAAGCGAATCTGATTCCGAACTTTAAAAATGGACTAATCGAGCCCAAACACGCGAGATACGGAAGATGAAACGAAGGAACAACCATCGGAAACATAAACGGAAAACTCGGGGTATTACACAATTCAAGCCAAACGTAAAGAAACAAATCCAAATGTTTCACCTTTGTAGCGATTTAAGCCAAACGTTTACAAACCTTACGAATCAAATCCAAACGTTTCAACTTTCTAGCGATTTAAGCCAAATGGTTACAAAAGTTACGAAACAAATTCAAACATTTCACCTTTTTAGCGATTCAAGCCAAACGTTTATAAACGTTACAAAACAAATCCAAACGTTTCACCTTTTTTGCGATTTAAGCCAAACGTTTCACCTTTTTAGCAGTTCAAGCCAAACGTTTACAAACATTACGAAACAAATCCAAACGTTTCACATTTTTTGCGATTTAAGCCAAACGTTTCACCTTTTTAGCGATTCAAGCCAAACGTTACGAAACAAATCCAAACATTTCACCTTTTTAGCAATTTAAGCCAAACGTTTAAAATGTTACGAAACAAATCCAAATGTTTCACCTTTTTAGCAATTTAAGCCAAACGTTAACAAACGTTACGAAACAAATCTAAACGTTAGACAATTTTAGCAATTTAAGCCAAACGTTTACATACGTTACGAAACAATTTAAACGTTTTACCTTTTTAGCGATTTAAACCCAAACGTTTACAAACGTTACGAAACAAATCCAAACGTTTCACATTGTTAGCGATTTAAGCCGAACGTATACAAACGTTAAGAAACAAAACCAAACGTTTCACATTCTTAGTGAATTAAGCCAAACATTTAAAACGTTACGAAATAAAACCAAAAGATTAAAACGTTATAAAATAAATCCAAACGTTTCACCTTTTTACCAATTTAAGCAGAACCAAACGTTTCACCTTTTAGTGATTTATGCCAAACGTTTACAAACGTTACGAAACAAATCAAAACATTTCCCCATTTTTGCAAATTAAGCCAAATATTTACAAATGTTACGAATCAAATCCAAACTTTACGAAACAAATCCAAACATTTCGCCTCTTTAGCAATTGGAGCCAAACATTTACAAACACTACGAAACAAATCCAAATGTTTCACATTTTTAGCGATTTAAACCAAACGTTTACAAACGTTACGAAACAAATCCAAACGTTTCACCTTTTTAGCGATTTAAGCCAAACGTTTACAAACATTACGAAACAAAACAAAATGTTTCACCTTTTTAGCGATTTAAACCAAACGTTTGCAAACGTTACGAAACAAATTCAAACGTTTCACCTTTTTAGCGATTTAAGCCAAACGTTTACAAACGTTACGAAACAAAACAAAATGTTTCCCTATTTTAGCGAATTAAGCCAAACGTTTACAAACATAAGAAACAAAGCCAAAAGTTTCCCCTTTTTTAGCTGTTTAAGCCAAACAGTTATAAACGTTACGAAACAAAACCAAACATTTCCCCATTTTATCAATTTAAGCTAACCGTTTATAAACGTTACGAAACAAATTCAAACCTTTTTAGAGATTTAAGCAAAACGTATACAAAGGTTATGAAACAAAACCAAACGTTTCACCTTTTTTGCAATTTGAGCCAAACGTTTACAAATGCTACGAAACAAATCCAAACGTTTCTCTTTTAGAGCGATTTAGGTCAAACGTTTAAAAACGTTTCAAAACAAATGCAAACGTTTTGCATTTTATGTGATTTAAGCCAAACGTTTACAAACGTTACGAAACAAATCCAAACGTCTCTCCTTTTTAACGATTTAAGTCAAACATTTACAAACGATACGAAACAAATCCAAACATTTCACATTTTTGTGATTTAAGCCAATCGTTTACGAATGTTACGAAACAAATCCAAACGTTTCCTCTTTTTAGCGATTTATGCCAAACGTTTACAAACATTCAAAACAAATCCAAACGTTTCACCTTTTTAGCGATTTAAGCAAAACGTTTACAAAGGTTACGAAACGAAGCCAGACGTTTCACCTTTTTGGCAATTTAAGCTAAGCGTTTAAACAAATCCAAACGTTTCACCTATTTAGCGATTTAAGACAAACGTTTTCAAACGTTACGAAAGAAATCCAA
This sequence comes from Mercurialis annua, assembly GCF_937616625.2. Lineage (NCBI taxonomy): Eukaryota > Viridiplantae > Streptophyta > Magnoliopsida > Malpighiales > Euphorbiaceae > Mercurialis > Mercurialis annua. The sequence goes on along the minus strand of NC_065577.1, from coordinate 20,820,445 downwards.
ACGTTTCACCTTTTTCGCGATTTAAGCCAAACGTTTACAAACGTTACGGAACAAAACCAAATGTTTCCCCTTTTTAGCAATTTAAGCCAAACGTTTACAAATCTTACGAAACAAATCCAAACATTTCACCTTTTTAGCGATTTAAGCCAAACTTTTACAAACTCTACGAAACAAATCCACAAGTTTCACCTTTTTAGCGATCTAAGACAAACGTTTACAAACGTTACGAAACAAATCCAAACGTTTCACCTTTTTAGCGATTTAAGCCAAACGTTTACAAACTTTACGAAACAAATCCAAACGTTTCACATTTTTTTAGCAATTTAAGCCAAACGTTTACAAACATTACGAATCAAATCCAAACGTTTCCCCTTTTTAGCAATTTAAGCCAAACGTTCACAAACGTTTACGAAAAAAATCCAAACGTTTCACCTTTTTAGCGATTGAAGACAAACGTTTACAATCGTTATGAAACAAAACAAAACGTTTCGCCTTTTTAGCAATTTAAGCCAAACATTTACAATCGGTACGAATCAAATCCAAACGTTTCGCCTTTTTAGCGATGTAAGCCAAACGTTTACAAACGATACGAAAAGAATCCAAACGATTCACCTTTTTTGCGATTTAAGCCAAAATTTACAAAAGTTACGAAACAAATCCAAACGTTTCACCTTTTTTGCGATTTAAGCCAAACATTTACAAACATTATGAAACAAAATCAAACGTTTCACCTTTTTAGCGATTTAAGCCAAATGTTTACAAACGTTACAAAACAAAACCAAATGTTTCACATTTTTAGCGATTTAAGCCAAACGTTTATAAACATTACAAAAGAAATCCTAACATTTCTCCTTTTTAGCGATTTAAGCCAAACGTTTACAAAAGTTACAAAAAAAATCCAAACGTTTCCCCTTTTTAGCGATTTAAGCCAAACGTTTACAAACGTTACGAAAGAAATCCAAACGTTTCACCTTTTTAGGGATTTAAGTCGTACGTTTACAAACGTTATAAAACAAATCCAATCGTTTCCCCTTATTAGCTATTTAAGCCAAACGTTTACAAACATTACGAAACAAATCCAAACATTTTACCTTTTTAGCGATTTAAGCCAAAAGTTTACAAAGATTATGAAATAAAACCAAACGTTTTACCTTTTTAGCGATTTAAGCCAAACGTTTACAAACGTTCGCAACAAATCTAAACGTTTCCCCTTTTTAGCGATTTAAGCCAAACGTTTACAAAAGTTACGAAAAGAATCCAAACGTTTTATCTTTTTTGCGATTTAAGCCAAATGTTTACAAACATTACGAAACAAATCCAAACGTTTCACCCTTTTTGCGATTTAAGCCAAACGTTTACAAACGTTACAAAATAAAACCAAACGTTTTACCTTTTTAGCGATTTAAGCGAAACGTTTACAAACGTTACGAAATAAAACCAAATGTTTCACCTTTTTAGCGATTTAAGCCAAACGTTTTTAAACATTACGAAACAAATCCAAAAATTTCTCCTTTTTAGCGATTTAAGCCAAACATTTACAAAAGTTACGAAACAAATCCAAACGTTTCCCCTTTTTAGCGATTTAAGCCAAACGTTTACAAACGTTATGAATCAAATCCAAACGTTTCACGTTTTTAGCGATTTAAGTCATACGTTTACAACCGTTACGAAACAAATCAAACGTTTCACCTTTTTAGCTATTTAAGGCAAACGTTTACAAACATTAAGAAACAAATCCAAACAGTTCACCTTTTTAGCGATTTAAGCCAAATGTTTAAAACGTTACGAAACAAATCCAAACGTTTCACCTTTTTAGCGATCTCAGCCAAACGTTTACAAACATTAGAAATAAATCCAAATATTTCACCTTTATAGTGATTTAAGCCAATCGTTAACAAATGTTACGAAACAAATCCACAAGTTTCACCTTTTTAGCGATCTAAGACAAACGTTTACAAACGTTACGAAACAAATCCAAACGTTTCACCTTTTTAGCGATTTAAGCCAAACGTTTACAAACTTTACGAAACAAATCCAAACATTTCACATTTTTTTAGTGATTTAAGCCAAACGTTTACAAACATTACGAATCAAATCCAAACGTTTCCCCTTTTTAGCAATTTAAGCCAAACGTTTACAAACGTTTACGAAAAAAATCCAAACGTTTCACCTTTTTTGCGATTTAAGCCAAACGTTTCACCTTTTTTAGCGATTCAAGCCAAACGTTTCACCTTTTTAGCAATTCAAGTCAAACGTAAATCTTCGTTGGAAAAGATTTCAAGCGGGTGATTGATTTCTTATATTCATTTATCTTTCCCTCAAGTACTTAATGCTATTCTTAGAATCAAAATGATATATAAGTGAACAACTACATATTCATCATATCTCATATTAGGTTCAATCAATTCCGGCTCCTAATGCTTTCACCCTCAAGTACTTAATGCTACTCTTAGGTTTCCACATTAGTTAAGTCTAACCCATTAAATCAACTAAGATGTATCAATTTGAATAATATACGACTCAGGTACGCCTAATTGCCTTTCTCGCCGTATATATATCGACTACACCGTAACATCTCATGCTTAACAATAAACTCAACAACATCTTTTGACGATATCATCTCACTCCTATGTATCCATAGCCGACAAGATGATAACTCAAAGCGTGTTAGTTTATTGCTCTAATGGAGAGCCATTGATAAACAATTTAATGATTAATCAATATAAACTTAATCTTTCAACTTTTAGGAAGATTTCTTAGGGTTTTAGGTTATTCTGTTCTCACTAAACACACAAAACATTTTAGCATGCATCCCATACATATTAAAGCTAAAATAGCAATCACACATGTATGATCGTGGACTTTCTAGGTCTCGTTCTTTAGCCACAAAAGAATGAGCAATCTATTACATATATCAGAAATGATTCTCTAATCATTTACTATATAATATCCATTTTTTTATTAGGTATCGAGGATTCATCCTAGAACCTCCGAAAGCCTCAACCGATTGCTGATCCTCGAAAAAAAATTATTATTATTATTATTATTTCTTTAACAGGTTTTTTTTCGAGTCAGAAACATTTTCCCGGGTGTTAAACCCTTTTTTCAGCATTTTAGTTTTTTACGGAAAAAAAAATATATTTTTTTTCCGAGCCGAAAACTTTTTTCTCGGGTGTAAAACCCGTTTTTCATTATTTTTAGTTTTATGAAAAAAAATATTATTTTTATTTTTCGGGTTTTTTTTTTCAGGTTTCGCTTTTTCCGCATATTCCGTTGATGACAACATAATGCACAAGCGAATCACGTATTGTGTTAAATGATCACATTAGAAAAATTCCCATGATAGATTGGAGGGTCACGAGCAGACCACTTAAGTACCAATCTCCTAGACAGAATTTAATCAAATGTAATTAATATCACAATAGCGATTGTTCGTTTTGAAAAAAAAAAAGCCCTCGGAATGATAAATTACATGCCCAATAATAATTCCTAAGTCCATGATTTTATTTATACATGTATTCAATCGTAAAGCGTTAATACTCGATGATACGGTGGATCCGATACCACTGTTGGCGCAGCGGGAGGCGCGGGTCCGGAGCGTATATTTCAATTCAAAATCGAAATTCTAGCAATCTGGATCCTAAAGTTGATCATATCAACAACAAATGGATCGTCGTATCATTTAGTAATTAAAGCACGCATCTAGGAATCGTAACAAGAATACCTATGTCGATTCTTGTAGTCCCGAAAGTACGTCGACCTCAACCTCGTCCACACGAGTATGCGTCTGATTGAATCCTTGCCTTGAAGTATTCCTGCAAGAGTTCCTCTTGCCGAGCAGCCCTAAGCTCAAACTCTCGCCGCGATCACTACCTTACTCGGATGTATGAAAAATGTCGCCAAGTTTTTCCCGTGATTGATGACTACTTGAACTCCTTCAAGTGCTTTCTCTCTCTTCAAGTTTGTAGTGAGATGTGTGTTTTGTGGTGTGTTGAAATGAGCAAGGACATGCTCTATTTATAGGCTAGAGCATGTCTTAAGAATGCAACACCTTGCATGCTAGGTGTCACACACCAAGTAAAGGTGTTGCCACCACATGACACCTTTCATGTGGTGACATCACATAGGTGATGTCATCATATGACATCACATATGTGACATAAGCTTATCTCATTACATCATCGCCATGACATCATCATTCCATTAGCTTATGATTAATGATTTAAGTATCATTAATTACACTAATTAATTACTTAAGCCTTTTAATCATAAAACTTTGTTAAAATATAATTAGGTTCCTACTAATTTATAACTCTTATAAATTAGTCCGTAATTAACTTGGACATAGTACAATTAGGTTCCTACTAATTTATAACTCTTACAAATTAGTCCCTAATTTGTACTTGTTTTTCATCTTAGATTAATTTCCGAGATATGCTAGTATCCATATGAAATTGATCTTTCGTAAACTGAATCGGTTGCACACTGTATTGTGTGTGACTAACTAGTTTCACATCTATATGGCAACGAGAGACATAAGAAACGGCTTTCTTATATTAAATAATTAAGTCCCATTTAATTATTCATTCTCGTAGATCGAGAGTGACGTCTAACAACATATCATGACCCCCAAAATAAATATGAATGTTTCGATGCATTCTTTATGAACCAATGCTCATAATTACGTTACACTCAAAATTTCCTTCATCTAAGATTCCAATCTCGACTAGTGTCACGGTTAAGTCAAACACTGTTTGTCTTTATTATATGACCTCATCTCTCAGTTCTAATTCTTGATAAATATGACTTCCACTAGAAACAACTTTCTATGTAAGTCATATACACCTGCGTATGTTTTATCATCCATCAAGAACAATTCGAGATAGCATAGAATCTTGTCTCTGTTCATCCAGAGTGATGAATCCTTTCTAGGTTACACCCCTATCTCCATATACAACTAATTAGAGCCAACACATCCCGCGGCCCTAGCTCATGAAAGATCTAGGGTTAAGGAGTATCAAACTCTAATCACCTATATACAAGATAGTGTCACCGCAAGTCAAAGGACATATGTACAATTATGAACTAGATGGCATTAAATTGACTTTAATGAATTACCATGTATAACCTTGAGTGTCCACATGTTTATTCTGATCCCCATCAAGTAGTATGAGACTCACTACTTCCTATAATTAGTAACTCTTTACTAATCAGGAGAATAAACAGAGGTGACGATCTTTCCGGGATAATGCGATGCCCTTATTCGTAGGACCCCATCGATCGTGAATGGTTATTTAGATCACTTGTATAATAGAATCTGTCACTCATATTCTTAACACCTTAAGAATAGATTCTATCACAATGTGATAAGGACAATATGTAATAAATAAACACTTAGTTGATGAGACACTTAGTTCAAATAAAACATATATATCATTGCCAATGAGATTTCTTTATACAAGAAAAAATACAAAATGGCCCTAGAACACATACTACTAACAGTAACGTTTGTAAACATTTGGCTTAAATTGCTAAAAAGGTGAAAAAGTTTGGATTTGTTTCGTACGTTTGTAAACGTTTGGTTTTGTTTCGTAGCGTTTGCAAATGTTTGGCTTAAATCACTAAAAAAGGGAAACGTTTGGTTTTGTTTCGTAACGTTTATAAACGTTTGGCTTAAATTGCTAAAAAGGTGAAACGTTTGGATTTGTTTGGTAACCTTTGTAAACGTTACGAAACAAAACCAAACTTTTCACCTTTTTAGCGAACGTTACGAAACAAATTCAAGCGTTTCACCTTTTTAGAAATTTAAACCAAACGTTTACAAATGTTACGAAACAAATCCAAACATTTCACCTTTTTAGCGATATAAGCCAAATGTTTATACACGTTATGAAATAAAACCAAACGTTTACAAACGTTACGAAACAAATCCAAACGTTTCACCTTTTTAGCAATTGAAGCCAAACGTTTACAAACGCTACGAAAAAAATCCAAACGTTACCCCATTTTGAGCTATTTAAGCCAAACGTTTACAAACGTTATGAAACAAATCCAAGCGTTTCACCTTTTTAGCGATTTAAGCCAAACGTTTAAAAACGATACGAACCAAATCCAAGTGTTTCACCTTTTTAGCGACTTAAGCCAAATGTTTAAAAAAGTTACCAAACAAATCCAAGCGTTTCACCTTTTTAGCTATTTAGCCAAACGTTTAAAAACATTACGAAACAAATCCAAACGTTTCCCCATTTTAGAGATTTAAGCCAAATGTTTACAAACGTTACGAAAGAAATCCAAGCGTTTCACCTTTTTAGCAATTTAAACTAAACGTTTACAAACATTACGAAACAAATCCAAGCGTTTTGCCTTTTTAGCGATTTAAACAAAACGTTTACAAATGTTACAAAACAAAATCAAATGTTTTACCTAATAGCGATTTAAGCCAAACGTTTACAAACGTTACGAAATAAATCTGAACCTTTCACCTTTTTAGCGATTTAAGCCAAATGTTTACAAATGTTACAAAACAAATCCAAACGTTTAAAACGTTACGAAACAAATCCAAACGTTTCAGATTTTTAGCGATTCATGCCAAACGTTTACAAACGTTGTGAAACAAATCCGAACGTTTCACATTTTTAGCGATTTAAACCAAACATTTACAAACGTTACGGAACAAAACCAAACGTTTCCCATTTTTAGCGATTTAACCCAAACATTTATGTTACGAAACAAAACCAAACGTTTCACCTTTTTAGGGATTTATGCGAAATGTTTACAAACGTTTTGGAACAAAACCAAAAGTTTTACAATTTTAGCGATTTAAGCCTAACGTTTAAAACGTTACAGAACAAATCCAAACGTTTACAAACATTACGAAACAAAACCAAACGTTTCACATTTTTAGAGATTTAAACCAAACGTTTACAAACGTTACGAAACAAAACCAAAGGTTTCACCGTTTTAAGGATTTAAGCAAAACTTTTACAAATATTACGGAACAAAACCAAATGTTTCACATTTTTAGCGACTTAAGCCAAACATTTACAAACGTTACGGAACAAATACAAACATTTCCCTTTTTAGCGATTTAAGCCAAACGTTTACAAACGTTACGAAACAAATCCGAATGTTTCCCCTTTTTAGCGATTTAAGCTAAACGTTTACAAATGTTACAAAATAAATCCAAACATTTAAAACGTTACGAAACAAATCCAAACGTTTCACATTTTGAGCGATTTTTGCCAAACGTTTACAAACGTTACGAAACATATCCAAACGTTTCACACTTTTAGCGATTTAACCCAGGCGTTTATAAACGTTATGGAACAAAACCAAACGTTTCACATATTTAGCAATTTAAGCCAAACGTTTAAAAATGTTACGAAACAAAACCAAACGTTTCACCTTTTTAGGGATTTAAGCAAAACGTATACAAACATTACAAAAAAATCCAAACGTTTCACCTTGTTAGCGATTTAAGCCAAATATTTACAAACATTACGAAACAAAACCAAATGTTTCACATTTTTAGCGATTTAAAGCAAATGTTTACAAACGTTACAAAACAAAACACAACGTTTACAAACGTTATGAAACAAATCCAAGCATTTCACCTTTTAAGCAATTTAAGCCAAATGTTTACAAACGTTACGAAACAAATCCAAACGTTTACAAAGGTTATGAAACAAATCCAAACGTTTCATATTTTTAGCAATTTAAGCAAAACGTGTACAAACGTTACGAAACAAATCCTAGCGTTTCACCTTTTTAGCAATTTAAGCCAAACGTATATAAACGTTACGAAACAAACCCAAATGTTACACCATTTTTAGCAATTTAAGCCAAATGTTTACAAACGTTACGAAACAAATCCAAACGTCTAAAAAGGTGAAACGTTTGGATTTGTTTCGAAACATTTCAAACTCCTGTATTTTTTTCGTAACGTTTGTAAATGTTTGGTTTAAATCGATAAAAAGGTGAAAAGTTTGGATTTGTTTCGTAACGTTTGTAAACGTTTTTTTTTTTTAGTAAACGTTTGTAAACATTTGGTTTAAATCGCTAAAAAGGGGAAACATTTGGTTTTGTTTCGTAATGTTTATAAACGTTTGGCTTAAATCGGTAAAAAGGTGAAACGTTTGGATTTGTTTCGTAACGTTTGTAAACATTTGGCTTCAATCGCTAAAAAGGTGAATTGTTTGGATTTTTTTTATAATAATTGTTAACGTTTGGTTTAAATCGCTAAAAATGGGAAACGTTTGGTTTTGTTCCGTAACGTTTCTAAACATTTAGCTCAAATTGCTCTAAAGGTGAAACGCTTGGATTTATTTCGTAACGTTTGTAAACGTTTGGCTTAAATCGCTAAAAAGGTGAATCGTTTGGATTTGTTTCGTAACGTTTGAATTTGTTTGGCTTATATCGCTAAAAATGTGAAACGTTTGGTTTTTTCCGTAACTTTGTAAACGTTTTGTTTTGTTCCGTAACTTTGTAAACGTTTGGTTTAAACCGCTAAATAGGTGAAACGTTTGGATTTGTTTTATAACGTTAGTAAACGTTTGGCTTAAATCGCTAAAAAGGTGAAACGTTTCTTAACATATTTAAATGTTTGGCTTAAATCTCCAAAAAGGTGAAACGTTTGGATTTGTTTCAAAACTTTTGTAAACATTTGGCTTAAATCGCAAAAAAGGTGAAACGTTTGGTTTTGTTTCATAACGTTTGTTAATGTTTGGCTTAAATAGCTAAAAAGGTGTAACGTTTTGATTTGTTTTGTAATGTTTGTAAACATTAGGCTTAAATCACTAAAAAGGTGAAATGTTTGGATTTGTTTCGTAAAGTTTGTAAATGTTTGGCTTAAATCGCTAAAAAGATGAAACGTGTGGATTTGTTTCATAACGTTTGTAAACGTTCGGCTTGAATTGCTAAAAAGGTGAAACGTTTAGTTTTGCTTCGTAATGTTTGTACATGTTTGGCTTAAATCGCCGAAAATGGGGAAACGTTTGGATTTGTTTTGTAACGTTTGTAAACTTTTGGATTAAATCGCTAAAAAGTTGAAAAGTTTGGATTTGCTTCGTAACCTTTGCAAACATTTGGCTTAAATAGATAAAATGGTGAAACGCTTGGATTTGTTTCGTAGCGTTTGTAAAAGTTTGGCTTAAATCGCTAAAATGAGAAACATTTGTATTTGTTTCGTAACGTTAGTAAACGTTTGGTTTAAATTACTAAAAAGGCGAAACATTTGGATTTGTTTCGTAGCGTTTGTAAACGTTTGGCTTAAATCGCTAAAAATGTGAAATATTTGGTTTTGTTCTTAACGTTTGTAAACGTTTGGCTTAATTAACGAAACGTTTGGCTTAAATTACTAAAAAGGTGAAACGTTTGGATTTGTTTCGTAGCGTTTGTAAACAAATGCTTAAATCGCTAAAAAGGTGAAACGTTTGGTTTTGTTTCGTAACGTTTGTAAACGTATGGCTTAAATCGCTAAAAAGTTGAAACGTTTGGATTTGTTTCGTAACGTTTGTAAACGTTTGGCTTAAATCGCTAAAATGGGTACACGTTTGGTTTTGTTTCGTAACGTTTGTAAACGTTTGTCTTCAATCGCTAAAAAGGTGAAACTTTTTGATTTGTTTCTTAACGTTTGTAAACGTTTGGCTTAAATTACTAAAAAGGGAAACTGTTGGATTTGTTTCGTGACGTTTGGCTTAAATCGCTAAAAAAGTGAAACGTTTTGATTTTTTTCATAACATTTTAGATGTTTGGTTTTGCTTCGTAACGTTTGTAAACGTTTGGCTTCAAACGCTAAAAAGGTGAAACGTTTGAATTTGTTTTGTAACGTTTGTAAACATTTGTCTTAAATTGCTATAAAGGTGAAACGTCCGGTTTTGTTTTGTAACCTTTGTAAACGTAAATCGATAAATATAAACAATCGCTTAAATCGCCAAACGTTTGGATTTTTTTCATAACTTTTGTAAACGTTTGGCTTAAATTGCTAAAATTGGGAAACGTTTGGATTTGTTTCATAACGTTTGTAAACGTTTGAATAAAATCGCTAAAAAGGCGAAACATTTGGATTTGTTTCGTAACGTTTGTAAACGTTTGGCTTAACTCGCTAAAAAGTGAAACGTTTCGATTTGTATCTTAACGTTTATGAACGTTTTGCTTAAATCGCTAAAAAGAGGAAACATTTGAATTTGTTTCATAAATTTGTTTCGAAACATTTTAAATGTCTGGATTGGTTTCGTAACGTTTTAAACGTTTGTCTTAAATCGCTAAAAAGGTGAAACATTTGGATTTGCTTCGTAACGTTTGTAAAAGTTTGGCTTAAATAGCTAAAAAGGTTAAACGCTTGGATTTGTAAACGTTTCGATTTGTTTCGTAGCGTTTGCAAACATTTGGCTTAAATCACTAAAAAGGTGAAATGTTTGGATTTGTTTCGTAACATTTGTAAACGTTTGGCATAAATTGCTAAAAAGGTGAAACATTTGGATTTGTTTCGTAACGTTTGTAAACGTTTGGCATGAGTCGCTTAAAAGGTAAAACGTTTGGCTTTGTTTCGTAATGTTTGTAAACGTTTGGCTTAAATCTCTAAAATGGTGAAACGTTTGGTTTTGTTTCGTAACGTTTGTAAACATTTGGCTTAAATCGCTAAAAAGGTGAAATGTTTGGATTTGTTTCGTAACATTTTAATCGTTTGGCTTAAATAACTAAAAAGGTGAAACATTTGGATTTGATCGTAACGTTGTAAACGTTTGGCATAAATCACTAAAAAGGGGAAACGTCTGGATTTGTTTCGTAACGTTTGTAAACGTTTGGTTTTTGTTTCGTAACGTTTGTAAACGTTTGTCGAAAATTGCTAAAGATGTGAAACGTTTGGATTTGTTTCGTAACGTTTGTAAACATTTGGGTTAAATCGCTAATAAGGTGAAACAATTGATGTTGTTTTGTAACGTTTGTAAACGTTTGGCTTAAATCGCTAAAAAGGTGTAAGGTTTGGATTTGTTTCATAACCTTTGTAAACGTTTAGCTTTAAATCGCTAAAAAGGTGAAACGCTTGGATTTGTTTCGTAACGTTTGTAAACGTTTTGGCTTAAATTGCTAAAATGATGAAATTCTTGGATTTTTTTTATAACGTTTGTAAACGTTTTGCTTAAATCGCTAAAAAGGTGAAACGTTTGGATTTGTTTCATAACGCTTGTAAACGTTCGGCTTAAATCTCTAAAAAGGTGCGACGTTTGGATTTGTTTCGTAACGTTTGTAAACGTTCGGCTTATATCGCTAAAAAGGTGAAACGTTTGGATTTGTTTCGTAAAGTTTGTAAACATTTGGCTTAAATTGCTTAAAAGGTGAAACGCTTGCATTTGTTTTTGTAACGTTTGTAAACGATCGGCTTAAATTGCTAAAAAAGGTGAAACGTTTGGATTTGTTTCGTAACATTTGTAAACGTTTGGCTAAAATCGCTAAAAAGGTGAAACGTTTGGATTTGTTTCGTAACGTTTGTAAATGTTTGGCTTAAATTGCTAGAAAGGGGAAACGTTTGGTTTTGTTTCGTAACGTTTGTAAACGTTTGGTTTCAATCTCTAAAAATGGGAGACGTTTGGATTTGTTTCCTAGCCTTTGTAAACCTTTGGCTTAAATAGCTAAAAAGGTGAAACGTTGGGATTTGTTTTGTAACGTTTGTAAAGGTTTGGCATAAATCGCTAAAAAGGTAAAACGTTTGGATTTGTTTCCTAAAGTTTGGCTTAAATCGCGGAAAAGGGGTAACGTTTGGCTTTGTTTCGTAACGTTTGGCTTAAATCGCTATAATTGAAAAACGTTTGGATGTATTTCATAATGTTTGCAAACGTTTGGCTTAAATCGCTAAAAAGGTGCAATGTTTGGATTTGGTTTGTAATGTTTATAAACGTTTAGCTTAAATCACTAAAAAGGTGAAACATTTGGATTTGTTTCGCTACATTTGTAAACGTTTGGCGTCAATTGCTAAAAAGGTTAAATGTTTGGCTTAAATAGGTTAAAGGAGAAACGTTTTGATTTGTTTCGTAACGTTTGTAAACGTTTGTCATAAATCGCTAAAAAGGCGTAACGTTTTGATTTGTTTCGTAACGTTTTCAAACGTTTGGCTTAAATTGCTAAAAAGGTGAAACGCTTGGATTTGGTTCGTAATGTTGGTAGACGTTTGGCTTAAATCTATAAAAAGGCGAAACGTTTGGATTTGTTTCGTAACGTTTGGCTTAAATCACTATAAAGGTGAAACGTTTGTTTTTGTTCCGTAACGTTTGTAAATGTTTGGCTTAAATCGCTAAAAAGGTGAAACGTTTGGTTTTGTTTCATAACCTTTGAAAACATTTGGCTTAAATCGCCAAAAAAGTTAAACGTTTGGATTTGTTTCGTAAAGATTGTAAACATTTGGCTTAAATCGCTAAAAAGGTGAGACGTTTGGATTTGTTTCTTAACGTTTGTAAACGTTTGGTTTTGTTTCGAAATGTTTATAAATATTAAGAAACAAAACCAAAAGTTTTAAACATTTGGATTTGTTTCGTAACGTTTGGCTTAAATCGCTAAAATGGGAAAACGTTTGGATTTGTTTTGTAACGCTTGTAAAGGTTTGGCTTAAATCTCTAACAAGGAGAAACGATTGGATGTGTTTCGTAATTTTTTATAAGTTATGCTTAAATCGCTAAAAAGGTGAAACATTTGAATTTGTTTCGTAACGTTTGTAAACGTTAGCTTAAATCGCTAAAATGGGCAAACGTTTGGATTTGTTACGTAAAGTTTTGTTTTGTTTCGTAACGTTTGTAAACGTTTGGCATAAATTGCGAAAATGGGGAAATGTTTGGATTTGTTTCATATCGTTTGTAAACGTTTGGCTTAAATATTGAAAAAGGTGAAACGTTTGGATTTGTTTCGTAACGTTTGTAAACGTTTGGCTTAAATTTCCAAAAAGGTGAAACGTTTGTATTTTTTTCGTAACGTTTGTAAAAGTTTGGCTTAAATCGTTAAAAAGGGGAAACTGTAATATCCCGTGTTTTTCTGTCATGGTTTTGTTGTGTTTCCGACTTAGTTTCGGATTGTTAATGGTGGACTTAGCAAGTGTAACACTTTGTTTGCGGTTTGAGTTGTATCTTGTATTTGTCGCATGTGTCGTGTGAGTTTTCGATGGCGATTTGATTTGGATTCGGTTTATAATCGATGATTTATTCTGGTACCTTCTGAATCTGACATGTTTTGAGAAAACATTCATATCTCCCAATTTAACCGTTGGATCAGGTTCATTTTTGGATATGTTATGCCCAAGACAAAGTTGACCGTTGGATCAAAAATTGAGGCGCGTAGGAAGGCGCGATGGGCCATCGCGCCTCGCAACGCGCCCCATACGATTTCAGCGTCAAGTGAAGGCGCGATGGGACGAACGCGCCTCGCAACGCGCCTCCCATCGCGCCCCTCTGTCAAATTTGTTGTTTGGCCTATAAATAGACCCTTTATCTGATCTAAAACTTTTCCCACTTCATTTTATAAACCCTAGCCGACCCATTGACATTACAACACTCTGATTTGATAGTTTGTACATCAATTCCTTTGTTTGTTGGACTCCGGTAAGTGATCTGCATACCCTATCCTTAGTATGTTCACATTTTCTTTGTTCAATTCGTTTTAGGGCTTATGTATCCATGTTTTCCATTGTTGTGTGAGGTCTTAAGCATACCAATTCTGATTCGCCTCGTTCTTGGATCCATGTGGTGTTTTATCCGCTTATCTTCGTCGGTAAGTGCCGAATCTTGTGTTTTAAGGTTAAACCTATACCTTGGGTGTTGTGATGATTTGATTTACTGTTTTTGCATGCTTAGAACTGATTATATATAGTTAGCTTTGGTTTAGCATGTTTGTATTGGATTTTACCTTGGGTATTATGAATTGAATTGCTAGGTTAAGTGCTAGCTTGCTTGGTATGATTATTTCATTGCTTACCTACTGTTTGACTATGTTGATAGTGGCTGGAAATACATGTTAGGGCTGTTTGTAATGTCTTTGGCATGATGATATTGTTCAAGATTGTTGCAATCGATTCTTGATTGTTTGTACACGAGTTATGTTATGTATGCCATAATTATTGGATTGATATATGGTTTGATTGTTGGTTCATTCTAAGTAAATGATTTAAATGTGTTATGCAATCCTTATTGGATTCATTTAAGTGTTATAGCATGCTTATAATGTTGTTGGCTTGTTTAGCCAAATTTTGGCTAAGTGTTGATTATGTTGCCTTAAGGCATTCCTTGATTGTTTAGCCATGTTTGAGCATGTTTGTCCATTGTGGACTTTAATTGAACACCTTGTGTGCGTGCCGTGATACATTGGTTGGTTAAGTCTTATTGAGTTCCATTAGTTTCAAATAATAAATTGTTTTATCAAAGAGCTTTTCAGGTATTAAACTTTGGTTTATACTTTGGTAAAACGTTGGGTCGGATTAGACTTGGGTCGCCCGACATATGAGGTTACGCTTGCTAGTTGTGATAACTCGGCTAACTCATTACTTTGGGATTTAACTTGGTTCTACTGTTTTAACTAAGTTATTGCAAAAGGATTTATGGATTATGTTTTTAAAGCAGGAACTCAATTAGATTTGACTTGTTGTATTACTTTGGCTATGGTTTGAGTAAGTATGATCACTCTACGTTAGTTTGTGCTTGGCAATATATGTGTTATGGTATTATGATGGTTTGTAGTTTGGATTGTTTGATATCTGTGCTAATCCTATGTGGTGTCTAGTACTCTCTAGAGTTAGGGGATGATATTAATTATGATTTATGTTTTCTTAGACTCGTCGACTGCTCGTGCGTCGGAGTCGAATCAGGTTTAGTTGCTTGCCAGGTTTTTCACGTGGATTCGCAAGCAGTGAGTTTGTACTTACTATTTACCGCTTTATTGAGTAAATTGTTATTTTAATATATAAATATATACTGTATGTATATTTCGATCTGTTTTCCCATTATGGCTTCTAGTTGGAACATGCTACCTAATGGGCATCATTAGGACTGCGTGCGCACCGGTATTGATCTAGATAAGGTATGTGATATGTGGTGGTAACTCGGTATGAGCAAAGCTCTCGGGACCAGTAGAGTAACTCGGTGTAGCTCAGCTCTCGGGACTCTGGATATGAATTAAGTATGGTCGGTGGTAACTCGGTGTAGCTCAGCTCTCGGGACCAGGCCTATTGGATTATATATATATTTAGTATTGTGGATTAGGGTTCCAACTATTATACGTAATGTTTATATTAAATGTTTTAAAAGGGTTTTAAAGATTTTCCACTTGATAAATGTAAATAGTGGTATGAACTCATCTCAGTATATCTGACCCCGTTGTTTTCCCAATTTTCCAGGGTTATGATTTGAGCGAGTCAGCTGCTCTCCGATTCTTTATTTCCTCGGAGGTTTTACTTTATTTAATAAAGTTATTAAAACTGATTTTATTCTTAGACCGCATTAGTGATTAGAAGTATTATATGTCTAATACTTGTTATAAACTTATGCAATGGATTATTGCTGTATTGGCATTCTTTAATTGACTTGGGTTAATATGTACTTTTGCCATGTTTAAGACTCAGAGTTGGCTGAGTACTTATTAATAGATG
This sequence comes from Mercurialis annua, assembly GCF_937616625.2. Classification (NCBI taxonomy): domain Eukaryota; kingdom Viridiplantae; phylum Streptophyta; class Magnoliopsida; order Malpighiales; family Euphorbiaceae; genus Mercurialis; species Mercurialis annua. The sequence goes on along the minus strand of NC_065577.1, from coordinate 20,804,823 downwards.
TTGTGTATTATGAACTGCTAGAACTTGACTGAAGTCTCGGTTGCCCCCGAGCATTGGTTTTCTTGCAGGTTCATGTATTTGTTGGTTATCCGCAAGGCTAGCTACGGGTTTTGGTACAACCATACCCATACCCTAGCGCCGGTCGCGATTCATGAAAATGGGTCGTGACAAAGTTGGTATCAGAGCTTTGGTTTCAAACCAAGGCCTTATGCATGTTATGTGTTATGTGTTTTGGCATGATAAGTTGATGTCGTGTCTTAGGAACTACTGCGGAATTAGGACTCGTGTCTTGTCTTTTAAAACGTCATCTTTTGTTTTCAAACTTTCAGCCTACATCCTATAGGTGATGTCTGTCAGTCTCTATTTAGTATTGATGCTATGATTGATAATTAATTTCACTTGGATGTTACTTGCTGTGTTTTATCATGTTGATGTTACTTCACTTGGGTGATTATAATTGCTTTCGATTTCTCGGGAAATCTTAGGTTGGTAAATTTTTCTAAAACTCATACTTGGGTATGATGTTGTTTGACAAACCTTGGTGTTTGTGCCTGATACAATTTTGAGTATATGGTATGGTTACAACTATTTTTACATGATTCATGAATTGCCTTTTCCATATTTTTAAAGTACATCTTGGCTTTGGCCTCGATTGTTGATTTTAAATGTGATCGTATGTTGCACGTTACCTTGTTTTTCTGTTAAAGAGATTTTGGGTTAAATTTTAAAACGTGTTTTGGTGGTCATACATTGTTTTATCACATGTTGTTTTAAATTTTTCATTCAGAATATTTGTTTATTCTGATTTGTGTTTCGACACAGAATCATAAGAGAAGTTTGATTTTTGGTTGAGTTACCAGTAAAAAGAAATTCTTGTATTTTTAAATATAATGTTTGGCTTGGTGTTAACAAGCGATGATTTCAAAATGATATTTTATGAGATGAGCCATTCTTTTAAGAATTTAACGTTGAAGTTATTTTATCATAATGTAGTATGTCAGCATTTTAAATTTTTGGAATTTACGGAATACATGTTTGAAATTAAAGATTTCTCACTTGAGTTTTAAATTGTCGTTTAGCGGTTGGATTAAGTTGAGCTGTCAAATTTCAAAGGATGAAATTTTATTAAAATATTTTTTCGGATATACAAATATTTTGAATACGTTTTATAAACGATTGTTTTGGGTTCGACTTGGGTCACCCAAATTTAGGAGTTGAGCTTGATAGTTGTAATGACTCGGCTAGCTCGATGATTTTATGGATGAGATACTCGGGTATCCGTTTTAAAGCAACTGATTAATAAGAAGAGACTTTTACAAATTGTGAACTTGTTTTAACCGTGGGGCTCAACAAAATTTGGAAGTTTTCGTGTTTGACTTTAAGATTTCAAAATAAATTTTGAAGCGTTTTCTTGGAAGATTAAATGTTACAGAATGATTTGCTACGAAACTTCAAGCTTGTTTTAGCATATCTTGATTTTGTTTCAAAGTATATTTGGGTCAATTTTGTTCAATGGCATGCTTACGTGATTTATGGGTTGTAAAAATCGTAATAGTTTTGGTTTTAATTTTCATTGTATAATTTGCTTACCTGTTGGATTAAGTTAATTGTTTTGTTTCATCTATTCGTGCGAAGTAGCACGCGGGATGATTTATTTCATGCGGTTATGGTAATTACCTGATTTTTGGTTTGATTGTGAGTCGAACTTTTGTTCAGACCCTGTTTTGATATAGTATCAATTGGGGATAAGCTGGGTTTGTTATATTGTTGTTGGATCGAAATCTTTGTGTTTCGATATCGAGGAATATGAGGGAAATATTCCCTTGGATTGGTTGATGATTTCTGATTATCATAGGACATATATTGGAAACTCTGAACTGAGAAGATAGATCGGTGTATTAATACACTGGTGTTTCCATCAAGTCTGATGATGCGATGCGGGAGCTGGCGTTAAGTTTTGTAGGAACATATTGATGTGTTATTTCTTTGGGAATAAGCTCAGTATAAATTGAGGTTAGTGGGATATCTTATATGATAGAGTTGCAATGAAGTTATAAGGATGAGGTGTCATATAGCATCGAGTGTTGCTAGGTTGCAAGTAAGAAATTTGAGAAATATTTTGAGGTTATCAAGTGCACATCTCACAGAGTGTAACGTCTAGAAAATATTTTATTGAGAAGTTGATTTCAAAGATTGAATTGTTAAAATATTTGAAATATTTTCAACACTTAATTGTGCCCAGACATATCATGAACATGCATTTTGAATGTCACGATTAGGTTTGCATTGAACATTGAGTATGTTCACTAAATAAAAGATAAATTAATAATTGATACACGCATAATAGTACATGCATCACGTGCATAGAAATGATTAGGGTTGGATGCAACTCTTTGGGGATGAGAGCTATCATCACCATGGTGCACAATTATGAAAAACGCATTTTATCAATAAAGTGTTTTGAGAATGATGTTTTGAAACGAGCTCGCGAGTCACATTATGATAAATGTATTTATAAGTTGTCGGATTTCAAATGATTTTAAAACTGTTACCAAGAGGTAGCTAGACAAATACTCTGTGATGATGGTGGTAAATTTTGGACGATTATGTTGTAATGGATCAGTCTGAATTTTCAGAATCGTGTGTTTCATGGGACGTGAAATTGAATTCGAGGTTGCGCTCGAGACATAGTTGTGCCAAGTGTGGCGTATGGTTAGATTCAGATTAGGAAGTTTTCGTGATAAATTCATATTAGTGATTTAAGGATTAGTGGATTAAGGATATTGGTTATGCTCATATGTGTGTATACACTACGTTTTAAAATAAACTTTATCTTTTCAGATTCGATTGTGTCCAAGTATTTTTTTGTATATTGATATATAGGTATTTTCACAAACAGATAGATTTGAATTGCTAAACTTTACCTTTCTAAGGAAAGGAAGATATTTTGTCAAATTTGATTCAAAAGAAATAATAATTTTTTTCTCTTTCGGTTAAACGATTTCTTCAATTGTGTTTTTGTTTGAGAGTAAGATTTGGAAGCGACTTAAATTTTGATGTTTGAAACATCAATGGGTATTTTGAATATGGAGTATTTTGTCACAGTTTGATTATTTACGGAAAAAGTATAAATTATTTTGACAAGATTGATTTATAGATAACATAAATTTTGTTAGGTGAACTGTTTCTCAAATTTGCAAACGTATTTAAAAGTAAGGGGAATTTGCGGATTCAAAGTGCAAATACTTTAAAAAAAATTCAGGGGTTTATAAAACTGATGGTTTTTAAACGGTAAAGGCACTTCGATTTTAATATATAAGGGGGTGTAAGACGTAAAGTCTTCTAAACAGGGTGGAAAAATTTGTATATAAATATTTCGTATTAAAAGATTTTATACCCTCAGGGATTGGTTTTGAGCATAACTAACAATCAGGTCGTGGTGATTTGATCGTGGTGATCATTCGTTGTATACGTGGCAATAGTTAATTGATGGAATAATTTGGCGGACTTAATCTGGATATATGAGTTAGCAAATTCGAGAATCGGGAATCGCGGTTAATAGGTTTCAACAACCATTAGTTAATTGATGGTGTTATTGTAATGTTTAAATATCGTTCGGGTAAGTGGTTGAACCCTTGGTGTGGGCGATAAAATTTTTGAGTTGTGAGATTCAGTGGATGTCCAGTTTAGTTGTGACGTAATGTTCTGAATGATTGGAAGAATCATTATGATTGATATTGTGTATCAAAGATCTAGAGATTTTTGTGTCATGAGAGAAGTTCTCTTTCTTTGAATTGCGATATTTTTGTGTTTATGATTCACAAGATAATGGTATTATCGAGTTTGTACTAATCGTTAGGACTAGATTATTATTAATGTTGTTCTAGAACCGAAATATTATCTGAGTTTATTGGGTTTTGTTTTGGTTAATTTTATGTAGAGATGCTATAAGTGGAAGTAAGTAAGTGTTTTAGAACGATATATTTTATCAGCTATGTTTGCAGTATCTTTGTTTGTTTGAGGCAAAAGAGTTTGGAATTATAGAACTATAGTTGAGCTAAGGGCTTGATCTTTATTTTGATAATCGAGGATTTTTATAATTTTTAATATGCGATATGGTTTTGGAAGCCACTCCGGTAAAGTGTATTTGACACTATCAGTTAGGAAATTTTGGATTATTCAATTGTGTTGATCAATTTAATCTTTAGAGCAACGAGTTATCAGAATCATAAAAATTTGCGCATTTGTGTGTCGTGACGGTTATAGTGCGAATTAGTTCAGTTTGAAATTCGAGGTCGAATTTTTCATAGGTTGGGGAGAATGTAATACCCCATATGTTGTCGGCGTGTTCCGTCTTGTGTTGACATTCTCTGGGTGGAAATTTTATCTAGAGTTATAATTAAAAGAGATTCGAGGATCGTTCTTGATTATCCTAAATATTACAGTCGATCTTTATGTCGGAGAGTTTGTATTCCTTTGTTTGATTTCACCTAGAAAGGGCGTTATCGTTTTATGTTAAGTGGAAGTTGGCACTAAGGCTTTTGTGACCTTTTAAGATTGTTCGATTTATGAAAGTGGTGGTTTTTAGTAACAGTACGAGGAACAACCATTTGAGTTTTGCTTACGCAAGTACTTAGGTCGTTAAGCACGGAATTCCTATGATTACAGTTTGGGTTGGTTACTTGGTTGAGGAGTGTTCCTGCGAAACAAAGTTCGTTTTGCAAAGTTGTTAAAAATTGCTTTCCTTGATTACTTTGGGTGTCATGTTTATGTGTTTACGTTGGCTCAATGCTTTTTCGTTCGGTCAGCATATAGTTTTATGATATGTTATTACGCGGGTTGTATTGTTTTAAATTCGAGGACGAATTTTATATAAGTTGGGGAGAATGTAATATCCCGTGTTTTTCTGTCATGGTTTTGTTGTGTTTCCGACTTAGTTTCGGATTGTTAATGGTGGACTTAGCAAGTGTAACACTTTGTTTGCGGTTTGAGTTGTATCTTGTATATGTCGCATGTGTCGTGTGAGTTTTCGATGGCGATTTGATTTGGATTCGGTTTATAATCGATGATTTATTCTGGTACCTTCTGAATCTGACATGTTTTGAGAAAACATTCATCTCTCCCAATTTAACCGTTGTATCAGGTTCATTTTTGGATATGTTATGCCCAAGAAAAAGTTGACCGTTGGATCAAAAATTGAGGCGCGTTGGAGGGCGCGATGGGCCATCGCGCCTCGCAACGCGCCTCCCATCGCGCCCCTCTGTCAGATTTGTTGTTTGGCCTATAAATAGACCCTTTATCTGATCTAAAACTTTTCCCACTTCATTTTATAAACCCTAGCCGACCCATTGACATTACAACACTCTGATTTGATAGTTTGTACATCAATTCCTTTGTTTGTTGGACTCCGGTAAGTGATCTGCATACCCTATCCTTAGTATGTTCACATTTTCTTTGTTCAATTCGTTTTAGGGCTTATGTATCCATGTTTTCCATTGTTGTGTGAGGTCTTAAGCATACCAATTCTGATTCGCCTCGTTCTTGGATCCATGTGGTGTTTTATCCGCTTATCTTCGTCGGTAAGTGCCGAATCTTGTGTTTTAAGGTTAAACCTATACCTTGGGTGTTGTGATGATTTGATTTACTGTTTTGGCATGCTTAGAACTGATTATGTATAGTTAGCTTTGGTTTAGCATGTTTGTATTGGATTTTACCTTGGGTATTATGAATTGAATTGCTAGGTTAAGTGCTAGCTTGCTTGGTATGATTATTTCATTGCTTACCTACTGTTTGACTATGTTGATAGTGGCTGGAAATACATGTTAGGGCTGTTTGTAATGTCTTTGGCATGATGATATTGTTAAAGATTGTTGCAATCGATTCTTGATTGTTTGTACACGAGTTATGTTATATATGCCATAATTATTCGATTGATATATGGTTTGATTGTTGGTTCATTCTAAGTAAATGATTTAAATGTGTTATGCAATCCTTATTGGATTCATTTAAGTGTTATAGCATGCTTATAATGTTGTTGGCTTGTTTAGCCAAATTTTGGCTAAGTGTTGATTATGTTGCCTTAAGGCATTCCTTGATTGTTTAGCCATGTTTGAGCATGTTTGTCCATTGTGGACTTTAATTGAACACCTTGTGTGCGTGCCGTGATACATTGGTTGGTTAAGTCTTATTGAGTTCCATTAGTTTCAAATAATCAATTGTTTTATCAAAGAGCTTTTCAGGTATTAAACTTTGGTTTATACTTTGGTAAAACGTTGGGTCGGATTAGACTTGGGTCGCCCGACATATGAGGTTACGCTTGATAGTTGTGATAACTCGGCTAACTCATTACTTTGGAATTTAACTTGGTTCTACTGTTTTAACTAAGTTATTGCAAAAGGATTTATGGATTATGTTTTTAAAGCAGGAACTCAATTAGACTTGACTTGTTGTATTACTTTGGGTATGGTTTGAGTAAGTATGATCACTCTACGTTAGTTTGTGCTTGGCAATATATGTGTTATGGTTTGAGTAAGTATGATCACTCTATTCAGGGGTTTGTAGTTTGGATTGTTTGAAATCTGTGCTAATCCTATGTGGTGTCTAGTACTCTCTAGAGTTAGGGTATGATATTAATTATGATTTATGTTTTCTTAGACTCGTCGACTGCTCGTGCGTCGGAGTCGAATCAGGTTTAGTTGCTTGCCAGGTTTTTCACGTGGATTCGCAAGCAGTGAGTTTGTACTTACTATTTACCGCTTTATTGAGTAAATTGTTATTTTAATATATAAATATATATTGTATGTATATTTCGAACTGTTTTCCCATTATGGCTTCTAGTTGGAACATGCTACCTAATGGGCATCATTAGGACTGCGTGCGCACCGGTATTGATCTAGATAAGGTATGTGATATGTGGTGGTAACTCGGTGTGAGCATAGCTCTCGGGACCAGTAGAGTAACTCGGTGTAGCTCAGCTCTCGGGACTCTGGATATGAATTAAGTATGGTCGGTGGTAACTCGGTGTAGCTCAGCTCTCGGGACCAGGCCTATTGGATTATATATATATTTAGTATTGTGGATTAGGGTTCCAACTATTATACGTAATGTTTATATTAAATGTTTTAAAAGGGTTTTAAAGATTTTCCACTTGATAAATGTAAATAGTGGTATGAACTCATCTCAGTATATCTGACCCGTTGTTTTCCCAATTTTTTCAGGGTTATGATTTGAGCGAGTCAGCTGCTCTCCGATTCTTTATTTCCTCGGAGGTTTTACTTTATTTAATAAAGTTATTAAAACTGATTTTATTCTTAGACCGCAGCAGTGATTAGAAGTCTTATATGTCTAATACTTGTTATAAACTTATGCAATGGATTATTGCTGTATTGGCATTCTTTAATTGACTTGGGTTAATATGTACTTTTGCCATGTTTAAGACTCAGAGTTGGCTGAGTACTTATTAATAGATGTTGTGTATTATGAACTGCTAGAACTAGACTGAAGTCTCGGTTGCCCCCGAGCATTGGTTTTCTTGCAGGTTCATGTATTTGTTGGTTATCCGCAAGGCTAGCTACGGGTTTTGGTACAACCATACCCATACCCTAGCGCCGGTCGCGATTCATGAAAATGGGTCGTGACAGAAACGTTTGGATGTGTTTCGTAACTTTTTATAAGTTTGGCTTAAATAGCTAAAAAGATGAAACGTTTGGATTTGTTTCGTAACGTTTATAAACGTTTGGCTTAAATTTCCAAAAAGGTGAAACGTTTGTATTTGTTTCGTAACGTTTGTAAATGTTTGGCTTAAATCGTTAATAAGGGGAAACGTTTGGATGTGTTTCGTAACTTTTTATAAGTTTGGCTTAAATAGCTAAAAAGATGAAACGTTTGGATTTGTTTCGTAACGTTTGTAAATGTTTGCTTAAATCGCTAAAATGGGGAAATGTGTGGATTTGTTTCGTAAATTTGTGTTTTATTTCGCAATATTTGTAAACGTTTGGCATAAATTGCGAAAATGGGGAAAGGTTTGGATTTGTTTCGTAACGTTTGTAGACGTTTGGATTTGTTTCGTAACGTTTGTAAACATTTGGTTTTGTATCGTAACGTTTATAAACGTTTGGCTTAAATCGCTAAAAAGGCGAAACGTTTCGATTTGATTCGTAACGTATGTAAACGTTTAGCTTTAATTGCTAAAAAGGTGAAACGCTTGGATTTGTTTCGTAATGTTTATAAATGTTACGAAACAAAACCAAACGTTTACAAGTGTTAGGAAACAAATCCAAACGTTTCATCTTTTTAGCGATTTAAGCCAAACGTTTACAAAAGTTACGAAACAAATCTAAACGTTTCACCTTTTTAGCTATTTAAGCCACACGTTTACAAAAATTGTGAAACAAACCAAACGTTTCACCTTTTTAGCGATTTAAGCAAAATGTTTACAAAAGTTACGGAACAAAAACAAACGTTTCATCTTTTTAGTGATTAAAGCCAAACATTACGAAACAAATCCAAACGTTTCACCTTTTTATGGATTTAAGCCAAACGTCTGCCAATGTTAGAAAACAAATCCAAGTGTTTCATCTTTTTTTGCAATTTAAGCCAAACGTTTACAAACGTTACGAAACAAATCCAAGTGTTTCACCTTTTTAAACCAAACGTTTACAAACGTTATGAAACAAATCCAAACGTTTCCAATTTTTAGCAATTTAAGCCAAACATTTGCAAACGTTACGGAAAAAAATCAAACTTTTCACCTTTTTAGCGATTTAAGCAAAACATTTACAAACGTTACGAAACGAATCCAAACTTTTCACCTTTTTAGCAATATACTCAGACGTTTACAAATGTTACGAAACAAATCCAAACGTTTCACCTTTTTAGCGATTTAAGCCAAACGTTTACAAACATTACGAAACAAAAACAAATGTTTCACATTTTTAGCGACTTTAGCCAAACGTTTACAAACGCTACGAAACAAAACAAAACGTTTCACCTTTTCCGCGATTTAAGCCGAACGTTTAAAAACGTTACAAAACATAACCAAACGTTTCCCATTTTAAGCAATTTAAGCCGAACGTTTACAAACGTTACGAAACAAAACCAAACGTTTTCCATTTTTAGCAATTTAAGCCGAACGTTTACAAACGTTATGAAACAAAACCAAACGTTTCACCTTTTTAGCGATTTAAGCAAAACGTTTACAAAATTTACGAAACAATTCCAAACGTTTCCTATTTTTAGTTATTTAAGCCAAACGTTTACAAATGTTACGAAACAAATACAAAAGTTTCACCTATCAAGCGATTTAAGCCAAACGTTTACAAACATTACGAAACAAATCCAAACATTTCACATATTTAGCTATTAAGCCAAACGTTCACAAACGCTACGAAACAAAACCAAATGTTTCGCCTTTTTGACGATTTAAGCTAAATGTTTACCAACATTACGCAACAAATCCATAAATTCCCCTTTTTAGCAATTTAAGCCAAATGTTACAAACGTTATGAAACAAATCCAAACGTTTTCCCAATTCAGCGATTTAAGCCAAACGTTTACAAACGTTACAAAACAAATCCGAACGTTTCACGTTATTAGCGATTTAAGCCAAAAGTTTACAAATGTTACGAAATAAATCCAAACGTTTCCCAATTTTGGCAATTTATGCCAAACGTTTAAAAATGTTTCCCCTTTTTAGCGATTTAAGCTAAATGTTTACAAACATTACGAAACAAATCCAAACGTTTCACCTTTTTAGAGATTTAAGCCAAATGTTTACAAATGTTACGAAACAAATCCAAACGTTTCATATTTTTAGCGATTTAAACCAAACGTTTACAAACGTTACGAAACAAATTCAAATGTTTTCCATTTTAGCGATTTAAGCCAAAACGTTACGGAACAAAAACAAACGTTTCCCCTTTTTAGCAATTTAAGCCAAACGTTTACATATGTTACGAAACAAATCCAAACGTTTTTCCTTTTTAGCGATATAAGACAAATGTTTACAAAGGTTACGAAACAAATCCAACCGTTTCCCATTTTTAGCGATTTAAGCCAAACGTTTACAAACGTTACGAAACAAGACAAAACGTTTCCCCTTTTTAGAAATTTAAGCCAAACGTTTACAAACGTTACGAAATAAATCCAAACGTTTCATATTTTAGCGATTTAAACCAAACATTTACAAACATTACGAAATAAATTCAAACGTTTCCCCATTTTAGCGATTTATGACAAAACGTTACGGAACAAAAACAAACGTTTCCCCTTTTTAGCAATTGTAGCCAAACGTTTACAAATGTTATGAAACAAATCCAAATGTTTCCCCTTTTTAGCGATTTAAGACAAACGTTTACAAAGGTTACGAAACAAATCCAAATGTTTCCCCTTTTTAGCGATTTAAGCCAAACGTTTACAAACGTTACGAAACAAAAGAAAATGTTTCTCCTTTTTAGCGATTTAAGCCAAACGTTTACAAACGTTACGAAACAAAACCAAACGTTTCACCTTTTTAGCTATTTAAGTCAAACGTTTACAAATGTTACGAAACAAATCCAAACATTTCCCCTTTTTAGCGAATTAAGATAAATATTTACAAAGGTTACGAAACAAATCCAAACGTTTCCCCTTTTTAGCAATTTAAGCCAAACGTTTACAAATCCAAACGTTTCCCCATTTTAGCGATTTAAGCCAAAATTTTACAAACGTTACGAAACAAATCCAAACGTTTCACCTTTTTAGCGATTTAAGCCAAAAGTTTACAAACATTACGAAACAAATCCAAACTTTTCCCAATTTTAGCAATTTAAGCCAAACGTTTCCCCTTTTTAGCGATTTAAGCCAAACATTTACAAACATTACGAAACTAATCCAAACGTTTTTAAGATATAAGCCAAATGTTTACAAATGTTACGAAACAAATCCAAACGTTTCATATTTTTAGCGATTTAAACCAAACATTTATAAACGTTACGAAACAAATTCAAACGTTTTCCCATTTTAGCGATTTAAACAAAACGTTTACAAATGTTACAAAACAAAACCAAACGTTTTACCTAATAGCGATTTAAGCCAAACGTTTACAAACGTTACGAAACGAATCTGAACCTTTCACCTTTTTAGCGATTTAAGCCAAATGTTTCAAATGTTACAAAACAAATCAAAACGTTTAAAACGTTACGAAACAAATCCAAACGTTTCACACTTTTAGCGATTTATGACAAACGTTTATAAACGTTGTGAAACAAATCCGAACGTTTCACATTTTTAGCGATTTAAGCCAAACGTTTACAAACGTTACGGAACAAAACCAAATGTTTCCCATTTTTAGCGATTTAAGCCAAATATTTACAAATGTTACGAAACAAAACCAAACGTTTCACCTTTTTAGGGATTTAAGCAAAATGTTTACAAACGTTACGGAACAAAACCAAAAGTTTCGCAATTTTAGCGATTTAAGCCAAACATTTAAAAATGTTACAGAACAAATCCAAACGTTTACAAACATTACGGAACAAAACCAAACGTTTCACATTTTTAGCGATTTAAACCAAACGTTTACAAACGTTACGAAACAAAACCAAAGGTTTCACCGTTTTAGGGATTTAAGCGAAACTTTTACAAATGTTACAGAACAAAACCAAATGTTTCACATTTTTAGCGATTTAAGCCAAACGTTTACAAACGTTGCGGAACAAATCCAAATGTTTCCCTTTTTAGCGATTTAAGCCAAACGTTTACAAACGTTACGAAACAAATATGAACGTTTCACCTTTTTAGCGATTTAAGCCAAACATTTACAAACGTTACAAAATAAATCCAAACGTTTAAAACGTTACGAAAGAAATCCAAACGTTTCACATTTTTAGCGATTTTTGCCAAACGTTTACAAACGTTACGAAATAAATCCAAACGTTTCACACTTTTAGCGATTTAACCCAAGCGTTTATAAACGTTATGGAATAAAACCAAACGTTACATATATTTAGCGATTTAAGCCAAAAGTTTACAAATGTTACGAAACAAAACCAAACGTTTCACCTTTTTAGGGATTTAAGCGAAACGTATACAAACGTTACAAAAAATCCATACGTTTATTTAAGCCAAATATTTACACACGTTACGAAACAAAACCAAATGTTTCACATTTTTAGCGATTTAAACCAAACGTTTACAAACGTTACAAAACAAAACCAAGCGTTTACAAACGTTATGAAACAAATCCAAGCATTTCACCTTTTAAGCAATTTAAGCCAAATGTTTACAAACGTTACGAAACAAATCCAAACGTTTACAAAGGTTATGAAACAAATCCAAACGTTTCACATTTTTAGCAATTTAAGAAAAACGTGTACAAACGTTATGAAACAAATCCAAGCGCTTCACCTTTTTAGCAATTTAAGCCAAACGTATATAAACGTTACAAAACAAACTCAAACGTTACACCATTTTTAGCAATTTAAGCCAAATGTTTACAAACGTTACGAAACAAATCCAAACGTCTAAAAAGGTGAAATGTTTGGATTTGTTTCGTAACATTTCAAACGCCTGGATTTGTTTCGTAATGTTTGTAAATGTTTGGCTTAAATCGTTAAAAAGGTGAAAAGTTTGGATTTATTTCGTAACGTTTGTAAACGTTTGGTTTTTTTTTTGTAACGTTGGTAAACATTTGGCTTAAATCGCTAAAAAGGGGAAACGTTTGGTTTTTTTTTGTATCATTTATAAACATTTGGCTTAAATCGGTAAAAAGGTGAAACGTTTGGATTTGTTTCATAACGTTTGTAAACATTTGGCTTCAGTCGCTAAAAAGGTGAATTGTTTGGATTTGTTTCGTAATAATTGTAAACGTTTGGCTTAAATCGCTAAAAATGGGAAACGTTTGGTTTTGCTCCGTAACGTTTGTAAACGTTTGGCTCAAATTGCTATAAAGGTTAAACGCTTGGATTTATTTCGTAACGTTTGTAAACGTTTGGCTTAAATCGCTAAAAAGGTGAATCATTTGGATTTGTTTCATAACGTTTGAATTTGTTTGGCTTATATTGCTAAAAATGTGAAACGTTTGGTTTTGTTCCGTAAATTTGTAAACGTTTGGTTTTGTTCCGTAACTTTGTAAACGTTTGGTTTAAACCGCTAAATCGGTGAAACGTTTGGATTTGTTTTATAACGTTTATAAACGTTTGGCTTAAATCGATAAAAAGGTGAAACGTTTCTTAACATATTTACATGTTTGGCTTAAATATCCAAAAAAGGTGAAATGTTTGGATTTGTTTCAAAACTTTTGTAACCATTTGGCTTAAATCGCTAAAAAGGTGAAACGTTTGGTTTTGTTTCATAACGTTTGTAAATGTTTGGCTTATATAGCTAAAAAGGTGAAACGTTTGGATTTGTTTTGTGACGTTTGTAAACGTTAGGCTTAAATCACTAAAAAGGTGAAATGTTTGGATTTGTTTCGTAAAGTTTGTAAATGTTTGGCTTAAATCTCTAAAAAGATGAAACGTTTGGATTTGTTCCGTAACGTTTGCAAACGTTCGGTTTAAATTACTAAAAAGGTGAAACGTTTAGTTTTGTTTCGTAATGTTTGTACATGTTTGGCTTAAATCGCTAAAAATGGGGAAACATTTGGATTTGTTTTGTAACGTTTGTAAACGTTTGGATTAAATCGCTAAAAAATTGAAAAGTTTGGATTTGTTTCGTAACCCTTGTAAACGTTTGGCTTAAATATATAAAACGGTGAAACGCTTAGATTTGTTTCGTAGCGTTTGTAAACGTTTGGCTTAAATCGCTAAAATGAGAAACGTTTGTATTTGTTTCGTAACGTTTGTTAACATTTGGCTTAAATTGCTAAAAAGGCGAAACATTTGGATTTGTTTCATAGCGTTTGTAAACGTTTGGCTTAAATCGCTAAAAATGTGAAATATTTGGTTTTGTTCGTAACGTTTGTAAACGTTTGGCTTAATTCACGAAACGTTTGGCTTAAATTACTAAAAAGGTGAAACGTTTGGATTTGTTTCTGAGCGTTTGTAAACAAATGCTTAAATCGCTAAAAAGGTGAAACGTTTGGTTTTGTTTCGTAACGTTTGTAAACGTTTTGCTTAAATCGCTAAAAAGTTGAAACGTTTGGATTTGTTTCGTAACGTTTGTAAACGTTTGACTTAAATCGCTAAAATGGGGAAACGTTTGGTTTTGTTTCGTAACGTTTGTAAACGTTTGTCTTCAATCGCTAAAAAGGTGAAACTTTTTGATTTGTTTCTTAACTTTTGTAAACGTTTGGCTTAAATTACTAAAAAGGGAAACTCTTGGATTTGTTTCGTGACGTTTGGCTTAAATCGCTAAAAAAGTGAAACGTTTGGATTTTTTTCATAACATTTTAGATGTTTGGTTTTGCTTCGTAACGTTTGTAAACGTTTGGCTTCAAATGCTAAAAAGGTGAAACGTTTGAATTTGTTTCGTAACGTTTGTAGACGTTTGTCATAAATTGCTATAAAGGTGAAACGTCCGGTTTTGTTTCGTAACCTTAGTAAACGTTCAGTTTAAATCGATAAATATATTAAACAATCGCTTAAATCGCCAAACGTTTGTATTTGTTTCATAACTTTTGTAAACGTTTGGCTTAAATTGCTAAAAAGGGGAAACGTTTGGATTTGTTTCATAACATTTGGAAACGTTTGAATAAAATCGCTAAAAAGGCGAAACGTTTGGATTTGTTTCGTAACGTTTGGCTTAAATCGCGAAAAAGGGGAAACGTTTGGATGTATTTCATAATGTTTGCAAACGTTTGGCTTAAATCACTAAAAAGGTGCAACGTTTGGATTTGGTTTGTAATGTTTATAAACGTTTAGCTTAAATCGTTAAATTGCTAAAAAGGTTAAATGTTTGGCTTAAATAGGTTAAAGGTGAAACGTTTTGATTTGTTTCTTACCGTTTGTAAACGTTTGGCATAAATCGCTAAAAAGGCGAAACGTTTTGATTTGTTTCGTAACGTTTTTAAACGTTTGGCTTAAATTGCTAAAAAGGTGAAACACTTGGATTTGTTTCGTAATGTTGGTAGACGTTTGGCTTAAATCTCTAAAATGGCGAAACATTTGGATTTGTTTCGTAACGTTTCACTTAAATCGCTATAAAGGTGAAACGTTTGTTTTTGTTCCGTAACGTTTGTAAATGTTTGGCTTAAATCGCTAAAAAGGTGAAACATTTGGTTTTGTTTCATAACCTTTGAAAACATTTGGCTTAAATCGCCAAAAAGGTGAAAGATTTGGATTTGTTTCGTAAAGTTTGTAAACGTTTGGCTTAAATCGCTAAAAAAGTGAGACGTTTGGATTTGTTTCTTAACGTTTGTAAACATTTGGTTTTGTTTCAAAATGTTTATAAATATTAAGAAACAAAACCAAACGTTTTAAACCTTGTGAAACGTTTTGATTTGTTTCGTAATATTTGGCTTAAATCTCTAAAATGGAAAAACGTTTGGATTTGTTTCGTAACTTTTGTAAAGGTTTAGCTTAAATCTCTAAAAAGGGGAAACGATTGGATGTGTTTCGTAACTTTTTATAAGTTATGCTTAAATCGCTAAAAAGGTGAAACATTTGCATTTGTTTCGTAATGTTTGTAAACGTTAGCTTAAATCGCTAATGGGCAAACGTTTGGATTTGTTTCGTAAAGTTTTGTTTTGTTTCGTAACGTTTGTAAACGTTTGGCATAAATCGCGAAAATGGGGAAACGTTTGGATTTGTTTCATATCGTTTGTAAACGTTTGGCTTAAATATTTAAAAAGGTAAAACGTTTGGATTTGTTCGTAACGTTAGTAAAATTTTGGCTTAAATTGCAAAAAAGGTGAAACGTTTGATTTTGTTTCGTAACGTTTGTAAACGTTCGGCTTAAATTGCCAAAAAGGTGAAACGTTTGGATTTGTTTCGTAACGTTTGTAAACGTTTGGCTTAAATTGCTATAAAGGTGAAATGCTTGGATTTGTTTCGTAATGTTTAGAAATGTTACGATACAAAACCAAACGTTTACAAACGTTACGAAACAAATCCAAACGTTTAACCTTTTTAGCGATTTAAGCCAAACATTTACAAAAGTTACGAAACAAATCCAAACGTTTCACCTTTTTAGCTATTTAAGCCAAACGTTTACAAAAATTGTGAAACAAAACCAAACGTTTCACCTTTTTAGCGATTTAAGCAAAATGTTTACAAAAGTTACGGAACAAAAACAAACGTTTCATCTTTTTAGTGATTAAAGCCAAACGTTACGAAACAAATCCAAACGTTTCACCTTGTTATGGATTTAAGCCAAATGTCTACCAATGTTAGAAAACAAATCCAAGCGTTTCATCTTTTTAGCAATTTAAGCCAAACGTTTACAAACGTTACGAAACAAATCCAAGCGTTTCACCTTTTTAAGCCAAACGTTTACAAACGTTATGAAACAAATCCAAACGTTTCCCATTTTTAGCAATTTAAGCCAAACATTTGCAAACGTTACGGAAAAAAATCAAACTTTTCACCTTTTTAGCGATTTAAGCAAAACGTTTACAAACGTTACGAAACGAATCCAAACATTTCACCTTTTTAGCAATATAGCCAAACGTTTACAAATGTTACGAAACAAATCCAAAAGTCTCACCTTTTTAGCGATTTAAGCCAAACGTTTACAAACATTACGAAACAAAAACAAACGTTTCACATTTTTAGCGACTTTAGCCAAACGTTTACAAACGCTACGAAACAAAACAAAACGTTTCACCTTTTTCGCGATTTAAGCCGAACGTTTAAAAACGTTACGAAACAAAACCAAACGTTTTCCATTTTTAGCAATTTAAACTGAACGTTTACAAACGTTACGAAACAAAACCAAACGTTTTCCATTTTTAGCAATTTAAGCCGAACGTTTACAAACGTTACGAAAAAAAAACCAAACGTTTCACCTTTTTAGTGATTTAAGCAAAACGTTTACAAAATTTACGAAAAAATTCCAAATGTTTCCCATTTTTAGCGATTTAAGCCAAACATTTACAAAGGTTACGAACCAAATACAAAACTTTCACCTTTAAAGCGATTTAAGCCAAACGTTTACAAACATTGCGAAACAAATCCAAACATTTCACATTTTTAGCTATTAAGCCAAACGTTCACAAATGTTACGAAACAAAACCAAATGTTTCGCCTTTTTGACGATTTAAGCCAAACGTTTACCAACATTACGAAACAAATCCATAAATTCCCCTTTTTAGCAATTTAAGCCAAATGTTACAAACGTTATGAAACAAATCCAAACGTTTTCCCATTTTAGCGATTTAAGCCAAACGTTTACAAACGTTACAAAACAAATCCAAACGTTTCACCTTATTAGCGATTTAAGCCAAAAGTTTACAAACGTTACGAAATAAATCCAAACTTTTCCCAATTTTAGCAATTTAAGCCAAACGTTTAAAAATGTTTCCCCTTTTTAGCGATTTAAGCTAAACGTTTACAAACATTACGAAACAAATCCAAATGTTTCACCTTTTTAGAGATTTAAGCCAAATGTTTACAAACGTTACGAAACAAATCCAAACGTTTCACATTTTTAGCGATTTAAACCAAACGTTTACAAACGTTACGAAAGAAATTCAAATATTTCCCATTTTAGCGATTTAAGCCAAAACGTTACGGAACAAAAACAAACGTTTCCCCTTTTTAGCAATTTAAGCCAAACGTTTCACCTTTTTAGCGATATAAGACAAACGTTTACAAAGAGTACGAAACAAATCCAACCGTTTCCCATTTTTTGAGATTTAAGCCAAACGTTTACAAACGTTACGAAACAAGACAAAACGTTTCCCCTTTTTAGAGATTTAAGCCAAACGTTTACAAACGTTACGAAATTAATCCAAACGTTTCATATTTTTAGCGATTTAAACCAAACATTTACAAACGTTATGAAATAAATTCAAACGTTTCCCGATTTTAGCGATTTAAGCCAAAACATTACGTAACAAAAACAAACGTTTCCCCTTTTTAGCAATTTAAGCCAAACGTTTACAAATGTCACGAAACAAATCCAAACGTTTCCCCTTTTTAGCGATTTAAGACACGCGTTTACAAAGATTACGAAACAAATCCAAAAGTCCCCCCATTTTAGCGATTTAAGCCAAACGTTTACAAACGTTACGAAACAAAACCAAACGTTTCCCCTTTTTAGCGATTTAAGCCAAACGTTTACAAACGTTACGAAACAAAACCAAACGTTTTACCTTTTTAGCTATTTAAGCCAAATGTTTACAAATGTTACGAAACAAATCCAAACATTTCCCCTTTTTAGCAATTTAAGCCAAACGTTTACAAACGTTACGAAACAAATCCAAACGTTTCCCCATTTTAGAAATTTAAGACAAAATTTTACAAATGTTACGAAATAAATTCAAACGTTTCCCCATTTTAGCGATTTAAGCCAAAACGTTACGGAACAAAAACAAATGTTTCCCCTTTTTAGCAATTTAAGCCAAACGTTTACAAATACTACGAAGGGCTTAATTACTTAAAAACCACCCACCTTGAACTTTTTTTTCGTTTATACCCTGACCTAGGAAAAAATTCATTTATACCCTGACGTATGTATTTATGTTTCACCTCTACCTGATGCACTAAATTAACGTCTTTTCATATAAAAAAAGGTTTAAAATAGTCCTTCATTTAGAGAAAAATTCATTTCTAATTAAACTCTAATTAGCTTAGGTTAAAAATGAAGAACTATTTTAAACTTTTTTCTTGATGAAAAGAGGTTAATTTAGTGCCTCGGGGTAGAGGTGAAACATAAATACATACGTCAGGGTATAAATAAATTTTTTCTTAGATCAGGGTATAAACGAAGAAAAAGTTCAAGGTGAGTGGTTTTTAAGTAATTAAGCCATGTTACGAAACAAATCCAAATGTTTCCCCTTTTTAGCGATTTAAGACAAACGTTTACAAAAGTTACGAAACAAATCCAAATGTTTCCCCTTTTTAGCGATTTAAGCCAAACGTTTACAAACGTTACGAAACAAAAGAAAACGTTTCCCCTTTTTAGCTATTTAAGCCAAACGTTTACAAACGTTACGAAACAAAACCAAACGTTTCACCTTTTTAGCTATTTAAGCCAAACGTTTACAAATGTTACGAAACAAATCCAAACATTTCCCCTTTTTAGCGAATTAAGATAAATATTTACAAAGGTTACGAAACAAATCCAAACGTTTCCCCTTTTTAGCAATTTAAGCCAAACGTTTACAAACGTTACGAAACGAATCCAAACGTTTCCCTATTTTAGCGATTTAAGCCAAAATTTTACAAACGTTACGAAACAAATCCCAACGTTTCACCTTTTTAGAGATTTAAGCCAAAAGTTTACAAACATTACGAAACAAATCCAAACTTTTCCCAATTTTAGCAATTTAAGCCAAACCTTTCTCCTTTTTAGCGATTTAAGCCAAACGTTTACAAACATTACGAAACTAATCCAAACGTTTCACCTTTTTTAAGATATAAGCCAAATGTTTACAAACGTTACGAAACAAATCCAAACGTTTCATATTTTTAGCGATTTAAACCAAACATTTACAAACGTTACGAAACAAATTCAAACGTTTTCCCATTTTAGCGATTTAAGCCAAAACGTTACGGAACAAAAGCAAACGTTTCCCCTTTTTAGCAATTTAAGCCAAACGTTTACAAATGTTACGAAACAAATCCAAACGTTTCCCCTTTTTAGCGATTTAAGACAAACCTTTACAAAGGTTACGATAAAACTCCAAACGTTTCACCTTTTTAGCAATTTAAGCCACATGTTTACAAACGTCACGAAACAAATCCAACCGTTTCCCCTTTTTAGCGATATAAGCCAAACGTTTACAAACGTTACAAAACAAAACCAAACGTTTCACCTTTTTAGCTATTTAAGACAAACGTTTAAAAACATTACGAAACAAATCCAAACGTTTCCCCCATTTAGAGATTTAAGCCAAATGTTTACAAACGTTATGAAAGAAATCCAAGCGTTTCACCTTTTTAGCAATTTAAACCAAACGTTTACAAACGTTACAAAACAAATGCAAGTGTTTCACCTTTGTAGCGATTTAAGCGAAACGTTTACAAATGTTACAAAATAAAACCAAACGTTTTACCTTATAGCGATTTAAGCCAAATGTTTACAAACGTTACGAAACAAATCTGAACCTTTCATCTTTTTAGCGATTTAAGTCAAACGTTTACAAATGTTACAAAACAAATCCAAACATTTAAAACATTATGAAACAAATCCAAACATTTCACATTTTTAGCGATTTATGCCAAACGTTTACAAACGTTGCGAAACAAATCCAAATGTTTCACATTTTTTAGCGATTTAAGCCAAACGTTTACAAAAGTTACGGAACAAAACCAAACGTTTCATATTTTTAGCGATATAAGCCAAACGTTTACAAACGTTACGGAACAAAACCAAACGTTTCACTTTTTAAGGGATTTAAGCGAAACATTTACAAATGTTACGGAACAAAACCAAAAGTTTCACATTTTTAGCGATTTAAGCCAAACGTTTACAAACGTTACAGAACAAATCCAAACGTTTACAAACGTCACGGAACAAAACCAAACGTTTCATATTTTTAGCGATTTAAGCCAAATGTTTTCAAACGTTACGAAACAAAAAAAAACATTTCACCTTTTTAAGGATTTAAGAGAAACGCTTACAAACATTACGGAACAAAACCAAACGTTTCCCATTATTAGCTATTTAAGCCAAACGTTTACAAACGTTACAGAACAAATCCAAACGTTTCACTTTTTTGCAATTTAAGTCAAACGTTTACAAACGTTACGAAATAAATCAGAACGTTTCACCTTTTTAGCGATTTAAGCCAAACGTTTAAAAACGTTACGAAACAAGTCCAAACGTTTACCCATTTTAGTTATTTAAGCCAAATGTTTACAAACGTTACGAAAGAAATCCAAGCGTTTCACTTTTTTATCCATTTAAGCCAAATGTTACGAAACAAATCCGATCATTTTACCTTTTTAGCAATTTAAGCCAAACGTATACAAACGTTACAAAACAAATCCAAACGTTTAAAACGTTTCGAAACAAATCCAAACGTTTCATATTTTTACCGATTTATGCCAAACGTTTACAAATGTTACAAAACTAATCCAAACGTTTCACATTTTTAGCGATTTAAGCCAAGCATTTACAAACGTTATGGAACAAAACCAAACGTTTCACATTTTTAGCGATTTAAGCCAAACATTTACAAATGTTACGAAACAAAGTCAAACGTTTCATCTTTTTAGGGATTTAAACGAAACGTTTACAAACTTTACAAAACAAATCCAAACGTTTCACCCTGTTAGAGATTTAAGCCAAATATTTACAAACGTTACGAAAAAACCAAATATTTCACATTTTTAGCGATTTAAGCCAAACATTTACAAACGTTATAAAACAAAACCAAACGTTTACAAAGGTTATGAAACAAATCCAAAAGTTTCACATTTTTAGCTATTTAAGCAAAACGTGTACAAACGTTACGAAACAAATCCAAGCGTTCACCTTTTTAGCAATTTAAGACAAACGTTTACAAACGTTACGAAATAAATCCAAATGTTTCACCATTTTTAGTAATTTAAGCCAAATGTTTACAAACGCTATGAAATAAATCCAAACGTCTAAAAAGATGAAACGTTTGGATTTGTTTCGTAACGTTTTAAACGCCTGGATTTGTTTCGCAACGTTTGTAAACGTTTGGCTTAAATCGTTAAAAAGGTGAAATGTTTCTATTTGTTTCGTAACGTTTGTAACCGTTTGGCTTAAACTACTAAAAAGGTAAAAAGTTTGGATTTGTTTCGTAACGTTTGTAAACGTTTGGCTTAAATTGCTAAAAAGGTGAAAAGATTGGATTTGTTTCGTAACGTTTGTAAACGTTTGGTTTTGTTTCGTAACGTTTGTAAACGTTTGGCTTAAATCACTAAAAAGGGGAAACGTTTGGTTTTTTTTCGTAACGTTTATAAACGTTTGACTTAAATTGCTAAAAAGGCGAAACGTTTGGATTTGTGTGGTAACATTTGTAAACGTTCCGAAACAAAACCAAATGTTTCACCTTTTTAGCAATTTAAGCCAAACATTTACAAACGTTACGAAACAAAACAAAACTTTTCACCTTTTTAGCGAACGCTACAAAACAAATCCAAGCGTTTCACCTTTTTAGCAATTTAAACCAAACGTTTACAAACGTTACGAAACAAATCCAAATGTTTACAAACGTTACGAAACAAATCCAAACATTTCACCTTTTTAGCGATTGAATCCAAACGTTTACAAACGCTACGAAAAAAATCCAAATGTTTCCCCATTTTAGCGATTTAAGTCGAACGTTTACAAATGTTACGAAACAAATCCAAATGTTTTACGTATTTAGCGATTTAAACCAAACGTTTACAAACGTTACGAAACAAATCTAAACGTTTCACCTTTTTAGCAATGTATGCCAAACATATACAAGCGTTACAGTTTTGTTTCGTAACGTTTTAAACGTTACGAAACAAAACCAAACGTTTCACCTTTTTAGCGATTTAAGCCAAACGTTTACAAAGGTTACGAAACAAATCCAAGCGTTTTACCTTTTAAGCGATTTAATCCAAACGTTTACGAACATTACGAAACAAATCTAAACATTTCACATTTTTAGCTATTTAAGCCAAACGTTTACAAACGCTACGAAATAAAACTAAACTTTTCGCTTTTTAACGGTTTAAGCCAAACGTTTACAAACATTACGAAATAAATCCAAACATTTCTACTTTTTAGCAGTTTAAGCCAAACGTTTACAAACGTTACAAAATAAATCTAAACGTTTCCCCATTTTAGCGATTTAAGCCAAACGTTTACAAACGTTACAAAACAAATCCAAACGTTTCACATTTTTAGCAATTTAAGCCAAAAGTTTACAAATGTTACGAAACATATCCAAACGTTTCCCAAATTTAGCAATTTAAGCCAAACGTTTACAAACGTTTCCCCTTTTTTAGCGATTTAAGGGAAACGTTTACAAACATTACGAAACAAATCCAAACGTTTCACCTTTTTAGAGATTTAAGCCAAATGTTTACAAACGTTACGAAACAAATCCAAACGTTTCATATTTTTAGCTATTTAAACCAAACATTTACAAACGTTATGTAACAAATTCAAATGTTTCCCCATTCTAGAGATTTAAGCCAAAACATTACGAAACAAAAACAAACGTTTCCCATTTATAGCAATTTAAGCCAAACGTTTACAAATATTACGAAACAAATCCAAACGTTTCCCTTTTTTAGCGATTTAAGATAAACGCTTACAAAGGTTACGAAACAAATTAAAACGTTTCCCATTTTTAGCAATTTAAGCCAAAAGTTTACAAACGTTACGAAACAAAACCAAACGTTTCCCCATTTTAGAGATTTAAGCCAAATTTTTACAAACGTTACGAAAGAAATCCAAGCGTTTTACCTTTTTAGCAATTTTAATAAACCAAACGTTTACAAACGTTTCGAACAAATCCAATCGTTTCACCTTTTTAGCGATTTAAGCAAAACGTATACAAATGTTACAAAACAAAACCAAACGTTTTACCTTATAGCGATTTAAGTCAAACGTTTACAAACGTTACGAAACAAATCTGAACCTTTCACATTTTTAGCGATTTAAGCCAAACGTTTACAAATATTACAAAACAAATCCCAACATTTAAAATGTTAAGAAACAAATCCAAACGTTTCACCTTTTTAGCGATTTAAGCCAAACGTTTACAAACGTTACGAAACAAATCCAAGCGTTTCTCCTTTTTAGCGATTTAAGCCAAATGTTTAAAAACGTTACGAAACAAATCCAAGCGTTTCACCTTTTTAGCTATTTAAGCCAAATGTTTAAAAACATTACGAAACAAATCAAAATGTTTCCCCATTTTAGAGATTTAGGCCAAATGTTATCCAAGTGTTTCACCTTTTTAGCAATTTAAACCAAACGTTTACAAGCGTTATGAAAAAAATCCAAGTGTTTCACCTTTTTAGCAATTTAAACAAAACATTTACAAATGTTACAAAACAAAACCAAACGTTTTCCCTAATAGCGATTTATGCCAAACGTTTACAAACGTTACGAAACAAATCTTAACCTTTCACCTTTTTAGCAATTTAAGCCAAATGTTTACAAATGTTACAAAACAATTCCAAACTTTTAAAACGTTATGAAACGAATCCAAACGTTTACAAACGTTGCGAAACAAATCCAAACGTTTCATATTTTTAGCAATTTAAGCCAAACGTTTACAAACGTTACGGAATAAAACCAAACGTTTCCCATCTTTAGCGATTTAAGCCAAACATTTACAAACGTTCCGGAACAAAAGAAAACATTTCACCTTTTTAGGGATTTAAGCGAAATGTTTACAAACGTTACGGAACAAAACCAAAAAATTCATAACTTTAGCGATTTAAGCCAAACGTTTACAAACGTTACTGAACAAATCCAAACGTGACGGAAAAAAACCAAACGTTTCACATTTTTAGCGATTTAAGCCAAACGTTTACAAACGTTACGAAACAAAACCAAAGGTTTCACCTTTTTTGGGATTTAAGCGAAACGTTTACAAACGTTACGGAACAAAACCAAATGTTTCACATTTTTAGCGATTTAATCCAAACGTTTACAAACGTTACGGAACAAATCCAAATGTTTCACTTTTTAGCAATTTAAGCCAAACGTTTACAAACGTTACGAAACAAATCCGAACGTTTCCCCTTTTTAGCTATTTAAGCCAAACTTTTACAAACGTTGCAAAACAAATCCAAACGTCTAAAACGTTACGAAACAAATCGAAACGTTTCATATTTTTAGCGATTTTTGCTAAACGTTTACAAACGTTACGAAACAATTCCAAATGTTTCATATTTTTAGCAATTTAACCAAAGCGTTTACAAACGTTGTGGAACAAAACCAAATGTTTCACATTTTTAGCGATTTAAGCCAAACGATTACAAATGTTACGAAACAAAACCAAACGTGTCACCTTTTTAGGGATATAAGCAAAACGTAAACAAATGTTTCACCTTGTTAACGATTTACGCCAAATATTTACAAACGTTACGAAACAAAACCAAATTTTTCACATTTTTAGCGATTTAGCCAAACATTTACAAACGTTACAAAATAAAGCCAAATGTTGACAAACGTTATGAAACAAATCCAAGAATTTCACCTTTTTAGCAATATAACCAAACGTTTACAAACGTTACGAAACAAATCCAAACGCTACAAAGGTTATGAAACAAATCCAAACGTTTCACATTTTTAGCGATTTAAGCAAAACATCTACAAACGTTACGAAACAAATCCAAGCGTTTCCCCTTTTTAGCAATTTAAGCCAAACGTATATAAACGTTACGAAACAAATCCAAACGTTTCCCCATTTTTTAGCAATTTAAGCCAAATGTTTATAAACGTTTGGCTTAAATTGCTAAAAAGGTGAAACGGTTGGATTTGTTTCGTAACCTTTGTAAACGTTTGGCTTCAATCGCTAAAAAAGTGAATTGTTTGGATTTGTTTCGTAAAATTTGTAAACGTTTGGCTTAAATCGCTAAAAATGGGAAACATTTGGTTTTGTTCCGTAACATTTCCAAAAGTTTGGTTCAAATTGCTATAAAGGTGAAACGCTTGAATTTATTTCGTAACGTTTGTAAACGTTTGGCTTAAATCGCTAAAATGGTGAATCATTTGGATTTGTTTCGTAACGTCTGAATTTGTTTGGCTTATATCGCTAAAAATATGAAACGTT
Organism: Mercurialis annua; assembly: GCF_937616625.2. Lineage (NCBI taxonomy): Eukaryota > Viridiplantae > Streptophyta > Magnoliopsida > Malpighiales > Euphorbiaceae > Mercurialis > Mercurialis annua. The sequence goes on along the minus strand of NC_065577.1, from coordinate 20,779,004 downwards.
TGGTTTTGTTCCATAACTTTGTAAACGTTTGGTTTAAACCGCTAAATAGGTGAAACGTTTGGATTTGTTTCGTAACTTTTGTAAACGTTTGGCTTAAATCGCTAAAAAGGTGAAACGTTTCTTAACATATTTACATGTTTGGATTAAATCTCCAAAAAGGTGAAACATTTGGATTTGTTTCAAAACTTTTGTAAGCATTTGGCTTAAATCACTAAAAAGGTGAAACGTTTGGTTTTGTTTCATAACGTTTGTAAATGTTTGGCTTAAATAGCTAAAAAGGTGAAACGTTTGGATTTGTTTATTAACGTTTGTAAATGTTAGGCTTAAATCACTAAAAAGGTGAAATGTTTGGATTTGTTTCGTAAAGTTTGTAAATGTTTGGCTTAAATCACTAAAAAGGTGAAATGTTTGGATTTGTTTCGTAACGTTTGTAAACGTTTGGCTTAAATTGCTAAAAAGGTGAAACGTTTGGTTTTTTTTTGTAACGTTTGTACATGTTTGTCTATAATCGCTAATATGGGGAACGTTTGGATTTGTTTCGTAACGTTTGTAAACGTTTGGCTTCAATCGATAAAAAGGTGAAACGTTTGGATTTGTTTCGTAATCTTTGTAAACGTTTGGCTTAAATCGCTAAAATGAGAAACGTTTGTATTTGTTTCGTAACGTTTGTAAACGTTTTGGATTAAATTGCTAAAAAGGAGAAACGTTTGGATTTGTTTCTTAGCGTTTGTAAACATTTGGCTTAAATCCCTAAAATTGTGAAATGTTTGGTTTTGTTCGTAACGTTTATAATCGTTTGGCTTAATTCACGAAACATTTGGCTTAAATTGCTAAAAATGTGAAACGTTTGGATTTGTTTCGTAGCGTTTGTAAACAAATGCTTAAATCGCTAAAAAGGTGAAACGTTTGGTTTTGTTTCGTAACGTAACGTATTGCTTAAATTGCTAAAAAGTTGAAACGTTTGGATTTGTTTCGTAACGTTTGTAAACGTTTGGCTTAAATCGCTAAAATGGGGAAACGTTTGGTTTTGTTTCGTAACGTTTGTAAAAGTTTGTCTTCAATCGCTAAAAAGGTGAAACTTTTTGATTTGTTTCGTGACGTTTGTAAACGTTTTTGCTTAAATTATTAAAAAGGGAAAACTCTTGGATTTGTTTCATGACGTTTGGCTTAAATCGCTAAAAAACTGAAACGTTTGGATTTTTTTCATAACGTTTTAGATGTTTGGTTTTGCTTCGTAACGTTTGTAAACGTTTGGCTTCAAAAACTAAAAAGGGGAAACGTTTGGATTTGTTTCGTAACGTTTGTAAACGTTTGTCTTAAATTTCTATAAAGGTGAAACGTTCAGTTTTGTTTCGTAACCTTTGTAAATGTTCGCTTTAAATCGATAAATATGTGAAACAATCGCTTAAATCGCCAAACGTTTGGATTTGTTTCATAATTTTTGTAAACGTTTGACTTAAATCGGTAAAAAGGTGAAACGTTTGGATTTGTTTCATAACGTTTGTAAACGTTTGGCTTCAATCGCTAAAAAAGCGTATTGTTTGGATTTGTTTCGTAACATTTGTAAACGTTTGGCTTAAATCACTAAAAATGGGAAACGTTTGGTTTTGTTCCGTAACGTTTCCAAACGTTTGGTTCAAATTTCTATAAAGGTGAAACGCTTGGATTTATTTCGTAATGTTTGTAAACGTTTGGCTTAAAACGCTAAAAAGGTGAATCGTTTGGATTTGTTTCGTAACGTTTGAATTTGTTTGGCTTATATCACTAATAATGTGAAACGTTTGGTGTTGTTCCGTAACTTTGTAAACGTTTGGTTTAAACCGCTAAATAGGTGAAACGTTTGGATTTGTTTCGTAACATTTGTAAACGTTTGGCTTAAATCTCTAAAAAGGTGAAACGTTTCTTAACATATTTACATGATTGGATTAAATCTCCAAAAAGGTGAAACATTTGGATTTGTTTCAAAACTTTTGTAAACATTTGGCTTAAATCACTAAAAAGGTGAAACGTTTGGTTTTGTTTCATAACGTTTGTAAATGTTTGGCTTAAATAGCTAAAAAAGTGAAACGTTTGGATTTGTTTATTAACGTTTGTAAACGTTTGACTTAAATCACTAAAAAGGTGAAATGTTTGGATTTGTTTCGTATATTTTGTAAATGTTTGGCTTAAATCACTAAAAAGGTGAAATGTTTGGATTTGTTTCGTAACGTTTGTAAACGTTTGGCTTAAATTGCTAACAAGGTGAAACGTTTGGATTTGTTTTGTAACGTTTGTAAACGTTTGGATTAAATCGATAAAAAGGTGAAAAGTTTGGATTTGTTTTGTAACCTTTATAATCGTTTGGCTTAAATCGATAAAACGGTGAAACGCTTTGATTTGTTTCGTAGCGTTTGTAAACATTTGGCTTAAATCGCTAAAATTAGAAACGTTTGTATTTGTTTCGTAACGTTTGTAAACGTTTGGCTTAAATTGCTAAAAAGGCGAAACGTTTGGATTTGTTTCTTAGCGTTTGTAAACGTTTGGCTTAAATCCCTAAAAATGTGAAATGTTTGGTTTTGTTCGTAACGTCTGTAATCGTTTGGCTTAATTCACGAAATGTTTGGCTTAAATTGCTAAAAAGGTTGTCACGACCCAAAATCGAGGGTCGCGACCGGCGCTAGAGAATGGGAATTGTAGTTCCGAATCCCGTAGCAAGCCTGAAATTCACTATAAAATTTTCGCAATTATAAACATTTTCCAACACTATAATATTGTCCTAGGTCATGACTGGTCACACAATGTACTACTGCAGCGATCACGGAAGTCGGACTATATATGGCAAGACAGACTCCCGACAAAACAATGGACTTCTAGTCACTCCAAGTCTAGGTACCTGAAATGTTTAAAAACCACGGGGTCAGCTTAAGCTGAGTGAGATATACCTTACTAACGGTATTATCACAAAATAACATCGCAAGTGAAAATCATTTATTCAAACAAACATAATATCATTATATTCAAACAAAGAATTGATCCGATAGAAACCTTGACCTTAAATTCCTAACCTTTCCTAACATGTATCGTATTCATATCAAATCAATTTGATCCAAGTGGCACGGTCCCGAGATAGTTCAACCGAGTTACTCGTTACCACGTGGCATAGTCCCGAGATAGTTCAACCGAGTTACATCATGCCACTGCTTAATCCCAAGGTGTGAGTCCCGAGATAGTTCAACCGAGTTACTCACCAAATACGGGTCCCGAGATAGTTCGACCGAGTTACCTCGTATCTGCCAAAATTATAATCCTTCTTTCCGATACCCAAACATATTCCATTTCATAATCATAAATATGATCAACATTTAATGAGCTCATATCAAACATTTCTATATACACGTATCTAGACTCTTATAGACATCGGTGATCACACGGCCTATTGACGCCCAATAGGTAGCTTGTTTCTTCGGATCACACACCAATTTCAAACATAGAACATATAGTAACACAACGATATACAATTCAATCCAACACAAAATATTTAATTCACTCACAATTATATAATCAATCAATACATAATTTAATTGTCAAACACAAACTATTAATATATACTCATATATATATATATATATATATATATATATATATATATATATATATATATATATATATATATATATATATATAACTATTTAATAAGTCATATTCCGTGTATCCCACGGTAGAATAACCATTTAGTTCATACAACTCCAAATCACAACAATTGATTATATAATGCGATGTGTTTTTATAACTTATAAATAAAATATTTAATAATATAATTATAAGCGTAATAACACGCGAGAGTAAAGTATACTCACTCCTTGCTTTCCAATCCAAATCATTTACACGCATTAGTCTTGACCGAATACTCATAGGCCAAAACCGTCGATCCCGTCGCCTCTCGGTTTGTCTGTCACAAACGAGATTCGAAAACACATTTAAATCACCTCGGCATTATAAAATCAAAACTACTAAATTAATATCTTAAGTTAAGTTCCCTTAACTTCATCCTATATATAACGCTCAATCAACCCCTTAAAATCCGCTCAAACGTCCAAATTCACTTAGCCGCGTTTTTACGTCAATATCGCCTTTTTGTTTTTAAATCCGAAAATGCTTGTCCTTAATATATTTTCCTTAGCAAATTTGAGTTTAAAACAGCATATATAACCTTTAAAATCCTTGATTTTCATACAATCTTAACCTTAGTCGAAATACACTTCATTTCACTAAACGTCGCCTGTCGATTCCTACTCGGTTTAAACACGACACGGAAACAATGTTTTAAAACTTACTTAGCATAATAATTATACTAAGTTATTAACATTTTAATCAATTTAGGACAGCCCTATTATATTTTCTATAATCATTTTACCTATCAATTTTGATATTGCATTTTGTAACGTAAGTTACGTCATTTATGTTCTATGTTTAAAACGTCAATTTTATGGTTATTCTTTTAACGTTTTAATTGATTTAAATCAGCCTATAACTCAATGTGATTACCTATATATCAACTTCTAATAATGCCACAATACCTAACCAATTCCAACTACAAATCATGAACATTTTATCCTAAAAATTACTTTTACGTCAAGTTTGATTCCTAGTTTCGTAACTCCATTGACTATCGAAATTATTGCGCATTCAAACACGAACGGAGGGTGGCATCAGCCCCCTCCCCCTCAACTCAGCCCTCCCCTGTTTTGAGAAGGGAGGGGCCGGCCAATGGCCTGGTGCGTCGCACCAGGGCTGCTGCTCACGGCAGCAACTCACCGTGCTTCGGCACGGTGAGAAATACGGCCACCATGGCTGGAAAACAGCCACCAAACACCCTTTAATCTCACTAAATCATCAACCCAAACACAACTCTCACAACCTCACTCAACCACCCTTAATTTTAGTTTAAACTTATCCAAAATTATGCCAAAACTATTAATTCTAAGCTTACAACATCACTTTCAACAATTATCACCAAAAAAGAAAATTACAGCAGCAACCCTAACCTTAAGATGAGATTTATACCTTGATTTATTGGGCTCAATCAGTAGGTATGGTTCTCCTCTTTCCGTTGCCGCAAGAATCGACCAAAACCGAGCTAAAACGAATAAGTTATGGTGAATTGAAGTTTGGTTTTCATATGGAATTGAGAAGATGAAGATGGTGAGGGTTTGAGCTGAGAAAATGGGTGTATATTCTGATCTTAAATCATATAATTAACTATATATATTTATGGCAAAAATGCACTTGAACCCTTAATGAAGCCACCTCCTCAACATTTAGTCCTAAACTTTTCCTTTGCTCAATTTAGTTCAAAAATCACTCAATCGTTAAATCTCGATAAATTTCGTATTATTTATGTCCAAATAAATAATACTCTTCCGCCAACTCACTATTTAGACTCCGCTAATCGATTTTGCCAAATTTTGGCTAAAACGCTTAATTTTCCAATTTGAGCGAAAACAACGATTTCCGTCACTTTTTCATCCTTATTTTTCTTTTATGAATATTGATATCCAAATTATCAATATTATTTTCTTAATTACTGATTCCCGTCAATAATTTATTTATTTAATACTTTACGGACAATAAAATTCCATTTTCTAATTTTTCGGGGACTTAATCTTACTTTTAATTCCAACTTTTCCTTCGTCCCGTTTAATTAATTTAGGCATTACAAATATTGAAATTCCTTCTTTAACTTTCAATATCGACCTATCCTTGTTCTTAATTACTTAATTCCTACACTAACTCCTTTTTCTAGTCGCTCTGACTATTAATTTAAATTGCGTTGCTCACTTCGGCAACGTCAAACGTACGGGGTATTACAAAGGTGAAACGTTTAGATTTGTTTCGTAGCGTTTGTAAACAAATGCTTAAATCGCTAAAAAGGTGCAACGTTTGGTTTTGTTTCGTAACGTAATGTATTGCTTAAATTGCTAAAAAGTTGAAACGTTTGGATTTTTTTTGTAACGTTTGTAAACGTTTGGCTTAAATCACTAAAATGGGAAAACGTTTGGTTTTGTTTCGTAACGTTTGTAAACGTTTGTCTTCAATCGCTAAAAACGTGAAACTTTTTGATTTGTTTCGTGACGTTTGTAAACGTTTGGCTTAAATTACTTAAAAGGGAAACTCTTGGATTTGTTTCATGACGTTTGGCTTAAATCGCTAAAAAACTGAAATGTTTGGATTTTTTTCATAACGTTTTAAATGTTTGGTTTTGCTTCGTAACGTTTGTAAATGTTTGGCTTCAAACGCTAAAAAGGGGAAACGTTTGGATTTGTTCTGTAACGTTTGTAAACGTTTGTCTTAAATTGCTATAAAGGTGAAACGTTCAGTTTTGTTTCGTAACCTTTGTAAATGTTCGGTTTAAATTGATAAATATGTGAAACAATCGCTTAAATCGCCAAACGTTTCGATTTGTTTCATAACTTTTGTAAATGTTTGGTTTAAATTGCTAAAAAGGGGAAACGTTTGGATTTGTTTCGTAACGTTTGTAAACGTTTGAATAAAATCGCTGAAAAGGCGAAACGTTTGGATTTGTTTTGTAACGTTTGTAAACGTTTGGCTTAAATCGCTAAAAAGGTGAAACGTTTTGATTTGTATCGTAACGTTTATAAACGTTTTGCTTAAATCGCGAAAAAGAGGAAACAATTGGATTTGTTTTATAAATTTGTTTCGTAACATTTTAAATGTCTGGATTGGTTCGTAACGTTTTAAACGATTGTCTTAAATCGCTAAAAAGGTGAAACGTTTGGATTTGTTTCGTAGCGTTTGTAAACGTTTGGCTTAAATAGCTAAAAAGGTAAAACACTTGGATTTGTAAACGTTTCGATTTGTTTCGTAGCGTTTGCAAACGTTTGGCTAAAATCACTAAAAAGGTGAAATGTTTGGATTTGTTTTGTAACATTTGTAAAGGTTTGGCATAAATCGCTAAAAAGGTGAAACATTTGGATTTGTTTCGTAACGTTTGTAAACGTTTGGCATAAGTCGCTTAAAAGGTAAAAAGTTTGGCTTTGTTTCGTAATGTTTGTAAACGTTTGGTTTAAATCTCTTAAATGGTGAAACGTTTGGATTTGTTTCGTAATGTTTGTAAACGTTTGGCATAAATCGCTAAAAAGGTGAAAAATTTGGATTTGTTTCGTAACATTTGTAAAGGTTTGGCATAAATCGCTAAAAAGGTGAAACATTTGGATTTGTTTCGTAACGTTTGTAAACGTTTTACATAAGTCGCTTAAAAGGTAAAACGTTTTGCTTTGTTTCCTAATGTTTGTAAACGTTTGGCATAAATCGCTAAAAAGGTGAAACATTTGGATTTGTTTCGTAATATTTGTAAACGTTTGGCATAAGTCGCTTAAAAGGTCAAACGTTTGTTTTTTTTTCGTAATGCTTGTAAACGTTTGGCTTAAATCTCTACAATGGTGAAACGTTTGGATTTATTTCGTAACGTTTTAATCGTTTGGCTTAAATAGCAATATCGGTGAAACATTTGGATTTGATCGTAACGTTGTAAACGTTTGGCTTAAATCGCTAAAAAGGGGAAACGTTTGGATTTGTTTCGTAACGTTTGTAAATGTTTGGTTTTATTTCGTAACGTTTGTAAACGTTTGTCGAAAATTGCTAATAATGTGAAACATTTGGATTTGTTTCGTAACGTTTGTAAACGTTTTGGTTAAATCACTAATAAGGTGAAACATTTGATTTTGTTTTGTAACGTTTGTAAACATTTGACTTAAATTGCGAAAAAGGTGCAACGTTTGGATTTGTTTCATAACCTTTGTAAACGTTTAGCTTAAATCGCTAAAAAGGTGAAACGCTTGGATTTGTTTCGTAACGTTTGTAAACGTTTTGGCTTAAATTGCTAAAAAGGTGAAACGCTTGGATTTGTTTCCTAACGTTTGTAAACATTTTGGCTTAAATTGCTAAAATGGTGAAACGCTTGGATTTGTTTCATAACGTTTGTAAACGTTTTGCTTAAATCGCTAAAAAGGTGAAACGTTTGGATTTTTCTCATAACGTTTGTAAATGTTCGGCTTAAATCTCTAAAAAGGTGACACACTTGGATTTGTTTCGTAACGTTTATAAACGTTCGGCTTATATCGCTAAAAAGGTGAAACGTTTGGATTTGTTTCGTAAAGTTTGTAAACGTTTGGCTTACATTGCTTAAAAGGTGAAACGCTTGGATTTGTTTCGTAACATTTGTAAACGATCGGCTTAAATTGTTAAAAAGGTGAAACGTTTGGATTTGTTTCGTAACATTTGTAAACGTTTGGCAAAAATCGCTAAAAAGGTGAAACACTTGGATTTGTTTCGTAACGTTTGTAAATGTTTGGCTTAAATCGCTAAAAAGGAGAAACGTTTTGTTTTGTTTCGTAACGTTTGGCTTCGATCTCTAAAAATGGGAGACGTTTGGATTTGTTTCCTAGCCTTTGTAAACATTTAGCTTAAATAGCTAAAACGGTGAAACGTTGCGATTTGTTTCGTAACGTTTGTAAAGGTTTGTCATAAATCGCTAAAAAGGTGAAACGTTTGGATTTGTTTCCTAACGTTTGGCCTAAATCGAGAAAAAGGGGTAACATTTGGCTTTGTTTCGTAACGTTTGGCTTAAATCGCTAAAATTGGGAAATGTTTGGATATGTTTCATAATGTTTGCAAACGTTTGGCTTAAATCGCTAAAAAGGTGCAACGTTTGGATTTGGTTCGTAATGTTTATAAACGTTTGGCTTAAATCGCTAAAAAGGTGAATCATTTGGATTTTTTTCATTACATTTGTAAACGTTTGGCGTAAATTGCTAAAAGGGTTAAATGTTTGGCTTAAATAGATTAAAGGTGAAACGTTTGGATTTTTTTTCGTAACGTTTGTAAATGTTTGGCATAAATCGCTAAAAAGGCAAATCGTTTGGATTTGTTTCGTAACGTTTTTAAACGTTTGGCTTAAATTTCTAAAAAGGTGAAACGCTTGGATTTGTTTCGTAACGTTGGTAGACGTTTGGCTTAAATCTCTAAAAAGGAGAAACGTTTGGATTTGTTTCGTAACGTTTGGCTTAAATCACTATAAAGGTGAAACGTTTGTTTTTGTTCCGTAACGTTTGTAAATGTTTGGCTTAAATCGCTAAAAAGGTGAAACGTTTGGTTTTGTTTCATATCCTTTGAAAACATTTGGCTTAAATCGCCAAAAAGGTGAAACGTTTGGATTTGTTTCGTTACCTTTGTAAACGTTTGGGTTAAATCGCTAAAAATGTGAAACGTTTGGATTTGTTTCTTAGCATTTGTAAACATTTAGGTTTGTTTCGTAATGTTCATAAATATTAACAAACGAAACCAAACATTTTTAAACAGTGTGAAATGTTTGGATTTGTTTCATAACATTTGTCTTAAATCGCTAAAATGGGGAAACGTTTGGATTTGTTTTGTAACATTTGTAAAGGTTTGGCTTAAATCTCTAAAAAGGGAAAACGATTGGATTTGTTTCGTAATGTTTATAAATATAACGAAACAAAACCAAATGTTTAGAAACGTGAAACATTAGGATTTGTTTCGTAAACATTTGTAAACGTTTGGCTTAAATATTTAAAAAAGTGAAACATTAGGATTTGTTTTGTAATATTTGTAAAAATTTGGCATAAATTACTAAAAAAGGTGCAACGTTTGGATTTGTTTCGTAACGTTTGTAAACGTTTGGCTTAAATTGCGAAAAAGCTGAAACGTTTGGATTTATTTAGTAACGTTTGTAAATGTTTGGCTTAAATTGCTAAAATGGAGAAACGTTTGGATTTGTTTCGTAACGTTTGTAAACGTTTGGATTTGTTTTGTAACGTTTGCAAACATTTAGTTTGTATCGTAACGTTTATAAACGTTTGGCTTAAATCGCTAAAAAGGGGAAAAGTTTCGATTTGATTCGTAACTTTTGTAAACGTTTGGCTTAAATTGCTAAAAAGGTGAAACGCTTGGATTTATTTCGTAATGTTTATAAATGTTACGAAACAAAACCAAATGTTTACAAACGTTACGAAACAAATCCAAACGTTTCACCTTTTTAGCGATTTAAGCCAAACGTTTACAAAAGTTACGAAACAAATCCAAACGTTTCACCTTTTTAGCAATTTAAGTCAAACGTTTACAAAAGTTACGAAACAAAACTAAAAGTTTCACCTTTTTAGCGATTTATGCAAAATGTTTACAAACGTTAAGAAACAATTCCAAATGTTTCCCATTTTTAGTGATTTAAGCCAAACGTTTACAACGTTACGAAACAAATCCAAACGTTTCACCTTTTCAGCAATTTAAGCCATACGTTTACAAACTTTACGAAACAAATCCAAGCGTTTCACCTTTTTAGCGATTAAAAAAAGTTACGAAACAAATCCAAATGTTTCAAAATGGTACGAAACAAAACCAAACGTTTTGCTATAAATGGGAAACGTTACGAAACAAATCTAAGCGTTTCACCTTTTTAGCAATTTGATCAAGACGTTTACAAACGTTATGAAACAAAATCTAACGTTTCACCTTTTTAGTGATTGAAGCCAAACGTTTACAAACGTTACGAAACAAAACCAAATGTTCCCCATTTTAGCGATTTAAGCCAAACGTTGCGAAACAAATCCAAACTTTTCACCTTTTTAGTGATTTAAGCCAAATGTTTAAAAACGTTACGAAACAAAACCAAATGTTTCACCTTTTTAGCGATTTAAGCCAAACGTTTATAAACGTTACGAAACAAATCCAAACGTTTCTCCTTTTTAGTGATTTAAGCCAAACGTTTATAAACGAAATGAAACAAATCCAAACGTTTCCCCTTTTTAGCGATTTAAGCCACACGTTTAAAATGTTACAAATCCAAATGTCTCAAAGTTTTAGTGATTTAAGCCAAACGTTTATAAACGATACGAAACAAAACCAAATGTTTATAAACGTTACTAAACAAATCCAAATGTTTCCCTCTTTTAGCAATTTAAGCCAAACGTTTACAAACGTTATGAAACAAATCCAAACGTTTCACCTTTTTAGCAATTTAAGCCAACTGGTTACAAACATTACGAAACAAATCAAAACCTTTCACCTTTTTAGCGATTTAAGCCAAATGTTTATTAACGTTATGAAACAAATCCAAGCGCTTAAAAACATTACGAAACTGTCACGACCCAAATAATTGAGCCGAGACCGGCGCTAGGGAATGGGAGTGGTAGCTCTGAAACCCGTAGCAAGCCTAAAACACATATAGGTATTTATATAATATCGTATATAATATGTTTTTAAAAAACTCCTTTAGATAATACAATTATAGGTATTAAAATATTATATCAGAGTTTACAATGAAAATCGGTTATTTGAAACCAATTCACAAAACTTTCTATTGATGCCAACTGACTACAGCAGCTCTAGAAATTCATACTTGTGCAAGTCCAACGACTTCTGGCACAATGGAGATGGTTTGTCTGATCCGACTCCTACTACCTGCAAACATAAGAGTGAGGGGTCAGTTTTTGGGAAAATACTGAGTAAGTTTGCAAATTACTAATGGTATTATCAAAATATAGCATCGTACGCTTAATACGTATGCAAATTCCATACATGATATAAGCACACATCAAACATTCTTAAATATCAGATCCTATCGAAACTCTAATCCTTGATTTGCTTAACGTATATGATCGAATCAACTTGATCCAATTGGTCCGACCCGGGAATGTTTACACTCAACCACGTCAGCCGCGACCAATCTCTTAATTCCAAACTGTGAGTCCAACTCACTTGTGGGTCCAACCCACTAGTTACGGGGCTCAGGTTACTTTAACAGAGTTCACTCTCGTGGGGCTCAAATTATTTTAACCGAGTTCACTCTCGTATCGCATTCTTATTCAAATTCTCGTAATCGTGCGTATTTCTTATATCGTCATAAACAGTCTAATTACACTAGACTGAATTACTGGTAATCTCATAGCCTATTCACACTCAATAGTTAATTGGTTTCTATGAATCTCACACTAGCTACTCATATTTAATACAATGAGTATAATAGCATTCATATAATCAAATTCATCAAACATATCATCTTATTCGAACAATTCATATTTATGCGATGTATCAGTAGTAACATTCTTAATATATAAAAATGACTTTTATAATAATAATACGTGAAAGTAAATTTGCCACTCATAGTGACCGCTTTCCGAATAATAATAGTATAAAGATCCCATGAATACGAGCTCCATGCGTTGTTTGATCCTTTAGCTATTCCAGCTCGTCGGCCTAGTAACTCGTCGATAAGTCAATTACTTATCCAAATTACTTGTACGTTTAATTCATAAACATGAACTTAGTATTAAAATCCTATGTTATAAACTTAGGTTAACACGATCTTGTTCTAAACACGTCTTTTAACTTTGACCGTGTTTTTAATACTTAGTCGAGATACTTATTATATCTCTTATTCATCGATTCTTAAACTTAGGTTCCTTATATCTCGAAACCCTAATCGAACACGTTATGTTCGATATCCAAATTTCTCGTTTTCGGGGTCCGTGATTCACTTTTAATGTCGACGTATTTGAAGTTAAAAATCTAGGTCGAAACGGGGCGAAAATGCTTAAATAGGTAGGTCTATGGGTTGTGCGAGCGCACGAGAAGTTGTGTGCGTTCGCACAACCTTGTGTGCGTCCGCACACACGGGTGTGCGTTCGCACACTTTTGTGTGCGTTCGCACACATTTGTGTGCGTTCGCACACATTTGTGTGCGTTCGCACACATTTGTGTGCGACGACACACACAGTGCTTCGCATGATACGGAATCCGTTTCCGGTCGATTCCGACGTGCTCGAACTTGATTCCGACATGCCCCTATCTCATTTAAACACAAATTCAACTCCAAATTCATCAAAAACGATAGTAGTAACGCGATTGTAATTCGTTTAATTCGTTAAACTAAAATAACCCTTATTTAGTAATTCTCACAGCAAAACATCGAGCTTACCTTGATTTGAAGCTTAAAGATGGTAGGGAATCGAATTCTGAACAAATCGATATAAAGAACGCTCGATTTGGACGAGAAACGGCGAAACCGCGACAGATCGTATTTGATCGTCGAAACCTTCTGTAGGTTTCTTATTCCTCTGATCATATGATTCATATGATCTTATCATATGATTCATATGATCTTATCATATATATATATATATATATGTATACTTATATTGGCTAAGAGGTCACTTTGGTCCCTTACTTCTTTAACTTAAACCATTTCTCTTTTTAAACTTTCTAATTAAACCAAACGGTTAAATTAACCTTTTAGCTCAATTTCCTATGTATTATTTATATTCAATTAATAATACTAACACAAGATTATTAACTTCCTTCAATAATCTTCCGATTTCTATTTTCGAGACTTAATTAGCTAATTTACAATTTGGTCCTTGAACTTTTTAAAAATTGCATTTTAGCTCAAAACGCATCCGCGTCCAAATTTTAAAAGGTCTCTGATTGACCTGGAACTTTTACCACATATACTATAAAACATTTCGCGGATCTTGGCGAAATAAATTTTTTTTCGAGACTTAACTGGTTAAATTGCCACTCTAGTCCCTGAACTCTAATTTGAGACTTTTCTTGACATTTATGATATTAAATTCCGCATAATTACTTTCCCAAGACCGACCTACTAAAGACTTATTTACTATAATTTCTTGGCAATTATTTCCGATATCGCCACGCTGGAGAATCAGAATTGGACGCATGGTCCAATTAAATACATAAATATTTTGGGGTATTACATAAACAAAACCAAACGTATAGCTAAAAAGGGGAAACGTTAAGAAACAAAATCCAATCGTTTTACCTTTTTAGCAATTTAAGCCAAACGTTTACAAACGTCACGAAACAAATCCAAAATGTTTTACCTTTTTAGCGATTAAAGCCAAATGTTTATAAACGTTACGGAACAAATCCAAACGTTTCCCCTTTTTAGCGATTTAAGCCAAACGTTTACAAACGTTACGAAACAAATCAAAACGTTTCCCCATTTTAGCGATTTAAGTCAAATGATTACAAACGTTACGAAACAAATCCAAGCGTTTCACCTTTTTAGCAATTTAAGCCAAATGTTTACAAACGTTACAAAATAAATCCAAACGTTTAAGATTTTTAGCGATTTAAGCCAAACATTTACAACGTTAAGAAACAAATCCAAACGTTTCACCTTTTTAGCGATTTAAGCCAAATGTTTACAAACGTCACGAAACAAATCCTAACGTTTCACCTTTTAGCGATTTAAGCCAAACATTTTGTTTCGTAACGTTTAGCGATTTATGCCAAACGATTACAAACGCTACGAAACAAATCCAAACGTTTCCCCATTTTAGCGACTTAAGCCAAACGTTTACAAACGTTAAGAAACAAAACCAAATGTTTTACCTTTTTAGCCATTTAAGCCAAACGTTACGAAACAAAACCAGACGTTCAAAACGTTACGAATCAAATCCAAACTTTTCACATTTTTAACAGTTTAAGCCAAACGTTTACAAACGTTTACAAACATTACGAAACAAATCCAAGCATTTCACCTTTTTAGCGATTTAAGCCAAACGTTTACGAACGTTAGGAAACAAAACCAACGTTTCACCTTTTTAGTGATTTAAGCCAAACGTTTACAAACGATACGAAACCAATCCAAATGTTTAACCTTTTGAGCAATTTAAGTCAAACGTTTACAAACATTACAAAACAAATCAAAACGTTTCATCTTTATAGCGATTTAAGCCAAACGTTTAAAACGCTACGAAACCAATGCAAATGTTTACAATGTTACGAAATAAATCCAAACGTTTCACCTTTTTAGCAATTTAAGCCAAACAATTACAACGTTACGAAACAAATGCAAACGTTTCACCTTTTAAGCGATTTAAGCCAAACGTTTACAAACGTTACGAAACAAAGCCAAACGTTTACAAACCTTACGAAACAAATCTAAGCGCTTCCCCTTTTTAGTTATTTAAGCCAAACATTTACAAACGTTTCGAAACAAATCCACACGTTTCACTTTTTTAGCTATTTAAACCAAACGTTTACAAATGCTACGAAACAAATCCAAATGTTTCCCGTTTTTAGCAATTTAAGCCAAACCTTTACAAACGTTATGAAACAAATCCAAACGTTTCACCTTTTTAGTAATTGAAGCCAAACGTTTACAAACGTTACGAATCAAATCAAAACGTTTTCATATTTTTATCTATTTAAGCCAAACGTATACAAACATTAGGAAACAAAGCCAAACGTTTACAAACGTTACGAAACAAATCCAAGCGTTTCACATTTTTTGCGATTTTAGCCAAACGTTTACAAACTTTACGAAACAAAACCAATGTTTCACCTTTTTAGCGATTTAAGCCAAACGTTTACAAACGATACGAAACCAATCCAAATGTTTCACATTTTTAGCAATTTAAACCAAAAGTTTAAAAACATTACAAAACAAATCAAAATGTTTCACCTTTTTAGCTATTTTAGCCAAACGTTTGAAATGTTACGAAACAAATGCAAATGTTTACAACGTTACGAAATAAATCCAAACGTTTCACCTTTTTAGCGATTTAAGCCAAACGTTTACAATGTTACGAAACAAATGCAAACGTTTCACCTATTTAGCGATTTAAGCCAAATTTTTACAAACGTTACAAAACAAAGCCAAATGTTTACAAACGTTACGAAACAAGGTGAAACGCTTGGATCTTTTACGTAACATTTTAAACGTTTAATTTTGTTTCGTAACGTTTGTAATTGTTTGTCTTAAATCGCTAAAAAGGTGAAACGTTTGGATTTGTTTCTTAATGTTTGTAAACGTTTGGCTTAAATCGCTAAAAAGGCAAAACGTTTGGATTTGTTTCTTAACCTTTGTAAACGTTCGGCTTAAATCGCTAAAAAGGTGAAATGCTTTGATTTGTTTCGTAACGTTTGAAACATTTGGCTTAAATTGCTAAAAAGGTGACATGCTTGGATTTGTTTCATAACATTTGTAAACGTTTGGCTTAAATTGCTAAAAAGGTGACACGCTTTGATTTGTTTCGTAACGTTTGTAAACGTTTGACTTAAATTGCTAAAAAGGTAAAACGCTTGGATTTGTTTCGTAATGTTTGTAAACGTTTGGCTTAAATGACTAAAAAGATGAAACGATTGGTTTTGTTTCGTAACTTTTGTAAACGTTCGTCTTAAATTGCTAAAAAGGTGAAACGTTTGGATTTGTATCATAACGTTTGTAAATGTTTGGTTTAAATCGCTAAAAAGGCGAAACGTTTGGATTTGTTTCGTAACGTTTGTAAACGTTTGGTTTAAATTGTTGAAAAGGTGAAACACTTGGATATGTTTCGTAACATTTTAAACGTTTGATTTTGTTCCATAACGTTTGTAAACGTTTGGCTTAAATTGCTAAAAAGGGGAAACGTTTGGATTTGTTTCGTAACGTTTGTAAAAGTTTGGCTTATATCGCAAAAAAGGTGAAACATTTGAATTTGTTTCGTAACATTTGTAAATGTTTGTCTTATATCGCTAAAAAGGTGAAATGTTTAGATTTGTTTCGTAACGTTTGTACACGTTTGGCTTAAATCGCTAAAAAGGTGAAACGTTTGGTTTTCTTCCGTAACCTTAGTAAACGTTTTGTTTCATAATGTTTTAAATGTTTGGTTTAAATTTCTAAAAAGGTGAAACGTTTGATTTTGTTTCGTAACCTTTGTAAACATTCGGCTTGAAATTGCTAAAAAGGGGAAACATTTGGATTTGTTTCGTAACAGTTTGTAAACGTTTGGCTTAAATTGCTAATAAGGTGAAACATTTGGTTTTGTTTCGTAACGTTTATAAACGTTTGGCTTAAATCGCTTAAAAGGTGAAAAGTTTGGAATTGTTTCGTAACGTTTGTAAACGTTTGGCTTAAATTGTTAAAAAGGGGAAACGTTTATAAACGTTAGGTTTAAATTGTTAAAAAGGTGAAACGCTTGGATTTGTTTCGAACCGTTTGTAAACGTTTGGCTTAAATCGCTAAAAAGGTGAAACGTTTGGATTTGTTTCATAACGTTTATAAACGTTTGGCTTAAATCGCTAAAAAGGTGAAACGTTTGGATTTGTTTCGTAGCGTTTGTAAACGTTTGGCTTAAATTGCTAAAAAGGGTTTCGTATCGTTTTAAACCTTTGGATTTGTATCACAACGTTTGTAAACGTTTGGCTTATATCACTAAAATAGGGAAGCTTTTGGATTTGTTTCGTAATGTTTGTAAATGTTTTGCTTAAATCGCTAAAAAGGTGAAATGTTTGGATTTGTTTGGTAACGTTTGTAAACGTTTGGCTTAAATCGCTAAAAAGGGGAAACGTTTGGATTTGTTTTGTAACATTTGTAAACGTTTTTCTTAAATCGCTAAAAAGGTGTTACATTTGGATTTGTTTCGTAACGTTTATAAACGTTTGGCTTAATCGCTAAAAGGGTAAAACGTTTAGATTTGTTTCGTAACATTTGTACACGTTTGGCTTAAATCGCTAAAAAGATGAAACGTTTTGTTTTGTTTCGTAACGTTTGTAAACGTATGGCTTAAATCACAAATAAAGGGGAAATGTTTGGATTTGTTTCGTAACGTTTGTAAACATTTGGCTTAAATCGCTAAAAAAATGAAACGTTTGGTTTTGTTTCGTAACCTTTATAAATGTTCAGCTTAAATCGCTACAAAGTGAAACGTTTGGATTTATTTCATAACGTTTGTAAATGTTTGGCTTAAATCCCTAAAAAGGTAAAACGTTTGGATTTGTTTAATAACCTTTATAAACGTTCGGCTTAAATCGCTAAAAAGGTGAAACGTTTGGATTAGTTTCCTAACGTTTGTAAAAGATTGGCTTAGATCGCTAAAAAGATGACACGTTTGGTTTTGTTTCGTAACCTTTGTAACCGTTCGGATTAAATCGCTAAAAAGGTGAAACGTTTGGATTTGTTTCGTAATGTTTGTAAACGTTTGGCTTAAATCGCTAAAAAGGTGAAACGTTTGGATGTTTTCCATAAAATTTGTAAACGTTCGGCTTAAATTGCTAAAAATGTGAAACATTTTGTATTGTTTCATAATCTTTCTAAACGTTTGGCTTAAATCGCTAAAAAGGTGAAACGTTTGGATTTGTTTCTTAACGTTTGTAAACGTCTGGCTTAAATTGCTAGAAAAGTGACACGCTTGGATTTGTTTCGTAACGTTTGTAAACGTTTGGCTTGAATTGTTAATAAGGTGAAATGCTTGGACTTGTTTTGTAACATTTGTAAATGTTTGGCTTAAATCGCTAAATAGGTGAAACGTTTGGATTTGTTTCGTAACGTTTGTAAAAGTTTGGCTTAAATCGCTAAAAAGGTGAAATGTTTGGTTTTGTTTCGTCACGTTTGTAAAAGTTTCGCTTAAATCGCTAAAAAGATGAAACATTTGGTTTTCTTTCGTAACCTTTGTGTTCGGCTTAAATCGTTAAAAAGGTGAAACATTTGGATTTGTTTCGTAACGTTTGTAAATGTTTGTCTTAAATTGCTAAAAAAGGGAAACGCTTGGATTTGTTTCGTAACGTTTGTAAACGTTTGGCTTAAATCTCTAGAAAGGTGAAATGTTTAGTTTTGTTTCATAACCTTTATAAATGTTCGGCTTAAATCGCTATAAAGGTGAAATGTTTGAGTTTGTTTCGTAACGTTTATAAACGTTTGGCTTAAATCGCTAAAAACGTGAAACGCTTGGATTTGTTATGTAACGTTTTTAAAAGTTTGTCTTAAATCGCTAAAAAGATGAAAGGTTTGATTTTGTTTCGTAACCTTTATAAATGTTCGGCTTAAATCGCTAAAAAGATGAAACGTTTGGATTTATTTCGTAACGTTTGTTAATTTTTGGCTTAAATCCCTTAAAAGGTGAAACGTTTGGATTTGTTTTGTAACGTTTGTAAACGTTTGGCTTAAATTGCTAAAAAGGTGAAACGTTTGAATTAGTTTCGTAACCTTTATAAACGTTCGGCTTAGATCGCTAAAAAGGTGAAACGTTTGGATTAGTTTCGTAACGTTTGTAAAAGATTGGCTTAGATCGCTAAAAAGGTGAAACGTTTGGATTTGTTTCGTGACGTTTGTAAACGTTCTCGCTAAAAAGGTGAAACGTTTGGATTTTTTTCGTAGCGTTTGTAAGAGTTTGGCATAAATTTCTAAAAACGCTAAACGCTTGGATTTGTTTCGTACGTTTTGTAACTGTTTTTCTTAAATCGCTTAAAAGGTGAAACATTTGGATTTGTTTTGTAACGTTCGTAATCGTTTGCTTAAATCGCTAAAAAGGTGAAACGTTTGGATTTGTTTCGTAACGTTTGTAAACGTTTGGCTTAAATCGCTAAAAAGGTGAAACGTTTGGTTTTGTTTCGTAAGGTTTGTAAATGTCTGGCTTAAATCGCTAAAAAGGTGAAACGCTTGGATTTGTTTCCTAGCATTTGTAAAAGTTTGGCTTAAATTGCTAAAAAGGGTTTTGTACCGTTTTAAGATTTATTTCGTAACATTTGGCTTAAATCGCTAAAATCGGGAATCATTTGAAATTGTTTCGTAACGTTTGTAAACCTTTGGCTTAATTCGCTAAAAAGGAGAAACGTTTGTAAACATTTGGCTTAAATCGCTAAAAAGGTGAAGCGTTTGGATTTGTTTCGTAACATTTGTTAACGTTCGGCATAAATCGCTAAAAAGGTGTTACGTTTCGATTTGTTTTGTAACGTTTGTAAACGTTTGGTTTAAATCGCTAAAAAGGTGAAACGCTTGGAATTGTTTCGTAACGTTTTTATACGTTTGGATTAAATCGCAAAAAAGGTGAATCGCTTGGATTTGTTTCGTAACGTTTGTAAACGTTAGGTTTAAATTGCTAAAAAGGTGAAACATTTGGTTTTGTTTCGTAATGTTTGTAAACGTTTGTTTTAAATTGCAAAAATGAGGAAACGATTGCATTTGTTTCGTAACGTTTGTAAACGTTTGGCTTAGATCGCTAAAAAGGTGAAACGTTTGGATTTGTTCCATAACGTTTGTAAACGTTTGGCCTAAATCGCTAAAAAGGGGAAACGTTTGGTTTTGTTTCATAACCTTTTTAAACGTTTGGCTTAAATCGCTAAAAAGGCGAAACGTCTGGATTGAATTCGAAACGTTTGTAAAAGTTTGGCTTAAATTGTTAATAAGGTGAAACGCTCAAATTTGTTTCGTAACATTTTTAAACGTTTGACTTAAATCGCTAAAAAGGTCAAACGCTTGGATTTGTTTCCTGACCTTTGTAAACATTCGGCTTAAATCGCTAAAAAGGTGAAACGTTTGGATTTATTTCGCAACGTTCGTTAAAATTTGGCTTAAATTGCTAAAAAGGTGAAACACTTGGATTTGTTTCGTAATTTTTCTAAACGTTTGGCTTAAATCGTCAAAAAGGTTAAACACTTGGATTTATTTCGTAACGTTTGTAAATGTTTGGCTTAAATCGCTAAAAAGATGAAACGTTTGATTTTGTTTCATAACCTTTGTTAACTTTCGGCTTAATTTGCTAAAAAAGTGAAACATTTGGATTTGTTCCGTAACCTTTGTAAACGTTTGCCTTAAATCCCTAAAAAGGGCAAACGTTTGGATTTGTTTCATAACGTTTGTAAACGTTTGGCTTAAATTGCTAAAAAGGTGAAACGCTTGGATCTGTTTCGTAACGTTTTAAACGTTTGGTTTTGTTTCGTATCGTTTGTAAACGTTTGGCTTAAATCGCCAAAAAGGTGAAACGCTTGATTTTTTTCGTAACATTTGTAAATGTTTGGCTTAAATCGCTAAAAAGGGGAAACGTTTGGATTTGTTTCGTAACAATTTGTAATCGTTTGGCTTAAATTTCTAAGAAGGTAAAACGCTTGAATCTGTTTCATAACGTTTGGTTTGTTTTGTAACGTTCGTAAACGTTTGGCTTAAATCGCTAAAAAGGTGAAATGTTTGGATTTGTTTCATAACGTTTGTAAACGTTTGGCTTAAATTGCTAAAAAGGTGAAACGCTTGGATCTGTTTCGTAACGTTTTAAACGTTTGGTTTTGTTTCGTATCGTTTGTAAACGTTTGGCTTAAATCGCCAAAAAGGTGAAACGCTTGATTTTTTTCGTAACATTTGTAAATGTTTGGCTTAAATCGCTAAAAAGGGGAAACGTTTGGATTTGTTTCGTAACAGTTTGTAAACGTTTGGCTTAAATTTCTAAGAAGGTAAAACGCTTGAATCTGTTTCATAACGTTTGGTTTGTTTTGTAACGTTCGTAAACGTTTGGCTTAAATCGCTAAAAAGGTGAAATGTTTGGATTTGTTTCATAACGTTTGTAAACGTTTGGCT
The DNA here is from genome assembly GCF_937616625.2 of Mercurialis annua. NCBI lineage: Eukaryota > Viridiplantae > Streptophyta > Magnoliopsida > Malpighiales > Euphorbiaceae > Mercurialis > Mercurialis annua. Next base: position 20,757,640 of record NC_065577.1, on the reverse strand, counting down.
TAAATTGCTAAAAAGGTGAAACGCTTGGATCTGTTTCGTAACGTTTTAAACGTTTGGTTTTGTTTCGTATCGTTTGTAAACGTTTGGCTTAAATCGCCAAAAAGGTGAAACGCTTGATTTTTTCGTAACATTTGTAAATGTTTGGCTTAAATCACTAAAAAGGGGAAACGTTTGGATTTGTTTCGTAACAGTTTGTAAACTTTTGGCTTAAATTTCTTGTCACGACCCAAATTATTGAGCCGAGACCGGCGCTAGGGAATGGGAGTGGTTGCTCCGAAACCCGTAGCAAGCCTAAAACCGTTATAAATTTTTCGCGATTAAAACATATTACTATATATAATACATTTATTAAAACATCGTGTTTCTTTCCTGAAAACATTCGCGAACAAATTCTTAGAAACCAGGGTCTTACCGAGCGATATCTCATATCCAGCACCGCCCTGTTTCTGATCACAAACATAACCAATTCCTCTTAAGGCAATTGGTACACAATTCAAACGGCTAAACGCCATCTTTCTAAAAAATTTATTTATAAAATTATATCAGAGTTTACTTTTCAAATACCGTTTGAAATTGAATCATAAACCTTATACTGACACCTACTGACTACTGCAGCTCTATAAAACTTGTACTTTGTGTAAGCCAAAAGGCTGCCGACACAAAGGAGATGGTCTGTCTGATCCGACTCCGGTCACCTGAAAGGAAACACTGTGAGGGGGTCAGTATTTTGGAAAATACTGAGTGAGTTGACATTTACTAACAGTATTATAAAAATATAACATCGCATCTTAAGAAAACAATATTATAAAACATATAAACATGTATTTGATCCGTACGAAACTAATATCCTAGCATGCGACTCATCTCTCGAATAATCATATATCATTCAATTCAATCGTAAATATCAATTGCGAGTCCAACTCGCTGGTGGCCCAGCCACTAGATACGGGGACTTCCAGGCTACACCGTAGCCGAGTTCACTCTGCGTATCTAAATCATAACCCAATCGTAAATTTCATATTCATCAACAGCTCACAGCTGTGTCAAGTCATTTCTCAATGCAAACATACTAGACTGACTCGATACTGGTGATCACACAGCCTATTGACACCCAATAGGTAGCTAGTTTCATCGGATCGCATACTAGTTCTTATATACAGAAATTAAATAAACGTATGACATTCAATCGAATCATATAATATGCGATGCGTAAAAATAGTGTACGTATTTATATAAAATAACTTTATATATAATACACGAAAGTAAAATGCAACTCACAGTGACCGCTATCCCAAAACTGCATTATTATAATCCCGCAAGCGTAAGCTCCATGCGTTGTCCAATCACGTGCCCACTCCAGCTAAATGGCTTGGTAGCTTGTCGGTACGTCAGCTACTTAATTGAGTTACCTATACGTTTAATCCATAAACGTGGGCTTAGTATTCAAACTCCTAAGTTATAAACTTAGGTTCTTTATATACTTCGAAACTCTAGTCGAACACGTTATGTTTGATACCCAAATTTCCCGTTTTCGAGATTTGTAATCCATTTTCAACATCCGACATATTCGAATTCGGGAGGCTAGGTCAAAACGAGTCAAGATACTCAAACAGGTGCGATAGCCTGCAGTGCGAGCGCACAAAAGGGTCCCGTGCGTTCGCACTGACGGTCCGGTGTGCGTCCGCACACCAGCAGGTGTGCGTTCGCACACATAGGTGTGCGTTCGCACACCCTGTGCGTTCGCACACTGGTGTGCGTTCGCACACCATGTGTGCGTCCGCACACTACGGTGTGCGTTCGCACACCCATAGCAGCTCCCGGAAAATCCATTTTCCGGGCGCTTCGTCGCTCGCCGGCACTCCCGACATGCTCCCACTTCATTATAACACAATTCCAATCCAATTCATACCAAAAACGACTATAGAAACGCGATTACGATTCGTTTAATTCGTTGAAACGAAATAACCCTAATTTCCAATTCTCACAATAAAAACGTCAATCTTACCTCGGTTTGAAGCTTAACGATGAAAGAGAATCGAATTCTGAACGAATCGATATAAAGAACTCGCGATTTGGGCAAGAAATGGCGAAACGGCGGCGGAACGTATCGATCGCCATTTTCCTTTCTTCTGTTCTTCATCGCCTCCTGATCCTTTTCCCTTTCCTTATTCTTAAGGTAATCTATCATATATATCTTGGCTAATTGACAACTTTGATCCTTCATTTCTTTAACTTAAACCATTTCTCTTTTAAACTTTCTAATTTAACCAAACGGTTAAATTATTCTTTTAATTCGATTACTTACGTATTATTTATATCCGATAAATAATACTAACTTAATATTTTATTTTTTCCGTCATTAATCTTCAAATTGCTATTCTCTAAGCTTAATTGGCTAATTTACACTTTAGCCCTTGAAACTTTTCAAAAGTTACAATTTAGCCCAAAACGTATCCGCGTCCGAATTTTAAAAGGTCTCCGATTGACCCGAAACTTTTACCACATATATTATAAAACATTTCGCGGACCTTGGCGAAATAATTTCCATTTTTATCTCAAAGTGGCTAAATTACCACTTTGGTCCCTATACTTTATTTTGGGCTTTTCTTAACACTTTTCTTTTTAATTCCAATTCTAACTTTACAACTGTCATATGATATTAATAACTTCGTCGTTAACTTCCCGAAACCGACCTACTAACATTATGCATTTTAATCTTTATCAGAAATCTTTCTGATATCGCCACTCCGGCGAATCCAAACTGTACACGTGGTCCAATTAGCTAATTAATTATTTTGGGGTATTACATTCTTCCCCCCTTATAAAAATTCGTCCTCGAATTTTCATATACTTTTCTTGACTTATCCTAAACTCTTAACATCTTGAACTCCCTTCATGATAGGTACACCGTGTTCATTTCACGACGCCTATTGGTGCGTGAAATTATCATTTCAGTTATGTACTTCTTGTACAATAACGTCATTCATCATTGACGATCTTCATGTTACCACCTTCTTCTATCGTGATGTCAGGTGTATTTTGATGCCTCGTGACCCCTTATCTTTAATCTTTTCGCTTCGATCTTATATACATGACACTTTCATCTGTTCCTTGTTGAGTGATGTAAACACTCAAATGATCCGTACTTCGCTACTTGCGTAGTCTCTTTCGTACTGCTGTTGTCACCATCTGATTGCTATTCGTTGTGGTATTTGGAATCTAATCCCATTATCCACCATCCTCACTTATCTTGTTATACTTATGCAACTTCATTCTTTACTATTGTCGTTTATCAACTGTCGTATATGAGATATTTCTCATAGTGCATCCGTATAATGTCTTTGCTTTCCCTGCAAGGACTTACTTGATCTTTTTCTTTTTATATTCTTGTACCTTACGTACTACTTCCTTTGTCGTATTCTCGTTGACTTACTTTCCTTTTCCCTAAATGCGATGCACTAAACATTGAAAGTTCTTACCTCTTTTTACTTCTCATCATTCTGTTTCATCTTTCATTCGTTACATTCTTGGATAACTGTCTTTATTATCCCGTCCTCTATTTTACTTTACGACTATTGCTAACATCTTTTAAAGATTGTTAGTCTTACGTGATGTTTCTTTATACCACAGACACTTGTACATTACTGCTTGATATCCCATAAGAAAGAGATGTTTAGTCTTTATGTAAACCTTCTTGGTTCAAGCGTAGCTGTTATGCATACGATCTTTGTACTAGGGAAACAATAATTGTCGTCATATTGGAGCTCCACTCTTGATCTATTCGGTGTATCTCGTTTACTCACTTCTAATGAAAATCATTAATTCTTTCAACTCTCGTCGTTGTGTGTTGCTTTTGACAGTGTCATCACTGTCATCATTCCTATTTATCGCATATATGTTTCATTAATCTTCCAATTCGTCAATCTACTCTCTTACTTATCCAATTTCTCCCTGCACTTTTTGCGAAGTTCTTTGCTTATACGTATTATGAACGTAAACATTGTTTACGATGTTCATACCATACTGATCCTTATGATCATTTCGATATTCAAATCCTTATTGCCGTATTTGGCACTTTTACAATCTTTTCGCATCAATCTCCTCTTGATATCAATTTCTCCTTTTTATGAGTCTCTCACTATGCGTCTCGTCATAATCTATCCTTTGGAATTCCGATATTAACTTTAGTATTAACTTTTAAATTATACTCGTCCTTAATTTCTCGTTTACCTTTTTGTTTCATCTTATCTATGTTCTTTCATTGTCTTATTAACGTTGATCATCTTACGACCTTCAAGGATGCTTTTAGCATTTATCATTATAATCCAACTCTTTCTTATTTCTTTCTTCCTTCCAATTCTCAATCTTAGGTGCTCTTAGCTTTCAAATCATTTCCATTGACTATCATGTAGCGTTAAGCTTACTTCTCATTATTATCTGTGATCTTGCTAATCCTACTTTTGTCCAGATCATAACTGTATTTCTTCATAATTCTTCTTTGACTTCTTGTTCCTAATCAGTCAATAGGATTAATAGTTGTAATGCTATAACCCTACGGTACCTTTCTTATGTTCCATATTCATGTTCTTATCGCACGCCTCGTTTGTCTTCTATTGCATTCTTGTTATTCTTCTTCATTATACTTTGTATCTCTTATATTTCTTGTTTTATTAATACAGGGTTGTAATCTTTTCGTTTAAATTACTCGACGTGCTACGCTCTCGCATATCTACTTATTGTACTCTTCTGACAATTTAACTGTCAGTGGATCCAATCCTATGTTCCTGTCCTCTTTATCCTTCTTTGTTTCTATGTGTCCGCGATTACATAGAATTCCATTTCTCTAATCTCCTTGTCAACTCTCCACGTGACGTTTCTCTTTTCTTTTCCTCGATCACTCTTATCGAGTCCCTTGCGACATACGCAGGTTATCCGTACTTTCTTAATACTTATTACCTTAACTGGTCTCTTATTATCCATAACCTGTTTTTGAATCCTTATATCTTATTATACATACCTCATCCCTCCTTCCACATGGGTACTCTCTTGTAGATATCTTACTTCTACCTCTTGTCTCATATTTCGATCTATCTGGTGTTACTTTCTTTAGTATAGCTCAGTTCTGACATTAAGTCTCCTCTTTACATCCTTTCACGCATTTCAATGCCTGAAGTTTCAATTACATACAAAACATGTTCGATGCTATATATTGCATCCTAACTATTCATGGATTACTATTAATCTTTCACATCAATCGCGCCATGCACTCTACGCCTTATTAGCCAAACTTAAAACTTAAGATTTCGTGCTTCGCGCACATCATTCACACTTATACTTGTCCTAATCTTTTCATTCACTTTATCGACATATATCCATTATCGATATTCTTATGAAATCTACTTCACGTTCTCGGTTTGCCGATCGTAATGGTTAATACTTAGGTAACCATCTTAGGGACATCGTGTCCCAGTAAGAACTTGATCCAACGGTTCAATAAAGAGTTGTCACGATCTTATTGAACCCGACGATTTTCTAATATTACGCAATATTCACCTTATCCTTTCATAAGGGTAATCTTTTATCTTCAAGGTATAAACTGTGAGTCTATTTCTATGCTCGACTATCCTCTTTCTTACTTCTATGGTATGGTAGCATGATGCTCTAATCACTTCGTTTAAAGATAAGAATATCCCAGTTCATCGTTCGATTAGTTACATTTTGCTACTCACATACCTCTTACCATTCGCTTCTCGTATATAAACTTCATTCTTCTTATATACCTCCTTCCTTATCTCGTAGTTTAATATCTTTGACGTCCTGTCAAAGAGATACTTACTTCCTAACTTATCACTAATCTGGTACGCGTCACTTTCCAATACATCTATGATTTTTAGTTATACTCTAACGCGTTAACTCAAAACTAAGTTTATATCCTAAAGGCATAACCTCTATGTTTTCCCAATTACACGTATTCATTCGCTTCATGGCCTTGATCGCAGCTTGTTCGCGAGCACTTCACTTCCGTTACAGAGTTTTGGTCTAGGTATACTTACATAAAAACAAAACTCCTTGAAAACTCTTTCAAACAAAACATCTCATTTAGAAATATAAATCGAAATTTCATTTAAATCTTAGCAAAATTGTGCACTAGGGTGATGACGTCTCTCATCCCCAAAGAGTTGCCACATCTCACCTTTTCGTCTGAACATAATGCATATGATGCATGTACTATTAATGCATGTATTCATTTATGGTTCTTTTTATTAGCAGTGTATGTAGTGATGCACTTCTATCAATGTCGTGGCATTTATCAATGACTATCTCGGGTCTAGGCACAATTATGCTTTCAAAATCGTTTAAACAAAACAACTTGTAAAAGTTGTAAACTTTGAGTTTTGTAAGTCCTCTAAACCTTTAAACTCTGTATCCAGAAAGTTCTTCAACTTTTATAACTTTGCATTCCTTCTTCATTCTATTTTTGACGCTTTGATCGATCGAATTCGACAGCATATTGGCGTTATTCAATGCCAACCACATACGTGTTACTATTGAGTCATAGTAACATCGACTATATTCTAGTCATAGGGGGCATTGCATCTCCCCGAAATTCCATCTGGATATGCATGTCGCATAAACATATCCTACCACAAATAAAATATGCATATGCATCTCATATATGTATGTCACAACAACAAACAAGTATTTCACAAACCAACCTATCGCACTTATCATAAAACAAGCAATGCAAACTACTTGGATCAGACAGAACTCAACTCTATTGCTGCAGTAGTTCCTAGGTCACTTAACTAACAAAACACATATTAGCAGAGGTAACTGGACCAACTGCTCTGATACCACAATTGTCACGACCCAAATTATTGAGCCGAGACCGGCGCTAGGGAATGGGAGTGGTTGCTCCGAAACCCGTAGCAAGCCTAAAACCGTTATAAATTTTTCGCGATTAAAACATATTACTATATATAATACATTTATTAAAACATCGTGTTTCTTTCCTGAAAACATTCGCGAACAAATTCTTAGAAACCAGGGTCTTACCGAGCGATATCTCATATCCAGCACCGCCCTGTTTCTGATCACAAACATAACCAATTCCTCTTAAGGCAATTGGTACACAATTCAAACGGCTAAACGCCATCTTTCTAAACAATTTATTTATAAAATTATATCAGAGTTTACTTTTCAAATACCGTTTGAAATTGAATCATAAACCTTATACTGACACCTACTGACTACTGCAGCTCTATAAAACTTGTACTTTGTGTAAGCCAAAAGGCTGCCGACACAAAGGAGATGGTCTGTCTGATCCGACTCCGGTCACCTGAAAGGAAACACTGTGAGGGGGTCAGTATTTTGGAAAATACTGAGTGAGTTGACATTTACTAACAGTATTATAAAAATATAACATCGCATCTTAAGAAAACAATATTATAAAACATATAAACATGTATTTGATCCGTACGAAACTAATATCCTAGCATGCGACTCATCTCTCGAATAATCATATATCATTCAATTCAATCGTAAATATCAATTGCGAGTCCAACTCGCTGGTGGCCCAGCCACTAGATACGGGGACTTCCAGGCTACACCGTAGCCGAGTTCACTCTGCGTATCTAAATCATAACCCAATCGTAAATTTCATATTCATCAACAGCTCACAGCTGTGTCAAGTCATTTCTCAATGCAAACATACTAGACTGACTCGATACTGGTGATCACACAGCCTATTGACACCCAATAGGTAGCTAGTTTCATCGGATCGCATACTAGTTCTTATATACAGAAATTAAATAAACGTATGACATTCAATCGAATCATATAATATGCGATGCGTAAAAATAGTGTACGTATTTATATAAAATAACTTTATATATAATACACGAAAGTAAAATGCAACTCACAGTGACCGCTATCCCAAAACTGCATTATTATAATCCCGCAAGCGTAAGCTCCATGCGTTGTCCAATCACGTGCCCACTCCAGCTAAATGGCTTGGTAGCTTGTCGGTACGTCAGCTACTTAATTGAGTTACCTATACGTTTAATCCATAAACGTGGGCTTAGTATTCAAACTCCTAAGTTATAAACTTAGGTTCTTTATATACTTCGAAACTCTAGTCGAACACGTTATGTTTGATTCCCAAATTTCCCGTTTTCGAGATTTGTAATCCATTTTTAACATCCGACATATTCGAATTCGGGAGGCTAGGTCAAAACGAGTCAAGATACTCAAACAGGTGCGATAGCCTGCAGTGCGAGCGCACAAAAGGGTCCCGTGCGTTCGCACTGACGGTCTGGTGTGCGTCCGCACACCAGCAGGTGTGCGTTCGCACACATAGGTGTGCGTTCGCACACCCTGTGCGTTCGCACACTGGTGTGCGTTCGCACACCATGTGTGCGTCCGCACACTACGGTGTGCGTTCGCACACCCATAGCAGCTCCCGGAAAATCCATTTTCCGGGCGCTTCGTCGCTCGCCGGCACTCCCGACATGCTCCCACTTCATTATAACACAAATTCCAATCCAATTCATACCAAAAACGACTATAGAAACGCGATTACGATTCGTTTAATTCGTTGAAACGAAATAACCCTAATTTCCAATTCTCACAATAAAAACGTCAAGCTTACCTCGGTTTGAAGCTTAACGATGAAAGAGAATTGAATTCTGAACGAATCGATATAAAGAACTCGCGATTTGGGCAAGAAATGGCGAAACGGCGGCGGAACGTATCGATCGCCATTTTCCTTTCTTCTGTTCTTCATCGCCTCCTGATCCTTTTCCCTTTCCTTATTCTTAAGGTAATCTATCATATATATCTTGGCTAATTGACAACTTTGATCCTTCATTTCTTTAACTTAAACCATTTCTCTTTTAAACTTTCTAATTTAACCAAACGGTTAAATTATTCTTTTAATTCGATTACTTACGTATTATTTATATCCGATAAATAATACTAACTTAATATTTTATTTTTTCCGTCATTAATCTTCAAATTGCTATTCTCTAAGCTTAATTGGCTAATTTACACTTTAGCCCTTGAAACTTTTCAAAAGTTACAATTTAGCCCAAAACGTATCCGCGTCCGAATTTTAAAAGGTCTCCGATTGACCCGAAACTTTTACCACATATATTATAAAACATTTCGCGGACCTTGGCGAAATAATTTCCATTTTTATCTCAAAGTGGCTAAATTACCACTTTGGTCCCTATACTTTATTTTGGGCTTTTCTTAACACTTTTCTTTTTAATTCCAATTCTAACTTTACAACTGTCATATGATATTAATAACTTCGTCGTTAACTTCCCGAAACCGACCTACTAACATTATGCATTTTAATCTTTATCAGAAATCTTTCTGATATCGCCACTCCGGCGAATCCAAACTGTACACGTGGTCCAATTAGCTAATTAATTATTTTGGGGTATTACATTTCTATGAAGGTAAAACGCTTGAATCTGTTTCATAACGTTTTAAACGTTTGGTTTGTTTTGTAACGTTTGTAAACGTTTGGCTTAAATCGCTAAAAAGGTGAAAAGTTTGGATTTGTTTCATAACGTTTGTAAACGTTTGGCTTAAATCGCTAAAAGGTGAAACATTTGGATTTGTTTTGTAATGTTTGCAAACGTTTGGCTTAAATCGCAATAAAGGTGAAATGCCCATTGTTTCGTAACGTTTTTAAACGTTTTGCTTAAATCGCTAAAAAGGTGAAACTCTTGGGTTTGTTTCGTAACGTTTGTAAACATTTGGCTTAAATCGCTAAAAAGGTGAAATGTTTGGATTTGTTGCTTAACGTTTGTAAACGTTTGGATTTGTTTCATAACCTTTGTAAACGTTTGGCTTAAATCGCAATAAAGGTGAAACGCCCATTGTTTCATAACGTTTGTAAACATTTGACTTAAATCGCTAAAAAGGTAAAATGTTTGGTTTTATTTCATAACCTTTGCAAACGTCTGGCTTAAATTGTAAAAAGGTGAAACGTTTGGATTTCTTATGTAACATTTGTAAACGTTTGGCTTAAATTACTAAAAAGGTGAAACACTTGGATTTGTTTCGTAACGTTCGTAAACGTTTGGCTTAAATCGCTAAAAATGTGAAACGTTCGGATTTGTTTCGTAACGTTTCTAAACGTTTGACTTAAATCTCTAAAAAGGTGAAACGTTTGGTTTTGTTTCGCAACCTTTGTAAATGTTTTATTTCGTAATGTTTTAAACGTTTGGTTTAAATTGCTAAAAATGTGAAACGTTGGATTTTGTTTCGTAACCTTCATAAACGTTCGGCTTAAATTGCTAAAATGGTGATACGTTTGAATTTTTTTCGTAATGTTTGTAAACGTTTGGCTTAAGTTGCTAAAAAGGGGAATCGTGTGGATTTCTTTCGTAATGTATGTAAATGTTTGGCTTAAATTTCTAAAAAGGTGAAATGCTTGGATCTGTTTCGTAACGTCTTATACATTTGGTTGTTTTGTATCATTTGTAAACGTTTAGCTTAAATCGCTAAAAATGTGATACATTTGGATTTGTTTTGTAAAGTTTTTAAACGTTTGGCTTAAATCACTAATAAAGGTGAAACATTTGGATTTGTTTCGTAACGTTTGTAAATGTTTGGCTTAAATTTCTAAAAAGGTGAAACACTTGGATTTGTTTCCTAACGTTTGTAAACGTTTGGCTTAAATCGCTAAAAAGGGAAACGTTTGGTTTAGTTTCATAACCTTTGTAAACATTTGGCTCAAACTGCTAAAAAGGCGAAACGTTTGGATTTTTTACGTAACATTTGTAAACGTTTGGCTTAAATCGCTAATAAGGGGAAACGTTTGGATTTGTTTCCTAAGCTTTGTAAACGTTTGGTTTAAATTGCTAAAAAGGTGAAACATTTGGATTTGTTTCGTAACATTGTAAACGTTAGGCTTAAATCGCTAAAAAGGTGAAATGTTTGGATTTGTTTCGTAACGTTTGTAAACATTTGGCTTAAATCGCTAAAAAGGTGAAACGTTTGCATTTGTTTCGTAACGTTTTTAAACGTTTGGCTTAAATCGCTAAAAAGGTGAAACGTTTGGTTTTGTTTCGTAAGGTTTGTAAACGTTTGGCTTAAATCGCTAAAAAGTGAAACGTTTGGTTTTGATTCGTAACCTTTGTAAACGTTTTGTTTCGTAACGTTTAGTTTAAATTGCTAACAAGGTGAAACGTTTGATTTTGTTTCATAACCTTTGTAAACGTTCGGCTTAAATTGCTAAAAAGGTGAAACGTTTGGATTTGTTTCGTAACGTTTGTAAACGTTTGGCTTAAATTGCTAAAAAGGTGAAACACTTGGATCTTTTACGTAACATTTTAAACGTTTAGTTTTGTTTCGTAACGTTTGTAAAGGTTTGTCTTAAATTGCTAAAAAGGTGAAACGTTTGGATTTGTTTCTTAACGTTTGTAAACGTTAGGCTTAAATCGCTAAAAAGGTTCAACGGTTAGATTTGTTTCTTAACATTTGTAAATGTTTGGCTTAAATTGCTAAAAAGGTGAAATGCTTGGATTTGTTTCGTAACGTTTGTAAATGTTTGGCTTAAATCGCTAAAAAGGGGAAACGCTTGGATTTGTTTCGTAACGTTTGTAAACGTTTGGCTTAAATTGCTAAAGAGGCGAAACGTTTGGATTTGTTTTGAAACGTTTGGTTTTGTTTCGTAATGTTGGAAATGTTTGGCTTAAGTCTCTAAAAAGGTAAAATGTTTGGATTTGTTTCGTAACGTATGTAAACGTTTGACTTAAATCGCTAAAAACGCGATACGTTTTCCTTTATATTCATAACATTTGTAAACATTTGGTTTTGTTTTGTAACATTTGCAACGTTTGGCTTAAATCACTAAAAAGGGGAAACGTTTGGATTTGTTTCGTAATGTTTGTAAACGTTTGTCTTAAATTGCTAAAAAGGGGACACATTTGGATTTGTTCCTTAACGTTTGTAAACGTTTGGCTTAAATTTCTGAAAAGGTGAAACGCTTGGATCTGTTTAGTAACGTTTTAAATGTTTGGTTTTGTTTCGAAATTTTTGTAAACGTTTGGCTTAAATCGCTAAAAAGGTGAAACGTTTGGATTTGTTTCATAACGTTTGTGAACGTTTGGCTTAAATCGCTAAAAAGGGGAAACGTTTGGATTGGTTTCGTAACGTTTGTAAACGTTTGGCTTATATCGCAAAAAAGGTGAAACGTTTGGATTTGTTTCGTAACGTTTGTAAACGTTTAGTTTTCTTTCGTAACCTTAGTAAACGTTTTGTTTCGTAATGTTTTTAACGTTTAGTTTAAATTGCTAAAATGGTGAAACGTTTTATTTTGTTTCATAACCTTTGTAAACGTTCTGCTTAAATTACTAAAAAGGTGAAACATTTGGATTTGTTTTGTAAAGTTTGTAAACGTTTGGCTTATATCTCTAAAAAAGGGAAACATTTGGATTTGTTTCGTAACAGTTTGTAAACGTTTGACTTAAATTGCTAAAAAGGTGAAACGCTTGGATCTTTTACGTAACATTTTAAACGTTTAGTTTTATTTCGTAACGTTTGTAAATGTTTGTCTTAAATCGCTAAAAAGGTGAAACTTTTGGATTTGTTTCTTAATGTTTGTAAACGTTTGGCTTAAATCGCTAAAAAGGCAAAACGTTTGGATTTGATTCTTAACATTTGTAAATGTTTGGCTTAAATTGCTAAAGAGGTGAAATGCTTGGATTTGTTTCGTAACGTTTGTAAATGTTTGGCTTAAATCGCTAAAAAGGTGAAAAGCTTAGATTTGTTTCGTACCGTTGTAAACATTTGGCTTAAATTACTTAAAAGGTGAAACATTTGGATTTATTTCTTAACGTTTGTAAACATTTGGTTTAAATTGCAAAAGAGGTGAAACGTTTGTATTTGTTTCGTAACGTTTGGCTTAAATTTTTAAAAAGGTGAAACGTTTGGATTTGTTTTGAAACGTTTTAAACGATTGGTTTTGTTTCATAATGTTGGAAATGTTTGGCTTAAATTGCTAAAAAGATGAAACGTTTGGATTTGTTTCGTAACGTTTGTAAACGTTTGGCTTGAATCGCTAAAAACGTGAAATATTTTGGGTTTGTTTCTTATCGTTTGTAAACGTTTGGTTTTGTTTTGTAACATTTGTAATGTTTGGCTTAAATCACTAAAAAGGGGAAACGTTTGGGTTTGTTTCGTAACGTTTGTAAATGTTTGTCTTAAATCACTAAAAAGGTGAAACGTTTGGATTTGTTTTGTAACATTTGTAAACGTTTGGCTTAAATTGCTAAAAAGGGTTTCGTATCTTTTTAAACGTTTGGATTTGTTTCGTAACGTTTGTAAACGTTTGGTCTAAATTGCTAAAAAGGGGAAACAGTCTGTTTTGTTTTGTAACGTTTGTAAACGTTTGGCTTAAATCGCTAAAGAGGTAAAACGTTTGGATTTGTTTCGTAATGTTTGTAAACATTTAGTTTAAGTCGCTAAAAAGGTGAAATGTTTGGTTTTCTTTAGGAATCTTTGTAAACGTTTTGTTTCGTAACGTTTTAAACGTTTGGCTTACGTTGCTAAAAAGGCGAAACGTTTGATTTTGTTTCATAACCTTTGTAAACGTTCGGCTTAAATCGCTAAAAAGGTGAAACGCTTTGATTTGTTTCGTAACGTTTGAAACATTTGGCTTAAATTGCTAGAAAGGTGACATGCTTGGATTTGTTTCGTAACATTTGTAAACGTTTGGCTTAAATTGCTAAAAAGGTGACACACTTGGATTTGTTTCGTAACGTTTGTAAATGTTTGACTTAAATTGCTAAAAAGGTAAAACGCTTGGATTTGTTTCGTAATGTTTGTAAACGTTTGGCCTAAATGACTAAAAAGATGAAACGATTGGTTTTGTTTCGTAACCTTTCTAAACGTTCGCCTTAAATTGCTAAAAAGGTGAAACGTTTGGATTTGTATCATAACGTTTGTAAATGTTTGGCTTAAATCGCTAAAAAGGCGAAACGTTTGGATCTGTTTCGTAACGTTTGTAAATGTTTGGCTTAAATTGCTGAAAAGGTGAAACGCTTGGATATGTTTCGTAACATTTTAAACGTTTGATTTTGTTCCATAACGTTTGTAAATGTTTGGCTTAAATCGCTAAAAAGGGGAAACGTTTGGATTTGTTTCGTAACGTTTGTAAACGTTTGGCTTATATCGCAAAAAAGGTGAAACATTTGAACTTGTTTCGTAACAATTGTAAACGTTTGGCTTATATCGCTAAAAAGGTGAAACGTTTGGATTTGTTTCGTAAAGTTTGTACACGTTTGGCTTAAATCGCTAAAAAGGCGAAACGTTTTCTTTCGTAACGTTAGTAAACGTTTTGTTTTATAACGTTTTAAATGTTTGGTTTAAATTGCTAAAAAGGTGAAACGTTTGATTTTGTTTCGTAACCTTTGTAAACGTTCGGCTTAAATTGCAAAAAAGGTGAAACATTTGAATTTGTTTCGTAACATTTGTAAACGTTTGGCTTCTATCGCTAAAAAGGTGAAACGTTTGTTTTTGTTTCGAAACGTTTGTAAACGTTTTGCTTAAATTGCTAAAAAGGGGAAACATTTGGATTTGTTTCGTAACAGTTTGTTAAAAAGGTTAAATGTTTGGCTTAAATAGGTTAAAGGTGAAACGTTTTGATTTGTTTCGTACCGTTTGTAAACGTTTGGCATAAATCGCTAAAAAGGCGAAACGTTTTGATTTGTTTCGTAACGTTTTTAAACGTTTGGCTTAAATTGCTAAAAAGGTGAAACACTTGGATTTGTTTCGTAATGTTGGTAGACGTTTGGCTTAAATCTCTAAAAAGGCGAAACATTTGGATTTGTTTCGTAATGTTTCACTTAAATCGCTATAAAGGTGAAACGTTTGTTTTTGTTCCGTAACGTTTGTAAATATTTGGCTTAAATCGCTAAAAAGGTGAAACATTTGGTTTTGTTTCATAACCTTTGGAAACATTTGGCTTAAATCGCCAAAAAGGTGAAACATTTGGATTTGTTTCGTAAAGTTTGTAAACGTTTGGCTTAAATCGCTAAAAAGGTGAGACGTTTGGATTTGTTTCTTAACGTTTGTAAACATTTGGTTTTGTTTCAAAATGTTTATAAATATTAAGAAACAAAACCAAACGTTTTAAACCTTGTGAAACGTTTTGATTTGTTTCGTAATATTTGGCTTAAATCGCTAAAATGGAAAAACGTTTGGATTTGTTTCGTAACTTTTGTAAAGGTTTAGCTTAAATCTCTAAAAAGGGGAAACGATTGGATGTGTTTCGTAACTTTTTATAAGTTATGCTTAAGTAATTAAGCCATGTTACGAAACAAATCCAAATGTTTCCCCTTTTTAGCGATTTAAGACAAACGTTTACAAAGGTTACGAAACAAATCCAAATGTTTCCCCTTTTTAGCGATTTAAGCCAAACGTTTACAAACGTTACGAAACAAAAGAAAACGTTTCCCCTTTTTAGCTATTTAAGCCAAACGTTTACACACGTTACGAAAAAAAACCAAACGTTTCACCTTTTTAGCTATTTAAGCCAAACGTTTACAAATGTTACGAAACAAATCCAAACATTTCCCCTTTTTAGCGAATTCAGATAAATATTTACAAAGGTTACAGAACAAATCCAAACGTTTCCCCTTTTTAGCAATTTAAGCCAAACGTTTACAAACGTTACGAAACGAATCCAAACGTTTCCCTATTTTAGCGATTTAAGCCAAAATTTTACAAACGTTACGAAACAAATCCCAACGTTTCACCTTTTTAGAGATTTAAGCCAAAAGTTTACAAACATTACGAAACAAATCCAAACTTTTCCCAATTTTAGCAATTTAAGCCAAACATTTCCCCTTTTTAGCGATTTAAGCCAAACGTTTACAAACATTACGAAACTAATCCAAACGTTTCACCTTTTTTAAGATATAAGCCAAATGTTTACAAACGTTACGAAACAAATCCAAACGTTTCATATTTTTAGCGATTTAAACCAAACATTTACAAACGTTACGAAACAAATTCAAACGTTTTCCCATTTTAGCGATTTAAGCCAAAACGTTACGGAACAAAAGCAAACGTTTCCCCTTTTTAGCAATTTAAGCCAAACGTTTACAAATGTTACGAAACAAATCCAAATGTTTCCCCTTTTTAGCGATTTAAGATAAACCTTTGCAAAGGTTACGATAAAACTCCAAACGTTTCACCTTTTTAGCAATTTAAGCCACATGTTTACAAACGTCACGAAACAAATCCAAGCGTTTCCCCTTTTTAGCGATTTAAGCCAAACGTTTACAAACGTTACAAAACAAAACCAAACGTTTCACCTTTTTAGCTATTTAAGACAAACGTTTAAAAACATTACGAAACAAATCCAAACGTTTCCCCCATTTAGAGATTTAAGCCAAATGTTTACAAACGTTATGAAAGAAATCCAAGCGTTTCACCTTTTTAGCAATTTAAACCAAACGTTTACAAACGTTACAAAACAAATCCAAGTGTTTCACCTTTGTAGCGATTTAAGCAAAACGTTTACAAATGTTACAAAACAAAACCAAACGTTTTACCTTATATCGATTTAAGCCAAATGTTTACAAACGTTACGAAACAAATCTGAACCTTTCATCTTTTTAGCGATTTAAGCCAAACGTTTACAAATGTTACAAAACAAATCCAAACATTTAAAACATTATGAAACAAATCCAAACATTTCACATTTTTAGCGATTTATGCCAAACGTTTACAAACGTTGCGAAACAAATCCAAATGTTTCACATTTTTTAGCGATTTAAGCCAAACGTTTACAAAAGTTACGGAACAAAACCAAACGTTTCATATTTTTAGCGATATAAGCCAAACGTTTACAAACGTTACGGAACAAAACCAAACGTTTCACTTTTTAAGGGATTTAAGCGAAACATTTACAAATGTTACGGAACAAAACCAAAAGTTTCACATTTTTAGCGATTTAAGCCAAACGTTTACAAACGTTACAGAACAAATCCAAACGTTTACAAACGTCACGGAACAAAACCAAACGTTTCATATTTTTAGCGATTTAAGCCAAATGTTTTCAAACGTTACGAAACAAAAGAAAACATTTCACCTTTTTAAGGATTTAAGAGAAACGTTTACAAACATTACGGAACAAAACCAAACGTTTCCCATTATTAGCTATTTAAGCCAAACGTTTACAAACATTACAGAACAAATCCAAACGTTTCCCTTTTTTGCAATTTAAGTCAAACGTTTACAAACGTTACAAAATAAATCAGAACGTTTCACCTTTTTAGCGATTTAAGCCAAACGTTTAAAAACGTTACAAAACAAGTCCAAACGTTTACCCATTTTAGTGATTTAAGCCAAATGTTTACAAACGTTACGAAAGAAATCCAAGCGTTTCACCTTTTTAGCCATTTAAGCCAAACGTTACGAAACAAATCCGATCATTTTACCTTTTTAGCAATTTAAGCCAAACGTATACAAACGTTACAAAACAAATCCAAACGTTTAAAACGTTTCGAAACAAATCCAAACGTTTCATATTTTTACCGATTTATGCCAAACGTTTACAAACGTTACAAAACTAATCCAAACGTTTCACATTTTTAGCGATTTAAGCCAAGCATTTACAAACGTTATGGAACAAAACCAAACGTTTCACATTTTTAGCGATTTAAGCCAAACATTTACAAATGTTACGAAACAAAGTCAAACGTTTCACCTTTTTAGGGATTTAAACGAAACGTTTACAAACTTTACAAAACAAATCCAAACGTTTCACCTTGTTAGAGATTTAAGCCAAATATTTACAAACGTTACGAAAAAAACCAAATATTTCACATTTTTAGCGATTTAAGCCAAACGTTTACAAACGTTATAAAACAAAACCAAACGTTTACAAAGATTATGAAACAAATCCAAAAGTTTCACATTTTTAGCTATTTAAGCAAAACGTGTACAAACGTTACGAAACAAATCCAAGCGTTCACCTTTTTAGCAATTTAAGCCAAACGTTTACAAACGTTACGAAACAAATCCAAATGTTTCACCATTTTTAGTAATTTTAGCCAAATGTTTACAAACGCTATGAAATAAATCCAAACGTCTAAAAAGATGAAACGTTTGGATTCGTTTCGTAACGTTTTAAACACCTGGATTTGTTTCGCAACGTTTGTAAACGTTTGGCTTAAATCGTTAAAAAGGTGGAATGTTTCTATTTGTTTCGTAACCTTTGTAAACGTTTGGCTTAAATTACTAAAAAGGTAAAAAGTTTGGATTTGTTTCGTAACGTTTGTAAACGTTTGGCTTAAATTGCTAAAAAGGTGAAAAGTTTGGATTTGTTTCGTAACGTTTGTAAACGTTTGGTTTTGTTTCGTAACGTTTGTAAACGTTTGGCTTAAATCACTAAAAAGGGGAAACGTTTGGTTTTGTTTCGTAACGTTTATAAACGTTTGGCTTAAATTGCTAAAAAGGTGAAACGTTTGGATTTGTGTGGTAACATTTGTAAACCTTCCGAAACAAAACCAAACGTTTCACCTTTTTAGCAATTTAAGCCAAACATTTACAAACGTTACGAAACAAAACAAAACTTTTCACCTTTTTAGCGAACGCTACAAAACAATTCCAACCGTTTCACCTTTTTAGCAATTTAAACCAAACGTTTACAATCGTTACGAAACAAATCCAAATGTTTACAAACGTTACGAAACAAATCCAAACATTTCACCTTTTTAGCGATTGAATCCAAACGTTTACAAACGCTACGAAAAAAATCCAAATGTTTCCCCATTTTAGCGATTTAAGTCGAACGTTTACAAATGTTACGAAACAAATCCAAATGTTTTACGTATTTAGCGATTTAAACCAAACGTTTTAAACGTTACGAAACAAAACCAAACGTTTCACCTTTTTAGCGATTTAAGCCAAACGTTTACAAAGGTTACGAAACAAATCCAAGCGTTTTACCTTTTAAGCGATTTAAGCCAAACGTTTACGAACATTACGAAACAAATCTAAAAATTTCACATTTTTAGCTATTTAAGCCAAACGTTCACAAACGCTACGAAATAAAACCAAACTTTTCGCCTTTTTAACGATTTAAACCAAACGTTTACAAACATTACGAAATAAATCCAAACATTTCTACTTTTTAGCAGTTTAAGCCAAACGTTTACAAACGTTACAAAACTAATCTAAACGTTTCCCCATTTTAGCGATTTAATCCAAACGTTTACAAACGTTACAAAACAAATCCAAACGTTTCACATTTTTAGCGATTTAAGCCAAAAGTTTACAAATGTTACGAAACATATCCAAACGTTTCCCAAATTTAGCAATTTAAGCCAAACGTTTACAAACGTTTCCCCTTTTTTAGCGATTTAAGGGAAACGTTTACAAACATTACGAAACAAATCCAAACGTTTCACGTTTTTAGAGATTTAAGCCAAATGTTTACAAACGTTACGAAACAAATCCAAACGTTTCATATTTTTAGCTATTTAAACCAAACATTTACAAACGTTATGTAACAAATTCAAATGTTTCCCCATTCTAGAGATTTAAGCCAAAATATTACGGAACAAAAACAAACGTTTCCCATTTTTAGCAATTTAAGCCAAACGTTTATAAATATTACGAAACAAATCCAAACATTTCCCTTTTTTAGCGATTTAAGATAAACGTTTACAAAGGTTACGAAACAAATTGAAACGTTTCCCATTTTTAGCAATTTAAGCCAAAAGTTTACAAACGTTACGAAACAAAACCAAACGTTTCCCCATTTTAGAGATTTAAGCCAAATTTTTACAAAGGTTACGAAAGAAATCCAAGCGTTTTACCTTTTTAGCAATTTTAATAAACCAAACGTTTACAAACGTTTCGAACAAATCCAAGCGTTTCACCTTTTTAGCGATTTAAGCAAAACGTATACAAATGTTACAAAACAAAACCAAACGTTTTACCTTATAGCGATTTAAGCCAAACGTTTACAAACGTTACGAAACAAATCTGAACCTTTCACATTTTTAGAGATTTAAGTCAAACGTTTACAAATGTTACAAAACAAATCCCAACATTTAAAATGTTAAGAAACAAATCCAAACGTTTCACCTTTTTAGCGATTTAAGCCAAACGTTTACAAACGTTACGAAACAAATCCAAGCGTTTCTCCTTTTTAGCGATTTAAGCCAAATGCTTAAAAACGTTACGAAACAAATCCAAGCGTTTCACCTTTTTAGCTATTTAAGCCAAATGTTTATAAACGTTACGAAACAAATCAAAACGTTTCCCCATTTTAGAGATTTAGGCCAAATATTTACAAACGTTACGAAAGAAATCCAAGTGTTTCACCTTTTTAGCAATTTAAACCAAACGTTTACAAGCGTTATGAAAAAAATCCAAGCGTTTCACCTTTTTAGCAATTTAAACAAAACATTTACAAATGTTACAAAACAAAACCAAACGTTTTCCCTTATAGCGATTTATGACAAACGTTTACAAACGTTACGAAACAAATCTTAACCTTTCACCTTTTTAGCAATTTAAGCCAAATGTTTACAAATGTTACAAAACAATTCCAAACTTTTAAAACGTTATGAAACGAATCCAAACGTTTACAAACGTTGCGAAACAAATCCAAACGTTTCATATTTTTAGCAATTTAAGCCAAACGTTTACAAACGTTACGGAATAAAACCAAACGTTTCCCATCTTTAGCGATTTAAGCCAAACATTTACAAACGTTCCGGAACAAAAGAATACATTTCACCTTTTTAGGGATTTAAGCGAAATGTTTACAAACGTTACGGAACAAAACCAAAAAATTCACAATTTTAGCGATTTAAGCCAAACATTTACAAACTTTACGGAACAAATCCAAACGTGACGGAAAAAAACCAAACGTTTCACATTTTTAGCGATTTAAGCCAAACGTTTACATACGTTACGAAACAAAACCAAAGGTTTCACCTTTTTAGGGATTTAAGCGAAACGTTTACAAACGTTACGGAACAAAACCAAATGTTTCATATTTTTAGCGATTTAAGCCAAACGTTTACAAACGTAATGGAACAAATCCAAATGTTTCACTTTTTAGCAATTTAAGCCAAACGTTTACAAACGTTACGAAACAAATCCGAACGTTTCCCCTTTTTAGCTATTTAAGCCAAACGTTTACAAACGTTGCAAAACAAATCCAAACGTCTAAAACGTTACGAAACAAATCGAAACGTTTCATATTTTTAGCGATTTTTGCTAAACGTTTACAAACGTTACGAAACAATTCCAAATGTTTCATATTTTTAGCAATTTAACCAAAGCGTTTACAAACGTTGTGGAACAAAACCAAATGTTTCACATTTTTAGAGATTTAAGCCAAACGTTTACAAATGTTACGAAACAAAACCAAACGTTTCACCTTTTTAGGGATATAAGCAAAACGTAAACAAACGTTTCACCTTGTTAACGATTTACGCCAAATATTTACAAACATTACGAAACAAAACCAAATTTTTCACATTTTTAGCGATTTAGCCAAACATTTACAAACGTTACAAAATAAAACCAAATGTTGACAAATGTTATGAAACAAATCCAAGCATTTCACCATTTTAGCAATATAACCAAACGTTTACAAACGTTACGAAACAAATCCAAACGCTACAAAGGTTATGAAACAAATCCAAATGTTTCACATTTTTAGCGATTTAAGAAAAACGTCTACAAACGTTACGAAACAAATCCAAGCGTTTCCCTTTTTTTAGCAATTTAAGCCAAACGTATATAAACGTTACGAAACAAATCCAAACGTTACACCATTTTTAGCAATTTAAGCCAAATGTTTACAAACGTTACGAAACAAATCCAAACGTCTAAAAAGGTGAAACGTTTGGATTTGTTTCGTAACATTTTAAACGCCTAGATTTGTTTCGTAACGTTTGTAAATGTTTGGCTTAAATCGTTAAAAAGGTGAAAAGTTTGGATTTGTTTCATAACGTTTGTAAACGTTTGGTTTTGTTTCATAACGTTTGTAAACGTTTGGCTTAAATCTCTAAAAAGGTGAAACGTTTGGTTTTGTTACGTAACGTTTATAAACGTTTGGCTTAAATCGGTAAAAAGGTGAAACGGTTGGATTTGTTTCGTAACCTTTGTAAACGTATGGCTTCAATCGCTAAAAAAGTGAATTGTTTGGATTTGTTTCGTAAAATTTGTAAACGTTTGGCTTAAATCGCTAAAAATGGGAAACGTTTGGTTTTGTTCCGTAAAATTTCCAAAAGTTTGGTTCAAATTGCTATAAAGGTGAAACGCTTGGATTTATTTCGTAACGTTTGTAAACGTTTGGCTTAAATCGCTAAAATGGTGAATCATTTGGATTTGTTTCGTAACGTTTGAATTTGTTTGGCTTATACCGCTAAAAATGTGAAATGTTTGGTTTTGTTCCATAACTTTGTAAACGTTTGGTTTAAACCGCTAAATAGGTGAAACTTTTGGATTTGTTTCGTAATGTTTGTAAACGTTTGGCTTAAATCGCTAAATAGGTGAAACTTTTGGATTTGTTTCGTAACGTTTGTAAACGTTTAGCTTAAATCGCTAAAAAGGTGAAACGTTTCTTAACATATTTACATGTTTGGATTAAATCTCCAAAAAGGTGAAACATTTGGATTTGTTTCAAAACTTTTGTAAGCATTTGGCTTAAATCACTAAAAAGGTGAAACGTTTGGTTTTGTTTCATAACGTTTGTAAATGTTTGGCTTAAATAGCTAAAAAGGTGAAACGTTTGGATTTGTTTATTAACGTTTGTAAATGTTAGGCTTAAATCACTAAAAAGGTGAAATGTTTGGATTTGTTTCGTAAAGTTTGTAAATGTTTGGCTTAAATCACTAAAAAGGTGAAATGTTTGGATTTGTTTCATAACGTTTGTAAACGTTTGGCTTAAATAGCTAACAAGGTGAAACGTTTGGTTTTGTTTTGAACGTTTGTACATGTTTGGCTTAAATCGCTAAAAATGGGGAAACGTTTGGATTTGTTTTGTAACGTTTGTAAACGTTTGGATTAAATCGATAAAAAGGTGAAAAGTTTGGATTTGTTTCGTAATCTTTGTAAACATTTGGCTTAAATCGCTAAAATGAGAAACGTTTGTATTTGTTTCGTAACGTTTGTAAACGTTTTGGATTAAATTGCTAAAAAGGAGAAACGTTTGGATTTGTTTCTTAGCGTTTGTAAACATTTG
The DNA here is from genome assembly GCF_937616625.2 of Mercurialis annua. Classification (NCBI taxonomy): domain Eukaryota; kingdom Viridiplantae; phylum Streptophyta; class Magnoliopsida; order Malpighiales; family Euphorbiaceae; genus Mercurialis; species Mercurialis annua. The sequence continues at coordinate 20,734,401 of NC_065577.1, read as the reverse complement.
GCTTAAATCCCTAAAAATGTGAAATGTTTGGTTTTGTTCGTAATGTTTATAATCGTTTGGCTTAATTCACGAAACATTTGGCTTAAATTGCTAAAAATGTGAAACGTTTGGATTTGTTTCGTAGCGTTTGTAAACAAATGCTTAAATCGCTAAAAAGGTGAAACGTTTGGTTTTGTTTCGTAACGTAACGTATTGCTTAAATTGCTAAAAAGTTGAAACGTTTGGATTTGTTTCGTAACGTTTGGCTTAAATCGCTAAAATGGGGAAACGTTTGGTTTTGTTTCGTAACGTTTGTAAAAGTTTGTCTTCAATCGTTAAAAAGGTGAAACTTTTTGATTTGTTTCGTGACGTTTGTAAACGTTTTTGCTTAAATTACTAAAAAGGGAAAACTCTTGGATTTGTTTCATGATGTTTGGCTTAAATCGCTAAAAAACTGAAACGTTTGGATTTTTTTCATAACGTTTTAGATGTTTGGTTTTGCTTCGTAACGTTTGTAAACGTTTGGCTTCAAAAACTAAAAAGGGGAAACGTTTGGATTTGTTTCGTAATGTTTGTAAACGTTTGTCTTAAATTTCTATAAAGGTGAAACGTTCAGTTTTGTTTCGTAACCTTTGTAAATGTTCGGTTTAAATCGATAAATATGTGAAACAATCGCTTAAATCGCCAAACGTTTGGATTTGTTTCATAATTTTTGTAAACGTTTGACTTAAATCGGTAAAAAGGTGAAACGTTTGGATTTGTTTCATAACGTTTGTAAACGTTTGGCTTCAATCGCTAAAAAAGTGTATTGTTTGGATTTGTTTCGTAACATTTGTAAACGTTTGGCTTAAATCACTAAAAATGGGAAACGTTTGGTTTTGTTCCGTAACGTTTCCAAACGTTTGGTTCAAATTTCTATAAAGGTGAAACGCTTGGATTTATTTCGTAATATTTGTAAACGTTTGGCTTAAAACGCTAAAAAGGTGAATCGTTTGGATTTGTTTCGTAACGTTTGAATTTGTTTGGCTTATATCGCTAATAATGTGAAACGTTTGGTGTTGTTCCGTAACTTTGTAAACGTTTGGTTTTAACCGCTAAATAGGTGAAACGTTTGGATTTGTTTCGTAACATTTGTAAACGTTTGGCTTAAATCGTTAAAAAGGTGAAACGTTTCTTAACATATTTACATGATTGGATTAAATCTCCAAAAAGGTGAAACGTTTGGATTTGTTTCAAAACTTTTGTAAACATTTGGCTTAAATCACTAAAAAGGTGAAACGTTTGGTTTTGTTTCATAACGTTTGTAAATGTTTGGCTTAAATAGCTAAAAAAGTGAAACGTTTGGATTTGTTTATTAACGTTTGTAAACGTTTGGCTTAAATCACTAAAAAGGTGAAATGTTTGGATTTGTTTCGTATAGTTTGTAAATGTTTGTCTTAAATCACTAAAAAGGTGAAATGTTTGGATTTGTTTCGTAACGTTTGTAAACGTTTGGCTTAAATTGCTAACAAGGTGAAACATTTGGATTTGTTTTGTAACGTTTGTAAACGTTTGGATTAAATCGATAAAAAGGTGAAAAGTTTGGATTTGTTTTGTAACCTTTGTAATCGTTTGGCTTAAATCGATAAAACGGTGAAACGCTTTGATTTGTTTCGTAGCGTTTGTAAACATTTGGCTTAAATCGCTAAAATGAGAAACGTTTGTATTTGTTTCGTAACGTTTGTAAACGTTTGGCTTAAATTGCTAAAAAGGCGAAACGTTTGGATTTGTTTCTTAGCGTTTGTAAACATTTGGCTTAAATCCCTAAAAATGTGAAATGTTTGGTTTTGTTCATAACGTTTGTAATCGTTTGGCTTAATTCACGAAATGTTTGGCTTAAATTGCTAAAAAGGTGAAACGTTTAGATTTGTTTCGTAGCGTTTGTAAACAAATGCTTAAATCGCTAAAAAGGTACAACGTTTGGTTTCGTTTCGTAACGTAACGTATTGCTTAAATTGCTAAAAAGTTGAAACGTTTGGATTTTTTTTGTAACGTTTGTAAACGTTTGGCTTAAATCACTAAAATGGGGAAACGTTTGGTTTTGTTTCGTTACGTTTGTAAACGTTTGTCTTCAATCGCTAAAAACGTGAAACTTTTTGATTTGTTTCGTGACGTTTGTAAACGTTTGGCTTAAATTACTAAAAAGGGAAACTCTTGGATTTGTTTCATGACGTTTGGCTTAAATCGCTAAAAAACTGAAATGTTTGGATTTTTTTCATAACGTTTTAAATGTTTGGTTTTGCTTCGTAACGTTTGTAAATGTTTGGCTTCAAACGCTAAAAAGGGGAAACGTTTGGATTTGTTCCGTAACGTTTGTAAACGTTTGTCTTAAATTGCTATAAAGGTGAAACGTTCAGTTTTGTTTCGTAACCTTTGTAAATGTTCGGTTTAAATTGATAAATATGTGAAACAATCGCTTAAATCGCCAAACGTTTCGATTTGTTTCATAACTTTTGTAAATGTTTGGTTTAAATTGCTAAAAAGGGGAAACGTTTGGATTTGTTTCGTAACGTTTGTAAATGTTTGAATAAAATCGCTAAAAAGGCGAAACGTTTGGATTTGTTTTGTAACGTTTGTAAACGTTTGGCTTAAATCGCTAAAAAGGTGAAACGTTTTGATTTGTATCGTAACGTTTATAAACGTTTTGCTTAAATCGCGAAAAAGAGGAAACATTTGGATTTGTTTTATAAATTTGTTTCGTAACATTTTAAATGTCTGGATTGGTTCGTAACGTTTTAAACGATTGTCTTAAATCGCTAAAAAGGTGAAACGTTTGGATTTGTTTCGTAGCGTTTGTAAACGTTTGGCTTGAATAGCTAAAAAGGTAAAACACTTGGATTTGTAAACGTTTCGATTTGTTTCGTAGCGTTTGCAAACGTTTGGCTAAAATCACTAAAAAGGTGAAATGTTTGGATTTGTTTCGTAATGCTTGTAAACGTTTGGCTTAAATCTCTACAATGGTGAAACGTTTGGATTTATTTCGTAACGTTTTAATCGTTTGGCTTAAATAGCTATAAAGGTGAAACATTTGGATTTGATCGTAACGTTGTAAACGTTTGGCTTAAATAGCTAAAAAGGGGAAACGTTTGGATTTGTTTCGTAACGTTATGTTTGGTTTTATTTCGTAACGTTTGTAAACGTTTGTCAAAAATTGCTAATAATGTGAAACATTTGGATTTGTTTCGTAACGTTTGTAAACGTTTTTGTTAAATCACTAATAAGGTGAAACATTTGATTTTGTTTTGTAACGTTTGTAAACATTTGACTTAAATTGCTAAAAAGGTGCAACGTTTGGATTTGTTTCATAACCTTTGTAAACGTTTAGCTTAAATCGCTAAAAAGGTGAAACGCTTGGATTTGTTTCGTAACGTTTGTAAACGTTTTGGCTTAAATTGCTAAAAAGGTGAAACGCTTGGATTTGTTTCCTAACGTTTGTAAACATTTTGGCTTAAATTGCTAAAATGGTTAAACGCTTGGATATGTTTCATAACGTTTGTAAACGTTTTTCTTAAATCGCTAAAAAGGTAAAACGTTTGGATTTGTCTCATAACGTTTGTAAATGTTCGGCATAAATCTCTAAAAAGGTGACACGTTTGGATTTGTTTCGTAACGTTTATAAACGTTCGGCTTATATCGCTAAAAAGGTGAAAAGTTTGGATTTGTTTCGTAAAGTTTGTAAACGTTTGGCTTACATTGCTCAAAAGGTGAAACGCTTGGATTTGTTTCGTAACATTTGTAAACGATCGGCTTAAATTGCTAAAAAGGTGAAACGTTTGGATTTGTTTCGTAACATTTGTAAACGTTTGGCTAAAATCGCTAAAAAGGTGAAACACTTGGATTTGTTTCGTAACGTTTGTAAATGTTTGGCTTAAATCGCTAAAAAGGAGAAACGTTTTGTTTTGTTTCGTAACGTTTGGCTTCGATCTCTAAAAATGGGAGACGTTTGGATTTGTTTCCTAGCCTTTGTAAACATTTAGCTTAAATAGCTAAAAAGGTGAAACGTTGCGATTTGTTTCGTAACGTTTGTAAAGGTTTGTCATAAATCGCTAAAAAGGTGAAACGTTTGGATTTGTTTCCTAATGTTTGGCCTAAATCGAGAGCAAGGGGAAACATTTTGCTTTGTTTCGTAACGTTTGGCTTAAATCGCTAAAATTGGGAAATGTTTGGATATGTTTCATAATGTTTGCAAACGTTTGGCTTAAATCGCTAAAAAGGTGCAACGTTTGGATTTGGTTCGTAATGTTTATAAACGTTTGGCTTAAATCGCTAAAAAGGTGAAACATTTGGATTTGTTTCATTACATTTGTAAACGTTTGGCGTAAATTGCTAAAAAGGTTAAATGTTTGGCTTAAATAGATTAAAGGTGAAACGTTTGGATTTTTTTCGTAACGTTTGTAAATGTTTGGCATAAATCGCTAAAAAGGCAAAGCGTTTGGATTTGTTTCGTAATGTTTTTAAACGTTTGGCTTAAATTTCTAAAAAGGTGAAACACTTGGATTTGTTTCGTAACGTTGGTAGACGTTTGGCTTAAATCTCTAAAAAGGAGAAACGTTTGGATTTGTTTCGTAACGTTTGGCTTAAATCACTATAAAGGTGAAACGTTTGTTTTTGTTCCGTAACGTTTGTAAATGTTTGGCTTAAATCGCTAAAAAGGTGAAACGTTTGGTTTTGTTTCATATCCTTTGAAAACATTTGGCTTAAATCGCCAAAAAGGTGAAACGTTTGGATTTGTTTCGTTACCTTTGTAAACGTTTGGGTTAAATCGCTAAAAATGTGAAACGTTTGGATTTGTTTCTTAGCATTTGTAAACATTTAGTTTTGTTTCGTAATGTTTATATATATTAACAAACGAAACCAAACGTTTTTAAACAGTGTGAAATGTTTGGATTTGTTTCATATCATTTGTCTTAAATCGCTAAAATGGGGAAACGTTTGGATTTGTTTCGTAACATTTGTAAAGGTTTGGCTTAAATCTCTAGAAAGGGGAAACGATTGGATTTGTTTCGTAATGTTTATAAATATAACGAAACAAAACCAAATGTTTAGAAACGTGAAACATTAGGATTTGTTTCGTAACATTTGTAAACGTTTGGCTTAAATATTTAAAAAAGTGAAACATTAGGATTTGTTTTGTAATATTTGTAAAAATTTGGCATAAATTACTAAAAAAGGTTTAACGTTTGGATTTTTTTCGTAACGTTTGTAAACGTTTGGCTTAAATTGCGAAAAAGCTGAAACGTTTGGATTTATTTCGTAACGTTTGTAAATGTTTGGCTTAAATTGCTAAAATGGGGAAACGTTTGGATTTGTTTCGTAACGTTTGTAAACGTTTGGATTTGTTTTGTAACGTTTGCAAACATTTAGTTTGTATCGTAACGTTTATAAACGTTTGGCTTAAATCGCTAAAAAGGGGAAAAGTTTCGATTTGATTCGTAACTTTTGTAAACGTTTGGCTTAAATTGCTAAAAAGGTGAAACGCTTGGATTTATTTCGTAATGTTTATAAATGTTACGAAACAAAACCAAATGTTTACAAACGTTACGAAACAAATCCAAACGTTTCACCTTTTTAGCGATTTAAGCCAAACGTTTACAAAAGTTACGAAACAAATCCAAACGTTTCACCTTTTTAGCAATTTAAGTCAAATGTTTACAAAAGTTACGAAACAAAACTAAACGTTTCACCTTTTTTAGCGATTTAAGCAAAATGTTTACAAACGTTAAGAAACAATTCCAAATGTTTCCCATTTTTAGTGATTTAAGCCAAACGTTTACAACGTTACGAAACAAATCCAAACGTTTCACCTTTTCAGTAATTTAAGCCATACGTTTACAAACTTTACGAAACAAATCCAAGCGTTTCACCTTTTTAGCGATTAAAAAAAGTTACGAAACAAATCCAAATGTTTCAAAATGGTACGAAACAAAACCAAACGTTTTGCTATAAATGGGAAACGTTACGAAACAAATCTAAGCGTTTCACCTTTTTAGCAATTTGATCAAGACGTTTACAAACGTTACGAAACAAAATCTAACGTTTCACCTTTTTAGTGATTGAAGCCAAACGTTTACAAACGTTTCGAAACAAAACCAAATGTTCCCCATTTTAGCGATTTAAGCCAAACGTTTACAAACGTTGCGAAACAAATCCAAACTTTTCACCTTTTTAGTGATTTAAGCCAAATGTTTAAAAACGTTACGAAACAAAACCAAATGTTTCACCTTTTTAGCGATTTAAGCCAAACGTTTATAAACGTTACGAAACAAATCCAAACGTTTCTCCTTTTTAGCGATTTAAGCCAAACGTTTATAAACGAAATGAAACAAATCCAAACGTTTCCCCTTTTTAGCGATTTAAGCCACACGTTTAAAATGTTACAAATCCAAATGTCTCAAAGTTTTAGTGATTTAAGCCAAACGTTTATAAACGATACGAAACAAAACCAAATGTTTATAAACGTTACTAAACAAATCCAAATGTTTCCCTCTTTTAGCAATTTAAGCCAAACGTTTACAAACGTTATGAAACAAATCCAAACATTTCACCTTTTTAGCAATTTAAGCCAACTGGTTACAAACATTACGAAACAAATCAAAACCTTTCACCTTTTTAGCGATTTAAGCCAAATGTTTATTAACGTTATGAAACAAATCCAAGCGCTTAAAAACGTTACGAAACTGTCACGACCCAAATAATTGAGCCGAGACCGGCGCTAGGGAATGGGAATGGTAGCTCTGAAACCCGTAGCAAGCCTAAAACACATATAGGTATTTAAATAATATCGTATATAATATGTTTTTAAAAAACTCCTTTAGATAATACAATTATAGGTATTAAAATATTATATCAGAGTTTACAATGAAAATCGGTTTGTCTGATCCGACTCCTACTACCTGCAAACATAAGAGTGAGGGGTCAGTTTTTGGGAAAATACTGAGTAAGTTTGCAAATTACTAATGGTATTATCAAAATATAGCATCGTACGCTTAATACATATGCAAATTCCATACATGATATAAGCACACAGCAAACATTCTTAAATATCAGATCCTATCGAAACTCTAATCCTTGATTTGCTTAACGTATATGATCGAATCAACTTGATCCAATTGGTCCGACCCGGGAATGTTTACACTCAACCACGTCAGCCGCGACCAATCTCTTAATTCCAAACTGTGAGTCCAACTCACTTGTGGGTCCAACCCACTAGTTACGGGGCTCAGGTTACTTTAACAGAGTTCACTCTCGTGGGGCTCAAATTATTTTAACCGAGTTCACTCTCGTATCGCATTCTTATTCAAATTCTCGTAATCGTGCGTATTTCTTATATCGTCATAAACAGTCTAATTACACTAGACTGACTTACTGGTAATCTCATAGCCTATTCACACTCAATAGTTAATTGGTTTCTATGAATCTCACACTAGCTACTCATATTTAAAACAATGAGTATAATAGCATTCATATAATCAAATTCATCAAACATATCATCTTATACGAACAATTCATATTTATGCGATGTATCAGTAGTAACATTCTTAATATATAAAAAAGACTTTTATAATAATAATACGTGAAAGTAAATTTGCCACTCATAGTGACCGCTTTCCGAATAATAATAGTATAAAGATCCCATGAATACGAGCTCCATGCGTTGTTTGATCCTTTAGCTATTCCAGCTCGTCGGCCTAGTAACTCGTCGATAAGTCAATTACTTATCCAAATTACCTGTACGTTTAATTCATAAACATGAACTTAGTATTAAAATCCTATATTATAAACTTAGGTTAACACGATCTTGTTCTAAACACGTCTTTTAACTTTGACCGTGTTTTTAATACTTAGTCGAGATACTTATTATATCTCTTATTCATCGATTCTTAAACTTAGGTTCCTTATATCTCGAAACCCTAATCGAACACGTTATGTTCGATATCCAAATTTCTCGTTTTCAGGGTCCGTGATTCACTTTTAATGTCGACGTATTTGAAGTTAAAAATCTAGGTCGAAACGGGGCGAAAATGCTTAAATAGGTAGGTCTATGGGTTGTGCGAGTGCACGAGAGGTTGTGTGCGTTCGCACAACCTTGTGTGCGTCCGCACACACGGGTGTGCGTTCGCACACTTTGGTGTGCGTTCGCACACATTTGTGTGCGACGACACACACAGTGCTTCGCATGATACGGATTCCGTTTCCGGTCGATTCCGACGTGCTCGAACTTGATTCCGACATGCCCCTATCTCATTTAAACACAAATTCAACTCAAAATTCATCAAAAACGATAGTAGTAACGCGATTGTAATTCGTTTAATTCGTTAAACTAAAATAACCCTTATTTAGTAATTCTCACAGCAAAACATCGAGCTTACCTCGATTTGAAGCTTAAAGATGGTAGGGAATCGAATTCTGAACAAATCGATATAAAGAACGCTCGATTTGGACGAGAAACGGCGAAACCGCGACAGATCGTATTTGATCGTCGAAACCTTCTGTAGGTTTCTTATTCCTCTGATCATATGATTCATATGATCTTATCATATATATATATATATATATATATATGTATGTATACTTATATTGGCTAAGAGGTCACTTTGGTCCCTTACTTCTTTAACTTAAACCATTTCTCTTTTTAAACTTTCTAATTAAACCAAACGGTTAAATTAACCTTTTAGCTCAATTTCCTATGTATTATTTATATTCAATTAATAATACTAACACAAGATTATTAACTTCCTTCAATAATCTTCCGATTTCTATTTTCGAGACTTAATTAGCTAATTTACAATTTGGTCCTTGAACTTTTCAAAAATTGCATTTTAGCTCAAAACGCACCCGCGTCCAAATTTTAAAAGGTCTCTGATTGACCTGGAACTTTTACCACATATACTATAAAACATTTCGCGGATCTTGGCGAAATAATTTTTTTTACGAGACTTAACTGGTTAAATTGCCACTCTAGTCCCTGAACTCTAATTTAAGACTTTTCTTGACATTTATGATATTAAATTCCGCATAATTACTTTCCCAAGACCGACCTACTAAAGACTTATTTACTATAATTTCTTGGCAATTATTTCCGATATCGCCACGCTGGAGAATCTGAACTGGACGCATGGTCCAATTAAATACATAAATATTTTGGGGTATTACATAAACAAAACCAAACGTTTAGCTAAAAAGGGGAAACGTTAAGAAACAAAATCCAAGCGTTTTACCTTTTTCGCAATTTAAGCCAAACGTTTACAAACGTCACGAAACAAATCCAAAATGTTTTACCTTTTTAGCGATTAAAGCCAAATGTTTATAAACGTTACGGAACAAATCCAAACGTTTCCCCTTTTTAGCGATTTAAGCCAAACGTTTACAAACGTTACGAAACAAATCAAAATGTTTCCCCATTTTAGCGATTTAAGTCAAATGTTTACAAACGTTACGAAACAAATCCAAGCGTTTCACCTTTTTAGCAATTTAAGCCAAATGTTTACAAACGTTACAAAATAAATCCAAACGTTTCAGATTTTTAGCGATTTAAGCAAAACATTTATAACGTTAAGAAACAAATCCAAACGTTTCACCTTTTTAGCGATTTAAGCCAAATGTTTACAAACGTCACGAAACAAATCCTAACGTTTCACCTTTTAGCGATTTAAGCCAAACATTTTGTTTCGTAACGTTTAGCGATTTATGCCAAACGATTACAAACGCTACGAAACAAATCCAAACGTTTCCCCATTTTAGCGACTTAAGCCAAACGTTTACAAACGTTAAGAAACAAAACCAAATGTTCTACCTTTTTAGCCATTTAAGCCAAACGTTACTAAACAAAACCAGACGTTCAAAACGTTACGAATCAAATCCAACCGTTTCACATTTTTAACAGTTTAAGCCAAACGTTTACAAACGTTACGAAACAAAGCCAAACGTTTACAAACATTACAAAACAAATCCAAGCATTTCACCTTTTTAGCGATTTAAGCCAAACGTTTACGAACGTTACGAAACAAAACCAACGTTTCACCTTTTTAGTGATTTAAGCCAAACGTTTACAAACGATACGAAACCAATCCAAATGTTTAACCTTTTGAGCAGTTTAAGTCAAACGTTTACAAACATTACAAAACAAATCAAAAGGTTTCATCTTTATAGCGATTTAAGCCAAACGTTTAAAACGCTACGAAACCAATGCAAATGTTTACAATGTTACGAAATAAATCCAAACGTTTCACCTTTTTAGCAATTTAAGCCAAACAAATACAACGTTACGAAACAAATGCAAACGTTTCACCTTTTAAGCAATTTAAGCCAAACGTTTACAAACGTTACGAAACAAAGCCAAACGTTTACAAACGTTACGAAACAAATCTAAGCGCTTCCCCTTTTTAGTTATTTAAGCCAAACATTTACAAACGTTTCGAAACAAATCCACACGTTTCACTTTTTTAGCTATTTAAACCAAACGTTTACAAATGCTACGAAACAAATCCAAATGTTTCACGTTTTTAGCAATTTAAGCCAAACTTTTACAAACGTTATGAAACAAATCCAAACGTTTCACCTTTTTAGTAATTGAAGCCAAACGTTTACAAACGTTACGAATCAAATCAAAACGTTTTCATATTTTTATCTATTTAAACCAAACGTATACAAACATTAGGAAACAAAGCCAAACATTTACAAATGTTACGAAACAAATCCAAGAGTTTCACATTTTTAGCGATTTTAGCCAAATGTTTACAAACTTTACGAAACAAAACCAATGTTTCACCTTTTTAGCGATTTAAGCCAAACGTTTACAAACGATACGAAACCAATCCAAATGTTTCACATTTTTAGCAATTTAAGCCAAAAGTTTAAAAACGTTACAAAACAAATCAAAATGTTTCACCTTTTTAGCTATTGTAGCCAAACGTTTGAAATGTTACGAAACAAATGCAAATGTTTACAACGTTACGAAATAAATCCAAACGTTTCACCTTTTTAGCGATTTAAGCCAAACGTTTACAATGTTACGAAACAAATGCAAACGTTTCACCTATTTAGCGATTTAAGCCGAATTTTTACAAACGTTACGAAACAAAGCCAAACGTTTACAAACGTTACGAAACAAGGTGAAACGCTTGGATCTTTTACGTAACATTTTAAACGTTTAATTTTGTTTCGTAACGTTTGTAATTGTTTGTCTTAAATCGCTAAAAAGGTGAAACGTTTGGATTTGTTTCTTAATGTTTGTAAACGTTTGGCTTAAATCGCTAAAAAGGCAAAACGTTTGGATTTGTTTCTTAACCTTTGTAAACGTTCGGCTTAAATCTCTAAAAAGGTGAAATGCTTTGATTTGTTTCGTAACGTTTGAAACATTTGGCTTAAATTGCTAAAAAGGTGACATGCTTGGATTTGTTTCGTAACATTTGTAAACGTTTGGCTTAAATTGCTAAAAAGGTGACACGCTTGGATTTGTTTCGTAACGTTTGTAAACGTTTGACTTAAATTGCTAAAAAGGTAAAACGCTTGGATTTGTTTCGTAATGTTTGTAAACGTTTGGCTTAAATGACTAAAAAGATGAAACGATTGGTTTTGTTTCGTAACCTTTGTAAACGTTCGTCTTAAATTGCTACAAAGGTGAAACGTTTGGATTTGTATCATAACGTTTGTAAATGTTTGGCTTAAATCGCTAAAAAGGCGAAACGTTTGGATTTGTTTCGTAACGTTTGTAAACGTTTGGCTTAAATTGTTGAAAAGGTGAAACACTTGGATATGTTTCGTAACATTTTAAACGTTTGATTTTGTTACATAACGTTTGTGAACGTTTGGCTTAAATTGCTAAAAAGGGGAAACGTTTGGATTTGTTTCGTAACGTTTATAAACGTTTGGCTTATATCGCAAAAAAGGTGAAACATTTGAATTTGTTTCGTAACATTTGTAAATGTTTGGCTTATATCGCTAAAAAGGTGAAATGTTTGGATTTGTTTTGTAACATTTGTACACGTTTGGCTTAAATCGCTAAAAAGGTGAAACGTTTGGTTTTCTTCCGTAACCTTAGTAAACATTTTGTTTCATAATGTTTTAAATGTTTGGTTTAAATTGCTAAAAAGGTGAAACGTTTGATTTTGTTTCGTAACCTTTGTAAACATTTGGCTTAAAATGCTAAAAAGGTGAAATGTTTGGATTTGTTTCGAAAAGTTTGTAAACGTTTTGCTTAAATTGCTAAAAAGGGGAAACATTTGGATTTGTTTCGTAACAGTTTGTAAACGTTTGGCTTAAATTGCTAATAAGGTGAAACATTTGGTTTTGTTTCGTAACGTTTATAAACGTTTGGCTTAAATCGCTTAAAAGGTGAAAAGTTTGGAATTGTTTCGTAACGTTTGTAAACGTTTGGCTTAAATTGTTAAAAAGGTGAAACGTTTATAAACGTTAGGTTTAAATTGTTAAAAAGGTAAAATGCTTGGATTTGTTTCGTACCGTTTGTAAACGTTTGGCTTAAATCGCTAAAAAGGTGAAACGTTTGGATTTGTTTCATAACGTTTATAAACGTTTGGCTTATATCGCTAAAAAGGTGAAACGTTTGGATTTGTTTCGTAACGTTTGTAAACGTTTGGCTTAAATTGCTAAAAAGGGTTTCGTATCGTTTTAAACCTTTGGATTTGTATCACAACGTTTGTAAACGTTTGGCTTATATCACTAAAATAGGGAAGCTTTTGGATTTGTTTCGTAATGTTTGTAAATGTTTTGCTTAAATCGCTAAAAAGGTGAAATGTTTGGATTTGTTTGGTAACGTTTGTAAATGTTTGGCTTAAATCGCTAAAAAGGGGAAACGTTTGGATTTGTTTTGTAACATTTGTAAACGTTTGTCTTAAATCGCTAAAAAGGTGTTACATTTGGATTTGTTTCGTAACGTTTATAAACGTTTGGCTTAATCGCTAAAAAGGTAAAACGTTTAGATTTGTTTCGTAACATTTGTACACGTTTGGCTTAAATCGCTAAAAAGATGAAATGTTTTGTTTTGTTTCGTAACGTTTGTAAACGTATGGCTTAAATCACAAATAAAGGGGAAATGTTTGGATTTGTTTCGTAACGTTTGTAAACATTTGGCTTAAATAGCTAAAAAGATGAAACGTTTGGTTTTGTTTCGTAACCTTTATAAATGTTCAGCTTAAATCGCTAAAAAGTGAAACGTTTGGATTTATTTCGTAACGTTTGTAAATGTTTGGCTTAAATCCCTAAAAAGGTAAAACGTTTGGATTTGTTTAATAACCTTTATAAACGTTCGGCTTAAATCGCTAAAAAGGTGAAACGTTTGGATTAGTTTCCTAACGTTTGTAAAAGATTGGCTTAGATCGCTAAAAAGATGACACGTTTGGTTTTGTTTCGTAACCTTTGTAACCGTTCGGATTAAATCGCTAAAAAGGTGAAACGTTTGGATTTGTTTCGTAACGTTTGTAAACGTTTGGCTTAAATCGCTAAAAAGGTGAAACGTTTGGATTTTTTCCATAAAATTTGTAAACGTTCGGCTTAAATTGCTAAAAAGGTGAAACATTTTGTATTGTTTCATAATCTTTCTAAACGTTTGGCTTAAATCGCTAAAAAGGTGAAACGTTTGAATTTGTTTCTTAGCGTTTGTAAACGTCTGGCTTAAATTGCTAGAAAAGTGACACGCTTGGATTTGTTTCGTAACGTTTGTAAACGTTTGCCTTGAATTGTTAATAAGGTGAAATGCTTGGATTTGTTTCGTAACATTTGTAAACGTTTGGCTTAAATCGCTAAAAAGGTGAAACGTTTGGATTTGTTTCGTAACGTTTGTAAAAGTTTGGCTTAAATCGCTAAAAAGGTGAAATGTTTGGTTTTGTTTCGTCACGTTTGTAAAAGTTTCGCTTAAATCGCTAAAAAGATGAAACATTTGGTTTTCTTTCGTAACCTTTGTGTTCGGCTTAAATCGTTAAAAAGGTGAAACATTTGGATTTGTTTCGTAACGTTTGTAAATGTTTGTCTTAAATCGCTAAAAAGGGGAAACGCTTGGATTTGTTTCGTAACGTTTGTAAACGTTTGGCTTAAATCTCTAGAAAGGTGAAATGTTTACTTTTGTTTCATAACCTTTATAAATGTTCGGCTTAAATCGCTAAAAAGGTGAAACGTTTGAATTTGTTTCGTAACGTTTATAAACGTTTGGCTTAAATCGCTAAAAACGTGAAACGCTTGGATTTGTTATGTAACGTTTTTAAAAGTTTGTCTTAAATCGCTAAAAAGATGAAAGGTTTGATTTTGTTTCGTAACCTTTATAAATGTTCGGCTTAAATCGCTAAAAAGGTGAAACGTTTGGATTTATTTCGTAACGTTTGTTAATTTTTGGCTTAAATCCCTAAAAAGGTGAAACGTTTGGATTTGTTTTGTAACGTTTGTAAACGTTTGGCTTAAATCGCTAAAAAGGTGAAACGTTTGGATTAGTTTCGTAACCTTTATAAACGTTCGGCTTAGATCGCTAAAAAGGTGAAACGTTTGGATTAGTTTCGTAACGTTTGTAAAAGATTGGCTTAGATCGCTAAAAAGGTGAAGCGTTTGGATTTGTTTCGTGACGTTTGTAAACGTTCTCGCTAAAAAGGTGAAACGTTTGGATTTTTTTCGTAGCGTTTGTAAGAGTTTGGCATAAATTTCTAAAAAAGCTAAACGCTTGGATTTGTTTCGTACGTTTTGTAACTGTTTTTCTTAAATCGCTTAAAAGGTGAAACATTTGGATTTGTTTTATAACGTTCGTAATCGTTTGCTTAAATCGCTAAAAAGGTGAAACGTTTGGATTTGTTTCGTAACGTTTGTAAACGTTTGGCTTAAATCGCTAAAAAGGTGAAACGTTTGGTTTTGTTTCGTAAGGTTTGTAAACGTCTGGCTTAAATCTCTAAAAAGGTGAAACGCTTGGATTTGTTTCCTAGCATTTGTAAAAGTTTGGCTTAAATTGCTTAAAAGGGTTTTGTACCGTTTTAAGATTTATTTCGTAACATTTGGCTTAAATCGCTAAAATCGGGAATCATTTGGAATTGTTTCGTAACGTTTGTTAACCTTTGGCTTAATTCGCTAAAAAGGAGAAACGTTTGTAAACATTTGGCTTAAATCGCTAAAAAGGTGAAGCGTTTGGATTTGTTTCGTAACATTTGTTAACGTTCGGCATAAATCGCTAAAAAGGTGTTACGTTTCGATTTGTTTTGTAACGTTTGTAAACGTTTGGTTTAAATCGCTAAAAAGGTGAAACACTTGGAATTGTTTCGTAACGTTTTTAAACGTTTGGATTAAATCGCAAAAAAGGTGAATCGCTTGGATTTGTTTCGTAACGTTTGTAAACGTTAGGTTTAAATTGCTAAAAAGGTGAAACATTTGGTTTTGTTTCGTAATGTTTGTAAACGTTTGTTTTAAATTGCAAAAATGAGGAAACGATTGTATTTGTTTCGTAACGTTTGTAAACGTTTGGCTTAGATCGCTAAAAAGATGAAATGTTTGGATTTGTTCCATAACGTTTGTAAACGTTTGGCCTAAATCGCTAAAAAGGGGAAATGTTTGGTTTTGTTTCATAACCTTTGTAAACGTTTGGCTTAAATCGCTAAAAAGGCGAAATGTCTGGATTGAATTCGAAACGTTTGTAAAAGTTTGGCTTAAATTGTTAATAAGGTGAAACGCTCGAATTTGTTTCGTAACATTTTTAAACGTTTGACTTAAATCGCTAAAAAGGTCAAACGCTTGGATTTGTTTCCTGACCTTTGTAAACATTCGGCTTAAATCGCTAAAAAGGTGAAACGTTTGGATTTATTTCGTAACGTTCGTTAAAATTTGGCTTAAATTGCAAAAAAGGTGAAACGCTTGGATTTGTTTCGTAATTTTTCTAAACGTTTGGCTTAAATCGTCAAAAAGGTTAAACACTTGGATTTGTTTTGTAACGTTTGTAAATGTTTGGCTTTAATCGCTAAAAAGATGAAACGTTTGATTTTGTTTCATAACCTTTATTAACTTTCGGCTTAATTTGCTAAAAAAGTGAAACATTTGGATTTGTTCCGTAACCTTTGTAAACGTTTGCCTTAAATCCCTAAAAAGGGCGAACGTTTGGATTTGTTTCATAACGTTTGTAAACGTTTGGCTTAAATTGCTAAAAAGGTGAAACGCTTGGATCTGTTTCGTAACGTTTTAAACGTTTGGTTTTGTTTCGTATCGTTTGTAAACGTTTGGCTTAAATCGCCAAAAAGGTGAAACGCTTGATTTTTTTCGTAACATTTGTAAATGTTTGGCTTAAATCGCTAAAAAGGGGAAACGTTTGGATTTGTTTCGTAACAGTTTGTAAACGTTTGGCTTAAATTTCTAAGAAGGTAAAACGCTTGAATCTGTTTCATAACGTTTGGTTTGTTTTGTAACGTTCGTAAACGTTTGGCTTAAATCGCTAAAAAGGTGAAATGTTTGGATTTGTTTCATAACGTTTGTAAACGTTTGGCTTAAATTGCTAAAAAGGTGAAACGCTTGGATCTGTTTCGTAACGTTTTAAACGTTTGGTTTTGTTTCGTATCGTTTGTAAACGTTTGGCTTAAATCGCCAAAAAGGTGAAACGCTTGATTTTTTTCGTAACATTTGTAAATGTTTGGCTTAAATCGCTAAAAAGGGGAAACGTTTGGATTTGTTTCGTAACAGTTTGTAAACTTTTGGCTTAAATTTCTAAGAAGGTAAAACGCTTGAATCTGTTTCATAACGTTTTAAACGTTTGGTTTGTTTTGTAACGTTTGTAAACGTTTGGCTTAAATCGCTAAAAAGGTGAAATGTTTGGATTTGTTTTATAACGTTTGTAAACGTTTGGCTTAAATCGCTAACAGGTGAAACATTTGGATTTTTTTTGTAATGTTTGCAAACGTTTGGCTTAAATCGCAATAAAGGTGAAATGCCCATTGTTTCGTAACGTTTTTAAACGTTTTGCTTAAATCGCTAAAAAGGTGAAACGCTTTGGTTTGTTTCGTAACGTTTGTAAACATTTGGCTTAAATCGCTAAAAAGGTGAAATGTTTGGATTTGTTGCTTAACGTTTGTAAACGTTTGGATTTGTTTCATAACCTTTGTAAACGTTTGGCTTAAATCGCAATAAAGGTGAAACGCCCATTGTTTCATAACGTTTGTAAACATTTGACTTAAATCGCTAAAAAGGTAAAACGTTTGGTTTTATTTCATAACCTTTGTAAACGTCTAGCTTAAATCACTAAAAAGGTGAAACGTTTGGATTTCTTATGTAACGTTTGTAAACGTTTGGCTTAAATTACTAAAAAGGTGAAACACTTGGATTTGTTTCGTAACGTTCGTAAACGTTTGGCTTAAATCGCTAAAAATGTGAAACGTTCGGATTTGTTTCGTAACGTTTCTAAACGTTTGACTTAAATCGCTAAAAAGGTGAAACGTTTGGTTTTGTTTCGCAACCTTTGTAAATGTTTTATTTCGTAATGTTTTAAACGTTTGGTTTAAATTGCTAAAAATGTGAAACGTTGGATTTTGTTTTGTAACCTTCGTAAACGTTCGGCTTAAATTGCTAAAATGGTGATACGTTTGAATTTTTTTCGTAATGTTTGTAAACGTTTGGCTTAAGTTGCTAAAAAGGGGAATCGTGTGGATTTCTTTCGTAATGTATGTAAATGTTTGGCTTAAATTTCTAAAAAGGTGAAATGCTTGGATCTGTTTCGTAACGTCTTATACATTTGGTTGTTTTGTATCATTTGTAAACGTTTAGCTTAAATCGCTAAAAATGTGATACATTTGGATTTGTTTTGTAAAGTTTTTAAACGTTTGGCTTAAATCGCTAAAAAGGTGAAACATTTGGATTTGTTTCGTAACGTTTGTAAATGTTTGGCTTAAATTTCTAAAAAGGTGAAACACTTGGATTTGTTTCGTAACGTTTGTAAACGTTTGGCTTAAATCGCTAAAAAGGGAAACGTTTGGTTTAGTTTCATAACCTTTGTAAACATTTGGCTCAAACTGCTAAAAAGGCGAAACGTTTGGATTTGTTACGTAACGTTTGTAAACGTTTGGCTTAAATCGCTAATAAGGGGAAACGATTGGATTTGTTTCCTAAGCTTTGTAAACGTTTGGTTTAAATTGCTAAAAAGGTGAAACGTTTGGATTTGTTTCGTAACATTGTAAACGTTAGGCTTAAATCGCTAAAAAGGTGAAATGTTTGGATTTGTTTCGTAAAGTTTGTAAACATTTGACTTAAATCGCTAAAAAGGTGAAACGTTTGCATTTGTTTTGTAACGTTTTTAAACGTTTGGCTTAAATCGCTAAAAAGGGGAAACGTTTGGTTTTGTTTCGTAAGGTTTGTAAACGTTTGGCTTAAATCGTTAAAAAGTGAAACGTTTGGTTTTGATTCGTAACCTTTGTAAACGTTTTGTTTCGTAACGTTTAGTTTAAATTGCTAACAAGGTGAAACGTTTGATTTTGTTTCATAACCTTTGTAAACGTTCGGCTTAAATTGCTAAAAAGGTGAAACGTTTGGATTTGTTTCTTAACGTTTGTAAACGTTTGGCTTAAATTGCTAAAAAGGTGAAACACTTGGATCTTTTACGTAACATTTTAAACGTTTAGTTTTGTTTCGTAACGTTTGTAAAGGTTTGTCTTAAATTGCTAAAAAGGTGAAACGTTTGGATTTGTTTCTTAACGTTTGTAAACGTTTGGCTTAAATCGCTAAAAAGGTTAAACGGTTGGATTTGTTTCTTAACATTTGTAAATGTTTGGCTTAAATTGCTAAAAAGGTGAAAAGCTTGGATTTGTTTCGTAACGTTTGTAAATGTTTGGCTTAAATCGCTAAAAAGGGGAAACGCTTGGATTTGTTTCGTAACGTTTGTAAACGTTTGGCTTAAATTGCTAAAGAGGCGAAACGTTTGGATTTGTTTTGAATCGTTTGGTTTTGTTTCGTAATGTTGGAAATGTTTGGCTTAAGTCTCTAAAAAGGTAAAATGTTTGGATTTGTTTCGTAACGTTTGTAAACGTTTGACTTAAATCGCTAAAAACGCGATACGTTTTCCTTTATATTCATAACGTTTGTAAACATTTGGTTTTGTTTTGTAACATTTGCAACGTTTGGCTTAAATCACTAAAAAGGGGAAACGTTTGGATTTGTTTCGTAATGTTTGTAAACGTTTGTCTTAAATTGCTAAAAAGGGGAAACATTTGGATTTGTTCCTTAACGTTTGTAAACGTTTGGCTTAAATTTCTGAAAAGGTGAAACGCTTGGATCTGTTTAGTAACGTTTTAAATGTTTGGTTTTGTTTCAAAATGTTTGTAAACTTTTGGCTTAAATCGCTAAAAAGGTGAAACGTTTGGATTTGTTTCATAACGTTTGTGAACGTTTGGCTTAAATCGCTAAAAAGGTGAAACGTTTGGATTGGTTTCGTAACGTTTGTAAACGTTTGGCTTATATCACAAAAATGGTGAAACGTTTGGATTTGTTTCGTAACGTTTGTAAACGTTTAGTTTTCTTTCGTAACCTTAGTAAACGTTTTGTTTCGTAATGTTTTTAACGTTTAGTTTAAATTGCTAAAAAGGTGAAACGTTTTATTTTGTTTCATAACCTTTGTAAACGTTCTGCTTAAATTACTAAAAAGGTGAAACATTTGGATTTGTTTCGTAAAATTTGTAAACGTTTGGCTTAAATCTCTAAAAATGGGAAACATTTGGATTTTTTTCGTAACAGTTTGTAAACGTTTGACTTAAATTGCTAAAAAGGTGAAACGCTTGGATCTTTTACGTAACATTTTAAACGTTTACTTTTATTTCGTAACGTTTGTAAATGTTTGTCTTAAATCGCTAAAAAGGTGAAACTTTTGGATTTCTTTCTTAATGTTTGTAAACGTTTGGCTTAAATCGCTAAAAAGGCAAAGTGTTTGGATTTGATTCTTAACATTTGTAAATGTTTGGCTTAAATTGCTAAAAAGGTGAAATGCTTGGATTTGTTTCGTAACGTTTGTAAATGTTTGGCTTAAATCGCTAAAAAGGTGAAAAGCTTGGATTTGTTTCGTACCGTTGTAAACATTTGGCTTAAATTACTTAAAAGGTGAAACATTTGGATTATTTCTTAACGTTTGTAAACATTTGGCTTAAATTGCAAAAGAGGTGAAACGTTTGTATTTGTTTCGTAACATTTGGCTTAAATTTTTAAAAAGGTGAAACGTTTGGATTTGTTTTGAAACATTTTAAACGTTTGGTTTTGTGTCATAATGTTGGAAATGTTTGGCTTAAATTGCTAAAAAGATGAAACGTTTGGATTTGTTTCGTAACGTTTGTAAACGTTTGGCTTAAATCGCTAAAAACGTGAAATATTTTGGGTTTGTTTCTTATCGTTTGTAAACGTTTGGTTTTGTTTTGTAACATTTGTAACGTTTGGCTTAAATCACTAAAAAGGGGAAACATTTGGGTTTGTTTCGTAACGTTTGTAAATGTTTGTCTTAAATCACTAAAAAGGTGAAACGTTTGGATTTGTTTCGTAACATTTGTAAACGTTTGGCTTAAATTGCTAAAAAGGGTTTCGTATCGTTTTAAACGTTTGGATTTGTTTCGTAACGTTTGTAAACGTTTGGTCTAAATTGCTAAAAAGGGGAAACGTTTTGTTTTGTTTTGTAACGTTTGTAAACGTTTGGCTTAAATCGCTAAAAAGGTAAAACGTTTGGATTTGTTTCGTATTGTTTGTAAACATTTAGTTTAAGTCGCTAAAAAGGTGAAATGTTTGGTTTTCTTTAGGAATCTTTGTAAGCGTTTTGTTTCGTAACGTTTTAAACGTTTGGCTTACGTTGCTAAAAAGGCGAAACGTTTGATTTTGTTTCATAACCTTTGTAAACGTTCAGCTTAAATCGCTAAAAAGGTGAAACGCTTTGATTTGTTTCGTAACGTTTGAAACATTTGGCTTAAATTGCTAGAAAGGTGACATGCTTGGATTTGTTTTGTAACATTTGTAAACGTTTGGCTTAAATTGCTAAAAAGGTGACACGCTTGGATTTGTTTCGTAACGTTTGTAAACGTTTGACTTAAATTTCTAAAAAGGTAAAACGCTTGGATTTGTTTCGTAATGTTTGTAAACGTTTGGCCTAAATGACTAAAAAGATGAAACGATTGGTTTTGTTTCGTAACCTTTCTAAACGTTCGGCTTAAATTGCTAAAAAGGTGAAACGTTTGGATTTGTATCATAACGTTTGTAAATGTTTGGCTTAAATCGCTAAAAAGGCGAAACGTTTGGATCTGTTTCGTAACGTTTGTAAATGTTTGGCTTAAATTGCTGAAAAGGTGAAACGCTTGGATATGTTTCGTAACATTTTAAAGGTTTGATTTTGTTCCATAACGTTTGTAAATGTTTGGCTTAAATCGCTAAAAAGGGGAAACGTTTGGATTTGTTTCGTAACGTTTGTAAACGTTTGGCTTATATCGCAAAAAAGGTGAAACATTTGAACTTGTTTCGTAACAATTGTAAACGTTTGGCTTATATCGCTAAAAAGGTGAAACGTTTGGATTTGTTTCGTAAAGTTTGTACACGTTTGGCTTAAATCGCTAAAAAGGCGAAACGTTTGGTTTTCTTTCGTAACCTTAGTAAACGTTTTGTTTTATAACGTTTTAAATGTTTGGTTTAAATTGCTAAAAAGGTGAAACGTTTTATTTTGTTTCGTAACCTTTGTAAACGTTCGGCTTAAATTGCTAAAAAGGTGAAACATTTGAATTTGTTTCGTAACATTTGTAAACGTTTGGCTTCTATCGCTAAAAAGGTGAAACGTTTGGATTTGTTTCGAAACGTTGGTAAACGTTTTGCTTAAATTGCTAAAAAGGGGAAACATTTGGATTTGTTTCGTAACAGTTTGTAAACGTTTGGCTTAAATTGCTAATAAGGTGAAACATTTGGTTTTGTTTCGTAACGTTTGTAAACGTTTAGCTTAAATTGCTAAAAAGGTGAAACGTTTGGAATTGTTTCGTAACGTTTGTAAACATTTGGCTTAAATTGCTAAAAAGGTCAAACGTTTGGATTTGTTTCCTAACGTTTGTAAACGTTAGGTTTAAATTGTTAAAAAAGTGAAACACTTGGATTTGTTTCGTAACGTTTGTAAACGTTTGGCTTAAATCGCTAAAAAGGTGAAACGTTTGGATTTGTTTCATAACCTTTATAAACGTTCGGCTTAAATCGCTAAAAAGGTGAAACGTTTGGATTAGTTTCGTAACGTTTGTAAAAGATTGGCTTAGATCGGTAAAAAGATGACACGTTTGGTTTTCTTTCATAACCTTTGTAAACGTTCTCGCTAAAAAGGTGAAACGTTTGGATTTGTTTCGTAACGTTTGTAAACGTTTGGCTTAAATCGCTAAAAAGGTGAAACGTTTGGATTTTTTTCATAACGTTTGTATGTGTTTGGTATAAATTGCTAAAAAGGCTAAACGCTTGGATTTGTTTCGTACGTTTTGTAATTGTTTTGCTTAAATCGCTTAAAAGGTGAAACAATTGGATTTGTTTTGTAATGTTCGTAATCGTTTGCTTAAATCTCTAAAAAGGTGAAAAGTTTGGATTTGTTTCGTAAAGTTTGTAAACGTTTGGCTTAAATCGTTAAAAAGGTGAAACGTTTGGTTTTGTTTTGTAAGGTTTGTAAACGTCTGGCTTAAATCGCTAAAAAGGTGAAACGCTTGGATTTGTTTCCTAACGTTTGTAAAAGTTTGGCTTATATTGCTAAAAAGGGTTTTGTACCGTTTTAAGATTTATTTCGTAACATTTGGCTTAATTCGCTAAAATGGGGAAACGTTTGGAATTGTTTCGTAACGTTTGTAAACCTTTGGCGTAAATCACTAAAAAGGTGAAACGTTTGGATTTGTTTCGTAACGTTTGTAAACGTTTGGCTTAAATCGCTAAAAAGGTGAAGCGTTTGGATTTGTTTCGTAACATTTGTTAACGTTCGGCTTAAACCGCTAAAAAGGTGTTACGTTTCGATTTGTTTTGTAACGTTTGTAAACGTTTGGTTTAAATCGCTAAAAAGGTGAAACGCTTGGAATTTTTTCGTAACGTTTTTAAACGTTTGGCTTAAATCGCTAAAATGGTGAAACGCTTAGATTTGTTTTGTAACGTTTGTAAAAGTTAGGCTTAAATCGCTAAAAAGGTGAAACATTTGGTTTTGTTTCGAAACGTTTGTAAACGTTTGTTTTAAATTGCAAAAATGAGGAAACGATTGCATTTGTTTCGTAACGTTTGTAAACGTTTGGCTTAAATCGCTAAAAAGGTGAAACGTTTGGATATGTTCCATGACGTTTGTAAACTTTTGGCCTAAATCGCTAAAAAGGGAAACGTTTGGTTTTGTTTCATAACCTTTGTAAACGTTTGGCTTAAATTGCTAAAAAGGCGAAACGTCTGGATTGAATTCGAAACGTTTGTAAAAGTTTGGCTTAAATTGTTAATAAGCTGAAACGCTCGGATTTGTTTCGTAACATTTTTAAACGTTTGGCTTAAATCGCTAAAAAGGTCAAACGCTTGGATTTGTTTCGTGAACTTTGTAAACATTCGGCTTAAATCGCTAAAAAGGTGAAACGTTTGGATTTGTTTCGTAACGTTTGTTAAAATTTTCCTTAAATTGCTAAAAAGGGGAAACGCTTGGATTTGTTTCGTAATTTTTCTAAACGTTTGGCTTAAATCGTCAAAAAGGCTAAACACTTGGATTTGTTTCGTAACGTTTGTAAATGTTTGGCTTAAATCGCTAAAAAATGAAACGTTTGATTTTGTTTCGTAACCTTTGCTAACTTTCGGCTTAAGTTGCTAAAAAAGTGAAACATTTGGATTTGTTCCGTAAAGTTTGTACACTTTTGGCTTAAATCGCTAAAAAGGCGAAACGTTTGGTTTTCTTTCGTAACCTTAGTAAACGTTTTGTTTTATAACGTTTTAAATGTTTGGTTTAAATTGCTAAAAAGGTGAAACGTTTGATTTTGTTTCGTAACCTTTGTAAACGTTCGGCTTAAATTGCTAAAAAGGTGAAACATTTGAATTTGTTTCGTAACATTTGTAAACGTTTGGCTTCTATCGCTAAAAAGGTGAAACGTTTGGATTTGTTTTGAAACGTTTGTAAACGTTTTGCTTAAATTGCTAAAAAGGGGAAACATTTGGATTTGTTTCTTAACAGTTTGTAAACGTTTGGCTTAAATTGCTAATAAGGTGAAACATTTGGTTTTGTTTCGTAACGTTTGTAAACGTTTAGCTTAAATTGCTAAAAAGGTGAAACGTTTGGAATTGTTTCTTAACGTTTGTAAACATTTGGCTTAAATTGCTAAAAAGGTGAAACGTTTGGATTTGTTTCCTAACGTTTGTAAACGTTAGGTTTAAATTGTTAAAAAGGTGAAACACTTGGATTTGTTTCGTAACGTTTGTAAACGTTTGGCTTAAATCGCTAAAAAGGTGAAACGTTTGGATTTGTTTCATAATGTTTGTAAACGTTTGGCTTAAATCGCTAAAAAGGTGATACGTTTGGATTTGTTTCGTAACGTTTGTAAAAGTTTGGCTTAAATTGCTAAAAAGGGTTTCGTATCGTTTTAAACCTTTGGATTTTTTTCGTAACGTGTGTAAACGTTTGGCTTATATCACTAAAATAGGGAAGCTTTTGGATTTATTTCGTAATGTTTGTAAATGTTTTGCTTAAATCGCTAAAAAGGTGAATGTTTGGATTTGTTTGGTAACGTTTGTAAACGTTTGGCTTAAATCACAAAAAAGGGGAAACGTTTGGATTTGTTTTGTAACATTTGTCAACGTGTGGCTTAAATCGCTAAAAAGGTGTCACATTTGGATTTGTTTCGTAACATTTACAAACGTTTGGCTTAAATCGCTAAAAAGGTGAAACGTTTAGATTTGTTCCGTAACGTTTGTAAACGTTTGGCTTAAATCGCTAAAAAGATGAAACGTTTTATTTTGTTTCGTAACGTTTGTAAACGTATGGCTTAAATCACAAATAAAGGGGAAATGTTTGGATTTGTTTCATAACGTTTGTAAACATTTGGCTTAAATCTCTAAAAAGATGAAACGTTTGGTTTTATTTCGTAACCTTTATAAACGTTCGGCTTAAATCGCTAAAAACGTGAAGTGGTTGGATTTATTTCGTAACGTTTGTAAATGTTTGGCTTAAATCCCTAAAAAGGTGAAACGTTTGAATTTGTTTAATAACCTTTATAAACGTTCGGCTTAAATCGCTAAAAAGGTGAAACGTTTGAATTAGTTTCGTAACGTTTGTAAAAGATTGGCTTATATCGCTAAAAAGATGACACGTTTGGTTTTGTTTCGTAACCTTTGTAACCGTTCGGATTAAATCGCTAAAAAGGTGAAACGTTGGATTTGTTTCGTAACGTCTGTAAACGTTTGGCTTAAATCGCTAAAAACGTGAAACTTTTGGATTTTTTCCATAAAATTTGTAAAAGTTTGGCTTAAATCGCTAAAAAGGTGAAACATTTGGTATTGTTTCATAATCTTTCTAAACGTTTGGCTTAAATCGCTAAAAAGGCGAAAAGTTTGGATTTGTTTCTTAACGTTTGTAAACGTCTGGCTTAAATTGCTATAAAAGTGACACGCTCGGATTTGTTTCGTAACGTTTGTAAACGTTTGGCTTAAATTGTTAATAAGGTGAAATGCTTGGATTTGTTTCGTAACGTTTGTAAACGTTTGGCTTAAATCGCTGAAAAGGTGAAACGTTTGGATTTATTTCGTAACGTTTGTAAAAGTTTGGCCTAAATCGCTAAAAAGGTGAAATGTTTGGTTTTGTTTTGTTACGTTTGTAAAAGTTTGGCTTAAATCGCTAAAAAGATGAAACGTTTGGTTTTGTTTCATAACCTTTGTGTTCGGCTTAAATCGTTAAAAAGGTGAAACATTTGGATTTGTTTCGTAACGTTTGTAAATGTTTGTCTTAAATCGCTAAAAAGGGGAAACGCTTGGATTTGTTTCGTAACGTTTGTAAACCTTTGGCTTAAATCTCTAAAAAGGTGAAATGTTTTGTTTTGTTTCATAACCTTTATAAATGTTCGGCTTAAATTGCTAAAAAGGTAAAATGTTTGGGTTTGTTTCGTAACCTTTGTAAACGTTTGGCTTAAATTGCTAAAAAGGTGAAACGTTTGGATTTGTTTCGTAACGTTTGTTAAAATTTTCCTTAAATTGCTAAAAAGGGGAAACGCTTGGATTTGTTTCGTAATTTTTCTAAACGTTTGGCTTATATCGTCAAAAAGGTTAAACACTTGGATTTGTTTCGTAACGTTTGTAAATGTTTGGCTTAAATCGCTAAAAAATGAAACGTTTGATTTTGTTTCATAACCTTTGTTAACTTTCGGCTTAAATTGCTAAAAAAGTGAAACATTTGGATTTGTTCCGTAAAGTTTGTACACGTTTGGCTTAAATCGCTAAAAAGGCGAAACGTTTGGTTTTCTTTCATAACCTTAGTAAACGTTTTGTTTTATAACGTTTTAAATGTTTGGTTTAAATTGCTAAAAAGGTGAAACGTTTGATTTTGTTTCGTAACCTTTGTAAACGTTCGGCTTAAATTGCTAAAAAGGTGAAACATTTGAATTTGTTTCGTAACATTTGTAAACGTTTGGCTTCTATCGCTAAAAAGGTGAAACGTTTGGATTTGTTTCGAAACGTTTGTAAACGTTTTGCTTAAATTGCTAAAAAGGGGAAACATTTGGATTTGTTTCGTAACAGTTTGTAAACGTTTGGCTTAAATTGCTAATAAGGTGAAACATTTGGTTTTGTTTCGTAACGTTTGTAAACGTTTAGCTTAAATTGCTAAAAAGGTGAAACGTTTGGAATTGTTTCGTAACGTTTGTAAACATTTGGCTTAAATTGCTAAAAAGGTGAAACGTTTGGATTTGTTTCCTAACGTTTGTAAACGTTAGGTTTAAATTGTTAAAAAGGTGAAACACTTGGATTTGTTTCGTAACGTTTGTAAACGTTTGGCTTAAATCGCTAAAAAGGTGAAACGTTTGGATTTGTTTCATAATGTTTGTAAACGTTTGGCTTAAATCGCTAAAAAGGTGATACGTTTGGATTTGTTTCGTAACGTTTGTAAACGTTTGGCTTAAATTGCTAAAAAGGGTTTCGTATCGTTTTAAACCTTTGGATTTGTTTCGTAACGTGTGTAAACGTTTGGCTTATATCACTAAAATAGGGAAGCTTTTGGATTTATTTCGTAACGTTTGTAAATGTTTTGCTTAAATCGCTAAAAAGGTGAATGTTTGGATTTGTTTGGTAACGTTTGTAAACGTTTGGCTTAAATCGCAAAAAAGGGGAAACGTCTGGATTTGTTTTGTAACATTTGTCAACGTTTGGCTTAAATCGCTAAAAAGGTGTCACATTTGGATTTGTTTCGTAACATTTACAAACGTTTGGCTTAAATCGCTAAAAAGGTGAAACGTTTAGATTTGTTCCGTAACGTTTGTAAACGTTTGGCTTAAATCGCTAAAAAGATGAAACGTTTTGTTTTGTTTCGTAACGTTTGTAAACGTATGGCTTAAATCACAAATAAAGGGGAAATGTTTGGATTTGTTTCATAACGTTTGTAAACATTTGGCTTAAATCTCTAAAAAGATGAAACGTTTGGTTTTGTTTCGTAACCTTTATAAACGTTCGGCTTAAATCGCTAAAAACGTGAAGTGGTTGGATTTATTTCGTAACGTTTGTAAATGTTTGGCTTAAATCCCTAAAAAGGTGAAACGTTTGAATTTGTTTAATAACCTTTATAAACGTTCGGCTTATATCGCTAAAAAGGTGAAACGTTTGGATTAGTTTCGTAACGTTTGTAAAAGATTGGCTTATATCGCTAAAAAGATGACACGTTTGGTTTTGTTTCGTAACCTTTGTAACCGTTCGGATTAAATCGCTAAAAAGGTGAAACGTTGGATTTGTTTCGTAACGTCTGTAAACGTTTGACTTAAATCGCTAAAAACGTGAAACTTTTGGATTTTTTCCATAAAATTTGTAAAAGTTTGGCTTAAATCGCTAAAAAGGTGAAACATTTGGTATTGTTTCATAATCTTTCTAAACGTTTGGCTTAAATCGCTAAAAAGGCGAAAAGTTTGGATTTGTTTCTTAACGTTTGTAAACGTCTGGCTTAAATTGCTAAAAAAGTGACACGCTCGGATTTGTTTCGTAACGTTTGTAAACGTTTGGCTTAAATTGTTAATAAGGTGAAATGCTTGGATTTGTTTCGTAACGTTTGTAAACGTTTGGCTTAAATCGCTAAAAAGGTGAAACGTTTGGATTTATTTCGTAACGTTTGTAAAAGTTTGGCCTAAATCGCTAAAAAGGTGAAATGTTTGGTTTTGTTTTGTAACATTTGTAAAAGTTTGGCTTAAATCGCTAAAAAGATGAAACGTTTGGTTTTGTTTCATAACCTTTGTGTTCGGCTTAAATCGTTAAAAAGGTGAAACATTTGGATTTGTTTCGTAACGTTTGTAAATGTTTGTCTTAAATCGCTAAAAAGGGGAAACGCTTGGATTTGTTTCGTAACGTTTGTAAACGTTTGGCTTAAATCTCTAAAAAGGTGAAATGTTTTGTTTTGTTTCATAACCTTTATAAATGTTCGGCTTAAATTGCTAAAAAGGTAAAATGTTTGGGTTTGTTTCGTAACCTTTGTAAATGTTTGGGTTTGTTTCGTAACCTTTGTAAACGTTTGGCTTAAATTGCTAAAAAGTTGAAACGCTTGGATTTATTTCGTAACATTTGTAAAAGTTTGTCTTAAATCGCTAAAAAAATGAAAGGTTTGGATTTATTTCGTAACCTTTATAAACGTTTGGCTTAAATCGCTAAAAAGGTGAAACATTTGGTTTTGTTTTGTAACGTTTGTAAAATTTTGGCTTAAATCCCTAAAAAATTGAAACGTTTGGTTTTGTTTTGTAACGTTTGTAAACGTTTGGCTTAAGTCGCTAAAAAGGTGAAACGTTTGGATTTGTTTCATAACCTTTATAAACGTTCGGCTTAAATCGCTAAAAAGTTGAAACGTTTGGATTAGTTTCGTAACGTTTGTAAAAGATTGGCTTAGATCGGTAAAAAGATGACACGTTTGGTTTTCTTTCATAACCTTTGTAAACGTTCTCGCTAAAAAGGTGAAACGTTTGGATTTGTTTCGTAACGTTTGTAAACGTTTGGCTTAAATCGCTAAAAAGGTGAAACGTTTGGATTTTTTTCATAACGTTTGTAAGTGTTTGGTATAAATTGCTAAAAAGGCTAAACGCTTGGATTTGTTTCGTACGTTTTGTAATTGTTTTGCTTAAATCGCTTAAAAGGTGATACAATTGGATTTGTTTTGTAATGTTCGTAATCGTTTGCTTAAATCTCTAAAAAGGTGAAAAGTTTGGATTTGTTTCGTATAGTTTGTAAACGTTTGGCTTAAATCGTTAAAAAGGTGAAACGTTTGGTTTTGTTTTGTAAGGTTTGTAAACGTCTGGCTTAAATCGCTAAAAAGGTGAAACGCTTGGATTTGTTTCCTAACGTTTGTAAAAGTTTGGCTTATATTGCTAAAAAGGGTTTTGTACCGTTTTAAGATTTATTTCGTAACATTTGGCTTAATTCGCTAAAATGGGGAAACGTTTGGAATTGTTTCGTAACGTTTGTAAACCTTTGGCTTAAATCACTAAAAAGGTGAAACGTTTGGATTTGTTTCGTAACGTTTGTAAACGTTTGGCTTAAATCGCTAAAAAGGTGAAGCGTTTGGATTTGTTTCGTAACATTTGTTAACGTTCGGCTTAAACCGCTAAAAAGGTGTTACGTTTCGATTTGTTTTGTAACGTTTGTAAACGTTTGGTTTAAATCGCTAAAAAGGTGAAACGCTTGGAATTTTTTCGTAACGTTTTTAAACGTTTGGCTTAAATCGCTAAAAAGGTGAAACGCTTAGATTTGTTTCGTAACGTTTGTAAAAGTTAGGCTTAAATCGCTAAAAAGGTGAAACATTTGGTTTTGTTTCGAAACGTTTGTAAACGTTTGTTTTAAATTGCAAAAATGAGGAAACGATTGCATTTGTTTCGTAACGTTTGTAAACGTTTGGCTTAAATCGCTAAAAAGGTGAAACGTTTGGATTTGTTCCATGACGTTTGTAAACTTTTGGCCTAAATCGCTAAAAAGGGAAACGTTTGGTTTTGTTTCATAACCTTTGTAAACGTTTGGCTTAAATTGCTAAAAAGGAGAAACGTCTGGATTGAATTCCAAACGTTTGTAAAAGTTTGGCTTAAATTGTTAATAAGCTGAAACGCTCGGATTTGTTTCGTAACATTTTTAAACGTTTGGCTTAAATCGCTAAAAAGGTCAAACGCTTGGATTTGTTTCGTGAACTTTGTAAATATTCGGCTTAAATCGCTAAAAAGGTGAAACGTTTGGATTTGTTTCGTAACGTTTGTTAAAATTTTCCTTAAATTGCTAAAAAGGGGAAACGCTTGGATTTGTTTCGTAATTTTTCTAAACGTTTGGCTTAAATCGTCAAAAAGGTTAAACACTTGGATTTGTTTCGTAATGTTTGTAAATGTTTGGCTTAAATCGCTAAAAAATGAAACGTTTGATTTTGTTTCGTAACCGTTGTTAACTTTCGGCTTAAATTGCTAAAAAAGTGAAACATTTGGATTTGTTCCGTAAAGTTTGTACACGTTTGGCTTAAATCGCTAAAAAGGCGAAACGTTTGGTTTTCTTTCGTAACCTTAGTAAACGTTTTGTTTTATAACGTTTTAAATGTTTGGTTTAAATTGCTAAAAAGGTGAAACGTTTGATTTTGTTTCGTAACCTTTGTAAACGTTCGGCTTAAATTGCTAAAAAGGTGAAACATTTGAATTTGTTTCGTAACATTTGTAAACGTTTGGCTTCTATCGCTAAAAAGGTGAAACGTTTGGATTTGTTTCGAAACGTTTGTAAACGTTTTGCTTAAATTGCTATAAAGGGGAAACATTTGGATTTGTTTCGTAACAGTTTGTAAACGTTTGGCTTAAATTGCTAATAAGGTGAATCATTTTGTTTTGTTTCGTAACGTTTGTAAACGTTTAGCTTAAATTGCTAAAAAGGTGAAACGTTTGGAATTGTTTCGTAACGTTTGTAAACATTTGGCTTAAATTGCTAAAAAGGTGAAACGTTTGGATTTGTTTCCTAACGTTTGTAAACGTTAGGTTTAAATTGTTAAAAAGGTGAAACACTTGGATTTGTTTCGTAACGTTTGTAAACGTTTGGCTTAAATCGCTAAAAAGGTGAAACGTTTGGATTTGTTTCATAATGTTTGTAAACGTTTGGCTTAAATCGCTAAAAAGGTGATACGTTTGGATTTGTTTCGTAACGTTTGTAAACGTTTGGCTTAAATTGCTAAAAAGGGTTTCGTATCGTTTTAAACCTTTGGATTTGTTTCGTAACGTGTGTAAACGTTTGGCTTATATCACTAAAATAGGGAAGCTTTTGGATTTATTTCGTAACGTTTGTAAATGTTTTGCTTAAATCGCTAAAAAGGTGAATGTTTGGATTTGTTTGGTAACGTTTGTAAACGTTTGGCTTAAATCGCAAAAAAGGGGAAACGTTTGGATTTGTTTTGTAACATTTGTCAACGTTTGGCTTAAATCGCTAAAAAGGTGTCACATTTGGATTTGTTTCGTAACATTTACAAACGTTTGGCTTAAATCGCTAAAAAGGTGAAACGTTTAGATTTGTTCCGTAACGTTTGTAAACGTTTGGCTTAAATCGCTAAAAAGATGAAACGTTTTGTTTTGTTTCGTAACGTTTGTAAACGTATGGCTTAAATCACAAATAAAGGGGAAATGTTTGGATTTGTTTCATAACGTTTGTAAACATTTGGCTTAAATCTCTAAAAAGATGAAACGTTTGGTTTTGTTTCGTAACCTTTATAAACGTTCGGCTTAAATCGCTAAAAACGTGAAGTGGTTGGATTTATTTCGTAACGTTTGTAAATGTTTGGCTTAAATCCCTAAAAAGGTGAAACGTTTGAATTTGTTTAATAACCTTTATAAACGTTCGGCTTATATCGCTAAAAAGGTGAAACGTTTGGATTAGTTTCGTAACGTTTGTAAAAGATTGGCTTATATCGCTAAAAAGATGACACGTTTGGTTTTGTTTCGTAACCTTTGTAACCGTTCGGATTAAATCGCTAAAAAGGTGAAACGTTGGATTTGTTTCGTAACGTCTGTAAACGTTTGACTTAAATCGCTAAAAACGTGAAACTTTTGGATTTTTTCCATAAAATTTGTAAAAGTTTGGCTTAAATCGCTAAAAAGGTGAAACATTTGGTATTGTTTCATAATCTTTCTAAACGTTTGGCTTAAATCGCTAAAAAGGCGAATAGTTTGGATTTGTTTCTTAACGTTTGTAAACGTCTGGCTTAAATTGCTAAAAAAGTGACACGCTCGGATTTGTTTCGTAACGTTTGTAAACGTTTGGCTTAAATTGTTAATAAGGTGAAATGCTTGGATTTGTTTCGTAACGTTTGTAAACGTTTGGCTTAAATCGCTAAAAAGGTGAAACGTTTGGATTTATTTCGTAACGTTTGTAAAAGTTTGGCCTAAATCGCTAAAAAGGTGAAATGTTTGGTTTTGTTTTGTAACATTTGTAAAAGTTTGGCTTAAATCGCTAAAAAGATGAAACGTTTGGTTTTGTTTCATAACCTTTGTGTTCGGCTTAAATCGTTAAAAAGGTGAAACATTTGGATTTGTTTCGTAACGTTTGTAAATGTTTGTCTTAAATCGCTAAAAAGGGGAAACGCTTGGATTTGTTTCGTAACGTTTGTAAACGTTTGGCTTAAATCTCTAAAAAGGTGAAATGTTTTGTTTTGTTTCATAACCTTTATAAATGTTCGGCTTAAATTGCTAAAAAGGTAAAATGTTTGGGTTTGTTTCGTAACCTTTGTAAATGTTTGGGTTTGTTTCGTAACCTTTGTAAACGTTTGGCTTAAATTGCTAAAAAGGTGAAACGCTTGGATTTATTTCGTAACATTTGTAAAAGTTTGTCTTAAATCGCTAAAAAAATGAAAGGTTTGGATTTATTTCGTAACCTTTATAAACGTTTGGCTTAAATCGCTAAAAAGGTGAAACATTTGGTTTTGTTTTGTAACGTTTGTAAAATTTTGGCTTAAATCCCTAAAAAATTGAAACGTTTGGTTTTGTTTTGTAACGTTTGTAAACGTTTGGCTTAAGTCGCTAAAAAGGTGAAACGTTTGGATTTGTTTCATAACCTTTATAAACGTTCGGCTTAAATCGCTAAAAAGTTGAAACGTTTGGATTAGTTTCGTAACGTTTGTAAAAGATTGGCTTAGATCGGTAAAAAGATGACACGTTTGGTTTTCTTTCATAACCTTTGTAAATGTTCTCGCTAAAAAGGTGAAACGTTTGGATTTGTTTCGTAACGTTTGTAAACGTTTGGCTTAAATCGCTAAAAAGGTGAAACGTTTGGATTTTTTTCATAACGTTTGTAAGTGTTTGGTATAAATTGCTAAAAAGGCTAAACGCTTGGATTTGTTTCGTACGTTTTGTAATTGTTTTGCTTAAATCGCTTAAAAGGTGATACAATTGGATTTGTTTTGTAATGTTCGTAATCGTTTGCTTAAATCTCTAAAAAGGTGAAAAGTTTGGATTTGTTTCGTATAGTTTGTAAACGTTTGGCTTAAATCGTTAAAAAGGTGAAACGTTTGGTTTTGTTTTGTAAGGTTTGTAAACGTCTGGCTTAAATCGCTAAAAAGGTGAAACGCTTGGATTTGTTTCCTAACGTTTGTAAAAGTTTGGCTTATATTGCTAAAAAGGGTTTTGTACCGTTTTAAGATTTATTTCGTAACATTTGGCTTAATTCGCTAAAATGGGGAAACGTTTGGAATTGTTTCGTAACGTTTGTAAACCTTTGGCTTAAATCACTAAAAAGGTGAAACGTTTGGATTTGTTTCGTAACGTTTGTAAACGTTTGGCTTAAATCGCTAAAAAGGTGAAGCGTTTGGATTTGTTTCGTAACATTTGTTAACGTTCGGCTTAAACCGCTAAAAAGGTGTTACGTTTCGATTTGTTTTGTAACGTTTGTAAACGTTTGGTTTAAATCGCTAAAAAGGTGAAACGCTTGGAATTTTTTCGTAACGTTTTTAAACGTTTGGCTTAAATCGCTAAAAAGGTGAAACGCTTAGATTTGTTTCGTAACGTTTGTAAAAGTTAGGCTTAAATCGCTAAAAAGGTGAAACATTTGGTTTTGTTTCGAAACGTTTGTAAACGTTTGTTTTAAATTGCAAAAATGAGGAAACGATTGCATTTGTTTCGTAACGTTTGTAAACGTTTGGCTTAAATCGCTAAAAAGGTGAAACGTTTGGATTTGTTCCATGACGTTTGTAAACTTTTGGCCTAAATCGCTAAAAAGGGAAACGTTTGGTTTTGTTTCATAACCTTTGTAAACGTTTGGCTTAAATTGCTAAAAAGGAGAAACGTCTGGATTGAATTCCAAACGTTTGTAAAAGTTTGGCTTAAATTGTTAATAAGCTGAAACGCTCGGATTTGTTTCGTAACATTTTTAAACGTTTGGCTTAAATCGCTAAAAAGGTCAAACGCTTGGATTTGTTTCGTGAACTTTGTAAATATTCGGCTTAAATCGCTAAAAAGGTGAAACGTTTGGATTTGTTTCGTAACGTTTGTTAAAATTTTCCTTAAATTGCTAAAAAGGGGAAACGCTTGGATTTGTTTCGTAATTTTTCTAAACGTTTGGCTTAAATCGTCAAAAAGGTTAAACACTTGGATTTGTTTCGTAACGTTTGTAAATGTTTGGCTTAAATCGCTAAAAAATGAAACGTTTGATTTTGTTTCGTAACCGTTGTTAACTTTCGGCTTAAATTGCTAAAAAAGTGAAACATTTGGATTTGTTCCGTAAAGTTTGTACACGTTTGGCTTAAATCGCTAAAAAGGCGAAACGTTTGGTTTTCTTTCGTAACCTTAGTAAACGTTTTGTTTTATAACGTTTTAAATGTTTGGTTTAAATTGCTAAAAAGGTGAAACGTTTGATTTTGTTTCGTAACCTTTGTAAACGTTCGGCTTAAATTGCTAAAAAGGTGAAACATTTGAATTTGTTTCGTAACATTTGTAAACGTTTGGCTTCTATCGCTAAAAAGGTGAAACGTTTGGATTTGTTTCGAAACGTTTGTAAACGTTTTGCTTAAATTGCTATAAAGGGGAAACATTTGGATTTGTTTCGTAACAGTTTGTAAACGTTTGGCTTAAATTGCTAATAAGGTGAAACATTTGGTTTTGTTTCGTAACGTTTGTAAACGTTTAGCTTAAATTGCTAAAAAGGTGAAACGTTTGGAATTGTTTCGTAACGTTTGTAAACATTTGGCTTAAATTGCTAAAAAGGTGAAACGTTTGGATTTGTTTCCTAACGTTTGTAAACGTTTGGCTTAAATTGTTAAAAAGGTGAAACACTTGGATTTGTTTCGTAACGTTTGTAAACGTTTGGCTTAAATCGCTAAAAAGGTGAAACGTTTGGATTTGTTTCATAATGTTTGTAAACGTTTGGCTTAAATCGCTAAAAAGGTGATACGTTTGGATTTGTTTCGTAATGTTTGTAAACGTTTGGCTTAAATTGCTAAAAAGGGTTTCGTATCGTTTTAAACCTTTGGATTTGTTTCGTAACGTGTGTAAACGTTTGGCTTATATCACTAAAATAGGGAAGCTTTTGGATTTATTTCGTAACGTTTGTAAATGTTTTGCTTAAATCGCTAAAAAGGTGAATGTTTGGATTTGTTTGGTAACGTTTGTAAACGTTTGGCTTAAATCGCAAAAAAGGGGAAACGTTTGGATTTGTTTTGTAACATTTGTCAACGTTTGGCTTAAATCGCTAAAAAGGTGTCACATTTGGATTTGTTTCGTAACATTTACAAACGTTTGGCTTAAATCGCTAAAAAGGTGAAACGTTTAGATTTGTTCCGTAACGTTTGTAAACGTTTGGCTTAAATCGCTAAAAAGATGAAACGTTTTGTTTTGTTTCGTAACGTTTGTAAACGTATGGCTTAAATCACAAATAAAGGGGAAATGTTTGGATTTGTTTCATAACGTTTGTAAACATTTGGCTTAAATCTCTAAAAAGATGAAACGTTTGGTTTTGTTTCGTAACCTTTATAAACGTTCGGCTTAAATCGCTAAAAACGTGAAGTGGTTGGATTTATTTCGTAACGTTTGTAAATGTTTGGCTTAAATCCCTAAAAAGGTGAAACGTTTGAAGTTGTTTAATAACCTTTATAAACGTTCGGCTTAAATCGCTAAAAAGGTGAAACGTTTGGATTAGTTTCGTAACGTTTGTAAAAGATTGGCTTATATCGCTAAAAAGATGACACGTTTGGTTTTGTTTCGTAACCTTTGTAACCGTTCGGATTAAATCGCTAAAAAGGTGAAACGTTGGATTTGTTTCGTAACGTCTGTAAACGTTTGGCTTAAATCGCTAAAAACGTGAAACTTTTGGATTTTTTCCATAAAATTTGTAAAAGTTTGGCTTAAATCGCTAAAAAGGTGAAACATTTGGTATTGTTTCATAATCTTTCTAAACGTTTGGCTTAAATCGCTAAAAAGGCGAAAAGTTTGGATTTGTTTCTTAACGTTTGTAAACGTCTGGCTTAAATTGCTAAAAAAGTGACACGCTCGGATTTGTTTCGTAACGTTTGTAAACGTTTGGCTTAAATTGTTAATAAGGTGAAATGCTTGGATTTGTTTCGTAACGTTTGTAAACGTTTGGCTTAAATCGCTAAAAAGGTGAAACGTTTGGATTTATTTCGTAACGTTTGTAAAAGTTTGGCCTAAATCGCTAAAAAGGTGAATTGTTTGGTTTTGTTTTGTAACGTTTGTAAAAGTTTGGCTTAAATCGCTAAAAAGATGAAACGTTTGGTTTTGTTTCATAACCTTTGTGTTCGGCTTAAATCGTTAAAAAGGTGAAACATTTGGATTTGTTTCGTAACGTTTGTAAATGTTTGTCTTAAATCGCTAAAAAGGGGAAACGCTTGGATTTGTTTCGTAACGTTTGTAAACGTTTGGCTTAAATCTCTAAAAAGGTGAAATGTTTTGTTTTGTTTCATAACCTTTATAAATGTTCGGCTTAAATTGCTAAAAAGGTAAAATGTTTGGGTTTGTTTCGTAACCTTTGTAAACGTTTGGCTTAAATTGCTAAAAAGGTGAAACGCTTGGATTTATTTCGTAACATTTGTAAAAGTTTGTCTTAAATCGCTAAAAAGATGAAAGGTTTGGATT
Source organism: Mercurialis annua (assembly GCF_937616625.2). Lineage (NCBI taxonomy): Eukaryota > Viridiplantae > Streptophyta > Magnoliopsida > Malpighiales > Euphorbiaceae > Mercurialis > Mercurialis annua. The sequence goes on along the minus strand of NC_065577.1, from coordinate 20,697,175 downwards.
TATTTCGTAACCTTTATAAACGTTTGGCTTAAATCGCTAAAAAGGTGAAACATTTGGTTTTGTTTTGTAACGTTTGTAAAATTTTGGCTTAAATCCCTAAAAAATTGAAACGTTTGGTTTTGTTTTGTAGCGTTTGTAAACGTTTGGCTTAAATCGCTAAAAAGGTGAAACGTTTGGATTTGTTTCATAACCTTTATAAACATTCGGCTTAAATCGCTAAAAAGGTGAAACGTTTGGATTAGTTTCGTAACGTTTGTAAAAGATTGGCTTAGATCGGTAAAAAGATGACACGTTTGGTTTTCTTTCATAACCTTTGTAAACGTTCTCGCTAAAAAGGTGAAACGTTTGAATTTGTTTCGTAACGTTTGTAAACGTTTGGCTTAAATCGCTAAAAAGGTGAAACGTTTGGATTTTTTTCATAACGTTTGTAAGTGTTTGGTATAAATTGCTAAAAAGGCTAAACGCTTGGATTTGTTTTGTACGTTTTGTAATTGTTTTGCTTAAATCGCTTAAAAGGTGAAACAATTGGATTTGTTTTGTAATGTTCGTAATCGTTTGCTTAAATCTCTAAAAAGGTGAAAAGTTTGGATTTGTTTCGTATAGTTTGTAAACGTTTGGCTTAAATCGTTAAAAAGGTGAAACGTTTGGTTTTGTTTTGTAAGGTTTGTAAACGTCTGGCTTAAATCGCTAAAAAGGTGAAACGCTTAGATTTGTTTCCAAGCGTTTGTAAAAGTTTGGCTTATATTGCTAAAAAGGGTTTTGTACCGTTTTAAGATTTATTTCGTAACATTTGGCTTAATTCGCTAAAATGGGGAAACATTTGGAATTGTTTCGTAACGTTTGTAAACCTTTGGCTTAAATCACTAAAAAGGTGAAACGTTTGGATTTGTTTCGTAACGTTTGTAAACGTTTGGCTTAAATCGCTAAAAAGGTGAAGCGTTTGGATTTGTTTCGTAACATTTGTTAACGTTCGGCTTAAACCGCTAAAAAGGTGTTACGTTTCGATTTGTTTTGTAACGTTTGTAAACGTTTGGTTTAAATCGCTAAAAAGGTGAAACGCTTGGAATTTTTTCGTAACGTTTTTAAACGTTTGGCTTGAATCGCTAAAAAGGTGAAACGCTTAGATTTGTTTCGTAACGTTTGTAAAAGTTAGGCTTAAATCGCTAAAAAGGTGAAACATTTGGTTTTGTTTCGAAACGTTTGTAAACGTTTGTTTTAAATTGCAAAAATGAGGAAACGATTGCATTTGTTTCGTAACGTTTGTAAACGTTTGGCTTAAATCGCTAAAAAGGTGAAACGTTTGGATTTGTTCCATGACGTTTGTAAACTTTTGGCCTAAATCGCTAAAAAGGGAAACGTTTGGTTTTGTTTCATAACCTTTGTAAACGTTTGGCTTAAATTGCTAAAAAGGAGAAACGTCTGGATTTAATTCCAAACGTTTGTAAAAGTTTGGCTTAAATTGTTAATAAGCTGAAACGCTCGGATTTGTTTCGTAACATTTTTAAACGTTTGGCTTAAATCGCTAAAAAGGTCAAACGCTTGGATTTGTTTCGTGAACTTTGTAAACATTCGGCTTAAATCGCTAAAAAGGTGAAACGTTTGGATTTGTTTCGTAACGTTTGTTAAAATTTTCCTTAAATTGCTAAAAAGGGGAAACGCTTGGATTTGTTTCGTAATTTTTCTAAACGTTTGGCTTAAATCGTCAAAAAGGTAAAACACTTGGATTTGTTTCGTAACGTTTGTAAATGTTTGGCTTAAATCGCTAAAAAATGAAACGTTTGATTTTGTTTCGTAACCTTTGTTAACTTTCGGCTTAAATTGCTAAAAAAGTGAAACATTTGGATTTGTTCCGTAAAGTTTGTACACGTTTGGCTTAAATCGCTAAAAAGGCGAAACGTTTGGTTTTCTTTCGTAACCTTAGTAAACGTTTTGTTTTATAACGTTTTAAATGTTTGGCTTAAATTGCTAAAAAGGTGAAACGTTTGATTTTGTTTCGTAACCTTTGTAAACGTTCGGCTTAAATTGCTAAAAAGGTGAAACATTTGGAATTGTTTCGTAACGTTTGTAAACATTTGGCTTAAATTGCTAAAAAGGTGAAACGTTTGGATTTGTTTCCTAACGTTTGTAAACGTTAGGTTTAAATTGTTAAAAAGGTGAAACACTTGGATTTGTTTCGTAACGTTTGTAAACGTTTGGCTTAAATCGCTAAAAAGGTGAAACGTTTGGATTTGTTTCATAATGTTTGTAAACGTTTGGCTTAAATCGCTAAAAAGGTGATACGTTTGGATTTGTTTCGTAACGTTTGTAAACGTTTGGCTTAAATTGCTAAAAAGGGTTTTGTATCGTTTTAAACCTTTGGATTTGTTTCGTAACGTGTGTAAACGTTTGCCTTATATCACTAAAATAGGGAAGCTTTTGGATTTATTTCGTAACGTTTGTAAATGTTTTGCTTAAATCGCTAAAAAGGTGAATGTTTGGATTTGTTTGGTAACGTTTGTAAACGTTTGGCTTAAATCGCAAAAAAGGGGAAACGTTTGGATTTGTTTTGTAACATTTGTCAACGTTTGGCTTAAATCGCTAAAAAGGTGTCACATTTGGATTTGTTTCGTAACATTTACAAACGTTTGGCTTAAATCGCTAAAAAGGTGAAACGTTTAGATTTGTTCCGTAACGTTTGTAAACGTTTGGCTTAAATCGCTAAAAAGATGAAACGTTTTGTTTTGTTTCGTAACGTTTGTAAACGTATGGCTTGAATCACAAATAAAGGGGAAATGTTTGGATTTGTTTCATAACGTTTGTAAACATTTGGCTTAAATCTCTAAAAAGATGAAACGTTTGGTTTTGTTTCGTAACCTTTATAAACGTTCGGCTTAAATCGCTAAAAACGTGAAGTGGTTGGATTTATTTCGTAATGTTCGTAAATGTTTGGCTTAAATCCCTAAAAAGGTGAAACGTTTGAATTTGTTTAATAACCTTTATAAACGTTCGGCTTAAATCGCTAAAAAGGTGAAACGTTTGGATTAGTTTCGTAACGTTTGTAAAAGATTGGCTTATATCGCTAAAAAGATGACACGTTTGGTTTTGTTTCGTAACCTTTGTAACCGTTCGGATTAAATCGCTAAAAAGGTGAAACGTTGGATTTGTTTCGTAACGTCTGTAAACGTTTGGCTTAAATCGCTAAAAACGTGAAACTTTTGGATTTTTTCCATAAAATTTGTAAAAGTTTGGCTTAAATCGCTAAAAAGGTGAAACATTTGGTATTGTTTCATAATCTTTCTAAACGTTTGGCTTAAATCGCTAAAAAGGCGAAAAGTTTGGATTTGTTTCTTAACGTTTGTAAACGTCTGGCTTAAATTGCTAAAAAAGTGACACGCTCGGATTTGTTTCGTAACGTTTGTAAACGTTTGGCTTAAATTGTTAATAAGGTGAAATGCTTGGATTTGTTTCGTAACGTTTGTAAACGTTTGGCTTAAATCGCTAAAAAGGTGAAACGTTTGGATTTATTTCGTAACGTTTGTAAAAGTTTGGCCTAAATCGCTAAAAAGGTGAAATGTTTGGTTTTGTTTTGTAACGTTTGTAAAAGTTTGGCTTAAATCGCTAAAAAGATGAAACGTTTGGTTTTGTTTCATAACCTTTGTGTTCGGCTTAAATCGTTAAAAAGGTGAAACATTTGGATTTGTTTCGTAACGTTTGTAAATGTTTGTCTTAAATCGCTAAAAAGGGGAAACGCTTGGATTTGTTTCGTAACGTTTGTAAACGTTTGGCTTAAATCTCTAAAAAGGTGAAATGTTTTGTTTTGTTTCATAACCTTTATAAATGTTCGGCTTAAATTGCTAAAAAGGTAAAATGTTTGGGTTTGTTTCGTAACCTTTGTAAACGTTTGGCTTAAATTGCTAAAAAGGTGAAACGTTTGGATTTGTTTCGTAACGTTTGTTAAAATTTTCCTTAAATTGCTAAAAAGGGGAAACGCTTTGGATTTGTTTCGTAACGTTTGTAAATGTTTGTCTTAAATCGCTAAAAAGGGGAAACGCTTGGATTTGTTTCGTAACGTTTGTAAACGTTTGGCTTAAATCTCTAAAAAGGTGAAATGCTTTGTTTTGTTTCATAACCTTTATAAATGTTCGGCTTAAATTGCTAAAAAGGTAAAATGTTTGGGTTTGTTTCGTAACCTTTTTAAACGTTTGGCTTAAATTGCTAAAAAGGTGAAACGCTTGGATTTATTTCGTAACATTTGTAAAAGTTTGTCTTAAATCGCTAAAAAGATGAAAGGTTTGGATTTATTTCGTAACCTTTATAAACGTTTGGCTTAAATCGCTAAAAAGGTGAAACATTTGGTTTTGTTTTGTAACGTTTGTAAAATTTTGGCTTAAATCCCTAAAAAGGTGAAACGTTTGGTTTTGTTTTGTAACGTTTGTAAACTTTTGGCTTAAATCGCTAAAAAGGTGAAACGTTTGGATTTGTTTCATAACCTTTATAAACGTTCGGCTTAAATCGCTAAAAAGGTGAAACGTTTGGCTTAGTTTCATAACGTTTGTAAAAGATTGGCTTAGATCGGTAAAAAGATGACACGTTTGGTTTTCTTTCATAACCTTTGTAAACGTTCTCGCTAAAAAGGTGAAACGTTTGGATTTGTTTCGTAACGTTTGTAAACGTTTGGCTTAAATCGCTAAAAAGGTGAAACGTTTGGATTTTTTTCATAACGTTTGTAAGTGTTTGGTATAAATTGCTAAAAAGGCTAAACGCTTGGATTTGTTTCGTACGTTTTGTAATTGTTTTGCTTAAATCGCTTAAAAGGTGAAACAATTGGATTTGTTTTGTAATGTTCGTAATCGTTTGCTTAAATCTCTAAAAAGGTGAAACGTTTGGATTTGTTTCGTAAAGTTTGTAAACGTTTGGCTTAAATCGTTAAAAAGGTGAAACGTTTGGTTTTGTTTTGTAAGGTTTGTAAACGTCTGGCTTAAATCGCTAAAAAGGTGAAACGCTTGGATTTGTTTCCTAACGTTTGTAAAAGTTTGGCTTATATTGCTAAAAAGGGTTTTGTACCGTTTTAAGATTTATTTCGTAACATTCGGCATAATTCGCTAAAATGGGGAAACGTTTGGAATTGTTTCGTAACGTTTGTAAACCTTTGGCTTAAATCACTAAAAAGGTGAAACGTTTGGATTTGTTTCGTAACGTTTGTAAACGTTTGGCTTAAATCGCTAAAAAGGTGAAGCGTTTGGATTTGTTTCGTAACATTTGTTAACGTTCGGCTTAAACCGCTAAAAAGGTGTTACGTTTCGATTTGTTTTGTAACGTTTGTAAACGTTTGGTTTAAATCGCTAAAAAGGTGAAACGCTTGGAATTTTTTCGTAACGTTTTTAAACGTTTGGCTTAAATCGCTAAAAAGGTGAAACGCTTGGATTTGTTTCGTAACGTTTGTAAATGTTAGGCTTAAATCGCTAAAAAGGTGAAACATTTGGTTTTGTTTCGAAACGTTTGTAAACGTTTGTTTTAAATTGCAAAAATGAGGAAACGATTGCATTTGTTTCGTAACGTTTGTAAATGTTTGGCTTAAATCGCTGAAAAGGTGAAACGTTTGGATTTGTTCCATGACGTTTGTAAACTTTTGGCCTAAATCGCTAAAAAGGGAAACGTTTGGTTTTGTTTCATAACCTTTGTAAACGTTTGGCTTAAATTGCTAAAAAGGAGAAACGTCTGGATTGAATTCGAAACGTTTGTAAAAGTTTGGCTTAAATTGTTAATAAGCTGAAACGCTCGGATTTGTTTCGTAACATTTTTAAACGTTTGGCTTAAATCGCTAAAAAGGTCAAACGCTTGGATTTGTTTCGTGAACTTTGTAAACATTCGGCTTAAATCGCTAAAAAGGTGAAACGTTTGGATTTGTTTCGTAACGTTTGTTAATATTTACCTTAAATTGCTAAAAAGGGGAAACGCTTGGATTTGTTTCGTAATTTTTCTAAACGTTTGGCTTAAATCGTCAAAAAGGTTAAACACTTGGATTTGTTTCGTAACGTTTGTAAATGTTTGGCTTAAATCGCTAAAAAATGAAACGTCTGATTTTGTTTCGTAACCTTTGTTAACTTTCGGCTTAAATTGCTAAAAAAGTGAAACATTTGGATTTGTTCCGTAAAGTTTGTACACGTTTGGCTTAAATCGCTAAAAAGGCGAAACGTTTGGTTTTCTTTCGTAACCTTAGTAAACGTTTTGTTTTATAACGTTATAAATGTTTGGTTTAAATTGCTAAAAAGGTGAAACGTTTGATTTTGTTTCGTAACCTTTGTAAACGTTCGGCTTAAATTGCTAAAAAGGTGAAACATTTGAATTTGTTTCGTAACATTTGTAAACGTTTGGCTTCTATCGCTAAAAAGGTGAAACGTTTGGATTTGTTTCGAAACGTTTGTAAACGTTTTGCTTAAATTGCCAAAAAGGGGAAACATTTGGATTTGTTTCGTAACAGTTTGTAAACGTTTGGCTTAAATTGCTAATAAGGTGAAACATTTGGTTTTGTTTCGTAACGTTTGTAAACGTTTAGCTTAAATTGCTAAAAAGGTGAAACGTTTGGAATTGTTTCGTAACGTTTGTAAACATTTGGCTTAAATTGCTAAAAAGGTGAAATGTTTGGATTTGTTTCCTAACGTTTGTAAACGTTAGGTTTAAATTGTTAAAAAGGTGAAACACTTGGATTTGTTTCGTAACGTTTGTAAACGTTTGGCTTAAATCGCTAAAAAGGTGAAACGTTTGGATTTGTTTCATAATGTTTGTAAACGTTTGGCTTAAATCGCTAAAAAGGTGATACGTTTGGATTTGTTTCGTAGCGTTTGTAAACGTTTGGCTTAAATTGCTAAAAAGGGTTTCGTATCTTTTTAAACCTTTGGATTTGTTTCGTAACGTGTGTAAACGTTTGGCTTATATCACTAAAATAGGGAAGCTTTTGGATTTATTTCGTAACGTTTGTAAATGTTTTGCTTAAATCGCTAAAAAGGTGAATGTTTGGATTTGTTTGGTAACGTTTGTAAACGTTTGGCTTAAATCGCAAAAAAGGGGAAACGTTTGGATTTGTTTTGTAACATTTGTCAACGTTTGGCTTAAATCGCTAAAAAGGTGTCACATTTGGATTTGTTTCGTAACATTTACAAACGTTTGGCTTAAATCGCTAAAAAGGTGAAACGTTTAGATTTGTTTCGTAACGTTTGTAAACGTTTGGCTTAAATCGCTAAAAAGATGAAACGTTTTGTTTTGTTTCGTAACGTTTGTAAACGTATGGCTTAAATCACAAATAAAGGGGAAATGTTTGGGTTTGTTTCGTAACGTTTGTAAACATTTGGCTTAAATCTCTAAAAAGATGAAACGTTTGGTTTTGTTTCGTAACCTTTATAAACGTTCGGCTTAAATCGCTAAAAAGGTGAAGTGGTTGGATTTATTTCGTAACGTTTGTATATGTTTGGCTTAAATCCCTAAAAAGGTGAAACGTTTGAATTTGTTTAATAACCTTTATAAACGTTCGGCTTAAATCGCTAAAAAGGTGAAACGTTTGGATTAGTTTCGTAACGTTTGTAAAAGATTGGCTTAGATCGCTAAAAAGATGACACGTTTGGTTTTGTTTCGTAACCTTTGTAACCGTTCAGATTAAATCGCTAAAAAGGTGAAACGTTGGATTTGTTTCGCAACGTCTGTAAACGTTTGGCTTAAATCGCTAAAAACGTGAAACTTTTGGATTTTGTCCATAAAATTTGTAAAAGTTTGGCTTAAATCGCTAAAAAGGTGAAACTTTTGGTATTGTTTCATAATCTTTCTAAACGTTTGGCTTAAATCGCTAAAAAGGTGAAAAGTTTGGTTTTGTTTCTTAACGTTTGTAAACGTCTGGCTTAAATTGCTAAAAAAGTGACACGCTCGGATTTGCTTCGTAACGTTTGTAAACGTTTGGCTTAAATTGTTAATAAGGTGAAATGCTTGGATTTGTTTCGTAACGTTTGTAAACGTTTGGCTTAATCGCTAAAAAGGTGAAACGTTTGGATTTATTTCGTAACGTTTGTAAAAGTTTGGCCTAAATCGCTAAAAAGGTGAAATGTTTGGTTTTGTTTTGTAACGTTTATAAAAGTTTGGCTTAAATAGCTAAAAAGATGAAACGTTTGGTGTTGTATCATAACCTTTGTGTTCGGCTTAAATCGTTAAAAAGGTGAAACATTTGGATTTGTTTCGTAACGTTTGTAAATGTTTTTCTTAAATCGCTAAAAAGGGGAAACGCTTGGATTTGTTTCGTAACGTTTGTAAACGTCTGGCTTAAATCTCTAAAAAGGTGAAATGTCTTGTTTTGTTTCATAACCTTTATAAATGTTCGGCTTAAATTGCTAAAAAGGTAAAATGTTTGGATTTGTTTCGTAACCTTTGTAAACGTTTGGCTTAAATTGCTAAAAAGGTGAAACGCTTGGATTTATTTCGTAACATTTGTAAAAGTTTGTCTTAAATCGCTAAAAAGATGAAAGGTTTGGATTTATTTCGTAACCTTTATAAACGTTTGGCTTAAATCGCTAAAAAGGTGAAACATTTGGTTTTATTTTGTAACGTTTGTAAAATTTTGGCTTAAATCCCTAAAAAGGTGAAACGTTTGGTTTTGTTTTGTAACGTTTGTAAACGTTTGGCTTAAATCGCTAAAAAGGTGAAACGCTTGGATTTGTTTCATAACCTTTATAAACGTTCGGCCTAAATCGCTGAAAAGGTGAAACGTTTGGATTAGTTTCGTAACGTTTGCAAAAGATTGGCTTAGATCGGTAAAAAGATGACACGTTTGGTTTTCTTTCATAACCTTTGTAAACGTTCTCGCTAAAAAGGTGAAACGTTTGGATTTGTTTCGTAACGTTTGTAAATGTTTGGCTTAAATCGCTAAAAAGGTGAAACGTTTGGATTTTGTTTCATAGCGTTTGTAAGTGTTTGGTATAAATTGCTAAAAAGGCTAAACGATTGGATTTGTTTCGTACGTTTTGTAATTGTTTTGCTTAAATCGCTTAAAAGGTGAAACAATTGGATTTGTTTTGTAGTGTTCGTAATTGTTTGCTTAAATCTCTAAAAAGGTGAAACGTTTGGATTTGTTTCATAAAGTTTGTAAACGTTTGGCTTAAATCGTTAAAAAGGTGAAACGTTTGGTTTTGTTTTGTATGGTTTGTAAACGTCTGGCTTAAATCGCTAAAAAGGTGAAACGCTTGGATTTGTTTCCTAACGTTTGTAAAAGTTTGGCTTATATTGCTAAAAAGGGTTTTGTACCGTTTTAAGATTTATTTCGTAACATTTGGCTTAATTCGCTAAAATGGGGAAACGTTTGGAATTGTTTTGTAACGTTTGTAAAGCTTTGGCTTAAATCACTAAAAAGGTGAAACGTTTGGATTTGTTTCGCAACGTTTGTAAATGTTTGGCTTAAATCGCTAAAAATGTCAAACGCTTGGATTTGTTTCGTAACGTTTGTAAATGTTTTGCTTAAATCGCTAAAAAGGGGAAACGTTTGGATTTGTTTCGTAACAGTTTGTAAACGTTTGGCTTAAATTTCTAAGAAGGTAAAACGCTTGAATCTGTTTCATAACGTTTTAAACGTTTAATTGGTTTGTTTTGTAACGTTTGTAAACGTTTAGCTTAAATCGTTAAAAAGGTGAAATGTTTGGATTTGTTTCATAACGTTTGGAAACGTTTCGCTTAAATCGCTAAAAGGTGAAACGTTTGGATTTGTTTTGTAACATTTGCAAACGTTTGGCTTAAATCGCAATAAAGGTGAAATGCCCATTGTTTCGTAACGTTTTTAAACGTTTTGCTTAAATCGCTAAAAAGGTGAAACGCTTGGGTTTGTTTCATAACGTTTGTAAACGTTTAGCTTAAATCGCTAAAAAGGTGAAATGTTTGGATTTGTTTCTTAACGTTTTTAAACGTTTGGCTTAAATCGCTAAAATGTGAAACGTTTGAATTTGTTTCGTAACCTTTGTAAACGTTTGGCTTAAATTGCTAAAAAGGTGAAACGCTTGGATTTGTTTCGTAACGTTTGTAAAAGTTTGTGTTAAATCGCTAAAAAGATGAAAGGTTTGGATTTATTTCGTAACCTTTATAAACGTTTGGCTTAAATCGCTAAAAAGGTGAAACGTTTGGTTTTGATTTGTAACGTTTGTAAATTTTGGCTTAAATCGCTAAAAAGGTGAAACGCTTGGATTTGTTTCATAACCTTTATAAACGTTCGGCCTAAATCGCTGAAAAGGTGAAACGTTTGGATTAGTTTCGTAACGTTTGCAAAAGATTGGCTTAGATCGGTAAAAAGATGACACATTTGGTTTTCTTTCATAACCTTTGTAAACGTTCTCGCTAAAAAGGTGAAACGTTTGGATTTGTTTCGTAACGTTTGTAAATGTTTGGCTTAAATCGCTAAAAAGGTGAAACGTTTGGATTTTTTCATAGCGTTTGTAAGTGTTTGGTATAAATTGCTAAAAAGGCTAAACGATTGGATTTGTTTCGTACGTTTTGTAATTGTTTTGCTTAAATCGCATAAAAGGTGAAACAATTGGATTTGTTTTGTAGTGTTCGTAATCGTTTGCTTAAATCTCTAAAAAGGTGAAACGTTTGGATTTGTTTTATAAAGTTTGTAAACGTTTGGCTTAAATCGTTAAAAAGGTGAAACGTTTGGTTTTGTTTTGTAAGGTTTGTAAACGTCTGGCTTAAATCGCTAAAAAGGTGAAACGCTTGGATTTGTTTCCTAACGTTTGTAAAAGTTTGGCTTATATTGCTAAAAAGGGTTTTGTACCGTTTTAAGATTTATTTTATAACATTTGGCTTAATTCGCTAAAATGGGAAAACGTTTGGAATTGTTTCGTAACGTTTGTAAAGCTTTGGCTTAAATCACTAAAAAGGTGAAACGTTTGGATTTGTTTCGCAACGTTTGTAAATGTTTGGCTTAAATCGCTAAAAATGTCAAACACTTGGATTAGTTTCGTAACGTTTGTAAATGTTTGGCTTAAATCGCTAAAAAGGGGAAACGTTTGGATTTGTTTCGTAACAGTTTATAAACGTTTGGCTTAAATTTCTAAGAAGGTAAAACGCTTGAATCTGTTTCATAACGTTTTAAACGTTTAATTGGTTTGTTTTGTAACGTTTGTAAACGTTTAGCTTAAATCGTTAAAAAGGTGAAATGTTTGGATTTGTTTCATAACGTTTGGAAACGTTTCGCTTAAATCGCTAAAAGGTGAAACGTTTGGATTTGTTTTGTAACGTTTGCAAACGTTTGGCTTAAATCGCAATAAAGATGAAATGCCCATTGTTTCGTAACGTTTTTAAACGTTTTGCTTAAATCGCTAAAAAGGTGAAACGCTTGGGTTTGTTTCATAACGTTTGTAAACGTTTGGCTTAAATCGCTAAAAAGGTGAAATGTTTGGATTTGTTTCTTAACGTTTTTAAACGTTTAGCTTAAATCGCTAAAATGTGAAACGTTTGAATTTGTTTCGTAACCTTTGTAAACGTTTGGCTTAAATCGCTAAAAAGGTGAAACGCTTGGATTTGTGTCGTAACGTTTGTAAAAGTATGGCTTAAATCGCTAAAAAGATGAAAGGTTTGGATTTATTTCGTAACCTTTATAAACGTTTGGCTTAAATCGCTAAAAAGGTGAAACGTTTGGTTTTGTTTTGTAACGTTTGTAAATTTTTGGCTTAAATCCCTAAAAAGGTGAAACGTTTGGTTTTTTTTTGTAACGTTTGTAAACGTTTGGCTTAAATCGCTAAAAAGGTGAAACGTTTGGATTTGTTTCATAACCTTTATAAACGTTCGGCTTAAATCGCTAAAAAGGTGAAACGTTTGGATTAGTTTCGTAACGTTTGTAAAAGATTGGCTTAGATCGGTAAAAAGATGACACGTTTGGTTTTCTTTCATAACCTTTGTAAACGTTCTCGCTAAAAAGGTGAAACGTTTGGATTTGTTTCGTAACGTTTCTAAACGTTTGGCTTAAATCGCTAAAAAGGTGAAACGTTTGGATTTTTTTCATAACGTTTGTAAGTGTTTGGTATAAATTGCTAAAAAGGCTAAACGCTTTGATTTGTTTCGTACGTTTTGTAATTGTTTTGCTTAAATCGCTTAAAAGGTGAAACAATTGGATTTGTTTTGTAATGTTCGTAATCATTTGCCTAAATCTCTAAAAAGGTGAAACGTTTGGATTTGTTTCGTAAAGTTTGTAAACGTTTGGCTTAAATCGTTAAAAAGGTGAAACGTTTGGTTTTGTTTTGTAAGGTTTGTAAACGTCTGGCTTAAATCGCTAAAAAGGTGAAACGCTTGTATTTGTTTCCTAACGTTTGTAAAAGTTTGGCTTATATTGCTAAAAAGGGTTTTGTACCGTTTTAAGATTTATTTCGTAACATTTGGCTTAATTCGCTAAAATGGGGAAACGTTTGGAATTGTTTCGTAACGTTTGTAAACCTTTGGCTTAAATCACTAAAAAGGTGAAACGTTTGGATTTGTCTCGCAACGTTTGTAAACGTTTGGCTTAAATCGCTAAAAAGGTGAAGCGTTTGGATTTGTTTCGTAACATTTGTTAACGTTCGGGTTAAACCGCTAAAAAGGTGTTACGTTTCGATTTGTTTTGTAACGTTTGTAAACGTTTGGTTTAAATCGCTAAAAAGGTGAAACGCTTGGAATTTTTTCGTAACGTTTTTAAACGTTTGGCTTAAATCGCTAAAAAGGTGAAACGCTTGGATTTATTTCGTAACGTTTGTAAACGTTAGGCTTAAATCGCTAAAAAGGTGAAACATTTGGTTTTGTTTCGAAACGTTTGTAAACGTTTGTTTTAAATTGCAAAAATGAGGAAACAATTGCATTTTTTTCGTAACGTTTGTAAACGTTTGGCTTAAATCGCTAAAAAGGTGAAACGTTTGGATTTGTTTCATAACCTTTGTAAACGTTTGGCTTAAATCGCTAAAACGGCGAAACGTCTGGATTGAATTCGAAACGTTTGTAAAAGTTTGGCTTAAATTGTTAATAAGCTGAAACGCTCGGATTTGTTTTGTAACATTTTTAAACGTTTGGCTTAAATCGCTAAAAATGTCAAACGCTTGGATTTGTTTCGTGACCTTTGTAAACATTCGGCTTAAATCGCTAAAAAGGTGAAACGTTTGGATTTGTTTCGTAACGTTTGTTAAAATTTGCCTTAAATTGCTAAAAAGGTGAAACGCTTGGATTTGTTTCGTAATTTTTCTAAACGTTTGGCTTAAATCGTCAAAAAGGTTAAACACTTGGATTTGTTTCGTAACGTTTGTAAATGTTTGGCTTAAATCGCTAAAAAGATGAAACGTTTGATCTTGTTTCGTAACCTTTGTTAACTTTCGGCTTAAATTGCTAAAAAAGTGAAACATTTGGATTTGTTCCATAACCTTTGTAAACGTTTGCCTTTAATCGCTAAAAAGGGCAAACGTTTGGATTTGTTTTGTAACGTTTGTAAACGTTTGGCTTAAATTGCTAAAAAGGTGGAACGCTTGGATCTATTTCGTAACGTTTTAAACGTTTGGTTTTGTTTCGTATCGTTTGTAAACGTTTGACTTAAATCGCCAAAAAAGTGAAACACTTGGATTAGTTTCGTAACGTTTGTAAATGTTTGGCTTAAATCGCTAAAAAGGGGAAACGTTTGGATTTGTTTCGTAACAATTTGTAAACGTTTGGCTTAAATTTCTAAGAAGGTAAAACGCTTTAATCTGTTTCATAACGTTTTAAACGTTTAATTGGTTTGTTTTGTAACGTTTGTAAACGTTTGGCTTAAATCGTTAAAAAGGCGAAATGTTTGGATTTGTTTCATAACGTTTGGAAACGTTTCGCTTAAATTGCTAAAAGGTGAAACGTTTGGATTTGTTTTGTAACGTTTGCAAACGTTTGGCTTAAATCACAATAAAGGTGAAATGCCCATTGTTTCGTAACGTTTTTAAACATTTTGCTTAAATCGCTAAAAAGGTGAAACGCTTGGGTTTGTTTCGTAACTTTTGTAAACGTTTGGCTTAAATCGCTAAAAAGGTTAAATGTTTGGATTTGTTTCTTAGCGTTTTTAAACGTTTCGCTTAAATCGCTAAAATGTGAAACGTTTGAATTTGTTTCGTAACCTTTGTAAACGTTTGGTTTAAATCGCAAAAAAGGTGAAACGCCCATTGTTTCGTAACGTTTTTAAGCGTTTGGCTTAAATCGCGAAAAAGGTGAAACGCTTGGGTTTGTTTCGTAACGTTTGTAAACATGTGGCTTAAATCGCTAAAAAGGGGAAACGTATGGTTTTGTTTCGTAACGTTTGTATACGTTTGGCTTAAATCGCCAAAAAGGTAAAACGTTTGGATTTCTTATGTAACGTTTGTAAACGTTTGGCTTAAATTACTAAAAAGGTGAAACGCTTGGATTTGTTTCGTAACGTTTGTAAACGTTTGGCTTAAATCGCTAAAAATTTGAAACGTTCGGATTTGTTTCGTAACGTTTCTAAACGTTTGGCTTAAATCGCTAAAATGTGAAACATTTGGATTTGTTCCAAAAAGTTTGTAAACGTTTGACTTAAATCGCTAAAAAGGTAAACCGTTTGGTTTTTTTCATAACCTTTATAAACGTCTGGCTTAAATCGCTAAAAAGGTGAAACGTTTGGATTTCTTATGTAACGTTTGTAAACATTTGGCTTAAATTACTATAAAGGTAAAACGCTTGGATTTGTTTCCTAACGTTTGTAAACGTTTGGCTTAAATCGCTAAAAATGTGAAACATTCGGATTTGTTTCGTAATGTTTCTAAACATTTGGCTTAAATCGCTAAAAAGATGAAACGTTTGGTTTTGTTTCGCAACCTTTGTAAATGTTTTGTTTCGTAACGTTTTAAACGTTTGGTTTAAATTGCTAAAAATATGAAACGTTTGATTTTGTTTCGTAACCTTTGTAAACGTTCGGCTTAAATTGCTAAAATGTTGATACGTTTGGATTTTTTTCGTAATGTTTGTAAACGTTTGGCTTAAGTCGCTAAAGAGGGGAAACGTGTGGATTTCTTTCGTAACGTATGTAAATGTTTGGCTTAAATTTCTAAAAAGAGGAAACGCTTGGATCTGTTTCGTAACGTCTTATACATTTTGGTTTTGTTTCGTATCGTTTGTAAACGTTTAGCTTAAATCGCTAAAAATATGATACATTTGGATTTGTTTTGTAAAGGTTTTAAACGTTTGGCTTAAATCGCTAAAAAGGTGAAACATTTGGATTTGTTTCGTAACGTTTGTAAATGTTTGGCTTAAATTTCTAAAAAGGGGAAACACTTGGATTTGTTTCGTAACGTTTGTAAACAAGGGAAACGTTTGGTTTAGTTTCATAACCTATGTAAACATTTGGCTCAAACTACTAAAAAAGGCGAAACGTTTGGATTTGTTACGTAACGTTTGTAAACGTTTGGCTTAAATCGCTAATAAGGGGAAACGTTTGGTTTTGTTTCCTAATCTTTGTAAACGTTTGGCTGAAATTGCTAAAAAGGTGAAACGTTTGTATTTGTTTCGTAACATTTGTAAACTTTTGGCTTAAATCGCTAAAAAGGTGAAATGTTTGGATTTGTTTAGTAACGTTTTTAAACATTTGTCTTAAATCGCTAAAAAGGTGAAACGTTTGGATTTGTTTCGTAACATTTTTTAACGTTTGGCTTAAATCGCTAAAAAGGTGAAACGTTTGGTTTTGTTTCGTAAGATTTGTAAACGTTTGGCTTAAATCGCTAAAAAGGTGAAACGTTTGGTTTTGATTCGTAACCTTTGTAAACGTTTTGTTTCGTAACGTTTGGTTTAAATTGCAAACAAGGTGAAACGTTTTATTTTGTTTCATAACCTTTGTAAACGTTCGGCTTAAATTGCTAAAAAGGTGAAACATTTGGATTTGTTTCGTAACGTTTGTAAACGTTTGGCTTAAATCGCTAAAAAAGGGAAACATTTTGATTTGTTTCGTAATAGTTTGTAAACGTTTTGCTTAAATTGCTAAAAAGGTGAAACGCTTGGATCTTTTACGTTACATTTTAAACGTTTAGTTTTCTTTCATAACGTTTGTAAACGTTTGTCTTAAATCGCTAAAAAGGTGAAACGTTTGGATTTGTTTCTTAACGTTTGTTAACGTTTGGCTTAAATTGCTAAAAAGATTAAACGGTTGGATTTGTTTCTTAACATTTGTAAACGTTTGGCTTAAATTGCTAAAAAGGTGAAATGCTTGGATTTGTTTCTAAACGTTTGTAAATGTTTGGCTTAAATCGCTAAAAAGGGGAAACGCTTGGATTTGTTTCATAGCGTTTGTAAATGTTTGGCTTAAATTGCTAAAGAGGCGAAACGTTTGGATTTGTTTCGTAACGTTTGTAAACGTTTGGCTTAAATTGCTAAAGAGGCGAAATGTTTGGATTTGTTTCGTAACGTTTGTAAACGTTTGGCTTAAATCACTAAAAAGGGAAAACGTTTGGATTTGTTTCGTAAAGTTTGTCTTAATTTCTAAAAAGGTGAAACGTTTGGATTTGTTTCGTAACGTTTGTAAACGTTTAGCTTAAATTGCTAAAAAGGGCTTCGTTTAATTTTAAACGTTTGGATTTGTTTCGTAACGTTTGTTAACGTTGGCCTAAATTGTTAAAAAGGGGAAAGGTTTTTTTTTTGTCTTGTAACTTTTGGATTTTTTTCGTAACGTTTGTAAACTTTTAGTTTAAGTAGCTAAAAAGGTGAAACGTTTGGTTTTCTTTCGTAATCTTTGTAAACTTTTTGCTTCGCAACGTTTTAAAGTTTGGCTTAAATTGCTAAAAAAGGTGAAACGTTTCATTTTGTTTCATAATCTTTGTAAACGTTCGGCTTAAATCGCAAAAAAGATGGAACGCTTTGATTTGTTTCGTAAAGTTTGTAAACGTTTGGGTTAAATTGCTAAAAAGTTGACACGCATGGATTTGTTTCGTAACGTTTGTAAACGTTTGGCTTAAATTTCTAAAAAGGTGACACGCTTGGATTTGTTTCGTAACTTTTGTAAACATTTGGCTTAAATTGCTACAAAGGTAAAACGCTTGGATTTGTTTCCTAACGTTTGTAAACGTTTGGCTTAAATCGCTAAAAATGTGAAACATTCGGATTTGTTTCGTAATGTTTCTAAATATTTGGCTTAAATCGCTAAAAAGGTGAAACGTTTGGTTTTGTTTCACAACCTTTGTAAATGTTTTGTTTCGTAACGTTTTAAACGTTTGGTTTAAATTGCTAAAAATGTGAAACGTTTGATTTTGTTTCGTAACCTTTGTAAACGTTCGGCTTAAATTGCTAAAATGTTGATACGTTTGGATTTTTTTCGTAATGTTTGTAAACGTTTGGCTTAAGTCGCTAAAAATGGGAAACGTGTGAATTTCTTTCGTAACGTATGTAAATGTTTGGCTTAAATTTCTAAAAAGGTGAAACGCTTGGATCTGTTTCGTAACGTCTTATACATTTGGTTTTGTTTCGTATCGTTTGTAAACGTTTAGCTTAAATCGCTAAAAATGTGATACATTTGGATTTGTTTTGTAAAGTTTTTAAACGTTTGGCTTAAATCGCTAAAAAGGTGAAACATTTGGATTTGTTTCGTAAGTTTGTAAATGTTTGGCTTAAATTTCTAAAAAGGGGAAACACTTGGATTTGTTTCGTAACGTTTGTAAACAAGGGAAACGTTTGGTTTAGTTTCATAACCTTTGTAAACATTTGGCTCAAACTACTAAAAAAGGCGAAACGTTTGGATTTGTTGCGTAACGTTTGTAAACGTTTGGCTTAAATCGCTAATAAGGGGAAACGTTTTGTTTTGTTTCCTAATCTTTGTAAACGTTTGGCTGAAATTGCTAAAAAGGTGAAACGTTTGTATTTGTTTCGTAACGTTTGTAAACGTTTGGCTTAAATTACTAAAAAGGGCTTCGTATCATTTTAAACGTTTGGATTTGTTTCGTAACGTTTGTTAACGTTTGGCCTAAATTGCTAAAAAGGGGAAACGTTTTTTTTATCTTGTAACTTTTGGATTTTTTTCGTAATGTTTGTAAACGTTTAGTTTAAGTCGCTAAAAAGGTGAAACGTTTGGTTTTCTTTCGTAATCTTTGTAAACGTTTTGTTTCGCAACATTTTAAAGTTTGGCTTAAATTGCTAAAAAGGTGAAACGTTTCATTTTGTTTCATAATCTTTGTAAACGTTCGGCTTAAATCTCAAAAAAGGTGGAACGCTTTGATTGGTTTCGTAACGTTTGTAAACGTTTGGGTTAAATTGCTAAAAAGTTGACACGCTTGGATTTGTTTCGTAACGTTTGTAAACGTTTGGCTTAAATTGCTAAAAAGGTGACACGCTTGGATTTGTTTCGTAACTTTTGTAAACTTTTGGCTTAAATTGCTATAAAGGTAAAACGCTTGGATTTGTTTCCTAACGTTTGTAAACGTTTGGCTTAAATCGCTAAAAATGTGAAACATTCAGATTTGTTTCGTAATGTTTCTAAACATTAGGCTTAAATCGCTAAAAAGGTGAAACGTTTGGTTTTGTTTCGCAACCTTTGTAAATGTTTTGTTTCGTAACGTTTTTAACGTTTGGTTTAAATTGCTAAAAATGTGAAATGTTTGATTTTTTTTCGAAACCTTTGTAAACGTTCGGCTTAAATTGCTAAAATGTTGATACGTTTGGATTTTTTTCGTAATGTTTGTGAACGTTTGGCTTAAGTCGCTAAAAAGGGGAAACGTGTGGATTTCTTTCGTAACGTATGCAAATGTTTGGCTTAAATTTCTAAAAAGGTGAAACGCTTGGATCTGTTTCTTAACGTCTTATACATTTGGTTTTGTTTCGTATCGTTTGTAAACGTTTAGCTTAAATCGCTAAAAATGTGACACATTTGGATTTGTTTTGTAAAGTTTTTAAACGTTTGGCTTAAATCGCTAAAAAGGTGAAACATTTGGATTTGTTTCGTAACGTTTGTAAATGTTTGGCTTAAATTTCTAAAAAAGGGAAACACTTGGATTTGTTTCGTAACGTTTGTAAACAAGGGAAACGTTTGGTTTAGTTTCATAACCTTTGTAAACATTTGGCTCAAACTACTAAAAAAGGCGAAACGTTTGGATTTGTTACGTAACGTTTGTAAACGTTTGGCTTAAATCGCTAATAAGGGGAAACGTTTGGTTTTGTTTCCTAATCTTTGTAAACGTTTGGCTGAAATTGCTAAAAAGGTGAAACGTTTGTATTTGTTTCGTAACATTTGTAAACGTTTGGCTTAAATCGCTAAAAAGGTGAAATGTTTGGATTTGTTTAGTAACGTTTTTAAACATTTGGCTTAAATCGCTAAAAAGGTGAAACGTTTGGATTTGTTTCTTAATATTTTTAAACGTTTGGCTTAAATCACTAAAAAGGTGAAACGTTTGGTTTTGTTTCGTAAGATTTGTAAACGTTTGGTTTTGATTCGTAACCTTTGTAAACGTTTTGTTTCGTAACGTTTGGTTTAAATTGCAAACAAGGTGAAACATTTTATTTTGTTTCATAACCTTTGTAAACGTTCGTCTTAAATTGCTAAAAAGGTGAAACATTTGGATTTGTTTCGTAACGTTTGTAAACGTTTGGCTTAAATCGCTAAAAAAGGGAAACATTTGGATTTGTTTCGTAATAGTTTGTAAACGTTTTGCTTAAATTGCTAAAAAGGTGAAACGCTTGGATCTTTTACGTAACATTTTAAACGTTTAGTTTTCTTTCATAACGTTTGTAAACGTTTGTCTTAAATCGCTAAAAAGGTGAAACATATGGATTTGTTTCTTAACGTTTGTTAACGTTTGGCTTAAATTGCTAAAAAGGTTAAACGGTTGGATTTGTTTCTTAACATTTGTAAACGTTTGGCTTAAATTGCTAAAAAGGTGAAATGCTTGGATTTGTTTCTAAACGTTTGTAAATGTTTGGCTTAAATCGCTAAAAAGGGGAAACGCTTGGATTTGTTTCATAACGATTGTAAATGTTTGGCTTAAATTGCTAAAGAGGCGAAACGTTTGGATTTGTTTCGTAACGTTTGTAAACGTTTGGCTTAAATTGCTAAAGAGGCGAAACGTTTGGATTTGTTTCGTAACGTTTGTAAACGTTTGGCTTAAATCACTAAAAAGGGAAAACGTTTGGATTTGTTTCGTAACGTTTGTAAACGTTTGTCTTAATTTCTAAAAAGGTGAAACGTTTGGATTTGTTTCGTAACGTTTGTAAACGTTTGGCTTAAATTGCTAAAAAGGGCTTCGTATCATTTTAAACGTTTGGATTTGTTTCGTAACGTTTGTTAACGTTTGGCCTAAATTGCTAAAAAGGGGAAAGGTTTATTTTGTCTTGTAACTTTTGGATTTTTTTCGTAACGTTTGTAAACGTTTAGTTTAAGTCGCTAAAAAGGTGAAACGTTTGGTTTTCTTTCGTAATCTTTGTAAACGTTTTGTTTCGCAACGTTTTAAAGTTTGGCTTAAATTGCTAAAAAGGTGAAACGTTTCATATTTTTTCATAATCTTTGTAAACGTTCGGCTTAAATCGCAAAAAAGATGGAACGCTTTGATTTGTTTCGTAACGTTTGTAAACGTTTGGGTTAAATTGCTAAAAAGTTGACACGCATGGATTTGTTTCGTAATGTTTGTAAACGTTTGGCTTAAATTGCTAAAAAGGTGACACGCTTGGATTTGTTTCGTAACTTTTGTAAACATTTGGCTTAAATTGCTACAAAGGTAAAACGCTTGGATTTGTTTCCTAACGTTTGTAAACGTTTGGCTTAAATCGCTAAAAATGTGAAACATTCGGATTTGTTTCGTAATGTTTCTAAACATTAGGCTTAAATCGCTAAAAAGGTGAAACATTTGGTTTTGTTTCGCAACCTTTGTAAATGTTTTGTTTCGTAACGTTTTAAACGTTTGGTTTAAATTGCTAAAAATGTGAAACGTTTGATTTTGTTTCGTAATCTTTGTAAACGTTCGGCTTAAATTGCAAAAATGTTGATACGTTTGGATTTTTTTCGTAATGTTTGTAATCGTTTGGCTTAAGTCGCTAAAAATGGGAAACGTGTGGATTTCTTTCGTAACGTATGTAAATGTTTGGCTTAAATTTCTAAAAAGGTGAAACGCTTGGATCTGTTTCGTAACGTCTTATACATTTGGTTTTGTTTCGTATCGTTTGTAAACGTTTAGCTTAAATCGCTAAAAATGTGATACATTTGGATTTGGTTTGTAAAGTTTTTAAACGTTTGGCTTAAATCGCTAAAAAGGTGAAACATTTGGATTTGTTTCGTAAGTTTGTAAATGTTTGGCTTAAATTTCTAAAAAGGGGAAACACTTGGATTTGTTTCGTAACGTTTGTAAACAAGGGAAACGTTTGGTTTAGTTTCATAACCTTTGTAAACATTTGGCTCAAACTATAAAAAAGGCGAAACGTTTGGATTTGTTACGTAACGTTTGTAAACGTTTCGCTTAAATCGCTAATAAGGGGAAACGTTTGGTTTTGTTTCCTAATCTTTGTAAACGTTTGGCTGAAATTGCTAAAAAGGTGAAACGTTTGTATTTGTTTCGTAACGTTTGTAAACGTTTGGCTTAAATTACTAAAAAGGGCTTCGTATCATTTTAAACGTTTGGATTTGTTTCGTAACGTTTGTTAACGTTTGGCCTAAATTGCTAAAAAGGGGAAAGGTTTTTTTTTGTCTTGTAACTTTTGGATTTTTTTCGTAATGTTTGTAAACGTTTAGTTTAAGTCCCTAAAAAGGTGAAACGTTTGGTTTTCTTTCGTAATCTTTGTAAACGTTTTGTTTCGCAACATTTTAAAGTTTGGCTTAAATTGCTAAAAAGGTGAAACGTTTCATTTTGTTTCATAATCTTTGTAAACGTTCGGCTTAAATCGCAAAAAAGGTGGAACGCTTTGATTTGTTTCGTAACGTTTGTAAACGTTTGGGTTAAATTGCTAAAAAGTTGACACGCATGGATTTGTTTCGTAATGTTTGTAAACGTTTGGCTTAAATTGCTAAAAAGGTGACACGCTTGGATTTGTTTCGTAACTTTTGTAAACATTTGGCTTAAATTGCTACAAAGGTAAAACGCTTGGATTTGTTTCCTAACGTTTGTAAACGTTTGGCTTAAATCGCTAAAAATGTGAAACATTCGGATTTGTTTCGTAATGTTTCTAAACATTTGGCTTAAATCGCTAAAAAGGTGAAACGTTTGGTTTTGTTTCGCAACCTTTGTAAATGTTTTGTTTCGTAACGTTTTAAACGTTTGGTTTAAATTGCTAAAAATGTGAAACGTTTGATTTTGTTTCGTAACCTTTGTAAACGTTCGGCTTAAATTGCTAAAATGTTGATACGTTTGGATTGTTTTCGTAATGTTTGTAAACGTTTGGCTTATGTCGCTAAAAATGGGAAACGTGGGGATTTCTTTCGTAACGTATGTAAATGTTTGGCTTAAATTTCTAAAAAGGTGAAACGCTTGGATCTGTTTCGCAACGTCTTATACATTTGGTTTTAGTTCGTATCGTTTGTAAACGTTTAGCTTAAATCGCTAAAAATGTGATACATTTGGATTTGTTTTGTAAAGTTTTTAAACGTTTGGCTTAAATCGCTAAAAAGGTGAAACATTTGGATTTGTTTCGTAAGTTTGTAAATGTTTGGCTTAAATTTCTAAAAAGGGGAAACACTTGGATTTGTTTCGTAATGTTTGTAAACATGGGAAACGTTTGGTTTAGTTTCATAACCTTTGTAAACATTTGGCTCAAACTACTAAAAAAGGCGAAACGTTTGGATTTGTTACGTAACGTTTGTAAACGTTTCGCTTAAATCGCTAATAAGGGGAAACGTTTGGTTTTATTTCCTAATCTTTGTAAACGTTTGGCTGAAATTGCTAAAAAGGTGAAACGTTTGTATTTGTTTCGTAACGTTTGTAAACGTTTGGCTTAAATTACTAAAAAGGGCTTCGTATCATTTTAAACGTTTGGATTTGTTTCGTAACGTTTGTTAACGTTTGGCCTAAATTGCTAAAAAGGGGAAAGGTTTTTTTTTATCTTGTAACTTTTGGATTTTTTTCGTAATGTTTGTAAACGTTTAGTTTAAGTCGCTAAAAAGGTGAAACGTTTGGTTTTCTTTCGTAATCTTTGTAAACGTTTTGTTTTGCAACATTTTAAAGTTTGGCTTAAATTGCTAAAAAGGTGAAACGTTTCATTTTGTTTCATTATCTTTGTAAACGTTCGGCCTAAATCGCAAAAAAGGTGGAACGGTTTGATTTGTTTCGTAACGTTTGTAAACGTTTGGGTTAAATTGCTAAAATGTTGACACGCTTGGATTTGTTTCGTAACGTTTGTAAACAAGGGAAACGTTTGGTTTAGTTTCATAACCTTTGTAAACATTTGGCTCAAACTATAAAAAAGGCGAAACGTTTGGATTTGTTACGTAACGTTTGTAAACGTTTCGCTTAAATCGCTAATAAGGGGAAACGTTTGGTTTTGTTTCCTAATCTTTGTAAACGTTTGGCTGAAATTGCTAAAAAGGTGAAACGTTTGTATTTGTTTCGTAACGTTTGTAAACGTTTGGCTTAAATTACTAAAAAGGGCTTCGTATCATTTTAAACGTTTGGATTTGTTTCGTAACGTTTGTTAACGTTTGGCCTAAATTGCTAAAAAGGGGAAAGGTTTTTTTTTGTCTTGTAACTTTTGGATTTTTTTCGTAATGTTTGTAAACGATTAGTTTAAGTCCCTAAAAAGGTGAAACATTTGGTTTTCTTTCGTAATCTTTGTAAACGTTTTGTTTCGCAACATTTTAAAGTTTGGCTTAAATTGCTAAAAAGGTGAAACGTTTCATTTTGTTTCATAATCTTTGTAAACGTTCGGCTTAAATCGCAAAAAAGGTGGAACGCTTTGATTTGTTTCGTAACGTTTGTAAACGTTTGGGTTAAATTGCTAAAAAGTTGACACGCATGGATTTGTTTCGTAATGTTTGTAAACGTTTGGCTTAAATTGCTAAAAAGGTGACACGCTTGGATTTGTTTCGTAACTTTTGTAAACATTTGGCTTAAATTGCTACAAAGGTAAAACGCTTGGATTTGTTTCCTAACGTTTGTAAACGTTTGGCTTAAATCGCTAAAAATGTGAAACATTCGGATTTGTTTCGTAATGTTTCTAAACATTTGGCTTAAATCGCTAAAAAGGTGAAACGTTTGGTTTTGTTTCGCAACCTTTGTAAATGTTTTGTTTCGTAACGTTTTAAACGTTTGGTTTAAATTGCTAAAAATGTGAAACGTTTGATTTTGTTTCGTAACCTTTGTAAACGTTCGGCTTAAATTGCTAAAATGTTGATACGTTTGGATTTTTTTCGTAATGTTTGTAAACGTTTGGCTTATGTCGCTAAAAATGGGAAACGTGGGGATTTCTTTCGTAACGTATGTAAATGTTTGGCTTAAATTTCTAAAAAGGTGAAACGCTTGGATCTGTTTGGCAACGTCTTATACATTTGGTTTTAGTTCGTATCGTTTGTAAACGTTTAGCTTAAATCGCTAAAAATGTGATACATTTGGATTTGTTTTGTAAAGTTTTTAAACGTTTGGCTTAAATCGCTAAAAAGGTGAAACATTTGGATTTGTTTCGTAAGTTTGTAAATGTTTGGCTTAAATTTCTAAAAAGGGGAAACACTTGGATTTGTTTCGTAATGTTTGTAAACATGGGAAACGTTTGGTTTAGTTTCATAACCTTTGTAAACATTTGGCTCAAACTACTAAAAAAGGCGAAACGTTTGGATTTGTTACGTAACGTTTGTAAACGTTTCGCTTAAATCGCTAATAAGGGGAAACGTTTGGTTTTATTTCCTAATCTTTGTAAACGTTTGGCTGAAATTGCTAAAAAGGTGAAACGTTTGTATTTGTTTCGTAACGTTTGTAAACGTTTGGCTTAAATTACTAAAAAGGGCTTCGTATCATTTTAAACGTTTGGATTTGTTTCGTAACGTTTGTTAACGTTTGGCCTAAATTGCTAAAAAGGGGAAAGGTTTTTTTTTATCTTGTAACTTTTGGATTTTTTTCGTAATGTTTGTAAACGTTTAGTTTAAGTCGCTAAAAAGGTGAAACGTTTGGTTTTCTTTCGTAATCTTTGTAAACGTTTTGTTTTGCAACATTTTAAAGTTTGGCTTAAATTGCTAAAAAGGTGAAACGTTTCATTTTGTTTCATTATCTTTGTAAACGTTCGGCTTAAATCGCAAAAAAGGTGGAACGGTTTGATTTGTTTCGTAACGTTTGTAAACGTTTGGGTTAAATTGCTAAAATGTTGACACGCTTGGATTTGTTTCGTAACGTTTGTAAACAAGGGAAACGTTTGGTTTAGTTTCATAACCTTTGTAAACATTTGGCTCAAACTATAAAAAAGGCGAAACGTTTGGATTTGTTACGTAACGTTTGTAAACGTTTCGCTTAAATCGCTAATAAGGGGAAACGTTTGGTTTTGTTTCCTAATCTTTGTAAACGTTTGGCTGAAATTGCTAAAAAGGTGAAACGTTTGTATTTGTTTCGTAACGTTTGTAAACGTTTGGCTTAAATTACTAAAAAGGGCTTCGTATCATTTTAAACGTTTGGATTTGTTTCGTAACGTTTGTTAACGTTTGGCCTAAATTGCTAAAAAGGGGAAAGGTTTTTTTTTGTCTTGTAACTTTTGGATTTTTTTCGTAATGTTTGTAAACGATTAGTTTAAGTCCCTAAAAAGGTGAAACATTTGGTTTTCTTTCGTAATCTTTGTAAACGTTTTGTTTCGCAACATTTTAAAGTTTGGCTTAAATTGCTAAAAAGGTGAAACGTTTCATTTTGTTTCATAATCTTTGTAAACGTTCGGCTTAAATCGCAAAAAAGGTGGAACGCTTTGATTTGTTTCGTAACGTTTGTAAACGTTTGGGTTAAATTGCTAAAAAGTTGACACGCATGGATTTGTTTCGTAATGTTTGTAAACGTTTGGCTTAAATTGCTAAAAAGGTGACACGCTTGGATTTGTTTCGTAACTTTTGTAAACATTTGGCTTAAATTGCTACAAAGGTAAAACGCTTGGATTTGTTTCCTAACGTTTGTAAACGTTTGGCTTAAATCGCTAAAAATGTGAAACATTCGGATTTGTTTCGTAATGTTTCTAAACATTTGGCTTAAATCGCTAAAAAGGTGAAACGTTTGGTTTTGTTTCGTAACCTTTGTAAATGTTTTGTTTCGTAACGTTTTAAACGTTTGATTTAAATTGCTAAAAATGTGAAACGTTTGATTTTGTTTCGTAACCTTTGTAAACGTTCGGCTTAAATTGCTAAAATGTTGATACGTTTGGATTTTTTTCGTAATGTTTGTAAACGTTTGGCTTATGTCGCTAAAAATGGGAAACGTGGGGATTTCTTTCGTAACGTATGTAAATGTTTGGCTTAAATTTCTAAAAAGGTGAAACGCTTGGATCTGTTTCGTAACGTCTTATACATTTGGTTTTAGTTCGTATCGTTTGTAAACGTTTAGCTTAAATCGCTAAAAATGTGATACATTTGGATTTGTTTTGTAAAGTTTTTAAACGTTTGGCTTAAATCGCTAAAAAGGTGAAACATTTGGATTTGTTTCGTAAGTTTGTAAATGTTTGGCTTAAATTTCTAAAAAGGGGAAACACTTGGATTTGTTTCGTAATGTTTGTAAACAAGGGAAACGTTTGGTTTAGTTTCATAACCTTTGTAAACATTTGGCTCAAACTACTAAAAAAGGCGAAACGTTTGGATTTGTTACGTAACGTTTGTAAACGTTTCGCTTAAATCGCTAATAAGGGGAAACGTTTGGTTTTGTTTCCTAATCTTTGTAAACGTTTGGCTGAAATTGCTAAAAAGGTGAAACGTTTGTATTTGTTTCGTAACGTTTGTAAACGTTTGGCTTAAATTACTAAAAAGGGCTTCGTATCATTTTAAACGTTTGGATTTGTTTCGTAACGTTTGTTAACGTTTGGCCTAAATTGCTAAAAAGGGGAAAGGTTTTTTTTTGTCTTGTAACTTTTGGATTTTTTTCGTAATGTTTGTAAACGTTTAGTTTAAGTCCCTAAAAAGGTGAAACGTTTGGTTTTCTTTCGTAATCTTTGTAAACGTTTTGTTTCGCAACATTTTAAAGTTTAACTTAAATTGCTAAAAAGGTGAAACGTTTCATTTTGTTTCATAATCTTTGTAAACGTTCGGCTTAAATCGCAAAAAAGGTGGAACGCTTTGATTTGTTTCGTAACGTTTGTAAACGTTTGGGTTAAATTGCTAAAAAGTTGACACGCATGGATTTGTTTCGTAATGTTTGTAAACGTTTGGCTTAAATTGCTAAAAAGGTGACACGCTTGGATTTGTTTCGTAACTTTTGTAAACATTTGGCTTAAATTGCTACAAAGGTAAAACGCTTGGATTTGTTTCCTAACGTTTGTAAACGTTTGGCTTAAATCGCTAAAAATGTGAAACATTCGGATTTGTTTCGTAATGTTTCTAAACATTTGGCTTAAATCGCTAAAAAGGTGAAACGTTTGGTTTTGTTTCGCAACCTTTGTAAATGTTTTGTTTCGTAACGTTTTAAACGTTTGGTTTAAATTGCTAAAAATGTGAAACGTTTGATTTTGTTTCGTAACCTTTGTAAACGTTCGGCTTAAATTGCTAAAATGTTGATACGTTTGGATTTTTTTCGTAATGTTTGTAAACGTTTGGCTTATGTCGCTAAAAATGGGAAACGTGGGGATTTCTTTCGTAACGTATGTAAATGTTTGGCTTAAATTTCTAAAAAGGTGAAACGCTTGGATCTGTTTCGTAACGTCTTATACATTTGGTTTTAGTTCGTATCGTTTGTAAACGTTTAGCTTAAATCGCTAAAAATGTGATACATTTGGATTTGTTTTGTAAAGTTTTTAAACGTTTGGCTTAAATCGCTAAAAAGGTGAAACATTTGGATTTGTTTCGTAAGTTTGTAAATGTTTGGCTTAAATTTCTAAAAAGGGGAAACACTTGGATTTGTTTCGTAATGTTTGTAAACAAGGGAAACGTTTGGTTTAGTTTCATAACCTTTGTAAACATTTGGCTCAAACTACTAAAAAAGGCGAAACGTTTGGATTTGTTACGTAACGTTTGTAAACGTTTCGCTTAAATCGCTAATAAGGGGAAACGTTTGGTTTTGTTTCCTAATCTTTGTAAACGTTTGGCTGAAATTGCTAAAAAGGTGAAACGTTTGTATTTGTTTCGTAACGTTTGTAAACGTTTGGCTTAAATTACTAAAAAGGGCTTCGTATCATTTTAAACGTTTGGATTTGTTTCGTAACGTTTGTTAACGTTTGGCCTAAATTGCTAAAAAGGGGAAAGGTTTTTTTTTGTCTTGTAACTTTTGGATTTTTTTCGTAATGTTTGTAAACGTTTAGTTTAAGTCCCTAAAAAGGTGAAACGTTTGGTTTTCTTTCGTAATCTTTGTAAACGTTTTGTTTCGCAACATTTTAAAGTTTGGCTTAAATTGCTAAAAAGGTGAAACGTTTCATTTTGTTTCATAATCTTTGTAAACGTTCGGCTTAAATCGCAAAAAAGGTGGAACGCTTTGATTTGTTTCGTAACGTTTGTAAACGTTTGGGTTAAATTGCTAAAAAGTTGACACGCATGGATTTGTTTCGTAATTTTTGTAAACGTTTGGCTTAAATTGCTAAAAAGGTGACACGCTTGGATTTGTTTCGTAACTTTTGTAAACATTTGGCTTAAATTGCTACAAAGGTAAAACGCTTGGATTTGTTTCCTAACGTTTGTAAACGTTTGGCTTAAATCGCTAAAAATGTGAAACATTCGGATTTGTTTCGTAATGTTTCTAAACATTTGGCTTAAATCGCTAAAAAGGTGAAACGTTTGGTTTTGTTTCGCAACCTTTGTAAATGTTTTGTTTCGTAACGTTTTAAACGTTTGGTTTAAATTGCTAAAAATGTGAAACGTTTGATTTTGTTTCGTAACCTTTGTAAACGTTCGGCTTAAATTGCTAAAATGTTGATACGTTTGGATTTTTTTCGTAATGTTTGTAAACGTTTGGCTTATGTCGCTAAAAATGGGAAACGTGGGGATTTCTTTCGTAACGTATGTAAATGTTTGGCTTAAATTTCTAAAAAGGTGAAACGCTTGGATCTGTTTCGCAACGTCTTATACATTTGGTTTTAGTTCGTATCGTTTGTAAACGTTTAGCTTAAATCGCTAAAAATGTGATACATTTGGATTTGTTTTGTAAAGTTTTTAAACGTTTGGCTTAAATCGCTAAAAAGGTGAAACATTTGGATTTGTTTCGTAAGTTTGTAAATGTTTGGCTTAAATTTCTAAAAAGGGGAAACACTTGGATTTGTTTCGTAATGTTTGTAAACAAGGGAAACGTTTGGTTTAGTTTCATAACCTTTGTAAACATTTGGCTCAAACTACTAAAAAAGGCGAAACGTTTGGATTTGTTACGTAACGTTTGTAAACGTTTCGCTTAAATCGCTAATAAGGGGAAACGTTTGGTTTTGTTTCCTAATCTTTGTAAACGTTTGGCTGAAATTGCTAAAAAGGTGAAACGTTTGTATTTGTTTCGTAACGTTTGTAAACGTTTGGCTTAAATTACTAAAAAGGGCTTCGTATCATTTTAAACGTTTGGATTTGTTTCGTAACGTTTGTTAACGTTTGGCCTAAATTGCTAAAAAGGGGAAAGGTTTTTTTTGTCTTGTAACTTTTGGATTTTTTTCGTAATGTTTGTAAACGTTTAGTTTAAGTCCCTAAAAAGGTGAAACGTTTGGTTTTCTTTCGTAATCTTTGTAAACGTTTTGTTTCGCAACATTTTAAAGTTTGGCTTAAATTGCTAAAAAGGTGAAACGTTTCATTTTGTTTCATAATCTTTGTAAACGTTCGGCTTAAATCGCAAAAAAGGTGGAACGCTTTGATTTGTTTCGTAACGTTTGTAAACGTTTGGGTTAAATTGCTAAAAAGTTGACACGCATGGATTTGTTTCGTAATGTTTGTAAACGTTTGGCTTAAATTGCTAAAAAGGTGACACGCTTGGATTTGTTTCGTAACTTTTGTAAACATTTGGCTTAAATTGCTACAAAGGTAAAACGCTTGGATTTGTTTCCTAACGTTTGTAAACGTTTGGCTTAAATCGCTAAAAATGTGAAACATTCGGATTTGTTTCGTAATGTTTCTAAACATTTGGCTTAAATCGCTAAAAAGGTGAAACGTTTGGTTTTGTTTCGCAACTTTTGTAAATGTTTTGTTTCGTAACGTTTTAAACGTTTGGTTTAAATTGCTAAAAATGTGAAACGTTTGATTTTGTTTCGTAACCTTTGTAAACGTTCGGCTTAAATTGCTAAAATGTTGATACGTTTGGATTTTTTTCGTAATGTTTGTAAACGTTTGGCTTATGTCGCTAAAAATGGGAAACGTGGGGATTTCTTTCGTAACGTATGTAAATGTTTGGCTTAAATTTCTAAAAAGGTGAAACGCTTGGATCTGTTTCGCAACGTCTTATACATTTGGTTTTAGTTCGTATCGTTTGTAAACGTTTAGCTTAAATCGCTAAAAATGTGATACATTTGGATTTGTTTTGTAAAGTTTTTAAACGTTTGGCTTAAATCGCTAAAAAGGTGAAACATTTGGATTTGTTTCGTAAGTTTGTAAATGTTTGGCTTAAATTTCTAAAAAGGGGAAACACTTGGATTTGTTTCGTAATGTTTGTAAACAAGGGAAACGTTTGGTTTAGTTTCATAACCTTTGTAAACATTTGGCTCAAACTACTAAAAAAGGCGAAACGTTTGGATTTGTTACGTAACGTTTGTAAACGTTTCGCTTAAATCGCTAATAAGGGGAAACGTTTGGTTTTGTTTCCTAATCTTTGTAAACGTTTGGCTGAAATTGCTAAAAAGGTGAAACGTTTGTATTTGTTTCGTAACGTTTGTAAACGTTTGGCTTAAATTACTAAAAAGGGCTTCGTATCATTTTAAACGTTTGGATTTGTTTCGTAACGTTTGTTAACGTTTGGCCTAAATTGCTAAAAAGGGGAAAGGTTTTTTTTGTCTTGTAACTTTTGGATTTTTTTCGTAATGTTTGTAAACGTTTAGTTTAAGTCCCTAAAAAGGTGAAACGTTTGGTTTTCTTTCGTAATCTTTGTAAACGTTTTGTTTCGCAACATTTTAAAGTTTGGCTTAAATTGCTAAAAAGGTGAAACGTTTCATTTTGTTTCATTATCTTTGTAAACGTTCGGCTTAAATCGCAAAAAAGGTGGAACGCTTTGATTTGTTTCGTAACGTTTGTAAACGTTTGGGTTAAATTGCTAAAAAGTTGACACGCATGGATTTGTTTCGTAATGTTTGTAAACGTTTGGCTTAAATTGCTAAAAAGGTGACACGCTTGGATTTGTTTCGTAACTTTTGTAAACATTTGGCTTAAATTGCTACAAAGGTAAAACGCTTGGATTTGTTTCCTAACGTTTGTAAACGTTTGGCTTAAATCGCTAAAAATGTGAAACATTCGGATTTGTTTCGTAATGTTTCTAAACATTTGGCTTAAATCGCTAAAAAGGTGAAACGTTTGGTTTTGTTTCGCAACCTTTGTAAATGTTTTGTTTCGTAACGTTTTAAACGTTTGGTTTAAATTGCTAAAAATGTGAAACGTTTGATTTTGTTTCGTAACCTTTGTAAACGTTCGGCTTAAATTGCTAAAATGTTGATACGTTTGGATTTTTTTCGTAATGTTTGTAAACGTTTGGCTTATGTCGCTAAAAATGGGAAACGTGGGGATTTCTTTCGTAACGTATGTAAATGTTTGGCTTAAATTTCTAAAAAGGTGAAACGCTTGGATCTGTTTCGTAACGTCTTATACATTTGGTTTTAGTTCGTATCGTTTGTAAACGTTTAGCTTAAATCGCTAAAAATGTGATACATTTGGATTTGTTTTGTAAAGTTTTTAAACGTTTGGCTTAAATCGCTAAAAAGGTGAAACATTTGGATTTGTTTCGTAAGTTTGTAAATGTTTGGCTTAAATTTCTAAAAAGGGGAAACACTTGGATTTGTTTCGTAATGTTTGTAAACAAGGGAAACGTTTGGTTTAGTTTCATAACCTTTGTAAACATTTGGCTCAAACTACTAAAAAAGGCGAAACGTTTGGATTTGTTACGTAACGTTTGTAAACGTTTCGCTTAAATCGCTAATAAGGGGAAACGTTTGGTTTTGTTTCCTAATCTTTGTAAACGTTTGGCTGAAATTGCTAAAAAGGTGAAACGTTTGTATTTGTTTCGTAACGTTTGTAAACGTTTGGCTTAAATTACTAAAAAGGGCTTCGTATCATTTTAAACGTTTGGATTTGTTTCGTAACGTTTGTTAACGTTTGGCCTAAATTGCTAAAAAGGGGAAAGGTTTTTTTTTGTCTTGTAACTTTTGGATTTTTTTCGTAATGTTTGTAAACGTTTAGTTTAAGTCCCTAAAAAGGTGAAACGTTTGGTTTTCTTTCGTAATCTTTGTAAACGTTTTGTTTCGCAACATTTTAAAGTTTGGCTTAAATTGCTAAAAAGGTGAAACGTTTCATTTTGTTTCATAATCTTTGTAAACGTTCGGCTTAAATCGCAAAAAAGGTGGAACGCTTTGATTTGTTTCGTAACGTTTGTAAACGTTTGGGTTAAATTGCTAAAAAGTTGACACGCATGGATTTGTTTCGTAATTTTTGTAAACGTTTGGCTTAAATTGCTAAAAAGGTGACACGCTTGGATTTGTTTCGTAACTTTTGTAAACATTTGGCTTAAATTGCTACAAAGGTAAAACGCTTGGATTTGTTTCCTAACGTTTGTAAACGTTTGGCTTAAATCGCTAAAAATGTGAAACATTCGGATTTGTTTCGTAATGTTTCTAAACATTTGGCTTAAATCGCTAAAAAGGTGAAACGTTTGGTTTTGTTTCGCAACCTTTGTAAATGTTTTGTTTCGTAACGTTTTAAACGTTTGGTTTAAATTGCTAAAAATGTGAAACGTTTGATTTTGTTTCGTAACCTTTGTAAACGTTCGGCTTAAATTGCTAAAATGTTGATACGTTTGGATTTTTTTCGTAATGTTTGTAAACGTTTGGCTTATGTCGCTAAAAATGGGAAACGTGGGGATTTCTTTCGTAACGTATGTAAATGTTTGGCTTAAATTTCTAAAAAGGTGAAACGCTTGGATCTGTTTCGCAACGTCTTATACATTTGGTTTTAGTTCGTATCGTTTGTAAACGTTTAGCTTAAATCGCTAAAAATGTGATACATTTGGATTTGTTTTGTAAAGTTTTTAAACGTTTGGCTTAAATCGCTAAAAAGGTGAAACATTTGGATTTGTTTCGTAAGTTTGTAAATGTTTGGCTTAAATTTCTAAAAAGGGGAAACACTTGGATTTGTTTCGTAATGTTTGTAAACAAGGGAAACGTTTGGTTTAGTTTCATAACCTTTGTAAACATTTGGCTCAAACTACTAAAAAAGGCGAAACGTTTGGATTTGTTACGTAACGTTTGTAAACGTTTCGCTTAAATCGCTAATAAGGGGAAACGTTTGGTTTTGTTTCCTAATCTTTGTAAACGTTTGGCTGAAATTGCTAAAAAGGTGAAACGTTTGTATTTGTTTCGTAACGTTTGTAAACGTTTGGCTTAAATTACTAAAAAGGGCTTCGTATCATTTTAAACGTTTGGATTTGTTTCGTAACGTTTGTTAACGTTTGGCCTAAATTGCTAAAAAGGGGAAAGGTTTTTTTTGTCTTGTAACTTTTGGATTTTTTTCGTAATGTTTGTAAACGTTTAGTTTAAGTCCCTAAAAAGGTGAAACGTTTGGTTTTCTTTCGTAATCTTTGTAAACGTTTTGTTTCGCAACATTTTAAAGTTTGGCTTAAATTGCTAAAAAGGTGAAACGTTTCATTTTGTTTCATAATCTTTGTAAACGTTCGGCTTAAATCGCAAAAAAGGTGGAACGCTTTGATTTGTTTCGTAACGTTTGTAAACGTTTGGGTTAAATTGCTAAAAAGTTGACACGCATGGATTTGTTTCGTAATGTTTGTAAACGTTTGGCTTAAATTGCTAAAAAGGTGACACGCTTGGATTTGTTTCGTAACTTTTGTAAACATTTGGCTTAAATTGCTACAAAGGTAAAACGCTTGGATTTGTTTCCTAACGTTTGTAAACGTTTGGCTTAAATCGCTAAAAATGTGAAACATTTGGATTTGTTTCGTAATGTTTCTAAACATTTGGCTTAAATCGCTAAAAAGGTGAAACGTTTGGATTTGTTTCGTAACCTTTGTAAATGTTTTGTTTCGTAACGTTTTAAACGTTTGGTTTAAATTGCTAAAAATGTGAAACGTTTGATTTTGTTTCGTAACCTTTGTAAACGTTCGGCTTAAATTGCTAAAATGTTGATACGTTTGGATTTTTTTCGTAATGTTTGTAAACGTTTGGCTTATGTCGCTAAAAATGGGAAACGTGGGGATTTCTTTCGTAACGTATGTAAATGTTTGGCTTAAATTTCTAAAAAGGTGAAACGCTTGGATCTGTTTCGCAACGTCTTATACATTTGGTTTTAGTTCGTATCGTTTGTAAACGTTTAGCTTAAATCGCTAAAAATGTGATACATTTGGATTTGTTTTGTAAAGTTTTTAAACGTTTGGCTTAAATCGCTAAAAAGGTGAAACATTTGGATTTGTTTCGTAAGTTTGTAAATGTTTGGCTTAAATTTCTAAAAAGGGGAAACACTTGGATTTGTTTCGTAATGTTTGTAAACAAGGGAAACGTTTGGTTTAGTTTCATAACCTTTGTAAACATTTGGCTCAAACTACTAAAAAAGGCGAAACGTTTGGATTTGTTACGTAACGTTTGTAAACGTTTCGCTTAAATCGCTAATAAGGGGAAACGTTTGGTTTTGTTTCCTAATCTTTGTAAACGTTTGGCTGAAATTGCTAAAAAGGTGAAACGTTTGTATTTGTTTCGTAACGTTTGTAAACGTTTGGCTTAAATTACTAAAAAGGGCTTCGTATCATTTTAAACGTTTGGATTTGTTTCGTAACGTTTGTTAACGTTTGGCCTAAATTGCTAAAAAGGGGAAAGGTTTTTTTTGTCTTGTAACTTTTGGATTTTTTTCGTAATGTTTGTAAACGTTTAGTTTAAGTCGCTAAAAAGGTGAAACGTTTGGTTTTCTTTCGTAATCTTTGTAAACGTTTTGTTTCGCAACATTTTAAAGTTTGGCTTAAATTGCTAAAAAGGTGAAACGTTTCATTTTGTTTCATTATCTTTGTAAACGTTCGGCTTAAATCGCAAAAAAGGTGGAACGCTTTGATTTGTTTCGTAACGTTTGTAAACGTTTGGGTTAAATTGCTAAAATGTTGACACGCTTGGATTTGTTTCGTAACGTTGGTAAACGTTTGGCTTAAATTGCTAAAAAGGTGACACGCTTGGATTTGTTTCGTAACTTTTGTAAACATTTGGCTTAAATTGCTATAAAGGTAAAACGCTTGGATTTGTTTCCTAACGTTTGTAAACGTTTAGTTTAAATCTCTAAAAATCTGAAACATTCGGATTTGTTTCGTAATGTTTCTAAACATTAGGCTTAAATCGCTAAAAAGGTGAAACGTTTGGTTTTGTTTCGCAACCTTTGTAAATGTTTTGTTTCGTAACGTTTTAAACGTTTGGTTTAAATTGCTAAAAATGTGAAACGTTTGATTTTGTTTCGTAACCTTTGTAAACGTTCGGCTTAAATTGCTAAAATGTTGATACGTTTGGATTTTTTTCGTAATGTTTGTAAACGTTTGGCTTATGTCGCTAAAAATGGGAAACGTGGGGATTTCTTTCGTAACGTATGTAAATGTTTGGCTTAAATTTCTAAAAAGGTGAAACGCTTGGATCTGTTTCGTAACGTCTTATACATTTGGTTTTAGTTCGTATCGTTTGTAAACGTTTAGCTTAAATCGCTAAAAATGTGATACATTTGGATTTGTTTTGTAAAGTTTTTAAACGTTTGGCTTAAATCGCTAAAAAGGTGAAACATTTGGATTTGTTTCGTAAGTTTGTAAATGTTTGGCTTAAATTTCTAAAAAGGGGAAACACTTGGATTTGTTTCGTAATGTTTGTAAACAAGGGAAACGTTTGGTTTAGTTTCATAACCTTTGTAAACATTTGGCTCAAACTACTAAAAAAGGCGAAACGTTTGGATTTGTTACGTAACGTTTGTAAACGTTTCGCTTAAATCGCTAATAAGGGGAAACGTTTGGTTTTGTTTCCTAATCTTTGTAAACGTTTGGCTGAAATTGCTAAAAAGGTGAAACGTTTGTATTTGTTTCGTAACGTTTGTAAACGTTTGGCTTAAATTACTAAAAAGGGCTTCGTATAATTTTAAACGTTTGGATTTGTTTCGTAACGTTTGTTAACGTTTGGCCTAAATTGCTAAAAAGGAGAAAGGTTTTTTTTTGTCTTGTAACTTTTGGATTTTTTTCGTAATGTTTGTAAACGTTTAGTTTAAGTCGCTAAAAAGGTGAAACGTTTGGTTTTCTTTCGTAATCTTTGTAAACGTTTTGTTTCGCAACATTTTAAAGTTTGGCTTAAATTGCTAAAAAGGTGAAACGTTTCATTTTGTTTCATTATCTTTGTAAACGTTCGGCTTAAATCGCAAAAAAGGTGGAACGCTTTGATTTGTTTCGTAACGTTTGTAAACGTTTGGGTTAAATTGCTAAAATGTTGACACGCTTGGATTTGTTTCGTAACGTTGGTAAACGTTTGGCTTAAATTGCTAAAAAGGTGACACGCTTGGATTTGTTTCGTAACTTTTGTAAACATTTGGCTTAAATTGCTATAAAGGTAAAACGCTTGGATTTGTTTCCTAACGTTTGTAAACGTTTGGCTTAAATCGCTAAAAATGTGAAACATTCAGATTTGTTTCGTAATGTTTCTAAACATTAGGCTTAAATCACTAAAAAGGTGAAACGTTTGGTTTTGTTTCGCAACCTTTGTAAATGTTTTGTTTCGTAACGTTTTAAACGTTTGGTTTAAATTGCTAAAAATGTGAAACGTTTGATTTTTTTTCGTAACCTTTGTAAACGTTCGGCTTAAATTGCTAAAATGTTGATACGTTTGGATTTTTTTCGTAATGTTTGTGAACGTTTGGCTTAAGTCGCTAAAAAGGGGAAACGTGTGGATTTCTTTCGTAACGTATGCAAATGTTTGGCTTAAATTTCTAAAATGGTGAAACGCTTGGATCTGTTTCTTAACGTCTTATACATTTGGTTTTGTTTCGTATCGTTTGTAAACGTTTAGCTTAAATCGCTAAAAATGTGACACATTTGGATTTGTTTTGTAAAGTTTTTAAACGTTTGGCTTAAATCGCTAAAAAGGTGAAACATTTGGATTTGTTTCGTAACGTTTGTATATGTTTGGCTTAAATTTCTAAAAAAGGGAAACACTTGGATTTGTTTCGTAACGTTTGTAAACAAGGGAAACGTTTGGTTTAGTTTCATAACCTTTGTAAACATTTGGCTCAATCTACTAAAAAAGGCGAAACGTTTGGATTTGTTACGTAACGTTTGTAAACGTTTGGCTTAAATCGCTAATAAGGGGAAACGTTTGGTTTTGTTTCCTAATCTTTGTAAACGTTTGGCTGAAATTGCTAAAAAGGTGAAACGTTTGTATTTGTTTCGTAACATTTGTAAACGTTTGGCTTAAATCGCTAAAAAGGTGAAATGTTTGGATTTGTTTAGTAACGTTTTTAAACATTTGGCTTAAATCGCTAAAAAGGCGAAACGTTTGGATTTGTTTCGTAACATTTTTAAACGTTTGGCTTAAATCGCTAAAAAGGTGAAACGTTTGGCTTTGTTTCGTAAGATTTGTAAACGTTTGGCTTAAATCGCTAAAAAGGTGAAACGTTTGGTTTTGATTCGTAACCTTTGTAAACGTTTTGTTTCGTAACGTTTGGTTTAAATTGCAAACAAGGTGAAACGTTTTATTTTGTTTCATAACCTTTGTAAACGTTCGTCTTAAATTGCTAAAAAGGTGAAACATTTGGATTTGTTTCGTAACGTTGGTAAACGTTTGGCTTAAATCGCTAAAAAAGGGAAACATTTGGATTTGTTTCGTAATAGTTAGTAAACGTTTTGCTTAAATTGCTAAAAAGGTGAAACGCTTGGATCTTTTACGTAACATTTTAAACGTTTAGTTTTCTTTCATAACGTTTGTAAACGTTTGTCTTAAATCGCTAAAAAGGTGAAACATATGGATTTGTTTCTTAACGTTTGTTAACGTTTGGCTTAAATTGCTAAAAAGGTTAAACGGTTGGATTTGTTTCTTAACATTTGTAAACGTTTGGCTTAAATTGCTAAAAAGGTGAAATGCTTGGATTTGTTTCTAAACGTTTATAAATATTTGGCTTAAATCGCTAAAAAGGGGAAACGCTTGGATTTGTTTCATAACGTTTGTAAATGTTTGGCTATAATTGTTAAAGAGGCGAAACGTTTGGATTTGTTTCGTAACGTTTGTAAATGTTTGGCTTAAATTGCTAAAGAGGCGAAACGTTTGGATTTGTTTCGTAACGTTTGTAAACGTTTGGCTTAAATCACTAAAAAGGGAAAATGTTTGGATTTGTTTCGTAACGTTTGTCTTAATTTCTAAAAAGGTGAAACGTTTGGATTTGTTTCGTAACGTTTGTAAACGTTTGGCTTAAATTGCTAAAAAGGGCTTCGTATCATTTTAAACGTTTGGATTTGTTTCGTAACGTTTGTTAACGTTTGGCCTAAATTGCTAAAAAGGGGAAACGTTTTGTTTTGTCTTGTAACTTTTGGATTTTTTTCGTAACGTTTGTAAACGTTTAGTTTAAGTCGCTAAAAAGGTGAAACGTTTGGTTTTCTTTCGTAATCTTTGTAAAGGTTTTGTTTTGCAACGTTTTAAAGTTTGGCTTAAATTGCTAAAAAGGTGAAACGTTTCATTTTGTTTCATAATCTTTGTAAACATTCGGCTTAAATCGCAAAAAAGGTGGAACGCTTTGATTTGTTTCGTACCGTTTGTAAACGTTTGGGTTAAATTGCTAAAAAGTTGACATGCTTGGATTTTTTTCGTAACGTTTGTAAACGTTTGGCTTAAATTGCTAAAAAGGTGACACGCTTGGATTTGTTTCGTAACTTTTGTAAACATTTGGCTTAAATTGCTAGAAAGGTAAAACGCTTGGATTTGTTTCGTAATTTGTAAACGTTTGGCTTAAATGACTAAAAAGATTAAACGATTGGTTTTGTTTCGTAACCTTTGTAAACATTCGACTTAAATCGCTAATAAGGTGAAACGTTTGGATTTGTTTCATAACGTTTGTAAATGTCTGGCTTAATTCGTTAAAAAGGTGAAACGTTTGGTTTTGATTCGTAACCTTTGTAAACGTTTTGTTTTGTAACATTTTAAACGTTTGATTTAAATTTCTAAAAAGGTGAAACGTTTGATTTTTTTTCATAACCTTTGTAAACGTTCGGCTTAAATTGCTAAAGAGGTGAAACGTTTGGATTTGTTTCGTAACGTTTGTAAACGTTTGGCTTAAATCGCTAAAAAGGGGAAACGTTTGGATTTGTTTCGTAATGTTTGTAAACGTTTGGCTTAAATTGCTGAAAAGGTGAAACGCTTGGATCTGTTTCGTAACGTTTTAAACGTTTGGTTTTGTTCCAGAAGGTTTGTAAACCTTTGGCTTAAATCGCTAAAAAGGTGAAACGTTGGGATTTGTTTCGTAACGTTTGTAAACGTTCGGCTTAAATTGCTAAAAAGGTGAAACATTTGGATTTGTTTCGTAACGTTTGTAAACGTTTGGCTTAAATCGCTAAAAAAAGGAAACATTTGGATTTGTTTCGTAATAGTTTGTAAACGTTTTGTTTAAATTGCTAAAAAGGTGAAACGCTTGGATCTTTTACGTAACATTTTAAACGTTTAGTTTTCTTTCATAACGTTTGTAAATGTTTGTCTTAAATCGCTAAAAAGGTGAAACGTTTGGATTTGTTTCTTAACGTTTGTTAACGTTTGGCTTAAATTGCTAAAAAGGTTAAACGGTTGGATTTGTTTCTTAACATTTGTAAACGTTTGGCTTAAATTGCTAAAAAGGTCAAATGCTTGGATTTGTTTCGAAACGTTTGTAAATGTTTGGCTTAAATCGCTAAAAAGGGGAAACGCTTGGATTTGTTTCATAACGTTTGTAAATGTTTGGCTTAAATTGCTAAAGAGGCGAAACGTTTGGATTTGTTTCGTAACGTTTGTAAACGTTTGGCTTAAATTGCTAAAGAGGCGAAACGTTTGGATTTGTTTCGTATCGTTTGGCTTAAATCACTAAAAAGGGAAAACGTTTGGATTTGTTTCGTAACGTTTGTAAACGTTTGGCTTAAATTGCTAAAAAGGGCTTTGTATCATTTTAAACGTTTGGATTTGTTTCGTAACGTTTGTTAACGTTTGGCCTAAATTGCTAAAAAGGGGAAACGTTTTGTTTTGTCTTGTAACTTTTGGATTTTTTTCGTAACGTTTGTAAACGTTTAGTTTAAGTCGCTAAAAAGGTGAAACGTTTGGTTTTCTTTCGTAATCTTTGTAAACGTTTTGTTTTGCAACGTTTTAAAGTTTGGCTTAAATTGCTAAAAAGGTGAAACGTTTCATTTTGTTTCATAATCTTTGTAAACGTTCGGCTTAAATCGCAAAAAAGGTGGAACGCTTTGATTTGTTTCGTAACGTTTGTAAACGTTTGGGTTAAATTGCTAAAAAGTTGACATGCTTGGATTTGTTTCGTAACGTTTGTAAACGTTTGGCTTAAATTGCTAAAAAGGTGACACGCTTGGATTTGTTTCGTAACTTTTGTAAACATTTGGCTTAAATTGCTAGAAAGGTAAAACGCTTGGACTTGTTTCGTAATTTGTAAACGTTTGGCTTAAATGACTAAAAAGATTAAACGATTGGTTTTGTTTCGTAACCTTTGTAAACATTCGGCTTAAATCGCTAATAAGGTGAAACGTTTGGATTTGTTTCATAACGTTTGTAAATGTCTGGCTTAATTCGTTAAAAAGGTGAAACGTTTGGTTTTGATTCGTAACCTTTGTAAACGTTTTGTTTTGTAACATTTTAAACGTTTGATTTAAATTTCTAAAAAGGTGAAACGTTTGATTTTTTTTCGTAACCTTTGTAAACGTTCGGCTTACATTGCTAAAGAGGTGAAACGTTTGGATTTGTTTCGTAACGTTTGTAAACGTTTGGCTTAAATCGCTAAAAAGGGGAAACGTTTGGATTTGTTTCGTAATGTTTGTAAACGTTTGGCTTAAATTGCTGAAAAGGTGAAACGCTTGGATCTGTTTCGTAACGTTTTAAACGTTTGGTTTTGTTCCAGAAGGTTTGTAAACCTTTGGCTTAAATCGCTAAAAAGGTGAAACGTTGGGATTTGTTTCGCAACGTTTGTAAACGTTCAGCTTAAATTGCTAAAAAGGTGAAACATTTGGATTTGTTTCGTAACGTTTGTAAACGTTTGGCTTAAATCGCTAAAAAAAGGAAACATTTGGATTTGTTTCGTAATAGTTTGTAAACGTTTTGTTTAAATTGCTAAAAAGGTGAAACGCTTGGATCTTTTACGTAACATTTTAAACGTTTAGTTTTCTTTCATAACGTTTGTAAATGTTTGTCTTAAATCGCTAAAAAGGTGAAACGTTTGGATTTATTTCTTAACGTTTGTTAACGTTTGGCTTAAATTGCTAAAAAGGTTAAACGGTTGGATTTGTTTCTTAACATTTGTAAACGTTTGGCTTAAATTGCTAAAAAGGTCAAATGCTTGGATTTGTTTCGAAACGTTTGTAAATGTTTGGCTTAAATCGTTAAAAAGGGGAAACGCTTGGATTTGTTTCATAAGGTTTGTAAATGTTTGGCTTAAATTGCTAAAGAGGCGAAACGTTTGGATTTGTTTCGTAACGTTTGTAAACGTTTGGCTTAAATTGCTAAAGAGGCGAAACGTTTGGATTTGTTTCGTAACGTTTGGCTTAAATCACTAAAAAGGGAAAACGTTTGGATTTGTTTCGTAACGTTTGTAAACGTTTGTCTTAATTGCTAAAAAGGTGAAACGTTTGGATTTGTTTCGTAACGTTTGTAAACGTTTGGCTTAAATTGCTAAAAAGGGCTTTGTATCATTTTAAACGTTTGGATTTGTTTCGTAACGTTTGTTAACGTTTGGCCTAAATTGCTAAAAAGGGGAAACGTTTTGTTTTGTCTTGTAACTTTTGGATTTTTTTCGTAACGTTTGTAAACGTTTAGTTTAAGTCGCTAAAAAGGTGAAACGTTTGGTTTTCTTTCGTAATCTTTGTAAACGTTTTGTTTTGCAACGTTTTAAAGTTTGGCTTAAATTGCTAAAAAGGTGAAACGTTTCATTTTGTTTCATAATCTTTGTAAACGTTCGGCTTAAATCGCAAAAAAGGTGGAACGCTTTGATTTGTTTCGTAACGTTTGTAAACGTTTTGGTTAAATTGCTAAAAAGTTGACATGCTTGGATTTGTTTCGTAACGTTTGTAAACGTTTGGCTTAAATTGCTAAAAAGGTGACACGCTTGGATTTGTTTCGTAACTTTTGTAAACATTTGGCTTAAATTGCTAGAAAGGTAAAACGCTTGGATTTTTTTCGTAATTTGTAAACGTTTGGCTTAAATGACTAAAAAGATTAAACGATTGGTTTTGTTTCGTAACCTTTGTAAACATTCGGCTTAAATCGCTAATAAGGTGAAACGTTTGGATTTGTTTCATAACGTTTGTAAATGTCTGGCTTAATTCGTTAAAAAGGTGAAACGTTTGGTTTTGATTCGTAACCTTTGTAAACGTTTTGTTTTGTAACATTTTAAACGTTTGATTTATATTTCTAAAAAGGTGAAACGTTTGATTTTTTTTCGTAACCTTTGTAAACGTTCGGCTTAAATTGCTAAAGAGGTGAAACGTTTGGATTTGTTTCGTAACGTTTGTAAACGTTTGGCTTAAATCGCTAAAAAGGGGAAACGTTTGGATTTGTTTCGTAATGTTTGTAAACGTTTGGCTTAAATTGCTGAAAAGGTGAAACGCTTGGATCTGTTTCGTAACGTTTTAAACGTTTGGTTTTGTTCCAGAAGGTTTGTAAACCTTTGGCTTAAATCGCTAAAAAGGTGAAACGTTGGGATTTGTTTCGTAACGTTTGTAAACGTTCGGCTTAAATTGCTAAAAAGGTGAAACATTTGGATTTGTTTCGTAACTGTTGGACCAAGTCCCATTTGAACCCTAATTTTGAGTTTGACAATCAATTTAAAGAGCCTAATCATGTTTATTAGTGTGTAGGAACATATAGAAACCATCCCGGGTCGAATCGGAGCTTTCTAGCGAGAATCGAAAATTCCATATTCCGACTAGTTCCAGTAGCATATCGCGCCCGAGATCTCTTTTCCATCACGGGCGTGATACATGAATCTCGGGCGTGATACATCACATCACGGGCGCGATACACCACTCATCAAACAGCTTTGGTTTTCCAAATGTATCGCGGGCGCTACATGTACATCGCGGGCGCGATGAATATGAACGTTGAAGGTCCAACGGCTATATCAGAGCCCTCCATCAGCTGCTTGACAAGTGGCCTTCAACCATTGGTTGAATTCCTGACATTTGAATATCGCGGGCGCGACATAGGAATCACGGGCGCGACTGGGTGCTTTTCAGCACAAACTTGAGTTTTCTTCTAGAAGATTCAAGGGTTTGTTGTTGGGGTTATAAATACCCCTTGTCTACCTCATTTATGAGGTTAGACACTCCAGCAACAAAACATATACTCAAGCATTCAATTTATTCTCTCTACATTTATTGTGCATCAATTAATTGATTGCTTATCTCTTTTGTTGATTGATTAATCATTGTGATTCAATTATTAGTGTTGTAGGTTTTTGTTTATCCTTAGAAAAACATTTTGTGAGTTTGAGATTATCTCTTGGAAATCTCTTTTGTAAAGTTTGTGTTTAGCTTTAAAGCACAATCCATTAGTGAATTCTAAAATCTCAATCCTTGATTGAGTAGTGGAGTAGGATTGGTTTGTAATCCGAACCACTCTAAATTGCTTGTGTCAATTTCTCTTCTCTTAAACTCCTACTAAATTTTAATTACTCACTAAACCTTATTCACCCCCTCTAAGGTAGCTATTTAGGGATT
This sequence comes from Mercurialis annua, assembly GCF_937616625.2. Taxonomy (NCBI): domain Eukaryota; kingdom Viridiplantae; phylum Streptophyta; class Magnoliopsida; order Malpighiales; family Euphorbiaceae; genus Mercurialis; species Mercurialis annua. The sequence continues at coordinate 20,653,064 of NC_065577.1, read as the reverse complement.
TCAATTGGTATCAGAGCTAAGTTACTCATCTCATTGCTTAATTGCGAGTTTTTCGATTCAAATGGCTACCGAAAACTTTACTCACACTCTTCGTCCCTTCTTTGATGGAACGGATTATCCAAATTGGAAATTTCGTATGGAAAACTATCTCGATATGGATGGTGTGAACTTATGGCATATGGTTCTTGATGGTTATGTGGCTCCTACTCAAGAGTTGAATGGTGCTATTATACCTTGGCCAAGAAAAGATTGGACCAAGGATCAAGTTCTAGCTAATGCTCTCAACCGGAAGGCTATTTGTGTGATCATTTCATCTTTGTGTAGAGAAGAGCAAGGAAGGGTTCAACATTGCACAACGGCTCATGATATGTGGAAGATTCTTGAGAACTACCATGAAGGAACGGTTCAAGTAAAGAACAAGAAGGTTGAGCTTCTCATTGGAGAATATGAAGGGTTCAAGAACAAGCCAAATGAGACCGTCACCGAGACTACCAATAGACTTTTTGGCATTACCACCAATCTCAAGAAGCTTGGTAAGCACTATACTCTTGGTGAAATCAATGGCAAAATTCTTCGTTCATTGCCTCTCCTTGATTGGCAACCGAAGATAACCGCCATTGAGGAATCACATGAAATAAGGAATTTGAGAACCGATGAGCTTATCGGAAACCTACTTCTTCATGAGATGACCTACATGAAGGAAATTCAAGAGTTGAAGAAGTCTCAAGAAGAGAAAACTAAGGGAATTGCTTTGAAGGCTAAAGCAATTGAAAGTAAGGTTGAAGAGGAGCTTAATGCAAGTGATGAAGAAGATGATGAAGAGATGGTGCTATTGTCTAAGAAAGTAAGGGAATGGAGAACAAGGAAGAAGTCTCAAGTTCAAAAATATGAGCAAAAGGGTGAGTCCTCAAACTTCAAGAGATCATCCAACTCCAAACAAGAGACTCCTACTCCTAGAAGAGATGTCACTTGTCATGGGTGTGGCAAACCGGGTCATATTAGACCGGAATGTCGACAAGGGCAAAGGAAACCCTTTCAAAAGGATAAGAAAGGATTCATCACCACTTGGGATGATGAAAGTGATTATCAATCCGATGAAGATTGCCAAGAAGAGGCAAGAGCAAATCTTTGCTTCATGGCTCTAGTTGATGAGTCCCCATCCGAGGTAAGTACTCTACCTTTTATTTCTTGGGATGGTGTAGGGATAGAACCTCATGATAGCTCTAGTGATATTGTTGTTGTGAAAAATAACCCTAGTGCCTCTTGTGTTGTAAATGTTGAGAATGTGTTGGTTGATGATTCTTTGGTGTATGAGATTGATGATGAATGTCATGACATGATAAATGAACTAACTAACAAATGTAGTGACTATCATGCCAAAATAAAACTTTTCGAAAGGGAAGCCTCTATGGCTAAACTTGAGATGCTCAATTTGAAGAAAGAAATTCAAGACTTAAAGTCTTCTTTAGAATCTATCCCTAAGCAAGATGTCAATATTTTGCTAAAGGAAAATGAAACACTAAAGAGTGAAATTCTTTCTCTAAATAGCTCTATCTCAAGATTTCACAAAGGGAAGGAATCTTTGGACAATCTTCTTGATTCCCAAAGAAATCCAACCATAAAATTTGGACTTGGCTATAGTCACAACTCCTCTTCCTCAAGTGTGACTACTTTTGTGAAGGCTTCTTCACCTCAAACTTCTTCTATAGAAGTTCCTCCTTCTTTGGTCAAACCAAAAGAGGTGAATAAGAGGTATGCTCAAGCTCCCAAGACTAAGTCATTTGTGGCTTCTAAGTCTAAGAGCAAAGTGGGTACAAGACCCCCTAGACATACCCATGCCTCTCAATATAGTCACAAATGGGAGAAGAGAAGTATGAAAAAGAATCATGTTCATTCATATCCCTATGCTCATTCTCACAACAATGCTCATGCATATACTTATGATCACTCTTGTGCACATTGCTATGCTCACTCATGTGAGGCTCCTAGAGCCAAGACCTATCCATCTTATGCTCACATATCCCCTAGACTTCAATGTGTTTATTGCATGAGATATGGTCATAAGAATGTTGATTGTTATGTTAGAAAGGTCCAATTGAGGTTAATTCCCTTGGACTATTCTAGTGCTAACTTCCAAGGACCCAATGTGATTTGGGTACCTAAAGGTTGAGCTTGTTTATTCTAGGTGCCAAAAGAAACCGTGTTGAATAAAACCAAATGGTACGTCGATAGCGGCTCTTCTAGGCACATGACGGGCCACATCTCCAACTTCACCCAATTGGAACATAAAAAGTTGGGAAATGTCACCTTCGGTGATGATGCCAAAGGTCAAGTTGTGGGGATAGGCAAGATAGGTAACTCTTCTTCTCCTTCTATAGAAAATGTGTGGCTTGTTAATTGTGTGATAAGGGCTATAATGTCAACTTCGATTCCAAGGCTTGCTATGTTATCCAACCAATGGACAACACGGTTATCTTCAAAGGAAATCGAAGACAAAACACTTACATAATTGACTTGGATACGCTTGAAAACCGAGATGGCAAGTGTTTACTATCACTTAGCGACGAATCTTGGTTGTGGCACCGTAGACTTGGTCATGCTAGCTTAGACCTCTTAAATGAGGTTAGCAAGGATGAAATTGTTAAAGGTTTGCCTAAGCTAAATTTTTCAAAAGACAAAGTGTGTGGACCTTGTCAAATGGGAAAACAACACAAGTCTTCTTTTAAAGCTAAAAATGTTGTTTCTACCTCTAGACCATTACAATTGATTCACATGGACTTGTGTGGACCTATGAGAGTTGCTAGTTTGCGTGGCATGCATTATGCATTTGTGTTAGTTGATGACTATTCTAGATTCACTTGGGTTATATTCTTGGCTCATAAGAATGAAGCTTTTAGCGGTTTTAAAAGTTTTGCAAAGCGAGTTCAAAAAGAAAAAGATTTATCTATTTCAAGTATTCGAAGTGATCATGGAACCGAATTTCAAAATGAATCTTTCAAATCTTTTTGTGAAGAAAATGGCATTTTTCATAATTTTTCTTCTCCTAGAACGCCTCAACAAAATGGGGTTGTTGAAAGGAAAAACCGAACCTTGGTTGAAATGGCTCGATCTATGCTCAATGAGTATGACTTACCTCATTACTTGTGGGCCGAAGCTATGAACACCGCTTGCTATGTTTCAAATCGCATTTTTAAAAGACCAATTTTAAACAAAACTTCTTATGAGCTTTGGGTAGGAAGAAAACCCAAGATATCCTACTTTAGAGTATTTGGATGCAAATGCTTCATATTAAATACCAAGGATAACCTTGGAAAATTTGATTCCAAAACGGATGAAGGTGTCTTTTTGGGTTATGCCTCTAATAGCAAGTCTTTTAGAGTCTTCAACAAGCGCACCTTAGTTGTTGAGGAATCTATGCATGTGGTATTTGATGAGTCCTCCAAGGATTTTCCGGAAAAGGACTCGTTTGTTCATGACTTTTTAGGTACTTTTGAGGATCTCTCTTTGGTTGAAAATCAAGGAGCTACTACAAGTCAAGTGGAGGTAACTCAAACACCTCTAGAGGAGTCCAAGGTGGAATCCGAATCTCCTCCTTCGGCTCAACTCATTCATGATCTACCTAAAGATTGGGCTTTTAACAAAAGTCATCCTCAAGAGTTGATTATCGGTGAAACTTCAAGGGGAGTAAGCACTCGCTCTCAATTTCGTTCTTTTGCAAATGTTGCATTCCTATCTCAATTCGAGCCCACTAAAGTTAGTGAAGCCCTAGTTGATGAACATTGGGTGATTGCTATGCAAGATGAACTCAATGAATTCACAAGGAATAAAGTTTGGGAGTTAGTCCCTCCTCCTAATGGTCATACCATTATTGGAACAAAATGGGTCTATCGGAATAAGTTGGATGAAAGCGGAGCAATAACTCGAAACAAGGCCCGATTGGTTGCCCAAGGCTATAACCAAGAGGAAGGCATTGATTATGAGGAGACATTTGCTCCGGTTGCTAGATTAGAAGCAATTCGTATGTTGTTAGCCTATGCATCATGCATGAATTTCAAACTTTTTCAAATGGATGTCAAAAGTGCTTTTTTAAATGGTTTTATAGAAGAGGAAGTTTATGTTAAACAACCTCCCGGTTTTGAAGATTTTCGGCATCCACAATATGTTTTCAAACTCAACAAGGCTTTGTATGGTTTAAAACAAGCTCCTAGAGCTTGGTATGATAGGTTGAGTAATTTTTTGCTTTCAAATGGTTTTTCCAAAGGAAAAGTTGATACAACTCTTTTCACAAAAACTCATAAGCATGATATTCTTTTTGTCCAAATCTATGTTGATGATATCATATTCGGTGCTACTAATGAGTCTCTTTGTGGAGATTTTTCTATGTGTATGACTAGGGAATTTGAGATGAGTCTCATGGGGGAACTCAAGTTCTTCCTTGGACTACAAATCAAACAAAATGCGGATGGCATTTTCATAAATCAATCCAAGTACACCAAGGAAATGCTCAAGAAATTTGGCATGGAAACTTCCTCAAGTAGCAAGACACCTATGAGTACCACCACGAAGTTGGACAAGGATGAATCGGGTAAATGCATTGATATTACAATGTATAGAGGTATGATCGGTTCACTTCTTTATCTTACCGCTAGTAGACCCGATATTATGTTTAGTGTGTGCCTATGTGCTCGTTTTCAAGCTTGTCCTAAGGAATCCCACTTGCATGCCGTTAAGCGTATTTTCAAGTATTTGCATGGCACTTTAAACCTAGGAATTTGGTACCCTAGAAATGTAGACCCTAGGTTGCTTGGCTACTCCGATGCCGACTATGCGGGTTGTCTTTTAGACCGTAAAAGTACCTCCGGGACTTGCCAATTTTTGGGTCATAGCTTGATCTCATGGAGTAGTAAGATACAAGTATCCGTGGCTTTGTCAACCGCGGAAGCCGAATATGTAGCGGCCGGTTGTTGTTGTGCTCAAATCCTTTGGATTAAGCAACAACTTTTGGATTATGGTGTTACACTTAGTCATATTCCCATCAAATGTGACAACACTAGTGCAATTAACCTATCCAAGAACCCTATTCAACACTCTAGGAGTAAACACATAGATATCCGTCATCATTTTATACGTGATCATGTGCAAAAGGGAGACGTTGTAGTCGAATTCATCGATACAACTAACCAATTTGCGGATATTTTTACCAAGCCTCTAAATGAAGAGCGTATGAATTTTATCATTCGAGAGCTTGGTATGCTTGATGGGAGCACTTTGAATTGAATTGCATGATTGGTTTGCCTATTTGATGTTTTACTTTACTTGTCTTACCGATTTCATTGCCTGGACCAATACGTATATGTATCCCATTTTATGATATTCATATATTTTGGTGTTTCCTGCTCATTAATTATCCATATGTGTTGGAATTAAGGCTTGACATTGTGAAAAATTGTGTTTTTGCATTAAAATTGCATTTTTTTTATAAATATCATGTATCACGACCGTGATGTATAAATCACGACCGAGATGTTCAACCAGAAAGCAAGAATTTTGCTACTGCTTGAATCTCGGGCGTGATATGTATATCACGGGCGAGATATTCAAACAGTAAGCGAATCTTTTTGCCACTGCTTGAATCTCGGGCGTGATTCGTGTTTCGCGGGCGTGATATAGGCAGCTTTTGAAAATAACGGCTATTTTCCTATATCACGGGCGTTACACATGTATCACGGGCGTGATACGTTGATTTTTTTCAAATTTTTGCCCGTTTTTAACACTTGTCAAAACGGCTAGATTTTCAAAAACTAGCCGTTTATGACCGTTTTAAGGGTTTTAAAGGCCTATAAAAAGCCATTTTGAGGGCTACATTCATTTACAACCTTTCTCCCATCTTTCCATCTTTTTCTTCAACAAAATTCTTCACTTTTAATCCTTACACTTCAAAATTTTGCTTTTTCTCATTCTCATATCATATCACTCATATCATGGCTCCCAAGAAAGTCATTCCTTCAAAAGGCAAACGCCCTATGGGGCAAACTTCTTCGGCATCTCCACTTCCGACTTTAGACATGGAAGAAATTGCTTCTCGCCGTGCCAATTTGGAAATTGCCGAAGTAGAAGGCACTCGGTTTCCCGATTTATCCAACATGACCTTTGATGGGCTTGCGGATCAAGTCTATGCCTACATTGATGCCTTGGGTTGGCGAAAATTTGTGTGCGGAAACCGTGAAGACACTATAGAGGATTTGATGAAAGAGGTACTATCTACTCTCCATATCATTACTAACGAAAATCATCGTTCCGGGTTTTATGGGGTCCCTTTTCAAGTTAAAGGTACTACCTACAAGCTAACCCCCAAAGACATTGATGATTGCTTCGGTTTTGAAGAAGGTTTCGCCACTAATTATCTCCGGGTTGAGGAATTTCACATTCACGAGTTTTGGGCGGAAATTAGTGCCGATGTGAAGCATGAACCGAGAACCGCAATTGCTAAGTCTATCACCTCTCTTCCGCTCTTTGTGTTTCATCGCATTATCACTTACTCCATCAACGGGCGGCATGAGGGAAACGAAAAAGTCCCCATCAAGGACCTTTTCTTCTTATGGTGTGCGGTTAAAGGCGAGAAATTTTCATGTGCTCGCTACTTTATGGAGCATCTCGTCTCCCTTGGCAAGAAAAAGGGAACTCTTCGAGTTGGTTCGTATGTCACCGCCATGGTCAAGAAGGCAAGGGCCTACACTCCCGCTCTTCGCCAAGCTCCGGGTGTTGTATTCCCTTGGAAGGACTCTCCTCTCGATCTTGACTATTTCGTCAATAGGGTCAATGCCTTTCAAGTTACAAATGACCAACATTATATTTATCTCTTTGGGGAAAGGTGGATTCAACAAGAAGTTCATAGGCTTGCTAGGAAGAGGCAAAGGCAACTACAAGAACCGGCTCCTCCGGAAGTGTTTCAAGCTCAAGTTGAGGAAGAAGCGTTTGGCGGCTTTCAAGAACCGGAAATTCCGGCACCGGCAATGGATCCCACTTGGCTCCCACCTCCCGGCTCTAGTACAAATCAAATGCTCTCGCTCATTTATAGTCAAAATGAGCGGATGTTTGGACGTATGAACTTGTTGGAAACAAATGTGGATTCCCGTTTCAACAATTTGGAAAATCGCTTTGGGAGAATGGAAACGGAGTTTGGTGGTTTACGGTCCGATTTTGGCATTTTGCGGAACCGCTTCGATGCTCAATTTCCGCCTTCTCCGGTTCATACTCCGGTGCTTGAGGAAGAAGATTTCAATGACATTGAAGAGGAGGATTGATCATTTGCATTTCATCCATTTCATGCATTTTTTTTATGCTTTAATTTTTTTTTTTTTGCATTTTTCACCTTGTCAACAATGCCTTGTAAATCCTACCTAGTTGTGGATTACATGCCTATATATGGTTAATGTCTTTTGTGTAAGCCTTGTCCTTATTTCCTAATTTCAATGTGGTTTTTATCTTGGTTATCTATGAATCCTTATTTATAATTGAGTTTATTTCTATTTCTTGCACTTCCGATTTTTTATATGCCATTACTTCTTTTTGATCTTGACAAAGGGGGAGAGATATTTGCCTTTCTAAAGTTTTTTTTCATATCTCTCAAAAAGTGCAACTTTTATTCAAATGACTAAGCTTTTAAAATCGTATCTACTTTATGCTTGTCTAGATTTAATTAAAAATTCTTGTGCATGAAGTGAGGGGGAGCCAAAACTCATTTGAATTCCCACAAACTTAGCCATTTCCGTAAATTGATTGTCAAAATCAAAAAGGGGGAGATTGTTGGACCAAGTCCCATTTGAACCCTAATTTTGAGTTTGACAATCAATTTAAAGAGCCTAATCATGTTTATTAGTGTGTAGGAACATATAGAAACCATCCCGGGTCGAATCAGAGCTTTCTAGCGAGAATCGAAAATTCCATATTCCGACTAGTTCCAGTAGCATATCGCGCCCGAGATCCCTTTTCCATCACGGGCGTGATACATGAATCTCGGGCGTGATACATCACATCACGGGCGCGATACACCACTCATCAAACAGCTTTGGTTTTCCAAATGTATCGCGGGCGCTACATGTACATCGCGGGCGCGATGAATATGAACGTTGAAGGTCCAACGGCTATATCAGAGCCCTCCATCAGCTGCTTGACAAGTGGCCTTCAACCATTGGTTGAATTCCTGACATTTGAATATCGCGGGCGCGACATAGGAATCACGGGCGCGACTGGGTGCTTTTCAGCACAAACTTGAGTTTTCTTCTAGAAGATTCAAGGGTTTGTTGTTGGGGTTATAAATACCCCTTGTCTACCTCATTTATGAGGTTAGACACTCCTGCAACAAAACATATACTCAAGCATTCAATTTATTCTCTCTACATTTATTGTGCATCAATTAATTGATTGCTTATCTCTTTTGTTGATTGATTAATCATTGTGATTCAATTATTAGTGTTGTAGGTTTTTGTTTATCCTTAGAAAAACATTTTGTGAGTTTGAGATTATCTCTTGGAAATCTCTTTTGCAAAGTTTGTGTTTAGCTTTAAAGCACAATCCATTAGTGAATTCTAAAATCTCAATCCTTGATTGAGTAGTGGAGTAGGATTGGTTTGTAATCCGAACCACTCTAAATTGCTTGTGTCAATTTCTCTTCTCTTAAACTCCTACTAAATTTTAATTACTCACTAAACCTTATTCACCCCCTCTAAGGTAGCTATTTAGGGATTTCAGTAACGTTTGTAAACGTTTGGCTTAAATCGCTAAAAAAAGGAAACATTTGGATTTGTTTCGTAATAGTTTGTAAACGTTTTGTTTAAATTGCTAAAAAGGTGAAACGCTTGGATCTTTTACGTAACATTTTAAACGTTTAGTTTTCTTTCATAATGTTTGTAAATGTTTGTCTTAAATCGCTAAAAAGGTGAAACGTTTGGACTTGTTTCTTAACGTTTGTTAACGTTTGGCTTAAATTGCTAAAAAGGTGAAACATTTGAATTTGTTTCGTAACGTTTGTAAACGTTTGGCATATATCGCTAAAAAGGGAAACGTTTGGATTTGTTTCGTAACGATTGTAAACGTTTGGCGTAAATCGGTAAAAAGGTGAAACGTTTGGTTTTCTATCGTAACCTTAGTAAACCTTTTATTTCATAACGTTTTAAATGTCCAGTTTAAATTGCTAAAAAGGTGAAACGTTTGATTTTGTTTCGTAACCTTTGTAAACGTTCGGCTTAAATTGCTAAAAAGGTGAAACGTTTGGATTTGTTTTGTAACGTTTGTAAACGTTTTGCTCAAATTGCTAAAAAGGGGAAACATTTGGATTTGTTTCGTAACAGTTTGTAAACGTGCGGCTTAAATTGCTAAAAAGGTGAAACTCTTGGATCTTTTTCGTAACGTTTTAAACGTTTGGTTTTGTTTAGTAACGTTTGTAATCTTGAGGCTTAAATCGCTTAAAAGGTGAAACGTTAGGATTTGTTTCATAACATTTGTAAACATTTGGCTTAAAACGCTAAAAAGGTGTTACATTTGGATTTGTTTCATAACGTTTGTAAACGTTTGGCTTATATCGCTAAAAAGGTGAAACGTTTAGATTTATTTCGTATCATTTGTATACATCTGGCTTAAATCGCTAAAAAGGTTAAACGCTTGAATTGGTTTCGTAGCGTTTGTAAACGTTTGGCTTAAATCGCTAAAAAGGTGAAACGTTTGGTTTTGTTTCGTAATGTTTGTAAATGTTTGGCTTAAATCGCAAAAATGGGGAAACGTTTGGATTTGTTTCGTAGCATTTGTAAACGTTTGGCTTAAATCGCTAAAAAGATTAAACGTTTAGTTTTGTTTCATAACCTTTATAAACGTTTGGCTTAAATCGCTAAAAAGGTGAAACATTTGGATTTGTTTCATAACGTTTGTAAACGTTTGGCTTATATTGCTAAAAAGGCGAAACGCTTGGATTTGTTTCGTAACGTTTGTAAACATTTGTCTTCAATCGCTAATAAGGTGAAACGCTTGGATTTGATTCGTAACGTTTGTAAACGTTTAGCTTAAATCGCTAAAAAGGGGAAACGTTTGGATTTGTTTCGTAATGTTTGTAAAAGTTTGGCTTTAATCGCTAACAAGATGAGACGTTTGGATTTGTTTCGTAATGTTTGTAAACGTTCGGCTTAAATCGCTAAAAAGGTGAAGCGCTTTGATTTGTTTCGTAACGTTTGTAAACGTTTGGCATAAATTGCTAAAAAGGTGACACGCTTGGATTTGTTTCGTAATGTTTGTAAATGTTTGGCTTAAATTGCTAAAAAGGTGACACGCTTAGATTTGTTTCGTAATGTTTGTAAACATTTGGCTTAAATTGCTGAAAAGGAAAAACGCTTGGATTTGTTTCGTAACGTTTGGAAACGTTCGGCTTACATCGCTAAAAAGGTGAAACGCTTTGATTTGTTTCGTACCGTTTGTTTACGTTTGGTTTAAATTGCTAAAAAGGTGACACGCTTGGATTTGTTTCGTAACGTTTGTAAATGTTTGGCTTAAATTGCTAAAGAGGTGACATGCTTGGATTTGTTTCGTAACGTTTGTAAACGTTTGGCTTAAATTGCTAAAAAGGTAAAACGCTTGGATTTGTTTCGTAATGTTTGTAAATGTTTGGCTTAAATCGCTAAAAGATGATACGATTGGTTTTGTTTCGTAACCTTTGTAAACGTTCGGCTTAATTCGCTAAAAAGGTAAAACGTTTGGATTTGTTTCATAACATTTGTAAATGTTTGGCTTAAATCGCTAAAAAGGTGAAACGTTTGGTTTTTATTCACAACCTTTGTAAACGTTTTGATTCGTAACATTTTAAACGTTTGATTTAAATTGCTAAAAAGGTGAAACGTTGATTTTGTTTCGTAACCTTTGTAAACGTTCGGCTTAAATCGCTAAAAAGGTGAAACGTTTGGATTTGTTTCGTAACGTTTGTAAACGTTTGGCTTAAATCGCTAAAGAAGGGAAACGTTTGGATTTGTTTCGTAACGTTTGTAAACGTTTGGCTTAAACTGCTGAAAATGTGAAACGCTTGGATCTGTTTCGTAACGTTTTAAATGTTTGGTTTTGTTCCATAACGTTTGTAAACGTTTAGCTTAAATCACCAAAAAGGTGAAATATTTGGATTTGTTTCGTAACGCTTGTAAACGTTTGGCTTATATCGCTAAAAAGGTGAAACATTTAAATTTGTTTCGCTACGTTCGTAAACGTTTGTCTTATATCGCTAAAAAGGTTAAACGTTTGGATTTGTTTCGTAATGTTTGTAAATGTTTGGCTTAAATCGCAAAAATGGGGAAACGTTTGGATTTGTTTCGTAACATTTATAAAAGTTTGGCTTAAATCGCTAAAAACTTAAACGTTTAGTTTTGTTTCATAACCTTTATAAATGTTTGGCTTGAATCGCTAAAAAGGTGAAACATTTGGATTTGTTTCGTAACGTTTGTAAACGTTTGGCTTATATTGCTTAAAAGGTGAAACGCTTGGATTTGTTTCGTAACGTTTGTAAATGTTTGTCTTAAATCGCTAAAAAGGTGAAACGCTTGGATTTGATTCGTAACGTTTGTAAACGTTTAGCTTAAATCCCTAAAAAGGGGAAACGTTTGGATTTGTTTCGTAATGTTTGTAAAAGTTTAGCTTTAATCGCTAAAAAGATGAGACGTTTGGATTTGTTTCGTAACGTTTGTAAACGTTCGGCTTACATCGCTAAAAAGGTGAAACGCTTTGATTTGTTTCGTAACGTTTGTAAACGTTTGGCTTAAATTGCTAAAAAGGTTACACGCTTGGATTTGTTTCGTAACGTTTGTAAACGTTTGGCTTAAATTGCTAAAAAGGTAAAACGTTTGGATTTGTTTCGTAATGTTTGTAAACGTTTGGCTTAAATGACTAAAAAGATGATACGATTGGTTTTGTTTCGTAACCTTTGTAAACGTTCGGCTTACATCGCTAAAAAGGTAAAATGTTTGGATTTGTTTCATAACATTTGTAAATGTTTGGCTTAAATCGCTAAAAAGGTGAAACGTTTGGTTATGATTCGTATCCTTTGTAAATGTTTTGATTCGTAACATTTTAAACGTTTGATTTAAATTGCTAAAAAGGTGAAACATTGATTTTGTTTCGTAACCTTTGTAAACGTTCGGCTTAAATTGCTAAAAAGGTGAAACGTTTGGATTTGTTTCGTAACGTTTGTAAACGTTTGGCTTAAATCGCTAAAAAGGGGAAACGTTTGGATTTGTTTCGTAACGTTTGTAAAAGTTTGGCTTAAACTGCTGAAAATGTGAAACGCTTGGATCTGTTTCGTAACGTTTTAAACGTTTGCTTTTGTTCCATAACATTTGTAAACGTTTGGCTTAAATCACCAAAAAGGTGAAACATTTGGATTTGTTTCGTAACGTTTGTAAACGTTTGGCTTAAATCGCTAAAAAGGTGAAACATTTAAATTTGTTTCGTAACGTTCGTAAACGTTTGTCTTATATCGCTAAAAAGGTGAAACATTTGGATTTGTTTCGTAACTTTTGTAAATGTTTGGCTTAAATCGCTAAAAAGGTGAAACGTTTGGTTTTCTTTCGTAACCTTAGTAATAGGTTTGTTTCATAATGTTTTAAATGTTTAATTTAAATTGCTAAAAAAGGTGAAACGTTTGATTTAGTTTTATAACTTTTGTAAATATTCGTCTTAAATTGCTAAAAAGATGAAACGTTTGGATTTGTTTCGTAACATTTGTAAACGTTTTGCTTAAATTGCTAAAAAGGGGAAACATTTGGATTTGTTTCGTAACATTTTTTAAACGTGTGGCTTAAATTGCTAAAAAGGTGAAACGCTTGGATCTTTTTCGTAACGTTTTAAACGTTTGGTTTTGTTTCGTAACGTTTGTAAACGTTTGGCTTAAATCGCTAAAAAGGTGAAACGTTTGAAATTGTTTCCTAACGTTTTTAAATGTTTGGCTTAAATCGCTAAAAAGGTGAAACGTTTGGATTTGTTTCCTAACGTTTGTAAACGTTAGGCTTAAATTGCTAAAACGGTGAAACGCTTGGAATTATTTCGTAACGTTTGTAATCGCTAAAAAGGTGAAACGTTTGGATTTGTTTCATAACGTTTATAAACATTTGGCTTATATCGCTAAAAAGGTGACACGTTTGGATTTGTTTCGTAACGTTTGTAAACGTTTGGCATAAATTACTAAAAAGGGTTTCGTATCGTTTTAAACCTTTGGATTTGTTTCGTAACATGTGTAAACGTTTGGCTTAAATCGCTTAAATAGGGAAGCTTTTGGATTCGTTTCGTAACGTTTATAAACGTTTGGCTTAAATCGCTAAGAAGGAGAAATGTTTGGATTTTTTTGGTAACGGTTGTAAACGTTTGGCTTAAATCGCTAAAAAGGGGAAACGTTTGGATTTGTTTTGTAACATTTGTAAACGTTTGGCTTAAATTGCTAAAAAGGTGTTACATTTGGATTTGTTTCGTAACGTTTATAAATGGTTGGCTTATATCGCTAAAAAGGCGAAACGTTTAGATTTGTTTCGTAATGTTTGTAAAACGTTTGGCTTAAATCGCTAAAAAGGGGAAACGTTTTGTTTTGTTTCATAGCTTTTGTAAACGTTTGGCTAAAATCACAAAAAAGGGAAAACATTTGGATTTGTTTCGTAACGTTTGTAAATGTTTGGCTTAAATCGCAAAAAAGGTGAAGCGTTTGGATTTTTTCCATAACATTTGTAAACGTTTGGCTTAAATCGCTAAAAAGGTAAAACATTTGGTGTTGTTTCATAATCTTTCTAAACGTTTGGCTTAAGTCGCTAAAAAGGTGAAATGTTTGGATTTGTTTCGTAACATTTGTAAACGTCTGGCTTAAATTGCTAAAAAGGTAACACGTTTGGATTTGTTTCGTAACGTTCGTAAACGTTTGGCTTAAATTGTGTATAAGGTGAAACGCTTGGATTAGTTTTGTAACGTTTGTAAACGTTTGGCATAAATCGCTAAAAAGGTAAAATGCTTGGACTTGTTTCGTAATGTTTGTAAACGTTTGGCTTAAATGACTAAAAAGGTGAAACGTTTTGATTTATTTCGTAACGTTTGTAAAAGATTGGCTTAGCTCGCTATAAAGATGAACGTTTGGTTTTGTTTAATAACCTTTGCAAACGTTTGGTTTAAATCGCTAAAAAGGCGAATCGTAATGTTTGGAAACGTTTGGCTTAAATCGCTAAAAAGGCGAATCGTTTGGATTTTTTTCGCAACGTTTGTAAAATTTTGGCTTATATCGATAAAAAGGTGAAACATTTGGTTTTGTTTCGTAACGTTTGTAAATGTTTGTTTTAAATTGCAAAAATGAGGAAACGATTGCATTTGTTTCGTAACGTTTGTAAACGTTTGGCTTAAATCACTAAAAAGGTGAAACGTTTGGATTTGTTACATAACGTTGTAAACGTTCGGCCTAAATCGCTAAAAAGGGGAAATGTTTGGTTTTGTTTCATAACCTTTGTAAACGTTTGGCTTAAATCGCTAAAAATGCGAAATGTCTAGATTGAATTCGAAACGTTTGTAAAAGTTTGGCTTAAATTTTTAATAAGCTGAAACGCTTGGATTTGTTTCGTAACATTTTTAAACGTTTGGCTTAAATCGCTAAAAAGGTCAAACGCTTGGATTTGTTTCATAACCTTTGTAAACGTTCGGCTTAAATCGCTAAAAAGGTGAAACGTTTGGATTTGTTTCGTAAGGTTTGTTAAAATTTGGCTTAAATTGCTAAAAAGGTGAAATGGTTGGATTTATTTCGTAATTTTTCTAAATGTTTGGCATAAATTGCTAAAAAGATGAAACGTTTGATTTTGTTTCGTAACCTTTGTTAACTTTCGGCTTAAATTGCTAAAAAAGTGAAACATTTGGATTTGTTCCGTAACTTTTGTAAACGTTTGCCTTAAATCGCTAAAAAGGGCAAACGTTTGGCTTAAACGTTTGGCTTAAATCGCTAAAAAGGTGAAACGCTTGGATTTGTTTCTTAATGTTTGTAAACGTTTGGCTTAAATTGCTTAAAAGGTGAAAAATTTGGTTTTGTTTCGTAATGTTTGTAAACGTTTGGCTTAAATCGCAAAAATGAGGAAACGTTTGCATTAGTTTCGTAATGTTTGTAAATGTTTTGCTTAAATCGCTAAAAAGATGAAACGTTTGATTTTGTTTCGTAACCTTTGTTAACTTTCGGCTTAAATTGCTAAAAAAGTGAAACATTTGGATTTGTTCCGTAACCTTTGTAAAGGTTTGCCTTAAATCGCTAAAAAGGGCAAACGTTTGGCTTAAACGTTTGGCTTAAATCGCTAAAAAGGTGAAACGCTTGGATTTGTTTCGTAATGTTGGTAAACGTTTGGCTTAAATTGCTTAAAAGGTGAAACATTTGGTTTTGTTTCGTAACGTTTGTAAACGTTTGGCTTAAATCGCAAAAATGAGGAAACGATTGCATTTGTTTCGTAACGTTTCTAAATGTTTGGCTTAAATCGTCAAAAAGGGGAAACGTTTGGTTTTTTTTCATAACCTTTGTCAACGTTTGGCTTAAATCGCTAAAAAGGCGAAACGTTTGGATTTGTTTCGTAACGTTTGTAAAATTTAGGCTTAAATCGTTAATAAGGTGAAACGCTTGGATTTGTTTCGTAACATTTTTAAACGTTTGGCTTATATCGCTAAAAAAGTTAAACGTTTGGATTTGTTTCCTAACGTTTGTAAACGTTTGGCTTAAATTGCTAAAAAGGTCAAACGCTTGGATTTATTTCATAACCTTTGTAAACCTTCGGCTTAAATCGTTAAAAAGGTGAAACATTTGGATTGGTTTCGTAACGTTTGTTAAAATTTTGCTTAAATTGCTAAAAAGGTGAAACACTTGGACTTGTTTCTTATTTTTCTAATTGTTTGGCTTAAATCGTTAAAAAGGTTAATCACTTGGATTTATTTCGTAACGTTTGTAAATGTTTGGCTTAAATCCTAAAAAGGTGAAATGTTTGGATTTGTTTCGTAACGTTTGTAAAAGTTTGGCTTAAATCGCTAAAAAGATGAACCGTTTGATTTTGTTTCGTAACCTTTGTTAACTTTCGGCTTAAATTGCTAAAAAAGTGAAACGTTTGGATTTGTTCCATAACCTTTGTAAACGTTTGCCTTAAATCGCTAAAAAGGGCAAACGTTTGGATTTGTTTTGTAACGTTTGTAAATGTTTGGCTTAAATTGCTAAAAAGGGGAAACGCTTGGATCTGTTTCGAAACGTTTTAAACGTTTGGTTTTGTTTCGTATCGTTTGTAAACGTTTGGCTTAAATCGCTAAAAAGGTGAAACGCTTGGATTTGTTTCGTAACGTTTGTAAATGTTTGGCTTAAATCGCTAAAAAGGGGAAACGTTTGGATTTGTTTCTTAACAGTTTGTAAACGTTTGTCTTAAATTTCTAAGAAGGTAAAACGCTTGAATCTGTTTAATAACATTTTAAACGTTTGGTTTGTTTTGTAACGTTTGTAAACGTTTGGCTTAAATCGCTAAAAAGGAGAAATGTTTGGATTTGTTTCATAACGTTTGTAAACGTTTGGCTTAAATCGCTAAAAGGTGGAATGTTTGGATTTGTTTCGTAACCTTTGTAAATGTTTGGCTTAAATCGCAATAAAGGTGAAACGCCCATTGTTTCGTAACGTTTTTAAACGTTAAGCTTATATCGCGAAAAAGGTGAGACGCTTGGGTTTGTTTCGTAACGTTTGTAAACGTTTTGCTTAAATCGCTAAAAAGGTGAAACGTATGGTTTTGTTTCGTAACGTTTGTAAATGTTTGGCTTAAATCGCAAAAATGAAGAAACGTTTGCATTTTTTTCATAACCTTTGTAAACGTTTGGCTTAAATCGCTAAAAAGGTGAAATATTTGGATTTCTTAAGTAACGTTTGTAAACGTTTGGCTTAAATTAATAAAAAGGAGAAACGCTTGGATTTGTTTCGTAACGTTTGGAAACGTTTTGCTTAAATCGCTAAAAAGGTGAAACGCTTAGATTTGTTTCGTAACGTTTGCCAACGTTTTGCTTAAATCGCTAAAAATGTGAAATGTTCGGATTTGTTTCGTAACGTTTCTAAACGTTTGGCTTAAATCACTAAAAAGGTGAAACATTTGGTTTTGTTTCGCAACCTTTGTAAATATTTTGTTTCGTAACGTTTTAAACGTTTGCTTTAAATTGCTAAAATGGTAAAACGTTTGATTTTATTTCGTAACCTTTGTAAATGTTCGTCTTAAATTGCTAAAATGGTGATACGTTTGGATTCGTTTCGTAATGTTTGTAAACGTTCGGCTTAAGTCGCTAAAAAGGGGAAACGTGTGGATTTCTTTCGTAACGTATGTAAATGTTTGGCTTAAATTTCTAAAATGGTGAAACGCTTGGATCTGTTTCGTAACGTCTTAAACATTTGGTTTTGTTTCGTATCGTTTGTAAACTTTTGGCTTAAATAGCTAAAAATGTGATACATTTGGATTCGTTTCTTAACGTTTGGCTTAAATCTCGAAAAAGGTGAAACTTTTGGATTTGTTTCGTAACGTTTGTAAATATTTGGCTTAAATTGCAAAAAAGGTGAAACACTTGCATTTGTTTCGTAACGTTTGTAAACGTTTGGCTTAAATCGCTAAAAAGGGAAACATTTGGTTTAGTTTCATAACCTTTGTAAACATTTGGCTCAAATTGCTAAAAAGGCGAAACATTTGCATTTGTTTCGTAACGTTTGTAAACGTTTGGTTTAAATGGCCAAAAAGGTGAAATGATTGGATTTGTTCCGAAACGTTTGTAAACATTTGGCTTAAATCGCTAATAAGGGGAAACATTTGGTTTTGTTTCATAACCTTTGTAAACGTTTGGCTTAAATTGCTAAAAAGGTGAAACATTTGGATTTGTTTCGTAGCGTTTGTAAACATTTGGCTTTAATCGCTAAAAAGGTGAAACGTTTGGATTTGTTTCGTAACATTTTTAAACGTTTGGCTTAAATCGCTAAAAAGGTGAAACATTTGGTTTTGTTTCGTAAGGTTTGTAAACGTTTGGCTTAAATCGCTAAAAAGGTGAAACGTTTGGTTTTGATTCATAACCTTTGTGAACGTTTTGTTTTGTAATTATTGGTTTACATTGCTAACAAGGTGAAACGTTTGATTTTATTTCGTAACCTTTGTAAACGTTCGGCTTAAATTTCAAAAAAGGTGAAACGTTTGGATTTGTTTCATAACGTTTGTAAACGTTAGGCTTAAATTGCCAAAAAGGGGAAACGTTGGATTTGTTTCATAGCGTTTGTAAACGTTTGGGTTAAATTGCTGAAAAGGTGAAACGCTTGGATTTGTTTCGTAACGTTTTAAACGTTTGGTTTTGTTTCGTAACGTTTGTAAACTTTTGGCTTAAATAGCTAAAAAGGTGAAACGTTTGGATTTGTTTCGTAAACGTTTGTAAACGTTTGGCTTAAGTCGCTAAAAAGGTGAAACGTTTGGATTTGTTTCTTAACGTTTGTAAACGTTTGGCTTAAATCGCTAAAAAGGTGAAACGTTTGGATTTGTTTCGTAACGTTTTTAAACGTTTGGCTTAAATCGCTAAAAAGGTGAAACGTTTTGTTTCGTTTCATAAGGTTTGTAAATGTATGGCATAAATTGCTAAAATTGTGAAACGTTTGGTTTTGTTTCGTAACTTTTGTAAATGTTCGGCTTAAATTGCTAAAAAGGTGAAACGTTTGGATTTGTTTCATAACGTTTGTAAACGTTTGGCTTAAATTGCTAAACAGGTGAAACACTTTGATTTTATTCGTAATATTTGGAAATGTTTGGCTTAAATTGCTAAAAAGGCGAAACGTTTGGATTTTTTTCATAAAGTTTGTAAATGTTTGGCTTAAATCCTAAAAAGGTGAAATATTTGGATTTGTTTCGTAACGTTTGTAAAAGTTTGGCTTAAATCGCTGAAGAGATGAACCGTTTGATTTTTTTTCGTAACCTTTGTTAACTTTCGGCTTAAATTGCTAAAAAAGTGCAACGTTTGGATTTGTTCCATAACCTTTGTAAACGTTTGCCTTAAATCGCTAAAAAGGGCAAACGTTTGGATTTGTTTTGTAACGTTTGTAAATGTTTGGCTTAAATTGCTAAAAAGGGGAAACGCTTGGATCTTTTTCGTAACGTTTTAAACGTTTGGTTTTGTTTCGTATCGTTTTTAAACGTTTGGCTTAAATCGCTAAAAAGGTGAAACGCTTGGATTTGTTTCGTAACGTTTGTAAATGTTTGGCTTAAATCGCTAAAAAGGGGAAACGTTTGGATTTGTTTCTTAACAGTTTGTAAACGTTTGTCTTAAATTTCTAAGAAGGTAAAACGCTTGAATCTGTTTCATAACATTTTAAACGTTTGGTTTGTTTTGTAACGTTTGTAAACGTTTGGCTTAAATCGCTAAAAAGGAGAAATGTTTGGATTTGTTTCATAACGTTTGTAAACGTTTGGCTTAAATCGCTAAAAGGTGGAATGTTTGGATTTGTTTCGTAACCTTTGTAAATGTTTGGCTTAAATTGCAATAAAGGTGAAACGCCCATTGTTTCGTAACGTTTTTAAACGTTAAGCTTATATCGCGAAAAAGGTGAGACGCTTGGGTTTGTTTCGTAACGTTTGTAAACGTTTGGCTTAAATCGCTAAAAAGGTGAAACGTATGGTTTTGTTTCGTAACGTTTGTAAATGTTTGGCTTAAATCGCAAAAATGAAGAAACGTTTGCATTTTTTTCATAACCTTTGTAAACGTTTGGCTTAAATCGCTAAAAAGGTGAAATATTTGGATTTCTTATGTAACGTTTGTAAACGTTTGGCTTAAATTAATAAAAAGGAGAAACGCTTGGATTGGTTTCGTAACGTTTGGAAACGTTTTGCTTAAATCGCTAAAAAGGTGAAACGCTTAGATTTGTTTCGTAACGTTTGCCAACGTTTTGCTTAAATCGCTAAAAATGTGAAATGTTCGGATTTGTTTCGTAACGTTTCTAAACGTTTGGCTTAAATCACTAAAAAGGTGAAACGTTTGGTTTTGTTTCGCAACCTTTGTAAATATTTTGTTTCGTAACGTTTTAAACGTTTGCTTTAAATTGCTAGAATGGTAAAACGTTTGATTTTATTTCGTAACCTTTGTAAACGTTCGTCTTAAATTGCTAAAATGGTGATACGTTTGGATTCGTTTCGTAATGTTTGTAAACGTTTGGCTTAAGTCGCTAAAAAGGAGAAACGTGTGGATTTCTTTCGTAACGTATGTAAATGTTTGGCTTAAATTTCTAAAATGGTGAAACGCATGGATCTGTTTCATAACGTCTTAAACATTTGGTTTTGTTTCGTATCGTTTGTAAACTTTTGGCTTAAATAGCTAAAAATGTGATACATTTGGATTCGTTTCTTAACGTTTGTAAACGTTTGGCTTAAATCTCGAAAAAGGTGAAACTTTTGGATTTGTTTCGTAACGTTTGTAAATGTTTGGCTTAAATTGCAAAAAAGGTGAAACACTTGCATTTGTTTCGTAACGTTTGTAAACGTTTGGCTTAAATCGCTAAAAAGGGAAACATTTGGTTTAGTTTCATAACCTTTGTAAACATTTGGCTCAAATTGCTAAAAAGGCGAAACATTTGCATTTGTTTCGTAACGTTTGTAAACGTTTGGTTTAAATGGCCAAAAAGGTGAAACGATTGGATTTGTTCCGAAACGTTTGTAAACATTTGGCTTAAATCGCTAATAAAGGGAAACATTTGGTTTTGTTTCATAACCTTTGTAAACGTTTGGCTTAAATTGCTAAAAAGGTGAAACGTTTGGATTTGTTTCGTAGCGTTTGTAAACATTTGGCTTTAATCGCTAAAAAGGTGAAACGTTTGGATTTGTTTCGTAACATTTTTAAACGTTTGGCTTAAATCGCTAAAAAGGTGAAACATTTGGTTTTGTTTCGTAAGGTTTATAAACGTTTGGCTTAAATCGCTAAAAAGGTGAAACGTTTGGTTTTGATTCATAACCTTTGTGAACGTTTTGTTTTGTAATGTTTGGTTTACATTGCTAACAAGGTGAAACGTTTGATTTTGTTTCGTAACCTTTGTAAACGTTCGGCTTAAATTTCTAAAAAGGTGAAACGTTTGGATTTGTTTCATAACGTTTGTAAACGTTAGGCTTAAATTGCCAAAAAGGGGAAACGTTGGATTTGTTTCATAACGTTTGTAAACGTTTGGCTTAAATTGCTGAAAAGGTGAAACGCTTGGATCTGTTTCGTAACGTTTTAAACGTTTGGTTTTGTTTCTTAACGTTTGTAAACTTTTGGCTTAAATAGCTAAAAAGGTGAAACGTTTGGATTTGTTTCGTAAACGTTTGTAAACGTTTGGCTTAAGTCGCTAAAAAGGTGAAACGTTTGGATTTGTTTCGTAACGTTTGTAAACGTTTGGCTTAAATCGCTAAAAAGGTGAAACGTTTGGATTTGTTTCGTAACGTTTTTAAACGTTTGGCTTAAATCGCTAAAAAGGTGAAACGTTTTGTTTCGTTTCATAAGGTTTGTAAATGTATGGCATAAATTGCTAAAATTGTGAAACGTTTGGTTTTTTTTCGTAACTTTTGTAAATGTTCGGCTTAAATTGCTAATAAGGTGAAACGTTTGGATTTGTTTCTTAACGTTTGTAAACGTTTGGCTTAAATTGCTAAAAAGGTGAAACACTTTGATTTTTTTCGTAATATTTGTAAACGTTTGGCTTAAATTGCTAAAAAGGTGAAACGTTTGGATTTGTTTCATAAAGTTTGTAAATGTTTGGCTTATATCGCTAATAAGGTGCAACG
Source organism: Mercurialis annua (assembly GCF_937616625.2). Classification (NCBI taxonomy): domain Eukaryota; kingdom Viridiplantae; phylum Streptophyta; class Magnoliopsida; order Malpighiales; family Euphorbiaceae; genus Mercurialis; species Mercurialis annua. Next base: position 20,631,252 of record NC_065577.1, on the reverse strand, counting down.
TTTGGTTTTGATTCGTAACTTTTGTAAACGTTTTGTTTCGTAAAGTTTGTAAACGTTTGATTTTTTTTCGTAACCTTTGTAAATGATCGGCTTAAATTGCTAAAAAGGTGTAACGTTTGGCTTAAATCGCTAAAAAGGGGAAACGCTTGGAATTGTTTTGTAAAGTTTTTAAACGTTTGGCTTAAATTGCGGAAAAGGTGAAACGCTTGGATCTGTTTAGTAACATTTTAAACGTTTGGCTTAAATCGCGAAAAAGGTGAAACGTTTGGATTTGTTTCGTAATGTTTGTAAACGTTTTGCTTAAATCGCTAAAAAGGTGAAACGTTTGGATTTGTTTCATAATGTTTGTAAACGTTTGGCTTAAATCGCTAAAAAGGTGAAACGTTTGGATTTCTTTCGTAACGTTTGTAAACGTTTGGCTTATATCCCAAAAAAGGTAAAACGTTTGGATTTATTTCGTAACGTTTGTAGATGTTTGATTTTCTTTCGTAACCTTGTTAAACGTTTTGTTTCGTAATGTTTTAAACGTTTGGTTTAAATTGCTAAAAAGGTGAAACGTTTGATTTTGTTTCATAACCTTTGTAAACGTTCGGCTTAAATTGCTAAAAAGGCGAAACGTTTGGATTTGTTTCGTAACGTTTGTAAACGTTTGGCTAAAATCGCTAAAAAGGGGAAGCATTTGGATTTGTTTCGTAACATTTGTAAAAGTTTGGCTTAAATTGCTAAAAAGGTGAAACGCTTGGATCTTTTACGTAACGTTTTAAACGTTTAGTTTTGTTTCGTAACGTTTGTAAACGTTTGGCTTAAATCGCTAAAAAGGGGAAACGTTTGGATTTGTTTCGTAACGATTGTAAACGTTTGGCTTAAATCGCTAAAAATGTGAAACGTTTGGAATTGTTTCGTAACATTTGTAAACGTTTGGCTTAAATCGTAAAAAGGTGAAACGCTTGGATTTCTTTCGTAAGTTTTTTAAATTTTTGGCTTAAATCGTTTAATAGGTGAAACATTTGGATTTGTTTTGTAACGTTTGTAAACGTTTGGCTTAAATCGCTAAAAAGGTGAAACGTTTGGATTTATTTCGCAACGTTTGTAAATGTTTGGCTTATATCGCTAAAAAGGTGAAGCGTTTGGATTTTTTTCGTAATGTTTGTAAACGTTTGGCTAAAATTGCTAAAAAGAGTTTTGTATCAATTTAAACTTTCGGATTTGTTTCGGAACATGTGTAAACGTTTGGCTTAAATCGCTAAAATGGGGAAGCGTTTGGATTTGTTTCATAACATTTGTAAACGTTTGGCTTCAATCACTTAAAAGGCAAAACGTTTGGATTTGTTTGGTAACGTTTGTAAACGTTTGGCTTAAATCGCTAAAAAGGGGAAACGTTTGAATTTTTTTGATAACATTTGTAAACGTTTGGCTTAAATCGCTAAAAAGGTGTTACATTTGGATTTGTTTCGTAATGTTTGTAAACGTTTGGCTTAAATCGCTAAAAAGGTGAAACATTAAGATTTGTTTCGCAACATTTGTAAACGTTTGGCTTAAATCGCTAAAAAGGTCAAACGCTTGGACTTGTTTCGTAACATTTGTAAACCTTCGGCTTAAATCGTTAAAAATTTGGATTTGTTTCGTAAAATTTGTTAAAATTTGGCTTAAATTGCTAAAAAGGTGAAACACTTGGATTTGTTTCGTAATTTTTCTAAACGTTTGGCTTAAATCGTTAAAAAGGTTAATCACTTGGATTTATTTCGAAACGTTTGTAAATGTTTGGCTTAAATCCTAAAGAGGTGAAATATTTGGATTTGTTTCGTAACGTTTGTAAAAGTTTGGCGTAAATCGCTAAAAAGATGAAACGTTTGATTTTGTTTCGTAACCTTTGTTAACTTTCGGCTTAAATTGCTAAAAAAGTGAAACGTTTGGATTTGTTCTGTAACCTATGTAAACGTTTGCCTTAAATCGCTAAAAAGGGAAAACGTTTGGATTTGTTTTGTAACGTTTGTAAACGTTTGGCTTAAATTGCTAAAAAGGGGAAACGCTTGGATCTGTTTCGTAACGTTTTAAACGTTTGGTTTTGTTTCGTATCGTTTGTAAACGTTTGGCTTAAATCGCTAAAAAGGTGAAACACTTGGATTTGTTTCGTAACGTTTGTAAATGTTTGGCTTAAATCGCTAAAAAGGGGAAACATTTGGATTTTTTTCGTAACAGTTTGTAAACGTTTGTCTTAAATTTCTAAGAAGGTAAAACACTTGAATATGTTTCATAACATTTTAAACGTTTGGTTTGTTTTGTAACGTTTGTAAACGTTTCGCTTAAATCGCTAAAAAGGTGAAATGTTTGGATTTGTTTCATAACGTTTGTAAACGTTTGGCTTAAATCGCTAAAAGGTGAAATGTTTGGATTTGTTTCGTAACCTTTGTAAACGTTTGGCTTAAATCGCAATAAAGGTGAAACGCTCATTGTTTCGTAACGTTTTTAAACATTTGGCTTATATCGCTAAAAAGGTGAGACGCTTGGGTTTGTTTCGTAACGTTTGTAAACGTTTGGCTTAAATCGCAAAAGAGGTGAAACGTATGGTTTTGTTTCGTAACGTTTGTAAACGTTTGGCTTAAATCGCAAAAATGAAGAAACGTTTGCATTTTTTTCATAACCTTTGTAAACGTTTGGCTTAAATCGCTAAAAAAGTGAAGCGTTTGGATTTCTTATGTAACATTTGTAAACGTTTTGCTTAAATTACTAAAAAGGAGAAACGCTTGGATTTGTTTCGTAACGTTTGGAAACGTTTTGCTTAAATCGCTAAAAAGGTGAAACGCTTGGATTTGTTTCGTAACGTTTGCCAACATTTGGTTTAAATCGCTAAAAATGTGAAACGTTCGGATTTGTTTCGTAACATTTCTAAACGTTTGGCTTAAATCACTAAAAAGGTGAAACGTTTGGTTTTGTTTCGCAGCCTTTGTAAATGTTTTGTTTTGTAACGTTTTAAACGTTTGCTTTAAATTGCTAAAATGGTGAAACGTTTGATTTTGTTTCGTAACCTTTGTAAACGTTCGGCTTAAATTTCTTAAATGGTGATACGTTTGGATTCGTTTCGTAATGTTTGTGAACATTTGGCTTAAGTCGCTAAAAAGGAGAAACGTGTGGATTTCTTTCGTAACGTATGTAACGTATGAAACGTGTGGATTTCTTTCGTAACGTATGTAACGTATGAAACGTTTGGATCTGTTTCGTAACGTCTTAAACATTTGGTTTTATTTCGTATCGTTTGTAAACGTTTGGCTTAAATTGCTAAAAATGTGATACATTTGGATTTGTTTCGTAACGTTTGTAAACGTTTAGCTTAAATCTCGTAAAAGGTGAAACGTTTGGATTTGTTTCGTAACGTTTGTAAATGCTTGGCTTAAATTGCAAAAAAGGTGAAACACTTGCATTTGTTTCGTAACGTTTGTAAACGTTTGGCTTAAATCGCTAAAAAGGGAAACATTTGGTTTAGTTTCATAACCTTTGTAAACATTTGGCTCAAATTGCTAAAAAGGCGAAACATTTGGATTTGTTTCGTAATGTTTGTCAACGTTTAGTTTAAATCGCCAAAAAGGTTAAATGTTTGGATTTGTTCCGTAACGTTTGTAAACATTTGGCTTAAATCGCTAATAAGGGGAAACGTTTGGTTTTGTTTCATAACCTTTGGAAATGTTTGGCTTAAATTGCTCAAAAGGTGAAACGTTTGGATTTGTTTCGTACCGTTTGTAAACGTTTGGCTTTAATCATTAAAAGGGTGAAATGTTTGGATTTGTTTCGTAACGTTTGTAAACATTTAGCTTAAATCGCTAAAAAGGTGAAACGTTTGGATTTGTTTCGTAACATTTTTAAACGTTTGGCTTAAATCGCTAAAAAGGTGAAACGTTTGGTTTTGTTTCGTAAGGTTTGTAAACGTTTGACTTAAATCGCTAAAAAGCTGAAACGTTTGGTTTTGATTCATAACCTTTGTAAACATTTTGTTTTGTAATGTTTGGTTTAAATTGCTAACAAGGTGAAACGTTTGATTTTGTTTCGTAACCTTTGTAAACATTCGGCTTAAACTTCTAAAAAGGTTAAACGTTTGGATTTGTTTCATAATGTTTGTAAATGTTTGGCTTAAATTGCTAAAAAGAGGAAACGTTTGATTTGTTTCATAACGTTTGTAAACGTTTGGCTTAAATTGCTGAAAAGGTGAAACGCTTAGATCTGTTTCGTAACGTTTTAAACGTTTGGTTTTGTTTCGTAACGTTTGTAAACTTTTGGCTTAAATCGCTAAAAAGGTGAAACGTTTGGATTTGCTTCGTAACGTTTGTAAACGTTTGGCTTAAGTCGCTAAAAAGGTGAAACGTTTGGATTTGTTTCGTAACGTTTGTAAACGTTCGGCTTAAATCGCTAAAAAGGTGAAACGTTTGGATTTGTTTCGTAATGTTTTTAAACGATTGGCTTAAATCGCTAAAAAGGTGAAACGTTTTGTTTCGTTTCATAAGGTTTGTAAATGTATGGCATACATTGCTAAAAGGTGAAACGTTTGGATTTGTTTCATAAAGTTTGTAAATGTTTGGCTTAAATCGCTCATAAGGTGCAACGTTTGGTTTTGATTCGTAACCTTTGTAAACGTTTTGTTTCGTAACGTTTGTAAACGTTTTGTTTCGTAACGTTTGTAAACGTTTGGCTTAAACCGCTAAAAAGGTGAAACGTTTGATTTTTTTCGTAACCTTTGTAAATGTTCGGCTTAAATTGCTAAAAAGGTGTAACATTTGGATTTGTTTCGTAACGTTTGTAAACGTTTGGCTTAAATCGCTAAAAAGGGGAAACATTTGGAATTGTTTTGTAACATTTGTAAACGTTTGGCTTAAATTGCGGAAAAGGTGAAACGCTTGGGTCTGTTGGTAACGTTTTAAACGTTTGGTTTAAATCGCTAAAAAGGTGAAACGTTTGGATTTATTTCGTAATGTTTGTAAACGTTTGGCTTAAATCGCTAAAAAGGTGAAACGTTTGGATTTGTTTCGTAACGTTTGTAAACATTTGGCTTAAATCGCTAATAAGGTGAAACGTTTGGATTTGTTTCGTAATGTTTGTAAACGTTTGGCTTAAATCGCTAAAAAGGTGAAAAATTTGGATTTATTTTGTAACGTTTGTAAACGTTTGGCTTATATCCCAAAAAAGGTGAAATGTTTGGATTTGTTTCGTAACGTTTGTAGATGTTTGATTTTCTTTCGTAACCTTATTAAACGTTTTGTTTCGTAATGTTTTAAATGTTTGGTTTAAATTGCTAAAAAGGTTAAACGTTTGATTTTGTTTCATAACCTTATTAAATGTTCGGCTTAAATTGCTAAAAAGGTGAAATGTTTGGATTTGTTTCGTAACGTTTGTAAACGTTTGGCTTAAATCGCTAAAAAGGGGAAGCATTTTGATTTGTTTCGTAACATTTGTAAAAGTTTGGCTTAAATTGCTAAAAAGGTGAAACGATTGGATCTTTTACGTAACGTTTAAAACGTTTAGTTTTGTTTCATAACGTTTGTAAACGTTTGGCTTAAATCGCTAAAAAGGGGAAACGTTTGGATTTGTTTCGTAACGATTGTAAACGTTTGGCTTAATTCGCTAAAAAGGTGAAATGTTTGGATTTGTTTCGTAACATTTGTAAACGTTTGGCTTAAATCGTAAAAAGTTGAAACGCTTGGATTCCTTTCGTAAGTTTTTTTAAATGTTTGCCTTAAATCGCTTAAAAGGTGAAACATTTGGATTTGTTTTGTAACGTTTGTAAACGTTTGGCTTAAATCGCTAAAAAGGTGAAACGTTTGGATTTATTTCGTAACGTTTGTAAACGTTTGGCTTATATCGCTAAAAAGGTGAAGCGTTTGGATTTTTTTCGTAACGTTTGTAAACGTTTGGCTTAAATCGCTAAAATGGGGAAGCGTTTGGATTTGTTTCGTAACGTTTGTAAACGTTTGGCTTCAATCACTTAAAAGGTGAAACATTTGGATTTGTTTTGTAACATTTGTAAATGTTTGGCTTAAATCGCTAAAAAGGGGAAACGTTTGGATTTTTTGGTAACATTTGTAAACGTTTGGCTTAAATCGCTAAAAAAGGTGTTACATTTGGATTTGTTTCGTAACGTTTGTAAACGTTTTGCTTAAATCGCTAAAAAGGTGAAACATTTAGATTTGTTTCGCAACATTTGTAAACGTTTGGTTTTGTTTTATAATCTTTGTAAACGTTTGGCTTAAATCGCTAAAAAGGTGAAACGTTATGATTTGTTTCGCAACGTTTGTAAATGTTAGGCTTAAATTGCAAAAAAGGGGACACGCTTGGATTTGATTCGTAACGTTTGTAAACGTTTGGCTTTAATTGCTAAAAAGGTGAAACGCTTGATTTGTTTCGTAACGTTTGTAAACGTTTGGCTTGATTCGCTAAAAAGGTAAAATGCTTGGATTTGTTTCATAATGTTTGTAAACGTTTGGCTTAAATGACTAAAAAGGTGAAACGTTTTTGATTTGCTTCGTAACATTTGTAAAAGTTTGGCTTAAATCGCTAAAAAGATGAAACATTTGGTTTTGTTTCGTAACCTTTGTAAACATTTGGCTTAAATCGCTATAAAGGGGAAACGTTTGAATTTATTTCGTAACGTTTGTAAACGTTTGGCTTAAATTGCTAAAAAGGGAAACCGCTAGGATTTGTTTCGTAACGTTTGCAAACGTTTGGCTTAAATCCCTAAAAAGGTGATACGTTTGGATTTGTTTCGTAACGTTTGTAAGCGTTTGTCATAAATTGCTAAAAAGGTGAAACGCTTGGATTTGTTTCGTAAGTTTTGTAATTAATTGGCTTAAATCGCTAAAAAAGGAAACGTTTGGATTTGTTTCCAATGGTTTGTAATGTTTGGCTTAAATCACTAAATAGGGGAAACGTTTGGATTTGTTTCGTAATGTTTGTAAACGTTTGGCTTACATCGCTAAAAAGGTGAAACGTTTGGATTTGTTTCGTTAGGTTTGTAAACGTCTGGCTTAAATCGCTAAAAAGGTGAAACGTTTGGATTTGTTTCCTAGCTCGTGTAAACGTTTGGCTTAAATTGCTAAAAAGGTTTTTGAATCGTTTTAAGATTTGTTTCGTAACATTTGTAAACGTTCGACTTAAACTTCTAAAAAGGAGTTACGTTTGGATATGTTTTGTAACATATGTAAACGTTTGGCTTAAATCGCTAAAAAGGTGAAACACTTGGATTTGTTTCGTAATGTTTTAGCTTTAATCGCTAAAAAGGTGAAACGCTTGGATTTGTTTCGTAACGTTTGTAAATGTTTGGCTTAAATCGCTAAAAAGGTGAAACGTTTGGTTTTGTTTCGTAACGTTTGTAAACGTTTGGCTTAAATCGCAAAAATGGAGAAACGATTGCATTTGCTTCGTAACGTTTGTAAACATTTGGGTTAAATCGCCAAAATGTTGAAACATTTGGATTTTTTCTGTAACGTTTGTAAACTTTCGGCTTAAATCACTAAAAATGTGAAACGTTTTGATTTCTTTCCTATCGTTTGTAAACGTTTGGCTTATATCGCTAAAAAGGTGAAACATTTTGATTTCTTTCGTAACGTTTGTAAACGTTTGGCCTAAATCGCTAAAAAGGGGAAACATTTAGATTTGTTATGTAACGTTTGTAAACGTTTGGCTTAAATCGCAAAAAAGGTGAAACGTTTGGATTTGTTTCGTAACCTTTGTAAACGTTTGGCTTAAATTGCTAAAAATATGAAACGTTTGGTTTTGTTTCGTAACCTTTGTAAACGTTTGGGTTAAATCGCTAAAAAGGGGAAACGTTTGGATTTGTTTCGTAATGTTTGTAAACGTTTGGCTTAAATCGCTAAAATGGGGAAACGTTTGGATTTGTTTCGTAACGTTTGTAAACGTTAAGCTTAAATTGTTAAAAAGGCGAAACGTTTGGATTTGTTTCGTAACGATTGTAAACGTTTGGCTTAAATCGCTAAAAATGTGAAACCCTTGGATTTGTTTCGCAACGTTTGTAAACGTTTGTCCTAAATCGTAAAAAGGTGAAACATTTGGATTTGTTTCGTAACGTTTGTAAAGATTTGGCTTAAATCGCTAAATAGAAGAAACGTTTGGATTTATTACGTAATGTTTGTAAACGTTTGGCTTATATCGCTAAAAAGGTGAAACCTTTGGTTTTGTTTCGTAAGTTTAGTAAACGTCTGGCTTAAATCGCTAAAAAGGTGAAACGTTTGGATTTGTTTCCTGACGTTTGTAAATGTTTGACTTAAATTGCTAAAAAGGGTTTTGTATCGTTTTAAGATTTTTTTTCGTAACGTTTGTAAACGTTTGGCTTAAATCGCTAAAATGGGGAAAAATTTGGATTTGTTTTGTAACGTTTGTAAACGTTAGGCTTAAATCGCTAAAAAGGTAAAGCGCTTGGATTTGTTTCGTAACGTTTGTAAATGTTCGGCTTAAACCGCTAAAAAGGTGAAACGTTTGAATTTGTTTCGTAACATTGGTAAACGTTTGGCTTAAATCGCTAAAAAGTTGTTACATTTAGACTTGTTTCGTAATGTTTGTAAATGATTGGCGTAAATCGCTAAAAAGGTGAAACGTTTGGATTTGTTTCGTAACATTTTTATACGTTTGGCTTAAATCGCTAAAAATCTGAAACGCTTGGATTTGTTTCGTAACGTTTGTAAACGTTTGTCTTAATTCGCTAAAAAAGGGAAACGTTTGGATTTGTTTCGTAACGTTTGTAAACGTTTGGCTTATACCGCAAAAAAGGGGAAACGATTAGATTTGTTACGTAAAGTTTGTAAACGTTTGGCTTAAATCGCCAAAAAGGTGAAACGTTTGGATTTGTTCCGTAACATTTGTAAACGTTTGGCTTAAATCGCTAAAAAGGGGAAACCTTTGGTTTTGTTTCGTAACCTTGGTAAACGTTTGGCTTAAATCGCTAAAAAGATGAAACATTTGGTTTTGTTTCGTAACCTTTGTAAACGTTTGGCTTAAATCGCTATAAAGGGGAAACGTTTGAATTTGTTTCGTAACGTTGGTAAACGTTTGGCTTAAATTGATATAAAGGGATACCGCTTGGATTTGTTTGTAACGTTTGTAGACGTTTGGCTTAAATCCCTAAAAAGGTGAAACGTTTGGATTTGTTTCGTAACATTTGTAAGCGTTTGTCTTAAATTGCTAAAAAGGTGAAACGCTTGGATTTGTTTCGTAAGTTTTGTAATTGTTTGGCTTAAATCGCTAAAAAGGGAAACGTTTGGATTTGTTTCCTATGGTTTGTAATGTTTGGCTTAAATCACTAAATAGGGGAAACGTTTGGATTTGTTTCGTAATGTTTGTAAACGTTTGGCTTACATCGCTAAAAAGGTGAAACGTTTGGATTTGTTTCGTTAGGTTTGTAAACGTCTGGCTTAAATCGCTAAAAAGGTGAAACGTTTGGATTTGTTTCCTAACGTGTGTAAACGCTTAGCTTAAATTGCTAAAAAGGGTTTTGAATCGTTTTAAGATTTGTTTCGTAACGTTTGTAAACGCTTGGCTTAAATCGCTAAGATGGGGAAACATTTGGATTTATTTCGTAACGTTTGTAAACATTTGGCTTAAATCTCTTAAGAGGTGAAACGTTTGGATTTGTTTCGTAACGTTTGTAATTGTTCGGCTTAAATCGCTAAACAGGTGAAACGTTTGGATTTGTTTCGTAAGATTTGTAAACGTTCGACTTAAACCGCTAAAAAGGTGTTACGTTTGGATATGTTTTGAAACGTATGTAAACGTTTGGCTTAATTCGCTAAAAAGGTGAAACGCTTGGATTTGTTTCGTAATGTTTTAGCTTAAATCGCTAAAAAGGTGAAACGCTTGGATTTGTTTCGTAACGTTTGTAAACGTTTGGCTTAAATCGCTAAAAAGGTGAAACGTTTGGTTTTGTTTCGTAACGTTTGTAAACGTTTGGCTTAAATCGCAAAAATAGAGAAACGATTGCATTTGCTTCGTAACGTTTGTAAACATTCGGGTTAAATCGCCAAAATGTTGAAACATTTAGATTTTTTCTGTAACGTTTGTAAACGTTCGGCTTAAATCGCTAAAAATGTGAAACGTTTTGATTTCTTTCGTAACGTTTGTAAACGTTTGGCTTAAATCGCTAAAAAGGTGAAACGTTTTGATTTCTTTCGTAACGTTTGTAAACGTTTGGCTTAAATCGCTAAAAAGGGGAAACATTTAGATTTGTTCTGTAACGTTTGTAAACGTTTGGCTTAAATCGCAAAAAAGGTGAAACGTTTGGATTTGTTTCGTAACCTTTGTAAACGTTTGGCTTAAATTGCTAAAAAGATGAAACGTTTGGTTTTGTTTCGTAACCTTTGTAAACTTTTGGGTTAAATCGCTAAAAAGGGGAAACGTTTGGATTTGTTTCGTAACGTTTGTAAACGTTTGGCTTAAATCGCTAAAAAGGGGAAACGTTTGGATTTGTTTCGTAACGTTTGTAAACGTTTGGCTTAAATTGCTAAAAAGGCGAAACGTTTGGATTTGTTTCGCAACGTTTGTAAACGTTTGTCTTAAATCGTAAAAAGGTGAAACATTTGGATTTGTTTCGTAACGTTTGTAAACATTTGGCTTAAATCGCTAAATAGAAGAAACGTGTGGATTTGTTTCGTAACGTTTCTAAACGTTTGGCTTATATCGCTAAAAAGGTGAAACCTTTGGTTTTGTTTCGTATGTTTTGTAAACGTCTGGATTAAATCGCTAAAAAGGTGAAACGTTTGGATTTGTTTCCTAACGTTTGTAAATGTTTTCCTTAAACTGCTAAAAAGGGTTTTGTATCGTTTTAAGATTTTTTTCGTAACGTTTGTAAATGTTTGGCTTAAATCGCTAAAATGGGGAAAAATTTGGATTTGTTTTGTAACGTTTGTAAACGTTAGGCTTAAATCTCTAAAAAGGTGAAACGTTTGGATTTGTTTCGTAACGTTTGTAAATGTTCGGCTTAAACCGCTAAAAAGGTGAAACGTTTGGATTTGTTTCGTAACATTGGTAAACGTTCGGCTTAAATCGCTAAAAAGGTGTTATATTTAGACTTGTTTCGTAATGTTTGTAAACGATTGGCTTAAATCGCTAAAAAGGTGAAACGTTTGGATTTGTTTCGTAACGTTTTTAAACGTTTGGCTTAAATCGCTAAAAAGGTGAAACGCTTGGATTTGTTTCGTAAAGTTTGTAAACGTTTGTCTTAATTCGCTAAAAAAGGGAAACGTTTGGATTAGTTTCGTAACGTTTGTAAACCTTTGGCTTATATCGCAAAAATGGGGAAACGATTAGATTTGTTTCGTAAAGTTTGTAAACGATTGGCTTAAATCGCCAAAAAGGTGAAACATTTGGATTTGTTCCGTAACATTTGTAAACGTTTGGCTTAAATCGCTAAAAAGGGGAAACCTTTGGTTTTGTTCCGTAACCTTTGTAAACGTTTAGCTTAAATTGCTAAAAAGTTGAAACGTTTGGATTTGTTTCGTAACGTTTTTAAACGTTTGTTTTGTTTTATATCGTTTGTAAACGTTTGGCTTAAATAGCTAAAAAGTGAAACATCTGGATTTGTTTCGTAACGTTTGTAAACATTTGGCTTAAATCGCTTAAAAGGTGAAACGCTTGGATTTGTATCGTAATGTTTCTAACCGTTTGGCTTAAATCGTTAAAAAGGTTAAACATTTGGATTTGGTTCGAACTTTTGTAAATGTTTGACTTAAATCCTAAAAAGGTGAGACAATTCGTTTTGTTTCGTAACCTCTGTAAGTGTTTTGTTTGTAACATTTTAAACGTTTGGTTTTAATTGCTAAAAAGGTGAAAGGTTTGATTTTGTTTCGTAACCTTTGTTAACTTTCGGCTTAAACTGCTAAAAAGTGAAACGTTTGTATTTGTTTCGTAATTTTTGTAAACGTTTGCCTAAAATTGCTAAAGAGAGCAAACATTTGGATTTGTTTCGTAACATTTGTAAACGTTTGGATTACAATGCTTAAAAGGTGAAACGCTTGGATCTGTTTCGTAACGTTTTAAACGTTTGGTTTTGTTTCGTATCGTTGTTAAACGTTTGGCTTAAATCGCTAAAAAGGTGAAACGCTTGGATTTGTTTCGTAACGTTTGTAAATGCTTGGCTTACGCCGCTAATAAGGGGAAATGTTTGGATCTGTTTCGTAACAGTTTGTAAATGTTTGGCTTAAATTGCTAAAAAGGTGAAACGCTTGGATCTGTTTCATAACTTTTTAAACGTTTGGTTTGGTTTGTAACGTTTGTAAATGTTTTGCTTAAATCGCTAAAAAGGTGAAACGTTTGGATTTGTTTAGTAATGTTTGCAAACGTTTGGCTTAAATCGCTAAAAGGTGAAACATTTGGATTTGTTTCGTAATGTTTGTAAACGTTTGGCTTAAATCGCTAAAAAGGTGAAACGCCCATTTTTTCGTAACGTTTTTAAACGTTTGGCTTAAATCGATAAAAAGGGGAAACACTTGGATTTGTTTCGTAACGTTTGTAAACGTTTGGCTTAAATCGCTAAAAAGGTGAAACGTTTGGTTTTGTTTCGTAACGTTTGTAAACGTTTGAATTAAAAATGAAGAAACGTTTGCATTTGTTGAGTAACGTTTGTAAACGTTTGGCTTAAATCACCAAAAAGGTGAAACATTTAGATTTGTTCCGTAACTTCTGTAAACGTTTGCCTTAAATCACTAAAAAGGTGAAACGTTTGGTTATTTTTCATAACCTTTGTAAACGTTTGACTTAAATCGCTAAAAAGGTGAAACGTTTGGATTTTGTTCGTAGCGTTTGTAAACGTTTGGCTTAATTTGCTAAAAAGCTGATACGCTTGGATTTGTTTCATAACGTTTGTAAAAGTTTGGCTTAAATCGCTAAAAAGGTGAAACGCTTGGATATGTTTCGTATGGTTTGTAAACATTTAGCTTAAATAGCTAAAAAGGTGAAACGCTTGGATCTGTTTCATAACATTTTGAACGTTTGGTTTAGATTCATATCATTTGTAAACGTTTGGCATAAATCGCTAAAAAGGTGATACGTTTGGATTTGTTTCGCAACGTTTGTAAACATTTGGCTGAAATCGAAAAAAAGGTGAAACGTTTGGATTTGTTTCGTAACGTTTGTAAATGTTTGATGTAAATTGTTAAAAAGGTGAAACGCTTGGATTTATTTCGTAATGTTTGTAAACGTTTGGCTTAAATCGCTAAAAAGGGAAACGTTTGCTTTTGTTTCATAACCTTTGTAAACGTTTGGCTTAATTCGCTAAAAAGGTGAAACGTTTGGATTTTTTGCATAACGTTTGTAACGTTTGGCTTAAATCGTTAAAAAGGTGAAACGTTTGGATTTGTTCCGTAACGTTTGTAAACGTTTTGCCTAAATCGCTAAAAAGGGGTATTGGTTTTGTTTCATAATCTTTGTAAACATTTGGCTTAAATTGCTAAAAAGGTGAAATGTTTGGATTTGTTTCTGAAAGTTTGTAAACGTTTCGCTTAAATCGCTAAAAAGGTGAAACATTTGTATTTGTTTCGTAACGTTTGTAAACATTTTGCTTAAATCACTAAAAAGGTGAAACGTTTGGATTTGTTTCGTAACGTTTTTAAACGTTTGGCTTAAATCGCTAAAAAGGTGAAACGTTTGATTTTGTGTCGTAAAGTTTGTAAACGTTTGGCTTACATAGCTAAAAAGGTGAAACGTTTGGATTTGTTTCGTAACGTTTGTAAATGTTTGTCTTAAATAGCTAAAATTGGTAAAAGTTTGGCTTAAATCACTAAAAAGGTAAAACATTTGGATTTGTTCTGTAACGTTATTACGTTTGGCTTAAATCGCTAAAAAGGTGAAACGTTTGGATTTGTTCATAACGTTTGTAAACTTTTGGCTTAAATCGCTAAAAAGGGAAAACATTTAGATTTGTTCTGTAACGTGTGTAACGTTTGGTTTAAATCGCAAAAAAATGTGAAACGTTTGGATTCGTTTCGTAACCTTTGTAAACGTTTGGCTTAAATCGCTAAAAAGATGAAACGTTTGGTTCTGTTTCGTAACCTTTGTAAACGTTTGGCTTAAATCGCTAAAAAGGTGAAATATTTGGATTTGTTTCGTAACGTTTGTAAACGTTTGGCTTAAATCACTAAAAAGGGGAAACACTTGGATTTGTTTCGTAACGTTTGTAAATGTTTGGCTTAAATTTCTAAAAAGGCAAAACACTTGGATTTGTTTCGTAAGTTTTGTAAATGTTTGGCTTAAATCGCTAAAAAGGTGAAACATTTGGATTTGTTTCGTAACGTTTGTAAACGTTTGGCTTAAATCGCTATATAGAAGAAACGTTTGTATTTGTTTCGTAACGTTTGAAAAACGTTTGGCTTAAATCGTTAAAAAGGTGAAACGTTTGGTTTTGTTTCGTAAGGTTTGTAAACGTATGGCTTAAATCGCTAAAAAGGTGAAATGTTCGGATTTGTTTCCTGACGTTTGTAAATGTTTGACTTAAATAGCTAAAAAGGGTTTGTATCGTTTTAAGATTTGTTTCGTAACGTTTGTAAACGTTTGGCTTAAATCGCTAAAATGGGGAAACGTTGATTTGTTTCATAACGTTTGTAAACGTTCGGCTGAAATCGCTAAAAAGGGGAAACGTTTGGATTTGTTTCATAACGTTTGTAAACGTTCGGCTTAAACCGCTAAAAAATGTGACACGTTTGGATTTGTTTCGTAACGTTTGTAAACGTTCGGCTTAAACCGCTAAAAAATGTGACACGTTTGGATTTGTTTCGTAACATTGGTAAGCGTTCGGCTTAAATCGCTAAAAAGGTGTTACGTTTGGATTTGTTTCGTAATGTTTGTAAACGTTTGGCGTAAATCGCTAGAAAGGTGAAACGCTTGGATTTGTTTCGTAAAGTTTGTAAACGTTTTGCTTAATTCGCTAAAAAAGTGAAATGTTTGGTTTTGTTTCGTAACGTTTGTAAACGTTTCGCTTATATCGCAAAAATGGGTAAACGATTGCATTTGTTTCGTAAAGTTTGTAAACGTTTGGCTTAAATCGCCAGAAAGGTGAAACTTTTGGCTTTGTTCCGTAACATTTGTAAACGTTTGGCTTAAATCGCTAAAAAGGGGAAACGTTTGGTTTTGTTCCTTAACCTTTGTAAACATTTGGCTTAAATTGCTAAAACAGTGAAACGTTTGGATTTGTTTCGTATCGTTTGTAAACGTTTAGCTTAGATCGCTAAAACGTGACTTTTTTGGATTTGTTTCGTAACGTTTGTAAACATATGGCTTAAATTGCTAAAAACGTGAAACGATTGGATTTGTTTCGTAATGTTTCTAACCGTTTGGCATATATTGTTAAAAAGGTTAAACATTTGGATTTGTTTCGCAACGTTTGTAAATGTTTGGCTTATATCCTAAAAAGGTGAGACGTTTCGTTTTGTTTTATAACCTTTGTGAGTGTTTTGTTTCGTAACGTTTTAAACGTTTGGTTTAAACTGCTAAAAAGGTGAAACGTTTGATTTTGTTTCGTAACCTTTGTCAAGTTTCAGCTTAAACTGCTAAAAAAGTGAAACGCTTGGATTTGTTTCGTAACGTTTGTAAACGTTTGCCTAAAATTGCTAAAAAGAGCAAACGTTTGGATTTGTTTCGTAACATTTGTAAACGTTTGGTTTAAATTGCAAAAAAGGTGAAACGCTTGGATCTGTTTCGTAATGTTTTTAACATTTGGTTTTGTTTCGTATCGTTTGTAAACGTTTGGCTTAAATCGCTAAACAGGTGAAACGCTTGGATTTGTTTCATAACGTTTGTAAATGTTTGGCTTAAATTGCTAAAAAGGTGAAACACTTGGATCTGTTTTAAACGTTTGGTTTGTTTTGTAACGTTTGGAAACGTTTGGCTTAAATCGCTAAAAAAGTGAAACGTTTGGATTTGTTTAGTAACGTTTGTAAACGTTTGGCTTAAATCGCTAATATGGTGAAACGCCCATTGTTTCGTAATGTTTTTAAACGCTTGGCGTAAATCGCTAAAAAGGGGAAACGCTTGGATTTGTTTCGTAACGTTTGTCTTAAATCGCTAAAAAGGTCAAACATTTGGTTTTGTTTCGTAACGTTTGTAAAGGTTTGAACTAAATCGCAAAAATGAAGAAACGTCTGCATTTGTTAACGTTTGTAAACGATTGGCTTAAATCGCGAAAAAGGTGAAACATTTGGATTTGTTCTATAACGTTTGTAAACGTTTGACTTAAATCTCTAAAAAGGTGAAACGTTTAGTTTGATTCATTACCTTTGTAAACGTTTGGCTTAAGTCGCTAAAAAGGTGAAACGTTTGGATTTGTTTCGTAACGTTTGTAAACGTTTGGCTTAAATCGCTAAAAAGGTGAAACGTTTGGATTTGTTTCGTAACGTTTTTAAACGTTTGGCTTAAATCGCTAAAAAGGTGAAACTTTTTGTTTCGTTTCATAAGGTTTGTAAATGTATGGTATAAATTGCTAAAATTGTGAAACGTTTGGTTTTTTTTCGTAACTTTTGTAAATGTTCGGCTTAAATTGCTAAAAAGGTGAAACGTTTGGATTTGTTTCTTAACGTTTGTAAACGTTTGGCTTAAATTGCTAAAAAGGTGAAACACTTTGATTTTTTTCGTAATATTTATAAACGTTTGGCTTAAATTGCTAAAAAGGTGAAACGTTTGGATTTGTTTCATAAAGTTTGTAAATGTTTGGCTTATATCGCTAATAAGGTGCAACGTTTGGTTTTGATTCGTAACTTTTGTAAACGTTTTGTTTCGTAAAGTTTGTAAACGTTTGATTTTTTTTCGTAACCTTTGTAAATGATTGGCTTAAATTGCTAAAAAGGTGTAACGTTTGGATTTGTTTCGTAACGTTTGCAAACGTTTGGCTTAAATCGCTAAAAAGGGGAAACGCTTGGAATTGTTTTGTAACGTTTTTAAACGTTTGGCTTAAATTGCGGAAAAGGTGAAACGCTTGGATCTGTTTAGTAACATTTTAAACGTTTGGCTTAAATCGCGAAAAAGGTGAAACGTTTGGATTTGTTTCGTAATGTTTGTAAACGTTTTGCTTAAATCGCTAAAAAGGTGAAACGTTTGGATTTGTTTCATAATGTTTGTAAACGTTTGGCTTAAATCGCTAAAAAGGTGAAACGTTTGGATTTCTTTCGTAACGTTTGTAAACGTTTGGCTTATATCCCAAAAAAGGTGAAACGTTTGGATCTATTTCGTAACGTTTGTAGATGTTTGATTTTCTTTCGTAACCTTGTTAAACGTTTTGTTTCGTAATGTTTTAAACGTTTGGTTTAAATTGCTAAAAAGGTGAAACGTTTGATTTTGTTTCATAACCTTTGTAAACGTTCGGCTTAAATTGCTAAAAAGGCGAAACGTTTGGATTTGTTTCGTAACGTTTGTAAACGTTTGGCTTAAATCGCTAAAAAGGGGAAGCATTTGGATTTGTTTCGTAACATTTGTAAAAGTTTGGCTTAAATTGCTAAAAAGGTGAAACGATTGGATCTTTTACGTAACGTTTTAAACGTTTAGTTTTGTTTCGTAACGTTTGTAAACGTTTGGCTTAAATCGCTAAAAAGGGGAAACGTTTGGATTTGTTTCGTAACGATTGTAAACGTTTGGCTTAAATCGCTAAAAAGGTGAAACGTTTGGAATTGTTTCGTAACATTTGTAAACGTTTGGCTTAAATCGTAAAAAGGTGAAACGCTTGGATTTCTTTCGTAAGTTTTTTAAATTTTTGGCTTAAATCGTTTAATAGGTGAAACATTTGGATTTGTTTTGTAACGTTTGTAAACGTTTGGCTTAAATCGCTAAAAAGGTGAAACGTTTGGATTTATTTCGCAACGTTTGTAAATGTTTGGCTTATATCGCTAAAAAGGTGAAGCGTTTGGATTTTTTTCGTAATGTTTGTAAACGTTTGGCTAAAATTGCTAAAAAGAGTTTTGTATCATTTTAAACTTTCGGATTTGTTTCGGAACATGTGTAAACGTTTGGCTTAAATCGCTAAAATGGGGAAGCGTTTGGATTTGTTTCATAACATTTGTAAACGTTTGGCTTCAATCACTTAAAAGGCTAAACGTTTGGATTTCTTTGGTAACGTTTGTAAACGTTTGGCTTAAATCGCTAAAAAGGGGAAACATTTGAATTTTTTTGATAACATTTGTAAACGTTTGGCTTAAATCGCTAAAAAGGTGTTACATTTGGATTTGTTTCGTAATGTTTGTAAACGTTTGGCTTAAATCGCTAAAAAGGTGAAACATTTAGATTTGTTTCGCAACATTTGTAAACGTTTGGCTTAAATCGCCAAAAAGGTCAAACGCTTGGACTTGTTTCGTAACATTTGTAAACCTTCGGCTTAAATCGTTAAAAATTTGGATTTGTTTCGTAACATTTGTTAAAATTTGGCTTAAATTGCTAAAAAGGTGAAACACTTGGATTTGTTTCGTAATTTTTCGAAACGTTTGGCTTAAATCGTTAAAAAGGTTAATCACTTGGATTTATTTCGAAACGTTTGTAAATGTTTGGCTTAAATCCTAAAGAGGTGAAATATTTGGATTTGTTTCGTAACGTTTGTAAAAGTTTGGCGTAAATCGCTAAAAAGATGAAACGTTTGATTTTGTTTCGTAACCTTTGTTAACTTTCGGCTTAAATTGCTAAAAAAGTGAAACGTTTGGATTTGTTCTGTAACCTATGTAAACGTTTGCCTTAAATCGCTAAAAAGGGAAAACGTTTGGATTTGTTTTGTAACGTTTGTAAACGTTTGGCTTAAATTGCTAAAAAGGGGAAACGCTTGAATCTGTTTCGTAACGTTTTAAACGTTTGGTTTTGTTTCGTAACGTTTGTAAACGTTTGGCTTAAATCGCTAAAAAGGTGAAACACTTGGATTTGTTTCGTAACGTTTGTAAATGTTTGGCTTAAATCGCTAAAAAGGTGAAACATTTGGATTTTTTTCGTAACAGTTTGTAAACGTTTGTCTTAAATTTCTAAGAAGGTAAAACACTTGAATATGTTTCATAACATTTTAAACGTTTGGTTTGTTTTGTAACGTTTGTAAACGTTTCGCTTAAATCGCTAAAAAGGTGAAATGTTTGGATTTGTTTCATAACGTTTGTAAACGTTTGGCTTAAATCGCTAAAAGGTGAAATGTTTGGATTTGTTTCGTAACCTTTGTAAACGTTTGGCTTAAATCGCAATAAAGGTGAAACGCTCATTGTTTCGTAACGTTTTTAAACATTTGGCTTATATCGCTAAAAAGGTGAGACGCTTGGGTTTGTTTCGTAACGTTTGTAAACGTTTGGCTTAAATCGCAAAAAAGGTGAAACGTATGGTTTTGTTTCGTAACGTTTGTAAACGTTTGGCTTAAATCGCAAAAATGAAGAAACGTTTGCATTTTTTTCATAACCTTTGTAAACGTTTGGCTTAAATCGCTAAAAAAGTGAAGCGTTTGGATTTCTTATGTAACATTTGTAAACGTTTTGCTTAAATTACTAAAAAGGAGAAACGCTTGGATTTGTTTCGTAACGTTTGGAAACGTTTTGCTTAAATCGCTAAAAAGGTGAAACGCTTGGATTTGTTTCGTAACGTTTGCCAACATTTGGTTTAAATCGCTAAAAATGTGAAACGTTCGGATTTGTTTCGTAACATTTCTAAACGTTTGGCTTAAATCACTAAAAAGGTGAAACGTTTGGTTTTGTTTCGCAGCCTTTGTAAATGTTTTGTTTTGTAACGTTTTAAACGTTTGCTTTAAATTGCTAAAATGGTGAAACGTTTGATTTTGTTTCGTAACCTTTGTAAACGTTCGGCTTAAATTTCTTAAATGGTGATACGTTTGGATTCGTTTCGTAATGTTTGTGAACATTTGGCTTAAGTCGCTAAAAAGGAGAAACGTGTGGATTTCTTTCGTAACGTATGTAACGTATGAAACGTGTGGATTTCTTTCGTAACGTATGTAACGTATGAAACGTTTGGATCTGTTTCGTAACGTCTTAAACATTTGGTTTTATTTCGTATCGTTTGTAAACGTTTGGCTTAAATCGCTAAAAATGTGATACATTTGGATTTGTTTCGTAACGTTTGTAAACGTTTAGCTTAAATCTCGTAAAAGGTGAAACATTTGGATTTGTTTCGTAACGTTTGTAAATGCTTGGCTTAAATTGCAAAAAAGGTGAAACACTTGCATTTGTTTCGTAACGTTTGTAAACGTTTGGCTTAAATCGCTAAAAAGGGAAACATTTGGTTTAGTTTCATAACCTTTGTAAACATTTGGCTCAAATTGCTAAAAAGGCGAAACATTTGGATTTGTTTCGTAATGTTTGTCAACGTTTAGTTTAAATCGCCAAAAAGGTTAAATGTTTGGATTTGTTCCGTAACGTTTGTAAACATTTGGCTTAAATCGCTAATAAGGGGAAACGTTTGGTTTTGTTTCATAACCTTTGGAAATGTTTGGCTTAAATTGCTCAAAAGGTGAAACGTTTGGATTTGTTTCGAAACGTTTGGATTTGTTTCGTACCGTTTGTAAACGTTTGGCTTTAATCATTAAAAGGGTGAAATGTTTGGATTTGTTTCGTAACGTTTGTAAACATTTAGCTTAAATCGCTAAAAAGGTGAAACGTTTGGATTTGTTTCGTAACATTTTTAAACGTTTGGCTTAAATCGCTAAAAAGGTGAAACGTTTGGTTTTGTTTCGTAAGGTTTGTAAACGTTTGACTTAAATCGCTAAAAAGCTAAAACGTTTGGTTTTGATTCATAACCTTTGTAAACGTTTTGTTTTGTAATGTTTGGTTTAAATTGCTAACAAGGTGAAACGTTTGATTTTGTTTCGTAACCTTTGTAAACATTCGGCTTAAACTTCTAAAAAGGTTAAACGTTTGGATTTGTTTCATAACGTTTGTAAATGTTTGGCTTAAATTGCTAAAAAGAGGAAACGTTTGATTTGTTTCATAACGTTTGTAAACGTTTGGCTTAAATTGCTGAAAAGGTGAAACGCTTGGATCTGTTTCGTAACGTTTTAAACGTTTGGTTTTGTTTCGTAACGTTTGTAAACTTTTGGCTTAAATCGCTAAAAAGGTGAAACGTTTGGATTTGCTTCGTAACGTTTGTAAACGTTTGGCTTAAGTCGCTAAAAAGGTGAAACGTTTGGATTTGTTTCGTAACGTTTGTAAACGTTCGACTTAAATCGCTAAAAAGGTGAAACGTTTGGATTTGTTTCGTAATGTTTTTAAACGATTGGCTTAAATCGCTAAAAAGGTGAAACGTTTTGTTTCGTTTCATAAGGTTTGTAAATGTATGGCATACATTGCTAAAAGGTGAAACGTTTGGATTTGATTCATAAAGTTTGTAAATGTTTGGCTTAAATCGCTAATAAGGTGCAACGTTTGGTTTTGATTCGTAACCATTGTAAACGTTTTGTTTCGTAACGTTTGTAAACGTTTGGCTTAAACCGCTAAAAAGGTGAAACGTTTGATTTTTTTCGTAACCTTTGTAAATGTTCGGCTTAAATTGCTAAAAAGGTGTAACATTTGGATTTGTTTCGTAACGTTTGTAAACGTTTGGCTTAAATCGCTAAAAAGGGGAAACATTTGGAATTGTTTTGTAACATTTGTAAACGTTTGGCTTAAATTGCGGAAAAGGTGAAACGCTTGGGTCTGTTGGTAATGTTTTAAACGTTTGGTTTAAATCGCTAAAAAGGTGAAACGTTTGGATTTATTTCGTAATGTTTGTAAACGTTTGGCTTAAATCGCTAAAAAGGTGAAACGTTTGGATTTATTTCGTAACGTTTGTAAACATTTGGCTTAAATCGCTAAAAAGGTGAAACGTTTGGATTTGTTTCGTAATGTTTGTAAACGTTTGGCTTAAATCGCTAAAAAGGTGAAAAATTTGGATTTATTTTGTAACGTTTGTAAACGTTTGGCTTATATCCCAAAAAAGGTGAAATGTTTGGATTTGTTTCGTAACGTTTGTAGATGTTTGATTTTCTTTCGTAACCTTATTAAACGTTTTGTTTCGTAATGTTTTAAATGTTTGGTTTAAATTGCTAAAAAGGTTAAACGTTTGATTTTGTTTCATAACCTTATTAAATGTTCGGCTTAAATTGCTAAAAAGGTGAAATGTTTGGATTTGTTTCGTAACGTTTGTAAACGTTTGGCTTAAATCGCTAAAAAGGGGAAGCATTTTGATTTGTTTCGTAACATTTGTAAAAGTTTGGCTTAAATTGCTAAAAAGGTGAAACGATTGGATCTTTTACGTAACGTTTAAAACGTTTAGTTTTGTTTCATAACGTTTGTAAACGTTTGGCTTAAATCGCTAAAAAGGGGAAACGTTTGGATTTGTTTCGTAACGATTGTAAACGTTTGGCTTAATTCGCTAAAAAGGTGAAATGTTTGGATTTGTTTCGTAACATTTGTAAACGTTTGGCTTAAATCGTAAAAAGTTGAAACGCTTGGATTTCTTTCGTAAGTTTTTTAAATGTTTGCCTTAAATCGCTTAAAAGGTGAAACATTTGGATTTGTTTTGTAACGTTTGTAAACGTTTGGCTTAAATCGCTAAAAAGGTGAAACGTTTGGATTTATTTCGTAACGTTTGTAAACGTTTGGCTTATATCGCTAAAAAGGTGAAGCGTTTGGATTTTTTTCGTAACGTTTGTAAACGTTTGGCTTAAATCGCTAAAATGGGGAAGCGTTTGGATTTGTTTCGTAACGTTTGTAAACGTTTGGCTTCAATCACTTAAAAGGTGAAACATTTGGATTTGTTTTGTAACATTTGTAAATGTTTGGCTTAAATCGCTAAAAAGGGGAAACGTTTGGATTTTTTGGTAACATTTGTAAACGTTTGGCTTAAATCGCTAAAAAAGGTGTTACATTTGGATTTGTTTCGTAACGTTTGTAAACGTTTTGCTTAAATCGCTAAAAAGGTGAAACATTTAGATTTGTTTCACAACATTTGTAAACGTTTGGTTTTGTTTTATAATCTTTGTAAACGTTTGGCTTAAATCGCTAAAAAGGTGAAACGTTATGATTTGTTTCGCAACGTTTGTAAATGTTAGGCTTAAATTGCAAAAAAGGGGACACGCTTGGATTTGATTCGTAACGTTTGTAAACGTTTGGCTTTAATTGCTAAAAAGGTGAAACGCTTGATTTGTTTCGTAACGTTTGTAAACGTTTGGCTTGATTCGCTAAAAAGGTAAAATGCTTGGATTTGTTTCATAATGTTTGTAAACGTTTGGCTTAAATGACTAAAAAGGTGAAACGTTTTTGATTTGCTTCGTAACATTTGTAAAAGTTTGGCTTAAATCGCTAAAAAGATGAAACATTTGGTTTTGTTTCGTAACCTTTGTAAACATTTGGCTTAAATCGCTATAAAGAAGAAACGTTTGAATTTATTTCATAACGTTTGTAAACGTTTGGCTTAAATTGCTAAAAAGGGAAACCGCTAGGATTTGTTTCGTAACGTTTGTAAACGTATGGCTTAAATCCCTAAAAAGGTGATACGTTTGGATTTGTTTCGTAACGTTTGTAAGCGTTTGTCATAAATTGCTAAAAAGGTGAAACGCTTGGATTTGTTTCGTAAGTTTTGTAATTAATTAGCTTAAATCGCTAAAAAAGGAAACGTTTGGATTTGTTTCCAATGGTTTGTAACGTTTGGCTTAAATCACTAAATAGGGGAAACGTTTGGATTTGTTTCGTAATGTTTGTAAACATTTGGCTTACATCGCTAAAAAGGTGAAACGTTTGGATTTGTTTCGTTAGGTTTGTAAACGTCTGGCTTAAATCGCTAAAAAGGTGAAACGTTTGGATTTGTTTCCTAACTCGTGTAAACGTTTGGCTTAAATTGCTAAAAAGGTTTTTGAATCGTTTTAAGATTTGTTTCGTAACATTTGTAAACGTTCGACTTAAACTGCTAAAAAGGTGTTACGTTTGGATATGTTTTGTAACATATGTAAACGTTTGGCTTAAATCGCTAAAAAGGTGAAACGCTTGGATTTGTTTCGTAATGTTTTAGCTTAAATCGCTAAAAAGGTGAAACGCTTGGATTTGTTTCGTAACGTTTGTAAATGTTTGGCTTAAATCGCTAAAAAGGTGAAACGTTTGGTTTTGTTTCGTAACGTTTGTAAACGTTTGGCTTAAATTGCAAAAATGGACAAACGATTGCATTTGCTTCGTAACGTTTGTAAACATTTGGGTTAAATCTCCAAAATGTTGAAACATTTGGATTTTTTCTGTAACGTTTGTAAACTTTCGGCTTAAATCACTAAAAATGTGAAACGTTTTGATTTCTTTCCTATCGTTTGTAAACGTTTGGCTTATATCGCTAAAAAGGTGAAACATTTTGATTTCTTTCGTAACGTTTGTAAACGTTTGGCCTAAATCGCTAAAAAGGGGAAACATTTAGATTTGTTATGTAACGTTTGTAAACGTTTGGCTTAAATCGCAAAAAAGGTGAAACGTTTGGATTTGTTTCGTAACCTTTGTAAACGTTTGGCTTAAATTGCTAAAAATATGAAACGTTTGGTTTTGTTTCGTAACCTTTGTAAACGTTTGGGTTAAATCGCTAAAAAGGGGAAACGTTTGGATTTGTTTCGTAATGTTTGTAAACGTTTGGCTTAAATCGCTAAAATGGGGAAACGTTTGGATTTGTTTCGTAACGTTTGTAAACGTTAAGCTTAAATTGTTAAAAAGGCGAAACGTTTGGATTTGTTTCGTAACGATTGTAAACGTTTGGCTTAAATCGCTAAAAATGTGAAACCCTTGGATTTGTTTCGCAACGTTTGTAAACGTTTGTCCTAAATCGTAAAAAGGTGAAACATTTGGATTTGTTTCGTAACGTTTGTAAAGATTTGGCTTAAATCGCTAAATAGAAGAAACGTTTGGATTTATTACGTAACGTTTGTAAACGTTTGGCTTATATCGCTAAAAAGGTGAAACCTTTGGTTTTGTTTCGTAAGTTTAGTAAACGTCTGGCTTAAATCGCTAAAAAGGTGAAACGTTTGGATTTGTTTCCTGACGTTTGTAAATGTTTGACTTAAATTGCTAAAAAGGGTTTTGTATCGTTTTAAGATTTTTTTTCGTAACGTTTGTAAACGTTTGGCTTAAATCGCTAAAATGGGGAAAAATTTGGATTTGTTTTGTAACGTTTGTAAACGTTAGGCTTAAATCGCTAAAAAGGTAAAGCGCTTGGATTTGTTTCGTAACGTTTGTAAATGTTCGGCTTAAACCGCTAAAAAGGTGAAACGTTTGAATTTGTTTCGTAACATTGGTAAACGTTTGGTTTAAATCGCTAAAAAGGTGTTACATTTAGACTTGTTTCGTAATGTTTGTAAATGATTGGCGTAAATCGCTAAAAAGGTGAAACGTTTGGATTTGTTTCGTAACATTTTTATACGTTTGGCTTAAATCGCTAAAAATCTGAAACGCTTGGATTTGTTTCGTAACGTTTGTAAACGTTTGTCTTAATTCGCTAAAAAAGGGAAACGTTTGGATTTGTTTCGTAACGTTTGTAAACGTTTGGCTTATACCGCAAAAAAGGGGAAACGATTAGATTTGTTACGTAAAGTTTGTAAACGTTTGGCTTAAATCGCCAAAAAGGTGAAACGTTTGGATTTGTTCCGTATCATTTGTAAACGTTTGGCTTAAATCGCTAAAAAGGGGAAACCTTTGGTTTTGTTTCGTAACCTTGGTAAACGTTTGGCTTAAATCGCTAAAAAGATGAAACATTTGGTTTTGTTTCGTAACCTTTGTAAACGTTTGGCTTAAATCGCTATAAAGGGGAAACGTTTGAATTTGTTTCGTAACGTTGGTAAACGTTTGGCTTAAATTGATAAAAAGGGATACCGCTTGGATTTGTTTGTAACGTTTGTAGACGTTTGGCTTAAATCCCTAAAAAGGTGAAACGTTTGGATTTGTTTCGTAACATTTGTAAGCGTTTGTCTTAAATTGCTAAAAAGGTGAAACGCTTGGATTTGTTTCGTAAGTTTTGTAATTGTTTGGCTTAAATCGCTAAAAAGGGAAACGTTTGGATTTGTTTCCTATGGTTTGTAATGTTTGGCTTAAATCACTAAATAGGGGAAACGTTTGGATTTGTTTCGTAATGTTTGTAAACGTTTGGCTTACATCGCTAAAAAGGTGAAACGTTTGGATTTGTTTCGTTAGGTTTGTAAACGTCTGGCTTAAATCGCTAAAAAGGTGAAACGTTTGGATTTGTTTCCTAACGTGTGTAAACGCCTAGCTTAAATTGCTAAAAAGGGTTTTGAATCGTTTTAAGATTTGTTTCGTAACGTTTGTAAACGCTTGGCTTAAATCGCTAAGATGGGGAAACATTTGGATTTATTTCGTAACGTTTGTAAACATTTGCCTTAAATCTCTTAAGAGGTGAAACGTTTGGATTTGTTTCGTAACGTTTGTAATTGTTCGGCTTAAATCGCTAAACAGGTGAAACGTTTGGATTTGTTTCGTAAGATTTGTAAACGTTCGACTTAAACCGCTAAAAAGGTGTTACGTTTGGATATGTTTTGAAACGTATGTAAACGTTTGGCTTAATTCGCTAAAAAGGTGAAACGCTTGGATTTGTTTCGTAATGTTTTAGCTTAAATCGCTAAAAAGGTGAAACGCTTGGATTTGTTTCGTAACGTTTGTAAACGTTTGGCTTAAATCGCTAAAAAGGTGAAACGTTTGGTTTTGTTTCGTAACGTTTGTAAACGTTTGGCTTAAATCGCAAAAATGGAGAAACGATTGCATTTGCTTCGTAACGTTTGTAAACATTCGGGTTAAATCGCCAAAATGTTGAAACATTTAGATTTTTTCTGTAACGTTTGTAAACGTTCGGCTTAAATCGCTAAAAATGTGAAACGTTTTGATTTCTTTCGTAACGTTTGTAAACGTTTGGCTTAAATCGCTAAAAAGGTGAAACGTTTTGATTTCTTTCGTAACGTTTGTAAACGTTTGGCTTAAATCGCTAAAAAGGGGAAACATTTAGATTTGTTCTGTAACGTTTGTAAACGTTTGGCTTAAATCGCAACAAAGGTGAAACGTTTGGATTTGTTTCGTAACCTTTGTAAACGTTTGGCTTAAATTGCTAAAAAGATGAAACGTTTGGTTTTGTTTCGTAACCTTTGTAAACTTTTGGGTTAAATCGCTAAAAAGGGGAAACGTTTGGATTTGTTTCGTAACGTTTGTAAACGTTTGGCTTAAATCGCTAAAAAGGGGAAACGTTTGGATTTGTTTCGTAACGTTTGTAAACATTTGGCTTAAATTGCTAAAAAGGCGAAACGTTTGGATTTGTTTCGCAACGTTTGTAAACGTTTGTCTTAAATCGTAAAAAGGTGAAACATTTGGATATGTTTCGTAACGTTTGTAAACATTTGGCTTAAATCGCTAAATAGAAGAAACGTGTGGATTTGTTTCGTAACGTTTCTAAACGTTTGGCTTATATCGCTAAAAAGGTGAAACCTTTGGTTTTGTTTCGTAAGTTTTGTAAACGTCTGGCTTAAATCGCTAAAAAGGTGAAACGTTTGGATTTGTTTCCTAACGTTTGTAAATGTTTGCCTTAAACTGCTAAAAAGGGTTTTGTATCGTTTTAAGATTTTTTTCGTAACGTTTGTAAACGTTTGGCTTAAATCGCTAAAATGGGGAAAAATTTGGATTTGTTTTGT
This sequence comes from Mercurialis annua, assembly GCF_937616625.2. Taxonomy (NCBI): domain Eukaryota; kingdom Viridiplantae; phylum Streptophyta; class Magnoliopsida; order Malpighiales; family Euphorbiaceae; genus Mercurialis; species Mercurialis annua. The sequence goes on along the minus strand of NC_065577.1, from coordinate 20,603,624 downwards.
AACGTTTGTAAACGTTAGGCTTAAATCTCTAAAAAGGTGAAACGTTTGGATTTGTTTCGTAACGTTTGTAAATGTTCGGCTTAAACCGCTAAAAAGGTGAAACGTTTGGATTTGTTTCGTAACATTGGTAAACGTTCGGCTTAAATCGCTAAAAAGGTGTTATATTTAGACTTGTTTCGTAATGTTTGTAAACGATTGGCTTAAATCGCTAAAAAGGTGAAACGTTTGGATTTCTTTCGTAACGTTTTTAAACGTTTGGCTTAAATCGCTAAAAAGGTGAAACGCTTGGATTTGTTTCGTAAAGTTTGTAAACGTTTGTCTTAATTCGCTAAAAAAGGGAAACGTTTGGATTAGTTTCGTAACGTTTGTAAACCTTTGGCTTATATCGCAAAAATGGGGAAACGATTAGATTTGTTTCGTAAAGTTTGTAAACGATTGGCTTAAATCGCCAAAAAGGTGAAACATTTGGATTTGTTCCGTAACATTTGTAAACGTTTGGCTTAAATCGCTAAAAAGGGGAAACCTTTGGTTTTGTTCCGTAACCTTTGTAAACGTTTAGCTTAAATTGCTAAAAAGTTGAAACGTTTGGATTTGTTTCGTAACGTTTTTAAACGTTTGTTTTGTTTTATATCGTTTGTAAACGTTTGGCTTAAATAGCTAAAAAGTGAAACATCTGGATTTGTTTCGTAACGTTTGTAAACATTTGGCTTAAATCGCTTAAAAGGTGAAACGCTTGGATTTGTATCGTAATGTTTCTAACCGTTTGGCTTAAATCGTTAAAAAGGTTAAACATTTGGATTTGGTTCGAACTTTTGTAAATGTTTGACTTAAATCCTAAAAAGGTGAGACAATTCGTTTTGTTTCGTAACCTCTGTAAGTGTTTTGTTTGTAACATTTTAAACGTTTGGTTTTAATTGCTAAAAAGGTGAAAGGTTTGATTTTGTTTCGTAACCTTTGTTAACTTTCGGCTTAAACTGCTAAAAAGTGAAACGTTTGTATTTGTTTCGTAATTTTTGTAAACGTTTGCCTAAAATTGCTAAAGAGAGCAAACATTTGGATTTGTTTCGTAACATTTGTAAACGTTTGGATTACAATGCTTAAAAGGTGAAACGCTTGGATCTGTTTCGTAACGTTTTAAACGTTTGGTTTTGTTTCGTATCGTTGTTAAACGTTTGGCTTAAATCGCTAAAAAGGTGAAACGCTTGGATTTGTTTCGTAACGTTTGTAAACGCTTGGCTTACGCCGCTAATAAGGGGAAATGTTTGGATCTGTTTCGTAACAGTTTGTAAATGTTTGGCTTAAATTGCTAAAAAGGTAAAACGCTTGGATCTATTTCATAACTTTTTAAACGTTTGGTTTGGTTTGTAACGTTTGTAAATGTTTTGCTTAAATCGCTAAAAAGGTGAAACGTTTGGATTTGTTTAGTAATGTTTGCAAACGTTTGGCTTAAATCGCTAAAAGGTGAAACATTTGGATTTGTTTCTAATGTTTGTAAACGTTTGGCTTAAATCGCTAAAAAGGTGAAACGCCCATTTTTTCGTAACGTTTTTAAACGTTTGGCTTAAATCGATAAAAAGGGGAAATACTTGGATTTGTTTCGTAACGTTTGTAAACGTTTGGCTTAAATCGCTAAAAAGGTGAAACGTTTGGTTTTGTTTCGTAACGTTTGTAAACGTTTGAATTAAAAATGAAGAAACGTTTGCATTTGTTGAGTAACGTTTGTAAACGTTTGGCTTAAATCACCAAAAAGGTGAAACATTTAGATTTGTTCCGTAACTTCTGTAAACGTTTGCCTTAAATCACTAAAAAGGTGAAACGTTTGGTTATTTTTCATAACCTTTGTAAACGTTTGACTTAAATCGCTAAAAAGGTGAAACGTTTGGATTTTGTTCGTAACGTTTGTAAACGTTTGGCTTAATTTGCTAAAAAGCTGATACGCTTGGATTTGTTTCATAACGTTTGTAAAAGTTTGGCTTAAATCGCTAAAAAGGTGAAACGCTTGGATATGTTTCGTATGGTTTGTAAACATTTAGCTTAAATAGCTAAAAAGGTGAAACGCTTGGATCTGTTTCATAACATTTTGAACGTTTGGTTTAGATTCATATCGTTTGTAAACGTTTGGCATAAATCGCTAAAAAGGTGATACGTTTGGATTTGTTTCGCAACGTTTGTAAACATTTGGCTGAAATCGAAAAAAAGGTGAAACGTTTGGATTTGTTTCGTAACGTTTGTAAATGTTTGATGTAAATTGTTAAAAAGGTGAAACGCTTGGATTTATTTCGTAATGTTTGTAAACGTTTGGCTTAAATCGCTAAAAAGGGAAACGTTTGCTTTTGTTTCATAACCTTTGTAAACGTTTGGCTTAATTCGCTAAAAAGGTGAAACGTTTGGATTTTTTGCATAACGTTTGTAACGTTTGGCTTAAATCGTTAAAAAGGTGAAACGTTTGGATTTGTTCCGTAACGTTTGTAAACGTTTTTCTTAAATCGCTAAAAAGGGGTATTGGTTTTGTTTCATAACCTTTGTAAACATTTGGCTTAAATTGCTAAAAAGGTGAAATGTTTGGATTTGTTTCTGAAAGTTTGTAAACGTTTCGCTTAAATCGCTAAAAAGGTGAAACATTTGTATTTGTTTCGTAACGTTTGTAAACATTTTGCTTAAATCACTAAAAAGGTGAAACGTTTGGATTTGTTTCGTAACGTTTTTAAACGTTTGGCTTAAATCGCTAAAAAGGTGAAACGTTTGATTTTGTGTCGTAAAGTTTGTAAACGTTTGGCTTAAATAGCTAAAAAGGTGAAACGTTTGGATTTGTTTCGTAACGTTTGTAAACGTTTGTCTTAAATAGCTAAAATTGGTAAAAGTTTGGCTTAAATCACTAAAAAGGTAAAACATTTGGATTTGTTCTGTAACGTTATTACGTTTGGCTTAAATCGCTAAAAAGGTGAAACGTTTGGATTTGTTTCATAACGTTTGTAAACTTTTGGCTTAAATCGCTAAAAAGGGAAAACATTTAGATTTGTTCTGTAACGTGTGTAACGTTTGGTTTAAATCGCAAAAAAATGTGAAACGTTTGGATTCGTTTCGTAACCTTTGTAAACGTTTGGCTTAAATCGCCAAAAAGATGAAACGTTTGGTTCTGTTTCGTAACCTTTGTAAACGTTTGGCTTAAATCGCTAAAAAGGTGAAATATTTGGATTTGTTTCGTAACGTTTGTAAACGTTTGGCTTAAATCACTAAAAAGGGGAAACACTTGGATTTGTTTCGTAACGTTTGTAAATGTTTGGCTTAAATTTCTAAAAAGGCAAAACACTTGGATTTGTTTCGTAAGTTTTGTAAATGTTTGGCTTAAATCGCTAAAAAGGTGAAACATTTGGATTTGTTTCGTAACGTTTGTAAACGTTTGGCTTAAATCGCTAAATAGAAGAAACGTTTGGATTTGTTTCGTAACGTTTGAAAAACGTTTGGCTTAAATCGTTAAAAAGGTGAAACGTTTGGTTTTGTTTTGTACGGTTTGTAAACGTATGGCTTAAATCGCTAAAAAGGTGAAATGTTCGGATTTGTTTCCTAACGTTTGTAAATGTTTGACTTAAATAGCTAAAAAGGGTTTGTATCGTTTTAAGATTTGTTTCGTAACGTTTGTAAACGTTTGGCTTAAATCGCTAAAATGGGGAAACGTTGATTTGTTTCATAACGTTTGTAAACGTTCGGCTGAAATCGCTAAAAAGGGGAAACGTTTGGATTTGTTTCATAACGTTTGTAAACGTTCGGCTTAAACCGCTAAAAAATGTGACACGTTTGGATTTGTTTCGTAACGTTTGTAAACGTTCGGCTTAAACCGCTAAAAAATGTGACACGTTTGGATTTGTTTCGTAACATTGGTAAGCGTTCGGCTTAAATCGCTAAAAAGGTGTTACGTTTGGATTTGTTTCGTAATGTTTGTAAACGTTTGGCGTAAATCGCTAAAAAGGTGAAACGCTTGGATTTGTTTCGTAAAGTTTGTAAACGTTTTGCTTAATTCGCTAAAAAAGTGAAATGTTTGGTTTTGTTTCGTAACGTTTGTAAACGTTTCGCTTATATCGCAAAAATGGGTAAACGATTGCATTTGTTTCGTAAAGTTTGTAAACGTTTGGCTTAAATCGCCAGAAAGGTGAAACTTTTGGCTTTGTTCCGTAACATTTGTAAACGTTTGGCTTAAATCGCTAAAAAGGGGAAACGTTTGGTTTTGTTCCTTAACCTTTGTAAACATTTGGCTTAAATTGCTAAAACGGTGAAACGTTTGGATTTGTTTCGTATCGTTTGTAAACGTTTGGCTTAGATCGCTAAAACGTGACTTTTTTGGATTTGTTTCGTAACGTTTGTAAACATATGGCTTAAATTGCTAAAAACGTGAAACGATTGGATTTGTTTCGTAATGTTTCTAACCGTTTGGCATATATTGTTAAAAAGGTTAAACATTTGGATTTGTTTCGCAACGTTTGTAAATGTTTGGCTTATATCCTAAAAAGGTGAGACGTTTCGTTTTGTTTTATAACCTTTGTAAGTGTTTTGTTTCGTAACGTTTTAAACGTTTGGTTTAAACTGCTAAAAAGGTGAAACGTTTGATTTTGTTTCGTAACCTTTGTCAACTTTCAGCTTAAACTGCTAAAAAAGTGAAACGCTTGGATTTGTTTCGTAACGTTTGTAAACGTTTGCCTAAAATTGCTAAAAAGAGCAAACGTTTGGATTTGTTTCGTAACATTTGTAAACGTTTGGTTTAAATTGCAAAAAAGGTGAAACGCTTGGATCTGTTTCGTAATGTTTTTAACATTTGGTTTTGTTTCGTAACGTTTTTAAACGTTTGTTTTGTTTTATATCGTTTGTAAACGTTTGGCTTAAATAGCTAAAAAGTGAAACATCTGGATTTGTTTCGTAACGTTTGTAAACATTTGGCTTAAATCGCTTAAAAGGTGAAACGCTTGGATTTGTATCGTAATGTTTCTAACCGTTTGGCTTAAATCGTTAAAAAGGTTAAACATTTGGATTTGGTTCGAACTTTTGTAAATGTTTGACTTAAATCCTAAAAAGGTGAGACAATTCGTTTTGTTTCGTAACCTCTGTAAGTGTTTTGTTTGTAACATTTTAAACGTTTGGTTTTAATTGCTAAAAAGGTGAAAGGTTTGATTTTGTTTCGTAACCTTTGTTAACTTTCGGCTTAAACTGCTAAAAAGTGAAACGTTTGTATTTGTTTCGTAATTTTTGTAAACGTTTGCCTAAAATTGCTAAAGAGAGCAAACATTTGGATTTGTTTCGTAACATTTGTAAACGTTTGGATTACAATGCTTAAAAGGTGAAACGCTTGGATCTGTTTCGTAACGTTTTAAACGTTTGGTTTTGTTTCGTATCGTTGTTAAACGTTTGGCTTAAATCGCTAAAAAGGTGAAACGCTTGGATTTGTTTCGTAACGTTTGTAAACGCTTGGCTTACGCCGCTAATAAGGGGAAATGTTTGGATCTGTTTCGTAACAGTTTGTAAATGTTTGGCTTAAATTGCTAAAAAGGTAAAACGCTTGGATCTATTTCATAACTTTTTAAACGTTTGGTTTGGTTTGTAACGTTTGTAAATGTTTTGCTTAAATCGCTAAAAAGGTGAAACGTTTGGATTTGTTTAGTAATGTTTGCAAACGTTTGGCTTAAATCGCTAAAAGGTGAAACATTTGGATTTGTTTCTAATGTATGTAAACGTTTGGCTTAAATCGCTAAAAAGGTGAAACGCCCATTTTTTCGTAACGTTTTTAAACGTTTGGCTTAAATCGATAAAAAGGGGAAATACTTGGATTTGTTTCGTAACGTTTGTAAACGTTTGGCTTAAATCGCTAAAAAGGTGAAACGTTTGGTTTTGTTTCGTAACGTTTGTAAACGTTTGAATTAAAAATGAAGAAACGTTTGCATTTGTTGAGTAACGTTTGTAAACGTTTGGCTTAAATCACCAAAAAGGTGAAACATTTAGATTTGTTCCGTAACTTCTGTAAACGTTTGCCTTAAATCACTAAAAAGGTGAAACGTTTGGTTATTTTTCATAACCTTTGTAAACGTTTGACTTAAATCGCTAAAAAGGTGAAACGTTTGGATTTTGTTCGTAACGTTTGTAAACGTTTGGCTTAATTTGCTAAAAAGCTGATACGCTTGGATTTGTTTCATAACGTTTGTAAAAGTTTGGCTTAAATCGCTAAAAAGGTGAAACGCTTGGATATGTTTCGTATGGTTTGTAAACATTTAGCTTAAATAGCTAAAAAGGTGAAACGCTTGGATCTGTTTCATAACATTTTGAACGTTTGGTTTAGATTCATATCGTTTGTAAACGTTTGGCATAAATCGCTAAAAAGGTGATACGTTTGGATTTGTTTCGCAACGTTTGTAAACATTTGGCTGAAATCGAAAAAAAGGTGAAACGTTTGGATTTGTTTCGTAACGTTTGTAAATGTTTGATGTAAATTGTTAAAAAGGTGAAACGCTTGGATTTATTTCGTAATGTTTGTAAACGTTTGGCTTAAATCGCTAAAAAGGGAAACGTTTGCTTTTGTTTCATAACCTTTGTAAACGTTTGGCTTAATTCGCTAAAAAGGTGAAACGTTTGGATTTTTTGCATAACGTTTGTAACGTTTGGCTTAAATCGTTAAAAAGGTGAAACGTTTGGATTTGTTCCGTAACGTTTGTAAACGTTTTTCTTAAATCGCTAAAAAGGGGTATTGGTTTTGTTTCATAACCTTTGTAAACATTTGGCTTAAATTGCTAAAAAGGTGAAATGTTTGGATTTGTTTCTGAAAGTTTGTAAACGTTTCGCTTAAATCGCTAAAAAGGTGAAACATTTGTATTTGTTTCGTAACGTTTGTAAACATTTTGCTTAAATCACTAAAAAGGTGAAACGTTTGGATTTGTTTCGTAACGTTTTTAAACGTTTGGCTTAAATCGCTAAAAAGGTGAAACGTTTGGCTTTGTGTCGTAAAGTTTGTAAACGTTTGGCTTAAATAGCTAAAAAGGTGAAACGTTTGGATTTGTTTCGTAACGTTTGTAAACGTTTGTCTTAAATAGCTAAAATTGGTAAAAGTTTGGCTTAAATCACTAAAAAGGTAAAACATTTGGATTTGTTCTGTAACGTTATTACGTTTGGCTTAAATCGCTAAAAAGGTGAAACGTTTGGATTTGTTTCATAACGTTTGTAAACTTTTGGCTTAAATCGCTAAAAAGGGAAAACATTTAGATTTGTTCTGTAACGTGTGTAACGTTTGGTTTAAATCGCAAAAAAATGTGAAACGTTTGGATTCGTTTCGTAACCTTTGTAAACGTTTGGCTTAAATCGCTAAAAAGATGAAACGTTTGGTTCTGTTTCGTAACCTTTGTAAACGTTTGGCTTAAATCGCTAAAAAGGTGAAATATTTGGATTTGTTTCGTAACGTTTGTAAACGTTTGGCTTAAATCACTAAAAAGGGGAAACACTTGGATTTGTTTCGTAACGTTTGTAAATGTTTGGCTTAAATTTCTAAAAAGGCAAAACACTTGGATTTGTTTCGTAAGTTTTGTAAATGTTTGGCTTAAATCGCTAAAAAGGTGAAACATTTGGATTTGTTTCGTAACGTTTGTAAACGTTTGGCTTAAATCGCTAAATAGAAGAAACGTTTGGATTTGTTTCGTAACGTTTGAAAAACGTTTGGCTTAAATCGTTAAAAAGGTGAAACGTTTGGTTTTGTTTCGTACGGTTTGTAAACGTATGGCTTAAATCGCTAAAAAGGTGAAATGTTCGGATTTGTTTCCTAACGTTTGTAAATGTTTGACTTAAATAGCTAAAAAGGGTTTGTATCGTTTTAAGATTTGTTTCGTAACGTTTGTAAACGTTTGGCTTAAATCGCTAAAATGGGGAAACGTTGATTTGTTTCATAACGTTTGTAAACGTTCGGCTGAAATCGCTAAAAAGGGGAAACGTTTGGATTTGTTTCATAACGTTTGTAAACGTTCGGCTTAAACCGCTAAAAAATGTGACACGTTTGGATTTGTTTCGTAACGTTTGTAAACGTTCGGCTTAAACCGCTAAAAAATGTGACACGTTTGGATTTGTTTCGTAACATTGGTAAGCGTTCGGCTTAAATCGCTAAAAAGGTGTTACGTTTGGATTTGTTTCGTAATGTTTGTAAACGTTTGGCGTAAATCGCTAAAAAGGTGAAACGCTTGGATTTGTTTCGTAAAGTTTGTAAACGTTTTGCTTAATTCGCTAAAAAAGTGAAATGTTTGGTTTTGTTTCGTAACGTTTGTAAACGTTTCGCTTATATCGCAAAAATGGGTAAACGATTGCATTTGTTTCGTAAAGTTTGTAAACGTTTGGCTTAAATCGCCAGAAAGGTGAAACTTTTGGCTTTGTTCCGTAACATTTGTAAACGTTTGGCTTAAATCGCTAAAAAGGGGAAACGTTTGGTTTTGTTCCTTAACCTTTGTAAACATTTGGCTTAAATTGCTAAAACGGTGAAACGTTTGGATTTGTTTCGTATCGTTTGTAAACGTTTGGCTTAGATCGCTAAAACGTGACTTTTTTGGATTTGTTTCGTAACGTTTGTAAACATATGGCTTAAATTGCTAAAAACGTGAAACGATTGGATTTGTTTCGTAATGTTTCTAACCGTTTGGCATATATTGTTAAAAAGGTTAAACATTTGGATTTGTTTCGCAACGTTTGTAAATGTTTGGCTTATATCCTAAAAAGGTGAGACGTTTCGTTTTGTTTTATAACCTTTGTAAGTGTTTTGTTTCGTAACGTTTTAAACGTTTGGTTTAAACTGCTAAAAAGGTGAAACGTTTGATTTTGTTTCGTAACCTTTGTCAACTTTCAGCTTAAACTGCTAAAAAAGTGAAACGCTTGGATTTGTTTCGTAACGTTTGTAAACGTTTGCCTAAAATTGCTAAAAAGAGCAAACGTTTGGATTTGTTTCGTAACATTTGTAAACGTTTGGTTTAAATTGCAAAAAAGGTGAAACGCTTGGATCTGTTTCGTAATGTTTTTAACATTTGGTTTTGTTTCGTATCGTTTGTAAACGTTTGGCTTAAATCGCTAAACAGGTGAAACGCTTGGATTTGTTTCGTAACGTTTGTAAATGTTTGGCTTAAATTGCTAAAAAGGTGAAACACTTGGATCTGTTTTAAACGTTTGGTCTGTTTTGTAACGTTTGTAAACGTTTGGCTTAAATCGCTAAAAAAGTGAAACGTTTGGATTTGTTTAGTAACGTTTGTAAACGTTTGGCTTAAATCGCTAATATGGTGAAACGCCCATTGTTTCGTAATGTTTTTAAACGCTTGGCGTAAATCGCTAAAAAGGGGAAACGCTTGGATTTGTTTCGTAACGTTTGTCTTCAATCGCTAAAAAGGTCAAACATTTGGTTTTGTTTCGTAACGTTTGTAAAGGTTTGAACTAAATCGCAAAAATGAAGAAACGTCTGCATTTGTTTAGTAACGTTTGTAAACGATTGGCTTAAATCGCGAAAAAGGTGAAACATTTGGATTTGTTCTATAACGTTTGTAAACGTTTGACTTAAATCTCTAAAAAGGTGAAACGTTTAGTTTGATTCATTACCTTTGTAAACGTTTGGCTTAAGTCGCTAAAAAGGTGAAACGTTTGGATTTGTTTCGTAACGTTTGTAAACGTTTGGCTTAAATCGCTAAAAAGGTGAAACGTTTGGATTTGTTTCGTAACGTTTTTAAACGTTTGGCTTAAATCGCTTAAAAGTTGAAATGCTTGGATTTGTTTCGTAAGGTTTGTAAACATTTGGTTTAAATCGCTAGAAAGGTGAAACGCTTGGATCTCTTTCGTAACGTTTTAAACGATTGCATTTCAAAATGTTTCACCTTTTTAGCGATATAAGCCAAACGTTTACAAACGATAGGAAAGAAATCAAAACGTTTCACATTTTTAGTGATTTAAGCCGAAAGTTTACAAACGTTACAGAAAAAATCCAAATGTTTCAACATTTTGGCGATTTAACCCAAATGTTTACAAACGTTACGAAGCAAATGCAATCGTTTCTCCATTTTTGCGATTTAAGCCAAACGTTTACAAACGTTACGAAACAAAACCAAACGTTTCACCTTTTTAGCGATTTAAGCCAAACATTTACAAACGTTACGAAACAAATCCAAGCGTTTCACCTTTTTAGCGATTAAAGCTAAAACATTACGAAACAAATCCAAGCGTTTCACCTTTTTAGCGATTTAAGCCAAACGTTTACATATGTTACAAAACATATCCAAACGTAACACCTTTTTAGCAGTTTAAGTCGAACGTTTACAAATGTTACGAAACAAATCTTAAAACGATTCAAAAACCTTTTTAGCAATTTAAGCCAAACGTTTACACGAGCTAGGAAACAAATCCAAACGTTTCACCTTTTTAGCGATTTAAGCCAGACGTTTACAAACCTAACGAAACAAATCCAAACGTTTCACCTTTTTAGCGATGTAAGCCAAACGTTTACAAACATTACGAAACAAATCCAAACGTTTCCCCTATTTAGTGATTTAAGCCAAACATTACAAACCATTGGAAACAAATCCAAACGTTTCCTTTTTTAGCGATTTAAGCCAATTAATTACAAAACTTACGAAACAAATCCAAGCGTTTCACCTTTTTAGCAATTTATGACAAACGCTTACAAACGTTACGAAACAAATCCAAACGTATCACCTTTTTAGGGATTTAAGCCAAACGTTTACAAACGTTACGAAACAAATCCTAGCGGTTTCCCTTTTTAGCAATTTAAGCCAAACGTTTACAAACGTTACGAAATAAATTCAAACGTTTCCCCTTTATAGCGATTTAAGCCAAATGTTTACAAAGGTTACGAAACAAAACCAAATGTTTCATCTTTTTAGCGATTTAAGCCAAACTTTTACAAATGTTACGAAGCAAATCAAAAACGTTTCACCTTTTTAGTCATTTAAGCCAAACGTTTACAAACATTATGAAACAAATCCAAGCATTTTACCTTTTTAGCGAATCAAGCCAAACGTTTACAAACGTTACGAAACAAATCAAGCGTTTCACCTTTTTAGCAATTAAAGCCAAACGTTTACAAACGTTACGAATCAAATCCAAGCGTGTCCCCTTTTTTGCAATTTAAGCCTAACATTTACAAACGTTGCGAAACAAATCATAACGTTTCACCTTTTTAGCGATTTAAGCCAAACGTTTACAAAGATTATAAAACAAAACCAAACGTTTACAAATGTTGCGAAACAAATCTAAATGTTTCACCTTTTTAGCGATTTAAGCAAAACGTTTACAAACGTTACGAAACAAATCCAAATGTAACACCTTTTTTAGCGATTTAAGCCAAACGTTTACAAATGTTACCAAAAAATCCAAACGTTTCCCCTTTTTAGCGATTTAAGCCAAACATTTACAAATGTTACAAAACAAATCCAAATGTTTCACCTTTTAAGTGATTGAAGCCAAACGTTTATAAACGTTACGAAACAAATCCAAACGCTTCCCCATTTTAGCGATTTAAGCCAAACGTTTACAAACGTTACGAAAAAAATCCAAACGCTTCACCTTTTTAGCGATATAAGCCAAACGTTTACAAACGTTACGAAATAAATCCAAACGTTTCACCTTTTTAGCGATTTAAGCCAAACGTTTACAAACGTTACAAAACAAATCCAAATGTTTCACCTTTTAAGCGATTTAAGGCAAACATTTAAAAAACTTACGAAAGAAATCCAAGCGTTTCAACTTTTTACGATTTAAGCCAAACGTTTACAAATGTTACGAAACAAATCCAAACATTTCACCTTTTTAGCGAATTAAGCCAAACGTTTACAATCGTTACGAAACAAATCCAAACGTTTCCCCTTTTTAGCGATTTAAGCCAAACGTTTACAAACGTTATGAAACAAAACTAAACGTTTTAAACGTTACGTAAAAGATCCAATCGTTTCACCTTTTTAGCAATTTAAGCCAAACTTTTACAAATGTTACGAAACAAATCAAAATGCTTCCCCTTTTTAGCGATTTAAGCCAAACGTTTACAAACGTTACGAAACAAATCCAAACATTTCACCTTTTTAGCAATTTAAGCCGAACATTTAATAAGGTTATGAAACAAAATCAAACGTTTAACCTTTTTAGCAATTTAAACCAAACATTTAAAACATTACGAAACAAAACGTTTAATAAGGTTACGAAAGAAAATCAAACATCTACAAACGTTACGAAACAAATCCAAACATTTCACCTTTTTTGGGATATAAGCCAAACGTTTACAAACGTTACAAAATAAATCCAAATTTTTCACCTTTTTAGCGATTTAAGCCAAACGTTTACAAACATTACGAAACAAATCCAAACGTTTCACCTTTTAGCGATTTAAGCCAAATGTTTACAAACGTTACGAAACAAATCCAAACGTTTCACCTTTTTAGCGATTTAAGCCAAACGTTTACAAACATTACGAAATAAATCCAAACGTTTCACCTTTTTAGCGATTTAAACCAAACGTTTAAAACGTTACCAACAGACCCAAGCGTTTCACCTTTTCCGCAATTTAAGCCAAACGTTTACAAATGTTACAAAACAATTTCAAATGTTTCCCCTTTTTAGCGATTTAAGCCAAACGTTTACAAACGTTACGAAACAAATCCAAATGTTACACCTTTTTAGCAATTTAAGCCGAACATTTACAAAGGTTACGAAAAAAATCAAACGTTTCACCTTTTTAGCGGTTTAAGCCAAACGTTTACAAACGTTACAAAACAAAACGTTTACAAAGGTTACGAATCAAAACCAAACGTTGCACCTTATTAGCGATTTAAGCCAAACATTTACAAACTTTATGAATCAAATCCAAACGTTTCACCTTTTAGCAATGTATGCCATACATTTACAAACCTTATGAAACGAAACAAAACGTTTCACCTTTTTAGCGATTTAAGCCAATCGTTTAAAAACATTACGAAACAAATCCAAACGTTTCACCTTTTTAGCGATTTAAGCCGAACGTTTACAAACGTTACGAAACAAATCCAAACGTTTCACCTTTTTAGCGACTTAAGCCAAACGTTTACAAACGTTACGAAGCAAATCCAAACGTTTCACCTTTTTAGCGATTTAAGCCAAAAGTTTACAAACGTTACGAAACAAAACCAAACGTTTAAAACGTTACGAAACAGATCCAAGCGTTTCACCTTTTCAGCAATTTAAGCCAAACGTTTACAAACGTTATGAAACAAATCAAACGTTTCCTCTTTTTAGCAATTTAAGCCAAACATTTACAAACGTTATGAAACAAATCCAAACGTTTAACCTTTTTAGAAGTTTAAGCCGAATGTTTACAAAGGTTACGAAACAAAATCAAACGTTTCACCTTGTTAGCAATTTAAACCAAACATTACAAAACAAAACGTTTACAAAGGTTATGAATCAAAACCAAACGTTTCAGCTTTTTAGCGATTTACGTCAAACGTTTACAAACCTTACGAAACAAAACCAAACGTTTCACCTTTTTAGCGATTTAAGCCAAACGTTTAAAAATGTTACGAAACAAATCCAAACGTTTCACCTTTTTAGCGATTTAAGCTAAATGTTTACAAACGTTACGAAACAAATCCAAACATTTCACCCTTTTAATGATTAAAGCCAAACGTTTACAAACGGTACGAAACAAATCCAAACGTTTCACCTTTTGAGCAATTTAAGCCAAACATTTCCAAAGGTTATGAAACAAAACCAAACGTTTCCCCTTATTAGCGATTTAAGCCAAATGTTTACAAACGTTACGGAACAAATCCAAACATTTAACCTTTTTGGCGATTTAAACTAAACGTTGACAAACATTACGAAACAAATCCAAATGTTTCGCCTTTTTAGCAATTTGAGCCAAATGTTTACAAAGGTTATGAAACTAAACCAAATGTTTCCCTTTTTAGCGATTTAAGCCAAACGTTTACAAACGTTACGAAACAAATGCAAGTGTTTCACCTTTTTTGCAATTTAAGCCAAGCATTTACAAACGTTACGAAACAAATCCAAACGTTTCACCTTTTACGAGATTTAAGCTAAACGTTTACAAACGTTACGAAACAAATCCAAATGTATCACATTTTTAGCGATTTAAGCCAAACGTTTACAAACGATACGAAATAAAACCATATGTTTAAGACGTTACGAAACAGATCCAAACGTTTCATACGTTACATACGTTACGAAAGAAATCCACACGTTTCATACGTTACATACGTTACGAAAGAAATCCACACGTTTCTCCTTTTTAGCGACTTAAGCCAAATGTTCACAAACATTACGAAACGAATCCAAACGTATCACCATTTAAGAAATTTAAGCCGAACGTTTACAAAGGTTACGAAACAAAATCAAACGTTTCACCATTTTAGCAATTTAAAGCAAACGTTTAAAACGTTACAAAACAAAACATTTACAAAGGCTGCGAAACAAAACCAAACGTTTCACCTTTTTAGTGATTTAAGCCAAACGTTTAGAAATGTTACGAAACAAATCCGAACGTTTCACATTTTTAGCGATTTAAACCAAATGTTGGCAAACGTTACGAAACAAATCCAAGCGTTTCACCTTTTTAGCGATTTAAGCAAAACGTTTCCAAACATTACGAAACAAATCCAAGCGTTTCTCCTTTTTAGTAATTTAAGCAAAACGTTTACAAATGTTACATAAGAAATCCAAACGCTTCACTTTTTTAGCGATTTAAGCCAAACGTTTACAAAGGTTATGAAAAAAATGCAAACGTTTCTTCATTTTTGCGATTTAAGCCAAACGTTTACAAACGTTACGAAACAAAACCATACGTTTCACCTTTTTTGCGATTTAAGCCAAACGTTTACAAACGTTACGAAACAAACCCAAGCGTCTCACCTTTTTAGCGATATAAGCCAAATGTTTAAAAACGTTACGAAACAATGAGCGTTTCACCTTTATTGCGATTTAAGCCAAACGTTTACAAAGGTTACGAAACAAATCCAAACATTTCACCTTTTAGCGATTTAAGCCAAACGTTTACAAACGTTATGAAACAAATCCAAACATTTCACCTTTTTAGCGATTTAAGCGAAACGTTTACAAACGTTACAAAACAAACCAAACGTTTAAAATGTTATGAAACATATTCAAGTGTTTTACCTTCTTAGAAATTTAAGACAAACGTTTACAAACTGTTACGAAAAAAATCCAAATGTTTCCCCTTTTTAGCGATTTAAGCCAAACATTTACAAACGTTACGAAACAAATCCAAGTGTTTCACCTTTTTAGCGATTTAAGCCAAACGTTTACAAACGATACAAAACAAAACCAAACGTTTAAAACGTTACGAAACAGATCCAAGCGTTTCCCCTTTTTAGCAATTTAAGCCAAACGTTTACAAACGTTACAAAACAAATCCAAACGTTTTCCCTTTTTAGCGATTTAAGGCAAACGTTTACATAGGTTACAGAACAAATCCAAACGTTTAACTTTTTTAGCAATTTAAGCCGAAAGTTAACAAAGGTTACGAAACAAAATCAAACGTTTCATCTTTTTAGCGATTTACGCCAAACTTTTACAAACGTTACGAAACAAATCCAAATATTTCACCTCTTTAGGATTTAAGCCAAACATTTACAAACGTTTCGAAATAAATCCAAGTGATTAACCTTTTTAACGTTTTAAGCCAAACGTTTCGAAAAATTACGAAACAAATCCAAGTGTTTCACCTTTTTAGCAATTTAAGCCAAATTTTAACAAATGTTACGAAACAAATCCAAATTTTTAACGATTTAAGCCGAAGGTTTACAAATGTTACGAAACAAGTCCAAGCGTTTGACCTTTTTAGCGATTTAAGCCAAACGTTTACAAATGTTGCGAAACAAATCTAAATGTTTCACCTTTTTAGCGATTTAAGCCAAACGTTTACAAACATTACGAAACAAATCCAAATGTAACACCTTTTTAGCGATTTAAGCCAAACGTTTACAAATGTTATCAAAAAAATTCAAACGTTTCCCCTTTTTAGCGATTTAAGCCAAACGTTTACAAACGTTACCAAACAAATCCGAAAGTTTAAATTGATACAAAACTCTTTTTAGCAATTTTAGCCAAACGTTTACAAACATTACGAAAAAAATCCAAACGCTTCACCTTTTTAGCGATATAAGCCAAACATTTACAAACGTTGCGAAATAAATCCAAACGTTTCACCTTTTTAGCGATTTAAGCCAAACGTTTACAAACGTTACAAAACAAATCCAAATGTTTCACCTATTAAACGATTTAAGCCAAAAATTTAAAAAACTTACGAAAGAAATCCAAGCGTTTCACCTTTTTACGATTTAAGCCAAACGTTTACAAATGTTACGAAACAATTCCAAACGTTTCACCTTTTTAGCGATTTAAGCCAAACGTTTACAATCGTTACGAAACAAATCCAAACGTTTCCCCTTTTTAGCGATTTAAGCCAAACGTTTACAAACGTTACGAAACAAAACTAAACGTTTAAAACGTTACGTAAAAGATCCAAGCGTTTCACCTTTTTAGCAATTTAAGCCAAACTTTTACAAATGTTACGAAACAAATCCAAATGCTTCCCCTTTTTAGCGATTTAAGCCAAACGTTTACAAACGTTACGAAACAAATCCAAACGTTTCGCCTTTTTAGCAATTTAAGCCGAACGTTTACAAAGGTTATGAAACAAAATCAAACGTTTCACCTTTTTAGCAATTTAAACCAAACGTTTAAAACATTACGAAACAAAACGTTTAACAAGGTTATGAAAGAAAATCAAACATCTACAAACGTTACGAAATAAATCCAAACGTTTCACCTTTTTTGTGATTTAACCCAAACGTTTACAAACGTTACGAAAGAAATCCAAACGTTTCACCTTTTTAGCGATTTAAGCCAAACGTTTACAAACATTATGAAACAAATCCAAACATTTCACCTTTTTAGCGATTTAAGCAAAACGTTTACAAACATTACGAAACAAATCCAAACGTTTCACCTTTTTCGCGATTTAAGCCAAACGTTTAAAATGTTACTAAACAGATCCAAGCGTTTCACCTTTTCCGCAATTTAAGCCAAACGTTTAAAAACGTTACAAAACAATTCCAAGCGTTTCCCCTTTTTAGCGATTTAAGCCAAACGTTTGCAAACGTTACGAAACAAATCCAAACGTTACACCTTTTTAGCAATTTAAGCCGATCATTTACAAAGGTTACGAAAAAAAATCAAACGTTTACAAACTTTACGAAACAAAACGTTTACAAAAGTTACGAATCAAAACCAAACGTTGCACCTTATTAGCGATATAAGCCAAACATTTACAAACTTTATGAAACAAATCCAAACGTTTCACCTTTTTAGCAATTTAAGCCAAACGTTTACAAATATTACGAAAAAATCAAAGTGTTTCACCTTTTTAGTAATTTAAGCCAAACGTTTACAAACGTTAAGAAACAAATCCAAACGTTTCACCTTATTAGCAATTTAAGCCGAACATTTACAAAAGTTACGAAAAAAAACCAAACGTTTCACAATTTTAGCAATTTATGCCATACATTTACAAACCTTATGAAACGAAACAAAACGTTTCACCTTTTTAGCGATTTAAGCCAAACGTTTAAAAACGTTACGAAACAAATCCAAACGTTTCACCTTTTTAGCGATTTAAGCCAAACGTTTACAAACGTTACGAAACAAATCCAAACGTTTCACCTTTTTAGCGACTTAAGCCAAACGTTTACAAACGTTTACGAAACAAATCCAAACGTTTCACCTTTTTAGCTATTTAAGCCAAAAGTTTACAAACGTTAAGAAACAAAACCAAACGTTTAAAACTTTACGAAACAGATCCAAGCGTTTCACCTTTTCAGCAATTTAAGCCAAACGTTTACAAACGTTATGAAACAAATCCAACGTTTCCCCTTTTTGGCAATTTAAGCCTAACGTTTACAAACGTTATGAAACAAATCCAAACGTTTCACCTTTTTAGAAATTTAAGCCGAACGTTTACAAAGGTTACGAAACAAAATCAAACGTTTCACCTTGTTAGCAATGTAAACCAAACATTACAAAACAAAACGTTCACAAAGGTTATGAATCAAAACCAAACGTTTCACCTTTTTAGCGATTTAAGCCAAATGTTTACAAACCTTACGAAACAAAACCAAATGTTTCACCTTTTTAGCGATTTAAGCCAAACGTTTAAAAATGTTACGAAACAAATCCAAACGTTTCACCTTTTTAGCGATTAAAGCCAAATGTTTACAAACGCTACGAAACAAATCCAAACGTTTCACCTTTTTAGCAATTTAAGCCAAACGTTTACAAACGTTACGAAACAAAACTAAACGTTTAAAACGTTACGTAAAAGATCCAAGCGTTTCACCTTTTTAGCAATTTAAGCCAAACTTTTACAAATGTTACGAAACAAATCCAAATGCTTCCCCTTTTTAGCGATTTAAGCCAAACGTTTACAAACGTTACGAAACAAATCCAAACGTTTCGCCTTTTTAGCAATTTAAGCCGAACGTTTACAAAGGTTATGAAACAAAATCAAACGTTTCACCTTTTTAGCAATTTAAACCAAACGTTTAAAACATTACGAAACAAAACGTTTAACAAGGTTATGAAAGAAAATCAAACATCTACAAACGTTACGAAATAAATCCAAACGTTTCACCTTTTTTGGGATATAAGCCAAACGTTTACAAACGTTACGAAAGAAATCCAAACGTTTCACCTTTTTAGCGATTTAAGCCAAACGTTTACAAACATTATGAAACAAATCCAAACGTTTCACCTTTTTAGCGATTTAAGCAAAACGTTTACAAACATTACGAAACAAATCCAAACGTTTCACCTTTTTCGCGATTTAAGCCAAACGTTTAAAATGTTACTAAACAGATCCAAGCGTTTCACCTTTTCCGCAATTTAAGCCAAACGTTTAAAAACGTTACAAAACAATTCCAAGCGTTTCCCCTTTTTAGCGATTTAAGCCAAACGTTTGCAAACGTTACGAAACAAATCCAAACGTTACACCTTTTTAGCAATTTAAGCCGATCATTTACAAAGGTTACGAAAAAAAATCAAACGTTTACAAACTTTACGAAACAAAACGTTTACAAAAGTTACGAATCAAAACCAAACGTTGCACCTTATTAGCGATATAAGCCAAACATTTACAAACTTTATGAAACAAATCCAAACGTTTCACCTTTTTAGCAATTTAAGCCAAACGTTTACAAATATTACGAAAAAAATCAAAGTGTTTCACCTTTTTAGCAATTTAAGCCAAACGTTTACAAACGTTAAGAAACAAATCCAAACGTTTCACCTTATTAGCAATTTAAGCCGAACATTTACAAAAGTTACGAAAAAAAAACCAAACGTTTCACAATTTTAGCAATTTATGCCATACATTTACAAACCTTATGAAACGAAACAAAACGTTTCCCCTTTTTAGCGATTTAAGCCAAACGTTTAAAAACGTTACGAAACAAATCCAAACGTTTCACCTTTTTAGCGATTTAAGCCAAACGTTTACAAACGTTACGAAACAAATCCAAACGTTTCACCTTTTTAGCGACTTAAGCCAAACGTTTACAAACGTTTACGAAACAAATCCAAACGTTTCACCTTTTTAGCTATTTAAGCCAAAAGTTTACAAAGGTTAAGAAACAAAACCAAACGTTTAAAACGTTACGAAACAGATCCAAGCGTTTCACCTTTTCAGCAATTTAAGCCAAACGTTTACAAACGTTATGAAACAAATCCAACGTTTCCCCTTTTTGGCAATTTAAGCCTAACGTTTACAAACGTTATGAAACAAATCCAAACGTTTCACCTTTTTAGAAATTTAAGCCGAACGTTTACAAAGGTTACGAAACAAAATCAAACGTTTCACCTTGTTAGCAATGTAAACCAAACATTACAAAACAAAACGTTCACAAAGGTTATGAATCAAAACCAAACGTTTCACCTTTTTAGCGATTTAAGCCAAATGTTTACAAACCTTACGAAACAAAACCAAATGTTTCACCTTTTTAGCGATTTAAGCCAAACGTTTAAAAATGTTACGAAACAAATCCAAACGTTTCACCTTTTTAGCGATTAAAGCCAAATGTTTACAAACGCTACGAAACAAATCCAAACGTTTCACCTTTTTAGCAATTTAAGCCAAACATTTACAAAGGTTATGAAACAAAACCAAATGTTTCCCTTTATTAGCGATTTAAGCCAAATGTTTACAAACGTTTCGGAACAAATCCAATCGTTTCACCTTTTTGGCCATTTAAACCAAACGTTTACAAACGTTACGAAACAAATGCAAATGTTTCGCCTTTTTAGCAATTTGAGCCAAATGTTTACAAAGGTTATGAAACTAAACCAAATGTTTCCCTTTTTAGCGATTTAAGCCAAACGTTTACAAACGTTACGAAACAAATGCAAGTGTTTCACCTTTTTTGCAATTTAAGCCAAACATTTACAAACGTTACGAAACAAATCCAAAAGTTTCACCTTTTTCGAGATTTAAGCCAAACGTTTACAAACGTTAAGAAACGAATCCAAATGTATCACATTTTTAGCTATTTAAGCCAAAAGTTTACAAACGATACGAAACAAAACCAAATGTTTAAGACGTTACGAAACAGATCCATGCGTTTCACCATTTTAGAAATTTAAGCCAAACATTTACATACGTTACGAAAGAAATCCACACGTTTCTCCTTTTTAGCGACTTAAGCCAAACGTTTACAAACATTACGAAACGAATCCAAACGTATCACCATTTTAGCAATTTAAGACGAACGTTTACAAAGGTTACGAAATAAAATCAAACGTTTTACCATTCTAGCAATTTAAAGCAAACGTTTAAAACGTTACGAAACAAAATATTTACAAAGGTTGCGAAACAAAACCAAACGTTTCACCTTTTTAGTGATTTAAGCCAAACGTTTAGAAACGTTACGAAACAAATCCGAACATTTCACATTTTTAGCGATTTAAGCAAAACGTTGGCAAACGTTACGAAACAAATCTAAGCGTTTCACCTTTTTAGCGATTTAAGCAAAACGTTTCCAAACGTTACGAAACCAATCCAAGCGTTTCTCCTTTTTATTAATTTAAGCCAAACGTTTACAAACGTTACATAAGAAATCCAAATATTTCACCTTTTTAGCGATTTAAGCCAAACGTTTACAAAGGTTATGAAAAAAATGCAAACGTTTCTTCATTTTTGCGATTTAAGCCAAACATTTACAAACGTTACGAAACAAAACCATACGTTTCACCTTTTTAGCGATTTAAGCCAAACGTTTACAAACGTTATGAAACAAACCCAAGCGTCTCACCTTTTTCGCGATATAAGCTTAACGTTTAAAAACGTTACGAAACAATGGGCGTTTCACCTTTATTGCGATTTAAGCCAAACATTTACAAAGGTTACGAAACAAATCCAAACATTCCACCTTTTAGCGATTTAAGCCAAACGTTTACAAACGTTATGAAACAAATCCAAACATTTCTCCTTTTTAGCGATTTAAGCCAAACGTTTACAAACGTTACAAAACAAACCAAACGTTTAAAATGTTATTAAACAGATTCAAGCGTTTTACCTTCTTAGAAATTTAAGACAAACGTTTACAAACTGTTACGAAACAAATCCAAACGTTTCCCCTTTTTAGCGATTTAAGCCAAACATTTACAAACGTTACGAAACAAATCCAAGCGTTTCACCTCTTTAGCTATTTAAGCCAAACGTTTACAAACGATACGAAACAAAACCAAACGTTTAAAACGTTTCGAAACAGATCCAAGCGTTTCCCCTTTTTAGCAATTTAAGCCAAACATTTACAAACGTTACAAAACAAATCCAAACGTTTTCCCTTTTTAGCGATTTAAGGCAAACGTTTACAAAGGTTATGGAACAAATCCAAACGTTTCACTTTTTTAGCAATTTAAGCCGAAAGTTAACAAAGGTTACGAAACAAAATCAAACGGTTCATCTTTTTAGCGATTTAAGCCAAACTTTTACAAACGTTACGAAACAAATCCAAACATTTCACCTTTTTAGGATTTAAGCCAAACATTTACAAACGTTACGAAATAAATCCAAGTGATTAACCTTTTTAACGATTTAAGCCAAACAATTAGAAAAATAAGAAACAAGTCCAAGTGTTTCACCTTTTTAGCAATTTAAGCAAAATTTTAACAAACGTTACGAAACAAATCCAAATGTTTCACCTTTTTAACGATTTAAGCCGAAGGTTTACAAAGGTTATGAAATAAATCCAAGCGTTTGACCTTTTTTGCAATTTAAGCCAAACGTTTACAAACGTTAGGAAACAAATCCAAACGTTTAACTTTTTTAGCGATATAAGCCAAACGTTTAAAAATGTTACGAAACAAATCCAAGCGTTTCACCTTATTAACGATTTAAGCCTAAATTTTACAAACGTTACGAAACAAATCCAAACGTTTCGCCTTTTTAGCGATTTAAGCCAAACGTTGACAAAGGTTATGAAAAAAAACCAAACGTTTCCCCTTTTTGACGATTTAAGCCAAACATTTAGAAACGTTACGAAACAAATGCAATCGTTTCCTCATTTTTGCGATTTAAGCCAAACGTTTACAAACGTTACGAAACAAAACCAAATGTTTCACCTTTTAAGCAATTTAAGCCAAACGTTTACAAACATTACGAAACAAATCCAAGCGTTTCACCTTTTTAGCGATTTAAGCCAAACGTTTAAGCCAAACGTTTGCCCTTTTTAGCGATTTAAGGCAAACCTTTACAAAGGTTACGGAACAAATCCAAATGTTTCACTTTTTTAGCAATTTAAGCCGAAACTTAACAAAGGTTACGAAACAAAATCAAACGTTTCATCTTTTTAGCGATTTAAGCAAAACATTTACAAACATTACGAAACTAATGCAAACGTTTCCTCATTTTGCGATTTAAGCCAAACGTTTACAAACATTACGAAACAAAACCAAATTTTTCACCTTTTAAGCAATTTAAGCCAAACGTTTACAAACATTACGAAACAAATCCAAGCGTTTCACCTTTTTAGCGATTTAAGCCAAACGTTTAAGCCAAACGTTTGCCCTTTTTAGCGATTTAAGGCAAACGTTTACAAAAGTTACAGAACAAATCCAAATGTTTCACTTTTTTAGCAATTTAAGCCGAAAGTTAACAAAGGTTACGAAACAAAATCAAACGTTTCATCTTTTTAGCAATTTATGCCAAACATTTAGAAAAATTACGAAATAAATCCAACCATTTCACCTTTTTAGCAATTTAAGCCAAATTTTAACAAACCTTACGAAACAAATCCAAACGTTTCACCTTTTTAGCGATTTAAGCCGAACGTTTACAAAGGTTATGAAACAAATCCAAGCGTTTGACCTTTTTAGCGATTTAAGCCAAACGTTTAAAAATGTTACGAAACAAATCCAAGCGTTTCAGCTTATTAAAAATTTAAGCGAAACTTTTACAAACGTTTCGAATTCAATCTAGACATTTCGCATTTTTAGCGATTTAAGCCAAACGTTTACAAAGGTTATGAAACAAAACCAAACATTTCCCCTTTTTAGCGATTTAGGCCGAACGTTTACAACGTTATGTAACAAATCCAAACGTTTCACCTTTTTAGTGATTTAAGCCAAACGTTTACAAACGTTACGAAACAAATGCAATCGTTTCCTCATTTTTGCAATTTAAAACAAACATTTACAAACGTTACGAAACAAAACCAAATGTTTCACCTTTTTATCGATATAAGTTAAAATTTTACAAACGTTGCGAAAAAAATCCAAACGATTCGCCTTTTTAGCGATTTAAGCCAAACGTTTCCAAACATTACGAAACAATTCCAAGCGTTTCACCTTTTTAGCGATTTAAACCAAACGTTTGCAAAGGTTATTAAACAAAACCAAACGTTCATCTTTATAGCGAGCTAAGCCAATCTTTTACAAACGTTACGAAATAAATCAAAACGTTTCACCTTTTTAGTCATTTAAGCCAAACGTTTACAAACATTACGAAACAAGTCCAAGCATTTTACCTTTTTAGCGATTTATGCCAAACGTTTACAAACGTTACAAAACTAATCCAAGCGTTTCACCTTATACACAATTTAAGCCAAACGTTTACGAACGTTACGAAACAAATCCAAACGTGTTACCTTTTTAGCAATTTAAGCCAGACGTTTACAAATGTTACGAAACAAATCCAAACATTTCACCTTTTTAGCGACTTAAGCCAAACGTTTAGAAAGATTATGAAACAACACCAAATGTTTTACCTTTTTAGCGATTTAAGCCAAACGTTTACAAATGTTATGGAAAAAATCCAAACGCTTCACCTTTTTTGCGATTTAAGCCAAACATTTACAAAAGTTACGAAACAAATCCAAATGTTTTCCCTTTTTTGTGATTTTAGCCAAACGTTTACAAAAGCTATGAAACAAAACAAAACGTTTCCCCTTTTTAGCGATTTAAGCCAAACGTTTTACAAACATTACGAAACAAATCTAAACGTTTCGCCTTTTTAGCGATATAAGCCAACCATTTATAAACGTTACGAAACAAATCCAAATGTAACACCTTTTTAGCAATTTAAGCCAAACGTTTACAAATGTTACAAAACAAATCCAATTGTTTCCCCTTTTTAGCGATTTAAGCCAAACGTTTACAACCGTTACCAAACAAATCCAAACATTTCTCCTTCTTAGCGATTTAAGCCAAACGTTTATAAACGTTACGAAACGAATCCAAAAGCTTCCCTATTTAAGCGATTTAAGCCAAACGTTTACACATGTTACGAAACAAATCCAAAGGTTTAAAACGATACGAAACCCTTTTTAGTAATTTATGCCAAACGTTTACAAACGTTACGAAACAAATCCAAACGTGTCACCTTTTTAGCGATATAAGCCAAATGTTTATAAACGTTATGAAACAAATCCAAACGTTTCACCTTTTTAGCGATTACAAAGGTTACGAAATAATTCCAAGCGTTTCACCGTTTTAGCAATTTAAGCCTAACGTTTACAAACGTTAGGAAACAAATCCAAACGTTTCACCTTTTTAGCGATTTAAGCCAAACATTTAAAAACGTTAGGAAACAATTTCAAACGTTTCACCTTTTTAGCGATTTAAGCCAAACGTTTACAAACGTTACAAAACAAAACCAAACGTTTAAAACGTTACGAAAAAGATCCAAGCGTTTCACATTTTTAGCAATTTAAGCCACACGTTTAAAAAATGATACGAAACAAATCCAAATGTTTCCCCTTTTTAGCAATTTAAGCAAAACGTTTACAAATGTTACGAAACAAATCCAAACGTTTCATCTTTTTAGCAATTTAAGACGAATATTTACAAAAGTTATAAAACTAAATCAAACGTTTCACCTTTTTTAGCAATTTAAATTAAACATTTAAAACATTATGAAACAAACCTATTACTAAGGTTACGAAAGAAAACCAAACGTTTCACCTTTTTAGCGATTTAAGCCAAACATTTACAAAAGTTACGAAACAAATCCAAATGTTTCACCTTTTTAGCGATATAAGACAAACGTTTACGAACGTTACGAAACAAATTTAAATGTTTCACCTTTTTAGCGATTTAAGCCAAACGTTTACAAACGTTACGAAACAAATCCAAATGTTTCACCTTTTTGGTGATTTAAGCCAAACGTTTACAAATGTTATGGAACAAAAGCAAACGTTTAAAACGTTACGAAACAGATCCAAGCGTTTCACATTTTCAGCAGTTTAAGCCAAACTTTTACAAACGTTACGAAACAAATCCAAACGTTTCCCCTTTTTAGCGATTTAAGCCAAACGTTTACAAACGTTACGAAACAAATCCAAACGTTTCACCTTTTTAGCAATTTAAGCCGAACGTTTACAAAGGTTACGAAACAAAATCAATGTTTCACCTTTTTAGCAATTTAAATCAAACGTTTAAAATGTTACGAATCAAAACGTTTACAAAGGATACGAATCATAACCAAACGTTTCACCTTTTTAGCGATTTAAGCCAAACATTTACAAATGTTATGAAACAAATCCAAACATTTTACCTTTTTAGCGATGTAAGCCGAACGTTTACAAAGGTTACGAAACAAAACCAATCGTATCATCTTTTTAGTCATTTAAGCCAAACGTTTACAAACATTACGAAACAAATCCAAACGTTTTACCTTTTTAGCAATTTAAGCCAAACGTTTACAAACGTTACGAAACAAATCCAAGCGTGTAACCTTATTAGCAATTTAAGCCAAACGTTTACAAACGTTACGAAACAAATCAAAGCGTTTCACCTTTTTAGCGATGTAAGCCGAACGTTTACAAACGTTACGAAACAAATCCAAACGTCTCATCTTTTTAGCGATTAAAGCCAAACTTTTACAAACATTACGAAACAAATCCAAACGTTTCCCCTTTTTAGGGATTTAAGCTAAACGTTTACAAACGTTACGAATCAAATCCAAGCGTTTCACCTTTTTAGCGATTTAAGACAAACATTTACAAACGTTACGAAACAAATCCAAGCGTTTCACCTTTTTAGCAATATAAGCCAAACGTTTACAAACGTTACGAAACAAATCCAAATGTTTCACCTTTTTAGCGATTCAAGCCAAACATTTATAAAGGTTATGAAACAAAACTAAACGTTTAAGTTTTTAGCGATTTAAGCCAAACTTTTATAAATGTTACGAAACAAATCCAAACGTTTCCCCATTTTTGCGATTTAAGCCAAACATTTACAAACATTACGAAACAAATCCAAACGTTTAACCTTTTTAGCGATATAAGACAAACGTTTACGAACGTAGCGAAACAAATTTAAATGTTTCACCTTTTTAGCGATATAAGCCAAACGTTTACAAGCGTTACGAAACAAATCCAAATATTTCACCTTTTTGGTGATTTAAGCTAAACGTTTACAAACGTTATGGAACAAAACCAAACATTTAAAACGTTACGAAACAGATCCAAGCGTTTCACATTTTCAGCAGTTTAAGCCAAACGTTTACAAACGTTACGAAACAAATCCAAACGTTTCCCTTCTTTAGCGATTTAAGCCAAACGTTTACAAACGTTACGAAACAAATCCAAACGTTTCACCTTTTTAGCGATTTAAGCCGAACGTTTACAAAGGTTACGAAACAAAATCAACGTTTCACCTTTTTAGCAATTTAAATCAAACGTTTAAAATGTTACGAATCAAAACGTTTACAAAGGTTGTGAATAAAAACCAAACGTTTCACCTTTTTAGCGATTTAAGCCAAACATTTACAAATGTTATGAAACAAATCCAAACGTTTTACCTTTTTAGCGAATTAAGCCGAACGTTTACAAAGGTTACGAAACAAAACCAATCGTATCATCTTTTAGCGATTTAAGCCAAACATTTACAAACATTACGAAACAAATCCAAGCGTTTTACCTTTTTAGCAATTTAAGCCAAACGTTTACAAACGTTACGAAACAAATCCAAGCATGTCACCTCTTTAGCAATTTAAGCCAAACATTTACAAACGTTACGAAACAAATCCAAGCGTGTCACCTTTTTAGCAATTTAAACCAAACGTTTACAAACGGTACGAAACAAATCAAAGCGTTTCACCTTTTTAGCGATGTAAGCCGAACGTTTCCAAACGTTACGAAACAAATCCAAGCGTTTTTCCTTTTCAGCAATTTAAGCCAAACGTTTACAAACGTTACGAAACAAATCTAAGCGTGTCGCCTTTTTAGCAATTTAAGCCAAACATTTACAAACATTACGAAACAAATCCAAGCGTGTCACCTTTTTAGCAATTTAAGCCAAACGTTTACAAACGTTACGAAACAAATCAAAGCGTTTCACCTTTTTAGCGATTTAAGCCGAACGTTTACAAACATTACGAAACAAATCCAAACGTCTCATCTTGTTAGCGATTAAAGCCAAACTTTTACAAACATTACGAAACAAATCCAAACGTTTCCCCTTTTTAGCGATTTAAGCTAAACGTTTACAAACGTTACGAATCAAATCCAAGCGTTTCACCTTATTAGCGATTGAAGGCAAATGTTTACAAACGTTACGAAACAAATCCAAGCGTTTCACCTTTTTAGCAATATAAGCCAAACGTTTACAAACGTTATGAAACAAATCCAAATGTTTCACCTTTTTAGCGATTTAAGCCAAACGTTTATAAAGGTTATGAAACAAAACTAAACGTTTAATCTTTTTAGCGATTTAAGCCAAACGTTTACAAATGCTACGAAACAAATCCAAACGTTTCCCCATTTTTGCGATTTAAGCCAAACATTTACAAACATTACGAAACAAAACCAAACGTTTCACCTTTTTAGCGATTTAAGCCAAACGTTTACAAACGCTACGAAACCAATTCAAGCGTTTAACCTTTTTAGCGATTTAAGCCAGATGTATACAAATGATACGAAATAAATCTAAACGTTTCACCTTTTTAGCGATATAAGCCAAACGTTTACAAACGTTATGAAACAAATCCAAATGTAACACCTTTTTAGCGTTTTAAGCCAAATGTTTACAAATGTTATGAAACAAATCCTAACGTTTCACCTTTTAAGCGATTTAAGCCTCAAGATTACAAACGTTACTAAACAAAACCAAACGTTTAAAACGTTACGAAAAAGATCCAAGCGTTTCACCTTTTTAGCAATTTAAGCCGCACGTTTACAAACTGTTACGAAACAAATCCAAATGTTTCCCCTTTTTAGCAATTTGAGCAAAACGTTTACAAACGTTACAAAACAAATCCAAACGTTTCACCTTTTTAGCAATTTAAGCCGAACGTTTACAAAGGTTACGAAACAAAATCAAACGTTTCACCTTTTTAGCAATTTAAACTGGACATTTAAAACGTTATGAAATAAAAGGTTTACTAAGGTTACGATAGAAAACCAAACGTTTCACCTTTTTACCGATTTACGCCAAACGTTTACAATCGTTACGAAACAAATCCAAACGTTTCCCTTTTTAGCGATATATGCCAAACGTTTACAAACGTTACGAAGCAAATTCAAATGTTTCACCTTTTTAGCAATTTAAGCCAAACGTTAAGAAACAAGTCCAAACGTTTCACCTTTTTAGCGATTTAAGACAAACATTTACAAACATTATGAAAGAAAACTAAACGTTTAAAATGTTACGTAAAAGATCCAAGCGTTTCACCTTTTTAGCAATTTAAACAAAACGTTTACAAACTATTACGAAACAAATCCAAATGTTTCCTTTTTTTAGCGATTTAAGCCAAACGTTTACAAACGTTACTGAAATCCCTAAATAGCTACCTTAGAGGGGGTGAATAAGGTTTAGTGAGTAATTAAAATTTAGTAGGAGTTTAAGAGAAGAGAAATTGACACAAGCAATTTAGAGTGGTTCGGATTACAAACCAATCCTACTCCACTACTCAATCAAGGATTGAGATTTTAGAATTCACTAATGGATTGTGCTTTAAAGCTAAACACAAACTTTACAAAAGAGATTTCCAAGAGATAATCTCAAACTCACAAAATGTTTTTCTAAGGATAAACAAAAACCTACAACACTAATAATTGAATCACAATTATTAATCAATCAACAAAAGAGATAAGCAATCAATTAATTGATGCACAATAAATGTAGAGAGAATAAATTGAATGCTTGAGTATATGTTTTGTTGCAGGAGTGTCTAACCTCATAAATGAGGTAGACAAGGGGTATTTATAACCCCAACAACAAACCCTTGAATCTTCTAGAAGAAAACTCAAGTTTGTGCTGAAAAGCACCCAGTCGCGCCCGTGATTCCTATGTCGCGCCCGCGATATTCAAATGTCAGGAATTCAACCAATGGTTGAAGGCCACTTGTCAAGCAGCTGATGGAGGGCTCTGATATATCCGTTGGACCTTCAACGTTCATATTCATCGCGCCCGCGATGTACATGTAGCGCCCGCGATACATTTGGAAAACCAAAGCTGTTTGATGAGTGGTGTATCGCGCCCGTGATGTGATGTATCACGCCCGAGATTCATGTATCACGCCCGTGATGGAAATGGGAACTCGGGCGCGATATGCTACTGGAACTAGTCGGAATATGGAATT
This sequence comes from Mercurialis annua, assembly GCF_937616625.2. Taxonomy (NCBI): domain Eukaryota; kingdom Viridiplantae; phylum Streptophyta; class Magnoliopsida; order Malpighiales; family Euphorbiaceae; genus Mercurialis; species Mercurialis annua. The sequence continues at coordinate 20,573,479 of NC_065577.1, read as the reverse complement.
TTCGATTCTCGCTAGAAAGCTCCGATTCGACCCGGGATGGTTTCTATATGTTCCTACACACTAATAAACATGATTAGGCTCTTTAAATTGATTGTCAAACTCAAAATTAGGGTTCAAATGGGACTTGGTCCAACAATCTCCCCCTTTTTGATTTTGACAATCAATTTACGGAAATGGCTAAGTTTGTGGGAGTTCAAATGAGTTTTGGCTCCCCCTCACTTTATGCACAAGAATTTTTAAATAAATCTAGACAAGCATAAAGTAGATACGATTTTAAAAGCTTAGTCATTTGAATAAAAGTTGCACTTTTTGAGAGATATGAAAAAAAACTTTAGAAAGGCAAATATCTCTCCCCCTTTGTCAAGATCAAAAAGAAGTAATGGCATATAAAAAATCGGAAGTGCAAGAAATAGAAATAAACTCAATTATAAATAAGGATTCATAGATAACCAAGATAAAAACCACATTGAAATTAGGAAATAAGGACAAGGCTTACACAAAAGACATTAACCATATATAGGCATGTAATCCACAACTAGGTAGGATTTACAAGGCATTGTTGACAAGGTGAAAAATGCAAAAAAAAAAAATTAAAGCATAAAAAAAATGCATGAAATGGATGAAATGCAAATGATCAATCCTCCTCTTCAATGTCATTGAAATCTTCTTCCTCAAGCACCGGAGTATGAACCGGAGAAGGCGGAAATTGAGCATCGAAGCGGTTCCGCAAAATGCCAAAATCGGACCGTAAACCACCAAACTCCGTTTCCATTCTCCCAAAGCGATTTTCCAAATTGTTGAAACGGGAATCCACATTTGTTTCCAACAAGTTCATACGTCCAAACATCCGCTCATTTTGACTATAAATGAGCGAGAGCATTTGATTTGTACTAGAGCCGGGAGGTGGGAGCCAAGTGGGATCCATTGCCGGTGCCGGAATTTCCGGTTCTTGAAAGCCGCCAAACGCTTCTTCCTCAACTTGAGCTTGAAACACTTCCGGAGGAGCCGGTTCTTGTAGTTGCCTTTGCCTCTTCCTAGCAAGCCTATGAACTTCTTGTTGAATCCACCTTTCCCCAAAGAGATAAATATAATGTTGGTCATTTGTAACTTGAAAGGCATTGACCCTATTGACGAAATAGTCAAGATCGAGAGGAGAGTCCTTCCAAGGGAATACAACACCCGGAGCTTGGCGAAGAGCGGGAGTGTAGGCCCTTGCCTTCTTGACCATGGCGGTGACATACGAACCAACTCGAAGAGTTCCCTTTTTCTTGCCAAGGGAGACGAGATGCTTCATAAAGTAGCGAGCACATGAAAATTTCTCGCCTTTAACCGCACACCATAAGAAGAAAAGGTCCTTGATGGGGACTTTTTCGTTTCCCTCATGCCGCCCGTTGATGGAGTAAGTGATAATGCGATGAAACACAAAGAGCGGAAGAGAGGTGATAGACTTAGCAATTGCGGTTCTCGGTTCATGCTTCACATCGGCACTAATTTCCGCCCAAAACTCGTGAATGTGAAATTCCACAACCCGGAGATAATTAGTGGCGAAACCTTCTTCAAAACCGAAGCAATCATCAATGTCTTTGGGGGTTAGCTTGTAGGTAGTACCTTTAACTTGAAAAGTGACCCCATAAAACCCGGAACGATGATTTACAAACGTTGTGAAACAAAACCAAACGTTTCACCTTTTTAGCGATTTAAGACAAACCTTTACAAACGTTACGAAACAAAACCAAATGTTTCACCTCTTTTGCGATTTTACGCCAAACGTTTACAAACGTTACGAAACAAATCCAAACGTTTCACATTATTAGAGATTTAAGCCAAACATTTATAAACGCTACGAAACAAAGCCAAAAGTTTCCCCATTTTGGCGATTTATGCCAAACGTTTACAAACGTTATGAAACCAATTCAAACGTTTCACCTTTTTAGCGATTGAAGCAAAAACGTCTACAAAATCACGAAACAAATCCAAACGTTTCACCTTTTTAGCGATTTAAGCCAAACGTTGACAAACGATACGAAACAAATCCAAACGTGTCACCTTTTTAGCAATTTAAGCCAAACGTTTAGAAACGTTACGAAACAAAACCAAACGTTTAAAACGTTGCGAAACAAATTCAAACGTTTTTCCATTTTAGCGATTTATGCCAAACGTTTACAAACGTTACGAAACAAATCCAAACGTTTCACCTTTTTAGCAATTTAAATCAAACGTTTACAAACGTTACAAAACAAATCCAAATGTTTCACCTTTTTAGCGATTTAAGGCAAACGTTTACAAACGTTACGGAACAAAAACAAACGTTTTACATTTTTAGCGATTTAAGCCGAACGTTTACAAACGTTACGAAACAACACCAAACGTTTCACCTTTTTAGCGATTTAAGCCGAACGTTTACAAGAATTACAAAAAAATCCCAAACGTTTCACTTTTTTAGCGATTTAAGCCAAACGTTTATAAACGTTATGAAACAAAACCAAACGTTTAAAACGTTAAGAAAAAAATTCAAACATTTCACATTTTTAGCGATTTAAGCCAAACTATTACAAACGTTACGAAACAAAACCAAACGTTTCACCGTTTTAGCGATTTTAGCCAAACGTTTACAGTCGTTACAACCAAACGTTTAAAATGTTACAAAACAAATCGAAACGTTTCACATTTATCGCGATTTACGCCAAACGTTTACAAATGTTACGAAACAAATCCAAGCGTTTCCCCTATTTTGCAATTGGAGCCAAACGTTTACAAATGTTACGAAACAAATCCAAACGTTTCCCCTTTTTAGCGATTCAAGCCAAACGTTTACAAACATTACGAAACAAATCCAAGCATTTCACCTTTTTAGCGATTTCTGCTGAACGTTTACAAACATTACGAAACAAATCCAAATGTTTCACATTTTTAGCTATTTAAGCCAACGTTTACAAACGCTACGAAACAAAGCCAAATGTTTTCCCATTTTTGCGATTTATGCCAAACGTTTACAAACGCTACGAAGCAAATCCAAACGTATCACCTTTTTAGCAATTTAAGCCAAACGTTTACAAACATTACAATACAAAACCAAACGTTTAAAACATTACGAAACAAATCCAAACGTTTCCCCATTTTAGCGATTTTTGCCAAACATTTACAAACGTTACAAAACAAATCCAAATGTGTCCCCTTTTAGCAATTTATGCCAAACGTTACGAAACAAATCCAAACGTTTTGCCTTTTTAGCAATTTAAGCCAAACGTTTACAAACGTTACGAAACAAAACCAAACGTTTCCCCTTTTTAGCAATTTAAGCCAAACGTTTACAAACATTACGAAATAAAACCAAACATTTCACCTTTTTAGCGATATAAGCCAAACGTTTACAAACGTTACGAAACAAAACCAAATGTTTCACATTTTTAGGGATTTACAACAAACGTTTACAAATGCTACGAAACAAAGCCAAACGATTCCCCATTTTAGCGATTTATGCCAAACTTTTACACACGTTACGAAACAAAACCAAACGTTTCCCCTGTTTAGCGATTTAAGCCAAACGTTTACAAACATTACGAAACAAATCCAAACATTTCACATTTTTAGCGGTTTAAGACAAATGTTTACAAACGCTACGAAACAAAGCCAAACGTTCCCCCATTTTAGCGATTTATGGCAAACGTTTACAAACGTTACGAAACAAATCCAAATGTTTCACCTTTTTAGCGATTGAAGGCAAACGGTTACAAATGTTATGAAACAAAACCAAACGTTTCAAATTTTTAGCGATTTAAGCCAAACGTTTATAAACACTACGAAATAAAATCAAATGTTTCACCTTTTTAGCGATTTAAGCGAAACGTTTACAAACGTTATGAAACAAATCCAAATGTTTCACCTTTTCTGCGATTTAGACCAAACGTTTACAAATGATTCAAAACAAAACCAAACATTTAAAACGTTACAAAACAAATCCAAACGTTTCCCTATTTTAGCAATTTATGCCAAACGTTTACAAACGTTACGAAACAAATCCAAACGTTTAACCTTTTTAGCAATTTAAGCCAAACGTTTACAAACATTACGAAACAAATCCAAATGTTTTCGCATTTTTAGCGATTTAAGCCAAACGTTTACAAACGTTACGGAACAAAAACAAACGTTTCCCATATTTAGCAATTTAAGCCGAACATTTACAACCGTTATGAAACAACACCAAACGTTTCACCTTTTTAGTGATTTAAGCCAAACAATTACAAAAATCACAAAACAAATCCAAACGTTTCACCTTTTTAGCAATTTAAGCGAAACGTTTACAAACGTTACGAAACAAATCCAAACGTTTCGCCTTTTTGGCGATTTAAGCCAAACGTTTATAAACGTTACGAAACAAAACCAAACGTTTAAAACGTTATGAAACAAATCCAAACATTTCGCCTTTTTTGCGATTGAAGCCAAACGTTTACAAAGGTTACGAAACAAATCCAAATGTTTCACCTTTTTCGCGATTTAAGCCAGTTTACAAACGTTACGAAACAAATTCAATCGTTACGCCTTTTTAGCGATTAAGCCAAACGTTTACAAACGTTACGAAACAAAACCAAAAATTTCACATTTTTAGCGATTAAACGCCAAACACTTACAAACGTTACGAAACAAATCCAAATGTTTCGCATTTTTAGCGATTTAAGCCAAACTCTTACTAACGCTACGAAACAAATCCAAATGTTTCACCTTTTTAGCGATTTAAGCCAAACGTTTACAAACGTTAAAAAAGTAATCCAAACGTTTCCCCTTTTTAGCGATTTAAGCCAAACGTTTACAAACGTTGCGAAATAAAATCAACCGTTTAAAACTTTACAAAAAAAATTAAAACGTTTCCCCATTTTAGCGATTTATGCCAAATGTTTACAAACGTTACGAAACAAATCCAAACGTTTCACCTTTTTAGCAATTTAAGCAAAACGTTTACAAACATTACGAAACAAATCCAAACGTTTCCCAGTTTTAGCTATTTAAGCCAAACGTTTACAAACGCTTCGAAACAAATCCAAATGTTTCTCCTTTTTAGCGATTTAAGCCAAACGTTTACAAACGTTAGGAAACAAATTCAAACGTTTCACCTTTTAAGCGATTTAAGCCAAACGATTACAAACGTTATGAAACAAAACCAAACGTTTCACCTTTTTCGCGATTTAAACACAACGTTTACAAACGTTACAAAACAAAATGTTTCAAACGTTACGAAACAAATCCAAATGTTTCCCAATTTAGCGATTTACGCCAAATGTTTACAAACGTTACGAAACAAATCCAAACGTTTCACCTTTTTCGCGATTTAAACCAAACGTTTACAAACGTTACAAAACAAATCCAAATGTTACGCCTTTTTAGCGATTTAAGCCAAACATTTACAAACGTTATAAAAAAAAAAACAAATGCTTCACTTTTTTAACGATATTAGCCAAACATTTATAAACGGTACGAAGCAAATCCAAACGTTTCACAATTGTAGCGATTTAAGCCAAACGTTTACAAACGCTACGAAACAAATCGAAGGGTTTCACCTTTTTAGCGATTTAAGCCAAACATTTACAAACGTTACGAAACAAATCCAAACGTTTCACCTTTTTATCGATTTAAGCCAAATGATTACAAACGTCATGAAACAAAACCAAACGTTTAAAACGTTACGAAACAAATCCAAACGTTTCCCCATTTTAGCGATTTATGCCAAACGTTTACAAACGTTATGAAAAAATCCATACGTTTCACCTTTTTAGATATTTAGGACAAACGTTTACGAACTTTACGAAACAAATCCAAATGTTTCACCTTTTTAGCAATTTAAGCCAATCGTTTATAAACATTACGGAAAAAAACCAAACGTTTCACATTTTTACCGATTTAAGCCAAACGTTTACAAACGCTACGAAACAAATCCAAATGTTTCCCCTTTTAGCGATTTAAGCCAAACGTTTACAAACGTTAGGAAACAAATCCAGACGTTTCCCCTTTTTAGCGATTTAAGCCAAACATTTATAAATGTTACGAATCAAAACCAAACGTTTAAAACGTTACAAAACAAATCCAAATATTTCCCCATTTAGCGATTTATGCCAAATATTTACAAATGTTACGAAACAAATCCAAATTTTTAACCTTTTTAGCAATTTAAGCTAAACGTTTACAAACGTTACGAAAGAAATCTTAATGCTTCGCCTTTTTAGCGATTTAAGCCAAATGTTTACAAACGATACGGAACAAAAACAAACGTTTTACATTTTTAGCGATTTAAGCCGAACGTTTACAAACGTTACGAAACATCACCAAACGTTTCACCTTTTTAGCGAATTAAGCTGAACGTTTACAAAAATTAAAAAACAAATATAAACATTTAATCTTTTTAGCGATTTAAGCCAAACGTTTATAAACATTGCGAAACAAAACCAAACGTTTCACCTTTTTAGCGATTTAAGCCAAAAATGTTTATAAACGTTACGAAACAAAACCAAACGTTTAGAACTTTACGAAACAAATCCAAACTTTTCACATTTTTAGCGATTTAAGCCAAACGATTACAAACGTAACGAAACAAAACCACACGTTTCACATTTTTAGCGATTTAAGCCAAACGTTTACAATCGTTACGAAACAAAACAAAACTTTTAAAACGTTAAGAAATAAATCTAAATGTTTAACATTTATAGCGATTTAAGCCAAACGTTTACATACGTAACAAAACAAAGACAAACGTTTATAAATGTTACGAAATAAATACAAATGTTTTTCCTTTTTAGGGATTTAAGCCAAACGTTTACAAAAGTTACGAAAAAAACTAAACTTTTCGCCTTTTTAGCGATTTAAGCCGAACGTTTCCAAATGTTACGTAATAAAACCACATGTTTCGCCTTTTTAGCGATTTCAGCTAAACGTTTAAAAACGTTACGAAACAAAACCAAATGTTTCCCCTTTTTAACGATTTACGCCAAACGTTTACAAACGGTACGAAACAAATACAAACGTTTCACATTTTTTAGTGATTTAAGCCAAACGTTTACAAACGCTATGAAACAAAGCCAAAAGTTTCCCCATTTTAGCGATTTATGCCAAACATTTACAAACTTTACGAAACCAATCCAAGCGTTTCACCTTTTTAGCGATTAAAGGCAAATGGTTATAAACGTTATGAAACAAATCCAAAGGTTTCAGTTTTTTTAGCAAATTAAGCCAAACGTTTACAAACGTTGCGAAACAAAACCAAGCGTTTCACCTTTTTAGTGATTTAAGACAAACATTTACAAATGTTACGAAACAAAACCGACTGTTTCACCTTTTTGCGATTTTACGCCAAACGTTTACAAACGTTACGAAACAAAACCAAACGTTTAAAACGTTACAAAACAAATCCAAACGTTCCACATTTTAGAGATTTATGCCTAACGTTTACAAACGTTACGAAACAAATCCAAACGTTTCACCTTTTTAGTAATTTAAGCCAAACGTTTACCAATGTTATGAAAGAAATCTAAATGTTTCTTCCTTTTAGCGATTTAAGCCAAACGTTTACAAACATTACGGAACAAAAACAAATGTTTTACATTTTTAGCGATTTAAGCCGAACATCTACAAACGATACGAAACAACACCAAACGTTTACAAACGTTACGAAACAACACCAAACGTTTCACCTTTTTAGCAATTTAAGCCGAACGTTTACAAAAATTAAAAAACAAATCCAAACGTTTCACCTTTTAAGCGATTTAAGCCAAACGTTTACAAATGTTAAGAAACAAAACCAAACGTTTCACCTTTTTAGCGATTTAAGCCAAACGTTTATAAACGTTACGAAACAAAACAAAACGTTTCAAACGTTACGAAACAAATCCAAACATTTAACATTTTTATCGATTTAAGCCAAACGATTACAAACGTTACGAAACAAAACCAAACATTTCACCTTTATAGCGATTTAAGCCAAACGTTTACAGTAGTTACGAAACAAAACCAAATGTTTAAAACGTTAAGAAATAATTCCAAATGTTTCATATTCATCGCGATTTAAGCCAAACGTTTACAAAGTAACGAAACAAAGCCAGACGTTTACAAACGTTACGAAATAAATCCAAACATTTCGCCTTTTTAGCGATTTATGCCAAATCGTTTACAAACGTTACAATACAAAACCAAACGTTTCGCCGTTTTTGCGATTTAAGCCAAACGTTTACAAACGTTACGAAACTAAACCAAATGTTTCCCCTTTTTAGCGATTTTACGCCAAACATTTACAAACGTTACGAAACAAATCCAAACGTTTCACATTTTTAGCGATTTTAGCCAAACGTTTACAAACGCTACGAAATAAAGCCAAACGTTTCCCCATTTTAGCGATTTATGCCAAACGTTTACAAACGTTATGAAACAAATCCAAACGTTTACAAACGTTACGAAACAAATCCAAGTGTTTCACCTTTTTAGCAATTTAAGCCAAAGGTTTACAAACGTTACGAAAAAAAAGCATACGTTTAACCTTTTTAGCAAGTTAAGCCAAAAGTTTACAAACGTTACGAAATAAATCCAAACGTTTCACCTTTTTAGCAATTTAAGCCAAACGTTTACAAAAGTTACGAAATAAATCCAAACATTTAAAACGTTACAAAACAAATCCAAACGTTTCACATTTTTATAGATTTAGGCCAAACGTTTAAAACGTTACGAAACAAATCCAAACGTTTCACATTTTTATCGATTTAAGCCAAATGTTTACAAACGTAACAAAACAAAGCCAAACGTTTACAAACGTTATGAAACAACTCCAAGCGTTTCACCTTATTAGCAATTTAAGCCAAACGTTTACAAACGTTACGAAACTAATCCAAATGTTTCACCTTTTTAGCAATTTAAGCCAAACGCTTATAAACGTTACAAAACAAAAACAAACGTTTAAAACGTTACAAAACAAATCCATGTTGGTTTTTCTAGGTTCATAACGCAGCGGAATTTCAAAAATTTATCAAAGCACTTATCATTAAATTTCAAATTTCCATTTATTTATATATACATATATATATAATAATCTATTAATCACTTAATTTCATTGGACTTGTACGCATAACTGTTTTGGGCCTGTTCTTATTGTGCGACCCTGTAGGTTCATATAACGTTGGCAGTAGGTCCGAAATCCCTAGTTCGATCCACAAGTCATAAGTGGCCTCTAGCAAGATATTATGACTACCCAAGTTATATGAATATCGATCATATGATTTAACCATTTACAATAATATTTTAATCCCTTTGTCTCTCGATATCTTGATTGAATATAAGGCATAATTCTATCATCCATATAATATTCAATCATTAGTTTCCTGATTCCAAGTAGACTGAAAATGATAACTCTTTATCAATTCGTTTAGCATGGCCATTCATTTCCTTTAGTCTATCTTTTTCAAGGGGAATTCCTTCTCAGTCACTCACATTTCTCACATCGTTACTTTCATATCCAATGACAGTCTATTCCATCATCCTGTTAAAGATAATGTAAGACCGTATCAGAATATGAAATAGCTATGTAGAAATCCATGGTGATTTCAAGGTCAAAGGATTATACTAATAGAACTGTAATGAGAATTACTTATGACAATTATCTATGTACTAAAATAACACCTATGATTTGACTTTACCTCTCATATACATGATTACTAAAACATAATCATCAGTCAACATCATACTAGTCTCAATATTCTATTAAGACTAGGGATAGATGGAATATAATTCTTCATAAAACCTAAGGGTTTTACTAACAAGTCACATACTTGATGACCTTAGAAAGAATCAACCATTCAAGTATTTTAATCATAATATAAAATGATAAAACATGCCAATCAATAAATAACAAAACAATAAAGTCAATACATGGTCGAACATGATTGACCTAGTGCGTATCACTAACAATCCAAATGTTTCCCATTTTTAGAGATTTAAGCAAAACGTTTAAAACGCTATGAAACAAATCCTAACGTTTTACATTTTTAGAGATTTAAGCCAAACGTGTACAAACGGTATGAAATAAAACCAAACGTTTCACCTTTTTAGCAATTTAAGCCAAATGTTTACAAACGTTACGAAACAAAGCCAAACGTTTGCGAACGTTACGAAACAAATCCAAGCGTTTCACCTTTTTAGAAATTTAAGCCAAACGTTTAAAACGACTACGAATTAAAACCAAACATTTTACCATTTTAGCAATTTAAGCTAAACGTTTACAAATGTTACGAAACAAATCCAAACGTTTCCCCTTTTTTGCAATTTAAGCCAAACGTTTACAAAGGTCATGAAACAAAACCAAACGTTTCCTCATTTTAGCGATATCAGTCGAACGTTTACAAACGTTACGAAACCAATCCAAACGTTTCCCCATTTTAGCGATTTAAGCCAAACATTTACAAACGTTACGTAACAAATCCAAACGTTTCCCCTTTTTAGCGATATAAGCCAAACGTTTACAAAGGTTATGAAACAAATCCAAACGTTTCCCCATTTTAGCGGTTTAAGCGAAACGTTTACAAACGTTACGAAACAAAACCAAACGTTTCAACTTTTTAGCGATTTCAGCCAAACGTTTACAAACGTTACGAAACAAATCAAAGCTTTTCACCTTTTTAGCGATTTAAGCCGAACGTTTACACACGTTACGTAACACATCCAACCGTTTCGAATTTTCAGCGATTTAAGCCAAACGTTTACAAACGTTACGAAACAAATCCAAACGTAACACTTTTTTAGCGATTTAAGCCAAACGATTACAAACGCTACGAAACAAATCCAAACGTTTCACCTTTTTCGCGATTTAAGCCAAACGTTTACAATCGTTACGAAACAAATCCAAACGTTTCCCTATTTTAGCGATTTAAGCCAAACGTTTACAAATATTACGAAACAAATCCAAACGTTTCACCTTTTTAGCGATTGAAGCCAAAATGTTAACAAACGTTATGAAACGGATCCAAATGTTTCACCTTTTTAGCAATTTAAGATAAACGTTTACAAACGCTACGAAAAAATCCCAAATGTTTCTAGTTTTTAACGATTTAAGCCAAACATTTACATACGTTACATAACAAATCCAAACGTCTCACCTTTTTAGCGATTTAAGCGAAACGTTTACAAACGTTACGAGACAAAACCAAACGTTAAAAATGTTACGAAACAAATCCAAATGTTTCCCCATTTTAGCGATTTATGCCACACGTTTACAAACGTTACGAAACAAATCCAAACGTTTTGCCATTTTAATGATTTAAGACAATTGTTTACAAACGCTACGGATCAAAAACAAACGCTTCCCATTTTTAACGATTTAAGCCGAACGTTTACAAACGTTACGCAACAAAACCAAACGTTTCATCTTTTTAGCGATTTAAGCTAAACGTTTATAAACATTACGAAACAAAACCAAACGTGTTTTTAGCAATTTAAGCCAAACGTTTACAAACGTTACGAAACAAATCGAAACATTTCACTTTTTTAGCGATTTAAGCCAAACGTTTATAAACGTTACGAAACAAAACCAAACGTTTAAAATGTTACAAAACAAATCCAAACGAATCACATATTTAGATATTTAAGCCAAACATTTAAAACGTTACGAAATCCAAACGTTTCACATTTTTAGCGATTTAAGCCAAACTTTTACAAATGTTACCAAACAAAACCAAACGTTTCCTCTTTTAAGCGATTTAAGCCAAACGTTTACAAACGTTTCACCTTTTTAGCGATTTAAGACAAACGTTTACGAACGTTACAAAACAAACCAACGGTTTAAAACGTTATGAAACAGATCCAAGCGTTTCACCTTTTTAGAAATATAAACCAAACATTTACAAACGTTACAAAACAAATCCAAGCGTTTCACCTTTTTAGCGATTTAAGCCAAACGTTTACAAACAATACGAAGCAAAACCAAATGTTTAAAACATTACGAAACAGATCCCAGCGTTTCACCTTTTTAGCAATTTAAGCCAAACGTTTACAAACGTTACGAAACAAATCCAAAAGTTTGCTCTTTTTAGCGTTTTAGGCAAACTTTTACAAACGTTACGAAACAAATCCAAACGTTTCACTTTTTTAGCAGTTTAAGCCGAAAGTTTACAAAGGTTACGAAACAAAATCAAACGTTTCACCTTTTTAGCAATTTAAACCAAACGTTTAAAACGTTACGAAACAAAACACTTACAAAGGTTACAAAACAAAATGAAACGTCTCACCTTTTTAGGATTTAAGCCAAACATTTACAAACGTTGCGAAACAAATCCAAATGTTTAACCTTTTTAACGATTTAAGCCAAACGGTTAGAAACATTACGAAACAAATCCAAGCGTTTCACCTTTTTAGCGATTTAAGCCAAATGTTTACAAGTGTTACGAAACAAATCCAAACGAGTCACTTGTTAGCGATTTTAGCCAAACGTTTACAAACGATACGAAACAAAACCAAACGTTGAAAAACATTACGAAACAAAATCCATACGTTTCCTCATTTTTGCAATTTAAGCCAAACGTTTACAAACGTTACAAAACAAAACCAAACTTTTCCCCTTTTTAGCTATATAAGCCAAACATTTACAAACGTTACGAAACAAATCCAAGCGTTTCACCTTTTAGCGATTTATGCCAAATGTTTACAAAAGTTACAAAACAAATCCAAACGTTTCACCTTTTTCGCGATTTAAGCTAAACGTTTACAAACGTTACGAAACAAATCCAAATGTAACACCTTTTTAGTGATTTAAGCCAAATGTTTTTAAAGTTAGGAAACAAATCAAAATGTTTTACCTTTTTAGCGATTTAAGCCAAACATTTACAAATGTTACGAAACAAATCCAAACGTTTCGCCTTTTTAGTGATTTAAGCCAAACGTTACGAAACAAATCCAAACGTTACCCTTTTTAGCGATATAAGCCAAACGTTTACAAACGTTAGAAAACCAATCCAAATGATTAAAACGAAACAGAATCCTTTTTTAGCAATTTAAGCCAAATGTTTACAAACGTTACGGAAGAAATCCAAACGTTTCACCTTTTTAGCGATTTAAGCCAAACGTATATAAACCTTACGAAACAAAACAAAACGTTTCACCTTTTTAGCGATTTAAACCAAACGTTTACAAACGTTATGAAACATAAACATTTCACCTTTTTAGCAATTTAAGCCAAACTTTTACAAACGTTATGAAACAAATTCAAACGTTTCACCTTTTTAAAGATTTAAGCCAAACGTTTACAAAGGTTATGAAACAAAACTACACGTTTCCCCTTTTTAGAGATTTAAGTCAAACGTTTACAAACGTTACGGAACAAATCTCAATGTTTCACCTTTTTGGCGATTTAAGCCAAACGTTTACAAACGTTACTAAACAAATGCAAACGTTTTTTCATTTTTGCGACTTAGTTCAAACGTTTACAAACATTTAGGAAACAAAACCAAACGTTTCACCTTTTTAGCGATTTAAGCCAAACGTTTACAAACGTTTCGAAACAAATCCAAGCGTTTCCCCTTTTTAGCGATTTAAGCCAAACGTTTAAAAAGGTTACGAAACAATGGGTGTTTCACCTTTTTAGCGATTTAAGCCAAACGTTTACAAACGTTACGAAAAAAATCCAAACATTTCACCTTTTAGCGATTTAACCCAAACGTTTACAAACGTTACTAAACAAATCCAAACGTTTCACGTTTTTAGTGAATTAAGCCAAATGTTTACAAACGTTACAAAACAAACCAAACGTTTAAAACATTATGAAACAGATCCAAGCGTTTCACCTTTTTTAGCAATTTAAGCCAAACATTTACAAACGGTTACGAAACAAATGCAAACGTTTCCCCTTATTCCCAATATAAGCCAAACGTTTATAAACGTTACGAAACAAATCCAAGCGTTTCACCTATTTAGCGATTTAAGCCAAACGTTTACAAACGATACGAAACAAAACCAAACGTTTAAAACGTTACAAACAGATACAAGCGTTTTACCTTTTTAGCAATTTAAGCCAAACGTTTACAAACGTTACGAAAAAATCCAAACGTTTTCTCTTTTTAGCGATTTTAGGCAAACGTTTATAAACGTTACGAAACAAATCCAAACATTTCACTTTTTTAGCAGTTTAAGCCGAAAGTTTACAAAGGTTACGAAACAAAATCAAAGTTTCAGCTTTTTAGCAATTTTAACCAAATGTTTAAAACGTTACGAAACAAAACACTTACAAAGGTTACGAAACAAAACAAAATGTCTCACCTTTTTTGGATTAAGCCAAACATTTACAAACGTTACGAAACAAATCCAAATGATTAACCTTCTTAACGATTTAAGCCAAACGGTTAGAAACATTACGAAACAAAACCAAGCGTTTTACCTTTTTAGCGATTTAAGCCAAAGATTTACAAACGTTACGAAACAAATCCAAACGTGTCAATTTTTAGCGATTTAAGCCAAACGTTTACAAACGATACGAAACAAAACCAAACGTTTAGCGATTTAAGCCAAACGTTACGAAACAAATCCAAACGTTTGTAAACGTTACGAAAAAAATCCAATCGTTTGCAAACAATACGAAACAAAACCAAAAGTTTAAAACGTTATGAAACAGATCCAAGCGTTTCACCTTTTTAGCAATTTAAGCCAAACGTTTACAAACGTTATGAAACAAATCCAAACGTTTGCTCTTTTTAGCGATTTTAGGCCAACATTTACAAAATTTACGAAACAAATCCAAACGTTTCATTTTTAAGCAGTTTAAGCCGAAAGTTTACAAAGGTTACGAAACAAAATCAAACGTTTCACCTTTTTAGCAATTTAAACCGAATGTTTAAAACGTTACGAAACAAAACACTTACAAAGGTTACAAAACAAAACGAAACGTCTCACCTTTTTAGGATTTAAGCCAAATATTTACAAACGTTGCGAAACAAATCCAAATGTTTAACCTTTTTAACGATTTAAGCCAAACGGTTAGAAATATTACGAAACAATCCAAGCGTTTCACCTTTTTAGCGATTTAAGCCAAATGTTTACAAACGTTACGAAACAAATCCAAATGAGTCACTTTTTAGCGATTTAAGCTAAACGTTTACAAACGATACGAAACAAAACCAAACGTTTAAAACATTCCGAAACAAATCCATACGTTTCCTCATTTTTGCAATTTAAGCGAAACGTTTACAAACGTTACGAAACAAAACCAAACTTTTCCCCTTTTTAGCTATTTAAGCCAAACATTTACAAACGTTACGAAACAAATCCAAGCGTTTCACCTTTTTAGCGATTTATGCCAAACGTTTACAAAAGTTACAAAACAAATCCAAACGTTTCACCTTTTTCGCGATTTAAGCTAAACGTTTACAAACGTTACGAAACAAATCCAAATGTAACACTTTTTTAGTGATTTAAGCCAAATGTTTATAAAGTTAGGAAACAAATCATAATGTTTTACCTTTTTAGCGATTTAAGCCAAACGTTTACAAACGTTACGAAACAAATCCAAGTTTTGCCTTTTTAGCGATCTAAGCCAAACGTTACGAAACAAATCCAAACGTTACCCATTTTAGCGATATAAGCCAAACGTTTACAAACGTTACGAAACCAATCCAAATGATTAAAACGATACGGAACCCTTTTCAGCAATTTAAGCCAAACGTTACGGAAGAAATCCAAACGTTTCACCTTTTTAGCGATTTGAGCCAAACGTATACAAACCTTACGAAACAAAACAAAACGTTTCCCCTTTTTAGCGATTTATGCCAAACGTTTACAAACATTATGAAACAAATCCAAACGTTTCGCCTTTTTAGCAATTTTTAGCCAAACGTTTACAAAGGTAAAGGAACGAAACCAAACGTTTCCCCTTTTTAGCGATTTAAGCCAACGTTTACAAACGTTACGAAACAAAACCAAACGTTGAAAATGTTACGAAACCAATGCAAATGTTTCCCCATTTAAGCAATTTATGCCGCACGTTTACAAATGTTACGCAACAAGTCCAGACATTTCACCTTTTTAGCAATATTAGCCAAACATTTACAAACGTTACGAAACAAATCCAAACGTTTTGCCTTTTTAGTGATTTAAGACAAACGTTACGGAACACAAACAAACGTTTCCAATTTATAGCGATTTAAGCTGAACGTTAACAAACGTTACGCAACAAAACCAAACGTTTCAGCTTTTTAGCGATTTAAGCTAAACGTTTATAAACGTTACGAAACAAAACCAAACGCTTTCACCTTTTTAAACGTTTCACCTTTTTAGCGAATTAAGCCAAACGTTTACAAACGATACGAAACAAAACCAAACGTTTCCCTTTTTTAGCGATTTAAGCTAAACGTTTACAAACTTTACGAAATAAATCCAAACATTTCACCTTTTTAGCAATTTAAGCCAAACATTTACAAACGTTACGAAACAAATCCAAACGTTTTACCTTTTTAGCAATTTAAGCCAAGTGTTTACAAACGTTACGAAATAAATCCAAACGTATAACCTTTTTAAAGATTTAAGCCAAACGTTTACAAACGATACGAAACAAAACCAAACGTTTAAAACGTTACGAAAGAGATCCAAGCGTTTCACCTTTCTAGCGATTTAAACCAAATGTTTACAAACCTTACGAAACAAATCCAAGCATTTCAACTTTTATAAGGTTTGTAAATGTATGGCATAAATTGCTAAAATTGTGAAACGTTTGGTTTTTTTTCGTAACTTTTGTAAAGGTTCGGCTTAAATTGCTAAAAAGGTGAAACGTTTGGATTTGTTTCTTAACGTTTGTAAACGTTTGGCTTAAATTGCTAAAAAGGTGAAACACTTTGATTTTTTTCGTAATATTTGTAAACGTTTGGCTTAAATTGCTAAAAAGGTGAAACGTTTGGATTTGTTTCATAAAGTTTGTAAATGTTTGGCTTATATCGCTAATAAGGTGCAACGTTTGGTTTTGATTCGTAACTTTTGTAAACGTTTTGTTTCGTAAAGTTTGTAAACGTTTGATTTTTTTTCGTAACCTTTGTAAATGATCGGCTTAAATTGCTAAAAAGGTGTAACGTTTGGATTTGTTTCGTAACGTTTGCAAACGTTTGGCTTAAATCGCTAAAAAGGGGAAACGCTTGGAATTGTTTTGTAACGTTTTTAAACGTTTGGCTTAAATTGCGGAAAAGGTGAAACGCTTGGATCTGTTTAGTAACATTTTAAACGTTTGGCTTAAATCGCTAGAAAGGTGAAACGTTTGGATTTGTTTCGTAATGTTTGTAAACGTTTTGCTTAAATCGCTAAAAAGGTGAAACGTTTGGATTTGTTTCATAATGTTTGTAAACGTTTGGCTTAAATCGCTAAAAAGGTGAAACGTTTGGATTTCTTTCGTAACGTTTGTAAACGTTTGGCTTATATCCCAAAAAAGGTGAAACGTTTGGATTTATTTCGTAACGTTTGTAGATGTTTGATTTTCTTTCGTAACCTTGTTAAACGTTTTGTTTCGTAATGTTTTAAACGTTTGGTTTAAATTGCTAAAAAGGTGAAACGTTTGATTTTGTTTCATAACCTTTGTAAACGTTCGGCTTAAATTGCTAAAAAGGCGAAACGTTTGGATTTGTTTCGTAACGTTTGTAAACGTTTGGCTTAAATCGCTAAAAAGGGGAAGCATTTGGATTTGTTTCGTAACATTTGTAAAAGTTTGGCTTAAATTGCTAAAAAGGTGAAACAATTGGATCTTTTAAGTAACGTTTTAAACGTTTAGTTTTGTTTCGTAACGTTTGTAAACGGCTGAAATCGCTAAAAAGGGGAAACGTTTGGATTTGTTTCGTAACGATTGTAAACGTTTGGCTTAAATCGCTAAAAAGGTGAAACGTTTGGAATTGTTTCGTAACATTTGTAAACGTTTGGCTTAAATCGTAAAAAGGTGAAACGCTTGGATTTCTTTCGTAAGTTTTTTAAATTTTTGGCTTAAATCGTTTAATAGGTGAAACATTTGGATTTGTTTTGTAACGTTTGTAAACGTTTGGCTTAAATCGCTAAAAAGGTGAAACGTTTGGATTTATTTCGCAACGTTTGTAAATGTTTGGCTTATATCGCTAAAAAGGTGAAGCGTTTGGATTTTTTTCGTAATGTTTGTAAAAGTTTGGCTAAAATTGCTAAAAAGAGTTTTGTATCATTTTAAACTTTCGGATTTGTTTCGGAACATGTGTAAACGTTTGGCTTAAATCGCTAAAATGGGGAAGCGTTTGGATTTGTTTCATAACATTTGTAAACGTTTGGCTTCAATCACTTAAAAGGCTAAACGTTTGGATTTGTTTGGTAACGTTTGTAAACGTTTGGCTTAAATCGCTAAAAAGGGGAAACGTTTGAATTTTTTTGATAACATTTGTAAACGTTTGGCTTAAATCGCTAAAAAGGTGTTACATTTGGATTCGTTTCGTAATGTTTGTAAACGTTTGGCTTAAATCGCTAAAAAGGTGAAACATTTAGATTTGTTTCGCAACATTTGTAAACGTTTGGCTTAAATCGCTAAAAAGGTCAAACGCTTGGACTTGTTTCGTAACATTTGTAAACCTTCGGCTTAAATCGTTAAAAATTTGGATTTGTTTCGTAACATTTGTTAAAATTTGGCTTAAATTGCTAAAAAGGTGAAACACTTGGATTTGTTTCGTAATTTTTCGAAACGTTTGGCTTAAATCGTTAAAAAGGTTAATCACTTGGATTTATTTCGAAACGTTTGTAAATGTTTGGCTTAAATCCTAAAGAGGTGAAATATTTGGATTTGTTTCGTAACGTTTGTAAAAGTTTGGCGTAAATCGCTAAAAAGATGAAACGTTTGATTTTGTTTCGTAACCTTTGTTAACTTTCGGCTTAAATTGCTAAAAAAGTGAAACGTTTGGATTTGTTCTGTAACCTATGTAAACGTTTGCCTTAAATCGCTAAAAAGGGAAAACGTTTGGATTTGTTTTGTAACGTTTGTAAACGTTTGGCTTAAATTGCTAAAAAGGGGAAACGCTTGAATCTGTTTCGTAACGTTTTAAACGTTTGGTTTTGTTTCGTAACGTTTGTAAACGTTTGGCTTAAATCGCTAAAAAGGTGAAACACTTGGATTTGTTTCGTAACGTTTGTAAATGTTTGGCTTAAATCGCTAAAAAGGGGAAACATTTGGATTTTTTTCGTAACAGTTTGTAAACGTTTGTCTTAAATTTCTAAGAAGGTAAAACACTTGAATATGTTTCATAACATTTTAAACGTTTGGTTTGTTTTGTAACGTTTGTAAACGTTTCGCTTAAATCGCTAAAAAGGTGAAATGTTTGGATTTGTTTCATAACGTTTGTAAACGTTTGGCTTAAATCGCTAAAAGGTGAAATGTTTGGATTTGTTTCGTAACCTTTGTAAACGTTTGGCTTAAATCGCAATAAAGGTGAAACGCTCATTGTTTCGTAACGTTTTTAAACATTTGGCTTATATCGCTAAAAAGGTGAGACGCTTGGGTTTGTTTCGTAACGTTTGTAAACGTTTGGCTTAAATCGCAAAAAAGGTGAAACGTATGGTTTTGTTTCGTAACGTTTGTAAACGTTTGGCTTAAATCGCAAAAATGAAGAAACGTTTGCATTTTTTTCATAACCTTTGTAAACGTTTGGCTTAAATCGCTAAAAAAGTGAAGCGTTTGGATTTCTTATGTAACATTTGTAAACGTTTTGCTTAAATTACTAAAAAGGAGAAACGCTTGGATTTGTTTCGTAACGTTTGGAAACGTTTTGCTTAAATCGCTAAAAAGGTGAAACGCTTGGATTTGTTTCGTAACGTTTGCCAACATTTGGTTTAAACCGCTAAAAATGTGAAACGTTCGGATTTGTTTCGTAACATTTCTAAACGTTTGGCTTAAATCACTAAAAAGGTGAAACGTTTGGTTTTGTTTCGCAGCCTTTGTAAATGTTTTGTTTTGTAACGTTTTAAACGTTTGCTTTAAATTGCTAAAATGGTGAAACGTTTGATTTTGTTTCGTAACCTTTGTAAACGTTCGGCTTAAATTTCTTAAATGGTGATACGTTTGGATTCGTTTCGTAATGTTTGTGAACATTTGGCTTAAGTCGCTAAAAAGGAGAAACGTGTGGATTTCTTTCGTAACGTATGTAACGTATGAAACGTGTGGATTTCTTTCGTAACGTATGTAACGTATGAAACGTTTGGATCTGTTTCGTAACGTCTTAAACATTTGGTTTTATTTCGTATCGTTTGTAAACGTTTGGCTTAAATCGCTAAAAATGTGATACATTTGGATTTGTTTCGTAACGTTTGTAAACGTTTAGCTTAAATCTCGTAAAAGGTGAAACGTTTGGATTTGTTTCGTAACGTTTGTAAATGCTTGGCTTAAATTGCAAAAAAGGTGAAACACTTGCATTTGTTTCGTAACGTTTGTAAACGTTTGGCTTAAATCGCTAAAAAGGGAAACATTTGGTTTAGTTTCATAACCTTTGTAAACATTTGGCTCAAATTGCTAAAAAGGCGAAACATTTGGATTTGTTTCGTAATGTTTGTCAACGTTTAGTTTAAATCGCCAAAAAGGTTAAATGTTTGGATTTGTTCCGTAACGTTTGTAAACATTTGGCTTAAATCGCTAATAAGGGGAAACGTTTGGTTTTGTTTCATAACCTTTGGAAATGTTTGGCTTAAATTGCTCAAAAGGTGAAACGTTTGGATTTGTTTCGAAACGTTTGGATTTGTTTCGTACCGTTTGTAAACGTTTGGCTTTAATCATTAAAAGTGTGAAATGTTTGGATTTGTTTCGTAACGTTTGTAAACATTTAGCTTAAATCGCTAAAAAGGTGAAACGTTTGGATTTGTTTCGTAACATTTTTAAACGTTTGGCTTAAATCGCTAAAAAGGTGAAACGTTTGGTTTTGTTTCGTAAGGTTTGTAAACGTTTGACTTAAATCGCTAAAAAGCTAAAACGTTTGGTTTTGATTCATAACCTTTGTAAACGTTTTGTTTTGTAATGTTTGGTTTAAATTGCTAACAAGGTGAAACGTTTGATTTTGTTTCGTAACCTTTGTAAACATTCGGCTTAAACTTCTAAAAAGGTTAAACGTTTGGATTTGTTTCATAACGTTTGTAAATGTTTGGCTTAAATTGCTAAAAAGAGGAAACGTTTGATTTGTTTCATAACGTTTGTAAACGTTTGGCTTAAATTGCTGAAAAGGTGAAACGCTTGGATCTGTTTCGTAACGTTTTAAACGTTTGGTTTTGTTTCGTAACGTTTGTAAACTTTTGGCTTAAATCGCTAAAAAGGTGAAACGTTTGGATTTGCTTCGTAACGTTTGTAAACGTTTGGCTTAAGTCGCTAAAAAGGTGAAACGTTTGGATTTGTTTCGTAACGTTTGTAAACGTTCGGCTTAAATCGCTAAAAAGGTGAAACGTTTGGATTTGTTTCGTAATGTTTTTAAACGATTGGCTTAAATCGCTAAAAAGGTGAAACGTTTTGTTTCGTTTCATAAGGTTTGTAAATGTATGGCATACATTGCTAAAAGGTGAAACGTTTGGATTTGATTCATAAAGTTTGTAAATGTTTGGCTTAAATCGCTAATAAGGTGCAACGTTTGGTTTTGATTCGTAACCTTTGTAAACGTTTTGTTTCGTAACGTTTGTAAACGTTTGGCTTAAACCGCTAAAAAGGTGAAACGTTTGATTTTTTTCGTAACCTTTGTAAATGTTCGGCTTAAATTGCTAAAAAGGTGTAACATTTGGATTTGTTTCGTAACGTTTGTAAACGTTTGGCTTAAATCGCTAAAAAGGGGAAACATTTGGAATTGTTTTGTAACATTTGTAAACGTTTGGCTTAAATTGCGGAAAAGGTGAAACGCTTGGGTCTGTTGGTAACGTTTTAAACGTTTCGTTTAAATCGCTAAAAAGGTGAAACGTTTGGATTTATTTCGTAATGTTTGTAAACGTTTGGCTTAAATCGCTAAAAAGGTGAAACGTTTGGATTTGTTTCGTAACGTTTGTAAACATTTGGCTTAAATCGCTAAAAAGGTGAAACGTTTGGATTTGTTTCGTAATGTTTGTAAACGTTTGGCTTAAATCGCTAAAAAGGTGAAAAATTTGGATTTATTTTGTAACGTTTGTAAACGTTTGGCTTATATCCCAAAAAAGGTGAAATGTTTGGATTTGTTTCGTAACGTTTGTAGATGTTTGATTTTCTTTCGTAACCTTATTAAACGTTTTGTTTCGTAATGTTTTAAATGTTTGGTTTAAATTGCTAAAAAGGTTAAACGTTTGATTTTGTTTCATAACCTTATTAAATGTTCGGCTTAAATTGCTAAAAAGGTGAAATGTTTGGATTTGTTTCGTAACGTTTGTAAACGTTTGGCTTAAATCGCTAAAAAGGGGAAGCATTTTGATTTGTTTCGTAACATTTGTAAAAGTTTGGCTTAAATTGCTAAAAAGGTGAAACGATTGGATCTTTTACGTAACGTTTAAAACGTTTAGTTTTGTTTCATAACGTTTGTAAACGTTTGGCTTAAATCGCTAAAAAGGGGAAACGTTTGGATTTGTTTCGTAACGATTGTAAACGTTTGGCTTAATTCGCTAAAAAGGTGAAATGTTTGGATTTGTTTCGTAACATTTGTAAACGTTTGGCTTAAATCGTAAAAAGTTGAAACGCTTGGATTTCTTTCGTAAGTTTTTTAAATGTTTGCCTTAAATCGCTTAAAAGGTGAAACATTTGGATTTGTTTTGTAACGTTTGTAAACGTTTGGCTTAAATCGCTAAAAAGGTAAAACGTTTGGATTTATTTCGCAACGTTTGTAAACGTTTGGCTTATATCGCTAAAAAGGTGAAGCGTTTGGATTTTTTTCGTAACGTTTGTAAACGTTTGGCTTAAATCGCTAAAATGGGGAAGCGTTTGGATTTGTTTCGTAACGTTTGTAAACGTTTGGCTTCAATCACTTAAAAGGTGAAACATTTGGATTTGTTTTGTAACATTTGTAAATGTTTGGCTTAAATCGCTAAAAAGGGGAAACGTTTGGATTTTTTGGTAACATTTGTAAACGTTTGGCTTAAATCGCTAAAAAAGGTGTTACATTTGGATTTGTTTCGTAACGTTTGTAAACGTTTTGCTTAAATCGCTAAAAAGGTGAAACATTTAGATTTGTTTCGCAACATTTGTAAACGTTTGGTTTTGTTTTATAATCTTTGTAAACGTTTGGCTTAAATCGCTAAAAAGGTGAAACGTTATGATTTGTTCCGTAACGTTTGTAAATGTTAGGCTTAAATTGCAAAAAAGGGGACACGCTTGGATTTGATTCGTAACGTTTGTAAACGTTTGGCTTTAATTGCTAAAAAGGTGAAACGCTTGATTTGTTTCGTAACGTTTGTAAACGTTTGGCTTGATTCGCTAAAAAGGTAAAATGCTTGGATTTGTTTCATAATGTTTGTAAACGTTTGGCTTAAATGACTAAAAAGGTGAAACGTTTTTGATTTGCTTCGTAACATTTGTAAAAGTTTGGCTTAAATCGCTAAAAAGATGAAACATTTGGTTTTGTTTCGTAACCTTTGTAAACATTTGGCTTAAATCGCTATAAAGGGGAAACGTTTGAATTTATTTCATAACGTTTGTAAACGTTTGGCTTAAATTGCTAAAAAGGGAAACCGCTAGGATTTGTTTCGTAACGTTTGTAAACGTTTGGCTTAAATCCCTAAAAAGGTGATACGTTTGGATTTGTTTCGTAACGTTTGTAAGCGTTTGTCATAAATTGCTAAAAAGGTGAAACGCTTGGATTTGTTTCGTAAGTTTTGTAATTAATTGGCTTAAATCGCTAAAAAAGGAAACGTTTGGATTTGTTTCCAATGGTTTGTAATGTTTGGCTTAAATCACTAAATAGGGGAAACGTTTGGATTTGTTTCGTAATGTTTGTAAACGTTTGGCTTACATCGCTAAAAAGGTGAAACATTTGGATTTGTTTCGTTAGGTTTGTAAACGTCTGGCTTAAATCGCTAAAAAGGTGAAACGTTTGGATTTGTTTCCTAACTCGTGTAAACGTTTGGCTTAAATTGCTAAAAAGGTTTTTGAATCGTTTTAAGATTTGTTTCGTAACATTTGTAAACGTTCGACTTAAACTGCTAAAAAGGTGTTACGTTTGGATATGTTTTGTAACATATGTAAACGTTTGGCTTAAATCGCTAAAAAGGTGAAACGCTTGGATTTGTTTCGTAATGTTTTAGCTTAAATCGCTAAAAAGGTGAAACGCTTGGATTTGTTTCGTAACGTTTGTAAATGTTTGGCTTAAATCGCTAAAAAGGTGAAACGTTTGGTTTTGTTTCGTAACGTTTGTAAACGTTTGGCTTAAATCGCAAAAATGGAGAAACGATTGCATTTGCTTCGTAACGTTTGTAAACATTTGGGTTAAATCGCCAAAATGTTGAAACATTTGGATTTTTTCTGTAACGTTTGTAAACTTTCGGCTTAAATCACTAAAAATGTGAAACGTTTTGATTTCTTTCCTATCGTTTGTAAACGTTTGGCTTATATCGCTAGAAAGGTGAAACATTTTGATTTCTTTCGTAACGTTTGTAAACGTTTGGCCTAAATCGCTAAAAAGGGGAAACATTTAGATTTGTTATGTAACGTTTGTAAACGTATGGCTTAAATCGCAAAAAAGGTGAAACGTTTGGATTTGTTTCGTAACCTTTGTAAACGTTTGGCTTAAATTGCTAAAAATATGAAACGTTTGGTTTTGTTTCGTAACCTTTGTAAACGTTTGGGTTAAATCGCTAAAAAGGGGAAACGTTTGGATTTGTTTCGTAATGTTTGTAAACGTTTGGCTTAAATCGCTAAAATGGGGAAACGTTTGGATTTGTTTCGTAACGTTTGTAAACGTTAAGCTTAAATTGTTAAAAAGGCGAAACGTTTGGATTTGTTTCGTAACGATTGTAAACGTTTGGCTTAAATCGCTAAAAATGTGAAACCCTTGGATTTGTTTCGCAACGTTTGTAAACGTTTGTCCTAAATCGTAAAAAGGTGAAACATTTGGATTTGTTTCGTAACGTTTGTAAAGATTTGGCTTAAATCGCTAAATAGAAGAAACGTTTGGATTTATTACGTAACGTTTGTAAACGTTTGGCTTATATCGCTAAAAAGGTGAAACCTTTGGTTTTGTTTCGTAAGTTTAGTAAACGTCTGGCTTAAATCGCTAAAAAGGTGAAACGTTTGGATTTGTTTCCTGACGTTTGTAAATGTTTGACTTAAATTGCTAAAAAGGGTTTTGTATCGTTTTAAGATTTTTTTTCGCAACGTTTGTAAACGTTTGGCTTAAATCGCTAAAATGGGGAAAAATTTGGATTTGTTTTGTAACGTTTGTAAACGTTAGGCTTAAATCGCTAAAAAGGTAAAGCGCTTGGATTTGTTTCGTAACGTTTGTAAATGTTCGGCTTAAACCGCTAAAAAGGTGAAACGTTTGAATTTGTTTCGTAACATTGGTAAACGTTTGGCTTAAATCGCTAAAAAGGTGTTACATTTAGACTTGTTTCGTAATGTTTGTAAATGATTGGCGTAAATCGCTAAAAAGGTGAAACGTTTGGATTTGTTTCGTAACATTTTTATGCGTTTGGCTTAAATCGCTAAAAATCTGAAACGCTTGGATTTGTTTCGTAACGTTTGTAAACGTTTGTCTTAATTCGCTAAAAAAGGGAAACGTTTGGATTTGTTTCGTAACGTTTGTAAACGTTTGGCTTATACCGCAAAAAAGGGGAAACGATTAGATTTGTTACGTAAAGTTTGTAAACGTTTGGCTTAAATCGCCAAAAAGGTGAAACGTTTGGATTTGTTCCGTATCATTTGTAAACGTTTGGCTTAAATCGCTAAAAAGGGGAAACCTTTGGTTTTGTTTCGTAACCTTGGTAAACGTTTGGCTTAAATCGCTAAAAAGATGAAACATTTGGTTTTGTTTCGTAACCTTTGTAAACGTTTGGCTTAAATCGCTATAAAGGGGAAACGTTTGAATTTGTTTCGTAACGTTGGTAAACGTTTGGCTTAAATTGATAAAAAGGGATACCGCTTGGATTTGTTTGTAACGTTTGTAGACGTTTGGCTTAAATCCCTAAAAAGGTGAAACGTTTGGATTTGTTTCGTAACATTTGTAAGCGTTTGTCTTAAATTGCTAAAAAGGTGAAACGCTTGGATTTGTTTCGTAAGTTTTGTAATTGTTTGGCTTAAATCGCTAAAAAGGGAAACGTTTGGATTTGTTTCCTATGGTTTGTAATGTTTGGCTTAAATCACTAAATAGGGGAAACGTTTGGATTTGTTTCGTAATGTTTGTAAACGTTTGGCTTACATCGCTAAAAAGGTGAAACGTTTGGATTTGTTTCGTTAGGTTTGTAAACGTCTGGCTTAAATCGCTAAAAAGGTGAAACGTTTGGATTTGTTTCCTAACGTGTGTAAACGCTTAGCTTAAATTGCTAAAAAGGGTTTTGAATCGTTTTAAGATTTGTTTCGTAACGTTTGTAAACGCTTGGCTTAAATCGCTAAGATGGGGAAACATTTGGATTTATTTCGTAACGTTTGTAAACATTTGGCTTAAATCTCTTAAGAGGTGAAACGTTTGGATTTGTTTCGTAACGTTTGTAATTGTTCGGCTTAAATCGCTAAACAGGTGAAACGTTTGGATTTGTTTCGTAAGATTTGTAAACGTTTGACTTAAACCGCTAAAAAGGTGTTACGTTTGGATATGTTTTGAAACGTATGTAAACGTTTGGCTTAATTCGCTAAAAAGGTGAAACGCTTGGATTTGTTTCGTAATGTTTTAGCTTAAATCGCTAAAAAGGTGAAACGCTTGGATTTGTTTCGTAACGTTTGTAAACGTTTGGCTTAAATCGCTAAAAAGGTGAAACGTTTGGTTTTGTTTCGTAACGTTTGTAAACGTTTGGCTTAAATCGCAAAAATGGAGAAACGATTGCATTTGCTTCGTAACGTTTGTAAACATTCGGGTTAAATCGCCAAAATGTTGAAACATTTAGATTTTTTCTGTAACGTTTGTAAACGTTCGGCTTAAATCGCTAAAAATGTGAAACGTTTTGATTTCTTTCGTAACGTTTGTAAACGTTTGGCTTAAATCGCTAAAAAGGTGAAACGTTTTGATTTCTTTCGTAACGTTTGTAAACGTTTGGCTTAAATCGCTAAAAAGGGGAAACATTTAGATTTGTTCTGTAACGTTTGTAAACGTTTGGCTTAAATCGCAAAAAAGGTGAAACGTTTGGATTTGTTTCGTAACCTTTGTAAACGTTTGGCTTAAATTGCTAAAAAGATGAAACGTTTGGTTTTGTTTCGTAACCTTTGTAAACTTTTGGGTTAAATCGCTAAAAAGGGGAAACGTTTGGATTTGTTTCGTAACGTTTGTAAACGTTTGGCTTAAATCGCTAAAAAGGGGAAACGTTTGGATTTGTTTCGTAACGTTTGTAAACATTTGGCTTAAATTGCTAAAAAGGCGAAACGTTTGGATTTGTTTCGCAACGTTTGTAAACGGTTGTCTTAAATCGTAAAAAGGTGAAACATTTGGATTTGTTTCGTAACGTTTGTAAACATTTGGCTTAAATTGCTAAATAGAAGAAACGTGTGGATTTGTTTCGTAACGTTTCTAAACGTTTGGCTTATATCGCTAAAAAGGTGAAACCTTTGGTTTTGTTTCGTAAGTTTTGTAAACGTCTGGCTTAAATCGCTAAAAAGGTGAAACGTTTGGATTTGTTTCCTAACGTTTGTAAATGTTTGCCTTAAACTGCTAAAAAGGGTTTTGTATCGTTTTAAGATTTTTTTCGTAACGTTTGTAAACGTTTGGCTTAAATCGCTAAAATGGGGAAAAATTTGGATTTGTTTTGTAACGTTAGGCTTAAACCGCTAAAAAGGTGAAACGTTTGGATTTGTTTCGTAACATTGGTAAACGTTCGGCTTAAATCGCTAAAAAGGTGTTATATTTAGACTTGTTTCGTAATGTTTATAAACGATTGGCTTAAATCGCTAAAAAGGTGAAACGTTTGGATTTGTTTCGTAACGTTTTTAAACGTTTGGCTTAAATCGCTAAAAAGGTGAAACGCTTGGATTTGTTTCGTAAAGTTTGTAAACGTTTGTCTTAATTCGCTAAAAAAAGGAAACGTTTGGATTAGTTTCGTAACGTTTGTAAACCTTTGGCTTATATCGCAAAAATGGGGAAACGATTAGATTTGTTTCGTAAAGTTTGTAAACGATTGGCTTAAATCGCCAAAAAGGTGAAACATTTGGATTTGTTCCGTAACATTTGTAAACGTTTGGCTTAAATCGCTAAAAAGGGGAAACCTTTGGTTTTGTTCCGTAACCTTTGTAAACGTTTAGCTTAAATTGCTAAAAAGTTTAAACGTTTTGATTTGTTTCGTAACGTTTTTAAACGTTTGTTTTGTTTTATATCGTTTGTAAACGTTTGGCTTAAATAGCTAAAAAGTGAAACATCTGGATTTGTTTCGTAACGTTTGTAAACATTTGGCTTAAATCGCTTAAAAGGTGAAACGCTTGGATTTGTATCGTAATGTTTCTAACCGTTTGGCTTAAATCGTTAAAAAGGTTAAACATTTGGATTTGGTTCGAACTTTTGTAAATGTTTGACTTAAATCCTAAAAAGGTGAGACAATTCGTTTTGTTTCGTAACCTCTGTAAGTGTTTTGTTTGTAACATTTTAAACGTTTGGTTTTAATTGCTAAAAAGGTGAAAGGTTTGATTTTGTTTCGTAACCTTTGTTAACTTTCGGCTTAAACTGCTAAAAAGTGAAACGTTTGTATTTGTTTCGTAATTTTTGTAAACGTTTGCCTAAAATTGCTAAAGAGAGCAAACATTTGGATTTGTTTCGTAACATTTGTAAACGTTTGGATTACAATGCTTAAAAGGTGAAACGCTTGGATCTGTTTCGTAACGTTTTAAACGTTTGGTTTTGTTTCGTATCGTTGTTAAACGTTTGGCTTAAATCGCTAAAAAGGTGAAACGCTTGGATTTGTTTCGTAACGTTTGTAAACGCTTGGCTTACGCCGCTAATAAGGGGAAATGTTTGGATCTGTTTCGTAACAGTTTGTAAATGTTTGGCTTAAATTGCTAAAAAGGTAAAACGCTTGGATCTGTTTCATAACTTTTTAAACGTTTGGTTTGGTTTGTAACGTTTGTAAATGTTTTGCTTAAATCGCTAAAAAGGTGAAACGTTTGGATTTGTTTAGTAATGTTTGCAAACGTTTGGCTTAAATCGCTAAAAGGTGAAACATTTGGATTTGTTTCTAATGTTTGTAAACGTTTGGCTTAAATCGCTAAAAAGGTGAAACGCCCATTTTTTCGTAACGTTTTTAAACGTTTGGCTTAAATCGATAAAAAGGGGAAATACTTGGATTTGTTTCGTAACGTTTTTAAACGTTTGGCTTAAATCGCTAAAAAGGTGAAACGTTTGGTTTTGTTTCGTAACGTTTGTAAACGTTTGAATTAAAAATGAAGAAACGTTTGCATTTGTTGAGTAACGTTTGTAAACGTTTGGCTTAAATCACCAAAAAGGTGAAACATTTAGATTTGTTCCGTAACTTCTGTAAACGTTTGCCTTAAATCACTAAAAAGGTGAAACGTTTGGTTATTTTTCATAACCTTTGTAAACGTTTGACTTAAATCGCTAAAAAGGTGAAACGTTTGGATTTTGTTCGTAACGTTTGTAAACGTTTGGCTTAATTTGCTAAAAAGCTGATACGCTTGGATTTGTTTCATAACGTTTGTAAAAGTTTGGCTTAAATCGCTAAAAAGGTGAAACGCTTGGATATGTTTCGTATGGTTTGTAAACATTTAGCTTAAATAGCTAAAAAGGTGAAACGCTTGGATCTGTTTCATAACATTTTGAACGTTTGGTTTAGATTCATATCGTTTGTAAACGTTTGGCATAAATCGCTAAAAAGGTGATACGTTTGGATTTGTTTCGCAACGTTTGTAAACATTTGGCTGAAATCGAAAAAAAGGTGAAACGTTTGGATTTGTTTCGTAACGTTTGTAAATGTTTGATGTAAATTGTTAAAAAGGTGAAACGCTTGGATTTATTTCGTAATGTTTGTAAACGTTTGGCTTAAATCGCTAAAAAGGGAAACGTTTGCTTTTGTTTCATAACCTTTGTAAACGTTTGGCTTAATTCGCTAAAAAGGTGAAACGTTTGGATTTTTTGCATAACGTTTGTAACGTTTGGCTTAAATCGTTAAAAAGGTGAAACGTTTGGATTTGTTCCGTAACGTTTGTAAACGTTTTGCTTAAATCGCTAAAAAGGGGTATTGGTTTTGTTTCATAACCTTTGTAAACATTTGGCTTAAATTGCTAAAAAGGTGAAATGTTTGGATTTGTTTCTGAAAGTTTGTAAACGTTTCGCTTAAATCGCTAAAAAGGTGAAACATTTGTATTTGTTTCGTAACGTTTGTAAACATTTTGCTTAAATCACTAAAAAGGTGAAACGTTTGGATTTGTTTCGTAACGTTTTTAAACGTTTGGCTTAAATCGCTAAAAAGGTGAAACGTTTGATTTTGTGTCGTAAAGTTTGTAAACGTTTGGCTTAAATAGCTAAAAAGGTGAAACGTTTGGATTTGTTTCGTAACGTTTGTAAACGTTTGTCTTAAATAGCTAAAATTGGTAAAAGTTTGGCTTAAATCACTAAAAAGGTAAAACATTTGGATTTGTTCTGTAACGTTATTACGTTTGGCTTAAATCGCTAAAAAGGTGAAACGTTTGGATTTGTTTCATAACGTTTGTAAACTTTTGGCTTAAATCGCTAAAAAGGGAAAACATTTAGATTTGTTCTGTAACGTGTGTAACGTTTGGTTTAAATCGCAAAAAAATGTGAAACGTTTGGATTCGTTTCGTAACCTTTGTAAACGTTTGGCTTAAATCGCTAAAAAGATGAAACGTTTGGTTCTGTTTCGTAACCTTTGTAAACGTTTGGCTTAAATCGCTAAAAAGGTGAAATATTTGGATTTGTTTCGTAACGTTTGTAAACGTTTGGCTTAAATCACTAAAAAGGGGAAACACTTGGATTTGTTTCGTAACGTTTGTAAATGTTTGGCTTAAATTTCTAAAAAGGCAAAACACTTGGATTTGTTTCGTAAGTTTTGTAAATGTTTGGCTTAAATCGCTAAAAAGGTGAAACATTTGGATTTGTTTCGTAACGTTTGTAAACGTTTGGCTTAAATCGCTAAATAGAAGAAACGTTTGGATTTGTTTCGTAACGTTTGAAAAATGTTTGGCTTAAATCGTTAAAAAGGTGAAACGTTTGGTTTTGTTTCGTAAGGTTTGTAAACGTATGGCTTAAATCGCTAAAAAGGTGAAATGTTCGGATTTGTTTCCTAACGTTTGTAAATGTTTGACTTAAATAGCTAAAAAGGGTTTGTATCGTTTTAAGATTTGTTTCGTAACGTTTGTAAACGTTTGGCTTAAATCGCTAAAATGGGGAAACGTTGATTTGTTTCATAACGTTTGTAAACGTTCGGCTGAAATCGCTAAAAAGGGGAAACGTTTGGATTTGTTTCATAACGTTTGTAAACGTTCGGCTTAAACCGCTAAAAAATGTGACACGTTTGGATTTGTTTCGTAACGTTTGTAAACGTTCGGCTTAAACCGCTAAAAAATGTGACACGTTTGGATTTGTTTCGTAACATTGGTAAGCGTTCGGCTTAAATCGCTAAAAAGGTGTTACGTTTGGATTTGTTTCGTAATGTTTGTAAACGTTTGGCGTAAATCGCTAAAAAGGTGAAACGCTTGGATTTGTTTCGTAAAGTTTGTAAACGTTTTGCTTAATTCGCTAAAAAAGTGAAATGTTTGGTTTTGTTTCGTAACGTTTGTAAACGTTTCGCTTATATCGCAAAAATGGGTAAACGATTGCATTTGTTTCGTAAAGTTTGTAAACGTTTGGCTTAAATCGCCAGAAAGGTGAAACTTTTGGCTTTGTTCCGTAACATTTGTAAACGTTTGGCTTAAATCGCTAAAAAGGGGAAACGTTTGGTTTTGTTCCTTAACCTTTGTAAACATTTGGCTTAAATTGCTAAAACGGTGAAACGTTTGGATTTGTTTCGTATCGTTTGTAAACGTTTGGCTTAGATCGCTAAAACGTGACTTTTTTGGATTTGTTTCGTAACGTTTGTAAACATATGGCTTAAATTGCTAAAAACGTGAAACGATTGGATTTGTTTCGTAATGTTTCTAACCGTTTGGCATATATTGTTAAAAAGGTTAAACATTTGGATTTGTTTCGCAACGTTTGTAAATGTTTGGCTTATATCCTAAAAAGGTGAGACGTTTCGTTTTGTTTTATAACCTTTGTAAGTGTTTTGTTTCGTAACATTTTAAACGTTTGGTTTAAACTGCTAAAAAGGTGAAACGTTTGATTTTGTTTCGTAACATTTGTCAACTTTCAGCTTAAACTGCTAAAAAAGTGAAACGCTTGGATTTGTTTCGTAACGTTTGTAAACGTTTGCCTAAAATTACTAAAAAGAGCAAACGTTTGGATTTGTTTCGTAACATTTGTAAACGTTTGGTTTAAATTGCAAAAAAGGTGAAACGCTTGGATCTGTTTCGTAATGTTTTTAACATTTGGTTTTGTTTCGTATCGTTTGTAAACGTTTGGCTTAAATCGCTAAACAGGTGAAACGCTTGGATTTGTTTCGTAACGTTTGTAAATGTTTGGCTTAAATTGCTAAAAAGGTGAAACACTTGGATCTGTTTTAAACGTTTGGTTTGTTTTGTAACGTTTGTAAACGTTTGGCTTAAATCGCTAAAAAAGTGAAACGTTTGGATTTGTTTAGTAACGTTTGTAAACGTTTGGCTTAAATCGCTAATATGGTGAAACGCCCATTGTTTCGTAATGTTTTTAAACGCTTGGCGTAAATCGCTAAAAAGGGGAAACGCTTGGATTTGTTTCGTAACGTTTGTCTTAAATCGCTAAAAAGGTCAAACATTTGGTTTTGTTTCGTAACGTTTGTAAAGGTTTGAACTAAATCGCAAAAATGAAGAAACGTCTGCATTTGTTTAGTAACGTTTGTAAACGATTGGCTTAAATCGCGAAAAAGGTGAAACATTTGGATTTGTTCTATAACGTTTGTAAACGTTTGACTTAAATCGCTAAAAAGGTGAAACGTTTAGTTTGTTTCATTACCTTTGTAAACGTTTGGCTTAAATCGCTAAAAAGGTGAAACGTTTGGATTTGTTTCGTAACGTTTGTAAACGTTTGGCTTAAAATGCTAAAAAGGTGAAACGCTTGGATTTGTTTCATAACGTTTGTAAATGTTTGGCTTAAATCGCTTAAAAGTTGAAATGCTTGGATTTGTTTCGTAAGGTTTGTAAACATTTGGTTTAAATCGCTAGAAAGGTGAAACGCTTGGATCTCTTTCGTAACGTTTTAAACGTTTGGTTTTGTTTCGTATCGTTTGTAAACGTTTGGCTTAAATTTTAAAAAGGTTATACGTTTGGATTTATTTCGTAACGTTTGTAAACACTTGGCTTAAATTGCTAAAAAGGTAAAACGTTTGGATTTGTTTCGTAACGTTTGTAAATGTTTGGCTTAAATTGCTAAAAAGGTGAAATGTTTGGATTTATTTCGTAAAGTTTGTAAACGTTTAGCTTAAATCGCTAAAAAAGGGAAACGTTTGGTTTTGTTTCGTATCGTTTGTAAACGTTTG
Organism: Mercurialis annua; assembly: GCF_937616625.2. Classification (NCBI taxonomy): domain Eukaryota; kingdom Viridiplantae; phylum Streptophyta; class Magnoliopsida; order Malpighiales; family Euphorbiaceae; genus Mercurialis; species Mercurialis annua. Next base: position 20,539,795 of record NC_065577.1, on the reverse strand, counting down.
GCTTAATTCGCTAAAAAGGTGAAACGTTTAGATTTGTTTCGTAACGTTTGGCTTAAATCGCCAAAAAGGTGAAACATTTGGATTTGTTCCGTAAAATTTGTAAACGTTTTGCTTAAATCGCTAAAAAGGGGAAAAGTTTGGTTTTGTTTCATAATCTTTGTAAACGTTTGTCTTAAATTGATAAAAAGGTGAAACGTTTGGATTTGTTTCGTAACGTTTGTAAACGTTTGGTTTAAATCAATAAGAAGGTGAAACGTTTGGATTTGTTTTATAACGTTTGTAAATGTTTGGCTTAAATCACTAAGAAGGTGAAACATTTAGATTTGTATGGTAACATTTATGAACGTTTGGTTTGAATCGCTAAAAAGGAGAAACGTTTGGATTTGTCTCATAATGTTTGTAAATGTTTGGCTTAAATTGTTAAAAAGGTGAAACGTTTTGTTTTGTAAGGTTTGTATACGTTTGGCTTAAATCGCTAAAAAGGGGAAACGTTTGGATTTCTTTCGTAACATTTGTAAACGTTTGGCTTAAATCGCTAAAAAGGAGAATCATTTTGATTTGTTTCCTAACTTTGTAAACGTTTGGCTTAAATCGTTAAAAAGGTGTTACATTTGGATTCGTTTCGTAACGTTTGTAAACGTTTAGCTTAAATCGCTAAAAAGGTGAAACGTTTGGATTTGTTTTTTAACTTTTGTAAACGTTTGGCATTAATCGCTAAAAAGGTGAAACGCTTGGATTTGTTTCGTAACGTTTGTAAACGTTTGGCTTAAATTGCTAAAAAGGCGAAAAGTTTGGTTTTTTTTCGTAATATTTGTAAACGTTTGGCTTAAATTGCAAAAATGAGGAAACGTTTGGATTTGTTTCGTTACGTTTGTAAATGTTTGGCTTAAATTTCTAAAAAGGGGAAACGTTTAGATTTGTTCTATAACGTTTGTAAACATTTGGTTTAAATCGCTAAAAAGGTGAAACGTTTGTTTTTGTTTCATCAACTTTGTAAACGTTTGGCTTAAATTGCAAAAATGAGGAAACGTTTGGATTTGTTTCGTAACGTTTATAAACGTTTGGCTAAAATCACTAAAATGGTGGAACATTTGGATTAGTTTCTTAACGTTTGTAAACGTTTTGATTAAATCGCTAAAATTGGGAAACGTTTTGCTTTGTTTCATTACCTTTGTAAACTTTTGGCTTAAATTTCAATAAAGGGGAAACATTTGTTTTTTTTTTCATAACGTTTGGCTTAAATTGCTAATAAGGTGAAACACTTGGATTTGTTCAGTAATGTTTGTAAACGTTTTGCTATGTTTCGTAACGTTTGTAAACATTTCGCTTAAATCGCTAAAAATGTGAAACTTTTGGATTTGTTTCGTAACGTTTTAAGCGTTTGGTTTTGTTTCGTAACGTTTGTAAACGTATGGCTTAAATCGCTTAAAAAGTGAAATGTTTTGTTTTGTTTGGTAACATTTGTAAAAGCTTGGCTTAAATCGCTAAAAATGCGAAACGTTTGGATTTGTTTCGTAACGTTTTAAATGTTTGGCTTAAATATCTAAAAATGTGAAACATTTGGATTTGTTTTGTAACATTTTAAACGTTTGGTTTTGTTTCGTATCATTTATAAACGTTTGGCTTAAATCGCTAAAAAAGTGAAATGTTTGGATTAGTTTCATAACGTTTGTAAACGTTTTGCATAAATTGCTAAAAAGGTGAAATACTTGTATTTGTTTCGTAATGTTTGTAAACGTTTGGCTTTGTTTTGTAAAGTTTATAAACGTTTGGCTTAAATCGCTAAAAAGGTGAAAGCGTTTGGTTTTGTTTCGTAACGTTTATAAACGTTTAGCTTAAATCGCTAAAAAGGTGAAACGTTTTGTTTTGTTGTGTAACGTTTGTAAACGTTAGCTTAAATCGCTATAAATGGGAAACGTTTGTTTTTGTTCCGTAACGTTTGTAAACATTTGTCTTAAATCACTAAAAAGGCGAAACGTTTGGATTTGTTTCGTAACGATTGTAAATATTTGGCTAATATAGCTAAAAAGGTGAAATGTTTGGACTGGTTGCGTAACATTTGTAAACGTGCGGCATAAATTGCTTAAATGGGGAAACATTTGGATTTGTTTCGTAACATTTTCAACGTTTGGTTTTGTTTCGTAACATTTGTAAACGTTGGCTTAAATCGCTAAAAAGGGGAAACGTTTTGTTTTGTTCCGTTACCTTTGTAAACGTTTGGCTAAAAATTGCTAAAAAGGTGAAACATTTGGATATGTTTCGTAACGTTCTTAAACGTTTGGTTTTGTTTCGTATCGTTTGTAAATGTTTGGCTTAAATCGCTAAAAATTGACACGTTTGGATTTGTTTCGTAATGTTTCTAACCGTTTGGCTTAAATCGTTAAGAAGGTTAAACATTTGAATTTGTTTCGTAACGTTTTTAAATGTTTGGCTTAAATCCAGAAAAGGTGAGACGTTTCGTTTTGTTTCGTAACCTTTGTAAGTGTTTTGTTTCGTAACGTATTAAACGTTTGGTTTAAATGGCTAAAAAGCTGAAACGTTTGATTTTGTTTCGTAACCTTTGTAAACTTTCGGCTTAAACTGCTAAAAAAGTGAAACGTTTGGATTTGTTTCGTAACGTTTGTAAACGTTTGCCTAAAATTGCTAAAAAGAGAAAACGTTTGAATTTGTTTCGTAACGTTTGTAAACGTTTGGCTTAAATTGCTAAAAAGGTGAAGCGCTTGTATCTGTTCGTAGCATTTTAAACGTTTGGTTTTGCTTTGTATCGTTTGTAAACGTTTGGCTTAAATCGCTAAATAGGAAACGCTTGGATTTGTTTCGTAACGTTTGTAAATGTTTGGCTTAAATCGCGAATAAGGGGAAACATTTGGATTTGTTTCGTAACAGTTTGTAAATGTTTGGCTTAAATTGCAAAAAAGGTGAAACGCTTGGATCTGTTTCATAACGTTTTAAACGTTTGGTTTGTTTTGTAACGTTTGTAAACATTAGGCTTAATTTGCTAAAAACGTGAAACGTTTGGATTTGTTTAGTAACGTTTGTAAAAGTTTGGGTTAAATCGCTAAAAGGTGAAACGTTTCGATTTGTTTCGTAACGTTTATAAACGTTTGGCTTAAATCGCTAAAAAGGTGAAACGCCCATTGTTTCGTAACCTTTTTAAATGTTTGGCTTAAATCGCAAAAAAGGGAAAACGCTTGGATTTGTTGCGTAACGTTTGTAAACGTTTGGCTTAAATCGCTAAAAAGGAGAAACGTTTAGTTTTGTTTCAAAATATTTGTAAACGTTTGGCTTAAATCCTAAAAAAGTGAAACCTTTCAATTTGTTTCATAACGTTTGTAAATGTTTGGCTTAAATTGCTAAAAAGGTGAAACGTTTGGATTTGTTTCATAACGTTTGTAAACATTTGGCTTAAATCGCTAAAAAAGTGAAACGTTTTGTTTTGTTTCGTAAGGTTTTTATACGTTTGGCGTAAATCGGTAAAAAGGTAAAACGTTTGGATTTCTTCCGTAACGTTTGTAAACGTTTGGCTTAAATTGCTAAAAAGGGTTCTGTATCGTTTTAATCATTTGGATTTGTTTCGTAACGTTTGTAAACGTTTAGCTTATATCGCTAAAATGGGTAACGTTTGGATTTGTTTCGTAACGTTTGAAAATATTTGGCTTAATAGCTAAAAAGGCGAAAAGTTTGGTTTTGTTTCGTAACGTTTGTAAACGTTTGGCTTAAATTGCAAAAATGAGGAAACGTTTGGATTTGTTTCGTAACGTTTGTAAATGTTTGGCTTAAATCTCTAAAAAGGGGAAACATTTAGATTTGTTCTATAACGTTTGTAAACGTTTGGTTTAAATCGCCAAAAAGGTGATACGTATGTTTTTGTTTCATAAACTTTGTAAACGTTTGGCTTAAATTGTAAAAACGAGGAAACGTTTGGATTTGTTTCGTAACGTTTATAAACGTTTGGCTAAAATAACTACAATGGGGAAACATTTGGATTAGTTTCTTAACGTTTGTAAACGTTTGGATTAAATCGCTAAAATGGGGAAACGTTTTGCTATGTTTTATAACCTTTGTAAACTTTTGGCTTAAATTTCAATAAAGGGGAAACATTTGGTTTTTTTCGCAACGTTTGGCTTAAATTGCTAATAAGGTGAAACACTTGGATTTGTTTAGTAACGTTTGTAAACGTTTTGCTATGTTTCGTAATGTTTGTAAACATTTGGCTTAAATCACTACAACTGTGAAACGTTTGGATTTGTTTCGTAACGTTTTAGGCGTTTGGTTTTGTTTCGTAACGTTTGTAAACGTTTGGCTTAAATCGCTTAAAAAGTGAAACGTTTTGTTTTGTTTAGTAACATTTGTAAACGTTTGACTTAAATCGCTAAAAATGCGAAAGGTTTGGATTTTTTCGTAACGTTTTAAATGTTTGGCTTAAATATCTAAAAATGTGAAACGTTGGGATTTGTTTTGTAACATTATAAAAGTTTGGTTTTTTTTCGTATCGTTTATAAACGTTTGGCTTAAATCGCTAAAAAGGTGAAACGTTTGGATTTGTTTCATAACGTTTGTAAACGTTTGGCATAAATTGCTAAAAAGGTGAAACACTGTATTTGTTTCGTAATGTTTGTAAACGTTTGACTTTGTTTTGTAACGTTTATAAACGTTTGGCTTAAATCGCTAAAAAGGTGAAAGCGTTTGGTTTTGTTTCGTAACGTTTAAAAAAAGTTTAGCTTAAATCGCTAAAAAGGTGAAACGTTTGGTTTTGTTGCGTAACGTTTGTTAACGTTCAGCTTAAATCGCTATAAATTGGAAACGTTTGTTTGTGTTCCGTAACGTTTGTCTTAAATCACTAAAAAGGCAAAACGTTTGGATTTGTTTCGTAACGTTTGTAAATGTTTGGCTAATATTGCTAAAAAGGTGAAATGTCTGGACTTGTTGCGTAACATTTGTAAACGTGCGGCATAAATTGCTTAAATGGGGAAACATTTGCATTGGTTTCGTAACATTTTCAACGTTTGGTTTTGTTTCGTAACGTTTGTAAACGTTGGCTTAAATCGCTAAAAAGGGGAAACGTTTGGTTTCGTTCCTTTACCTTTGTAAACGTTTGGCTAAAAATTGCTAAAAAGGCGAAACGTTTGGATTTGTTTCATAATGTTTGTAAACGTTTGGCATAAATCGCTAAAAAGGGGAAACGTTTTGTTTTGTTTCGTAAGGTTTGTATACGTTTGGCTGAAATCGCTAAAAAGGTGAAACGTTTGGATTTCTTCCGTAACGTTTGGCTTAAATTGCTGAAAAGGGTTCCGTATCGTTTTAATCATTTGGATTGGTTTCGTAACGTTTGTAAACGTTTGGCTTATATCGCTAAAATGGGTAACGTTTGGATTTGTTTCGTAACGTTTGGCTTAGATCGCTAAAAAGGCAAAACTTGGATTTGTTTCGTAACGTTTGTAAACGTTTGGCTTAAATCGCTAAAAAGGTAAAACATTATGATTTGTTTCCTAACTTTATAAACATTTGGCTTAAATCACTAAAAAAGTGTTACATTTGGATTTGTTTCGTAACGTTTGTAAACGTTTAGCTTAAATCGCGAAAAAGGTGAAACGTTTGGATTTGTTTTGTAACTTTTGTAAACGTTTGGCATAAATCGCTAAAAAGGTGAAACGCTTGGATTTGTTTCGTAACGTTTGTAAATGTTTGGCTTAAATAGCTAAAAAGGGGAAAAGTTTGGTTTTGTTTCGTAACGTTTGTAAACGTTTCGCTTAAATTGCAAAAATGAGGAAACGTATGGATTTGTTTCGGAATGTTTTAAACGTTTTGTTTTGTTTCGTATCGTTTGTAAATGTTTAGCTTAAATCGCTAAAAAGTGACTCATTTGGATTTGTTTCGTAACGTTTGTAAACATTTGGCTTAAATCGCTAAAAAGGTGAAACGCTTGGATTGTTTCGTAATATTTCTAACCGTTTGGCTTAAATCGTTAAAAAGGTTAAACATTTGGATTTGTTTCGCAACGTTTGTAAATATTTGGCTTAAATCCTAAAAAGGTGAGACGTTTCGTTTTGTTTTGTAACCTTTGTAAGTGTTTTGTTTCGTAACGTTTTAAACATTCGGTTTAAATTGCTAAAAAGGTGAAACGTTTGATTTTGTTTCGTAACCTTTGTAAACTTTCGGCTTAAACTGCTTAAAAATGAAACGTTTGGATTTGTTTCGTAAATTTTGTAAATGTTGGCCTAAAATCGCTAAAAAGAGCAAACGTTTGGATTTGTTTCATAACGTTTGTAAACGTTTGGCTTAAATTGCTAAAAAGGTGAAACGCTTGGATCTGTTTCATAACGTTTTAAACTTTTGGTTTTGTTTCGTATTGTTTGCAAACGATTGGATTTTTTTCGTAACGTTTACAAACGTTTGGATTTGTTTCGTAACGTTTGGCTTAAATCGCTAAACGTTTGGTTTTGTTTCGTATCGTTTGTAAACGTTTGGCTTAAATCGCTAAAAATTGACACGTTTGGATTTGTTTCGTAACGTTTGTAAATCTTTGGCTTAAATCGCTAAAAAGGTAAAACGCTTGGTTTTGTTTCGTAATGTTTCTAACCGTTTGGCTTAAATCGTTAAGAAGGTTAATCATTTGGATTTGTTTCGTAACGTTTGTAAATGTTTGGCTTAATCCAAAAAAGGTGAGACATTTTGTTTTGTTTCGTAACCTTTGTAAGTGTTTTGTTTCGTAACGTTTTAAACATTTGGTTTAAATTGCTAAAAAGCTGAAACTTTGATTTTGTTTCGTAACCTTTGTAAACTTTCGGCTTAAACTGCTAAAAAAGTGAAATGTTTGGATTTGTTTCGTAACGTTTATAAACGTTTGCCTAAAATCGCTAAAAAGAGAAAACGTTTGGATTTTTTCGTAACGTTTGTAAACGTTTGGCTTAAATTGCTAAAAAGGTGAAACGCTTGTATCTGTTTGTAACGTTTTAAACGTTTGGTTTTGTTTCGTATCGTTTGTAAACGTTTGGCTTAAATCGCTAAATAGGTGAAACGCTTGGATTTGTTTCGTAACGTTTATAAACGTTTGGCTTATATTGGGAATAAGGGGAAACGTTTGCATTTGTTTCGTAACCGTTTGTAAATGTTTGGCTTAAATTGCTAAAAAAGGTGAAACGCTTGGATCTGTTTCATAATGTTTTAAACGTTTGGTTTGTTTTGTAACGTTTGTAAACATTTGGCTTAATTCACTAAAAACGTGAAACGTTTGGATTTGTTTAGTAACGTTTGTAAACGTTTGGGTTAAATCGCTAAAAGGTGAAATGTTTGGATTTTTTTCGTAACGTTTGTAAACGTTTGGCTTAAATCGCTAAAAAGGTGAAACACCCATTGTTTCGTAACCTTTTTAAACGTTTGGCTTAAATCGCTAAAAAGGGGAAACGCTTGGATTTGTTTCGAAACGTTTGTAAACGTTTGGCTTAAATCGCTAAAAAGGTGAAACGTTTGGTTTTGTTTCCTAAATGTTTGTAAACGTTTGAACTAAGTCGCAAAAATGAAAAAACGTTTGCATTTGTTTAGTAACGTTTGTAAACGTTTGGCTTAAATCGCCAAAAAGGTGAAACATTGAGATTTGTTCCGTAACGTTTGTAAACGTTTGACTTAAATCTCTAAAAAGGGGAAACGTGTAGTTTTGTTTCATAACCTTTGTAAACGTTTGGCTTAAATCGTTAAAAAGGTGAAACGTTTGAATTTGTTTCATAACGTTTGTAAAAGTTTGGCTTAAATTGCTAAAAAGGTGAAATGTTTATGTTTCATAACGTTTGTAAACGTTTGGCTTAAATCGCTAAAAAGGTGAAACGTTTTGTTTTGTTTCGTAAGGTTTATATACGTTTGGCTTAAATCGCTAAAAAGGTGAAACGTTTGGATTTCTTCCGTAACGTTTGTAAACATTTGGCTTAAATTGCTAAAAAAGGATTCTGTTTCGTTTTAATCATTTGGATTGGTTTTCTAACGTTTGTAAACGTTTGGCTTATATCGCTAAAAAGGGTAACGTTTGGATTTGTTTCGTAACGTTTGGCTTAAATCACTAAAAAGGCGAAACGTTTGGATTTGTTTCGTAACATTTGTAAATGTTTGGCTTAAATCGCTAAAAAGGTAAAACATTTTGATTTGTTTCCTAACTTTAAAAACATTTGGCTTAAATCACTAAAAAGGTGTTACATTTGGATTTGTTTCGTAACGTTTGTAAACGTTTAGCTTAAATCGCGAAAAAGGTGAAACGTTTGGATTTGTTTTGTAACTTTTGTAAACATTTGGCATAAATCGCTAAAAGGTGAAACGCTTGGATTTGTTTCGTAACGTTTGTAAATGTTTGGCTTATATAGCTAAAAAGGGGAAAAGTTTGGTTTTGTTTTGTAACGTTTGTAAACGTTTGGCTTAAGTTGCAAAAATGAGGAAACGTATGGATTTTGTTTCGTAATGTTTTTCAACGTTTGGTTTTGTTTCGTATCGTTTGTAAACGTTTGGCTAAAATCGCTAACAAGTGACTCGTTTGGATTTGTTTCGTAACACTTGTAAACATTTGGCTTAAATCGCTAAAAAGGTGAAACGCTTGGATTTGTTTCGTAATGTTTCTAACCGTTTGGCTTAAATCGTTAAAAAGGTTAAACATTTGGATTTGTTTCGCAACGTTTGTAAATATTTGGCTTAAATCCTAAAAAGGTGAGACGTTTCATTTTGTTTTGTAACCTTTGTAAGTGTTTTGTTTCGTAACGTTTTAAACGTTTGGTTTAAATTGCTAAAAAGGTGAAACGTTTGATTTTGTTTCGTAACCTTTGTAAACTTTCGGCTTAAACTGCTAAAAAAGTGAAACGTTTGGATTTGTTTCGTAACGTTTGTAAAAGTTTGCCTAAAACGCTAAAAAGAGCAAACGTTTGGATTTGTTTCGTAACGTTTGTAAACGTTTGGCTTAAATTGCTAAAAAGGTGAAACGCTGGGATCTGTTTCGTAATGTTTTAAACATTTGGTTTTGCTTCGTATTGTTTGTAAACGTTTCGCTTAAATCGCTAAAAAGGTGAAACGCTTGGATTTGTTTTGTAGCGTTTGTAAATGTTTGGTTTATATTTCTAAACAGGTGAAACGCTTGGATCTGTTTCATAACGTTTTAAACCGTTGGTTTGTTTTGTAACGTTCGTAAACGTTTGTCTTAAATCGCTAAAAAGGTGAAACGTTTGGATTTGTTAGTAACGTTTGCAAACGTTTGGCTTCAATCGCTAATAGGTGAAACGTTTGGATTTGTTTCTTAACGTTTGTAAACGTTTGACTTAAATCGCTAAAAAGGTGAAACGCCCATTGTTTCGTAATGTTTTTAAACGTTTGGCTTAAATCGCTAAAAAGGGGAAACGCTTGGATTTGTTTAGTAACGTTTGTAAACGTTCAGCTTAAATCGCTAAAAAGGTGAAACATTTGGATTTTTTATGTAACGTTTGTAAACGTCTGGCTTAAATAGCTAAAAAGGGGAAACGTTTGGATTTGTTTCGTAAAGTTTTTAAACGTTTGGCTGAAATCGCTAGAAACGTGAAACGTTTGGTTTTGTTTCGTAAACATTTGTAAATGTTTGGCTTAAATCGCTAAAAGGTGAAACGTTTGGATTTGTTTCTTAACGTTTGTAAACGTTTGGCTTAAATCGCTAAAAAGGTGAAACGTTTGGATTTCTTCCGTAACGTTTGTAAACGTTTGGCTTAAATTGCTAAAAAGGGTTGCGTATCGTTTTAATCATTTGGATTTGTTTCGTAACGTTAGTAAACGTTTGGCTTATATCGCTAAAATGGATAAACGTTTGGATTTATTTCGTAACGTTTGAAAACGTTTGGTTTAAATCGCTAAAAAGGTGAAACATTTGGATTTATTTCGTAACGTTTGTAAACGTTTGGCTTAAATCGCTAAAAAGGTAAAACGTTTAGATTTGTTTCCTAACTTGTAACGTTTGGCTTAAATCACTAAAATGGTTTTACATTTGGATTTGTTTCGTAACGATTGTAAACGTTTAGCTTAAATCGCGAAAAAGGTGAAACGTTTAGATTTGTTTTATAACTTTTGTAAACGTTTGGCATAAATAGCTAAAAAGGTGAAATGCTTAGATTTGTTTCGTAGCGTTTGTAAATGTTTGGCTTAAAAGGGGAAAAGTTTTTTTTTGTTTCGTAACGTTTGTAAACGTTTGGTTTAAATTGCAAAAATGAGGAAACGTTTGTATACGTTTGGCTTAAATCTCTAAAAAGGGGAAACGTTTAGATTTGTTCTGTAACGTTTGTAAACATTTGGTTTAAATTGCTAAAAAGGTGAAACGGTTTTATTTCATAAACTTTGTAAACGTTTTGCTTAAATCGTTAAAAAGGTGAAACGTTTGGATTTGTTTCGTAACGTTTATAAACGTTTGGCTTAAATAAATAAAATGGGGAAACATTTGGATTAGTTTGTAAACGTTTGGCTTAAATCACTAAAATGGGGAAATGTTTTGCTTTGTTTCATAACCTTTGTAAACGTTTGGCTTAAATTGCTAAAAGGGGAAACGTTTGGTTTTTTTTTGTAACGTTTGGCTTAAATTATAATAAGGTAAAACACTTGGATTTGTTTCCTAACATTTGTAAACGTTTTCCTTTGTTTCGTAAAGTTTGTAAACATTTGGCTTAAATAGCTAAAAATGTGAAACGTTTGGATTTGTTTCGTAACGTTTTAAGCGTTTGGTTTTGTTTCGTAACGTTTGTAAACGTTTGGCTTAAATCGCTTAAAAGAGGAAACGTTTGGTTTTGTTTGGTAACATTTGTAAAAGTTTGGCTTAAATCGCTAAAAATGTGAAACGTTTGGATTTCGTAACGTTTTAAATGTTTGGCTTAAATATCTAAATATGTGATTCGTTTGGATTTGTTTTGTAACATTTTAAACGTTTGGTTTTGTTTCGTAACGTTTATAAACGTTTGGCTTAAATCGCTAAAAAAGTGAAATGTTTCGATTTGTTTCGTAACGTTTGTAAACGTTTGGCTTAAATTGCTAAAAACACGTTTGGTTTTGTTTCGTAATGTTTATAAACGTTTAGCTTAAATCGCTAAAAAGATGAAACGTTTGGTTTTGTTGCGTAACGTTTGTAAACGTTCGGCTTAAATCGTTAAAAATGGGAAGCGTTTGTTTTTGATCCGTAGCGTTTGTAAACAATTGTCTTAAATCATTAAAATGGCAAAACGTTTGGATTTGTTTCGTAACGTTTGTAAACGTGTGGCATAAATCGCTAAAATGGGGAAACATTTGGATTTGTTTCGTAACATTTTTAACGTTTGGTTTTGTCTCGTAACGTTTGTAAACGTTTCGCTTAAATCGCTAAAAAGGTGAGACGTTTGGATTTGTTATGTAACGTATGTAAATGTTTGGCTTAAATCGCTAAAAACTAGAAACATTTGGGATTTTTTCGTAGCGTTTGTAAACGTTTATCTTAAATTGCTAAAAAGGTGAAACATTTGGATCCGTTTCATAACGTTTGTTAACATTTTGGCTTCAATCGCTAAAAAGGTGAAACGTTTGGATTTGTTTCGTAATATTTGTAAACGTTTGGCTTAAATCGCTAAAATAGGGAAACGTTTGGATTTGTTTCGTAACGATTGTAAACGTTTGGCTTAAATCGCGAAAAAGGTGAAACGTTTGGATTTGTTTCGTAGCGTTTGTAATCGTTTGGCTTAAATCGCTAAAAAGGTGTTACGTTTGGATTTGTTTCGTAACGTTTGTAAACGTTTGGCTTAAATCGCTGAAAAGTCGAAACGGTTGGATGTGTTACGTAACGTGTGTAAACGTTCGGCTTAAATCGCTAAAAAGGTGAAAAGCTTTGATTTGTTTCGTAACGTTTGTAAACGTTTGGCTGAAATCGCTAAAAAGTTGAAACGTTTGGTTTTGTTTCGTAACGTTTGTAAACGTTTCGCTTAAACCGCTAAAATGGGGAAACGTTTGGATTTGTTTCATAACCTTTGTAAACGTTTGGCTTATATCGCTAAAAAGGTGAAACGTTTGGATTTGTTACGTAACGTTTGTAAATGTTTGGCTTAAATCGCTAAAATGGGGAAACGTTTGGATTGGTTTCGTAACGTTTGTAAACGTTCGACTGATATCGCTAAAATGAGGAAACGTTTGGTTTTGTTTCATGACCTTTGTAAACGTTTGGCTTAAATTGCAAAAAAGGGGAAACGTTTGGATTTGTTTCTTAACATTTGTAAACGTTTAGCTTAAATTGCTAAAATGGTAAAATGTTTGGTTTTAATTCGTAGTCGTTTTAAACGTTTGGCTTAAATTTCTAAAAAGGTGAAACGCTTGGATTTGTTTCGTAACGTTCGCAAACGTTTGGCTTTGTTTCGTAACGTTTGTAAACATTTGGCTTAAATTGCTAAAAAGGTGAAACGTTTGGTTTTATTTCATACCGTTTGTACACGTTTGGCTTAAATCTCTAAAAATGTAAAACGTTAGGATTTGTTTCATAGCGTTTTAAACGTTTTGCTTAAATCTCTAAAAATGGGAAACATTTGGATTGTTAGTGATACGCACTAGGTCAATCATGTTCGACCATGCATTGACTTTATTGTTTTGTTATTTATTGATTGGCATGTTTTATCATTTTATATTATGATTAAAATACTTGAATGGTTGATTCTTTCTAAGGTCATCAAGTATGTGACTTGTTAGTAAAACCCTTAGGTTTTATGAAGAATTATATTCCATCTATCCCTAGTCTTAATAGAATATTGAGACTAGTATGATGTTGACTGATGATTATGTTTTACTAATCATGTATATGAGAGGTAAAGTCAAATCATAGGTGTTATTTTAGTACATAGATAATTGTCATAAGTAATTCTCATTACAGTTCTATTAGTATAATCCTTTGACCTTGAAATCACCATGGATTTCTACATAGCTATTTCATATTCTGATACGGTCTTACATTATCTTTAACAGGATAATGGAATAGACTGTCATTGGATATGAAAGTAACGATGTGAGAAATGTGAGTGACTGAGAAGGAATTCCCCTTGAAAAAGATAGACTAAAGGAAATGAATGGCCATGCTAAACGAATTGATAAAGAGTTATCATTTTCAGTCTACTTGGAATCAGGAAACTAATGATTGAATATTATATGGATGATAGAATTATGCCTTATATTCAATCAAGATATCGAGAGACAAAGGGATTAAAATATTATTGTAAATGGTTAAATCATATGATCGATATTCATATAACTTGGGTAGTCATAATATCTTGCTAGAGGCCACTTATGACTTGTGGATCGAACTAGGGATTTCGGACCTACTGCCAACGTTATATGAACCTACAGGGTCGCACAATAAGAACAGGCCCAAAACAGTTATGCGTACAAGTCCAATGAAATTAAGTGATTAATAGATTATTATATATATATGTATATATAAATAAATGGAAATTTGAAATTTAATGATAAGTGCTTTGATAAATTTTTGAAATTCCGCTGCGTTATGAACCTAGAAAAACCAACATGGATTTGTTTTGTAACGTTTTAAACGTTTGTTTTTGTTTTGTAACGTTTATAAGCGTTTGGCTTAAATTGCTAAAAAGGTGAAACATTTGGATTAGTTTCGTAACGTTTGTAAACGTTTGGCTTAAATTGCTAATAAGGTGAAACGCTTGGAGTTGTTTCATAACGTTTGTAAACGTTTGGCTTTGTTTTGTTACGTTTGTAAACATTTGGCTTAAATCGATAAAAATGTGAAACGTTTGGATTTGTTTCGTAATGTTTTAAACGTTTGGCCTAAATCTATAAAAATGTGAAACGTTTGGATTTGTTTTGTAACGTTTTAAATGTTTGGATTTATTTCGTAACTTTTGTAAACGTTTGGCTTAAATTGCTAAAAAGGTGAAACGTTTGGATTTATTTCGTAACGTTTGTAAACTTTTGGCTTAACTTGCTAAAAAGGTTAAACGTATGCTTTTTTTCGTAACGTTTGTAAACCTTTGGCTTAAATTGCTAAAAAGGTGAAACACTTGGATTTGTTTCGTAACGTTTGTAAACGTTTGGATTTGTTTCATAACGTTTGTAAACGTTTGGCATAAATCGCTAAAATGGGGAAACGTTTGGCTTTATTTCGTAGCGTTTGTAAACGTTTGGCTAAAATCGCTAAAAATGTGAAACGTTTGGATTTGTTTCGTAACGTTTGTAAATGTTTGGCGTAAAATCGCTAAAAAGGGGAAACATTTGGTTTAGTTTCGTAACGTTTGTAAACGTTTGGCTTAAATCGCAAAAACGGCGAAACGTTTGGTTTTGTATTGTAACGTTTGTAAACGATTTGGCATAAATCGCTAAAAAGGCGAAATGTTTGGATTTATTTCGTAACGTTTGTAAACGTCTGGCTTTGTTTCGTTACTTTGTAAACGTTTGGCTTAAATCGCGATGAATATGAAACATTTGGAATTATTTCTTAACGTTTTAAACATTTGGTTTTGTTTCGTAACTACTGTAAACGTTTGGCTTAAATCGCTATAAAGGTGAAATGTTTGGTTTTGTTTCGTAACGTTTGTAATCGTTTGGCTTAAATCGATAAAAATGTTAAATGTTTGGATTTGTTTCGTAACGTTTCAAACGTTTTGTTTTGTTTCGTAACGTTTATAAACGTTTGGCTTAAATCGCTAAAAAGGGGAAACGTTTGGTTTTGTTTCTTAACATTTGTAAACGTTTGGCTTAAATCGCTTAAAAGGTGAAACGTTTGGATTTGTTTTTTAATTTTTGTAAACGTTCGGCTTAAATTGCTAAAAAGGTGAAACGTTTGGTGTTGTTTCGTAACGTTTGTAAACGTTTGGTGTTGTTTCGTATCGTTTGTAGATGTTCGGCTTAAATCGCTAAAAATGTAAAACATTTGTTTTTGTTCCGTAATGTTTGTAAACGTTTGGCTTAAATCGCTAAAAGGAAGAAACATTTAGATTTGTTTCATAACATTGGTAAACGTTTGGCTTAAATTACTAAAAAGGTGAAACGTTTGGATTTGTTTCGTAACGTTTGTAAACGTTAGGCATAAATCTCTAAAATGTGGAACGTTTGGATTTGTTTCGTAACGTTTTAAACGTTTGGTTTTGTTTCGTAACGTTTGTAAACGTTTGGCGTAAAATCGCAAAAAGGTGAAACAGTCGGTTTTGTTTCGTAACATTTGTAAATGTTTGTCTTAAATCACTAAAAAGGTGAAACGCTTGGTTTTGTTTCGCAACGTTTGTAAACGTTTGGCTTAATTTGCTAAAAAAACTGAAACCTTTGGATTTGTTTCATAACGTTTATAACCATTTGCCTTTAATCGCTAAAAAGGTGAAACGCTTGGATTGGTTTCGTAAAGTTTGTAAATGTTTGGCATAAATCGCTAAAATGGGGAAACTTTTGGCTTTGTTTCATAGCGTTTGTAAACGTTTGGCTTAAATCACTAAAAAATGTGAAACGTTTGTATTTGTTTCGTACCGTTTGTAAACGTTTGGCGTAAATCGTTAAAAAGGGGAAACATTTGGTTTTGTTTCGTAACGTTTTTAAACGTTTAGCTGAAATCGCTAAAAAGGCGAAACATGTGGTTTTATTACGTAACATTTGGAAACGTTCGGCTTAAATCGCTAAAAAGGCGAAAAGTTTAGTTTTTTTCGTAACTTTTGTAAACGTTTGGCTTAAATCCCTAAAAAGGAAAAACATTTGTATTTATTTCGTAACATTTATAAACGTTTGTCTTTGTTTTGTTACGTATGTAAACGTTTGGCTTAAATCGCTATATATGTTAAACATTTAGATTTATTTCTTAACGTTTTAAAAGTTTTGTTTTGTTTCGTAACGATTGTAAACGTTTGGCTTAAATCGCTAAAAATGTGAAACGTGTGGTTTTGTCTCGTAACGTTTGTAATCGTTTGGCTTAAATCGCTAAAAATGTGAAAAGTTTGGATTTGTTTCGTAAAGTTCTAAACGTTTGGTTTTGTTTCGTAACGTTTATAATTTTTTTTGGCTTAAATCGCTAAAAAGGTGAAACGTTTGGTTTTGTTTTGCAATGTTTATAAACGTTTGGCTTAAATCGCTAAAAAGATTAAATGTTTATATTTGTTTTTTAATTTTTGTAAACGTTCAGCTTAATTCGCTAAAAAGGTGAAACGTTTGGTGATGTTTCGTAACGTTTGTAAACGTTCGGCTTAAATCGCTAAAAATGTAAAACGTTTGTTTTTGTTCCGTATCGTTTGTAAACATTTGGCTTAAATCGCTAAAAAGGCGAAGCATTAAGATTTCTTTCGTAACGTTTGTAAACGTTTAGCTTAAATTGCTAAAAAGGTTAAAAATATGGATTTGTTTCGTAACATTTGTAAATATTTGGCATAAATCGCTAAATGGGGAAATATTTGGATTTGTTTTGTAACGTTTTAAACGTTTGGTTTTGATTCGTAACATTTATAAATGTTTGGCTTAAATCGCTAAAAAGGGGAAACGTCTGGATTTGTTTCCTAACGTTTGTAAACGTTTGGCTTAAATCGCTAAAAGGGGAAACATTTGGATTTGTTTCGTAGCGTTTGTAAACGTTTGGCTTAAATCGGTAAAAATGTGAAACGTTTGGTTTTTTTCCGTAATGTTTATAAACGATTGGCTTAAATTGCTAAAAAGGTGAAACATTTGGATTTGTTTCGTAAAGTTCGTAAACGTTTGTCCTAAATATCTAAAAAGGTGAAACGTATGGATTTTTTCATAACGTTTGCAAACGTTTGGCATAAATCGCTAAAATGGGGAAACGTTTGGATTTGTTTCGTAACGTTTTAAACGTTTGGTTTTGTTTCATAACGTTTGTAATCGTTTGGCTTAAATCGATAAAAAGGTGAAACGTTTGGATTTGTTTCGTAACGTTTGTAAATGTTTGGCTTAAATCGCTAAAAAGGTGAAACCCTTCGATTTGTTTCGTAGCGTTTGTAAACGTTTGGCTTAAATCGCTACAATTGTGAAACGTTTGGATTTGCTTCGTACCGTTTATAAATGTTTGGCTAATATCGTTAAAAAAGTGAAGCATTTGTTTTTTTTTTGTAACGTTTGTAAATGTTTGGCTTAAATCGCTAAAAAGGCGTAACATTTGGATTTGTTTTGTAACGTTTGTAAACGTTTGGTTTAAATCGCGAAAAAGGTGAAACGTTTGGATTTGTTTCGTAACGTTTGTAAACATTTGGCGTAAATCGCTAAATTGGGAAACATTTGGATTTGTTTCGTAACGTTTGAAACATTTTGTTTTGTAACGTTTGTAAACGTTGTGTTTAAATCGCGAAAAAGGTGAAACGTTTGGTTTTGTTTCATAACGTTTGTAATCGTTTGGCTTAAATCGCTTAAAAGGTGAAACGTTTGAATTTGTTTCCTAACGTTTGTAAACGTTTGGCTTAAATCGCTAAAAAGGGGAAACATTTGGATTTGTTTCGAAGCGTTTGTAAACGTTTGGCTTAAATAGCTAAAACTGGGAAACGTTTGGATTTGTTTCGTAATGTTTGTAAACGTTTTGCTTAAATTGCTAAAAAGGTGAAACGTTTGGATTTGTTTCGTAACGTTTGTAAACATTTGGCATAAATCGCTAAAATGGGGAAACGTTTTAATTTTTTTTGTAAAGTTTTAAACGGTTGATTTTATTTCGCAACGTTTGTAAACGTTTGGCTTAAATCGCTAAAAAGGGGAAACGTTTGGATTACTTTTTTAACGTTTGTAAATGTTTGGCTTAAATCGCTAAAAAGGGGAAACATTTGGATTTGTTTCGTAGCGTTAGTAAGAGTTTGGCTTAAATCGCTAAAAATGCGAAACGTTTGGATTTGTTTCGTAACGTTTGTAAGTGTTTGGCGTTTAATCGCTAAAAATGTGAAATTTTTGGTTTTGTTTCGTAACGTTTGTAAACGTTTGGCTTAATCGCTAAAAAGGCGTAACGATTGAATTTGTTTCGTAACGTTTGTAAACTGGCTTAAATCGCGAAAAAGGTGAAACATTTGGATTTGTTTCGTAACCTTTGTAAACGTTTGGCTTCAATCGCAAAAAAGGCGAAATGTTTGGATTTGTTTCATAACGTTTTAAACGTTTGGTTTTGTTTCGTAACGTTTATAAACGTTTGGCTTAAATCGCCAAAAAGGCGAAACGTTTGGATTTGTTTCGTAACGTTTGTAAACGTTTGGCTTAAATTGCTAAAAAGGTTAAACGTTTGGATTTGTTTCGTAACGTTTGTAAACGTTTGGCATAAATTGCTAAAATAGGGAAACGTTTGGATTTGTTTTGTAACGTTTTAAATGTTTGGTTTTGTTTTGAATCATTTGTAAACGTTTGGTCTAAATCGCTAAAAAGGTGAAACATTTGGATTTGTTTCATAACGTTTGTAAACGTTTCGCTTAAATCGCTAAAAAGGTGAAACATTTGATTTTATTTCGTAGTGTTTATAAACGTTTGGCTTAAATCGCTAAAAATTTGAAACGTTTGGTTTTGTTTCATAACATTTGTAACCGTTTGCCTTCAATCGCTAAAAAGGTGAAACATTTGGATTTGTTTCGTAACGTTTGTAAACGTTTGCCATAAATCGTTAAAATGGGGGAACGTTTGGCTTTGTTTCGTAGCGTTTGTAAACATTTGTCTTAAACCGCTAAAAATGTGAAACGTTTGGATTTGTTTCGTAATGTTTGTAAACGTTTGGCTTAAATCGCTAAACAGGGGAAACGTTTGGTTTTGTTTCGTAACGTGTGTAAAAGTTTGGCATAAATCGCTAAAATGGGGAATCGTTTGGCTTTGTTTCGTAGCATTTGTAAACGTTTGTTGTAAATCCCTAAAAATGTGAAACATTTGGTTTTGTTTCGTAACGTTTGTAAACGTTTGGCTTATATCGCTAAAAAGGTGAAATGTTTGGTTTTATTTCGTAATGTTTGTAAACGTTTGGCTTAAATTGCTAAAAAGGGGAAACGTTTGGTTTTGTTTCGTAACGTTTGTAAACGTTTGGCTTAAATTGCTAAAAAGGCAAAACGTTTGGATTTGTTTCGTAACGTTTGGCATAAATTGCTAAAAGGGGACACATTTGGATTTGTTTTGTAACGTTTGTAAATGTTTGGCAAAAATCGCTAAAATGGGGAAACGTTTGGATTTGTTTCGTAATGTTTTAAACGTTTGGTTTTGTATTGTAATGTTTGTAAACGTTTGGCTTAAATTGCTAAAAAGGTGATACGTTTGGATTTGCTTCGTAGCGTTTGTAAACGTTTGGCATAAATCGCAAAAATGGGAAAACATTTGGCTTTGTTTCGTAGCGTTTGTAAACGTTGGCTTAAATAGCTAAAAATGTGAAACATTTGGATTTGTTTCGTAACGTTTGTAAACGTTCAGCAGAAATCGCTAAAAAGGTGAAATGCTTGGATTTGTTTCGTAATGTTTGTAAACGTTTGGCTTGAATCGCTAAAAAGGGGAAACGTTTGGATTTGTTTCGTAACATTTGTAAACGTTTGGCTCCAATTGCAAAATAGGGGAAACGCTTGGATTTGTTTCGTAACATTTGTAAACGTTTGGCGTAAATCGCGATAAATGTGAAACGTTTCGATTTGTTTTGTAACATTTTAAACGTTTGGTTGTAACGACTGTAAACGTTTGGCTAAAATCGCTAAAACGGTGAAACGTTTGGTTTTGTTTCGTAACGTTTGTAATAGTTTGGCTTAAATCGCTAAAAATGTGAAATGTTTGAATTTTTTTCTTAACGTTTTAAACGTTTGGTTTTGTTTCATAACGTTTATAAACGTTTGGCTTAAATCGCTAAAAACGTGAAACGTTTGGGATTTTTTTGTAATTCTTGTAAACGTTCGGCTTAAATCGCTAAAAAGGCGAAACGTTTGGTGTTGTTTCGTAACGTTTGTAAACGTTCGGCTTAAATCGCTAAAAATGTAAAACGTTTGTTTTTGTTCCGTAACGTTTGTAAACGTTTGCCTTAAATCGCTAAAAAGGTGAAACATTTGGATTTGTTTTGTAACGTTTGTAAACGTTTGATTTAAATTGCTAAAAAGGTGAAACGTTTGGATTTGTTTCGTAACGTTTGTAAACGTTTGGCATAAATCGCTAAAATGGAAAAACGTTTGAATTTGTTTCGCAACGTTTTAAACGTTTGGTTTTGTTTCGTAACGTTTCTAAACGTTTGGCTTAAATTGCTAAAAAGGTGACACGTTTGGATTTGTTTCGTATCGTTTGTCAACGTTTGGCTTAAATCGCTAAAAAGGTGAAACGTTTGGATTTGTTTCGTGATTTTGTAGACGTTTTTGCTTCAATCGCTAAAAAGGTGAAACGTTTGAATTGGTTTCATAACGTTTGTAAACGTTTGGCATAAATCGCCAAAATGGGGAAACGTTTGGCTTTGTTTCGTAGCGTTTATAAATGTTTGGCTTAAATCTCTAATAATGTGAAACGTTTGGATTTGTTTCGTAACGTTTGTAAACGTTTGGCGTAAAATCGCAAAAGAGGTGAAACATTTGGTTTTGTTTCGTAACGTTTGTAAAGGTTTGTCTTAAATCGCTAAAAAGGTGAAACGTTTGGTTTTGTTTCACAACGTTTGTAAACGTTTGGCTTAAATTGCTAAAAAGCTGAAACCTTTGGATTTGTTTCATAACGTTTGTAACCGTTTGCCTTTGTCACGACCCAATTTTCAGGGCCGAGACCGGCGCTAGGGAATGGGAGTGGTTGCTCTGAAACCCGTAGCAAGCCTAAAAACGTAAAATAATTTTTCGCAAACATATACGTCATGCATGACAGAAAATAACACGTGTCATGCTAAACACATGCCAGGCATACATATCCTCTGGCAATCTCAAACATTAAAACGCAGCAAGCGTAAAACATTATTAACTTAAAAACATTAAAGTTATATTTACAGAAAACTATACATTACAAGCTGACTTGTAAAGTACTTATCTACTGCAGCTCTATAAGTTCATACATGTACTAATAAGTATTCAAATAAATCATAAAATAGTATTTGATCGTATGCAGCCGTACGAGATCCGATTGAAACCTTAATCCTCAAACATACTAATTATCAATCAAGCAACCCAATCATTAATATCAAATCGTGAGTCCAACTCACTGGTGGGTCCAACCCACTGGATATGGAGACTCCGTGCTACACCGTAGCCGAGTACTCACTAGTATCAAACTATACCTCAAATCTCAAATTTCATAATCATAATTAGCTCATAGCTGTATCAAATCAAAACAGGTGATCACACAGTCCTATTGCCGCTCAATAGGTAGAACGTTCCATCGGATCAATACTGATTTCAAATCAAGCATATGCGCAATTCATATAAAAGTTTCGCATGTAAAACATGCAATTCAAATATAAAGCAATATAAAATAATTGCTTAAATAAATACTTCAAAAGAAAATCGTATAAACTCACAGAAAACGCTTATCCAAAAATACGTCGGGGCTTTAGAACGTCAAGCTTCCCGAACTACTCGTCCAGCTACTTCTTGCCTCGCCGGATCTAAAACAATTTTAAAACATTTGTTTCATATCAGAATCCTATTCTAAGATTGACTCTAGACTCAAGACACGATTCCTTTTACTTTCATTAACCGTCGTGCTTCTCACGCATATCCCGTTAAACGATATCTAACTCGTTTACGGATCGTATATCTTTTCTAATTCGACTCCCGTTTAACCTCATTAGGTTAACTGTTAAAATCAAACGATACCTAATCGTTTTAAATCGATTTCCAACCTCCACACGCGTGTACAACGGGTACTGAACAATTGAAAATCGGAGTACGAGGGTCGGGGGGTGCACGTTCGTGCAGAGGGCGGGGGGTGCACGGTCGTGCACCTTGGTGGTGCACGTTCGTGCACCTTGATGCACGGTCGTGCACCATGTGTAGGTGCACGTTCATGCACCATTGATGGTGCACGTTCGTGCACCGTACGTGCACGATTCCCGGAATCGATTTCCGGGGTTTCCGACCGGTTTCATGTGTAAAAACGTTCCAAACTCAACCAAAACGCATATTCTAAGCTCAAAACGCTATATATCAATCCTATAATCGATAAAAAGATAAAATCGTTTCGTGGCCTAAAACTTTGAATCGATATAACTCAAAATATATTCGTTTAAACGGTAAAACGTCAAGCTTACCGTGATTACCCGTCAAAATACGATCGTTTGGAGTTATAGAACGTCGGAAACGGACGAGAAACGGAAACCGCACGACGAACCGTAATCGATCGCCGTTTGAAAGAAAGAAACGAAGGAAGGAGAAGAAGGCTCTGGTTCCTTCTTTCTTTCATCTCATTTTTATATATATCCTGGCTAATGTACGCTTTGGTCCTTGAAACTTTTCAAAAGTTTCAATTCAGTCCAAAATCTATCTGCGTCCAAATTTTAAACCGTCTCCAATCGACTTGAAACTTTTACCATAAATACTATATATTATTTCACGGACTTTGGCGAAATAATTATCGTCACGGGATTTATAATTTATTTTATATTAATTTCCAAAGTTAACTCCGGCTAATTCACTTATTAAAATTTATTCTAAATTCTCGATATAATTAAATTAAATTCTTCTTAATTTAATTTATCGGAAAACGCGACACGTGGCACGACTTAATTATCTTAAAATATTTTGGGGTATTACATTCACCCCCCTCCCCTTAAAATAAATTCGTCCTCGAATTTAAAATTAGCCACGTATCTTGAGTGAAAAGATAAGGATATTTATGCCTCATATCCTCTTCAGTCTCCCATGTGCATTCTTCTATGGACTGACTCCTCCATAGTACTTTAACCATTGGAATTCTCTTCGTCCGCAATTATCGTATTTGCGTGTCGACAATCTACATGGGCCGCTCTTCGTATGTTAGTTCCTCGCTGACATCCACCGCTTGTGGTTGGATTATTCGAGAAGGGTCTGGTGCATATTTTTGAAGCATGGAAATATGAAAGACAGGATGAACTTGCGACATCTCTAGTGGCAAGTCTAACTTGTAGGAAACTGAGCCTATGCGCTCTACGATCTGGTATGGTCCGACATATTTCGGAGCTAACTTGCCCTTCTTTCCAGAATGAATAACTCCCTTCATCGGTGATACTTTGAGAAACATGTAATCTCCGATCTGAAATTTGATATCTTTTCTCTTGGGATCTGCGTAACTCTTCTGTCGACTAGAAGCAGTATTCAAACGTTGCATTATCAATGGTACTTTCTCCGACGTAATCTGGATGATCTCTGCTCCAGTGAGCTTCCATTCGCCGACTTCATCCCAACCAATAGGGGATCGACACTTGCGACCGTATAGTGCTTCGTAAGGAGCCATTTCGATGCTCGAGTGGTAGCTGCTGTTGTAGGCGAATTCGACCAAAGGTAGGTACGTATCCCAACTACCTCCGAAGTCTAGTACACATAGTCGAAGCATATCTTCTAACATTTGAATCGTCCTTTCAGACTGGCCGTCCGTCTGAGGATGAAAAGCAGTACTGAAGTTTAATCGCGTTCCTAACGCGTCTTGTAAGCTCTTCCAGAAGTGAGAGGTAAATACAGAACCTCTGTCTTAAACAATTGACACAGGAACTCCGTGTAGGCTCACGATCTTATCGATGTAAATCTCTGCCAACTTTGCTGCAGAATACGTCGTCTTGATCGGTATGAAGTGCGCTGACTTTGTCAAGCGATCCACGATTACCCAGATGGAATCAAAACCTTTCTGCGTCTTGGGCAATCCGACTACGAAATCCATCGTGATTTGTTCCCATTTCCACTCCGGGATGGGTAACGGCTGAAGAAATCCGTAAGGTCGCTCATGCTCCAACCTGACTTGCTGACAAGTCGGGCATTTTGCCACGAACTCTGCAATGTCCTTCTTCATTCCGCTCCACCAATACGTTGCCTTGATGTCATGATACATTTTTGTGGAACCAGGATAAACGCTATAAATCGTCCCATGAGTCTCTTCCATAATCTTCTGTCTCAAGTCGTCAATGTCTGGTACACACATTCGATTGCCATATTTCAGTATTCCGTTGACGACACTGAAATCTTGACTCTTCCCTTATTGAACTTCCTCCATTAGATGCTTTAATTGAGGATCGTCCGCTTGCAATTCTTTGATTTGACCTATCAACGTCGATCGTATCGTTAGCTGAGCCATTAGATTTCCGAGAGATGAAATCTCGAACTCCATCCCTTGGCTAAACATCGTATGGATCTCGTTAATTAATGGTCTCCGCCATGTTGTTGTAACATGCGCGAGACTACCTGCCGAATTTCTGCTTAACGCATCCGCCACAACGTTGGCCTTGCCTGGAGTGTATTGTATCGTGTAGTCGTAATCTTTTAATAACTCCATCCACCTTTGCTGTTTGAGATTCAATTCTCGTTGATCAAAAATGTATTTCAAGCTAATATGATTAGTAAAAAAAAAAAACAAATAAATTTCAGTCATTCCCGTTCGGGAATTGAAATTCCCGAACGGGAATCTCAATTTTTGGGCCTGGTCTCGTTCGAGACCAGGCATTCCCGAACGGGAATCATGGCCTGAAAGGCCATTCCCGTTCGGGAATCATAGCAGCTTTTGGACCCTTCCATCCGGCCCTGTTCGATCTCATTTACGGCCCACTTCCCTACGTTTTTTTAAGTCGATTCCTTCATAGAAAACCTAGATCACGCTGCAAACAAACCCTAGCCGTTTGCCGTTTATTCTTTCGCTGAGAGACGAAGCTGATATCGTCATCCGAAGTTGCTGTTCCGGTAACTTTTCTTGTTCCTCAAATCTCAGATTTTGCTTTGAAACGGCATTACGTAATTTGAGTCGTTCTCATTCGTTTCTAAATCGAAATTGATTCCGCTTGATCTCAGACGTTCTAGACTCGTATATCTACGATTCCCAACTTGTAGTTTGCTTAACGGTACGTTATCGTTTTCGTTATAGCCGTTGCCGTATCACCGTTTTCGGATTATTTTCAGTTTAGTTCTTAAAATCGATCTCTCCGTATTTTGATTCGTTCGTAGCCGTTTCTCAACCAAATTCAGAACCATTTCGTGCTAAACGGAGTAGACTCGATCCCCTACAAATCCCATCTTTAGTTTTCGCCAAAAGGTACGTAAATTATCTCGTTTCAGTCGCCGTTCAGTTATCGTTTTTTTGTTTGTCAAAGTTGTTCTTGGTTGAGCATGATTGCTGCTGATTCCTTCATGAGCTTCGGCTATGATTTTGTTGTATTAGAAGTTATGAATCACTTTGTATGTTTTAGGTCGTTATGGATTAAGCTCGGTTTTATGTTTGTTCCCTCGGTCCGGACGTTGTTCATCGTCCTCGGTTTCTCGATGAAATCATCACTGCCATTTTGTTTGCTTTATCAAAGGAATGAGATTTTGATGCCTTAAGCTTGATAACCTGTGATTATTGTCCTTGATATTGTTCTTGAATGGGATTCTTAATTGTTATGAATTGTTGATTTGGATTCTTGGATTCAGTTGTGGTTGTGGTGTTGTTACTGTGTACGTAAATTGGTTTGGAAATTGTATTATGTTCATGTTAATGATTTGTTAAGAAGATGAACAGGTGTCTTGTTGTGATTGGTTGATTTGAAATATTTTATGGCTAAAGGTTCAATTAAATCACTGAATTGTTTTGCATAAAACCTATTGATTCCTTAAGTTAAATGTTAACTATTGATTAACGGATTCTGATTTGAATTATAATTAAATATTATGAACGATGAAAATTTTATAATTTAACCTAATATAATTACTCGGATAATTATATTTATTTCCAAATACCGAAATTGGCTAAATTACAATTTAGCCCTTGAATATTTTTATAACTTAATTAAGTGGATCGTTGGTTAGTTATTTTATATTTTGATTTAAATACAAATAAAAACAATTAAATTGATTTTGGATATCAAATTGACTAAATTACAATTTAGTCCCTAATTGGCAAAAGTACCATTTAGTCCCTAGTTGGTTAAAATACAATTTGGTCCCTGAACCTTATTTGACTTATTTAATTAAGTTTTTGGGTTGTAACTTGGGATACTTGAAATTGAAGTTATTGAGTTCCGCTTTTAAAATGGATTATTATTTTATTGGATTATTTTATAAATATAAACTCGGGTTTATATTTGATAAACGTATTGAGTCGGGTTAGACTTGGGTCACCCGACAAGTGAGGTTAGCTTGGTAGTTATGGGTAACTCGGCAAACCCACCATTTGGAAATTATTTATTATTTTAAGATTTTAAATAATATTTGTAAATTGGATTTTAAAGCGAGAACTCAATAGACTTGTTTTAATGGGGCGTTATTACCTATTGGGTATTTTGTGTTGCTCTGGATTGAATTATTCCGACGTGTTATTTGTGCTAGTCTTATGTGGTGTCTAGTACTC
This sequence comes from Mercurialis annua, assembly GCF_937616625.2. Taxonomy (NCBI): domain Eukaryota; kingdom Viridiplantae; phylum Streptophyta; class Magnoliopsida; order Malpighiales; family Euphorbiaceae; genus Mercurialis; species Mercurialis annua. The sequence goes on along the minus strand of NC_065577.1, from coordinate 20,513,401 downwards.
TCTAGAGTTAGGGTCTGTTTTTAATAATGGTTTATATTTGTTTAGACTCGTCGATCGTTTGTGCTTTTGAGGCGCACCGAGTCTAGGTTGCTTGCCAGGAGTTTTCACGTGGATTAGCAAGCAGTAAGTTTATATTTACTATTTACCGCTTTATTAAGTAAATTGTTATTTTAATATTAAATATATATACTGTACGTATATTTCGAATTGTTTTTATATTATGGCTCTTAGTTGGAACATGCTACCTAATGGGCATCATTAGGACTGCGTGCGCACCGGTATTGATCTGGGTAAGGTATACATGGAAATATGGTAACTCGGTGTGAGCATAGCTCTCGGGACCAGGTAGAGTAACTCGGTGTAGCTCAGCTCTCGGGACTCTGGTATAAGTGTGGTCAGTGGTAACTCGGTGTAGCTCAGCTCTCGGGACCAGAACTATTGGATTATGATTATTATTTAGAATTGTGGATTAGGGTTCCAACTATTATCTGTAATATCGTTATTAAATGTTTTAAACGTTTTAAAGGTTTTCCACTTAATAAATGTAAATAGTGGTATGAACTCATCTCAGTATATCTGACCCCGTTGTTTTCCCAATTTTTCCCAGGGTTATGATCTGAGAGAGTCTGGTGATCTCCGCATTTACTTTTCCTCGGAGGTTCCATTTATTTTGATAAACTGTCAAACTATTTTATTCTTAGACCGCAGTAGTTGACTAGACGTCTTTATTATTATTACAGTTGTTTGTCGGATTGGTCTGACTAGTTATATTATTCTGGCATGTTATGTAATTATTTCGGATTATTTATGTTATGCCTATTTTTAGACTCAGAATTGGATAAGCATGTTATATTATCTGTTGAATATTATATCTGCTAGATTTAGGCTGAAGTCTCGGTTGCTCCCGAGCATTGGTTTTTCTGCAGGTTATGTGTTTATGTGTTAAACGAAATGCTAGCTACGGGTTCGGTACTACATTACCCATACCCTAGCGCCGGTCGCGATTCATGAAAATGGGTCGTGACAAACTTGGTATCAGAGCTTTGGTTTCAAACCAAGGCCAATTGCTTGCTATGTGTTTACTCTGTTAAGTATGGTTGTGTCTTAGGAACTACTGCGGAATTAGGATTCGTGTCTTGTCTTTTAAACGTCATCATTTGTTTTCAAACCTTCAGCCTACATCCTATAGGTGATGTCTGTCAGTCCTTATTTGGTATTGATGCTTTGATTGACAATTTATTTCACTTGGATGTTAATTGCTGTGTTTTATCATGTTGAGATTATTTTATTTGGGTGATTATAATTGCTTTTGATTTCTCGGGAAATCATAGGTTGGTAAATTTTCCTAAAGACTCATACTTGGGTATGATGTTTGATAAAATTTATGGTAATGTTACAGTTATTTTACGTGATGCGTTGAACTGCTTTTGCTTTGTTAATAAAGTACATCTTGGCTTTGGCCTCAATTGTTGATGTTAAATGTGATCGTATGTTGGACGTTAGCCTTATTTTTCAATTAAAGAGATTTTGGGTTAAACCTTAAAACGTGTTTGATGGTCATGCATTGTTTGACCACATGTTGACTTAGAGATTTTTATCGAGAATATTGTTTTATCCGATTTGTATTTCGACATAGAATTATAAGAGAAGTTTAAATATAAATTCTTAAAAAGATGGTTTTTGGTTGAGTTGCCAGTAAATATTCTGAAATATTATGTTTGGTCTGGTGTTAACAAGCGATGGTTTCAAATGATGTTTTATGAGATAAGTCATTGTTTTAAGAATTTAACGTTGAAGTTATTTTATCATGCTGTAGTATGCCAGCATTTTAAATTTTTGGGATTTACAGAATAGATGTTTGAAATCAAAGATTTCTCACTTGAGTTTTAAATTACCGTTTAGCGGTTGGTTTAAATTGAGCTCCCAAAATTTGAAGGGATGGAAATTTTATTAAAATACTTTTCCGGATTTATAAATATTTTAAATACGTTTTATAAACGATTGTTTTGGGTTCGACTTGGGTCACCCAAATTTAGGAGTTGAGCTTGGTAGTTGTAATGACTCGGCTAGCTCGATAATTTTATTGTCTGAGATACTTGGGTATCCGTTTTAAAGCAACTGATTAATAAGAAAAGATTTTTTTTACAAAATGTGATTTTGTTTTAACCTTGGGGCTCAGCAAAATTTGGAAGTTTTCGTATTTGCTTTTAATTTCAAAACGAATTTTGAAGTGTACTATTAAAGGACGATATATTTACATGGTAAATTTATAACGTGATTTCAAGGAAATGTTGTGGCATATCCTGATTTGTTTTAAGAATGCTTGAGTAAATTGTGTTCAATGGCATGGTTTCGTGGTTTTCGATTTACAGATTTGTTATCTTGTGAACAGAATTTGTGTTTTATAACTCGCTTGTCTGTTGGACTAAGTTGATTGTTTTAGTTTTGTCTCTTCGTGCGGTGTAGCACGTGAGATGATCTAATCATGTGGTTATGGTTGGCTTACCTTGATGTATAGTTTTGACCTTTGAGTAAGATCTTCTTTTAAATCTTGTTTCCCTTTTGTTTCGGTTTTGGGTTGCGCGGGGCTTTACTATTTCTGTTTTGTGGATCGAAACCCTTGGGTTTCGATATCGAGGAATACAAGGGAGGTACTTCCTTTGGATTGGTTGATGATTTCTGATTATCCTAGGATGGGTATTGCAAACTCTGAACCGAAAAGATAGATCGATGTATTAATACACTGGTGTTTCCATCAAGTCTGATGATGCGATGCGGGAGCTGGCGGTAAATTTTATAGGAACATATTTTATGTGCTATTTTCTTTGGTAATATGCTCAGTCTGGATTGAGGTTAGTTAGTTACTTTTTATAATAGAGTTGTAATGAAGTTATTATGAGGAATTGTTGTATAGCATCGAATGTTGCTAGGTGCAAGTAAGGAAATTTTGAGAAATATTTTGAGGTCATCGAGTGCATCTCACAGAGTGTAACGTCTAGCAAATGTTTATTGAGAAATGGATTTCAAAGATTGATTTGCTGAAATATTTGAAATATTTTCAACACGTAATTGTGCCCAGACATATCATGAACATGCATTTTGAATGTCACGAATAGGTTTGCATTGAACACAGAGTATGTTCACTAAATATAAGATAAAATAATAATTGATACATGCATCATAGTACATGCATCACGTGCATAGAAATTATTAGGGTTGGATGCAACTCTTTGGGGATGAGAGATGTCATCACCCTGGCGCACAATTATGTAAAATGGATTTTATCGATAAAGTGTTTTGAGAAAGATGTTTTGAAACAAACTCGCGAGTCCCTTTGGGGTAAATGTATTTACAAAGTTGTTTGATTTCAAATAATTTTGAAACTGTTACCGAAAGGTAGCTAGACAAATACTCTGTCATGATGGTGATGGTTATTGGATGTTTACGTTGAAAGCGTTGGTCTGTAGAATCAGAATCTTGTGGTTACGGGTAAGAATGATTTTGAGGTTGCGCTCGAGATATAGTTGTGCTAAGTGCGGTATAGTGTATTTTAGAATAGTAAGCTTCATGATAATTAAGGATTTGTGGATTAAGGATGTTGGTTATGCTCCATGTGTGTATATACACTATATTTTTGTTTTAAACGAAACTTTATCTTTTCAAATTTGAAATTGTCCAAAGAATTTTGGTGTATTGATATAAGGAATGTTTATAAACAAGAAATTTACATTGCTGATTTTATCTTTCTAAGGAAATGTAGAATTTTTGTCAAAATTGATTCAAAAGGGATAATAAATTTTTTTCGCTTGAGCGATTTCTTCAATTTTGCTTTTGTTTGAAAAAATTTAGAAGCGACTTAAAAATTTTGGGATGCTTGAAACATCAATGTGTATTTTGAATAAGGAAAATTCTGCCATAGTTGTTTTTTTTAGTATAAATTATTAAAAAGTGTATTAGCAAGTTTGAATTAAAAAGAACATAATTTTTTTTTCAATTGAACTGTTTTATAGATTTGCAAATGTATTGGAAAGTAAGAGGAAATTTCGGATTTAAATGTGGAGGTCTTGAAATTTTTTTCAAGGGTTTGCAAAACCGATGGTTTTTCAACGGTAAGGGTATTTTGATTTCGAATGAAAAGGAGGTGTAAGTCGTAGAGTCTTTTAATCAAAGTGGAAATTCTATTTGTGTATAAAATATTTGATATTAAAAGATTTTATACCCACATGAGTTGGTTTTGAGCATAACTAACAATCTGATCGTATTGATCTCTCGTTGTATACGAGGCTGTAGTCAATCGATTGAATAATTTTGAGGATTTGAATTCGATTTTGTTATATGAGGTAGTTGATTTAAAAATCGAAATCGCGGTTAATAGGTTTCGACAACTAAAATAGGTTGATTGATTTTGTTATAGAGGGTATTATCGTAATGATGGATATAGTTGGGTCAGCTGTTGAACCCGTGGTAAGGGACGACAAAATTTATATGTTGTCAGATGCAGTCAATGTTCAGAGTAGTCGTGGCGTTATATTTCTGGGTGATTGGAAGAATCATTATGATGGATATTGGTTATCATGGATATAGAAATTTATTTTGTTACCATGAGAGAGGTTCGCTTTTCTCTGAATTGCGATATGAGTTTTTGTGTTGTTGATTCACAAGTTAATAGTATTATCGAGCTGGTACTGATCGTTAGGATTAAATGATTATTATAATGTTTGTTTTGGAACCTAAATATTATCTGAAGTTATTGGGTTTTGTTGTCGGTCATTTTGATGTTGAGATGTTATAAGAGGATATAAGAAATTATTTTAGAACGATAGATTTTAACAGCTATGTTGCAGTGTTATTGTTTTGTTTAAGGCTAAAGAGTTTAGATTTTGGAGAACAACAGTTGAGTTAGCGCTTAGTCTTATAGTGGACACTGGAAATTTTATAATAGTTAGGTCTCGAACTGGTTTTGGAAACCACTCCGGTATAGAGTAATTGTGGCCCCCAGTTGAATAATTGTTGATTATTCACATTGTTTTGATCGAGTGATTGTTGGAGCACCGAATTGATAGGATCCAAATTTTACGCTTATGTGTGTTGTAATCGTTATATTGCAAATCAGTTTCAGATTTGGGATTAGAGGTTCGTTTTGGCGTTAAGGAAAGTTGGCGCCGAGGTATATTGGTCCTTATGAGATTTCAGAGAGGATTGGAGCTGTGGCTTATCGTCTGGTTCTGCCGCCAGACATGTCGTTAGTACATCCTGTGTTTCATGTTTCTTTGTTGAGAAAGTGCATTTCTGATCCTTCGCACGTGATTGTGCCTCAGAGTGTTGAAATTGACCAGGAGCTGTCCTATGAGGAGCAGCCAGTTGAGATTGTTGATACGCAAGTGCGTAAATTGCGGAACAAGGAGATTCCGATGGTCAAAGTTCTCTGGCGCAATCATTCTGTATAGGAGTGTACTTGGGAGACCGAGTCGGATATGCGGAATCGCTATCCTTTTCTTTTTCCGTGAGGTACGATATCTTGAGTTTCTGTAACTTTTATGATTTTTACTTGTGTTACGTGCTGTTCTGGTGGTTTTTGCTTATCGTGTTAAATTCGAGGACGAATTTTTAATTAGTTGGGGAGAATGTAATATCCCGTAAAATTTTAATTTATTTTTTCGATAATTTCCGACAATTTTTCCGGTCGTTTTGAATTAACTTCGATGATAGCGGTTTGATTCGATTGAGTTGGTTTGGGGTTGATTTTTGGTTCAACCATTTGTTTTTTTTTATTTTTTTAAATACAAAAAAATAAATAAATAAATAAATAAATTTCAGTCATTCCCGTTCGGGAATTGAAATTCCCGAACGGGAATCTCAATTTTTGGGCCTGGTCTCGTTCGAGACCAGGCATTCCCGAACGGGAATCATGGCCTGAAAGGCCATTCCCGTTCGGGAATCATAGCAGCTTTTGGACCCTTCCATCCGGCCCTGTTCGATCTCATTTACGGCCCACTTCCCTACGTTTTTTTAAGTCGATTCCTTCATAGAAAACCTAGATCACGCTGCAAACAAACCCTAGCCGTTTGCCGTTTATTCTTTCGCTGAGAGACGAAGCTGATATCGTCATCCGAAGTTGCTGTTCCGGTAACTTTTCTTGTTCCTCAAATCTCAGATTTTGCTTTGAAATGGCATTACGTAATTTGAGTCGTTCTCATTCGTTTCTAAATCGAAATTGATTCCGCTTGATCTCAGACGTTCTAGACTCGTATATCTACGATTCCCAACTTGTAGTTTGCTTAACGGTACGTTATCTTTTTCGTTATAGCCGTTGCCGTATCACCGTTTTCGGATTATTTTCAGTTTAGTTCTTAAAATCGATCTCTCCATATTTTGATTCGTTCGTAGCCGTTTCTCAACCAAATTCAGAACCATTTCGTGCTTAACGGAGTAGACTCGATCCCCTACAAATCCCATCTTTAGTTTTCGCCAAAAGGTACGTAAATTATCTCGTTTCAGTCGCCGTTCGGTTATCGTTTGTTTGTTTGTCAAAGTTGTTCTTGGTTGAGCATGATTGCTGCTGATTCCTTCATGAGCTTCGGCTATGATTTTGTTGTATTAGAAGTTATGAATCACTTTGTATGTTTTAGGTCGTTATGGATTAAGCTCGGTTTTATGTTTGTTCCCTCGGTCCGGACGTTGTTCATCGTCCTCGGTTTCTCGATGAAATCATCACTGCCATTTTGTTTGCTTTATCAAAGGAATGAGATTTTGATGCCTTAAGCTTGATAACCTGTGATTATTGTCCTTGATATTGTTCTTGAATGGAATTCTTAATTGTTATGAATTGTTGATTTGGATTCTTGGATTCAGTTGTGGTTGTGGTGTTGTTACTGTGTACGTAAATTGGTTTGGAAATTGTATTATGTTCATGTTAATGATTTGTTAAGAAGATGAACAGGTGTCTTGTTGTGATTGGTTGATTTGAAATATTTTATGGCTAAAGGTTCAATTAAATCACTGAATTGTTTTGCATAAAACCTATTGATTCCTTAAGTTAAATGTTAACTATTGATTAACGGATTCTGATTTGAATTATAATTAAATATTATGAACGATGACAATTTTACAATTTAACCTAATATAATTACTCGGATAATTATATTTATTTCCAAATACCGAAATTGGCTAAATTACAATTTAGCCCTTGAATATTTTTATAACTTAATTAAGTGGATCGTTGGTTAGTTATTTTATATTTTGATTTAAATACAAATAAAAACAATTAAATTGATTTTGGATATCAAATTGACTAAATTACAATTTAGTCCCTAATTGGCAAAAGTACCATTTAGTCCCTAGTTGGTTAAAATACAATTTGGTCCCTGAACCTTATTTGACTTATTTAATTAAGTTTTTGGGTTGTAACTTGGGATACTTGAAATTGAAGTTATTGAGTTCCGCTTTTAAAATGGATTATTATTTTATTGGATTATTTTATAAATATAAACTCGGGTTTATATTTGATAAACGTATTGAGTTGGGTTAGACTTGGGTCACCCGACAAGTGAGGTTAGCTTGGTAGTTATGGGTAACTCGGCTAACCCACCATTTGGAAATTATTTATTATTTTAAGATTTTAAATAATATTTGTAAATTAGATTTTAAAGCGAGAACTCAATAGACTTGTTTGAATGGGGCGTTATTACCTATTGGGTATTTTGTGTTGCTCTGGATTGAATTATTCCGACGTGTTATTTGTGCTAGTCTTATGTGGTGTCTAGTACTCTCTAGAGTTAGGGTCTGTTTTTAATAATGGTTTATATTTGTTTAGACTCGTCGATCGTTTGTGCTTTTGAGGCGCACCGAGTCTAGGTTGCTTGCCAGGAGTTTTCACGTGGATTAGCAAGCAGTGAGTTTATATTTACTATTTACCGCTTTATTAAGTAAATTGTTATTTTAATATTAAATATATATACTGTACGTATATTTCGAATTGTTTTTATATTATGGCTCTTAGTTGGAACATGCTACCTAATGGGCATCATTAGGACTGCGTGCGCACCGGTATTGATCTGGGTAAGGTATACATGGAAATATGGTAACTCGGTGTGAGCATAGCTCTCGGGACCAGGTAGAGTAACTCGGTGTAGCTCAGCTCTCGGGACTCTGGTATAAGTGTGGTCAGTGGTAACTCGGTGTAGCTCAGCTCTCGGGACCAGACCTATTGGATTATGATTATTATTTAGAATTGTGGATTAGGGTTCCAACTATTATCTGTAATATCGTTATTAAATGTTTTAAACGTTTTAAAGGTTTTCCACTTAATAAATGTAAATAGTGGTATGAACTCATCTCAGTATATCTGACCCCATTGTTTTCCCAATTTTTCCCAGGGTTATGATCTGAGAGAGTCTGGTGATCTCCGCATTTACTTTTCCTCGGAGGTTCCATTTATTTTGATAAACTGTCAAACTATTTTATTCTTAGACCGCAGTAGTTGACTAGACGTCTTTATTATTATTACAGTTGTTTGTCGGATTGGTCTGACTAGTTATATTATTCTGGCATGTTATGTAATTATTTCGGATTATTTATGTTATGCTTATTTTTAGACTCAGAATTGGATAAGCATGTTATATTATCTGTTGAATATTATATCTGCTAGATTTAGGCTGAAGTCTCGGTTGCCCCCGAGCATTGGTTTTTCTGCAGGTTATGTGTTTATGTGTTAAACGAAAGGCTAGCTACGGGTTCGGTAGTACATTACCCATACCCTAGTGCCGGTCGCGATTCATGAAAATGGGTCGTGACAGTTGACGACACTGAAATCTTGACTTTTCCCTTATTGAACTTCCTCCATTAGATGCTTTAATTGAGGATCGTCCGCTTGCAATTCTTTGATTTGACCTATCAACGTCGATCGTATCGTTAGCTGAGCCATTAGATTTCCGAGAGATGAAATCTCGAACTCCATCCCTTGGCTAAACATCGTATGGATCTCGTTAATTAATGGTCTCCGCCATGTTGTTGTAACATGCGCGAGAATACCTGCCGAATTTCTGCTTAACGCATCCGCCACAACGTTGGCCTTGCCTGGAGTGTATTGTATCGTGTAGTCGTAATCTTTTAATAACTCCATCCACCTTTGCTGTTTGAGATTCAATTCTCGTTGATCAAAAATGTATTTCAAGCTTTTATGATTAGTAAAGATCTCGCACGTGGCGCCGTACAAATAATGCCTCCAGATTTTCAACGCAAAGATCACTGCTGCTAGTTCTAGATCGTGCGTCGAATAATTCGATTCGTGCTTCTTAAGTTGACGCGAGGCGTACGCGATTACTCGTCCATGTTGCATTAGGACGCATCCCAATCCAACTCTTTACGCATCACAGTAAACTGTGAATCCTTCCGTTCCTTCTGGTAATGCTAGAACTGGTGCCATTGTCAAGCACTTTTTCAGTTTCAGAAAACTGAGTTCACACTGGTCCTTCCAGTTGAATTTTGCGATCTTCTGAGTTAACTTCGTCAAGGGTACAGCGATCTTCGAAAAGTCATGTACGAATTGTCTATAATATCCTGCTAAACCAAGAAAACTTCGGACTTCAGTAACCAATTCAGGTCGTTTCCATTCTATCACCGCTTCGATCTTATTTGGGTCAACCTTGATACCGCTTTGCGGAACCACATGACCTAAGAGCGCCACTTCCGTTAGCCAAAATTCACATTTAGAGAATTTAGCGTAAAGCTGATGCTCTCTTAGCGTCTATAGTACTATCCGCGAATGATGAGCAAGCTCTTCTTCTGTACGTGAATAGATCAAAATATCATCGATAAACACGATCACGAATTAATCTAAGTACGATTTAAATATCCTATTCATCAAATCCATGAAAGCTGCTGGCGCATACGTCAATCCGAATGACATAACGAGAAACTCGTAATGTCCATATCGAGTTTGAAAGGCAGTCTTTTGAACATTATCGTCGCGAATCTTTGGCTGATGATAGCCTGATCTCAGATCAATCTTAGAGAAATACTTCGCTCCTTGTAACTGATCGAATAGATCGTCGATTCTAGGTAACGGATACTTATTCTTGATCGTCACCTTGTTCAGCTGTCGATAATCGATACATAGTCTAAGCGATCCATCCTTCTTTTTCACAAATAGCACTGGTGCACCCCATGGGGATACACTAGGTCTGATGAAACCACGATCAAATAACTCTTCTAGTTGATCTTTTAGCTCCTTGAATTCTGTTGGCACCATTTGATAAGGAGGTATCGATATCGGCTTCGTGCCAGGAGCCAATTCGATACAAAACTCAATCTCGTGATCTGGGGGTAATCTAGGTAACTCCTCTGTAAAAATGTCTGAGTACTCAGATACTACTGGTAAGTCACTTATATTCGCACTTTTCTTCTCCACGTCTCGTACTATCTCTAAGAATCCTTGACATCCTTTCTTCAACATGCGACAAGCTTTAATAGCTGAAATAATACTCGTAGAAGATTCCACCTTGTCACCCTGAATTGAGACTGGTTCAATCCCAGGTGTATTAAACGTTACCGTCTTCTTCCGACAATCCATATTGGCGTAGTGCTGTGCTAGCCAATCCATTCCTTATATGACATCAAAATCTAATACCTCAAGTAAAATCAAGTCGACTAACAAATCTCGTCCTTGAACTCTCACAGGACAAGACGGATAAACGATACTAACTTCTACACTCTCACCGACTGGCGTAGCTACTGACAAATGATTCCTAAGATACACCGGTTGCACTCCTAACTTACTAGCGAAGCTAGGTGAAACGAATAAATGTGTAGCGCCCGGATCAAATAAAACTAATGCGTCTTGAGAAGCGATAGGAAAGGTACCTTGCACCACAGCATTGGAAGCCTGAGCCTCCTGAGGATTCATTGCAAAGACCCTAGCTTGACTCCCGCCAGCCTGCAAAGTCTGACCAGTACCACGACCTCCGCCGTTCCTTCCTCCTCGATTTGCATAACCACGGCATCTTTGACCAGTGAAGGTACTTCCTGTCTGATCATATCCTTACGCTGCCTGATGTGCAGTCCTCTGCTGCTGATAAGAAGGTTGCATCACAGTAGTCATTGAGCCTTGGGGCATCTGCCTCGGACAATCTCTAGCAAAATGGCCCGTTGACCACAGTTGAAACATGCTCCACTAGCAATATAGCATGCGCCGTAATGTCTCCTATTACAGTTTAGACATATGGAAACTCCGCCTCCCATATCACTCATAGATCTGGCACTAAAGCCGGTGCCCGAAGTACTGAATCTAGTTTCATATCGAGCTCTCTTGTTTCTCAGCTGACGTGATGGGGGTCGAGAATGACTTCTAACATATGATTGGGTAGGTGCGCTCTGTACGCTGTGGAACACATCACTCCTCACAGGCGCAACATTAGAAGGATCGGGAATCTTCCCAAAACGGATCAGAGAAACTTCCATTTGCCTAGAGCTGTCGATCAGTTGCACTAGGGTTCTTCCCATATCAGATGTCAAACTTACAAATTCAGCTCCTAGACCCTCTACAAACCTCGAGTTCACTCTGGTTGGATCTGCAGTCAGGTCTAGTGTAAACCTACTTACTCTGCTAAACTCTGTCACAAACTCTTGCATAGACTGATTGCCTCTACTCAGGGTCAACCACTGACTACGATAACTCTCTGTCACCGCATATGGTAAGAAATATTCTCTAAAGTGATTTTCAAATTCAGCCCAGGTCATAGTGTCCCTAGTTGGCAGAATGTGCTGCTACAACCAATCCTTCGCGGGTCCTTTCATTGATATTTCCACCATAATGATGGTTTGTCTCTCGTTAACTTGCAGACGTCGAGTGTAACGTTCTACTTCTTCGAGGAAATCAAGAACATCACCTGAGCCGTCAAACTTAGTTGTCTTGAGGCGCATATAAGCCAAGACGATGTCTCGATCTGTAAAAGTAGCATTGCGTAGCTGTTGCTGCTATAGTTGTTCACGATGCATATACTGCACCTCCGCCTGATTAGCTTGCATAGCCATAATTCCAGTAAGAAACTGGTGCAGATCGAAACCCACAACATTATGTTGCTGGGCTTGCGCTTGCACTCCAGGTGCATGCGCCTGGGCCTCTTGGCCTCCACCTCAACCCTGAACAGAAGACTCATCTTGAGCTTCTGGATGGACGTTGTGCGCCCCTTCTATAACGTTTCGTGCTGCAGCGGCAGCACGCTCTGCTTCTTGTCGTTGGTTAGACATCCTGACCAAGACAAACAGCGTTACTTAGCCATATAGTCGCATATCATCGCAACCGCATATCATATTAAACGCGCATCTCATCACATGCGAACACACAGGTATGACAGACTCACATCCTAGAGGGAAAGCTGAAATTTTGAAAATCAAATGATTACGTAACAAAGATAAGACTCGAATCCTATGTGCTGCAGTAGAATCGTAGAAAAATCTCAATCACACAGCACTTAACAAAAGTAAGCAATGGTAACTGGACCATGCTCTGATACCAACACTGTCACGACCCAATTTTCAGGTCCGGTACCGGCGCTAGGGAATGGGAGTGGTTGCTCCGAAACCCGTAGCAAGCCTAAAAACGTAAAATAATTTTTTGCAAACATATACGTCATGCATGACAGACAATAACATGTGTCATGCTAAACACATGCCAGGCATACATATCCTCTGGCAATCTCAAACATTAAAACGCAGCAAGCGTAAAACATTATTAACTTAAAAACATTAAAATTATATTTACAAAAAACTATACATTACAAGCTGACTTGTAAAGTACTTATCTACTGCAGCTCTAAGAGTAAAGTACTGTTTCTTTACATACTTTTAAATATACAGACTTCTGGAAGTAGGATAGAAGTCCGTTGCTTCAAAGTGTCTTTATCCTGAAAGGAAATCTGTGAGGGGTCAGTATTTTGGGATATACTGAGTGAGTTCATACATTTACTAATAAGTATTCAAATAAATCATAAAATAGTATTCGATCGTATGCAGCCGAGTACCAGATCCGATTGAAACCTTAATCCTCAAACATACTAATTATCAATCAAGCAACCAAATCATTAATATCAAATCGTGAGTCCAACTCACTGGTAGGTCCAACCCACTAGATACGGAGACTCCGTGCTACACCGTAGCCGAGTACTCACTCGTATCAAACTATACCTCAAATCTCAAATTTCATAATCATAATCAGCTCATAGCTGTATCAAATCAAAACTGGTTATCACACAGTCCTATTGTCGCTCAATAGGTAGCACGTTCCATCAGATCAATACTGGTTTCAAATCAACCGTATGCGCAATTCATATAGAAGTTTCGCGTATAAAACATGCAATACAAATATAAAGCAATATAAAATAATTGCTTAAATAAATACTTTAAAAGCAAATCATATAAACTCACAGAAAACGCTTATCCAAAAATACATCGGGGCTTTAGAACGTCAAGCTTCCCAAACTACTGGTCCAGCTGCTTCTTGCCTCGCCGGATCTAAAACAATTTTAAAACATTTGTTTCATATCAGAATCCTATTCTAAGATTGACTCTAGACTCAAGGCACGACACGTTTTACTTTCATTAACCGTCGTGCTTCTCACGCATATCCCGTTAAACGATATCTAACTCGTTTACGGATCGTATATCTTTTCTAATTCGACTCCCGTTTAACCTCATTAGGTTAACTGTTAAAATCAATCGATACCTAATCGTTTTCAATCGATTTCCAACCTGGACACGCGTGTACAACGGGTACTGAACAACTGAAAATTGGGGTACGAGGGTCGGGGGGTGCACGTTCGTGCAGGGGGGGTGCACGACCTTGGTGCACGGTCGTGCACCATGTGTAGGTGCACGTTCGTGCACCATTGATGGTGCACGTTCGTGCACCGTACGTGCACGACAGTGTCGTGCACGATCCCCCAGAATCAATTTCCGGGGTTTCCGACCTGTTTCATGTGTAAATACGTTCCAAACTCAACCAAAACGCGTATTCTAAGCTCAAAACACTATATATCAATCCTATAATCGATAAAACGATAAAACCGTTTCGTGGCCTAAAACTTTGAATCGATATAACTCAAAATATATTCGTTTAAACGGTAAAACGTCAAGCTTACCGTGATTACCCGTCGAAATACGATCGTTTGGAGTTATAGAACGTCTGAAACGGACGAGAAACGGAAACCGCGCGACGAACCATAATCGATCGCCGTTTGAATGAAAGAAACGAAGGAAGGAGAACAAGGCTCTGGTTCCTTCTTTCTTTCTTCTCATTTTTATATGTATCCTGGCTAAAGTACGCTTTGGTCCTTGAAACTTTTCAAAAGTTTCAATTTAGTCCAAAAGCTATCCGCGTCCAAATTTTAAACAGTCTCCAATCGACTTGAAACTTTTACCATAAATACTATATATTATTCCGCGGACTTTGACGAAATAATTATCGTCACAAAATTTATAATTTATTTTATATTAATTTCCAAAGTTAAATCCTTAAATCCCATTACCTTATTAAAATTTATTCTAAATTCTCGATATAATTAAAACGCGACACGTGGCACGATTTAATTATCTTAAGATATTTTGGGGTATTACAGACTTCAATCGCTAAAAAGGTGAAACGTTTGGATTGTTTTCGTAACGTTTGTAAATGTTTGACATAAATAACTAAAATGGGGAAACGTTTGGCTTTGTTTCGTAGCATTTGTAAACGTTTGGCTTAAATCGCTAAAAATGTGAAACGTTTGACATAAATCGTTAAAAAGGTGAAATATTTTCAAATGTTTGGCTTAAATCGCTAAAAAAGCGAAACGTTTGGTTTTGTTTCGTAGCGTTTGTAAACGTTTGGCTTAAATTGCAAAAAAGCTGAAACGTTTAGATTTGTTTCGTAACGTTTGTAGAAGTTTTGGCTTCCACCGCTAAAAAGGTGAAATGTTTGGATTTGTTTCGTAACGTTTGTAAACGTTTGGCATAAATCGCTAAACTGGGGAAACATTTGGCTTTGTTTCGTAGCGTTTGTAAACGTTTGGCTTAAATCGCTAAACTTGGAAAACGTTTGGATTTTTTCGTAACGTTTGTAAACGCTTGGTGTAAAATCGCTAAAAAGGTGAAACATTTGGTTTTGTTTCGTAACGTTTGTAAACGTTTGGCTTAAATCGCAAAAAAGGTGAATCGTTTGGTTTTGTTTCGCAACGTTTGTAAACGTTTGGCTTAAATTGCTAAAAAGCTGACACATTTGGATTTGTTTTATAGCGTTTGTAACCGTTTGCCTTCAATCGCTAAAAAGGTGAAATGTTTGGATTTGTTTTGAAACGTTTGTAAACGTTTAGCATAAATCGCTAAAATGGGGAAACATTTGGCTTTGTTTCGTTGCGTTTGTAAACGTTTGGCTTACATCGCTAAAAAGGTGAAACGTTTGGTTTTATTTCGTAACCTTTGTAAACGTTTTGTTAACGTTTTAAACGTTTGGTTTAAAATTGCCAAAAAGGTGAAATGTTTGGTTTTATTTCATAACCTTTGTAAACATTCGGCATAAATCGCTAAAAAAGTGAAACATTTGGATTTGTTTCGTAATGTTTGTAAATGTTTGGCTTAAATCGCTAAATAGGTGAAACGCTTGGATTTGATTCGTAATGTTTGTAAATATTTGGCTTAAATCGCTAAAAAGGTGAAATGTTTGGATTTGTTTCATAACGTTTGTAAATGTTTGGCTTAAATCGCTAAAAAGGGGAAACGTTTGGTTTTAATTCGTAACCTTTGTAAACGTTTTGTTTCGTAACATTTTAAACGTTTGGTTTAAATTGCTGAAAAGGTGAAACATTTGATTTTGTTTCGTAACCTTTATAAACGTTCGGCTTAAATTGCTAAAAAGGTGAAATGTTTGGATTTGTTTCGTAACGTTTGTAAACGTTTGGCTTAAATTGCTAAAAAGGTGAAACGCTTAGATCTATTTTGTAACGTTTTAAATGTTTGGTTTTGTTTCGCAAAATTTATAAACGTTTGTCTTAAATCGCTAAGAAGGTGAAATATTTGGATTTGTTTCATAGCATTTGTAATCGTTTGCCTTCAATCGCTAAAAAGGTGAAACATTTGCATTTGTTTCGTAATGTTTGTAAACGTTTGGTATAAATCGCTAAAATGGGGAAACATTTGGCTTTGTTTCGTAGCGTTTGTAAACGTTTGTCTTAAATCGCTAAAAATGTGAAACGTTTGGATTTGTTTTGTAATGTTTGTAAACGTTTGGCTTAAATCGCTAAAAAGGCGAAACGTTTGGTTTTGTTTCGTAACTTTGTAAACGTTTGGCATAAATCGCTAAAATGGGAAAACGTTTGGCTTTGTTTCGTAGCATTTGTAAACGTTTGTTTTAAATCGCTAAAAATGTGAAACATTTCGTTTTGTTTCATAACATTTCTAAATGTTTGACTTATATCGCTAAAAAGGCGAAACGTTTGGTTTTGTTTCGTAATGTTTATAAATGTTTGGCTTAAATTGCTATAACGGGGAAATATTTGGTTTTGTTTCGTAAAGTTTGTAAACATTTGGCTTAAATTGCTAAAAGGGAAAAACGTTAGGATTTGTTTCGTAACGTTTGGCATAAATTTCTAAAAGGGGAAACATTTGGATTTGTTTTGTAACGTTTGTAAATGTTTGGCAAAAATCGCTAAAATGGGGAAACGTTTGGATTTGTTTCGTAACGTTTTAAACGTTTGGTTTTGTATTGTAATGTTTGTAAACGTTTGGCTTAAACTGCTAAAAAGGTGATACGTTTGGATTTGTTTCGTAACGTTTGTAAACGTTTGGCATAAATCGCTAAAATGGGGAAACATTTGGCTTTGTTTCGTAGCGTTTGTAAACGTTGGCTTAAATAGCTAAAAATGTGAAACGTTTGGATTTGTTTTGTAACGTTAGTAAACGTTCGGCATAAATCGCTAAAAAGGTGAAACGCTTGGATTTGTTTCGTAACGTTTGTAAATGTTCGGCTTAAATCGCTAAAAATGAAACACGTTTGTTTTTGTTTCGTAACGTTTGTAAACGTTTGGCTTGAATCGCTAAAAAGGGGAAACGTTTGGATTTGTTTTGTAACGTTTGTAAACGTTTGGCTCCAATTGCTAAATAGGTGAAACGCTTGGATTTTTTTCGTTACATTTGTAAACGTTTGGCTTAAATCGCGAAAAATGTGAAACGTTTGGATTTGTTTCGTAATGTTTTAAACGTTTGGTTTTGTTTCGCAACGACTGTAAACGTTTGGCTAATATCGCTAAAACGGTGAAACGTTTGGTTTTGTTTCGTAATGTTTGTAATAGTTTGGCTTAAATTGCTAAAAATGTGAAATCTTTGAATTTGTTTCTTAACGTTTTAAACGTTTGGTTTTGCTTCGTAACGTTTATAAACGCTTGGCTTAAATCGCTAAAAAGGTGAAACGTTTGGTTTTGTTTCGTATCGTTTGGCTTAAATCGCTAAAAAGGTGCAGTGTTTGGATTTTTTTTGTAATTTTTGTAAATGTTCGGCTTAAATCGCTAAAAAGGTGAAACGTTTGGTGTTGTTTCGTAACGTTTGTAAACGTTCGGCTTAAATCTCTAAAAATGTAAAACGTTTGTTTTTGTTCCGTAACGTTTGTAAACGTTTGGCTTAAATCGCTAAAAAGGCGAAACATTTAGATTTGTTTCGTAACGTTTGTAAACGTTTGACTTAAATTGATAAAAACGTAAAACGTGTGGATTTGTTTCGTAACGTTTGTAAACGTTTGGCATAAATCGCTAAAATGGGAAAACGTTTGGATTTGTTTCGGAACGTTTTAAACGTTTGGTTTTGTTTCGTAACGTTTGTAAATGTTTGGCTTAAATTGCTAAAAAGGTAACACGTTTAGATTTGTTCGTAACGTTTGTAAACATTTGGCTTAAATCGCTAAAAAGGAAAAACGATTGGATTTGTTTCGTAATGTTGTAGACGTTTTGGCTTCAATCGCTAAAAAGGTGAAGCGTTTGAATTGGTTTCATAACGTTTGTAAACGTTTGGCATAAATCGCCAAATGGGGAAACGTTTGGCTTTGTTTCGTAGCGTTTATAAATGTTTGGCTTAAATCTCAAAAAATGTGAAACATTTGGATTTGTTTCGTAATGTTTGTAAACATTTGGCGTAAAATCGCTAAAGAGGTGAAACATTTGGTTTTGTTTCGTAATGTCTGTAAACGTTTGTCTTAAATCGCTAAAAAGGTGAAACGTTTGTTTTGTTTCGCAACGTTTGTAAACGTTTGGCTTAAATTGCTAAAAAGCTGAAACCTTTGGATTTGTTTCATAACATTTGTAACCGTTTGCCTTCAATCGCTAAAAAGGTGAAAGGTTTGGATTGTTTTCGTAACGTTTGTAAACGTTTGACATAAATCGCTAAAATGGGGAAACGTTTGGCTTTGTTTCGTAGCATTTGTAAACGTTTGGCTTAAATTGCTAAAAATGTGAAACGTTTGGCGTAAATCGTTAAAAAGGTGAAACATTTCGTTTTGTTTCGTAACGTTTTCAAATGTTTGGCTTAAATCGCTAAAAAGGCGAAACGTTTGGTTTTGTTTTGTAACGTTTGTAAACGTTTGGCTTAAATCGCTAAAAAGGCGAAACGTTTGGAATTATTTCATAACGTTTGGCTTAACTTGCTAAAAAGGGGGAACGTTTGGATTTGTTTCGTAACATTTGTAAACATTTGGCATAAATCGCTAAAATGGGGAAACGTTTGGATTTGTTTCGTAACGTTTTAAACGTTTGTTTTTGTTTCGTAACGTTTGTAAACGTTTGGCTTAAATCGCAAAAAAAGTGAAACGTTTGGATTTGTTTCGTAACATTTGTAAACGTTTGGCTTAAATCGTTAAAAAGGTGAAACATTTGGATTTGTTTCGTAGCGTTTGTAAATGTTTGGCTTAAATCGCTAAAAATTTGAAACGTTGAGTTTTGTTCCGTAAAATTTGTAAACGTTTGACTTAAATTGCTAAAAAGCTGAAACTTTTGTGGAAGTTTTGGCTTCCATCGCTAAAAAGGGGAAACGTTTGGATTTGTTTTGCAACATTTGTATACGTTTGGCATAAATCGCTAAAATGGGGAAACGTTTAAATTTTTTCGTAACGTTTGTAAATGTTTGGTGTAAAATCGCTAAAAAGGTGAAACATTTGGTTTTGTTTCGTAACGTTTGTAAACGTTTGGCTTAAATCGCTAAAAAGGTGAATCGTTTGATTTTGTTTCGAAACGTTTGTAAACGTTTGGCTTAAATTGTTAAAAAGCTGACACATTTGGATTTGTTTCATAACGTTTGTAATTGTTTGCCTTCAACCGCTAAAAAGGTGAAATGTTTGGATTTGTTTCGTAATGTTTGTAAACGTTTGGCATAAATCGCTAAAATGGGGAAACATTTGGCTATGTTTCGTTGCGTTTGTAAACGTTTGGCATAAATCTCTAAAAAGGGGAAACGTTTGGTTTTATTTCGTAAACTTTGTAAACGTTTTGTTTCGTAATGTTTTAAACGTTTGGTTTAAAATTGCCAAAAAAGTGAAACGTTTGGTTTTATTTCATAACCTTTGTTAACGTTCGACTTAAATCGCTAAAAAAGTGAAACATTTGGATTTGTTTCGTAATGTTTGTAAATGTTTGGCTTATATAGCTAAAAAGGTGAAACGCTTGGATTTGTTTCGCAATGTTTATAAACGTTTGGCTTAAATCGCTAAAAAGGTGAAATGTTTGGATTTGTTTCTTAACGTTTGAAAATGTTTGGCTTAAATCGCTAAAAAGATGAAACGTTTGGTTTTGATTCGTAATCTTTGTAAACGTTTATCTCGTAACATTTTAAACGTTTTGTTTAATTGCTGAAAAGGTGAAACATTTTAATTTGTTTCGTAACCTTTATAAACGTTCGTTTTAAATTGCTAAAAAGGTGAAATGTTTGAATTTCTTTCGTAACGTTTGTAAACGTTTGACTTAAATCGCTGAAAAGGGGAAACATTTGGATTTGTTTCGTAACATTTGCAAACATTTGGCTTAAATTGCTAAAAAGGTGAAACGCTTGGATCTATTTCGTAACGTTTTAAACGTTTGGTTTTTATTTCGCAAAATTTATAAACGTTTGGCTTAAATCGCTAAAAAGGCGAAACATTTGGATTTGTTTCATAACATTTGTAACCGTTTGCCTTCAATCGCCAAAAAGGTGAAACATTTGGATTTGTTTCGTAACGTTTGTAAACGTTTGGCTTTGTTTCGTAGCATTTGTAAACGTTTGTCTTAAATCGCTAAAAATATGAAACGTTTGGATTTGCTTTGCAATGTTTGTAAACGTTTGGCTTAAATCGCTAAAAAGGAGAAAAGTTTGGTTTTGTTTCGTAACGTTTGTAAACGTTTGGCATAAATTGCTAAAATGTAGAAACGTTTGGCTTTGTTTCGTAGCATTTATAAACGTTTATTTTAAACCACTAAAAATGTGAAACATTTGGTTTTGTTTCGTAACGTTTGTAAACGTTTGGCTTATATCGCTAAAAAGGCAAAATGTTTGGTTTTGTTTCGTAACGTTTGTAAACGTTTGGCTTAATTGCTAAAAAGGGGAAACGTTTTGGTTTTGTTTCGTAACGTTTGTAAACGTTTGGCTTAAATTGCTAAAAAGGCAAAACGTTTGGATTTGTTTCGTAACGTTAGGCATAAATTGCTAAAAGGGGAAACATTTGGATTTGTTTTGTAATGTTTGTAAATGTTTGGCAAAAATCGCTAAAATGGGGAAACGTTTGGATTTGTTTCGTAACGTTTTAAACGTTTGGTTTTGTATTTTAATGTTTGTAAATGTTTGGCTTAAATTGCTAAAAAGGTGATACGTTTGGATTTGTTTCGTAACGTTTGTAAACGTATGGCATAAATCGCTAAAATGGGGAAACATTTGGCTTTGTTTCGTAGCGTTTGTAAACGTTGGTTGAAATAGCTAAAAATAAGAAACGTTTGGATTTGTTTCGTAACGTTAGTAAACGTTCGGCATAAATCGCTAAAAAGGTGAAACGCTTGGATTTATTTCGTAACGTTTGTAAACGTTCGGCTTAAATCGCTAAAAATGAGAAACGTTTGTTTTTATTCCGTAACGTTTGTAAACGTTTGGCTTGAATCGCTAAAAAGGGGAAATGTTTGGATTTGTTTCGTAACGTTTGTAAACGTTTGGCTCCAATTGCTAAATAGGTGAAACGCTTGGATTTGATTCGTAACATTTGCAAACGTTTAGCTTAAATCGCGATAAATGGGAAACGTTTGGATTTGTTTCGTAACGTTTTAAACGTTTGGTTTTGTTTTGTAACGACTGTAAAAGTTTGGCTAAAATCGCTAAAACGGTGAAACGTTTGGTTTTGTTTCGTAACATTTGTAATAGTTTAGCTTAAATCGCTAAAAATGTGAAATGTTTGAATTTATTTCTTAATGTTTTAAACGTTTGGTTTTGCTTCGTAACGTTTATAAACGTTTGACTTAAATTGCTAAAAAGGTGAAACGTTTGGTTTTGTTTCGTAACGTTTGGCTTAAATCGCTAAAAAGGTGCAATGTTTGGATTTTATTTGTAATTTTTGTAAACGTTCTACTTAAATCGCTGAAAAGGTGAAGCGTTTGGTGTTGTTTCGTAACGTTTGTAAACGTTCGGCTTAAATCGCTAAAATTGTAAAACGTTTGTTTTTGTTCCGTAACGTTTGTAAACGTTTGGCTTAAATCGCTAAAAAGGCAAAACATTTAGATTTGTTTCGTAACGTTTGTAAACGTTTGAGTTAAATTGATAAAAAGGTTAAACGTTTGGATTTGTTTCGCAACGTTTGTAACCGTTTGGCATAAATCGCTAAAATGGGAAAACGTTTGGATTTGTTTTGCAACGTTTTAAACGTTTGGTTTTGTTTCGTAACGTTTGCATACGTTTGGCTTAAATTTTTAAAAAGGTGACACGTTTGGATTTGTTTCGTAATATTTATAAACGTTTGGCCTAAATCGCTAAAAAGTTGAAACGTTTGTATTTGTTTCGTAATGTTGTAGACGTTTTGGCTTCAATCGCTAAAAAGGTGAAACGTTTGAATTGGTTTCGTAACTTTTGTAAACGTTTGGCATAAATCGCCAAAATGGCGAAACGTTTGGCTTTTTTTTGTAGCGTTTATAAATGTTTGGCTTAAATCTCTAAAAATGTGAAACGTTTGGATTTGTTTCGTAATGCTTGTAAACGTTTGGCGTAAAATCGCTAAAGAGGTGAAACATTTGGTTTTGTTTCGTAACGTTTGTAAAGGTTTGTCTTAAATCGCTATAATGGTGAAACGATTGGTTTTGTTTCGCAACGTTTGTACACGTTTGGCTTAAATTGCTAAAAAGCTGAAACCTTTGGATTTGTTTCATAATGTTTGTAACTGTTTGCCTTCAATCTCTAAAAAGGTGAAACGTTTGGATTGTTTTCGTAACGTTTGTAAACGTTTGACACAAATCGCTAAAATGGGGAAACGTTTGGCTTTGTTTCGTAGCATTTGTAAAGGTTTAGCTTAAATCGCTAAAAATGTGAAACGTTTGGCGTAAGACGTTAAAAGGGAGAAACATTTGGTTTTGTTTCGTAACGTTTTCAAATGTTTGGCTTAGATTGCTAAAAAGGCGAAATGTTTGGTTTTGTTTCGTAACGTTTCGAAACGTTTGGCTTAAATCGCTAAAAAATCGAAACGTTTGGAATCGTTTCATAACATTTGGCTTAACTTGCTAAAAAGGTGAAACGTTTGGATTTGTTTCGTAACGTTTGTAAACATTTGGCGTAAATCGCTAAAATGGGGAAACGTTTGGATTTGTTTCGTAACGTTTTAAACGTTTGTTTTTGTTTCGTAATGTTTGTAAACGTTTGGGTTAAATCACAAAAAAGGTGAAACCTTTGGATTTGTTTCGTAACGTCTGTAAACGTTTGGCTTAAATCGCTAAAAAGGTGAAACATTTGGATTTGTTTCGTAGCGTTTGTAAACGTTTGGCTTAAATCGCTAAATATTTGAAACGTTGAGTTTTGTTCCGTAAAATTTGTAAACGTTTGGCTTAAATTGCTAAAAAGTTGAAACGTTTGGATTTGTTTCGTAACGTTTATAGAAGTTTTGGCTTCCATCGCTAAAAAGGTGAAACGTTTGGATTTGTTTCGTAACGTTTGTAAACGTTTGGCATAAATCACTAAAATGGGGAAACGTTTGGCTTTGTTTCGTAGCGTTTGTAAACGTTTGGCTTATATCGCTAAAAATGGGAAACGTTTGCATTTTTTCGTAACGTTTGTAAACGTTTGGTGTAAAATCGCTAAAAAGGTGAAACATTTGGTTTTGTTTTGTAACGTTTGTAAACGTTAGGCTCAAATCGCTAAAAAGGTTAATTGTTTGGTTTTGTTTCGTAACGTTTGTAAACGTTTGGCTTAAATTGCTAAAAAGCTGACACATTTGGATTTGTTTCATGACGTTTGTAACTGTTTGCCTTCAATTGCTGAAAAGGTTAAATGTTTGGATTTGTTTCATAACGTTTGTAAACGTTTGGCATAAATCGCTAAAATGGGGAAACATTTGGCTTTGTTTCGTTGTGTTTGTAAACGTTTGTCTTAAATCGCTAAAAAGGTGAAACGTTTGGTTTTATTTCGTAACCTTTGTAAACGTTTTGTTTCGTAACGTTTTAAACGTTTGGTTTAAAATTTCCAAAAAGGTTAAATCGCTAAAAAAGTGAAACATTTGGATTTGTTACAAAAAGTTTGTAAATGTTTGGCTTAAATTGCTAAAAAGGTGAAACGCTTGGATTTGTTTCGGAATGTTTGTAAATGTTCGGCTTAGATCGCAAAAAAGGTGAAACCTTTGGATTTGTTTCGTAACGTTTGTAAACGTTTGGCTTAAATCGCTAAAAAGGTGAAACATTTGGATTTTTTTCGTAGCGTTTGTAAACATTTGGCTTAAATCGCTAAAAATTTGAAACGTTGAGTTTTGTTCCGTATAATTTGTAAACGTTTGGCTTAAATTGCTAAAAAGGCGAAGCGTTTGGATTTGTTTCGTAATGTTTGTATAAGTTTTGGTTTCCATCGCTAAAATAGGGAAACATTTGGCTTTATTTCGTAGGGTTTGTAAACGTTTAGCTTAAATCGCTAAATATGGTAAACATTTGGATTTTTTCGTAACGTTTGTAAAGTTTTGGCGTAAAATCGCTAAACAGGTGAAACGTTTGGATTTGTTTCGTAACGTTTGTATACGTTTGGCTTAAATCGCTAAAAAGGTGAAACGTTTGGTTTTGTTTCGCAACATTTGTAAACATTTGGCTTAAATTGCTAAAAGCTGACACATTTGGATTTGTTTCATAACGTTTGTAACTGTTTGCCTTCAATCGCTAAATAGGTGAAATGTTTGGATTTGTTTCGTAACGTTTGCAAACGTTCGGCTTAAATCGCTAAAAAGGTGAAACATTTGGATTTGTTTCATAACATTTGTAACCGTTTGCGTTCAATCGCTAAAAAGGTGAAACATTTGGATTTGTTTCGTAACGATTGTAAACGTTTGGCATAAATCGCTAAAATGGGGAAACGTTTGGCTTTGTTTCGTAGCGTTTGTAAACGTTTGTCTTAGATCGCTAAAAATATGAAACGTTTGGATTTGTTTCGTAATGTTTGTAAACGTTTGGCTTAAATCGCTAAAAAGGCGAAACATTTGGTTTTGTTTCGTAACGTTTGTAAACGTTTGGCATAAATCGCTAAAATGGGAAAACGTTTGGCCTTGTTTCGTAGCATTTGTAAACGTTTGTTTTAAATCGCAAAAAATGTGAAATATTTGGTTTTGTTTCATAACGTTTGTAAATGTTTGGCTTATATCGCTAAAAAGGAAAAACGTTTGGTTTTGTTTCGTAACGTTTGTAAACGTTTGGCTTAAATTGCTAAAAAGGGGAAACGTTTGGTTTTGTTTCGTAACGTTTGTAAACATTTGGCTTAAATTACTAAAAAGGCAAAATGTTTGGATTTGTTTCGTAACGTTTGGCATAAATTGCTAAAAGGAGAAACATTTGGATTTGTTTTGTAACGTTTGTAAGTGTTTGGCAAAAATCGCTAATATGGGGAAACGTTTGGATTTGTTTCGTAATGTTTTAAACGTTTGGTTTTGTATTGTAATGTTTGTAAACGTTTGGCTTAAATTACTAAAAAGGTGATACGTTTGGATTTGTTTCGTAACGTTTATAAACGTTTGGCATAAATCGCTAAAATGGGTAAACATTTGGCTTTGTTTCGTAGCGTTTGAAAACGTTGGCTTAAATAGCTAAAAATGTGAAACGTTTGGATTTGTTTCGTAACGTTTGTATACGCTTGGCTTAAATCGACAAAAAGGTGAAACGTTTGGATTTCTTCCGCAACGTTTGTAAACGTTTAGCTTAAATTGCTAAAAAGGGTTTCGTATCGTTTTAATCATTTGAATTTTTTTTGTAACATTTGTAAACGTTTGGCTTATATCGCTAAAATGGGTAAACGTTTGGATTTGTTTCGTAACGTTTGAAAACGTTTGGCTTAAATCGCTAAAAAGGTGAAACGTTTGGATTTGTTTCGTAACGTTTGTAAAGGTTTGACTTAGATCGCTAAAAAGGTAAAACGTTTTGATTTGTTTCCTAACTTTGTAAACGTTTGGCTTAAATCACTAAAAAGGTTTTACATTTGGATTTGTTTCGTAACGTTTGTAAACGTTTAGCTTAAATCGCGAAAAAGGTGAAACGTTTGGATTTGTTTTGTAACTTTTGTAAACGTTTGGCATAAATCGCTAAAAAGGTGAAACGCTTGGATTTTTCGTAACGTTTGTAAATGTTTGGCTCAGATAGCTTAAAAGGGGAAAAGTTTGGTTTTGTTTCGTAACGTTTGTAAACGTTTGGCGTAAGTTGCAAAAATGAGGAAACGTATGGATTTGTTTCGTAACGTTAGTAAACGTTCGGCATAAATCGCTAAAAAGGTGAAACGCTTGGATTTGTTTCGTAACGTTTGTAAACGTTCGGCTTAAATCGCTAAAAATGAGAAACTTTTGTTTTTGTTCCGTAACATTTGTAAACATTTGGCTTGAATCGCTAAAAAGGGGAAACGTTTGGATTTGTTTCATAACGTTTGTAAACGTTTGGCTCCAATTGCTAAATAGGTGAAACGCTTGGATTTGTTTCGTAACATTTGTAAACGTTTGGCTTAAATCGCGATAAATGGGAAACGTTTGGATTTGTTTCGTAACGTTTTAAACGTTTGGTTTTGTTTCGTAACGTTTTAAACATTTGGTTTAGTTTCGTAACGACTGTAAACGTTTGGCTAATCGCAAAAACGGTGAAACGTTTGGTTTTGTTTCGTAACGTTTGTAATAGTTTGGCTTAAATCGCTAAAAATGTGAAATGTTTGAATTTGTTTCTTAACGTTTTAAACGTTTGGTTTTGCTTCGTAACGTTTATAAACGTTTGGCTTAAATCGCTAAAAAGATGAAACATTTGGTTTTGTTTCGTAACATTTGGCTTAAATCGCTAAAAAGGTGCAATGTTTGGATTTTTTTTGTAATTTTTGTAAACGTTTGGCTTAAATCGCTAAAAACGTGAAACATTTGGTGTTGTTTTGTAACATTTGTAAACGTTCCGCTTAAATCGCTAAAAATGCAAAACGTTTGTTTTTGTTCCGTAACATTTGTAAACGTTTGGCTTAAATCACTAAAAAGGCGAAACATTTAGATTTGTTTCGTAACGTTTGTAAACATTTGACTTAAATTGCTAAAAAGATGAAACGTTTGGATTTGTTTCGCAACGTTTTAAACGTTTGGTTTTGTTTCGTAACGCTTGTAAACGCTTGGCTTAAATCACTAAAAAGGTGAAACGTTTGGATTTGTTTCGTAATGTTGTAGACGTTTTGGCTTCAATCGCTAAAACGGTGAAACGTTTGAATTGGTTTCGTAATGTTTTTAAACGTTTGGCATAAATTGCCAAAATGGGGAAACGTTTGGCTTTGTTTCGTAGCGTTTACAAATGTTTGGGTTAAATCTCTAAAAATGGGAAACGTTTGGATTTATTTCGTAACGTTTGTAAACGTTTGCCGTAAAATCGCTAAAGAGGTGAAACATTTGGTTTTGTTTCGTAACGTTTGTAAAGGTTTGTCTTAAATCGCTAAAAAAATGAAACGTTTGGCTTTGTTTCGCAACGTTTGTAAACGTTTGGCTTAAATTGCTAAAAAGCTGAAACCTTTGGATTTGTTTCATAACGTTTGTTACCGTTTGCCTTCAATCGCTAAAAAGGTGAAACGTTTGGATTGTTTTCGTAACGTTTGTAAACGTTTGGCTTATATCGCTAAAATGGGTAAACGTTTGGATTTGTTTCGTAACGTTTGAAAACGTTTGGCTTAAATCGCTAAAAAGGTGAAACGTTTGGATTTGTTTCGTAACGTTTGTAAAGGTTTGACTTAGATCGCTAAAAAGGTAAAACGTTTTGATTTGTTTCCTAACTTTGTAAACGTTTGGCTTAAATCACTAAAAAGGTTTTACATTTGGATTTGTTTCGTAACGTTTGTAAACGTTTAGCTTAAATCGCGAAAAAGGTGAAACGTTTGGATTTGTTTTGTAACTTTTGTAAACGTTTGGCATAAATCGCTAAAAAGATGAAACGCTTGGATTTTTTCGTAACGTTTGTAAATGTTTGGCTTAAATAGCTTAAAAGGGGAAAAGTTTGGTTTTGTTTCGTAACGTTTGTAAACGTTTGGCTTAAATTGCAAAAATGAGGAAACGTTTGGATTTGTTTCGTAACGTTAGTAAACGTTCGACATAAATCGCTAAAAAGATGAAACGCTTGGATTTGTTCCGTAACGTTTGTAAACGTTTGGCTTAAATTGCTAAAAAGGGGAAACGTTTGGTTTTGTTTCGTAACGTTTGTAAACATTTGGCTTAAATTACTAAAAAGGCAAAATGTTTGGATTTGTTTCGTAACGTTTGGCATAAATTGCTAAAAGGAGAAACATTTGGATTTGTTTAGTAACGTTTGTAAATGTTTGGCAAAAATCGCTAATATGGGGAAACGTTTGGATTTGTTTCGTAATGTTTTAAACGTTTGGTTTTGTATTGTAATGTTTGTAAACGTTTGGCTTATATTACTAAAAAGGTGATACGTTTGGATTTGTTTCGTAACGTTTATAAATGTTTGGCATAAATCGCTAAAATGGGTAAACATTTGGCTTTGTTTCGTAGCGTTTGAAAACGTTGGCTTAAATAGCTAAAAATGTGAAACGTTTGGATTTGTTTCATAACGTTTGTATACGCTTGGCTTAAATCGACAAAAAGGTGAAACGTTTGGATTTCTTCCGCAACGTTTGTAAACGTTTGGCTTAAATTGCTAAAAAGGGTTTCGTATCGTTTTAATCATTTGAATTTTTTTTGTAACATTTGTAAACTTTTGGCTTATATCGCTAAAATGGGTAAACGTTTGGATTTGTTTCGTAACGTTTGAAAACGTTTGGCTTAAATCGCTAAAAAGGTGAAACGTTTGGATTTGTTTCGTAACGTTTGTAAAGGTTTGACTTAGATCGCTAAAAAGGTAAAACGTTTTGATTTGTTTCCTAACTTTGTAAACGTTTGGCTTAAATCACTAAAAAGGTTTTACATTTGGATTTGTTTCGTAACGTTTGTAAACGTTTAGCTTAAATCGCGAAAAAGGTGAAACGTTTGGATTTGTTTTGTAACTTTTGTAAACGTTTGGCATAAATCGCTAAAAAGGTGAAACGCTTGGATTTTTCGTAACGTTTGTAAATGTTTGGCTCAGATAGCTTAAAAGGGGAAAAGTTTGGTTTTGTTTCGTAACGTTTGTAAACGTTTGGCGTAAGTTGCAAAAATGAGGAAACGTATGGATTTGTTTCGTAACGTTAGTAAACGTTCGGCATAAATCGCTAAAAAGGTGAAACGCTTGGATTTGTTTCGTAACGTTTGTAAACGTTCGGCTTAAATCGCTAAAAATGAGAAACTTTTGTTTTTGTTCCGTAACGTTTGTAAACATTTGGCTTGAATCGCGAAAAAGGGGAAACGTTTGGATTTGTTCCATAACGTTTGTAAACGTTTGGCTCCAATTGCTAAATAGGTGAAACGCTTGGATTTGTTTCGTAACATTTGTAAACGTTTGGCTTAAATCGCGATAAATGTGAAACGTTTGGATTTGTTTCGTAACGTTTTTAACGTTTGGTTTTGTTTCGTAACGTTTTAAACGTTTGGTTTAGTTTCATAACGACTGTAAACGTTTGGCTAATCGCAAAAACGGTGAAACGTTTTGTTTTGTTTCGTAACGTTTGTAATAGTTTAGCTTAAATCGCTAAAAATGTGAAATGTTTGAATTTGTTTCTTAACGTTTTAAACGTTTGGTTTTGCTTCGTAACGTTTATAAACGTTTGGCTTAAATTGCTAAAAAGATGAAACATTTGGTTTTGTTTCGTAACATTTGGCTTAAATCGCTAAAAAGGTGCAATGTTTGGATTTTTTTTGTAATTTTTGTAAACGTTTGGCTTAAATCGCTAAAAACGTGAAACATTTGGTGTTGTTTTGTAACGTTTGTAAACGTTCCGCTTAAATCGCTAAAAATGCAAAACGTTTGTTTTTGTTCCGTAACGTTTGTAAACGTTTGGCTTAAATCACTAAAAAGGCGAAACATTTAGATTTGTTTCGTAACGTTTGTAAACATTTGACTTAAATTGCTAAAAAGATGAAACGTTTGGATTTGTTTCGCAATGTTTTAAACGTTTGGTTTTGTTTCGTAACGCTTGTAAACGCTTGGCTTAAATCACTAAAAAGGTGAAACGTTTGGATTTGTTTCGTAATGTTGTAGACGTTTTGGCTTCAATCGCTAAAACGGTGAAACGTTTGAATTGGTTTCGTAATGTTTTTAAACGTTTGGCATAAATTGCCAAAATGGGGAAACGTTTGGCTTTGTTTCGTAGCGTTTACAAATGTTTGGGTTAAATCTCTAAAAATGGGAAACGTTTGGATTTATTTCGTAACGTTTGTAAACGTTTGCCGTAAAATCGCTAAAGAGGTGAAACATTTGGTTTTGTTTCGTAACGTTTGTAAAGGTTTATCTTAAATCGCTAAAAAAATGAAACGTTTGGCTTTGTTTCGCAACGTTTGTAAACGTTTGGCTTAAATTGCTAAAAAGCTGAAACCTTTGGATTTGTTTCATAACGTTTGTTACCGTTTGCCTTCAATCGCTAAAAAGGTGAAACGTTTGGATTGTTTTCGTAACGTTTGTAAACGTTTGGCTTATATCGCTAAAATGGGTAAACGTTTGGATTTGTTTCGTAACGTTTGAAAACGTTTGGCTTAAATCGCTAAAAAGGTGAAACGTTTGGATTTGTTTCGTAACGTTTGTAAAGGTTTGACTTAGATCGCTAAAAAGGTAAAACGTTTTGATTTGTTTCCTAACTTTGTAAACGTTTGGCTTAAATCACTAAAAAGGTTTTACATTTGGATTTGTTTCGTAACGTTTGTAAACGTTTAGCTTAAATCGCGAAAAAGGTGAAACGTTTGGATTTGTTTTGTAACTTTTGTAAACGTTTGGCATAAATCGCTAAAAAGATGAAACGCTTGGATTTTTTCGTAACGTTTGTAAATGTTTGGCTTAAATAGCTTAAAAGGGGAAAAGTTTGGTTTTGTTTCGTAACGTTTGTAAACGTTTGGCTTAAATTGCAAAAATGAGGAAACGTTTGGATTTGTTTCGTAACGTTAGTAAACGTTCGACATAAATCGCTAAAAAGATGAAACGCTTGGATTTGTTCCGTAACGTTTGTAAACGTTTGGCTTAAATTGCTAAAAAGGGGAAACGTTTGGTTTTGTTTCGTAACGTTTGTAAACATTTGGCTTAAATTACTAAAAAGGCAAAATGTTTGGATTTGTTTCGTAACGTTTGGCATAAATTGCTAAAAGGAGAAACATTTGGATTTGTTTTGTAACGTTTGTAAATGTTTGGCAAAAATCGCTAATATGGGGAAACGTTTGGATTTGTTTCGTAATGTTTTAAACGTTTGGTTTTATATTGTAATGTTTGTAAACGTTTGGCTTATATTACTAAAAAGGTGATACGTTTGGATTTGTTTCGTAACGTTTATAAATGTTTGGCATAAATCGCTAAAATGGGTAAACATTTGGCTTTGTTTCGTAGCGTTTGAAAACGTTGGCTTAAATAGCTAAAAATGTGAAACGTTTGGATTTGTTTCGTAACGTTTGTATACGCTTGGCTTAAATCGACAAAAAGGTGAAACGTTTGGATTTCTTCCGCAACGTTTGTAAACGTTTGGCTTAAATTGCTAAAAAGGGTTTCGTATCGTTTTAATCATTTGAATTTTTTTTGTAACATTTGTAAACTTTTGGCTTATATCGCTAAAATGGGTAAACGTTTGGATTTGTTTCGTAACGTTTGAAAACGTTTGGCTTAAATCGCTAAAAAGGTGAAACGTTTGGATTTGTTTCGTAACGTTTGTAAAGGTTTGACTTAGATCGCTAAAAAGGTAAAACGTTTTGATTTGTTTCCTAACTTTGTAAACGTTTGGCTTAAATCACTAAAAAGGTTTTACATTTGGATTTGTTTCGTAACGTTTGTAAACGTTTAGCTTAAATCGCGAAAAAGGTGAAACGTTTGGATTTGTTTTGTAACTTTTGTAAACGTTTGGCATAAATCGCTAAAAAGGTGAAACGCTTGGATTTTTTCGTAACGTTTGTAAATGTTTGGCTTAGATAGCTTAAAAGGGGAAAAGTTTGGTTTTGTTTCGTAACGTTTGTAAACGTTTGGCTTAAATTGCAAAAATGAGGAAACGTATGGATTTGTTTCGTAACGTTAGTAAACGTTCGGCATAAATCGCTAAAAAGGTGAAACGCTTGGATTTGTTTCGTAACGTTTGTAAACGTTCGGCTTAAATCGCTAAAAATGAGAAACTTTTGTTTTTGTTCCGTAACGTTTGTAAACATTTGGCTTGAATCGCGAAAAAGGGGAAACGTTTGGATTTGTTCCATAACGTTTGTAAACGTTTGGCTCCAATTGCTAAATAGGTGAAACGCTTGGATTTGTTTCGTAACATTTGTAAACGTTTGGCTTAAATCGCGATAAATGTGAAACGTTTGGATTTGTTTCGTAACGTTTTTAACGTTTGGTTTTGTTTCGTAACGTTTTAAACGTTTGGTTTAGTTTCATAACGACTGTAAACGTTTGGCTAATCGCAAAAACGGTGAAACGTTTTGTTTTGTTTCGTAACGTTTGTAATAGTTTAGCTTAAATCGCTAAAAATGTGAAATGTTTGAATTTGTTTCTTAACGTTTTAAACGTTTGGTTTTGCTTCGTAACGTTTATAAACGTTTGGCTTAAATTGCTAAAAAGATGAAACATTTGGTTTTGTTTCGTAACATTTGGCTTAAATCGCTAAAAAGGTGCAATGTTTGGATTTTTTTTGTAATTTTTGTAAACGTTTGGCTTAAATCGCTAAAAACGTGAAACATTTGGTGTTGTTTTGTAACGTTTGTAAACGTTCCGCTTAAATCGCTAAAAATGCAAAACGTTTGTTTTTGTTCCGTAACGTTTGTAAACGTTTGGCTTAAATCACTAAAAAGGCGAAACATTTAGATTTGTTTCGTAACGTTTGTAAACATTTGACTTAAATTGCTAAAAAGATGAAACGTTTGGATTTGTTTCGCAACGTTTTAAACGTTTGGTTTTGTTTCGTAACGCTTGTAAACGCTTGGCTTAAATCACTAAAAAGGTGAAACGTTTGGATTTGTTTCGTAATGTTGTAGACGTTTTGGCTTCAATCGCTAAAACGGTGAAACGTTTGAATTGGTTTCGTAATGTTTTTAAACGTTTGGCATAAATTGCCAAAATAGGGAAACGTTTAGCTTTGTTTCGTAGCGTTTACAAATGTTTGGGTTAAATCTCTAAAAATGGGAAACGTTTGGATTTATTTCGTAACGTTTGTAAACGTTTGGCGTAAAATAGCTAAAGAGGTGAAACATTTGGTTTTGTTTCGTAACGTTTGTAAAGGTTTGTCTTAAATCGCTAAAAAAATGAAACGTTTGGCTTTGTTTCGCAACGTTTGTAAACGTTTGGCTTAAATTGCTAAAAAGCTGAAACCTTTGGATTTGTTTCATAACGTTTGTTACCGTTTGCCTTCAATCGCTAAAAAGGTGAAACGTTTGGATTGTTTTTGTAACGTTTGTAAACGTTTGGCTTATATCGCTAAAATGGGTAAACGTTTGGATTTGTTTCGTAACGTTTGAAAACGTTTGGCTTAAATCGCTAAAAAGGTGAAACGTTTGGATTTGTTTCGTAACATTTGTAAAGGTTTGACTTAGTTCGCTAAAAAGGTAAAACGTTTTGATTTGTTTCCTAACTTTGTAAACGTTTGGCTTAAATCACTAAAAAGGTTTTACATTTGGATTTGTTTCGTAACGTTTGTAAACGTTTAGCTTAAATCGCGAAAAAGGTGAAACGTTTGGATTTGTTTTGTAACTTTTGTAAACGTTTGGCATAAATCGCTAAAAAGGTGAAACGCTTGGATTTTTTCGTAACGTTTGTAAATGTTTGGCTTAAATAGCTTAAAAGGGGAAAAGTTTGGTTTTGTTTCGTAACGTTTGGCTTAAATTGCAAAAATGAGGAAACGTTTGGATTTGTTTCGTAACGTTAGTAAACGTTCGGCATAAATCGCTAAAAAGGTGAAATGCTTGGATTTGTTTCGTAACGTTTGTAAACGCTCGGCTTAAATCGCTAAAAATGAGAAACTTTTGTTTTTGTTCCGTAACGTTTGTAAACATTTGGCTTGAATCGCTAAAAAGGGAAAACGTTTGGATTTGTTTCATAACGTTTGTAAACGTTTGGCTGCAATTGCTAAATAGGTGAAACGCTTGGATTTGTTTCGTAACATTTGTAAACGTTTGGCTTAAATCGCGATAAATGTGAAACATTTGGATTTGTTTCGTAACGTTTTAAACGTTTGGTTTAGTTTCGTAACGTTTTAGACGTTTGGTTTAGTTTCGTAACGACTGTAAACGTTTGGCTAATCGCAAAAACGGTGAAACGTTTGGTTTTGTTTCGTAACGTTTGTAATAGTTTGTCTTAAATCGCGAAAAATGTGAAATGTTTGAATTTGTTTCTTAACGTTTTAAACGTTTGGTTTTTCTTCGTAACGTTTATAAACGTTTGGCTTAAATCGCTAAAAAGATGAAACATTTGGTTTTGTTTCGTAACGTTTGGCTTAAATCGCTAAAAAGGTGCAATGTTTGGATATTTTTTGTAATTTTTGTAAACGTTTGGCTTAAATCGCTAAAAACGTGAAACGTTTGGTGTTGTTTTGTACCGTTTGTAAACGTTCCGCTTAAATAGCTAAAAATGCAAAACGTTTGTTTTTGTTCCGTAACGTTTGTAAACGTTTGGCTTAAATCGCTAAAAAGGCGAAACATTTAGATTTGT
This sequence comes from Mercurialis annua, assembly GCF_937616625.2. NCBI lineage: Eukaryota > Viridiplantae > Streptophyta > Magnoliopsida > Malpighiales > Euphorbiaceae > Mercurialis > Mercurialis annua. Next base: position 20,478,956 of record NC_065577.1, on the reverse strand, counting down.
TTCGTAACGTTTGTAAACATTTGACTTAAATTGCTAAAAAGATGAAACGTTTGGATTTGTTTCGTAATGTTTGTAAACCTTTGGCATAAACGCTAAAATGAGAAAACGTTTGGATTTCTTTCGCAACGTTTTAAACGTTTGGTTTTGTTTCGTAACGCTTGTAAACGTTTGGCTTAAATCACTAAAAAGGTGAAACGTTTGGATTTGTTTCGTAATGTTGTAGACGTTTTGGCTTCAATTGCTAAAACGGTGAAACGTTTGAATTGGTTTCGTAATGTTTTTAAACGTTTGGCATAAATTGCCAAAATGGGGAAACGTTTGGCTTTGTTTCGTAGCGTTTACAAATGTTTGGGTTAAATCTCTAAAAATGGGAAACATTTGTATTTATTTCGTAACGTTTGTAAACGTTTGGCGTAAAATCGCTAAAGAGGTGAAACATTTGGTTTTGTTTCGTAACGTTTGTAAAGGTTTGTCTTAAATCGCTAAAAAAATGAAACGTTTGGCTTTGTTTCGCAACGTTTGTAAACGTTTGGCTTAAATTGCTAAAAAGCTGAAACCTTTGGATTTGTTTCATAACGTTTGGCTTAACTTGATAAAAAGGTGAAACATTTGGATTTGTTTCGTAACATTTATAAACATTTGGCATAAATCGCTAAAATGGAGAAACGTTTGGATTTGTTTCGTAGCGTTTTACGCGTTTGTTTTTGTTTCGTAGCGTTTGTAAATGTTTGGCTTAGATCGCAAAAAAGGTGAAACCTTTGGATTTGTTTCGTAGCGTTTGTAAACGTTTGGCTTAAATCTCTAAAAAGGTGAAACATTTGTATTTTTTTCGTAGCGTTTGTAAACGTTTGGCTTAAATCGCTAAAAATTTGAAACGTTGAGTTTTGTTCCGTATAATTTGTAAACGTTTGGCTTAAATTGCTAAAAAGGTGAAACGTTTGGATTTGTTTCGTAATGTTTGTAGAAGTTTTGGCTTCCATCGCTAAAAAGGTGAAACGTTTGGATTTGTTTCGTAACGTTTGTAAACGTTTGACATAAATCGCTAAAATAGGGAAACATTTGGCTTTATTTCGTAACGTTTGTAAACGTTTAGCTTAAATCGCTAAAAATGGTAAACGTTTGGATTTTTTCGTAACGTTTGTAAAGTTTTGGCGTAAACTCGCCAAAAAGGTGAAACATTTGGTTTTGTTTCGTAACGTTTGTATACGTTTGGCTTAAATCGCTAAAAAGGTGAAACGTTTGGTTTTGTTTCGCAACGTTTGTAAACATTTGGCTTAAATTGCTAAAAAGCTAACACATTTGGATTTGTTTCATAACGGTCGTAACTGTTTGCCTTCAATCGCTAAAAAGGTGAAATGTTTGGATCTGTTTCGTAACGTTTGTAAACGTTTGGCATAAATCGCTAAAATAGGGAAACATTTGGCTTTGTTTCGTTGCGTTTGTAAACGTTTGGCTTAAATCGCTAAAAAGGTGAAACGTTTGGATTTGTTTCGTAACGTTTATAAACATTTGGCGTAAATCGCTAAATATTTGGATTTGTTTCGTAACGTTTTAAACGTTTTGTTTTGATTTGTAACGTTTGTAAACGTTTGTCTTAAATCGCTAAAAAGGTGAAACGTTTGGATTTGTTTCCTAACGTTTGTAAACATTTGGCTTAAATCGCTAAAAAGGGGAAACATTTGGATTTTTTCGAAGAGTTTGTAAACATTTGGCTTAAATCGCTAAAAATGGGAAACGTTTGGTTTTATTCCGTAGCGTTTATAAACGTTTGGCTTAAATTGCTAAAAAGGTGAAACATTTGGATTTGTTTCGTAACGTTTGTAAACGTTTGGCTTAAATTGCGAAAAAGGTGAAACTTTTAGATTTGTTTCGTAACGTTTGTAAACATTTGGCATAAATCGCTAAAATGGGGAAACGTTTTGATTTTTTTCGTAAAGTTTTAAACGTTTGATTTTGTTTCGCAACGTTGTAAACGTTTGGCTTAAATCGCTAAAAAAAAGGAAACATTGGATTTGTTTTGTAACGTTTGTAAAGTTTTGGCTTATATCGCTAAAAAGGTGAAGCATTTGGATTTTTTTCGTAGCGTTTGTAAGAGTTTCGCTTAAATCGCTAAAAATGTGAAACGTTTGGATTTGTTTCGTATCGTTTGTAAACGTTTGCTTTTGTTTCGTAACGTTTGTGAATGTTTGGCTTAAATCGCTAAAAAGGCGTAACGATTGGATTTGTTTCATAACGTTTGTAAACTGTCTTATATCGCGTAAAAGGTGATACATTTGGATTTGTTTCTTAACCTTTGTAAACGTTTGGCTTCAATCGCTAAAAAAGCGAAATGTTTGGATTTGTTTCGTAAAGTTTTAAACGTTTGGTTTTGTTTTGTAACGTTTATAAACGTTTGGCTTAAATCGCCAAAAAGGCGAAACGTTTGGATTTGTTTTGTAACGTTTATAAACGTTTGGCTTAAATTGCTAAAAACGTGAATCGTTTGGATTTGTTTTGTAATTTTTGTAATTGTTTGGCTTATATCACTAAAAAGGTGAAACGTTTGGTGTTGTTTCATAACGGTTGTAAATGTTCGGTTTAAATCGCTAAATATGTGAAACATTTGTTTTTGTTTCGTAACGTTTGTCGAAACGTTTGGATTTGTTTCATAATGTTTGTAAACATTTGGCTTAAAGTGCTAAAAAGGTTAAATGTTTGGATTTGTTTCGTAACGTTTGTAAACGTTTGGCATAAATTGCTAAAATAGGGAAACGTTTGGATTTATTTCGTAACGTTTTAAACGTCTGGTTTTGTTTTAAATTGTTTGTAAACGTTTGGCCTAAATCGCTAAAAAGGTGAAACATTTGGATTTGTTTCATAACCTTTGTAAACGTTTCACTTAAATCGCTAAAAATGTAAAATGTTTGGCTTTGTTTCGTAGCGTTTGTAAACATTTGGCTTAAATCGCTAAAAATTTGAAACGTTAAATTTTGTTCCGTAACGTTTGTAACCGTTTCCCTTCAATCGCTAAAAAGGTGAAGCATTTGGATTTGTTTCGTAACGTTTGTAAACGATTGGCATAAATCGCTAAAATGGGAAAATGTTTGGCTTTGTTTCGTAGCGTTTGTAAACATTTGGCTTAAATCGCTAAAAATTTGAAACGTTAAGTTTTGTTCCGTATAATTTGTAAACGTTTGGTTTAAATTGCTAAAAAGGTGAAACGTTTGGATTTGTTTCGTAATGTTTGTAGAAGTTTTGGCTTCCATCGCTAAAAAGGTGAAATATTTGGATTTGTTTCGTAATGTTTCTAAACGTTTGACATAAATCACTAAAATAGGGAAACATTTGGCTTTATTTCGTAGCGTTTGTAAACGTTTAGCTTAAATCACTAAAAATGGTAAACATTTGGATTTTTTCGTATCGTTTGTAAAGTTTTGGCGTAAAATCGCTAAACAGGTGAAACGTTTGGATTTGTTTCATAACGTTTGTATACGTTTGGCTTAAATCGCTAAAAAGGTGAAACGTTTGGTTTTGTTTCGCAACGTTTGTAAACATTTGGCTTAAATTGCTAAAAAGCTTACACATTTGGATTTGTTTCATAACGTTTGTAACTGTTTGCCTTCAATCGCTAAAAAGGTGAAATGTTTGGATTTGTTTCGTAACGTTTGCAAACGTTCGGCTTAAATCGCTAAAAAGGTGAAACATTTGGATTTGTTTCATAACATTTGTAACCATTTGCGTTCAATCGCTAAAAAGGTGAAACATTTGGATTCGTTTCGTAATGTTTGTAAACGTTTGGCATAAATCGCTAAAATGGGGAAACGTTTGGCTTTGTTTCGTAGCGTTTGTAAACGTTTGTCTTAAATCGCTAAAAATGTGAAACGTTTGGATTTGTTTCGTAATGTTTGTAAACGTTTGGCTTAAATCGCTAAAAAGGCGAAACATTTGGCTTTGTTTCGTAACGTTTGTAAACGTTAGGCATAAATCGCTAAAATGGGGAAACGTTTGGCCTTGTTTCGTAGCATTTATAAACGTTTGTTTTCAATCGCAAAAAATGTGAAATATTTGGTTTTGTTTCATAACGTTTGTAAACGTTTGGCTTATATCGCTAAAAAGGCAAAACGTTTGGTTTTGTTTCGTAACGTTTGTAAACATTTGGCTTAAATTACTAAAAAGGCAAAATGTTTGGATTTGTTTCGTAACGTTTGGCATAAATTGCTAAAAGGAGAAACATTTGGATTTATTTTGTAACGTTTGTAAATATTTGGCAAAAATCGCTAATATGGGGAAACGTTTGGATTTGTTTCTTAACGTTTTAAACGTTTGGTTTTGTTTCGTAACGCTTGTAAACGTTTGGCTTAAATCATTAAAAAGGTGAAACGTTTGGATTTGTTTCGTAATGTTGTAGACGTTTTGGCTTCAATCGCTAAAACGGTGAAACGTTTGAATTGGTTTCGTAATGTTTTTAAATGTTTGGCATAAATTGCCAAAATGGGGAAACGTTTGGCTTTGTTTCGTAGCGTTTACAAATGTTTGGGTTAAATCTCTAAAAATGGGAAACATTTGGATTTATTTCGTAACGTTCGTAAACGTTTGGCGTAAAATCGCTAAAGAGGTGAAACATTTGGTTTTGTTTCGTAACGTTTGTAAAGGTTTGTCTTAAATCGCTAAAAAAATGAAACGTTTGGCTTTGTTTCGCAACGTTTGTAAACGTTTGGTTAAATTGCTAAAAAGCTGAAACCTTTGGATTTGTTTCATAACGTTTGGCTTGACTTGATAAAAAGGTGAAACGTTTGGATTTGTTTCGTAACGTTTGTAAACATTTGGCATAAATCGCTAAAATGGAGAAACGTTTAGATTTGTTTCGTAGCGTTTTACGCGTTTGTTTTTGTTTCGTAGCGTTTGTAAATGTTTGGCTTAGATCGCAAAAAAGGTGAAACCTTTGGATTTGTTTCGTAGCGTTTGTAAACGTTTGGCTTAAATCTCTAAAAAGGTGAAACATTTGGATTTTTTTCGTAGCGTTTGTAAACGTTTGGCTTAAATCGCTAAAAATTTGAAACGTTGAGTTTTGTTCCGTATAATTTGTAAACGTTTGGCTTAAATTGCTAAAAAGGTGAAACGTTTAACGTTTGTAAACGTTTGGCTTAAATCGCTAAAATGGGGAAACGTTTGGATTTGTTTCGTAACGTTTGTAAACATTTGGTTTTGTTTCTTAACGTTTATAAACGTTTGTCTTAAATCGCTAATATGGGAAAATGTTTGGATTTGCTTCTTAACGTTTGTAAACGTTTGGCTTCAATCGCTAGAAAGGTGAAAAGTTTAGATTTGTTTTCTAATGTTTGTAAACCTTTGGCTTAAATTGCTAAAAATGTGAAAAGTTTGTTTTTGTTCTGTAATGTTTGTAAACGTTTGGATTTGTTTTGTAATTTTTGTAAACGATCGTAAACATTTGGCTTAAGTCGCTAAAAAGTTGAAACGTTTGGATTTTTTTCGTAACGTTTGTAAACGTTTGACTTAAATCGCTAAAATGGGGAAACCATTGGATTTCTTTCGTAATATTTGTAAACGTTTGGATTTGTTTCGCAAAGTCTGTAAACATTTGGTTTTGTTTCGAAACGTTTATAAACGTTTGGCTTCAATCGCTAAAAAGGTGAAACATTCGGATTTGTTTCGTAACGTTTGTAAACGTTTGGCTTATATTGTTAAAAATGTGAGACGTTTGTTTTTGTTCCGTAATGTTTGTAAACATTTTGATTTAATTCTCAACGTTTTATAGATTTAGCTTATATCGCTAAAAAGGTGAAACGCTTGGTTTTGTTTCGTAATGCTTGTAAACGTTTGGCTTAAATTGATAAAAAGGTGAAATGCTTGAATTTGTTTCGTATGTTTTGCAAACGTTTGGCTTAAATCGCTAAAAAGGTGAAACGCTTGGATTTGTTTTGTATTGTTTGTAAACGTTTGGCTTAAATCGTTAAAAATCTGAAACGTTTGGTTTTTTTCCATACCATTTGTAAACATGTGGCTTATATCGCTAAATATGTGAAATGTTTGGATTTGTTTTGCAACGTTTTAAACGTTTGGTTTGTTTCTTAACGTTTGTAAACGTTTGGCTTAAATCGTTAAAAGGGTGAAACGTTTGGATTTGTTTCGTAACGTTTGGCTTAAATCGCTAAAATTGGGAAACTTTTGGATTTGTTTCGTAACATTTGTAAACGTTTGGCTTAAATCGCTAAATAGGTGAAATGTTTGTATTTGTTTCGTAACGTTTGTAAACGTTTGGCTTAAATCGCTAAAAAGGTGAAACGTTTGATTTTATTTCATAATGTTTTTAAACATTTGGATTTGTTACGTAATGTTTGTTTCATAACGTTTTAAACGTTTGGTTTGGTTTTGTAACGTTTGTAAACGTTTGGCTTAAATCGCTAAAAGGGTGAAACGTTTGGTTATGTTTCGTAGCGTTTGTAAAAACATAGTGTATGAACATAAAACAGCCCGTAATTCATCAATTTCAACCTCCAAACTTCATCTCTTACCTCGAGTTTTAGCTTATGTTTGATAGAGGTTCGGTTTCTTGAAACATCGGCACGAAATCACTTGATTTGGACGAGAAACGGCGAAATCCTTCCCTTATTTTGTTTTTACTATTTTTAATTTAATCATTATATTTTAACTAATTGATCGCTTAATCGATTAATGCTTTAAATAATTAGTACACGTATTATTTATATCCAATAACAAATACAATCCAGGAATTTATATTTTTCCGTTAAATGTTAATGAATTTCGATTCTAGAGACTTAATTGGTTAATTACCATTTTAGTACTTACACTTTATTTTATAACTTTTCTTGATATTTTTTCTTTTTGTCCCACTTCTAATTATTAAATTGGGATACAATATTAAATTTCTCGTAATAATCTTTCTGAAATCAATTTATTAAAGTTTTATTTATCTTAATTTATCGGAAATCTTTCCAATATCGCTACTCCGGCAACTCAAAACTGGACACGTGGTCCAATGAGATAATTTAAATTTACGGGGTATTATATTTTTTAAACGTTTGGCTTCAATAGCTAAAAAGATGAAATGTTTCGATTTGTTTTGGAGCGTTTGTAAACATTTCGCTTAAATCACTAAAAAGGTGAAACGTTTAGATTTGTTTCGCAAAATTTTTAACGTTTGGCTTAAATCGCTAAAATGGAGAAACAATTGGATTTGTTTCATAATTTTTGTAAACATTTGACTTAAATCGCTAAAAAGGTGAAACATTTGGATTTGTTTCGTAACGTTTATAAATGTTTGGCTTACCGGTCACTCAATGATTTTTTTCCATATTTCTAAAAAGGTGAAACTCTTGGATTTGTTTCGTAACGTTTGCAAACGTTTGGTTTAATTAACTAAAAAGTTGAAACTTTTGGATTTGTTGCGTAGTGTTTGTAAACGTTTGGCTTCAATCGCAAAAAAGGGAAAACGTTTGGATTTGCTTCGTAACATTTGTCTTAAATCGCTAAAATGGGTAAACGTTTGGATTTGTTTCGTAACATTTGTAAATGTCTAGATTAAATCTCTAAAAAAGGGAAACGTTTGGATTTGTTTCGTAAAGTTTGTAAACGTTTGGCTTAAATCGCTAAAATGGGGAAACATTTGAATTTATTTCGTAACGTTTGTAAACAATTAGATTTGTTTCGTAACGTTTGTAAACGTTTGCTTTTGTTTTGTAACATTTATAAACGTTTGGCTTAAATCGCTAATATGGGAAAACGTTTGGATTTGTTTCTTAATGTTTGTAAACGTTTGGGTTAAATCGCTAAAAAGGTGAAACGTTTGGATTTGTTTCGTAACGTTTGTAAAGGTTTTGCTTAAATCTCTAAATAGGGGAAACGTTTGGATTTGTTTCACAACGTTTGTAAACGTTTTTATTAAATCGCTAAATAGGGGAAACGTTTGGATTTGTTTCACAACGTTTGTAAATGTTTCGCTTAAATCGCTAAAATGGGGAAACATTTCGATTTGTTTCCTAACGTTTGTAAACATTTGGATTTGTTTCGTAACATTTGTAAACGTTTTCTTTTGTTTCATAACGTTTATAAATGTTTGGCTCAAATCGCTAATATGGAAAAACGTTTGGATTTATTTCTTAACGTTTGTAAACGTTTGGCTTCAATCGCTAAAAAGGTGAAATGTTTGGATTTGTTTTGTAATGTTTGTAAACCTTTGGCTTAAATTGCTAAAAATGTTAAAAGTTTGTTTTTGTTCTGTAATGTTTGCAAACATTTGTATTTGTTTCGTAATGTTTGTAAACGATTGTAAACATTTGGCTTAAATCGCTAAAAAGGTGAAACATTTGGATTTCTTTCGTAACATTTGTAAACGTTTGGCTTAAATTGCTAAAATGGGGAAACGTTTGGATTTATTTCGTAACGTTTGTAAACGTTTGGATTTGTTTCGCAAAGTTTGTAAACATTTGGTTTGGTTTCATAACGTTTATAAACGTTTGGCTTAAATCGCTTAAATGGGGAAACGTTTGGATTTGTTTCGTAACATTTGTAAACATTTGGCTTCAATCTCTTAAAAGGTGAAACATTTGGATTTGTTTCGTAACGTTTGTAAACGTTTGGCTTATATTGCTAAAAATGTGAAACGTTTGTTTTTGTTCCCTAATGTTTGTAAAAATTTCTATTTATTTCGCAACGTTTTATAGATTTGGCTTAAATCGCTAAAAAGGTTAAACGTTTGGTTTTGTTTCGTAATGCTTGTAAACGTTTGGCTTAAATTGCTAAAAAAGTGAAATGCTTGGACTTGTTTCGTAAGTTTTGCAAACGTTTGGCTTAAATCGCAAAAAAGGTAAAACGCTTGGATTTATTTTGTAACGTTAGTAAACGTTTGGAACGTTTGGTTTTTTCCCGTAACGTTTGTAAACGTGTGGCTTATATCACTAAAAATGTGAAACGTTTGGATTTGTTTCGCAATGTTTTGAAAGGTTTGGTTTGTTTCTTAACGTTTGTAAACGTTTGGCTTACATCGTTAAAAAGGTGAAACGTTTCGATTTGTTTCGTAACGTTTGGCTTAAATCGCTAAAATGGGGAAAGTTTTGGATTTGTTTCTTAACATTTGTAAACGTTTGGCATAAATCGCTAAAAAGATGAAACGTTTGGATTTGTTTCGTAACGTTTGTAAACGTTTGGCTTAAATCGCTAACAAGGTGAAACGTTTAATTTTGTTTCATAATGTTTGTAAACGTTTGGATTGTTAAGTAATGTTTGTTTCGTAACATTTTAAACGTTTGGTTTATTTCGTAACATTTGTAAACGTTTGACATAAATCGCTAAAAAGGTGAAACATTTGGTTATGTTTCGTAGCGTTTGTAAAAATATAGCGTAAAAATATAAAACAGCCCATAATTCATCAATTTCAACCTCCAAACTTCATCTCTTACCTCGATTTGTACCTTATGTTTGATAGAGGTTCGATTTTTTGAAACTTCGGCGCGAAATCACTTTATTCAGAAGAGAAATGGCGAAACGGCAGCGAAATCCTTCCTTTCTTTTGTTTTTACTATTTTTCATTCAAACGTTCTATTTTAAATAATCGATCGCTTAATCGATTAATGCTTTAAATAATTCGCACATGTATTATTTATATCCAATAACTAATACGATCCAAGTATTTATATTTTCCCGTCAAATATTTATCAACTTCGATTCTTGAGACTTAATTGGTTAATTACCATTTTAGTACTTAAACTTTATTGTATAAATTTTCTTGATATTTTTTCTTTTTGTCCCAATTCCGATTTTTAAATTTGGATATAATAATAAATTCCTCGTAATAATCTTTCTGAAATAATTTTACTAAAGTTTTATTTGTCTTAATTTATCGTAAATCTTTCCAATATCGCCACTACGGCAACTTAAAACTGGACACGTGGTCCAATTAGATAATTTAAATTTACGGGGTATTACATTTTGTAAACGTTCGGCTTAAATCGCTAAAAAGATGAAACGTTTGGATTGGTTCAGTAACGTTTGTAAATGTTTTGCTCAAATTGCTAAAAAGGTTAAACGTTTGGATTTGTTTCGTAACGTTTGTAAACGATTAGTTTTGTTTCGTAATGTTTGTAAACGTTTGTCTTAAATCGCTAATAACGTGAAACGTTTGGATTTGTTTCGTAAAATTTTAAACGTTTTGTTTTGTTTCGAAATATTTGCAAACGTTTGGCTTAAATTGCTAAAAAAGTGAAACATTTGAATTTGTTTTGTAACATTTGTAAACGTTTGGCTTCAATCGCTAAAAAGATGAAACGTTTGGATTTGTTTCGTAACGTTTGTAAATATTTGGCTTAAATCGCTAAACAAGGGAAACATTTGGCTGAAAAATATTAAAAAGTTGAAACGTTTGGATTTTTTCGTAACGATTGTAAAGGTTTGGCTTAAATTGCTAGAAATTGGATTTGTTTTGTAACGTTTGTAAATGTTTGACATAAATCACTAAAAAGGTGAAACGTTTGGTTTTGTTTCGTAACGTTTGTAAACGTTTGGCTTGTATTTGTTCCGTAAAGTTTATAAACGTTTTGCTTAAATCGCTAATAAGGTGAAACGCTTGGATTTGTTTCAAATGTTTGTAAACGTTTGGCTTAAATCGGTAATACGTTTGGATTTTTTTCGTAACGTTTGTAAACATTAGTGTTAAATTGCTAGAAAGGTGAAGCGCTAGGATTTGCTACGTAATGTTTGTAAACGTTTTGCTTTTATTGCTAAAAAGGTGAAACGTTTGGATTTGTTTCGTAGAGTTTATAAACATATGGTTTTGTTTCTTAACGTTTATAAACGTTTGGCTTAAATCGCTAAAAAGGTGAAACGTTTGCATTTGTTTCGTAACGTTTGTAAACGTTTGGCTTAAATTGCTAAAAAGTTGAAATGCTTGGATTGGTTTCGTAACGTTTGTAAAAGTTTGGCTTAAATCGCTAAAAAGTGAAACGTTTTGATTTGTTTTGTAACGTTTGTAAACGTTTGGCTTAAATGGCTAAAAAGGGGAAACGTTTGAATTTATTCGTAGCCTTTGTAAACGTTAAGCTTAAAACGCTAAAAAGGTGAAACAATTGGATTTGTTTCGTAATGTTTTAAACGTTTGGATTTGTTTCGAAATGTTTTGATTTGTTTCGTAAAGTTTTAAACGTTTGGATTTGTTTCATAACGTTTGTAAATGTTTGGCTTCAATCACAAAAATGGTGAAACGTTGGATTTGTTTCGTAAAGTTTGTATGCTTTTGGCTTAAATCAAAAAATATTTTAAATGTTTGGATTTGTTTCATAATGTTTACAAATGTTTGGTTTTGTTTCGTAACGTTTATAAACGTTTGGCATAAATTGCTAAAATGGGGAAACGTTTAGTGTTGTTTTGTAACGTTTGGAAACGTTTGGAAACATTTGGATTTGTTTCGTAATATTTTAAACGTTTGGTTTTGTTTCGTAACGTTTACTAACGTTTTGCTAAAATAGCTAAAAAGGTGAAACATTTGGTTTTGTTTCGTATGGCTTAAATTGCTAAAAAGGTGAAACGTTTGGATTTATTTCATAACGTTTGTAAGAGTTTGGCTTAAATCGCTTAAAAGGTAAAACGTTTGGATTTGCTTCGTAACGTTTGTAAACGTTTGGCTTATATTGCTTAAAAGGTGAAACGTTTTGTTTTGTTTCGTAACGTTTATAAACGTTCGGCTTAAATCGCAAAAAAGGTGAAACGTTTGGTTTTATTTCGTAACGTTTGTAAACGTTCAGATTTGTTTCGTAACGTTTGTTTCGTAACGTTTTACACATTTTGTTTATTTTCATAACGTTTGTAATCGATTGGCTTAAATCACTAAAAAGGTGAAACGTTTGGTTTTGTTTCGTAACGTTTGCATACGATAGGCTTAAATTGCTATAAAGGTGAAACGTTTGGTTTTGTTTCATAATGTTTGTAAACGTTAGGATTGTTTTCGTAATGTTTGTTTCGTAACGTTTTAAACGTTTGGTTTTGTTTTGTAACATTTGTAAACGTTTGGCTTATATCGCTAAAAAGGTAAAACGTTTGGTTATGTTTCGTAACGTTTGTATACGTTTGGCTTAAATCGCTAAAAAAGTGAAACATTTGGATTTGTTTCGTAACGTTTGTAAACATTTGGGTTCAATCTCTAAAAAGGTGAAACGTTTGGATTTGTTTCGTAGCATTTGTAAACGTTTGGCTTAAATCGTTCAAATGTTAAACGGTTTTGTTCTTTAACGTTAATAAATGTTTGGCTTAAATTGATAAAAAGGTAAAACGCTTGAATTTGTTTCGTAGTGTTTGTAAGCATTTGTCTTAAATCGCTAAAAAGGTGAAACGTTTGGTTTTGTTTCGTACGTTTGTAAACGTTTGGCTTAAATTGCTATAAAGGTTAAACACTTGGATTTTTTCGTAATGTTTGTAAACGTTTGGTTTTGTTTCATAAAGTTTGTAAACGTTTGGCTTAAATCGCTAAAAAGGTGATGTTAGTGATATGCACTAGGTCAATCATGTTTTACCATGTATTGACTTTATCGATATTTTATTTATTGATTGGAAGTTTTTATCATTTTATATTATGATTAAAATACTTGAATGGTTAATTATTTTTAAAGTCATCAAGTATGTGACTTTATAATAGAACTCTTAGGTTTTATAAAAGAATTATATTCCATATATTCCTAGTCTTAATAGTACATTAAGTCTAGTATGATGTTGACTGATGATTATGTTTTACTAATCATGTATATGAGATACAAAAGTCAAATCATAGGTGCTATTTGAGAAATAAGGCACTGGATGACCCACCTTGAGAATACTACATAGATTACTGTCATAATTAATTCTTATTACAGTTCTATTAGTATAATCTTTTGACATTGAAATCATCATGGATTTCTACATAGGTATTTCATGTTTTCATACATTCTTATATTATCTTTAACAGGATAGTGGAATAGATTGTCATTGGATATGAAAGTAACTATGTGAGAAATGTAAGTGACTGAGAAAGAATTTGTCCCTCATTTATTTGAGTAAGATATATATGGGCCCCTTGAAGAAGATATACTGAAGGAAATGCATGGCCATGCTAAATGAATTGATAAAGAGTTATCATTTTTAGTCTACTTAGAATAAGGAAACTAATGATTGAATATTATAAGGATGACAGGACTATGCCTTATATTCAATCAAGATATCGAGTGACAAAGGGATTAAAATATTATTGTAAATGATTAAATTGGATTATCGATATTCGTATAACTTGGGTAGTCATAATGTCTTGTTAGAGGCCACTTATGACTTGTGGGCTGATATAGGGATTTCGGGCCTACTACCAACGATATATGAAACTACTGAGTCGCACACTAAGAACAGGCCCAAAACAGTTATGGGTTGTACAAGCCTAATGAAATTAAGTGATTAATAGATTATTATATATATATATATATATTGAAATTTAAAATTTCAGGATATGTGTTTTCCTTAAGGTATTATCTTTTGAAGATAATAATAATAATTAATATATATGTGTAATTATCAAAAAGAGTTTCTGATAGACATGAACTCAAAAGAGTTATAAAAAACGTAGTGTTTGCATATGATTGCAAAACACGTTTTTGAGTAAACCCTAGATGTTCTATTTTCCAATAAATAGACTCTTAAGGCTAGGGTTTTGAGTTATGTGTTTTTCGAAATAAACACAAGACACAATCACTAAATTTGAAATTGCTTTGTGAAGCAATAGTGCTATCACACAAGCACTAGTTTTGACTAAGGTCTGTTCGTGTGAATACTCGTAGAGGACACGTTCTTTTGTAGGCGTTTCTGATCCGAGGCCAGGTATCACCAAAGTGAACCACCTCCTTCCTTTCTACATTGCTGTTTGAATTCGACATACAAGTAAGTATTAATTATGTTATTAATCTATTTATTCGAATTACATGGATCTTGTTTTGGGTTTTAGATAAAAAAATTAAAATTCCGCTGCGCTATCAACCTAGAAAACCCAAAAGGTGAGCCATTTGGATTTGCTTCGTAACGTTTTCAACGTTTTGATTTGTTTTGAAACGTTTGGATTTGTTTCGTAACATTTGTAAAAATTTGGCTTTAATCACTAAAAAGGTGAAACGTTTGGATTTCTTCCGTAATATTTGGAAACGTTTGGCTTAAATTGCTAACAAGGTGAAACGCTTGGATTTTGTTTCGACACGTTTGCAAACGTTTGGCTTAAATTGCTAACAAAGTGAAACGCTTGGAATTTGTTTCGAAACGTTTGCAAACGTTTGGCTTAAATTGCTAAAAAGGTGAAACATTTTGATTTATTTCATAACCATTATAAACGTTTGGCTTAAATTGCAAAAAAGGTGAACGTTTGGATTTTTTTTGTAATGTTGGTAAAAAGGTGAAACGTTTGGATTTGTTTTATAACGTTTGTAAACGTTTGGCTTAATTTGCTAAAAATATGAAACGTTTGGATTTGTTTCGTAATGTTTGTAAATGTTTGGCTTAAAATACTAAAAAGGTGAAATGCTTGGTTTTGTTTCATACCGTTTGTAAACGTTTGGCTTATATTGCTAAAAAGGTGAAACGCTTGGTTTCCTTTCGTAACGTTTGTAATCGTTTGGCTTAAGTCGCTAAAAATGTGAAACTTTTGGATTTGTTTCGTAACGTTTGTAAACGTTTGGCATAAATCGCCAAAAAGGTGAAAAGTTTGGATTTGTTTCGTAACGTTTGTAAACGTTTGACTTAAATTGGTAAAAAGGTGAAACGTCTTCATTTGTTTCGTAATATTTGTAAACATTTGGCTTAAATTGTTAAAAAGATGAAACGCTTGGATATGTTTCGTAACGTTTGTAAACGTTTGGCTTAAATTGCTAAAAAGGTGAAACGGTTGGATTTGTTTTGTAACGTCTGGCTTAAATCACTAAAAAGGTGAAACGTTTGGTTTTGTTTCGTAATGTTTGTAAACGTTTGGCTTAAATTGCTAAAAAGATGAAACATTTTGATTTGTTTAGTAACGTTAATAAATGTTTGGCTTAAATCGCTAAAAAAAGTGAAACAGTTGGATTTGTTTCGTACAGTTTGTAAAGGTTTGGCTTAAATCGCAAAAAAGGTGAAACGCTTGGATTTGTTTCGTTCCCTTTGTAAACCTTTGACTTATATTTTTAAAAAGATGAAACGCTTGGATTTATTTCGTAGCGTTTCTAAACGTTTGGCTTAAATTGCTAAAAAGGTGAAACGCTTAGATTTGTTTTGTAACGTTTGTAAATGTTTGGCTTAAATTGCTAGAAAGGTGAAACGGTTGGATTTCTTTTGTAATGTTTGTAAACTTTTTGCTTAAATTGCTAAAAAAGGTGAAACGCTTGGATTTGATTCGGAACGTTTGTTAACGTTTGGCTTAAATTGCTAAAAATGTGAAACGCTTGGATTTGTTTCGTAACGTTTGCAAACGTTTGGTTTAAATTGCTAAAAATGTGAAATGCTTGGATTTGTTTCGTATCGTTTGCAAACGTTTGGCTTAAATTGCTACAAAGGCATAACACTTGGGTTTGTTTCATAACGTTTGTAAACATTTGGCTTGAATTGCTAAAAAGGTGAAACGTTTAGATTTGTTTCGTAACATTTGTAAACGTTTGGCTTAAATTCCTAAAATGGGGAAACATTTGGATTTGTTTAGTAACATTTGTACACATTTGGTTTTGTTTCGTAACGTTTATAAACGTTTTGCTTAAATCGCTAATATGGGAAAACGTTTGGTTTTGTTTCTTAACTTTTGTAAACGTTTGGTTTAAATTGCTAAAAAGGTGAAACATCGCAACGCGCCCCCGACGTTTTGTGCCTTTTGAGAAGGCGCGACGGCAGGCGCGATGGGCCATCGCGCCTGTCGCGTATTCTGATATTGAGGCCTATAAATAGACCCCTTATCCGACCAAAAACACTTCTATTTCATTCCTACAAACCCTAGCCGACCTAAAACACTTTCACTCTCTGAGATTTATCTTTATTCCACCATTCCCTCTCAATTTTGGAATTTGATAAGCGATTCTTACGTTTTTCCTTTATGTAAACATAGTTCCTTTATTCTTATCGAATCCTTATTTGATAATCTTTGATTTCCAGCGACTTGGGTATTAGAATATCATCTCTAATCTGATCTCTTTTGTTCTTCGCTTCGATTCGTTATTGCATATCGGGTATGTACCATTCTTGCGCCATTTCGTGTTTATCATGTTCTAGATTCATGGTTGTGTTGTATATTGATATACCTACTGTTTTACCTTGGTTGTTGGATCTGAAATTGTAATTTGTTATGATTAGATTAGCATGCTTGTATTGAATTCTTACATAGGTTTCATGAAATCAATTGCTAGGTTTTGTGCTAGATTCTTGGTATGCTCTTAGCATGTTTTATTCACTGTTTTTGTGTGATGCGTAAGGGCTGGAAATGTATGTCTAGGGCTGATGTAGTATGATTGAATAAGCTCTTTATTGTTTGGCATGTTTGGTGAATCTAAGGTTGATATTTGACTTGTAATGCATGTTTACACCTTGGGTTGGTTCGATTGTTATATTGACATTATAGTTGCTGCCCATAGATGATTTAAGGTTGATTTGGATGTATATAGCATGTTAATATCATTTAAAGTTGTTGGCTATCATGTCGTGTTGATTGTATACAAGTTGGCAATGTTGTGCCATGTTAAATTTGTTGAATCTATTCTTGTTTCAAATCTGAGTTGGTTGATTTAAATATGTTTTTAAATCCTTATTAAACCTATTTAAGTATTTTAGCACACGTGTGTCTACTCTAGGTGGTTTTGCCAAGTGTTGGCAAAAGGTTTAAGCATGTTGTATAAATGGTTTATTTGGTTGTTAAGCTATGATTGAGTTCCATGGTTTTCAAATGAACATTGTTTTGATTTAAAGGTTTCGGATTATACTTTGGTTTTACTCTGGCATAACATTGGGTCGGGTTAGACTTGGGTCGCCCAACATGTGAGATTCAGCTTGAAGGCTAATTCTTTACTCTGGGATTTTCACTTGGTTTTAAAGTTTTAAACTAAGTTATATAAGTACTCCGGATCATATTTTCAACGGGAACTCAATTATGCTTAACTTAGTTGTTTGACTCTGGTATTACCTTGGTTATGGATTGTATACATTTGATTGTTATGACTTGGCATATACTTTGGCTTGTGGTTGAGATACTAGTCCTATGTGGTGTCTAGTAATTTTAGAGTTAGGGGTTGATCGGATTTTAACTTATACATTTGTTTAGACCCGTCGACTGCTCGTGCTTCGGAGTCAACGCAGGGTTAGCTGTTTGCCAAGATTCACCTGGATAAGCAAGCAGCGAGTTTGTAGTGCTATTTACCGCTTTATTAAGTATCACATCTTATTTTAGTATTATAAATGTTTTTGAACTATTTTAAGCGATTATGGATCTGGATTGAAACGAGTTACTCGATAGGCTTGTATCGAGACTGTGTGCACTGCTAAGTACTCTGGGATCGGCAGACTAATGTCTTGCTTACATTGGTATTTGACGAGGATTTGTTCCCGTCCACTCTGGGTATTTCAGTATGCTATGTCATAGTTACGCTGGGATCATTTCAATACTGTTATTCCATAATCTTATATATATTAGTATAAATGGATTTGTTTTAAGGATTTTAAAATTAATAAATGTAAATAGTATTGAGAACTCATCTCAGTATATCTGACCCTGTTGTTTTCCCAATTTTTTCCTGGTTTATGATTTTGAGCACGTCTAATTGATCTTCACCTTTCATTATTCTATTGAGATCTGCTTTTGGTTTAAAATAAAGATAGTCATTCTCTTAAAACTCTTAGACCGCAGTAGTGATAGTTATATCTTTATTATTCTAGACTATTAATATCAGGACGGTCTGACTGTTGTTTAAGCTTATGTTGACATGTATTACTTTGGATTCAGATATTTTATATATGAGGCATGTTTTTGGAGTCTCGGATTAGTGCCGAGCATTTTATTATATAACTGTTTATATATACTGTTAGATTTAGGTTGGAGTCTCGGTTGCCCCCGAGCAGTGGTTTTCTTACAGGTTTATTGTTTATATGGTTATCCGCAAGGCTAGCTACGGGTTTCGGTACAACCATACCCATACCCTAGCGCCGGTCGCGATCCAGAAAATTGGGTCGTGACAGTTTATAAACGTAACGCAATAAAACCAAATGTTTAACCTTTTTAGCGTTTCACGTTTTTAGCGATTTAAGCCAAACGTTTAAAACGTTATGAAACCAATACAAATATTTAAAACGATGCAAAAAAAAAATTCAAACGTTTACAAACGTTACGAAACAAATCCAAACGTCTAAAACATTACGAAACCAAGCCAAACATTTCACCTTTTTAGCGATTTAAGCAAAACGTTTGCAAACGCTAAGAAATAAATCCAAATGTTTCCCCTTTTTATCAATTTAAGCCAAACATTTAAAGAGTTACGAAACCCATCCAAACGTTTACAAACGTTACAAAACAAATCCAAACGTTTCTTATTTTTAGTGTTTTAGGCCAAACGTTTACGTTTAAAACGTTACGAAATCAATTCAAAAGCTCAAAACGTCACGAAACAAATCCACACGTTTCACCTTTTTAGCTATATAAGACAAACGTATAAAATGTAGCGATATAAGCCAAACGTTTAAAACGTTACGAAACAAATCCAAACGTTTCATATTTTTTGCGATTTAAGCCAAACGTTTATAACATTATGAAAAAAATCCAAACGTTTCACCTTTTTATCAATTTAACCCAAACGTTAAAAACGTTATGAAACCAATCTAAACGTTTAAAACAATTACGGAACAAATCAAATAGTTTCACCTTTTTATCGATTTAAGCCAAACGCCTATAGACATTATGATATAAATCCAAACGTTTCACCTTTTTAGCGATTTATGCCAAACGTTTACGAAACAAAACCAAATATTTCACCTTTTTAGCAATTTAAGCCAAACGTTTAAAATGTTACGAAACAAATCCAAACATTTCATATTTTTATCAATTTAAGCCAAGTCCAAACGGTTCACCTTTTTAACGATTTAAGCTAAACGTTTGTAAGTGCTACGAGAAAAAAAATCAAACATTTCACCTTTTTTCGCGATTTAAACCAAACGTATATAAATGTTACGAAAAAAATCCAAACGTTTCACATTTTTACCAGTTTAAGCCAAACATTTACAAACATTACGAAACAAATAGAACTGGTAGACTTTTTTAGCGATTTAAGCCAAACGTTTACAA
The DNA here is from genome assembly GCF_937616625.2 of Mercurialis annua. Lineage (NCBI taxonomy): Eukaryota > Viridiplantae > Streptophyta > Magnoliopsida > Malpighiales > Euphorbiaceae > Mercurialis > Mercurialis annua. The sequence continues at coordinate 20,459,665 of NC_065577.1, read as the reverse complement.
ATGTTACAAAACAAATCCAAACATCTCCCATTTTTACCGAATTAAGACAAACGTATACAAATGTTACGAAACAAAACCAACCATTGTTGGTTCCCAGCCAATAGTGAGGTTATGGACCAATATGGACTCGATCCTATCTCATAGGGTGACATCCATATGTACCTACCAAAGCACGCATCACATACGCTCTAGGGTGGAGAGCATCACTTCGTCACACGATTATGAGTGAGAGTTCCCTAGAATCGGATAATCGACACATCTCTATGTGTTGCATCTCCATGCACATTATCCTTTGCTCTAATACCACTGTTGATGCAGCGGGACGTGAGGGTCCGAATCGTATATTTCAATTCAAAATTGGAATTCCAACAATTCGGATCCAGAAATTGATCATATCAATAACAAATGGATCGTCGTATCATCTAGTAATTAAAGCACGCATCTAGAAACCGTAAGAAGAATACCTATGTCGATTCTCCAACGATTCTTGTAGTCCTAATAGTACGGCGACCTCAAGCTCGTCCACACGAGTATGCGTCCGATTGAATCCTCGCCTTGAAGTAATCTGCAAGAGTTCCTCTTGCCGAGCAACCCTAAGCTCAAACTCTCGCCTCGATTACGTCTTTGCTGGGATGTATGAAAAACTTTCTCCAAGCTTTTCTGTGATTGATGACTACTTGAACTCCTTCAAATATGGTCTCTTAAGTGTGGTGTGTATAGAATGAGCAAAGGCAACCTCTATTTATAGGGTAGAGCTTTGCTTAAGAATGCAACACCTCACATGCTAGGTGTCACACACCAAGCAAAGGTGTTGCCACCATTCGACACCTCACATGCTAGGTGTCACACACCAAGCATTGGTGTTGCCACCATCTGACACATCACTTGCTAGGTGTCACACATCAAGCATAGGTGTTGCCACCTTCTGACACGTCAGATGCTAGGTGTCACACACAGAGACATCCATGACATCATCACATGACATCATCACGTGACATCATCATCGTGACATCATCACATAACATCATCGTGACATCATCACTTGACATCATCGTGACATCATCAAATGACATCATCACATTAACTTTAATAAAATACAATTAGGTGCCTACTAATTTATAACGCTTACAAATTAGTCCCTAATTTATACTTGTTTTTCATCTTAGATTAATTTCTGAGATATGCTAGTATCTATATGAAATCGATCTCTCGTAAACTCAATCGGTTGCACACCGTATTGTGTGTGACTAACTAGGTTCATATCTATATGACAACGAGAGTTATAAGAAAAGCCTTTCTTATATTAAATAATTAAATCCCATTAATTATTAATTCTCGTAGATCGTGAGTGACGTCTAGCAACATATCACGACCCCCAAATAGATATGAATGTTTCGATGCATTCTTTATGAACCAATGTTCATAATTACCGTACACTCAAAATTCCCTTCATCTAAGATTCTGATCTAGACTAGTGTCACGGTTAAGTCAAACACTATTTGTCTTAATCATATGACCTCATCTCAGTTCTTATTCTTGATAAATATGACTTCCACTAGAAACAACTTTCTAAGTAAGTCATATACACCCGCGCAGGTTTTATCATCCATCAAGAACAATTTGAGATAGCATAGAATCTTTTCTCCGTTCATCCGGAGTGATAAATCCTCTCTTGGTTAAACCCCTATCTCCATATACAACTAACTAAAGCCAACACATCCCGCGACCCTAGCTCATGAAAGATTTAGGGATAAGGAGTATCAAACTCTAATCACCTATATACAAGATAGTGTCACCGCAAGTCAAAGGACATATATACAATTTTGAACTAGATGACATTAAATTGACTTTGATGAAATACCATGTATAAGTCATCTAGCGTCACTTGTTCGACCCACTCAACATCTTGAGTGTCCACATGTTTATCCTGATCTCCATCAAGTAGTATGAGACTCACTACTTCCTATAATTAGTAATTCCTTACTAATAAGGAGAATAAACAGAGGTGACAATCTTTCCGGGATAATACGATGCCCTTATTTGTAGGACCCCATCGATCATGAACTGTTATTTAGATCACATGTATAATAAAATCTGTAACTCATATTCTTAACACCTTACGAATAGATTCTATCACAATGTGATAAGGACAATACGTAATAAATGAACACTTAGTTGATGAGACACTTAGTTCAATTAGAACATATATATCTTTACCATTGGGATTAGTTCTACAAATATACATGATCAAATGGCCCTAGGGCACATACTACTAACAATCTCCCACTTGCACTAGTGCCATTGACAACTATATCTAAGCCCCATCTTCACAAGATGTAAATATTAATGACTCTAAGTCATGGGCTTTGTCAGTGGGTTAGCCGTGTTATTGGCAAATGCTATCTTTTAGAGAAACAATTCTCTTTCCAACAATTTCATTAGATAATATGATAATGCCTTTCCTTATGTTCGGATAAATTGTGAGACCCGGTTTCTTTTGCTAGGGCAGTAGCACCATTGTGGTTGCAGAAAAGAGGAACTTTCGATTTAATGGAAGAAAACCGTACTTAGTTCAGTTACAAACTAATTTATCTAAACACCTTCTATTACGACTTCTCATGTCATAATATACTCGGCTTCTATAATGGAGTATGGAGTTGATTCTTGCTTAGAACACTTCTAGCTCACTACTCCTTCATTATAGATAAATATGAATCTGGAGATAGACTCTCTATTATCCATATCTGATTATTAATCAGAATCTGTAAAACGGTCTACTTAAAAATCTCGTTCTCCATTTGTTAATACCATATCTTTAGTTCAATAAAAGTACTTAAAGATACCTTTAACATCCATCCAATATTCTCAACATAGATTGGATTAAAACCGATTAGTCCCACTAACCGCATAGACAATTTCTAGCTTTGTATGTGGCAACACATACCTCACACTACCAATTGCCGAAGCTTATGGTATCTTTGCTAGATTCTTTCTTTCTTCAGAAGTTTCGGAAGACACTCCCTTTGAAAGATTTATTTTATGCCTAACTAGTATCAATCCTCTCTTAGAATTTCCATATTGAACTACTTCAATATCTTTTCTAAGAAGAGCCTTTAGGAGAAACCAATTATTCTCTTAGATCTATCTCTATAGAGTCTAATACTGAGAATTTAGGCTACCTCTCCGTGGTCTTTGATGGAGTACGTATGAGATAAACCAAAGTTTTACAGAAGTTAACATTCCAATATTATTATGTATTAGTAATATGTTATCTATATACAAGATCACAAAAGTGAGTCTTCTCCCACTAACCTTCTTGTAAACATTGGGTTTATCATCGTTTTTAATAAATTCGTAACTCCTTACGGCTTTATCAAGATGACGAATCTCGAAGCTTTGTTTCCATCCACTAGGGATCATATTAGCTTACACGCCTCGGAACCTTCTTCGGATTCAAAATCCTCGGCTTGTTCCATATAGATATACTCCTTAATTTAACCATTAAGGAATGTGGTTCTTACATCCATATGTCCAACCACAAAATCTGAATGTGTAGCCTTGGTATGAAAAATCTTGATGGACTTAAGCATGGCTACCGGCGATAAAGTGTATTCACAATACAACTTCTTGCCTCTAGCAAAACTCTTTTGCAACAAGCCTAGCTTTAAAGGTCTCCACCTTTCCATTAGTACCAATTTTACACTTGAAGATCCATTTAAACCTTATTGGTATAATACCTTTGGATGGATCGACTAGCTCCTAAAATTTGGTTTCTTTATATGGAATCCATTTCAGATTTTATTCCTTCAAACCAATTTTGAAGAATCTATATCACATATAGTTTCCTCATAAGTAGAGGGATCAACACTTGATCTTTTACTCGATGACTAAACAACTCTTATTTATCATGCGGGAAAACCATCTCTCTACGGTGGACGAGATACTCTACTTAATCTTCGAGTTGTTAATGTAGATACATCTTTTACTAACTCCGACTTTTAGTGGGTTTGATCAATCTTCATTGATTCATTATTTTGTTGGTAACTAGATGACTCCTCATCTAATTCTATATTCCTTTCTTAGTGTCCCTCTTGAATAAACGCTTTATTTAGAAAGACTACCACCGTTAAACAACGATTTTTTGTTCGGTTCGAATGTAGAAATAAAATCCTAAACTGTCTTTAAGATATCCAACATAACCTTTCCATGATTGATTTTGATTCCAAATTTATCGGATATCAGTTTCCTGATATGTTCCGAACACCCTCAAATCTTAACATCCTTAAGACTTGATTCCATACCATATCTCATAAGGTATCTATGGTGCAAATTTAGTTGGAATTTAATTTAGAATTTTATTTGCGGTAAGAAGTGCTTGACCCTATAATGAGAAGGATAAGTCAGTATATAGCTCATTATTGATCGTATCATTTCCCACAATGTACGATACGTCCTTCTTTGCAGACGCACCATTCAACCATGGTGTTCCCAAAGAGTAAGTTGAAAAATAATACCACATTCCTTTTAGGAACATACCAAATTCTGTACTCAAGTATTCTTCCCTTTTCGATCACATCGTAAAGTATTAATACCTTTTCCAATTTGGTTTTCTACTTCATTCTTGAAGTTATTTGGACATTTCAAAATCTTCATGTTTGTTCTTCATAAGTCAAACTTAACTATATCGTGATAAATCATCGATGTAGAAAATGAAGTATAAGTATCTACCTTGGTCCGTTTCTTTAAACGTACCATATACATCACTATGTATGATCTCTTAAACGGCTTTAGCTCTACCTCTTTGTCCCACAAAGAATAATCAGGCCATGTTGCCTTTAAGATACGACTCACAAATCGAAAGAGATGCAAAATCTTGATTGCTCAAGATTCCCATCCTATCTAACTTGTTATGTCTATCTTTTGCAATATGTCCTAATTATAAATGCCAAAGTTGTTTAGAAGTTTGATAACTTATGGTATTAATTTCCAAAACATCTTTTGCATTAAACATCTTTATTCAAGTCATAAAGAACATATTGTACATATCCATACCCAACTCTGTATTATCAAACATAATACTACAAACATCCTTTGTAAATAGAAAATCAACTACCAAATATGTCATACAAATTCTGATATGATATTTCTATATATATTGGGTGAGTACAAAAAACTTGTTTAAGTACAACTTATGTTATTTAAGAAAATTGAAGTTGATCATATAGCTCTTGTCGCAACGCTTGCGTCATTCCTGAGATTTAAGATTACTTCATCTTTTTCCTTTCTTTCTCACTTTTACTAAATCCGTAAAAGATAAATAAATGTGAGAATGAGCATCGGTATTCAATACCCAAGCTTTTAAATAAGCAATTGACATTGGAACATGAGATAGACACATGTTCTTGATGGAATTGTTCCTCCAGTCATTGCCCTTTAAGTATTCACAATACTTAATGCAATTTCCATTTCAATGTCTTTCGGTTTGACAAAAGAAACACTTTCTTTTATTAACCGAACCGCCTTTCAAATATTCCAAATATTTCCGGCTATGACTTATATTGTCCTACATCTTAACAAACGAAAACACTTTTCTTTGTTAACCAATGTGCATTTCTTTTTCGCAAAAGCCTTGGAGGCATCTAAATATCTTAATCAAACAAAAATGATTTTAAACCACTAGCGGATTACTATCGTGAATGTCACCTTAAAAGGATTCTATTTAATCTTATTGTCCTTTAGATAGCAAAGATCTCTAATTAGTATTCGTGTTATTTTGTATATTTAACCATAATGATTTGGTCTCTATCAAAATGGCCTCCCACTATCTTTTTCGAATCCTACACTTCCAAAATAGGAAACGTGAATCTTTGTTGGAAAAAGATTCAAGCGGGTGATTCAATTCTTATACTCATTTATCTTTCCCTCAAGTACTTAATGCTATTCTTGGGATCAAAATGATATATAAGTGAACAGCTACTTGTTCATCATATCTCATATGAGGTTCAATCATTTCCGGCTCCTAATGCTTTCACCCTCAAGTACTTAATGCTATTCTTGGGTTTCCACATTAGTTAAGTTTAACCCATTGAATCAACTAAGATGTATCGATTTGAATAATATACGACTCAGGTACGCCTAATTTCCTTTCTCGCCGTATATTATATCGACTACACCCGCAACATCGTATGCTTAACAATAAACTCGACAACATCTCTTGACGATATCATCTCACCCCTATGTATTCATAGCCGACAAGATGATAACTCAAAGCGTGTTAGTTTATTGCTCCAATGGAGAGCCATTGATAAATCAATTTAATGATTAATCAATATAAACTTAATCTTTTTTACTTTTAGGAAGATTTCTTAGGGTTTTAAGTTATTCCGGTCTCACTACGCACACAACACATTTTAGCATGCATCTCATACATATTAAAGCTAAAATGAATCATGCAGTAACACATGTATGGTCATGGACTTCCTAGGTCTCATTCTTTAGCCACAAAAGAATGAGCAAACTATTACTTGTTCTGCATGTTTTGTTGAGGACAACATAATGCACAAGCAAGTCACGTATTGTGTTAAATAATCACATTAGAAAAATTCCCAGGATAGATTGGAGGGTCACGAGCGGACCACTTAAGTACCAATCTCCTAGACAAAATTTAATCAAATGTAACTAATGTCACTATAACGTTTGCTCGTTTTTGCAAACAAGATCTAAACCCTCGGAATTATAAATTACTTGCCCAATAATAATTCCTAAGTCCATCATTATTAATACATGCATTCAATCGTAAGGCTTTAATACTTGATGATACGGTGGCTCCGATACCACTGTTGGTTCCCAGCCATAGTGAGGTTATGGACTCGATCCTATCTCATAGGGTGACATCCATATGTATCTACCAAAGAACGCATCACATACGCTCTAGGGTGGAGAGCCTCACTTCGTCACACGATCATGAGTGAGAGTTCCCTAGAATCGGATAATCGACACATATCTATGTGTTGCATCTCCATGCACATTATCCTTTGTTATGATACCACTGTTGGTGCAGCGGGACGTGAGGGTCCGAATCGTATATTTCAATTTAAAATTGGAATTCCAACAATTCGGATCCAAAAATTGATCATATCAATAGCAAATGGATCGTCGTATCATCTAGTAATTAAAGCACACATCTAGAAACCGTAAGAAGAATACCTATGTCGATTCTCCAACGATTCTTGTAGTCCTGATAGTACGGCGACCTCAAGCTCGTTCACACGAGTATGCGTCCGATTGAATCCTCGCCTTGAAGTAATCTGCAAGAGTTCCTCTTGCCGAGCAACCCTAAGCTCAAACTCTCGCCTCGATTACGTCTTTGCTGGGATGTATGAAAAACTTTCTCCAAGCTTTTCTGTGATTGATGACTACTTGAACTCCTTCAAATATGGTCTCTTAAGTGTGGTGTGAATAGAATGAGCAAAGGCAACCTCTATTTATAGGGTAGAGCTTTGCTTAAGAATGCAACACCTCACATGCTAGGTGTCACACACCAAGCAAAGGTGTTGCCACCATCCGACACCTCACATGCTAGGTGTCACACACCAAGTATAGGTGTTGCCACCATCTAACACATCACATGCTAGGTGTCACACATCGAGCATAGGTGTTGCCACCTTCTGACACGTCAGATGCTAGGTGTCACACACAGAGACATCCATGACATCATCACATGACATCATCACGTGACATCATCATATGACATCATCGTGACATCATCACATGACATCATCGTGACATCATCACATGACATCATCGTGACATCATCAAATGACATCATCACATTAACTTTGATAAAATAAAATTAGGTGCATACTAATTTATAACTCTTACAAATTAGTCCCTAATTTATACTTGTTTTTCATCTTAGATTAATTTCCGAGATATGCTAGTATCTATATGAAATCGATCTCTCGTAAACTCAAATCGGTTGCACACCCTATTGTGTGTGACTAACTAGGTTCACATCTATATGGCAACGAGAGTCATAAGAAACGCCTTTCTTATATTAAATAATTAAATCCCATTAATTATTAATTCTCGTAGATCGTGAGTGATGTCTAGCAACATATCACGACCCCCAAATAGATATGAATGTTTAGATGCATTCTTTATGAACCAATGTTCATAATTACCGTACACTCAAAATTTCCTTCATCTAAGATTCCGATCTCGACTAGTGTCACGGTTAAGTGAAACACTGTTTGTCTTAATCATATGACCTCATCTCAGTTCTTATTCTTGATAAATATGACTTCCACTAGAAACAACTTTCTAAGTAAGTCATATACACCCGCGCAGGTTTTATCATCCATCAAGATCAATTTGAGATAGCATAGAATCTTTTCTCCGTTCATCCGGAGTGATAAATCCTCTCTTGGTTAAACCCCTATCTCCATATACAACTAACTAGAGCCAACACATCCCGCGACCCTAGCTCATGAAAGATCTAGGGATAAGGAGTATCAAACTCTAATCACCTATATACAAGATAGTGTCACCGCAAGTCAAAGGACATATGTACAATTATGAACTAGATGACATTAAATTGACTTTGATGAAATACCATGTATAAGTCATCTAGCGTCACTTGTTCGACCCACTCAACATCTTGAGTGTGCACATGTTTATCCTGATCTCCATCAAGTAGTATGAGACTTACTACTTCCTATAATTAGTAACTCCTTACTAATCAGGAGAATAAACAGAGGTGACAATCTTTCCGGGATAATACGATACCCTTATTTGTAGGACCCCATCGATCATGAACTGTTATTTAGATCACATGTATAATAAAATATGTAACTCATATTTTTAACACCATAAGAATAGATTCTATCACAATGTGATAAGGACAATACGTAATAAATGAACACTTAGTTGATGAGACACTTAGTTCAATTAGAACATATATATCTTTGCCATTGGGATTAGTTCTACAAATATACATGATCAAATGGCCTTAGGGCACATACTACTAACAATCTCCCACTTGCACTAGTGCCATTGACAACTATATCTAAGCCCCATCTTCACAAGATGTAAATATTAATGACTCTAAGTCATGGTCTTTGTCAGTGGGTTAGCCGTGTTATTGGCAAATGCTATCTTTTAGAGAAACAATTCTCTTTCCAACAATTTCATTAGATAATATGATAATGCCTTTCCTTATGTTCGGATAAATTGTGAGACCCGGTTTCTTTTGCTAGGGCAGTAGCACCATTGTGGTCGCAGAAAAGAGGAACTTTCGATTTAATGGAAGAAAACCGTACTTAGTTCAGTTACAAACTCATTTATCCAAACACCTTCTATTACGAATTCTCATGTCATAATATACTCGGCTTTTATCCAAACACTTTTTTAGAGATTTAAGCCAAACGTTTAAAATTTTACGAAACCAAGCCAAACGTTTAAAAACGTTACGATACAAATCCAAACGATTCACCTATATAGCTATTGATGCAAAACGTTTACAAATGTTACAAAACAAAATTAAACGTTTTACCTTTTTAGCGACTTAAGAAAAACGTTTAAAACGTTAAGAAACCAACCGAAATATTTAAAAAGTTAAGAAACAAATTTCAAATGTATACAAACGTTACGAAACAAAGCCAAATATTTCCCCTTATTTGCGATTTAAGCCAAACGTTTACAATATTTAAGAAACAAATCCAAACGTCTCCCCTTTTTATCAATTTAAGCTAAACATTTAAAACGTTATGAAACCAATGAAAACGTTTGCAAACGCTACAAAACAAATCCAAACGTTTCCCATTTTTAGCGATTTAAGCAAAACGTTTACAAACATTACTGAACAAATCCAAACGTTTCACCTTTCTATCAATTTAAGCCAAAAGTTTAAAACTTTATCAAACCAATCCAAACGTTTAAAACGTTACAAAACAAATCTAAACGTTTCACTTTTTAGCGATTTAAGTTAAACGTTTACAAACGTTACAAAACAAAACAAAACGTTTCACCTTTTTATCAATTTAAGCTAAACGTTTAAAACGTTACAAAACCAATCCAAACGTATAAAATGTTACGAAACAAATCGAAACGTTTCACCTTTTTATCAATTTAAGTTAAACGTTTAAAACGTTACGAAACTAATCCAAACTTTAAAACGTTACGAAACTAATCCAAACGTTTCACCTTTATAGCGATTTAAGTCAAACGTTTACAAACGTTACGAAACAAAACCAAACGTTTAACCTTTTTAGCAATTTAGGCCAAACGTGTAAAACTTTACAAAGCGATCCAAGCGTTTAAAAAGTTACGAAACAAATCCAAACGTTTCACTTTTTAGTTATTTTAACCAAACGTTTACAAATGTTACGAAACAAATCGAAACGTTTCCCATTATTAGCTTTTTAAGCCAAACATTTACAAATGTTACGAAACAAATCCAAACGTCATAATTTTTAGCGATTGAAGCCAAACGTTTACAAATGTTTTCAAACAAATCTAAACGTTTCACCTTTTTCGCGATTTAAGCCAAACGTTTGCAAACGTTACGAAACAAATCTGAACCAAAGGTTTCCCCTTTTAAGTGATTTAAGCTAAATGTTAAAAACGTTACGAAACCAATCCAAACGTTTCACCTTTTTAGCGATTTAAGACAAACGTTACAAATGTTACGAAACAAATCCAAACGTTTCACATTTTTAGCAATTTAAGCCAAAAGATTAAAATGTTACAAAACTAATCCAAAAGTTTAATATGTTACGAAACAAATCCAAATGTTTCACCTATTTAGCGATATAAGCCAAACACTTACAAACTTTTCGAAATAGATCAAAGCTTTTTACATTTTTAGCGATGTAAGCCAAACATTTAAAACGTTAAAAAACCAATTCAAACGTTTAAAACGTTATGAAACAAAGACAAACATTTCACCTTTTTACCGATTTAAGCCAAACGTTACGAAGCCAACCCCAAATGTTCAGAACGTTACAAAAGAAATCCAAACGTTTCACCTTTTCAGCAATTGAAGCCAAACATTTACAAACGTAACGAAATAAAACCAAATGTTTCACCTTTTTAGCATTTCACGTTTTTAGCTATTTAAGCCAAACGTTTAAAACGTTACGAAACCAATCGAAATGTTTAAAACATTGCGAAACAAATTCAAACGTTTACAAATGTTACAAAACGAATCTGAACATTTAAAACGTTACAAAACCAAGCCAAACATTTCACCCTTTTAGCGATTTAAGCAAAACGTGAATAAACGTTAAGAAACAAATCCAAACGTATCCCCTTTTTATCAATTTAAGCCAAACATTTAAAACGTTACGAAACCAATCCATATGTATACAAATGTTACAAAACAAATCCAAACGTTTCACATTTTTAGCAATTTAGGTCAAAAGTTTACGTTTAAGACGTTACGAAATCAATCCAAAACCTTAAAATGTTACGAAACAAATCCAAACGTTTCACCTTTTTAGCTATATAAGACAACGTTTACAACGTTACGAAACTAATCCAAACGTTAAAAATGTAGCGATATAAGTCAAACGTTTAAAATGTTACAAAACAAATCCAAACGTTTCACCTATTTAAGCCAAACGTTTACAAACATCACGAAATAAATAAAAACGTTTCACCTTTTTATCAATTTAAGCCAAACGTTTAAAACGTTATGAAACCAATCTTAACGTTTAAAACATTACGAAACAAATCAAATAGCTTCACCTTTTTAGCGATTTAAGCCAAACGCTTACAAACGTTACGAAATAAATCAAAATGTTTCCACTTTTTAGCGATATAAGCCAAACGTTTACAAACATTACGAAACAAAACCAAACGTTTCCCCTTTTTAGCAATTTAAGCCAAACGTTTAAAACGTTACAAAACCAATCGAAACATTTAAAACGTTTCGAAATAAATCAAAACGTTTCACATTTTTAGCGATTTAAGCCAAACGATTACAAACGTTACGAAACAAACCCAAACGTTTCACCTTTTTATCAATTTAAGCGAAATCCAAACGTTTCACCTTTTTAGCGATTTAAGCTAAACGTTGGTAAACATTACGAAACAAAACCAAATGTTTCACCTTTTTTAGCGATTTAAATCAAACGTATACAAATATTACGAAACAAATCCAAACGTTTCACATTTTTACCAATATAAGCCAAACATTTACAAACGTTACGAAACTAATCCAACTGTTTCACCTTTTTAGCGATTTAAGCCAAACGTTTACAAACGTTATGAAACAAATCCAAACCAAACGTTTCACGTTTTTAGCAATTTAAGCCAAACATTTAAAACGTTATGAAACCAATCCAAACGTCTCACCTTTTAAGCGATTTATGTCAAACGTTTACAAACATTACGTAACAAATCCAAATGTTTCACATTTTTAGCGATTTAAGCCAAAAGTTTAAAACGTTACAAAACTAATCCAAAAGTTTAAATCATTACAAAAATTTAACCCAAACGTTTACAAACGTTACGAAACAAATTCAAACATTTTATCTTTTTAGCGATTTAAGCCAAACATTTACAAATGTTAAGAAACAAATCCAAACATTTCACCTTTTTAGCCATTTAAGCCAAACGTTTAAAACATTACGAAACTAATCCAAACGTTTAATACGTTACGAACCAAATCCAAACGTTTCACCTTTTTAGAGATTGAAGCCAAACGTTTACAGACGTTACAAAATAAATTTAACCTCTTTTAGCGTTTCACCTTTTTAGCGTTTCACCTTTTTAACGATTTAAGCCAAACGTTTAAAACGTTACAAAACCAACCCAAATGTTTTATACGGTACGAAAAAAATTTCAAACGTTTACAAACATTACGAAATAAAGCCAAGCGTTACACATTTTTTGCAATTTAAGCCAAACGTTTACAAACACTAAGAAACAAATCCAAATGTTTCCCCTTCTTATCAATTTAAGCCAAACGTTTAAAACGTTACGAAACCAATCCAAATGTTTAAAAATATTACAAAACAAATCCAAACCTTTCACATTTTTAGTGATTTAAGACAAACGTTTAGAAACGTTACGAAACAAATCCAAACGTTTCACCTTTTTATCAATTTAAGCCAAGTGTTTAAAATGTTATGAAACCAATCCAAACGTTTAATACGTTACGAAATAAATGCAAACATTTGACATTCTTAACGATTTAAGTCAAATATTTACAAACGTTATAAAACTAAACCAAATGTTTCACCTTTTTATCAATTTAAGACAATCGTTTAATACGTTACAAAACAAAATCCAAACGATTAAAACGCTACGAAACAAATCCAAATGTTTCACATTTTAGTAATTTAACCAAAACGTTTACAAACGTTACGAAACAAATCCAAACATTTCAACTTTTTATCAATTTAAGCCAAATGTTTAAAACATTACGAAACCAATCCAAATGTTTAAAACGTTATGAAACCATCCCAAGCGTTTCTCCTTTTTAGTGATTGAAGCCAAACACTTACAAAGCTACGAAATAAAACCAAACGTTTCACCTTTTTAGCATTTCACCTTTTTAGCGACTTCAGACAAACGTTTAAAAGGTTACGAAACCAACCGAAATATGCAAAAAGTTACAAAACAAATTTCAAACGTTTACAAACGTTACGAAACAAAGCCAAATGTTTCACATTTTTTGGGATTTAAGCCAAACGTTTCCAAACTTTAAGAAACAAATCCAAACGTTTCCCCTTTTTATCAATATTAGCTAAACATTTAAAACGTTACGAAACTAATCAAAACGGTTACAAACGCTACAAAACAAATCCAAACGTTTCACATTTTTAGCGATTTAAGCCAAATGTTTACAAACGTTACAATAAATCCAAATGTTTCACCTTTTTTATCAATTTATGCCAGACGTTTAAAACGTTACGGAACCAATCCAAACGTTTAAAACGTTACAAAACAAATCCAAACGTTTCACCTTTTTAGCAATTTAAGACAAACGTTTAAAATGTTGCAAAACCAATCCAAACGATTAAAGCGTTTTGAAACAAATCCAAACGTTTCACATTTTTAGCGATTTAACCCAAATGTTTACAAACGTTACGAAACAAATCCAAACGTTTCACCTATTTATCAATTTAAGCCAAACATTTAAAACGTTACGAAACCAATCCAAATGTTTACAAACGTTACAAAACAAAACCAAAACTTTCACATTTTTAGCGATTTAAGCCAAACGTTTACAAATTTTACGAAAGAAATCAAAACGTTTTACCTTTTTATCAATATAAGACAAACGTTTAATACGTAACAAAACCAATCCAAACAATTAAAACGTTACGAAACAAATCCAAACGTTTCACATTTTTTGCGATTTAACATAAACAAATCCAAACATTTAACCCAATGTTTAAAATGTTACGAAACCTATCTAAATGTTTAAAACGTTACGAAACAAATCCAAACATTTCACCTTTTTAGCGATTTACCAAACGTTTAAAACGATACTAAACCAAGCCAATTATTTCAAATGTTACAAACATTTCACCTTTTAGCGATTGAAGCTTATCGTTTACAAACGTTACGAAATAAAACCAAACGTTTCACCTTTTTAGCGTTTCACCTTTTTAGTTACTTAAGGCAAATGTTTAAAACGTTACAAAATCAACCCAAATATATAAAAAGTTACAAAACAAATTTCAAATGTTTACAAATGTTACGAAACAAAGCCAAACGTTTGACCTTTTTTGCGATTTTAGCCAAACGTTTACAAACTGTAAGAAACAAATCCACATGTTTCCCCTTTTTATCAGTTTAAGCTATACATTTAAAACAATATGAAACTAATCAAAACGTTTACAAACGCTACAAAACATATCCGAACTTTTCGCATTTTTAGCGATTTAAGCCACACGTGTACAAACGTTACCAAACAAATCCAAATGTTTCACCTTTTTATCAATTTAAGCCAAACATTTAAAACGTTACGAAAAAATTCCATACGTTTCACCTTTTTAGTAATTTATGTCAAACGTTTACAAACGTTACGAAACAATTCCATATGTTTCACCTTTTTAGCAATTTAAGATAAACGTTTAAAACGTTACAAAACCAATCCAAACGATTAAAACATTATGAAACAAATCCAAACGCTTCACATTTTTAGCGATTTGACCCAAATGTTTACAAAAGTTACGAAACAAATTCAAATGCTTCACCTTTTTATAAATTTAAGTCAAACGTGTAAAACTTTACGAAACCATTCCAAATGTTTAAAACGTTACGAAACAAATCCAAACGTTTTACCTTTTTAGCGATTTAAGTCAAACGTTTACAAATATTAAGAAACAAAACCAAACGTTTCACCTTTTTAGCAATTTAAGCCAAACGTGTAAAACATTACGAAAGAAATCCAAACGTTTCATATTTTTAGCGATTTAAGCCAAACGTTTACAAACGTTACGAAACAAATCTAAACATTTCACCTTTTTAACGATTAATGCGAAACGTTTCCAAATGTTACAAAACCAATCCAAACATTTCATCTTTTTAGCGATTTAAGCCAAATGTTTACAAACGTTACAAAACAAATAGAAACGTTTCACCTTTTTAGAGATATAAGACAAAAGTTTAAAACGTTACGAAAAAAATTCAAACGTTTCACATTTTTAGAGATTTCAACCAAACGTTTACAAACTTGACAAAATAAAACCAAACGTTTCACCTTTTTAGTGATTTAAGCCAAATGTTAACAAATGATACGGAAAAATTTGAACATTTCATATTTTTAGCGATTTAAGCTAAGCGTTTGAAACGTGACGAAACCAATCCAAACGTATAAAACATTACGAAATAAATCCAAAAGTTTCTTATTTATAGCGATTTAAGCCAAACCTTACACACGTTACGAAATAAATCCTAATGTTTAACCTTTTCAGTGATTTAAATCAAACATTTAAACCATTTAGAAACCAATCCATATGTTTAAAACGTTACGAAACAAATCCAAATGTTTCACCTTTTAAGCGATTTAAGCCAAACGTTTATAAACGTTACAAAACCAATCCAAATGTTTAAAACGTTATAACACAAATATAAACATTTCACCTTTTTAGCGATTAAAGCGAAACGTTTACAAACGTTACAAAATAAATCCAAATGTTTCACCATTTTAGCAATTGATGCCAAACGTTTACAAAATTTACGAAACAAAACCAAACATTTCACCTTTTTAGCGATTTAAGCCAAACGTTTACAGAGGTTAAGAACAAATCCAAATGTTTCACCTTTTAGCAAATTAAGCCAAATGTTTACAAACGTTACGAAACAAATCCAAGGTTTTAACCTTGTTAGCAATTTAAGCCAAACGTTTACAAACGTTACGAAACAAGTCCAAGCGTTTCACCTTTTTAGAAATTTTAGCCAAACGTTTACAAACGATACGAAACAAATCCAAGCATTTCACCTTCTTGGCAATTTAAGCCGAACATTTACAAACGTTACGAAACAGGTCCAAGCGTTTCACCTTTTTAACGATTTTATCCAAACGTTACAAAACCAATCCAAACATTCAAAACGTTACGTAACAAATTCAAACGTTTTACCGTTCTAGCAATTTAAGCCAAACGTTTAAAACGTTACGAAACCAATCCAAACGTTTAAAACGTTACGAAACAAATCCAAACGTTTCACATTTTTAGCGATTTAAGCCAAACGTAGACAAACGCTACGAAATAAATCTAAACGTTTCACCTTTTTAGCGATTTAAGCCAAACGATTAAAACATTACGAAACCAATCCAAAAGTTTAAAACATTATGAAACAAATCCAAACGTTTCACCTTTGTAGATATTTAAGCCAACCGTTTACAAAGAATACGAAACAAAACCAAACGTTTCCCCTTTTTAGTGATTTAGGCCAAACGTATACAATCGTTACGAAATAAATCCAAACGTTTCACATTTTTAACGATTTAAGCCAAACATTTACAAACGTTATGAATCAAATCCAAACCTTTCACCTTTTTAATGATTTAAGCTAAACGTTTAAAATGTTACCAAACAAATCGAAACGTTTCACCTTTTTAGCGATTTAAGCCAAACGTTTACAAACATTTCAAAACCAATCCAAACATTTAAAACGTTACGAAGAAAATCCAAACGTCCAAATGTTTCACCTCTGTTACAAAACCAATCCAAATACTTCACCTTTTTAGCGATTTAAGCCTAACGTTTAAAAACGTTACGGAACAAATCCAAACGTTTCCCCTTTTTAGCGATTTAAGGTAGAAGTTTGAAACGTTACAAAACAAATCCAAACGTTTAAAACGTTACGAAACAAATCCAAACGTTTCCCCTTTTTAGCCATTTAAGCAAAACGTTTACAAACGTTACGAAACAAATCCAAACGTTTTGCCTTTTTTAGCAATATAAGTCAAACATTTACAAGCGTTACGAAACAAATCCAAATGTTTCCCCTGTTTAGCGATTTACGCCAAATGTTTACAAACCTTTCTGTACAAATCCGTACGTTTCACCTTTTTAGCTATTTAAGCCAAACATTTACAAACGTTACGAAACAAATCCAAACGTTTCACCTTTTTAGAAATTTAAGCCAAACATTTAAAACGCTACAAAACCAATCTAAACGTATAAAACGTTAAGAATAAAATTCAAACGTTTCACATTTTTAGCAATTTAAGCCAACGTTTACAAATGTTACGAAACAAATACAAATGTTTCACCTTTTTGGAGATTTAAGCCAAACATTTACAAACATTACGAAACAAAACCAAACCAAACGTTTCACCTTTATAACGATTAAAACCAAACGTTTAAAACATTGCGAAACAAACGTTAAAAAGGTTACAAAAAAGTCCAAACATTTCCCATTCTTAGCTATTTAAGCCAAACGTCTACAAACTTTACTAAACAAATCGAAACATTTCACTTTTTTAGTGATTTAAGCCAAACGTGTACAAACGTTTACAAACCCAATCCAAACGTTTCACCTTTTTAGCGATATATGCCTAACGTTTACAAACGTTAAAAAACAAAAGTTCAAAAGTTACGAAACAAATCCAAACGTTTCACCTTGTTAGAGATTAATGACAAAAGTTCAAAAGTTACGAAACAAATCCAAACGTTTTTCATTTTAAGCGATTTGAGCCAAACGTTTATAAACGTTACGAAACAAAACCAAACGTTTCACCTTCTTAGCGATTTATGCCAAACGTTTACAAACGTTACGAAACAAATCCAAACGTTTCACCTTTTTAGCAATTTAAGCCAAACGTTTACAAACGTTACGAAAGAAAACCAATTGTTTCACCTTTTTAGCAATATAAGCAAAACGTTTACAAATGTTACAAAACAAATCCAAATTTTTCACATTTTTAGCGTTTTAAGCCAAACGTTACAAAACAAATCAAAACGTTTCACCTTTTTACCGATTTAAGCCCAACGTGTACAAACATTACAAAACCAACTAGAACATTTCACCTTTTTAGCGATTTAAGCGAAACGTTGACAAACGCTACAAAATAAATCAAAATATTTAACCTTTATAGCAATTTAAAACAAAAGTTACAAACATTGCGAAACAAATCCAAACATTTCACATTTTTACCGATTTAAGCCAAACATTTCTAAAGTTACAAAACAAAACCAAACGATTCACCTTTGTAGCAATTTAAGAAAAACATTTACACATATTACGAAACAAATCCAAATGTTTCACCGTTTTAGCGATTTAAGACAAAAGTTTAAAACGTTATGAAACAAATCCAAATGTTTCACATTTTTAGCGATTTAAGGCAAACGTTTATAAACGCTACGAAAAAAACCAAACATTTCACCGTTTTAGCGATTTAAGCCAAATGTTAACAAACGTTACGAAACAAATCCAAACGTTTCACCTTTTTAGCGATTTAAGCCAATCGTTTAAAACGTTAGGAAACAATACCTTTTTATCGATTTAAGCCAAACGTTAACAAACGTTACGAAGGCAATCCAAACGCTTAAAACGTCACAAAACAAATCCAAACGATTCACATATTTAATGATTTAAGCCAAACGTTTACAAACATTACGAAACATAACATAACGTTTCACCTTTTTATCGTTTAAGCCAAACCTTTTCAATCGTTACAAAACATATCCAAATGTTTCACCTTTTTAGCGATTTAAGCCTAACGTTTACAAACGTTACGAAACAAAACCAAACGTTTCCCTTTTTAATCGATTTAAGCCAAACATTTAAAACTTTACGAATCAAATCCAAACGTTTCACCTTTTTAGCGATTTAAGCCAAACATTTAAAACGTTAAGAAACCGATTCAAACTTTTAAAACGCTACAAAAAAAATCCAATCATTTCACAATTTTAGCGATTTATGCCAAACGTTTATAAACGTTATGAAACAAATTCAAACATTTCACCTATTTTACGACTTAAGCCAAACGTTTACAAACGTTACGAAACTAATCTAAACGTTTCACATTTTTAGCGATTTAAGCCAAACGTTTACAAACATTACGAAACAAATCCAAACGTTTCCCTTTTTTAACGATTTATGCCGAATGTTTACAAACGCTACAAAACCAATCTAAACGTTGTACCTTTTTAGCGATTTAAGCCAAAGGTTTACAAACGTAAAAAAAATCCAAACGTTTCTCCTTTTTAGCGATTTACGACAAAATTTTAAAACATTATGAACAAATCCAAACGTTTTACATTTTTAGCGATTTAAGTCAAACGTTTACATAATTTATGAAACAAAACCAAACGTTTCACCTTTTTTGCGATTTAAGCCAAACGTTTACAAACGATACGAAAAAAATCCAAACATTTAAAACGGAATGAAACCAATCCAAATGTTTATAACGTTATGAAACAAATCTAAACATTTCACATTTTTAGCGATATAAGCCAAACGTTTGCAAATGTTACGAAACAAATCCAAATGTTTCCCTTTTTTACCGATTTAAGCCAAACGTTTATAAACGTAACCAAACAAATCAAAACGTTTCCCCTTTTTAAGGATTGAAGCCAAACGTTTACAAACGTTACGAAACAAATCTAATCATTTTATCTTTTTAGTGATTTAAACCAAACGTTTACAAACGTTACGAAACAAAACCGAACATTTCACCTTTTTAGCGGATTGAAGCCAAACATTTACAAATGTTATGAAACAAATCCAAACGTTTCATTTTAGAATTTCATCCAAAAGTTAAAAACGTTACAAAACAAATCTATACGTTTAAAATGTTAGGAAACAAATCCAAACGTTTCACCTTTTTAACGATTTAAGCCAAACGTTTACAAATACTAAGAAACGAATCCAAACATTTGAAACGTTGTTACACTAATTAAAACGTTTAAAACGTTACGAAACAATTCCAAACGTTTCACCTTTTTAGCAATTTACGCCAAATGTTTACAAACGTTACAAAATAAATTCAAACGTTTCACCTTTTTAATGATATAAGCCAAACGTTTACAAAGGTTACGAGACGAAACCAAATGTTTCACCTTTTTAGCGATTTAAGTCAAACGTTTACAAACGTTACAAAATAAATCCAAATATTTCACCTTTTTAGCTATTTAAGCCAAACATTTAAAACGTTACAAAACCAATCCAAACGTTTACAATCGTTACGTAACAAAACCAAACATTTCACCTTTTTAGCAATTTAAAAAAAAATTAACAAACGTTACGATCAAAACCAAACGTTTCACCTTTTTAGCGAATTAAGCAAAACGTTTAAAATATTATGAAACCAATCAAAACGTTACGAAACAAATCCAAACGTTTCACCTTTTTTGCGATTCAAGCTAAACGTTAACAAATGTTAAGCAAGAAATCAAACATTTTCACCTTCTTAGCGATTTAAGTCAAACGTTTTAAAACGTTACGAATCAAATCCAAATGTTTCACCTTATTAGCGATTTAAGCCCAACGTTTAAAACATTACGAAACCAATCTAAACGTTTAAAACGGTACGAAACTAATCCTAACGTTTAACCTTTTAAGCGATTTAATCCAAACATTTACAAACGGTACAAAATCTTACGAAACAAAATCCAAACGTTTCACATTTTTAGTGAGTTAAGCCAAAAGTTTACATTCGTTACATAAAAAATCCAAACGTTTCACATTTTAGCGATTTCAGCCAAACGTTTACAAACGTTACGAAACAAATCCAAACATTTCACTTTTTTGGAGATATAAGACAAATGTTGAGAAACAAATCCAAGCGTTAAAAAAGTTACGAAACAAAACCAAACGTTTCACCTTTTTAGCAATTTAAGCCAAACATTTAAAACGTTACGAAACCAATCCAAGCGTTTACAAATGTTATGCAACAAAACCAAACGTTTCCCCTTTTTAGCAATTTAGGCCAAACACTTGCAAATGTTACGAAACAAAGCCAAATGTTTCAACTTTTTAGCGATATAAGCAAAACGTTTACAAACGTAACGAAACAAATTTAAGCATTTCACATTATTAGCGATTTAAGGAAAAAGTTTTAAACGTTACAAAACCAATCCAAACGTTAAAAACAATACGAAACAAAACCAATCGTTTAAAACATTATGAAACCAATCCAAATGTTTCACTTATTAGCGATTGAAGCCAAACGTTTGCAAGCGTTACGAAACAAATCCAAACGTGTCCCCTTTTTAGCAATTTAAGCCAAACGTTTACGAGCGTTAAAAAACAAATCCAAACGTTTCACCTTTTTAGCGATTTAAGACAAACGTTTACAAACGTTACAAAATAAATCCAAACATTTCACCTTTTTAGCAATTTAAGCCAAACATTAAAAACGTTACGAAAATAATGAAAACGTTTCACCTTTTTGTTTCATAATATTTGTAAACTTTTGGATTGGTTTCGTAAAGTTTTAAATGTTTGGCTTAAATTGCTTAAAAGGGGAAACGTTAGGATTTGTTTCATAATGTTTAAAACGTTTGTATTTGTTTCGTAACGTTTTAAACGTTTGGCTTAAATTGCTAAAAAGGTAAAATGTTTGGTTTTGTTTCGTAACGTTTGTAAACGTTTGGCTTAAATCGCTAAAAAGGTGAAACGTTTGAATTAGTTTCGAAACGTTTTAAACGCTAGGATTTGTTTCGTAACGTTTTAAAAGTTTGGCTTAAATCGCTAAAAAGGTGAAACGTGCCAAACGTTTAAAACGTTACAAAACCAATCCAAACGCTATTTTAAACGTTTGGATTTGTTTCTTAATGTTTTAATTATTTTGTTTAAATAGCTAAAAAGGTGAAACGTTAGGATTTGTTTCGTGATGTTTTAAACGTTTGGCTTTGTTTTTATCATTTGTAAACGTTCGGCTTCAATCGCTAAAAAGGTGAAACTTTTAGATTTGTTTGTAACGTTTGTAAACGTTTTGGCTTAATTCGCTAAAAAGGGCAAACGTTAGGTTATGTTTCGTAACGTTTGTAAACCTTTGGCTTCAATCACTAAAAAGTTGAAACGTTTGGATTTGTTTCGTAACGAAACAAATCCAAACGTGTCATAAGCCAAAACATTACAAAACAAATCCAAACGTTTCAATTTTTTAGCGACTTAAGCCAAACGTTCACAAACGTTACGAAACAAATCCTAACATTTCACCTTTTTAGCGATTTAAACCAAACGTTTACAAACGATACGAAACAAATCCAAACATTTCGCCTTTTTAGCAATTTAAGCCAAGGTGAAACGTTTGGATTTATTTCGTAACTTTTAAACGTTTGGATTGATTTTGTAGCGTTTGTAAACTTTTGGCTTAAATCGCTAAAAAGATTAAAAACGTTTGGATTTGTTTCCGAACGTTTTAAACGTTTGGATTTGTTTCCGAACGTTTTAAACGTTTGGATTGGTTTCGTTTCGTTTTGCTTCATTCCTAAAAAAGTGAAACGTTTGTATTTTTTTGTAACGTTTGTAAACATTTGGCTTAAATCGCTAAAAAGTCTAAAGTGTTTGGATTTTTTTCATAACGTTTTAAACGTTTGGAATTGTTTCTTTTGACTTAATTCGCTAAAAAGGTAAAACGGTTGTAAATATTTAACTGTAATACCCCGTATTTTTTTATTTTATTATTATTTTTAAATATGTTTAATTTTTTTTATTTTGCATTCCATCGAACTTCAGGTAATCTATTATTATTATTATTAAATTAAGTATGTTAAGCATGTATATTGTTATAAAAAAAAGTTATTAACCCCATGCAATTTTTAACATGAAAAGCCCATGCATTGTTAGCATGAAAAGCCATGCAATCTTTTAAGAAGAAAATCCCATGCAATCTATTAAGAGGAATTATGCAGCAGTTGCGGGAAGCTTATTGTTTTGCATATATAAGTCTTATTTCAAACCATTGCTACTCTTTTCGTTTCTGTAAAAACCCTAGCCATCATACGCTCTAAAGCTTTCTGAAAGATCATCTTCATCATCCTTTCCTTTCATTCTCATGTAAGAAAATTATGTTGTTTCGCTCTTTGTTCATTATTTCATATTTGATATCGTCTCACTGTACGTAACTTGTGTTATTCGTTGTACTAGCATATTGCTGAGGTTATTCTCTTTATTCATCCTTATTTATAGACCTCGTTAATCCCTACGTGTTGGAATGGAAATTGGTACGTAAAATCTTTCCGTTCCTATGCCGTTTTGATTCGCTGTTTACTGTTTGCTTTGTTGCTATCGATTGTGTCTTTGTGTGGTTGATGTGATTCTTCTTTGTTTAAGATTAGAATTTCATGTTTTGTTAGTTGTCAACTGTTTTACCATTAGTTTGTGTTGCTTCCGTTGTTCTTTTTGTTCGATTCGATCTCGATATTGATTCGTCACAAATGGTGGCTGTTGTTGGATTCTTAATTTCAGAGGACTGAGACTTGGTAATGCCTTGTTGGAATTCATCCTTGACTAATGATTCATGCGTTATATTATTCAGTATTGATTAATAATTGTTTCTGTAATTCTGTGATATTCGGTTTGATAATGACTTCACTTGACAAAGATGATGTTGGCGGGGATATGGTCTTCATTAATGTTTCAATTGTTTTGGCCGTTTCATCTTTGATTAATTTGGTTTATGTATTACTTTGGCCATTTTTTTCTTCATGGCTTGTTAAATTATCATGTGTTAAGCATTGGCAGGTTGCTAGTATCTACGCATTACATAAAGGATTTTATGAGTGAGTAAATTGGTTAATTATCAATTTGAAACCGGGCATTTGCTTATCGTTTAAACTTCTAACTTACTAATCGATAATAGTATTATTTTTAAAATCTGAAAAATAATAATTTGACTAAATTATAATTTAGCTTTTAAATTTTTTTCTTAATTTATTTTATTTAAATATTTTATCGATAACTATTGATTACTTCGGTTTGAAGCTATTGAGTTACATTTTTTATTATAAATTATGATTTTATCAAAAAAGTATTATTTTTGGAATTATAAACTTTGGTTTATATTTTTGATAAAATATTTTGGGTCGGGTTAGACTTGGGTTACCCGACATGTGAGGTAGCTTGGTAGTTATTGGTAACTCGGCTAACCCAATAATTGGGGAAATGGATTTAAGTGATTATTTAAATATTATTTAAGTAATATTTTTCGGAACGGATTTTAAAGCGGAAACTCAATAGACTGGACTTATTTAAGTATTTGAGTATTGTATTGCTTGATGTTGTTCGTATTTTGACTTGGGACATTATGTGTTTAATTATCCATTCTATTTTGGCTGTACTTGTGCTTTACTCGGTATTGTGATAGTCCAATGTGGTGTCTAGCACTCTCTAGAGTTAGGGGTTGATTTTAGTTTTGGTTTTACTTTATTCTTAGACTCGTCGACTACTGGTGCTTCGGAATCAAATAAGGTTTTGTCGCTTACCAGATTTTCACGTGGATTAGCAAGCAGTAATTTGTAGTGCTATTTACCGCTTTATTGAGTACCGCATCATATTTTAATATTATAAATGTTTTGAACTGTTTTTACGGATTATGGATCTGGATTGGAACGAGCTACTCGATAGACTTGTATCGAGACTGTGTGCACTAGTATATACTTTGATATCGGCAGACTATGGTCTTGCTCACGCTGGAAATTTAACGAGGATTTGTTCCCGTCCACTTTGGGTTTTTTGGTATGATATGTCATACTCACGCTGGGATCATTTAAATACATTATTCCATAATCGTATTATATATTAGCATGAAAGGTTTTGATTTAAGGGTTTTAAACTTATTAAATGTAAATAGTATTGCGAACTAATCTCAATATATCTGATCCCCGTTGTTTCCCCACTTTTCAGGTTTATTATTTTTAACGAGTCTGCAGATCTGCGATTCTTTATTCCTCGGAGGTTTATTTCATTTTAATAAATTGTCAAACTAATTTTTATTCTTAGATCGAAGTAGTAAACTAGAAGTCTATATCATTAGAGTTGTTGTTGGATTTGGTCTGACTTGCTTATTATATGCTTTGGCATATTAAATTGTATAACTCTAGTTATTTATTATTTAATGGAAATATTATTATATAGACTGTTTGTTTAAGTTGGAGTCCGGTTGCCCCCGAGCATTGGATTTTCTGCAGGTTTATAGGATTGGTTGTTTTCCGCAAGACTTGCTACGAGTTTTGGTACAACCATACTCATACCCCAGCGTCGGTCGCGATCCATGAAATTGGGTCGTGACATTGGCATGAATCGCTAAAAAGGTGAAACGTTAGGATTTATTTCTTAATGTTTTAAAGGTTTGGATTTATTTCGTAACGTTTTAAACGTTTCGCTTAAATCGCTAAAAAGGTGAAACGTTTGGATTTGTTTCGTAACGTTTCTAAACGCCTGGCTTAAATCGTTAAAAAGGTGAAACGTTTGGATTTGTTTCGTAATGTTTGTAAACATTTTCTATATATCGCTAAAAATGTGAAAAGTTTGAATTTGTTTCGTAACGTTTGTAAACGTTTGGCTTAACTCGCTAAGAAGAAGAAACGTTTATTTTTGTTTCGTAACGTTTGTAAATGTTTGGCTACCATCGCTAAAAATATGAAACATTTGGATTTGTTTTTTAACGTTTCAAGCGTTTGGATTTGTTTCGCAACGTTTAAAACGTTTGGATTGCTTTCATGACGTTTTAGACGTTCGGCTTAAATAGCAAAAAAGGTGAAACGTTATAATTTGTTTCATAACATTTTTAAACGTTTATCTTAAATTGCTAAAAAGGTGAAATGTTTGGATTTGCTTTGTAACGTTTTTGGTATCGTAATGTTTGTAAACGTCTGGCTTAAATCGCTAAAAAAGATGAAACATTTGGATTTGTTTCTTAACGTTTCAAACGTTTGGATTAGTTTTGTACTGTTTTAATCTTTTGGCTTTAATCGCTGAAAAGGTGAAACATTTGGATTTATTTCGTAACCTTTGTAAACTTATTGGCTTAAATTGCTAAAAATGTGAAACGTTTGGTTGGTTTCGTAATGTTTTAAATGTTTGGCTTAAATCGCTAAAAAGGTGAAACGTTTGGATTTGTTTCGCAACGGCTTAAATCGCTAAAAAGGTGAAATGTTTGGATCTAAACCAAAAGTTGAAAACGTTACAAAACCAATCCAAACGTTTAAAATGTTACGAAACAAATCCAAACCTTCCCCATTTTCAACGGTTTAAGCCAAACGTTTACAAACGTTACGAAACAAAACAAAACATTGCACGTTTTTAGCGATTTAAGCTATCGTTTAAGACGTTACGAAACCAATCCAAACGTTTAAAACGTTACAAAACCAATCCTAATGTTTTACCTTTTTATCGATTTAAGCCAAACGTTTAAAACGTTATGAAACCAATCCAAGCATTTCAACTTTTCGAAACAAATTCAAACGTTTCACATTTTTAGCGATTTAAGCCAAACGTTTGAAGAAGTTACGAAACAAAACCAAACGTTTCCCCTTTTTAGCTATTTAAGCCAAACGTTTAAAAAAGTTATGAAACAAATTGTCACGACTCATTTTCATGAATCGTGACCGGCGCTAGGGTATGGGTGGTGTAGTACCAAAACCTGTAGCTAGCCTTTCGGTTAACATACAATTATAATAAACCTGCAAGAAAACCAATGCTCGGGGGAAACCGAGACTTCATTCTAATTCTAGCAGTTATAATATTCAACATTTATACAACATGCTTTCTCAATACTGGTCTTAAACAAGCATAACATAAATAAATATGAATAATCATATAACATGTCAAAGCAATAATAATCTAGTCGAACGAATCCGACAAACAACTAGAATAAAATAAAGACGTCTAGTTAGTACTGCGGTCTAAGAATAAAATAGTTCTACAGTTTATCAAAATAGTGAAACCTCTGAGAAAAGTAAAGAACGGAGATCAGCCGACTCTCTCAAATCATAACCCTTGAAAATTGGGAAAACAACGGGGTCAGATATACTGAGATGAGTTTATATCACTATTTACATTTATGAAGTGGAAAACCTTAAAAACCGTATAAAACATTTAATAACGATATTACGATTAATAGTTGGAACCATAATCCACAATTCTAAATATATATACATGATCCAATAGGTCTTGTCCCGAGAGCTAAACTACACCGAGTTACCACTGACCACACTTATACCATATCCATAGTACTGAGAGCTGAGCTACACCGAGTTACTCTACCTGGTCCCGAGAGCTATGCTCACACCGAGTTACAACATTTCATAATATACCTTACCCAGATCATTACCGGTGCGCACGCAGTCCTAATGATGCTCATTAGGTAGCATGTTCCAACTAAGAGCCATAATATAAAAACAGTTCTAAATATACGTACAATATATATTTAATATTAAAATAACAATTTACTTAATAAAGCGGTAAATTGTAAGTACAAACTCACTGCTTGCTAATCCACGTGATAACCGGCAAGCAACTAATCCTGGTTCGCCTCTGTAGCATGAACTGTAGTCGGGTCTAGACAAATAAAATAATTATTAAAAACAGACCATAACTCTAGAGAGTACTAGACACCACATATGACTAGCACAAATAGCACGTCGGAATAAAACAATCCAGAGCAACACAAAATATCCAATAGGTAAAAACGCCAATTAATACAAGTCTATTGAGTTCTTGTTTTAAAATCCATTTAATAAATATTATTTAAAGTTTAAATAATAAATAAATTTCCAAATAGTGGGTTAGCTGAGTTACCAATAACTACCAAACTAACCTCACTTGTCGGGTGACCCAAGTCTAACCCGACTCAAAACGTTTATTAAATATAAACCCGAGTTTATATTTATAAAAATAATTTGATAAAATAGTTAACTATTAACACAGATCTCAATAACTTCGAATTCAAGTAACCCAAGTTACAAACCAAAAACTTAATTAAATAAGTTTTAAAAACGTTCAAGGGCTAAACTGTAATTTGGCCATTTTCATGCCAAATTGATATTCGAAAATAAATATAATTATTTTTGTTTATAATTAAAACAAATATAAAGTTACTAACCAACAACCTAATCAAATAAGTTTATAAAATCATTCAAGGACTAAATTATAATTTAGCCACTTTGATATTTAAATTTAATTACCCGAGTAATTAAATTAACTTAAGTTTGTAAAATACTTATCGTTTACAAAATAATACTTATAAATCATAACGAAATCCAAGGTATTATCAAATCAATAGGTAAAACTAACTTAAGAATTTATTTGTTTAAAGTAAAACATTATGGTGATTATAATTGCAATTTAACCATCTTCTTCATTCAAAAATCAAGCAACCCCGCCCAAGCTTCTCATCATTCACCAGAAATTGAAGTCACTGAACCTAATATGAATCATGAACAATAACCCTAAAGCTAAACCCATGAATCCAAAGCAGTTGTAGCATGAACAATAACCCTAAAGCAAAACCAATGAATCCAAAGCAATAGTAACATGAACAACACGGCAGAAACTATAGTGTGCCTTCGATAATTCAAAACGACGACAAATGGATAGATTTATCACAACATTATCAATTTGCTTATGAATCACAACATTCCTAAGAACCAATCATCATGAAATATAATAAGATCGAAGCAAATAAAAAGGAATGGATCGGCAGTAATAAGAAAACATGAACAGTTTACATGAACCAATAATACGGTAAAACGGCGGCGATTGAAACGAGATCGATAGCATACTGTGTTGTGAAATCAAAGAGTAGAATGGTAGAGAACTGAGTCTACAATCTCTCGGATCAAACGGCATAGATTTCAATCAAAAAACGAGGGAGAACGAATCGATTTACGGAGTTGCCGTTTTAAAGCTATACTGAAATTAAGAGGGACAAAAAAGCTTACCGAGACAGCAGTTTTTAGACATGATTCCAGCGTTAATTCTCAGGGAAATCAAACGTTAATGGCATCTAGGGTTTGTTTGGAGTGTGGGGAAGGATTTAAGTTTAGAAAAACGTATAAATAAGGCAAAGAATAGGAAGAAAAACGAAGACCAAAACTGTCCTTTGGCAGCCTAACGCTGGTCTCGAACGAGACAAGCAAAAAAAGGCTTAGGTCTCGTTCGAGACCTGCTGCTCTCGAACGAGACCAGCCTCAAAACGCAAGGTCTCGTTCGAAACCGCATGGTCTCGAACGAGACCTGAGTTATGCGGTCTCGAACGAGACCTTGCGTTTTAACTCAGGTCTCGTTTGAGACCTGAGTTAAACGCAAGTGGTTCAATCACTTGGTTGAACCACCACTCAATGGATTACTTTCTTTTTAAATCAAACCTAAAAAAGAACCAGACCACGAACGACCCACGAAACTTGAAATAATCCTAATAGGAAATTCATCACAAATTTCTAAAGATTTTTTTTATGGGATATTACACAAATCCAATTGTTTCACATTTTCAGCGATTTAAACCAAACGTTTAGAAATGCTACGAAACAAATCCAAACGTGTCGCCTTTTTAGCGATTTAAGACAAAAGTTTAAAACGTTACAAAACCAATCCAAATGTTTACAAACGTTATGAAACAAAACCGAACGTTTCACCTTTATAGCGATTAAAGCCAAACGTTGACAAACGTTACAAAACGAAACCAAACATTTAACCTTTTTAGCAATTTAAGCCAAACGTTTACAATGTTACGAAAGAAATGCAAATGTTTCACTTTTTTTAGCGATTTAAGCCAAACGTTTACAAATGTTGCAAAACCAATCCAAACGTTTACAATGTTACGAATCCAATCCAAATGTTTCACCTTTTTAGCGATTTAAGGCAAACGTTCACAAACGTTAAAAAACACATCCAAACGTATAAAATGTTACAAAACCAATCCAAATGTTCAAAACGTTATAAAACAAATCCTAACGTTTCACCTTTTTAGCGATTTAAGCCAAACGTTTAAAACGTTACGAAACAAATCAAAACGTTTAAAACGTTACGAAACAAATCCAAATGTTTAATACGTTACAAAAAAAATCAAAATGTTTCACATTTGTAGCAATTTAAGCCAAATGTTTACAAACGTTACGAAACAAATCCAAACTTTTCACCACGTTTCACCTTTTTCGATATTTAAGCCAAACGTTTACACACGTTACGAAACAAATCCAAACATTTGCCCTTTTTAGCGATTTAAGCCAAACGTTTAAAATGTTACGAAACCAATCCAAACATTTAAAAAGATACGAAAAAAATCACATCGTTTAATACGTTACGAAACAAATCCAAACGTTTAACATTTTTAAAGATTTAAGCTAAACGTTTACAAACGTTACGAAACAAATCCAAACATTTCAACTGTTTGCAATTTAAGCAAAACGTTTACAAACTCTACGAAACAAATCCAAACGTTTCACCTTTTTAGAGATTTAAGCCAAACGTTTACAAACGTTACGAAACAAATCAAAACGTTGTACCTTTTTATGCGATTGATGCAAAACAATTACAAACTATACGAAACAAATCCAAACGTTTCCCCTTTCTAGCGATTTAAGCCAAACGTTTAAAACGTTACGAAACCAATCCAAATGTTTAAAACATTACGAAATAAATCCAAACGTTTTACCTTTTTCGCGATTGAAGCCAAACGTTTACAATCATTACGAAAAAAATCCAAATGTTTTTAGCAATATAAGCCAAACGTTTACAAACATACCAAACAAATCTAAACATTTCACATTTTTAGCGATTCAAGCCAAACGTTTACGTTTAAAATGTTACGAAACCAATCCAAACGTTTCACCTTTTTAGCGAGATAGGCCAAATGTTTACAAACGTTACGAAACAAAACCAAACCTTTCACCTTTTTAGAAATTTAAGTCAAATCTTTACAAACGTTACGAAACAAATCCAAATGTTTCACTTTTTTTTAGCGATTTAAGCCAAACGTTTACAAATGTTACAAAACCAATCCAAACGTTTAAAACGTTATGAAACCAATCCAAACGTCTCCCTTTTTTAGCGATTTAAGCCAAACATATACAACTGTTAATAAACAAATCCAAACGTCTAAAACTTTACAAAACCAATCCAAACGTTTAAAACATTACAAAATAAATCTTAACGTTCCACCTTTTTAGCAATTTAAGCCAAACGTTTCATAACGTTACGAAACAAATCCAAACGATTAAAACGGTACGAAACAAATCCAAACTTTTAAAACGTTACGAAACTAATCCATATGTTTCACATTTTTAGCGATTTAAGCCAAACTTTTACAGACTTTACGAAACAAACCAATCGTTTCACCACGTTTCACCTTTTTAGCAATTTAAGCCAAACGTTTACAAACGTTACAAAACAAACCCAAACGTTTCATATTTTTACCGATTTAAGTCAAACGTTTACAAACGTTATCAGACAAAACAAAACATTTCACATTTTTAGCGATTTAAGCCTAACGTTTAAAATGTTACGAAACCAATCTAAACGTTTAAAACGTTACGAAAAAAATCCAAGCGTTTAAAACGTTATGAAAAAAATCCAAAAGTCTCACGTTTTTATCAATTTAAGCCAAACGTTTACAAACGTTACGAAACAAATTCAAACGTTTAAGCTTTTTAGCAATATAAGCCAAATATTTACAAACGTTACGAAACAAATCCAAACGTTTTACCTTTTTACCGATTTAAGCGAAACGTTTACAAACGTTACGAAACAAATCAAAATGATTCACCTTATTAGCGATTTAAGCAAAATGTTTACAAACGTTACGAAACATATCCAAATGTTTCCCCTTTCTAGCGATTTAAGCCAAACGTTTACAAACGTTACCAAACAAAACCAAACATTTCACCATTTTTGCGATTTAAGCAAAACGTTTAAAACGTTACGAAACGAATCCAAACGTTTAAAACGTTACGAAACAAATCCAAAAATTTCACCGTTTTAGCGATTGAAGCCAATCGTTTACAAACGTCTCGAAACAAATCCATACATTTCACATTTTAAGCGATTAAAGCCAAACGTTTACAAACGTTACTAAACAAATCCAAACGTTTCCCCTTTTTAGTGATATAAGCCAAATATTTAAAATGTTACGAAACAAATCCAAACGTCTATATCATTACGAAAAAATTTAAACGTTTCACTTTTTTAGCGATTTAAGCAAAATGTTTACAAACGTTACAAAACGAATCCAAACGTTTAAGCTTTTCAGCCACTTAGACCAAATGTTTACAAACGTTACGAAACAAATCCAAACGTTTCACATTTTTAGCAATTTAAGTCAAACAGTTACAAACGTACAAACGTTTCGAAACAAAAGCAAATGTTTAACCTTAATAGCGATTTAAGACAAACGTTTACAAATGTTACAAAACAAATTCAAACGTTTAAAACATTACGAAACAAATCCAAACGTTTCATATTTTTAGCAATTTAAGCCAA
Organism: Mercurialis annua; assembly: GCF_937616625.2. NCBI lineage: Eukaryota > Viridiplantae > Streptophyta > Magnoliopsida > Malpighiales > Euphorbiaceae > Mercurialis > Mercurialis annua. Next base: position 20,426,773 of record NC_065577.1, on the reverse strand, counting down.
ACTTTACGAAACAAATCCAAACGTTTCACCTTTTTAGCGATATAAGACAAACGTTTCCGAACGTTAAGAAAAAAATCCAAACGATCACAAATGCTAAGAAACAAATCGAAACATTTCACCTTTTTAGCGATTTAAGCCAAACGGTTACAAACTTTATTAAACAAATCAAAACTTTTCACCTTTTTAGCGATTTAAGACGAATGTTTACCAACATTACGAAACAAATCTAAATGTTTCACCTTTTTTGCGATTTAAGCCAAATGTTTAAAACGTTACGAAACAAATCTAAACGTTTCATCGTTGGTAAACTTTTGGCTTCAATCCCTAAAATGGAGAAACATTTGGATTTGTTTTGTAACATTTGTAAACGTTTGGCTTGAATTGCTAAAAAGGTGAAACGTTTGGATTTGTTTCGTAAAGTTTGTAAACATTTGGTTTAAATAACTAAAAAGGTGAAACGTTTGGATTTGTTTCGTAACGTTTATAATCATTTGGATTTGTTTCGTAACATTCGTAAACGTTTGTCTTAAATTGCTAAAAAGGCGTAACGTTTAGTTTTATTTCGCAATGTGTGTAAACATTTTGCTTAAATCGCTGAAAGGGTGAAACGTTTGGATTTATTTCGTAAGGTTTGTAAACGTTTGGTTTAAATAGCAAAAAACATGAAATGTTTGTATTTCTTTCGTAACGTTTGTATACATTAGTCTTAAATCGCTAACAAGGTGAAATGTTTGGATTGGTTTTGTAACGTTTGTAAATGTTTGGCCTTTATCGCTAAAAAGGGGAAACGTTTGGTTTTGTTTAGTAAAGTTTGTAAACGTTTGGCTGAAATCGCTAAAAAGGGCATACGTTTGGATTTGTTTCATAACGTTTGTATACGTTTGGCTTCAATCGCTAAACATGGGAAACGTTTGGATTTGTTTCGCAACGTTTGTAAACGTTTGGCATAAATCACTAAAAAAGTGAAATGTTTGGATTTGTTTCGTAACGCTTGTAAATGTTTGGCTTAAATCGCTAAAGATGGGAATCGTTCTGATATCTTTTACAACGTTTGTAAACATTTGACTTAAATGGGAAAAAGGTGAAACGTTTGGATTTGTTTTGTAACGTTTGTAAACATTTGGCTTAAGTCGCTAAAAAGGTGAAACGCATGGATTGTTTTCATAACATTTTTAAACGTTTGACTTAAATCGCAAAAAATATGAAACGTTCAGATTTGTTTTGTAACGTTTTAAACATTTGGATTAGTTTTGTAACGTTTTTAAACGTTTAGCCTAAATCACTAAAAAGGTGAAACGTTTGGATTTGTTTTTGTAACGTTTGTAAACGTTTGGCTTAGATTGTTAAAAAGGGTGAAACGTTTGGATTTCTTTCATATCGTTTTAAATGTTTGGCTTAAATCGCTCAAAAGGTGAATCGTTTGGATTTGTTTCATAACGTTTTTAAACGTTTGAATTGGTTTCCTAACGTTTTAATTAAATCACTAAAAAGGTGAAACGTTTTGTTTTGTTTCGTAACGTTTTATATTTGTGGCTAAAATCACTAAAAAAATGCAACGTTTGGATATATTTCGTAACATTTTAAACGTTTGGATTGGTTTCGTAATATTTTAAATGTTTGGCTGAAATCGCTAAAAAGGTGAAACGTTTGGATACGTTTCGTAACGTTTGTAAAGGTTTGGCTTAAATCGCTAAAAAGGAGAAACGTTTGGATTTTTTTCGTAACTTTTGTAAACGTTTGACTTAAATCTCAAAAAAGGGGAAACGTTTGGATTTGTTTCGTTATGTTTGTAAACGTTTAGATTTGTATCGAAACGTTTCTAAATGTTTAGCTTAAATCACTAAAAAGGTGAAACGTATGGATTTGTTTCATAACGTTTTAAACGTTTGGAATGGTTTTGTGAAGTTTTAAACTTTTAACTTAAATCGCTAAAAAGGTAAAACATTTGGATTTGTTTGGTAGCGTTTGTAAACGTTTGGCTTAAATAGCTAAAAAGGTTAAATGTTTGGATTGGTTTCGTAACGTTTTAATCGTTTGGCTTAAATAACTAAAAAGATGAAATGTTTGGATTTGTTTCGTAACTTTTCTAAACATTTGGCTTAGATTGCTAAAAAGGTGAAACATTTGGACTTTTGGATTTGTGGCGTAACATTTTAAACATTTTGATTTATTTAGTAACGTTTGTAAATATTTGGCTTAAATCGCTGAAATGTGAAACGCTTGGATTTGTTTCATAACGTTTTTAAACGTTTGGTTTAAATCGCGAAAATGGTGAAACGTTTGGATTTGTTTTGTAACGTTTTAAACATTTTGGTTTGTTTCGTAACGTTTGTAAACATTTGGTCTAAATCACTAAAAAAGAGAAACGTTTGGATTTGTTTTGTAACGTTTGTAAACGTTTGGCTTAAATCGCTAAAAGGGTGAAACATTTGGATTTGTTTCGTAACGTTTTAAATTTTTGGAAAAAATCGCTAAAAAGGTGAAATGTTTGGATTTGTTTCATAATGTTTTCAAACGTTTGAATTGGTTTCGTAACGTCTTAAACGTCTGGCTTAAATCGGTAAAAAGGTAAAAGTTTGGATTTGTTTTGTAGGGTTTGTAAGCGTTTGGATTAAATCGCTAAAAATGTGAATTGTTTTGCTTTGTTTCGTAACGTTTATAAACTCTTGGCTTAAATCGCTAAAAATATGAAACATTTGAATTTGTTTCGTAACGTTTTAAATTAGTGGCTTAAATCGCTAAGAAGATGAAACGTTTGGATTTATTTCGTAACGTTTTAAACGTTTCGATTGGTTTCGTAACATTTTAAATGTTTGGCTGAAATCGCCAAAAAGGTGAAACGTTCAGATTTGTTTCCTAACGTTTGTAAAAGTTCTGCTTAAATCGCTAAAAAGGAGAAACGTTTGGATTTTTTTTCGTAACTTTTCTAAATGTTTGACTTAAATTGCAAAAAAGTTGAAACGTTTTGATTTATTTCGTAATGTTTTTAAATGTTTCGCTTAAATTGCTAAAAAGGTGAAACGTTTTGATTTATTTCGTAAAGTTTGTAAATGTTTGGTTTAAATCGCTAAAAAGGTGAAACATTTGGATTTGTTTCGTAAAGTTTAGAAAGTTTTGGCTTAAATCGCTAAAAAAGCGAAACGTTTGGATTTTTTTTCGTAATGTTTTAAGCTTTTCGATTGGTTTCGTAACGTTTTAAACGTTTGTCTTAAATCGCTAAAAAGATGAAACATTTGGTTTTTTTTTGTAACGTTTGTAAATGTTTGGCTTAAATCGCTAAAAAGGGGAAACGTTAGGATTTGTTTCGTGACGTTTTAAATATTTGCATTTGTTTCGTTACGTTTGTAAACGTTTGGCTTAAATCTCCAAAAATGCAAAAACGTTTGGATTTAATTCGTAACATTCGTAAACGTTTGGCTTAAATTGTTAAAAAGGTGATACGTTTGGATTTGTTTCGTAACGTTTGGGTTCAATCACTAGTTTGTTTCATACTTGATTTGTTTTGTAATGTTTTAAACTTTTGGCTTAAATCGCTTAAAAGGTGAAACGTTTGGATTTATTTCGTAACGTTTGTAAACGTTTGGCTTAAATCGCTAAAAATGTGAAACGTTTGGATTTGCTTCTTAACGTTTGTAAAAGTTTGGCTTAAAATCGTAAAAAGGGTAAAATGTTTGGATTTATTTCGTAAAGTTTTTAACGTTTGGATTAGTTTCGTAACTTTTTAAATGTTTTGCTGAAAACGCTAAAAAAGTTGAAACGTTTGGATTTGTTTCGTAACATTTGTCTTCAATCACTTAAAAGGTGAAAGGTTTGAATTTGTTTTGTAACTTTTGTAAACGTTTGACTTAAATTGCAAAAAAGGTGAAATGTTTGGATTAATTTTGTAACGTTTGTAAACGTTTGGCTTAAATTGCTAAAAAGGCGAAACGTTTATAAAATGTTTGAATTAGTTTTGTAACGTTTGTAAACGTTTGGCTTAAATCGCAAAAAACGATGAAACATTTGGATTTGTCTCGTACCGTTTTAAACTTTTGGATTGGATTTGTAATGTTTTAAACGTTTGGCTTAAATCGCTTAAAATGTGAAACATTTGGATTTGTTTTCTTAACTTTTGTAAACGTTTGGCTTAAATTGCTAAAAATGTGAAACATTTGGATTTATTTCGTAATGTTTTAAACGTTTGGATTGGTTTCGTAACGTATTAATCTTTTGGCTTAAATCGCTAAAAAGGTGAAATGTTTCGATTTGTTTCGTAACGTTTGTTAACGATTGGCTTAATCGCTAAAAAGGTGAAACATTTGGATTTTCTTCGTAACGTTTGTAAATGTTTGGCTTAAATCGCTAAAAATGGGAAACGTTTGGATTTGATTCGTAACGTTTGGCTTAAATCGTTAAAGAGGGGAAACGTTTGGTTTTGCTTCGTGACGTTTGTAAACATTTGGCTTAAATTGATAAAAATGTGAAACGTTTGGTTTGGTTCTGTATTGTTTTAAACGTTTGGATTGGTTTCGTAACATTTTAAACGTTTGGATAGGTTTCATAATGTTTTAAATTGGCTTAAATCGCTAAAAAGATGAAACATTTGTATTTTTTTATAACGTTTGTAAACGTTTGGCTTAAATTTCTAAAATGGTGAAATGTTTGGTTTTGTTTCCTAACGTTTGTAAACATTTGGCTTAAATAGCTAAAAAGGTGAAACATTTGTTTTGCTTTATTACGTTTGTAAACGTTTCCTTCCAATCGGTAAAAAGGTGATACGTTTGGATTTGTTTCGCAACGTTTGTAAATGTTAGGTTCCAATCGCTAAAAAGGTGAAATGTTTGGATTTGTTTCCTAACGTTTTGAACATTTGGATTGTTTTTGTAACGTTTGTAAACGTTTGGCTTAAATCGCTAAAAAGGTGAAACGTTTGGATTTGTTTCGTAATGTTTTCAATGTTTGGATAGGTTTCGTAATGTTTTCAAAGTTTGGCTTAAATCGCTAAAAAGGTGAAACGCTTGGATTTGTTTCATAACGTTTGTAAACGTTTGGCTTAAATCACTTATACTGTGAAACATTTGGATACGTTTCGCAACGTTTGTAAACGTTTCGCTTAAATCGCTAAAAAGGTGAAACATTTGAATTTGTTTTGTAATGTTTGTAAACGTTTGGCTTAAATTGCTAAAAAAAAAGGAAACATTTGGATTTATTTTGTAACATTTTTAAACGTTAGGCTTAAATCGCTAAAAAGGTGAGACGTTTGGTTTTCTTTCGTGACGTTTGTAAACGGATGGCTTAAATTGATAAAAATCGGAAACGTTTCGATTGGTTTCGTAACATTTGTAAACGTTTGGCTTAAATCACAAAAATGGTAAAACGTTTGGATTTGTTTCGTAATGTTTGTAAACATTTGGCTTAAATCGCTAAAAAGGGGAAATGTTTGGATCTGTTTCGTAACATTTGTACATGTTTGGCTAAAATCGCTAAAAAAGGTGAAACATTTGGATTTGGTTCGTAACGTTTGTAAACATTTTGCTTAAAACGCTAAAAATGTGAAACGTTTAGATTTGTTTCGTAATGTTTTCAACGTTTGGATTGGTTTCATAACATTTTAAACGTTTGACTTTAATCGCTGAAAATGTGAAATGTTTGGATTTGTTTCGTAACATTTGTAAATGTTTGGCTTAAATCGCTAAAAAGGTGAGACATTTGGTTTTCTTTCGTGAAGTTTGTAAACGGATGGCTTAAATTGATAAAAATGGGAAACTTTTCGATTGGTTTCGTAACATTTGTAAACGTTTGGCTTAAATCACTAAAATGGTAAAACGTTTGGATTTGTTTCGTAATGTTTGTAAACGTTTGGCTTAAATCGCTAAAAAGGGGAAACATTTGGATCTGTTTTGTAACATTTGTAAATGTTTGGCTTAAATCGCTAAAAAAGGTGAAACATTTGGATTTGGTTCGTAGGGTTTGTAAACATTTTGCTTAAAACGCTAAAAATGTGAAACGTTTGCATTTGTTTTGTAACGTTTTCAACGTTTGGATTGGTTTCGTAACATTTTAAACGTTTGGCTTTAATCGCTAAAAAGGTACAACGTTTGGTTTTGTTTTGTAATGTTTGTAAACATTTGGTTTCAATGGCTAAAAAGGTTAAACGTTTGGATTTGTTTTGTTACGCTTAAAAACGTTTGGCTTAAATCGCTAAAAAAGTGAAATGTTTGGATTTGTTTCATAATGTTTAAAACGTTTGGATTTGTTTTGTAACGTTTGTAAACGTTTAGCTTAAATCGCTAAAAAGGTGAAATATTTGGATTTGTTTCGTAACATTTTCAACATTTGGACTGGTTTCGTAAAGATTTAAACGCTTGGCATAAATTGCTATAAAGGTTAAAGGTTTGGATTTGTTTCGTAACATTTGTAAACGTTTCGCTTATATTACTAAAAAGGTGATACATTTGGATACGTTTCGCAACGTTTGTAAACGTTTGGCTTAAATCGCTAAAAAAGGTGAAACATTTGGATTTGTTTCATAACGTTCGTAAACGTTTGGTTTAAATCGCTAAAAATGGGAAACGTTTGTAAACGTTTGGTTTATGTAATACCCCGTGTTTTCAAACTTGATTTGTCAGTTCGGTTATCCGTTAGAAATTAGTTATTTTCTTGAATTTTTGTTCTTTTGTATTTCAGCATGTTCTTGTTATGTTTCCGACTTGATTATGGATTGTTATACGTTAGAAGTAACACTTATGATACCTTGATAGTGTCTTTTTGAGTGTCTCATATGTATCCCATGAGCCCTTATGTGTTCGATGTTCATTCAATTTATTTATTGGTATTAATAAAAACAGCATTCACTTATTTTCCAAAACTGTCATGTGTTAGTAAAACGTTAATATCTCACAATTAAACGGTCGGATAAGGCTCATCTTTGGATATGTTGTTCCCAAGAGGATTTGCTAAAGTCCGGTCAGTTGGATCGTTATTTGGAGGTCCCTAACTCTAAATATACCTATTAAACCGTGGGCTTTATTCGAAGCCCATGTAAAGCCCACAATAGTCTATAAATAGACCCTCTAACTAATGTTATCAGCCCCTTTTCGAACCCTAAAACCTAAAAGAAGATCTATTACACTTATAGACCTATATTTCTTCATTCCAAAACGTTAGGGTTCATTTCATTACGTTAAGTGTGTGATTTTACGTTCCTCTCGCAAGATTTAAGTGCGTTTTTCGTCGCGTTCATTGTTGGTGTGTTGGTGGCTTCACTTAGTTTTGGTCCAGACCTTTATTCTTGTTCTATTTTCATCACATCAGTTCATACATTAATCTTATGTATCTTATCCATTTCCTTTTGATTTATTATTCACTTGTTACGTTTGATGCGTAGAAACATGTGATTTAGGGTTGTAAATGATTGGATTCAATTGATTGTTGGTTGGTGGTGTATAATCTGAGTATATTAAGTATTATAAAGTTATTCATGAATATAATCTTATCCTAATTGAATTAAGAGCAATTTGGTGTAATTAATCAACGATTTACCAAAATCTAGACTTGTACAAATTTGATTCGATTAACGATTTGTTCAAGTATTGAATCTGAGTTATTTGAGTTGTTGGGTGTTTTTATATCAATAGCTACCGATCTAAATATTTTTGATTGAAAATAATAATTAAAATGGAATTGGTTTGTGAAATCTCCACGGTTTGCGAAAATGACAATTTTAAGGAAGTTGAACGCTACGAATACAAAACGGGTTTGAAATGCTTTACCTACTGATCTAATATGTTCTAAGTGGTGTTTTAAAGGTTTTAGATTAGTAGTAACCTGATTTGATTTAGAGAATTCTTATTTGCTTTAGTTGGCTTGTTTAGGCAATTTTTGACAATATTGTCAATATTATTGTTTAAGTGTTTTTGGCTTGTTTTGAAACTGATCTTAAGTTGTTTTGTATGTACTTATGGGATATACTACTGATCTAAATGAATTTTCGAGTTAGTATCTTATTTGTTTTGGTACGTGTTAGCATATTTTGTAAACTAGCTAGTTTTACGCTAAAAAGCTATGTTTTCGGATTCTTTGATTTGTGGTGACTTAGGATCTGATTTGATTTTATATTATATGTTAAGGAAAGTTCATAATCTAATCTAAGGTGTTTTGGTTTGACTTTCACGATTGGTCTTGTCTTGAGCTATATGAATGCTTAATTGGCTTAATTTATGAAAGGTTTGCTTGATTGATACCAAATGTTTTGATATGACATGTCTTATATCAAATATGATTATTAAGCATGATAGGGCTGTTGTATATTAACTTTTGACTTATTTGGTTGTGTTTATCCTTTGAGGACTTTTATCGAACACTTTATAATCATGATGATGTACTTGGATTTTAATCTTTGATTTGAGTTCCCTTGTTTTATAAAATTAGACTTTGGTATATTTAAATGATTCCGGACTTTAAACGAATTGTTTTACTTTGGTTGGATGTTTGGTTTGGGTTAGACTTGGGTCGCCTAATTTGTGAGTATAGGCTTGGCAGTTGTGATAACTCGGCTAGCTCACCACTTTCGTTTAAACTTAGTTTTATGATTTTAACTAAGTTATTGAAATGATTTCCAGATTATGTTTTCAAAGTGGAAACTCAATTTGTGAGTATAGGCTTGGCAGTTGTGATAACTCGGCTAGCTCACCACTTTCGTTTAAACTTAGTTTTATGATTTTAACTAAGTTATTGAAATTATTTCCGGATTATGTTTTCAAAGTGGGAACTCAATTTGACTTAAATATCGTATGACTTCGGTTATGTTCAGTATGTATGATTATTCTACTTTGGTTTATGCTTTGGCTATGGATTAAGTAAGTGTGTTTGCTTTGTCTTGGCTTGTTGATGTTTGTGCTAGTTATATGTATTGTCTAGTACTCTTTAGAGTTAGGACATGTTTTAATTCAGATTTATATTGTCTAGACTCGTCGACTGTTCGTGCTTCGGAGACGAATCAGGATTAGTTGCTTGCCGGGTTATCATGTGGATTAGCAAGCAGTGAGTTTGTACTTACTATTTACCGCTTTATTAAGTAAATTGTTATTTTAATATATATAGATATATACTGCATGTATGTTTCGAACTGTTTTTCCATTATGCCTTTTAGTTGGAACATGCTAATGTGGTAGCCGATGCGTTGAGTCGCAAGTCTTCGGGCAGTTTGGCTCGTATTTCTGAGGTTGGGCGTAGACCCATGGTTAGAGAGTGGCACAGTTTGATAGCTTCGGGCTATGATTTTCAGGTTTTGCAGGCTGGTTATTTATTGGCAGAGTTGCAAGTGCAACCTGTTTTGATTGATCGGATTAAAGCTTTACAAGATGAGGATCCACAGTTGAAATGGATTATTGAGGAGGTTCAGCAGGACGGTAATTCTGAGTTTACTTTTATGGATGGTGTTCTGATACATGGTTTGAGATTGTGTGTTCCAGATTCAGATGGTTTGAGGGACCAGATTCTGGAGGAAGCGCACAAATCTGCTTATAGTGTTCATCCGGGTTCTACTAAGATGTACCATGATCTTAAGGGTACCTACTGGTGGAGCGGGATGAAGAAGGATGTCGCTGAGTATGTTTCTAAGTGTCTGACCTGCCAGCAGGTGAAGCTGGAGCATCAGAGACCTTTTTGCTATCTGCAGCCACTACCTATTCCAGAGTGGAAGTGGGAGCGGATTTCCATGGATTTTGTGGTTGGTTTTCCACGTACTCGACCGGGGTACGATTCAATCTGGGTGATAGTTGACTGTATGACCAAGTCAGCTCATTTCCTCCCGATCAAGGTTTCGTATACTGCTTCGAGGTTGGCTCAGTTGTACATCGACAAGAATGTCAGTTTGCATGGTGTACTGATTTCTATTGTTCCAGACAGAGGTTTTATGTTTACTTCGAGGTTCTGGAAAGCGCTACAGGAATCCTTGGATTCTCGGTTGGATTTCAGTACAGCTTTTCATCCTCAGACTGATGGTCAGTCTGAGAGAACTATTCAGACATTGGAGGATATGCTCAGGAAGTGTGTTCTCGATTTTCAGGATAGCTGGGATACTCATTTGCCGTTGATTGAGTTTTCTTACAACAACAGTTACCACTCGAGTATCGAGATGGCGCCGTATGAGGCTTTGTACGGGCGCAAGTGTAGATCTCCTATCTGTTAGGAGGAGGTCGGAGAGCGTAAACTCTCGGGAGCAGAGATTATTCAGATTACCTCAGAGAAGGTACCATTGATCAAACGGAGGTTAGAGACTGCTTTTAGTCGGCATAAGAGTTATGCTGATCCGAAGAGGAAAGACATTGAGTTTCATGTTGCCAATTTCGTGTTTCTTCGTGTTTCGCCTATGAAAGGCGTGGTTCGTTTTGGTGTCAAGGGAAAGTTGGCACCGAGGTATATTGGTCCTTATGATATTTCAGAGAGGATTGGAGCTGTGGCTTATCGTCTGGTTCTGCCGCCAGACATGTCGTTAGTACATCCTGTGTTTCATGTTTCTATGTTGAGAAAATGCATTTCTGATCCTTCGCACGTGATTGTGCCTCAGAGTGTTGAGATTGACCAGGAGCTGTCCTATGAGGAACAGCCAATTGAGATTGTGGATACGCAAGTGCGTAAGTTGCGGAACAAGGAGATTCCGATGGTCAAAGTCCTCTGGCACAATCATTCTGTTGAAGAATGTACTTGGGAGACCGAGTCGGATATACGGAATCGCTATCCTTTTCTTTTTCCGTGAGGTACGATATTCGATTTTATGTGATTTTTATGAGTTTTATTGGGTTATGTGTTTTACTACTGTTAATTGCTTATCGTGTTAAATTCGAGGACGAATTTTTAATTAGTTGGGGAGAATGTAATACCCCGTAAATTTTCAGCGTTTTTCCGACAAATTTTCCAATCGTTTTTAAGAAAAATCGAAGTTAAAGGTCTGGTTCGAGTTGGTTCGTGATGGGTTGATGTTGTGGTTTAACCATCTATTTTTTTAAATAAAAAAAAAAGGAATTTTGTCATTCCCGTTCGAGAATTAAGATTCTCGAACGAGAATCGTAATTAGTGCCTGGTCTCGTATGAAACCAGGGGTTCTCGAACAAGAACCAAGCCCAAATGGGCTGTTCTCGTTCGAGAACATTGCAGGCCATGGGAGCCTTGCATCCATCCCACTTTGCACTCGTTTTCGACCTAGTTCCTCTCGATATTTATAAAAGCTTTCTAAATAGAAAACCTTCACCACACTTCACTGAAACCCTAGCCGTCATTTTCTTGCTCATTTTCTGAAAAACGAAGCGGGAATAGTCATCCAAAGTTGCTGCCTCGGTAAGTTTTCTGGTTTCATTGAATTTCAGTTTTCATTTTTAAACGTCTTTCGGTTCTCTGACTCGTTCTTGCTCGTTTCTAGATCGAAATCAACACGGTTTGATCTCAAACATTCTAGACTCATATACCTTCGATTCCCCACCTCGTTTTCGTTGAACAGTATGTGATCGACCTCGTTTTAAATCGCCGTACGGTTTCCGTTTTCTAGTTTGCGTCAACTGTTCTTGATTTATTGTTGTTGCCGTTTATAATTTCATTGTCTTGGTCATTGATTTGAGATTTCTTGTATGTTTATTAGCACCCTTGATTGTTAGAATCAATTGATCGGATTGTGAGCCATGTTATTCCGTAGTTCGGTTTACTCTTAGTGATAGTGTCCACTGTCGTTCACTTGTGCTTGAATAAATCACTACAGTTTTGCTTTTGATATGTTGGGTTGTTGATTTTGATGAATGATGTGGTTATAGTATGAAGTCTTGATGGTTTGAAGGTTGAAAATCATGTCCAGAAGGTTGAAAATCATGTCCAGAAGCTTGAAAATGGAGTTTTGAGAGTTAAGGGTGGCGGGGATTTTATTTGTTTAAAAGGAAGGAGATGGAAAAATGACCATTCCAATCATGTAATTGTTTTGATCAAAACAAATTAATCCTTTAAGTTTAACATTACCTAATAACTTGGATTTTATTTTGATTTACAAATTAAACATTAAAAATGATAATTAATTATAAATTTAGTTAATATAATTACTCGGGTAATTCTATGTAATTAAGAATATCAATTTGGCATGAAATTGGCTAAATTACAATTTAGCCCCTGAACCTATTTTATAATTTAATTAAGTGGATCGTTGGTTGGTTATTTTATATTTTGTTTTAAATATAAACAAAAGCAATTAAATTGATTTTCGATATCAAATTGGCTAAAGTACAATTTAGTCCGTAATTGGCAAAAGTACAGTTTAGTCCTTAATTGGCTAAAGTACAATTTAATCCCTAAACTTTTTTTTAAGATTTATTTAATTAACTTTTTGGGTTGTAACTTGGGTTACTTGAAATTGAAGTTATTGAGTTCCGATTTTAAAATGGATTATTATTTTATTGAATTGTTTTTTAAATATAAACTTGGTTTATATTAATAAATGTTTTGAGTCGGGTTAGACTTGGGTCACCCGACAAGTGAGGTTAGCTTGGTAGTTAATGATAACTCGGCTAACCCACTATTTGGAAAATTAATTATTATTTAAAGTTTATTAAATAATATTTAAAAATTGGATTTTAAAGCGAGAACTCAATAAACTTATATTAATTGGGCTTTATTACCTAATGGGTATTTTGTGTGTTCTGGCTTGTGTTTATTCCGACGTGTTATTTGTGCTAGTCCTGTGTGGTGTCTAGTACTCTCTAGAGTCAGGGTCTGTTTTTAATAATTATTTTATTTGTCTAGACCCGTCTATTGTTCGTGCTCCAGAGGCGAACCAGGATTAGTTGCTTGCCGGTTTTCACGTGGATTAGCAAGCAGTGAGTTTGTACTTACTATTTACCGCTTTATTAAGTAAATTGTTATTTTAATATTAAATATACATACTGTATGTATATTTCGAACTGTTTTTATATTATGGCTTTTAGTTGGAACATGCTACCTAATGGCATCATTAGGACCGCGTGCGCACCGGTATTGATATGGGTAAGTTATATATGGAAATGCGGTAACTTGGTGTGAGCGTAGCTCTCGGGACCAAATAGAGTAACTCGGTGTAGCTCAGCTCTCGGGACTCTGGTATAAAAGTGGTCAGTGGTAACTCGCTGTAGCTAAGCTCTCGGGACCAGACCTAATGGATTATGATATTATTTAGATTTATGGATTAGGGTTCCAACTATTATTCGTAATATCGTTATTAAATGTTTTAAACGGTCTTAAAGGTTTTCCACTTAATAAATGTAGATAGTGGTATAAACTCATCTCAGTATATCTGACCCCGTTGTTTTCCCAATGTTTCCCAGGGTTATGATCTGAGAGATTCTGGTGATCTCCGCATTTACTTTTCCTCGGAGGTTCCATTTATTTTTGATAAACTGTAAAACTGTTTTATTCTTAGACCGCAGTAGTTAACTAGACGTCTTTATTTTATTTTAGTTGTTGGCGGATTGGTCCGACTGGATTATTATTGCTTTGGCATGTTATAATACTAATCAGAATTATTTATGTTAAACCGAATTAATATTATTATTGGAAAGCATGTTATTTTAATTGTTGAATATTATAACTGCTAGATTTAGGCTGAAGTCTCGGTTGCCCCCGAGTATTGGTTTTCTGCAGGTTTATGTGTTATTATGTTAAATGAAAGGCTAGATACAGGTTTTGGTACTATATTACCCATACCGTAGCGTCGAGCCCGATTCATGAAAATCATTTTTTTAGCAAAAAGTATTTTCATTACAAATATTTTTCTATTTTGAAAAAAAAAGAAGAATAAACCTATTTTATCATGTTTTATTTAAAGGAAATAAAATTTTGGCATTTAAATAATTTTAGGATTTGTAAATTTGTTTAAAGGTAAGGTTAATATGCAAATTACAAATACAAATTTTTTGAGGAGTTTATAAAACTGGAGGTTTTTCAATGGTAAAAGGATTTTGAATTTTGTATATGAAAATGGGTATAAGATGTTAACGTCTTTAAAAGGTGAAAATATAGATATAGCATTTTGTGTTTTGGAGATTTTGTTTTCCTGTAAGTTCGACATGAGCATAACCAATGACCCATTTACTAGTGAATATAATCTAGCTGATACCTTGATTGCAAGAGTTACATTTGGTGAAATGATCTTGATAATTTGAGTTCGGTTCAGATTTTTGAGTTAGTTGATTCGATAATCGTGAAGAGTAGGTTTCGATAGTAAAGGTTGGTTGATCGATATTGTTGATTGTGAAATTTTGTTATTAAAAGTTGGATAACTCGATTCTTGTGATATTTTAAATGCTTTGATATGAGATTGTAATACCCCAAAATATTTAATTAGCTAATTGGATCACGTGTCCAGTTTTGAGTCGCAGTAGTGACGATATCAAAAAGTTTTCCGATAAATAAGTTTTAGTAGGTCGGTTTTGGAAAGGATTATATGCGAGGAATTTAATAATATATTTCAATTAAAAAGTTGGAATTGGAATTAAAAGGAAAAGTGTCGAGAAAAGCTCAAAATAAAGTACATGGACCAAAGTGGTAATTTAGCCACTTTATGTCGAAAATGGAAATTTGTAGGTTTTGACCGAAAAGTTTTAATATCGAATTTCGTATTATTTATTGGGTATAAATAATACGTATAAGTTATAATTCAAGAATTTATTGATTTAGTTATGGACTAAATCGTACGAAAGAAAAGTTCAAAGGATAAATGGTAAGAAACAGAAAGGACAAGTACTAAATGGTATTTTAACCAAAATATATATGGAATGGTTTATGAAAGAAAGAAGCAGAGAGAAGGATCGCGAGAGTTAAAGAAAGTATCGCTGATTACGATCGTTTCGCCGTTCGACGTACGATTCAAGAGATTTTCGCAGCGATTTCTTCAAAATCGAATCCTCTATCGATCCTAAGCTTCGTTTCAAGGTGAATCTTCGAAAATTTTGGTTAAAAATGGCTAAAAAGGGGTTGTTTTAGGTATATAGAATATTAGGATCGAATTTAACGTTTTTGAAGTTTTTATAGCGTTTTAATGAAAACCGAGAGGCGGATTTTATATAGTTGAATGTATAGCACGTTGGGATGGCTGAAAAGCCCCGGAAAACGACTTTCCGGGGGCTGTCAAGGGTGTGCGTTCGCACACATTGAGTGTGCGTTCGCACACTCCTTGAAATTTAGGGTGTGCGTTCGCACACTCATTGTGTGCGTTCGCACACTGTCCAAAACATGCCAGATTCAAAATCCCAATGGTCAGTTTATAGATTTGCCTCTTAGGAATGCCTCTGTCAGATTTCATCTCGATCCAACGGTTCAGTTGGGAGAGATCGTCGTTTTACTAAACAGTGTCAGTGTGCAGGCATCACCTGCACATTGCCTTGAAAACTCCTTGAAACTTCATCGGAATGAAACTAAACCCTAAAATTTAAAAGCATTATACGTATAGGAATACGAGATTCACGTCTAATCATTAAACATTAATTATTTATCAGACGTGTCAGAGCAGAGAGGTCAGTAGACCTGGGATAGCGAGGGCATATCATTTCATCGACCACATTATTTATTGGATTGCGGTCACTGTGAGTTGTATTTACTTTCGTGTATTATATATTATAGATATTTTATATAGATATATATACTTGTTTATACGCATCGCATGTTATATAATTTGGTTGAAATGTTATATGTTTCTATTAAGTTTATATACGAGAACTAGTATCCAATCCGAAGAAACTAGCTACCTATTGGGTGTCAATAGGCTGTGTGATCACCAGTATCAAGTCGGTCTAGTGTGTTTGCATTTGAGAAACGAGTTGATATGTATAACAAAATATGAATATGAAATTTGAGATTTGAGGTATAGTTTGATACGAGTGAGCACTCGGCTATGGTGTAGTCTGGAGTCCCCGTATCTAGTGGGCTGGGCCCACTAGTGGGTTGGACCCACTAGTGTGTTGGACTCACAACTTGAGATTTACGATTGGGTTGAACGATATATGATTATTCAAGAGATGAGTCGCATGCTAGGATATTAGTTTCGTATGGATCGAATACATGGTTATATGTTTTATATTATTGTTTTCTTGAAATGCGATGCTATGTATTTATATTAATACCGTTAGTAAATGTCAACTCACTCAGTATTTTCCCAAATACTGACCCCTCACCTTTGATGTGTCCATGTGCTTAGTGTGTGGACTTAGCTAGAGGCCAATTTTGAAGTCCAGAAGTCAGCTGTATATGTATAGTTTCTGACTTCTGTGAATGTTGCAGTAGTAGTCCCGCGTTGACAGAGTCGTAGCCTAGACATCAGTGTATTCTGATTGTACATATCCTTGCTGTCTTGTTTATATGCTTTGATAGGCTACGTGCTTGTTCGTTTACTCACGGCCCGAGGTGCCGGTGATATGCTCTGTTACACTAACTGATGTATATAGTACCGCGAGGCCAGTTCGTACAGGGTACGGTAACTAGAGCCCGCGAGGTTTTGGAACAGTTAGTGTAAATGTATGATTATATGTTATATATGTATATTGACTTCCGTTGTTTACTGTTGTTTATTATTTGCAAAAAATTAATAGTGGTTTGAGGCTTGCTACGGGTTCCGGAGCTACCGCTCCCGTTACCTAGCACCGGTTGTGGCTCAATACTTTGGGTCATGACAGAGATACTCGGTGTTGAGTGGTTAAGTAAGTGGCAATGGATGCATGATCCTAATAAGTTGGTATTCAAAGGTTTCTGTTTCTGAGTGATAGATTTTTTGTACGGTATAAATTGCGATTCGAGTTTCGAATTTGTCCTTGAACCTTTTTAAGGTTGTTATGATAACTGTTAGAGATCGAGCGAGTTTTGGTAACCTCCCTTGTGACCATGTTTAATGATTACTAGTTGAATAATCTTAGTTGTTCACATTTTGTGCAATCGAATAATCGCTTGGGGCACTAGACTGTTATATTAAGAATTTTGCACTTATGTGAGTTGTGACCATTAAGTTGTTTACTTATATGAGTGGTAGTTTTCAGTTATCATTTGAGGAGAAACCTGTTAGGTTTGTGGTTACGCAAGTGCGTAGGTCGTTAAGCAAGGTATTCCTATTGTTTTAGTTTTGTTTGATTGCTTGGTTGAGGTAGGTTCTTGAGAGAAAGAGTTCGTTATGCAGAATGGTAAATATTTCTTTTCTTGGTTACCTTGGGTATCTTGTTTATGCGTTGTACATTGGGTATTGTGCCTTTTGTTGAGTTTGTTTTGTAGTTTCGTGTTAAGTTTTACGGCGGTTGTTTTTGTGGTTTAAATTCGAGGACGAATTTTATATAAGTTGGGGAGATTGTAATACCCCGTGTTTTTCCGGCTTGTTCCGATGATTTTTTCTATGTGTTTTGGGTTGATATATGGTGGTTTGGTTCCTTGGAACTTTGTTTTGGGTTGCACAATAGTTATTTCGATGTTTGGGCTTGTTTTGAGTGTAGTTCGGGCCGTGTGGATCGACCTTGGACTTATGGGCCGTAAAAATCATTATTTTTGGAAGCAGAGGGTGTATCACGGGCGTGACAGGATCATCACGGTCGTGATATGCCATCTGGGGCGCGATTTACTCATCTTGGGCACGATTCACTCATCTTGGGCGCGATTCACTCATCTTGGGCGCGATACACCCATCTCGGGCGCGACGGAACACTGCTAACCGTCATTTACTATAAATACTCCCTTATCTCGACCTAAAATCATTTCCAAACATTTTTAAAACCCTAGAAGACCACTGTTAATATCATTCCTACACTCATACCTCTCATATTTTGATCATTGGTGAGTATTTTGATCATTGTTCTTATGGTTTAATCATTGGTTTATCGATTCATTCAAATCTAGATTCAATAGCTCTTTGTTTATCAATTTTTGTAGGCTTTGATTGATATATTTTCTGGGTATTTCATTTCCTTTGAGTTCAATAGGTATGTGCTCCTCTACTTTGAGTTTTGGGTAGAGATTTTTGTGTTGTTGCGATTGATTTATACTTTGGGTGTTGTGGCAATTATTTTCTGTTTTGCTATAATTAATTCTGGAAATATATGTTTTAGGGCTGAGTTATTTTTGGTTATACTTTGGGTGTTTGGATTTGTTGGTTAGATTTAAGAGTGGTATTGATCCGTGTTATGATTTGAACGTAGAAATCACTATTTTAAGGTCGTTTGTGAATTGATTCGAATGATTGAATCAGAATTATTTAAGTTGTTATGAATTTATACATCTATATCTACTGATTTCAAGAGCTTTTGCTTTAAAGTGAGAATTTAAATTGAATTGGCTATTGGAATATCCACGATTTAAGAAATTGACGAATTTAAGAAAATTGAACGCATCTATATCTATTGAAATGATATACCTACTGATATAATATATTCTATGTGATGTTTTAAAGGTTTTAAATCAGTAGTAACATACTTTGGTTCATCGATTGTTGGTTTTAAGTCGTTTGGCTAGTTTAGGCAATTTTCGGCAATATTGTCATATTTGATTATTTGAGTGCTTTGGCTTAATTTTGGTTTTGATCAGATTGTTAATGTCTGAAAACTTTGTTTATAAAATGGTTCAAACATATTTAAAGGATGTTAGTCTTATTCTAGGTTATAGTTAACATTGGTTAAATGAGATATAAGGCATGTAAGGTTTAAATGGTTTGTTATGAGTTGATTAAATTATTTAGTTTCAAGTTGTTACTTGAAAGATGTTGAATCTTGTATCGTGGCATTATTAAGTTAGGGTATGAATTCTTTTTTAAAACTAGTTTCGCATTACGTGCTATGCACGTGGCTCGTAACATAACTCGTCAATGAACATATCAATAAATTTATTATAATTATATCAATTTTTTTATTTATTATTAATATTAAATTAGTTAAGAAATTTTGTAAAAGTAAATAGAATATATTCGGCTATTAAATTTTTTTCATACTGAATTTATACTTCTTTTGTTTTATAATAAACATAACTAATTAATTAACTTAATTTTATTAATAATATCTTTAAAAATAATACAATAGAAATTTAAATAATAATATATTGACCAAATATAATATTTTAATTTTATAGTTCAATCAAACTAAAAGATTTTTTATTATCATAGTTATTGTTAAGAATTACTACATTTTAATTATATCAATTGATTTTGATTATTATCACATAAAAGTCATTGAACCATTATTGTTTTTCTTGTGTTTGTCTTTCTTAAATCATTTAGATACATTTGATTCCAGTGTGTCATCATTCAAAGACCGTCATGTGAGTAAAAATCATGTTCTATTCAATTAGAAAGATCGAGTTGGCTACAATTAGAATAAAATCTTTTAAATTAAGTTATAATTAATAAGATAAAAAATTACATAGTGTCACTTTACGTGTTTCACACGTGACTCGTAGTGTGACTTGTCAAATAATGATAATTAAATTTATTATCGATTAAAATAATTATATTTACATTTAACTGATAGTTATAAATTGTATTTAAGTATAAAATCTTAAATAATAATTAAAATAGTAGTTATTTATAGAGAATATAATTTTGTTAGAAGTAATTTACCTTAATTAGAATTCTAGATGATTAAATAAAAAAAATTAAATATTTAAAGTAGTTTATTTCAATTAGTATTTTACACAATTGTCTTAATATAATATTATAAATAATTTATTTTAATTAGCACTCCAATTTTAATAATTATTTTAATAAATTTTTAATTAATAATTATTCTTTACAAATTAATCTGGCACTCCAATCAGCCATGTATGCACAACGTTTTTTTTTAAATAGTTTTGGGCTATAAAATACAAAAAATAGAAAGTTGATGATTTGTTTTGTAACATTTTGAAAAATGAGATTAAATCGTTACAAAGTTAAAACGTTAACATTTATTTTGCGAATAACTCTTTATTAAATGAAGTTTTTTTATAAATTAACATATTTCATTTAAATTAATTTTTTAAAATATTTGTATCATCTTAAATAGTTTGAAAATAGTGTTGCCACGGATAATTTTTAAAATTAAATAAATTACTTAAATAGTGCTGGGTTTCTGAATTTTCTATTAGCTTAATTACTCATCTGGTTTCTTTTTTGATCTAATGGTGTTGCCATGCTTTACTCGATCCCATAGGTAATGTACAGCTAAACAATGAAAACAAAAAAAGAGATGTTTTGACAAAGGAATTTCTTAATATTATTAATGTAACTTTAATTTATAATTCGTGTCCAAAGATAAAAATTTGTAAATTATATAATTGTTGCAGCTAAGTTTTAGGGTATTTCTTGCGCCTATGTAGGATTTTCGATTGAAGTTAGTTTATTTTCCATTTAAAACATATTTTTAGTTCAACTAAACTATATTTATACTATATAATAACTATAAAACCTTAAATTAAGTGATCAATTAAGTATGTAATTATATTCTAATTAGGACTCTAATTATAATAAATCTTTAGTAATAAGTTAAATAGTCAATTTGCTAATGACTATAAAACTGTTATTTAATAATAAATTTAAAATGATTTTTCGGTAAATTTGCCTGTCCCCCCCCCCAATCCGTGCTTTTATATATAGTATAGATAACTTTGGTTTCATTTGAAGTTTAATTTAAGACTTTGGTTTTCACTTTGGGTTATGGTTGAGTAGGGGTAGACGTGTGTCGCCCGACATGTGATGTTGAGCTATACTGTAGTAAGGCTAACACACTACTTTGGGAACTGTTATTGTTTTGAAAAGACTATTTAAGTATTTAAGACTTTGTTTTCGTTTTCAAAAATAAGAACTCACCTAAGCTTAACTTGCCTTATTTGTTAATTGGTTGTATGGATACTTGGTTGTACTTTGATTACCTTGTTTGATTCCTTGATTACGTTGTGAAATGTTAGTCTTATGTGGAGTCTAGTATTATTGGAGTTAGAGGTTGTTCGGATTTTGACTTATATAATGTTTTAAACCTGTCGACTGCTCGTGTTTCGGAGTCTACGCAGGGTTAGCTGTTTGCCAAGATTCACGTGGATAAGCAAGCAGTGATTTTATAGTGTTATTTACCGCTTTATTAAGTACCGCACATTATTTTAGTATATCAAATGTTTGTGAACTGTTTTAAGGATTATGGATCTGGATTGAAACGAGCTACTCGATAAGCTTGTATCGAGACTGTGTGCACCGGTAAGTACTTTGGGATTGGCTGACCAATGTCTCGCCTACTTTGGGAATCGATGAGGATTTGTTCCCATCTACTTTGGGTTAAGTACTTTAAGATTTCATTTCAATACTGTTTTTCCATAATCAAATAATATATTAGTATAAAATGATTTGTTTTAAGGTTTTAAACTTAATAAATGTAAATAGTATAATGAACTCATCTCAGTATATATGACCCCGTTGTTTTCCAAATTTTACAGGCTTACGATTTTGAGAGCGTTGGTCATCTCCGATCTTTTGATTCCTCGGAGGTCTTTTTATGTTATTAGACTAGTCAATGTTTTACCTCTTAGACCGCAGTAGAAGTAGCTGTCTCTATTATTGTACTTTGGTTTGTCGTAGTGGTACGAATTTTATATTATTATACTTTGGTATGTTACATTGGATTATTTATAAATGAGGCATGTTTCATAGTTTCGAATTGCTATCAAGTAATTATATTAGAACTGCTATATAAGTTGTTAGACTTAGGCTGAAGTCTCGGTTGCCCCTGAGCATTGGTTTTCTTGCAGGTTTATATTGAATATAAGGTTTTCCACGAGGTTTGCTACGGGTTTTGGTACGACCATACCCATACCCTAGCGCCGGTCGCGATCCACGAAATTGGGTCGTTACAGTCAGATAGACCAAATTGATAAGAGTTTTGAGTGAATATGAGTAATAAAAGGTGTCCTTTACATGACCTAGGTCCATTAATATATAATAGATAGTCATTTCATTGTATTATGAGTCTTGTCACTGATTTGAGTTCATCTTCTTGTTAAGATTAGGTAAAATCCTTCCTTATCCGTGATTTAACGGGATAAGGGCATTATCTGGTCTTCTGGTAACACTGGGTACGTAGTCAATAACTTCAGACTTGTCTCTAAGTCAGTGACTTCGGGCTTGTCTCTGAGTCAGTGACAAACGCCACCTGTGTGGGTCTTGTGTACAATTCTGATGGTGTATCCATCATTAGTCCCTCCCAACAAGAATATTTATATCAAGCATTTATGTTTATTTCATTGTTTCTGTGGAGTGTGTCTGTGACCATTTGTCTTGTATTTTGAAACGTTGCTTTCTTCGTGCTGTGTCTTCTTATCGAACTTTCCTCGACCCACTTCATTTCATTGTTTTGTTCTACATGTTACATACTTGTTTTCTCCTTTATTGCAGATATGGGTGATGTTTTTCTTGATGACTTGACTCTCTCTTTTGATGATAATGATGATGTTGTGATTGCCGAGTTTAAACTTGTGTTAGCCTCTTTTCCTTCTGAATCTATTGTCAAGACGAAGAAATCCTCTAATGGGCCGCCTCCTCTTTCCTCTAGGAAGAAAGCTCGGGACCTTTGTGATTGGACAATGCAAGGATTTGCAAAGCGGTTGAAGAAGACCGTGCTTCTTATGAAGGTGTGTTGCTTTTTCTTTATCTATAAAGAATCAAATTGTTGACTATGTCATACGTCTGTGTCATAAGTCTGCGACGAGCTTCTACTGAAGGCATTAAAAATGATAAAGTTTGATGATTCTCCTGATAAAGAGAAACTCAATGCGTTTAATGTTGTTAGTCCAAAGGAGGGAGCGACCCTTCCAAAGGACAACATCGTCTAGGCTCGTAGCCTTTTTACTCCGTGATTGTGTAGAGGATTCTCCGAGAGAGGATAATCGTTTATTCCTGACACTGTCAGTCCAAAGGTGGAGCGACTCTTCCAGAGGATAGTGTGGCTTAGACCGTGTATTTGGTCTTTCGTTTTTAGCTAGCTTCCGAATATTCTTTAAGCTGCCTCGTGGGACAACACTTCTCTTGTTCTTTCATTTTGGGGCTCTTATGTTTATTAGAACCGGACCCTTTATTTCAGAACAATTTTCATGTTTTACGAATCAGCTAGTCTACATCCTTCCTCTAGTTTTGTTGGCGATGCCATGAGTCTTCTCGTGGAGATGGCGCAGAGAAGAGTCTCAGTCCTCTCGCCGAAGTCCTAGAGAAAGAATACACTACTCAATGTAACGAGGTAGTTTTACCTCTTTTGGGACTATTGACTGCGTCTGCCGTACTTCGAGTAAAATGGTTCTTCTAGTATTGCTCTCATTCTAGTAGAATAGTCCTTCAGGTGGGATGGTTCTTTCAATGGGGTGATCCTTCGAGTGGAAATGCCTCCCCAGTGGAAATGTTCTTCTAGTAGAATAATCATTCAAGTGAGACGGTTCTTTTGATGGAGAAATCCTTTAAGTTTAAATGTTCTTCTAGAAATATATAATGCTTTGAGTGGGACGGTTCTTTCGATGGAGCAATCCTTCGGGTGGGATGGTCTTTCTGGTGGAGTTGTCCTTCTATAAATAGTTCTTCAAGTAGGACGGTTCTTTTGATGGAGCAATCCTTCAATCGGGTATTGTGGTACTTTAGTCGTCTGTCTTCGATGTGCTTTGGTTTTGATCTTTGTATGGTGCCTTCAATGGTCTTACTTGGTTATCTTCCTCCGGTACACTTTGATTCCGAGGAATGTCTTTTGCTTGAAACTGTCCCAAAACTTGGTTGGGCGAGTTGTGAATTTTGGATTTCTACTTCTATTGCTGCATGTTCGTTAGTATTCTTCTACATAAAGTTTCATTTTTAATTGAAAGGATAGTCTATGTACCTTCAACGTCTTTTACGAAAATGATCTTGTTCTTTCTTTTGCGAGTGGAAATGAAGCCTTTTCTTCATGTTCAATTGTTTTGCTTTTGTTTGGCCTACTTCTAGGGAAATTCCACTCTACATTTGAGTCTAGAGTACTCCTACATTAGTTGTTTCCCTAACACCACTATGCCTGCGTCTAGGATTACTCATCCATCTGTTCCTGCACCTGAGACTACTCGTCCATCTGCATTTAGGACTATTTCTCCATCGATTGTTCATTGTTGTGTATTTCTATCTAGGATCGTTATTTATCTTGTTGTACATCTTTTTCTTGAATTGTTTGTCTTGCACTTTTGTCTCAACAACTCTGTCGTCTGGGTTGTGCGTCTACGCCTGGGACTTCATCAATATACATACGTTCATGGGATTACTTGTCTGTTGCTTCTTTTCATAACATCTCTGTGTTTGCGCCTGGGATCAACGTCTGCTGCTAGGATCTGCGTCTATGCTTGTGACTTCGTCAATCTACATTTTTTCCTGGGATTACTTGTCTGTCGATTCTTTTCATAATATATCTGTGTCTGCATTGGGATCTGCGTCTGCGCCTATGCTTGGTACTTTGTCAATCTATCTCTGTGTCTGCGTTGGGATCTGCGTCTGCATCTATGCTTGGGACTTCATCAATCTACATATGTGCCTTGGATTACTCGTCCGTTGGTTCTTTTCATAACATCTCTACGTCTGCGCCTAAGATCTGCGTCTACGCCTGGGACTACGTCACCTGTGCCTGAGATTACTCGTCCGTCGGTTTTTTTCGTAACATATTTACATCGGCGCGTAGGATTTGCGTCTGCGCCTGGGACTATTCGTCAATCTACATCTTCATTTGGGATCATTTCTCCTCCAATTCTTTTTATTGGTGCATTTTTCCTTCTATGACTGGTACAATTGTTTCTCTTCCGAGTGTCACAATAGTTTCTCTTTTGACTGTCACAGTGGTTTCTCTTCCAACTGTCACAATAGTTTATCTTTCACAATGGTTTCTCTTCTGAAATTCCATTAAGCAGCATTTCAATCATTGCAAACTTCAGTAAAAATGATTCAACAAGTAAATTTTAACGCCAATATAATAAAGTAATGTTTTTTATTAATTCCGTTACTTCAATATTTATAATTTAGTAGATCTACAATATCGATACAATTAAACGTTATCTTACAAGCATAATAAGATTGCCACTTTAAATATTAGTAATATAAAAGGAAAAAAATTATCTATTTGTTTTTGTATGTTGAATTGGTATCTGAATGGTACCCGGTAACTGTTCCTTCTATGACATAGAGAGATGAAGAAGTTTGGATGAACTAAACTTTCTTGATTCGACAGCTTCATATATTACTTATGGTAGCCACTTATGCTCTAATTTGTTGATTTTCACTCGTGACTTCCAATCTTTGTTTTATGCTTGTCTATCACTGAGACCCAAAATTAAATTTATTCAAGAATGAAATATTGTTCCCACAGACGGCGCCAAATGATGGTTCCGGTGATGCTAGATCCGGTCTTGATGTGGCCGGTCTGAGTCCGATCTCCAATCTACACAGAAAAGATATGTTAGAAGGATTAGAGACGGTGTTGGCTCGAACACCCTCCGATGCCTAAGTCAGATAGACTGAATTGATTAGAGTTTTGAGCAAATATGAGTAATAAAATGTGTCCTTTACCTGACCTAGGTCCATTAAAATATAATAGATTGTCATTGCATTGTTGTATGAGTCTTGTTACTGATTTGAGTTCATCTACTTTTTAAGATTAGGTAAAATCCGTCCTTATCCCTCATTTCACGGGATAAGGGCCTTATCTGGTCTTCTGGTAACACTGCGTACTGAGTCAGTGACTTCGAACTTGTCTCTGAGTCAGTGACTTCATGCTTGTCTCTGAGTCAGTGACCAACACCAACTGTGTGGGTCTTGTGTACAATTATGGTGGTGTATCCATCATAACGTTTGTAAACATTTGGATTGGTTTTGTAACATTTTAAACGTATGTTACAAAACCAAGGTGAAACGTCTGGATTTATTTCGTAACGTTCTAAATATTTGGATTGGTTTTGTAACGTTTGTAAATGTTTGGCTTAAATCGCTAAAAATGTGAAACATATGGATTTGTTTCGTAACATTTGTAAACATTAGGTTTTGTTTTATAACGTTTGTAAACGTTTGGCTTAAATAGCTAAAAAGGTGAAACGTTTGGATTTGTTTTGTAACGTTTGCAAACGTTTGGCTTAAATTTATAAAAAGGTTAAACGTTTGGATTTGTTTCGTAACGTTTTAAACGTATGGTTTTGTTTTATAATGTTTGTAAACATTTGGCATAAATCGCTAAAAAGGTGAAACGCTTGGATTTGTTTCGTAATGTTTGTAAACGTTGGGCTTAAATTGCTAAAAAGGTGAAACGTTTGGATTTGTTTCGTAACGTTTTAAACGTTTGACTTAAATCGCTAAAAAGATGAAATGTTTGGTTTTATTTTGTAACGTTTTAAATGTTTGGATTTGTTTCGCAACGTTTGTAAACGCTTGGCTTTATTTCGTAACAATTGTAAACGTTTGGCTTAAATTGCTAAAATGGGGAAATGTTTTGGATTTCTTTCGTAACGTTTGTAAACGTAACGAAACAAAACCAAATGTTTACAACACTCGCCAAAAAAATCCAAACGTTTCACCTTTTTAGCTATTTAAGCCAAACATTTACAAAGGTTAAGAAACGAAACAAAACGTTTCACCTTTTTAGCGATTTAAGCCAAACGTTTACAAAGGTTACGAAACAAATACAAAATTGTCACCTTTTTAGCAATTTAAGCCAAACGTTTACAAACGCTACGAAGCAAAACGAAACGTTTCACCTTTTTAGCAATTTAAGACAAACGTTTACAAACGTTACGAAACAAAACCAAAAGTTTCCCCTTTTTAGCATTTTAAGCCACACGTTTATAAACGTTACGAAACAAAACCAACCGTATAAAATATTACTAAACAAATGCAAACGTTTCACATTTTTAGCGATTTCAGCCAAACATTTACAAACGTTACGGAACAAAACCAAACGTTTCCTCTTTTTAGCGATTTAAGCCGAACGTTTTCAAACATTACAAAACAAAACCAAACGCTTACAATAGTTACGAAACAAATCCAAATGTTTGGATTTGTTTCTCAACGTTTGTAAACGTTTGGTTTAAATTGCTAAAAAGGTCAAACTCTTGGATTTGTTTCATAGCATTTGGCTTAAATCGCTAAAAATGTAAAACGTTTGGATTTGTTTGGTAATATTGTAAACGTTTGGTTTTGTTTCGTAACATTTATAAACGTTTGGCTTAAATCGCTGAAAAGGTGAAACTTTTGGTTTTGTTTTGTAACGTTTGTAAACGTTTGGCTTAAATCGCTAAAAAGTCAAACGTTTGATTTGTTTTGTATCATTTGTAAACGTTTGGCTTAAATCGCTGTAAAGGTGAAACGTTTGGTTTTGTTTCGTAACGTTTATCTTAAATCTCTAAAAAGGTGAAACGTATGGATTTGTTTCGTAGCGTTTGTAAACATTTGGCTTAAATTGCTAAACAGGTGAAACATTTGAATTTGTTTCGCAATGTTTGTAAACTTTTGGCTTATGTCTTTACAAAGGTGAAATGTTTGGTTTTGTTTCGTAACATTTGTAATCGTTTGGCTTAAATCGCTAAAAAGGTGAAATGTTTGGATTTGTTTCGTAACTTTTGTAAACGTTTAGCTTACATCGCTAAAAAGGTGAAGCGTTTTGATTTGTTTCGTAACGTTTGTAAAGTTTTGGCTTAATTCTTTAAAAAGGTGAAACGTTTGGTTTTGTTTCGTAACTTTTATAAACGTTTAGCTTAAATCGCTAAAAAGGTGAAACGTTTTGATTCGTTTCGTAACGTTTTACGTTTGGATTAGTTTCGTAACGTTTGTAAACGTTTGGCTTATAATGCTAAAAATGTGAAACATTTGGATTTGTTTCGTAACGTTTGTAAACTTTTGGCTTAAATCTTTAAAAAGGTGAAAGGTTTGGTTTTGTTTCGTAAAGTTTGTAATCGCTTGGCTTAAATCGCTAAAAAGGTGAAATGTTTGGATTTGCTTCGTATCTTTTGTAAACGTTTAGCTTAAATCGCTAAAAAGGTGAAGCGTTTAGATTTGTTCGTAACGTTTGTAAACTTTTGGCTTAATTCTTTAAAAAGGTGAAACGTTTGGTTTTTTTTCGTAACGTTTATAAACGTTTAGCTTAAATTGCTAAAAAGGTGAAACGTTTTGATTCGTTTCGTAACGTTTTAAACGTTTGGATTGGTTTCGTAACGTTTGTAAACGTTTGGCTTAAATTGCTAAAAATGTAAAACATTTAGATTTGTTTCGTAACATTTGTAAAAGTTTGGCTTAAATTCCTAAAACGTTGAAAAGTTTGGTTTTGTTTTGTAATATTTTAAACGTTTGGATTGGTTTTGTAATGTTTTTAATGTTTGGATTAAACCGCTAAAAAGGTGAAACATTTGGATTTTTTTTGTAACGTCTGTAAATGTTTGGATTGGTTTTGTAACGTTTTAAATATTTGGCTTAAATCGCTAAAAATGTGAAACGTTTGCATTTGTTTTGTAACGTTTTAAACGTTTGGCTTAAATCAATAAAAAGGTAAAACATTTGGATTTGTTTTGTAACGTTTGTGAACGTTTGGCATAATTTTCTTTAAAGGTGAAACGTTTGGTTTTGATTCGTAACATTTGTAAACGTTTGGGTTCAATCGCTAAAAAGGTGAAATGTTTGGTTTTGTTTCGTAATGTTTGTAAACGTTTGACTTAAATCTCTTAAAATGGGAAAGGTTTTGATTTGTTTCATAATATTTGTAAACGTTTGGCTTAAATCTCTAGAAATGTGAAACGTTCAGATTTGTTTTGTAACGATTTAAATTTTTGGCTTATATCCCTAAAAAGGTGAAACGTTTGGATTCGTAACGTTTGTAAACGTTTGGTTTAAATAGCTTAAAATGTGAAACATTTGGATTTATTTCGTAACGTTTGTAAACGTTTGGCTTAAATCCCTATTAAGGGGAAACGTTTGGTTTTGTTTCGTAACGATTTAAACGTTTGGATTAGATTTGTAACGTTTTAAATGTTTGAATTAAATCGCTAAAAAGGTGAAACGTTTGGATCTGTTTTGTAATGTTTGTACATGTTTGGATTGGTTTTGTAACGTTTAAACGTTTGGATTGGTTTTGTAACGTTTTAAACGTTTGGCTTATATCATTAAAATGGGAAACGTTTGGATTTGTTTCGTAATATTTTTAAATGTTGGCTTAAATCGCTAAAAAGGTGAAACATTTGGATTTGTTAGGTAACGTTTGTAAATGTTTGGCTTAAATCGCTAAAAAGGGGAAATGTTTGTATTTGTTTCGTAACGTTTACAAACGTTTGGTTTTGTTTCATAACGTTTTAAACGTTTGACTTAAGTCGCTAAAAAGGTGAAACGTTTGGCTTTGTTTTGTAATTTGTAAACGTTTGGTTTCAATGGCTAAAAAGGAGAAACTTTTGGATTTGTTTCATAACGTTTGTAAACGTTTGGCTTAAATCGCTAAAAAGGTGAAACGTTTTGTTATGTTTCGTAACGTTTGTAAACGCTTAGTTTAAATTGCTAAAAAGGTGAAACGTTCGGTTTTGTTTCGTAGCGTTTGTAAACTTTTGGACAGGTTTTGTAACGTTTTAAATGTTTGGCTTAAATCGCTAAAAAGGGGAAATGTTTGGATTTGTTTCGTAACGTTTATAACCGTTTAGCTTTAATCGCTAATGAGGGGAAACGTTTGGATTTGCTTCGTAACATTTGTAAATATTTGGCTTAAATCGCAAAAAAGGTGAAATGTTTGGATTTGTTTCGTAATATTTTACACGTTTGGATTGGTTTCGTAACGTTTTAAACTTTTTGATTTGTTTCTTAACATTTTTAAACGTTTGGATTAAATTGCTAAAAAGGTGAAACGTTTGGATTTGTTTTGTAACGTTTTAAATGTTTGGATTGGTTTTATAACGTTTTAAACGTTTGTATTAGTTTCATAACATTTTATACGTTTGGCTTAAATCGCTAAATAGGGGAAATGTTTGGATTTGTTTCGTAACGTTTGTAAACATTTGGCTTAAATTGCTAAAAAGGTGAAATATTTGGATTTGTTTCGTAACATTTGTAAACTTTTGGCATAAATCTTTAAAAAGGTGAAATGTTTGGTTTTGTTACGTAACGTTTGTAACCATTTGGCTTAAATCTCTAAAAAGGTGAAACTTTTGGATTTGTTTCGTAACGTTTTAAGCGTTTTGATTTGTTTCCTAATGTTTGTAAATGTTTGGCTTAAATAGCTAAAAATATGAAAAGTATGGTTATGTTTCGTAACGTACTAAACATTTCGATTAGTTTTATGATGTTTTAAATGTTTGGATTAAACCGCTAAAAAGGTGAAACATTTCGATTTGTTTTGTAACGTTTGTAAACGTTTGGATTGGTTTTGTATTGTTTTAAACGTTTGGCTTAAATTGCTAAAAAGGTGAAACGTTTGGATTTGTTTCGTAACATTATAAACGTTTGGATTGGTTTCGTAACATTTTAAACGTTTGGCTTAAATCGCTAAATAGGTGAAACGTTTGGTTTTGTTTCATAACATTTGGAAACGTTTGGCTTGAATCGCTAAAAATGGGAAACGTTTGGATTTATTTCGTAACGTTTTAAACGTTTGGATTGGCTTCGTAACGTTTGTAAACGTTTGGCTTAAATCACTAAAAAGGTAAAGCGTTTGGATTTATCTCCTAAAGTTTGTAAACGTTTGGCTTAAATCTTTAAGAAGGGGAAACATTTGGTTTCGTAACACTTGTAAACGTTTGGCTTAAATCGCTAAAAAGGGGAAACGGTTGGATTTTTTTCGTAACGTTTTAAACGTTTGGAGTTGTTTTGTAACGTTTGTAAATGTTTGGCTTAAATCGCAAATAATGTGAAACATTTGGATTGTTTGTAACGTGTCGCTTCAATTGGTTAAAAGGTGAAACGTTCGGATTAGTTTCGTAACCTTTGTAAATGTTTGGCTTAAATTTCTAAAAAGGTGAAATGTTAGGTTTTGTTTCGTAACTTTTGTAAACGTTTAGCTTAAATTGCTAAAACGGTGAAGTGTTAGATTTGTTTCATAACGTTTGTAAACTTTTGGCTTAATTCTTTAAAAAGGTGTGAAATCCCTAAATAGCTACCTTAGAGGGGGGTGAATAAGGTTTAATGAGTAATTAAAATTTAGTAGGAGTTTAAGAGAAGAGAAATTGACACAAGCAATTTAGAGTAGTTCGGATTACAAACTAATCCTACTCCACTACTCAATCAAAGATTGAGATTTTAGAAAACACTAATGAATTGTGCTTTAAAGCTAAACACAAACTTTACAAAAGAGATTTCCAAGAGATAATCTCAAACTCACAAAATCTTTTTCTAAGGATAAACAAAAACCTACAACACTAATAATTGAATCACATTGATTAATCAATCAACAAAAGAGGTAAGCAATCAATAATTGATGCACAATAAATGTAGAGAAAATAAATTGAATGCTTGAGTATTTGTTTTGTTGCTGGAGTGTCTAACCTCATAAATGAGGTAGACAAGGGGTATTTATAACCCCAACAACAAACCCTTAAATCTTCTAGAAGAAAACTCAAGATAGTGCTGAAAGAGTGCCTGTCGCACCCGAGATTCAACATGTCGCGCCCGAGATATTTGAGTGTCAGAAATTCAGCCAATGGTTGAAGGCCACTTATCAGACAACTGATGGAAGGCTCTGATATAGCCGTTGGACCTTCAACGGTCATATGCATCGCGCCCGTGATGCCTATGTCTCGCTCGAGATTCATGTCCAGATTCAAACACCTTTGAGTGACTGATTAATCGCGCCTGTGATGTAGTGTTTAGCGCCCGAGATGAATGAATCTCGCCCGTGATTCCTGATGCATCTCGGGCGCGAAAACCTACTAGAACTAGTGGTAATTCCGATTTTTTCGATTCTCGCTAGAAAGCTCCGATTCGACCCGGGATGGTTTCTATATGTTCCTACACACTGATAAACATGATTAGACTCTTTAAATTGATTGTCAAACTCAAAATTAGGGTTTAAATGGGACTTGGTCCATCAATCTTCCTCTTTTGGATTTTGACAATCAATTTACTCAAATGGCTAAGTTTGTGGGAGTTCAAATAAACTTTGGCTCCCCCTCACTTTTTGCACTCAAAATTTAAAAGAATTGAGACAAGCATTGAAGAAATGCGGTTTTCAAAACTTAATCATTTTTGTAAAATTTGCAATATGAGAGATATGTAAATTTTTTTTTTGGAAAATGCAAATATCTCTCCCCCTTTGTCAAAAACAAAAAGAGTTAAGGCATAGTAAAAGTAATAAATTAGAAGTGCAAGAATTAGGGACAAAAAGAATCATAAACAATAAATCATAGATAATCAAGATAAAAACACATATAGACTAAGAAATAGAGACAATACAAGGCTTGCAAAAAAAATGTAAACATATAAAGACATGTAATCCACAACTAGGTAGGATTTACAAGGCATTTTTGGAAAAGTGAAAAAAATGCAAAACAAATATAAAAACATAAGACAAATGAAAGAAAATGCATGAAATGGATGAAATGCAAATGATCAATTCTCTTCATCAATGTCATCAAAGTCCTCTTCTTCAAGGACAGGAGTGTGAACCGGAGAAGGCGGGAATTGAGCATCAAAATGGTTCCGCAAATCTCCAAAGTCGGACCTTAAACCATCAAACTCCATTTCCATTTTCCCAAAGCGATTCTCCAAATTGTTGAAACGAGAATCCACATTTGTTTCCAACAAGTTCATACGCCCAAACATCCGCTCATTTTGACAATAAATAAGTGAGAGTATCTCATTCGTACTTGAGCCTTGAGGAGGTAGCCAAGTGGGATCCATAGCCGGGGCCGGAATTGCCGGATGAAAGCCCATTTGAGCCTCTTCTTCCACTTGAGCCGCAAACTCCTCCGGATGAGCCGGTTCCCTCAATTGCCGTTGCCGCTTCCTTCCAAGCCTTTGGACCTCTTGGCCAATTACTCTATTGCCAAAAAGGTAGACGTAGTGATCTCCAAGAACATTGAAGGCTCCAACCCGATTTACAAAGTAGTCAAGATCGAGGAGGGACTTGTTCCATGCAATTACTTCTCCATGATTTTGGCGTAGAGCCGAAGAATAGGCTTTGGCCTTCTTGACCATCGTCGTTACAAATGAGCCAACCCGAAGAGTTCCCCTCTTCTTTCCAAGGGCATGGAGATGTTCCATGAAGTACCGAGTGCAAGAGAAACGCTCGCCTCAGACCGCACACCACATGAAAAATTGGTCTTTGATTGGGAACTTTTCATTTCCTTCATGTCGTCCATTGATCGAATAAGTGACTATCCGATGGAAGACAAACAAGGGAAGAGTCGCAATTGACTTGGCAATTGCGGTGCGAGGTTCATGCGCCACATCGGTGCTAACTTCCGCCCAAAATTCATGAATGTTGAACTCCTCAACATGAAGGTAGTTTGTTGCAAAACCTTCCTCAAACCCAAAGCACTCATCTATTTCCCTTGGAGTGAGCTTGTAGATTTTGCCATGAACTTGAAAAGTTACTCCATAGAACCCGGAGGGGTGATTTTCGGTTGTGATCAAATGAAGCGAAGCAATTACTTCCTTTGTCAAATCTTCAATGGTTTCTTCTCTATTTTCAAGAACAAATTTCCGCCATCCCAAAGCATCAATGTATTCTTCAACTTGAATCCTCAATCCGTCAAAAGTCATATCCACAAGAGAAGGAAAGCGAGTACCTTCAATTTCCGCTTTCTCCATATTTTCCCTTCGAGTAGCCAATTCCTCCATTGCCATTGTAGGAAGTTGAGTAGAAGCTTGAGCCGGAGCCTTTCCCTTTGACTTAGAGGAAGCTTTGGGTGCCATTATGAATGAATGAATGAAGTGATGATGAAAATGCAAGAGATTTGAGGATTTTGATGGATTAAAAGGCAATTTTGCACAAGAATGACTTTAAGAATGTTTGAGAGGTTTTGTAAATAAGAAATGCTCTCAAATGGGGTATATATAGGCCTTATATAATCCCAAAAACGGTCATAAACGGCTAGTTTTTCAAAAACTAGCCGTTTTGACAAGTGTTAAAACGGGCAGATTTTTGAAAAATCTGCATATATCTCGCCCGAGATATGCCCATCGCGTCCGAGATTCATCAAACTAGCCGTTATTTTCAAACGTTCGGATGAATCTCGTCCGCGATGAATATATCTCGCGCGCGATATATGCAGGTCAAAAACAATGAAGTTCCTGGACAGATATCTCGCCCGAGATGTGTAGATCTCGGTCGCGATTGTAACAGAAAAAAAAAATTTATTCTTTATATCTCGCCCGAGATATATTTATCGGTCGTGATATATAAGAGGCCATTAAAATTTGTTTCTGTTTGAATATCTCGCCCGAGATACGTAGATCTCGGTCGAGATTCATAGAAATTTCGAATTTTAAACAGTTTTTGAAAAGTTTTTATAATTCCAAGCCTTGATTCCAACACACATGGATAATTAATTATAGACAAACACCAAAATCATGTAAACATCATAAGAAAAAGGGATAAACATGTATATTGGTCCAATTAATTAAGTCAATAAAAAATGTAGAGTCACACATCAAATAGGTAATTTAATCATGCAAATCAAATCAAAGTGCTCCCATCAAGCATACCAAGCTCTCGAATGATAAAATTCATACGCTCTTCATTAAGAGTCTTGGTAAAAATGTCTGCAAATTGGTTAGTTGTATCGATGAATTCGACTACAACGTCTCCCTTTTGCACATGATCACGTATAAAATGATGACGAATATCTATGTGTGTTTACTCCTAGAGTGTTGAATAGGGTTCTTGGATAGGTTAATTGCACTAGTGTTGTCACATTTGATGGGAATATGACTAAGTGTAACACCATAATCCAAAAGTTGTTGCTTAATCCAAAGGATTTGAGCACAACAACAACCGGCCGCTACATATTCGGCTTCCGCGGTTGACAAAGCCACGGATACTTGTTTCTTGCTACTCCATGAGATCAAGCTATGACCTAAAGCTTGGCAAGTCCCGGAGGTACTTTTACGGTCTAAAAGACAACCCGCATAGTCGGCATCGGAGTAGCCAAGCAACCTAGGGTCTACATTTCTAGGGTACCAAATTCCTAGGTTTAAAGTGCCATGCAAATACTTGAAAATACGCTTAACGGCATGCAAATGGGATTCCTTAGGACAAGCTTGAAAACGAGCACATAAGCATACACTAAACATAATGTCGGGTCTACTAGCGGTAAGATAAAGATGTGAACCGATCATACCTCTATACATTGTAATATCAATGCATTTACCCGATTCATCCTTGTCCAACTTTGTTGTGGTACTCATAGGTGTTTTGCTTCTAGAGGAGGTCTCCATGCCAAATTTCTTGAGTATTTCTTTGGTGTACTTGGATTGATTGATGAAAATGCCATCCGCATTTTGTTTGATTTGAAGTCCAAGGAAGAACTTCAGTTCCCCCATGAGACTCATCTCAAATTCCCTAGTCATACACGTAGAAAAATCTCCACAAAGAGACTCATTAGTAGCACCGAATATGATGTCATCAACATAGATTTGAACAAAAAGAATATCATGCTTATAAGTTTTTGTGAAAAGAGTTGTATCAACTTTTCCTTTGGAAAAACCATTTGAAAGCAAAAAGTTACCCAACCTATCATACCAAGCTCTAGGTGTTTGTTTTAAACCATACAAAGCCTTGTTGAGTTTGAAAACATATTGTGGATGCCGAAAATCTTCAAAACCGGGAGGTTGTTTAACATAAACTTCCTCTTCTATAAAACCATTTAAAAATGCACTTTTGACATCCATTTGAAAAAGTTTTAAATTCATGCATGATGCATAGGCCAACAACATACGAATTGCTTCTAATCTAGCAACCGGAGCAAATGTCTCCTCATAATCAATGCCTTCCTCTTGGTAATAGCCTTGGGCAACCAATCGGGCCTTGTTTCGAGTTATTGCTCCGCTTTCATCCAACTTATTCCGATAGACCCATTTTGTTCCAATAATGGTATGACCATTAGGAGGTGGTACTAACTCCCAAACTTTATTCCTTGTGAATTCATTGAGTTCATCTTGCATAGCAATCACCCAATGTTCATCAACTAGAGCTTCACTAACTTTAGTGGGCTCGAATTGAGATAGGAATGCAACATTTGCAAAAGTACGGAATTGAGAGCGAGTGCTTACTCCCCTTGAAGTTTCACCGATAATCAACTCTTGAGGATGGCTTTTGTTAAAAGCCCAATCCTTAGGTAGATCATGAATGGGTGGAGCCGGAGGAGGAGCTTCAGATTCCACCTTGGACTCCTCTAGAGGTGTTTGAGTTTTCTCCACTTGACTTGTAGTAGCTCCTTGATTTTCAACCAAAGAGAGATCCTCAAAAGTACCTAAAAAGTCATGAACGAACGAGTCCTTTTCCGGAAAATCCTAGGAGGACTCATCAAATACCACATGCATAGATTCCTCAACAACTAAGGTGCGCTTGTTAAAGACTCTAAAGGACTTGCTATTAGAGGCATAACCCAAAAAGATACCTTCATCCGTTTTGGAATCAAATTTTCCAAGGTCATCCTTGGTATTTAATATGAAGCATTTTCATCCAAATACTCTAAAGTAGGATATCTTGGGTTTTCTTCCTACCCAAAGCTCATAAGAAGTTTTGTTTAAAATTGGTCTTTTAAAAATGCGATTTGAAACATAATAAGCGGTGTTCATAGCTTCGGCCCACAAGTAATGAGGTAAGTCATACTCATTGAGCATAGATCGAGCCATTTCAACCAAAGTTCGGTTTTTCCTTTCAACAACCCCATTTTGTTGAGGCGTTCTAGGAGAAGAAAAATTATGAAAAATACCATTTTCTTCACAAAAAGATTTGAAAGATTCATTTTGAAATTCGGTTCCATGATCACTTCGAATACTTGAAATAGATAAATCTTTTTCTTTTTGAACTCGCTTTGCAAAACTTTTAAAACCGTTAAAAGCTTCATTCTTATGAGCCAAGAATATAACCCAAGTGAATCTAGAGTAGTCATCAACTAACACAAATGCATAATGCATGCCACACAAACTAGCAACTCTCATAGGTCCACACAAGTCCATGTGAAGCAATTGTAATGGTCTAGAGGTAGAGACAACATTTTTAGCTTTAAAAGAAGACTTGTGTTGTTTTCTCACTTGACAAGGTCCACGCACTTTGTCTTTTGAAAAATTTAGCTTAGGCAAACCTTTAACAAGTTCATCCTTGCTAACCTCATTTAAGAGGTCTAAGCTAGCATGACCAAGTCTACGGTGCACAACCAAGATTCATCGCTAAGTGATAGTAAACACTTGCCATCTCGGTTTTCAAGCGTATCCAAGTCAATTATATAAGTGTTTTGCCTTCGATTTCCTTTGAAGATAACCTTTGTTATCCATTGGTTGGATAACATAGCAAGCCTTGGAATCGAAGTTGACATTATAGCCCTTATCACACAATTGACTTACAGTTAAAAGATTATGTTTTAGACCATTAACAAGCCACACATTTTCTATAGAAGGAGAAGAAGAGTTACCTATCTTGCCTATCCCCACAACTTGACCTTTGGCATCATCACCGAAGGTGACATTTCCCAATTTTTTATGTTCCAATTGGGTGAAGTTGGAGATGTGGCCCGTCATGTGCCTAGAAGAACCGCTATCGGCGTACCATTTGGTTTTATTAAACACGGTTTCTTTTGGCACCTAGAACAAACAAGCTCAACCTTTAGGTACCCAAATCACATTGGGTCCTTGGAAGATAGCACTAGAATAGTCCAAGGGAATTAACCTCAATTGGACCTTTCTAACATAACAATCAACATTCTTATGACCATATCTCATGCAATAAACACATTGAAGTCTAGGGGATATGTGAGCATAAGATGGATAGGTCTTGGCTCTAGGAGCCTCACATGAGTGAGCATAGCAATGTGCACAAGAGTGATCATAAGTATATGCATGAGCATTGTTGTGAGAATGAGCATAGGGATATGAATGAACATGATTCTTTTTCATAGTTCTCTTCTCCCATTTGTGACTATATTGAGAGGCATGGGTATGTCTAGGGGGTCTTGTACCCACTTTTCTCTTAGACTTAGAAGCCATAAATGACTTAGTCTTAGGAGTTTGAACATACCTCTTCTTCACCTCTTTTGGTTTGACCAAAGAAGGAGGAACTTCTATAGAAGAAGTTTGAGGTGAAGAAGCCTTCACAAAAGTAGTCACACTTGAGGAAGAGGGGTTGTGACTATAGCCAAGTCCAAATTTTATGGTTGGGTTTCTTTGGGAATCAAGAAGATTTTCCAAAGATTCCTCCCCTTTGTGAAATCTTGAGATAGAGCTATTTAGAGAAAGAATTTCACTCTTTAGTGTTTCATTTTCCTTTAGAAAAATATTGATATCTTGCTTAGGGATAGATTCTAAAGAAGACTTTAAGTCTTGAATTTCTTTCTTCAAATTGAGCATCTCAAGTTTAGCCATAGAGGCTTCCCTTTTGAAAAGTTTAATTTTGGCATGATAGTCATTACATTTGTTAGTTAGTTCATTTATCATGTCATGACATTCATCATCAATCTCATACACCAAAGAATCATCAACCAACACATTCTCAACATTTACAACACAAGAGGCACTAGGGGTATTTTTCACAACAACAATATCACTAGAGCTATCATGAGGTTCTATCCCTACACCATCCCAAGAAATAAAAGGTAGAGTACTTACCTCGAATGGAGACTCATCAACTAGAGCCATGAAGCAAAGATTTGCTCTTGCCTCTTCTTGGCAATCTTCATCGGATTGATAATCACTTTCATCTTCCCAAGTGGTGATGAATCCCTTCTTATCCTTTTGAAAGGGTTTCCTTTGCCCTTGTCGACATTCCGGTCTAATATGACCCGGTTTGCCACACCCATGACAAGTAACATCTCTTCTAGGAGTAGGAGTCTCTTGTTTGGAGTTGGATGATCTCTTGAAGTTTGAGGACTCACCCTTTTGCTCATATTTTTTAACTTGAGACTTCTTCCTTGTTCTCCATTCCCTTACTTTCTTAGACAATAGCACCATCTCTTCATCATCTTCTTCATCACTTGCATTAAGCTCGTCTTCAACCTTACTTTCAATTGCTTTAGACTTCAAAGTAATTCCCTTAGTTTTCTCTTCTTGAGACTTCTTCAATTCTTGAATTTCCTTCATGTAGGTCATCTCATGAAGAAGTAGGTTTCCGATAAGCTCATCGGTTCTCAAATTCCTTATGTCATGGGATTCCTCAATGGCGGTTATCTTCGGTTGCCAATCAAGGAGAGGCAATGAACGAAGAATTTTGCCATTGATTTCACCAAGAGTATAGTGCTTACCAAGCTTCTTGAGATTGGTGGTAATGCCAAAGAGTCTATTGGTAGTTTCGGTGACGGTCTCATTTGGCTTATTCTTGAACCCTTCATATTCTCCAATGAGAAGCTCAACCTTCTTGTTCTTGACTTGAACCGTTCCTTCATGGTAGTTCTCAAGAATCTTCCATATATCATGAGCCGTTGTGCAATGTTGAACCCTTCCTTGCTCTTCTCTACACAAAGATGAAATGATCACACAAATAGCCTTCCGGTTAAGAGCATTAGCTAGAACTTGATCCTTGGTCCAATCTTTTCTTGGCCAAGGTATAATAGCACCATTCAACTCTTGAGTAGGAGCCACATAACCATGAAGAACCATATGCCATAAGTTCACACCATCCATATCAAGATAGTTTTCCATACGGAATTTCCAATTTGGATAATCCGTTCCATCAAAGAAGGGACGAAGAGTATGAGTAAAGTTTTCGGTAGCCATTTGAATCGAAGAACTCGTAATTAAGCAATGAGATGAGTAACTTAGCTTTGATACCAATTGAAATCCCTAAATAGCTACCTTAGAGGGGGGGTGAATAAGGTTTAGTGAGTAATTAAAATTTAGTAGGAGTTTAAGAGAAGAGAAATTGACACAAGCAATTTAGAGTGGTTCGGATTACAAACCAATCCTACTCCACTACTCAATCAAAGATTGAGATTTTAGAAAACACTAATGAATTGTGCTTTAAAGCTAAACACAAACTTTACAAAAGAGATTTCCAAGAGATAATCTCAAACTCACAAAATGTTTTTCTAAGGATAAATAAAAACCTACAACACTAATGATTGAATCACAATGATTAATCAATCAACAAAAGAGGTAAGCAATCAATAATTGATGCACAATAAATGTAGAGAGAATAAATTGAATGCTTGAGTATTTGTTTTGTTACTGGAGTGTCTAACCTCATAAATGAGATAGACAAGGGGTATTTATAACCCCAACAACCAACCCTGAATCTTCTAGAAGAAAACTCAAGATAGTGCTGAAAGACTGTCTGTCGCGCCCGAGATTCAACATATCGTGCCCGAGATATTTGAGTGTCAGAAATTCAGCCAATGGTTGAAGGCCACTTGTCAGACAACTGATGGAAGGCTCTGATATAGCCGTTGGACCTTCAACGGTCATATGCATCACGCCCGTGATGCCTATGTCTCGCCTGAGATTCATGTCCAGATTCAAACACCTTTGAGTGACTGATTAATCGCGCCCGTGATGTAGTGTTTAGCGCCCGAGATGAATGAATCTCGCCCGTGATTCCTGATGCATCTCGAGCGCGAAAACCTACTAGAACTAGTGGCAATTCCGATTTTTTCGATTCTCGCTAGAAAGCTCCGATTCGACCCAGGATGGTTTCTATATGCTCCTACATACTAATAAACATGATTAGACTCTTTAAATTGATTGTCAAACTCAAAATTAGGGTTTAAATGGGACTTGGTCCAACAAGGTGAAACGTTTGGTTTTGTTTCGTAACGTTTTATAAACGTTTAGCTTAAATGGCTAAAAAGGTGAAACGTTTTGATTTGTTTCGTAACGTTTTAAACGTTTGGATTGGTTTCGTAACGTTTGTAAATGTTTGGATTGGTTTCGTAACGTTTGTAAACGTTTGGCTTAAATCGCTAAAAATGTGAAACATTTGGATTTGTTTCGTAACACTTGTAAACGTTTGGCTTAAATCCCTACAACGTGGAAAAGTTTGGTTTTGTTTTGTAACATTTTAAACGTTTAGATTGGTTTTGTAATGTTTTTAATGTTTGGATTAAACCACTAAAAAGGTGAAACGTTTGGTTTTGTTTAGTAAAGTTTGTAAACGTTTGGATTGGTTTTGTAATGTTTTAAACATTTGGCTTAGATCGCTAAAAATGTGAAACGTTTGCATTTGTTTTGTATCTTTTTAAATGTTTGGCTTAAATCACTAAAAAGGTGAAATGTTTGGATTTGTTTCGTAACGTTTGTAAACATTTGGCTTACCTTTCTTGAAAGGGGAAACGTTTGGCTTTGATTCGTAACATTTGTAAACGTTTAGGTTCAATCGTTAAGAAGGTGAAATGTTTGGTTTTGTTTCGTAACGTTTGTAAACGTTTGACATAAATTTCTTAAAAGGGGAAACATTTGGATTTGTTTCATAATGTTTTTAAACGTTTGTCTTAAATCGCTAGAAATGTGAAACGTTCGGATTTGTTTTGCAACGTTTTAAATTTTTGGCTTAAATCGCTAAAAAGGTAAAACGTTTGAATTTGTTTCGTAACGTTTGTAAACGTTTGGCTTAAATAGCTAAAAATGTGAAACATTTGGATTTGTTTCGTAACGTTTTTAAACTTTTGGCTTAAATCCCTTAAAAGGTGAAACATTTGGTTTTGTTTCGTAACGATTTAAACGTTTTTATTGGATTTGTAACGTTTTAAATGGTTGGATTAAATCATTAACGTTACGAAATGTTTGGATTGGTTTTGTCACGTTTGTAAATGTTTGGGTTGGTTTTATAACGTTTTAAACGGTTGCCTTATATCATAAAAAATGGGAAACGTTTGGATTTGTTTCGTAATGTTTGTAAACGTTTGGCTAAAATCGCTAAAAAGGAGAAACATTTGGATTTGTTTGGTAACGTTTGTAAACGTTTGGCTTAAATCGCTAAAAAGGTTAAACGTTTGGATTTTTTTCGTAGCGTTTACAAACGTTTGGATTTGTTTCATAACGTTTTAAACGTTTAACTTAAGTCGCTAAAAAGGTGAAACGTTTGGTTTTATTTCAAAACGTTTGGAAACGTTTGGCTTCAATGGCTAAAAAGGAGAAACGTTTGGATTTGTTTCATAACGTTTGTAGACGTTTGGCGTAAATCGCTAAAGAGGTGAAACGTTTTGTTATGTTTCGTAACGTTTGCAAACGCTTTGCTTAAATTGCTAATAAGATGAAACGTTTGGTTTTTAGCGTTTGTAAACATTTGGACAGGTTTTGTAACGTTTTAAATGTTTGGCTTAAATCGCTAAAAAGAGGAAATGTTTGGATTTGTTTCGTAACGTTTGTAAACGTTTAGCGTCGATCGCTAATGAGGGGTAACGTTTGGATTTGTTTCTTAACATTTGTATATATTTGGCTTAAATCGCAAAAAAGATGAAACATTTGCATTTGTTTCGTAACATTTTAAACGTTTGGATTGGTTTCGTAACATTTTAAACGTTTGGATTTGTTTCCTGACGTTTTTTAATATTTGGCTTAAATTGCTAAAAAAAGGGGAAACGTTTTGATTTGTTTTATAACGTTTTAAATGTTTGGATTGGTTTTATAACGTTTTAAACGTTTGTATTGGTTTCGTAACATTTTAAACGTTTGGCTAAATCGCTAAATAGGTAAAACGTTTGGATTTATTTCGTAACGTTTTAAACGTTTGGATTTTTTTGTAACGTTTGTAAACGTTTTGGCTTAAACTTCTAAAAAGGTGAAACGTTTGGATTTCTTTCGTAACGTTTGTAAACGTTTGGATTAAATCGCTAAAAACTGAAATGTTTGGTTTTGTCTCGTAACGTTTGTAAACGTATGGCTTAAATCGCTAAAAATGGGAAATGTTTGGATTTGTTTCGTAACGTTTGTAAATGTTTGGCTTCAATCACTAAAGAGGGGAAACATTTGGATTTGTTTCGTAACTTTTGTAAATATTTGACTTAAATTGCGTAAAAGGTGAAACGTTTAGATTTGTTTCGTAACATTTTAAACGTTTGGATTGGTTTCGTAATGTTTTAAACGTTTGAATATGTTTCTTAACGTTTTTAAAAGTTTGGCTTAAATTGTTGAAAAGGTGAAACGTTTGGATTTGTTTCCTAACGTTTTAAATGTTTGGATTGGTTTCGTAACGTTTTAAACGTTTGGCTTAAATTGATAAAAAGGGGAAACGTTTGTATTTGTTACGAAAATGTTTTAAACGTCTTGATTTTTTCGTAACGTTTGTAATGTTTGGCTTCAATCGCTAAAAAAGGTAAAACGTTCTAAATTTTCATAAAGTTTGTTAACGTATGGCTTAAATTGATAAAAAGGGGAAACGTTTGGTTTTGTTTCGTAAACGTTTGGCTTAAATCGTTAAAAAGGGGAAGCGTTTAGATTTGTTTCGTAAAGTTTGTAAAGGTTTGGCTTATATCGCTAAAAATGTGAAACGTTTGGATTTGTTTCGTGACGTTTATAAACGTTTGGCTTAAATAGCTAATAAGGAGAAACGTTTGGATTTTTTTAATAACGTTATAAACGTTTGGATTGGTTTGTAATGTTTTCAACGTTTGGCTTAAATCGCGAAAAATGTGAATTGTTTGGATTTGTTTCGTAACGTTTGTAAACGCTTGGCTTCAATCGCTAAAAAGGTGAAACGTTTGGATTTGTTTGGTGACATTTGTAAACATTTGGCTTATATCGCTAAAAGGTGAAATGTTTGGTTTTGTTTCGTAACGTTTTAAACATTTGGTTTTGTTTCGTAACGTTTATAAATGTTTCCTTAAATCGCTGAAAAGGTGAAACGTTTGGATTTCTTTTGTAACGATTGTTAACGTTTGGCTTAAATCGCTAAATCGATGAAACGTTTAGATTTGTTTCGTAACATTTGTAAACGTCTGGTTTAAATAGCTACAAAGGTGAAACGTTTCGTAACGTTTTAAACGTTTGGATTTGTTTCGTAATGTTTTAAATGTTTGGCTTAAATAGCTAAAAAGGTAAAACATTTTAAACGTTTGAATTGATTTCATAGCGTTTTAAACATTCGGCATAAATCGCCATAAAGGTGAAATGTTTGGATTTTTTCTGTCACGACCCATTTTCATGAATAGCGATCGACGCTAGGGTATGGGTAATGTAGTACCAAAACCCGTAGCTAGCCTTTCAATTAATAAATAAACACAATAACCTGCAGAAAACCAATGCTCGGGGGAAACCGAGACTTCAGCCTAAATCTAGCAGTTATAATATTCAACAGTTAATATAACATGCTTATCCAATTCCGAGTCTAAAATAGATTTATCATAAACCAATGTAAATAATATAACATGCTAAGAATAAAACAGTTTCACAGTTTATTAAAAATAAAAGGAACCTCCAAGGAAAAGTAAATGCGGAGATCACCAGACTCTCTCAGATCATAACCCTGGGGATAATTGGGAAAACAACGGGGTCAGATATACTGAGATGAGTTTATACTACTATCTACATTTATTAAGTGGAAAACCTTTAAAATCGTTTAAAACATTTAATAATGATATTAGGAATAATAGTTGGAACCCTAATCCACAATTCAAAATAATAAACATAATCCAACAGGTTTGGTCCCGAGAGCTGAGCTACACCGAGTTACCACTGACCACACTTATACCAGAGTCCCGAGAGCTGAGCTACACTGAGTTACTCTACTTGGTCCCGAGAGCTATGCTCACACCGAGTTACCACATTACCATAATTACCTTTCCCAGATCATTACCGGTGCGCACGCAGTCCTAATGATGCCCATTAGGTAGCATGTTCCAACTAGAAGCCATAATATAAAAACAGTTCGAAATATACGTA
This sequence comes from Mercurialis annua, assembly GCF_937616625.2. NCBI lineage: Eukaryota > Viridiplantae > Streptophyta > Magnoliopsida > Malpighiales > Euphorbiaceae > Mercurialis > Mercurialis annua. The sequence continues at coordinate 20,381,829 of NC_065577.1, read as the reverse complement.
GAGTATATATATTTAATATTAAAATAAAAATTTACTTAATAAAGCGGTAAATAGTAAGTACAAACTCACTGCTTGCTAATCCACGTGAGTACCGGCAAGAAACTAATCCTGGTTCGCCTCTGGAGCACGAATAATAGACGGGTCTAGACAAATAAAATAATTATTAAAAACAGACCCTAACTCTAGAGAGTACTAGACACCACATAAGACTAGCACAATTAACACGTCGGAAATAAACAAGCCAGAACACACAAAAATACCCATTAGGTAATAAAGCCCAATTAATATAAGTCTATTGAGTTCTCGCTTAAAATCCAATTTATAAATATTATTTAAAAACTTTAAATAATAAATAATTTCCAAATAGTGGGTTAGCCAAGTTACCAATAACTACCAAACTAACCCCACTTGTCGGGTGACCCGAGTCTAACCCGACTCAAAACGTTTATCAAATATAAACCCGAGTTTATATTTATAAAATAATTCGATAAAATAATAAACCATTTAAAAAGTAGAACTCAATAACTTAAATTTCACGTAACCCTAGTTACATCCTAAAAATCTATCCATTTTAAGTTTAATAAAGTTTAGGGACTAAATTGTACTTTTGCTAATGAGGGACTAAATTATACTTTTGCCAATTTGATATTTAAAATCAAATTAATTACTTTCGTTTATAATTAATACCAAATATAATGTTACTAATAAAAAATCCACTTAATTAAGTTATAAATAAGTTCAGGGGCTAAATTGTAATTTAACCAATTTTACGCAAATTTGATATTCTTAATTAAATCAAATTACCCGAGTAATTATATTAGCTAAATTTACAAATAGCTATCATTTTCAATTTAATAATTATAAATCAAATCTAATTTAAAAAATAACTAGAGGAACTCATTTGTTTTAGTCAAATAAAGTTGATAATCATAATGGCTATTTAGCCATCATCTCCAATTTAAAACACAAGAAGAACCCGCCTAAGTCCCTTACTGCCATAACCAAAACCAAACAAAAACTTATAAAACAGGACCCTCAACTTAGCAAAGCAGATTATAACAACTCAAAACGGTGAACCGTACGGCGATTGAAACGAGGTCGATTGTGTACCGTTTTGCGAAATCGAGATGGGGAAACGTAGATACATGAGTCTAGAACGTCTGAGATCAAACGGAATCAATTTCGATCTAGAAACGAGCAAGAACGACTCAAATTACGGAATGTCGTTCAAATGTTAAAACTGAAATCAAAAGAATTAAGGAAGCTTACCAAGGCAGCGACTTTGAAGGATGATTACAGCTTCGATACTCAGCGAATGGACAAGAGGAAAACGGCTAGGGTTAAAGGGAAGTGTGATGTAGGTTTTCTGTTTAGAAATCGATCTTAAATATTGAGAGGAACTAGGTCGAAAATGAGTGCGAAGTGGGCCAGATGAAAGGCTCAAAAGAGCTGTTATGTTCTCGAACGAGAACAGCCCATTTGGGCTTGGTTCTTGTTCGAGAACCACCTGGTCTCGTACGAGACTAGGCCATGCAAGTGATTCTCGTTCGAGAATCACAATTCTCGAACGGGAATCAAACAAATCTTTTTTTTTCTTTTTTGTTTTAAAAAAAATTAATGGTTAAACCACAAATTAACCCACTCACGAAACAACACGAACCCGGCCATTAACCTCGATTTTTAATTCAAAACGATCGAAAAAGTTGTCGGAAAAACGCTGAAATTTACGGGCTATTACATTCTCCCCAACTAATTAAAAATTCGTCCTCGAATTTAACACGATAAGCAATTAACACCAGAGAACACGTAACACAAATAAAAACTTATATAAATCACAGAAAAACAAGATATCGTACCTCACGGAAAAAGAAAAGGATAGCGATTCCGCAATATTCGACTCGGTCTCCCAAGTACACTCTTCAACAGAATGATTGCGCCAGAGAACTTTGACCATCGGAATCTCCTTGTTCCGCAATTTACGCACTTGCGTATCAACAATCTCAATTGGTTGTTCCTCATAGGACAGCTCTTGGTCAATCTCGACACTCTGAGGCACAATCACGGGCGAAGGATCAGAAATGCACTTTCTTAACATAGAAACATGAAACATAGGGTGCACTAACGACATGTCTGGCGGCATAACCAGACGATAAGCCACAGCTCCAACCCTCTCTGAAATCTCATAAGGACCAATATACCTCGGCGCCAACTTTCCCTTGACACCAAAACGAACCACGCCTTTCATAGGCGAAACCCGAAATCAGCCACATGAAACTCAATGTCTTTCCTCTTCGGATCAGCATAACTGTTATGCCGACTAAAAGCAGTCTCTAACCTCCGTTTGATCAACGGTACCTTCTCTGAGGTAATCTGAATAATCTCAGCTCCCGAGAGTTTACGCTCTCCGACCTCCTCCCAACAGATAAGAGATCTACACTTGCGCTCGTACAAAGCCTCATATGGCGCCATTTCGATACTCGCGTGGTAACTGTTGTTGTAAGAAAACTCAATCAACGGCAGATGAGTATCCCAGCTACCCTTAAAATCGAGAACACACATCCTGAGCATATCCTCCAACGTCTGAATAGTCCTCTCAGATTAACCGTCAGTCTGAGGATGAAAAGCTGTATTGAAATCCAACCGAGAACCCAAGGATTCCTGTAACGCTTTCCAGAACCTCGAAGTAAACACAGAACCTCTGTCTGAAATAATAGAAACTGGTACACCATGCAAACTGACAATCCTATCGATGTACAACTGAGCCAACCTCGAAGCAGTATACGAAACCTTAATTGGAAGGAAATGAGCTGACTTGGTCATACGATCAACTATAACCCAGATGGAATCGTACCCCTGTCGAGTACGTGGTAAACCAACCACAAAATCCATAGCAATCCACTCCCACTTCCACTTTAGAATAGGTAGTGGCTGCAGATAGCCAAAAGGCCTCTGATGCTCCAGCTTCATTTGCTGGCACGTCAGACACTTAGAAACATACTCAGCGACATCCTTCTTCATCCTGCTCCACCAGTAGGTACCCTTAAGATCATGGTACATCTTAGTAGAACCCGAATGAACACTATAAGCATACTTGTGCGCTTCCTCCAGAATCTGGTCCCTCAAACCATCTGAATCCGGAACACACAGTCTCGAACCATGTCTCAGAACACCATCCACAAAAGTAAACTCAGAATTACTGTTCTGCTGAATCTCCTCAATAATCCGTTTCAACTGTGGATCCTCAGCTTATAAAGCTTTGATCCGATCAATCAAAACAGGTTGCACTTGTAACTGTGCTAACAAACAACCAGCCTGAGAAATATGAAAACCATACCTGTAGCTATCAAACTGTGCCACTCTATAACCATGGGTCTACGCCCAATCTCAAAAATATGAGCCAAGCTGCCCGAAGACTTGCGACTTAACGCATCAGCTACCACATTAGCCTTACCAGGATGGTACTGAATAGTACAGTCGTAGTCTTTCAGCAACTCTAACCACCTCCTCTGTCTCAAGTTCAACTCTCTCTGATCAAAGATATACTTCAGACTCTTATGATCAGTGAAAATCTCACAAGTAGCACCATATAAATAATATCTCCAGATTTTCAGAGTAAAAACCACAGCTGCCAACTCTAAGTAATGAGTAGGGTAATTCACTTCATGCTTCTTCAAATGCCTGGAAGCATAGGCAATCACCTGTCCATGTTGCATCAGAATGCAACCCAAACTGATCTGAGATGCATCACAATACACTATGAAACCGTCAATGCTAGAAGGCAATGCCAAAACCGGAGCTGTAGTCAAAATTTCCTTGAGCTTTTCAAAGCTCGCCTCGCATTTGTCAATCCACTCAAACTTAACACCCTTCTATGTCAGTTTAGTCAACGGTGCAGATATTCTGGAGAAATCTTGCATGAACCGATGATAGTATCCAGCTAAACCCAGAAAACTTCTGATCTCGGTAACTGACCTTGGCCTCTGCCAATCCATAACCGCCTCAATCTTCTTCGGATCAACCTTGATCCCATCTTTCGACACCACGTGTCCTAAAAAGGTAACATGATCCATCCAGAACTCACATTTTGAGAACTTAGCATACAACTGATGCTCACGCAACGTCTGTAGTATAGTCCTCAAATGATAAGCATGCTCCTCCTCACTCCGAGAATAGATTAAAATGTCATCAATGAAAACGATAACAAACTGATCCAAAAACGGCTTGAACACTCTGTTCATCATATCCATAAACGCTGCTGGTGCGTTCGTCAGACCAAAGGACATAACTAGAAACTCAAAATGTCCATAAGGAGTCCGAAAAGCAGTCTTAGGCACATCTGCATCACGGATCCGAAGCTGATGATACCCAGACCTCAAATCAATCTTGGAAAAACACTTCGCACCCTGCAACTGGTTAAACAAATCATCGATGCGAGGAAGAGGATATTTGTTCTTGACATTAGCCTTGTTCAACTGTCTATAGTCGATACACATTCGAAAGGAACCGTCTTTCTTATTCACAAACAGAACTGGAGCACCCCATGGAGAAGTACTCGGTCTGATGAACCCGCTATCAAACAATTCTTGTAACTGGTCCTTCAACTCCTTCATCTCTGCAGGAGCCATCCGATACGGCGGTATCGAAATCGAAGCTGTACCAGAAACCACATCAATGCAAAACTCAATATCACGATTAGGTGGTAATCCAGGAAATTCCTTTGGAAATACATCAGTGAACTCATTCACTATCGGAACACTATGCATATCACCACTACTAGTCTCCAAATCACGAACCACGGCAAGAAAACCCTGATGGCGGAAATCAGATTCTTAGTTGTCTCCGCCTTCTCTCCCTGAAAGGAAAAAGGTAGATCACCTGGAATCCTGAACTCGATTGACTTCCCTCGACAGTCAATAGAAGCATAATGGCGTGACAGCCAATCCATCCCCAAGATGACATCAAAAGAAAAAATGTCAAGCACAATCAAATCAACACATAATTCTCTACCATGAATAACCACTGGACAAGAAGGATAAACAACATCCACTACTACACCTTTAGACATAGGTGTAGACACAGCTAGAGGTTCACTCAAAACAGATGGTGCCATACCCAATTTCCCAGCAAAACATGCAGACACAAACGAATGGGTTGCACCCACATCAAATAATACCAAAGCATCAGTAAAAGAAATCGGAATGGTACCTTGCACCACAGCATTTGATGCACGCGCATCCTGAGGAGTAAGAGCAAACACTCTAGCCTGACCTTGCGGTTGCTGCTGTGAACTCTGCCCAGTACCATAACTGTTGGAACCTCTACCACGGCCACCAAAACCTCTACCACCAGAACCACGGCCCCGCTGGTCACCAAAAGATGCTGCAGGTTGAGAGTACCCTACAGACTGTGTAAACGCAGGTCTCTGCTGCTGATAAGATGACTGCGCCACACTGGAGTTAGACATCTGCTGCCCAGATGTCGGACACTCCCTGGAAAAATGACCCGCCTGGCCAAAAGAAAAACAACCTCCAGGAGCTAACTGACACTGACCATAGTGCCTGCGTCTGCAATTTTGGCAGAACGGAATGTTCAATCCACCACTGTACCCGCGTCCTAAACCACGGTTAATCCCACTACTACTGGAGCTGTACGGAGCAATCCTAGCACTATGCCTTTCTTTTTTGTGAGTAAGGCGACTCCCCTTATTGGCCTGAGAAGAGCCACTGTAGTAGTTCCCACTACAATGCTGCACTGGGCCTGTTGCCCCTCACTAGGAACATCACTCTTTCCCTTCTGATTCTGGAAAGGGTAAGAGATCGTCCCAAACTGAATCAACGAATTATCCATCCGTCGAGCACTGTCCACTACCCGAGCAAACTCCATGTCTTCCTCTATCAGCAAAGGAAGAAATTCCGAGCCTAAACCCCTGATATAGCGGTCGTTCACTCGCCCACGATCACCCTGTAGATCTGCAGCAAACCGCCCCAAACGGACAAACTCTGTAGTGTAGTATGTCACTGATCTATCCCTTTTCTTCAAACTCAGCAGCTTTTTTCTGAAATTATCAGTAATAGAGAAAGGTAAATAGTAACCTCTAAACCTTGTCACAAAATCAGCCCAAGACAATGTAGCCATATCTGGTCTGATGTTATCGCGAAACCAGTCCTTGGCTGGACCCTTCAGCGACATCTCCACAAGCATCACTGATTGACGATCAGTAGCTTGAATTCTCTGACTATTGTACTCAAACTCTTCCAAGAAGTCAAGAGCATCCCCAGTACCATCAAAAGAAGTCGGATTCAACTTCGTGTAGGTTATCACCAATTCTCTGTCTATCGGAATGTGACCGACACCAGCAAGTCCACCCATACCAGCTACAGCACCAGCCTGAGGTTGCTATTGCTGCGCTAACTGACCCAGTACAGTGCACTGATTCTGCAAAAGAGCCTAGTTGTTCTGCATCTCGACAATCCCAACCAAGAAAGTAGTGAAGTCGATCGCCTGCATATTCGGTGCCTGTTGCACCCCTGGTGCATGCTGCACATTCGGTGCCTGCTGTACATTCGGTGCCTGAACACCTGCTGCACCACGTCCTCTAACTCCACCTCTACCAGCACCAGCTCCTCTTCCTCTACCTCTACCTCTGCCAGCTCCTCTACCTCTACCACGTCCAGCATTAACCGGAACTGGTGGTACGTTCTGATCGACTTACATGGAAATCGCATCATCAGCCACAGCTTCTTACTCTGTCGCAGCACGAGCACGAGTACGAACAACGTTGTCCATATCCTAAGATTGAACAACAACAATTTAAATAACAGTTATTTCATACCCAAGTATGAACAAAACAAGCAACATATATGATTTCCCAAGAAATCAACAGCAAAAAAATATTCACCCAAGTGAAATAAAATTAACATTTAACTGCATCAAATCAACATATAATGACTGACTCGACGCAACCCTATTGGTGTAGGCAGAATGTTTGAAAATCAAAAGATGACGTTTTTAAAGACATGATAGAATCCTATATCCCCAATAGTTCCTAAGACACAACCATACTCAACAAAGTAAACACATAGCAAGTAATTGGCCTTGGTTTGAAACCAAAGCTCTGATACCAAGTTTGTCACGACCCATTTTCATGAATCGCGACCGGCGCTAGGGTATGGGTAATGTAGTACCAAAACCCGTAGTTACCCTTTCAATTAATAAATAAACACAATAACATGTAGAAAACCAATGCTCGGGGGCAACCGAGACTTCAGCCTAAATCTAGCAGTTATAATATTCAACAGTTAATATAACATGCTTATCCAATTCCGAGTCTAAAATAGATTTATCATAAACCAATGTAAATAATATAACATGCCAAAGCAATATAACCAGTCGAACCAATCCGACAAAATATATAATAATAATAATAAAGACGTCTAGTTACTACTGCGGTCTAAAAATAAAACAGTTTTACAGTTTATTAAAACTAAAAGGAACCTCTGAGGAAAAATAAATGTGGAGATCACCAGACTCTCTTAGATCATAACTCTGGGGAAAATTGGGAAAACAACGGGGTTAGATATACTGAGATGAGTTTATACCACTATCTACATTTATTAAGTGGAAAAACTTTAAAACTGTTTAAAACATTTAATAATGATATTACGAATAATAGTTGGAACCCTAATCCACAATTCTAAATAATAAACATAATCTAACAGGTATGGTCCCGAGAGCTTAGCTACACCGAGTTACCACTGACCACACTTATACTAGAGTCCCGAGAGCTGAGCTACACCGAGTTACTCTACTTTTGTCCCGAGAGCTATGCTCACACCGAGTTACCACATTACCATAATTACCTTTCCCAGATCATTACCGGTGCGCACTCAGTCCTAATGATGCCCATTAGGTAGCATGTTCCAACTAGAAGCCATAATATAAAAACAGTTCGAAATATACGTAGAGTATATATATTTAATATTAAAATAACAATTTACTTAATAAAGCGGTAAATAGTAAGTACAAACTCACTGCTTGCTAATCCACGTGAGTACCGGCAAGCAACTAATCCTGGTTCGCCTCTGGAGCACGAACAATAGATTGGTCTAGACAAATAAAATAATTATTAAAAACAGACCCTAACTCTAGAGAGTACTAGACACCACATAAGACTAGCACAATTAACACATCGGAAATAAACAAGCCAGAACACACAAAAATACCCATTAGGTAATAAAGCCCAATTAATATAAGTCTATTGAGTTCTCGCTTAAAATCCAATTTATAAATATTATTTAATAACTATAAAAAATAAATAATTTTCAAATAGTGGGTTAGCCGAGTTATCAATAACTACCAAACTAACCCCACTTGTCGGGTGACCCAAGTCTAACCCGACTCAAAACGTTTATCAAATATAAACCCGAGTTTATATTTATAAAATAATTCGATAAAATAATAAACCATTTAAAAAATAGAACTCAATAACTTAAATTTCACGTAACCCAAGTTACATCCTAAAAATCTATCCATTTTAAGTTTAATAAAGTTTAGGGACTAAATTGTACTTTTGCCAATTAGGGACTAAATTGTACATTTGCCAATTTGATATTTAAAATCAAATTAATTACTTTTGTTTATAATTAATACCAAATATAATGTTACTAATCAAAAATCCACTTAATTAAGTTATAAATAGGTTCAGGGGCTAAATTGCAATTTAACCAATTTTACACAAATTTGATATTCTTAATTAAATCAAATTACCCGAGTAATTATATTAGTTAAATTTATAAATAGCTATCGTTTTCAATTTAATAATTATAAATCAAATCTAATTTCAAAAATAACTAGAGGAACTCATTTGTTTTAGTCAAATAAAGTTGATAATCATAATGGCTATTTAGCCATCATCTCCAATTTAAAACACAAGAAGAACCCGCCTAAGTCCCTTACTGCCATAACCAAAACCAAACAAAAACTTATAAAACAGGACCCTCATCCAACGAGATTCAAACTAAAATATAATCGATCTTGGGATAAAAACAATCACTCAATATCAAGGCAAAAACCGTAGCATTGAGAACGGTGAACTCTCAATCAAAGACAACGTTGAATACTCAAATCAAAACTCAACCGAGACATCAATTTACGATAGAACAATCACAAACAGAAAGGTAAAATGATTTGTAACTGACATACTAAGAGATTCATAATCATGAATCAGTAAAAACATGGCCAAAGCTCATGAAAGTATCGGCGGAAACCTCAACTTAGCAAAGCAGATTATAACAACTCAAAACGGTGAACCATACGGCGATTGAAACGTGGTCGATTGCGTACCGTTTTGCGAAATCAAGATTGGGAAACGTACATACGTGAGTCTAGAACGTCTGAGATCAAACGGAATCAATTTCGATCTAGAAACGAGCAAGAACGACTCAAATTACGGAATGTCGTTCAAATGTTAAAACTGAAATCAAAAGAATTAAGGAAGCTTACCAAGGCAGCGACTTTGAAGGACGATTACAGCTTTGATACTCAGCGAATGGACAAGAGGAAAACAGCTAGGGTTAAAGGGATGTGTGATGTAGGTTTTCTGTTTAGAAAGCGATCTTAAATATCGAGAGGAACTAGGTCGAAAATGAGTGCGAAGTGGGCTAGATGAAAGGCTCAAAAGAGCTGTTGTATTCTCGAACGAGAACAGCCCATTTGGGCTTGGTTCTCGTTCGAGAACCACCTTGTCTCGTACGAGACCAGGCCCTGCAAGTGATTGTCGTTCGAGAATCACAATTCTCGGACGGGAATCAAACAAATCCTTTTTTTTTATTTTAAAAAAATTAATGGTTAAACCACAAATTAACCAACTCACGAACCAACACGAACCTGACCATTAACCTCGATTTTTAATTCAAAACAATCGAAAAAGTTGTCGGAAAAACGCTGAAATTTACGGGGTATTACATTTTCGTAACGATTGTTAACCTTTGGTTTAAATTGCTATAAAGGGGAAATATTTGGTTTTGTTTCGTAATGTTTGGCTTCAATCTCTAAAAGGGTGAAACGTTGAGACTTGTTTTGTAACGTTTGTAAGGTTTTGCTTAAATCGCTAAAAAGGTGAAACATTTTTATTTGTTTCGTAATGTTTGTTAACGTCTGGCTTAAATCGTTAAAAAGGTGAAATATTTGGTTTTGTTTTGTAACGTTTGTAAACGTTTGCCTTAAATCTCTAAAAATACCAAACGTGTTTGGATTTGTTTCGTAATATTAGTAAACGTTTGTCTTAAATAACTAAAAAGGTGGAATGTTTGGTTTTGTTTCGTAACGTTTGTAAAGTTTGGCATCAATCGATAAAAATGTGAAACGTTTATATTTGTTTCGTAACGTTTGTAAACATTTGTCTTAAATCGCTAAAAAGGTGAAACAATTGAATTTATTTTGTAACATTGGTAAACGTATGGCTTAAATCGATAAAAAGGTGAAACAATCGGATTTATTTTGTAACGTTAGTAACGTTTGCCTTAAATCGCTAAAAAAGTGAAACGTTTAGTTTTGTTTCGTAACATTTGTAAACGTTTGGCTTAAATTGTTAAAAATGTGAAACGTTTAGATTTGTTTCGTAACGTTTTTAACGCTATGATTGGTTTTGTAACATTTAAAATGATTGGCTTAAATTGCTAAAAAAAGCTGACACGTTCGGTTTGTTTCGTAACGTTTGTAAACATTTGGATTAATTTGCTAAAAATTGGAAACATTTGGATTTGTTTCTTAGCATTTGTAAACGTTTGGCCTAAATCGCTAAAAATGTGAAACGTTTGAATTTGTTTCGTAACGTTTGTAAATGTTTGGCTTAAATCGCTAAAAACACGAAACGTTTGGATTTGTTTTGTGACGTTTTATACTTTTAGGTTAAATCGCTAAAAAAGTGAAACAGTTGGATTTGTTTCGTAATGTTTGTAAACGTTTGGCCTTGCTTCTTAACATTTTAAATGTTTGGCTTAAATTGCTAAAAGGGTGAAACATTTAGATTTGTTTCGTTACGTTTTAAACATTTGGATTATTTTTGTAACGCTTTGAACGTTTGGTAACGTTTTAGACGTTTGGATGTTTCGTAACGTTTTAAACGTTTGGCTTATATCGCTAAGAAGGCGAAACATTTGGATTTTTTTTATAACGTTTTAAACGTTTGAATTTGTTTCGTACAGTTTAAAAACGTTCAGCTTAAGTCGCTAAAAAGGTGAAACGTTTGGATTTGCTTCGTAACGTTTTAAACGTTTGGATTTGTTTCGTAGCGTTTGTAAATGTTTTGCTTAAATCGCTAAAAAGGTGAAATGTTTGTTTCGTAACGTTTTAAACATTTGGATTGGTTTCGTAACGTTTGGCTTAAATCTCTAAAAAGGTCAAACGTTTGGATTTGTTTTGTAACGTTAGTAAACATTTGGCTTAAATTGCTGAAAAGGTGAAACATTTGGTTTTGTTTTATAACGGTAGTTTGTTGGCACATTTGCAGGTGAAATTGGTTTTGATTGATAGGATTAAAGCTTTACAAGCTGAGGATCCACAATTGAAACAGATCATGGATGAGATCCATCTTGACGGGAATTCTGGGTTTGTGATTGTTGATGGAGTTCTCAGATTCGGTTCTAGACTGTGCGTTCCAGATTCGGATGGTTAGAGAGACCAGATTCTGGAGGAAGCGCATAGGTCAGCTTATAGTGTTCATCCATAATCTACCAAGATGTACCATGACCTCTAGGGTATGTATTGATGGAGGGGAATGAAGAAGGATGTTGCAGAGTACGTTTTCAAGTGTCTGATTTGCCAGCAGGTGAAGCTGGAACATCAGAGACCTTCTGGCTATCTGCAGCCACTACCCATTCTGGAGTGGAAGTGAGAGCGGACAGGGGTACGATTCCATCTGGGTGATAGTCGACCGTATGACTAAGTCGGCTCATTTCCTTCCGATCAAGGTTTCATATCCTGCTTCGAAGTTGGCTCAGTTGTACATCGACAAGATTGTCAGTTTGCATGGTGTACCGGTTTCGATTGTTTCAGAGAGAGGGTTTGTGTTCACTTGAGGTTTTGGAAAGCGTTACGGGAATCTTTGGGTTCACAGTTAGATTTCAGTACAGCTTTCAATCCTCATACTAACGGTCAGTCTGAGAGGACTATTCAGACATTTGAGGATATGCTCAGGATGTGCATTCTTGATCTTAAGGATAGTTGGGATACTCATCTACCGTTGATTGAGTTTTCTTACAACAACAGTTACCATGCGAGCATTGTGATGGCACCTTACGAGACTATGTACGGACGCAAGTGTCGATGTCCTATCTGCTGGGAAGAGGTCGCCGAGCAGAAGTTGTCTGGTGCTGAGATTATTCAGGTTACCTCGGAGAAGGTACCGTTGATTAAGCGTAGGTTGGACGCTGTGTTCAGTCGATTTAAGAGTTACGCTGATCCGAAGAGGAAAGACATTGAGTTTCAGGTTGGTGACTTCATGTTTTTTCAGGTTTCGCCTATGGAAGGCGTGGTTTGTTTTGGTGTCAAAGGGAAGTTGGAACCAAGGTACACTGGTCCTTCTGAGACTTCAGAGACGATTGGAGCTGTGGCTTATCATCTGGTTCTGCCGCCAAACATGTCTTTAGTACATCCTGTGTTTCATGCATCTCAGATCCTTCGCACGTGATTGTGCCTTAGAGCGTTGAGATTTACCAAGAGCTATCATATGAGGAACAGCCTGTTGAAGTTGTTGATTCAAGAGTGCGTAAGTTGCGGAACAATGAGATTCCGATGGTTAAGGTACTGTGGCGTAATCACTCTATCGAGGAGTGAACTTGGGAGACGGAGTCCGATATGCTGAAACGTTATCCCTACCTCTTTCCTTGAGGTACGTGGGGCTTATGCTTATGTGTTTACATTTTGATTGTTTGTGTGTGCTTTATAAGTGTTTTGTGTTCTGGTGCTTTGTGATCAAAATCGAGGACAATTTTGTTTTTAAGTTGGGGAGAATGTAACACTCTGTGTTTTTCCGATGTTGTTTGGATTTCTCAAAATCGTATTTTGTCTCGTGTGACTTTCGATATGTCATTTTGGATTTGTTTTGTGTACTTTGGACCTTGGGGATCACTTTGGGGCTTGAAATCAAGTCGTTATGCGTCTGAGGAGTTTTGGGCAATGCTGGGAGGAATTTTAATTTTTATCATGTGTATTTAAAATAATCAAATTACATTATTAATAAAATGGTTATAAAGGGTAAGCTTGTTTTTTTTTAGATTGAATATAATACTATTAATAAAATATTTATAAAAGGTAAGTTTGTAATTGTGTCTTATAAACAAACCCTATTTATGAAAAACTATAAATATCTAAACCCTAGTCTCTTGAAAATAAAAAGACATAGAGACTTTTTTTTATAGGCAGCCGTATAATTGATCTTGCAGTTCACTTTTCCTAAGCTATCTATTATTTCAAGGTGAGTCATATATATTGATTCATGAAGTTTGAAAGTTTATTATTGATATAAGTATTAATGTAGAGAATTGACTTTTGGTGACTAGGATTAAAGAAATTCGTTGTATATATTTTTCAATAGAAACCAACTCTTTTAATTTCTCGTTCTACGATGGTTTTGATTTTTGATTCGGTCTCTGCCATTAATTCTTTAGGTTTAGATTGTTTTGAATTTGCTTTTTCTGATGTGGGTTCCTAATGCTATTCACATCTAGAATCGATTTTTTGTTCGAATCAACAATGATAGTGGCTGCCTATATGTTTATTTTCAGCAGCTCATTGATGGCTATTTTTCAAATGATTTATGTTGTCTTAAATTGTAAGTGGGAATCCATATATGGTGTTTGGGCTATGTTGTTTCACTGTTTTATATTCAGTTTTTCTATTGGTTGTTATTATTAAAATAATTATATTTAAACTAAATAATTAATTGGTTAATTTCCAATTTTACAACCGGATTTTTCAAATATCATTTTGATGCTAAATTACTAATTGACAACATTATTTTAAATCTAGAAAATAATGTTATTTTATTTATATTTATTTTATAACTGGCTTGATATTAATAGTTATACTCTAAAAACGATTATTATATTATAGTCTAAATTCATATAATTACTTGGATAATTATTGTTTAATTTAATCTTTGGCTTGACGTGCCAATTTGACTAATTTATGTTTTAAAATTTTAAACTATTTTCTTAATTTATTTTAATTAAGTAAATTGTTAGTAACTATTGGTTACTTGAGTTTTAAGTTATTAAGTTCCGTTTTAAATATTTATTTTTTATTTTATCGAATTGTTAATTTGAGAATTATAAACTATGGTTTATAATTTTGATAAAATATTTTGAGTCGAGTTAGACTTGGGTCACTCGACATGTGAGGTAGCTTGGTAGTTATCGGTAACTCGGCTAACTCACTATTTGGAATTTAAATTAATTTATTGTTTAAATAATATTAAATAATATCTTTCCAAAATGGATTTTATGCGAGAACTTAATACACTTGTATTATTTTGGGCATTACAATTTATTTGAGCATTGTGTTTACTCTGGATTGCTTTACCATGATTTGTTATTTGTGCTAGTACTATGTGGTGCCTAGTACTCTCTAGAGTTAGGGTCTATTTTTAATTATGATTTTATACCTTGTCTAGACCCGTCGACTGTTCGTACTTCAGAGGCAAACCCGAGTTAGATTGCATGTCAGGTTTCATAAGGAATAGCAAGTTGTGAGTTTATATCTCTATTTACCTCTTTATTAAGCAAACATTATATTTTGTATATGTATATGTATAAAGAGCTTTTGAACTGTTTTTCGGCATTGTGGATTTGATTTGGAATGTGCTACTCGATGGGCATCATTGAGACTGCGTGCGCACCGGTAATGATTATTATTGTATCGAGGTAGGTTTGAGATGCGTCTCACCTAAGTGAGGGCACCTGTGGAAGATACCTCTCCTGGGCTCACTATTTATTAAGTGACAGTCGGGGATCGGTTATTGAGATACGTCTAACCGACACGACAATGAATTTAGAATTGTGGTTTAGGGTTTCATGCTAATCCATAATGAATAAATATTTTATTAAGCGTTTTAAAGTCAACTTAATTAAATGTAAATGGTTATATAAAATCTACTCAGTAAATTCGACCCCGTTATTTTCCCAAATTTTCCAGGTTCATGATTTGAGCATTGGCTGATCTCTGTTTCTTCATTCTCGGAGGTTCTTTATTTTATTTCAGAATAAAAGATTCGAATTATTTTAAACTCTTACGCCGCAGTAGTAGTATCATATTATTCATGTCTTAGTCTTACATTTATATTTTAGACTTTTGTTTGTTGGATCGGTCCAACTATTATTTCATCAGTTTTGGCATGATTACATTGATTTTGGATGTATCAATTATTGGAGTTTAATTTGAGATTAAGTATACTTTGAATATATGTTGCTTGTATGTACTGCTAGACTAGGTTGGAGACTCAATTGCCCCCGAGCATGTGGTTTTTTAGCGATTTCTACCAAACGTTTACAAATGTCAGGAAACAAATCCAAACGTTTCATATTTTTAGCGATTTAAGCCAAATGTTTACGAACGTTATGAAAAAAATCCAAACATTTCACCTTTTTAGCGATTTAAGCCAAACGTTTACAAACGTTACGAAACAAATCCAAACCAAACATTTCACCTTTTTAGAGATTTTAAGTTAAACGTTTAAAACGTTACAAAATGTATCCAAACATTTCACCTTTTTAGCGATTTAAGCCAAAAGTTTACAGACGTTACGTAACAAATCAAAACGTTTCACATTTTTAGTGATTTAAGCCAAAAGTTTAAAACGTTACAAAACCAATCCAGAAGTTTAAAAAGTTACAAAACCAATCCAAAAGTTAATAAAATCTAAACGTTTCACCTTTTTAGCGATTTAAGCCAAAC
The DNA here is from genome assembly GCF_937616625.2 of Mercurialis annua. Lineage (NCBI taxonomy): Eukaryota > Viridiplantae > Streptophyta > Magnoliopsida > Malpighiales > Euphorbiaceae > Mercurialis > Mercurialis annua. The sequence goes on along the minus strand of NC_065577.1, from coordinate 20,365,878 downwards.
GTTTGAAAAACGTTACGAAACAAATCCAAACGTTTAACCTTTTGACCGATTTAAGCCAAATATTTCAAATGTTACAAAACTAATCCAAACGTTTAAAACGTTATGAAACAAATCCAAACATTTCTAAGCCAAACGTTTAAAACGTTACGAAACCAATCCAAACGTTTAAAAAGTTACGAAGCAAATCCAAACGTTTCACCTTTTTAGCGATTGAAGCTAAACGATTACAAACGTTACGAAATAAAACAAAACGTTTCTCACCTTTTAAACGATTTAACCCAAACGTTTAAAACGTTACGAAACCAATCCAAATGTTTAAAACGTTACGAAACGAATTCAAACGTTTACAAATGTTACGAAACAAATTCAAATGTTTAAAACGTTACGAAACGAAGCCGAACGTTTCACCTTTTTAGCAATTTAAACCAAACGTTTACAAACGTTAAGAAACAAATCCAAGCGTTACCCCTTTTTTTCAATTTAAGCCAAACAATTAAAACGTTATGAAACCAATCCAAACGTTTACAAACGTTACAAAATAAACCTAAGCGTTTCATATTTTTAGCGATTTACGTTTGAAACGTTACGAAACCAATCCAAATGTTTAAAATGTTACGAAACCAATCCAAATGTTTCACTGTTTTAGCTATTTAAGACGAACACTTAAAACATTGCAAAACTAATCCAAACATCTAAAATGCAGCGATTTAAGCCAAACATTTAAAACGTTATGAACAAATCCAAACGTTTCACAATTTTAGCGATTTACCTCAAACGTTTACAAACGTTACGAGGCAAATCCAAACGTTTTCCCTTTTTAGAAATTTAAGCCAAACGTTTAAAATGTTACGAAATAAATCCAAACGTTTCTCATTTTTAATGATTTAAGTCAAATGTTTGCAAACGTTACAAAACAAAACCAAACGTATCACCTTTTTAGCAATTTAAGCCAAATGTTTAAAGCGTTACAAAACCAATCCAAACGTTTAAAATGTTATGAAAAAAATCCAAACGTTTCTTATTTTTAGCGATTTAAGCCAAACATTTACAAACGTTACGAAACAAATCCAAACATTTCACCTTTTTAGCGATTTAAACCAAACGTTTACAAATATTACGAAACAAATCCAAACATTTCATATTTTTAACGATTTAAACCAAACGTTTACAAACGTTACGAAACAAATCCGAACCAAACGTTTTACCATTTTAGTAATTTAAGTCAAACGTTTAAAATGTTACGAAACAAATCCAGACATTTCACCTATTTAGCGATTTAAGCCAAACATTTACAAACGTTACGAAACAAATCAAAGCGTTTCACATTTTTAGCGATTTAAGCCAAACATTTAAAACGTTACAAACCAATCCAAACGTTTAAAACATAATGAATCAAAGCCAAACATTTCACCTTTTTACCGATTTAAGCCAAACATTATGAAACCAATCCAAACGTTTAAAACGTTACGAAACAAATCCAAATGTTTCACCTTTTTAGCGAATGAAGCCAAATGTTTATGTAATATCCCGTGTTTTTCCGTCATGGTTTTTTTGTGTTTCCGACTTAGTTTTGGATTATTAATGGTGGACTTAGCAAGTGTGATACTTTGATTGAGGCGACTTTATTTGGCTTTATGTGTCGCATGTGTCGCATGTGTCGTGTGAGTTTTCGATGGCGACTTTATTTGTATCCGGTTTTTAATCGATGTTTTGTTCGTGTGCCTTCTGAATCTGACATGTTTTGATAAAACATCCATATCTCCCAATTCCACTGTTGGATCAGACTCATCTTTGGATATGCTATGCACGAGAAATGTTGACCGTTTGATCAAAAATTAAGACGCGTTGGAAGGTGCGTTGGGGCCATTGCGCCTCGCAACACGCCCTAGGTGTTTTTGTGCCGTTTGAGAAGGCGCGATGCGCCATCGCGCCTTGCATCGCATCTGTCGCGTATTCTGATATTAGGGCCTATAAATAGACCCCTTATCCGACCTAATACACTTCTATTTCATTCCTACTAACCCTAGCCGACCTAAAACACTTTCACTCTCTGAGATTGATCTTTATTCCTCTCAATTTTGGACTTTGGTAAGCGATTCTTACGTTTTTCCTTTATGTAAACATAGTTCCTTTATTCTTATCGAATCCTTATTTGATATTCTTTGATTTCCAGCGACTTGGGTATTAGAATATCATCTCTAATCTGATCTCTTTTGTTCTTCGCTTCGATTCGTTGTTTCATATCGGGTATGTACCATTCTTGCGCCATTTCGTGTTTATCATGTTCTAGAATCATGGTTGTGTTGTATATTGATTTACCTACTGTTTTACCTTGGTTGTTGGATCTGAAATTGTAAGTTGTTATGATTAGAGTAGCATGCTTGTATTGAATTCTTACATAGGTTTCATGAAATCAATTGCTAGGTTTTGTGCTAGATTCTTGGTATGCTCTTAGCATGTTTTATTCACTGTTTTTGTATGATGCGTAAGGGCTGGAAATGTATGTCTAGGGCTGATGTAGTATGATTGAATAAGCTCTTTTTCGTTTGGCATGTTTGGTGAATCTAAGGTTGATATTTGACTTGAAATGCAAGTTTAAACCTTGGGTTGGTTCGATTGTTATGTTGACATTATAGTTGCTGCCCATAGATGATTTAAGGTTGATTTGTATGTATATAGCATGTAAATATCATTTAAAGTTGTTGGCTATCATGTCGTGTTGATTGTATACAAGTTGGCAATGTTGTGCCATGGTAACTTTGTTGAATCTGTTCTTGTTTCAAATCTGAGTTGGTTGATTTAAATAGTATTTTGGCACATGTGTGTCTACTCTAGGTGGTTTTTCCAACTGTTGGCAAAAGGTTTAAGCATGTTGTATAAATGGTTTATTTGGTTGTTAAGCTATGACTGAGTTCCATGGTTTTCAAATGAACATTGTTTTGATTTAAAGGTTTCAAATTATACTTTGGTTTTACTCTGGCATATCATTGGGTCAGGTTAGACTTGGGTCGCCCAACATGTGAGATTTAGCTTGAAGGCTAATTTACTACTCTAGGATTTTCACTTGGTTTTAAAGTTTTAAACTAAGTTATATAAGTACTCCAGATTATATTTTCAACGGGAACTCAATTATGCTTAACTTAGTTGTTTGACTCTGGTATTACCTTGGTTATGGAATTTATACGTTTGATTGTTATGCCTTGGCATAAACTTTGGTTTGTGGTCGAGATACTAGTCTTATGCGGTGTCTAGTAATTTTAGAGTTAGGGGTTGATCGGATTTTAACTTATATATTTGTTTAGACCCGTCGACTGCTCGTGCTTCGGAGTTTACGCAGGGTTAGCTGTTTGCCAAGATTCACGTGGATAAGCAAGCAGTGAGTTTATAGTGCTATTTACCGCTTTATTAAGTACCGCATCATATTTTAGTATTATAAATATTTTTGAATTGTTTTAAGCGATTATGTATGTGAATTGAAACGAGCTACTCCACCCTTGATTATTCTATGGAGATCTGCTTTTGGTTTTAAATAAGGATATTCATTCTTTTAAAACTCTTAGACCGCAGTAGTGATAGTTATATCTTTATTATTTTTGACTATTGATATCAGGACGGTCTGACTGTTGTTTAAGCTTATGTTGACATGCATTACTTTGGATATAGATCTTTTATATATAAGGCATGTTGTTGGAGTCTCGGATTAGTGCCGAGCATTTTATTATATAACTTTTTATATATACTGTTAGATTTAGGTTGGAGTCTCGGTTGCCCCCGAGCAGTGGTTTTCTGACAGGTTTATTGTTTGTATGGTTATTCGCAAGGCTAGCTACGGGTTTCGGTACAACCATACCCATACCCTAGCGCCGGTCGCGATCCAGGAAATTGGGTCGTGACAAAGTTGGTATCAGATCTTTAGTTTCGAACTAAGGCCAAAATTTTGCATGTTATGTGTTTACTGCTTCAACACATGTTAAGTTGTTGTTGTGTCTTAGGATCTACTGCGGAATTAGGATTCAAGTCTTGTCTTTGAAACGTCATCTTTTTATTTTTAAAATTTTCTACCTTCATCTATAGGAATGTTGAGTGTCGGTCTTATGTGTTATTGATGCTTTATTTTGGAATGTTTATTGATTATACATTGGGTGATTTATTGGCTATTTTGCCATATATGAGATATACCTTGGGTGATGTTTTATTGGCTGTTTATATGATATTTACTTCGGGTGGTGTTTTGTTGGCTGTTGTGCTTTATATGATATTTACTTCGGGTGGTGTTTTGTTGGATGTTGTGCCTTATACGATATTTACCTTGGGTGATTACTTGCTGGTTTTCATGATTGGATGATTATAATAATATTGGATTGCTCTTACTTTTTGGTGAGTACACTTTGGCTTTGGCCGTATTTGTTAGTTGCCATATGTGTTGGCACATAAGAGGATACGTTAGGCATTGACATTGTTTTGCTTTTAAAGGATTTTTATGTTTATCTTTAAGCATGTTTTGTGGCTACACGTTGTTCGGTCACACGTTGGTTTTATTAAGAAAATTATTTCGATTTGATTTGTGTTTTGACACGAGAATCGGAAGAGAAGTCTGGTTTTAATACTTTTTCAAAAAAAAACAATGTGAATTTTTTGTTACTTTGCAAGTATAATAAATTTGACGTATTTTGGAATCTTACGTTTGACTTGATAGTGACCAACGATTATTTTAAAGAAAAATATTATTTATTTGATGGAATATGTATTTGATAATTTACTATGACTTTTTTGATCTTACAATGTTTGGTTTGTGGACATTGGAGGTGTCTTTGGTCATATGTGTAGTATTTTGTGGTTGGATGGATTAGGTGTATATAGCGTGGTTGTTGTGATTTATGTTGTTCTCAGTTGAGTGATTGAGTTGATTTTTGATACTTGGGTTCGTTGAGCTCTTATTTTAAAAGGATCAAGATTTTAAATTAAAGTAATTTTTCTAGATTTACAAATGTTTTGAATACATGTTTAAGTGGTTGTTTTGGGTTGAATTGGATCACCTAAATTTGGAAGTTGAGCTTGGTAGTCGTAATGACTCGGCTAATTCTATGGTTGTTTTGGATCGATATACTTTGGGAACTTTTAAAGAAATTGTTTTATAAAGGAGGCTTTTCGGAAAACCAAAATTTTAAAACTGTGAGACTCAACTAGAACTTGAAAACTTTTGTGATTGACTTTATATTTCGAAATGAGTTACGATGCGTATTTTGGTCGATTGCATGTTACTTGTTGCTCTTGGTTTCGACGAATCTTAGATTGTTGTAGCATGCTTTGTTTTTGCTTATAAATAGGTTTGGGTTAACTGTGGTTAATGGCATGCTTAGAATTCATAATATTTTAGTGTCGAATTGCGTTGTATACCTCGCAAGTTTGGTTGATCTATGTTGGTTGAGTTTATTTTGTCTCGTCGTGCGGAGTAGCACGAGAGGTAATTTATTTCACGCGGTTCTTTTTGGCTTACCTTGATGTTGACTTTTGATTTGTGAGTCGAACTTCCTTTAGGTCTGTATTGCTTTAGTTTTAGTTTGAGGTTACACTGGTGTTAGTCTATTGTTTTGCGGATCGAGATATTTTGGATTTCAAAAATCGAGGAAGAGGAGTAAAGTGCTCTTTGAAACGGTTGGTAGTTTTTGACTATCAAGGAATAATATATTTTGGAAATTCTTATCCGGGCAGATAGATCGGTGTATCTTATAATGCTAGTGCTTTTCATCAAGTTGGATGATGTGATGCGGGAATTGATGGTAAGTTTTTGTCGAAGCATATGTGATGTATTGTTTTTCTTGAGTTAAATTTCAGTTTGATTGGAGTTTAATCGATTATTATTTTATTCATAAGAGATTTTAAAGGAGTTACCGGTTTGAATTGTTATTTTAATATCATATGATTTGGTAGATTGCAAGTAAGGAGTTTGAGAAATTTTTGAGGTTATCGAGTGCACGTCTCACAGGGTGTAACGTCTAGCAAATGTTTTATCGAGAAATTGATTTCAAATAAAATTTGTGAAAGTATTTGAAATGTTTTTATCACGTAATTGTGCCCAGACATATCATGAACATGCATTTTGAATGTCACGAATAGGAAATTGCATGGAGCATTGAGTATGTTCACTAAATAAAAGAGAAATTAATAATTAGTACATGCATAATAGTACATGCATCACGTGCATAGAAATGATTAGAGTTGGATGCAACTCTTTGGGGATGAGAGGTGTCATCACCCTGGTGCACAATTATGTAAAGTGGATTTTATCAACAAAGTGTTTTGAGAAAGATGTTTTGAAATGAACTCATGAGTCACTATGTGATAAATGTAATTATAAAGAGGATGGATTTCAATTGGTTTTGAAATTTTACCGAAAGGTAGCTAGACAAATACTCTGTAATCATGGTGATGATTTGAGGACGATTTCGTCATGAGTGATTGGTCTGTAGTATCATAAATTTTGTGCTTCTTAGGGAGTAAGAATGAATATAAGATTGCACTCTAGTTATTTTTGTTATAAGTATGATAGGATCTTGAGGTCAGTTCGAAAGGCTTACGTGTTAGCTTCCAATGTATGATTTGAGGGTTGTTGGATTAAGGAAATTGGTTATACTCCACGTGTGTGTGTGTGTGTGTGTGTGTTGTAATTTTAAAGGAAGTTTGGTTTTTACATGTTCAATTTTGTTTAAATTTTTTGGTATACTCATATAGAGTATGTGCGAACGAGGATATTTTCAATGTAAATTTATTATCTCATTTTGACAAAGGATAAATTTTATCAAGTTTTAATTTAAGAGAATAATGATTTTGTTAGTTGAACAGTTTTGTAGATTTGCAAACTTATTTCAAAGTAAGGTGTAACTGTGAATTCAGATGCGAATGTTTTGAAAATTTAATGTGTATTCAAACTAGAGGTTTTCGAACGGTAAAAGCGTTTTGGTTTTTTTGTATATAAAGAGAGGTATAAGATGTTAACGTCTTTGAAAGATAATTGAAAATATTTAATAGAATATTTTGTGTTTTGAAAATTTTATTATCCTATAAGTTTGACTTGAGCATAACCAATGATCCAAGTACTACTGAATTTGATCTAGGTGATCTCTTAATTATAAGGTTTCAGTTACATTTGGTGAGATGATTTTGAGAATTTGAGTTTGGTTCGAATTTATAAATTAGCTTATTCGAAAATCGTGATTGGTGAGTTATGACAACAAAGTTGGTTGGTCTATACTGTTGATTGAGGGTTTAATTGTTAAAGTTTTGATATCGCTTTATTCAGATATTGAACCTTTTGTGTGTGGAATAAATTTAAGTCTATAAAATATAGTTAGGATGTAAGTGGGTGGCAAATTACCTTGGGTAACTTCGGGCTATATGCTTTCTTATGTTATTAGTGGAAGAATCTTTATGAATGAGTCGATTTGTATGTATCTTGGAGATTTTGTTATCATTAGTTAAAGTGATATATCCTTTGGAATGTCAGTATGTGTGTACGTGTTTATGGATTCGTCATGGTTGATGGTCTTATCAAGCTTAGTCCTTGTCGTGTGTACAGCTCGATACTCTTGATGTTTAAGTTGGCTAATATAATTTGGCAAGAACTTTATCTAGTTGATTATGTACTAGATCGTTCGTTTGATGTAACGAGTTATTTTTATGCTTCGATATGAGATGATAAGTATAGAGATGCTAAGTAGGTGGCGAGGGTTGCATGATATTATAAATAGAGATTCAAGGTTTCCATTTGAAGAGTTAGATTTTTGTATTATAAGAATTATGATTTGAATTTTTGGCTTGTCCTTGCACCTTGTTAAAGTTGTTATGATAGCTGTTGGAACTCGAGCGACTTTTGGTAACCTCCCTTGTGAGATGTTTATTGTTTATAGTTGTATAATCTTGGAAGTTTGTATTTGTTTAATCAAATGATAGTTTGGAGCACTGAAGTGTCAAGTTTTAAATTTGCGCCTACGTGGCGTGAATATTTGAGTTGTTGTTTTATGTAAGGGGTGGTTTGAGTTATCATTCGAGCTACAATTTGTGAGTTGTGGTTACGCACGTGCGTATATTGATGAGTGGAGGCATGCCTATGGTTTCAATTATTTTATTTTAGTTTCGGTTATAGTTGGAGAGTATACTTAGGGGACGGTGTCCGTTCTGTGATCGTTATCTTTCATTCTTGGTTACATTGGTTTAGCGTTGCTTCGTATATTTGGTGCTATGTTAGTACATTGGGTATATGTTATGTGATTTACTTTGGCGCGTTTATATGTGGTTGTGCTCAGTTTCGTTGTTTTAAAATTCGAGGTCGAATTGTTTTTGTAGGTTGGGAAGAATGTAATACCACATATGTATTTGTTGTGTTCGTCTTGCAATGACCTTCTCTGGGTGGAAATCGTGACTAGAGTTATCATTGAAAAAGATTCGAGGATCGTTCTTGATTATCCTAAATATTTCAATCGAGTTTTATGTCGGAGAGTTTGTATTCCTTCGTCTGATTTCGCCTAAAAGAGCGTTATCGTTTTATGTTAAGTGGAGATTAGTATTAAAGCTTTCGTGATCTTTTAAGATTTTTCGGTTTATGAAAGTGGTGGTTTTTAGTTATTGTTCGAGAAACAACCTGTTGAGTTTTGCTTGAGCATGTACTTAGTTCGTTAAGCACAAAATTCCTATGGTTACAGTTTGGGTTGGTTTCTTGGGAGACATAATTCATTATGCAGAATTGTTAAAAATTGCTTTGCTTGATTACTTGGGGTGTCTTGTCTATGTGTCTTTACGTTGGCTATGTGCATTTTTGTTCAGGCAAAATATAGTTTTTATGATATGTTGTACGTGGGTTGTATTGTGTTCAATTCGAGGATGAATTTTATATAAGTTGGGGAGATTGTAATATCCCGTGTTTTTCCGTCATGGTTTTGTTGTGTTTCCGACTTAGTTTTGGATTATTAATGGTAGACTTAGCAAGTGTGATACTTTGATTGAGGTTTGAGTTGTGTCTTGTATGTGTCGTGTGAGTTTTCGATGGCGACTTTAATTGTATCCGGTTTTTAATCGATGTTTTGTTCGTGTGCCTTCTAAATCTGACATGTTTTGATAAAAACATCCATATCTCCCAATTGCACCGTTGGATCGGACTCATCTTTGGATATGTTGTGCACGAGAAAACGTTGACCGTTGGATCAAAAATGGAGGCGCGTTGGAAGGCGCGTTGGGGCCATCGCGCCTCGCAACGCGCCCCCGGCGTTATGTGCCTTTTGAGAAGGCGCGACGGCAGGCGCGATGGGCCATCGCTCCTGTCGCGTATTCTGATATTGAGGCCTATAAATGGACCCCTTATCCGACAAAAAACACTTCTATTTCATTCCTACAAACCCTAGCCGACCTAAAACACTTTCACTCTCTGAGATTGATCTTTATTCCACCATTCCCTCTCAATTTTGGAATTTGATAAGTGATTCTTACGTTTTTCCTTTATGTAAACATAGTTCCTTTATTCTTATCGAATCCTTATTTGATAATCTTTGATTTCCAGCGACTTGGGTATTAGAATATCATCTCTAATCTGATCTCTTTTGTTCTTCGCTTCGATTCGTTGTTGCATATCGGGTATGTACCATTCTTGCGCCATTTCGTGTTTATCATGTTCTAGATTCATGGTTGTGTTGTATATTGATTTACCTACTTTTTTACCTTGGTTGTTGGATCTGAAATTGTAAGTTGTTATGATTAGATTAGCATGCTTGTATTGAATTCTTACATAGGTTTCATGAAATCAATTGCTAGGTTTTGTGCTAGATTCTTGGTATGCTCTTAGCATGTTTTATTCACTGTTTTTGTGTGATGCGTAAGGGCTGGAAATGTATGTCTAGGGCTGATGTAGTATGATGGAATAAGCTCTTTATTGTTTGGCATGTTTGGTGAATCTAAGGTTGATATTTGACTTGTAATGCATGTTTACACCTTGGGTTGGTTCGATTGTTATATTGACATTATAGTTGCTGCCCATAGATGATTTAAGGGTGATTTGGATGTACATAGCATGTTAATATCATTTAAAGTTGTTGGCTATCATGTCGTGTTGATTGTATACAAGTTGGCAATGTTGTGCCATGTTAAATTTGTTGAATCTATTCTTGTTTCAAATCTGAGTTGGTTGATTTAAATATGTTTTTAAATCCTTATTAAACCTATTTAAGTATTTTTGCACACGTGTGTCTATTCTAGGTGGTTTTGCCAAGTGTTGGCAAAAGGTTTAAGCATGTTGTATAAATGGTTTATTTGGTTGTTAAGCTATGATTGAGTTACATGGTTTTCAAATGAACATTGTTTTGATTTAAAGGTTTCGGATTATACTTTGGTTTTACTCTGGCATAACATTGGGTCGGGTTAGACTTGGGTCGCCCAACATGTGAGATTCAGCTTGAAGGCTAATTCTTTACTCTGGGATTTTCACTTGGTTTTAAAGTTTTAAACTAAGTTATATAAGTACTCCAGATCATATTTTCAATGGGAACTCAATTATGCTTAACTTAGTTGTTTGACTCTGGTATTACCTTGGTTATGGATTGTATACATTTGATTGTTATGCCTTGGCATATACTTTGGCTTGTGGTTGAGATACTAGTCCTATGTGGTGTCTAGTAATCTTAGAGTTAGGGGTTGATCGGATTTTAACTTATACATTTGTTTAGACCCGTCGACTGCTCGTGCTTCGGAGTCTACGCAGGGTTAGCTGTTTGCCAAGATTCACCTGGATAAGCAAGCAGCGAGTTTGTAGTGCTATTTACCGCTTTATTAAGTATCACATCTTATTTTAGTATTATAAATGTTTTTGAACTATTTTAAGCGATTATGGATCTGTATTGAAACGAGTTACTCGACAGGCTTGTATCGAGACTGTGTGCACTGCTAAGTACTCTGGGATCGGCAGACTAATGTCTTGCTTACATTGGTATTTGACGAGGATTTGTTCCCGTCCACTCTGGGTATTTCAGTATGCTATGTCATAGTTACGCTGGGATCATTTCAATACTGTTATTCCATAATCTTATATATATTAGTATAAATGGATTTGTTTTAAGGATTTTAAACTTAATAAATGTAAATAGTATTGAGAACTCATCTCAGTATATCTGACCCTGTTGTTTTCCCAATTTTTTCCTGGTTTATGATTTTGAGCACGTCTAATTGATCTTCACCTTTCATTATTCTATTGAGATCTGCTTTTGGTTTTAAATAAAGATAGTCATTCTCTTATAACTCTTAGACTGCAGTAGTGATAGTTATATCTTTATTATTCTAGACTATTAATATCAGGACGGTCTGACTGTTGTTTAAGCTTATGTTGACATGTATTACTTTGGATTCAGATATTTTATATATGAGGCATGTTTTTGGAGTCTCGGATTAGTGCCGAGCATTTTATTATATAACTGTTTATATATACTGTTAGATTTAGGTTGGAGTCTCGGTTGCCCCCGAGCAGTGGTTTTCTTACAGGTTTATTGTTTATATGGTTATCCGCAAGGCTAGCTACGGGTTTCGGTACAACCATACCCATACCCTAGCGCCGTTCGCGATCCAGAAAATTGGGTCGTGACAGTTTATAAACGTAACGCAATAAAACCAAATGTTTCACCTTTTTAGCGTTTCACGTTTTTAGCGATTTAAGCCAAACGTTTAAAACTTTATGAAACCAATACAAATATTTAAAGCGATGCAAAAAAATTCAAACGTTTACAAACGTTACGAAACAAATCCAAACGTCTAAAACGTTACGAAACCAAGCCAAACATTTCACCTTTTTAGCGATTTAAGCAAAACGTTTGCAAACGTTAAGAAATAAATCCAAATGTTTCCCCTTTTTATCAATTTAAGCCAAACATTTAAAGCGTTACGAAACCCATCCAAACGTTTACAAACGTTACAAAACAAATCCAAACGTTTCATATTTTTAGCGTTTTAGGCAAAACGTTTACGTTTAAAACGTTACGAAATCAATTCAAAAGCTCAAAACGTTACGAAACAAATCCAAACGTTTCACCTTTTTAGCTATATAAGACAAACGTATAAAATGTAGCGATATAAGCCAAACGTTTAAAACGTTACGAAACAAATCCAAACGTTTCATATTTTTTGCGATTTAAGCCAAACGTTTATAACATTATGAAAAAAATCCAAACGTTTCACCTTTTTATCAATTTAACCCAAACGTTAAAAACGTTATGAAACCAATCTAAACGTTTAAAACAATTACGGAACAAATCAAATAGTTTCACCTTTTTATCGATTTAAGCCAAACGCTTATAGACATTATGATATAAATCCAAACGTTTCACCTTTTTAGCGATTTATGTCAAACGTTTACGAAACAAAACCAAATATTTCACCTTTTTAGCAATTTAAGCCAAACGTTTAAAACGTTACAAAACCAATCCAAACGTTTAAAATATTACGAAACAAATCCAAACATTTCATATTTTTATCAATTTAAGCCAAGTCCAAACGGTTCACCTTTTTAACGATTTAAGCTAAACGTTTGTAAATGCAACGGAAAAAAAAATCAAACGTTTCACCTTTTTTCGCGATTTAAACCAAACGTATATAAATGTTACGAAAAAAATCCAAACGTTTCACATTTTTACCAGTTTAAGCCAAACATTTACAAACATTACGAAACAAATAGAACTGTTTAACTTTTTTAGCGATTTAAGCCAAACGTTTACAAATGTTACAAAACAAATCCAAACATCTCACATTTTTACCGAATTAAGACAAACGTTTACAAATGTTACGAAACAAAACCAACCATTGTTGGTTCCCAGCCAATAGTGAGGTTATGGACCAATATGGACTCGATCCTATCTCATAGGGTGACATCCATATGTACCTACCAAAGCACGCATCACATACGCTCTAGGGTGGAGAGCATCACTTCGTCACACGATCATGAGTGAGAGTTCCCTAGAATCGGATAATCGACACATCTCTATGTGTTGCATCTCCATGCACATTATCCTTTGCTCTAATACCACTGTTGATGCAGCGGGACGTGAGGGTCTGAATCGTATATTTCAATTCAAAATTGGAATTCCAACAATTCAGATCCAGAAATTGATCATATCAATAACAAATGGATCGTCGTATCATCTAGTAATTAAAGCACGCATCTAGAAACCGTAAGAAGAATACCTATGTCGATTCTCCAACGATTCTTGTAGTCCTAATAGTACGACGACCTCAAGCTCGTCCACACGAGTATGCGTCCGATTGAATCCTCGCCTTGAAGTAATCTGCAAGAGTTCCTCTTGCCGAGCAACCTTAAACTCAAACTCTCGCCTCGATTACGTCTTTGCTGGGATGTATGAAAAACTTTCTCCAAGCTTTTCTGTGATTGATGACTACTTGAACTCCTTCAAATATGGTCTCTTAAGTGTGGTGTGTATAGAATGAGCAAAGGCAACCTCTATTTATAGGGTAGAGCTTTGCTTAAGAATGCAACACCTCACATGCTAGGTGTCACACACCAAGCAAAGGTGTTGCCACCATTCGACACCTCACATGCTAGGTGTCACACACCAAGCATAGGTGTTGCCACCATCTAACACATCACTTGCTAAGTGTCACACATCAAGCATAGGTGTTGCCACCTTCTGACACGTCAGATGCTAGGTGTCACACACAGAGACATCCATGACATCATCACATGACATCATCACGTGACATCATCATCGTGACATCATCACATGACATCATCGTGACATCATCACATGACATCATCGTGACATCATCAAATGACATCATCACATTAACTTTGATAAAATATAATTAGGTTCCTACTAATTTATAACTGTTACAAATTAGTCCCTAATTTATACTTGTTTTTCATCTTAGATTAATTTCCGTGATATGCTAGTATCTATATCAAATCGATCTCTCGTAAACTCAAATTGGTTGCACACCCTATTGTGTGTGACTAACTAGGTTCACATCTATATGGCAACGGGAGTCATAAGAAACGCCTTTCTTATATTAAATAATTAAATCCCATTAATTATTAATTCTCGTAGATCGTGAGTGACGTCTAGCAACATATCACGACCCCCAAATAGATATGAATGTTTCGATGCATTCTTTGTGAACCAATGTTCATAATTACCGTACACTCAAAATTCCCTTCATCTAAGATTTCGATCTCGACTAGTGTCACGGTTAAGTCAAACACTATTTGTCTTAATCATCCATCAAGAACAATTTGAGATAGCATAGAATCTTTTCTTCGTTCATCCGGAGTGATAAATCCTCTCTTGGTTAAACCCCTATCTCCATATACAACTAACTAGAGCCAACACATCCCGCGACCCTAGCTCATGAAAGATCTAGGGATAAGGAGTATCAAACTCTAATCACCTATATACAAGATAGTGTCACCGCAAGTCAAAGGACATATATACAATTATGAACTAGATGACATTAAATTGACTTTGATGAAATACCATGTATAAGTCATCTAGCGTCACTTGTTCAACCCACTCAACATCTTGAGTGTCCACATGTTTATCCTGATCTCCATCAAGTAGTATGAGACTCACTACTTCCTATAATTAGTAACTCCTTACTAATCAGGAGAATAAACAGAGGTGACAATCTTTCCGGGTTAATACGATGCCCTTATTTGTAGGACCCCATCGATCATGAACTGTTATTTAGATCACATGTATAATAAAATCTGTAACTCATATTCTTAACACCTTAAGAATAGATTCTATCACAATGTGATAAGGACAATACGTAATAAGTGAACACTTAGTTGATGAGACACTTAGTTCAATTAGAACATATATATCTTTGCCATTGGGATTAGTTCTACAAATATACATGATCAAATGGCCCTAGGGCACATACTACTAACAATCTCCCACTTGCACTAGTGCCATTGACAACTATATCTAAGCCCCATCTTCACAAGATGTAAATATTAATGACTCTAAGTCATGGGCTTTGTCAGTGGGTTAGCCGTGTTATTGGCAAATGCTATCTTTTATAGAAACAATTCTCTTTCCAACAATTTCATTAGATAATATGATAATGCCTTTCCTTATGTTCGGATAAATTGTGAGACCCGGTTTCTTTTGCTAGGGCAGTAGCACCATTGTGGTCGCAGAAAAGAGGAACTTTCGATTTAATGGAAGAAAACCGTACTTAGTTCAGTTACAAACTAATTTATCCAAACACCTTCTATTACGACTTCTCATGTCTTAATATACTCGGCTTCTATAATGGAGTATGGAGTTGATTCTTGCTTAGAACACTTCTAGCTCACTACTCCTTCATTATAGATAAATATGAATCTGGAGATATACTCTCTATTATCCATATCTGATTATTAATCAGAATCTGTAAAACGGTCTACTTAAAAATCTCGTTCTCCATTTGTTAATACCATATCTTTAGTTCAATAAAAGTACTTAAAGATACCTTTAACATCCATCCAATATTCTCAACATAGATTGGATTAAAACCGATTAGTCCCACTAACCGCATAGACAATTTCTAGCTTTGTATGTGGCAACACATACCTCACACTACCAATTGCCGAAGCTTATGGTATCTTTGCTAGATTCTTTCTTTCTTCAGAAGTTTCGGAAGATACTCCCTTTGGAAGATTTATTTTATGCCTAACTAGTATCAATCCTCTCTTAGAATTTCCATATTGAACTACTTCAATATCTTTTCTAAGAAGAGCCTTTAGTAGAAACCAATTATTCTCTTAGATCTATCTCTATAGAGTCTAATACTGAGAATTTAGGCTACCTCTCCGTGGTCTTTGATGGAGTACGTATTAGATAAACCAAAGTTTTACAGAAGTTAACATTCCAATATTATTATGTATTAGTAATATGTTATCTATATACAAGATCACAAAAGTGAGTCTGCTCCCACTAACCTTCTTGTAAACATTGGGTTTATCATCGTTTTTAATAAATTCGTAACTCCTTACGGCTTTATCAAGACGACGAATCTCGAAGCTTTGTTTCCATCCACTAGGGATCATTTTAGCTTACACGCCTCAGAACCTTTTTCGGATTCAAAATCCTCGGCTTGTTCCATATAGATATACTCCTTAATTTAACCATTAAGGAATGTGGTTCTTACATCCATATGTCCAACCACAAAATCTGAATGTGTAGCCTTGGTAAGAAAAATCTTGATGGACTTAAGCATGGCTACCGGCGATAAAGTGTATTCACAATACAACTTCTTGCCTCTAGCAAAACTCTTTTGCAACAAGCCTAGCTTTAAAGGTCTCCTCCTTTCCATTAGTACCAATTTTACACTTGAAGATCCATTTAAACCTTATTGGTATAATACCTTTGGATGGATCGACTAGCTCCTAAAATTTGGATTCTTTATATGGAATCCATTTCAGATTTTATTCCTTCAAACCAATTTTGAAGAATCTATATCACATATAGTTTCCTCATAAGTAGAGGGATCAACACTTGATCTTTTACTCGATGACTAAACAACTCTTATTTATCATGCGGGAAAACCATCTCTCTACGGTGGACGAGATACTCTACTTAATCTTCGAGTTGTTAATGTAGATACATCTTTTACTAACTCCGACTTTTAGTGGGTTTGATCAATCTTCATTGATTCATTATTTTGTTGGTAACTAGATGGCTCCTCATCTAATTCTATATTCCTTTCTTAGTGTCCCTCTTGAATAAACGCTTTATTTAGAAAGACTACCACCGTTAAACAACGATTGTTTGTTCGGTTCGAATATAGAAATAAAATCCTAAACTGTCTTTAGGATATCCAACATAACCTTTCCATGATTGATTTTGATTCCAAATTTATCGGATATCAGTTTCCTGATATGTTCCGAACACCCTCAAATCTTAACATCCTTAAGACTTGATTCCATACCATATCTCATACGGTATCTATGGTGCAAATTTAGTTGGAATTTAATTTAGAATTTTATTTGCGGTAAGAAGTGCTTGACCCTATAATGAGAAGGATAAGTCAGTATATAGCTAATTATTGATCGTATCATTTCCCACAATGTACGATACGTCCTTCTTTGCAAACGCACCATTCAACCATGGTGTTCCCAAAGAGTAAGTTGAAAAATAATACCACATTCCTTTTAGGAACATACCAAATTCTGTACTCAAGTATTCTTCCCTTTTCGATCACATCGTAAAGTATTAATACCTTTTCCAATTTGGTTTTCTACTTCATTCTTGAAGTTATTTGGACATTTCAAAATCTTCATGTTTGTTCTTCATAAGTCAAACTTAACTATATCGTGATAAATCATCGATGTAGAAAATGAAGTATAAGTATCTACCTTTGTCCGTTTCTTTAAACGTACTATATACATCACTATGTATGATCTCTTAAAAGGGTTTAGCTGTACCTCTTTGTCCCACAAAGAATAATCAGGCCATGTTGCCTTTAAGATACGACTCACAAATCAAAAGAGATGCAAAATCTTGATTGCTCAAGATTCCCATCCTATCTAACTTGTTATGTCTATCTTTTGCAATATGTCCTAATTATAAATGCCAAAGTTGTTTAGAAGTTTGATAACTTATGGTATTAATTTCCAAAACATCTTTTGCATTAAACATCTTTATTCAAGTCATAAAGAACATATTGTACATATCCATACCCAACTCCGTATTATCAAACATAATACTACAAACATCCTTTGTAAATAGAAAATCAACTACCAAATATGTCATACAAATTCTGATATGATATTTCTATATATATTGGGTGAGTACAAAAAACTTGTTTAAGTACAACTTATGTTATTTAAAAAAATTGAAGTTGATCCTATAGCTCTTGTCGCAACGCTTGCGTCATTCCTGAGATTTAAGATTACTTCATCTTTTTTCCTTTCTTTCTCACTTTTACTAAATCCATAAAAGATAAATAAATGTGAAAATGAGCATCTGTATTCAATAGCCAAGCTTTTAAATAAGCAATTGACATTGGAACATGAGATAGACACATGTTCTTGATGGAATTGTTCCTCCAGTCATTTCCCTTTAAGTATTCACAATACTTAATGCAATTTCCATTTCAATGTCTTTCGGTTTGACAAAAGAAACACTTTCTTTTATTAACCGAACCGCCTTTCAAATATTCCAAATATTTCCGGCTATGACATATATTGTCCTACATCTTAACAAACGAAAACACTTTTCTTTGTTAACCAATGTGCATTTCTTTTTCGCAAAAGCCTTGGAGGCATCTAAATATCTTAATCAAACAAAAATGATTTTAAACCACTAGCGGATTACTATCGTGAATGTCACCTTAAAAGGATTCTATTTAATCTTATTATCCTTTAGATAGCAAAGATCTCTAATTAGTATTCGTGTTATTTTGTATATTTAACCATAATGATTTGGTCTCTATCAAAATGGCCTCCCACTATCTTTTTCGAATCCTACACTTCCAAAATAGGAAATGTGAATCTTTGTTGGAAAAAGATTCAAGCGGGTGATTCAATTCTTATACTCATTTATCTTTCCCTCAAGTACTTAATGCTATTCTTGGGATCAAAATGATATATAAGTGAACAGCTACTTATTCATCATATCTCATATGAGGTTCAATCATTTCCGGCTCCTAATGCTTTCACCCTCAAGTACTTAATGCTATTCTTGGGTTTCCACATTAGTTAAGTTTAACCCATTGAATCAACTAAGATGTATCGATTTGAATAATATACGACTCAGGTACGCCAAATTTCCTTTCTCGCCGTATATTATATCGACTACACCCGCAACATTGCATGCTTAACAATAAACTCGACAACATCTCTTGACGATATCATCTCACCCCTATGTATCCATAGCCGACAAGATGATAACTCAAAGCGTGTTAGTTTATTGCTCCAATGGAGAGCCATTGATAAATCAATTTAATGATTAATCAATATAAACTTAATCTTTTTTACTTTTAGGTAGATTTCTTAGGGTTTTAAGTAATTCCGGTCTCAGTACGCACACAACACATTTTAGCATGCATCTCATACATATTAAAGCTAAAATGAATCATGCAGTCACACATGTATGGTCATGGACTTCCTAGGTCTCATTCTTTAGCCACAAAAGAATGAGCAAACTATTACTTGTTCTGCATGTTTTGTTGAGGACAACATAATGCACAAGCGAGTCACGTATTGTGTTAAATAATCACATTAGAAAAATTCCCAGGATAGATTGGAGGGTCACGAGCGGACCACTTAAGTACCAATCTCCTAGACAGAATTTAATCAAATGTAACTAATGTCACTATAACGTTTGCTCGTTTTTTCAAACAAGATCTAAACCCTCGGAATTATAAATTACTTGCCCAATAATAATTCCTAAGTCCATCATTATTAATACATGCATTCAATCGTAAGGCTTTAATACTTGATGATACGGTGGCTCCGATACCACTGTTGGTTCCCAGCTAATAGTGAGGTTATGGACCAATATGGACTCGATCTTATCTCATAGGGTGACATCCATATGTATCTACCAAAGAACGCATCACATACGCTCTAGGGTGGAGAGCCTCACTTCGTCACACGATCATGAGTGAGAGTTCCCTAGAATCGGATAATCGACACATCTCTATGTGTTGCATCTCCATGCACATTATCCTTTGTTCTGATACCACTGTTGGTGCAGCGGGACGTGAGGGTCCGAATCGTATATTTCAATTTAAAATTGGAATTCCAACAATTCGGATCCAGAAATTGATCATATCAATAACAAATGGATCGTCGTATCATCTAGTAATTAAAGCACACATCTAGAAACCGTAAGAAGAATACCTATGTCGATTCTCCAACGATTCTTGTAGTCCTGATAGTACCGCGACCTCAAGCTCGTTCACACGAGTATGCGTCCGATTGAATCATCGCCTTGAAGTAATCTGCAAGAGTTCCTCTTGCCGAGCAACCCTAAACTCAAACTCTCGCCTCGATTACGTCTTTGCTGGGATGTATGAAAAACTTTCTCCAAGCTTTTCTGTGATTGATGACTACTTGAACTCCTTCAAATATGGTCTCTTAAGTGTGGTGTGTATAGAATGAGCAAAGGCAACCTCTATTTATAGGGTAGAGCTTTGCTTAAGAATGCAACACCTCACATGCTAGGTGTCACACACCAAGCAAAGGTGTTGCCACCATCCGACACCTCACATGCTAGGTGTCACACACCAAGCATAGGTGTTGCCACCATCTGACACGTCACATGCTAGGTGTCACACATCAAGCATAGGTGTTGCCACCTTCTGACACGTCAGATGCTAAGTGTCACACACAGAGACATCCATGACATCATCACATGACATCATCACATGACATCATCATATGACATCATCGTGACATCATCACATGACATCATCGTGACATCATCGTGACATCATAATATGACATCATCACATTAACTTTGATAAAATATAAATAGGTGCCTACTAATTTATAAGTCTTACAAATTAGTCCCTAATTAATACTTGTTTTTCATTTTAGATTAATTTCCGAGATATGCTAGTATCTATATGAAATCGATCTCTCATAAACTCAAATTGGTTGCACACCCTATTGTGTGTGACTAACTAGGTTCACATCTATATGGCAACGAGAGTCATAAGAAACGCCTTTCTTATATTAAATAATTAAATCCCATTAATTATTAATTCTCGTAGATCGTGAGTGATGTCTAGCAACATATCACGACCCCCAAATAGATATGAATGTTTCGATGCATTCTTTATGAACCAATGTTCATAATTACCGTACACTCAAAATTTCCTTCATCTAAGATTCCGATCTCGACTAGTGTCACGGTTAAGTGAAACACTGTTTGTCTTAATCAGATGACCTCATCTCAGTTCTTATTCTTGATAAATATGACTTCCACTAGAAACAACTTTCTAAGTAAGTCATATACACCCGCGCAGGTTTTATCATCCATCAAGAACAATTTGAGATAGCATAGAATCTTTTCTCCGTTCATCCGGAGTGATAAATCCTCTCTTGTTAAACCCCTATCTCCATATACAACTAACTAGAGCCAACACATCCCGCGACCCTAGCTCATGAAAGATCTAGGGATAAGGAGTATCAAACTCTAATCACCTATATACAAGATAGTGTCACCGCAAGTCAAAGGACATATGTACAATTATGAACTAGATGACATTAAATTGACTTTGATGAAATACCATGTATAAGTCATCTAGCGTCACTTGTTCGACCCACTCAACATCTTGAGTGTCCACATGTTTATCCTGATCTCCATCAAGTAGTATGAGACTTACTAATTCCTATAATTAGTAACTCCTTACTAATCAGGAGAATAAACAGAGGTGACAATCTTTCCGGGATAATACGATACCCTTATTTGTAGGACCCCATCGATCATGAACTGTTATTTAGATCACATGTATAATAAAATCTGTAACTCATATTCTTAACACCATAAGAATAGATTCTATCACAATGTGATAAGGACAATACGTAATAAATGAACACTTAGTTGATGAGACACTTAGTTCAATTAGAACATATATATCTTTGCCATTGGGATTAGTTCTACAAATATGCATGATCAAATGGCCCTAGGGCACATACTACTAAAACCATTTCACCTTTTTAGGGATTTAAGCTAAACGTTTACAAACGTTACGAATCAAATCCAAACCAAATGTTTCACGTTTTGACGATTTAAGCCAAACGTTTAAAACGTTACGAAACCAATTCAAACGTTTCACCTTTTTAGCGATTTAAGCTAAACGTTTACAAACGCTACGAAACAAATCCAAATGTTTCACCTTTTTAGCGATTTAAGCCAAACATATAAAACATTACGAAACCAATCCAAACGTTTAAAACGTTATAAAACAAATCCAAACATTTCACTTTTTTAGAGATTTAAGCCAAACGTTTAAAATTTTACGAAACCAAGCCAAACGTTTAAAAACGTTACGATACAAATCCAAACGATTCACCTTTATAGCTATTGATGCAAAACGTTTACAAACGTAACAAAATAAAATTAAACGTTTTACCTTTTTAGCGATTTAAGAAAAACGTTTAAAACGTTACGAAACCAACCGAAATATTTAAAAAGTTAAGAAACAAATTTCAAATGTATACAAGCGTTACGAAACAAAGCCAAATATTTCCCCTTATTTGCGATTTAAGCCAAACGTTTACAATATTTAAGAAACAAATCCAAACGTCTCCCCTTTTTATCAATTTAAGCTAAACATTTAAAACGTTATGAAACCAATGAAAACGTTTGCAAACGCTACAAAACAAATCCAAACGTTTCCTATTTTTAGCGATTTAAGCAAAACGTTTACAAACGTTACTGAACAAATCCAAACGTTTCACCTTTCTATCAATTTAAACCAAAAGTTTAAAACGTTATGAAACCAATCCAAACGTTTAAAACGTTACAAAACAAATCTAAATGTTTCACTTTTTAGCGATTTAAGTTAAACGTTTACAAACGTTACAAAACAAAACAAAACGTTTCACCTTTTTATCAATTTAAGCTAAACGTTTAAAACGTTACAAAACCAATCCAAACGTATAAAATGTTACGAAACAAATCGAAACGTTTCACCTTTTTATCAATTTAAGTTAAACGTTTAAAACGTTACGAAACTAATCCAAACTTTAAAACGTTACGAAACTAATCCAAACGTTTCACCTTTATAGCGATTTAAGTCAAACGTTTACAAACGTTACGAAACAAAACCAAACGTTTAACCATTTTAGCAATTTAGGCCAAACGTGTAAAACGTTACAAAGCGATCCAAGCGTTTAAAAAGTTACGAAACAAATCCAAACGTTTCACTTTTCAGTGATTTTAACCAAACGTTTACAAATGTTACAAAACAAATCGAAACGTTTCCCATTATTAGCTTTTTAAGCCAAACATTTACAAATGTTACGAAACAAATCCAAACGTCATAATTTTTAGCGATTGAAGCCAAACGTTTACAAATGTTTTAAAACAAATCTAAACGTTTCACCTTTTTAGCGATTTAAGCCAAACGTTTGCAAACGTTACGAAACAAATCTGAACCAAAGGTTTCCCCATTTAAGTGATTTAAGCTAAATGTTAAAAACGTTACGAAACCAATCCAAACGTTTCACCTTTTTAGCGATTTAAGACAAACGTTACTAATGTTACGAAACAAATCCAAACGTTTCACATTTTTAGCAATTTAAGCCAAAAGATTAAAATGTTACAAAACTAATCCAAAAGTTTATTATGTTGCGAAACAAATCCAAATGTTTCACCTATTTAGCGATATAAGCCAAACACTTACAAACTTTTCGAAATAGATCAAAGCTTTTCACATTTTTAGCAATTTAAGCCAAACATTTAAAACGTTACAAAACCAATTCAAACATTTAAAACGTTATGAAACAAAGCCAAACATTTCACCTTTTTACCGATTTAAGCCAAATGTTACGAAGCCAACCCCAAATGTTCAGAACGTTACAAAAGAAATCCAAACGTTTCACCTTTTCAGCAATTGAAGCCAAACATTTACAAACGTTACGAAATAAAACCAAATGTTTCACCTTTTTAGCATTTCACGTTTTTAGCGATTTAAGCCAAACGTTTAAAACGTTACGAAACCAATCGAAATGTTTAAAACATTGCGAAACAAATTCAAACGTTTACAAATGTTACAAAACGAATCTGAACATTTAAAACGTTACAAAACCAAGCCAAACATTTCACCCTTTTAGCGATTTAAGCAAAACGTGTATAAACGTTAAGAAACAAATCAAAACGTATCCCCTTTTTTATCAATTTAAGCCAAACATTTAAAACGTTACGAAACCAATCCATATGTATACAAATGTTACAAAACAAATCCAAACGTTCCACATTTTTAGCGATTTAGGTCAAAAGTTTACGTTTAAGACGTTACGAAATCAATCCAAAACCTTAAAATGTTACGAAACAAATCCAAACGTTTCACCTTTTTTGCTATATAAGACAACATTTACAACGTTACGAAACTAATCCAAACGTTAAAAATGTAGCGATATAAGTCAAACGTTTAAAATGTTACAAAACAAATCCAAACGTTTCATATTTTTAGCGATTTAAGCCAAACGTTTACAAACATCACGAAATAAATAAAAACGTTTCACCTTTTTATCAATTTAAGCCAAACGTTTAAAACGTTATGAAACCAATCTTAACGTTTAAAACATTACGAAACAAATCAAATAGCTTCACCTTTTTAGCGATTTAAGCCAAACGCTTACAAACGTTACGAAATAAATCAAAATGTTTCCCCTTTTTAGCGATATAAGCCAAACGTTTACAAACATTATGAAACAAAACCAAACGTTTCACCTTTTTAGCAATTTAAGCCAAACGTTTAAAACGTTACAAAACCAATCCAAACATTTAAAACGTTTCGAAATAAATCAAAACGTTTCACATTTTTAGCGATTTAAGCCAAACGATTACAAACGTTACGAAACAAACCCAAACGTTTCACCTTTTTATCAATTTAAGCGAAATCCAAACGTTTCACCTTTTTAGCGATTTAAGCTAAACGTTGGTAAACATTACGAAACAAAACCAAATGTTTCACCTTTTTTAGCGATTTAAATCAAACGTATACAAATGTTACGAAACAAATCCAAACGTTTCACATTTTTACCGATATAAGCCAAACATTTACAAACGTTACGAAACTAATCCAATTGTTTCACCTTTTTAGCGATTTAAGCCAAACGTTTACAAACGTTATGAAACAAATCCAAACCAAACGTTTCACGTTTTTAGCAATTTAAGCCAAACATTTAAAACGTTATGAAACCAATCAAAACCAAACGTTTCACGTTTTTAGCAATTTAAGCCAAACATTTAAAACGTAATGAAACCAATCCAAACGTCTCACCTTTTAAGCGATTTATGCCAAACGTTTACAAACATTACGTAACAAATCCAAATGTTTCACATTTTTAGCGATTTAAGCCAAAAGTTTAAAACGTTACAGAACTAATCCAAAAGTTTAAAACATTACAAAAATTTAACCCAAACGTTACGAAACAAATTCAAACATTTTATCTTTTTAGCGATTTAAGCCAAACATTTACAAATGTTAAGAAACAAATCCAAACATTTCACCTTTTTAGCCATTTAAGCCAAACGTTTAAAACATTACGAAACCAATCCAAACGTTTAATACGTTACGAAACAAATCCAAACGTTTCACCTTTTTAGAGATTGAAGCCAAACGTTTACAGACGTTACGAAATAAATTTAATCTTTTTTAGCGTTTCACCTTTTTAGCGTTTCACCTTTTTAGCGATTTAAGCCAAACGTTTAAAACGTTACAAAACCAACCCAAATGTTTTATACGGTACGAAAAAAATTTCAAACGTTTACAAACATTACGAAATAAAGCCAAGCGTTTCACATTTGTTGCAATTTAAGCCAAACGTTTACAAACACTAAGAAACAAATCCAAATATTTCCCCTTCTTATCAATTTAAGCCAAACGTTTAAAACGTTACGAAACCAATCCAAATGTTTAAAAATATTACAAAACAAATTCAAACGTTTCACATTTTTAGTGATTTAAGACAAACGTTTAGAAACGTTACGAAACAAATCCAAATGTTTCACCTTTTTATCAATTTAAGCCAAGCGTTTAAAATGTTATGAAACCAATCCAAACGTTTAATACGTTACGAAATAAATGCAAACATTTGACCTTCTTAACGATTTAAGTCTAATATTTACAAACGTTATAAAACTAAACCAAATGTTTCACCTTTTTATCAGTTTAAGACAATCGTTTAATACATTACAAAACAAAATCCAAACGATTAAAACGCTACGAAACAAATCCAAATGTTTCACATTTTAGTAATTTACCCAAAACGTTTACAAACGTTACGAAACAAATCCAAACATTTCACCTCTTTATCAATTTAAGCCAAATGTTTAAAACATTACGAAACCAATCCAAATGTTTAAAACGTTATGAAACCATCCCAAGCGTTTCTCCTTTTTAGTGATTGAAGCCAAACACTTACAAAGCTACGAAATAAAACCAAACGTTTCACCTTTTTAGCATTTCACCTTTTTAGCGACTTAAGACAAACGTTTAAAAGGTTACGAAACCAACCGAAATATTCAAAAAGTTACAAAACAAATTTCAAACGTTTACAAACGTTACGAAACAAAGCCAAATGATTCACATTTTTTGGGATTTAAGCCAAACGTTTCCAAACTTTAAGAAACAAATCCAAACGTTTCCCCTTTTTATCAATATTTGCTAAACATTTAAAACGTTACGAAACTAATCAAAACGTTTACAAACGCTACAAAACAAATCCAAACGTTTCACATTTTTAGCGATTTAAGCCAAATGTTTACAAACGTTATAATAAATCCAAATGTTTCACCTTTTTTATCAATTTAAGCCAGACGTTTAAAACGTTACGGAAGCAATCCAAACGTTTAAAACGTTACAAAACAAATCCAAACGTTTCACCTTTTTAGCAATTTAAGACAAACGTTTAAAATGTTGCAAAACCAATCCAAACGATTAAAGCGTTTTGAAACAAATCCAAACGTTTCACATTTTTAGCGATTTAACCCAAATGTTTACAAACGTTACGAAACAAATCCAAACATTTCACCTATTTATCAATTTAAGCCAAACATTTAAAACGTTACGAAACCAATCCAAACGTTTACAAACGTTACAAAACAAAACCAAAACTTTCACATTTTTAGCGATTTAAGCCAAACGTTTACAAATTTTACGAAAGAAATCCAAACGTTTTACCTTTTTATCAATTTAAGACAAACGTTTAATACGTAACAAAACCAATCCAAACAATTAAAACGTTACGAAACAAATCCAAACGTTTCACATTTTTTGCGATTTAACATAAACATATCCAAACATTTAACCTTTTTATCAATTTAAGCCCAATGTTTAAAACGTTACGAAACCTATCCAAATGTTTAAAACGTTACGAAACAAATCCAAACATTTCACCTTTTTAGCGATTTAAGCCAAACGTTTAAAACGATACTAAACCAAGCCAAATATTTCAAACGTTACAAACATTTCACCTTTTAACGATTGAAGCTTATCGTTTACAACGTTACGAAATAAAACCAAACGTTTCACCTTTTTAGCGTTTCACCTTTTTAGTTACTTAAGGCAAATGTTTAAAACGTTACAAAACCAACCCAAATATTTAAAAAGTTACAAAACAAATTTCAAATGTTTACAAACGTTACGAAACAAAGCCAAACGTTTGACCTTTTTTGCGATTTTAGCCAAACATTTACAAACTGTAAGAAACAAATCCACACGTTTCCCCTTTTTATCAGTTTAAGCTATACATTTAAAACATTATGAAACTAATCAAAACGTTTACAAACGCTACAAAACATATCCGAACGTTTCGCATTTTTAGCGATTTAAGCCAAACGTTTACAAACATTACCAAACAAATCCAAATGTTTCACCTTTTTATCAATTTAAGCCAAACATTTAAAACGTTACGAAAAAATTCCATACGTTTCACCTTTTTAGCAATTTATGTCAAACGTTTACAAACGTTACGAAACAATTCCATATGTTTCACCTTTTTAGCAATTTAAGATAAACGTTTAAAACGTTACAAAACCAATCCAAACGATTAAAACATTATGAAACAAATCCAAACGCTTCACATTTTTAGCGATTTGACCCAAATGTTTACAAAAGTTACGAAACAAATTCAAATGCTTCACCTTTTTATAAATTTAAGTCAAACGTGTAAAACGTTACGAAACCAGTCCAAACGTTTAAAACGTTACGAAACAAATCCAAACGTTTTACCTTTTTAGCGATTTAAGTCAAACATTTACAAATATTAAGAAACAAAACCAAATGTTTCACCTTTTTAGCAATTTAAGCCAAACGTGTAAAACATTACGAAAGAAATCCAAACGTTTCACATTTTTAGCGATTTAAGCCAAACGTTTACAAACGTTACGAAACAAATTTAAACATTTCACCTAATTAACGATTAAAGCGAAACGTTTCCAAATGTTCCAAAACTAATCCAAACATTTCATCTTTTTAGCGATTTAAGCCAAATGTTTACAAACGTTACAAAACAAATCGAAACGTTTCACCTCTATAGAGATATATGACAAAAGTTTAAAACGTTACGAAACAAATTCAAACGTTTCACATTTTTAGAGATTTCAACCAAACGTTTACAAACTTGACAAAATAAAACCGAACGTTTCACCTTTTTAGTGATTTAAGCCAAATGTTAACAAATGATACGGAAAAATCTGAACATTTCATATTTTTAGCGATTTAAGCTAAGCGTTTGAAACGTGACGAAACCAATCCAAACGTATAAAACATTACGAAATAAATCCAAAAGTTTCTTATTTATAGCGATTTAAGCCAAACCTTACACACGTTACGAAATAAATCCTAATGTTTAACCTTTTCAGTGATTTAAATCAAACATTTAAACCATTTAGAAACCAATCCATATATTTAAAACGTTACGAAACAAATCCAAATGTTTCACCTTTTAAGCGATTTAAGCCAAACGTTTATAAAGGTTATAAAACCAATCCAAATGTTTAAAACGTTATAACACAAATATAAACATTTCACCTTTTTAGCGATTAAAGCGAAACGTTTACAAACGTTACAAAATAAATCCAAATGTTTCACCATTTTAGCAATTGATGCCAAACGTTTACAAAATTTACGAAACAAAACCAAACATTTCACCTTTTTAGCGATTTAAGCCAAACGTTTACAGAGGTTAAGAACAAATCCAAATGTTTCACCTTTTAGCAAATTAAGCCAAATGTTTACAAACGTTACGAAACAAATCCAAGGTTTTAACCTTGTTAGCAATTTAAGCCAAACGTTTACAAACATTACAAAACAAGTCCAAGCGTTTCACCTTTTTAGAAATTTTAGCCAAACTTTTACAAACGTTACGAAACAAATCCAAGCATTTCACCTTCTTGGCAATTTAAGCCGAACGTTTACAAACGTTACGAAACAAGTCCAAGCGTTTCACCTTTTTAACGATGATATCCAAACGTTACAAAACCAATCCAAACATTCAAAACGTTGTTAGTAGTATGTGCCCTAGGGCCATTTGATCGTGTATATTTGTAGAATTAATCCCAATGGCAAAGATATATATGTTCTATTTGAACTAAGTGTCTCATCAACTAAGTGTTCATATATTACGTATTGTCCTTATCACATTGTGATAGAATCTATTCTTAAGGTGTTAAGAATATGAGTGACAGATTCTATTATACAAGTGATCTAAATAACCGTTCACGATCGATGGGGTCCTGCGAATAAGGGCATTGCATTATCCCAGAAAGATCGTCACCTCTGTTTATTCTCCTGATTAGTAAAGAGTTACTAAATTATAGGAAGTAGTGAGTCTCATACTACTTGATGGGGATCAGAATAAACACGTGGACACTCAAGGTGTTGAGTGAGTCGAACAAGTGACGCTAGATGACTTATACATGGTAATTCATTAAAGTCAATTTAATGTCATCTAGTTCATAATTGTACATATGTCCTTTGACTTGCGGTGACACTATCTTGTATATAGGTGATTAGAGTTTGATACTCCTTAACTCTAGATCTTTCATGAGCTAGAGCCGCGGGATATGTTGGCTCTAGTTAGTTGTATATGGAGATAGGGGTTTAACCTAGAAAGGATTCATCACTCTGGATGAACGGAGACAAGATTCTATGCTATCTCAAATTGTTCTTGATGGATGATAAAACCTGCGCAGGTGTATATGACTTACATAGAAAGTTGTTTCTAGTGGAAGTCATATTTATCAAGAATTAGAACTGAGAGATGAGGTCATATGATCAAGACAAACAGTGTTTGAATTAACCGTGACACTAGTCGAGATTGGAATCTAAGATGAAGGGAATTTTGAGTGTACGGTGTTATGAACAATGGTTCATAAAGAATGCATCGAAACATTCATCTCTATTTGGGGGTCGTGATATGTTGCTAGACGTCACTCTCGATCTACGAGAATTAATAATTAAATGGGATTTAATTATTTAATATAAGAAAGGCGTTTCTTATGACTCTCGTTGCCATATAGATCTGAACCTAGTTAGTCACACACAATAGAGTGTGCAACCGATTGAGTTTACGAAAGATTGATTTCATATAGATACTAGCATATCTCGGAAATTAATCTAAGATGAAAAACAAGTACAAATTAGGGACTAATTTGTAAGAGTTATAAATTAGTAGGAACCTAATTGTACTATGTCCAAGTTAATTAGGGACTAATTTATAAGAGTTATAAATTAGTAGGAACCTAATTATATTTTAACCAAGTTTTATGATTAGAAGGCTTAAGTAATTAATTAGTGTAATTAATGATACTTAAAGCACTAATCATAAGTTAATGGAATGATGATGTCATGGTGAAGTAATGAGATAAGGAAATAAGCTTATATGTGATGTCATATGATGACATCACCTATATGATGTCACCTATGTGATGTCACCACATGAAAGGTGTCATGTGGTGGCAACACCTTTGCTTGGTGTGTGACACCTAGCATGCAAGGTGTTGCATTCTTAAGGCATGCTCTAGCCTATAAATAGAGCATGTCCTTGCTCATTTCAAACCACACAACACACATCTCACTACAAAGTTGTAGAGAGAGAAAGCACTTGAAGGAGTTCAAGTATTCATCAATCACGGGAAAAACTTGGCGACGTTTTTCATATATCTGAGCAAGGTAGTGATCGCGGCGAGAGTTTGAGCTTAGGGCTGCTCGGCAAGAGGAACTCTTACGGATTACTTCAAGGCGAGGATTCAATCGGATGCATACTCGTGTGGACGAGCTTGAGGTCGCCGTACTTTCGGGACTACAAGAATCGTTGGAGAATCGACATAGGTATTCCTCTTATGATTCCTAGATGCGTGCTTTAATTACTAAATGATACGACGATCCATTTGTTGTTGATATGATCAACTTTAGGATCCGAAATATTGGAATTTCGATTTTGAATTGAAATATACGATCCGGACCCGCGCTTCCCGCTGCGCCAACAGTGGTATCGGAGCCACCGTATCATCGAGTATTAACGCTTTACGATTGAATACATGTATAAATAATCATGGACTTAGGAATTATTATTGGGCATGTAATTTATAATTCCGAGGGCTTAATTTTTTTTTTTTTCAAAATGAAGAAACGCTATTGTGATATTAATTACATTTGATTAAATTCTGTCTAGGAGATTGGTACTTAAGTGGTCCGCTCGTGACCCTCCAATCTATCCTGGGAATTTTTCTAATGTGATCATTTAACACAATACGTGATTCGCTTGTGCATTATGTTGTCATCAACGGGATGTGCGGAAAAAGGCGAAACCCGAAAAAAAAAAAAAACCCGAAAAAAAAAGAAAAAATTATAAAAACCAAAAATGCTGAAAAACAGGTTTTACACCCGGGAAAAAGTTTTCGGCCCGAAAAAAAAAATATTTTTTTTTTCCGTAAAAAAACCGAAATGCTGAAAAAGGGGTTTTATACCCGGGAAAAAGTTTCCGACTCGAAAAAAAAAAAAAAAAAACGTAAAATAAAAATAAATTTTTTTTTCGAGGATCAGCGATCGGTTGAGGCTTTCGGAGGTTCTAGGACGATTCCTCTATACCTAAAGAAAGCAAATATTACATAGTGAATGATTAGAGAATCATTTCCGAGATATGTAATAGTTTGCTCATTCTTTTGTGGCTAAAGAATGAGACCTAGGAAGTCCATGATCATACATGTGTGATTACATGATTAATTTTAGCTTTAATATGTATGAGATGCATGCTAAAATGTATTGTGTGTTTAGTGAAACCTGAATAACTTAAAACCCTAAGAAATCTTCCTAAAAGTTAAAAGATTAAGTTTATATTGATTAATCATTAAATTGTTTATCAATGGCTCTCCATTGGAGCAATAAACTAACACGCTTTGAGTTATCATCTTGTCGGCTATGGATACATAGGGGTGAGATGATATCGTCAAGAGATGTTGTTGAGTTTATTGTTAAGCATGAGATGTTACGGGTGTAGTCGATATAATATACGGCGAGAAAGGCAATTAGGCGTACCTGGGTCGTATATTATTCAAATCGATACATCTTAGTTGATTCAATGGGTTAAACTTAACTAATGTGGAAACCTAAGAATAGCATTAAGTACTTGAGGGTGAAAGCATTAGGAGCCGGAAATGATTGAACCTCATATGAGATATGATGAACAAGTAATTGTTCACTTATATATCATTTTGATCCCAAGAATAGCATTAAGTACTTGAGGGAAAGATAAATGAATATAAGAATTCAATCACCCACTTGAAATCTTTTCCAACAAAGATTCACGTTTCCTATTTTGGAAGTGTAGGATTCGAAAAAGATAGTGGGAGGCCATTTTGATAAAGACCAAATCATTATGGTTAAATATACAAAATAACACGAATACTAATTAGAGATCTTTGCTATCTAAGGGATAATAAGATTAAATAGAATCCTTTTAAGTGACATTCACGATAGTAATCGGCTAGTGGTTTAAAACCATTTTTTTTATTGATTAAGATATTTAGATGCCTCCAAGGGTATTGCGAAAAAGAAATGCACGTTGGTTAACAAAGAAAAGTGTTTTCGTTTGTTAAGATGTAGGACAGTATAAGTCATAGCCGGAAATATTTGGAATATTTAAAAGGCGGTTTGGTCAATAAAAGAAATTGTTTCTTTTGTCAAAACAAAAGACATTGAAATGGAAATTGTATTAAGTATTGTGAATACTTAAAGGGCAATGACGAGAGGAACGACAATTCCATCAAGAATGTGTCTATCTCATGTTCCAATGTCAATTGCTCATTTAAAAGCTTAGGTATTGGATACCGATGCTAATTCTCACATTTGTTTATCTTTTACGGATTTAGTAAAAGTGAGAAATAAAGGAAAAAGATGAAGTAATCTTAAATCTCGGGAATGACGCAAGCGTTGCGACAAGAGCTATAGGATCAACTTCAATTTTCTTAAATAAACATAAGTTGTACTTAAACAAGTTTTTTTGTACTTACCCAATATATATAGAAATATCATATCCGAATTTATATGACAAATCTGGTAGTTGATTTTCTATTTACAAAGGATGTTTGTAGTATTATGTTTGATAATACGGAGTTGGGTATGGATATGTACAAAATGTTCTTTATGACTTGAATAAAGATGTTGAATGCAAAAGATGTTTTGGAAATTAATACCATAAGTAATCAAACTTCTAAACAACTTTAACATTTATAATTAGGACATATTGCAAAAGATAGACATAACAAGTTAGATAGGATGGGAATCTTGAGCAATCAAGATTTTGCATCTCTTCCGATTTGTGAGTCGTATCTTAAAG
Source organism: Mercurialis annua (assembly GCF_937616625.2). Taxonomy (NCBI): domain Eukaryota; kingdom Viridiplantae; phylum Streptophyta; class Magnoliopsida; order Malpighiales; family Euphorbiaceae; genus Mercurialis; species Mercurialis annua. Next base: position 20,332,331 of record NC_065577.1, on the reverse strand, counting down.
GCAACATGGCCTGATTATTCTTTGTGGGACAAAGAGGTAGAGCTAATGCCGTTTAAGAGATCATACATAGTGATGTATATGGTACGTTTAAAGAAACGGACCAAGGTAGATACTTATACTTCATTTTCTACATCGATGATTTATCACGATATAGTTAAGTTTGTCTTATGAAGAACAAACATGAAGATTTTGAAATGTTCAAATGACTTCAAGAATGAAGTAGAAAACCAAATTGGAAAAGGTATTAATACTTTACGATGTGATCGAAAAGGGAAGAATACTTGAGTACAGAATTTGGTATGTTCCTAAAAGGAATGTGGTATTATTTTTCAACTTACTCCTTGAGAACACCATGGTTGAATGGTGCGTCTGTCAAGAAGGATGTATCGTACATTGTGGGAAATAATACGATCAAGAATGAGCTATATACTGACTTATCCATCTCGTTATAGGGTCAAGCACTTCTTACCACAAATAAAATTCTAAATTAAATTCCAACTAAATCCGCTCCATACATACATTATGAGATATGGTATGGAATAAAGTCTTAAGGATGTTAAGATTTGAGGGTGTTCGGAACATATCATGTAACTGATATCCGATAAATTTGGAATCAAAATCAATCATGGAAAGGTTATGTTGGATATCCTAAAGACAGTTTAGGATATTGTTTCTATATTCGAACCGAACAAACAATCGTTGTTTATCGGTGGTAGTCTTTCTTGATAAAGCGTTTATTCAAGAGGGACACTAAGAAAGGAATATAGAATTAGATGAGGAGTCATCTAGTTACCAACAAAATAATGAATCAATGAAGATTGATCAAACCCACTAAAAGCCGGAGTTAGTAAATGATGTATCTACATTAACAACTCGAAGATTAAGTAGAGTATCTCGTCCACTGGAGAGAGATGGTTTTCCCACATGATAAACAAGAGTTGTTTAGTCATGGAGTAAAAGATCAAATGTTGATCCCTCTACTTATGAGGAAACTATATGTGATATAGATTCTTCAAAATTGGTTTGAAGGAATAAAATCTGAAATGGATTCCATATAAAGAAACCAAATTTTAGGAGCTAGTCGATCCATCCAAAGGTATTATACCAATAAGGTTTAAATGGATCTTCAAGTGTAAAATTGGTACTAATGGAAAGGTGGAGACCTTTAAAGCTAGGCTTGTTGTAAAAGAGTTTTGCTAGAGGCAAGAAGTTGTATTGTGAATACACTTTACTGCGGGTAGCCATGCTTAAATTCATCAAGATTTTTCTTACCAAGGCTACACATTTAGATTTTGTGGTTAGACATATGAATGTAAGAACCACATTCCTTAATGGTTAAATTAAGGAGTATATCTATATGGAACAAGTCGAGGATTTTGAATCTGAAGAAGGTTCCAAGACGTGTAAGCTAAAATGATCCCTGGTGGATGAAAAGAAAGCTTCGAGTTTCATCGTCTTGATAAATCCGTAAGAAGTTACGAATTTATTAAAAACGATGATAAACCCAATGTTTACAAGAAGGTTAGTGGGAGCAGACTCACTTTCATGATCTTGCATGTAGATAACTTATTACTAATAAATAATAATATCGGAATGTTAACTTTTGTAAAACTTTGGTTTATCTAATACGTACTCCATCAAAGACCTCGGAGAGGTAGCCTAAATTCTCAGTATTAGACTCTATAGAGATAGATCTAAGAGAATAATTGGTTTCTCCTAAAGGCTCTTCTTAGAAAAGATATTGAAGTAGTTCAATATGGAAGTTCTAAGAGATGATTGATACTATTTAGGCATAAAATTCTTCTTTCAAAGGGTGTGTCTTCCGAAACTTCTAAAAAAAAAAAAAAAGAATCTAGCAAAGATACCATAAGCTTCGGCAATTGGTAGTCTGAGGTATGTGTTGCCGCATACAAAGCTAGAAAATGTCTATGCGGTTAGTGGGACTAATCGGTTTTAATCCAATCTATGTTGAGAACATTGGATGGTTGTTGAAGGTATCTTTAAGTACTTTTATAGAACTAAAGATATGGTATTAACAAATGGAGAACGAGATTTTTAAGTAGACCGTTTTACAGATTCTGATTAATAATCAGATATGGATAATAGAGAGTCTATCTCCAGATTCATATTTATCTATAATGAAGGAGTATTGAGCTTGCAGTGTTCTAAGCAAGAATCAACTCCATACTCCATTATAGAAGCCGAGTATATTATGACATGAGATGTCGTAATAGAAGGTGTTTGGATAAATTAGTTTATAAGTGAACTAAGTACGGTTTTCTTCCATTAAGTCAAAAGTTCCTCTTTTCTGCGACCACAATGGTGCTACTGCCCTAGCAAAAGAAACCGGGTCTCACAAATTATCCGAACATAAAGAAAGGCATTATCATATTATCTAACGAAATTGTTGGAAAGAGAAAATTGTTTCTCTAAAAGATAGCATTAGCCAATAACACGGCTAACCCACTAACAAAGCCCATGACTTGGAGTCAGTAAGGTTTACATGACTTAGAGTCATTAAGGTTTACATGACTTAGAGTCATTAATATTTACATCTTGTGAAGATGGGGCTTAGATATAGTTGTCAATGGCACTAGTGCAAGTGGGAGATTGTTAGTAGTATGTGCCCTAGGGCCATTTGATCGTGTATATTTGTAGAATTAATCCCAATGGCAAAGATATATATGTTCTATTTGAACTAAGTGTCTCATCAACTAAGTGTTCATATATTACGTATTGTCCTTATCACATTGTGATAGAATCTATTCTTAAGGTGTTAAGAATATGAGTGACAGATTCTATTATACAAGTGATCTAAATAACCGTTCACGATCGATGGGGTCCTGCGAATAAGTGCATTGCATTATCCCAGAAAGATCGTCACCTCTGTTTATTCTCCTGATTAGTAAAGAGTTACTAAATTATAGGAAGTAGTGAGTCTCATACTACTTGATGGGGATCAGAATAAACACGTGGACACTCAAGGTGTTGAGTGAGTCGAACAAGTGACGCTAGATGACTTATACATGGTAATTCATTAAAGTCAATTTAATGTCATCTAGTTCATAATTGTACATATGTCCTTTGACTTGCGGTGACACTATCTTGTATATAGGTGATTAGAGTTTGATACTCCTTAACTCTAGATCTTTCATGAGCTAGAGCCGCGGGATGTGTTGGCTCTAGTTAGTTGTATATGGAGATAGGGGTTTAACCTAGAAAGGATTCATCACTCTGGATGAACGGAGACAAGATTCTATGCTATCTCAAATTGTTCTTGATGGATGATAAAACCTGCGCAGGTGTATATGACTTACATAGAAAGTTGTTTCTAGTGGAAGTCATATTTATCAAGAATTAGAACTGAGAGATGAGGTCATATGATCAAGACAAACAGTGTTTGAATTAACCGTGACACTAGTCGAGATTGGAATCTAAGATGAAGGGAATTTTGAGTGTACGGTATTATGAACAATGGTTCATAAAGAATGCATCGAAACATTCATCTCTATTTGGGGGTCGTGATATGTTGCTAGACGTCACTCTCGATCTACGAGAATTAATAATTAAATGGGATTTAATTATTTAATATAAGAAAGGCGTTTCTTATGACTCTCGTTGCCATATAGATCTGAACCTAGTTAGTCACACACAATAGAGTGTGCAACCGATTGAGTTTACGAAAGATCGATTTCATATAGATACTAGCATATCTCGGAAATTAATCTAAGATGAAAAACAAGTACAAATTAGGGACTAATTTGTAAGAGTTATAAATTAGTAGGAACCTAATTGTACTATGTCCAAGTTAATTAGGGACTAATTTATAAGAGTTATAAATTAGTAGGAACCTAATTATATTTTAACCAAGTTTTATGATTAGAAGGCTTAAGTAATTAATTAGTGTAATTAATGATACTTAAAGCACTAATCATAAGTTACTGGAATGATGATGTCATGGTGAAGTAATGAGATAAGGAAATAAGCTTATATGTGATGTCATATGATGACAGCATATGACATCACCTATATGATGTCACCTATGTGATGTCACCACATGAAAGGTGTCATGTGGTGGCAACACCTTTGCTTGGTGTGTGACACCTAGCATGCAAGGTGTTGCATTCTTAAGGCATGCTCTAGCCTATAAATAGAGCATGTCCTTGCTCATTTCAAACCACACAACACACATCTCACTACAAAGTTGTAGAGAGAGAAAGCACTTGAAGGAGTTCAAGTATTCATCAATCACGGGAAAAACTTGGCGACGTTTTTCATATATCTGAGCAAGGTAGTGATCGCGGCGAGAGTTTGAGCTTAGGGCTGCTCGGCAAGAGGAACTCTTACGGATTACTTCAAGGCGAGGATTCAATCGGATGCATACTCGTGTGGACGAGCTTGAGGTCGCCGTACTTTCGGGACTACAAGAATCGTTGGAGAATCGACATAGGTATTCCTCTTATGATTCCTAGATGCGTGCTTTAATTACTAAATGATACGACGATCCATTTGTTGTTGATATGATCAACTTTAGGATCCGAATTGTTGGAATTTCGATTTTGAATTGAAATATACGATCCGGACCCGCGCTTCCCGCTGCGCCAACAGTGGTATCGGAGCCACCGTATCATCGAGTATTAACGCTTTACGATTGAATACATGTATAAATAATCATGGACTTAGGAATTATTATTGGGCATGTAATTTATAATTCTGAGGGCTTAATTTTTTTTTTTTTCAAAATGAAGAAACGCTATTGTGATATTAATTACATTTGATTAAATTCTGTCTAGGAGATTGGTACTTAAGTGGTCCGCTCGTGACCCTCCAATCTATCCTGGGAATTTTTCTAATGTGATCATTTAACACAATACGTGATTCGCTTGTGCATTATGTTGTCATCAACGGGATGTGCGGAAAAAGGCGAAACCCGAAAAAAAAAAAAACCCGAAAAAAAAAAAAAATTATAAAAACCAAAAATGCTGAAAAACAGGTTTTACACCCGGGAAAAAGTTTTCGGCCCGAAAAAAAAAATATTTTTTTTTTCCGTAAAAAAACCGAAATGCTGAAAAAGGGGTTTTATACCCGGGAAAAAGTTTCCGACTCGAAAAAAAAAAAAAAAAAAACGTAAAATAAAAATAAATTTTTTTTTCGAGGATCAGCGATCGGTTGAGGCTTTCGGAGGTTCTAGGACGATTCCTCTATACCTAAAGAAAGCAAATATTACATAGTGAATGATTAGAGAATCATTTCCGAGATATGTAATAGTTTGCTCATTCTTTTGTGGCTAAAGAATGAGACCTAGGAAGTCCATGATCATACATGTGTGATTACATGATTAATTTTAGCTTTAATATGTATGAGATGCATGCTAAAATGTATTGTGTGTTTAGTGAAACCTGAATAACTTAAAACCCTAAGAAATCTTCCTAAAAGTTAAAAGATTAAGTTTATATTGATTAATCATTAAATTGTTTATCAATGGCTCTCCATTGGAGCAATAAACTAACACGCTTTGAGTTATCATCTTGTCGGCTATGGATACATAGGGGTGAGATGATATCGTCAAGAGATGTTGTTGAGTTTATTGTTAAGCATGAGATGTTACGGGTGTAGTCGATATAATATACGGCGAGAAAGGCAATTAGGCGTACCTGGGTCGTATATTATTCAAATCGATACATCTTAGTTGATTCAATGGGTTAAACTTAACTAATGTGGAAACCTAAGAATAGCATTAAGTACTTGAGGGTGAAAGCATTAGGAGCCGGAAATGATTGAACCTCATATGAGATATGATGAACAAGTAATTGTTCACTTATATATCATTTTGATCCCAAGAATAGCATTAAGTACTTGAGGGAAAGATAAATGAATATAAGAATTCAATCACCCACTTGAAATCTTTTCCAACAAAGATTCACGTTTCCTATTTTGGAAGTGTAGGATTCGAAAAAGATAGTGGGAGGCCATTTTGATAAAGACCAAATCATTATGGTTAAATATACAAAATAACACGAATACTAATTAGAGATCTTTGCTATCTAAGGGATAATAAGATTAAATAGAATCCTTTTAAGTGACATTCACGATAGTAATCGGCTAGTGGTTTAAAACCATTTTTTTTATTGATTAAGATATTTAGATGCCTCCAAGGGTATTGCGAAAAAGAAATGCACGTTGGTTAACAAAGAAAAGTGTTTTCGTTTGTTAAGATGTAGGACAGTATAAGTCATAGCCGGAAATATTTGGAATATTTAAAAGGCGGTTTGGTCAATAAAAGAAATTGTTTCTTTTGTCAAAACAAAAGACATTGAAATGGAAATTGTATTAAGTATTGTGAATACTTAAAGGGCAATGACGAGAGGAACGACAATTCCATCAAGAATGTGTCTATCTCATGTTCCAATGTCAATTGCTCATTTAAAAGCTTAGGTATTGGATACCGATGCTAATTCTCACATTTGTTTATCTTTTACGGATTTAGTAAAAGTGAGAAATAAAGGAAAAAGATGAAGTAATCTTAAATCTCGGGAATGACGCAAGCGTTGTGACAAGAGCTATAGGATCAACTTCAATTTTCTTAAATAAACATAAGTTGTACTTAAACAAGTTTTTTTGTACTTACCCAATATATATAGAAATATCATATCCGAATTTATATGACAAATCTGGTAGTTGATTTTCTATTTACAAAGGATGTTTGTAGTATTATGTTTGATAATACGGAGTTGGGTATGGATATGTACAAAATGTTCTTTATGACTTGAATAAAGATGTTGAATGCAAAAGATGTTTTGGAAATTAATACCATAAGTAATCAAACTTCTAAACAACTTTAACATTTATAATTAGGACATATTGCAAAAGATAGACATAACAAGTTAGATAGGATGGGAATCTTGAGCAATCAAGATTTTGCATCTCTTCCGATTTGTGAGTCGTATCTTAAAGGCAACATGGCCTGATTATTCTTTGTGGGACAAAGAGGTAGAGCATTCTTAAGGCATGGCCTGAAAGGTGTCATGTGGTGGCAACAGCTTTGCTTGGTGTGTGACACCTAGCATGCAAGGTGTTGCATTCTTAAGGCATGCTCTAGCCTATAAATAGAGCATGTCCTTGCTCATTTCAAACCACACAACACACATCTCACTACAAAGTTGTAGAGAGAGAAAGCACTTGAAGGAGTTCAAGTATTCATCAATCACGGGAAAAACTTGGCGACGTTTTTCATATATCTGAGCAAGGTAGTGATCGCGGCGAGAGTTTGAGCTTAGGGCTGCTCGGCAAGAGGAACTCTTACGGATTACTTCAAGGCGAGGATTCAATCGGACGCATACTCGTGTGGACGAGCTTGAGGTCGCCGTACTTTCGGGACTACAAGAATCGTTGGAGAATCGACATAGGTATTCCTCTTATGATTCCTAGATGCGTGCTTTAATTACTAAATGATACGACGATCCATTTGTTGTTGATATGATCAACTTTAGGATCCGAATTGTTGGAATTTCGATTTTGAATTGAAATATACGATCCGGACCCGCGCTTCCCGCTGCCCCAACAAACGTTACGTAACAAATTCAAACGTTTTACCGTTTTAGCAATTTAAGCCAAACGTTTAAAACGTTACGAAACCAATCCAAACGTTTAAAACGTTACGAAACAAATCCAAACGTTTCACATTTTTAGCGATTTAAGCCAAATGTAGACAAACGCTACGAAATAAATCTAAACGTTTCACCTTTTTAGCGATTTAAGCCAAACGATTAAAACATTACGAAACCAATCCAAAAGTTTAAAACATTATGAAACAAATCCAAACGTTTCACCTTTGTAGATATTTAAGCCAAACGTTTACAAAGAATACGAAACAAAACCAAACGTTTCCCCTTTTTAGTGATTTAGGCCAAACGTATACAAACGTTACGAAATAAATCCAAACGTTTCACATTTTTAACGATTTAAGCCCAACATTTACAAACGTTATGAATCAAATCCAAACCTTTCACCTTTTTAGTGATTTAAGCTAAACGTTTAAAATGTTACCAAACAAATCGAAACGTTTCACCTTTTTAGCGATTTAAGCCAAACGTTTACAAACATTTCAAAACCAATCCAAACATTTAAAACGTTACGAAGAAAATCCAAACGTCCAAACGTTTCACCTTTTCAGCGATTTAAGCCAAACGTTTAAAACGTTACAAAACCAATCCAAATACTTCACCTTTTTAGCGATTTAAGCCTAACGTTTAAAAACGTTACAGAACAAATCCAAACGTTTCCCCTTTTTAGCAATTTAAGGTAGAAGTTTGAAACGTTACAAAACAAATCCAAACGTTTAAAACGTTACGAAACAAATCCAAACGTTTCCCTTTTTTAGCCATTTAAGCAAAACGTTTACAAACGTTACGAAACAAATCCAAACGTTTTGCCTTTTTTAGCAATATAAGTCAAACATTTACAAGCGTTACGAAACAAATCCAAATGTTTCCCCTGTTTAGCGATTTAAGCCAAATGTTTACAAACCTTTCTGTACAAATCCATACGTTTCACCTTTTTAGCTATTTAAGCCAAACATTTACAAACGTTACGAAACAAATCCAAACGTTTCACCTTTTTAGAAATTTAAGCCAAACATTTAAAACGCTATGAAACCAATCTAAACGTATAAAACGTTAAGAATAAAATTCAAACGTTTCACATTTTTAGCAATTTAAGCCAACGTTTACAAACGTTACGAAAGAATTACAAATGTTTCACCTTTTTGGAGATTTAAGCCAAACATTTACAAACATTACGAAACAAAACCAAACGTTTCACCTTTATAACGATTAAAACCAAACGTTTAAAACATTGCGAAACCAATCCAAACGTTAAAAAGGTTACAAAAAAGTCCAAACATTTCCCATTCTTAGCGATTTAAGCCAAACGTCTACAAACTTTACTAAACAAATCGAAACATTTCACATTTTTAGTGATTTAAGCCAAACGTGTACAAACGTTTACAAACCCAATCCAAACGTTTCACCTTTTTAGCGATATATGCCTAACGTTTACAAACGTTAAAAAACAAAAGTTCAAAAGTTACGAAACAAATCCAAACGTTTTTCATTTTAAGCGATTTGAGCCAAACGTTTATAAACGTTACGAAACAAAACCAAACGTTTCACCTTCTTAGCGATTTATGCCAAACGTTACGAAACAAATCCAAACGTTTCACCTTTTTAGCAATTTAAGCCAAACGTTTACAAACGTTACGAAAGAAAACCAATTGTTTCACCTTTTTAGCAATATAAGCAAAACGTTTACAAATGTTACAAAACAAATCCAAATGTTTCACATTTTTAGCGTTTTAAGCCAAACGTTACAAAACAAATCAAAACGTTTCACCTTTTTACCGATTTAAGCCCAACGTGTACAAACATTACAAAACCAACTCGAACATTTCACCTTTTTAGCGATTTAAGCGAAACGTTGACAAACGCTACAAAATAAATCAAAATATTTAACCTTTATAGCAATTTAAGACAAAATTTTAAAACATTGCGAAACAAATCCAAACGTTTCACATTTTTACCGATTTAAGCCAAACATTTCTAAAGTTACAAAACAAAACCAAACGATTCACCTTTGTAGCAATTTAAGACAAACATTTACACATATTACGAAACAAATCCAAATGTTTCACCGTTTTAGCGATTTAAGACAAAAGTTTAAAACGTTATGAAACAAATCCAAATGTTTCACATTTTTAGCGATTTAAGGCAAACGTTTATAAACGCTACGAAAAAAACCAAACATTTCACCTTTTTAGCGATTTAAGCCAAATGTTAACAAACGTTAAGAAACAAATCCAAACGTTTCACCTTTTTAGCGATTTAAGCCAATCGTTTAAAACGTGAGGAAACAATACCTTTTTATCGATTTAAGCCAAACGTTAACAAACATTACGAAGGCAATCCAAACGTTTAAAACGTCACAAAACAAATCCAAACGATTCACATATTTAATGATTTAAGCCAAACGTTTACAAACGTTACGAAACAAAACATAACGTTTCACCTTTTTATCGTTTTAAGCCAAACCTTTTCAAGCGTTACAAAACATATCCAAATGTTTCACCTTTTTAGCGATTTAAGCCTAACGTTTACAAAAGTTATGAAACAAAACCAAACGTTTCCCTTTTTAATCGATTTAAGCCAAACATTTAAAACGTTAAGAAACCGATTCAAACTTTTAAAACGCTACAAAACAAATCCAATCATTTCACATTTTTAGCGATTTATGTCAAACATTTACAAACGTTATTGTTACTGGCGTTTTGCGTTCGTAACAACAAGCGTGTGAAATGCGGGCGTGCCAGGAAGCGGATTCCAAAATGTAACTTAACTTCTTAAACGAGCGATTAGGGTTTGGTTAACCTTATAACAAGTACTCCAATCAAGTAATGCTAAAACAAAGAAATTCAACTGTAAATATGTTTACTAATTGAATGAAATGAAAATACAAGTGTTTGAGTAGAAATTGCAGAAGTTCAATCGTAAAGTTCTTTACTGATTGAAGAAAATTGAGAATGCTAAGTGTTGAGTGTTTTTGCCTTTGGGCTGGTTTTTGTTGGATTTGATCGGGGGTTGCAAATTGGCTGCTCTTCTCTTATTTATAGCTTCATCATTTGAAAACTGCTGCTTCATGTACCAACTGCACACGTTCTTCCCCACCTTCAGGAACTGCCAATCGTGTCTTTACTTCTGCTGCACGTGCTTTTTAACTTCTTTTCTTCTGAAATAGACTTCTTGGGCTCATGGGCCATTTAAATTAATATTTAATGGCCATCTCAAATTTGGGCTTAATCTTCTGCAACTGGGCTTGGACTTTTTGAATTAGCTCTGGAGTAGTCAACCTCTAGAAATCATCCTTTAGAAATCAACTTCTGTCAACATTGGTCAACCTCTAACATTAGTCAACCTCTAGAAATCAACCTTTAGAAATCAACTTCTGTCAACATTAATCAACCTCTAGAAATCAACCTTTAGAAACCAACCTTTAGAAACCAACCTTTAGAAATCAACTTCTGAAGTCAACATTAGTCAACCTCTAAAAATTAATTTAAGCCAATCATTAATAATACCTCTTTTATCTTTTGAAAAGAATAGGGGCTTTATGGCTTTTAAGCCATATTTTTAATTTTGGTGCAAACAATGCCCCCTATATAATTGGCTTTTTAGAAATGAAGCCATTTATATATATTTCTTTTAACCAAAATTTAAAATTTTAGCTTTCACAATGGTTAGGCCTAAGGTTTTATTTTCGGAAATTGATAAAAATTTATGGAAAGGTGAAAATTCTCTAGAAAACATGGTTTCAAATGTTTCAAAAGTATGTGAAAAAGTTTTAGAAGATCAAGAAATTTCAAATTCATCTTCTCCAAAAAGTTTAAAACAAAACCCTAATTCAAATTTAAACCCAATTTTCCCCCAAAAATCACCAAGCCTCAAACAATGTCACAAATTGAAGTAGAAGGAGAACAACCGGTCATCCCCACCGCACCTCCGGCGACCAGCTCCTTGTCCACGCCCAGCAGCTTTGGCGTGTCATCTCTCACGGCAGCAGCCTCTCTCCCGCCGTCCAGCTTCTCGCCCGCAACTGCTGTCTCGCCGTCCAGCTCCTCGCTGGCAGCTGCTCTCCTGCCGTCCAGCTCCTCGGTAGCAGCAGCTTCTGCTCTTTCATCGCCGGCAGCTTCTTTTCCGCTAGCGGCAGCGTTCTCCTTGGCAGCAGCGGCGTCTTCTTTGGCAGCAGCGGACAGCAGCTCGGTGCCGTCATCAAACCGTTCCTCTCCGCCAGCTGATCACCTCTCACCGTCTAGCAGCAGCGGCATTCCTCAGCAGCAGGTGTTCGGAGGTTCTGGCCAGCAGCTGACTTCGGCGACAGCAAGGGTCGACGATAGCTTCCCCTCGGCAGCCATGGCAGCGGCAGCAAGCTCCCCTCCGGCGATTGCAGCAGGTACATTCTTTTCTCTCCTTTCAATTAGTCAATTATTTCAGATTTAATTAATTGCTTAGGATTAATTACTCTACTAAAGGAAAAATAGAAAGAATTTAGAATTCATTAGGTAAAATTTATGAACCCCTTTTAAAATTTTGGTTTGTGTCAATACTAATTTTGTCAAAATTCATTTGTTGGAATTTGATTCAGTGTCGACATTGAACTTTCAATTGTCTGGACTTGGTTTAATGTCAACATCTGAATTTTAAATGCTAATGATTTTAGCATGTTGTGATTTTGACTTCCTTTGCTATTTTTGTAGATGGCGGTTTGCCAACCAGCTTGGTGGCGGAAATTGTAGCTACTACACCTGCCTTTAATTCTAAGACACAAACTTCTGGCTTGGTGATTTCAAAAGCAACAACTTCTGGTTTTCCGCCAACCAACACCTTAGGTAAATTTCTTTTGAAATCAAAATCCTAGGATTTAGCTACTGTGATGTGATGCTTGATCCTTTTTGGTTTACCTAAGATTGTGATTTTTGCTTATGCACTTCAAACTTAAACAATTTGAGTTTAATTGCTTAACATTGAATTTAATGCTAAAACAACTAAATTCAATTATTCAAAATTTATTGCCGAGAACCATTTAGATCAATTGCCTAATAGTGTTTGGCGTTTCGGACCTTGCTTCGGCTTCTAAAGAGCCGTTGGTCCTTTATCTAGCTGATGGTACTTTATTTACACCACCCTTCCAACCCAATGTAGTGACCAAAACTTTACAACAAACTGTAGCCCTATCAACGGGTAAGGATTGATCTTTAGGACTTTAGATGCATTTTGTCTTCTGAATGGTTGAATACATCTGTATCTTGGTATTTGCAGGTTCTCCTAAGTTGGTAGCTACCACTTTTTCTGACTTCGCGGCTCAAAAGCCGGCCTCCAACCCCTTTGCTATACCATCCACCTCTCCTCCTCCAGGCAAAGGTAAACCACTGTATTAACTTTTGTGCTTGGATTGGTTAGTGTGAATTTTAATGCAGATTTTATTTTAATGGTTTAGGATACCAATAACACTACTAGGAACTTGCAAATTCTTCAGGCCATTAGATAGAATATTCTAAGCCTTTAGAAGTCAAATTTCTAGGTGGTCAAGTTTAATGAACATTTAAAGCCCTACGACTTTTTATGCCTAAATTTTCGATATTCTACTTGTACCATGTCTGTTTTGGCTTTACTTCAACCATTTAAAAACTCAAATTGGCTACGTGATTGGTTTATGTTTATTTTATTTTGAGAATTTGCAACAACCAATTTCTTTTTCTTCTGTTGTAGCCAATTTTGAAAATGTATATGAAAATTCAAATTTGCACTTACAGGTTTCGTGATACCTCCTACGGCACCCGTTAGTAGGACTGTGGGTGTCCCAATTTCTCCTCTCCTAGTGGGGATTCCTGGCCGAAAGGATGCTATTGAAAAGGTATGTCATGATGAACTCCCCTTTTCTTTTTGAGATTGGGTTTCATGTTGTGAGCAAATGCTTCTTTCTTTCAGGAGTTCTATAGACAAATTCTGGATCCATCAGCCATTGCTCCTTTTCCACCTTATGTCACCTTCCAGTAAGTTTTGTACTAGAGATTGTTTAACCAATTTCCATCCTAGTCTTGTTTATTCAAAACTATTGTTCTCTCTGCAGGGACACCTCTTTAACTCCCTTTTTGAAAAAGGGTCTCATCATCCAAGGCATTGGCAATAAAACTATTCCAGAAGCTCCTCCCTACCCTATGCATGCGAGCGACGTATTAGTATGGGATTGTGAAGTGACAGGGGCTTCTGATATTACTTCCGCCATTAAGTCATGGCCTCGTCAGCCTCCTAGATGGACGGATTGGGTGGCTCGTCTACGTCCTTATTTCCAGAGGGATTGGCGGAGATTGGGGTTACTCCAGCTGATAGAGATAAGCGACAGACATATTGAGCTGAATGCGGGTATGTGCAGATCTTTTCTTCGCTATTGGAGTAGTTCAGCCAATTCTTTTATTTTTCCTTTCGGCCCGATGTCAGTTACTTTAAAAGATGTCTTCATGCTCACCGGCCTTCCGGTCATTGGATTTGACGCCCCTTGTCTATTTGAGGTAGAGACGAAAGACCTCTATTCCTACCCAATTTGTCTGAGTTACCCGGCGTGTGTTTCCAAGTGGAGTGTCTTAACAACACCTCCTTCTTTAGAAGAACATACCGAGTTTCTATGGGTCCTAATATGCAAGTTCATCATGTGCCCCTCCTCTGGCACTCCTACCAAGGAATATTGGAAACTTGCAAGTAATTTAGCCAACGGGACTTTTGTGGCTTTGGGGCCTGTGTTGTTAGGCGCCCTCTACTATGCTTTTGAGCAGTCTGTTACTACTCACCTCTTGGCCAAGTTAGATGGTCATGTGTGGTTGTTACAGTTGTGGATTTTTACCTACTTCCCAGAGCTAATGGGTGTAGGGGTAGGTACCTTGTGCACTCCTGTTGTGGATCTTTTGGCAGTCAAGTGTTGTTTTGAGGAGACCGCCGTCTTTGATTTTCTTTTTGAACGCACAGCTAGGGAAACCTCGGCTTTGTCCGTTTTTGATCATCACTCATATATTCCTCAGTGGATGGACATTTTCTCAGGGAAGCCAGGTACACTCCTCCTTATCAAAAGAAAGCTCTTTTGTGCCTTTACTACCTCTAGGATGTTATTTTTAGGAGGGTCTCAGGCCTTCTCTACTCGTGCTTCTAGCCAACATTGTGTGTCAAAGTTGTACATGAGTAGCCTTTGGGGTAGGCAGTTTGGGCTTAACCTTTCTCAAATTCATCCTTACCTTGAACAACATGATGGTGAGTGGACAAGATCTACTGTATAGCAGCTTGTCAAGGTATATGGTTATTATCGTTGTCCTGTGGTAGAGAATTTGATTCCATATGACTTTGCCTCTTGGTGGGACGAGCGGTTTCAACTCATTCTGTCCAAAAACGCAGGTAACAACTTCATCTTTTTAACTTGTCTTCTATTTGTTTTCTGCCTCTAATTCTTTACACCTTTGTAGGGAAAGAAGCAAGGCTGCTAGTTCAACCTCCTCAAAAGCCTACTCCAGTGAGCAAGCCTAAGAAACAGGCTAAGAAAAAGAATCGCAACACCTCTTCAGAGTCATCTTTTGAGAAGACGGAATTGCCTAAGACACAAACTAAAAGGAAGAGTCGTGACACTTCTTCGGATTCGTCTTTTGAGAGGACAGAATTGCCTAAGACTAGGCAGTCGGGGAGACTCCTCAAAGTAGCCAAAAAACAACATGCTGGACCTCCTGAGACTGTGGTCTTGGAAGATGATTCTGAGGATGATCAACTTCTGGACCTACTTCACGGTAAATCTCTTTCACTTTGCTTCTTATGCTTAATATGTTTCATCCATTTAACAGATGCATTTTTGTTTTTACAGAAGCCGCTCATACAGAAGAAACAACGCTAGATGTTGATTCTGAGGCGGCCATGGATAGAGAGGATGATGGAGTCCTTGACGCACAAGGTAACCATCTTTCTTGGTCTTTATTATCTATCATAATTACCTAGCTCATTTCATCGAAATCTTCTCAGGTATGGAGCATTCAGGGGAGCAATGCTCCAAGTCAGCCTCCGAGTCAACTTCTAAAGGCTCCAAGTCAGTCTCTGAGCCAACTTCTAAAGGCTCCAAGTCAGAGTCTGCTTCTAAAAGTTCTAGGTCAGCCTCTGAGCCAACTTCTAAAGGCTCCAAGTCAGCTTCTGAGTCTGTCTCCAAAGGCTCCAAGTCAGCCTCTGAAAAAGATTCGGCTACCTCCACTGAATCCAAGGTAAATCTCTAACTTTGTTAAGATAAGTTTTTATTATACTTTTGGTTGGATATTAACCTTCCTTCAAATTCTTCTTCAGGAACCTTTATCGCAAATTAAGAAACTTTCTTCGATAATAGCAGAAGACCAAGACCTGGTAGATTTAAGCTTCTTGGACGAGATGAGCACCCCGGAAGCTAGTGTTTCTTTTGTCCCTTTGCCGGCTGACGTCGAGAGAGCTGTTTCTTTAGTCAAGCATGTCCTCGGCCAGCACATTTCTATTGTTACAGATTCCCAGAGAGAAGATCTCATTTCCTCTCTCCATATTCTACGCCTTGTTCCTGACTCCGTTGTCACTGATGAAGTAGAGAAAGATATTCTGGGTTCGCTCAACTTGTGGAGGTCTTGTGTTGAGATCGAGTCAAATGACCTCCCCAAGTTGAAATCTTCGAAAGCAGATAACGCCAGGTATTTATCTTTGGGATCTAAAAGGCAAGAAGTAGCTCAAAAACTACGAGACCTAGAAGCTAGTGGTGAGGCCTTTGAAAAGGAGATTGAACAACTGGAAACTGCTATTCTAGCTTTAAAGAGTAAGCAGCTTGATCTTGTGGTGGAAGGCAAACTTCTAGCCGAGGAATATCAAGGAATCAACTCTCAACTCCAGCCTCTTCATACTACCATTCAAGAGAAGAAAAATGACATGGTCTCATGGGTACAAAATTGTGCTAAGGCTCGTCAAGACAAAGTTGTTTGCCAATCGAAGTGGAGAAAGTTGCAAGGCCTTTTCTCAGATTCTTCACCTACTCCAATGTTGGCTTCCTCTACCTCCACCAACACCACAGCTCCTTGATGATTTTCTTTTATTTTGTATATGAACTGTGTTATGTAGTTTAGCTTTAGAATTGGTGACTTTTGTTGAACCAAAAGACTTTGCTTTTGGCTTTTGAATTTTCTTTTTATATAACAGGACACTTTTGCTTACACGGCCTTTTGGCCAGTACTTGCTTGGTGACACGTACACCTGCACCTATACACTTGTACATGCATGCATTACAGAGACGCCATTCAGGTACTTTCTAAACTTCAAATGTCTTGGTGTGAAGATGGCTCTCCAGCCATTTGTTTGCTTGTTGTGTTCCACACCAAGATTCACTTACAGGTACAGCCATGCATTGCATTTTCACTATGTGTTTATGTTCCTGGTATGAAGATGGCTTTTGCCATATACTTGTGTAGTGATGTGATGTCCATACCAGGACTTGTTTCACGAACAAATCACATATGTCACTTACAGCCATGCATTGCATTACAGGGCCGTTTTTGTTTGCTGTTGAATGTTGTTGAATTTTCTTTTTATCCCTTTAGCTTAGTTAGCCAAAGTTTAGGAAGTCTTAGTAGAATAGAGACCTTATAAACATAGTAGGAGTTTTACTTTCCACCTTTGACAGTCAACTCTCGATATCAACTTCTAGAGGATCAACTCAGTCAACTTGAACTTCTAGGAATCAACTTTTAGAAGTCAACTCCTAGAACAAACTTCTGAAATTAATTTTTAGGAGTCCACTTTTAGAAGTCAACTTCTAGAACTTCTAGGAATCAACTTTTAGGAGTCAACTTCTAAAACTTCTAGGAATCAACTTTTAGGAGTCGACTTCTAAAACCAACTTCTGGAATTAATTTTCCATAGTCGATTAATTATAGCCTCACCAATTTAGCTAAAGTAGCCAAATTTTAGAATTTTAATTATCAAAAATGGCTAAAAGCCATTACATCTTGTGCCAAAATCCATAAGTTAATGAAAAAGTACAGGTTTAGCCGAAATAGCCAAACTACTAAAAATCTGATAATACACTCGGCTAAAAAGCCACAATGTTACGACTCATGTACTGATATTGCTAAAACAAGTTACATAATCTGTAGTACATGTATGGCTAAAAGCCATTAAGTCATTTCTAAGTTGTATTTCTCCCAGATGGTGGGAGTGTATTTCTTCAAGTACTTTCCATTAATAAATTTTTTATGAGGCTCACCCTCTAGACTTGATAGCCAGTACGCATTCCCCTTCATCACCTTGTGGACTAAGAATGGCCCTTCCCAATTAGTAGACCATTTCCCATATTCTCTATCTTTAGTACCAGGGGGTAAGATCAACTTCCATACTAGCTCATCTTCTTGAAATATCTTAGGTCTAACTTTCTTGTTGTAGCTTCTGGAGACTTTCTTCTTCTGTATTATCATATTGTTTAAAGCCTGAAGTCTCCCTTCTTCTAGATTTTCTAACTCCATCATCATGGTTTCATTGTAATCTTCTGGAGTCAAATGATTCTGCTTAGCTACTCTCAATGACCTCACCACCACCTCAATGGGTAACACTGCATCATGACCATAGGTTAGCATAAATGGACTTACTCCAGTAGCATTTCGCCTAGAGGTGCGATATGCCCAGAGTGCTTCTGATAAAATTCGTTGCCAATCCTTTGGATTTTCTTCCAACATTTTTTGAACTATGTTGATGATAATTTTATTAGAAGATTCAGCTTGGCCATTGGCCTGAGCATAATAAGGTGTAGAGGTCAATAATTTTATTCCATAATCAGTGGCAAATTCTTGCATCTCCTTACCAGTGAACATTGTGCCCTGGTCAGTAGTTACTGATTGTGGAATTCCAAATTGATGAATAATTTCCTCTTTAATAAATTTAATAACATATTTTTGCTCTGTCTTTACCAATGGCTTGGCGACTACCCATTTGGTAAAATAATCAGTAGCTACAATTATGAAACTGTGATTTTTAGAAGATGGAGGATATATTTTACCTATCAAATCTATGGCCCAACCTCTGAATGGCCATGGTTTGATGACAGACTTCAACTCAGCAGCTGGAAGTCTTTGTATGTTTCCATACCTTTGGCACGATTGACAACCCTTTGCAAAAGTCATGCAATCTTTTAGGATAGATGGCCAGAAGTAACCATGTCTTCGGATCAGCCATCTCATTTTTACTCCGGATTGATGTGCTCCACAAACTCCTTCATGAGTTTGTTTCATGACCTCTAGTGCCTCTGTAGTTCCAAGGCATCTTAGCAATAGGTTGTCGAATCCTCTTCTGTATAAAACATCTTCTATGAGCACGTAGTTAACAGCTCTCATTCTTACTTTATACATCATCTTCTTGCTAGGATTCTCCAGGTACTTTTTAATATCTCTCCTCCAATCCTGTACTAAGTTATCATCAATATTGAAAATATCTAGTTGTACTCCTCTTTTAAAAATTGAAGGGTGAGTTTTTCTTTGTACCATTACTAGTCGGTGGGTTAACTCCTCCGACAGACGTAGGCCAGATGCTAGCTGTGATAATTCATCGGCCTCCCAATTTTCCTCTCTAGGAACATGTACTAATTCAACCTCTTCAAAACTCTCTATTAACTGTATAGCAATAGCATAATAAGAAGTTAAAGAGTAACTCATACATTTATATTCCCCAGACACTTGTCTAATAACCAATTGAGAATCTCCAATTATTTTGACCTTTTTAGCACCTAGATCTAGGAGGATTTCTAATCCAATAATCAAAGCCTCATACTCAGATTGATTATTTGTACATTCAAAGTCAAGATTAAAAGACAAGGAGGTCTTAGCTCCAGAAGGTGATACTATTATGATTCCAGCACCCGCAGACCTATCTGTACTAGACCCATCAAATTTAAGCATCCAAGGTCTATGTTCATTCATAAAAACCGGTAAGTCAAATTTACTTTCATCTCCTAGGTTTATACATGGGTGGTCGGCTAGGAAATCTGCTAGAGCCTGACCTTTGACCGACTTCTGGGGATGATAAATCAAATGAAAGTCTGCCAAACTTAATAACCACTTTCCAATATTTCCTGATAAAACAGGTTTGTTTAGCATATATTTCATCAAGTCGGTTTGAGACACCACATAAACTCTATTACTAAGCAGATAGTGTCTTAACTTAGTGCAGGCAAAAAACAAAGCCAAACACAATTTCATGATAGGAGTGTATCTAACCTCTGTAGATGTCATCGAACGGCTCAAATAATAAATAGCCTGTTCATGTCCATCTTGGTTGCTCTGGGCTAGCAGACATCCAATTGAACCTTCGGCTGCTGAAATGTACAACCTCAGAGGTATACCCTTTTTGGGAGGCATCAATACAGGAGGCTTCATTAGATAATCTTTAATTTCATCAAAAGCCTCTTGATGGATGGTTTCCCATCTGAAGACATCCTCCTTTTTTAATTTCAACAGTTCTGAGAACACTTTTGTTTTTCCTGCAAGATTAGATATAAATCTCCTTAAGTAATTAACCTGCCCAAGAAACCTCTGAAGTTCTGTTTTATTTCTAGGCGGTTTAGCTTCTCGAATAGCTTTGGTTTTGTTTTGGTCCACTTCAATGCCTCTTTCATGGACCAAAAACCCCAAAAAATTTCCAGCTTTTACACCAAAGGCGCATTTCAAAGGATTGAGTTTTAAACAGTGAACTCTCATCCTCCTAAATGCTTCCTCTAGATTTTTCAAATGATCTTTCATTAGTTTTGATTTTACAACAACATCATCAATATAAACCTCCATAGTTTTACCTAAGAGGTCGTGGAAGATGGCATTCATAGCCCTCTGATATGTTGCACCAGCATTACGTAAACCAAACGGCATGACCACCCATTCAAATGTCCCAATAGATCCTGGACATCTAAATGCCGTTTTGGAGATGTCTTCTTTAGCCACCATAATCTGGTTATATCCAGCAAAACAATCCATAAAAGACAAAAGATAATGATTAGCTGTAGCATCAATAAGAGTGTCAGCAATTGGCATAGCATAAATATCTTTAGGAGTTGCTTCATTTAAGTCCCTAAAGTCTATGCATATTCTAAGTTTTCCATTCTTTTTAACCACTGGAACAACATTTGCTAACCAATTACTATATTTAGCATGCCTAATAAAGCCTGCTTTACACAATTTTTCAATTTCCTCTTTTACCTTTAATTCAACTTCTTTTGACACTCTTCTTGGAGGTTGGCGGTATGGCTGAAACTCGGGCTTAATAGGAAGCCGATGTTCTACCAATGTCCTGCTTAACCCCGGCATATCAGAATATTGCCATGCAAAGCAATCTTTGTATTCCTGCAAGAGTACAGTTAATTTTGTTTTTAAACCAACCTCTAGGTTTTTACTAACAAAAGTTACCTGAGGTTCCTCAGAGGTTCCAAGATTCACTTCTTCTAACTCCTATCTAACATGGATGGCTTCATTATCTATCCAAGGAGGTGCTTGTTCTAGCTCCTCCAAGCCAATCTCATGATCTTCAGAAACTTCTTCTTCTTCATAAACCACTTCAGCATCTAGAACCTCTGCCAAGTTGTTTTCCTCCATAATTCCTTCCATAATGTACTGCATACGTTCTTTTAAGATAGCAGATGCAGCTGCTGCAAACTCACTAGAGGTGAGCTTAATCATTAATTTCTTCAATGGTGATGGAGGAACACGGCTTGTTGTATGGAATAATAGCCGTTGATCCAAGTATCTCAGTTGCTTTTCTTTTGACCTCTTCATGCACATTCAGAGGTTTGTCGGATTTCTCTTTCTTCTGCCCTTTTTTACTTTTCCCAGTAAATTGGATGGGGCCAACACATGAGTCATAATAACGGGCTTCTACCATGTTGGTGGCAGTGGTAAATGGCTTTGTGTCTGCCCATACCACCTCCACCTCATTTCCCTTCCAAAAGAGCAGAAACTGGTGTAAGGATGAAGGAACGCACCAATTGGCATGAATCCAATCTCGTCCCAAAAGAGCTTGGTAGCTGGCTGATGAATTTACAACAAAGAACGCCGATAGGGAAGTTTTGCTCCCTACAGTTACCTCTACTGGGAGAACACCAATAGTTTTTGTGAGCTCTCCAGTAAAGGCAGACACACTAACCTCTGTAGAGATGAGATCTTCTGTAGTTTTTCCTAGAGGTTGTAGCATGTTGAATGGCATAATATTCACAGCAGAACCATTATCAATCAAGACTCTGGAGGTTGGTCTGCCATTAAAGTGAGCCTTTATGTACAAAGGCTTAATATGTTTGGTCATTGCCTCTGCAGGTTTGTCAAAAATCACCCTCTTTGGTCCACCATTTGCAGCTTCTTGTATGGTGACCTGGCTGCGACACTCATCTTTTGGAGGTTTGGATACCTCCTCTCTCTGAATTTCTTCTACTTCCTCAGAGTTGTCAGGACCTTTGAAATCACTTGGAAGAATCAAGGAGAAAGCATTACAAGTGAGGGGAATCTCCATTTCACCCACTCTGATGGATCTCTTCTTATCACCCTCTGTGTCTGATTCTGAGTTGCCATTCTCTAGAGATCTCCTCTGAAATTTGCCGCTTTCCTTAACTGGTGGAGTTTCATCAGTATCCTCTTTCAAGAGGTCGTTTAGTCTCATGCCCTCCTTTAGGATTTTCTCATCCACGAGATCATCCAACTCCATGTCGTCTTCTAGGAGATCATCTAAATTCATGCCATCTCCTGCAAATTCTCCTTCAAGAAACGCTTCTAACTCCATATCTGAAATTTCCTTCTTCGAAGGCACGTGGGAAGTTTTATTTTTCACTTCCACTGCCTCTGAAGATTTTTGGCTTCTAGATTGCTCTTTCTCAATTAAGATCTTCTTTGACCCCTTTTCCTCATCAACTTTTCTAGGATCTTCCAAGTGCTTGGACTGCCACTCGTTTCTTGCAGCAGCCCTCAACCTCTGGCGCCTCCTCTTCTGAGTTCTTGTTAGTGGAGGCGGAAACTTCTTGTGATAATTGGTATGCCACCTTGGACTAGGAGAGACCAATGGTGGTACCACGAATCTTTGTTCTTTTCTTCGGTTTTCAAAGGTAGAAGGAACCTCTGACTGTTTTTCTTTAAGTGCCAAAGGAGCTTTTGGCTTTTCCTCCCTAGGTGCCAAATGAGCTTTTGGCTGTTCCTCCCTCCTCCACACGAAGGATCGCCTCTCCGGGAAGACATGCCTTTCTGGCCTCCTTTGATAGTAAGAGGCCCTGTTTTGTTTTTTCAAAAGAGGGCGGTTAGTAGAAACAAAATTATTAGAGTTTCTAGATACCTGCCTTCTTTCTCCTCTGTAATCCCGCTTTACCTCTGCTCTCCTTTCCCGTTCGAATTGCTCTCCCCCGACTCTTTGGTCATTTTGCTCCCTGATTCTGAGCTTTCTTTTTATATCTAATAACAACCTCAAGTCAAGTTCCGAGAGATCACTGGCATTCACAGACGCCACAGCCGGAAAAGGATCTTCATCTATTACCAGTGCCTCCTTTTTTTCTGGGAATTTTAAAACTCCCTTGGCAATCCTATCCTGTATAATATTTTTGAACCCCCAACATGAATTGGTTGAGTGGTTCCAGGAGTTGTGGAACTTGCAATATTCTCTGCCTTTCAACTCATCTTTTGAAGGCATTTTATGATCCGGAGGCAAAGTAATGAACTTCTCTTTCAACAGAAAATCAAAAATTTCTTCTGTTTTTGAAACCTCAAAAGTATACAGAGGTTGGGCATTGGAATTATGTTTCTTCCACCCATCAGGTGCTTTTTTAATCAACATAGGGCAGGTACATGAACCGGTGGCCGTGAAGTCGGCTACCGCGGTTTCATATGCTCCCACCTCCTGATAGTAAGTGCCCATTGCCACCTTCTTCTTGTGGCTTTCTTCTCTCAGGAGTTCTTCATATTCAGAGACTTTAACAGCTAACTCATAGAAGTCCCTGAATTCCATCCCCTGGAACTTTTTCCGGAGCTCAATGTCCAAGCCCCTCTGAGCCATTTTTACATACTCAGTTTCTGGTAGAACAATTTTACACCTGCTCCTCATTCTTTTGAAGCGGTGTATATACATGTCGGCATCCTCTCCCGACCTTTGAGAAACTCTTGACAATTCTGCTATGCAAACCTCTGGCTCTGCACGGTAAAATTGAGTATGGAAAAGCCTCTCCATCTCCTGCCATGTGAGCACTGAGTTCCTGGGCAAAGTAGCATACCAAGTAAAGGCAGTACCTGTTAAAGAATTTGGAAATAATCTCAGCTTGAAATTTGCAATGTTATCTAGGTTGGCCAAGACCCCACATTGAATTGTGAATTTCGCCACATGCTCAATGGTGGAGTGGCCATCCTCTCCAGAGAATAAAGAGAAGTTAGGAATTTTATAGCCTCTAGGGTAAGGATTCTCCCTGTCAATGACATCTGGATAAGGCTTGTGAAATTGCGGTCGGTCAATCTGCCTTAGACCTGGACCATACAACTCCTGAATTGCTTCTCTTACAGCCTCCATGTCAATTGGCCGTGCTGGAGGTTGGTGTGGTAGAGGTTGGTTCCTCTCCTGGGGAAAATAATTGCCCCCAGTGCCCAGAGGTTGAGTGTAATTTTGGTTAACCTCTGGATCCTCCATGGGCGGATGATTAGCACCTGCATTAAACGGCCTAGAATTCCGGCCAGTTTGATTATGTCAAACGTTTACAAACGTTATTGTTACTGGCGTTTTGCGTTCGTAACAACAAGCGTGTGAAATGCGGGCGTGCCAGGAAGCGGATTCCAAAATGTAACTTAACTTCTTAAACGAGCGATTGGGGTTTGGTTAACCTTATAACAAGTACTCCAATCAAGTAATGCTAAAACAAAGAAATTCAACTGTAAATATGTTTACTAATTGAATGAAATGAAAATACAAGTGTTTGAGTAGAAATTGCAGAAGTTCAATCGTAAAGTTCTTTACTGATTGAAGAAAATTGAGAATGCTAAGTGTTGAGTGTTTTTGCCTTTGGGCTGGTTTTTGTTGGATTTGATCGGGGGTTGCAAATTGGCTGCTCTTCTCTTATTTATAGCTTCATCATTTGAAAACTGCTGCTTCATGTACCAACTGCACACGTTCTTCCCCACCTTCAGGCACTGCCAATCGTGTCTTTACTTCTGCTGCACGTGCTTTTTAACTTCTTTTCTTCTGAAATGGACTTCTTGGGCTCATTGGGCCATTTAAATTAATATTTAATGGCCATCTCAAATTTGGGCTTAATCTTCTGCAACTGGGCTTGGACTTTTTGAATTAGCTCTGGAGTAGTCAACCTCTAGAAATCATCCTTTAGAAATCAACTTCTGTCAACATTGGTCAACCTCTAACATTAGTCAACCTCTAGAAATCAACCTTTAGAAATCAACTTCTGTCAACATTAATCAACCTCTAGAAATCAACCTTTAGAAACCAACCTTTAGAAACCAACCTTTAGAAACCAACCTTTAGAAATCAACTTCTGAAGTCAACATTAGTCAACCTCTAAAAATTAATTTAAGCCAATCATTAATAATACCTCTTTTATCTTTTGAAAAGAATAGGGGCTTTATGGCTTTTAAGCCATATTTTTAATTTTGGTGCAAACAGTTATGAAACAAATTCAAACATTTCACCTATTTTACAACTTAAGCCAAACGTTTACAAACGTTACGAAACTAATCTAAACGTTTCACATTTTTAGCGATTTAAGCCAAACGTTTACAAACATTACGAAACAAATCCAAACGTTTCCCTTTTTTAACGATTTATGCCGAATGTTTACAAACGCTACAAAACCAATCTAAACGTTGTACCTTTTTAGCGATTTAAGCCAAAGGTTTACAAACGTAAAAAAAAATCCAAACGTTTCTCCTTTTTAGCGATTTACGACAAAATTTTAAAACATTACGAACAAAGCCAAACGTTTTACATTTTTAGCGATTTAAGTCAAACGTTTACATAATTTATGAAACAAAACCAAACGTTTCACCTTTTTTGCGATTTAAGCCAAACGTTTACAAACGATACGAAAAAAATCCAAACGTTTAAAACGGAATGAATCCAATCCAAATGTTTATAATGTTATGAAACAAATCTAAACATTTCACATTTTTAGCGATATAAGCCAAACATTTGCAAATGTTACGAAACAAATCCAAATGTTTCCCTTTTTTACCGATTTAAGCGAAACGTTTATAAACGTAACCAAACAAATCCAAACGTTTCCCCTTTTTAAGGATTGAAGCCAAACGTTTACAAACGTTACGAAACAAATCTAATCATTTTATCTTTTTAGTGATTTAAACCAAACGTTTACAAACATTACGAAACAAAACCGAACATTTCACCTTTTTAGCGGATTGAAGCCAAACATTTACAAATGTTATGAAACAAATCCAAACGTTTCATTTTAGAAGTTTCATCCAAAAGTTAAAAACGTAACAAAACAAATCTATACGTTTAAAATGTTAGGAAACAAATCCAAATGTTTCACCTTTTTAACGATTTAAGCCAAACGTTTACAAATACTAAGAAACGAATCCAAACATTTGAAACGTTGTTACACTAATTAAAACGTTTAAAACGTTACGAAACAATTCCAAACGTTTCACCTTTTTAGCAATTTACGCCAAATGTTTACAAACGTTACAAAATAAATTCAAACGTTTCACCTTTATTATGATATAAGCCAAACGTTTACAAACGTTACGAGACGAAACCAAATGTTTCACCTTTTTAGCGATTTAAGTCAAACTTTTACAAACGTTACAAAATAAATCCAAATATTTCACCTTTTTATCTATTTAAGCCAAACATTTAAAACGTTACAAAACCAATCCAAACGTTTACAATCGTTACGTAACAAAACCAAACATGTCACCTTTTTAGCAATTTAAAAAAAAATTAACAAACGTTACGATCAAAACCAAACGTTTCACCTTTTTAGCGAATTAATCCAAACGTTTAAAATATTATGAAACCAATCCAAACGTTACGAAACAAATCCAAACGTTTCACCTTTTTTGCGATTTAAGCTAAACGTTAACAAATGTTAAGCAAGAAATCAAACATTTCACCTTCTTAGCGATTTAAGTCAAACGTTTTAAAACGTTACGAATCAAATCCAAATGTTTCACCTTATTAGCGATTTAAGCCCAACGTTTAAAACATTACGAAACCAATCTAAACGTTTAAAACGGTACGAAAATAATCCTAACGTTTAACCTTTTAAGCGATTTAATCCAAACATTTACAAACGGTACAAAATCTTACGAAACAAAATCCAAACGTTTCACATTTTTAGTGAGTTAAGCCAAAAGTTTACGTTCGTTACATAAAAAATCCAAACGTTTCACATTTTAGCGATTTCAGCCAAACGTTTACAAACGTTACGAAACAAATCCAAACATTTCACTTTTTTGGAGATATAAGACAAACGTTGAGAAACAAATCCAAGCGTTAAAAAAGTTACGAAACAAAACCAAACGTTTCACCTTTTTAGCAATTTAAGCCAAACATTTAAAACGTTAGGAAACCAATCCAAGCGTTTACAAATGTTATGCAACAAAACCAAACGTTTCCCCTTTTTAGCAATTTAGGCCAAACACTTACAAATGTTACGAAACAAAGCCAAATGTTTCAACTTTTTAGCGATTTAAGCAAAACGTTTACAAACGTAACGAAACAAATTTAAGCATTTCACATTATTAGCGATTTAAGGAAAAAGTTTTAAACGTTACAACACCAATCCAAACGTTAAAAACAATACGAAACAAATCCGAAACGTTTCACCTTTTTACCGATTTATGCCAAACGTTTAAAATGTTACGAAACAAAACCAATCGTTTAAAACATTATGAAACCAATCCAAACGTTTCACCTATTAGCGATTGAAGCCAAACGTTTGCAAGCGTTACGAAACAAATCCAAACGTGTCCCCTTTTTAGCAATTTAAGCCAAATGTTTACGAGCGTTAAAAAACCAATCCAAACGTTTCACCTTTTAAGCGATTTAAGCCAAACGTTTACAAACGTTACAAAATAAATCCAACATTTCACCTTTTTAGCAATTTAAGCCAAACATTATAAACGTTACGAAAATAATGAAAACGTTTCACCTTTTTTTTTCATAATATTTGTAAACTTTTGGATTGGTTTCGTAAAGTTTTAAATGTTTGGCTTAAATTGCTTAAAAGGTGAAAAGTTAGGATTTGTTTCATAATGTTTAAAACGTTTGTATTTTTTTCGTAACGTTTTAAACGTTTGGCTTACATTGCTAAAAAGGTAAAATGTTTGGTTTTGTTTCGTAACGTTTTAAACGTTTGGCTTAAATCGCTAAAAAGGTGAAACGTTTGAATTAGTTTTGAAACGTTTTAAACGCTAGAATTTGTTTCGTAACGTTTTAAACGTTTGGCTTAAATCGCTAAAAAGGTGAAACGTGCCAAACGTTTAAAACGTTTCAAAACCAATCCAAACGCTATTTTAAACGTTTGGATTTGTTTCTTAATGTTTTAATTATTTTGTTTAAATAGCTAAAAAGGTGAAACATTAGGATTTGTTTCGTGATGTTTTAAACGTTTGGCTTTGTTTTTATCATTTGTAAACGTTCGGCTTCAATCGCTAAAAAGGTGAAACTTTTAGATTTGTTTGTAACGTTTGTAAACATTTTGGCTTAATTCGCTAAAAAGGGCAAACGTTAGGTTATGTTTCGTAACGTTTGTAAACGTTTGGTTTCAATCACTAAAAAATTGAAACATTTGGATTTGTTTCGTAACGAAACAAATCCAAACGTGTCATAAGCCAAAACATTACAAAACAAATCTAAACGTTTCAATTTTTTAGCTACTTAAGTCAAACGTTCACAAACGTTCACAAACGTTACGAAACAAATCCAAACATTTCACCTTTTTAGCGATTTAAACCAAACGTTTACAAACGATACGAAACAAATCCAAACATTTCGCCTTTTTAGCAATTTAAGCCAAGGTGAAACGTTTGGATTTATTTCGTAACTTTTAAACGTTTGGATTGATTTTGTAATGTTTGTAAACTTTTGGCTTAAATCGCTAAAAAGATTAAAAACGTTTGGATTTGTTTCCTAACGTTTTAAACGTTTGGATTGGTTTCGTTTCGTTTTGCTTCATTCCTAAAAAAGTGAAACGTTTTTATTTTTTTGTAACGTTTGTATACATTTGGCTTAAATCGCTAAAAAGGTCTAAAGTGTTTGGATTTGTTTCATAACGTTTTAAACGTTTGGAATTGTTTCTTTTGACTTAATTCGCTAAAAAGGTAAAACGGTTGTAAATATTTAACTGTAATACCCCGTATTTTTTTATTTTATTATTATTTTTCAATTTGTTTAATTTTTTTTATTTTGCATTCCATCGAGCTTCAGGTAATCTATTATTATTATTATTAAATTAAGTATGTTAAGCATGTATATTGTTATAAAAAAAAGTTATTAACCCCATGAAATTTTTAACATGAAAAGCCCATGCATTGTTAGCATGAAAAGCCATGCAATCTTTTAAGAAGAAAAGCCCATGCAATCTATTAAGAGGAATTATGCAGCAGTTGCGGGAAGCTTATTGTTTTGCATATATAAGTCTTATTTCAAACCATTGTACTCTTTTCGTTTCTGTAAAAACCCTAGCCATCATACGCTCTAAAGCTTTCTGAAACATCATCTTCATCATCCTTTCCTTTCATTCTCATGTAAGAAAATTATGTTGTTTCACTCTTTGTTCATTATTTCATATTTGATATCGTCTCACTGTACGTAACTTGTGTTATTCGTTGTACTAGCATATTGCTGAGGTTATTCTCTTTATTCATCCTTATTTATAGACCTCGTTAATCCCTACGTGTTGGAATGGAAATTGGTACGTAAAATCTTTCCGTTCCTATGCCGTTTCGATTCGCCGTTTACTGTTTGCTTTGTTGCTATCGATTGTGTCTTTGTGTGGTTGATGTGATTCTTCTTTGTTTGAGATTAGAATCTCATGTTTTGTTAGTTGTTAACTGTTTTACCATTAGTTTGTGTTGGTTCCGTTGTTCTTTTTGTTCGATTCGATCTCGATATTGATTCGTCACAAATGGTGGCTGTTGTTGGATTCTTAATTTCAGAGGACTGAGACTTGGTAATGCCTTGTTGGAATTCATCCTTGACTAATGATTCATGCGTTATATTATTCAGTATTGATTAATAATTGTTTCTGTAATTCTGTGATATTCGGTTTGATAATGACTTCACTTGACAAAGATGATGTTGGCGGGGATATGGTCTTCATTAATGTTTCAATTGTTTTGGCCGTTTCATCTTTGATTACTTTGGTTTATGTATTACTTTGGCCATTTTTTTCTTCATGGCTTGTTAAATTATCATGTGTTAAGCATTGGCAGGTTGTTAGTATCTACGCATTACATAAAGGATTTTATGAGTGAGTAAATTGGTTAATTATCAATTTGAAACCGAGCATTTGCTTATCGTTTAAACTTCTAACTTACTAATCGATAATAGTATTATTTTTAAAATCTGAAAAATAATAATTTGACTAAATTATAATTTAGCTTTTAAATTTTTTTCTTAATTTATTTTATTTAAATATTTTATCGATAACTATTGGTTACTTCGGTTTGAAGCTATTGAGTTACATTTTTTATTATAAATTATGATTTTATCAAAAAAGTATTATTTTTGGATTATAAACTTTGGTTTATATTTTTGATAAAATATTTTGGGTCGGGTTAGACTTGGGTTACCCGACATGTGAGGTAGCTTGGTAGTTATTGGTAACTCGGCTAATCCAATAATTGAGGAAATGGATTTAAGTGATTATTTAAATATTATTTAAGTAATATTTTTCGGAACGGATTTTAAAGCGGAAACTCAATAGACTAGACTTATTTAAGTATTTGAGTATTGTGTTGCTTGATGTTGTTCGTATTTTGACTTGGGACATTATGTGTTTAATTATCCATTCTGTTTTGGCTGTACTTGTGCTTTACTCGGTATTGTGATAGTCCTATGTGGTGTCTAGCACTCTCTAGAGTTAGGGGTTGATTTTAATTTTGGTTTTACTTTATTCTTAGACTCGTCGACTACTGGTGCTTCGGAATCAAATCAGGTTTTGTCGCTTACCAGATTTTCACGTGGATTAGCAAGCAGTAATTTGTAGTGCTATTTACCGCTTTATTGAGTACCGCATCATATTTTAATATTATAAATATTTTGAACTGTTTTTACGGATTATGGATCTGGATTGGAACGAGCTACTCGATAGGCTTGTATCGAGACTGTGTGCACCGGTATATACTTTGATATCGGCAGACTATGGTCTTGCTCACGCTGGAAATTTAACGAGGATTTGTTCCCGTCCACTTTGGGTTTTTTGGTATGATATGTCATACTCACGCTGGGATCATTTAAATACATTATTCCATAATCGTATTATATATTAGCATGAAAGGTTTTGATTTAAGGTTTTGATTTACGAAACAAATCCAAACGTTTCACCTTTTTAGCGATATAAGACAAACGTTTACGAACGTTAAGAAAAAAATCCAAACGATCACAAATACTACGAAACAAATCGAAACATTTCACCTTTTTAGCGATTTAAGCCAAACGGTTACAAACTTTATTAAACAAATCAAAACTTTTCACCTTTTTAGCGATTTAAGCCGAATGTTTACCAACATTACGAAACAAATCCAAATGTTTCACCTTTTTTGCGATTTAAGCCAAATGTTTAACACGTTACGAAACAAATCTAAACGTTTCATCGTTGGTAAACTTTTGGCTTCAATCCCTAAAATGGAGAAACATTTGGATTTGTTTTGTAACATTTGTAAACGTTTGGCTTGAATTGCTAAAAAGGTGAAACGTTTGGATTTGTTTCGTAAAGTTTGTAAACATTTGGTTTAAATAACTAAAAAGGTGAAACGTTTGGATTTGTTTCGTACTGTTTATAATCATTTGGATTTGTTTCGTAACATTCGTAAACGTTTGTCTTAAATTGCTAAAAAGGCGTAACGTTTAGTTTTATTTCGCAATATGTGTAAACATTTTTCTTAAATCGCTGAAAGGGTGAAACGTTTGGATTTATTTCGTAAGGTTTGTAAACGTTTGGTTTAAATCGCAAAAAATGTGAAATGTTTGGATTTCTTTCGTAACGTTTGTATACATTAGTCTTAAATCGCTAACAAGGTGAAATGTTTGGATTGGTTTTGTAACGTTTGTAAATGTTTGGCCTTAATCGCTAAAAAGGGGAAACGTTTGGTTTTGTTTAGTAAAGTTTGTAAACGTTTGGCTGAAATCGCTAAAAAGGGCATACGTTTGGATTTGTTTCATAACGTTTGTATACGTTTGGCTTCAATCGCTAAACATGGGAAACGTTTGGATTTGTTTCGCAGCGTTTGTAAACGTTTGGCATAACTCACTAAAAAAATGAAATGTTTGGATTTGTTTCGTAACGCTTGTAAATGTTTGGCTTAAATCGCTAAAGATGGGAATCGCTCTGATATCTTTTATAACGTTTGTAAACGTTTGACTTAAATGGGTAAAAAGGTGAAACGTTTGGATTTGTTTTGTAACGTTTGTAAACATTTGGCTTAAGTCGCTAAAAAGGTGAAACGCATGGATTGTTTTCATAACATTTTTAAACGTTTGACTTAAATCGCAAAAAATATGAAACGTTCGGATTTGTTTTGTAACGTTTTAAACATTTGGATTAGTTTTGTAACGTTTTTAAACGTTTAGCCTAAATCACTAAAAAGGTGAAACGTTTGGATTTGTTTTTGTAACGTTTGTAAACGTTTGGCTTAAATTGTTAAAAATGGTAAAACGTTTGGATTTCTTTCATATCGTTTTAAATGTTTGGCTTAAATCGCTCAAAAGGTGAATCGTTTGGATTTGTTTCATAACGTTTTTATACGTTTGAATTGGTTTCCTAACGCTTTAATTAAATCACTAAAAAGGTGAAACGTTTTGTTTTGTTTCGTAAGGTGTTATATTTGTGGCTAAAATCACTAAAAAAATGCAACGTTTGGATATATTTCGTAACATTTTAAATGTTTGGATTGGTCTCGTAATATTTTAAATGTTTGGCTGAAATCGCTAAAAAGGTGAAACGTTTGGATTCGTTTCGTAACGTTTGTAAAGGTTTGGCTTAAATCGCTAAAAAGGAGAAACGTTTGGATTTTTTTCGTAACTTTTGTAAACGTTTGACTTAAATCTCAAAAAAGGGGAAACGTTTGGATTTGTTTCGTTATGTTTGTAAACGTTTAGATTTGTATCGAAACGTTTCTAAATGTTTAGCTTAAATCGCTAAAAAGGTGAAACATGTGGATTTGTTTCATAACGTTTTAAACGTTTGGAATGGTTTTGTAAAGTTTTAAACTTTTAACTTAAATCGCTAAAAAGGTAAAACATTTGGATTTGTTTGGTAACGTTTGTAAACGTTTGGCTTAAATAGCTAAAAAGGTTAAATGTTTGGATTGGTTTCGTAACGTTTTAATCGTTTGGCTTAAATAACTAAAAAGATGAAATGTTTGGATTTGTTTCGTAACTTTTCTAAACATTTGGCTTAGATTGCTAAAAAGGTGAAACATTTGGACTTTTGGATTTGTGTCGTAACATTTTAAACATTTTGATTTATTTAGTAACGTTTGTAAATATTTGGCTTAAATCGCTGAAATGTGAAACGCTTGGATTTGTTTCATAACGTTTTTAAACGTTTGGCTTAAATCGCTAAAATGGTGAAACATTTGAATTTGTTTTGTAACGTTTTAAACATTTTGGTTTGTTTCGTAACGTTTGTAAACATTTGGCCTAAATCACTAAAAAAGTGAAACGTTTGGATTTGTTTTGTAACGTTTGTAAACGTTTGGCTTAAATCGCTAAAAGGGTGAAACATTTGGATTTGTTTCGTAACGTTTTAAATGTTTGGAAAAAATCGCTAAAAAGGTGAAATGTTTGGATTTGTTTCATAATGTTTCAAACGTTTGAATTGGTTTCGTAACGTTTTAAACGTTTGGCTTAAATCGGTAAAAAGGTAAAAGTTTGGATTTGTTTTGTAGGGTTTGTAAGCGTTTGGATTAAATCGCTGAAAATGTGAATTGTTTTGTTTTGTTTCGTAACGTTTATAAACTCTTGGCTTAAATCGCTAAAAATATGAAACATTTGAATTTGTTTCGTAACGTTTTAAATTAGTGGCTTAAATCGCTAAGAAGATGAAACGTTTGGATTTATTTCGTAATGTTTTAAACGTTTCGATTGGTTTCGTAACATTTTAAATGTTTGGCTGAAATCGCCAAAAAGGTGAAACGTTCAGATTTGTTTCCTAACGTTTGTAAAAGTTCTGCTTAAATCGCTAAAAAGGAGAAACGTTTGGATTTTTTTTCGTAACTTTTCTAAATGTTTGACTTAAATTGCAAAAAAGTTGAAACGTTTTGATTTGTTTCGTAATGTTTTTAAACGTTTCGCTTAAATTGCTAAAAAGGTGAAACGTTTTGATTTATTTCGTAAAGTTTGTAAATGTTTGGTTTAAATCGCTAAAAAGGTGAAACATTTGGATTTGTTTCGTAAAGTTTAGAAAGTTTTGGCTTAAATCGCTAAAAAAGCGAAACGTTTGGATTTTTTTCGTAATGTTTTAAGCTTTTCGATTGGTTTCGTAACGTTTTAAACGTTTGTCTTAAATCGCTAAAAAGATGAAACATTTGGTTTTGTTTTGTAAATGTTTGGCTTAAATCGCTAAAAAGGGGAAACGTTAGGATTTGTTTCGTGACGTTTTAAACATTTGCATTTGTTTCGTTACGTTTGTAAACGTTTGGCTTAAATCGCTAAAAATGCAAAAACGTTTGGATTTAATTCGTAACATTCGTAAACGTTTGGCTTAAATTGTTAAAAAGGTGATACGTTTGGATTTGTTTCGTAACGTTTGGGTTCAATCACTAGTTTGTTTCATACTTGATTTGTTTTATAACGTTTTAAACTTTTGGCTTAAATCGCTTAAAAGGTGAAACGTTTGGATTTATTTCGTAACGTTTGTAAACGTTTGGCTTAAATCGCTAAAAATGTGAAACATTTGGATTTGCTTCTTAACGTTTGTAAAAGTTTGGCTTAAAATCGTAAAAAAGGTAAAATGTTTGGATTTATTTCGTAAAGTTTTTAACGTTTGGATTAGTTTCGTAACTTTTTAAATGTTTTGCTGAAATCGCTAAAAAAGTTAAAACTTTTGGATTTGTTTCGTAACGTTTGTCTTCAATCAGTAAAAAGGTGAAAGGTTTGAATTTGTTTTGTAACTTTTGTAAACGTTTGGCTTAAATTGCAAAAAAGGTGAAATGTTTGGATTAATTTTGTAACGTTTGTAAACGTTTGGCTTAAATTGCTAAAAAGGCGAAACATTTATAAAATGTTGGTTTAAATCGGTAAAAAGGTGAAACGTTTGGATTTGTTTCATAACGTTTTAAACGCTTGGATTGGTTTTGTAACGTATTAAACTTTTGGCTTAAATCCCTAAAAAGGTGAAACATTTGGATTTGTTTCATAAGATTTGTAAACGTCTGGCTTAAATCGTTAAAAAGGGGAAACATTTGGACGTTTGTATTTGCTTCGTAAAGTTTTAAACGTTTGGATTGATTTTGTAACGTTTCTAAACGTTTAGTTTAAATCGCTAAAAAGGTGAAACGTTTGGATTTGTTTGGTAATATTTTAAACGTTTGGATTGGTTTCGTAAGGTTTGAAACGTTTGATTTAAATCGCTAAAAAGGTGAAACGTTTGGATTCGGTTCGTAACGTTTGGCTTAAAACAATAAAAATGTGACACGTTTGGATTTATTTCGTAAAGTTTGTAAATGTTTGGCTTAAATTGTTAAAAAAGAAAAACGTTTGTTTTTGTTTTGTAACATTTGTAAACGTTTGGCTTCAATCGCCAAAAAGGTGAACCATTTTTATTTGTTTCGTAATGTGTGTAAACGTTTGGTTTAAATTGCTAAAAAGATAAAATGTTTGGATTTATTTCGTAACGTTTTAAACGTTTGAATTAGTTTTGTAACGTTTGTAAACGTTTGGCTTAAATCGCAAAAAACGATGAAACATTTGGATTTGTCTCGTACCGTTTTAAACTTTTGGATTGGATTTGTAATATTGTAAACGTTTGGCTTAAATCGCTTAAAATGTGAAACATTTGGATTTGTTTTCGTAACTTTTGTAAACGTTTGGCTTAAATTGCTAAAAATGTGAAACATTTGG
Organism: Mercurialis annua; assembly: GCF_937616625.2. Lineage (NCBI taxonomy): Eukaryota > Viridiplantae > Streptophyta > Magnoliopsida > Malpighiales > Euphorbiaceae > Mercurialis > Mercurialis annua. The sequence goes on along the minus strand of NC_065577.1, from coordinate 20,296,446 downwards.
ATTTATTTCGTAATGTTTTAAACGTTTGGATTGGTTTCGTAACGTATTAATCTTTTGGCTTAAATCGCTAAAAAGGTGAAATGTTTCGATTTGTTTCGTAACGTTTGTTAACGATTGGCTTAATCGCTAAAAAGGTGAAACATTTGGATTTTCTTCGTAACGTTTGTAAATGTTTGGCTTAAATCGCTAAAAATGGGAAACGTTTGGATTTGATTCGTAACGTTTGGCTTAAATCGTTAAAGAGGGGAAACGTTTGGTTTTGTTTCGTGACGTTTGTAAACATTTGGCTTAAATTGATAAAAATGTGAAACGTTTGGTTTGGTTTTGTATTGTTTTAAACGTTTGGATTGGTTTCGTATCGTTTTAAACGTTTGGATAGGTTTCATAATATTTTAAATTGGCTTAAATCGCTAAAAAGATGAAACATTTGGATTTTTTTTTATAACGTTTGTAAACGTTTGGCTTAAATTGCTAAAATTGTGAAATGTTTGGTTTTGTTTCCTAACGTTTGTAAACATTTGGCTTAAATAGCTAAAAAGGTGAAACATTTGTTTTTGCTTTATTACGTTTGTAAATGTTTCCTTCCAATCGCTAAAAAGGTGAAACGTTTGGATTTGTTTCGCAACGTTTGTAAATGTTAGGTTCAAATCGCTAAAAAGGTGAAATGTTTGGATTTGTTTCGTAACGTTTTGAACATTTGGATTGTTTTTGTAACGTTTGTAAACGTTTGGCTTAAATCGCTAAAAAGGTGAAACGTTTGGATTTGTTTCGTAATGTTTTCAACGTTTGGATAGATTTCGTAATGTTTTCAAAGTTTGGCTTAAATCGCTAAAAAGGTGAAACGCTTGGATTTGTTTCATAACGTTTGTAAACGTTTGGCTTAAATCACTTATACTGTGAAACATTTGAATACGTTTCGCAACGTTTGTAAACGTTTCGCTTAAATCGCTAAAAAGGTGAAACATTTGAATTTGTTTTGTAATGTTTGTAAACGTTTGGCTTAAATTGCTAAAAAAAAGGAAACATTTGGATTTGTTTTGTAACATTTTTAAACGTTAGGCTTAAATCGCTAAAAAGGTGAGACGTTTGGTTTTCTTTCGTGACGTTTGTAAACGGATGGCTTAAATTGATAAAAATCGGAAACCTTTTGATTGGTTTCGTAACATTTGTAAACGTTTGGCTTAAATCACTAAAATAGTAAAACGTTTGGATTTGTTTCGTAATGTTTGTAAACATTTGGCTTAAATCGCTAAAAAGGGGAAATGTTTGGATCTGTTTCGTAACATTTGTACATGTTTGGCTGAAATCGCTAAAAAAGGTGAAACATTTGGATTTGGTTCGTAACGTTTGTAAACATTTTGCTTAAAACGCTAAAAATGTGAAACGTTTAGATTTGTTTCGTAATGTTTTCAATATTTGGATTGGTTTCGTAACATTTTAAACGTTTGACTTTAATCGCTGAAAATGTGAAATGTTTGGATTTGTTTCGTAACATTTGTAAATGTTTGGCTTAAATTGCTAAAAAGGTGAGACATTTGGTTTTCTTTCGTGAAGTTTGTAAACGGATGGCTTAAATTGATAAAAATGGGAAACGTTTCGATTGGTTTCGTAACATTTGTAAACGTTTGGCTTAAATCACTAAAATGGTAAAACGTTTGGATTTGTTTCGTAATGTTTGTAAATGTTTGGCTTAAATCGCTAAAAAGGGGAAACATTTGGATCTGTTTTGTAACATTTGTAAATGTTTGGCTTAAATCGCTAAAAAAGGTGAAACATTTGGATTTGGTTCGTAGCGTTTGTAAACATTTTGCTTAAAACGCTAAAAATGTGAAACGTTTGGATTTGTTTCGTAACGTTTTCAACGTTTGGATTGGTTTCGTAACATTTTAAACGTTTGGCTTTAATCGCTGAAAATGTGAAACATTTGGATTTGTTTCGTAACGTTTGTAAATGTTTGTCTTAAATCGCTAAAAAGGTACAAAGTTTGGTTTTGTTTTGTAATGTTTGTAAACATTTGGTTTCAATGGCTAAAAAGGTTAAACGTTTGGATTTGTTTTGTAACGCTTAAAAACGTTTGGCTTAAATCGCTAAAAAAGTGAAATGTTTGATTTGTTTCGTAATGTTTAAAACGTTTGGATTTGTTTTGTAACGTTTGTAAACGTTTAGCTTAAATCGCTAAAAAGGTGAAATATTTGGATTTGTTTCGTAACATTTTCAACATTTGGACTGGTTTCGTAAAGATTTAAACGCTTGGCATAAATTGCTAAAACGGTGAAAGGTTTGGATTTGTTTCGCAACATTTGTAAACGTTTCTCTTAAATTACTAAAAAGGTGATACATTTGGATACGTTTCGCAACGTTTGTAAACGTTTGGCTTAAATCGCTAAAAAGGTGAAACATTTGGATTTGTTTCATAACGTTCGTGAACGTTTAGTTTAAATCGCTAAAAATGGGAAACGTTTGGATTTTTTGGTAACGTTTGTAAACGTTTGGTTTATGTAATACCCCGTGTTTTCAAACTTGATTTGTCAGTTCGGTTATCCGTTAGAAATTAGTTATTTTCTTGAATTCTTTGTTCTTTTGTATTTCAGCATGTTCTTGTTATGTTTCCGACTTGATTATGGATTGTTATACGTTAGAAGTAACACTTATGATACCTTGATAGTGTCTTTTTGAGTGTCTCATATGTATCCCATGAGCCCTTATGTGTTCGATGTTCATTCAATTTATTTATTGGTATTAATAAAAACAGCATTCACTTATTTTTCAAAACTGTCATGTGTTAGTAAAACGTTGATATCTCACAATTAAACGGTCGGATAAGGCTCATCTTTGGATATGTTGTTCCCAAGAGGATTTACTAAAGTCCGGTCGGTTGGATCGTTATTTGGAGGCCCCTAACTCTAAATATACCTATTAAACCGTGGGCTTTAATCGAAGCCCATGTAAAGCCCACAATAGTCTATAAATAGACCCTCTAACTAATGTTATCAGCCCCTTTTCGAACCCTAAAATCTAAAAGAAGATCTATTACACTTATAGACCTATATTTCTTCATTCCAAAACGTTAGGGTTCATTTCATTACGTTAAGTGTGTGATTTTACGTTCCTCTCGCAAGATTTAAGTGCGTTCTTCATCGCGTTCATCGTTGGTGTGTTGGTGGCTTCACTTAGTTTTGGTCCAGACCTTTATTCTTGATCTATTTTCATCACATCAGTTCATACATCAATCTTATGTATCTTATCCATTTCCTTTTGATTTATGATTCACTTGTTACGTTTGATGCGTAGAAACATGTGATTTAGGGTTGTAAATGATTGGATTCAATTGATTGTTGGTTGGTGGTGTATAATCTGAGTATATTAAGTATTATAAAGTTATTCATTAATATAAGCTTATCCTAATTGAATTAAGAAAAATTTGGTGTAATTAATCAACGATTTACCAAAATCTAGACTTGTACAAATTTGATTCGATTAACGATTTGTTCAAGTATTGAATCTGAGTTATTTGAGTTGTTGGGTGTTTTTATATCAATAGCTACCGATCTAAATATTTTTGATTGAAAATAATAATTAAAATGGAATTGGTTTGTAAAATCTCCACGGTTTGCGAAAATGACAATTTTAAGGAAGTTGAACGCTACGAATACAAAACGGGTTTGAAATGCTTTACCTACTGATCTAATATGTTCTAAGTGGTGTTTTAAAGGTTTTAGATTAGTAGTAACCTGATTTGATTTAGAGAATTCTTATTTGCTTTAGTTGGCTTGTTTAGGCAATTTTTGACAATATTGTCAATATTATTGTTTAAGTGTTTTTGGCTTGTTTTAAAACTGATCTTAAGTTGTTTTGTATGTACTTATGGGATATACTACTGATCTAAATGAATTTTCGAGTTAGTATCTTATTTGTTTTGGTACGTGTTGGCATATTTTGTAAACTAGCTAGTTTTACGCTAAAAAGCTATGTTTTCGGATTCTTTGATTTGTGGTGACTTAGGATCTGATTTGAATTTATATTATATGTTAAGGAAAGTTCATAATCTAATCTAAGGTGTTTTGGTTTGACTTTCACGATTGGTCTTGTCTTGAGCTATATGAATGCTTAATTGGCTTAATTTATGAAAGGTTTGCTTGATTGATACCAAATGTTTTGATATGACATGTCTTATATCAAATATGATTATTAAGCATGATAGGGCTGTTGTATATTAACTTTTGACTTATTTGGTTGTGTTTATCCTTTGAGGAGTTTTATCGAACACTTTATAATCATGATGATGTACTTGGATTTTAATCTTTGATTTGAGTTCCCTTGTTTTATAAAATTAGACTTTGGTATATTTAAATGATTCCGGACTTTAAACGAATTGTTTTACTTTGGTTGGATGTTTGGTTTGGGTTAGACTTGGGTCGCCTAATTTGTAAGTATAGGCTTGGCAGTTGTGATAACTCGGCTAGCTCACCACTTTCGTTTAAACTTAGTTTTATGATTTTAACTAAGTTATTGAAATGATTTACGGATTATGTTTTCAAAGTGGAAATTCAATTTGTGAGTATAGGCTTGGCAGTTGTGATAACTCGGCTAGCTCACTACTTTCGTTTAAACTTAGTTTTATGATTTTAACTAAGTTATTGAAATGATTTCCGGATTATGTTTTCAAAGTGGGAACTCAATTTGACTTAAATATCGTATGACTTCGGTTATGTTCAGTATGTATGATTATTCTACTTTGGTTTATGCTTTGGCTATGGATTAAGTAAGTGTGTTTGCTTTGTCTTGGCTTGTTGATGTTTGTGCTAGTTATATGTATTTTCTAGTACTCTTTAGAGTTAGGACATGTTTTAATTCAGATTTATATTGTCTAGACTCGTCGACTGTTCGTGCTTCGGAGACGAATCAGGATTAGTTGCTTGCCGGGTTATCATGTGGATTAGCAAGCAGTGAGTTTGTACTTACTATTTACCGCTTTATTAAGTAAATTGTTATTTTAATATATAAATATATACTGCATGTATGTTTCGAACTGTTTTTCCATTATGGCTTTTAGTTGGAACATGCTACCTAATGGGCATCATTAGGACTGCGTGTGCATCGGTATTGATCTAGATAAGGTATGTGATATGTGGTGGTAACTCGGTGTGAGCATAGCTCTCGGGACCAGTAGAGTAACTCGGTGTAGCTCAGCTCTCGGGACTCCGGTTATGGATTAAGAATGGTCGGTGGTAACTCGGTGTAGCTCAGCTCTCGGGACCAGGCCCAATCGGATTATGGTTATATTTAGTATTGTGGATTAGGGTTCCAACTATTATACGTAATGTAGTTATTAAATGTTTTAAACGGTTTTAAAAGGTTTTCCACTTGATAAATGTAAATAGTGGTATGAACTCATCTCAGTATATCTGACCCCGTTGTTTTTCCAATTATTCCAGGGTTATAAATGAGCGAGTCAGTTGCTCTCCGATTCTTTATTTTCTCGGAGGTTTTACTTTATTTAATAAAGTTTATTAAATTGATTTTATTCTTAGACCGCAGTAGTAATTAGAAGTCTTATATGTCTAATATTTGTTATAAACTTATTCAATGATTATCGTTGTATTGGTATTCTTTAATTAACTAGGGTTAATATGTGCTTTTGGCATGTTTAAGACTCAGAGTTGACTGAGAACTTTCAAGAAATGTTGAATATTATAAACTGCTAGAATTAGGCTGAAGTCTCGGTTTCCCCTGAGCATTAGTTTTTTTGTAGCTTTATCTAATTGTTGTTTATGTGCAAGGCTAGCTACGGGTTTTGGAACAACCATACCCATACCCTAGCGCCGGTCGTGATTCATGAAAATGGGTCGTGACAGTTTAAGTCGCTAAAAATGTGAAACGTTTGGATTTGTTTCATAACGTTTGTAAACGTTTGGCTTAAATCGCTAAAAATGTGAAACGTTTGTATTTGTTTCGTAACGTTTTCAACATTTGGAGTGGTTTCGTAATATTTTAAATGCTTGGCTTAAATCGCTAAATAGGGGAAACGTTTGGATTAGTTTCGTAACGTTTGTAAACGTTCGGCTTAAATGCCTAAAAAGGTTAAACATTTGGATACGTTTCTCAACGTTTGTAAACGTTTGATTTAAATCTCTAAAAAGGTGAAACATTTGGATTTTCTTAGTAATGTTTGTAAACGTTTAGCTTAAATTGCTAAAAAAGGAAACGTTTGGATTTGTTTTGTAACATTTTTTAACGTTTGGCTTAAATCGCCAAAAAGGTTAAACATTTGGTTTTGTTTCGTGACGTTTGTAAACGTTTGGCTTAATTGATAAAAATATGAAACGTTTGGATTGGTTTCGCTATATTTGTAAACGTTTGGCTTAAGTCACTAAAATTGTGAAACGTTTGGATATGCTTCGTAATGTTTGTAAACGTTTGGCTTAAATTGCTAAAAAGGGGAAACATTTGGATCTGTTTCGTAACGTTTGTAAATGTTTGGCTTAAATCGCTACAAAGTTGAAACATTTGGATTGGTTTCGTAACGTTTTAATCGTTTGGATTGGTTTCGTGACATTTTAAACTTTTGGCTTAAATCGTTAAAAAAGGTAAAACGCTTGGATTTATTTCGTAATGTTTGTAAATGATTGGCTTAAATTGCTAAAAGGTGAAATGTTTTGTTTTGTTTCGTAACGTTTGTAAACGTTAGACTTCAATCGCTAAAAAGGTAAAACGTTTGGATTTGTATCATAGCGTTTGTAAACGTTTGGCTTAAATAGCTAATAAAGGAAATGTTTGCATTTGTTTTGTAAAGTTTTAAACGTTTGGATTGGCTTCGTAATATTTGTAAACATATGGGTTAAATCGCTAAAAAGGGGAAACGTTTGCATTTGTTTCGTAACGTTTGGATTTGTTTCGTAACGTTTGTAAACGTTTTGCTTTAATCGCAAAAAATGTGAAACGTTTGGATTTGATTCCTAACGTTTGTAATCATTTGGCTTAAATCGCTAAAAAGGTGAAACGTTTGGATTTGTTTAGTATCGTTTCTAGACGTTTGGCTTAAATCAGTAAAAAGGTACAACATTTGTATTTATTTCGTAAATGTTTTAAACGTTTTGATTAGTTTCGTAACGTTTTAATCGTTTGGATTTCTTTCGTAACATTTTAAACGTTTGGATTTTTTTCGTAACGTTTTAAATGTTTGGATTAAATCGCTTAAAAGGTGAAAGCTTAGAATTTGTTTCGTAACGTTTTATACGATTGGATTTATTTCGTAATGTATTAAACTTTTGCTTAAATAGCTTAAAAGGGGACAAGTTTGGATTTGTTTCGTAACATTAGTAAATGTTTAGCCTAAATCGCTAAAAAGTTGAAACGTTTAGATTTGTTTAGTAACATTTGTAAACGTTTGTCTTAAATCGCCAAAAAGGGGAAACTTTTGGTTTTATTTCGTAATGTTTGTTAACGTTTGGCTTCAATCGCTAAAAAGTTGAAACGTTTAGATTTGTTTCATAACGTTTGTAAACATTTGGCTTTTAAAAAGGTGAAATGTTTGAATTTTTTTTGTAACGTTTGTAAAATTTTGGCTTAAATCGCTAAAAAGGTTAAACATTTGGATTTGTTTCGTAACGTTTGTAAACGTTTGACTTAAATTGCTAAAAAGGTGAAACCTTTAGATTTGTTTCGTAATGTTTGTAAACGTTTGGATTGGTTTTGTAACGTTTGTAAACAATTGGCTTAATTTGCTAAAAGGTGAAACGTCTGGATTGGTTTCATAACGTTTGTAAACGTTTGGCTTAAATCGTTAAAAATGTAAAACGATTGGATATTTCTGGTAATGTTTTAACATTTGTATTGGTTTCGTAACGTTTTCAACGTTTGGCTTAAATCGGTAAAAAGGTGAAACTTTTGGTTTTATTTTGAAACGTTTGTAAATGTTTGGTATACATCGCTAAAAAGGTGAAACGTTTGGATTTGTTTCATAACGTTTGTAAACATTTGGCTTAAATCGCTTAAAAGGTGAAACGTTTGGATTTGTTTTGTAACTTTTGTAATTGTTTGGCTTAAATCTCAAAAAATGTGAAACGTTTGGATTTATTTCGTAACGTTTGTAAACGTTTGTAAACTTTTCGCTAAAAATGGGAAACGTTTGTAAACTTTTAGCTTAAATCGCTAAAAAGGTGAAACATTTGGATTGGTTTCATAACGTTTTAAAGGTTTGGATTGGTTTCGTAACGTTTGTAAACGTTAGGCTGAAATCGCTTCAAAGGTGAATAGGTCGTTTTTGTTTTGTAACGTCTGTAAGCGTTTGGCTTAAATCGATAAAAAGGTGAAACGTTTGGTTTTGTTTCATAACGTTTGTAAACGTTTGGCCTAAATTTCAAAAAAGGCGAAATGTTTGGTTTTTTGTTCGTAATGTTTGTAAATGTATGGGTTAAATCGCTTAAAAGGGGAAACGTTTGGTTTTGTTTCGTAGTGTTTCTTAACGTTTTGCTTCAATTGCTAAAAAGGTGAAAGGTTTGGATTTGTTTCAGAATGTTTGTAAACGTTTGGCTTAAATCGCTAAAAAGATGAAACGTTTTGTTTTGTTTCGTAGCATTTGTAAACGTTTGGCTTAAATTGCTAAAAAGGTGAAATGTTTGGATTTGTTTCACAACGTTTGTAAACGTTTGACTTAAATCGCTAAAAATGTGAAACGATTGGATATTTTTTATAACGTTTTAAACGTTTGGATTGGTTTCTTAACGTTTTAAACGTTTGGCTTAAATTGCTAAAAAGGTGAAACGTTTGGTTTTGTTTGTAATATTTGTAAATTTTTGACATGCATCGCTAAAGAGGTGAAACGTTTGGATTTGTTTCTTAACGTTTGTAAACATTTGGCATAAATCGCTTAAAAGGTGAAACGTTTGGATTTTTTTGGTAACTTTTGTAAACGTTTTGCTTACATCACTAAAAATGTGAAACGTTTGTATTTGTTTCGTAACGTTTGTTAACGTTAAGCTTAAATCACTAAAAATGTGAAACATTATGATTAGTTTCGTAACATTTGTAAATGTTTGGCTTAAATCGCTGAAAAGGTGAAACGTTTGGATTTGTTTTGTTATGTTTTAAACGTTAGGATTGGTTTTCGTAACGTTTTAAACTTTTGGCTGAAATCGCTAAAAAGGTGAAACGTTTGGTTTTGTTTCGTAACGTTTGTGAATGTTTTTCGTAAATCGCTAAAAAGGTGAAACATTTGGATTTGTTTCGTAACGTTTGTAAACGTTTGGCTTAATCGCTAAAAATTGGGAAACATTTGGATTTGTTTCGTAACGTCTGTAAACGCTTGGCTTAAATCGCTAAAAAGGGGAATCGTTTGGTTTTGTTTCGTAACATTTGTAAACGTTTGACTTAAATTGCTAAAAAGGGAAAACGTTTGGTTTTGTTTCGTAACTTTTGTAAACGTTTGGCTTAAATCGCTAAAAAGGTGACACGTTTGGATTTATTTTTGTCACGACCCAATTTCATGGATCGCGACCGGCGCTAGGGTATGGGTATGGTCGTACCGAAACCGGTAGCAAGTCTCGCGGAAAACAATCAAACATATAAACCTGCAGAAAAACACTGCTCGGGGGCAACCGAGACTCGAATCTAGGTCTAGCAATTTATATCACAGTTCTAATATAAACAACTTAAATATATGAAATGCTCAGCTGAACCGAGTCTCAACAGCATGCCTTTATATATAACGAGATAAATGCAGAGTATACATGCCAAAGGTAAAAATAAAACAATCGGACCAATCCGATAATCCAATGTACGATAATCAAAACAAATACTAGTTCTACTACGGTATGAGATTTTAAAACAATAGAGTAGTTAAATCCTCGTCAACCGGGTCAGATATACTGAGATGAGGTCGCAATACTATTTACATTTATTAAGTTTAAAACCCTTAAATCAAAATCTTTTATACTAATATAATATGATTATGGAATAACAGTAATGAAATGATCCCAGCGTAAGTATGACATAGCATACTGATAAACCCAGAGTGGACGGGAACAAATCCTCGTCATATACCAATCTAAGCAAGACATTAGTCTTCCGATCACAGAGTACTTACCGGTGCACACAGTCTCCATACAAGACTATCGAGCAGCTCGTTTCAATCCAGATCCATAATCGCTTAAACAGTTCAAAAACATTTATAATACTAAAATAAGATGCAGTACTTAATAAAGCGGTAAATAGCACTACAAACTCACTACTTGCTTATCCACATGAACTTTGACAACCAGCTAACCCTGATTCGACTCCAGAGCGCAAATAGTCAAAGAGTCTAAAAATAAATCATAAGTTAAAATAACTCCAACCCCTAACTCTAAAAATACTAGACAACATGTAGGACTAGCACAATTAATAAGACAGATAAAAGTCACACGGAGAAACACAATTCTCAGATAATTTGTAATGTCGTAAAACAATTCAAGTCTATTGAGTTCACACTTTAAATCCAATTAGAAAATATTATTTAAATGATAAATAAAAATAATTCCTTAAATAGTGGGTTAGCCGAGTTTCTAAAACTACCAAGCAAAACTCACGTGTCGGACGACCCAAGTCTAACCCGACCCAACCAATAATTCAGAATTATAAACCATAGTTTATAATTAAAATTTGAACAAAGGATCATTTATCCCCGAACTTGGCAGAAAGTATCAAAAACGTCCAAATTAAGAAAAGGGGATGACTTTTACCCTGAAATTGGCAAAATTGGTACAAAAAACACCCTCCCCAATCTCACTTAAGAGAGTCAAACACACTTTCCGGTTTTGGTGGTGGTTTTTTATTTCTAGGTGGTTTTTGATGGCAAAAGGTTTAAAATAATCCTATTTTTTTTTAACATTATATAAATTATTCCATAATAATTAAAAAAACTAATTTTAAAACCTTACATATCAATATTATATTAACTAAAAATGTAAAGGACTTCTTTGTATATTTTGTAAAAAAATCAATTGTTTTTAAATTTTTTGATGAGCAGCTGCCGGAAATTTTTTCTGGAAGCTGCTCATTGTCAGAGACGAACTGGACTTCGTCTCTCAGATGAGAGATGAATTCAGTTCGTCTCTCAATCTAAGAGAGGAACGAACTGGTTCGTCTCTTAGATCTGAGAGAGGAACGAACTGGTTCGTCTCTCAGATTTGAGAGACGAACTCAGTTCGTCTCTCAGCCACTACGACGGTATCCGGGGCGGTGTCATATGGGTTTGGGCGGTGGATTATTGATTTTGGGTGGTGGTCGGTGGAGGTGGAGGAATAAGGATAGTGGTGGTGGAGGAAGATGAGTTTTAAATTAATTAGGATTACATATTTAATTAGATTAAGTTAATTAGAGTTAATTATTTATAAATTTAGAATCTCACTCTCCAATTAAGGTGCCACATCAGCATAGGGGTGTTTTTCAAACGGTTTTGTCAAGTTCAGGGTAAAAATGATCCGGTTTTGCTAATTTGGACGTTTTTGATACTTTGTGCCAAATTCGGGGGGCAAAGTGATCCTTCGTTCATTAAAATTTAATACAAATATCGATTAAATATCAAATTGAACTCAATAGCTTGAAACCCAAGTAATCAATAAAAAAAACATCTCTAAAATAATTTAATAAACAATAAAAAGCTAAAATATAAATTTAATCACATTGGCACGCTACGCCAAAATCTCAAAATAGTAATTAAAAAATAATATACAATTTCCATTTAATATAGTCAAAATAATTAATTTAATTATAAATGAATTTAAATATTATTTTTAGATTTTAAACAATATTTTCGAGTTGTGATATTTCAATTTGAAATGTAATACCCAAGTTAAAATCAAAAAATTAGTAAATAAGTAAAATATGAAATGGTTTAATAATTAACCTAAGGAATCTAATTGATTAAATCTAATTAAACTAGTGACCTAAATAATCCTTTAGTCAAAAAAATCAAAATAAGCCAATCACTACCTGCCACATACTCCTTCTTCTCCAAACTTACAAACCCATCTTCAAACACATTATAAAAACAGAATTTGAAATTCTCATGCTACAAAAATCAACAACTTCCTAATCAAACAACATCAATCAAGAACAACACCTCAAGCATGCCATCACAAAAGATAGTAGCTGGAACCAAAAGAAGACGATTAACAATAGCTTCAAAACCATTGAAAATCAATAACACATAAACACTAAGAAACAATGACGACAATCACAAAAGACTATAATCGTTAAGATATCAAAATCAAAACCCAAGGGTGAAATAACCCAATCGGCAGCAACAATATGGGATTTAGAGTTAAAGACAAGCATAAGCGGTGAAACGACAGCGATTCAGATGAATAGTATAACGTACCGTTTCAATTTACGAGACTTCAGAATCGTAGGGAATCGAGTCTACAATGACTAAGACAAAATGGTTCTGAATTTTGTTCTGAAACGATTAAGAACGGGTCACAATATGGAGGTGTCGATAATGAGTAAAACTGAAAATATTAAGAACCAAAACTTATCGAAGTTTGTGCGAGAAGGAGATGGATTTTGCCGATGAACTTCAGAGTAATATGGAACACAATTTACGGCTAGGGTTTACTTGAAAGTGCGAGGCAGATATTAGGGTAAAAAAACGTGACTTAAATAGGGATTAATTAGGTAAAATTTGAGTCGGAAAGGAAAACAAAATAGGAGCCAAAACAGCCCCTAGAGCGATGTTGGTCTCGAACGAGACCAGCAAAAATCAGCTAGGGTCTCGTTCAAGACCTTGCTGGTCTCGAACAAGACCAGCCATAAAACGAAGGTCTCATTCGAGACCTGTTGGTCTCGAACGAGACCATATCAAACTTTCACAGGTGTCGATCAAGACCTGTGAACAAAGGGATAGGTCTCGAATGAGACCTGTCCAAAGCAGCTAAGGAAAATGAGTTAACCAACTTGGTTGACCCACAACTTGGTTGGACCAGCCATTTGGTCCAACCAACACTTGGTCAAACTATATTCAGACTGAACCAACAAGATTTAAACGATCCTCTAATCGAACCAAGTATTCGCAAACGAAAAAATACTACCGGAAACTTATCGGAAAATTTTAAAAATTTTACGGGATACTATAGTTTCGTAACGTTTTAAACGTTTGATTTGGTTTCGTAACATTTTAAACGTTTGATATAAATCTCTAAAAAGGTGAAACGTTTGTATTTGTTTTGTAACATTATAAATGTGTGGATTGGTTTCGTAACGTTTTAAACTTTTGGCCTAAATTGCTAAAATGAGGAAACGTTTAGATTTGCTTCGCAACATTTGTAAACGTTTGGATTAAATCACTAAAAAGGTGAAACGTTTGGATTTGTTTCGTAATGTTTGTAAATGCTTGGCTTAAATCTTGATGGTTTTGATGATTGTCCTTGTCACTGTTGTCGCTGAGCTCCCACCTTTCAAGATCAACAAGTTATAAGTATTCGAGCCGGTGTTGGCTCGAACACCCTCTGATGCCTAAGTAAGTATTTGATGGAGTCTCAGCTAAAGTAATTATAAGAGTGAATATGAGAGTTATACCTGACCTAGGCCGTTCTATTTATACATCATAGTCTTTGAGTTGTAGTGCAATTGTCCTTTGCCGACTTCAACTGTGATTCTGTTAAGATTCGCCTTTATCCCTGATTTGGAGGGATTGCGGCGTGCTTATCGGATATCTACTCAGTTCTGCCTGAGTCTTGAGTCAGGTACTAGCCAGGTCTGCTTCTGAGTTTGCGACCCATGACGCTTGCCTGCATTATGCTGGTTCTATATCCCTAATGTTGGTTCTATATCCATCATTAGTCCCTCCCAAAGAAATAGTTCTTCAAGTATTTATGCTTGTTTTGGTAACTGTCCATTGGTCTTGGTATCTGACCTGTTTTCTTCTGAAAATGGTTTCCCTTGCTTTGGGCTGGGCTATCGCGATGGTCCTGTTGGTGATGTTTTAATTGTTCCTTAACTGCTCCCTTTTTTGAATTTTAAATATTTGGTTTTTGAAATTCCCGAGACTCTCGCTGATCGCCACGTTCTGTTCTGACGGCCGCCTAACGGTTCTTGGTTTGCTTTGCTTTAAATTCTTCTTCCGTTCTGACTTTTGCTTCATCGCTTGCATTGAGTTTTCCTCTTTCTTTTTGGTTTCACCTCACCTTGCTTCCTTTGTTGCTTTTAGGTGTTTGTTTCTTCTTTTTCCAGGTAAATTAATTTAATTGTAGTTTCAATTTCTCCATGCCTCGAACTAGGTCTTCAATTTCTCTTCCTTCATCTGGTATGGCGGTAGACTATAGGAATTCGTTGAATACCTTTTCTTCTAACGTTGATAGAGATGCTTTATACGAGTTTCGTGAAGAGTATGGCATCCCTCTTAGTTACTCCCTCACTGCGTGTGGTTCTCGCGTTGTTGCTAATACTTTCGTCGGTGATGGGAAAGTCATTGTGTACAAAGAGCAATTGCGATGTGGTTTACGTTTTCCACTTGATCCTTTGATCAAAGACTTTATTTTGGAGTATCAGGTTCCCCTGGTACAAATTCATCCAAATGCCATCCGCATTCTTTGTTGTTTTGTTGAGTTAGCGCATGATAGGGGTTTGGTGCCTTCCCTAGGTCTTCTTAATAAATTGTTCTTTGTCTCTCGTAGGAATAATGAGTTTTACATTCGCCTGACCGCTCATAGGGGTAGGAGAGTGATAGAAGGGCTTCCTAAGATTACCAAGCGCTGGCAACGGTCTTTTTATGTCGTTGGTCATGAGGATGCCTTTATGGACTTCCCTATTGAATGGGTTGATGATGCGGCTTCGTTAGTTTTTTCTCCCCTTTCTACTACTGTCTTAGAAATAGTAGATTCCCTTGTTCATGATGCTAAGAGTTGTATGTATGACTGTTGTGATTTAGTGGATAAGTATCCTCTTCGTGCGTTTCCCCATCTTGATCTACCCCTTCGTGTTATGAACGAGGGTCCTCTAGAGAGTGAGGGTATACTGTCCCAATCGTATCATGCTTATCCTTCTCCATCTTATGTTGATTTGACTACTTCTCAGGGTATGCCTCTCTTTTAGTTTATCTTTTTTCTTTGTTACGTCTTCCTTCTTTTATGTGCGTGTGTTTTGTGAATGTAGATATGGGTGACAATCACCTGGACTCGCTGAAATTGTCTTTTGATGAAGATGCTCCTATCATAGTTGGTTTTGTTCCTGCATCTACTTCTCTTCCTCCCAAACCTGTCGTAAAGTTATCTGAGTTATCTGAGGATACTCTTGTAATACCCCAAAATATTTAAGTACTTAATTGGACCACGTGTCCAGTGTTGCATCGCCGGAGTAGCGATATCGGAAGGATTTCCGAGAAATTAAGATAAGTATAAAATATTAGCAGGACGGTTTTGAAAAAGATTATTTCGAGAAGCTTAATATTATATTTCAATTCTAAGGTTAGAATTGGAATTAGAAGGAGAAATGTCAAGAAAAGCTCGAAATAAAGTACAGGGACTAAAGTAGTAATTTAGCCACTACGACTTAAAATGAAAATTATTTCGCCAAGGTCCGCGAAATGTTTTACAGTATATGTGGTAAAAGTTTCGGGTCAATCGGAGACCTTTTAAAATTTGGACGCGGATACGTTTTGGGCTAAATTGCAACTTTTGAGAAGTTTAAGGGCTAAAGTGTAAATTAGCCAATTAAGCCTCGAGAATAGCAATTAAAGGATTATTGACGGAAAATAATAATATTGGGTTAGTATTATTTATTGGAATATAAATAATACGTATGAAAGTGAGTTAAAAGGATAATTTAGCTATTTGGTTAAAATAGAAAGTTTAAAAGAGAAATGGTTTAAGTTAAAGAAATGAAGGATTGAACTGGCAAATTTGCCAAACTATATATACACATTTCCTTAATCATAAGGAATCAGAGAAGAAAGAAATCTCCAGAAGGAGAAAAGAAAGAAAAGAGCGATCGTTTCGATCCGTCGCTCGATCTCCGTTTCTCGTCCGTTTCCGACGTTTAATAGCTCGAATTGATCGTATTCCAGAGGCGAATCGCGGTAAGCTTGTCGTTTTACCGTTTAAACGGATATATTTTAAGATATATCGATTCAAAGTTTTAGGCCACGAAACGATTATATCGTTTTAATCGATATTAGAATTGGATTATAGAATTTTGAGCTCAGATTAAGCGTTTCGGATGTGTTTGGAGCGTTTTCACGCCGGAAGCACGTCGGAATGACCGAGGGCGAGTGTTACGCGGGCGCGTAACAAAGTTACGCGGGCGCGTAACATAGTTACGCGGGCGCGTAACAATGTTACGCGGGCGCGTAACAAACTTGCGCGGGCGCGCAAGTACTTTGCGCGGGCGCGCAAGTAGACTATGCGGGCGCATAGTTTACGTGAAGCACCTATACAATATTTTCGCCCCGCTATGACTCCGTTTTCCGACTTTAAGTAAGTCGGATATTAAAACTGTATCACGGACCCCGAAAACAAGAAATTTGGATATCAAACATAATGAGTTCGATTAAGGTTCCGAGATATAAGGAACCTAAGTTTAAGAATTAAGGAATAAGAGATATGACGAATGTCTTGAGTAAGTATTAGGATACTATCAAAGTTAAGAATCGTATTTGAAATACGATTATATTAACCTAAGATTATAACTTAGGGTTTTGATACTAAGCCTACGTTTATGGATTAAACGTACAGGTAACTTGAATAAGTAACTGAAGTATCAACGAGCTACCAGGCCGATGAGCTGGAATAGCTGTGTGATCAAACAACGCATGAAGTTCATGGGATCTTTATATTATTATTATCCGGAAAGCGGTCACTGTGAGTGGCAATTTACTTTTGCGTATTATTATAAAAGTTATTTTCTTATATTATGAGTATTGATATTAAATATCTCGTATCTATATGATTTGCTCGTATAAGCTGTTTTGTTTGATAGATTTGATTATATGAATGTTGTTGTATTCGTTGTTTTGGAGATAAGTGTCTAATATGCGGTCCGAAGAGACCAACTACCTATTGGGTGTCAATAGGCTACATGATCATTGGTGAGTCAGTCTAGAGTACTTGACTTTATGATTAAGAATTAATATATGTCTATGTACAATATATTATGAATTTGATACGAGAGTGAACTCGGCTACGGTGTAGTCTGGAAGTCCCCGTATCTAGTGGGCTGGGCCCACCAGTGGCTGGGCCACCAGTGAGTTGGACTCACACTTTACGATTTCGATACGAGTGAGAACTCGGCTACGGTGTAGTCTGGAAGTCCCCGTATCTAGTGAGTTGGACTCACACTTTTGAAATTAATAATGTTTGCTTATATCATAAAATTATATATGTATTAAGCGTGTGACGCTATATTTTGATAATACTATAAGTAACTTGCAAACTCACTCAGTATTTTCCCAAATACTGACCCCTCACTCTGATGTTTGCTGGTAGACAGAGTCGGATCAGACAAACCAGCTCCACTGTGCCAGAAGCCATTGGACTTGCACAAGTATGAGTTCTTAGAGCTGCAGTAGTCAGTAGTTGTTAGTATTAGATAGACGCTTTAACTTCAATTGATATTTTATATTGTAGACTCTGATATAATACTTTAATATCTATAAGTGTATTATTTAAAAAGAGTTCTTCTGAAAATGTTTTAATATATATCATATATTATACTTTTAATTGCGAAAAATTATTAGTGGTTTTAGGCTTGCTACGGGTTTCGGAGCTACCACTCCCATTCCCTAGCGCCGGTCTCGGCTCAATAATTTGGGTCGTGACAATTGTGGTATCAGAGCAGTTGGTCCAGTTACCTCTGGTAAGATGTGTTTGTCAGTTAAGTAACCTAGGAACTACTGCAGCTTTAGAGTTGAGGTTTGTCTGATCCAAGTTGTTAGTGTGATTTACTTTGTGATCGGTATGACAGATTGATTTGTGAAATGCTTATTTGTTTTTGTGACACGTATATACGAGGTATATACGTATATGTTGTTTCGATGAGACAGGCATACATGATATGCTTTTTGAGATGAAGCTTTTAGGAGAGGTATTGCCTCCTATAAATAGAATACTATTGATATGATTTTGATTTGATGTCATATAAATGTGTGCTTAGCATCAGATAACGTGATAGATGCTATAGAATTCGATCGATCGAAATTTTAGAAAGAGTGAGAAGAAGAAATGGAAAATTTCAGAAGTTGAAGAACTTTCCAGGTACAGAGTTTACAGGTCTAGAGAACTTACAAAACGTAAAGTTTATAACTTTTAAAAGTTATTTGTTTAACTTTTTGGGGATGAGAGACGTCATCACCCTAGTGCACAATTTTGCTAAGACTTAAATGAAATTTTCAAATGAGTCGTTTTATTTGAAAGAGTTTTCAAGAGTTTTGTTTTTATGTAAGTATACCTAGACCAGAACTCTGTGACGGAAGTGAAGTGCTCGCGAGCAAGCTACAATCAAGGCCACGAGGCGAATGAATACGTATATTCGTGAGAACATAGGATTTGTGTCTCTAGTTAATGAACTTAGCCTTGATTAAACAAGCTAGTACATAGTTAGAATAATATATGTGTTCGGATAATAATTTATATCCGATTAATAATGTATAGAACATGTATGATGTGATTTGATACTGATGATGTTTGATTAAGTCCATGTGAGTGGAATGCTCGCAAGACTTAAGATGCGATACGTAATCAAGAAAATCTAGGGGACACTGATTTTCTTGAATCCGGTCAACATAGATGCTTATTGTTACGAAAGTAATATGCGTTTAACATATACAACGCAAGTATATGTTTTGGCAATTGGCTAGTCGACGATGAGTCAGAACACTCAGAAGACTTCCAATAAGAGACGTAATCATAGAAGGCTTAAAGGAAGGAGACGTCCCTAGAGTCCAACTTACGTGGACAGCGAGTATTTGTGATGAATAGTAAGTGATATATTTAAGGAATTCATTAATATTCTTTATAATCGCCATACTATGAACAAAGAACTGGGCGAACGCATGCTATTGCACAGCAAGTATATAAGGTGCGAGAAGAAGATCGAAGTAACAAAAGCGAATGCAACCTAGACAGTTGAAGAAGCATGAGGTGAATTACCCTACTCATGATTTAGAGTTGGCAGCTATGGTTTTTGCACTGAAAATTTGGAGGCATTACTTGTATGGTGCTACTTGTGAGATTTTCACTGATCACAAGAGTCTGAAGTATATCTTTGATCAGAGAGAGTTGAACTTGAGACAGAGGAGATGGTTAGAGTTGCTGAAAGACTACGATTGTACTATTCAGTACCATCCTGGTAAGGCTAATGTGGTAGCCGATGCGTTGAGTCGCAAGTCTTTGGGCAGTTTGGCTCATATTTCTGAGATTGGGCGTAGACCCATGGTTAGAGAGTTGCACAGTTTGATAGCTTCAGGCTACGGTTTTCAGGTTTTGCAGGTCGGTTGTTTGTTTGCACAGTTACAAGTGCAACCTGTTTTGATTGATCGGATCAAAGCTTTACAAGCTGAGGATCCACAGTTGAGACGGATTATTGAGGAGGTGTAGCAGGACGGTAGTTTACTTTTGTGGATGGTGTTCTGAGACATGGTTCGAGATTGTGTGTTCCGGATTCAGACGGTTTGAGGGATCAGATTCTAGAAGAAGCGCAGAAGTCTGCTTATATTGTTCATCTGGGTTCTACTAAGATGTACCATGATCTTAAGGGTACCTACTGGTGGAGCGGGATGAAGAAGGATGTCGCTGAGTATGTTTCTAAGTGTCTGACTTGCCAGCAGGTGAAGCTGGAGCATTAGAGACCTTTTGGCTATCTGCAGCCACTACCTATTCCATTGTGGACGTAGGACCGGATTTCCATGGATTTTGTGGTTGGTTTACCACGTACTCGACAGGGGTACGATTCCATTTGGGTGATAGTTGACCGTATGACCAAGTCAGCTCATTTGTACATTGACCGGATTGTCAGTTTGCATGGTGTACCGGTTTCTATTGTTTGAGACAAAGGTTCTGTGTTTACTTTGAGGTTCTGGAAAGCGTTACAAGAATCCTTGGGTTCTCGGTTGGATTTCAGTACAGCTTTTCATCCTCAGACTGACGGTCAGTTTGAGAGGAATATTCAGACGTTAGAGGATATGCTCAGGATGTGTGTTCTTGATTTTCAGGGTAGCTGGGATACTCATTTGCCGTTGATTGAGTTTTCTTACAAAAACAGCTACCACGCGAGTATTGAGATGGCGCCGTACGAGGCTTTGTACGGGCGCAAGTGTAGATCTCTGATCTGTTGGGAAGAGGTTGGAGAGTGTAAACTCTTAGGTGCAAAGATTATTCAGATTACCTCAGAGAATATACCGTTGATCAAATGGAGGTTAGAGACTGCTTTTAGTCGGCATAAGAGTTATGCTGACCCGAAGAGAAAAGACATTGAGTTTCATGTTGGTGATTTTGTGTTTCTTAGGATTTCGCCTATGAAAGGCGTGGTTCGTTTTGGTGTCAAGGGAAAGTTGGCACCAAGGTGTATTGGTCCTTACAAAATTTCAGAGAAGATTGGAGCTGTGGCTTATCGTCTGGTTCTGCCGCCAGACATGTCTTTAGTACATCCTGTGTTTCACGCTTCCATGTTGAGGAAGTGTATTTCTGATCCTTCGCATGTGATTGTGCCTCAGAGTGTTGAGATTGACCATGAGCTGTCCTATGAGGAACAACTAGTTGAGATTGTAGATACGCAAGTGCGTAAATTGCGGAACAATGAGATTCCGATGGTCAAAGTCCTCTGGCGCAATCATTCTGTTGAAGAATGTACTTGGGAGACCGAGTCGGATATGCGGAATCGCTGCCCTTTTTTTTCCTTGAGGTACGATATTTTGATTTTATGTGGTTTTTGTGAACGTATTTGTGTTACGTGTTTTACTGCCATTATTTGCATATCGTGATTAAAGTCGAGGAAGAATTTATAATTAGTTGGGGAGAATGTAATATCCCGAATTTTTTTTAAATTTTTCTAAATGCGTTTTCGAAAATAAATTGAGTTTTTCGGGTGGCGGTTCGATTCGTAGTTTAATTTTTGGTTCGGTTCAAATTTTAGATATTGTGTGGTCCTTTATTTTGGTGGTTCAACCAAAATGGTTGAACCACCACCTTTGAATCAGGTCTCGAAAGAGACCTGACTCAATTTGTGGAAGTCTCGTTCGATAATTGTGATTCTCGAACGAGACCTCAGTATTTTGAGGTGATTCTCGTTCGAGAATCACCATTCTCGAATGAGAATGCAGCCTATTCTGCTGGTCTCGTTCGAGACCAGCAGAACCCTTGTGAGAAGGGAATTTCGGACCTTCGTACCTCTCGTGCCTTCCTATATTTACGTTTTAATCTAACCCTAACTCATTCTCCACACTACAAGCAAACCCTAGCCACCTTTGACATTCATTTTCACTAAGAAACGTTGCTGAAATCATCCCTCAAAGTGGCTGATCCGGTAAGCTTCCTTAATTCATTTGATTTCAGTTTTAACGTTTGAACGACATTACGTAATTTTGATTGTTCTCCTTCGTTTCTTGATCGAAATCAGAATCGTTTGATCCCAGAGATTGTAGACTCGATTCTCTACGTTCTCCTATCTCGTTTTTGTTGAACGGTACGTAATCGATCTCGTTTCAATCGTTGTACGGTTTACCGTTTTGAATTGCTTACACTGTTTCTGGATCCCTTGTTTCTGCCGTTCCTTATCAAATACGTGATTCTATTGTATGGATGAATTGTTGAGTGATTAGCTTGCTTTTAGATCGTAAATAGTTGCTTAGGTTGATTTCTGTTTTGGTTGAGTTCGGCGATCGTCGTCCTCCTTTGTTTGGTATGTTCTGTTTCATGGTTTTTCAATGTTCATGAGTTAGCTGACATTTTCGGTTGATTACTTTGATTACACTACCATAAGGTATAAATTGGTTAAGTTTGGGATGAAGCTTTAAGGTTAAATTTTTGGTGTTTTGGTTTAAGATTCTTGTCTCTGTTCAAGGGCTTAGGCGGGTGGTGTGTTTCAAATTGAAGGTGATGGTCAATTATGCTTTTTAATCATTTAATTGTTTTGCTCAAATCAAATAGATGCTTGAAGTTACACTCTACTTAATAATTGGGTTTTTATTTGGATTTGTAAATTAAATATTTAAAACGATATTTATTTATAAAATTAAGTTAATATAATTACTCGGGTAATTTTATTTAACTTTGAATTTCGATTTGGTATAAATTGGCTAATTTACAATTTAGCCCCTAAACGTTTTTAAAAACTTATTTAAGTAAATTTTTGATTTGTAACGTTTTATTTTGTATTAATTATAAACAAAAGTAATTAATTTGATTTTAAATACCAAATTTGGCTAAAGTACAGTTTAGTCCCTAATGGGCTAAAGTACAACTTAGTTCCTAAACTTTTATTAGACTTGTTTAATCGAGTTTTTGATTTGTAACTTGGGTTACTTAAATTTGAAGTTATTGAGTTCTGTTTTAATGGTTTATTATTTTACCAATCATCTTTATAAATACAAACTCGGGTTTGTATTTGATAAACGTTTTGGGTCGGGTTAGACTTGGGTCACCCGACAAGTGAGGTTAGCTTGGTAGTTATTGGTAACTCTCGGCTAACCCACTATTTGGAAACTATGTATTATTTAAAGTTTATTAAATAATATTTATAAATTGGATTTAAAATAGGAACTCAATAGACTTGTAATAATTGTGCATAGTTACCTTTTGGGTATTTTTGTGTTTTTCCGGATTATTTAATTCCGATGTGTTATTTGTGCTAGTCCTATGTGGTGTCTAGTATTCTCTAGAGTTAGGGTCTGTTTTTAATAATTATTTTATTTGTTTAGACCCGTCTACTGTTCGTGCTTCAGAGGCGAACCAAGATTAGTTGCTTGCCGGTTATCACGTGGATTAGCAAGCAGTGAGTTTGTACTTACTATTTACCGCTTTATTAAGTAAATTGTTATTTTAATATTAAATATATATACTGTACGTATATTTCGAACTGTTTTTATATTATGGTTTTTAGTTGGAACATGCTACCTAATGGGCATCATTAGGACTACGTGCGCACCGGTAATGATCTGGGTAAGTTATTTATGGTAATGTCGTAACTCGTTGTGAGCATAGCTCTCGGGACCAAATAGAGTAACTCGGTGTAGCACAGCTCTCGGGACTCTGGATATGGAAAAAGTGCGGTCAGTGGTAACTCGGTGTAGCTCAGCTCTCGGGACCAGGCCTATTGGATTATGTCTATTATTTAGAATTGTGGATTAGGGTTCCAACTATTATTCGTAATATCGTTATGAAATGTTTTAAACGGTTTTGAAGGTTTTCCTATTAATAAATGTAAATAGTGGTATAACTCATCTCAGTATATCTAACCCCGTTGTTTCCCAATTTTTCCCAAGGTTATGATCTGGGAGAGTCTGGTGATCTCCACGTTTATTTTTCTTCAGAGGTTTCATTTATTTTAGTAGAACTATCAACTATTTTATTCTTAGACCGCAGTAGTTTACTAGACGTCTTTATTTTATTTTAGTTGTTGTCGGATTGGTCCGACTGGATTATTATTGCTTTGGCATGTTATATTATTATTCAGAATTATTTAAGTTATGCCTGATTATTATTCAGTGTTGGAAAGCATGTTATATTTAATTGATGAATATTATAACTGCTAGAATTAGGCTGGAGTCTCGGTTTCCCCCGAGCATTGGTTTTTCTGCAGGTTTAATTGAATTGTATGTTATAAGGAAGGCTAGATAAGGGTGTTGGTACTACATTACCCATGCCCTAGCGCCGGTCGCAATTCATGAAAAATGGGTCGTGACAGTCTGAAACATGATAAAGAGATGGCTGCTCTTCGAACTGCTGCGACTGCGGAGAAGGTCAAGTTGTCCAGACTCAACCAAACGGCTGCGGACCGTATCAAAATTATGGAGAAAATGGTTTCTGATCGTGAAAATCCATTTTTGGAGTTGAGGACTTCTTATGAGAAGCTGTCTCAAGAGCAAAGAAATAGCAAACACGATGCCAATGTGTATGTCAGCGGTGTTTGACGGACTTTTGCTCGACCGTCATCAAGATCGTGCGCTCAGACTACCCGAATTATGACATTAACAAGTTTTTGAGCATTGACCTTCGGGCTCTGGGTCAGCGTGTTGCGGCCAAGGTTGCTGCGAAGAAAGCTGGTCTGGCAACTCCTTCTGTTCTTCCTTCGGATGCCCTTAATGATGGTGTTATTGCTGCGATCGAGTCCAAGGAGGTTACTAAGGGCGCTGATGAAGATGAGCTTACCCCTTCCTCTGAGATGGCGACTGCGAGTGAGGCAATTCTTCTTCCTGCTGGTGCTGCTATTGAGGCTGAGTCTACGGTTTCGGACAAGGAATTGGGTGGTGCTGACCCAGTTGAAGACTCGCTTTCGGGAGGAGATGTAAGTGGTCTAAAGGAGGAAGCAACCCATCCAGAGGAGAAAGTATAGGTCGTGTGTTTGACCTTTAGTGTATTTTCGTTTTTGTTGCTACATTTTAGGTAGCATTGTGTTCGTACTTTTGGGTGTCCTTGTGGCGGACTCCCTTCTTTTGTATTCTGAACAAGCTTTATTGCCTGTGTTTAGCACTTTTATTTTTCCCCGTGTTGGGGTTTTGCATTACGTGGTGTGTTTCTATGCTTTGTTTCCTCCTCTTTTTGTGGTTTGCATTGTGTGAATGCGTCTTGTGTCTTGTCTTTATGATTGTCTTTAGTGTGCGTTTCATATAGATGGGCAGTTAAAAATAAAAGAAAGAAAGAAGTAACTTTATTCATAATGGGTGGTTACATCTTTTACTGAAGATATTTCTTCAAGTTTTCAACATTCCAAGTCATGGGAAATGGAGTCCCATCAAGGTGAGCTATTCTGTATGCTCCCTTTCCTACTACTGCTATCACTCAGTATGGCCCGTCCTAGTTGGCTTCGAGCTTTCCAACTCCGGCGGCTCCTCTACCAATTTTTGATGTCTTTAAGACTAAGTAGTCTTCTTCAAAGCTTCTTTCTTTGACTTGAGCGTTGTGGTACTTGGCCATCTGCCTGCAATATGCTTCAGCTCGGACTGACACTTAGTGTCTTCTTTCTTCGAGGAGGTCTAGGCACATTTTTAAGGACTCCTCATGTAATATCCCGTAAAATTTTGCATTTTATTACATTTAATTTCCGACATTTTTCCGGTCGTTTTGAAGTATTTTCGATATTAGTGATTTGGTTCGAGTTGGTTGGATTGAGGTTGATTTTAATTGGTTTAACCAATTAATTTTTAAATAAAAAAAAATAGAAATAACTGAATTCTCGTTCGAGAAAGTGGATTCTCGGACGAGAATCCAGTTCAGGGCCTGGTCTCGTTCGAGACCAGGTGGTTCTCGAACGAGAACCAAGCCCAAAAGGGGTGTTCTCGTTCGAGAACCAATCAGCTGATTGGACCCATGCGTCTGGCCCTTTTTGACCTCGTTTACGGCCCACTTCCCTACGTTATTTTAAGCCGACTTCTAAACAGAAAACCTAGATCACACTACAAACTAACCCTAGCCACTTTTCTTTCGTTCTTTCGCTGAGTATTGAATCCGTAATTATCCTCCAAAGATCGCTGTTCAGTAAGTATTCTTGATCCTTTGAATTTCAGTTTTTCCTTTGAAACGTCCTTCGGTTTTCTGATTCGTTCTTGCTCGTTTCTTAATCGAAATCAGAACCGTTTGATTCCAGACGTTCTAGACTCACGTACCTTCGTTTCCCTAGCTCGGTTTCGCTAAACGGTACGTAATCAATCCCGTTTCAATCGCCGTACGGTTTCCGTTTTAAAGCTTTATATTTTCTGTTCTTGAACTATATATTGCTGCCGATCTTATTCTTTTCCTTTGTCAATGATTCTTCTTTGTAAATGATTATAAATCGTTTGGTATGATTAGTGATATCAGTTTAAGCTATCAATTTAAATGTCAAGGTTGAGTTATTGTTTGAATTGTTTTGGCCGATTGTAAATTCTATATTGCTGTCAACATTTGAATGTTTGGTGGTTTGCTTAAGTTGAATTTCTGGATTGATTCTATGCCATGTGATCATGTTATAAGAAGTTTATGATCTTAAGTTGTTTTGTTTCTGGTTTAAGTTTTGTTTCAGAAACTTAGGATTTTGGTTATGGAGGAAAGGCATAGGCGGGCATGTTATGAGTTTTAAATCGAGATGATGGCTAAAGGGGCTTTTTGATCATCAATTTAGTTTAACTTAATCAAATGAATTCTTTTAGTTTTAATTTTGACTTTGATTGATGGTAACTTTCTAATTCGTTATAAATCGTAATTGATATTTTGTAAACGATATTTATTTATAAATTAAGTTAAGATAATAATTATATTTGTTTTCAAATGTCGTTTTGTCAAAAGTTGGCTAAATTACAATTTAGTCCCTGAACTTATTTTTATAACTTAATTAAGTGGATTTGTGATAAGTAAATTTATATTTTGTTTTAATTATAAACAAAAGCAATTAATTTGTTTTCGGATATCAAATTGACTAAAGTACAAATTAGTCCCTGATTGGCAAAAGTACAATTTAGTCCCTAAACCTTTATTAACTTAAAATGATTAAGTTTTTGATTTGTAACTTGGGTTACTTAGAATTGAAGTTATTGAGTTCCGCTTTTAAAATGGATTAGTATTTTGTTAAATTGTTTTATAAATATAAACTCGGGTTTATATTTGATAAACGTTTGTGTCGGATTAGACTTGGGTCATCCGACAAGTGAGGTTAGCTTGGTAGTTACTGAAAACTCGGTTAACCCACTATTTGGAAATTATTTATTATTTAAAGTTATTAAATAATATTTATAAATTGGATTTTAAGCGAGAACTCAATAGACTTATATTAATTGGGCTTTATTACCTAATGGGTATTTTTTGTGTGTTCTGGCTTGTTTATTTCCGACATGCTAATTGTGCTAGTCCTATGTGGTGTCTAGTACTCCCTAGAGTTAGGGTCTGTTTTTAATAATTATTTTATTTGTCTAGACCCGTCTATTGTTCGTGCTCCAGAGGCGAACCAGGATTAGTTGCTTGCCGGTATTCACGTGGATTAGCAAGCACTGAGTTTGTTCTTACTATTTACCGCTTTATTAAGTAAATTGTTATTTTTAATATTAAATATATATTGTACGCATATTTCGAACTGTTTTTATATTATGGCTCTTAGTTGGAACATGCTACCTAATGGGCATCATTAGGACTGCGTGTGCACCGGTAATGATCTGGGAAAGGTAATTATGGTAATGTGGTAACTCGGTGTGAGCATAGCTCTCGGGACCAAGTAGAGTAACTCGGTGTAGCTCAGCTCTCGGGACTCTGGTATAAGTGTGGTCAGTGGTAACTCGGTGTAGCTCAGCTCTCGGGACCAGACCTGTTGGATTATGTCTATTATTTAGAATTGTGGATTAGGGTTCCAACTATTATTCGTAATATCGTATTTAAACGTTTTAAACGGTTTTAAAGGTTTTCCACTTAATAAATGTAGATAGTGGTATAAACTCATCTCAGTATATCTGACCCCGTTGTTTTCCCAATTTTCCCCAGGGTTATGATCTGAGAGAGTCTGGTGATCTCCGCATTTACTTTCCTCGGAGGTTCCTTTTATTTTAATAAACTGTAAAACTGTTTTATTCTTAGACCGCAGTAGTTGACTAGACGTCTTTGTTATTATTACAGTTCTTTGTCGGATTGGTCTGACTAGTTATATTGCTCTGGCATGTTATATAATTATTTCGGATTATTTATGTTATGCCTATTTTAGACTCAGGAGTGGATAAGCATGTTATATTAATTAATGAATATTATAACTGCTAGATTTAGGCTGAAGTCTCGGTTGCCCCCGAGCATTGGTTTTCTGCAGGTTTATATGTTTATGTATTAAATGAAAGGCTAGCTACGGGTTTTGGTACTACATTACCCATACCCTAGCGCCGGTCGCGATTCATGAAAATGGGTCGCGACAACTCATTGCGGTCTTCATCGATGACCTGGACTCGCAAGGAGGTCATTCCCAATTTTACGGGGAGGACTGCTTCTGTTCCATACGTAAGGCGAAATGGTGTTTCTCCTGTTGCCTTTCATGGTGTAGTTCGATATGCCCATATCACATGGTAAAGTTCATCAATCCATTTTCCTTTCAAATCCCCTAGTCTCGTTTTGATGCCTGAGAGGATGGTGCGATTCGTGACTTCAGTGATGCCATTGGTTTGGGGGTGTGCAACTGAAGAGAATTTCAAGAGGATTCCTAATTCGGCACAATATTCTCGAAAGCTGGCGCAGTCAAATTGTTTGCCATTGTCTGTGACTAGGGCGTGCGGAGTGCCGAACCTGTTTCATGTTAGTATGTCCTTCTAATCAGTATATGTAAGATGACAAAAGCGAAATAAGAAATACCTGCTCATGACTTCATTAGACAGCCACTTCTGAATTTTGCGACTTGTTATAGTGCTCATTGGCTGCACCTCTATCTACTTGGTGAAGTGGTCCACTGCGACTACTATGAACTTTACTTGTCCTATGGATGGGGTGAATGGTCCCAATATGTCTACTCCCCATACCATGAAAGGCCAGGGACTCATGATAGTCGATTGGTGAGCAGCTGGGGTTCTGATGAGTGACCCAAACCTCTGACACTTGTCACACTTCCTTGCCATTTCTTCTGCGTCTTTCTTCATGGTCGGCCAGTAAAAGCCTTGCAACATCGCCTTTCTATATAGGGTGACTGCGCCTTCATGTGCTCCAAAATCTCCCTCGTGGATTTCCTTGAGTACGTAGTTACCCTCTTCCAGTGATAGACATTTGGACCATTGGTGTGAGACTGATGTCTGGTATAGCACTCCTTCTATTAGGGAATATACTGAGGAAATTCGGGCCAACTTAGCTGCCTCTGCGCGTCCCTCTGGTAGTGTTCCCTCTGGTAAATACGTCACTATGGGTTGTATCCAGGGATCGAGTACTGAGACTGGCAACACTTGCTCCTCCTCCACTGAGGGCCTTACCCTTTATTCTCTCATTTGAGTTGACAGGTATAGCTGACTTTTGCTTGCTGCAGCTTTGGCTATGGCATCTGCCTTAGTGTTCTCTTCCCTAGGGATGGGAACTATTTCCCATTGGCCTCCGTTCTTTTCAATGTTTTTGAGCTTTTCTTTCGCCTTTGTCATATATTTTGCCATGTTTGAGTCGTTCGTCTGGAACTGTCCTGATGGATAAAGGACAAGAACAAGGGACAAGACTCACTACAATGGTCCTGAGTACGAACCCAGATACTGATCTATTCAGGTCCCTGACCCAGTACGCAGCTATAACCGCTGAAGATATCAAGATAACACCGAAATCCCTTAAGATCAGTGATAGAGGCGAATCTCAAAGAGATAACCGAAACCAATAGAGAAACAATCCTACTATGATACAAAGACTATAGAATGTATATATAGAGGAAGCCTAAGCCAGGTAACACATATATTCACTTCTCATCATTACTTCCACTGAGACCTCATCAGAGACTGACTTAGGCATCGGAGGGTGTTCGAGCCAACTCCGGCTCGAATCCTTCTAACCTGTTAATCTTGACTAGTAACTAGTTGGGAGTCGCTGTGAATTCTCAACTTTTATGCTTTCACTTCTGTCGCTATTTCGAGTCCTGTTAAGAGGGCCTCATATTCTGCCACATTGTTAGGATATAATAATGATTTTTGTTTAAAAAATGATCAAGAATGTATTCATACCTGCCACATTGTTGGTAGCCTTGAAACTCAGGTGGACTGCGTATTCTATGATGATCTTGTTGGGTACTAATAGGACTATGCCTACTCCTGCCCCTTGCTCACTAGATGCTCTGTCGACGAACAGGTTCCATGTCAATTCTTCGGTGACTAAGTCACATGGCTTCTCCGTCATCTCTGCCACGAAGTCAGCGAGTGCCTGAGCCTTCAAGGTTGTTCTTGGTTCATATCTAATATCATGTTCCCCCAACTGTACTGACCAGCTAACCAATCGTCCTGAGGTCTCCGGTCGATGGAGCGCTTTCTTCAACGGCTGGTTTGTGCGTACTACGACTGTGTGTCCTTGGAAATACGGCTTAAGATTTTTAGCTGTCACCACCACGGCTAGAGCAAGTTTGTCGATGGTTGGGTAGTTAAGCTCTGCCCCTTTCAGTGTTCTACTTATGTAATAGATTGGTCTTTGTTCCTCTTCTACTTCTCGTACAAGTACTGAGACAATAGTCTCTCTCCCTACTGATAGGTACAAGTATAATGTCTCTCCGACTATCGGTCTACTCAGCAGGGGTGGATTAGTTAAGAACGACTTCAGTTCTTTTAACGCAGTTTGACAATCTTCATCCCATTTGAATTTCTTCATGTTCTTGAGTTTTAAGAAAGGTAGGCATTTTTTGGCTGAGGATTAGATGAAGCATCCCAGTGCCTTGACTCTGCCATTCAATTTTTGCACATCCCTCACGCTTGGGGGGGCTTCATATCTATGACTGCTTGCCACCCATTCTGGATAAAAGACTTCTCGGATGAACCCAACTGTTTATAGTAATCGCTAAAAAGGTGAAACGTTTGGTTTTGCTTCATAACCTTTGTTAATGTTTGGCTTAAATCGCTAAAAAGGTGAAGCGTTTGGATTTCTTTCGTAATGTTTGTAAACGTCTGGCTTAAATCGCTATAAAGGTGACATGTTTAGTTTTGTTTCGTAACGTTTGTAATCGTTTGGCTTAAATTGCAAATAAGGTGAAACGTTTGGTTTTGTTTCGTAACGTTTGTAAACGTTTGTTTTACATCGCTAAAATGGGGAAACGTTTGGATTTGTTTCGTAACGTTTGTAAATGTTTGGCTTAAATTGCTAAAAAGGTGAAATGCTTGGATTTTTTTCGTAATGTTTCTAAACGTTTGGCTTAAATTGCTAAAAAGGGTAAACATTTGGATTTGATTTGTAACGTTTTTAAACGTTTGGATTAAATAGCTAAAATGGTGAAATGTTTGGATTTTTTCGTAACGTTTGTAAACGTTTGGTTTAAATTGCTAAAATGGGGAAACGTTTGGATTTGTTTTGTAGCGTTTGTAAACGTTTGGCTTAAATCGCTAAAAAGGTGAAACGTTTGGATTGGTTTGTAAACGTTTGTAAACGTTTGGCTTAAATTGCTAAAAAGGTGAAACGCTTGGATTTCTTTCGTAATGTTTCTAAACGTTTGACTTAAATTGCTAAAAAGAGGAAAGGCTTGGATTTGATTTGTAACGTTTGTAAACGTTTGGATTAAATCGCTAAAAAGGTAAAACATTTGGATTTGTTTCGTCACATTTCTAAACGTTTGGTTTTGTTTCGTAACATTTATAAACGTTTGGCTTAAATCGCTAAAAATGTGAAACGTTTTGTTTTGTAAAATTTGTATATAATTGGCTCAAATCGCTAAAAAGGTTAAACATTTGGTTTTGTTTCGTAACATTTGTAAACGTTTGGCATAAATTGCTAAAAAGGTGAAACATTTTGTTTTGTTTCGTAACGTTTGTAAATATTTTGTTTAAATCGCTAAAATGGGGAAACGTTCCGATTTGTTTCATAAGTTTGTAAATGTTTGGCTTAAATCGCTAAAACGATGAAATGTTTGGATTTTCTTCGTACCGTTTGTGAATGTTTGGCTTAAATCCCTAAAAAGGTGAAACATTTGGATTTGTATCGTAACGTTTGTAAACGGTTGGCTTCAATCGCGAAAAAGCTGAAAAATTTGGATTTGTTTCGTAACGTTTATAAACGTTATGCTTAAATCACTAAAAAGGTGAAAAGTTTTTGTTTTGTAATGTTTTAAACGTTAGGCTTAAATAGCTAAAATGGGGAAACGTTTGGATTTGTTTCGTAACGTTTGTAAACGTTTGGCTTTAATCGCTAAAAAGGTGAAACGTTTGGATTTGTTTCGTAACGTTTGTAATCTTTTGGCTTAAATCGCTAAAAAGGTGAAACGTTTGAATTTGTTTCGTAGCCTTTGTAAACGTTTGGCTTAAATCGCTAAAAAGGTGAAATGTTTGGATTTCTTTCGTACCGTTTGTAAATGTTTGGCTTAAATCGTTACAATGGGAAACGTTTGAATTTGTTTCGTAAGGTATGTAAAGGTTTGGCTTAAATCTCTAAAAAGTGAAACATTTAGATTTGTTTCGTAGCGTTTGTAAACGTTTGGCTTAAATAGCTAAAAAGGTGAAACGTTTGGTTTTGTTTTTTAACATCTATAAACGTTTGTCTTAAATCGCTAAAAACTAAATGATTAAAACGTTACGAAACAAATCCAAACGTTTACAAACTTTACAAAACAAACCCAAACGATTACAAACGTTACGAAACAAATCAAAACATTTCCACATTTTATCGATTTAAGCCAAATGTTTACAAAAATTACGAAACAAATCCAAACGTTTCCCCTTTTTTGCGATTTAAGCCAAACGTTTACAAACATTATGAAACAAATACAAACATTTCCACATTTTAGCGATTTAATCCAAATGTTTACAAACGTTACGAAACAGATCCACATATTTCACCTTATAAGCGATTTATGCCAAACATTTACAAACGCTCTGAAACAAATCCAAACGTTTCACCTTTTTAGCGATTTAAGCCAAACATTTACAAACGTTATGAAACGAATCGAAACGTTTCATCTTTTTAGCGATCTAAGCCAAACATTTACAATTGTTACGGAACGAAAAAAATATTTCACCATTTTATCGACTTAAGCCAAACAATTACAAACTTTACGAAATAAATCCAAACCTTTTTAGCGATTTAAGCCAAACGTTTACAAAATTTACGAAACAAATCTAAGAGTTTGACCCTTTTAGCAACTTATGCCGATCGTTTACAAACGTTACGAAAAAATCCAAAAGTTTCACCTTTTTAGCGATTTAAGCCAAACGTTTACAAATGTTACAAAACAAATTCAAATGTTTCCCCTTATTAGTGATTTAAGCCAAACATTTCACCTTTTAAGCAATATAAGCCAAACGTTTGTAAACGTTTGGCTTAAATCGCTAAAAATGTGAAACGTTTGGATTTGTTCCGTAACATTTGTTAACGTTTGGATTAAATTGCTAAAAAGGTGAAACGTTTTGTTTTGTTTGGTATCGTTTGTAAAAGTTCGGCTTAAATCGCTAAAAAGGTGACACGTTTGGATTTGTTCGGTAACGTTTGTAAACGTTTGGATTTGTTAACGTTTGTTAACGTTTGGATTTGTTAACGTTTGGATTGGTTCTGTAACGTTTGTAAATGTTTGGCTTAAATCGATAAAAAGGTGACACGTTTGGATTCGTTTCGTAACGTTTGTAAACGTTTGGCTTAAATTGCTAAAAATGGGAAACGTTTGGATTTGTTTCATAACATTTTAAACGTTTGGTTTAAATTGCTAAAAATGTGAAACACTTGGATTTGTTTCGTAACGTTTGAAAACGTTTGGCTTAAATTACTAAAAAGGTGAAACGCTTGAATTTGTTTCGTAACGTTTGTAAACGTTTGTCCTAAATTGCTAAAAAGGTGAAACTTTTGGATTTGTTTCAAAACCTTTGTAAACGTTCGGCTTAAATCCCTAAAAAGGTGAAACTTTTGGTTTTGTTTCGTAACCTTTGTAAACGTTCGGCTTAAATCCCTAAAAAGGTGAAAGTTTTGGTTTGTTTCATAACCTTTGTAACGTTCGGCTTAAATCGCTAAAACGGTGAAACGGTTGGATTTATTTCGTAACATTTTAAACGTTTGGATTTATTTCGTAACGTTTGTAAATGTTTGGCTTCAATTACTAAAAAGGGGAAACGTTTGGATTTGCTTCTTAACGTTTGTAAACGTTTGGCTTAAATCACTAAGAATGTGAAACGTTTGGATTTGTTTCATAACGTTTACAAACATTTGGTTTTGTTTCGTAACGTTTATAAACATTTGGCTTAAATTGCTAAAATTTACAAGCGTTTGGTTTTGTTTCGTAACGTTTGTAAACGTTTGGATTTGTTTTGTAACGTTTCAAAAGTTTGGTTTTGTTTCATAACGTTTGTTAACGTTTGGCTTAAATCGCTAAAAAGGTGAAACATTTGGATCTGTTTCGTAATGTTTGTAGACATTTGGCATAAATAGCTAAAAATGTGAAACGTTTGGATTTGTTTCGTAACGTTTGTAAACGTTTGGCTTAAATCGTTAAAAAGGTGAAATGTTTGGTTTTGTTTGGTAACATTTGTACACGTTTGGCTTAAATCCTTAAAAAGGGGAAACGTTTGGTTTTGTTTCGTTACGTTTTTAAACATTAGGATTTGTTTCGTAACGTTTTAAACATTTGGTTTTATTTTGTAAGGTTTGTAAACGTTTGGCTTATATCGTTAAAAGGTGAAACGTTTGGTTTTGTTTCATAACATTTGTAAATGTTTGGCTTAACTCGCTAATAAGGTGAAACATTTAGATTTGTTCCGTAATGTTTGTAAAAGGTTTGCTTCAATCGCGAAAAAGGTGAAACGTTTGGATTTGTTTCGTAGTGTTTGTAAACGCTTGCCTTAAATCGCTTAAAATGTGAAACGTTTGGTTTTTTCCGTAACGTTTGTAAACCAATGGCTTAAATTGATAAAAAGGTGAAACGCTTGGATTTGTTTCGTAACATTTGTAAATGTTTGTCTTAAATTGCTAAAAAGGTGAAACATTTGGATTTGTGTCCTAACCTTTATAAACGTTTGGCTTAACTGGCTAAAAAGGTGAAACGCTTGGATTTGTTTCATAACCTTTGTAAACATTTCGCATAAATTGCTAAAAAGGTGAAATGCTTAGATTTATTTCGTAACGTTTGTAAACGTTTGGCTTAAATTGCTAAAAAGGTGAAACGCTTGGATTTGTTTTGTAACGTTTGCAAACATTTGGCTTAAATTGCTAAAAAGGTAAAAGGGTTGGATTTGTTTCATAACATTTGTAAACGTTTGACTTAAATTGCTAACACGGTGAAATGCTTGGATTAATTTCGTAATGTTTGTAAACGTTTGGCCTAAATTGCTAAAAAGGTGAAACAGTTGGTTTTGTTTCATAACGTTCGTAAATGTTTGGCTTAAATCGCTAAAATTGTGAAACGTTTTGATTAGTTTCATAACCTTTGAACATGTTTGACTTAACTCGCTAAAAAGGAGAAACGTTTGAATTTGTTTCGTAAGATTTGTAAACGTTTGGCTTAAATCGCTAAAAAAATGAAACATTGGAATTTGTTTCGTAACATTTGTAAACGTTTGGCATAAGGTGAAAAGTTTGTATTTGTTTTGTAGTGTTTGTAAATTTTTGTCTTATATTGCTAAAAGGAGGAAATGTTTGGATTTGTTTCGTAATGTTTGTAAACGTTTGTCTTAAATTGCTAAAAAGGTGAAACGCTTGGATTTATTTCGTATCGTTTGTAAATGTTTGGTTTATATTGTTAAAAAGGTGAAACGCTTGGTTTTATTTCGTATAGTTTGTAAACGTTTGGCTTAAGTCGCTAAAAATATGAAACGTTTGGATTTGTTTCGTAACGTTTTAAATGTTTGGATTTGTTTCGTAATGTTTGTAAACGTTTGGATTAAATCGCTTAAACGATGAAACATTTGGATTTGTTTTGCAACGTTTATAAACGTTCGGCTTAAATCGCTGAAAAGGTGAATCGTTTGGATTATTTTTCATAACAATTGTAAGTGTTTCGCTTAAATCGCTAAAAAGGGAAACGTTTGGATTTGTTTCATAACGTTTGTAAACGTTTGGCTTCAACCGCAAAAAAGGAGAAACATTCGGATTTGCTTCGTAACGTTTGTATACGTTTGAATTAAATCACTAAAAAGGTAAAACCTTCAGATTTTTTTCGTAACGCTTGGAAACGATTGGCTTAAATTGCTAAAAAGGTGAAACGCTTTGATTTGTTTCGTAACGTTTGCAAACGTTTGGCTTAAATTGCGAAAAAGGTGAAACGCTTGGATTTGTTTCGTAACGTTCGTAAACGTTTGGCATAATTTGCAAAAAAGGTGAAACATTTATATTTGTTTCCTTACCTTTGTAAACGTTTGACATAAATCGCTAAAAAGGTGAAACGTTTGAATTAGTTTCGTAACGTTTGTAAGCGTTTGGCTTAAATCGCTAAAAAGGTAAAATGTTTAGATTTGTTTCGTAACGTTTGTAAATGTTTGGTTTAAATTGCTAAAAAGGTGAAACGCTTGGATTTGTTTCATAACCTTTGAACACGTTTGACTTAAATCGCAAAAAAGATGAAACGTTTGAATTTGTTTCATAACATTTGTAAACGTTTGGCTTAAATCGCTAAAAAGGTGAAATATTTGAATTTGTTTCGTAAAGTTTGCAAAACGTTTGGCATAAGGGGAAACATTTGTATTTGTTTCGTAACGTTTGTAAATGTTTGGTTTAAATTGCTAAAAAGGTGAAATGTTTGGATTTGTTTCGTAACGTTTGTAAACGTTTGTCTTAAATTGCTAAAAAGGTTAAACGCTTGGATTTATTTCGTATCGTTTGTAAACGTTTGGCTTATATGGCTAAAAAGGTGAAACGCTTGGTTTTATTTTGGATCGTTTGTAAACGTTTGGCTTAAGTCGCTAAAAATGGGAAACGTTTGGATTTGTTTCGTAATGTTTTAAACGTTAAGATTTGTTTCGTAACGTTTTAAACGTTTAGATTTGTTTCGTAACGTTTATAAACGTTTGGATTTGTTTCGTAACGTTTGTAAATGTTTGGCTTAAATCGCTTAAACGGTGAAAAATTTGGATTTGTTTTGTAACGTTTGTAAACATTCGGCTTAAATCGCTAAAAAGGTGAAATGTTTGCATTTTTTTTCATAACAATTGCAAGTGTTTCCCTTAAATCGCTAAAAAGGCGAAATGTTTGGAATTGTTTCATAACGTTTGTAAATGTTTGGCTTCAACCGCAAAAAAGTAGAAACATTCGGATTTGCTTCGTAATGTTTGTATAAGTTTGAATTAAATCGCTAAAAAGGTGAAACCTTTGGATTTTTTTCGTAATGTTTGGAAACGTTTGGCTTAAATTGCTAAAAAGGTGAAACGCTTTGATTTGTTTCTTAACGTTTGCAAACGTTTGGCTTAAATTGCTAAAAAGGTGAAACGCTTGGATTTGCTTCGTAACGTTTGTAAACGTTTGGCATAATTTGCAAAAAAGGTGAAACGTTTACATTTGTTTCCTTACCTTTGTAAACGTTTGACATAAATCGCTAAAAAGGTGAAATGTTTGTATTAGTTTCGTAACGTTTGTAAGCGTTTGGCTTAAACCTCTAAAAAGGTAAAATGTTTTGATTTGTTTTGTAACGTTTGTAAATGTTTGGCTTAAATTGCTAAAAATGTGAAACGCTTGGATTTGTTTCATAAACTTTGAACACGTTTGACTTAAATCGCTAAAAAGGTGAAACGTTTGAATTTGTTTCGTAACGTTTGTAAACGTTTGGCTTAAATCGCTAAAAAGGTGAAATGTTTGAATTTGTTTCGTAACGTTTGTAAACGTTTGCCATAAGGGGAAACGTTGGTATTTGTTTCGTAACATTTGTAAATGTTTGGCTTAAATTGCTAAAAATGAGAAATGTTTGGATTTGTTTCGTAACGTTTGAAAACGTTTGGCTTGAATTTCTAAAAAGGTGAAACGTTTGGATTTATTTCGTAAGATTCCGTAAGGTTTTCGTAAGATGAATAGAGAAGTGGAAAGTTCTAATAATACATCGGAAGGAGTATCAGGATAGAAAGGCAACAATGGAATTATTATAAATGAAGGAATGACGTAATGAATACATTAAGTAAAGGACAAGATGATACTTCGTTGCTATTGAACAGATAGGAGTAAACTATATCTAAGAAACCATGATATCATAAGTACAAGAGATGATATTAGTACAGAGAAAACAAGTTAATTAAGAGGCAAATAGGACCATGTTATAAGAGCTAAAGAAGCATAAGGTATATAGGACGACAAAATTTAAGACTAATCCCAAAATTTTAGAAATTACAAAAATTTGGTATAATCTAACCGTTAAGAATGTTCGGAAAACACTTCAAGAGGGAGATGAGGGACAGAATAAAGATAAGCTAAGGAACGATTACAATCAGTACTAAGATAGTATCTTAACGAGCGAAAATAAAGTCGTGAAGTTAATTGAGAGTAAGAAACTGAAGTGTAAGATAAAAGAGGAAATTGATTATACAGTAAGAAGGAATAATGATTAAGGAAGTAAACAAGTTATTAAGGATCTACTGAATCCGTTAAGGATGAAAGTTAAAGATGAAGTTAAGCGAAGGTTAGTCAGGAAGAAGGATTCTTATGAAATTTAAATGTTAAGAAACATATGAGGTTTTTATGAGGTCAACGTGAATAAGGAATTGTGATGTAAGGGAAAGACAGTTTTGACTGGAAAATCAATAAGAGACTCGAGACGAACCTCTAAAGTAGCAATTAGAGGGAAGTGACGAGGATAAGAATACAGGTAGTATCAGTAAATAAAAACAACTCTACAGGTTGCCCGATCGAAAGTAATATGAAGTGAAACGTTTAAGACAATGATAAAGGATGAAGGATCATGACAACAGAGCGATGTGAGATTCACGATAACTTAAAGAAGCTATAAAAAGAGAAGTAATACAAGAAAAGATACAACCAACACGTATTAATGGACGGCAAGGAAAGTAGAAAAACAATCATTAGATCCTAACAAGATTTATGAAAATTCGATGACAAATTTTTATGAGAGGGGAAGAATGTAATACCCCAAAATATTTAATTAGCTAATTGGACCACGTGTCCAGTCTTGATTCGCCAGAGTGGAGATATCAGTAAAAATTCCCGAAAAGATTAAGTAAACAAAATCTAGTAGGTCGGTTTTGGGAAATTAATTATGAGGAAGTTAAGGTTATATTTGAATTCTAAAGTTAGAATTGGAATATAAAGGAAAAATGTCGTGAAAAGCCAAAATAAAGTATAGGGACAAAAGTGGTAATTTAGCCACTTTGTGTCGGAAATGGAAATTTTAGATTTTTAACGAGAAAATGTTAATATCGAGCTTCGTATTATTAGTATGTAGACCTAGCTAGAAGCCAATTTTGAAGTCCAGAAGTCAGCTGTGTATGTATAGTTTCTGACTTCTGTGAATGCTACAGTAGTTGTCCCGTGTGATAGAGTCATAGCCTAGACAACAGTACATTTTGAGTGTAGATATTGCTTGATGTCGTGTTTATATGTTTCTGTAGGCTACGTGTAATATATGTGGTTCACGGCCCCAAATGCCGGTGATATGTTTTATTACACTAACTTTTGTATACAGTACCGCGAGGGCAGTTCGTACAGGGTACGGTAACTAGAGCCCGTGAGGTTAACATAATAATTAGTGTAAATGTTGTGTATATATGTTATATATGTTTGCTTTTGTTGTTTGATGCTATTAATTTGTTATTTGCGAAAAATTATTAGCGGTTTGAGGCTTGCAACGGGTTACAGAGCTACCACACCCGTTCCCTAGCGCCGGTTGCGGTTCAAAAAAAAAATTTGGGTCGTGAGACAAAACCTTTATAAATGTTTGTCTTAAATCGCTAAAAAGGTGAAATGTTTGGATTTGTTTCGTAACGTTGGTAAACGTTTGACTTAAATCGCTAAAAAGGTGAAAAGTTTGGATTTGTTTTGTAATGTTTGTAAACATTTGGCTTAAATTGCTAAATAGGTGAAACGCTTGGATTTGTTTTGTAAATTTTGTAAACGTTTGGCTTAAATTGCTAAAAAGGTGAAACGCTTGGTTTTATTTCGTAATTTTTGTAAACGTTTGGCTTAAGTCGCTAAAAATTTGAAACGTTTGGATTTGTTTCATAACGTCTTAAACGTTTGGTTTTGTTTCGTAACTTTTGTAAACGTTTGGCTTAAATCGCTAAAAAGGTGAAACCTTTGTATTTGTTATGTAATGTTTGTAAACATTTGGCTTATATCGCTAAAACGTTTGGATTTTTTTCGTAACTATTGTAAATGTTTGTCTTAAATCTCTAAAAAGGTGAAACGTTTCGATTTGTTTCGAAATGTTTGTAAATGTTTGGCTTAAATTGCAAAAAAGGGGAAATGTTAGGATTTGTTTAGTAACGTTTGCCAACATTTGGCTTAAATTGCTAAAAAGGTGAAACCTTCAAATTTGTTTCATAACGTTTGTAAACGTTTAGTTTAAATTGCTAAAAAGTTGAAACGCTTGGATTTGTTTCGTAACGTTTGTAAACGTTTGGCTTAAATTGCTAAAAAGATGAAACGGTTGGATTTGTTTCATAACGTTTGTTAAAATAATGCTTAAATTGCTAAAAAGGTAAAACGCTTGATTTTGTTTCGTAACGTTTAAAAATGTTTGGCTTAAATCGCTAAAAATGCGAAATGTTTGGATTTATTTCGTAACGTTTTAAACATTTGGTTTTGTTTCATAACGTTTGTAAATGTTTGTCTTAAATTACTAAAAAGGTGAAACATTTGGATTTGTTTCGAAATAATTGTAAACATTTTGCTTAAATTGCTAAAAGGTGAAACGCTTTGATTTATTTTGTGACATTTGTAAACGTTTGGCATAAATTGCTAAAAAGGTGAAACGCTTGGTTTTGTTTCGTAATATTTGTAAACATTTGCCTTAAATCGCTAAATATGTGAAATGTTTTAATTTGTTTCGTAACGTTTGTAAACGTTTGGCTTCAATCGCTAAAAAGGTGAAACGTTTGGATTTGTTTCGTAACGTTTTAAACGTTTGATTAAAATCGCTAAAATGGGGAAACGTTTTGATTTGTTTCGCTAAAAAGGTGAAACGTTTTGATTTGTTTCCGTAACATTTGCCTTAAATCGCTAAAAAGGTGAAATGTTTGATTTTGTTTCCGAACGTTTGAAACACGTTCGGCTTAAATCGCTGAAAAGGTGAAACGTTAGGATTTATTTTGTAACGTTTGTAAACGTTTGGTTTAAATTGCTAAAAGGGTGAAGCTCTTAGATTTGTTTCGTAACGTTTGTAAACGTTTGGCTTAAATTGCCGAAAAGGTAAAACGCTTGAATTTGTTTCGTAACGTATGTGAACGTTTAGTTTTGTTTCGTAATGTTTGGATGTGTTTCCTAACGTTTGTAAACGTTTGGCTTAAATCCCTAAAAAGGGGAAACGTTTGGATTTTTTTCGTAACTTCTGTAAACGTTTGGATTATATCGCTAAAAAGGTGAAACGTTTGGATTTGTTTCACAACGTTTGTAAGCGTTTGGCTTAAATTGCTAAAAAGGCGAAACGCTTGGATTTTTTTGGTAACGTTTTAAACGTTTTGTTTTTGGTAATGTATGTAAACGTTTGTCTTAAATTGCTAATAATGTGAAACTTTTGGTTTTGTTTCGTAACATTTGTTAACGTTTGACATAAATTGCTAAAAAGGTGAAATGTTTAGATTTGTTTCGTAACGTTTGTAAACGTATGACATAAATTGCTAAAAAGGTGAAATGTTTAGATTTGTTTTGTAACGTTTGTAAACGCTTGACTTAAATTTCTAAAAAGGGTTTCGTACTTTTTTAAACGTTTGGATTTGTTTCGTAATATTTGTAAACGTTTGGCTTAAATCGCTAAAAAAGTGAAACGCTAGGATTTGTTTCCCAATGTTTGTAAACGTTTGGCTTATTGCGCTAAAAAATGTTAACGTTTGGCTTAAATCGCTAAAAAGGTGAAACATTTGGATTAAAATTGCTAAAACGGTGAAAAGTTTTGATTTGTTTCGTAGCATTTGTAAACGTTTGGCTTAAATTGGTGAAATTTTTGGATTTGTTTCGTAACGTTTGTAAACGTTTGGCTTAAATCCCTAAAAAGGGGAAACGTTTTGTTTTATTTCGTACAGTTTGTAAATGTTTAACTTAAATTGCTAAAAAGGGGAAACACTTGAATTTCTTTCATAGTGTTGGTAAACGTTTGGCTTAAATCACTACAAAGGTTAAATATTTGGATTTGTTTCGTACCATTTGTAAATGTTCCGCTTGAATCTCTAAAAAGGTGAAACGTTTGGTTTTGTTTCGTAACGTTTGTAAACGTTAGGCTTAAATCGCTAAAAAGGTGAAACGTTTGGATTTGTTTTGTAACGTTTGTAAACGTTTGGCTTAAATTGCTAAAAAGGGGAAACGTTCCCATTTGTTTCATAACGTTTGTCAACGTTTGGTTTTGTTTCGTAACAATTGTAAACGTTTGGCTTAAATCGCTAAAAATGTGAAACGTTTGGATTTGTTTCGTAACGTTTTAAACGTTTGGTTTTTGTTTCGTAGTGTTTATAAACGTTTGTATTAAATCGCTAAAAAGGTGAAACGTTTGGATTTCTTTCGTAACGTTTGTAAACGTTTGGCTTAAATTGCTAAAAAGGTGAAACTTTTAGATTTGTTTCGTAACGTTTGTAAATGTTTGGCTTCAATCGCTAAAAAGGTTAAACGTTTGGATTTGTTTTGAAATGTTAGTAAACGTTTGGCTTAAATCGCTAGAAAGGTAAAACGTTTGGATTTGTTTCGTAACGTTATAAATGTTTGGATTAAATCGGTAAAATTGGGAAACGTTTAGATTTGTTTCATAATGTTTGTAGACATTTGGCTTACATCGCTAAAAAGGTGAAACGTTTGTATTTGTTTCGTAACGTTTTAAACGTTTGTTTTTGTTTCGTATCATTAATAAACGTTTGGCTTAATTCGCTAAAAAGGTAAAACGTTTGGATTTGTTTCGTAACGTTTGTAAACGTTTGGCTTAAATTGCTAAAATGGTGAAACTTTTAGATTTGTTTCATAACGTTTGTAAATGTTTGGCTTCAATCGCTAAAAAGGTGAAACGTTTGGATTTGTTTTGAAATGTTAGTAAACGTTTGGCTTAAATCGCTAGAAAGGTAAAACGTTTGGATTTGTTTCGTAACGTTATAAATGTTTGGATTAAATCGGTAAAATTGGGAAACGTTTAGGTTTGTTTCATAACGTTTGTAGACATTTGGCTTACATCGCTAAAAAGGTGAAACGTTTGGATTTGTTTCGTAACGTTTTAATCGTTTGTTTTTGTTTCGTATCATTTATAAACGTTTGGCTTAATTCGCTAAAAAGGTAAAACGTTTGGATTTGTTTCGTAACGTATGTAAACGTTTGGCTTAAATTGCCAAAAAGGTGAAACGTTTGGATTTGTTTCGTAACGTTTGTAAACGTTTGGCTTCAATTGCTAAAAAGGGGAAACGTTTCGATTTGTTTCATAACGTTTGTAAACGTTTGGTTTTGTTTCGAAACGTTTGTAAACGTTTGGCTTAAATCTCTAACAATGTGAAACGTTTGGATTTGTTTCGTAACGTTTTAAACGTTTGGTTTTTGTTTCGTAGCGTTTATAAACGTTTGTATTAAATCGCTAAAAAGGTGAAACGTTTGGATTTGTTTCGTAACGTTTGTAAACGTTTGGCTTAAATTGCTAAAAAGGTGAAATTTTTAGATTTGTTTCGTAGCGTTTGTAAATGTTTGGCTTTAATCGATAAAAAGGTGAAACGTTTGGATTTGTGTTGAAATGTTAGTAAGCGTTTGGCTTAAATCGCTAGAAAGGTAAAACGTTTGGATTTGTTTCGTAACTTTATAAACGTTTGGATTAAATTGGTAAAATTGGGAAACGTTTAGATTTGTTTCGTAACGTTTTAAACGTTTATTTTTGTTTCGTATCATTAATAAACTTTTGGCTTAATTCGCTAAAAAGGTTAAACGTTTTGATTTGTTTCGTAACGTTTGTTAACGTTTGACTTAAATTGCTAAAAAGGTGAAACTTTTAGATTTGTTTCGTAATGTTTGTAAATGTTTGGCTTCAATCGCTAAAAAGGTGAAACGTTTGGATTTGTTTTGAAATGTTAGTAAACGTATGGCTTAAATCGCTAGAAAGGTAAAACGTTTGGATTTGTTTCGTAACGTTATAAACGTTTGGATTAAATCGGTAAAATTGGGAAACGTTTAGATTTGATTCATATCGTTTGTAGACATTTGGCTTACATCGCTAAAAAGGTGAAACGTTTGGATTTGTTTTGTAACGTTTTAAACGTTTGTTTTTGTTCCGTATCATTAATAAACGTTTGGCTTAATCCGCTAAAAAGGTAAAACGTTTAGATTTGTTTTGTAACGTTTGTAAACGTTTTGCTTAAATTGCTAAAAAGGTGAAACTTTTAGATTTGTTTCGTAACGTTTGTAAATGCTTGGCTTCAATCGCTAAAAAGGTGAAACGTTTGGATTTGTTTTGAAATGTTAGTAAACGTTTGGCTTAAATCGCTAGAAAGGTAAAACGTTTGGATTTGTTTCGTATTGGATTAAATCGGTAAAATTGGGAAACGTTTAGATTTGTTTCATAACGTTTGTAGACATTACGCTTACATCGCTAAAAAGGTGAAACGTTTGGATTTGTTTCGTAACGTTTTAAACGTTTGTTTTTGTTTCGTATCATTTATAAACGTTTGGCTTAATTCGCGAAAAAGGTAAAATGTTTGGATTTGTTTCGTAACGTTTGTAAATGTTTGGCTTAAATTTCCAAAAAGGTGAAACGTTTGGATTTGTTTCGTAACGTTTGTAAACGTTTGGCTTCAATTGCTAAAAAGGGGAAACGTTTCGATTTGTTTCATAACGTTTGTAAACGTTTGGTTTTGTTTCGTAACATTTGTAAACGTTTGGCTGAAATCGCTAAAAATGTGAAACGTTTGGATTTGTTTCATAACGTTTTAAACGTTTGGTTTTTGTTTCGTAGCGTTTAT
Source organism: Mercurialis annua (assembly GCF_937616625.2). NCBI lineage: Eukaryota > Viridiplantae > Streptophyta > Magnoliopsida > Malpighiales > Euphorbiaceae > Mercurialis > Mercurialis annua. Next base: position 20,251,628 of record NC_065577.1, on the reverse strand, counting down.
AAACGTTTGTATTAAATCGCTAAAAAGGGGAAACGTTTGGATTTGTTTCGTAACGTTTGTAAACGTTTTGCTTAAATCGTTAAAAAGGTGAAACGTTTGGATTTGTTTCTCAACGTTTGTAAACGTTTGGCTTACATCGATAAAATGGGGAAACGTTTGGATTTGTTTCGTAACATTTGTAAATGTTTGGATTTGTTTCGTAACGTTTGTAAACATTTGGTTTTGTTTCGTAACGTTTATAAACGTTAGGCTTAAATCATTAAAATGGGGAAACGTTTGGATTTGTTTCGTAACGTTTGTAAACGTTTGGATTTGTTTCGTAACGTTTGTAAACGTTTGGTTTTGTTTCGTAACGTTTATAAACGTTAGGCTTAAATCACTAAAATGGGGAAACATTTGGACTTGTTTCGTAACATTTGTAAACGTTTGGCTTAAATTGCAATAAATGGGAAACGTTTGTTTTTGTTCTGTAATGTTTGTATACGTTGATTTGTTTCATAACGTTTTAAACATTTGGCTTACTTCGCTAAAAAGGTGAAATGTTTGGTTTTGTTTCGTTACGTTTGTAAACGTTTGGCTTAAACCGCGAAAAAGGTGAAACGTTTGGAATTGTTTCGTAATGTTTGTAAACGATTGGCTTAAATTGCTAAAAAGGTGAAACGTTTGGATTTGTTTTCGAACGTTGTAAGCGTTTGGATTAAATCGCTAAAATGGGTAAACGTTTGGATTAGTTTCGTAAAGTTTGTAAACGTTTGGCTTAAATTTCTAAAAAGGTGAAACGCTTGGATTTGTTTCATAACGTTTGTATACGTTTGGCTTAAATCTCTAAAAAGTTGAAACGTTTAGATTTGTTTCGTAACGCTTATAAACGTTTTGCTTCAATCGCGAAAAAGGTGAAATGTTTGGATTTATTTCGCAACGATTGTAAATATTTGGCTTATTTTGCTAAAATAGGGAAACATTTGAATTTTTTTCGTAATGTTTGTAAACGTTTTGCTTAAATCGTTGAAAATGGGAAACGTTTGGATTTGTTTCTCAACGTCTGTAAACGTTTGGCTTAAATCGCTAAAATTGGGAAACATTTGGCTTTGTTTCGCAACGTTTGTAAACGTTTGGATTTGTTTCGTAACGTTTATAAACATTAGGCTTAAATCACTAAAATGGGGAAACTTTTGGATTTGTTTCGTAACGTTTGTAAACGTTTGGCATCAATCGCTTAACAGGTGAAACATTTAAATTTGTTTCGTAAAGTTTGTAATCGTTTGGCTTAAATTGCTAAAAATGTGGAACGTTTCTTTTTGTTTCGTAATGTATGTATACGTTTGGATTTTTTCCGTAACATTTTAAGCATTTGGCTTATATTGCTAAAAAGGTGAAACGTATGGTTTTGTTTCGTTACGTTTGTAAATGTTTGGCTTAAATCGCTAAAAAGGTGAAACGTTTGGATTATTTTCGTAACGTTTGTAAACGTTTGGCTTAAATTGCTAAAAAGGTGAAACGCTTGGATTTTTTCGTAACGTTTGTAAACGTTTGGCTTAAATTGCTAGAAAGGTGAAATGTTTAGATTTGTTTCGTAACGTTTATAAATATTTGGCTTCAATCGCTAAAAACGTGAAACGTTTTGATTTATTTCATAACATTTATAAATGTTTGACTTCAATCACTAAAAAGGTGAAACGTTTGGATTTATTTTGGAACGTTTGTAAACATTTGGCTTATATCGCTAAAATGGGGAAACATTTGGATCTGTTTCGTAAACGCTTGGATTTGTTTCGTAACGTTTGTAAACGTTTGGCTTAAACCGCTAAAAAGGTGAAGTGTTTGGATTTGTTTCGTAACGTTTATAAATGTTTGGCTTCAATCGTTAAAAACATGAAACGTTTTGATTTGTTTCGTAACGTTTATAAACTTTTGGCTTCAATCGCAAAAAGGGTGAAACGTTTAGATTTGTTTGTAAATATTTGTAAACATTTGGCTTATATCGCTAAATTTGGGAAATGTTTGGATGTGTTTCGTAACGTTTGTAAACGTTTTGCTTAAATCGTTAAAAAGGTGAAACGTTTGGATTTGTTTCTCAACGTTTGTAAACGTTTGGCTTAAATCGATAAAATGGGAAAACGTTTGGATTTGTTTCGTAACATTTGTAAACGTTTGGATTTGTTTCGTAACGTTTGTAAACGTTTTGTTTTGTTTCGTAACGTTTATAAACGCTAGGCTTAAATCACTAAAATGGGGAAACTTTTGGATTTGTTTCGTAACGTTTGTAAACTTTTGGCATCAATCGCTAAAAATGGGAAACATTTGGACTTGTTTCGTAACGTTTGTAAACGTTTGGCTTAAATTGCTATAAATGGGAAACATTTGTTTTTTCTGTAATGTTTGTATACGTTGATTTGTTTCGTAACTTGGCTTATATCGCTAAAAAGGTGAAATGTTTGGTTTTGTTTCGTTACGTTACGTTTGTAAACGTTTGGCTTAAACCGCTAAAAAGGTGAAACGTTTGGAAATGTTTCGTAATGTTTGTAAACGTTTGGTTTAAATTGCTAAAAAGCTGAAACGTTTGGATTTGTTTTCGAACGTTGTAAGAGTTTGGCTTACATCGCTATAATGGGTAAACGTTTGGATTAGTTTCGTAAAGTTTGTAAACGTTTGGCTTAAATTGCTAAAAAGGTGAAACGCTTTGATTTGTTTCATAATGTTTGTATACGTTTGGCTTAAATCGCTAAAAAGTTGAAATGTTTAGATTTCACTAATAAAAAGCCCATATCCGTCGGGAATTGCTTTCCTGACGGATTTCCCAACGGACGTCGTCCGTTGGGAAATGTGGCGTCGCTAAATACATTAGCGACGCCACAAAACAATCCGTCTCCATTTGGCAACGGATTTTTCCGTCGCCAAATGGCGAAGGACCGTCGCGAAGCGTGTCGCCAGACGACGCGTTTGGCGACGTTCCAAGACGGATTTGGCGACGGATAAATCCCTCGCCAATTGGTGACGGATTTATATCCGTCGCCAATGTCCGTCTCCAACTGGCGACAGCGTTGTTGACGGATTTAAATCCGTCATTTAAAATTTTTACGGCTGCAGACAGAGCGGAATGCCTGTCATTCCCAGGCCATATGGGTTCTTCGGCCGCATGCATCATATCATAAAACTTATGAGCTTCTGCATTCGGAGGCTCTTCTGTCCATACTTCGGGACCACCAGCATCAGTAACCATTCTCTGGAATGAACTGCAACCCTCGTCTTCATTTCTATGCTCCCACATGTTGTCCGCTTCCAGAACATTGATAGGCACATCGACCATCCTGTTTTCCTCACCATGGTGAGTCCAAACGTGGTAATTACTCACAAACCCGTCTGTGTAGAGATGAAAGTCCACTTCGTCAACAGTTCGAAAAGCAGTGTTCCGGCATTTGGGTTTAGGGCAAGTGAATTTAATCTGAGCCCCACTCATAAACTCGGGGTGTTCCACAGCAAAGTTTAAAAACTCCCAAACGTTACTAATGTACCCTTCAGTCAACAATCTTCTAACCAGTCTCCCACTATACATCCAACTGCGATCTGAATTCATTTCTGTAGCACGTACATTTAGGTGGGTTTAATACTCGGTGACAGCAAAGTCAATATAATTGACCGCTTAAAAAGGTAGGGCCCTATCCCATACGCAAAACTGGGTCTACTTAATACGATCACGATATATGCATAAATACGGAGACAAATATTTGGCAGCCTTCCGGCGCAGTTCTCCAAGTGCATTATCAAATATATGCTGAAAAACGCGAAATACATATTCCGTTTGGAAATAGCGTTACGCAGCATATACTAGATAGCCACCGGAGAACATACGACAGAAAACTACCAAATATTTTTCTACCGCATCTACACATGTATTTTTTTTTCGTGATCGAATTACGTCGACACAAGTTTTACGAACTGTACACACGTACAATCCCGTGTCGTTCAATCTCTTGAGGACACAGGACGGGTTTTTTACGGGTAGGTGAGATTTTATTCGGTGTGAATAAAATCTTTTTTTGTTTTAAGTTCATTTAATCTAATATAATAAAAGGAATTGAAAAACAATAAACAACAATACTTACTTGTTGTAGAGCAGAACCGCAAGATAAAAAAGAAGAAAAAAGTCGGGAGCGGTGCAATCTGACAACAACGAAAATCAGCAACCGTCGGAGAAACACAAATCTACAATACATACAAAAATTACCACAAATTAGTATTATATCATTAATGAAAATTTGGCAGCACTTCCCCTTAAAATGAGCATCACCCATTTTTCAAGGAAATCCTGCAAATAAACTGTACATTGTTAAAATATACAACACAATAATTCAAACTAAATAACCCAACCAATTCACACCGATTAATCTATATTAATTCGATAATTTAAATGAACGTTAATTAAATATTCTAACATTAACCTAATTGAAACAAAATTAAATAGAAGGAATTAATTTTAGATATATTCTAATTTAACAATTTGTTCACAATTAACAATAAAATAACCCAATTATAACAATTAAGTAATCTAAAATACATTAAAAATAACTTAAATAGCGTAATTATAAAAATCTAACCTAATAAATAATAAATTAACCTAACTATAACATAATTATTAAATTAACTATTTTTTTAATTAATATATATTAACCTATTATTTAACCTAATTATATATATATCTAATTATAAATTTGACTAAACTAGTATTTTTTTAACCTAATTATATATATATATATCTAATTATATCAAATTTATTTTTATATTAACTAAAAAAACTAACAATTAATATAAGTTACTGTTTTTTAAAACAAAAAATTTAAACAACCCTAAATAATTAAAACAATCCTAAATAATAAAAATTAACAAAAAAAAATTAATCAAACCTTACCTGAACGGAGGCTGCTGTGGAGGCGGGCTGCGGTTGAGGCGGGCTGCTGTGGAGGCGGCAGTGGAGGTTGAGACGGAGAAGGGAGGAGAAGGGAGGCGGCAGTGGAGGTTGCTGTTTTAAAATAAAAAAAAACCCTAATTATAAAGAATCAACTATAAGAGAAGCAAAAGAAATCTTACCGGAAAATGGAGGAGGCCGGTCAGCAGAAAATAACTCTGGCAGCAATGGAGGAATAACTCCGGCAGCAATGGGAAGGGAAGACACATTCGGAGATGGAAAATGGGAGGAGCGACGCTTAGGGGTTAGGGGAAAAATTGAGGAGGCCGGTAATGGAAAATTGAGGAAAAATGGGAAATGGAGAACGGCGGTAATAAATGGGAAATTGAAGAAAAAACTGAAATGGAGGAGGCGGTCAGGGGTAATAGGTTTTACCTTTTAGCAACGGATTTTAATCCGTCGCTAAAAGGAATATTCTGTCGCCAATGCGTTAATGAAACGATGCGTTTCATTAACGCACCGTTTAGCGACGGATGCATGAATCCGTCGCTAAATACGGGTTCAGTGAAACGGTGAGTTTCACCGAACCCTTATTAGCGACGGATACGGATTCCGTTGCTACTTTAGCGACAGATTTATGGTATCCGTCGCTAATGGACGACAAAAAAATGGCGGGATTACTCCCGTCAAGGTGAATAACGAATTTGGCGACGGATTGCAGATCCGTCGCAAAATTCCGTCGGTAAAATGTATTTAGCGACGGATTTAAATTTCGTCGCTAAAACAATACTTTTTCGTAGTGTTTGTTTCGTAACGTTTATAAATATTTGGCTAAAAACTTGAACGTTTTGATTTGTTTCATAACGTTTATAAACGTTTTTCTTCAATCGCGAAAAAGGTGAAACGTTTGGATTTATTTCGTAACGATTGTAAACATTTGGCTTATTTTGCTAGAATAGGGAAACATTTGAATGTTTTTCGTAACGTTTGTAAAGGTTTTGCTTAAATAGTTAAAAATGGGAAACGTTTGGATTTGTTTCTCAACGTCTGTAAACGTTTGGCTTAAATCGCTAAAATTGGGAAACATTTGGCTTTGTTTCGCAACGTTTGTAAACGTTTGGATTTGTTTCGTAACGTTTATAAACATCAGGCTTAAATCACTAAAATGGGAAAACGTTTGGATTTGTTTCGTAACGTTTGTAAACGTTTGGCATCAATCGCTTAACAAGTGAAACATTTGGATTTGTTTCGTAAAGTTTGTAAACGTTTGGCATAAATTGATAAAAATGTAGAATGTTTGTTTTTGTTTCGTAATGTATTCATACGTTTGGATTTTTTTCGTAACGTTTTAAACATTTGGCTTATATTGCTAAAAAGGTGAAACGTATGGTTTTGTTTCGTTACGTTTGTAAACATTTGGCTTAAATCGCTAAAAAGGGGAAACGTTTGGAATTATTTCGTAAGTTTGTAAAAGTTTGGCTTAAATTTCTAAAAAGGTGAAACGTTTGGATTTGTTTTGGAACGTTGTAAGCGTTTGGCTTAAATCGCTAAAATGGGTAAACGTTTGGATTATTTTCGTAACGTTTGTAAACGTTTGGCTTAAATTGCTAAAAAGATGAAACGCTTGGATTTTTTTCGTAACGTTTGTAAACGTTTGGTTTAAATTTCTAGAAAGGTGAAACGTTTAGATTTGTTTCACAACGTTTATAAATATTTGGCTTCAATCGCTAAAAACGTGAAACGTTTTGATTTGTTTCATTACATTTATAAATTTTTGACTTCAATCACTAAAAAGGTGAAACGTTTGGATTTTTTTCGTAATGTTTGTAAACATTTGTCTTATATCGCTAAAATGGGGAAACATTTGGATCTGTTTCGTAACGTTTGTAACCGTTTTGCTTAAATCGTTAAAAAGGTGAAACGTTTGGATTTGTTTCTCAACGTTTGTAAATGTTTGGCTTAAATCGCTAAAAAGGGGAAACATTTGGCTTTGTTTCGTAAAGTTTGTAAAGGTTTGGATTTGTTTCGTAGCGTTTATAAACGTTAGGCTTAAATCACTAAAATGGGGAAGCGTTTGGATTTGTTTCGTAACGTTTGTAAACATTTGGCATCACTTGCTAAAAAGGTGAAACATTTGGATTTGTTTCGTAACGTTTGTAAACATTTGGTTTAAATTACTAAAAATGTGAAACGTTTGTTTTTGTTCCGTAATGTTTGTATACGTTTGGATTTGTTTCATAACGTTTTAAACATTTGGCTTATATTACTAAAAAGGTGAAACATTTGGTTTTGTTTCGTTATGTTTGTAAACGTTTGGCTTAAATCGCTAAAAAGGTGAAACGTTTGGAATTGTTTCGTAACGTTTGTAAACGTTTGGCTTAAATTGCTAAAAAGGTGAAACACTTGAATTTGTTTCGTAAAGTTTGTAAACATTTGGCTTAAATAGCTAAAAAGGTGAAACATTTGGATTTGTTTCGTAACGTTTGTAAACGTTTCGCTTAAATTGCTAAAAAGGTGAAACTTTTAGATTTGTTTCGTAACGTTTGTAAATGTTTGGCTTCAATAGCTAAAAAGGTGAAACGTTTGGATTTGTTTTGAAATGTTAGTAAACGTTTGGCTTAAATTGCTAGAAAGGTGAAACGTTTGGATTTGTTTCGTAACGTTATAAACGTTTGGATTAAATCGGTAAAATTGGGAAACGTTTAGATTTGTTTCATAACGTTGTTAGACATTTGGCTTACATCGCTAAAAAGGTGAAACGTTTGGATTTGTTTCGTAACATTTATAAATGTTTCGCTTAAATCGCTAAAAAGGTGAAACGTTTTCATTTGTTTCGTAACATTTTGTAAACGTCTAGCTTAAATCGCTAAAAAGGTGAAACCTTTGGAATTGTTTTGGAACGTTTTAAGAGTTTGGCTTAAATCGCTAAAATGGGGAAACGTTTGGATTAGTTTCGTAATGTTTGTAAACGTTTGGCTTAAATTGCTAAAAAGGTGAAACGCTTGGATTTGTTTCGTAACGTTTAGCTTAAACCGCTAAAAAGGTGAAGCGTTTGGATTTGTTTCGTAATGTTTATAAATGTTTGGCTTCAATCGCTAAAAACATGAAACGTTTTGATTTGTTTCGTAACATTTATAAACTATTGGCTTCAATCGCTAAAAGGGTGAAACGTTTAGATTTGTTTCTTAACATTTGTAAACATTTGGCTTATATCGCTAAATTTGGGAAATGTTTGGATGTATTTCGTAACGTTTGTAAACGTTTTGCTTAAATCGTTAAAAAGGTGAAACGTTTGGATTTGTTTCTCAACGTTTGTAAACGTTTGGCTTAAATCGATAAAATGGGGAAACGTTTGGATTTGTTTTGTAACATTTGTAAACGTTTGGATTTGTTTCGTAACGTTTGTAAACGTTTGGTTTTGTTTCGTAACGTTTATAAACGTTAGGCTTAAATCACTAAAATGGGGAAAGTTTTGGATTTGTTTCGTAACGTTTGTAAACTTTTGGCATCAATCGCTAAAAATGGGAAACATTTGGACTTGTTTCGTAACGTTTGTAAACGTTTGGCTTAAATTGCTATAAATGGGAAACATTTGTTTTTTCTGTAATGTTTGTATACGTTGATTTGTTTCGTAACTTGGCTTATATCGCTAAAAAGGTGAAATGTTTGGTTTTGTTTCATTACGTTTGTAAACGTTTGGCTTAAACCGCTAAAAAGTTGAAACGTTTGGAATTGTTTCGTAACGTTTGTAAACGTTTGGCTTAAATTGCTAAAAAGGTGAAACACTTGAATTTGTTTCGTAAAGTTTGTAAACATTTGGCTTAAATAGCTAAAAAGGTGAAACATTTGGATTTGTTTCGTAACGTTTGTAAACGTTTGGCTTAAATTGCTAAAAAGGTGAAACTTTTAGATTTGTTTCGTAACGTTTGTAAATGTTTGGCTTCAATCGCTAAAAAGGTGACGTTTGTATTTGTTTTGAAATGTTAGTAAACGTTTGGCTTAAATCGCTAGAAAGGTAAAACGTTTGGATTTCTTTCGTAACGTTATAAACGTTTGGATTAAATCGGTAAAATTGGGAAACATTTAGATTTGTTTCATAAGGTTGTTAGACATTTGGCTTACATCGCTAAAAAGGTGAAACGTTTGGATTTGTTTCGTAACGTTTTAAACATTTGTTTTTGTTTAGTATCATTTTATAAACGTTTGGCATAATTCGCTAAAAAGGTAAAACGTTTGGATTTGTTTCGTAACGTTTGTAAATGTTTGGCTTAAATTGCCAAAAAGGTGAAACGTTTGGATTTTTTTCGTAACGTTTGTAAACGTTTAGCTTATATCGCTAAAAAGGTGAAACCTTTGGAATTGTTTTGGAACGTTTGAAGCGTTTGCCTTAAATCGCTAAAATGAGGAAATGTTTGGATTAGTTTCGTAACGTTTGTAAACGTTTGGCTTAAATTGCTAAAAAGGTGAAACGCTTGGATTTGTTTCGTAACGTTTGTAAACGTTTAGCATAAACCGCTAAAAAGGTGAAGCGTTTGGATTTGTTTCGTAACGTTTATCAATGTTTGGCTTCAATCGCTAAAAACATGAAACATTTTGATTTGTTTCGTAACATTTATAAACTTTTGGCTTCAATCGCTAAAAGGGTGAAACATTTAGATTTGTTTCTTAACATTTGTAAACATTTGGCTTATATCGCTAAATTTGGGAAATGTTTGGATGTGTTTCGTAATGTTTGTAAACGTTTTGCTTAAATCGTTTAAAAGGTGAAACGTTTGTATTTGTTTCTCAACGTTTGGCTTAAATCGATAAAATGGGGAAACATTTGGATTTGTTTCGTAACGTTTGTAAACGTTTGGATTTGTTTCGTAACGTTTGTAAACGTTTGGTTTTGTATCGTAACGTTTATAAACGTTAGGCTTAAATCACTAAAATGGGGAAACTTTTGGATTTGTTTCGTAACGTTTGTAAACTTTTGGCATCAATCGCTAAAAAAGGGAAACATTTGGACTTGTTTCGTAAAGTTTGTAAACGTTTGGCTTAAATTGCTATAAATGGGAAACATTTGTTTTTGTTCTGTAATGTTTGTATACGTTGATTTGTTTCGTAACGTTTTAAACATTTGGCTTATATCGCTAAAAAGGTGAAATGTTTGGTTTTGTTTCGTTACGTTTGTAAACGTTTGGCTTAAACCGCTAAAAAGGTGAAACGTTTGGACTTGTTTCGTAATGTTTGTAAACGTTTGGCTTAAATTGCTAAAAAGGTGAAACGTTTGGATTTGTTTTGGAACTTTGTAAGAGTTTTTCTTAAATTGCTAAAAATAGGTAAACGTTTGGATTAGTTTCGTGAAGTTTGTAAACGTTTGGCTTAAATTGCTAAAAAGGTGAAACACTTGGATTTGTTTCATAACGTTTGTATACGTTTGGCTTAAATCGCTAAAAAGTTGAAACGTTTAGATTTGTTTCGTAACGTTTATAAATATTTGGCTTCAATCGCTAAAAACTTGAAACGTTTTGATTTGTTTCATAACGTTTATAAACGTTTTGCTTCAATCGCGAAAAAGGTGAACCGTTTGGATTTATTTCGTAACGTTTGTAAACATTTGGCTTATTTTGCTAAAATAGGGAAACATTTGAATGTTTTTCGTAACGTTTGTAAACGTTTTTCTTAAATCGTTAAAAATGGGAAACGTTTGGCTTTGTTTCTCAACGTCTGTAAATGTTTGGCTTAAATAGCTAAAATTGGGAAACATTTGGCTTTGTTTCGCAACTTTTATAAACGTTTGGATTTGTTTCGTAACGTTTATAAACATTAGGCTTAAAACACTAAAATGGGGAAACCTTTGGATTTGTTTCGTAACGTTTGTAAACGTTTGCCATCTATCGCTTAACACGTGAAACATTTGGATTTGTTTCGTAACGTTTGTAAACATTTGGCTTAAATTGCTAAAAATATGGAATGTTTGTTTTTGTTTCGTAATGTATGTACACGTTTGGAGTTTTTCCGTAACGTTTTAAACATTTGGCTTATATTGCTAAAAAGGTGAAACGTATGGTTTTGTTTCGTTACGTTTGTAAACGTTTGGCTTAAATCGCTAAAAAGGTAAAACGTTTGGAATTGTTTCGTAATGTTTTCAAACGTTTGGCTAAAATTATTAAAAAGGTGGAACGTTTGGATTTGTTTTGGAACATTGTAAGTGTTTGGCTTAAATCGCTAAAATGGGTAAACGTTTGGATTATTTTCGTAACGTTTGTAAACGTTTGGCTTAAATTGCTAAAAAGGTGAAACGCTTGGATTTTTTTCGTAACGTATGTAAACGTTTGGCTTAAATTGCTAGAAAGGTGAAACGTTTAGATTTGTTTCGTAACGTTTATAAATATTTGGCTTCAATCGCTAAAAACGTGAAACGTTTTGATTTGTTTCATAACATTTATAAATGTTTGACTTCAATCACTAAAATGGTGAAACGTTTGGATTTTTTTCGTAACGTTTGTAAACATTTGGCTTATATCGCTAAAATGGGGAAACATTTGGATCTGTTTCGTAACATTTGTAACCGTTTTGCTTAAATCGTTAAAAAGGTGAAACGTTTGGATTTGTTTCTCAACATTTGTAAATGTTTGGCTTAAATCGCTAAAATGGGGAAACGTTTGGCTTTGTTTCGTAAAGTTTGTAAACGTTTGGATTTGTTTCGTAACGTTTATAAACGTTAGGCTTCAATCACTAAAATAGGGAAACGTTTGGATTTGTTTTGTAACGTTTGTAAACGTTTGGCTTAAATCGCTAATAATGTGAAACCTTTGGATTTGTTTCGTAACGTTTTAATTAATTTTTTTTCGTAACGTTTGTAAACTTTTTGCATAAATCGCTAAAAATGTAAAACATTTAGATTTGTTTCGCAACGTTTGTAAACGTTTGGCTTATATTGCTATAATTGGAAAACGTTTTGGATTTGTTTCGCAAAGTTTATAAACGTTAGGCTTAAATCACTAAAATGGGGAAACGTTTGGATTTGTTTCGTAACATTTGTAAACGTTTGGCATCAATCGCTAAAAAGGTGAAACATTTGGATTTGTTTCGTAACGTTTGTAAACATTTGTTTTAAATTGCTAAAAATGTGAAACGTTTGTTTTTGTTCCGTAATGTTTGTATACGTTTGGATTTGTTTCGTAACGTTTTAAACATTTGGCTTATATTGCTAAAAAGGTGAAACGTTTGGTTTTGTTTCGTTATGTTTATAAACGTTTGGCTTAAATCGCTAAAAAGGTGAAACGTTTGGAATTGTTTCGTAACTTTTGCAAACGTTTGGCTTAAATTGCTAAAAAGGTGAAACGCTTGGATTTGTTTCGTAAACTTTATAGACATTTGACTTAAATCGCTAAAAAGGTGAAACACTTGGATTTGTAACGTTTGGCTTAAATAGCTAAAAATGCGAAACGTTTGGTTTTGTTCAATAACGTTTGTAAACGGTTGGTTTAATGCGCTAAAAATGTGAAACCTTTGGATTTGTTTCATAACGTTTTAAAAGTTTTTTTTGTTTCGTAACATTTGTAAACGTTTTGCATAAATCGCTAAAAAGATAAAACATTTAGATCTGTTTCGCAACGTTTGTAAACGTTTGGCTTAAATTGCTAAAATGGGAAAATGTTTGGCATCAATCGCTAAAAAGGTGAAACATTTGGATTTGTTTCGTAACGTTTGTAAACATTTGGTTTAAATTGCTAAAAATGTGAAACGTTTGTTTTTGTTCCGTAATGTTTGTATACGTTTGGATTTGTTTCGTAACGTTTTAAACATTTGGCTTATATTGCTAAAAAGGTGAAACGTTTGGTTTTGTTTCGTTATGTTTATAAACGTTTGGCATAAATCGCTAAAAAGGTGAAACGTTTGGAATTGTTTCGTAGCTTTTGTAAACGTTTGGCTTAAATTGCTAAAAAGGTGAAACGCTTGGATTTGTTTCGTAAACTTTGTAGACATTTGACTTTAATCGCTAAAAAGGTGAAACACTTGGATTTGTAACGTTTGGCTTAAATAGCTAAAAATGCGAAACGTTTGGTTTTGTTCAATAACGTTTGTAAACGGTTGGTTTAATGCGCTAAAAATGTGAAACCTTTGGATTTGTTTCATAACGTTTTAAACGTTTTTTTTGTTTCGTAACATTTGTAAACGTTTTGCATAAATCGCTAAAAAGATAAAACATTTAGATCTATTTCGCAACGTTTGTAAACGTTTGGCATATATCGCTTAAAAGGTGAAACATTTGGATTCGTTTCGTAACGTTTGTAAACTTTGGCCTAAATTGCTAAAAATATGGAACGTTTGTTTTTGTTCCGTAATGTTTGTATACGTTTGGATTTTTTTCGTAACGTTTTAAACATTTGGCTTATTTTGCTGAAAAGGTGAAACGTTTGGTTTTGTTTCGCTACGTTTGTAAACGTTTGGTTTAAATCGCTAAAAAGGAGAAACATTTGGAATTGTTTCGTAACGTTTGTAAACGTTTGGCTTAAATTGCTAAAAAGGTGAAACGTTTGAATGTCTTTTGGAACGTTGTAAGCGTTTGGCTTAAATCGCTAAAATGGGTAAACGTTTGGATTAGTTTCGCAACGTTTGTAAACGTTTGGCTTAAATTGCTAAAAAGGTGAAACGTTTGGATTATTTTCGTAACGTTTGTAAATGTTTGGCTTAAATTGCTAAAAAGGGGAAACGTCTAGATTTGTTTCGTAACATTTATAGATATTTGGCTTAAATCGCTAAAAACGTGAAACGTTTTGATTTGTTTCATAACATTTATAAACCTTTGGCTTCAATCGCTAAAAAGGTGAAACGTTTGGAATTGTTTCGTAACGTTTGTAAACATTTGGCTTATATCGCTAAAATGGGAAAACGTTTGGATCTATTTCGTAACGTTTGTAACCGTATTGCTTAAATCGTTAGAAAGGTGAAACATTTGGATTTGTTTCTCAACATTTTTGGCTTTGTTTCGTAACGTTTGTAAACGTTTGGATTTGTTTCGTTACGTTTATAAACGTTAGGCTTAAATCACTAAAATGGGGAAACGTTTGAATTTGTTTTGTAACGTTTGTAAACGTTTGGCATCAATTGCTAAAAAGGTGAAACATTTGGATTTGTTTCGTAACATTTTTAAACGTTTGGTTTAAATTGCTAAAAATGTGAAACGTTTGTTTTTGTTCCGAAATGTTTTTATACGTTTGGATTTATTTCGTAACGTTTTAAACATTTGGCTTATATTGCTAAAAAGGTGAAACGTTTGGTTTTGTTTCGTTATGTTTGTAAACGTTTGGCTTAAATCGCTAAAAAAGTGAAACGTTTGGAATTGTTTCGTATCTTTTGTAAACTTTTGGCTTAAATTGCTAAAAAGGTGAAACGCTTGGATTTGTTTCGTAAACTTTGTAAAACATTTGACTTAAATCGCTAAAAAGGTGAAACACTTGGATTTGTAACGTTTGGCTTAAATAGCTAAAAATGCGAAACGTTTGGTTTTGTTCAATAACGTTTGTAAACGTCTAGCTTAAATCGCTAAAAAGGTGAAACCTTTGGAATTGTTTTGGAACGTTTTAAGCGTTTGGCTTAAATCGCTAAAATGGGGAAACGTTTGGATTAGTTTCGTAATGTTTGTAAACGTTTGGCTTAAATTGCTAAAAAGGTAAAACGCTTGGATTTGTTTCGTAACGTTTAGCTTAAACCGCTAAAAAGGTGTTGCGTTTGGATTTGTTTCGTAATGTTTATAAATGTTTGGCTTCAATCGCTAAAAACATGAAACGTTTTGATTTGTTTCGTAACATTTATAAACTATTGGCTTCAATCGCTAAAAGGGTGAAACGTTTAGATTTGTTTCTTAACATTTGTAAACATTTGGCTTATATCGCTAAATTTGGGAAATGTTTGGATGTGTTTCGTAACGTTTGTAAACGTTTTGCTTAAATCGTTAAAAAGGTGAAACGTTTGGATTTGTTTCTCAACGTTTGTAAACGTTTGGCTTAAATCGCTAAAATGGGGAAACGTTTGGATTTGTTTTGTAACATTTGTAAACGTTTGGATTTGTTTCGTAACGTTTGTAAACGTTTGGTTTTGTTTCGTAACGTTTATAAACGTTAGGCTTAAATCACTAAAATGGGGAAAGTTTTGGATTTGTTTCGTAACGTTTGTAAACTTTTGGCATCAATCGCTAAAAATGGGAAACATTTGGACTTGTTTCGTAACGTTTGTAAACGTTTGGCTTAAATTGCTATAAATGGGAAACATTTGTTTTTTCTGTAATGTTTGTATACGTTGATTTGTTTCGTAACTTGGCTTATATCGCTAAAAAGGTGAAATGTTTGGTTTTGTTTCATTACGTTTGTAAACGTTTGGCTTAAACCGCTAAAAAGTTGAAACGTTTGGAATTGTTTCGTAACGTTTGTAAACGTTTGGCTTAAATTGCTAAAAAGGTGAAACACTTGAATTTGTTTCGTAAAGTTTGTAAACATTTGGCTTAAATAGCTAAAAAGGTGAAACATTTGGATTTGTTTCGTAACGTTTGTAAACGTTTGGCTTAAATTGCTAAAAAGGTGAAACTTTTAGATTTGTTTCGTAACGTTTGTAAATGTTTGGCTTCAATCGCTTAAAAGGTGACGTTTGTATTTGTTTTGAAATGTTAGTAAACGTTTGGCTTAAATCGCTAGAAAGGTAAAACGTTTGGATTTCTTTCATAACGTTATAAACGTTTGGATTAAATCGGTAAAATTGGGAAACATTTAGATTTGTTTCGTAACGTTGTTAGACATTTGGCTTACATCGCTAAAAAGGTGAAACGTTTGGATTTGTTTCGTAACGTTTTAAACGTTTGTTTTTGTATAGTATCATTTTATAAACGTTTGGCATAATTCGCTAAAAAGGTAAAACGTTTGGATTTGTTTCGTAACGTTTGTAAATGTTTGGCTTAAATTGCCAAAAAGGTGAAACGTTTGGATTTTTTTCGTAACGTTTGTAAACGTTTAGCTTAAATCGCTAAAAAGGTGAAACCTTTGGAATTGTTTTGGAACGTTTGAAGCGTTTGCCTTAAATCGCTAAAATGAGGAAATGTTTGGATTAGTTTCGTAACGTTTGTAAACGTTTGGCTTTAATTGCTAAAAAGGTGAAACGCTTGGATTTGTTTCGTAACGTTTGTAAACGTTTAGCTTAAACCGCTAAAAAGGTGAAGCGTTTGGATTTGTTTCGTAACGTTTATAAACGTTAGGCTTCAATCACTAAAATAGGGAAACGTTTGGATTTGTTTTGTAACGTTTGTAAACGTTTGGCTTAAATCGCTAATAATGTGAAACCTTTGGATTTGTTTCGTAACGTTTTAATTAATTTTTTTCGTAACGTTTGTAAACGTTTTGCATAAATCGCTAAAAATGTAAAACATTTAGATTTGTTTCGCAACGTTTGTAAACGTTTGGCTTATATTGCTATAATGGGAAAACGTTTTGGATTTGTTTCGCAAAGTTTATAAACGTTAGGCTTAAATCACTAAAATGGGGAAACGTTTGGATTTGTTTCGTAACATTTGTAAACGTTTGGCATCAATCGCTAAAAAGGTGAAACATTTGGATTTGTTTCGTAACGTTTGTAAACATTTGTTTTAAATTGCTAAAAATGTGAAACGTTTGTTTTTGTTCCGTAATGTTTGTATACGTTTGGATTTGTTTCGTAACGTTTTAAACATTTGGCTTATATTCCTAAAAAGGTGAAACGTTTGGTTTTGTTTCGTTATGTTTATAAACGTTTGGCTTAAATCGCTAAAAAGGTGAAACGTTTGGAATTGTTTCGTAACTTTTGCAAACGTTTGGCTTAAATTGCTAAAAAGGTGAAACGCTTGGATTTGTTTCGTAAACTTTGTAGACATTTGACTTAAATCGCTAAAAAGGTGAAACACTTGGATTTGTAACGTTTGGCTTAAATAGCTAAAAATGCGAAACGTTTGGTTTTGTTCAATAACGTTTGTAAACGGTTGGTTTAATGCGCTAAAAATGTGAAACCTTTGGATTTGTTTCATAACGTTTTAAACGTTTTTTTTGTTTCGTAACATTTGTAAACGTTTTGCATAAATCGCTAAAAAGATAAAACATTTAGATCTGTTTCGCAACGTTTGTAAACGTTTGGCTTAAATTGCTAAAATGGGAAAATGTTTGGCATCAATCGCTAAAAAGGTGAAACATTTGGATTTGTTTCGTAACGTTTGTAAACATTTGGTTTAAATTGCTAAAAATGTGAAACGTTTGTTTTTGTTCCGTAATGTTTGTATACGTTTGGATTTGTTTCGTAACGTTTTATACATTTGGCTTATATTGCTAAAAAGGTGAAACGTTTGGTTTTGTTTCGTTATGTTTATAAACGTTTGGCATAAATCGCTAAAAAGGTGAAACGTTTGGAATTGTTTCGTAGCTTTTGTAAACGTTTGGCTTAAATTGCTAAAAAGGTGAAACGCTTGGATTTGTTTCGTAAACTTTGTAGACATTTGACTTTAATTGCTAAAAAGGTGAAACACTTGGATTTGTAACGTTTGGCTTAAATAGCTAAAAATGCGAAACGTTTGGTTTTGTTCAATAACGTTTGTAAACGGTTGGTTTAATGCGCTAAAAATGTGAAACCTTTGGATTTGTTTCATAACGTTTTAAACGTTTTTTTTGTTTCGTAACATTTGTAAACGTTTTGCATAAATCGCTAAAAAGATAAAACATTTAGATCTATTTCGCAACGTTTGTAAACGTTTGGCATATATCGCTTAAAAGGTGAAACATTTGGATTCGTTTCGTAACGTTTGTAAACTTTGGCCTAAATTGCTAAAAATATGGAACGTTTGTTTTTGTTCCGTAATGTTTGTATACGTTTGGATTTTTTTCGTAACGTTTTAAACATTTGGCTTATTTTGCTGAAAA
The DNA here is from genome assembly GCF_937616625.2 of Mercurialis annua. Classification (NCBI taxonomy): domain Eukaryota; kingdom Viridiplantae; phylum Streptophyta; class Magnoliopsida; order Malpighiales; family Euphorbiaceae; genus Mercurialis; species Mercurialis annua. The sequence continues at coordinate 20,233,808 of NC_065577.1, read as the reverse complement.
GGTGAAACGTTTGGTTTTGTTTCGCTACGTTTGTAAACGTTTGGTTTAAATCGCTAAAAAGGAGAAACATTTGGAATTGTTTCGTAACGTTTGTAAACGTTTGGCTTAAATTGCTAAAAAGGTGAAACGTTTGAATGTCTTTTGGAACGTTGTAAGCGTTTGGCTTAAATCGCTAAAATGGGTAAACGTTTGGATTAGTTTCGCAACGTTTGTAAACGTTTGGCTTAAATTGCTAAAAAGGTGAAACGTTTGGATTATTTTCGTAACGTTTGTAAATGTTTGGCTTAAATTGCTAAAAAGGGGAAACGTCTAGATTTGTTTCATAACATTTATAGATATTTGGCTTAAATCGCTAAAAACGTGAAACGTTTTGATTTGTTTCATAACATTTATAAACCTTTGGCTTCAATCGCTAAAAAGGTGAAACGTTTGGAATTGTTTCGTAACGTTGGTAAACATTTGGCTTATATCGCTAAAATGGGAAAACGTTTGGATCTATTTCGTAACGTTTGTAACCGTATTGCTTAAATCGTTAGAAAGGTGAAACATTTGGATTTGTTTCTCAACATTTGTATATGTTTGGCTTAAATCGCTAAAATGCGGAAACATTTGGCTTTGTTTCGTAACGTTTGTAAACGTTTGGATTTGTTTCGTTACGTTTATAAACGTTAGGCTTAAATCACTAAAATGGGGAAACGTTTGAATTTGTTTTGTAACGTTTGTAAACGTTTGGCATCAATTGCTAAAAAGGTGAAACATTTGGATTTGTTTCGTAACATTTTTAAACGTTTGGTTTAAATTGCTAAAAATGTGAAACGTTTGTTTTTGTTCCGAAATGTTTTTATACGTTTGGATTTATTTCGTAACGTTTTAAACATTTGGCTTATATTGCTAAAAAGGTGAAACGTTTGGTTTTGTTTCGTTATGTTTGTAAACGTTTGGCTTAAATCGCTAAAAAAGTGAAACGTTTGGAATTGTTTCGTATCTTTTGTAAACTTTTGGCTTAAATTGCTAAAAAGGTGAAACGCTTGGATTTGTTTCGTAAACTTTGTAAACATTTGACTTAAATCGCTAAAAAGGTGAAACACTTGAATTTGTAACGTTTGGCTTAAATAGCTAAAAATGCGAAACGTTTGGTTTTGTTCAATAACGTTTGTAAACGTCTAGCTTAAATCGCTAAAAAGGTGAAACCTTTGGAATTGTTTTGGAACGTTTTAAGCGTTTGGCTTAAATCGCTAAAATGGGGAAACGTTTGGATTAGTTTCGTAATGTTTGTAAACGTTTGGCTTAAATTGCTAAAAAGGTAAAACGCTTGGATTTGTTTCGTAACGTTTAGCTTAAACCGCTAAAAAGGTGTTGCGTTTGGATTTGTTTCGTAATGTTTATAAATGTTTGGCTTCAATCGCTAAAAACATGAAACGTTTTGATTTGTTTCGTAACATTTATAAACTATTGGCTTCAATCGCTAAAAGGGTGAAACGTTTAGATTTGTTTCTTAACATTTGTAAACATTTGGCTTATATCGCTAAATTTGGGAAATGTTTGGATGTGTTTCGTAACGTTTGTAAACGTTTTGCTTAAATCGTTAAAAAGGTGAAACGTTTGGATTTGTTTCTCAACGTTTGTAAACGTTTGGCTTAAATCGCTAAAATGGGGAAACGTTTGGATTTGTTTTGTAACATTTGTAAACGTTTGGATTTGTTTCGTAACGTTTGTAAACGTTTGGTTTTGTTTCGTAACGTTTATAAACGTTAGGCTTAAATCACTAAAATGGGGAAAGTTTTGGATTTGTTTCGTAACGTTTGTAAACTTTTGGCATCAATCGCTAAAAATGGGAAACATTTGGACTTGTTTCGTAACGTTTGTAAACGTTTGGCTTAAATTGCTATAAATGGGAAACATTTGTTTTTTCTGTAATGTTTGTATACGTTGATTTGTTTCGTAACTTGGCTTATATCGCTAAAAAGGTGAAATGTTTGGTTTTGTTTCATTACGTTTGTAAACGTTTGGCTTAAACCGCTAAAAAGTTGAAACGTTTGGAATTGTTTCGTAGCGTTTGTAAACGTTTGGCTTAAATTGCTAAAAAGGTGAAACACTTGAATTTGTTTCGCAAAGGTTGTAAACATTTGGCTTAAATAGCTAAAAAGGTGAAACATTTGGATTTGTTTCGTAACGTTTGTAAACGTTTGGCTTAAATTGCTAAAAAGGTGAAACTTTTAGATTTGTTTCGTAACGTTTGTAAATGTTTGGCTTCAATCGCTAAAAAGGTGACGTTTGTATTTGTTTTGAAATGTTAGTAAACGTTTGGCTTAAATCGCTAGAAAGGTAAAACGTTTGGATTTCTTTCATAACGTTATAAACGTTTGGATTAAATCGGTAAAATTGGGAAACATTTAGATTTGTTTCATAACGTTGTTAGACATTTGGCTTACATCGCTAAAAAGGTGAAACGTTTGGATTTGTTTCGTAACGTTTTAAACGTTTGTTTTTGTTTAGTATCATTTTATAAACGTTTGGCATAATTCGCTAAAAAGGTAAAACGTTTGGATTTGTTTCGTAACGTTTGTAAATGTTTGGCTTAAATTGCCAAAAAGGTGAAACGTTTGGATTTTTTTCGTAACGTTTGTAAACGTTTAGCTTAAATCGCTAAAAAGGTGAAACCTTTGGAATTGTTTTGGAACGTTTGAAGCGTTTGCCTTAAATCGCTAAAATGAGGAAATGTTTGGATTAGTTTCGTAACGTTTGTAAACGTTTGGCTTAAATTGCTAAAAAGGTGAAACGCTTGAATTTGTTTCGTAACGTTTGTAAACGTTTAGCTTAAACCGCTAAAAAGGTGAAGCGTTTGGATTTGTTTCGTAACGTTTATCAATGTTTGGCTTCAATCGCTAAAAACATGAAACATTTTGATTTGTTTCGTAACATTTATAAACTTTTGGCTTCAATCGCTAAAAGGGTGAAACATTTAGATTTGTTTCTTAACATTTGTAAACATTTGGCTTATATCGCTAAATTTGGGAAATGTTTGGATGTGTTTCGTAATGTTTGTAAACGTTTTGCTTAAATCGTTTAAAAGGTGAAACGTTTGTATTTGTTTCTCAACGTTTGGCTTAAATTGATAAAATGGGGAAACATTTGGATTTGTTTCGTAACGTTTGTAAACGTTTGGATTTGTTTCGTAACGTTTGTAAACGTTTGGTTTTGTATCGTAACGTTTATAAACGTTAGGCTTAAATCACTAAAATGGGGAAACTTTTGGATTTGTTTCGTAACGTTTGTAAACTTTTGGCATCAATCGCTAAAAAAGGGAAACATTTGGACTTGTTTCGTAAAGTTTGTAAACGTTTGGCTTAAATTGCTATAAATGGGAAACATTTGTTTTTGTTCTGTAATGTTTGTATACGTTGATTTGTTTCGTAACGTTTTAAACATTTGGCTTATATCGCTAAAAAGGTGAAATGTTTGGTTTTGTTTCGTTACATTTGTAAACGTTTGGCTTAAACCGCTAAAAAGGTGAAACGTTTGGACTTGTTTCGTAATGTTTGTAAACGTTTGGCTTAAATTGCTAAAAAGGTGAAACGTTTGGATTTGTTTTGGAACTTTGTAAGAGTTTTTCTTAAATTGCTAAAAATGGGTAAACGTTTGGATTAGTTTCGTGAAGTTTGTAAACGTTTGGCTTAAATTGCTAAAAAGATGAAACACTTGGATTTGTTTCATAACGTTTGTATACGTTTGGCTTAAATCGCTAAAAAGTTGAAACGTTTAGATTTGTTTCGTAACGTTTATAAATATTTGGCTTCAATCGCTAAAAACTTGAAACGTTTTGATTTGTTTCATAACGTTTATAAACGTTTTGCTTCAATCGCGAAAAAGGTGAAACGTTTGGATTTATTTCGTAACGTTTGTAAACATTTGGCTTATTTTGCTAAAATAGGGAAACATTTGAATGTTTTTCATAACGTTTGTAAACGTTTTTCTTAAATCGTTAAAAATGGGAAACGTTTGGCTTTGTTTCTCAACGTCTGTAAATGTTTGGCTTAAATAGCTAAAATTGGGAAACATTTGGCTTTGTTTCGCAACTTTTATAAACGTTTGGATTTGTTTCGTAACGTTTATAAACATTAGGCTTAAAACACTAAAATGGGGAAACCTTTGGATTTGTTTCGTAACGTTTGTAAACGTTTGCCATCTATCGCTTAACAGGTGAAACATTTGGATTTGTTTCGTAACGTTTGTAAACATTTGGCTTAAATTGCTAAAAATATGGAATGTTTGTTTTTGTTTCGTAATGTATGTACACGTTTGGAGTTTTTCCGTAACGTTTTAAACATTTGGCTTATATTGCTAAAAAGGTGAAACGTATGGTTTTGTTTCGTTACGTTTGTAAACGTTTGGCTTAAATCGCTAAAAAGGTAAAACGTTTGGAATTGTTTCGTAATGTTTTCAAACGTTTGGCTAAAATTATTAAAAAGGTGGAACGTTTGGATTTGTTTTGGAACATTGTAAGTGTTTGGCTTAAATCGCTAAAATGGGTAAACGTTTGGATTATTTTCGTAACGTTTGTAAACGTTTGGCTTAAATTGCTAAAAAGGTGAAACGCTTGGATTTTTTTCGTAACGTATGTAAACGTTTGGCTTAAATTGCTAGAAAGGTGAAACGTTTAGATTTGTTTCGTAACGTTTATAAATATTTGGCTTCAATCGCTAAAAACGTGAAACGTTTTGATTTGTTTCATAACATTTATAAATGTTTGACTTCAATCACTAAAATGGTGAAACGTTTGGATTTTTTTCGTAACGTTTGTAAACATTTGGCTTATATCGCTAAAATGGGGAAACATTTGGATCTGTTTCGTAACATTTGTAACCGTTTTGCTTAAATCGTTAAAAAGGTGAAACGTTTGGATTTGTTTCTCAACATTTGTAAATGTTTGGCTTAAATCGCTAAAATGGGGAAACGTTTGGCTTTGCTTCGTAAAGTTTGTAAACGTTTGGATTTGTTTCGTAACGTTTATAAACGTTAGGCTTCAATCACTAAAATAGGGAAACGTTTGGATTTGTTTTGTAACGTTTGTAAACGTTTGGCTTAAATCGCTAATAATGTGAAACCTTTGGATTTGTTTCGTAACGTTTTAATTAATTTTTTTTCGTAACGTTTGTAAACTTTTTGCATAAATCGCTAAAAATGTAAAACATTTAGATTTGTTTCGCAACGTTTGTAAACGTTTGGCTTATATTACTATAATGGGAAAACGTTTTGGATTTGTTTCGCAAAGTTTATAAACGTTAGGCTTAAATCACTAAAATGGGGAAACGTTTTGATTTGTTTCGTAACATTTGTAAACGTTTGGCATCAATCGCTAAAAAGGTGAAACATTTGGATTTGTTTCGTAACGTTTGTAAACATTTGTTTTAAATTGCTAAAAATGTGAAACGTTTGTTTTTGTTCCGTAATGTTTGTATACGTTTGGATTTGTTTCGTAACGTTTTAAACATTTGGCTTATATTCCTAAAAAGGTGAAACGTTTGGTTTTGTTTCGTTATGTTTATAAACGTTTGGCTTAAATCGCTAAAAAGGTGAAACGTTTGGAATTGTTTCGTAACTTTTGCAAACGTTTGGCTTAAATTGCTAAAAAGGTGAAACGCTTGGATTTGTTTCGTAAACTTTGTAGACATTTGACTTAAATCGCTAAAAAGGTGAAACACTTGGATTTGTAACGTTTGGCTTAAATAGCTAAAAATGCGAAACGTTTGGTTTTGTTCAATAACGTTTGTAAACGGTTGGTTTAATGCGCTAAAAATGTGAAACCTTTGGATTTGTTTCATAACGTTTTAAACATTTTTTTTGTTTCGTAACATTTGTAAACGTTTTGCATAAATCGCTAAAAAGATAAAACATTTAGATCTGTTTCGCAACGTTTGTAAACGTTTGGCTTAAATTGCTAAAATGGGAAAATGTTTGGCATCAATCGCTAAAAAGGTGAAACATTTGGATTTGTTTCGTAACGTTTGTAAACATTTGGTTTAAATTGCTAAAAATGTGAAACGTTTGTTTTTGTTCCGTAATGTTTGTATACGTTTGGATTTGTTTCGTAACGTTTTAAACATTTGGCTTATATTGCTAAAAAGGCGAAACGTTTGGTTTTGTTTCGTTATGTTTATAAACGTTTGGCATAAATCGCTAAAAAGGTGAAACGTTTGGAATTGTTTCGTAGCTTTTGTAAACGTTTGGCTTAAATTGCTAAAAAGGTGAAACGCTTGGATTTGTTTCGTAAACTTTGTAGACATTTGACTTTAATCGCTAAAAAGGTGAAACACTTGGATTTGTAACGTTTGGCTTAAATAGCTAAAAATGCGAAACGTTTGGTTTTGTTCAATAACGTTTGTAAACGGTTGGTTTAATGCGCTAAAAATGTGAAACCTTTGGATTTGTTTCATAACGTTTTAAACGTTTTTTTTGTTTCGTAACATTTGTAAACGTTTTGCATAAATCGCTAAAAAGATAAAACATTTAGATCTATTTCGCAACGTTTGTAAACGTTTGGCATATATCGCTTAAAAGGTGAAACATTTGGATTCGTTTCGTAACGTTTGTAAACTTTGGCCTAAATTGCTAAAAATATGGAACGTTTGTTTTTGTTCCGTAATGTTTGTATACGTTTGGATTTTTTTCGTAACGTTTTAAACATTTGGCTTATTTTGCTGAAAAGGTGAAACGTTTGGTTTTGTTTCGCTACGTTTGTAAACGTTTGGTTTAAATCGCTAAAAAGGAGAAACATTTGGAATTGTTTCGTAACGTTTGTACACGTTAGGCTTAAATTGCTAAAAAGGCGAAACGTTTGAATGTCTTTTGGAACGTTGTAAGCGTTTGGCTTAAATCGCTAAAATGGGTAAACGTTTGGATTAGTTTCGCAACGTTTGTAAACGTTTGGCTTAAATTGCTAAAAAGGTGAAACGTTTGGATTATTTTCGTAACGTTTGTAAATGTTTGGCTTAAATTGCTAAAAAGGGGAAACGTCTAGATTTGTTTCGTAACATTTATAGATATTTGGCTTAAATCGCTAAAAACGTGAAACGTTTTGATTTGTTTCATAACATTTATAAACCTTTGGCTTCAATCGCTAAAAAGGTGAAACGTTTGGAATTGTTTCGTAACGTTTGTAAACATTTGGCTTATATCGCTAAAATGGGAAAATGTTTGGATCTATTTCGTAACGTTTGTAACCGTATTGCTTAAATCGTTAGAAAGGTGAAACATTTGGATTTGTTTCTCAACATTTGTATATGTTTGGCTTAAATCGCTAAAATGCGGAAACATTTGGCTTTGTTTCGTAACGTTTGTAAACGTTTGGATTTGTTTCGTTACGTTTATAAACGTTAGGCTTAAATCACTAAAATGGGGAAACGTTTGAATTTGTTTTGTAACGTTTGTAAACGTTTGGCATCAATTGCTAAAAAGGTGAAACATTTGGATTTGTTTCGTAACATTTTTAAACGTTTGGTTTAAATTGCTAAAAATGTGAAACGTTTGTTTTTGTTCCGAAATGTTTTTATACGTTTGGATTTATTTCGTAACGTTTTAAACATTTGGCTTATATTGCTAAAAAGGTGAAACGTTTGGTTTTGTTTCGTTATGTTTGTAAACGTTTGGCTTAAATCGCTAAAAAAGTGAAACGTTTGGAATTGTTTCGTATCTTTTGTAAACTTTTGGCTTAAATTGCTAAAAAGGTGAAACGCTTGGATTTGTTTCGTAAACTTTGTAAACATTTGACTTAAATCGCTAAAAAGGTGAAACACTTGGATTTGTAACGTTTGGCTTAAATAGCTAAAAATGCGAAACGTTTGGTTTTGTTCAATAACGTTTGTAAACGGTTTTTTTAATGCGCTAAAAATGTGAAACCTTTGGATTTGTTTCATAACGTTTTAAACGTTTTTTTTTGTTTCGTAACATTTGTAAACGTTTTGCATAAATCGCTAAAAAGATAAAACATTTAGATCTGTTTCGCAACGTTTGTAAACGTTTTGCTTAAATTGCTAAAAAAGGTGAAACGTTTGGATTTGTTTCACAACGTTTGTAAACGTTTGGATTCAATCGCTAAAAAGGTGAAACGCTTGGATTTGTTTCGTAACGTTTGTAAACGTTTGGCTTCAATCGCTAAAAAGGGAAGACGTTTAGATTTGTTTCGTAACATTTTGCATTGCTAAAAAGGTGAAACTTTTGGATTTGTTTCGTAACGTTTGTAAACGTTTGGCTTAAATTGCTAAAATGGGGAAACGTTTGGATTTGTTTCGTAACGTTTGTAAACATTTGGCTTAAATCGCTAGAAAGATGAAACACTTGGATTTGTTTTGCAACGTTTGTAAACGTTTGGCTTCAATCGCTAAAAAGGTGAAACGTTTGGATTTGTTTACATTTGTAAATGTTTGACTTAAATCTCAAAAACGGTTAAACATTTGGATTTATTTTCTAACATTTAAAACATTTGGCTTAAATTGCTAAGATGGGGAAACGTTTGGATTAGTTTCGTAATGTTTGTAAACATTTGGCTTGAAATGCTAAAAAGGTGAAACGCTTGGATTTGTTTCGTAACGTTTGTAAACGTTTGGCTTAAACCGCTAAAAAGGTGAAACGTTTGGATTTGTTTCATAATGTTTATAAATATTTGGCTTTAAACGCTAAAATGTGAAATGTTTTAATTTGTTTCGTAACGTTTATAAACATTTGGCTTCAATCTCTAAAAGAGTGAAACGTTTAGATTTGTTTCCTAACGTTTGTATGCGTTAAAATGGGGAAACGTTTGGATTAGTTTCGTAACGTTTCTACACGTTTGGCTTAAATTGCTATAAAGGTGAAACGCTTGGATTTTTTTCTCAACGCTTGTAAACGTTTGGCTTAAATTGCTAAAATGGGGAGACGTTTGACTTTGTTTCGTAACGTTTGGATTTGTTTCGTAACATTTATAGATGTTTGGCTTAAATCACTAAAATGGGGAAATGTTTGGATTTGTGTCGTAATGTTTGTAAATGTTTGGCATCAATCTCTAAAAAGGTGAAACATTTGGATTTGTTTCGTAACGTTTGTAAACGTTTGGCTTAAATTGCTAAAAATGTTAAACGTTTGTTTTTGTTCCGTAATGTTTGTATACGTTTGGATTTATTTCGTAACGTTTTAAACATTCGGCTTGTATCGCTAAAAAGTGAAACATTTGGTTTTGTTTCGTTATGTCTGTAAACGTTTGGCTTAAATCGCTAAAAAGGTGAAACTTTGGAATTGTTTCGTAACATTTGTAAACGTTTGGCTTAAATTTCTAAAAAGGTGAAACGCTTGGATTTGTTTCGTAAAGTTTGTAACCATTTGGCTTAAATCGCTAAAAAGGTGAAACACTTGGATTTGTTTCGTACATTTGTAAACGTTTGGCTTAAATCGCTAAAAATGTGAAACGTTTGGTTTTGTTCCGTAACGTTTGTAAATGGTTGGTTTAAATCGCTAAAAATGTGAAACCTTTGGATTTGTTTCGTAACATTTTAAACGTTTTTTTTTTTGTTTCGTAACGTTTGTAAACTTTTTGCATAAATCACTAAAAAGGTAAAACATTTAGATTTGTTTCGCAACGTTTGTAAACGTTTAGCTTAAATTGTTAAAATGGAAAAACGTTTGAATTTGTTTCGTAACGTTTGTAAACGTTTGGCTTAAATCGCTAAAATGGGGAAACGTTTGGATTTGTTTCATAATGTTTGTAAACATTTGGCTCAAATCGCTAAAAAGGTAAAACGTTTGGATTTGTTTCGTAACGTTTGTAAACGTTTGGCTTCAATCGCTAAAAAGGGGAAACGTTTAGATTTGTTTTGTAAGGTTTGTAAACGTTTGACTTAAATCTCTGAAAAGGTTAAACATTTGGATTTGTTTTCTAAAGTTTAATACGTTTGGCTTAAATTGCTAAAATGGGGAAACCTTTGGATTTGTTTTGTAACATTTGTAAACGTTTTGCATAAATCGCATAAAAGGTGAAACGTTTGGATTTGTTTCGTAACGTTTGTAAACGTTTGGCTTAAATTGCAAAAAATGTGAAACGCTTGGATTTGTTTCGTAATGTTTCTAAGCGTTTGGCTTCAATCGCAAAAAAGGAGAAACGTTAGGATTTGTTTCGTAACGTTTGTAAACATTTGGCTTAACACGCTAAAAATGTGAAACGTTTGGATTTGTTTCGCAACATTTGCATATGTTTAGTTTGAATCTCTAAAAAGGTGAAACATTTGGATTTGTTTCGTAACGTTTGTAAATGTTTGGCTTAAATCGCTAAATTTTAAAATGGGGAAAAGTTTGGAATTATTTCTTAACGTTTGTAAACGTTTCGATTTGTTTCGTAACATTTGTAAACGTTTGGTTTTGTTTCGTCTCGTTTGTAGACGTTTGAATTTGTTTAGTAACGTTCGTAAACATTTGGCATCAATTGCTAAAAAGTTGAAACACTTGGTTTTGTTTCGTAATGCTTGTAAACATTTGGCTTATATCGCTAAAAAGGTGAAATGTTTTGTTTTGTTTCATTACGTTTATAAACGTTTGGTTTAAATCGTTAAAAAGGTGAAACGTTTGGAATTGTTTCGTAACGTTTGTAAACGTTTGGCTTAAATTGCTAAAAAGGTGAAACGCTTGGATTTGTTTCGTAAAGTTTGTAAACATTGGGCTTAAATCGCTAAAAAGGTGAAACACTTGGATTTGTAACGTTTGGCTTAAATCGCTAAAAATATAATACGTTTGTTTTTGTTCCGTAACGTTTGTAAACGTTTGGTTTAAATCGCTAAAAATGTGAAATCTTTGGATTTGTTTCGTAACGTTTTAAACGTTTTTTTTATTCGTAACGATTGTAAACGTTTTGCATAAATCGCTAAAAAGGTAAAACATTTAGATTTGTTTCGCAACGTTTGTAAACGTTTTGCTTAAATTTCTATAATGGTAAGACGTTTGGATTTGTTTCGTAACGTTTTGCATTGCTAAAAAGGTGAAACTTTTGGATTTGTTTCGTAACGTTTGTAAACGTTTGGCTTAAATTTCTTAACTGGGGAAACGTTTGGATTTGTTTCGTAACGTTTGTAAACATTTGGCTTAAATCGCTAAAAAGGTGAAACGCTTGGATTTGTTTCGTAACGTTAGTAAACGTTTGGCTTAAATTGCTAAAATGGGGAAACGTTTGGGTTTGTTTCGTAACGTTTGTAAACGTTTGGATTTGTTTCGTAACGTTTATAGATGTTAGGCATAAATCACTAAAATGGGGAAACGTTTGGATTTGTGTCGTAATGTTTGTAAATGTTTGGCATCTATCGCTAAAAAGGTGAAACATTTGGATTTGTTTCATAACGTTTGTAAACGTTTGTCTTAAATTGCTAAAAATGTTAAACGTTTGTTTTTGTTCCGTAATGTTTGTATACATTTAGATTTATTTTGTAACGTTTTAAACATTCGGCTTGTATCGCTAAAAAGTGAAACATTTGGTTTTGTTTCGTTATGTTTGTAAACGTTTGGCTTAAATCGCTAAAAATGTGAAACTTTTGGAATTGTTTCGTAACATTTGTAAACGTTTGGCTTAAATTGCTAAAAAGGTGAAACGCTTGGATTTGTTTCGTAAAGTTTGTAACCATTTGGCTTAAATCGCTAAAAAGGTGAAACACTTGGATTTGTTTCGTACATTTGTAAACGTTTGGCTTAAATCGCTAAAAATGTGAAATGTTTGGTTTTCTTCCGTAACGTTTGTAAATGGTTGGTTTAAATCGTTAAAAATGTGAAACCTTTGGATTTGTTTCGTAACATTTTAAACGTTTTTTTTTGTTCCGTAACGTTTGTAAACTTTTTGCATAAATCACTAAAAAGGTAAAACATTTAGATTTGTTTCGCAACGTTTGTAAACGTTTAGCTTAAATTGTTAAAATGGAAAAACCTTTGAATTTGTTTCATAACATTTGTAAACGTTTGGCTTAAATCGCTAAAATGGGGAAACGTTTGGATTTGTTTCATAACGTTTGTAAACATTTGGCTCAAATCGCTAAAAAGGTGAAATGTTTGGATTTGTTTCGTACCGTTTGTAAACGTTTGGCTTCAATCGCTAAAAAGGGGAAACGTTTGTAAACGTTTGACTTAAATCTCTGGAAAGGTTAAACATTTGTATTTTTTTGTAACGTTTAATACGTTTGGCTTAAATTGCTAAAATGGGGAAACCTTTGGATTTGTTTTGTAACATTTGTAAATGTTTGGCATAAATCGCATAAAAGGTGAAACGTTTGGATTTGTTTCGTAACGTTTGTAAACGTTTGGCTTAAATTGCAAAAAAGGTGAAACGCTTGGATTTGTTTCGTTACGTTTCTAAATGTTTGGCTTCAATCGCAAAAAAGAAGAAACGTTTGGATTTGTTTCGTAACGTTTGTAAACAATTGGCTTAAAACGCTAAAAATGTGTAACGTTTGGATTTGTTTCGCAACGTTTGTATATGTTTGGCTTGAATCTCTAAAAAGGTGAAACGTTTGGATTTGTTTCGTAACGTTTGTAAATTTTTGGCTTAAATCGCTAAAATGGGGAAACGTTTGGATTAATTTTGTCACGTTTGTAAATGTTTCGATTGTTTTCGTAACATTTGTAAACGTTTGATTTTGTTTCGTATCGTTTGTAAACGTTTGGCTTAAATCACTAAAATTGGGAAATGTTTGAATTTGTTTAGTAACGTTCGTAAACATTTGGCATCAATTGCTAAAAAGTTGAAAGGCTTGGTTTTGTTTCGTAATGGTTGTAAACATTTGGCTTATATCGCTAAAATGGTGAAATGTTTGGTTTTCTTTTCTTACGTTTGTAAACGTTTGGTTTAAATCGCTAAAAAGGTGAAACGTATGGAATTGTTTTATAACGTTTGTAAACGTTTGGCTTAAATTGCTAAAAAGGTGAAACACTTGAATTTGTTTTGTAAATTTGTAAACATTTGGCTTAAATCGCTAAAAAGGTGAAACAATTGGATTTGTTTTGTACATTAGTAAACGTTTGGCTTAAATCGCTAAAAATGTGAAACGTTTGGTTTTGTTCTGTAACATTTGTAAACGGTTGGTTTAAATCGCTAAAAATGTGAAACCTTTGGATTTGTTTAGTAACGTTTTAAACGTTTTGTTTTGATTCCTAACGTTTGTAAACGTTTGGCTTAAATTACTAAAATGGGAAAACGTTTGGATGTGTTTCGTAACGTTTGTAAACGTTTGGCATTGCTAAAAAGGGTAAACGTTTGGATTTGTTTCTTAGCGTTTGTAAACGTTTTGCTTAAATCGCTAAAATGGGGAAACGTTTGGATTTGTTTTCGTAACGCTGTAAACATTTCGCTTAAATCGCTAAAAAGGTAAAACGTTTGGATTTGTTTCGTAACGTTTTTTAACTTTTGGATTTAATCGCTAAAAAGGTAAAACGTTTGGATTTGATTTGTAACGTTTGTAAACTTTTGACTTAAATCTCTAAAATGGTTAAACGTTTAGATTTGTTTTCTAACGTTTAAAACGTTTGGCTTAAATTGCTAAAATGGGGAAACTTTTGGATTTGTTTCGTAACATTTATAAACGTTTGGCATAAATCGCTTAAAAGGTAAAACGTTTGGATTTATTTTGTAACTTTTATAAACGTTTGGCTTAAATTGCAAAAAAGGTGAAACGCGTGGATTTGTTTCGTAACGTGTGTAAACGTTTGACTTAAATCGCTAAAAAGGTGAAACGTTTGGATTTGTTTCGTAACTGTCACGACCCAATTTCATGAATCGCGATCGGCGCTAGGGTATGGGTATGGTTGTACCAAAACCCGTAGCAAGCCTTGCGAAAAAAAAAAACCAATCATATAAACCTGCTGAAATATCCAATACTCGGGGGCAACCGTGACTCCAACTTAAACTAACAGTTTTAAATATAGTTACTTCCATTAAATAATGAATCAACAGAGTTAAACAATAATAATGCCAAAGTATTACATAAAGCAAGTCGGACCAATCTGACAAGTAAACTAAAATAATAAAGACTTCTAATTTACTACTGCGGTCTAAGAATAAAATTTGTTTAACAATTTATTAAAATAAAATAAACCTTCGAGGAAATAAAGATTCAGAGATCAGCAGACTCGCTCAAAATAATAAACTTGAAAAGTTTGGGAAAACAACGGGGTCAGGTATACTGAGATGAGTTTGCAATACTATTTACATTTATTAGTTTAAAACCCTTAAATCAAAACCTTTTATACTAATATAATATGATTATGGAATAACAGTATTGAGATGATCCCAGTGTAAGTATGACATGGCATACTGAAAAAAAAAATATAAACCCAGAGTGGACGGGAACAAATCCTCGTCAAATTACCAGCATAAGCAAGACCGTAGTCTGCCGATCCCAGAGTATATTCTGGTGCACACAGTCTCGATACAAGCCTATCGAGTATCTCGTTTCAATCCACATACATAATCGCTTAAAACAATTCAAAAATATTTATAATACTAAAATATGATGCGGTACTTAATAAAGCGGTAAATAGCACTATAAACTCACTGCTTGCTTATCCACGTGAATCTTGGCAAACAGCTAACCATGCGTAGACTCCGAAGCACGAGCAGTCGACGGGTCTAAAACAATATATAAGTTAAAATCCATTCAACCCCTAACTCTAAGAATACTAGACACCACATAGGACTAGCACAATACCGAGTCAAGCATAAACGTAGCCAGAATAGAATGAATAATTAACCACGCAATGACCCGAGTCAAAATGAACAACAACGAGTAACACAATACTCAAAAAAATAAATAAGCCAAGTCTATTGGGTTTTCCGATTTAAAATCCGTTCCAAAAAGTATTACTTAAATAATAAATAAATAATAACTTAAATCTATTTCCTCAAATATTGGGTTAGCCGAGTTACCAATAACTATCAAGCTACCTCACATGTCGGGTGACCCAAGTCTAACCCGACCCAAAATATTTTATCAAAATATAAACCAGAGTTTATAATTTCCAAAATCACTTTGCTAAAATAAGTATAATCATACCCAATTATAAACCATAATTTATAATTATAAAATCAACTTTGATAAAATAATAAATCAATATTTAAACGGAATCCAATAGCTTTAAATTCAAGTAACCCAAGTTAAAACCAAAAATTTAATCAAATAAGTTTTAAAAACGTTTAAAGGCTAAATCGTAATTTAGCCAAAATTCCATACCAAAAAGATATTTAAAACCAAATATAATTACCCGAGTAATTATATTAATTTAGATTATAAAATAATCATCATTTTCAATTTGTCAAATTATATAGCGAAATCCAAAAATTATAATATAAATTTAATCACGTTGGCACGCTAAGCCCAATATCTCAAATTAATAATTAAATAATAACTAATAATAACTATTAATTTAATGTTTAAATAATTCAAATATTATTTTTACGTCTTAAAAATAATATAACTAATTTGCAAACTTTCAGATTAAAATAAAATTCCCAATTCTCATATAATAGTCAAAATAAATAATTAAATCTAAAATCATTTAATTATAATAACATTAATATTAAATCTCACTTTAAAATATTACTGCCCAAAGTAATTTCAAATTATAAATAATAGTATTATTTAAATCTCCTATTAATAAGTCGAAATCAATTTCGTAAATTAAAATCAAAAATCAATTAAAAAGAGTTAAAATTTAATCTTAGGAATCAAAAGATTTAAGACACAAAATTTCAGTGACCAAAGCCACCATTTAGCCAAAAGTAAATCAACATAACCAATGGAATATGAACACATCATCATCATCTTCATTTAACATGTCAAGTATTTGCAAGAACAAGGAAACAAATTTCAACCTTCCAAATTATCAACCTTAACTTTCAACTCATGATTCAAGGACAAACTAATAATCAAAATAAGGCAAATCCCACCATTTATAATCTAATCAAACAACTACCCAAGTTATAATCATGGAGCAACAACAATGGTCGACGACAGCCACAACCTTCGTCAAAATTCAAGAACATGGCAGCGAGAAAATCCAACAACGGCGATATGTGACAATCACAACTTAAGCCAAGGTTTAACGACATCATTCATAACATGATTTGCAAGTAAAATAGCAGTAGCAACTCAGCAATAACATCGAGAGAATAATAGCAATACGTTCACGAGCACGGCAAAACCGAAACGGCAACGAACGGAAGGTTATTTACGTACCTTTCTTGATCCTAACACGTAGTGATTATAAAGATCGCTGAGTCGATGAGAACCGTCAAAGGATAATCAGATTTAAGCTAATACAAAGAGAAATAATTCAAGAACCGCATTTGACGATATCGTAACAATGAAAAAGGGTGACATGAGAAGCAACAGATCGAGGTTACCTGATTCGAATGATGGTTGATGATAATTCAGATTTGCTAAGAAGGAGTAGCTGCTAGGTTTTGTTTCAAAACGATTAGAAATTTTTAGGTTAAGAAAAGAGAAACGTGGAACAGATTGAACGTGTATATATAGGACTTATTTTGTGTTTGAAAAACTGCAAGGAAGGGCTGAGATTAACGCTGAAAGCGTTAATCAATAAACGAACCATCTGAGGCATGATTGTGCCCTCAGTGATTCATGAGGGGTCTCGTACGAGACATACAGTCTCGAACGAGACCAGACAATAATCTCAGGTCTCGATTGAGACCTGAGTTGGATCCCTCGTGGTTCAACCATTTTTGGTTGAACCACAATTCGAATAGCCCCACAAAATTGAACCTTGACCCAACCAAAAGTATTTAAATAACTCCAAATTGAACCAGGACTCCGCAATTATCGATTTTATTTCCGAAACTATTTAACAAAATCTACGGGGTATTACAGTAACATTTCTAAACGTTTGGCTTCAATCGCAAAAAAGGTGAAACATTTGGATTTGTTGCGTAACGTTTGTAAACATTTGGCTTATATCGCTAAAAATATGAAACGTTTGGATTTGTTTCGCAACGTTTGTATATGTTCGGCTTCAATCTCTAAGAAGGTGAAACGTTTGGATTTGTTTCGTAACGTTTGTAAATGTTTGGCTTAAATTGCTAAAATGGGGAAACGTTTGGATTTGTTTCGTAACATTTGTAAACGTTTAGTTTTGTTTCGTAACGTTTGTATACGTTTGGTTTAAATTTCAAAAAGGGTGAAACGCTCGAATTTGTTTCGTATCATATGTAAACGTTTGGTTTTCTTTCATAATGTTTGGATTTGTTTCATAACGTTTGTAAACGTTTGGCTTAGATCGCTAAAAAGGTGAAACGTTTGGATTTGTTTCGTAACGATTGTATACGTTTGGCTTCAATCGCTAAAAAGTTGGAACGTTTGGATTTGTTTCGTAACGTTTTAAACGTTAGGCTTAAATCGCTAAAATGAGGAAACGTTTTAATTTGTTTTGTAACGTTTGTAAACGTTTGGCTTAAGTCGCTAAAAAGGTGAAACGTTTGATTTTATTTCGTAACGTTTGTAAACGTTCGGCTTAAATCTCTAAAAAAGTGAAATGTTTGGATTTATTTCGTAAGGTTTGTAAAAGTTTGGTTTAAATTGCTAAAAAGGTGAAACACTTAGATTTGTTTCGTAACGTTTGTAAACGTTTGGCTTAAATTGCTAAAAAGGTGAAACGCTTGAATTTGTTTCGTAACATATGTAAACCTTTGGTTTTGTTTCGTAATGTTTGTATTTATTTCCTAACGTTTGTAAAAGTTTGGCTTAAATCGCTAAAAAGGTGAAACGTTTGGATTTGTTTCGTAACGATTGCAAGCATTTGGCTTATAATGCTAAAATGGTGAAACGTTTGGATTTGTTTCGCAACGTTTGTAAGCGTTTGGCTTATATTACTAAAAAGGTGAAACACTTGGATTTGTTTCGTAAAGTTTGTGAACGTTTGGCTTAAATTGCTAAAAGGTGAAACGCTTAGATTTGTTTCGTAACGTTTGTAAACGTTTGGCTTAAATTGCTAAAAAGGTGAAATGCTTGAATTTGTTTCGTAACATATGTAAACGTTTGGTTTTGTTTTGTAATGTTTGGATTTGTTTCACAAAGTTTGTAAACGTTTGGCTTAACTCGTTAAAAAGGTGAAACGTTTGGATTTGTTTCGTAACGATTGTAAACATTTGGCTTATATTGCTAAAATGGTGAAACGTTTGGATTTGTTTCGCAACGTTTGTAAGTGTGTGGCTTAAATTGCTAAAAAGGTGAAACGCTTGGATTTGTTTCGTAACGTTCTAAACGTTTGGTTTTTTTCGTAACGTTTGTAAACGTTTTGCTTAAATTGTTAAAAAGGTGAAACGTTTGGTTTTGTTTAGTAACATTTGTAAGGGTTTCGCTTAAATCGCTAAAAAAGTGAAACGTTTGGATTTGGTTCGTAATGTTTATAGATGTTTATCTTCAGTTGCTAAAAACATAAAATGTTTTGATTTGTTTCGTAACGTTTATAAACGTTTGGCATCAATCGCTAAAAAGGTGAAACGTTTAGATTTGTTTCGTAACGTTTGTAAACATTTGTCTTATATCGCTAAAATGGGGAACGTTTGGATGTGTTTCGTAACGTTTGTAAACGTTTTGCTTAAATAGCTAAAATGGGGAAACGTTTGGATTTGTTTCTCAACGTTTGTAAACGTTTGGCTTAAATCGCTAAAATGGGGAAACGTTTGGATTTGTTTGGTAACGTTTGTAAACGTTTGGTTTTGTTTCGTAACGTTTATAAACATTTGGCTTAATTCACTAAAATGGGGAAACGTTTGGATTTGTTTCGTAACGTTTGTAAACGTTTGGTTTTGTTTTGTAACGTTTAGAAACATTTGGCTTAAATCACTAAAATGAACATATGTTTGAATTTGTTTCGTAAGGTTTGTAAACGTTTGGCATCAATCCTAAAAAGGTGAAGCGTTTGGATTTGTTTTGTAACATTTGCCAACGTTTGGCTTAAATTGCTAAAAATGTGAAACGTTTGTTTTTGTTCTGTAATGTTTGTATACGTTTGATTTGTTTCGTAATATTTGTAAACATTTAGCTTAAATCGCTAAAAATGTGAAACGTTTGTATTTGTTTTGCAACGTTTGAATATGTTTGGTTTCAATCTTTAAAAAGGTGAAACGTTTGGATTTGTTTCGTAATGTTTGTAAATGTTTGGCTTAAATCGCTAAAATGGGGAAACATTTGGATTTATTTCGTAACGTTTGTAAACGTTTCGATTTGTTTCGTAACGTTTGTAAACGTTTGGTTTTGTTTCGTATCGTTTGTAAATGTTTGGCTTAAATCACTAAAATAGGGAAATGTTTGAATTTATTTAGTAACGTTCATAAACATTTCGCATCAATTGCTAAAAAGTTGAAACGCTTGGTTTTGTTTCGTAATGCTTGTAAATATTTGGCTTATATCGCTAAAAAGGTGAAATGTTTGGTTTTGTTTCGTTACGATTGTAAACGTTTGGTTTAAATCGCTAAAAAGGTGAAACGTTTGGAATTGTTTCGTAACGTTTGTAAACGTTTGGCTTAAATTGCTAAAAAGGTGAAACGCTTGGATTTGTTTCGTAGACTTTGTAAACATTTGGTTTAAATTGCTAAAAAGGTGAAACACTTGGATTTGTTTCGTACATTAGTAAACGTTTGGCTTAAATCGCTATAAATGTGAAACGTTTGGTTTTGATCTATAACGTTTGTAAACGGTTGGTTTAAATCGCTAAAAATCTGAAACCTTTGGATTTGTTTAGTAACATTTTAATCGTTTTGTTTTGATCCGTAACGTTTATAAACGTTTGGCTTAAATTGCTAAAATGGAAAAACATTTGGATTTATTTCGTAACGTTTGTAAACGTTTGGCATTGCTAAAAAGGGGAAACGTTTGGATTTATTTCGTAACGTTTGTAAACGTTTGGCTTAAATCGCAAAAATGGAGAAACGTTTGGATTTGTTTTCGTAATGTTTGTAAACATTTGGCTTAAATCGCTAAAAAGGTAAAACGTTTGGATTTGTTTCGTAACGTTTTTAAACTTTTGGCTTCAATCGCTAAAAAGGTAAAACGTTTGGATTTGATTTGTAACGTTTGTAAACTTTTGACTTAAATCTCTAAAAAGGTTAAACATTTGGATTTGTTTTCTAACATTGAAAACGTTTGGCTTAAATTGCTAAAATGGGGAAACGTTTGGATTTGTTTTGTAACATTTGTAAACGTTTGCCAGAAATCGCTTAAAAGGTAAAACGTTTGGATTTTTTTTGTATCGTTTATAAACGTTTGGCTTAAATTGCAAAAAAGGTGAAACGCTTGGATTTGTTTCGTAACGTTTGTAAACTTTGACTTAAATCGCTAAAAAGCCGAAACGTTTTGATTTTTTTCGTAACGTTTCTAAACATTTGGTTTCAATCGCAAAAAAGGTGAAACATTTGGATTTGTTTCGTAACGTTTGTAGACATTTGGCTTAAATCGCTAAAAATGTGAAACGTTTGGATTTGTTTCGCAACGTTTGTATATGTTCGACTTCAATCTCTAAGAAGGTGAAACGTTTGGATTTGTTTCGTAACGTTTGTAAATGTTTGGCTTAAATTGCTACAATGGGGAAACGTTTGGATTTGTTTCGTAACGTTTCTAAACGTTTGGATTTGTTTCGTAACATTTGTAAACGTTTAGTTTTGTTTCGTATCCTTTATTAACGTTTGGCTTAAATCACTAAAATGGGGAAATGTTTAAATTTGTTTCATAACATTCGTAAACATTTGGCATCATTCGCTAAAAAGGTGAAACGCTTGGTTTTGTTTCGTAATGCTTGTAAACATTTGGCTTAAATCCATAAAAAGGTGAAACATTTTGATTTATTTCGTATAGTTTGTAAATTTTTGGTTTAAATTGCTAAAAATGTGAAACACTTAGATTTGTTTCGTAATGCTTATAAACGTTTGGTTTAAATTTTAAAAAAGGTGAAACGCTTGAATTTGTTTCGTATCATATGTAAACGTTTGGTTTTCTTTCGTAATGTTTGGATTTGTTTCGTAACGTTTGTAAACGTTTGGCTTAGATCGCTAAAAAGGTGAAACGTTTGGATTTGTTTCGTAACGATTGTATACTTTTGGCTTCAATCGCTAAAAAGTTGAAACGTTTGGATTTATTTCGTAACGTTTTAAACGTTTGGCTTAAATTACTAAAAAGGTGAAACACTTAGATTTGTTTCGTTATGCTTATAAACGTTTGTATTAAATTTTAAGAAAGGAGAAACGCTTGAATTTGTTTCGTATCATATGTAAACATTTGGTTTTCTTTCGTAATGTTTGGATTTGTTTCGTAACGTTTGGCTTAGATCGCTAAAAAGGTGAAACGTTTGGATTTGTTTCGTAACGATTGTATACTTTTGGCTTCAATCGCTAAAAAGTTGAAACGTTTGGATTTGTTTCGTAACGTTTTAAGCGTTTGGCTTATATTACTAAAAAGGTTAAACGCTTGGATTTGTTTCGTAAAGTTTGTGAACGTTTGGCTTAAATTGCTAAAAAGGTGAAACGCTTAGATTTGTTTCGTAACGTTTGTAAACGTTTGGCTTAAATTGCTAAAAAGGTGAAACGCTTGAATTTGTTTCGCAGCATATTGTAAACATTTGGCTTTGTTTTGTAATGTTTGGATTTATTTCTCAACGGTTGTAAACGTTTGGCTTAACTCGTTAAAAAGGTGAAACGTTTGGATTTGTTTCGTAACGATTGTAAAAATTTGGCTTATATTGCTAAAATGGTGAAACGTTTGGATTTGTTTCGCAACATTTTTAAGTGTGTGGCTTTATTTGCTAAAAAGGTGAAACGCTTGGATTTGTTTCGTAACATTTTAAACGTTTGGTTTTGTTTCGTAACGTTTGTAAACGTTTTGATTAAATTGCGAAAAAGGTGAAACGTTTGGTTTTGTTTAGTAACATGTGTAAGGGTTTGGCTTAAATCGCTAAAAAGGTGAAACGTTTGGATTTGTTTCGTAATGTTTATAAATGTTTATCTTCAGTTGCTAAAAACATAAAATATTTTGATTTGTTTCGTAACGTTTATAAACGTTTGGCATCAATCGCTAAAAAGGTGAAAGATTTGGATTTGTTTCGTAACGATTGTAAACATTTGTCTTATATCGCTAAAATGGGGAAACGTTTGGAAGTGTTTCGTAACGTTTGTAAACATTTTGCTTATGTAGCTAAAATGGGGATACGTTTGGATTTGTTTCTTAACCTTTGTAAACGTTTGGCTTAAATCGCTAAAATGGGGAAACGTTTGGATTTGTTTCGTAACGTTTTTAAACGTTTGGTTTTGTTTCGTAACATTTATAAATGTTTGGCTTAATTCACTAAAATGGGAAAACGTTTGGATTTGTTTCGTAACGTTTGTAAACGTTTTGTTTCGTAACGTTTAGAAACGTTTGGCTTAAATCACTAAAATGGGCAAATGTTTGAATTTGTTTCGTAAGGTTTGTAAACGTTTGGCATCAATCGCCAAAAAGGTGAAGCGTTTCGATTTGTTTCGTAACTTTTGCAAACGTTTGGCTTAAATTGCTAAAAATGTGAAACGTTTGTTTTTGTTCCGTAATGTTTGTATACGTTTGGATTTGTTTCGTTACGTTTTAAACATTAGGCTTAAATCTCTAAAAAGGTGAAACATTTGATTTTGTTTCATAACGTTTGTAAACGTTTGGCTTAAATCGTTTAAAAGGTGATACGTTTAGATTTCTTTAGTAACATTTGTAAACGTTTTGCTTAAATTGCTAAAAAGGCTAACCGCTTGGATTTATTTCGTAATGTTTGTAAACATTTGGCTTAAATCGCTAAAAAGGTGGAACGATTGGATTTGTTTTGTAACGTTTTAAACGTTTGGTTTAAATCGCTAAACTGGGGAAACGTTTGGATTTGTTTTGTAACGTTTGTAAATGTTTGGCTTAAATCAATTAAAAGGTGAAACGTTTGGATTTGTTTCGTAATGTTTGTAAACTTTTGGCTTCAATCACTTAAAATTTGTAAACGTTTGACTTAAATCGCTAAAAAGGTGAAACGTTTGGATTTCTTTTGTAACGTTGACAAGCGTTTCGCATATATTGCTAAAAAGGTGAAATGTTTGGATTTGTTTCGTAACGTTTGTAAACGTTGGCCTAAATTGCTAAAAAGGTGACATAGTTGGTTTTGTTTCGCAACGTTTTTAATGGATTTGCTTAAATTGCTAAAAAGGTGAAACGCTTGGATTTGTTTCGTAACGTTTGTAAACGTCTGGCTTTGTTTCGAAACCTTTGTAAACGTCTGGCTTTGTTTCGTAACGTTTGTAAACGTTTGGCTTCAATCGCTAAAAAGGTGAAATGTTTGGATTTTTTTCGTGACGTTTTCAAACGTTTGGCTTAAATTGCTAAAAACGTGAAACACTTGGATTTGTTTCAAAATGTTTTAAACGTTCAGCTTAAATAGCTAAAATGGTGAAACATTTGGTTTTGTTCCGTAACGTTTGGCTAAAATTGCTAAAAAGGCAAAACGTTTGGTTTTGTTTCATAACCATTGTAAGCGTTTGGCTTAAATCGCTAAAAAGGTGTTCGGATGTGTTTCATAACATTTGTAAACATTTGGCTTAAATCGCTGAAAAGGGGAAACGTTTGGATTTGTTTCGTAACATTTATAAATGTTTGGCTTAAATTGCAAAAAAGGTGAAACGTTTGGATTTGTTTCGTAACATTTTAAATGTTGAATTTTTTTTGTAACGTTTGTAAACGTTTGGTATAAATCGCTAAAAAGGTGTCATCATCCTAGTGAACAATTTTGCTAAGGTTTAAATGTAATTTTGAATTAAATTTTAAAATGAGTCGTTTTGTTTGGAAGTGTTTTCGAGGAGTTATGTTTTTATGTAATTATACCTATACAAGAACTCTGTGATGGAAGTGAAGTGCTTGCGAGCAAGCAACAATCAAGGTCAGGAGAAGATCAAATAGGTATAATTGCGAGAACATAGAAGTTATGCTTCCAGAATATGAAATTAGCCTTGAGTTAACGAACTAGAAAATAGCTAAAAATCACAGATGCATTGGAAAGTGATGCGTACCAGATTAGTGGGAAAGATATTAAACTACAATATAAGAGAAGAAGTATATAAGAAGATATAATCGAAAGATTGACGGATGCATATCATTGTGTAAGGAATGTGTATGGTTTACTATGCATCGACGTGATAAACTTTAGTCATGATCCATAAGTAGTGAAGGTTTAGTAAAACCGTGATTGCTCCCTACTAAGCCGTTGGATCAAATTGATATCGAAATACGATATTCCTAAGATGGCTACCTGCGTATTAACCGATAGGATCGTCAAACCAATAATTTGAAGTGGTTTTTATAAGAGTATCTATGATAGATATATATGAATAAAAGCGACGAGCCAGGTAGACGGGCGATAAGAATATGAAGTATAAAGTATGAGATTTGGCCAGCTAAGTATAGCCAACCCCAACCCCGCATGAAAATGGAGGGCTTGAAGAATATGATAAGAAAGATCAAGAGATAAACGACAAGTGCTGCAATAAGTGAATTAGGCATTGGAGCTTGCATCACAAGATTGCAATTAGGAAGCTACTTAGTAAACCGAGGAAGGTATAAACGTAACGAACGTATGTCGAGCGTATAGTCTCAAGCTTCAAGCTAGACTGAACTCTATGTAGTCATGGACACATAGACACCAAAGGGGATAAAGATGATATGAACAATAGGATTGGCTTCACTGATATTTAAGATG
The DNA here is from genome assembly GCF_937616625.2 of Mercurialis annua. Classification (NCBI taxonomy): domain Eukaryota; kingdom Viridiplantae; phylum Streptophyta; class Magnoliopsida; order Malpighiales; family Euphorbiaceae; genus Mercurialis; species Mercurialis annua. The sequence continues at coordinate 20,209,052 of NC_065577.1, read as the reverse complement.
TCAGTAAGGATACTATAAGACGATATGCACATAATTGAGAAGGCACTACATTGAGAAATCCAAACGAAGAAGAATACAACTCTCTGCCGATAATCGATGTATGAGTGCAAAAGCAAAAAGTATAAGAGATACAAAATGTGACGAAAAGAAATAACAAGAATGCAATAAAAGATAATTGAGACGCACGATAAGAGCATGAATGTGGAACACAAGAAGGGTACCATAGGGTTATAGCATTATGACTATTAATCCTATTGGTTGATTAAGAACAAGAAGTCAAGGAAGAAACATGAAGAAATATATCTACAGTATAGATAGAAGAAAGAAGTAACGAGTGGAAATAGCAAGACTGTAGATAGTAAGGAGTAAACCTCACACCACGATATGAAAAAGTGAAACAGATTAGAATTAAAAGTTAAACTAAAATACGATATGGAAAGTAAGAATGGAAAAAGAATAGTGAATTATGACGATAAATGCTAAAAGCATCTTTGAAAATTTTGAGATGAACAATGTCAAGAAGACGATGAAAGAGAGAAGAACATAGATGAAATGAAATAAAAAGGGTAAATAAGAAGTTAAGGACAAGTATAACCTAAGAGTTAATATTGGAATTCCAAAGGATGGATTATGAGTTGACGCATAGTGAGAAAATTCACTAAGGAGAAATTAATATCTAAAGGAGATTGATGCGAAGAGATTATAAAGTGCCAAATATGGCAACAAGGATTTGAATATAGTAATGATCATAAGGATAAGTATGTCTTAGAAGTCGTAAAGAATGATTACGCTTGCGATAAGGATAGATAAAGATATCCATGAGAATACGAGGACGCATTTGGATAGATGAAAAATGGATTAACGAATTTGAAGATCAATTAGAGTATACATGATACGCGATGATGGTGACAGTGACGATAACGCTATAAGCAATACACGACGACAAAAGTTGAAAGGACTGAGAACCCTTATTAGAAATAAGTAAACGAGGTACATCGAACAAATCGGGAGTAAAACTCCAACGCGGCAACAATCGTTGTCCTCCCTAGTACGAAGATCGTATACGTAACAACTACGCTCGAACCAAGAAGGTTCACAAAGAGATTAAACATCTCTTTCCTATAGGACATCAAGTATTTATGTACAGGAAACTGTGGTGCAAAGAAATATAGTATAAGACTAACAATCTTTAAAAGGTGTTAGCAGTGATCGTAAGGGGAGTAAAGGACGGAATCATACAGACAATTATCCAAGATTATAAAGAATGAAAGATGAAATAAATAAAAGTAAAGTAAGAAGAGACGAGAAGTTCAAAGAATAGTCCATTGCATCTATAAGATAAGAGTAAGCCAATGGATATATACCAAATAAAGGAGCATACGAGGTGCAAAAATGCAAACGAAGATCGAGTGAGTTCCAAGATGGAAAGTATAAACTTTATAAGGTTTCATCAGCATAATTCATTTTATGGATAACCGTCGATGAACGACGATAATAAAAGATAGAATTTTTATACGATAAGTGAAATGACGAGATATAAGAGAATAATGAGTAGTGGATTAAGTTCCTAACATCACGATGACTAGAAGTCGGACGGCGACACCAGCCTTATAAAAGAGATTACGTGAATAATGAAGTACAAATTAATCGAGTACCCACCCTACCCAGCAAACAAAGAGAAAAAATCAAGAATAAAGGATCATAAGTACATGTGGGTGTGACTGATAATGTCATAAGAGAAGACGTCTGAAATAAAGAGCAAGCCATAATAACGACTTAACAAAGGAGATTGAATAGTACAAACTAATGAGTTGTCTACATCAGTCGGCGACAAATAAGTAAAGTTTAAGAACTAACTACCATTGATGTCAGTATTAAACTAAAAGTTTAATTATAGCAATAAGAATTCATAATATTGAATATCAAACAAGGAACAGATGAAAGAGTTACGTATCCAAGATACAAGAAGAAGAGAGCAAACGTAAGGAGTCATAGTATATAAGAATACAACTGAAGTCGCTATAGAAGAAGATCATATAAGGAGATAATGATATGAAGGTCGTCAACAACAATTGACATTAGTGTACAGAAGTAAAGAATTGTAATGATGATTCCATACGCCAACGAGTATATATATGTTAATGGATTAAGATAAGTCAAGAAAATATATGAAAATTCGAGGACAGATTTTTATAAGTGGGGAAGAATGTAATACCCCAAATATTTAAAAAATAGTTCAATCGTGCCAGGTGTCGTAAATTTCAATAAATTAAATTAATATGGATTTAATTTAATATTATTGGAAATTAGGCTAATTTTCATTAAGTGTGTTAGCGGGACTTGAGGAAAAAGTTAGAAAATTAATATAAATTAAAATAAAAATCTCATGATGGAAATTATTTTGCCAAGGTCCGCGAAATATTTTATAATAATAGTAATAAAAGTTTCGAGTCAATCGGAAACCTTTTAAAAATTGGACGCAGATGCGTTTTTGGATAAATTGCAATTTTAGAAAAGTTCAAGGACCAAAGTGTAAATTGGCCAATTAAGCCTCGAGAATAGCAATTAGAAGATTATTGATGGAAAATAATAACTTTGGACTAGTATTATTTATTTGGATATAAATAATACGTATGTAATTGAGTCAAAGCGGGTAATTAACCGTTTGGTTAAAATAGAAAGTTTAAAAGAGAAATGGTTTAAACAAAAGAATTGAAGGATTTAAGGAGTTAATAAGCCATTATATATATCAGGAATGAGATGAATGAAGGATCCATAAGCTGATATCTTCATGTCCTTCATTTCTTCGACGATCAATTGCGATTCATCGTACGATCTCCGTTTCTCATCCGTTTTCGACGTTCTATAGCTCGAATTGATCGTATTTTATCGCTTGGATAGATGAACTTGATTATATATCGAGTTAAAGTTTTATTCTACGGAACAGTTTTATCGTTTTAGCGATTTTGAGTTTGAATTCGACATTTCAAGCATTAATCTTGAGTTTCTGAAGTTATTAAGCATTGCGGAATCGATTAGGAATGTTTAGCACTTCGGAAATGGCCCGGGGAGTGAACCCCGGGGTTGCACATCGTACAGCCAACAGGCTGCACGAACGTGCTGCAAGTGTTGCACGATCGTGCAGCACAGCAACTGCACGAACGTGCAATACCTTGCTGCGCGAACGTGCAGTCCTTCGCCAAAAGGGATCTTCGGTTCGGGCTTTCCGGGGCCCTGACGCGACGCAGAAACTTGATTTTAGACGATTTCAAGTCGCGTAATCAATCGTTATTCGATTGAATTTCAAAACGTAAACTAGGAAGTTCAAAAGAGAAATGTGATTAAGAGATTATCAAAGTTAAGAGTCATATTTGGAACAAGTTCAAGTTAACCTAAGTTAATAACCTAGGGTTTTAGCATTCAGTTTACATTTATGAATTAAATGTATAGGTCATCCGGATAAGTAACTGACGTATCGACAAGCTACCAGGCCGACGAGCTGGAATAGCTACGAGATCGAGTGACGCATGGAACCTACGGGATTGATTGACGATATCGCATTTTTTGGATAGCGGTTTCAGTGAGTTGTAAATACTTTCGCGTATTATTTATAAAAGTTATTTTTATATATTACGAATACTATGATTTTATACATCGCATTTATATGATTCGATGATTTGAATGATTGTTTTTGAACTGAGCATCTAGTGTGCGATCCGAAGAAACTAGCTACCTATTGAGTGTCAATAGGCTGTGTGATCACCAGTAGCTGAGTCAGTCTAGCGTGTCTAGATGGTCATTGAGATTATGAAATGCGCATTTGATATGAATGCGATACAAGCGAGAACTCGGTTAATGTAACCTGAGCCCCGTATCTAGTGGGTTGGACCCACCATTGGGTATTAAAAGGTTGGTTGCGGCTGACGAGGTTGAGTGAGAACTGCTCCCGGGCCGGACCATTTAGATCAGTTTGATTTGAATATTCATAAGTCTTGATGAGTTTCAGGCTTTTAGTTTCGAACGGATGAAATACTTAATTATATATATTATTATTATACTAAAAAGCTTTATTTGATATGCGATGTTATATTTTTATAATACCATTAGTAATTTGCAAGCTCACTCATTATTTCCCAAATACCGACCCCTCACTTTTGATGTCTTTCAGGTGACTAAAGTCGGATTAGACAGACTAACCCCTTTGTGCCAGAAGTCGACTGGCTTGCACAAAGTACGAATTCGTATAGAACTGCAGTAGTCCATAGGTATCAGTATATGAGTAAATTTTAGATTTTTATACCAATTGCCATGAATGAAATTGGTTGTATTCATGATTAGAAAAAGGGCACTGCTGGATATGGGATATCGCTTTGTAAGACCCTGATTTCTACGAATCGTTTCGCAAACGTATCAGGAAAAGAAACATAATATTTTAAAATCTATAAATATATTATCTAAAGAGCTTTTCTGAAAACATTTATTATATATTGTATTCGCAAAAAATTTATTGTGAATTCTATGGTTGCTACGGGTTTTTGAGCTACCACTCCCATTCCCTAGTGGCGGTCTCGGCTCAATAATTTGGGTCGTGACAGTAATGTTTGCAAACGTTTGGCATAAATTGGTAAAAAAGTGAAACATTTGGATTTGTTTCCTAACCTTTGTTAACGTTTGGCATAAATGGCTAAAAAGGTGAAATATTTGCATTTGTTTCATAATGTTTTTAAACGTTTGGCTTATATCGCTAAAAAGGTGAAATGTTTGGATTTGATTCGTAACATTTGTAAATGTTTGGCCTAAATTGCTAAAAAGGTGAAACACATGGATTTGTTTCGTAACGTTTGTAAATGTTTGGCTTAAATTGCTAAAAAGGTTAAACGCTTGAATTTGTTTCATAACATTTTTCAAAATTTGGTTTAAATTGCTAAAAAGGTGAAACGCATGGTTTTGTTTCGCAATGTTTGAAAACGTTTCGCTTAAATCGCTAAAACGGTGAAACGTTTGGATTTATTTCTTAGCGTTTTAAACGTTTGGTTTTGGTTCATAACGTTTGTAAACGTTTTGATTAAATAGCTAAAAAGGTGAAACATTTGGATTTGTTTCGTAGCGTTTGTAAACGTTTGGCTTAAATCGCTAAAATCGTGAAACATTTCAATTTATTTCGTAACGTTTGTAAACGTTTTGCTTAATTTGCTAAAAGGTGAAATGCTTTGATTTGTTTTGTAACGTTTGTAAGCGTTTGGCATAAATTGCTAAAAAGGGGAAATGCTTGGTTTTGTTTTGTAACGTTTGTAAGCATTTGGCTTAAATCGCTAAAAATGTGAAACATTTTGAGTTGGTTCGTAACATTTGTAAACATTTGGCTTTAATTGCTAAAAAGGTGAAACATTTGGATTTGTTTCGTAACATTTTAAACGTTTGACTAAAATCGCTAAAATGGGGAAACATTTTGATTTGTTTCGTAACGTTTATAAACACTTGGTTTATATTGCTAAAAAGGTGAAATGTTTGATTTTGTTTCCGAACGTTTGTAAACGATCGGCTTAAATCGCTAAAAAGGTGTAACACTTAGATTTGTTTTGTAACGTATGTAAACGTTTGGCTTAAATTGCTAAAAAGATGAAACGCTTGAATTTGTTTCGTAACGTATGTAAAGGTTTGGTTTTGTTTCGTAATGTTTGGAATTGTTTCGTAACGTTTGTAAATGTTTGGCTTAAATCCCTAAAAAGGTGAAACGTTTGGATTTGTTTTGTAACGTTTGTAAACGTTTGGCTTATATCGCTAAAAAGGTGATTTTTTTTATTTATTTCGCAACGTTTGTAAGCGTTTGGCTTAAATTGCAAAAAAGGAGAAACTCTTGGATTTGGTTGATAACGTTTTAAACGTTTGGTTTTATTTTGTAACGTTTGTAAACTTTTGGCTTAAATTGCTAAAAATAGGAAACGTTTGGTTTTATTTTGTAACGTTTGTAAACGTTTGGCTTAAATTGCTAAAAATAGGAAACGTTTGGTTTTGTTTCGTAACGTTTGTGAACGTTTGACTTAAATTGCTAAAAAGATGAAACGTTTGGATTTGTCTTGTAATGTTTGTAAACGTTTGACTTAAATTGCTAAAGAGGTGAAAAACGTTTAGATTTGTTTCGTAACGTTTGTAAACGTTTGGATTAAATAGCTAAAAAGGGGAAACGTTTGGAATTGTTTCGTAATGTTTTTAAATGGTTTGCTTAAATTGCTAAAAAGGTGAAACGCTTGGATTTGTTTCGTAACGTTTCTAAACGTTTGGCTTAAATCTCTAAAAAGATGAAACATTTAGATTTCTTTTGTGACGTTTGTACACGTTTGGCTCAAATCGCTGAAAAGGTGGAACATATGGATTTATTTTGTAACGTCTGTAAACGTTTGGCTTAAATCGCTAAAAAGGTGAAACGTTAAGTTTTGTTTCGTACCGTTTGTAAACGTTTGGCATAAATCCCTAAAAAGGTAAAACGTTTGGATATGTTTCGTAACGTTTGTAAACGTTTGGCTAAAATTTCTAAAAAGGTGAAACATTTGGATTTGTTACATAACGTTTGCAAATGTTTGGCTTAAATCACTAAAAAGGGGAAACGTTTGGATTTGTTTCCTAACGTTTGTAAACGTTTGGCTTAAAGCGCTAAAAAGTAGAAACGTTTGGCTTAAATCGCTAAAAAGGTGAAACGTTTGGATTTGATTGGTAACGTTTGTAAAAATTTGGCTTAAATCGCTAAAAAGGTGAAATATTTGGATTAAAATTGCTAAAAAGGTGAAACGTTTAGATTTGTTTCGTAACGTTAGTAAACGTTTCGCTTAATTTCCTAAAAAGGTGAAACGTTTTGATTTGTTTTGTAACGTTTGTAAGTTTGGCTTAAATAGCTAACAAGGGGAAACGTTTTGTTTTGTTTCGTAGCATTTGTAAACGTTTGACTTAAATTGCTAAAAAGGTGAAACACTTGAATTTCTTTCGTAGCGTTTGTAAGTGTTTGGATTAAATCACTAAAATAGTTAAACATCTGGATTTCTTTCATACCATTTGTAAATGTTCGGCTTAAATCGCTAAAAAGGTGAAACATTTGGTTTTGTTTCGTAACGTTTGTAAACGTTCAGCTTAAATCGCTAAAAAGGGGAAACGTTTGGATTTGTTTCTAAATGTTTGTAAACATTTGGCTTAAATTGCTTAAAGGGGAAACGTTTTGATTTATTTCATAACGTTTGTAAACGTTTGTTTTTGTTTCGTAACGTTTGTAAACGTTTGGCTTAAATCGCTAAAACTGTGAAACGTTGGGATTTATTTCGTAACATTTTAAACGTTTGGTTTTGGTTTCGTAGCGTTTGTAAACGTTTGTCTTAAATCCCTTAAAAGGTGAAACGTTTGGATTTGTTTCGTAACGTTTGTAAACATTTGGCTTAAATTGCTAAAAAGGTGAAACGTTTGGATTTGTTTCGTAACGTTTGTAAACGTTTGGCTTAAATCGCTAAAAGGTGAAACGTTTGGATTTGTTTTGGAACGTTTTAAGCGTTTTGTTTAAATCGCTAGAATGGGGAATTGTTTGGATTACTTTCGTAATGTTTGTAAATGATTATCTTAAATTGCTAAAAAGGTGAAACGCTTGGATTTGTTTCGTAACGTTTGTAAAAGTTTGGCTTAAATCGCTAAAAAGGTGAAACGTTTGGATTTGTTTCGTAACGTTTATAAATGTTTGGCTTTAATAGCAAAAAACGTGAAACGTTTTGATTTGTTTCGTAACGTTTATAAACGTTTGGCTTCCATCGCTAAAAAAGGTGAAACTTTTGGATTTTTTCCTTAACGTTTGTAAACATTTGGCTTATATCGCGAAAATGGGGAAACGTTTGGATGTGTTTTGTAACGTTTGTAAACGTTTTGCTTAAATCGCTAAAAAGGTGAAACGTTTGAATTTGTTTCTCAACATTTGTAAACGTTTGGCTTAAATCGCTAAAATGGTGAAATGTTTGGATTTGTTTCTCAATGTTTGTAAATGTTTGGATTTGTTTTGTAACGTTTGTAAGTGTTTGGTTTTGTTTCGTAACGTTTATAAACGTTTGGCTTAAATCACTAATATGGGGAAACGTTTTGATTTGTTTCTTATCGTTTGTAAACGTTTGGCATCAATCGCTAAAAAGGTGACACATTTGTATTTGTTTCGTAAAGTTTGTAAATGCTTGGCTTAAATTGCTAAAAATGGGAAACGTTTGTTTTTGTTCCGTAATTTTTGTATACGTTTGGATTTATTTCGTAACGTTTTAAACATTTGGCTTAAATTTCTAAAAGGGTAAAACGTTTGGTTTTATTTTGTTACGTTTGTAAACGTTTGGCTTAAATCCATAAAAAGGTGAAACGTTGGGAATTGTTTAGTAACGTTTGTAAACGTTTGGCTTAAATTGCTAAAAAGGTGAAACCCTTGGATTTGTTTCGTAAAGTTTGTAAACATTTGGCTTAAATCGCTAAAAAGGTGAAATGCTTGGACTTGTTTCGTACATTTGTAAACGTTTGGCTTAAATCGCTAAAAATGTGAAACGTTTGGTTTTGTTCTGTAACGTTTGTGAACAGTTGGTTTAAATCGCTAAAAATGTGGAACCTTTGGATTTGTTTCGTAACATTTTAAACGTTTTGTTTTATTTCTTAACGTTTGTAAACATTTTGCATAAATCGCTAAAAAGATAAAACAGGATTTGTTGCGTAACGTTTGTAAACGTGTGGCTTAAATTGCTCAAAAGGTGAAACCCCTGGATTTGTTTCATAAAGTTTGTAAACATATGGCTTAAATCGCTAAAAAGGTGAAACGCTTGGAATTGTTTCATACATTTGTAAACGTTTGGCTTAAATCGCTAAAAATGTGAAACGTTTGGTTTTGTTCTATAACGTTTGTAAATAGTTGCTTTAAATTGCTAAAAATGTGGAAACTTTGGATTTGTTTCGTAACGTTTTAAATGATTGGTTTTGTTTCGTAATGCTTGTAAACATTTTGCATAAATCGCTAAAAAGGTAAAACAGGATTTGTTGCGTAACGTTTGTAAACGATTGGCTTAAATTGCTAAAAAGGTGAAACGTTTGGATTTGTTTCGTAACGTTTGTAAACGTTTGGATTAAATTGCTAAAAAGGTTAAATGTTTGGATTTATTTTGTAACGTTTGTAAACGTTTGGCTTAAATCGCTAAAATTGTGAAACGATTGGATTTGTTTCGTATCTTTTGTAAATATTTTGTTTAAATCGCTAAAAAGGGTGAAGCGTTTAGATTTGTTTCGTAACGTTTGTAAACATTTGGCTTATATCGCTAAAATGGGGAAACGTTTGGATGTGTATTGTAACGTTTGTAAATGTTTTCCTTAAATCACTAAAAAGGTGAAACGTTTGGATTTGTTTCGTTACGTTTGTAAACGTTTGGATTTGTTTCGTAACGTTTATAAACGTTTGGTTTTGTTTCGTAACATTTATAAACGTTTGGTTTAAATCACTAAAATGGGGAAACGTTTGGATTTGTTTCCTTACGTTTGTAAACGTTTGGATTTGTTTCGTAACGTTCATAAACGTTTGGTTTTGTTTCTTAACGTTTATGAACGTTTGGTTTAAATCACTAAAATGGGGAAACGTTTGGATTTGTTTCGTAACGTTTGTAAACGTTTGGTATAAATCGCTAAAAAGGTGAAACATTTGGATTTGTTTCGTAACATTTGTAAATGTTTGGCTTAAATTGGAAAAAATGTGAAACATTTGTTTTTGTTCCTAATGTTTCCATACGTTTGGATTTGTTTCGTAACGTTTTAAATATTTGGCTTAAATTGCGAAAAAGGTGAAACATTTGGTTTTGTTTCGTAAAGTTTGTAAACGTTTGGCTTAAATCGCTAAAAAGGTGAAACGCTTGGAATTGTTTCGTAACGTTTGTAAACGTTTGGTTTAAATTGCTAAAAAGGTGAAATCCCTGGATTTGTTCCGTTACGTTTGTAAACGTTTGTCTTAAATAACTAAAAAGGTGAAACGTTTGGAATTGTTTCGTAACGTTTGTAAATGTTTGGCTTAAATTGCTCAAAAGGTGAAACCCTTTGATTTGTTTCGTAAAGTTTGTAAACATTTGGCTTAAATCGCTAAAAAGGTGAAACACTTGGATTTGTTTCGTACATTTGTAAACGTTTGGCTTACATTGATAAAAATGCGAAACGTTTGGTTTTTTCTGTAACGTTTTTAAACAGCTGGTTTAAATCGCTAAAAATGTGGAACCTTTGGATTTGTTTTGTTAACGTTTAAACGTTTGTTTTATTTCGTAACGTTTGTAAACATTTTGCATAAATCGCTAAAAAGGTAAAACAGGATTTGTTGCTCAACGTTTGCAAACGTTTGGCATAAATCGCTAATATGGGGAAACGTTTGGATTTGTTTTGTAACGTTTGTAAACGTTTGGATTTGTTTCATAACATTTGTAAACGTTTGGTTTTGTTTCATAACGTTTATAAATGTTTGGCCTAAATCACTAAAATGGGAAAACGATTGGATTTGTTTTGTAATGTTTGTAAACGTTTGGCATTAATCGCTAAAAAGGGGAAACATTTGGATTTGTTTCGTAACGTTTGTAATGTTTGGCTTAAATTTGTAAAAATGTGAAACCATTGGATTTGTTTCGTAAAGTTTGTAAACATTTGGATTAAATCGCTAAAAATTTGAAACGCTTGGATTTGTTTCGTACATTTGCAAACGTTTGGCTTAAATCGCTAAAAATGTGAAGCGTTTGGTTTTGTTCTATAACGTTTGTAATAGTTGGTTTAAATCGCTAAAAATGTGGAACCTTTGGATTTGTTTCGTAACGTTTTAAACGTTTTGTTTTATTTCGTAACGTTTGTAAACATTTTTCATAAATAGCTAAAAAGATAAAACAGGATTTGTTGCGTAACGTTTGTAAACGTTTGGCTTAAATTGGTAAAAAGGTGAAACGTTTGGATTTGTTTCGTAACATTTGTAAACATTTGGATTAAATTGCTAAAAAGATAAAACATTTGGATTACTGTAACGCTTTCCAGAACCTCTAAGTAAACACATAACCTCTGTCTGACACAATAGAAATCGGTCACCATGCAAACTGACAATCCTGTCGATGTACAACTGAGCCAACCTCGAAGCAGGATACGAAATCGTGATTGGAAGGAAATGAGCTGACTTGGTCATACGGTCAACTATCACCCAGATGGAATCGTAACCCTGTGGAGTACGTGGTAAACTAACCACAAAATCCATGGCAATTCGCTCCCACTTCCACTCTAGAATAGGTAGTGGTTGCAAATAGCCAAAAGGTCTCTGATGCTCCAGCTTCACCTGCTGGCAAGTCAGACACTTAGAAACATACTTAGCGACATCCTTCTTCATCCCGCTCCACCAGTAGGTACCCTTAAGATCATGGTACATCTTAGTCCCTCAAACCATCTGAATCTGGAACGCACAATCTCGAACCATGTCTCAGAACACTATCCACAAAAGTAAACTCAAAGTTACCGTCCTGCTGAATCTCCTCAATAATCCGTTTCAACTGTGGATCCTCAGCTTGTGAAGCTTTGATCCGATCAATCAAAACAGGTTGCACTTGCAACTGTGCTAACAAACAACCAGCCTGCGAAACTTGAAAACCATAGCCTGAAGCTATCAAACCGTGCCACTCTCTAACCATGGGTCTACGCCCAATCTCAGAAATATGAGCCAGACTGCCCAAAGACTTGCGACTCAACGCTTCGGCTACCAAGATGGTACTGAATAGTACAGTCGTAGTCTTTCAGCAATTCCAGCCACCTCCTCTATCTCAAGTTCAACTCTCTCTGATCAAAGATATACTTCAGACTCTTATGATCAGTGAAAATCTCACAAGTAGCACCATACAAGTAATGCCTCCAGATTTTCAGCGCAAAAACCACAGCTGCCAACTCTAAATCATGAGTAGGGTAATTCACCTCATGCTTCTTCAACTGTCTGGAAGCATAGGCAATCACCTGTCCATGTTGCATCAGAACGCAACCCAAACAAATCCCAGACGCATCACAATACACTGTGAAACCGTCAATGCCAGAAGGCAATGCTAAAACCGGAGCTGTAGTCAAAATCTCCTTGAGCTTCTCAAAGCTCGACTCGCACTTGTCATTCAACTCAAACATAACACCCTTCTGTGTCAGTTTAGTCAACGGTGCAGATATTTTGGAGAAATCTTGCACGAACCGACGATAGTAGTCAGCTAAACCCAGAAAACTCCTAATCTCGGTAACTGACCTCGGCCTCTGCCAATCCATAACCGCCTCAATCTTCTTCAAATCAACCTTGATCCCATCTTTCGACACCACGTGTCCTAGAAAGGTAATCTGATCCAACTAGAACTCACATTTTGAGAACTTAGCATACAACTGATGCTCACGCAACGTCTGTAGTATAGTCCTCAAATGATAAGCATGCTCCTCCTCACTCCGAGAATAGATCAAAATGTCATCAATGAAGACGATAACAAATTGATCAAAAAACGGCTTGAACACTCTGTTCATCATATCCATAGACGCTGCTGGTGCGTTAGTCAGACCAAAGGACATAACCATAAACTTAAAATGTCCATATCGCGTCCGAAAAGCAGTCTTAGGCACATCTATATCACGGATCCGAAGTTGATGATACCCAGACCTCAAATCGATCTTGGAAAAACACTTCGCACCCTGCAACTGGTCAAACAAATCATCGATGAGAGGAAGAGGATATCTGTTCTTGACAGTAGCCTTGTTCAACTGTCTGTAGTCGATACACAGTCGAAAGGAACCGTCTTTCTTCTTCATAAACAGAACTGGAGCACCCCATGGAGAAGTACTCGGTCTGATGAACCCGCTATCAACAACTCTTGTAACTGGTCCTTCAACTCCTTCAGCTCTGCAGGAGCCATCCGATGCGGATGTATCGAAATTGGAGCTGTACTAGAAACCACATCAATGCAAAACTCAATCTCACGGTCAGGTGGTAATCCAGGTAATTCATCTCGAAACACATCAGTGAACTCATTCACTATCGGAACACTATGCATATCACCACTATCAGCCTCCAAATAACGAACCACAGCAAGAAAACCCTGGCAACCCTTGCCTAACATCCGCTTCGCCTTGATGGCGGAAATCAAATTCTTAGGTGTCTCCGCCTTTTCCTCCAGAAAGGAAAATGGTAGATCACCTGGAATCTTAAACTCGACTGACTTCCCTCGACAGTCAATAGAAGCAAAATGGCGTGATAACCAGTCCATCCCCAAGATGACATCAAAAGAAAGAACGTCAAGTACAATCAAATCATCACATAATTCTCTACCCTAAATAACCACTGGACAAGAAGGATAAACGACGTCCACCACTACACCTTCAGACATAGGTGTAGACACAGCTAGAGGTTCACTCATAATAGATGGTGCAATACCCAATTTTCCCGCAAAACACGTAGACACAAACGAATGGGTTGCACCCGCATCAAATAATAACAAAGCATCAGTAAAAGAAATTGGAATGGTACCTTGCACCACAACATTTGATGCACGCGCATCCTGAGGAGTAAGAGCGAGCACTCTGGCCTGACCCTACGGCTGCTGCTGAGAACTCTGCCCAGTAGCATAACTGTTGGAACCTCTGCCACTGTTACCACGGCCACCAAAACCTCTACGACCAGAACCACGGCCTCGCTGGCCACCAAAAGATGCTGCAGGTTGAGACTACCCTACAAACTGTGTAAATGCAGGTCTCTGTTGCTGGTAAGACGACTGCGCCCCACTGGAGTTAGACATCTGCTGCCCAGATGTCGGACACTGCCTGGAGAAATGACTCGGCTGGCCACAAGAGAAACAACCTCCAGGAGCTAAGTGGCACTGACCATAATGCCTGCGTCTGAAATTCTGGCGGAACGAAATGCTCGATCCACCACTGTACGCGTGTCCTGAACCATGGTTACTCCCACTGCTGCTAGAACTGTACGGAGAACTACTAGCACTATGCCTCCCCTTGTTTTGCGTCCGACGACTCCCCCTATTGGCCTGAGAAGAGCCGTTGTAGTAACTTACACTACCATGCTGCGTTGGGGTCTGCTGCCCCCCCCCCCCCACTAGAAAGATCACTCTTTCCCTTCTGATTCTGGAAAGGGTCAGAGATCGTCCCAAACTGAACCAATGAGCTCTCCATCCGACGAGCACTATCCACTACTCGAGAGAACTCCATGTTTGTCTCTATCAGCAAGGGAAGAAATTCTGAGCCTAAACCCCTAACATAGCGGTCGTTCACTCGCCCTCGATCACCCTGTAGATCTGTAGCAAACCGCCCCAAACGGACAAACTTTGTAGTGTAGTCTGTCACTGATCTATCCCATTTCTTCAAATTTAGCAACTTTTCTCTGAAATTCTCAGTAATAGAAATGGGTAGATAGTAACCTCTGACCCTGTTCACAAACTCAGCCCAAGTCAATGCAGCCATCTCTGGCCTGATGTTATCGCGAAACAAGTCCTTTGCTGGACCCTTCAGCGACATCTCCACAAGCATAACTGATTGGCGATCAATAGCCTGAATTCTCTGACTGTTGTACTCAAACTCCTCCAAAAATTCAAGAGCATCCCAGTGCCGTCAAATGAAGTCGGAGTCAACTTCGTGTAGGTCATCACCACCTCTATGTCTGTCGGGATATGATCGACACCAGCAAGTCCACCCATACCAGCTATAGCACCAGCCTGAGGTTGCTGTTACTACGCTAACTGACCCAATACAGTACACTGATTCTACAGAAGAGGCTGGTTGTTCTGCATCTCGACAATGCTAGCCAAGAAAGTAGTGAAGTCAAACGCCTGCATGTTTGGTGCCTGTTGCACCTCTGGTGCCTGCTGCACATTCGGTGCGTGAACACCTGCTGCACCACGTCCTCTAGCTCCACCTCTATCAACACTAGCTCCTCTGCCTCTACCAGCACCTCTACCTCTGCCAGCACCTCTACCTCTACCATGTCCAGCATTTGCTTGAACTGGTGGTACGTTCTGATCGACTTCCACGGAAATCGCATCATCAGCCTCAACTTCTTGCTCTGCCGCAACATGAGCACGAGTACGAACAACGTTGTCCATATCCTAAGAATTGAACAAAAACAATTTAAATAACACATAATTCATACCCAAGTATGAAACAAAGCAAGTAATAATTAGGATTTCCCGAGAAATCAACAACATTAAAATGTTCACCCAAGTGAAATAACAACAACTATCAAAAGCATTAATCAACATATAATGACCGGCTCGACGCAATCCTATTGATGTAGGCAAAATGTTTTAAAAATCAAAAGATGACGTTTGAAACCTATATCTGCAGTAGTTCCTAAGACAAAACCATACTTAGCAGAGTAAACACATCGCAACCAATTGGCCTTGGTTTGAAACCAAAGCTCTGATACCAAGTTTGTCACGACCCATTTTCGTGAATCGTGACCGGCACTAGGGTATGGGTAATGTAGTACTAAAACCCGTAGCTAGCCTTTCGGTTAACATACAATTATAATAAACCTGCAAGAAAACTAAGCTCGGGGGAAACCGAGACTTCAGCCTAATTCTAGCAGTTATAATATTCAACATTTAATATTATAAATACTCGTTCAACTACGAGTCTCCAATATGGCAAAAAAGCAAATAGAGTAAACAGTATAAACATGCCAAAGCAATATATCCAGTCGGACTAATCCGACAAACAACTGTAATAAAATAAAGACGTCTAGTCAACTACTGCGGTCTAAGAATAAAATAGTTGATAGTTCTACTAAAATAAAAGGAACCTCTGAGGAAAAGTAAATGCGGAGATCACCAGACTCTCTCAGATCATAACCCTGTGAAAAATTGGGAAAACAACGGGGTCAGATATACTGAGATGAGTTTATACCACTATTTATATTTATCAAGTGGAAAACCTTTAAAACGTTTAAAACATTTAACCACGATATTACGAATAGTAGTTGGAACCTTAATCCATAATTCTAAATAATAAACATAATCCAATAGGCCTGGTCCCGAGAGTTGAGCTACACCGAGTTACCACTGACCACACTTTTACCATATCCAGAGTCCCGAGAGCTGTGCTACACTGAGTTACTCTATTTGGTCCTGAGAGCTATGCTCACACCGAGTTACCACATTTCCATAAATACCTTACCGAGATCATTACCGGTGCGCACGCAATCCTAATGATGCCCATTAGGTAGCATGTTCCAACTAAGAGCCATAATATAAAACAGTTCGTAATATACGTACAATATATATATTTAATATTAAAATAACAATTTACTTAATAAAGCGGTAAATAGTAAGTACAAACTCACTGCTTGCTAATCCACGTGATAACCGGCAAGCAACTAATCCTGGTTCGCCTCTGAAGCACGAACAGTAGACGGGTCTAGACAAATAAAATAATTATTAAAAACAGACCCTAACTCTAGAGAGTACTAGACACCACATAGGACTAGCACAAATAACACGTCGGAATTAAACAATCCAGAACAACACAAAAATACCCAATAGGTAATAAAGTCCAATTAATACAAGTCTATTGAGTTCTCGTTTAAATATCCATTTTACAAATATTATATAAAAATATTTAAATAATAATTAATTTCCAAATAGTGGGTTAGCCGAGTTACCAATAATTACCAGGCTAACCTCACTTGTCGGGTGACCCAAGTATAACCCGACTCAAAACGTTTATCAAATATAAACCCGAGTTTATATTTATAAAATAATTCCATAAAATAATAAACCATATTAAAAGCAGAACTCAATAACTTAAATTTCAAGTAACCCAAGTTACAACCCAAAAATCTAACCATTTTAAGTTTAATAAAGTTTAGGACTAAATTGTACTTTAGCCAATTAGGGACTAAACTGTACTTTTTCCAATTTAGGGACTAAATTGTACTTTAGCCAATTTGATATTTAAATCAAATTAATTACTTTTGTTTATAATTAATACCAAATATAACGTTACTAATCAAAAACTTACTTTTGTTTATAATTAATACCATCATTTAATTGTTGTCGTGGTTGAGTTTCTTTGAATGATTCCGTGTAATCTTTGCTTGAAAATTCTTGTTCTCATTACTTCGGTTTACCTTGGATTTGGTTAGGCGTTGGAGTTTGATGTTCATGATTAAGGTTAGCATGAGTATTAAATGCTTAAGGTGTATGAAAATGGGTTTCTGCAATTCATGGGTTAAGGGAGGGAATCTGTTTGTTTTAAACGAAAGGGATGGCTAATTAGCCATTATGATTATCAAAATATTTATGTTAAAGCAAATGGGTCCTTCAAGTTATTTACCTATTGAATTGTTTGATAATAATTTGAATTTCACATTAAATTATAATTTGGTAAATTGTAACGATAAGTGTTTTACAAACTTAAGTTAATATAATCACTCGGGTAAATATATTTATTTTCAAATATTAAAAGTTTGGCTAAATTACAATTTAGCCCCTGAACTAAGTTATAACCTTATTAAGTGGATTTTTGATTAGTAACTTTATATAGGGTTTTAATTATAAACAAAAGCAATTATTTTGATTTTGAATAGCAAATTGGCTAAAGTATAATTTAGTCCCTAATTGGCAAAAGTACAGTTTAGTCCCTAATTGGCTAAAGTGCAATTTAGTCCCTAAACTTTTATAAACTTATAATGGTTAGATTTTTGGGGTGTAACTTGGATTACTTGAAATTGAAGTTATTGAGTTCCGCATTTAAAATGGATTATTATTTTGTTACATTGTTTTATAAATATAAACTTGGGTTTATATTTGATAAACGTTTTGAATCGGGTTAGACTTGGGTCGCCCGACAAGTGAGGTTAGCTTGGTAGTTTATGATAACTCGGCTAACCCACTGTTTGGAAATTATTTATTATTTAAAGTTATTAAATAATATTTATAAATTGAATTATAAGCGAGAACTCAATAGACTTATATTAATTGGGCTTTATTATCTTTTGGATATATTTGTGTTACTTTGGATTGTCTAATTACTACGTGTTAATTGTGCTAGTCTTATGTGGTGTCTAGTACTCTCTAGAGTTAGGGTCTGATTTTAATAATTATTTTATTTGTCTAGACTCGTCTACTGTTCGTGCTTCAGAGGCGAACCAGAGTTAGTTGTTTGCCGGTATTTCACGCGGATTAGCAAGCAGTGAGTTTATATTTACTATTTACCGCTTTATTAAGTAAATTGTTATTTTAATATTAAATATATATACTGTACGTATATTTCGAACTGTTTTTATATTATGGCTCTTAGTTGGAACGTGCTACCTAATGGGCATCATTAGGACTGCGTCCGCACCGGTATTGATCTGGGTAAGGTATATATGGAGATATGGTAACTCGGTGTGAGCGTAGCTCTCGGGACCAGGTAGAGTAACTCGGTGTAGCTCAGCTCTCGGGACTCTGGTATAAGTGTGGTCAGTGGTAACTCGGTGTAGCTCAGCTCTCGGGACCAGACCTATTGGATTATGATTATTATTTAGAATTGTGGATTAGGGTTCCAACTATTATCTGTAATATCATTATTAAATGTTTTAAACGTTTTAAAGGTTTTCCACTTAATAAATGTAAATAGTGGTATGAACTCATCTCAGTATATCTGACCCCGTTGTTTTCCCAATTTTCCCCAGGGTTATGATCTGAGAGAGTCTGGTGATCTCCGCATTTACATTTCCTCGGAGGTTCCTTTTATTTTAATAAAACTGTAAAACTGTTTTATTCTTAGACCGCAGTAGTAACTAGACGTCTTTATTATTATTAGACAATTTTTCGGATTGGTTCGACTGGTTATATTGCTTGGGCATGTTATATTATTTACATTGGTTTATGATAAATCTATTTTAGATTTCGAATTGGATAAGCATGTTATATTATCTGTTGAATATTATATCTGCTAGATTTAGGCTGAAGTCTCGGTTGCCCCCGAGCATTGGTTTTCTGCAGGTTTATGTGTTTATGTGTTAATTAAAAGGCTAGCTACGGGTTTCGGTACTATATTACCCATACCCTAGCGCCGGTCGCGATTCATGAATATGGGTCGTGACAGTTTAAATTGCTCAAAAGGTAAAACGTTGTTTTGTAACGTTTGTAAACGTTTAGCATAAATCGCTAAAAAGTTGAAACATTTGAATTTTTTCGTAACGATTGTAAATGTTTGTCTTAAATCACTAAAAAGGTGAAACATTTGGATTTGTTTCGTTACGTTTGTAAATGTTTGGCATCAACCGCTAAAAAGGTGAAACGTTTGGAATTATTTCGTAAGTTTGTAAGCGTTTGGCTTAAATTGCTAAAAATGTGAAACGTTTGTTTTTGTTCCGTAATGTTTGTAAACGTTTGGATTTGTTTCATAACGTTTTAAACATTTGGCTTAATTCGCTAAAAAGGTGAAACGTTTTATTTTGATTAGTAACGTTTGTAAACGTTTGGCTTTAGTCGCTAAAAAGGGGAAACGTTTGGATTTGTTTCGTAACATTTGTATACGTTAAGCTTAAATTGCTAAAAAGGTGAAACGCTAGATATGTTTCGAAACATTTGTAAACATTTGGCTTAATTTGCTAAAAAGGTGAAATGCTTGGATTTGTTTAGTAAAGTTTGTAATAGTTTGGCTTAAATTGCTAAAAATATGAAACGTTTGTTTGTTCCGTAATGTTTGTAAACGTTTGGTTTAAATAGCTAAAAAATTTGAAATCTTTGGATTTTTTTTGTAACGTTTTAAACGTTTGGTTTTGTTTCGTAACGTTTGTAAACGTTTGGCTTAAAACGCTAAAATGGGGAAATGTTTGGATTTGTTTCGTAACGTTTGTAAACATATTGCGTAAATTGCTAAAAAGGTGAAACGCTTGGATTTGTTTCATAACGTTTGGTTTTGTTTTGTAACGTTTGTAATCGTTTGGCATAAATCGCTCAAAATGTGAAACGTTTGGATTTGTTTCGTAATGTTTGTAAATGTTTGTAAATGTTTGGCTTAAATCGCTAAAAAGGTGAAATGTTTGGATTTGTTTCGTATTGTTTGTAAACGTTTGGTTTAAATCGCTAAAAAGGGGAAACGTTTTGATTTGTTTCGTAACGTTTGTATTCTTTTGGCTTAAATTTCTAAAAAGTGAAACGCTTGGATTTGTTGCGAAACGTTTAAAACTTGCTAAAATGGTGAAAAGTTTGTTTTTGTTCCATTACACTTGTAAACGTTTGATTGAAATCACTAAAAAGGTGAAACATTTTGATTTGTTTCGTAACGTTTGTGAACATTTGGCTTAAATCGCTATACAGGTGAAACGTTTGGATTTGTTTCGTAACGTTTGTAAACGTTTGGCTTAAATTGCTAAAAAGGGGAAACGTTTGGATTTGTTTCGTAACGTTTAAAACATTTGGATTTGATTTGTAACGTTTGTTAAGGTTTGGCTTAAATCGCTAAAAAGGTGAAACATTTGGATTTATTTCGTAACGTCTATAGACGTTTGGCATAAATTGCTAAAAAGGTGAAACGTTTGGGTTTGTTTCGTAGCGTTTTTAAACATTTGGATTAAATCGCTAAAAATATGAAACATTTCGTAACGTTTGTAAACGTTTAAACGTTTGGTTTTGTTTCGTAACGTTTATAAATGTTTGGCTAAAATCGCTCAAAAGGTAAAACGCTTGGATTTGTTTCGTAACGTTTGGCTTAAATCGCTAAAAAGGTGAATCATTTGGATTTGTTTCATAAAGTTTGTAAAAGTGAGGCTTAAGTCACTAAAATGGTGAAACGTTTGGATTTGCTTCGTAACGTTTGTAAACATTTGGGTTAAATTGCAAAAAATGTGAAATGTTTGGATTTATTTCGTATATTAGTTTCGTAACGTTTTAAACGTTTGTATTGGTTTCGTAACGTTATAAACGTTTGGCTTAAATCGTTAAAAAGGTGAAATGTTTGGTTATGTTTTGTAACATTTGCAAATATTTGGCTTAAATTGCTAAAAAGGTGAAACGATTGGATTTGTTTCGTAACATTTGTAAACGTTTGAATTTGTTTCGGAACTTTTTTAACCATTTGGCTTAAATTGCTATAAATGTGAAACATTTGAATTTGTTTCGTAAAGTTTGATAACGTTTGGCTTAAATTGCAAAAAAAGGTGAAACATTTGGATTTTTTTGCAACGTTTGTAAACGTTCGGCTTAGATTGCTAAAAAGGTGAAACGTTTTGATTTCTTTTGTAACTTTTGTAAATGTTTGGCTTAAATCGCAAACGGTGAAACGTTTGGATTTTTTAGTAACGTTTGTAAACGTTTGGCTTAAATCGCTAAAAAGGTGAAACGTTTGGATTTGTTTATTAACGTTTGTAAACGTTTGGCTTGAATCGCTAAAAAGGGGAAACATTTGGATTTATTTCGTAACGTTTGTAAACGTTTGGCTTTAATTGCTAAAAAGGTGAAACGCTTGGATTTGTTTCGTAACGTTTGTAAACGTTTGGCTTAAATTGCTCAAAAGGTGAAACACTTGGTTTTATTTCGTAACGTTTGTAAACGTTTTGCTTAAATCTCTAAAAATGTGAAATGTTTGGATTTGTTTCATAACGTTTTAAACGTTTTGTTTTGATTTGTAACGTGTGTACACGTTTGGGTAAAATATCTATAAAGGTGAAACGTTGTTTTGTAACCTTTGTAAACATTTGGCATAAATCGCTAAAAAGGTGAAACGTTTGGATTTTTTTTCGTAACGATTGTAAATGTTTGGCTCAAATCTCTAAAGAGGTGAAAAAGTTGGATTTGTTTCGTTACGTTTGTAAACGTTTGGCATCAACCGCTAAAAGGTTGAAACATTTGATTTTATTTCGTAACATTTGTAAGCGTTTGGCTTAAATTGCTAAAAATGTGAAATGTTAGTTTTTGTTCCGTAATGTATGTAAACGTTTGGATTTGTTTCGTAACGTTTTAAACATTTGGCTTATTTCGCTAAAAAGGTGAAACGTTTTATTTTGTTTAGTAACATTTTGCAAACGTTTGGCTTAAGTTGCTAAAAAGGGGAAACGCTTGGATTTGTATCGTAACAATTGTAAACGTTTGGCTTAATTCGCTAAAAAGGTGAAACGCTTGGATTTGTTTAGTAAAATTTGTAAACGTTTGGCTTAAATCCCTACAAATATGAAACGTTTTATTTGTTCCGTAATGTTTGTAAACGTTTGGTTTAAATGGCTAAAAATGTGAAACCATTAGATTTGTTTCATAACGTTTTAAATGTTTGGTTTTGTTTCATAATGTTTGTAAACGTTTGTCTTAAATCGCTAAAATGGGGAAACATTTGGATTTGTTTCTAAATGTTTGTAAATGTTTGGCTTAAAATGCTAAAATGGGGAAACGTTTGCATTCTTTTCGTAATGTTTGTAAATGTTTGGCTTATATTGCTAAAAAGGTGAAACACTTGGATATGTTTCATAAAGTTTATAAACGTTTGGCTTAAATTGATTAAAAGGCGAAACGTATGGTTTTGTTTCCTACGCTTTGTAAAAGTTTGGCATAAATTGGGGAAACGCTTGGATTTTTTTCGTATCATTTTGTAAACGTTTAGCTTTGTTTTGTAACATTTGTTAACGTTTGGCTTTGTTTCGAAACATTTGTAAATGTTTGGCTTCAATCGCTAAAAAGGTGAAATGTTTGGATTTGTTTCTTAACGTTTGCAAACGTTTGGCTTATATTGCTAAAAAAGTGAAACGCTTGGATTTGTTTCGTATCATTTTGTAAACGTTTTGCTTAATTCGCAAAAAAGGTAAAACTCTTGGATTTGATTCATAATGTTTGTAAGCGTTTGGCTTAAATTGCTAAAAAGGGGAAAATTTTGGATTTGCTTCGTAAGGTTTGTAAACATTTGGCTTAAATGGCTAAAAAGGGGAAACGTTTAGATTTGTTTCTTAACGTTTTAAACGTTTGGCATAAATCGCTAAAATGGAGAAACGTTTGGATTTGTTTCGTAAAGTTTGTAAACGTTTTACTTAAATTGTTAAAAAGGTGAAACGCTTGGATTTGTTTCGTAACGTTTGGATTTGTTCCGTAACGTTTGTAAACATTTTACTTAAATTGCTAAAAAGGTGAAACACTTGGATTTGTTTCGTAACGTTTGTAAACGTTTCGCATAAATCTCTAAAAATGTGAAACGTTTGGATTTGTTTCGTAACGTTTGTAAACGTTTGGCTTAAATCGCTAAAAGGGTGAAACGTTTGGATTTCTTTCGTACTGTTTGTAAACGTTTGGCTTAAATCGCTAAAAAGGGGAAACGTTTAGATTTGTTTTGTAATTTTTGTAAACGTTTGGATTAAATTGCTAAAAAGGTGAAACTCTTTGATTTGTTATGAAACGTTTTAAACGTTTGGCTTATATCGCTAAAAAGGTGAAACGTTTGTTTTTGTTCTGTAACACTTGTAAACGTTTGACTTAAATCGCTATAAAGGTGAAACGTTCGGATTTGTTTCGTAACGCTTGTAAACTTTTGGGTTAAATTGTTAAACAAGTGAAACGTTTGGATTTGTTTCGTAACGTTTGTAAACGTTTAGCATAAATTTCTAAAAAGGGGCAACGTTTGGATTTGTTTCGTAACGTTTAAAACGTTTGGATTTTATTTCTAACGTTTGTAAACGTTTGGCTTTAATTGCAAAAAAGGTGAAACATTTGGATTTGTTTCGTAACGTTTGTAGATGTTTGGCTTAAATTGCTAAGAAGGTGAAACGTTTGGTTTTGTTTCGTAACGTTTGTAAAAGTTTTAAACGTTTGGTTTTGTTTCGTAACGTTTATAATGTTTGGCTAAAATCGCAAAAAAGGTGAAACTCTTGGATTTGTTTCATAACATTTGTAAACGTTTGGCATAAATCGGTAAAAGGGTGAAACATTTTGATTTGTTTCGTAATGTTTGTAAAAGTTTGGCTTAAATCGCTAAAAAGGTGAAACATTTGGATTTATTTCGTAACGTTTGTAAACATTTGGCTTAAATCGCTAAAAATGTGAAAAGTTTGGATTTATTTCGTAAATTTGTTTCGTAACAATTTAAACGTTTGGATTGGTTTCGTAACGTTATAAACGTTTGGCTTAAATCGTTAAAAATGTGAAATGTTTGGTTATGTTTCGTAACGTTTGCAAATATTTGGCTTAAATTGCGAAAAATGTAAAACGATTGGATTTGTTTTGTAATTTTTTAACCGTTTGGCTTAAATTGCTAAAAATGCAAAAATTTTGGATTTGTTTCGTAAAGTTTGTAAACGTTTGGATTAAATTGCTAAAAAAGGTGAAACGTTTGGATTTATTTCGCAACGTTAGTAAGCGTTCGGCTAAATCGCTAAAAATGTGAAATAATTTGGATTTGTTTTGTAACTTTTGTAAACGTTTGCTTAAATTGCAAAAGGTGAAATGTTTGGATTTGTTTCGTAACGTTTGTAAATGTTTGGCTTAAATCGCTAAAAAGGTGAAACGCTTGGATTTGTTTCGTAACGTTTGTAAACATTTGGCTTAAATTGCTAAAAAGGTGAAATGCTTGGAGTTGTTTGGTAATGTTTGTAAATGTTTGACTTAAATTGTTAAAAAGGTGAAACTCTTGGATTTGTTTCGTAACGTTTGTAAATGTTTGGCTTAAATTGCTCAAAAGGTGAAACGATTGGTTTTATTTCATAACATTTGTAAACGTTTTTCTTAAATTGCTAAAAATATGAAACGTTTGGATTTGTTTCATAACGTTTTAAATGTTTGGTTTTATTTTCTATCGTCTGTATACGTTTGGCTAAAATCTCTAAAAAGGTGAAACGTTGTTTTGTAACGTTTGTAAACGTTTGACATAAATCACTAAAAAGTTGAAACGTTTGAATTTTTTCGT
The DNA here is from genome assembly GCF_937616625.2 of Mercurialis annua. NCBI lineage: Eukaryota > Viridiplantae > Streptophyta > Magnoliopsida > Malpighiales > Euphorbiaceae > Mercurialis > Mercurialis annua. The sequence goes on along the minus strand of NC_065577.1, from coordinate 20,184,164 downwards.
AACGATTGTAAATGTTTGGCTTAAATCGCTAAAAAGGCAAAACATTTGGATTTGTTTCGTTACGTTTGTAAACGTTAGACATCAACCGCTAAAAAGGTGAAACGTTTGGAATTATTTCATAACGTTTGTAAGCGTTTCGCTTAAATTGCTAAAAATGTGAAACGTTTGTTTTTGTTCCGTAATGTTTGTAAATGTTTGGATTTGTTTCGTAACGTTTTAAACATTTGGCTTAATTCGCTAAAAAGGTGAAACGTTTTGTTTTGTTTAGTAACTTTTGTAAACGTTTGGCTTTAGTCGCTAAAAAGGTGAAACGTTTGGATTTGTTTCGTAACATTTGTATACGTTAAGCTTAAATTGCTAAAAAGGTGAAACGCTTTGAAATGTTTCGAAACATTTGCAAACATTTGGCTTAATTTGCTATAAAGGTGAAATGCTTGGATTTGTTTAGTAAAGTTTGTAAACGTTTGCCTTAAATTGCTAAAAATATGAAACGTTTTTTTTGTTCCGTAATATTTGTAAACGTTTGGTTTAAATGGCTAAAAATTTGAAAGCTTTGGATTTTTTTTGTAACGTTTTAAACGTTTGGTTTTGTTTCGTAATGTTTGTAAACATTTGGCTTAACACGCTAAAATGGGAAAACGTTTGTATTTGTTTCGTAACGTTTGTAAACGTTTGACTTATATTGCTAAAAAGGTATACGCTTGGATTTGTTTCAAAACATTTGTAAAGGTTTGGCTTAAATTGATAAAAATGTGAAACGTTTGGTTTTGTTTCCTATCCTTTGTAAACGTTTGTAAACGTTTGGCTTAAATTGCTAAAAAGGTGAAACGTTTGGATTGGTTTCTTAACGTTTTAAACGTTTGGCTTAAATCGCTAAAATGGGGAAACGTTTGGATTTGTTTCGTAACGTTTGTAAACGTTTTGCGTAAATTGCTAAAAAGGTGAAACGCTTGGATTTGTTTCATAACGTTTGGTTTTGTTTCGTAACGTTTGTAAACGTTTGTAAACATTTGGCATAAATCGCTCAAAATATGAAACGTTTGGATTTGTTTCGTAATGTTTGTAAACGTTTGGCTTAAATCGCTAAAAAGGTGAAACGTTTGGATTTGTTTCGTATTGTTTGTAAACATTTGGCTTATATCGCTACAAAGGTGAAACATTTGGATTTGTTTTGTAACGTGTGTAAACGTTTGGCTTAAATTTCTAAAAAGTGAAACGCTTGGATTTGTTGCGAAACGTTTAAAACTTTTGGCTTAAATTGCTAAAATGGTGAAACAAAACGTTTGATTTAAATCGCTAAAAAGGTGAAACGTTTTGTTTTGTTTCGTAACGTTTCTGAACATTTGGCTTAAATCGCTATACACACTACTAGAAATCTCACTTTTTGCAACGGAATGACATCCGTCGCTATTTTATATTTTTTGAGACGGAATCAGCGACGGATGACAAATCCGTCGCTGATTTCATTGAAAATGATGGCGGGAAAGCTCCCGCCACATTTGCGACGGAATGGCCGTCCCAAATCTGTCGCTATCGTGGCGGGACAACTCCCGCCATTTTAAATCCCAAAGTTTTTGGCTACGGATTAACAATATCTGTCGCTACATCATTTCATTCAATAAAATTGCGATGGACAAAGGATTCCGTCGCAAAATTGGGGTAAAAAATTTGCGACGGACTCCTTTAGTCCGTCGCAAATGGTGCTTAATGAAACGCACCGTTTCATTAAGCACCATTTGCGATGGACGAAAGGAGTCCGTCGCAAATTTTTAACCTAATTAATTAAAATCGCGTGCCTCCCTTCTTCTCTCATTCTTTCTTTTTGCCAAAAACAAAACGTTCCGCCTACCACCAAACTGCCACTGTTCCACCGTCGCCGCCGTTCGCTGCTCGCCGCCGTTCCCTTGTCGTCGTTCCTTGGTCGCCGTTTGCTGCTCGCCATTTGCTGCTCCCATTTGCTACCAGCAGACTGCCACCGCCTCCGCCCACCGAACTGCCACCACACTGCCACCGTTCCGCCTACCACCAAACTGCCCACCGGTCTGCCGCCGCCTGCCTCCATCTACCGCTGAACTCAGTTATGTAATTTTTATTTAAGTTTTATTTATAGTAATTTTTTTTAATTATTGCTTCTTTATTGTAGTGTTGAGGTCGCTGCCGCCGTGCTCCGCCTTGCCCCGCCGTGCTCTGCCTTCTCCCGTCGGCAATGAGGTAAGTTCTTTAAAGTAATTATTTTATTAATTAATTAATTATTAATTTGGCAAACTATTAGGTTATTTAGATTATTAGATTAGATTAAACTAATCTATTTTTTATTAGGTATTAGGTCAGATTTTTATAAATAAATTAGTTATAATTAATTATATTATACTTAGTTTAAATATTATAATAATTAGAATTGATTTAATTTATGAAAATAAATGAGTTTAAAATATACTAAAATTAATATATTACTAAATATAGTAAGTTAGTTTATATTTTATTATTTTATTTTAGTTAATTGTAATAATTTTGTAATGGGTTAGTTTAGATTTGTTTAGTCAATTTGTAATAATAATAATAAATAAAATAAATTTTTATTTAAATGAGTAAAATGTAATAAAATAAACCGTTATTTAATTATGTTAGTTAGGTTTATTGATTTTGATTAAAACTTAGCTGTATTTTGGTTGTGATATAGGTGTGTATAATTGTTGTGATTGGCGTTTGTGCTATGTAATACGCTTGCAGGACTTCCCTGAAAAATGGGTGATGCTCATTTTTAGGGGAAGTGCTGCCGATTTTTTTTAATTTTTTGTATTAATACGTGTTTTATTTACCATGATCGGTCTGACAGTCGCTGATAGCCCGCGCACCGTGGTTCCAATTGATCCGGACGTGTCACCTTCTCTTTACGGTTCTGCCCTTCAACAAGTAGGTTTTATCGCTTAATTAATTTGATTTATTTTAGTTGGAACAGATTTTATTTATAAGATTCAACCTAAATAAACCTCAATTTTATTCCCACTGAATAAAATCGTAAACCTAGCCATAGAGTTCCCGTCCCGTGAGTTCAAGAGATTGAACAACACGGGATTGTACAGTTTGTACAGTTCGCTAAACTGGTGCTTCCGTAACTCGATCACGAAAAACCATATATGTCTAGTAGCGGTAGAAAAATATTCGGTTGTTTTCCAGCGTTTGTTCTCAGGGTGGATGTATAATATATGTTTTGTAACGCTTATTCCTCGTGGAATATATAATTAGCGTTATAACACATATACTAAATATCGCACTAAAGGAGAACGACGCCTGAAGGCTGCCGAATATTTTTCTCCGTTGCTAGGCATATATCGTGGCCGAGTTACGGGGCGCCTGTTTTGCAAATGGGATAGGGCCCTACCTTTTCAGCAGTCAATTACATTGACTTTGCTTATCTCGAGTTAAAACCCCACCTCTAATTATCCGCGCTACAGAAATGGAGACAGACCGCAGTTGGATGTACAGGAGCCACACAAACGGGCTGCTAACCACAGGGTATAAGGAGCATGTGAAGGAGTTTGTCCGGTTTGCATTACGGCATCCGACTTGTATGACTGGAGTACAGATAAAATGCCCCTGCCCTAAGAGAGGTTGTCGAAATACAAGCTATCGGGATGTCGATGTGGTGGAATTCCATCTATTGAAGAATGGGTTCGTGAAAGGTTACCAAGTATGGGTTTTTCATGGAGAGGGGACCGTTTTGAACCCCCCCTCCCCTTGCACAGTTACCAGAGCAGGATGTTGAGTTCAACTATGAAAATGAGGGGCCAAGTAAGTTCAGTTGCGCTCAAAGAATGATTCTTGATGCGGCCGGTCCAGAAATAACGTTTCCTGAAGATGAGCTCCCGAATGCTGAAGCTCAAAAATTTTATGATATGATGCGTGCGGCTGAAGAAGACATATGGCCTGGGAATAGCAGACACTCTCCATTTTCTGCATCTGCTAAAGTGATGGAGATCAAGTGTCGACATAAGGGTTTAGTAGCTTTAGTTGACGACGTATGCGGATTGATACAGGAGCTGCTCCCGGAGGACAACAAGATGCCAACGAATTTTGCTAAAATTAAGAAGCTGGTTAAAGGTTTGGGGTTGCCAGTTGAGGTTATTGACTGTTGTTTCTATAATTGTATGATTTATTTGGGGGAGGACGCGGATCTAACGCACTGCAAAGTTTGCAATTATGCGCGGTGGAAACCTATGACCCACGGAAAATCCACAAAAAGAAAGGCTAACGTGCCATATAGTAAAATGTTCTATTTTCCAATAACTCTGAGGCTACAGAGGTTGTACGCTTCGAAAGCCACTGCTCGGCATATGACGTGGCACGCAGACCACGAGATGGATGGTGATAAGATGTGCCACCCGTCCGACTCTCCGGCTTGGAAACGTTTTAGTGAACTGCATTCTGAGTTTGCCGATGAAGGGAGAAATATCAGATTAGGACATAACCAGAAACTCAAAATGTCCATATCGCGTCCAAAAAGCAGTCTTAGGCACATCTATATCACGGATCCGAAGTTGATGATACCCAGACCTCAAATCAATCTTGGAAAAACACTTCGCACCCTGCAACTGGTCAAACAAATCATCGATGCGAGGAAGAGGATATCTGTTCTTGACAGTAGCCTTGTTCAACTGTCTGTAGTCGATACACAGTCGAAAGGAACCGTTTTTCTTCTTCACAAACAGAACTGGAGCACCCCATGGAGAAGTACTCGGTCTGATGAACCCGCTATCCAACAACTCTTGTAACTGGTCCTTCAACTCCTTCAGCTCTGTAGGAGCCATCCGATACGGAGGTATCGAAATTGGAGCTGTACCAGAAACCACATCAATGCAAAACTCAATCTCACGGTCAGGTGATAATCCAGGTAATTCATCTCGAAACACATCAGTGAACTCATTCACTATCGGAACACTATACATATCACCACTATCAGCCTCCAAATAACGAACCACAACAAGAAAACCCTGGCAACCCTTGCCTAACATCCGCTTCGCCTTGATGGCGGAAATCAAATTCCTAGGTGTCTCCGCCTTTTCCCCCTGAAAGGAAAATGGTAGATCACCTGGAATCTTAAACTCGACTGACTTCCCTCGACAGTCAATAGAAGCAAAATGGCGTGACAACCAGTCCATCCCCAAAATGACATCAAAAGAAAGAATGTCAAGTACAATCAAATCATCACATAATTTTCTACCCTGAATAACCACTGGACAAGAAGGATAAACGATGTCCACTACTACACCTTCAGACATAGGTGTAGACACAGCTAGAGGTTCACTCATAATAGATGGTGCAATACCCAATTTTCCCGCAAAACACGTAGACAAAAACAAATGGGTTGCACCCGCATCAAAAAATAACAAAGCATCAGTAAAAGAAATTGGAATGGTACCTTGCACCACAACATTTGATGCACGCGCATCCTGAGGAGTAAGAGTGAACACTCTGGCCTGACCCTGCGGCTGCTGCTGAGAACTCTGCCCAGTAGCATAACTGTTGGACATCTGCTGCCCAGATGTCGGACACTCCCTGGAGAAATGACTCGGCTGGCCACAAGAGAAACAACTTCAAGGAGCTAAGTGGCACTGACCATAATGCATGCGTCTGCAATTCTGGCGGAACGGAATGCTCGATCCACCACTATACCCGCGTCCTGAACCATGGTTACTCCCACTACTGCTAGAACTGTACGGAGCACTACTAGCACTATGCCTCCCCTTGTTTTGCGTCCGATGACTCCCCCTATTGGCCTGAGAAGAGCCGCTGTAGTAACTTACACTACCATGCTGCGTCGGGGTCTGCTGCCCTCCCACTAGAAAGATCACTCTTTCCCTTCTGATTCTGGAAAGGGTCAGAGATCGTCCCAAACTGAACCAATGAGCTCTCCATCCGACGAGCACTATCCACTACTCGAGAGAACTCCATGTTTGTCTCTATCAGCAAGGGAAGAAATTCCGAGCCTAAACACCTAACATAGCGGTCGTTCACTCGCCCTCGATCACCCTGTAGATCTGTAGCAAACTTCCCCAAACGGACAAACTCTGTAGTGTAGTCTGTCACCGATCTATCCCATTTCTTCAAATTTAGCAACTTTTCTCTGAAATTCTCAATAACAGAGAAGGGTAGATAGTAACCTCTGACCCTGTTCACAAACTCAGCCCAAGTCAATGTAGCCATCTCTGGCCTGATGTTATCGCGAAACAAGTCCTTAGCTGGACCCTTCAGCGACATCTCCACAAGCATAACTGATTGGCGATCAATAGCCTGAATTCTCTGACTGTTGTACTCAAACTCCTCCAAAAATTCAAGAGCATCACAGTGCCGTCAAATGAAGTCGGAGTCAACTTCGTGTAGGTCATCACCATCTCTCTGTCTGTCGGAATATGATCGACACCAGCAAGTCCACCCATATCAGCTACAACACCAGCCTGAGGTTGCTGTTGCTACGCTAACTGACCCAATACAGTACACTGATTCTATAGAAGAGCCTGGTTGTTCTGCATCTCGACAATGCTAGCCAAGAAAGTAGTGAAGTCAAACGCCTGCATGTTTGGTGCCTGTTGCACCTCTGGTGCCTGCTGCACATTCGGTGCGTGAACACCTGCTGCACCACGTCCTCTAGCTCCACCTCTACCAACACTAGCTCCTCTACCTCTACCAGCACCTCTACCACTGCCAGCACCTCTACCTCTACCACGTCCAGCATTTGCTTGAACTGGTGGTACGTTCTGATCGACTTCCACGGAAATCGCATCATCAGCCTCAACTTCTTGCTCTGCCGCAACATGAGCACGAGTACGAACAACGTTGTCCATATCCTAAGGATTGAACAAAAACAATTTAAATAACACATAATTCATACCCAAGTATGAAACAAAACAAGTAATAATTAGGATTTCCCGAGAAATCAACAACATTAAAATGTTCACCCAAGTGAAATAACAGCAACTATCAAAAGCATTAATCAACATATAATGACTGAGTCGACGCAATCCTATTGGTGTAGGCAAAATGTTTTAAAAATCAAAAGATGACGTTTTTAAAGACATGACAGAAACCTATATCTGCAGTAGTTCCTAAGACACAACCATACTTAACAGAGTAAACACATAGCAACCAATTGGCCTTGGTTTGAAACCAAAGCTCTGATACCAAGTTTGTCACGACCCATTTTCGTGAATCGTGACCGGCGCTAGGGTATGGGTAATGTAGTACCAAAACCCGTAGCTAGCCTTTCGATTAACATACAATTATAATAAACCTGCAAGAAAACTAATGCTCGGGGGAAACCGAGACTTCAGCCTAATTCTAGCAATTATAATATTCAACATTTAATATTATTGATAACGTAGCACATCTAATAGGGGCAAAGCAACCTCGCCAGGAACGAACATCGCTAAGTCAAGCATTTCACCGACCTGATAACAACGTCCGACCTTCTCAAAATCATAGATCACACGACTTGGGGGGTCATCGGATCGATGGGCATTCGAACATCATCCGAGACAATCATGTCTGATAAGGTCGAACCAAGGATTCTATCCGGGCTCCGAGTTATATTCGACTCAGACCCGGGTCGAGCTCCGGGTTCATGGACCCGAAAGGTCAGATCATACGACCCGAGCTTCGAGATGTCCTCAAATACCAGAACCATGATAACTTGGTCCCCAAGTTATCCGGGCTTCAAGGTCCGACCGAGCTCCGAGGTCCTGCCCAAGAGCACACGCTCGTGTACCAGATACTGGGACCACAGAAGATCCTCTGACAGGTACGTGAGGAATGTTCCCTCTGACACACCTAACCAACTGCGCCTCCCGCAGGGATATTCTGCCACGTAGGCATAACTGAATTCTGGGACCACTTAGCTCACAGCCTGCCAGCAAGGCAGGTTTGTCCTTAAACCCTAACTATAAATAGAGGGTTTAAGGATAAACCCTAGGTAACTTCTTTTTCTCTACTCTCAGAATTATTCTTTCTCTTCTTCTTCTTCCCCTACTTGAAATACTTGCTTGAGCGTCGGAGTGAACGTCCGGTGACCCCCACCGGAGTTCCTTCTGACCTCTGTTCTGTTTGTGGTGTGCAGGCTGATAGAAGCTCGGATCCCAGTTAGTGATTTATCACTTGGCGCCGTCTGTGGGAAACGTGTTATATCCCCTGTTCTGCTCTTGTTCTTTTGACGTTGCTGATCAGATCTTGACGAGAAACAATGGTTGATGATCCTGTCTTGGACAGAGTAGACCCTCTGGGAACTACGGTTACCGACACTAACTTGGTTGGTGGAGTTTCTGCTAGTGGTCGGACCTCTGTGATCACTGGCTTAACTCCTCCGGCGAATGTTCAGGTTGGAGGATCCAGGGCCCCCATTAGTGGAGCTGGTTTTGTGCCTTTGTATGGACTGGAAAACTATCCTAGGGCAAACCCTTTTGCTTCAGATGCAAGCCACACCAACTTATCCACCCCAGGAACCACCGTGCCTTAGAGTTTCCTCCACAATACCTTGTCTCCCACTCAACTCAACTTTCCGGTAGACGCTACACTGGTGGCTACGAGAACAGGAACAACTTCTAGGCAAGATATACCTTCGGCGGTCTTACAAGCTCAAGAATATTTAGAATACATGGTCGCCAACTGCATCAGGCCCAACAGATGCATTTTGCAGTCATGTCCCAGTATTACCCAGGTTACAATCCCAAGGCAACCCCCGTGGCCCCTCCACCCCGAGCTGTTGAGTTTCGGGATGGTTGTCCTCCGAGAGAAGAAGGTCGGAACGATCACCCACGACCAAGACCTAGGGATCCAACAGAGCATCAAGCGCCAAGAGGCGAAGACCACCGTGATACTAATCTGCCGAGAGACGAAGGTCGGCAAGATCGCCCTCTGCCGAGAGACGAAGGTCGGTACGATCGCCCTTTTCCGAGAGACGAAGGTCGGAATGATCCTCCTCCTCCTCGAAGGGAGGGGGTGCAAGATGAGAATCTTCCACCGGGGACACAGCGCGGAGACGCTGGCTTGGGGAGGGGAGACCCAGACCTGGAGGCAGATCCTCTGCGGACCGCGAGAGCAAGAGTTCCAACGGTCAGGAAAAACGGGGCTGAAAGTGTTCACAGCTCGAGTGCAGCGTCACAGCATCAGAAAACTCTGTGTGATGAAGTCACTCGTCACTAACCCGGTTGACGGCTTACATTGCTCGGTTCAATGCCGAGGCAATCATGATAGAAGATTTAAACGATGATACTGCCATTGATGCTATGAAAGATAACACCAGCATGCAAGTCTTCCGAGATAGCCTGATCACTAACCCGGTTGACACTTACACCGAGTTGATGGACATCGCTTGGAATTATATCAATCTCGACGAGGAAAGACAAAGGAAGGCTTATGGGATGGCTAGCCCGGTTCCCAGTAAAACGCAGAATGCTCAGGGATCTAGCCGCAGTCAAGATCGGTACCGACCTCTGAATGAGACTTCGGGGTACAGGGGTAACAAGCCGTTCAATGCTCAACCCAGTCCGCCTAGCACGGGGCCTGGTACAAAGCCGAGTTTCAGCATTGGCGGAGGAACTGAAGGATACGTAGACCGAGCAGGGGTACCGAGACAATATGTACCACTTAACACTCCGAGGGAGCAGATTTTATCTTGGATCAAGCACAATAATGAAGAGATTCGTTATCCCCCGAGGCTGGTAAAGGATGGAGACCGGTCTAAATTCTGTGAATTCCATGATGGCTATGGCCACGATACAGAGGAATGTGGGCGTTTGCGGAGTGAGATAGACAAGCTGGTTTGCCAAGGACGATTACAACATTTCGTGGTGGCCAAGGAAGGCCAAGACCGAGTAAATACAAGGGTTAATTTTGTCAGGTCGGAGCCAGGGGGAGCAGGGAAGCCCAATCCACATCAAAGAAAACACAAGTCACGGGGGTGATCAACACTATCTCAAGAGGAACTTTGGAATCCGAGTATGGTCGAAAACGCAGAAAGAAAAAGCAAAAAATGGTCATGTCAGTATCTACGGGGTCACCCTGGCCTAGCATCATTTTTGGGCCAGAGGATGCGAAAGGAGTAGAATTTCCTCATGAGGACGCTTTGATTGTATCGGCCATCATTGGATCGAAATGGGTAAAACGATTGCTGGTGGACGATGGTAGCTCGGTTAACTTGTTGACTCTGTCAGTCTTTTTGACAATGGGAGGATCCAAAGCTGATCTTAAACCAGTGAACATTCCCCTCCTGGGGCTGGGAGGAGCTCCGGTCAGCCCAGAAGGCATGGTTGAGCTAGACTTGGAGCTCGGCGTCGAGATACCCCAGGAGGACGGAACAGAGGGTATCCTGGAGGAAACAACACGGAAGGTACGTTCACTTTTCATGATAGTTGACATGCCTCTAGCATATAATGGTATTCTTGGTAGACCTATGTTGTATAGCACAGGTGCAGTGACCAGTATTCGTTACTTAATGATGAAAATCCTGGTGGAAAACGAGGTCATAACTATTAGGGGAAATCAAACCCTATCTAGGAAATGTTACATGGCAACTATGGGCAGCACGGTGGAAACAATGAACATCGATTCACCGGAGCTGCTCCTCAGAGAGAAAAAGGCTCAGAAACCCCGTGAAGACTTAGAAACGATTGAACTTACAGAGGGATCCGAGATGTGTGTAAAGCTGGGGGTAGATTGGCCAAACGAGCACCGAGAAGCTATCGTAGCTCGGATAAAACAGTATGTGGAGGAGTTTACCAACAAGCCAAAGGATATAGGGGGGCATACCCGAAGATAATCTCGCACAAGTTAAACGTGGATGCTAAGTGCAAGCCTGTCAAGCAAAAGAAAAGAACTTTCTCTCTAGAGAAACAGATCGCTCTCCGAGACCAAGTGGAGAAGCTTTTGAAGGCCGGGTTCATCAGGAAAGTGGATTACCCGGAGTGGCTGGCCAATGTGGTCTTGATCAAGAAGTCTAATGGCAGATGGAGGCTTTGTATAGATTTCACTGATCTAAACAATGCCTGCCCAAAAGACAGTTTCCCTCTGCCGAATATTGACCAACTGGTGGACGCAACGTGCGGATTTGCGGTCTATGCATTCTTAGATGCCTCTCAGGGATATCACCAGATCCCGATGAACAAAGACGATGAAGAAAAGACAACATTCACCACGGATCTAGGGACATATTGCTACAAAAAGATGCCTTTTGGTTTGAAAAATGCTGGGGCAACCTATCAAAGACTCATGAATCATGTTTTCAAAGATCAACTGGGCAAGAACGTCGAGGTTTACGTAGATGACATAGTCGTGAAATCCAGAGGGATCGAGGATCACGCAGGGGACCTGGCAGAAACTTTTGAAAAGCTGAAGCGTTTCAACCTTATGCTGAACCCGGAGAAGTGTGTTTTTGCAGTCCGGTCTGGGAAATTTCTTGGGCACCTCATCTCTGAGAAAGGCATCGAGGCGAACCCGGATAAAATCGAGGCAGTAATGAACATGAAAGCCCCAAACTCGGTAAAAGAAGTGCAAAAGTTGAATGGAAGAATCACGGCACTAGGAAGGTTCATGAGTTGTTCGGCCAAACGATGTTTGCCATTTTTCAAAATCCTGAAGAATACAAAGAATTTCAAGTGGACAGAGGAGTGCAATACAGCTTTTGAAGAGCTAAAGGTTTACCTCAGCACACCCCCAGTGCTAGGTAGACCCGAGCCAGGAGAAATCTTATACTTGTATCTCTCGGTGAACGATGAGACAGCAGCGGCAGTCCTGGTGAAGGAAGATAAAGGTCTGCAAACCCCAGTTTACTATCTCAGCAGGGTCCTGAAAGGCCCGGAGGTCAGATATCCAAAAATTGAGAAATTTTCTTTGGCATTGAAAGTGGTAGCGGAAAAGCTAAGGAGATATTTCGAAGCTCACATCATCGTAGTACGGACGAATCAACCTCTGAGAAAGGCGTTGCAGAGGCCAGAAATGTCAGGACGGCTGGTCAGCTGGTCAGCTGGTCGGTCCAGTTGGGAGGATACGACATCCGGTATGAGCCGAGACCGGCCCTGAAAGCACAAGTGTTGGCTGATTTCATAGCCGAGACTACAGCGAGTGACCAACCCGAGGAAGCTGATGAACAAATTCTACAGCGGATATTATAAGTCGATAGGGCATCAAATCTGGAAGGATCTGAGGCAGGCGTAGTCTTGAAAGGCCCTCACGGAGTTGCACTTCGAAGCTCGGTGAAATTCGATTTCCCGGCATCCAACAATGCTGCGGAATACGAAGCTCTGTTGATCGGATTGAGAATGGTAAACGTGGTCAAAGCCGAGCATGTAACAATAAAGAGCGATTCTCAGTTGGTCATTTGTCAAATTCTGGGTACTTTTGAAGCTCGGGATCCAGAAATGAGAAGATACGTTGACAGAGTCAAGTTCTTCTTAAACAAGATTCAGGAGCTCGGAGGGAAATGGGTGATAGAACAAGTTCCCCGTTTGGAAAATCAAGAGGCTGACGTATTAGCCAAAGCAGCAACAGTGAATGAAAAGATACAAGGGGTCCATTTCTCTGTTCAGAAGCATTCCAGCATCGACAACCACGAAACCATCTTCCTGACTCAGCCTTTGGAAAATTGGATGCAAGGCATAGCCCACTACCCGATGGACGGAACTCTGCCGGAGAACAGAGACAAAGCATACAAAATCCTGCGACAAGCCCCGTACTACGCGTTCCTCGACGGAATCTTGTACAGGAAGTCATTCACCCACCCGTGGTCGAGATGCCTAACAGCAGAGGATGGCGAGTATGTTCTGAGAGAAATACACGAAGGCATTTGTGGGGCACACATAGCTCCTCGCATGTTGGCAAAGAAAGCAGTTTTACAGGGATACTACTGGCCCCTAATGATCAGGCAGGCGAAGGAGATAGTAAAAAAATGTGAGAACTGTCAGAGGCATCAGAACATCCTACATGCTCCAACCAAAGAGCAGTGTCCTATCACCAGTCCTTGGCCATTTGCAACATGGGGGATTGACATCCTGGGACCTTTCACACCCACCACGGGGCAGAAAAAGTTCTTGATAGTGGCAGTAGATCACTTTGCAAAGTGGATCGAGGTAGAAGCAGTAAGCACCATCACGGAAGCTCGGATCCGGGATTTCTTCTAGAGGCAAATCGTGTGCCGTTTCGGGACACCCAGAGCGTTGGTAACCGACAATGGAAAGCAGTTCAACTGCTGAGCCTTCAAAGAATTTTGCAACGATTTGCACATCGACCTACGTTTCACTTCGGTGGTTCATCCGCAAAGCAATGGGATGACCGAAGTAACCAACCGGACAATCCTAAAAGGGCTTAAGGCCAGGCTGGGGGAGTTTGATAAACAGTGGCTGGAAGAGCTACCTAAGGTCATATGGGCTTATCGAACTACCCCAAGGGCAGGCACAGGAGACACCCCGTCTTCTCTGACATACGGGTGTGAGGCAATGATACCAGTGGAAATCGGGATGCCAACTCTGAGGGTCCAGTTCTTTGATGAGGCCATGAACGAGGAAGAGCAGAAGTTATGCCTAGACCTGTTGGAAGAGCGAAGAGAGCAGGCAGCGCTGAGAATCGAAGCATACAAGCAAAGAATGGCTAAGTATCATAACAAGAAAGTTAAACCCTTGAATTTCCAAGTCGGAGACCTGGTCCTGAGACGGGCAGATATTGCCAAGGGAAATGCTGGAGTGGGAAAGCTCGAACCCAACTGGGAAGGACCATATCGGGTCACTGAGGTCGGACGAGCAGGAGCTTACAAGATAGCACACATGTCGGGAAGAGTGCTCCCGAGAACTTGGAACTCCCAGGTTCTTCGGAAATACAATCAGTAGTCACTTGTTTTTTCTTTCGAGGTACCTAGGGGTTTTTTCACTTATGTTTGAGTTAGGCTTTTGTAAAACTCAAACATAAGTTTTTCCCCTCAATGAATAAAAAAGATTAAAAAGAATTCATGTCTTTCTTTCAAAACCCGAGCAATCTACTCGGTAAAAATATCTACGGGCTATGTGCCATCCACGGGCTATGTGCCATCCACGGGCTATGTGCCATCTACGGGCTATGTGCCACCAGCGGGCTATGTGCCATCCACGGGCTATGTGCCATCCACGGGCTATGTGCCATCTATGGGCTATGTGCCACCAGCGGGCTATGTGCCATCTACGGGCTATGTGTCATCCACGGGTTATGTGCCACCAGCGGGCTATGTGCCACCAGCGGGCTATGTGCCACCAGGGGGCTATGTGCCATCCGCGGGCTATGTGCCACCAGCGCGCTATGTGCCATCAGCGGGCTATGCGCCATCCATGGTCTATGAGCCATCTACGGGCTAAGCGCCATCTACGGACCATTGGTAATCCCGAGTTATCAAGAACTCGCAGATTACTAACACCGAGCGACTTGTCTCAACTCGATCCCGGAATAACAAAGGACCAATTCTAGTATTTTCCATCTAAATCTAAGTCAAGAATCCACGAAAAAACCTAGAAAATTCACACTACCGAAACCAGCTCGGAAACCAAACCAAGTTAGTCATGAAAACATATTGTCACACACATAGTCAAAATTTTCAAAGATACAAAAACATGGAAAAAATTCATTCAAAAAGACAAGTATATGCAAAGGAAAATATTCAATCTTGCAAAAAAGAGCTGAGAGCTCAATATTCAGGAATTACAAGAGTAAAAAATTAACATTGTTCAAAAAATTACAAGGTAAGAAACAATAAAAAACTATCTAAGGAGGGTTGGAGCCCGGATCCTGGTCATCCGCAAGGTAGTCCTCAATGTCGGCGGGCATGTCATAGTCCTCGGGCAGCTCCTTGGCCCGCCGACCCAGCTCCTCGATGTCCAGACTGAAATCTGAAACATCAACCTCAGCTCCAAAGCGACCTCGGATGTATTCACCCACTTGGACCTCGCTGACATAGAGAATGCGGCGAAAGTCTTCATAGATCGCCTCCTCCCGACCCGTGACCTCTTTAACTTTGGCCTCGGCCTCATCAGCTCGCTTCGTGACCTCGGTGATCTTCTTCTTTTGATCAGCCACTGTCGCCCAAAGACCTTTCGAAGCCAGCTCATTCCTAGTAGTCATGTCGGCCAGCGGCTTCGTAAAGTCCTCTCGAGCTGAGGTTTTCTCGTTCTCGAGTTGAGTCACCTCAGCTCGGAGCTTCTCTAGCACATCGAGGTCCTCAGCCCGGCGATCCTCGGAACTCTTCAGCTGAGACTCCAGGGTGGCGACCAGAGCAGCCCCCTCAGACGCCTTCTTTTCCGTCTCGGAGGCTCGCCTCTCGGCTTCCTGGGGCTTCTTCTTCTCGGTCAGGAGGAGATCCTTCGCCAGGGTCAAGTCAATCTCCACCTTGCTTTGATTTTGATCGGCCATGTAAGCCATCTGAGAAGCCTGAGAAAAAGGAAAAACACTCTAAGTTAAAATAAAAACAACAGAATAAATACAAAGATAAAAACACGAGATATTTACCTGGAGGCAGAAGGAGGAAATCACAGCCCACAAGTTCTCAGGCTTGTGGGACTTATAATGATCTCGGTCAGCGGGCAGTGTAGTGACCCGAGCAACATCCCCCGCGATGACTAGATCGTGCAGGGTCGCAGGCCGACCGTCGTTATGCCTGCTAACCCACTCGGCGAAGCTCGCGCGAGTGATGGTCTGGGGACCAGGAGCAGTAGTGCTCGACCCCGATGAAATCTCGGGAAGGTCCGACACCCGGGTCGGAGGAGCCCGAGAACTTTGACCAGCAGCTATAGGAGTTGCTCCCTGGGGATCACATCGGCCCCGAACTGGACCATCCACCATCTCGGTGGAGTCAAGGTTCACAAACGGGATGTCCCCAACAGGTTCGGCACCCACCGGCACCTCGATCCCCTTCGGCAAACGAACTCGGAGAGGGACAGGCTCCACACCCTGCAAGGGTTCTTCAAGAACACCCTTGGCAGCAGACGCCTCGGCAGCAGGCGACTTAGGCACCTCGGCAGCTTTGGGAGGTGGAGGAGGTGCGGGTGTAACATTTCGGCTCGCCGGTCTCTTGCGCTTCTTCCCCGCAAGCTTCCCTAAATCAATTCTATTCACTGCAAAAAACGACAAAATCAAAATCAAACAAATGACAAAGTTCAGGGCAAAAAGCAACAAAATAACACTGGCAAACAAACTGAGCATTAAAAAAAAAACTAAACTAAATCAATAAGCGGACAAGTCACAAACCCCCATCACCGGGCACCGAGCTCTTCCAGTAGTCAAAAACAAGTTTCGGGCACAAGTCATCAGCCTGTGCTTTCTTTCCCGGAGGAGCATCATCCCGAAGAGTCGAGATGTCCTTATTCTCCAAAGGGCCCGGGATGTGAAACCACTTCTCCGGTTTATAGCATTTGGTCACCCACGAGGTGACCATCCCGTCAAACGCCGAAGGATGGGAAACTTGAAAGTAGTCTTCTTTAAAATCTCGGAGTGAATCAATCACTCCGGAGATCAGTCCCCCGGGAACATCCTTTCTTTCACTCCGGAACAGCAGGTACGCAAAGTGGTTCCGGTCTTTAAGAGACATGAGGTACAGGCAGCAAAACAACCTCATGCTGGGCACCACCTCGGTGTTCTCGCAAAGCTTCAAGAAGCAGGAATAGTGCCGTACCCCTTTGGGGTGAATCTGAGACAGTGGGACCTCGAAGTACCGGCTCAGCTGCTTGTAGTCCGCGAGCAGGGGAAACCGGATCCCAGATTGTAAATGCTCCAAGGTGAGCATGATAGTATTCGCAGGAGGAACATCATTTAGCTTCTGCCCCTCGGGCACCAAAGAAAGCTCGTATTCGACAGGAATGTCGAACGTTTCCCGCACTGCTTCTAGAAAACCCCTGGTGCACCATGAGGCCTTGATGTCACGATCATCGGTCTTCTCGCCGACATCGGGAGCGTTTCTTTTCTTCTTTCCTTTCTCGGTTGGTTGAGGTTGGGAGGTCCCGGTCTCTTCTACCTCCGGGGTGTTACCTCGGAGAGGGCGAACGACAACGAACTGTGTAGATGGTTCGTCTGTGCCCATATCGTGGTCGTCATACCCCCTCCCTTCTTCACGATCTGAGGTTTCACCCGACATACCTAAAGACACAGAAACCAGCTCGA
Source organism: Mercurialis annua (assembly GCF_937616625.2). Lineage (NCBI taxonomy): Eukaryota > Viridiplantae > Streptophyta > Magnoliopsida > Malpighiales > Euphorbiaceae > Mercurialis > Mercurialis annua. Next base: position 20,167,010 of record NC_065577.1, on the reverse strand, counting down.
ATGAGACAAGTTCCAAAAGGGGAAAAACAAGATAAACTTGCAAAAAGTTAAAAATATGGATCAAAATGGGAATTCCTAAGGGGTGAAACCATCAGAACATGAAGAACACCAAAAGGAATTTCCAGAACTGGAAATTTCTTTCTCAAAACAAAGAAGCGCAAGTACACAAAGGCAAATCAATTTCTGGAAATCAAGAACAACGCATTTAGCAAGACATAACATTACTCACAGACACTGAGCAAAACACGAAGGATTTAATTCAAATTCTGGAAAACCAGAAACGCCAAACACATGAACACAGGCAAGAAAAATCATAAAACACAGCGATGACAAACACGATTCCTAAGAACACAAGGTCAAAACTAGAAAAGAAATAAATTAAAAACGATGAACCAGAACACTTACTTGTTCAAAAATAGAGATCCCTGAGAGATAACACAAAGAACACCGAAGAAACTCCAACACAGATGCAAAAATGGCAATGGCGTTCAGGCGCTTCAAATCTAGAACCAGCAGGTCACGTCTATGGAAAAGCAACAAGAACATGTTGTTTGTTTTGTGAAAGCGAAAACAATAAAGAAACATGGAGAAGATGAACAATTCAAAGAGAATGGAAAGGTTTATAAGTTTTTGAAAAATAAAACTTATAACTGAAAAGAGAGGGAAAATGAAAAGCCACGCCTTTAATTTTCTCTCTCCTCCCACTCAAAACGTCTCCTGGGAAAGCGCTCACGCCTTAACTGCTAGACACGTGGACCCAGCGTAGACAACAAGCAACCGCCCCATAGGACAACGGCTACAACAGGTGTCAGACAGGACATCTCAACAGTCATGTCCTTTCACACAACCATATCAGCTCACCCATCTTCCTGACAAGCGGCTCGGTGTCAGAGAACCATCCAAAAACAAAACAGGCACGCCAAGGATCACGTGACCTGATAACTCGGATCCACTACCATCTCGGACATAAATATCTGACACACTGAGGTGGGACTAGTGATAACGTAGCACATCTAATAGGGGCGAAGCAACCTCGCCAGGAACGAACATCGCTAAGTCAAGCATTTCACCGACCTGATAACAACGTCCGACCTTCTCAAAATCATAGATCACACGACTTGGGGGGTCATCGGATCGATGGGCATTCGAACATCATCCGAGACAATCATGTCTGATAAGGTCGAACCAAGGATTCTATCCGGGCTCCGAGTTATATTCGACTTAGACCCGGGTCGAGCTCCGGGTTCATGGACCCGAAAGGTCGGATCATACGACCCGAGCTTCGAGATGTCCACAAATACCAGAACCATGATAACTTGGTCCCCAAGTTATCCGGGCTTCAAGGTCCGACCGGGCTCCGAGGTCCTGCCCAAGAGCACACACTCGTGTACCAGATCCTGGGACCACAGAAGATCCTCTGACAGGTACGTGAGGAATGTTCCCTCTGACATACCTAACCAACCGCGCCTCCCGCAGGGATATTCTGCCACGTAGGCATAACTGAATTCTGAGACCACTTGGCTCACAGCCTGCCAGCAAGGCAGGTTTGTCATTAAACCCTAACTATAAATAGAGGGTTTCAGGATAAACCCTAGGTAACTTCTTTTTCTCTACTCTCAGAATTATTCTTTCTCTTCTTCTTCTTCTTCCCCTACTTGAAATACTTACTTGAGCGTCAGAGTGAACGTCCGGTGACCCCCACCGGAGTTCCTTCTGACCTCTGTTCTGTTTGTGGTGTGCAGGCTGATAGAAGCTCGGATCCCAGTTAGTGATTTATCAATTATAAATACTCGTTCAACTACGAGTCTCCAATATGGCATAAAAGCAAATAGAGTAAACAGTATAAACATGCCAAAGCAATATATCCAGTCGGACTAATCCGGCAAACAACTGTAATAAAATAAAGACGTCTAGTCAACTACTGCGGTCTAAGAATAAAATAGTTGATAGTTCTACTAAAATAAAAGGAACCTCTGAGGAAACGTAAATGCGGAGATCACCAGACTCTCTCAGATCATAACCCTGTGAAAAATTGGGAAAACAACGGGGTCAGATATACTGAGATGAGTTTATACCACTATTTATATTTATCAAGTGGAAAACCTTTAAAACGTTTAAAACATTTAACCACGATATTACGAATAGTAGTTGGAACCTTAATCCACAATTCTAAATAATAAACATAATCCAATAGGCCTGGTCCCGAGAGTTGAGCTACACCGAGTTACCATATCCAGAGTCCCGAGTGCTGTGCTACACCGAGTTACTCTATTTGGTCCCGAGAGCTATGCTCACACCGAGTTACCACATTTCCATAAATACCTTACCCAGATTATTACCGGTGCGCACGAAGTCCTAATGATGCCCATTTGTTAGCATGTTCCAACTAAGAGCCATAATATAAAACAGTTCGCAATATACATACAATATATATATTTAATATTAAAATAACAATTTACTTAATAAAGCGGTAAATAGTAAGTACAAACTCACTGCTTGCTAATCCACGTGATAACCGGCAAGCATCTAATCCTGGTTCGCCTCTGAAGCACGAACAGTAGACGGGTCTAGACAAATAAAATAATTATTAAAAATTGACCCTAACTCTAGAGAGTACTAGACACCACATAGGACTAGCACAAATAACACGTCGGAATTAAACAATCCAGAACAACACAAAAATACCCAATAGGTAATAAAGTCCAATTAATACAAGTCTATTGAGTACTCGTTTAAATATCCATTTTACAAATATTATATAAAAATATTTAAATAATAATTAATTTCCAAATAGTGGGTTAGCCGAGTTACCAATAACTACCAAGCTAACCTCACTTGTCGGGTGACCCAAGTCTAACCCGACTCAAAATGTTTATCAAATATAAACCCGAGTTTATATTTATAAAATAATTCCATAAAATAATAAACCATTTTAAAAGCAGAACTCAATAACTTAAATTTCAAGTAACCCAAGTTACAACCCAAAAATCTAACCATTTTAAGTTTAATAAAGTTTAGGGACTAAATTATACTTTAGCCAATTAGGGACTAAACTGCACTTTTCCAATTTAGGGACTAAATTGTACTTTAGCCAATTTGATATTTAAAATCAAATTAATTACTTTTGTTTATAATTAATACCAAATATAACATTACTAATCAAAAACTTACTTAAATAAGTTTTTAAAATGTTTAGGGGCTAAATTGTAATTTAGCCAATTTATACCAAATCGAATTTCGAAGTTAAGTATAATTACCCGAGTAATTATATTAATTATCGTTTTACATATTTAATTCATAAATCAAAATAAAATTCAAGTTATTAGTTAAAGTTTAACGTTAAGGATTTGTTTGTTTTAAACAAAACAATTTGATAACTATAATGGCTAATTAGCCACCTTCCTCATTTAAACCCAAAATCCCTCCAAGACACCATTTTTCTTCATAAAACAAGTTACTGAAACTATGAGGCACAATTCATTAATCCATTAATCAACAATCTTTACAACTCTTTAATTATTTAATCCAATAATTACTTGATTTCAACATATCACAATCATGAATTCAAAATAAATACGAAATGATCCAACCCACTGTGTTTGTTCGTTTTAGAAGAAACGATGAACAACAATCCGTAAAACGAAGGGATGATTTTAAACTGAGCTAAATCAACAAACACCTAACATAAGCAGTGATTTATAATTTCAAATGCAGCAAAGATATAGTCCAGCCAAGTAAGGGATTCGGCAGTAAAGAACACTCCAAGCAAAATAGATTGTGAAACCTTAAAACGGAAACCGTACGGCGATTGAAACGAGGTCGATTACGTACCATTTTGCGAAATCAAAGTGGGGGATCGAAGGTACGCGAGTCTAGATCGTCCGGCGATGGCTTAAAACTGAATTCAAGCCGAATAATACAACGACGATTGCTCAAACGAAGAAAATAGCGTACCGTTTCCGATTCCGAAACTTTAGAATCGTAGAGGATCGAGTCTATAATCTCTGGGATCAAATGGTTCTGATTTCGGTCCAAAAAACGAGCAAGAACGATTCAATATACTGAAGGTTGCTTTTAAACTAAAACTGAAATAAGGATTACAAAATCTTACCGACGAACACCGGACTTTGGAAGGGAATTGAGCAGCGATTTCTCAGTGATATAACAAGATAATGGAGGCTGGAGTTTATTTTCAGCATGGAGAGTAGATTACGGTTGAATTAAAACGTAAATATAGATAGGGATGGGAGGTGCGAAGGTCTGAAATGCCCCTCACGCAAGGGTGCGCTGTTCTCGAACGAGAACAGCAATTTTCACACTGTTCTCGTTCGAGAACCATGGTCACGTACGAGACCATGCCTTATTTATTAAGGTCTCGTACGAGACCTTGAGTTTCGTTCGAAGCTCTCTTCAAAATCAGGTTTCTTTGAGACCTAATTTTAAAGAGAGTGGTTCAACCCTCTCGGTTGAACCACAACCCAAACCACTACCGAAAAGAACCCGAAAATTTCCAAAATTTCATCGAGAATAAATTAAATTTTTTAGGGGATATTACAAGAACATTTGTAAACGATTGGCTTCAAACGCTAAAAAGGTGAAATGTTTGGATTTGTTTCGTAACGTTAACGCTAAAGATGAAATGTTTGGATTTGTTTCGTAACGTTTGCAAACGTTTGGCTTATATTGCTAAAAAAGTGAAACGCTTCGATTTGTTTCACAACATTTTGTTTACATTTGGCTTAATTCGCAAAAAAGGTGAAATGCTTGAATTTGTTTCGTAATTTTTGTAAGCGTTTGGCTTAAATTGCTAAAAATGTGAAACGTTTGGATTTACTTTTTAACGTTTGTAAACGTTTGGTTTAAATTGCTAAAAAGGTGAAACGTTTGGATTTGTTTCATAACATTTTATACGTTTGGCTTAAATCGCTAAAATGGGGAAACGTTTGGATTTGTTTCGTAACGTTTGTAAATGTTTTGCTTAAAATGCTAAAAAGGTGAAGCACTTGGATTTGTTTCGAAACGTTTGGTTTTGTTTCATAACGTTTGCAAAGATTTGGCTTAAATCGCTAAAAAGGTGAAACGTTTGGATTTGTTTTGTAACGTTTGTAAATATTTGGCTTAAATTTCTAAAAAGGTGAAACTCTTGGATTTGTTGCGAAACGTTTTAAACTTTTGACTTAAATCGCTAAAAAGGTGAAACGTTTGGATTTGCTTCATAATATTTGTAAACGTTTGGCTTAAATCTCTAAATAGGGGAAACGTTTGGATTTGTTTCGTAAAGTTTGTAAACGTTTGGCTTAAATTGCTAAAAAGGGAAAACGTTTGGATTTGTTTCGTAACGTTTAAAACGTTTGGATTTGATTTGTAACGTTTGTAAACGTTTGGCTTAAATCGCTAAAAAGGTGTAATATTTGGATTTGTTTCAAAACGTTTGTAGTCGTTTGGCTTAAATTGCTAAAAATGTGTAATATTTGGATTTTTTACGTCACGTTTGTAAACGTTTGGCTTAAATCACTAAAAAGGTGAAACGTTTGTATTTGTTTCGTAACATTTGTAAACGTTTGGATTAAATCGCTAAAAATATGAAACGTTTGGTTTTGTTTCGTAACGTTTGTAAACGTTTTAAACGTTTGGTTTTGTTTCGTAACGTTTATAATGTTTGGCTAAAATCGCAAAAAAGGTGAAACGCTTGGATTTGTTTCGTAACGTTTGTAATCGTTTGGCTTATATCGGTAAAAAGGTGAAACATTTGGATTTGTTTCGTAATGTTTGTAAAAATTTGGTTTAAATCGCTAAAAATGTGAAATGTTTGGATTTATTAAATTTGTTTCGTAACGTTTTAAACGTTTGAATTGGTTTCGTAACGTTATAAAAGTTTGGCTTAAATCGTTTAATATGTGAAATGTTTGGTTATGTTTCGCAACGTTTGCAAATGTTTGGCTTTAATTGCAAAAAAGGTAAAACGATTGGATTTGTTTCATAACGTTTGTAAACGTTTGGATTTGTTTCGTAATTTTTTAACCGTTTCGCTTAAATTGCTAAAAATGCGAAATGTTTGGATTTGTTTCGTAAATTTTATAAACGTTTGGCTTAAATTGCTAAAAAAGGTGAAACGTTTGGATTTATTTCGCAACGTTTGTAAACTTTCGGCTAAATCGCTAAAAAGGTGAAATAATTTGGATTTGTTTTGTAACTTTTGTAAACGTTTGCTTAAATTGCAAAAGGTGAAATGTTTGGATTTATTTCGTAACGTTTGTAAATGTTTGGCTTAAATCGCTAAAAAGGTGAAACGCTTGGATTTCTTTCGTAACGTTTGTAAACATTTGGCTTAAATTGATAAAAAGATGAAATGCTTGGACTTGTTTGGTAATGTTTGTAAATGTTTGACTTAAATTGTTAAAAAGGTGAAACGCTTGAATTTTTTTCGTAACTTTTGTAAACGCTTGGTTTAAATTGCTCAAAAGGTGAAACGTTGTTTTGTAACGTTTGGCATAAATTGCTAAAAAGTTGAAACATTTGAATTTTTTCGTAACGATTGTAAATGTTTGTCTTAAATCACTAAAAAGGGGAAACATTTGGATTTGTTTCGTTACGTTTGTAAATGTTTGGCATCAACAGCTAAAAAGGTGAAACGTTTGGAATTATTTCGTAAGTTTGTAAGCGTTTGGCTTAAATTGCTAAAAATGTGAAACGTTTGTTTTTGTTCCGTAATGTTTGTAAACGTTTGGATTTGTTTCATAACGTTTTAAACATTTGGCTTAATTCGCTAAAAAGGTGAAACGTTTTATTTTGTTTAGTAATGTTTGTAAACGTTTGGCTTTAGTCGCTAAAAAGGGGAAACGTTTGGATTTGTTTCGTAACATTTGTATACGTTAAGCTTAATTTGCTAAAAAGGTGAAACGCTTGATATGTTTCGAAATATTTGTAAACATTTGGCTTAATTTGCTAAAAAGGTGAAATGCTTGGATTTGTTTAGTAAAGTTTGTAATAGTTTGGCTTAAATTGCTAAAAATATGAAACGTTTGTTTGTTCCGTAATGTTTGTAAACGTTTGGTTTAAATGGCTAAAAAATTTGAAATCTTTGGATTTGTTTTGTAACGTTTTAAACGTTTGGTTTTGTTTCGTAACGTTTGTAAACGTTTGGCTTAAAACGCTAAAATGGGGAAACGTTTGGATTTGTTTCGTAACGTTTGTAAACGTTTGACTTATATTACTAAAAAGGTGAAACGCTTGGATTTGTTTCAAAATATTTGTAAAGGTTTGGCTTAAATTGATAAAAATGTGAAACGTTTGGTTTTGTTTCCTAACCTTTGTAAACGTTTGGCATAAATTGCTAAAAAGGTGAAATGCTTGGATTTGTTTCGAAACGTTTGTAAACGTTTGGCTTTGTTTCGTAACATTTGTAAACGTTTTGCTTCAATCGCTAAAAAAGTGAAATGTTTGGATTTGTTTCGTAACATTTGCAAACGTTTGGCTTATATTGCTAGAAAGGTGAAACGCTTGGATTTGTTTCATAACATTTTTAAACAACTGGCTTAATTCGCAAAAAAGGTGAAACACTTGGATTTGTTTCGTAATGTTTGTAAGCGTTAGGCTGAAATTTCTAAAAATGTAAAACTTTTGTATTTGCTTCGTAACGTTTGTAAACGTTTGGCTTAAATTGCTAAAAAGGTGAAACGTTTGGATTTGTTTCTTAACGTTTTAAACGTTTCGCTTAAATCGCTAAAATGGGGAAAAGTTTGGATTTGTTTCGTAACGTTTGTAAACATTTTGCGTAAATTGCTAAAAAGGTGAAACGCTTGGATTTGTTTCATAACGTTTGGTTTTATTTTGTAACGTTTGTAAACGTTTGGTATAAATCGCTCAAAATGGGAAACGTTTGGATTTGTTTTGTAATGTTTGTAAATGTTTGTAAACGTTTGGCTTAAATCGCTAAAAAGGTGAAACGTTTGGATTTGTTTCGTATTGTTTGTAAACGTTTGGCTTAAATCGCTAAAAAGGGGAAACTTTTGGATTTGTTTCGTAACGTTTGTAAACTTTTGGCTTAAATTTCTAAAAAGTGAAACGCTTGGATTTGTTGCGAAACGTTTAAAACTTGCTAAAATGGTGAAACGTTTGTTTTTGTTCCATTACACTTGTAAACGTTTCATTTAAATCGCTAAAAAGGTGAAACATTTTGATTTGTTTCGTAACGTTTGTGAACATTTGGCTTAAATCACTATATAGGTGAAACGTTTGGATTTGTTTCGTAACGTTTGTAAACGTTTGGCTTAAATTGCTAAAAAGATGAAACGTTTGGATTTGTTTCGTAACGTTTAAAACATTTGGATTTGATTTGTAATGTTTGTTAATGTTTGGCTTAAATCGCTAAAAAGGTGAAACATTTGGATTTATTTCGTAACGTCTATAGACGTTTGGCTTAAATTGCTAAAAAGGTGAAACGTTTGGGTTTGTTTCCTAGCGTTTGTAAACATTTGGCTTAAATCGCTAAAAATATGAAACATTTGGTTTTGTTTCGTAACGTTTGTAAACGTTTAAACGTTTGGTTTTGTTTCGTAACGTTTATAAATGTTTGGCTAAAATCGCTCAAAAGGTAAAACGCTTGGATTTGTTTCGTAACGTTTGTCTTAAATCGCTAAAAAGGTGAATCATTTGGATTTATTTCATAAAGTTTGTAAAAGTGTGGCTTAAGTCGCTAAAAAGGTGAAACGTTTGGATTTGTTTCGTAACGTTTGTAAACATTTGGTTTAATCGCAAAAAATGTGAAATGTTTGGATTTATTTCGTATATTACTTTCGTGACGTTTTAAACGTTTGTATTGGTTTCGTAACGTTATAAACGTTTGGCTTAAATCGTTAAAAAGGTGAAATGTTTGGTTATGTTTTGTAACATTTGCAAATGTTTGGCTTAAATTGCTAAAAAGGTGAAACGATTGGATTTGTTTCGTCACGTTTGTAAACGTTTGAATTTGTTTCGAAACTTTTTTAAACATTTGGCTTAAATTGCTAAAAATTTGAAACATTTGAATTTATTTCGTAAAGTTTGATAACGTTTGGCTTAAATTGCAAAAAAAGTTGAAACATTTGGATTTTTTCGCAACGTTTGTAAACGTTCGGCTTAGATTGCTAAAAAGGTGAAACGTTTTGATTTCTTTTGTAACTTTTGTAAATGTTTGGCTTAAATCGCAAACGGTGAAACGTTTGAATTTTTTTAGTAACGTTTGTAAACGTTTGGCTTAAATAGATAAAAAGGTGAAACGTTTGGATTTGTTTCGTAACGTTTGTAAACGTTTGGCTTAAATCGCTAAAAGGGGGAAACATTTGGATTTATTTCGTAACGTTTGTAAACGTTTGGCTTTAGTTGCTAAAAAGGTGAAACGCTTGGATTTGTTTCGTAACGTTTGTAAACGTTTGGCTTAAATTGCTCAAAAGGTGAAACGCTTGGTTTTATTTCGTAACGTTTGTAAACGTTTTGCTTAAATCTCTAAAAATGTGAAATGTTTGGATTTGTTTCGTAACGTTTTAAACGTTTGTTTTTTTTTTGTAACGTGTGTACACGTTTGGGTAAAATATCTATAAAGGTGAAACCTTGTTTTGTAACCTTTGTAAACATTTGGCATAAATCGCTAAAAAGGTGAAACGTTTGGATTTTTTTCGTAACGATTGTAAATGTTTGGCTCAAATCTCTAAGGAGGTGAAAAAGTTGGATTTGTTTCGTTACGTTTGTAAATGTTTGGCATCAACCGCTAAAAGGTTGAAACGTTTGATTTTATTTCGTAACATTTGTAAGCGTTTGGCTTAAATTGCTAAAAATGTTAAATGTTTGTTTTTGTTCCGTAATGTTTGTAAACGTTTGGATTTGTTTCGTAACGTTTTAAACATTTGGCTTAATTCGTTAAAAAGGTGAAAGGTTTTATTTTGTTTAGTAACGTTTGCAAACGTTTGGCTTAAGTTGCTAAAAAGGTCAAACGTTTGGATTTGTATCGTAACAATTGTAAACGTTTGGCTTAATTCGCTAAAAAGGTGAAACGCTTGGATTTATTTAGTAAAGTTTGTAAACGTTTGGCTTAAATCCCTACAAATATGAAACGTTTGTTTTGTTCCGTAATGTTTGTAAACGTTTGGTTTAAATGGCTAAAAATGTGAAACCATTAGATTTGTTTCATAACGTTTTAAACGTTTGATTTTGTTTCATAATGTTTGTAAACGTTTGTCTTAAATCGCTAAAATGGGGAAACATTTGGATTTGTTTCTAAATGTTTGTAAATGTTTGGCTTAAAATGCTAAAATGGGGAAACGTTTGGATTCTTTTCGTAATGTTTGTAAATGTTTGGCTTATATTGCTAAAAAGGTGAAACACTTGGATATGTTTCATAAAGTTTATAAATGTTTGGCTTAAATTGTTTAAAAGGCGAAACGTATGGTTTTGTTTCCTACGCTTTGTAAAAGTTTGGCATAAATTGGGAAAACGCTTAGATTTTTTTCGTATCATTTTGTAAACGTTTGGCTTTGTATTGTAACATTTGTTAACGTTTGGCTTTGTTTCGAAACATTTGTAAACGTTTGGCTTCAATCGCTAAAAAGGTGAAATGTTTGGATTTGTTTCTTAACATTTGAAAACGTTTGGCTTATATTGCTAAAAAGGTGAAACGCTTGGATTTGTTTCGTATCATTTTGTAAACATTTTGCTTAATTCGCAAAAAAGGTAAAACTCTTGGATTTTATTCATCATGTTTGTAAGCGTTTGGCTTAAATTGCTAAAAATGTGAAAAGTTTTGATTTGCTTCGTAAGGTTTGTAAACATTTGGCTTAAATGGCTAAAAAGGGAAAACGTTTAGATTTATTTCTTAACGTTTCTAAATGTTTGTAAATGTTTGGCTTAAAATGCTAAAATGGAGAACCGTTTGGGTTTGTTTCGTAAAGTTTGTAAACGTTTTACTTAAATTGCTAAAAAGGTGAAACGATTGGATTTGTTTCGTAACGTTTGGATTTGTTTCGTAACGTTTGTAAACGTTTTACTTAAATTGCTAAAAAGGTGAAACGCTTGGATTTATTTCGTAAAGTTTGTAAACGTTTGCATAAATCTCTAAAAATATGAAACGTTTGGATTTGTTTCGTAACGTTTGTAAACGTTTGGCTTAAATCGCTAAAAGGGTGAAACGTTTGGATTTGTTTCGTACTGTTTGTAAACGTTTGGCTTAAATCGCTAAAAAGGGGAAACGTTTGGATTTGTTTCGTAATGTTTGTAAACGTTTGGATTAAATTGCTAAAAAGGTGAAACTCTTGGATTTGTTACGAAACGTTTTAAACGTTTGGCTTATATCGCTAAAAAGGTGAAACGTTTGTTTTTATTCTATAACACTTGTAAACGTTTGACTTAAATCGCTATAAAGGTGAAACGTTCAGATTTGTTTCGTAACGCTTGTAAACTTTTAGGTTAAATTGTTAAACAGGTGAAACGTTTGGATTTGTTTCGTAACGTTTGTAAACGTTTAGCATAAATTGCTAAAAAGGGGCAACGTTTGGATTTGTTTCGTAAAGTTTAAAACGTTTGGATTTTATTTGTAACGTTTGTAAACGTTTGGCTTAAATTGCAAAGAAGGTGAAACATTTGGATTTGTTTCGGAACGTTTGTAGATGTTTTGCTTAAATTGCTAAGAAGGTGAAACGTTTGGTTTTGTTTCGTAACGTTTGTAAAAGTTTTAAACGTTTGGTTTTGTTTCGTAACGTTTATAATGTTTGGCTAAAATCGCAAAAAAGGTGAAACGCTTGGATTTGTTTCGTAAAGTTAGTAAAAGTTTGGCTTAAATCGCTAAAAAGGTGAAACATTTGGATTTATTTCGTAACGTTTGTAAAAATTTGGCTTAAATCGCTAAAAATGTGAAATGTTTGGATTTATTTCTAAATTTGTTTCGTAACGTTTTAAACGTTTGGATTGGTTTCATAACGTTATAAACGTTTGGCTTAAATCGTTAAAAATGTGAAATGTTTGGTTATGTTTCGTAACGTTTGCAAATGTTTGGCTTAAATTGCGAAAAAGGTAAAACGATTGGATTTGTTTCGTAACGTTTGTAAACGTTTGGATTTGTTTCGTAATTTTTTAACCGTTCGGCTTAAATTGCTAAAAATGCAAAATGTTTGGATTTGTTTCGTAAAGTTTGTAAACGTTTGGCTTAAATTGCTAAAAAAGGTGAAACGTTTGGATTTATTTCGCAACGTTAGTAAGCGTTCGGCTAAATCGCTAAAAATGTGAAATAATTTGGATTTGTTTTGTAACTTTTGTAAACGTTTGCTTAAATTGCAAAAGGTGAAATGTTTGGATTTGTTTCGTAACGTTTGTAAATGTTTGGCTTAAATCGCTAAAAAGGTGAAACGCTTGGATTTGTTTGGTAACGTTTGTAAACATTTGGCTTAAATTGCTAAAAAGGTGAAATGCTTGGAGTTGTTTGGTAATGTTTGTAAATGTTATATTTAAATTGTTCAAAAGGTGAAACGCTTGGATTTGTTTCGTAACGTTTGTAAATGTTTGGCTTAAATTGCTCAAAAGGTGAAACGATTGGTTTTATTTCGTAACATTTGTAAACGTTTTTCTTAAATCGCTAAAAATATGAAATGTTTGGATTTGTTTCGTAACGTTTTAAATGTTTGGTTTTATTTTTTATCGTTTGTATACGTTTGGCTAAAATCTCTAAAAAGGTGAAACGTTGTTTTGTAACGTTTGTAAACGTTTGACATAAATCACTAAAAAGTTGAAAAGTTTGAATTTTTTCGTAACGATTGTAAATGTTTGGCTTAAATCGCTAAAAAGGCAAAACATTTGGATTTGTTTCGTTACGTTTGTAAACGTTTGACATCAACCGCTAAAAAGGTGAAACGTTTGGAATTATTTCATAACGTTTGTAAGCGTTTGGCTTAAATTGCTAAAAATGTGAAATGTTTCGTAACGTTTTAAACATTTGGCTTAATTCGCTAAAAAGGTGAAATGTTTTGTTTTGTTTAGTAACGTTTATAAACGTTTGGCTTTAGTCGCTAAAAAAGTGAAACATTTGGATTTGTTTCGTAACATTTGTATACGTTAAGCCTAAATTGCTAAAAAGGTGAAACGCTTTGATATGTTTCGAAACATTTGCAAACATTTGGCTTAATTTGCTATAAAGGTGAAATGCTTGGATTTGTTTAGTAAAGTTTGTAAACGTTTGGCTTAAATTGCTAAAAATATGAAACGTTTGGTTTAAATGGCTAAAAATTTGAAAGCTTTGGATTTGTTTTGTAACGTTTTAAACGTTTGGTTTTGTTTCGTAATGTTTGTAAACGTTTGGCTTAAAATGGGGAAACGTTTGGATTTGTTTCGTAACGTTTGTAAACGTTTGACTTATATTGCTAAAAAGGTGAAACGCTTGGATTTGTTTCAAAACATTTGTAAAGGTTTGGCTTAAATTGATAAAAATATAAAACGTTTGGTTTTGTTTCCTAACCTTTGTAAACGTTTGGCATAAATTGCTAAAAAGGTGAAATGCTTGGATTTATTTCGAAACGTTTGTAAACGTTTGGCTTTGTTTCGTAACATTTGTAAACGTTTCGCTTCAATCGCTAAAAAAGTGAAATGTTTGGATTTGTTTCGTAACATTTGCAAACGTTTCGCTTATATTGCTAGAAAGGTGAAACGCTTGGATTTGTTTCATAACATTTTTAAACAACTGGCTTAATTTTCAAAAAAGGTGAAACGCTTGGATTTGTTTCGTAATGTTTGTAAGCGTTTGGCTTAAATTTCTAAAAATGTAAAACTTTTGGATTTGCTCCGTAACGTTTGTAAACGTTTGGCTTAAATTGCTAAAAAGGTGAAACGTTTGGATTTGTTTCTTAACATTTTAAACGTTTGGCTTAAATCGCTAAAATGGGGAACCGTTTGGATTTGTTTCGTAACGTTTGTAAATATTTTGCGTAAATTGCTAAAAAGGTGAAACGCTTGGATTTGTTTCATAATGTTTGGTTTTGTTTCGTAACGTTTGTAAACGTTTGGCATAAATCGCTCCAAATGTGAAACGTTTGGATTTGTTTCGTAATGTTTGTAAACGTTTGGCTTAAATCGCTAAAAAGGTGAAACGTTTGGCTTATATTGCTAGAAAGGTGAAACGCTTGGATTTGTTTCATAACATTTTTAAACAATTGGCTTAATTTTCAAAAAAGGTGAAACGCTTGGATTTGTTTCGTAATGTTTGTAAGCATTTGGCTTAAATTTCTAAAAATGTAAAACTTTTGGATTTGCTTCGTAACGTTTGTAAACGTTTGGCTTAAATTGCTAAAAAGGTGAAACGTTTGGATTTGTTTCTTAACGTTTTAAACGTTTGGCTTAAATCGCTAAAATGAGGAACCGTTTGGATTTGTTTCGTAACGTTTGTAAATATTTTGCGTAAATTGCTAAAAAAGGTGAAACGCTTGGATTTGTTTCATAATGTTTGGTTTTGTTTCGTAACGTTTGTAAACGTTTGGCATAAATCGCTCCAAATGTGAAACGTTTGGATTTGTTTCGTAATGTTTGTAAACGTTTGGCTTAAATGGCTAAAAAGGTGAAACGTTTGGATTTGTTTCGTATTGTTTGTAAACATTTGGCTTATATTGCTACAAAGGTGAAACGTTTGGATTTGTTTCATAACGTGTGTAAACGTTTGGCTTAAATTTCTAAAAAGTGAAACGCTTGGATTTGTTGCGAAACGTTTAAAACTTTTTGCTTAAATTGCTAAAATGGTGAAACAAAACATTTGATTTAAATCGCTAAAAAGGTGAAACGTTTTGTTTTGTTTCGTAACGTTTCTGAACATTTGGCTTAAATCGCTATACACACTACTAGAAATCTGACTTTTTGCGACGGAATGACATTTGTCGCTATTTTATATTTTTTGAGACGGAATCAGCGACGGAAGACAAATTCGTCGCTGATTTCATTGAAAATGATGGCGGGAAAGCTCCCGCCACATTTGCGACGGAATGGCCGTCGCAAATCCGTCGCTATCGTGGTGGGACAACTCCCGCCATTTTATCCCAAAGTTTTTGGCGACGGATTAACAATATTTGTCGCTACATCATTTCATTCAATAAAATTGCGACGGACGAAGGAGTCCGTCACAAAATTGGGGTAAAAAATTTGCGACGGACTCCTTTAGTCCGTCGCAAATGGTGCTTAATGAAACGCACCGTTTCATTAAGTACCATTTGCGATGGACTAAAGGAGTCCGTCGCAAATTTTTTAACCTAATTAATTAAAACCGCGTGCCTCCCTTCTTCTCTCATTCTTTCTTTTTGCCAAAAACAAAACGTTCCGCCTACCACCAAACTGCCACCGTTCCACCGCTGCCGCCGTTCGCTGATCGCCGCCGTTCGCTTCTCGCCGCCGTTCGCTGCTCGCCGCCATTCCCTTCTCGCCGTTCCTTGGTCGTCGTTTGCTGCTCGCCATTTGCTGCTCCCATTTGCTACCAGCAGACTGCCACCGCCTCCGCCCACCGGACTGCCACCACACTGCCACCGTTCCGCCTACCACCAAACTGCCCACCGGTCTGCCGCCGCCTGCCTCCATCTTCCGCTGAACTCAGGTATGTAATTTTTATTTAAGTTTGATTTATAGTAATTTTTTTTAATTATTGCTTATTAATTGTAGTGTTGAGGTCGCTGCCGCCGTGCTCTGCCTTGCCCCGCCGTGCTCTGCCTTCTCCTGCCGGCAATGAGGTAAGTTCTTTAAAGTAATTATTTTATAAATTAATTAATTATTAATTTGGCAAACTATTAGGTTATTTAGATTATTAGATTAGATTAAACTAATGTATTATTTATTAGGTATTAGGTCAGATTTTTATAAATAAATTAGTTATAATTAATTATATTATACTTAGTTTAAATATTATAATAATTACAATTGATTTAATTTATGAAAATAAATGAGTTTAAAATATACTAAAATTAATATATTATTAAATATAGTAAGTTAGTTTATATTTTATTATTTTATTTTAGTTAATTGTAATAATTTTGTAATGGGTTAGTTTAGATTTGTTTAGTCAATTTGTAATAATAATAATAAATAAAATAAATTTTTATTTAAATGAGTAAAATATAATAAAATAAACCGTTATTTAATTGTGTTAGTTAGGTTTATTGAGCTTGATTAAAACTTAGCTGTATTTTGGTTGTGATATAGGTGTGTATAATTGTTGTGATTGGCGTTTGTGCTATGTAATACGCTTACAGGACTTCCCTGACAGTCGCTGATAGCCCGCGCACCGTGGTTCCAATTGATCCGGACGTTTCACCTTCTCTTTGCGGTTCTGCCCTTCAACAAGTAGGTTTTATCGCATAATTAATTTGATTTATTTTAGTTGGAATAGATTTTATTTATAAGATTCAACCTAAATAAACCTCGATTTTATTCCCACCGAATAAAACCGTAAACCTAGCCATAGAGTTCCCGTCCCGTGAGTTCAAGAGATTGAACAACACGAGATTGTACAGTTTGTACAGTTCGCAAAACTGTTGCTTCCGTAACTCGATCACGAAAAACCATATATGTCTAGTAGCGGTAGAAAAATATTCGGTTGTTTTCCAGCGTTTGTTCTCCGGGTGGATGTATAGTATATGTTTTGTAACGCTTATTCCTCGTGGAATATATAATTAGCGTTACAACACATATACTAAATATCGCACTAAAGGAGAACGAAGCCGGAAGGCTGCCGAATATTTTTCTCAGTTGCTAGGCATATATTGTGGCCGAGTTACGGGGCGCCTGTTTTGCGAATGGGATAGGGCCCTACCTTTTCAGCAGTCAATTACATTGACTTTGCTTATCTCGAGTGAAAACCCGACCTCTAATTATCCGCGCTACAGAAATGGAGACAGACCGCAGTTGGATGTACATGAGCCACACAAACGGGCTGCTAACCACAGGGTATAAGGAGCATGTGAAGGAGTTTGTCCGGTTTGCATTACGGCATCCGGCTTGTATGAGTGGAGTACAGATAAAATGCCCCTGCCCTAAGAGAGGTTGTCGAAATACAAGCTCTCGGGATGTCGATGAGGTGGAATTCCATCTATTGAAGAATGGGTTCGTGAAAGGTTACCAAGTATGGGTTTTTCATGGCGAGGGGAGCGTTTTGAACCCCCCTCCCCTTGCACAGTTACCAGAGCAGGATGTTAAGTTCGACTATGAAAATGAGGGGCCAGGTGAGTCAGTTCCGCTCAAACAATGATTCTTGATGCGGCCAGTCCAGAAATAACGTTTCCTGAAGATGAGCTCCCGAATGCTGAAGCTCAAAAATTTTATGATATGATGCGTGCGGCTGAAGAAGACATATGGCCTGGGAATAGCAGACACTCTCCATTTTCTGCATCTGCTGAAGTGATGGAGATCAAGTGTCGACATAAGGATTCAGTAGCTTTAGTTGACGACGTATGCGGATTGATACAGGAGCTGCTCCCGGAGGACAACAAGATGCCAACGAATTTTGCTAAAATTAAGAAGCTGGTCAAAGGTTTGGGGTTGCAGGTTGAGGTTATTGACTGTTGTTTCTATAACTGTATGATTTATTAGGGGGAGGACGCGGATCTAACGCACTGCAAAGTTTGCAATTATGCGCGGTGGAAACCTGTGACCCACGGAAAATCCACAATAAGAAAGGCTAACGTGCCATATAGTAAAATGTTCTATTTTCCAATAACTCCGAGGCTACAGAGGTTGTACGCTTCGAAAGCCACTGCTCGGCATATGACGTGGCACGCAGACCACGAGATGGATGGTGATAAGATGTGCCACCCGTCCGACTCTCCGGCTTGGAAACGTTTTAGTGAACTGCATTCTGAGTTTGCCGATGAAGGGAGAAATATCAGATTAGGCTTATGCTCCGATGGGTTTCAGCCATTTACCAATTTTGGGCAGCAGTATTCCTCGTGGCCGGTCATTTTGACGCCGTACAATCTCCCCCCAGGCATGTGCATGAAGGATGAGTTTATGTTTTAAACGGTATTGGTACTAGGGCCTAGAAACCCGAAACACCTAATGAATATCTTCCTACAGCCGCTGATTGCAGAGTTGAACCAACTGTGGGAATGCGGAGTCCAAACATATGACGTTCATAAGCGTCAGAATTTTCAACTAAAAGCGGCTCTTATGTGGACAATAAATGACTTTCCCGCTTATTCTATGTTGTCTAGTTGGAGCACTGCTGGTAGAAAAGCATGCCCGTACTGCATGGAAAACACCGATGCATTCACACTGGATAAAAGCGATAAACAATCGTGGTTTGATTGCCATCGCAAGTTTTTGCATCCGAATCACCAATTTCGTAGAAATGTTACTGATCTCCGTAAGGGGAAACGAGAGATCGGCAAAAGGTTTGCAGGTGTGAGAACTGGAGATGAACTGTTAGCAGAGATTGATCGACTGGGGTTTAAGAAGGGATTTGAGCCGGGTGCAAAAATTACTAATACTTTACTGTCAAAAGATCATGGGTGGAGTAAAAAAAGTATCTTTTGGGATTTGCCTTATTGGAGAACGAATGTAATACGTCACAATCTCGATGTCATGCACATTGAGAAAAATGTCTTCGATAACATTTTTAATACCGTTCTCAATGTCCCTGGGAAAACAAAAGACCATGCAAAATCTCGTGAAGAGTTGAACGACATCTGTGATCGGCCAGGGTTAGCTAAATATCCGGCAACTAGGAGATTTCCAAAGGCAACGTATGCTTTGGATAGGGATTCAAAATGAATTTTGCTTGAGTGGATTCAGAAAATAAAGTTTCCAGACGGGTACGCGTCAAACTTGTCTAGATGTGTTGATCTAAAGGGGCTAAAAATGCATGGAATGAAAAGTCATGACTGCCGTGTTTTTATGCAACGACTTCTGTCAATCGCTCTTCGGGAGCTACTTCCAAAAAACGTGTGGGAGCCTCTAACAGAGTTAAGTATCTTCTTCAGGGAGTTAACTTCCACGTCACTGTCACAGGAAGATCTAAACCGTATGGAAACTAAGATCCCAAAAATCCTGTGTAAGTTGGAACGTATATTTTCACCCAGCTTTTTTGACTATATGGAGCATCTACCCGTGCATCTTCCGTATGAAGCTATGATGGCAGGACTGGTTCAGTATCGCTGGATGTATCCATTTGAAAGGTAATCAATTAGTCATGGTTTTTTCCCGAATCCATCTGTTCATATTACTAATACTAATATCCGGTTACAGATATTTGAGGAAATTGAAAAAAAAGGTCACTAATAAAGGTAGGGTGGAAGGGAGCATTAGTAGTGGATATCTGCAAGAAGAAATCGCTAAATTTGCATCCTATTATTTTGCTGAAGGTGATCCGATGTTACCCGTGCGTTTGGGAAGAAATGAAACTTGTGATATGGATATCGATGAAGATGCCGACAGACTGGGAATTTTTAAACCTAAGGGAAAGCCGTTGCGTGGTAGCGGTAGGAGATATCTTGAAGACAATGAGATCATCGCTGCTCGGACCTATGTTCTTCTGAATTGTTCCGAAATCGAAGATCATCGAAAGTAAGCATTTAAATATAGTGTAATATTTCACATATTTGCTAGAATTTGATGTAGTTTGGGCCTCTTCCATTTAAAGGGTTTTTGTGGCCGGATTGCGCGAAAGGAACAGTGGCATAAGTGAAACAGAAATTGAAAGGGTGCTTGAAAGTGATTTCGCCTCTTGGTTCGAACAATATGTATGTATCTTATAACAATGGACTTTCATTTTTATAATAAGGTTTATAAATCTTACAAATTTCTAACTCCCCACAGGTGAAAGATCCAACTGTCTGTACTAATCCGTTTATTCTGAGTCTCGCAAAGGGACCGTGTAGAAAGGTCACCACATATAAGGGATACTATGTAAACGGCTTCAAATTTCTTACTCAGGGATATGGGCAGGATCAGCTTACAATGAATAGCGGTGTCTGCGTAAGGGGAACAGAATATGATGAGGGTGAAAATGACTTTTATGGAGTGCTAACTGACATAATTGAGTTAGAGTATCCAGCTCTACCAATGAAGCAGACCACCATTTTTAAATGCGAATGGTTCGACCCTACGGATACAGGCACAAACACTACCAATCGATACAACTTGGTAGATGTTAATCACAGACGCAGGTACAATAAATAGAACCGTTCATTTTGGCAGAACAGGCTGACCAAGTTCACTACCTTCCATATCCAAGTAAAAAACGGGACAAAGTAAATTGGTGGGCAGTTTGCAAAATTAAGGCACGATCAGAACTTGACATGCCCGATGCGATTTTCCCGGCCTTTCAAGAGGACATTGAAGAAAATCCCCTTATAGTTGAAACGGACGACAATCTCACAAATTTAGCTGACCTGAATGAGGTGGCGGACGAAGATGCGTTGCAAATCCCTCCTGATGAAGATGAAGAAGAAGAACTTCCGCCATCCTCATCAGACGAAGATGAAGAACAACTTGACTGACGTATTTGATATTTTTGCAGTTTTTGTTAGTTGTATTCATTTATTATTGTAATGAATTAGTTATATTATTAAATGTATTAATTAATTTAAATATATTAAATTGTTAACAATTAAAAATGTATTTTTTTATAATATATTTTTCTGTAATGTTTTGCTATAATTGTTAAATTGTTATATGTGGAACGAAACATATTTTAATGTCTGCAGGTATGAGAGGGCAGGGTGGTTCAGGTGATCCGACTAGAGGTCGGGGACGTCGGCGTAACTCAGCTAGAGGTCGTGGTCGGGGTAACCCAGCTGTGCGTGCCCCTGTTGAGGATATCCCTGTTCAGGATCAGCAGCAGGAGGTGGAGGCGGCACCCCCTGTTCAGCCCCGACAGCCAGGAGAGCCCCCTGCAAAGCTGGATGATCAGGGGAGGGCACTGTGTTTCCCAGATGCCAGCAGGTAAGAATGTAAATTTTTATTAATTTTTTTTTTATCGTTTTACTATAGAAAGTAAAAGTTTGTTGTAACCTCGCAGGGAGAGGCTGTTGAACTCTGGACCAATCTCCCGGTCTATGCAGGAGATCATTAGAAAGTCCTGGTTCAAGAATGGGTGAGCCTGGCGGTTTCTGACTCCAGAGCAGAGAGATTTCTATTGGGAGGAATTGAAGGTAATAAATTGTTCATTTTAAAGTTCGTATTTAGACTAACGCAAAATTACTAACTGAAACTTGGTGTTATGTTTTGCAAAAGGAATACTGGTGGGATACTGCGGATTTCAGCGACGATGTCATCAAAAGTGTATTCATGACGCATGCTGCCAACCGATACAAGGACATTATTCACAGGATGAGAGAGAAGGACGTAAAACATACCTCGATCAGCCAAGATATCTGGGATTCCTGGCAGGCCGTCTGGGCGTCAGAGGACGAGAAGAAGAAGTCCGATGTAGCTCGCGCTAATCGGATGAGCGAGCCTGCGGGAGCCGGTTCCGGACCAGTACGCCATACAGGAGGATCCCGTTCTGCCATCCGACATATGGATGTGTTGGTTTGTTTCTAGAATTCTTTTTTATTTACAACTATCTTTTATTTTCTGATTTTCTGATGAACTAACAAGCTATAATATTTTTCTTTTAGGCTGAAGAGCTCGGCCGCAAGCCTACCGCAACAGAGCTGTATACTCGTATGCACTCCACGAAAGCTGATAAGGGTGTCATGGTAGACAAGAAGGCCCAAGATATGAGTGTAAGTCATAAACCTATATAATTTTAGTAGTTGTTTTACTTTACTGAAGTGTTAGATTAAATTAGTGTAAAATGTGTTTTAATTTAAATTGTAAATGTTAGATTAGGTGTGTTAACAGCCGGTGGGTTGTATATGAAATCTATATGTTTGCAGGATGTCCCTGAAAAATGGGTGTTGATCAAATTATAGAGGAAATGCTGCCGAATTTTCGTTAGGATTTATACTTACATTTCATGTGTTATACGTTTTAATTAGCCGTTATGTGATATGTTTTCAATCTTTTTGTAGGATGCAATTGCTCAAAGACTTGCTGCTGCATCGCAGCCGCCGACTGGAGATGGTGGTTCTTATAGCACGGCGGAAGTCGACGAGACCCAACTATTTCTGGATATCGAGGGCGTCAACAAGAAGCGGCGTGTCTACGGGTTGGGTTCAGCGACTAGTGCGTACGTGGATACGACGACGTCTAGTAGGGCGAGGACCAGGTCCACACAGTCATAGCGAACTGAGGAGGAGATCGAGCGGCGTGTGTAGGCAGGGATCCAGGATGGACTGCGCCAGATTACCACTGAGGTGGAGGATCTCCGTGCCCAGCAGGCGAGAACCAATGAGAGGATGGCCGAGATTATTCAAGCCGAGATGGCGAAGATGATGCAGACTCTTCCTCCGCAGTATCGCCCACCCCCAAGTCCTTCAGACGATGACGACACTCCAACTTTGTAGTGTCATGTTTGTATTTCTGACATTTTGTATTTTGTCACTTTATACATTTTGTGTTTTCTTGTTTTATACATTTTCTTACGATATGTAAAATATAACATGTTTTTATATGAAATCGTTCGTTTTTGGAAATTGAGTTTTACTGAGAGTTGCAAATAATAGATTTTACAGATTATAATCGTCGTGAATTGAATAGGAAAACGGACGAAAAATAGAAAATTTATTTCCAAATTGCGACGTGTTTTGCGACGGAATATTTTCCGTCGCAAATATTGCCATTTCGCGACGGAAGCATTGCCGTAGCAAAATGATGCAAGTTTGCGACGGACACATATACGTCGCAAACTTACATCATTTTTCGAAGGCAATGCTTCCGTCGCAAAACATATATAGTTTGCGACGGATAACATCCGTCGCAAAATATTTAAATCCGTCGCCAATACGTCTCCCTTTTAATTTTTTGGGAGACGACATGGGCGACGGTGTGTTTGGATATGGCGACGGGCTGGCCGTCGCCATATTTGCGACACCCTGGTCGCTAATATTTTAGCGACCAGACATTTTGCGACGGGCTAATTCTGTCGCAAATCCGTGGCAACAGTGTATTTACGACGGAATATGATTGAATTGCGACGGAATTTTCCGTTGCAAAAAAGCTGATATGTAGTAGTGACAGGTGAAACGTTTGGATTTGTTTCGTAACGTTTGTAAACGTTTGGCATAAATTCCTAAAAAGGGGAAACGTTTGGATTTGTTTCGTCACGTTTAAAACATTTGGATTGGATTTGTAACATTTGTAAATGTTTGGCTTAAATCGCTAAAAAGGTGAAACATTTGGATTTATTTCGTAACGTCTGTAGACGTTTGGCTTAAATTGCTAAAAAGGTGAAACGTTTGGGTTTGTTTCGTAGCGTTTGTAAACGTTTGGCTTAAATTGCTAAAAATATGAAACATTTGGTTTTGTTTCGTAACGTTTGGCTTAAATCGCTAAAAAGGTGAAACATTTGGATTTGTTTCGTAAAGTGTGTAAAAGTTTGGCTTAAGTCGCTAAAAAGGTGAAACGTTTGGATTTGTTTCGTAACGTTTGTAAACATTTGTCTTAAATCGCAAAAATGTGAAATGTTTGGATTTATTTCGTAAATTTGTTTCGTAACGTTTTAAACGTTTGTATTGGTTTCGTAACGTTATAAACGTTTGGCTTAAATCGTTAAAAAGGTGAAATGTTTGGTTATGTTTCGTAACGTTTGCAAATGTTTGGCTTAAATTGCTAAAAAGGTGAAACGATTGGATTTGTTTCGTAACGTTTGAATTTGTTTCGGAACTTTTTTAACCATTTGGCTTAAATTGCTAAAAATGTGAAACATTTGAATCTGTTTCGTAAAGTTTGATAATGTTTGGCTTAAATTGCAAAAAAAGGTGAAACATTTGGATTTTTTCGCAACGTTTCTAAACATTCGGCTTAGATCGCTAAAAAGGTGAAACGTTTTGATTTCTTTTGTAATTTTTGTAAATGTTTGGCTTAAATCGCAAAAGGTGAAACTTTTGGATTTTTTTAGTAACGTTTGTAAACGTTTGGCTTAAATCGCTAAAAAGGTGAAACGTTTGGATTTGTTTCGTAACGTTTGTAAACGTTTGGCATAAATCGCTAAAAAGGGGAAACGTTTGGATTTATTTCGTAACGTTTGTAAACGTTTGGCTTTAATTGCTAAAAAGGTGAAACGCTTGGATTTGTTTCGTAACATTGGTAAACGTTTGGCTTAAATTGCTCAAAAGGTGAAACGCTTGGTTTTGTTTAGTAAAGTTTGTAAACGTTTGGTTTAAATGGCTAAAAATTTGAAAGCTTTGGATTTGTTTTATAACATTTTAAACGTTTGGTTTTGTTTCGTAATGTTTGTAAATGTTTGGCTTAAAACACTAAAATGGGGAAACGTTTGGATTTGTTTCGTAAAGTTTGTAAACGTTTTGCGTAAATTGCTAAAAAGGTGAAACGCTCGGATTTGTTTCATAACGTTTGGTTTTGTTTCGTAACGTTTGTAAACATTTGGCATAAATAGCTCATAATATGAAACGTTTGGATTTGTTTCATAATGTTTGTTAACGTTTGGCTTAAATCGCTAAAAAGGTGAAACGTTTGGATTTGTTTCGTATTGTTTGTAAACAATTGGCTTATATCGCTAAAAAGGTGAAATGTTTCGATTTGTTTCGTAACGTGTGTAAACATTTTGCTTAAATTTCTAAAAAGTGAAACGCTTGGATTTGTTGCGAAACGTTTAAAATTTTTGGCTTATATTGCTAAAATGGTGAAACGAAACGTTTGATTTAAATCGCTAAAAAGGTGAAACGTTTTGATTTGTTTCTTTACGTTTGTGATTATTTGGCTTAAATCGCTATTCAGATGAAACGTTTGGATTTGTTTCGTAATGTTTGTAAAAGTTTGGCTTAAATTGCTAAAAAGGGGAAACATTTGGATTTGTTTTGTAACATTTAAAACATCTGGATTTGATTTGTAACGTTTGTAAATTTTTGGCTTAAATCGCGAAAAAGGTCAAACATTTGGATTTATTTTGTAGCGTCTGTAGACGTTTGGCTTAAATTGCTAAAAAGGTGAAACGTTTGGTTTTGTTTCGTAGCGTTTGTAAACGTTTGGCTTAAATCGCTAAAAATATGAAACATTTGGTTTTGTTTCGTAACGTTTGTAAACGTTTAAACGTTTGGTTTTGTTTCGTAACGTTTATAAATGTTTGGCTAAAATCGCTCAAAAGGTGAAACGCTTGGATTTATTTCGTAACGTTTGGCTTAAATCGCTAAAAAGGTGAAACATTTGGATTTGTTTCGTAAAGTTTGTAAAAGTTTGGCTTAAGTCGCTTAAAAGGTGAAACGTTTGGATTTGTTTCGTAACGTTTGTAAACATTTGGCTTAAATCGCAAAAATGTGAAATGTTTGGATTTATTTCGTAAATTTGTTTCGTAACGTTTTAAACATTTGTATTGGTTTCGTAACGTTATAAACGTTTGGCTTAAATCGTTAAAAAGGTGAAATGTTTGGTTATGTTTCGTAACGTTTGCAAATGTTTGGCTTAAATTGCTAAAAAGTTGAAAAGATTGGATTTGTTTCGTAACGTTTGTAAACGTTTGAATTTGTTTCGGAACTTTTTTAACCATTTGACTTAAATTGCTAAAAATGTGAAACATTTGAATTTGTTTCGTATAGTTTGATAAAGTTTGGCTTAAATTGCAAAAAAAGGTGAAACATTTGGATTTTTTCGCAAGGTTTGTAAACGTTCGGCTTAGATCGCTAAAAAGGTGAAACGTTTTGATTTCTTGGTAGCTTTTGTAAACGTTTGGCTTAAATCGCTAAAAAGGTGAAACGTTTGGATTTGTTTCGTAACGTTTGTAAACGTTTGGCTTAAATCGCTAAAAAGGGGAAACGTTAGGATTTATTTCGTAACGTTTGTAAACGTTTGGCTTTAATTGCTAAAAAGGTGAAACACTTGGATTTGTTTCATAACGTTTGTAAACGTTTGGCTTAAATTGCTCAAAAGGTGAAACGCTTGGTTTTATTTCGTAACGTTTGTAAACGTTTTGCTTAAATAGCTAAAAATGTGAAATGTTTGGATTTGTTTCGTAACGTTTTAAACGTTTGGTTTTGTTTTGTAACGTGTGTATACGTTTGGGTAAAATATCTATAAAGGTGAAACATTGTTTTGTAACCTTTGTAAACGTTTGGCATAAATCGCTAAAAAGGTGAAACGTTAGGATTTTTTCGTAAGGATTGTAAATGTTTGGCTCAAATCTCTAAAAAGGTGAAAAATTTGGATTTGTTTCGTTACGTTTGTAAACGTTTGGCATCAACCGCTAAAAGGTTGAAACGTTTGATTTTATTTCGTAACATTTGTAAGCGTTTGGCTTAAATTGCTAAAAATGTGAAATGTTTGTTTTTGTTCCGTAGTGTTTGTAAACGTTTGGATTTATTTCGTAACGTTTTAAACATTTGGCTTAATTTGCTAAAAAAGTGAAACATTTTATTTTGTTTAGTAACGTTTGTAAACATTTGGCTTAAGTCGCTAAAAAGGTGAAACGTTTGGATTTGTTTCATAACATTTGTAAACGTTTGGCTTAATTTGCTAAAAAGGTGAACGTTTGGATTTGTTTTGTAAAGTTTGTAAACGTTTGGCTTAAATCCCTACAAATATGAAACATTTGGTTTGTTCCGTAATGTTTGTAAACGTTTGGTTTAAATGGATAAAAATGTGAAACCATTAGATTTTTTTCGTAACGTTTTAAACGTTTGGTTTTGTTTCATAATGTTTGTAAACGTTTGCCTTAAATCGCTAAAATGGGGAAACATTTGGCTTAAAATGCTAAAATGGGGAAACATTTGGATTCTTTTCGTAATGTTTGTGAACTTTTGGGTTATATTGCTAAAAAGGTGAAACACTTGGATATGTTTCATAAAGTTTGTAAACGTTTGGCTTAAATTGATTAAAAGGCGAAACGTTTGGTTTTGTTTCCTAACCTTTGTAATTGTTTGGCATAAATTGGGGAAACGCTTGGATTTGTTTCGTATCATTTTGTAAACGTTTGACTTTGTTTCGTAACATTTGTAAACGTTTGGCTTTGTTTCGAAACATTTGTAAACGTTTGGCTTCAATCGCTAAAAGGTGAAATGTTTGGATTTGTTTCTTAACGTTTACAAACGTTTGGCTTATATTGCTAAAAAGGTGAAACGCTTGGATTTGTTTCGTATCATTTTGTAAACGTTTTGCTTAATTCGCAAAAAAGGTAAAACTCTTGGATTTGTTTCGTAATGTTTGTAAGTGTTTGGCTTAAATTGCTAAAAATGTGAAACGTTTGGATTTGCTTCGTAACGTTTCTAAACATTTGACTTAAATGGCTAAAAAGGGGAAACGTTTAGATTTGCTTCTTAACGTTTTACACGTTTGGCTTAAATCGCTAAAATGGAGAAACATTTGGATTTGTTTCGTAACTTTTGTAAACGTTTCACTTAAATTGCTAAAAAGGTGAAACGCTTGGATTTGTTTCGTAACGTTTGTAAACGTTTCGCATAAGTCTCTAAAAATGTGAAACGTTTGGATTTGTTTTGTAACGTTTGTAATCGTTTGGCTTAAATCGCTAAAAGGGTGAAACGTTTGGATTTGTTTCGTACTGTTTGTAAACGTTTGGCTTAAATCGCTAAAAAGGGGAAACGTTCGGATTTGTTTCGTAATGTTTGTAAACGTTTGGCTTAAATTGCTAAAAAGGTGAAACTCTTGGATTTGTTGCAAAACGTTTTAAACGTTTGGCTTATATCGCTAAAAAGTTGAAACGTTCGTTTTTGTTCTGTAACACTTGTAAACGTTTGACTTAAATCGCTATAAAGGTGAAACATTCGGATTTGTTTCGTAACGCTTGTAAACTTTTGGCTTAAACCGTTAAACAGGGAAAACGTGTCACGACCCATTTTCATGAATGGCGACCGGCGCTAGGGTATAGGTAATGTAGTACCAAAACCCGTAGCTAGCCTTTCATTTAACATACAAACACATAAACCTGTAGAAAACCAATGCTCGGGGGCAACCGAGACTTCAGCCTAAATCTAGCAGTTACAATATTTCAGCAATTAAAATAACATGCTTTTCAATAATAGTATTAATTCGTCTTAACATAAATAATTCTGAATAACAATATACCATGCCAAAGCAATAAAATCCAGTCGGGCCAATCCGACAACAACTAAAATAAAATAAAGATATCTAGTCAACTACTGCGGTCTAAGAATGAAATAGTTGATAGTTCTACTAAAATAAATGGAACCTCCGAAGAAAAGTAAATGCGGAGATCACCAGACTCTCTCAGATCATAACCCTGGGAAAAATTGGGAAAACAACGGGGTCAGATATACTGAGATGAGTTTATACCGCTATCTACATTTATTAAGTGGAAAACCTTTAAAACCGTTTAAAACATTTAACAACGATATTACGAATAATAGTTGGAACCCTAATCCACAATTCTAAATAATAAACATAATCCAATAGGTCTGGTCCCGAGAGCTGAGCTACACCGAGTTACCACTGACCACACTTATACCAGAGTCCCAAGAGCTGAATTACACCGAGTTACTCTACCTGGTCCCGAGAGCTATGCTCACACCGAGTTACCACATTTCCATATATAACTTACCCATATCAATACCGGTGCGCACGCAGTCCTAATGATGCCCATCAGGTAGCATGTTCCAACTAAGAGCCATAATATAAAAACAGTTCGAAATATACGTACAGTTTATATATTTAATATTAGAATAACAATTTACTTAATAAAGCGGTAAATAGTAAGTACAAACTCACTGCTTGCTAATCCACGTGATAACCGGCAAGCAACTAATCCTGGTTCGCCTCTAGAGCACGAACAATAGACGGGTCTAGAAAAATAAAATAATTATTAAAAACAGACCCTAACTCTAGAGAGTACTAGACACCACATAGAACTAGCACAATTAACACGTCGGAATTAAATAATCCAAAGCAACACAAAATACCAAAAAGGTAATAAACCCCAATTAATATAAGTCTATTGAGTTATCGCTTTAAAATCCAATTTATAATATTATTTAATAATCTTTAAATAATAATTAATTTCCAAATAGTGGGTTAGCCGAGTTATCATTAACTACCAAGCTAACCTCACTTGTCGGGTGACCCAAGTCTAACCCAACTCAAAACGTTTATCAAATATAAACCTGAGTTTATATTTATAAAATAATCCCATAAAATAATAAACCATTTTAAAACAGAATTCAATAACTTCGAATTCAAGTATCCAAATTACTAATCAAAAATTTAATTAAATAAGTCTTATAAAAGTTTAGGGACTAAACTGTACTTTAGCCATTTAGGGATTAAACTGTACTTTAGCCAATTAGGGACTAAACTGTACTCTAGCCAATTTGATTTTTAAAATCAATTTAATCACCTTTGTTTATAATTTAAACAAATATAAAGATACCAACCAAAAATCCACTTAATTAAGTTAAAAACATATTCAAGGGTTAATTTGTAATTTAGCCAATTTTATGTCAATTTGATATTCTTAATTAAATAAAATTACCCGAGTAATTATATTAACCAAATTTATAAATAGCTATCGTTTTTAACTTAATAACTATAAATCAAATCTAATTTCAAGTTATTATCAAACAAAAGTAAAATATAACTTAAAGGATCTAATTGATTCAAACATAACAATTCAATAATCAAAGTGGCTAATAAGCCATCTTCATCATTTTAAAACTCAAACTCCCCGCCTAAGCCCAACCTCCATTTGCAGAAACTTATAACTTGAATTATGAACATTAAGGTTTTCTTATTTCAATATGATTCTTAGATTACAACCATTTCATCCATTATAATTAAAACTCATCACCCAAAAACAAAACCGTAGTGATTTATTCAAGCACAAGTGAACGGCAGTGAACACTATCAACGGAGCGTAAACCGAACTACGGAACAACAAGGCTCAACAATCTGGTTAATTGATTCTAACAATCAAGGATGCTAATTATCATACAAGAAATCCCAAATCAATGACCAAGACAATGAAATCATAAACGGCAGCAATAATAAATCAAGAACAGGTAAAGCAAACCAAAAAATGGAAACCGTACAGCGAATGGAACGAAATCGATAACGTACCGTTCAACGAAAATGAGATAGGGGATCGAAGGTACGCAAGTCTAGATTGTCCGGAAATAAACGGTATTGATTTCGATCTAGAAACGAAAGAGAACGAATCAAATTACGGAAGTGCCGTTTAAAGTTAAAACTGAAAACTGAATACAACTTACCGAAGCTTTTTCTGAAACTTTGAGGCGATTAAGATCCGTGAATTTTCAGAGGAAAAACGAAATGATGGAGGCTATGGATTGTTTCCAGCGTGGGGAATGATTTAGGGTAAGAAAATTTCGTAAAAATGGGGAGTAGCTAGGTTAGAACAAGTGACGAATGTGCCCCTGTGGACGGATATGGCAAGTCCCGAACGAGAATAACCAAGTTGGCTTGATTCTCGTTCGAGAATGCCTGGTCTCGTACGAGACCAGGCATCAAACGAGGTTCTGGTTCGAGAACCAAGAAATTCTCGAACGAGAATCTGTTGTTGAACCTCAGGTCTCGTTCGAGACCTGAGTTGGCAGCAAGTGGTTTAACCACTTGGTTAAACCACACCTTAATATATATTTTTTATTTGAACCTAAACCGAACCGAACCAAAATTTAAACTACGAAACGAACCGCCTCCCGAAAAACTCAATTTATTTCCGAAAAGACATTTAGAAAAATTTAAAAAATTTCCGGGATATTACATTCTCCCCAACTAATTATAAATTCGTCCTCGAATTTAACACGATAAACAATTTATACCGGAATAACACGTACACAAATACAAACTCATAAAATCACATGATATAAAGATATCCTACCTCACGGGAAAAGAAAAGGATAACGATTCCGCATATCCCACTCGGTCTCCCAAGTACATTCTTCAATAGAATGATTGCGCCAGAGAACTTTGACCATTAGAATCTCCTTGTTCCGCAATTTACGCACTTGCGTATCAACAATCTCAACTGGCTGTTCCTCATAGGACAGCTCTTGGTCAATCTCAACACTCTGAGGCACAATCACGTGCGAAGGATCAGAAATGCACTTTCTCAACATAGAAAATAAAACACAAGATGTACTAACGACATGTCTGGCGGCAGGACCAGACAATAAGCCACATCCTCTCTAAAATCTCATATGGACCAATATACCTCGGTGCCAACTTTCCCTTGACACCAAAACGAACCACGCCTGTCATAGGCGGAACCCGAAGAAACACGAAATCACCAACATGAAACTCAATGTCTTTCCTCTTCAGATCATCGTAACTCTTATGCCGACTAAAAGCAGTCTCTAACCTCCGTTTGATCAACGGTACCTTCTCTGAGGTAATCTGAATAATCTCTGCTCCCGAGAGTTCACGCTCTCTGACCTGATCCCAACAGATAGGAGATCTACACTTGCGCCCGTACAAAGCCTCATACGGCGCCATCTCGATACTCGCGTGGTAACTGTTGTCGTAAGAAAACTCAATCAACGACAAATGAGTATCCCAGCTACCCTGAAAATCGAGAACACACATCATGAGCATATCCTCCAATGTCTGAATAGTCCTCTCAAACTAACCGTCAGTCTGAGGATGAAAAGCTATACTGAAATCCAACCGAGAACCCAAGGATTCCTGTAACGCTTTCCAGAACCTCGAAGTAAACACAGAACCTCTGTCTGAAACAATAGAAACTGGTACACCATGCAAACTGACAATCATGTCGATGTACAATTGAGCCAACCTCGAAGCAGTATATGAAACCTTAATCGGAAGGAAATGAGCTGACTTGGTCATACAGTCAACTATAACCCAGATGGAATCGTACCCCTGTCGAGTACGTGGTAAACCGAACACAAAATCCATGGCAATCCGCTCCCACTTCCACTCTTGAATAGGTAGTGGTTCCAAATAACCAAAACGTCTCTGATGCTCCAGCTTCACCTGCTGACAAGTCAGACACTTAGAAACATACTCAGCGACATCCTTTTTCATCCCGCTCCACCAGTAGGTACCCTTAAGATCATGGTACATCTTAGTAGAACCCGGATGAACATTATAAGGAGACTTGTGCGCTTCTTCCAGAATCTGGTCCCTCAAACCATCTGAATTCGGAACACACAATCTCGAACCATGTCTCAGAACACCATTCACAAAAGCAAACTCAGAATTACCGTCCTGCTGAATCTCCTCAATAATCCGTTTCAAATGTGGATCCTCAGCTTGTAAAGCTTTGATTTGATCAATCAAAATAGGTTGCACTTGCAACTGTACTAACAAACAACCAGCCTGCGAAACCTGAAAACCATAGCCTGAAGCTATCAAACTGTGCTACTCTCTAACCATGGGTTTACGCCCAATCTCAGAATTATGAGCCAAGCTGCCCGAAGACTTGCGACTCAACGCATCGGCTACCACATTCGCCTTACCAGGATGGTACTGAATAGTACAGTCGTAGTCTTTCACCAATTCTAGCCACCTCCTCTGTCTCAAGTTCAATTCTCTCTGATCAAAGATATACTTCAGACTCTTATGATCAGTGAAAATCTCAGCATACAAGTAATGCCTCTAGATTTTTAGCGCAAAAACCATTGCTGCCAACTCTAAATCATGAGTAGGGTAATTTACCTCATGCTTCTTCAACTGTCTAGAAGAATAGGCAATCACCTGTCCATGTTGCATCAGAACGCAACCCAACCCAATACGAGACGCATTACAATACACTGTGAAACCGTTAATGCCAGAAGGCACTGCCAAAACCGGAGCTGTAGTCAAAATCTCCTTGAGCTTCTCAAAGCTTGCCTCGCACTTGTCAGTCCACTTAAACTTAACACCCTTCTGTGTCAGTTTAGTCAACGGTGCAGATATTCTGGAGAAATCTTGCACGAACCGACGATAGTAGCCAGCTAAACCCAGAAAACTCCTAATCTCGGTAACTGGCCTCGGCCTCTGCCAATCCATAACCGCCTAAATCTTATTCGGATCAACCTTGATCCCATCTTTCGACACCACGTGTCCTAGAAAGGTAACCTGATCCATCCAGAACTCACATTTTGAGAACTTAGCATACAACTGATGCTCACGCAACGTTTGTAGTATAGTCCTCAAATGGTAAGCATGCTCCTCCTCACTCCGAGAATAGATCAAAATGTCATCAATGAACACGATAACAAATTGATCCAAAAATGGCTTGAACACTTTGTTCATCATATCCATAAACGCTGCTGGTGCGTTCGTCAGACCAAAGGACATAACTAGAAACTCAAAATGTCCATACCGCATCCGGAAAGCAGTCTTAGGCACATCTACATCACGGATCCGAAGTTGATGATACCCAGACCTCAAATCAATCTTGGAAAAACACTTCGCACCCTGCAACTGGTCAAACAAATCATCGATGCGAGGAAGAGGAAATCTGTTCTTGACAGTAACCTTGTTCAACTGTCTGTAGTCGATACACAGTCAAAAGGAACCGTCTTTCTTTTTCACAAACAGAACTGGAGCACCCCACGGAGAAGTACTCGGTCTGATGAACCCGCTATCCAACAACTCTTGTAACTGGTCCTTCAACTCCTTCAGCTCTGCAGGAGCCATCCGATACGGCGATATCGAAATCGGATCTGTGCCAGAAACCATATTAATGCAAAACTCAATCTCACGATCAGGTGGTAATCCAGGCAATTCCTCTGGAAACACATCAGTGAACTCATTCACTATCGGAACACTATGCATATCACCACTGTCAGTCTCCAAATCACGAACCACATCAAGAAAACACTGGCAACCCTTGCCTAACATCCGCTTCGCCTTGATGGCGGAAATCAGATTCTTAGGTGTCTCCGCCTTTTCTCCCTGAAAGAATAAAGGTAGATCACCTGGAATCCTGAACTCGACTGACTTCCCTCGACAGTCAATAGAAGCATAATGGCGCGATAGCCAATCCATCCCCAAGATGACATCAAAAGAAAGAACGTCAAGTACAATCAAATCAGCACATAATTATCTACCCTGAATAACCACTGGACAAGAAGGATAATCGACGTCCACTACTACACCTTCAGACATAGGTGTAGACACAGCTAGAGGTTCACTCAAAACAGATGGTGCAATACCCAATTTTCCCCCAAAACAAGTAGAAACAAACGAATGGGTTGCACCCGCATCAAATAACACCAAAGCACCAGTAAAAGAAATCAGAATGGTACCTTGCACCACAGCGTTTGATGCACGCGCATCCTGAGGAGTAAGTGCGAACACTCTGGCCTGACCCTGCGGCCGCTGCTGCGAACTCTGCCCAGTACCATAACTGTTGGAACCCCTGCCACCGTTACCACGGCCACCAAAACCTCTACCACCATAACCACGGCCCCGCTGGCCACCAAAAGATGCTGCAGGTTGAGAGTACCCTACAGACTGTGTAAACGCAGGTCTCTGCTGCTGATAAGATGACTGCGCCACACTGGCGTTAGACATCTGCTGCCCAGATGTCGGACACTCCCTGGAAAAATGACCCGGCTGGCCACAAGAGAAATAACCTCCAGGAGCTAACTGACACTGACCATAGTGCTTGCGTCTGCAATTCTGGCAGAACGCAATGTTCGATCCACCACTATACCCGCGTCCTGAACCACGTTTACTCCCACTGCTACTAGAACTGTACGGAGCACTCCTAGCACTATGCTTCCCCTTGTTGTGCGTATGACGACTCCCCTTACTGGCTTGAGAAAAGCCACTGTAGTAGTTTCCACTACCATGCTGCGCTGGGGCGTGTTGCCCCCCCATTAGGAAGATCACTCTTTCCCTTATGATTCTGGAAAGGGTCAGAGATCGTCCCAAACAGAATCAATGAATTCTCCATCCGTCGAGCACTATCCACTACCCGAGCAAACTCCATGTCTGCCCCTATCAGCAAAGGGAGAAATTCCGAGCCTAAACCCCTAATACAACGGTCGTTCACTTGCCCTCGATCACCCTGCAAATCTGTTGCAAACCGCCCCAAACGAACAAACTCTGTAGTGTAGTCTGTCACTGATCTATCCCCTTTCTTCAAACTTAGCAGCTTTTCTTTGAAATTCTCAATAACAGAGAAGGGTAGATAGTAACCTATGAACCTGTTCACAAATTCAGCCCAAGTCAATGTAGCCATCTCTGGCCTGATGTTATCGCGAAACCAGTCCTTAGCTGGACCCTTCAGCGACATCTCCACAAGCATCACTGATTGGCGATCAGTAGCTTGAATTCTCTGACTATTGTACTCAAACTCTTCCAAAAAATCAAGAGCATCCCCAGTACCATCAAAAGAAGTCAGATTCAACTTCGTGTAGGTCATCACCATCTCTCTATCTGTCAGAATGTGACCAACACTAGCAAGTCCACCCATACCAGCTACAGCACCAGCCTGAGGTTGCTGTTGCTGCGCTAACTGACCCAGTACAGTACACTGATTCTGCAGAAGAGCCTGGTTGTTCTACATTTCGACAATACCAGCCAAGAAAGTAGTGAAATTGAACGCCTGCATATTCGGTGCGTGTTGCACCCCCAGTGCCTGTTGCACATTCGGTGCCTGTTGCACCCCCAGTGCCTGTTGCACATTCGGTGCCTGTTGCACCCCCAGTGCCTGTTGCACATTCGGTGCCTGTTGCACCCCCAGTGCCTGTTGCACATTCGGTGCCTGCTGCATATTCGGCGCCTGCTGCACATTCAGTGCCTGAACACCTGCTGCACCACGTCCTCTAGCTCCACCTCTACCAGCACCAGCTCCTCTGCCTCTACCTCTACCTCTGCCAGCACCTCTACCTCTACCACATCCAGCATTGGCCGGAACTGGTGGTACATTCTGATCGACTTCCATGGAAGTCGCATCATCAGCCACAGCTTCTTGCTCTGCCACAACACGAGCACTAGTACGAAAAACGTTGTCCATATCCTAAGGATTGAACAAAAGTAATTTAAATAACACATAATTCATACCCAAGTATGAAACAAAACAAGTAACAATTAGGATTTCCCGAGAAATCAACAGCAACAAAATATTCACCCAAGTTAAATAGCATTAATAATTAACAGCATCAAATCAACATATAATGACTGACTCGACGCAATCATATTGGTGTAGGCAGAATATTTTAAAAATCAAAAGATGATGTTTTTAAAGACATTACAGAAACCTATATGCGCAGTAGTTCGTAAGACACAACCTTACTTAACAGAGTAAACACATAGCAAGCAAATGGCCTTGGTTTGAAACCAAAGCTCTAATACCAAGTTTGTCACGATCCATTTTCATGAATCGCGACCGGAGTTAGGGTATGGGTAATGTAGTACCAAAACCCGTAGCTAGCCTTTCATTTAACATACAAGGATATAAACCTGCAGAAAACCAATGCTCGGGGGCAACCAAGACTTCAGCCTAAATCTAGCAGTTATAATATTCAGCAATTAAAATAACATGCTTTCCAATAATAATATTAATTCGGCTTAACATAAATAATTCTGAATAACATTATACCATGCCAAAGCAATAATAATCCAGTTGGGCCAATCCGACAACAACTAAAATAAAATAAAGACGTCTAGTCAACAACTGCGGTCTAAGAATGAAATAGTTGATACTTCTACTAAAATAAATGGAACCTCCGAAGAAAAGTAAATGCAGAGATCACCAGACTCTCTCAGATCATAACCCTGGGAAAAATTGGGAAAACAACGGGGTCAGATATACTGAGATGAGTTTATACCACTATCTACATTTATTAAGTGGAAAATCTTTAAAACCGTTTAAAACATTTAACAACGATATTACGAATAATAGTTGGAACCCTAATCCACAATTCTAAATAATAAACATAATCCAATAGGTCTGGTCCCGAGAGCTGAGCTACACCGAGATACCACTGACCACAATTATACCAGGGTCCCGAGAGGTGAGCTACACTGAGTTACTGTACCTGGTCCCGAGAGCTATGCTCACACCGAGTTACCACTTTTCCATATATAACTTACCCAGATCAATACCGGTGCGCACGCAGTTCTAATGATGCCCATTAGGTAGCATGTTCCAACTAAGAGCCATAATATAAAAACAGTTCGAAATATACGTACAGTATATATTTAATATTAAAATAACAATTTACTTAATAAAGCGGTAAATAGTAAGTACAAACTCACTACTTGCTAATCCACGTGATAACCGGCAAGCAACTAATCCTGGTTCGCCTCTGGAGCACGAACAATAGACGGGTCTAGACAAATAAAATAATTATTAAAAACAGACCCTAACTCTAGAGAGTACTAGACACCACATAGGACTAGCACAATTAATACGTCAGAATTAAATAATCCAAAGCAACACAAAATACCCAAAAGTTAATAAACCCCAATTAATATAAGTCTATTGAGTTCTCGCTTTAAAATCCAATTTATAAATATTATTTAATAATCTTTAAATAATAATTAATTTCCAAATAGTGGGTTAGCCGAGTTATCATTAACTACCAAGCTAACCTCACTTGTCGGGTGACCCAAGTCTAACCAAACTCAAAACGTTTATCAAATATAAAACTGAGTTTATATTTAGAAAATAATCCCATAAAATAATAAACCATTTTAAAACAGGACTCAATAACGTCGAATTCAAGTAACCCAAGTTACTAATCGAAAACTTAATTAAATAAGTCTTATAAAAGTTTAGGGACTAAATTGTACTTTAGCCATCTAGGGACTAATCTGTACTTTAGCCAATTAGGGACTAGACTGTACTTTAGCCAATTTGATTTTTAAAATTAATTTAATCACCTTTGTTTATAATTTAAACAAATATAAAATTACCAACCAAAAATCCACTTAATTAAGTTAAAAACATATTCAAGGGCTAATTTATAATTTAGCCAATTTTATGTCAATTTGATATTCTTAATTAAATAAAATTACCCGAGTAATTATATTAGCCAAATTTATAAATAGCTATCGTTTTCAACTTAATAATTATAAATCAAATCTAATTTCAAGTTATTATCAAATAAAAGTAAAATCTAACTTAAAGGATCTAATTCATTCAAACATAACAATTCTATAATCAAAGTGGCTAATAAGCCATCTTCATCATTTTAAAACTCAAACTCGCCGCCTAAGCCCAACCTTTTCAATGATAACTCTAACAAAAATTTCACCCAGAGAAGGTCAACACAAGACGAAATACGCCGAAAATATATGAGGTATTATATCTTTCCCAACCTATGAAAAATTGGACCTCGAATTTTAAATCTGAAACTGATTCGCAGTTTAAACGGTCACAACATACATATGTGCAAAAATTTAAGTCTAACAACTCGGTGCTCTAACGATTACTCGATCAACACAAAAGTGAACAGACTAATATTTTCCAAATCACAATTACTCTTTACCAGGATGGCTTCCAAAACCAGCTCGAATCTTAGCGATTACCAAATCCACATTATCAAAGCGCAAGAACAAGCCCTAACCTAGTTCTTACAATTCCAAACTCTATCGTATCAAACAGGAACACTAAAAAAATATTGTGTTCCACAACACTTACTCACCTGTCCACTTATAACTAGCTCGACACCAAAATAATCGATAACAATACTCAATAACAACTAAATAATATTTCCGCAAAAAACAACACTACTTGGATCATTCGGTCCAATGATTAACACCAAATTTGATAATACCATCAACCTCGCGAATCATAAAACACAAAAACTCATATCTTCATTCAAAAGAATACGTGAACCTATCTCATGATAACAGAATCTCCAGATTAGTAACAAATCATCTCAATCATAATTATTCCTCCAATCATTCAAAAATAAGCAGCCAGTAATAACCTATGGTAACTAACCATCAACTTAATTCTAACTAAGTTTCACAGACTTAATTTTATTCCACACACAAAAGGTTCAATATCCGAACAAAACGATATCCAAACTTTCAAGAATTAAACCCTCAATCAACATTATCGACCAACCAATTTTGTTATCAAAATTCACCACACACAATCATCGATTTTCGGACCAGCTAGCTCATATATCCTAAACCAAAATTATTCAATCAAATGATTATAACTTCGTATACAACGAGCTATCACTACGAGCAATTCACCTCGACCGGATTGTTAGTTATGCTCAAACATTTTATATTAAAAAAAAAATTCACTTCTCTTTAAAAGACTATATGTCTTACACCTCCTTTTTATATTCAATAGTCAAAATGTTTTACCGTAAAAAAACCATCAGTTTTGTAAATCCTTGAAAATTTTCAAAAATATTCTCTTTTTGAATTCACAGATTTTTCTTACTCAAAAATAAGTTTGCAAATTTTTTTGAATCAGTTCAACTGACAAAATTTATGTTATCTTTAAACAAAACTTGCTAAAATAAATTTATCTCTTTCTCGAAAATACACAAACCGTAGAAAAATCATTCGTATTAAAATACACATTGATGTTTCAAACATCCAAAATTTAAGTCGCTTCTAAATTTTCTTAAACAAAAACACAATTTGAAAAATCGTTCAACCGAAAAATTTATTATTCCTTTTGAATTAATTTTGACAAAATTTATTCCTTTCCTCAGAAGGATAAAATTTAACAACGCAAATCTCTTTATTTATGAAAATACTTTTATATCCATTTACCCAAAGTAATTGGAAAAATCTAATCTGAAAGATAACATCTCTTTTTAAAAAAAAAGAACGCAATGTATAAACACACATGGAGCATAACCAACATCCTTAATCCACAATCGTAAATTATCACGAAATTTTTCAATTCTAAATTACTCTATAACGCACTTAGCACCACTATTTCTCGAGCGCAACCTCAAAATCATTATGACTCTTATCCATAAGATTCTGATCCTACGGACCAATCGCTCATAACGTAAACGTCCAATCCCATCACCATCATCACAAAATATTTGTCTAGCTACCTTTCGTTAACAGTTTCAAAATCATTTGAAAACCAGCAACTTTATAAATAAAGTATCACAATGTGACTCATGAGCTCGTGCCAAAACATCCTTCTCAAACACTTTATCGATAAAATTCATTTTACATAATTGTGCGCCAGGGTGATGACATCTCTCATCCCCAAAGAGTTGCATCCAACCCTAATCATTTCTATGCATGTGATGCATGTACTATTATGCATGTATTTATTATTGTTTTATCTTTTATTTAGTGAACATACTTAATGCTCAATGAAATACTATTCGTGACATTCAAAATGCATGTTCATGATATGTCTGGGCACAATTACGTGTTGAAAATATTTCAAATATTTTAACAAATCAACCTTTGAAATCAATTTCTCAAAACTATTTGCTAGACGTTACACTCTGTGAGATGTGCACTCGATAACCTCAAAATATTTCGCAAACTCCATACTTGAAATCTAACAACATTCGATTATAACAACTCAACCTTATATCTTTGTTAAAAACTCTACGTATAATTGAAGTATCCAACTAGCTACAACCAAACTGAACTTATACCTAAGAGAAATAACACATCAAATTCGTTCCTATGAAACCTACCACCGGTTCTCGCATCACATCATTAACTTGATGAGAACACCAGTATATTAATACACCGATCTATCTTCTAGGTTTGGAATTTCCAATATCCTTTACAGGATAATCAGAAACTATCATCCATTCCAAGGGAGTACTTCCCTTATCTTCCTCGATATCGAAACCCAAAGATCTCGATTCACCAAAACAAACCATATAGCAAACCCATCTTAACCCAAAGCTGAATTAGATCAAAACAAGGTCTAAAGAAAATTTCAACTCACAATCAAACCAAACATCAGGCATCAACCATAACCGCGTGAAATAAATCATCTCACGTGCTTCTTCGCACGAAGAGATAAAATATAAGCAATCAACGTATTCCAACCAAACTTGCGAGATACACAACGCAAATTAAAACCAAAAATATTGTGATTCCTACTAACCATAAACCACGAAAGCATTTCCATTAAGCACAATTAACCCAAACATACTTAAAAGACAAAAATCAAAATATTCCACACAAGCTTTAAATTCTTATAGCAAAATCAACCTGTAATAAATTATCCTTTATAAGTACGCTTCAAAATTCATTTTTAAAATTTAAAGTCAACCATAAAACTTTCATATTTTGTTGAGCCCCACGGTTAAAACAAATTAGTATCCGGAAAATATCTTCTTATAATTTCATTGCTTAAAATAATTCCCAAAATATCTCAATCCACGGAACTATCGAGTTAGCCGAGTCATTACAACTTCCAAGCCCAACTCCCAGTTTGGGTGACCCAAGTCAAAACCCAAAACAATCGTTTATGAAACGTATTCAAAACATCTGTAAATCCGGAAAAATATTTATATAAAATTTTCCATCCTTTCAAAATTGAGAGCTCAACGCAACCCAACCGCTAAAATAGCAATGTAAAATCTCAAATGAGAAATCTTTAATCTCAACAACCATTTCATAAATTCAAAAACTTCAAAATGTTGACATGCCACCACATGGTAAAATAACTTCAACGATATTACATTCTAAAAACAGCGACTTACCTTATAATAATATCGTTCGAAAAATAATCGTTTGTCAACACCAAACCAAACATAAGATTTCAAAATATAAAAAATTCCCTTTTTACTGGCAACTTAACCAAAATAAAACTTTTAAAGAATTAAAATCTAAACTTGTCTTCTGATTTTGTGTCAAAACATAAATCGAATAAAAAAGATTTCTCAATAAAAACCCTTAAAACAACATGTGGCCAAACCATGTATGACCACAAAACACGTTTTAAAGTTTAAACCCAGAAACTCTTTACTTAGAAAAAAAAGGCTAACGCCCAACATACGATCAAAGTTAAAATCAACAATCGAGGCAAAAGCCAAGAATGTACTCACCATATAATCCATCGTTATCAAATCAATAATGGCATAAAAGCCAAAGTTTATCAAACAACATCATACCCAATATGAATTTAGAAAAATTACCAACATAAGATTTCCCGAGAAATCAGAAGCAATTAACATCACCCAAGTTAACTAACCTCAACATGATAAAACACAACAAGTAACATCCAAGAGAAATTAATTGTCAATTATAGCATCAACACTAAATAATGACTGACACACATCACCAATAGGATGTAGGCTGAAAGTTTGAAAACAAAAGATGATGTTTCAAAAAAAACAAGACACGAATCCTAATTCCGCAGTAGTTCCTAAGACACGACATCACTTATCATGCCAAATTAATAAACACATAACATGCATAAGGCCTTGGTCTGAAACCAAAGCTCTGATACCAATTTTGTCACGATCCATTTTCATGAATCGCGACTGGCGCTAGGATATAGGTATGGTTGTACCGAAACCCGTAGCAAGCCTTGCGGATAACATACATTGATCATTTAAAACATTGTACCTGTATAAAACCACATGCTCGGGGGCAACCGAGACTCCAACCTATTATAGCAGTTTATATGTACGACATATAAATAATAAATTCTCGGTCATCTCCGAGTCTCTAACACGGCATAAATATTAAATAATCAAAGTTAATATAATAATACCAATCAACAAATAATCCAATTGGGTTAATCTGTCAACAAGTACTACAACAAGTAAGACTTCTAATTACTACTGCGGTCTAAGAGTAAAATCACTTCAATAACTTTAATAAAATAAAGTAAGACCTCCGAGGAAATAAAGAATCGGAGACCAGTTGACTCGCTCAAATCATAACCCTGGAAAAATTGGAAAAACAACGGGGTCAGATATACTGAGATGAGTTCATACAACTATTTACATTTATTAAGTGAAAACCTTTAAAAACCTTAAAACATTTGTAAAGCAATTTATCATTATGGATAAACATTGAAACCCTAAACCACAAATATCTAAATCCAGTTGTCGTGCCGGTGAGACGTATCTCCATAATCGATCCACGACTGTCACTCAAATAAACATGTGAGTCCCAGGAGACGTATCTTCCACCGGCGCCCTCACT
Organism: Mercurialis annua; assembly: GCF_937616625.2. Lineage (NCBI taxonomy): Eukaryota > Viridiplantae > Streptophyta > Magnoliopsida > Malpighiales > Euphorbiaceae > Mercurialis > Mercurialis annua. Next base: position 20,123,909 of record NC_065577.1, on the reverse strand, counting down.
AAGGCTAGACGTATCTCAAACCTACCTCAATACCATATGATCATATACCGGTGCGCACGCAGTCTCGATGATGCCCATCGAGTAGCCCGTTCCAATTCAGATCCATAATGCCAAAAACAGTTTGAAAGTTGTTTATACAATATATATATATATATATATATATATATATATATATATATATATATATATATACAAAATACAATTTACTTAATAAAGCGATAAATAGCGATATAAACTCACTGCTTGCTAATCCACGTGATAACCTGGCAAGCAATCTAATCCTGGTTCGTCTCTGAAGCACGAACAGTCGAAGAGTCTAGACAAGGTATAAATAATAATTAAAAACATATCCTAACTCTAGGGAGTACTAGACACCATGTAGGACTAGGACACATAATAACAAGCAAATGTATAACCGAACACATAAGGTTCATACGCATCCAAACCATAACCCAAGTTATAGAATACAAACCATATAAGTTTCCATTTCAAAACACAAGTTGAATATTTCAGAAAACAGTTTTAGATAACCCAAGTTTAAATCCATACCAATGAGTCAGCCGAGTTATCAAAATTACCAAGCTTCTTCCCACTTGTTGGGCAACCAGAGTCAAACCCAACCCAAAGTTAAACCAAAATAAAACTCAAGTTTACATTCTGAATAACATGAATGAAAAGATTAGTCTTTTAAAAACAAGAACACAGTCCATCGTTTAGCCAACAATCGGCAAATCACACCATACCAACATAAGTATGTTAAACTTCTTTTAAATGAACCAAAAAGGATTAAATCATCCATTTAAACGTTAAACTCAGATTTGAAACAAGATTCAAACCACAACTTAACCACAACATGAACTTGACTACTAAAATAAAACAACACAAATAAAGTAATTCACAACCAAGCAATGCCAACATGCCAATGATGATACAAAATAGTCCCAATACGATTATGGACATCAACTATATCATTGAAATGTACTCAACATATAAACAAGGTGAAATCATGCATTATAAGCCATATAATCAACTTATGATTTACCAAGCATGTCAAAAATATACCATTGGTTCAAACACATAAGATCAGCCCCAAAACATGAATTTCCAGCGCTCTATAACAATGCTAAAACAACAATTTAACAAGCCATTAACATACAAAATCAACTAGCACTTAAACCCAACAATTGACATGAGTTCTAATGATTAAATCAAGTAAATCTAATGCTAAACACCCTATTACAGAATTGACATGAAAATTCAGAGATCGAATCAGCCATAACATGGGTAAATCACATTAGAACACAATCTAGCAACCTAACACATGAAGCCCTACTCATAAATCAAGGGATAGAAACACATACCGTTAAGAAGCAAGATCAGCGAAAGAACCAAATGAAAACAATGAATCAACACCCACAACATGCTTGAAAAAGGATTTGAATAAGTTAACAATCGATATACGCGATAAGAAATTGATTTAACAAAGAACGGAGTGTTAAAATCGCTTACCGAATCCAAGAACGTGAGAGATAGCAAGGGAATTTGTATTTCACAGAGTCTTTTAAGTGCCTAGGGTTTATAAAATAAGTGGGGGCTGATATGGATCGAATAAGGGGTCTATTTAAAGGCCAGGACACAAAATTACAAGTGAAGTGCGATGGGAGGCGCGAGGCGAGGCGCGTTCGTCTCATCGCGCCTTAAGTTTTGATCCAACAGTCAAATTTTTCTTGGGCACAACATATCCAAAACTGAGCCCGATCCAACGGTTAAATTTGGAGATATGCATGTTTTCTCAAACCATGTCAGATTAAGAAGGTACACGAATACATCATCGATTATAAACCGAAAACAAATCAAATCGCCATTGAAAACTCACACGACACATGCAACACATACGAGATACAACTCAAACCCCAAACAAAGTGTCACACTTGCTAAGTCCACCATTAACAATCCAAAACTAAGTCGGAAACACAACGAAACCATGACGGAAAAACACGGGATATTACAAGTATAGACTTCATTAAGAGATTCTATTAACTCATCCTTTAATCGCTTCAGGAATCATGCTTCAATTTTGCATATTCTGGCTCATATCATTCATAACTTGTTATTACCCACTGAACCTATTTCTTGGGATCTCCAGTCAGTTAGCTCGAGTTACCATTATGGATGATTCATTATATAGGCATTAGTACCATTCCCTTTGAAGTTTTATGGACTTTCTCTCTAGCTAATCCTTTCGTCAAAGGATCTGCTAAGTTATCATCAGCGCGTACATGATCCAATCTAACAGCCCCTGTTGAGATTAATTCTCTAACAATGTTGTGCTTACGACGTATCTGTCGTTTCTTACCATTATAATAATGGTTCTCAATTTTTGCAATAAATGCGGTTCTATTGCAATGGATCAACACAGCTGGTATCAGTCTTTCCCGTAAAGGAATCTCAGCTAGTAGGCTTCTTAGCCATCCTGCTTCTTCACTAGTAGCAGCTAATGCTATCATTTCTGACTCCATCGTAGATTGAGCCAGAATCATCTATTTCTTTGATTTCCAAGAAACAGCTGCGCCAGCTATACTAATAATATAGCCGCTCGTGGCTTTGAAATCATCTAACAATGTATCCAATCTGCATCACTATACCCTTCAAGTACAGCAGGATGCTTCAGATAATATAATCCAAGATTCATTGTTCTTTTAAGGTATCTCATAACCTTTTCAATAGCATGCCAATGCTCAATACTAGGTCTACTAGTAAACCTGCACAATAATCTAACGACATATGCAATGTCGGGTCTAGTACAGTCAGTGGCATACCGAAGGCTGCCAATGATGCTCGCATATGCAGACTCTCGTACACTATCACCAGTGTTCTTATGAAGTTTTACACTTGCATCATAAGGTGTACATGCAGGTTTACAGTCTAAGTAGTTATATTTCCTTAGAATCTTCTCAACATAGTGAGATTGATCTAAAGAAATTCCTTTTTCAGTCTTTATGCCAAGAATGACATTCGCTTCACCTAGATCTTTCATATCAAAGTTGGCACTAAACATTGATTTCACAGCATTCACAACATGAATATTTGATCCAAAAATCAACAAGTCATTTATATAAAGACATATGAAAGTACAAAGTTCCTTTTCAGATTTGTAGTAAATACATTTCTCACTTTCATTCACTTTAAAACCATTTGAGATGACAAGATTATAAAATTTCTCATGCCATTGCTTAGGTGCTTGTTTTAGACCATACAAAGATTTGTCTAACTTGCACACCTTCTGTTCCTGACCATGTATCACAAAACCTTCAGGTTGATCCATGTAAATTTCTTCCTCCAATTCACCATTTAAAAAGGCAGTCTTAACATCCATTTGGTGTACAACCAAATTATATAGAGCAGCGATCGAAATCAGCACTCTAATGGATGTTATTCTAGTATCAGGTGAATAGGTATCAAAGAAATCAACGTTTTCACGTTGTCTATAACCTTTGGCTACAAGTCGAGCTTTGTATTTGTCTACTGTGCCAACAGGTTTCAGTTTCTTTTTTAAGATCCATTTACAACTTATGGTTTTGCAACCGGGAGGCAGATCAGTCAAATGCCATATCTTATTGGATTCTAGTGAATCCATCTCATCATTTTTGGCTTCTTGCCATAAATAAGAATCTAAAGAAATCAGAGCTTCCAGGAGGTTCGTAGGATCCTCCTCTAAAGAATAGACATGGAAATCAGTTCAAAAATCTTTTGAAATTATAGCTCTTTTACTTCTTCTGATTTCTGGTTCTATATCATCAGTAATCTCATTATTCCTGACCACAGAAACATTACTAGATTACTCGCCCCCACTATTTTCTAATTTAAAAGGAAATTTATGTTCATAAAATTCAGCATCTACTGATTCAATAATAACTCGTGCAGTGAAGTCATAAAATCTATATGCTTTGCTATTGACCGCATACCTAATAAAAACACATTCATAGGCTCTGCTAGCTAATTTTATTCGTTTCGGATCAGGAATCCGAACATAGGCTAAGCAGCCCCAAGTTCTCAAATAAAACAAATTTGTTTGTCTTTTCTTTAGGACCTCATAAGGTGAAATCTTATTGTTCGATTTAGGGACTCTATTGAGCACATAACATACAGCCAACAAAATTTCACCCAACCTATAAGAAGAAGCTCCATAATTCAATAAAATAGACACTACTGCTTCTGTAAGTGTTCTATGTTTTCTTTCGGCTTTACCGTTCATTTCAGGAGAATAAGGAGCTGTTCTTTCATGCACAATACCATGTGAGTTATAGAATTCTATAAACAAGCTAGATTCATATTCAGTACCTCTGTCACTGTGAAATCTTTTGATTTTCTTATTGAATTGATTTTCAATTTCTGTAACAAATAACTTGAACATGTCAAGTGCATCAGTTTTATTTTTCATCAAATGCACTGGTGTAAAATCAGAAGAAAATACCATTTCTAGTAATGGTGTACATATCTCCTCCAATGGTTTGAAAAAATCCAGCTTTGTTGAGAGGATATCCAAATACCAAATTCTTCCTCATCATAGAAGTGTGCATCACATCCTTCAAGATTAGTGTTTTTCCTGAAGTAAATTTCAGTTCAACACTTCCAATTCCAGCAACAGTAGTGGTATGGGTATCACCTAGTAATACTTTCTTATCATCCACAGAAGTGTATATTTTGAACATAGCACGATCGTGGCAAACATGGCGATTAGCGCCCGTGTCAACCCACCAACCATTTGATCCACCAACAAGGTTGATCTCAGCCATCATTTCTGTTATCATAGCCTTAAAAGGCTCTTCAGTCAAGTTAGCTTGTGGAGCAGTACTTGGCTTGTTCCGACACTTGCGTGCCATATGACCCGGTTTTCCACAGTTAAAGCATAGAAATGGTGGCAGGTCATTCTTAACAGGTGGTGCCTGTTTCACAATATGGTTCCTTGAAGGATTACCATTCGGGTTTGCTTTATTGCGATTCACATTTCGGTTTTGGTTCAAATTGCGATTCTGATTCTTAAAATTCTTGCCATTAGGCTTTAGACTCATCGAACTTAACTTTCTTGTGTTGTTAGAAACAACCAACACTTCATATTTTAGATCATATTTTCTCGCCTCTTCCTCAATCCGAAGACGAGTGATCAAACTTTTCAGCGAGAACTGTTTTGTTTTGTGCCTGAGAGAATTCTTAAAGTCCCTCCACGAAGGAGGTAATTTGTCAATTAAAACAGCAACTTGAAACTGTTCATCAAGAACCATACCTCCGGAAATGATCTCATGAGCTATTTTATGCAATTCATGGGATTGCGCCTCAACAGATTTTTCATCACTCATTTGATATTTGAGGTAGCGGCTGACTGCATACTTTTTAGTCCCCGCCTCCTCGGTATCATATTTCTTTTGCAGCGCCTCCCAAGTTTCATTTGCTGTCTTTCCATCATTGTAGTAATCATAGAGATCATCACTTAGTGCATTGGGAATAAAATTCTTGCTCAAGTAATCATTTGTCATCTACTGTTGAAGTTCACCGTTCTGTTTTTCCTTTTCTTCTTCCTCGGCAGTTTCATCAACGACAGGCATTGCCATTGTTAAAACAGAAACCGCCTTTTTGATGGTTAGGAAATATTCAGTCTTTTGTTTCCACCTTTTGAAATGCAAGCCTTCAAACCCGAATTGTTTGTTGGCATCAACAGTAGAAGAACCGTAGGCAGCAACCTCATCGGTATTCATGGCAACAATTGTAAAGGGAAACGTCTAAAAATTGTTGGAACAATTGCTAAAATTGAACAGGAATACGATGAGGCTGATTCGCGGACTAGGTCGCTTTCTTTTAGACGTTTCGCGGCACAACTCTGTGGTGAAAAACTGACTATCAACTGCGGCGTCCCTAGGATAAAACAGCTAAAAATATACTGCTCTCACTGCACTATGAAAGCAGCTTTGTAAACACTTTCTGAGTATTGCTCTTTTTTCTTTGTTTTTGTGTGTTTTGAAATGCAAGAAGGGACCGGTATTTATAGGCTGGAGGAAAAGAGCTGTTGAGACAATCATAAAGATGGAACATAAATACTGAAAACGTTTTTGATAATAAATTGTTTACAACAGTTAAAAACGTATGAGTAGTTCAAAGGTTTATTTGCAAAATACAAACCTGTTACAAAATAAAATTATTTATGTATCAAAAAATAATAGTGCCAACCGAACCGAACCACCCACCCATCCCAGACCAGACCTGTTAGTAGTATGTGCCCTAGGGCCATTTGATCGTGTATATTTGTAGAATTAATCCCAATGGCAAAGATATATATGTTCTATTTGAACTAAGTGTCTCATCAACTAAGTGTTCATTTATTACGTATTGTCCTTATCACATTGTGATAGAATCTATTCTTAAGGTGTTAAGAATATGAGAGACAGATTCTATTATACAAGTGATCTAAATAACCGTTCACGATCGATGGGGTCCTGCGAATAAGGGCATCGCATTATCCCAGAAAGATCGTCACCTCTGTTTATTCTCCTGATTAGTAAAGAGTTACTAAATTATAGGAAATAGTGAGTCTCATACTACTTGATGGGGATCAGAATAAACACATGGACACTCAAGGTGTTGAGTGAGTCGAACAAGTGACGCTAGATGACTTATACATGGTAATTCATTAAAGTCAATTTAATATCATCTAGTTCATAATTGTACATATGTCCTTTGACTTGCGGTGACACTATCTTGTATATAGGTGATTAGAGTTTGATACTCCTTAACCCTAGATCTTTCATGAGCTAGGGCCGCGGGATGTGTTGGCTCTAGTTAGTTGTATATGGAGATAGGGGTTTAACCTAGAAAGGATTCATCACTCTGGATGAACGGAGACAAGATTCTATGCTATCTCAAATTGTTCTTGATGGATGATAAAACCTGCGCAGGTGTATATGACTTACATAGAAAGTTGTTTCTAGTGGAAGTCATATTTATCAAGAATTAGAATTGGGAGATGAGGTCATATAATCAAGACATACAGTGTTTGACTTAACCGTGACACTAGTCGAGATTGGAATCTTAGATGAAGGGAATTTTGAGTGTACGGTAATTATGAACATTGGTTCAAAAAGAATGCATCGAAACATTCATCTCTATTTGGGGGTCGTGATATGTTGCTAGACGTCACTCTCGATCTACGAGAATTAATAATTAAATGGGATTTAATTATTTAATATAAGAAAGGCGTTTCTTATGTCTCTCGTTGCCATATAGATGTGAACCTAGTTAGTCACACACAATAGAGTGTGCAACCGATTGAGTTTACGAAAGATCGATTTCATATAGATACTAGCATATCTCGGAAATTAATCTAAGATGAAAAACAAGTACAAATTAGGGACTAATTTGTAAGAGTTATAAATTAGTAGGAACCTAATTGTATTATGTCCATATTAATTAGGGACTAATTTATAAGAGTTATAAATTAGTAGGAACCTAATTATATTTTAACCAAGTTTTATGATTAAAAGGTTTAAGTAATTAATTAGTGTAATTAATGATACTTAAATGACTAATCATTAGCTAATGGAATGATGATGTCATGGTGATGATGTAATGAGATAAGCCTATGTCATATATGTGATGTAATATGATGACATCACCTATATGATGTCACCTATGTGATGTCACCACATGAAAGGTGTCACATGGTGGCAACATCTTTGCTTGGTGTGTGACACCTAGCATGCAAGGTGTTGCATTCTTAAGACATGCTCTAGCCTATAAATAGAGCATGTCCTTGCTCATTTCAAAACAACACACAACACACATCTCACTACAAAGTTGTAGAGAGAGAAAGCACTTGAAGGAGTTCAAGTAGTCATCAATCACGGGAAAAACTTGGCGACGTTTTTCATACATCCGAGCAAGGTAGTGATCGCGGCGAGAGTTTGAGCTTAGGGCTGCTCGGCAAGAGGAACTCTTGCAGGATTACTTCAAGGCGAGGATTCAATCGGACGCATACTCGTGTGGACGAGCTTGAGGTCGCCGTACTTTCGGGACTACAAGAATCGTTGGAGAATCGACATAGGTATTCCTCTTATGATTCCTAGATGCGTGCTTTAATTACTAAATGATACGACGATCCATTTGTTGTTGATATGATCAACTTTAGGATCCGAATTGTTGGAATTTCGATTTTGAATTGAAATATACGATCCGGACATGCGCCTCCCGCTGCGCCAACAAGCATTTCACCTTTTTAGCAATTTAAGCCAAACGTTTACAACGTTATGAAACAAATCCAAACGTATCACCTTTTTAGTGATTGAAGCCAAACGTATTACAAATGTTACAAAACAAATCCGAACGTTTCCAAATAAATCGAAACGTTTAAAACGTTACGAAGCAAATCCAAACGTTTCCCCTTTTTTGCGATTTAAGCCAAACGTTTACAAACGTTACGAAATAAAGCAAAACGTTTACAATATGAACAAATCCAAGTGTTTCACCTTTATAGTAATTTAAGCCAAATGTTTACAAACTTTACGAAACAAATCCAAACGTGTCACCTTTTTAGCGATTTAAGCCAAATGTTTACAAACGTTACAAAACAAATCTAAGCGATTCATCTTTTTATGAATTTAAGTCAAACGGTTACAAATGTTACTAAACAAATCCAAGCGTTTCACCTTTTTAGAAATTTAAGCCAAACGTTTACAAACATTACGAAACAAATCCAACTGTTTTACCTTTTTAGCGATTCAAGCCGAACGTTTACAAACGTTACAAAATAAAACCAAACGTTTCACATATTTAGTGATTTTAGCCAAACGCTTACAAAGGTTACGAAACAAATTTCAAATGTTTCCCCATTTGAGCGATTTAAGCCAAACGTTTAAAACGTTACGAAATAAAACAAAACGTTTCACCTTTTTAGCGATTTAAGCCAAATGTTTACAAACGTTAGGAAACAAATCCAACCGTTTCACCTTTTTAGCAATTTAAGCCAAACATTTACAAAAGTTACGAAACAAATCCAAACGTTTCACCTTTTTAGTGATTTAAGCCAAACATTTACAAACGTTAGGAAAAGAACCCAATAGTTTTACCTTTTTAGCAATTTAAGCCAAACGTTTACAAAAGTAACGAAACAAATCCAAGCGATTACCTTTTAAGCAATTTATGCCAAATGTTTACAAACGTTACGAAACAGGTACAAACGTTTCCCCTCTTTAGCGATTTTAGCCAAACGTTTACAAACGGTACGAAACAAATCCAAACGTTTCATTTTTTAACAATTTAAGCCAAACGTTTATAAATGCTACGAAACAAATCAAAATGTTTTACCTTTTTAGCAATTTAAGCTAAACGTTAACAAATGTAACGAAACAAATCCAAAAGTTTCTCCTTTTTAGCAATTTAAGCCAAACGTTTACAAATTTTACGAAACAAATCAATGCATTTCACCTTTTTAGCAATTTATACCAAACTTTTACAAAGGTTACGAAACAAATACAAATGTTTCACCTTTTTAGCGATTTAAGCCAAACATTTACAAAGGATACGAAACAAATCCAAACGATTCACCTTTTTAGCGATTGAAGCAAAACTTTTATAAACGTTACGAAACAAATCTAAACGTTTCACCTTTTTAGGGATTTAAGCCAAACATTTACAAATGTTACGAAACAAATCCAAACATTTCACCTTTTTAGCGATATAAACCAAACGTTTACAAACGTTACAAAACAATTCCAAACATTTCACATTTTTAGCGATTTAAAGCAAACGTTTACAAATAATACAAAGCAAAACCAAACGTTTAAAACGTTACGAAACAAATCCAAGCGTTTCGCATTTTTAGCGATTTAAGCCAAATGTTTACAAATGTTACGAAACAAAACCAAGCGTTTCACCTTTTTTGCAATTTAAGCCAAACGTTTGCAAACGTTACGAAACAAATCCAAACATTTCACATTTTTAGCAGTTTAAACCAAACGTTTACAAACGTTACGAAACAGAAACCAAGCGTTTCGTCTTTTTAGCAATTTAAGCCAAACGTTTACAAACGTAACGAAACAAATCCAAGCGTTTCACCTTTTTAGCATGCCAAATGTTTACAAACGTTGCGAAACAAATCCAAGCGTTTCACCTTTTAGCAATTTAAGCCAAATGTTTATAGAAATTACGAAACAAATCCAACCATTTCACCTTTTTAGAGATTTAAGCCAAACGTTTACCAATGGTACGAAACAAATCCAAACATTTTACCTTTTTAGTATTTAAGCCAAATGTTTACTAATGCTACGAAACAAATCGAATCGTTTCACCTATTTAGCAATGTAAGCCAAACGTTTACAAACGTTAAGAAACAAATCCAAGCGTTTCACCATTTTAGCAATTTAAGCCAAACGTTTACAAACGTTATGGAACAAATCCAAGCGTTTCACTTTTTTAGCAATTTAAGCCAAACGTTTACAAACATTACGAAACAAATCAAAACGTTTCACATTCTTAGCGATTTTAGCCAAACATTTACAAACAATAAGAAACAAATCCAAACGTTTCTCATTTTTAACGATTTAAGCCAAACGTTTATAAACGCTACGAAACAAATCAAAACGTTTCACCATTTTAGCAATTTAACCCAAACGTTTACAAACATTACAAAATAAATTCAAGCGTTTCTCCTTTTTAGCAATTTAAGCCAAAGGATTACAAATGTTACGAAACAAATCAAAGCGTTTTACCTTTTTAGCAATTTAAGCCAAACGTTTACAAAGGTTACGAAACAAATCAAAACGTTTAACCTTTTTTGCGATTTAAACCAAACGTTTTCAAACGTTAGAAAACAAAACCAGACGTTTAAATACGAAACAAATCCAAGCGTTTTGCTTTTTTAGCGATTTAAGCCAAACGTTTACAAACGTTACGAAACAAAACCAAGCGTTTAACCTTTTTAGCAATTTAAACCAAAAGTTTAAAAACGTTACGAAACAAATTAATGTGTTTCACCTTTTTAGCAATTTACGCCAAACGTTTACAAACGTTACGAAACAAATCCAAATGTTCCACCTTTTTAGCGATTTAAGCAAAACGTTTACAAACGTATAAAACAAATCCAAAAGTTTCACCTTTTTAGCGATTTAAGACAAACGTTTACAAAAATTATGAAACAAATCAAAACATTTCACCTTTTTTTTTTGCAATTTAAGCAAAATGTTTACAAAAGTTACGAAACAAATCCAAGCGTTTCACCTATTTTGCAATTTAAGCCAAACGTTTACATACGTTACGAAACAAATCCTTGCGTTTCACCATTTTAGCAATTTAAGCCAAATATTACGAAACAAATCCAACTGTTTCACCTTTTTAGCGATTTAAGCCAAACGTTTACAAACGTTACGAAACAAATCCAAACGTTTCACTTTTTTAGTGATTGAAGCCAAACGTATTACAAATGCTACGAAACAAATCTCAACGTTTTAAAATAAATCCAAACGTTTAAAACGTTATGAATCAAATCCAAACGTTTTACCTTTTTTGAGGTTTAAGACAAACGTTTATAAACGTTACGAAACAAAGCAAAACGTTTACAAACCTTACGAAACAAATCCAAGTGTTTAACCTTTATAGCAATTTAGGCTAAACGTTTACAAACTTTACGAAACAAATCCAAGCGTTTCACCTTTTTAGCGATTTAAGCCAAACATTTACAAACGTTACGAAACAAATCCAAGGATTCACTTTTTTAGGAATTTAAGCAAAACGTTTACAAACAGTCACAAAACAAATTCAAGCGTTTCACCTTTTTAGAAATTTAACCAAACGTTTACAAACGTTATGAAACGAATCCAAACATTTTCCCTTTTTATTGATTTATGCCAAACGTTTACAAACGTTACAAAATAAAACCAAACGTTTCACATTTTTAGCGATTTCAGCAAAACGTTTACAAAGGTTACGAAACAAATTCAAGCGTTTCACCTTTTTAGCGATTTACGCCAAACGTTTAGAAACGTTATGAAACAAATCCAACCGTCTCACCTTTTTAGCGATTTAAGCCAAACATTTAAAAACGTTACGAAACAAATCCAAACGTTTCACCTTTTTAGTGATTTAAGCCAAACGATGACAAACGTTACGAAAAGAAACCATGCATTTCACCTTTTTAGCAATTTAAGCCAAACGTTTACAAACGTAACGAAACAAATCCAATCAATTACCTTTTAGCAATTTAAGCCAAACGTTAACAAACGGTACGAAACAAATCCAAACGTTTCACATTTTTAACGATTTAAGCCAAACGTTTAGAAATGCTACGAAACAAATTAAAACGTTCACCTTTTTAGTAATTTAAGCTAAACGTTTGCAAAAGTTACGAAACAAATCCAAGCGTTTCTCCTTTTTAGCAATTTAGGCCAAATGTTTACAAATGCTACGAAGTAAATCAAAGCGTTTCACCTTTTTAGCAATTTAAGCCAAACGTTTACAAAAGTTACGAAACAAATCCAAATGTTTCACCTTTTTAGCGATTTAAGCCAAACGTTTACAAACGATACGAAACAAATCCAAATGTTTCACGTTTTTAGAGATTTAAGCCAAACGTTTACAAACATTACGAAACAAATCTAAACGTTTCACCTTTTTATGGATTTAAGCCAAACATTTACAAATGTTACGAAACAAATCCAAACGTTTCACCTTTTTAGCGATATAAGCCAAACGTTTACAAACGCTACAAAACAAGTCCAAATATTTCACCTTTTTAGCGATTTAAAGCAAAAGTTTACAAACGGTACAAAGCAAAACCAAACGTTTAAAATGTTACGAAAAAAATCCAAGCGTTTTGCATTTTCAGCGATTTAAGCCAAACGTTTACAAACGTTACAAAAAAAACTAAGCGTTTCACCTTTTTTGCAATTTAAGCCAAATGTTTACAAACGTTACGAAACAAATCCAAGAGTTTCACCTTTTTAGCACGCCAAATGTTTACAAACATTACGTAACAAATCCAAACGTTTCACCTTTTAGCAATTTAAGCCAAACATTTACAGAAATTATAAAACAAATCCAACCATTTCACCTTTTTAGCGATTTAAGCCAAACGTTTACAAACTGTACGAAACAAATCCAAACGTTTCACCTTTTTAGTGATTTAAGCTAGAAGTTTACAAACGCTACGAAACAAATCCAAACGTTTCACCTTTTTAGAAATGTAAGCCAAACGTTTACAAAAGTTACGAAACAAATCCAAGCGCTTCACCATTTTAGCAATTTTAGCCAAACGTTTACAAACGTTACGAAACAAATCCAAGTGTTTCACCTTTTTAGCAATATAAGCCAAACGTTTACAAATGTTACGAAACAAATCAAAACGTTTCGCATTTTTAGCGATTTTAGCCAAACATTTACAAACAATACGAAACAAATCTAAACGTTTCCCATTTTTAACGATTTAAGCCAAACGATTCTAAACGCTACGAAACAAATCAAAACGTTTCACCATTTTAGCAATTTAAGCCAAACGTTTACAAACGTTACGAAACAAATCCAAGCGTTTCTCCTTTTTAGCAATTTAAGCCAAAGGATTACAAATGTTACGAAACAAATCAAAGCGTTTCACCTTTTTAGCATTTTAAGCCAAACGTATACAAAGGTTACGAAACAAATCAAAGCGTTTAACCTTTTTTGCGATTTAAACCAAACGTTTACAAACGTTTCGATACAAAACCAAACGTTTAAAACGTTACGAAACAAATCCACCAAGCGTTTCACATTTTTAGCGATTTAAGCCAAACGTTTACAAACGTTACGAAACAAATCCTTGCGTTTCACCATTTTAGCAATTTAAGCCGAACGTTTACAAACGTTACGAAACAAATCCAATCGTTTCACCATTTTAGCAATTTATGCCAAACTTTTACAAACGTTGCGAAACAAATCCAAGTGTTTCACCTTTTTAGCGATTCAAGCCAAACGTTTACAAACGTTACGAAACAAATCCAACGTTTCACCTTTTTAGTGATTGAAGCCAAACGTATTACAAATGTTACGAAACAAATCCAAACGTTTCAAAATAAATCCAAACGTTTAAAACGTTACGAAGCAAATCAAAGAGTTCAACCTTTTTTGCGATTTAAGCCAATCGTTTACAAACGTTACGAAACAAAGCAAAACGTTTACAAACGTTGAGAAACAAATCCAAGAGTTTCACCTTCATAGCAATTTAAGCCAAACGTTCACAAACGTTACAAAATAAAACCAAACGTTTCATATTTTTAGCTATTTTAGCAAAACGTTAACAAAGGTTACGAAACAAATTCAAACGTTTCATCTTTTTAGAAATTTAAGCCAAACGTTTACAAACGCTACGAAACAAATCCAAATGTTTTACCTTTTTTAGCGATTTAAGCCGAACGTTTACAAACGTTCCAAAACAAAACCAAACGTTTCACATTTTTAGCGATTTTAGCCAAACGTTTACAAAGGTTACGAAACAAATTCAAATATTTCTCCATTTTAGCGATTTAAGCCAAACATTTAAAACGTTACGAAACAAATCCAAATGATTCACCTTTTTAGCTATTTAAGCCAAACGTTACAAACGTCATGAAACAAATCCAATCGTTTCACCTTTTTAGCGATTTCAGCAAAACATTTACAAACGTTACGAAACAAATCCAAACGTTTGACCTTATTAGTGATTTTAGCCAAACATTTACAAACGTTACGAAAAGAAACCAAGTGTTTCACCTTTTTAGCAATTTAAGTCAAACATTTACAAACGTAACGAAACAAATCCAAGCGATTACCTTTTTAGCAATTTAAGTCAAATGTTTACAAGCGTTACGAAACAAATCCAAGCATTTCACCTTTATAGCATTTTAAACCAAATGTTTACAAACGTTATGAAACAAATCCAAACGTTTCCCCTCTTTAGCGATTTTAGCCAAACTATTAACGTTTCACATTTTTAACGATTTAAGCCAAACGTTTATAAATGCTACGAAACAAATTAAAACGTTTCAACTTTATAGCAATTTAAGCTAAACGTTTACAAATGTTACGAAACAAATCCAAGCGTTTCTCCTTTTTAGCAGTTTAAGCCAAACCTTTACAAAGGTTACAAAACAAATTTAAATGTTTCAACTTTTTAGCGATTTAAGCCAAACGTTTACAAATGTTAAGAAACAAATCTAAATGTTTCACCTTTTTAGGGATTTAAGCCAAACATTTACAAACGTTGCAAAAAAAGTCCAAACGTTTCACTTCTTTAGCGATTTAAAGCAAACGTTTACAAACGATACAAAACAAAACCAAAGGTTTAAAACGTTACGAAACAAATCCAAGCATTTCGCATTTTTAGCGATTTAAACCAAACGTTACGAAACAAAAGCAAGTGTTTCACCTTTTTGCAATTAAAGGCAAACGCTTACAAATTTTACGAAACAAATCCAAATGTTTCACATTTTTAGCAGTTTAAGCAAAACGTTTACAAACGTTACGAAACAGAAACAAAGCGTTTCGCCTTTTTAGCAATTTAAGCCAAACATTTAGAAACGTAACGAAACAAATCCAAGCGTTTCACCATTTTAGCACGCCAAATGTTTACAAACGTTACGAAACAAATCCAAGCGTTTCACCTTTTAGCAATTTAAGCCAAACGTTTACAGAAATTTTGAAACAAATCCAACCATTTCACCTTTTTAATGATTTAAACCAAATGTTTACAAACACTACGAAACAAATCCAAACGTTTCACCTTTTTAGAAATGTAAGCCAAACGTTTACAAACGTTTCGAAATAAATCCAAGCGTTTCTCCATTTTTGCAATTTAAGCCAAACGATTACAAATGTTACGAAACAAATCCAAGCGTTTCACCTTTTTAGCAATTTAAGCCAAACATTTACAAACGTTGCCAAACAAATCCAAATGTTTCCCCATTTTAGCAATTTAAGCCAAACGTTTAAAACGTTACGAAAGAAAGCCAAACGTTTCACCTTTTTAGCAATATATGGCAAACGTTTACAAACGTTTCGAAACAAATCCAAGCATTTCACCATTATAGTAATTTAAGCCAAACGTTTACAAACATTACGAAAAAAATCCAAACATTTCACCTTTTTAGCGATTTAAGCCATACGTATACAAAGATTATGAAACAAGTCCAAATATTTCACGTTTTTAGCAATTTAAGGCAATCGTTTACAAACGTTACGAAACAAATACAAGCATTTCACCTTTTAGAAATTTAAGCCAAACGTTTGCAAAAGTTACGAAACAAATCCAAATGTTTCACCTTTTTAGCGATTTAAGCCAAACGTTTACAAACGATAAGAAACAAATCCAAACGTTTCACATTTTTAGAGATTTAAGCCAAACATTACGAAACAAATCTAAATGTTTCACCTTTTAATGGATTTAAGCCAAACATTTACAAATGTTACGAAACAAATCCAAACGTTTCACCTTTTTAGCGATATAAGCCAAACATTTACAAACGCTACAAAACAAGTCCAAATATTTCACCTTTTTCGCGATTTAAAGTAAAAGTTTACAAACGATACAAAGCAAAACCAAACGTTTAAAATTTTACGAAACAAATCCAAGCGTTTCGCATTTTTAGCGATTTAAGCCAAACGTTTACAAACGTTACGAAACAAAACTAAGCGTTTCACCTTTTTTGCAATTTAAGCCAAACGTTTACAAACGTTACGAAACAAATCCAAGAGTTTCACCTTTTTAGCACGCCAAATGTTTACAAACGTTACGAAACAAATCCATGTGTTTCACCTTTTTAGCACGCCAAATGTATACAAACGTTTCGAAACAAATCCAAGCGTTTCACCTTTTACCAATTTAAACCAAACGTTTACAGAAATTACAAAACAAATCCAACCATTTCACCTTTTTAGCGATTTAAGCCGAACGTTTACAAACTATACGAAACAAATCCAAACGTTTCACCTTTTTAGTGATTTAAGCCAGAAATTTACAAACGCTACGAAACAGATCCAAACGTTTCCCCTTTTTAGCAATGTATGCCAAATGTTTACAAACGTTACGAAACAAATCCAAGCGCTTTACCATTTTTGCAATTTTAGCCAAACGTTTACAAATGTGACGAAACAAAACCAAGCGTTTCACTTTTTAGCAATTTAAGCAAAACATTTACAAATGTTACGAAACAAATCAAAATGTTTCACCTTTTTAGCGATTTTAGCCAAACGTTTACAAACAATACGAAACAAATCAAAACGTTTCCCATTTTTAACGATTTAAGCCAAACGTTTCTAAAACGCTACGAAACAAATCAAAACGTTTCACCATTTTAGCAATTTACGCCAAACGTTTACAAACGTTACGAAACAAATCCAAGTGTTTCTCCTTTTTAGTAATTTAAGCCAAAGGATTACAAATGTTACGAAACAAATCAAAGCGTTTCACCTTTTTAGCATTTTAAGCCAAACGTATACAAAGGTTACGAAACAAATCAAAACGTTTAACCTTTTTTGCGATTTGAACCTAACGTTTACATACATTTCGATACAAAACCAAATGTTTAAAACGTTACGAAACAAATCCAAGCGTTTCGCATTTTTAGCGATTTAAGCCAAACGTTTACAAACGTTACGAAACAAAACCAAGCGCTTCACCTTTTTAGCAATTTTAGCCAAAAGTTTACAAACGTTACGAAACAAATCAAAGTGTTTCACCTTTTTAGCAATTTACCCCAAACGTTTACAAACGTTACGAAACAAATCCAAATGTTTCACCTTTTTAGCGATTCAAGCAAAATGTTTACAAACGTATGAAACAAATCCAAACGTTTCACCTTTTTAGCGATTTAAGCCAAACGTTTACAAAGGTTATGAAACAAATCAAATATTTTCACCTTTTTTTGGCAAACGTTTACAAAGGTTACCAAACAAATTCAAGCGTTTCGCCTATTTTGCAATTTAAGCCAAACGTTTACAAATGTTACGAAACAAATCCTTGCGTTTCACCATTTTAGAAATTTAAGCCAAACGTTTACAAACGTTATGAAACAAATCCCACTGTTTCACCATTTTAGCAATTTATGCCAAACGTTTACAAACGTTACGAAACAAATCCAATTGTTTCACCTTTTTAGCGATTTAAGCCAAACGTTTACAAACGTTACGAAAGAAATCCAACGTTTCACCTTTTTAGTGATTGAAGCCAAACGTATTACAAATGTTACGAAACAAATCCAAATGTTTCAAAATAAATCCAAACGTTTTAAACGTTATGAAGCAAATCCAAGAGTTTAACCTTTTTTGTGATTTAAGCCAATCGTTTACAAACTTGACGAAATAAAGCAAAACGTTTACAAATGTTGAGAAAAAAATCCATGAGTTTCACCTTTATATGAATTTAAGCCAAAAGTTAACAAACTTTACGAAAGAAATCCAAGCGTGTCACCTTTTTAGCGATTTAAGCCGAACGTTTACAAACGTTACAAAATAAAACCAAACGTTTCACATTTTTAGCTATTTCAGCAAAACGTTTACAAAGGTTACGAAACAAATTCAAACGTTTCACCTGTTTAGAAATTTAAGCCAAACGTTTACAAATGCTACGAAACAAATCCAGACGTTTTACCTTTTTAGCGATTTAAGCCGAACGTTTACAAACGTTCCAAAACAAAACCAAACGTTTCACATTTTTAGCGATTTTAGCCAAACGTTTACAAAGGTTACGAAACAAATTCAAACGTTTCCCCATTTTTACGATTTAAGCCAAACATTTAAAACGTTACGAAACAAATCCAAATGTTTCACCTTTTTAGCTATTTAAGCCAAACGTTACAAACGTTATGAAACAAATCCAATCGTTTCACCTTTTTAGCGATTTCAGCAAAACATTTACAAACGTTACGAAACAAATCCAAACCTTTCACCTTTTTAGTGATTTTAGCCAAACGTTTACAAACAATACGAAACAAATCAAAACGTTTCCCATTTTTAACGATTTAAGCCAAACGTTTCTTAACGCTACGAAACAAATCAAAACGTTTCACCATTTTAGCAATTTAAGCCAAACGTTTACAAACGTTACGAAACAAATCCAAGCGTTTCTCCTTTTTAGCAATTTAAGCCAAAGGATTACAAATGTTTCGAAACAAATCAAAGCGTTTCACCTTTTTAGCATTTTAAGCCAAACGTATACAAAGGTTACCAAACAAATCAAAACGTTTAACCTTTTTTGCGATTTGAACCAAACGTTTACAAACATTTCGATACAAAACCAAACATTTAAAACGTTACGAAACAAATCAGAGCGTTTCGCATTTTTAGCGATTTAAGCCAAACGTTTACAAACGTTATGAAACAAAACCAAGCGCTTCACCTTATTAGCAATTTAAGCCAAAAGTTTACAAGAGTTATGAAACAAATCAAAGTGTTTCACCTTTTTAGCAATTTACCCCAAACGTTTACAAGCGTTACGAAATTAATCCAAATGTTTCACCTTTTTAGCGATTCAAGCAAAACGTTTACAAACGTATGAAACAAATCCAAACGTTTCACCTTTTTAGCGATTTAAGCCAAACTTTTACAAAGGTTATGAAACAAATCAAATATTTTCACCTTTTTTTGGAAAACGTTTACAAAGGTAACCAAATAAATTCAAGCATTTCGCCTATTTTGCAATTTAAGCCAAACGTTTACAAACGTTACGAAACAAATCCTTGCGTTTCACCATTTTAGCAATTTATGCCAAACGTTTACAAACGTTAGGAAACAAATCCTTGTGTTTCACCATTTTAGCAATTTAAGCCAAACTTTTACAAACATTACGAAACAAATCCAACTGTTTCACCTTTTTAGCAATTTAAGCCAAACGTTTACAAACGTTACGAAACAAATCCAAACGTTTCACCTTTTTAGTGATTGAAGCCAAACGTATTACAAATGCTACGTAACAAATCTCAACGTTTCTAAATAAATCCAAACGTTTAAAACGTTATGAATCAAATCCAAACGTTTAACCTTTTTTGAGATTTAAGACAAACGTTTATAAACGTTACGAAACAAAGCAAAACGTTTGCAAACGTTACGATACAAATCCAAGTGTTTCACCTTTATAGCAATTTAGGCTAAACGTTTACAAACTTTACGAAACAAATCCAAGTGTTTCACCTTTTTAGCGATTTAAGCCAAACATTTACAAACGTTACGAAACAAATCCATGCGATTCACTTTTTTAGGAATTTAAGCAAAATGTTTACAAACAGTTACAAAACAAATTCAAGCGTTTCACCTTTTTAGAAATTTAAGCCAAACGTTTACAAACGTTACAAAACGAATCCAAACATATTCCCTTTTTGTCGATTTAAGCTAAACATTTACAAACGTTACTAAATAAAACCAAACGTTTCACATTTTTCGCGATTTCAGCAAAACGTTTACAAAGGTTACGAAACAAATTCAAGCGTTTCACCTCTTTAGCGATTTACGCCAAACGTTTACAAACGTTATGAAACAAATCCAACCGTTTCACCTTTTTAGCGATTTAAGCTAAACATTTAAAAACGTTACGAAACAAATCCAAACGTTTCACCTTTTTAGTGATTTAAGCCAAACGTTGACAAACGTTACGAAAAGAAACCATGCGTTTCACCTTTTAAGCAATTTAAGCCAAACGTTTGCAAACGTAATGATACAAATCCAATTAATTACCTTTTTAGCAATTTAAGCCAAAAGTTAACAAACGGTACGAAACAAATCCAAACGTTTCACATTTTTAACGATTTAAGCTAAACGTTTAGAAATGCTACGAAACAAATCAAAACGTTCACCTTTTTAGCAATTTAAGCTAAACGTTTACAAATGTTACGAAACAAATCCAAGCGTTTCTCCTTTTTAGCAAATTACGCCAAACGTTTACAAATGCTACGAAACAAAACCAAACGTTTCACATTTTTAACGATTTTAGCCAAACGTTTACAAAGGTTACGAAACAAATTCAAACGTTTCCCCATTTTAGCGATTTAAGCCAAACATTTAAAACGTTACGAAACAAATCCAAATGTTTCACCTTTTTAGCTATTTAAGCCAAACGTTATGAAACAAATCCAATCGTTTCACCTTTTTAGCGATTTCAGCAAAACATTTACAAACGTTACGAAACAAATCCAAACCTTTCACCTTTTTAGTGATTTTAGCCAAACGTTTACAAACAATACGAAACAAATCAAAACGTTTCCCATTTTTAACGATTTAAGCCAAACGTTTCTAAACGCTACGAAACAAATCAAAACGTGTCACCATTTTAGCAATTTAAGCCAAACGTTTACAAATGTTACGAAACAAATCCAAGCGTTTCTCCTTTTTAGCAATTTAAGCCAAAGGATTACAAATGTTACGAAACAAATCAAAGCGTTTCACCTTTTTAGCATTTTAAGCCAAACGTATACAAAGGTTACGAAACAAATCAAAACGTTTAACCTTTTTTGCAATTTGAACCAAACGTTTACAAACATTTCGATACAAAACCAAACATTTAAAACGTTACGAAACAAATCAGAGCGTTTCGCATTTTTAGCGATTTAAGCCAAACGTTTACAAACGTTACGAAACAAAACCAAGCGCTTCACCTTTTTAGAAATTTAAGCCAAAAGTTTACAAGCGTTATGAAACAAATCAAAGTGTTTTACCTTTTTAGCAATTTACCCCAAACGTTTACAAGCGTTATGAAATTAATCCAAATGTTTCACCTTTTTAGCAATTCAAGCAAAACGTTTACAAACGTATGAAACAAATCCAAACGTTTCACCTTTTTAGCGATTTAAGCCAAACGTTTACAAAGGTTATGAAACAAATCAAATATTTTCACCTTTTTTTGGAAAACGTTTACAAAGGTTACCAAATAAATTCAAGCATTTCGCCTATTTTGCAATTTAAGCCAAACGTTTACAAACGTTACGAAACAAATCCTTGCGTTTCACCATTTTAGCAATTTAAGCCAAACGTTTACAAACGTTTGGAAACAAATCCTTGTGTTTCACCATTTTAGCAATTTAAGCCAAACTTTTACAAACATTACGAAACAAATCCAAATGTTTCACCTTTTTAGCAATTTAAGCCAAACGTTTACAAACGTTACGAAACAAATCCAAACGTTTCACCTTTTTAGTGATTGAAGCTAAACTTATTACAAATGCTACGTAACAAATCTCAACGTTTCAAAATAAATCCAAACGTTTAAAACGTTATGAATCAAATCCAAACGTTTAACCTTTTTTGATATTTAAGACAAACGTTTATAAACGTTACGAAACAAAGCAAAACGTTTCACCTTTTTAGTGATTGAAGCCAAACGTATTACAAATGCTACGTAACAAATCTCAACGTTTCAAAATAAATCCAAACGTTTAAAACGTTATGAATCAAATCCAAACGTTTAACCTTTTTTGAGATTTAAGACAAACGTTTATAAACGTTACGAAACAAAGCAAAACGTTTACAAACGTTACGAAACAAATCCAAGTGTTTCACCTTTATAGCAATTTAGGCTAAACGTTTACAAACTTTACGAAACAAATCCAAGCGTTTCACCTTTTTAGCGATTTAAGCCAAACATTTACAAACGTTACGAAACAAATCCATGCGATTCACTTTTTTAGGAATTTAAGAAAAATGTTTACAAACAGTTACAAAACAAATTCAAGCGTTTCACCTTTTTAGAAATTTAAGCCAAACGTTTACAAACGTTACGAAACGAATCCAAACATATTCCCTTTTTGTCGATTTAAGCCAAACATTTACAAACATTACTAAATAAAACCAAACGTTTCACATTTTTAGCGATTTCAGCAAAACGTTTACAAAGGTTACGAAACAAATTCAAGCGTTTCACCTTTTTAGCGATTTACGCCAAACGTTTACAAACGTTATGAAACAAATCCAACCGTTTCACCTTTTTAGCGATTTAAGCTAAACATTTAAAAACGTTACGAAACAAATCCAAACGTTTCACCTTTTTAGTGATTTAAGCCAAACGTTGACAAACGTTACGAAAAGAAACCATGCGTTTCACCTTTTTAGCAATTTAAGCCAAACGTTTACAAACGTAACGAGACAAATCCAATAAATTACCTTTTTAGCAATTTATGCCAAAAGTTAACAAACGGTACGAAATAAATCCAAACGTTTCACATTTTTAACGATTTAAGCTAAACGTTTAGAAATGCTACGAAACAAATCAAAACGTTCACCTTTTTAGCAATTTAAGCTAAACGTTTACAAATGTTACGAAACAAATCCAAGAGTTTCTCCTTTTTAGCAAATTACGCCAAACGTTTACAAATGCTACGAAACAAATCAAGGGGTTTCACCTTTTTAGCAATTTAAGCCAAACGTTTACAAAAGTTACGAAACGAATCCAAATGTTTCACCTTTTTAGCGATTTAAGCCAAAAGTTTACAAACGATACGAAACAAATCCAAACGTTTCACATTTTTAGAGATTTAAGCCAAACGTTTACAAACGTTACGAAACAAATCTAAACGTTTCACCTTTTTATGGATTTAAGCCAAACATTTACAAATGTTACGAAACAAATCCAAACGTTTCACCTTTTTAGCGATATAAGCCAAACATTTACAAACGCTACAAAACAAGTCCATATATTTCACCTTTTTAGCGATTTAAAGCAAAAGTTTACAAACGATACAAAGCAAAACCAAACGTTTAAAATTTTACGAAAAAAATCCAAGCGTTTTGCATTTTCAGCGATTTAAGCCAAACGTTTACAAACGTTACAAAACAAAACTAAGCGTTTCACCTTTTTTGCAATTGAAACCAAATGTTTACAAACGTTACGAAACAAATCCAAGCACTTCACCATTTTAGCAATTTTAGCCAAACGTTTACAAACATTACGAAACAAATCCAAGCGTTTCACCTTTTTAGAAATTTAAGCCAAACGTTTACAAATGTTACGAAACAAATCCAAGCGTTTCTCCTTTTTAGCAATTTAAGCCAAAGGATTACAAATGTTACGAAACAAATCAATGCGTTTCACCTTTTTAGCATGTTAAGCCAAAAGTATACAAAGGTTACGAAACAAATCAAAGCGTTTAACCTTTTTTGCGATTTAAACCAAACGTTTACAAACTTTTCGATACAAAACCAAACGTTTAAAACGTTACGAAACAAATCCAAGCGTTTCGCATTTTTAGCGATTTAAGCCAAACGTTTATAAACGTTACGAAACAAATCCTTGCGGCTCACCATTTTAGCAATTTAAGCCAAACGTTTACAAACGTTACGAAACAAATCCAACCGTTTCACCATTTTAGCAATTTATGCCAAACTTTTACAAACGTTGCGAAACAAATCCAACTATTTCACCTTTTTAGCGATTTAAGCCAAACGTTTACAAACGTTACGAAACAAATCCAATGTTTCCCCTTTTTAGTTATTGAAGCCAAACGTATTACAAATGTTACGAAACAAATCCAAACGTTTCAAAATAAATCCAAACGTTTAAAACGTTACGAAGCAAATCCAAGAGTTTAACCTGTTTTGCGATTTAAGCCAATCGTTTACAAACGTTACGAAACAAAGCAAAACGTTTACAAACATTGAGAAACAAATCCAAGAGTTTCACCTTTTTAGCTATTTAAGCCAAACGTTACAAACGTTATGAAACAAATCCAATCGTTTCACCTTTTTAGCGATTTCAGCAAAACATTTACAAACGTTACGAAACAAATCCAAACGTTTCACATTTTTAGAGATTTAAGCCAAACATTTACAAACGTTACGAAACAAATCTAAACGTTTCACCTTTTTATGGATTTAAGCCTAACATTTACAAATGTTACGAAACAAATCCAAACGTTTCACCTTTTTAGCGATATAAGCCAAACGTTTACAAACGCTACAAAACAAGTCCAAATATTTCACCTTTTTCGCGATTTAAAGCAAAAGTTTACAAAAGATACAAAGCAAAACCAAACGTTTAAAATTTTACGAAACAAATCCAAGCGTTTCGCATTTTTAGCGATTTAAGCCAAACGTTTAAAAACGTTACGAAACAAATCCAAGAGTTTCACCTTTTTAGCACGCCAAATGTTTACAAACGTTACGAAACAAATCCATGTGTTTCACCTTTTTAGCACGCCAAATGTATACAAACGTTTCGAAACAAATCCAAGCGTTTCACCTTTTAGCAATTTAAACCAAACGTTTACAGAAATTACAAAACAAATCCAACCATTTCACCTTTTTAGCGATTTAAGCCAAACGTTTACAAACTATACGAAACAAATCCAAACGTTTCACCTTTTTAGTGATTTAAGCCAGAAATTTACAAAAGCTACGAAACAGATCCAAACGTTTCCCCTTCTTAGCAATGTATGCCAAATGTTGACAAACGTTACGAAAAGAAACCATGCGTTTCACCTTTTTAGCAATTTAAGCCAAACGTTTACAAACGTAACGAGACAAATCCAATTAATTACCTTTTTAGCAATTTAAGCCAAAAGTTAACAAACGGTACGAAACAAATCCAAACGTTTCACATTTTCACCGATTTAAGCTAAACGTTTAGAAATGCTACGAAACAAATCAAAACGTTCACCTTTTTAGCAATTTAAGCTAAACGTTTACAAATGTTACGAAACAAATCCAAGCGTTTCTCCTTTTTAGCAAATTACGCCAAACGTTTACAAATGCTACGAAACAAAACCAGACGTTTCACATTTTTAACGATTTTAGCCAAACGTTTACAAAGGTTACGAAACAAATTCAAACGTTTCCCCATTTTAGCGATTTAAGCCAAACATTTAAAACATTACGAAACAAATCCAAATGTTTCACCTTTTTAGCTATTTAAGCCAAACGTTACAAACGTTATGAAACAAATCCAATCGTTTCACCTTTTTAGCGATTTCAGCAAAACATTTACAAACGTTACGAAACAAATCCAAACCTTTCACCTTTTTAGTGATTTTAGCCAAACGTTTACAAACAATACGAAACAAATCAAAACGTTTCCCATTTTTAACGATTTAAGCCAAACGTTTCTAAACGCTACGAAACAAATCAAAACGTTTCACCATTTTAGCAATTTAAGCCAAACGTTTACAAATGTTACGAAACAAATCCAAGCGTTTCTCCTTTTTAGCAATTTAAGCCAAAGGATTACAAATGTTACGAAACAAATCAAAGCGTTTCACCTTTTTAGCATTTTAAGCCAAACGTATACAAAGGTTACGAAACAAATCAAAACGTTTAACCTTTTTTGCAATTTGAACCAAACGTTTACAAACATTTCGATACAAAACCAAACATTTAAAACGTTACGAAACAAATCAGAGCGTTTCGCATTTTTAGCGATTTAAGCCAAACGTTTACAAACGTTACGAAACAAAACCAAGCGCTTCACCTTTTTAGCAATTTAAGCCAAAAGTTTACAAGCGTTATGAAACAAATCAAAGTGTTTCACCTTTTTAGCAATTTACCCCAAACGTTTACAAGCGTTACGAAATTAATCCAAATGTTTCACCTTTTTAGCAATTCAAGCAAAACGTTTACAAACGTATGAAACAAATACAAACGTTTCACCTTTTTAGCGATTTAAGCCAAACGTTTACAAAGGTTATGAAAAAAATCAAATATTTTCACCTTTTTTTGGAAAACGTTTACAAAGGTTACCAAATAAATTCAAGCATTTCGCCTATTTTGCAATTTAAGCCAAACGTTTACAAACGTTACGAAACAAATCCTTGCGTTTCACCATTTTAGCAATTTAAGCCAAACGTTTACAAACGTTAGGAAACAAATCCTTGTGTTTCACCATTTTAGCAATTTAAGCCAAACTTTTACAAACATTACGAAACAAATCCAAATGTTTCACCTTTTTAGCAATTTAAGCCAAACGTTTACAAACGTTACGAAACAAATCCAAACGTTTCACCTTTTTAGTGATTGAAGCTAAACTTATTACAAATGCTACGTAACAAATCTCAACGTTTCAAAATAAATCCAAACGTTTAAAACGTTATGAATCAAATCCAAACGTTTAACCTTTTTTGATATTTAAGACAAACGTTTATAAACGTTACGAAACAAAGCAAAACGTTTCACCTTTTTAGTGATTGAAGCCAAACGTATTACAAATGCTACGTAACAAATCTCAACGTTTCTAAATAAATCCAAACGTTTAAAACGTTATGAATCAAATCCAAACGTTTAACCTTTTTTGAGATTTAAGACAAACGTTTATAAACGTTACGAAACAAAGCAAAACGTTTACAAACGTTACGAAACAAATCCAAGTGTTTCACCTTTATAGCAATTTAGGCTAAACGTTTACAAACTTTACGAAACAAATCCAAGTGTTTCACCTTTTTAGCGATTTAAGCCAAACATTTACAAACGTTACGAAACAAATCCATGCGATTCACTTTTTTAGGAATTTAAGCAAAATGTTTACAAACAGTTACAAAACAAATTCAAGCGTTTCACCTTTTTAGAAATTTAAGCCAAACGTTTACAAACGTTACGAAACGAATCCAAACATATTCCCTTTTTGTCGATTTAAGCCAAACATTTACAAACGTTACTAAATAAAACCAAACGTTTCACATTTTTAGCGATTTCAGCAAAACATTTACAAAGGTTACGAAACAAATTCAGGCGTTTCACCTTTTTAGCGATTTACGCCAAACGTTTACAAACGTTATGAAACAAATCCAACCGTTTCACCTTTTTAGCGATTTAAGCTAAACATTTAAAAACGTTACGAAACAAATCCAAACGTTTCACCTTTTTAGTGATTTAAGCCAAACGTTGACAAACGTTACGAAAAGAAACCATGCGTTTCACCTTTTTATCAATTTAAGCCAAACGTTTACAAACGTAACGAGACAAATCCAATCAATTTCCTTTTTAGCAATTTATGCCAAAAGTTAACAAACGGTACAAAATAAACCCAAACGTTTCACATTTTTAACGATTTAAGCTAAACGTTTAGAAATGCTACGAAACAAATCAAAACGTTCACCTTTTTAGCAATTTAAGCTAAACGTTTACAAATGTTACGAAACAAATCCAAGAGTTTCTCCTTTTTAGCAAATTACGCCAAACGTTTACAAATGCTACGAAACAAATCAAGGGGTTTCACCTTTTTAGCAATTTAAGCCAAACGTTTACAAAAGTTACGAAACGAATCCAAATGTTTCACCTTTTTAGCGATTTAAGCCAAAAGTTTACAAACGATACGAAACAAATCCAAACGTTTCACATTTTTAGAGATTTAAGCCAAACGTTTACAAACGTTACGAAACAAATCTAAACGTTTCACCTTTTTATGGATTTAAGCCAAACTTTTACAAATGTTACGAAACAAATCCAAACGTTTCACCTTTTTAGCGATATAAGCCAAACATTTACAAACGCTACAAAACAAGTCCAAATATTTCACCTTTTTAGCGATTTAAAGCAAAAGTTTACAAACGATACAAAGCAAAACCAAACGTTTAAAATTTTACTAAAAAAATCCAAGCGTTTTGCATTTTCAGCGATTTAAGCCAAACGTTTACAAACGTTACAAAACAAAACTAAGCGTTTCACCTTTTTTGCAATTTAAGCCAAATGTTTACAAACGTTACGAAACAAATCCAAGCACTTCACCATTTTAACAATTTTAGCCAAACGTTTACAAACATTACGAAACAAATCCAAGCGTTTCACCTATTTAGAAATTTATGCCAAACGTTTACAAATGTTACGAAACAAATCCAAGCGTTTCTCCTTTTTAGCAATTTAAGCCAAAGGATTACAAATGTTACGAAACAAATCAATGCGTTTCACCTTTTTAGCATGTTAAGCCAAAAGTATACAAAGGTTACGAAACAAATCAAAGCGTTTAACCTTTTTTGCGATTTAAACCAAACGTTTACAAACTTTTCGATACAAAACCAAACGTTTAAAACGTTACGAAACAAATCCAAGCGTTTCGCATTTTTAGCGATTTAAGCCAAACGTTTATAAACGTTACGAAACAAATCCTTGCGGCTCACCATTTTAGCAATTTAAGCCAAACGTTACGAAACAAATCCAACCGTTTCACCATTTTAGCAATTTATGCCAAACTTTTACAAACGTTGCGAAACAAATCCAACTATTTCACCTTTTTAGCGATTTAAGCCAAACGTTTACAAACGTTACGAAACAAATCCAATGTTTCCCCTTTTTAGTTATTGAAGCCAAACGTATTACAAATGTTACGAAACAAATCCAAACGTTTCAAAATAAATCCAAACGTTTAAAACGTTACGAAGCAAATCCAAGAATTTAACCTGTTTTGCGATTTAAGCCAATCGTTTACAAACGTTACGAAACAAAGCAAAACCTTTACAAACATTGAGAAACAAATCCAAGAGTTTCACCTTTATAGCAATTTAAGCCAAACGTTTACAAACTTTACAAAACAAATCCAAGCTTTTCACCTTTTTAGCGATTTAAGCCGAACGTTTACAAACGTTACAAAATAAAACCAAACGTTTCACATTTTTATCTATTTTAGCAAAACGTTTACAAAGGTTACGAAACAAATTCAAACGTTTCACCTTTTTAGAAATTTAAGCCAAACGTTTACAAACGCTACGAAACAAATCCAAACGTTTTACCTTTTTAGCGATTTAAGTCGAACGTTTACAAACGTTACAAAACAAAATCAAACGTTTCACATTTTTAGCGATTATAGCCAAACGATTACAAAGGTTACGAAACAAATTCAAATATTTCCCCATTTTAGCGATTTAAGCCAAACACTTAAAACGTTAACAAATCCAAATGATTCACCTTTTTAGCTATTTAAGCCAAACGTTACAAACGTTATGAAACAAATCCAATTGTTTCACCTTTTTAGCGATTTCAGCAAAACATTTACAAACGTTACGAAACAAATCCAAACGTTTCACCTTATTAGTGATTTTAGCCAAACATTTACAAACGTTACGAAAAGAAACCAAGCGTTTCACTTTTTTAGCAATTTAAGCCAAACATTTACAAACGTAACGAAACAAATCCAAGCGATTACCTTTTTAGCAAATTAAGCCAAATGTTTACAAACCTTACGAAACAAATCCAAGCATTTCACCTTTATAGCAATTTAAGCCAAACGTTTACAAACGTTACGAAACAAATCCAAACGTTTCCCCTCTTTAGCGATTTTAGCCAAACATTTAACGTTTCACATTTTTAACGATTTAAGCCAAACATTTATAAATGCTACGAAACAAATTAAAACGTTTCACCTTTTTAGCAATTTAAGCGAAACGTTTACAAATGTTACGAAACAAATCCAAGCGTTTCTCCTTTTTAACAATTTAAGCCAAACGTTTACAAATGTTACGAAACAAATCAAAGCATTTCACCTTTTTAGCAGTTTAAGCCAAACCTTTACAAAGGCTACGAAACAAATTCAAATGTTTCAACTTTTTAGCGATTTAAGCTAAACGTTTACAAACGATACGAAATAAATCCAAACGTTTCACCTTTTTAGCGATTTAAGCCAAACGTTTACAAATGTTAAGAAACAAATCTAAATGTTTCACCTTTTTAGGGATTTAAGCCAAACATTTACAAACGTTGCAAAACAAGTCCAAACGTTTCACTTCTTTAGCGATTTAAAGCAAACGTTTACAAACGATACAAAACAAAACCAAACGTTTAAAACGTTACGAAACAAATCCAAGCATTTCGCATTTTTAGCGATTTAAGCCAAACGTTTACAAACGTTACGAAACAAAACCAAGCGTTTCACCTTTTTGCAATTAAAGCCAAATGTTTACAAACTTTACGAAACAAATCCAAATGTTTCACATTTTTAGCAGTTTAAGCCAAATATTTACAAACGTTACGAAACAGAAACAAAGCGTTTTGCCTTTTTAGCAATTTAAGCCAAACGTTTACAAACGTAACGAAACAAATCCAAGCGTTTCACCATTTTAGCACGCCAAATGATTACAAACGTTACGAAACAAATCCAAGCGTTTCACCTTTTAGCAATTTAAGCCAAACGTTTATAGAAATTTTGAAACAAATCCAACCATTTTACCTTTTTAATGATTTAAGCCAAATGTTTACAAACACTACGAAACAAATCCAAACGTTTCACCTTTTTAGAAATGTAAGCCAAACGTTTACAAACGTTACGAAATAAATCCAAGCGTTTCACCATTTTAGCAATTTAAGCCAAACGATTACAAATGTTACGAAACAAATCCAAGTGTTTCACCTTTTTAGCAATTTAAGCCAAACATTTACAAACGTTACCAAACAAATCCAAATGTTTCCCCATTTTAGCAATTTAAGCCAAACGTTTAAAACGTTACGAAAGAAATCCAAACGTTTCACCTTTTTAGCAATATATGGCAAACGTTTACAAACGTTTCGAAACAAATCCAAGCGTTTCACCATTATAGTAATTCAAGCCAAACGTTTACAAACATTACGAAAAAAATCCAAACATTTCACCTTTTAAGCGATTTAAGCCATACGTATTCAAAGATTATGAAACAAGTCTAAATATTTCACGTTTTTAGCAATTTAAGGCAATCGTTTACAAACGTTACGAAACAAATACAAGCATTTCACCTTTTAGCAATTTAAGCCAAACGTTTACAAAAGTTACGAAACAAATCCAAATGTTTCACCTTTTTAGCGATTTAAGCCAAACGATTACAAATGATAAGAAACAAATCCAAACGTTTCAAATTTTTAGAGATTTAAGCAAACATTTACAAACGTTACGAAACAAATCTAAACGTTTCACCTTTTTATGGATTTAAGCCAAACATTTACAAATGTTACGAAACAAATCCAAACGTTTCACCTTTTTGGCGATATAAGCCAAACGTTTACAAACGCTACAAAACAAGTCCAAATATTTCACTTTTTTCGCGATTTAAAGCACAAGTTTACAAACGATACAAAGCAAAACCAAACGTTTAAAATGTTACGAAACAAATCCAAGCGTTTTGCATTTTTAGCCATTTAAGCCAAACGTTTACAAACGTTACGAAACAAAACTAACCGTTTCACCGTTTTTGCAATTTAAGCCAAACGTTTACAAACGTTACGAAACAAATCCAAGAGTTTCACCTTTTTAGCACACCAAATGTTTACAAACGTTACGAAACAAATCCATGTGTTTCACCTTTTTAGCACGCCAAATGTTTACAAACGTTTCGAAACAAATCCAAGCGTTTCACCTTTTAGCAATTTAAGCGAAATGTTTACAGAAATTACAAAACAAATCCAACCATTTCACCTTTTTAGCGATTTAAGCCAAACATTTACAAACTATACGAAACAAATCGAAACGTTTCACCGTTTTAGTGATTTAAGCCAGAAGTTTACAAACGGTACGAAACAGATCCAAACGTTTCACCTTTTTAGCAATGTATGCAAAATGTTTACAAACGTTACGAAACAAATCCAAGCGCTTCACCATTTTTGCAATTTTAGCCCAACGTTTACAAACGTTACGAAACAAATCCAAGCGTTTCACCTTTTTAGCAATTTAAGCCAAACGTTTACAAATGTTACGAAACAAATCAAAACGTTTCACCTATTTAGTGATTTTAGCCCAACGTTTACAAACAATACGAAACAAATCAAAACGTTTCCAATTTTTAACGATTTAAGCCAAACGTTTCTAAACGCTACGAAACAAATCAAAATGTTGCACCATTTTAGCAATTTAAGCCAAACATTTACAAACGTTACGAAACAAATCCAAGCGTTTCTCCTTTTTAGCAATTTAAGCCAAAGGATTACAAATGTTACGAAACAAATCAAAGCGTTTCACCTTTTTAGCATTTTAAGCCAAACGTATACAAAGGTTACGAAACAAATCAAAACATTTAACCTTTTTTGCGATTTGAACCAAACGTTTACAAACATATCGATACAACACCAAACGTTTAAAACGTTACGAAACAAATCCAAGTGTTTCGCATTTTTAGCGATTTAAGCCAAACGTTTACAAACGTTACGAAACAAAACCAAGCGCTTCACCTTTTTAGCAATTTAAGCCAAAAGTTTACAAACGTTACGAAACAAATCAACGTGTTTCACCTTTTTAGCAATTTACCCCTAACGTTTACAAACGTTACGAAACAAATCCAAATGTTTCACCTTTTTAGCGATTCAAGAAAAACGTTTACAAACGTATGAAACAAATCCAAACGTTTCACCTTTTTAGCGATATAAGCCAAACGTTTACAAAGGTTATGAAACAAATCATATATTTTCACCTTTTTTTGGCAAACGTTTACAAAGGTTACTAAACAAATTCAAGCGTTTCGCCTATTTTGCAATTTAAGCCAAACGTTTACAAACGTTACGAAGCAAATCCTTGCGTTTCGCCATTTTAGCAGTTTAAGCCAAACGTTTACAAACGTCATGAAACAAATCCAACCGTTTCACCATTTTAGCAATTTATGCCAAACTTTTACAAACGTTGCGAAACAAATCCAACTGTTTCACCTTTTTAGCGATTTAAGCCAAACGTTTACAAACGTTACGAAACAAATCCAATGTTTCACCTTTTTAGTGATTGAAGCCAAACGTATTACAAATGTTACGAAACAAATCCAAACGTTTCAAAATAAATCCAAACGTTTAAAACGTTATGAAGCAAATCCAAGAGTTTAACCTTTTTTGCGATTTAAGCCAATCGTTTACAAACGTTACGAAATAAAGCAAAACGTTTACAAACGTTAAGAAAAAAATCCAAGAGTTTCACCTTTATAGGAATTTAGGCCAAACGTTGACAAACTTTACGAAACAAATCCAAGCGTTTCACCTTTTTAGCGATGTAAGCCGAACGTTTACAAACGTTACAAAATAAAACCAAACGTTTCACATTTTTAGCTATTTCAGCAAAACGTTTACAAAGGTTACGAAACAAATTCAAACATTTCAACTTTTTAGAAATTTAAGCCAAACGTTTACAAACGCTACGAAACAAATCCAGACGTTTTAACTTTTTAGCGATTTAAGCCGAACGTTTACAAACGTTATAAAACAAAACCAGACGTTTCACATTTTAAGCGATTTTAGCCAAACGTTTACAAAGGTTACGAAACAAATTCAAACGTTTCCCCATTTTAGCGATTTAAGCCAAACATTTAAAACGTTACGAAACAAATCCATATGTTTCACCTTTTTAGCTATTTAAGCCAAACGTTACAAACGTTATGAAACAAATCCAATCGTTTCACCTTTTTAGCGATTTCAACAAAACATTTACAAACGTTACGAAACAAATCCAAACGTTTCCTCTTTTTAGTGATTCTAGCCAAACGTTTACAAACGTTACGAAAAGAAACCAAGCGTTTAACCTTTTTAGCAATTTAAGTCAAACGTTTACAAACGTAACGAAACAAATCCAAGCGATTACCTTTTTAGCAATTTAAGCCAAACGTTTACAAACGTTACGAAACAAATCCAAGCATTTCACCTTTATAGCAATTTAAGCCAAACGTTTACAAACGTTACGAAACAAATCCAAATATTTCCCCTCTTTAGCGATTTTAGCCAAACATTTAACGTTTCACATTTTTAACGATTTAAGCCAAAAGTTATAAATGCTACGAAACAAATTAAAACGCTTCACCTTTTTAGGAATTTAAGCTAAACGTTTACAAATGTTACGAAACAAATTCAAGTGTTTCTCCTTTTTAGCAATTTAAGCCAAACGTTTACAAATGTTACGAAACAAATAAAAGCATTTCACCTTTTTAGCAATTTAAGCCAAATCATTACAAAGGTTAAGAAACAAATTCAAATGTTTCACCTTTTTAGCGATTTAAGCCAAATGTTTACAAACGATACGAAACAAATCCAAACGTTTCACCTTTTTAGCAATTTAAGCCAAACGTTTACAAATGTTAAGAAACAAATCTAAATGTTTCACCTTTTTAGAGATTTAAGCCAAACATTTACAAACGTTGCAAAACAAGTCCAAACGTTTCACTTCTTTAGCGATTTAAAGCAAACGTTTACAAACGATACAAAGCAAAGCCAAACGTTTAAATCGTTACGAAACAAATCCAAGCATTTCACATTTTTATCGATTTGAACCAAACGTTTACAAACGTTACAAAACAAAACCAACCGTTTCACCTTTTTGCAATTTAAACCAAACGTTTACAAGATTTACGAAACAAATCCAAATGTTTCACATTTTTAGTAGTTTAAGCCAAACGTTTACAAACGTTACGAAACATAAACAAAGTGTTTCTCCTTTTTAGCAATTTAAGCCAAACGTTTACAAACGTAACGAAACAAATCCAAGCGTTTAACCATTTTAGCACGCCAAATGTTTACAAACGTTATGAAAAAAATCCAAGTGTTTCACCTTTTAGCAATTTAAGCCAAACGTTTACAGAAATTACGAAACAAATCCAACCATTTCATCTTTTTAGTGATTTAAGCCAAATGCTTACAAACGCTACGAAACAAATCCAAACATTTCACCTTTTTAGCAATGTAAGCCAAACGTTTAGAAACGTTACGAAACAAAGCCAAGCGTTTCACCATTTTAGCAATTTAAGCCAAAACGTTTACAAACGTTACGAAACAAATCCAAGCGTTTCACCATTTTAGCAATTTAAGCCAAACATTTACAAATGTTACCAAACAAATCCAAACGTTTCCCCATTTTAGCAATTTAAGCCAAACGTTTAAAACGTTACGAAAGAAATCCAAACGTTTCACCTTTTTAGCAATGTATGGCAAACGTTTACACACGTTTCGAAACAAATCCAAGCTCTTCACCATTATAGTAATTTAAGCCAAACCTTTACAAACAATGCAAAAAAAAAATCCAAACATTTCACCTTTTTAGCGATTTAAGCCATACGTATACAAAGATTATGAAACAAGTCCAAATATTTCACGTTTTTAGCAATTTAAGGCAATCGTTTACAAACGTTACGAAACAAATACAAGCATTTCACCTTTTAGCAATTTAAGCAAAACGTTTACAAACGTTACTAAACAAATCCAAACGTTTCACCATTTTAGTGATTGAAGCCAAACGTATTACAAATGCTATGAAACAAATCCAAACGTTTTAAAATAAATCCAAACGTTTAAAACGTTACAAAGCAAATCCAAACGTTTCACCTTTTTTGCGATTAAGCCAAGGTTTACAAACGTTATGAAACAAAGCAAAACGTTTACAAACGTTTCGAAATAAATCCAAGCTTTTCACCTTTATTGCAATTTAAGCCAAACGTTTACAAACTTTACGAAACAAATCCAAGCGTTTCACCTTTTTAGCAATTTAAGCCTAACGTTTACAAACGTTACGAAACAAATCCAAGCGATTCTCCTTTTTAGGAATGTAAGCCAAACACTTGCAAACGTTATAAAACTAATCCAAGCGTTTCACCTTTTTAGAAATTTAAGCCAAACATTTAGAAACGTTACGAAACAAATCCAAACGTTCTACCTTTTTAGTGATATAAGCCGAACGTTTACAAACGTTACGAAATAAAACCAAGCGTTTCACCTTTTTGCAATTTAAACCAAACGTTTACAAACTTTACGAAACAAATCCAAATGTTTCACATTTTTAGCAGTTTAAGCCAAACGTTTAAAACGTTACGAAACGGAATCAAAGCGTTTCTCCTTTTTAGTAATTTAAGCCAATCGTTTACAAACGTAACGAAACAAATCCAAGCGTTTAACCATTTTAGCACGCCAAATGTTTACAAACGTTATGAAAAAAATCCAAGTGTTTCACCTTTTAGCAATTTAAGCCAAACGTTTACAGAAATTACGAAACAAATCCAACCATTTCATCTTTTTAGTGATTTAAGCCAAATGCTTACAAACGCTACGAAACAAATCCAAACATTTCACCTTTTTAGCAATGTAAGCCAAACGTTTAGAAACGTTACGAAACAAAGCCAAGCGTTTCACCATTTTAGCAATTTAATCCAAAACGTTTACAAACGTTACGAAACAAATCCAAGCGTTTCACCTTTTTAGCAATTTAAGCCAAACATTTACAAATGTTACCAAACAAATCCAAACGTTTCCCCATTTTAGCAATTTAAGCCAAACGTTTAAAACGTTACGATAGAAATCCAAACGTTTCACCTTTTTAGCAATATATGGCAAATGTTTACACACGTTTCGAAACAAATCCAAGCGTTTCACCATTATAGTAATTTAAGTCAAACGTTTACAAACATTGCGAGAAAAAAAATCCAAACATTTCACCTTTTTAGCGATTTAAGCCATACGTATACAAAGATTATGAAACAAGTCCAAATATTTCACGTTTTTAGCAATTTAAGGCAATCGCTTACAAACGTTACGAAACAAATACAAGCATTTCACCTTTTAGCAATTTAAGCAAAACGTTTACAAACGTTACTAAACAAATCCAAATGTTTCACCATTTTAGTGATTGAAGCCTAACGTATTACAAATGCTATGAAACAAATCCAAACGTTTTAAAATAAATCCAAACGTTTAAAACGTTACAAAGCAAATCTAAACGTTTCACCTTTTTTGCGATTAAGCCAAGGTTTACAAACGTTATGAAACAAAGCAAAACGTTTACAAACGTTTCGAAATAAATCCAAGCTTTTCACCTTTATTGCAATTTAAACCAAACGTTTACAAACTTTACGAAACAAATCCAAGCGTTTCACCTTTTTAGCGATTTAAGCCAAACGTTTACAAACGTTACGAAACATAT
Organism: Mercurialis annua; assembly: GCF_937616625.2. Classification (NCBI taxonomy): domain Eukaryota; kingdom Viridiplantae; phylum Streptophyta; class Magnoliopsida; order Malpighiales; family Euphorbiaceae; genus Mercurialis; species Mercurialis annua. The sequence continues at coordinate 20,086,132 of NC_065577.1, read as the reverse complement.
CCAAGCGATTCTCCTTTTTAGGAATGTAAGCCAAACGCTTGTAAACGTTATAAAACTAATCCAAGCGTTTCACCTTTTTAGAAAATTAAGCCAAACATTTACAAACGTTACGAAACAAATCCAAACGTTCTACCTTTTTAGTGATATAAGCCGAACGTTTACAAACGTTACGAAATAAAACCAAGCGTTTCACCTTTTTGCAATTTAAACCAAACGTTTACAAACTTTACGAAACAAATCCAAATGCTTCACATTTTTAGCAGTTTAAGCCAAACGTTTACAAACGTTACGAAACAGAAACAAAGCGTTTCTCCTTTTTAGTAATTTAAGCCAAACGTTCACAAACGTAACGAAACAAATCCAAGCGTTTAACCATTTTAGCACGCCAAATGTTTACAAACGTTATGAAAAAAATCCAAGTGTTTCACCTTTTAGCAATTTAAGCCAAACGTTTACAAAAATTACGAAACAAATCCAACCATTTCATCTTATTAGTGATTTAAGCCAAATGCTTACAAACGCTACGAAACAAATCCAAACATTTCACCTTTTTAGCAATGTAAGCCAAACGTTTAGAAACGATACGAAACAAAGCCAAGCGTTTCACCATTTTAGCAATTTAAGCCAAAACGTTTACAAACGTTACGAAACAAATCCAAGCGTTTCACCTTTTTAGCAATTTAAGCCAAACATTTACAAATGTTACCAAACAAATCCAAACGTTTCACCTTTTTTGCGATTAAGCCAAGGTTTACAAACGTTATGAAACAAAGCAAAACGTTTACAAACGTTTCGAAATAAATCCAAGCTTTTCACCTTTATTGCAATTTAAGCCAAACGTTTACAAACTTTACGAAACAAATCCAAGCGTTTCACCTTTTTAGCAATTTAAGCCTAACGTTTACAAACGTTACGAAACAAATCCAAGCGATTCTCCTTTTTAGGAGTGTAAGCCAAACGCTTGCAAACGTAATAAAACTAATCCAAGCGTTTCACCTTTTTAGAAATTTAAGCCAAACATTTACAAACGTTACGAAACAAATCCAAACGTTCTACCTTTTTAGTGATATAAGCCGAACGTTTACAAACGTTACGAAATAAAACCAAGCATTTCACCTTTTTGCAAATTAAACCAAACGCTTACAAACTTTACGAAACAAATCCAAATGCTTCACATTTTTAGCAGTTTAAGCCAAACGTTTACAAACGTTACGAAACAGAAACAAAGCGTTTCTCCTTTTTAGTAATTTAAGCCAAACGTTCACAAACGTAACGAAACAAATCCAAGCGTTTAACCATTTTAGCACGCCAAATGTTTACAAACGTTATGAAAAAAATCCAAGTGTTTCACCTTTTAGCAATTTAAGCCAAACGTTTACAAAAATTACGAAACAAATCCAACCATTTCATCTTTTTAGTGATTTAAGCCAAATGCTTACAAACGCTACGAAACAAATCCAAACATTTCACCTTTTTAGCAATGTAAGCCAAACGTTTAGAAACGTTACGAAACAAAGCCAAGCGTTTCACCATTTTAGCAATTTAAGCCAAAACGTTTACAAACGTTACTAAACAAATCCAAGCGTTTCACCTTTTTAGCAATTTAAGCCAAACATTTACAAATGTTACCAAACAAATCCAAACGTTTCCCCATTTTAGCAATTTAAGCCAAACGTTTAAAACGTTACGAAAGAAATGCAAACGTTTAACCTTTTTAGCAATATATGGCAAACGTTTACACACGTTTCGAAACAAATCCAAGCTCTTTACCATTATAGTAATTTAAGCCAAACGTTTACAAACATTGCGAAAAAAAAATCCAAACATTTCACCTTTTTAGCGATTGAAGCCATACGTATACAAAGATTATGAAACAAGTCCAAATATTTCACGTTTTTAGCAATTTAAGGCAATCGTTTACAAACGTTACGAAACAAATACAAGCATTTCACCTTTTAGCAATTTAAGCAAAACGTTTACAAACGTTACTAAACAAATCCAAACGTTTCACCATTTTAGTGATTGAAGCCAAACGTATTACAAATGTTATGAAACAAATCCAAACGTTTTAAAATAAATCCAAACGTTTAAAACGTTACAAAGAAAATCCAAACGTTTCACCTTTTTTGCGATTAAGCCAAGGTTTACAAACGTTATGAAACAAAGCAAAACGTTTACAAACGTTTCGAAATAAATCCAAGCTTTTCACCTTTATTGCAATTTAAACCAAACGTTTACAAACTTTACGAAACAAATCCAAGCGTTTCACCTTTTTAGCGATTTAAGCCAAACGTTTACAAACGTTACGAAACAAATCCAAGCGATTCTCCTTTTTAGGAATGTAAGCCAAACGCTTGCAAACGTTATAAAACTAATCCAAGCGTTTCACCTTTTTAGAAATTTAAGCCAAACATTTACAAACGTTACGAAACAAATCCAAACGTTCTACCTTTTTAGTGATATAAGCCGAACGTTTACAAACGTTACGAAATAAAACCAAGCGTTTCACCTTTTTGCAATTTAAACCAAACGTTTACAAACTTTACGAAACAAATCCAAATGTTTCACATTTTTAGCAGTTTAAGCAAAACGTTTACAAACGTTACGAAATAGAAACAAAGCGTTTCTCCTTTCTAGTAATTTAAGCCAAACGTTTACAAACGTAACGAAACAAATCCAAGCGTTTAACCATTTTAGCACGCCAAATGTTTACAAACGTTATGAAAAAATCTAAGTGTTTCACCTTTTAGAAATTTAAGCCAAACATTTACAGAAATAACGAAACAAATCCAACCATTTCATCTTTTTAGTAATTTAAGGCAAATGCTTGCAAACGCTACGAAACAAATCCAAATGTTTCACCTTTTAAGCAATGTAAGCCAAACGTTTAGAAACGTTACGAAACAAAGCCCAGCGTTTCACCATTTTAGCAATTTAAGCCAAAACGTTTACAAACGTTACGAAACAAATCCAAGCGTTTCACCTTTTTAGCAATTTAAGCCAAACATTTACAAACGTTACCAAACAAATCCAAACGTTTCCCTATTTTAGCAATTTAAGCCAAACGTTTAAAACGTTACGAAAGAAATCCAAACGTTTCACCTTTTTAGCAATATTTGGCAAACGTGTACAAACGTTTCGAAACAAATCCAAGCGTTTCACCATTATAGTAATTTAAGCCAAACGTTTACAAACATTACGAAAAAAAAATTCAAACATTTCACCTTTTTAGCGATTTAAGCCATACGTATACAAATATTATGAAACAAGTACAAATATTTCACGTTTTTAGTAATTTAAGGCAATCGTTTACAAACGTTACGAAACAAATCCAAGCGATTCTCCTTTTTAGGAATTTAAGCCAAACGCTTGCAAACATTATAAAACTAATCCAAGCGTTTCACCTTTTTAGAAATTTAAGTCAAACGTTTACAAACGTTACGAAACAAATCCAAACATTCTACCTTTTTAGTGATATAAGCCGAAAGTTTACAAACGTTACAAAACAAAACCAACCGTTTCACCTTTTTATTGATTTTAGCCAAACGTTTTCAAAGGTTACGAAACAAATTCACACGTTTTGCCTTTTTTGCAATTTAAACCAACCGTTTAGCCAAACGTTTAAAACATTATGAAACAAATCCAAACGGTTTGCCTTTTTTGCGATTTAAGCCAAACGTTTACAAATTTTACGAAATAAATCCAGCTTTTTAACCTTTTTAGCGATTTAAGTCAAACGTTTACTAATGTTACGGAACAAAATCAAACGTTTCACATTTTTAGCGATTTAGGCAAAACGTTTACAAACGCTACGAAAAAACTTCAAACGTTTCACCTTTTTACCGATTAAACCCAAACGTTTACAAACGTTACAAAACAAATCCAAACATTTCACCTTTTAGCGAATTAAGGTAAACGTTTACGAACGTTACGAAACAAAACTAAACGTTTTACCTCTTTTGCTATTTAAGCCAAATGTTTACAAACGTTACGACACAAACACAAACGTTTAAAACGTTACGAAAAAAGATTACGAAACAAATTCAATCATTTACAAATGTTACGAAACAAAACGTTTCACCGCTTTAGGATTTAAGCCAAATGTTTTCAAACGTTACGACACAAACACAAACGTTTAAAACGTTACAAAAAAATTACGAAACAAATCTAATCGTTTACAAATGATACGAAACAAAACAAAATGTTTCACCTTTTTAGCGATTTAAACCAAACGTTTACAAACGTTTCTAAACAAAACCAAATGTTTCACCTTTTTAGCGATTTAAACCTAACGTTTGCAAATGTTACGATACAAAACCAAACGTTTAAAACGTTACGAAACAAATCCAAACGTTTACAAACGTTACGAAACAAAACCAAATGTTTCACCTTTTTAGCGATTTAACCCAAACGTTTACAAACGTTACGAAAAAAACCAAACGTTTAACCTTTTTAGAGATTTAAGTCAAACGTTTACAAACGTTATTGTAATACCCCAAATATTTAAGATAATTAAGTCGTGCCACGTGTCGAGATTTCCGATAAATTAAATTATGGGTAATTTAATTTAATTATATCGAGAATTTAGAATAATTTTTATTAAGTAATTTGGATTTAGAGAAATAACTTTGAAAATTAATATAAAATAAATTATAAATCCCGTGACGGAATTTATTTCGCTAAAGTCCGCGAAATAATTTATAGTATTTATAATAAAAGTTTCGAGTTAATCAGAGACCATTTAAAATTTGGACGCGAATAGGTTTTGGACTAAATTGAAACTTTTGAAAAGTTTTAAGGACCAAAGTGCAAATTAGCCAATATATAAATAAGAATGAAATGAGAAGGAAGAGTCCAGAACCATTATCAGATTATTTTCTTTTCTTCGTCGAAAATCTATCAGTTCCGTCGCTCGATCTCTGTTTCTCGTCTGTTTCCGACGTTCTATATCTCGAAACAAATGTATTTCGACGGCGAATGACGGTAAGCTTGACGTTTTATAGTTTGGATGGATAAATTTCTTAATATATCGAATTAAAGTTTTAGGCCACGAAATGATTTTATCGTTTTAACGATAATACGATTGAATTATAACGTTTTAAACTCCGATTTTATGTTAAACGTGTGATCGACCCCCGGGCGAAAGCCCGTGGCAGTGCGTCGGACAGAGAAACAGAGATCGACCGTTTTCAAAAAGTTTGTCGTACACGCATATTGAGATTTGAAATCAATTAGTATTCGATTAATTATCGATTAGTTTGAGACGTTAACCTAACGAAGTTAAACGAGAATCGATCTAGAGATGTTATTTGATCAGTAAACGAGTTAGATACCATTTATCGGGATAAACACGTGAGAAGCACGACGATTAATGAGTGTCATGTGTCGTTTCTCGAGTCTAGAGTCAATCTTAGAATAAGATTCTGATGTAAGTCAAATGTTTCAAAATTTGTATTAGATCCGGCGAGGCAAGAAGAAGCTGGACCGGGAGCTTGGGAAGCTTGACGTGTCTAAGCCCCGACGTATTTTTGGATATGCGATTTCAGTGAGTTTATATGATTTACTTTTAGAGTACTTATACAAGCAAATATTTTATACTGCTTTACGTTTGATTTGAATGTTGCAATGCGAAATCTTTATTTGAATTGCATATATGTTTGATTTGAAACCGGTATTGATCCGATGGAACGGGCTACCTATTGGGCGACAATAGGACTGTGTGATCACCAGTTTTGATTTGATACAGCTGTAAATTTGATTACGAATATGAATATGATTATGAATATGAATTTCAAAGTTGGACAATGGCTTCGATACGAGTGAGCAACCGGTTACGGTGTAACCTGGAGTCCCCGTATCTAGTGAGTTGGACTCACACTGTGGGATTAAGAGTCTGGTCGCGATCGACGAGGCAGAGTGTGAACTCTCCCGGGTCAGACCATTTGGATCGATTTGATTTGATTATATATATATGAATGATATGTTCGAGGATTAGGGTTTCAATTGGATCTTGTTCTTGGCTGCATATGATTTGAATGCTATTGCATTTTTTTACGTTTTATTTGAATACTTATTAGTAAATGTATGAACTCAGTATATTGCCATATACTGACCCCTCACAGATTTCCTTTCAAGTGAAAGACACTTTTGAAGCAACAAACTTCTATCCTACTTCCAGAAGTTTGTATTTTTGAAAGTATGTAAAGAAACAGTACTTTACTCTTAGAGCTGCAGTAGATAGATGTTTGTATGTCAGTTTGTATTAAATGGTTTTCTGTAAACATAACTTTAACGTTTAAAAGTTATTAATGTTTTACGCTTGCCGCGTTATTAATGTTTGTGATTGCCAGAGGATAAGTATGCCTGGCATGTGTTTTTAGCAATACACGTATTTATGTCTGTCATGCATGACGTTTTTGATTTGCGAATTTTTTTTTACGTTTGAGGCTTGCTACGGGTTTCGGAGCAACCACTCCCATTACCTAGCGCCGGTCTCAGCCCATGAGATTTGGGTTGTGACAATGTTGGTATTAGAGCATGGTTCAGTTACCATTGCTTATGTCAGAAGAGTGAGTGATTTTTCTAGGAACTCTACTGCAGCACATAGGACTCGAGTCTTGTCTTTGTTAAGTATTTGTTTGGTTTTCAAAACTTTCAGTTTTTCCTATAGCATGTGAGTCTATCATACGTCTGTGTTTGCATGTGATGAGATGCGCATTTAATACGATATATGTTTGCGATGATATGCGATTATGCGGTTAAGTAACGTTGTTTGTCTTGGTCAGGATGTCTGACTAACGACAAGAAGAAGAGCGAGCTGCCGCTGCAGCACGAAATGTTATAGAACGGGCACATGATATACATCCAGAAGCTCAAGATGAGTCTTCTATTCACGGGGGAGGTGGTGGCCAAGAGGCCCAGGCGCATGCACCTGGAGTGCAAGCACAAGCCCAGCAACCTAATGTTGTGGGTTTGACCTGAATCTGTTCCTTACGGGAATTGCGGCTATGCAAGTCAATCAGGCTGAAGTGCAGAATATGCATCGTGAACAACTACAACAGCAACAACTAGGCAATGTTGCTTTTACTGATCGAGATATTGGTCTGGCTTATATGCGCCTTAAGCCAACTAAGTTTTACGGTTCTGATGATGCTCTAGACTTCCTGGAGGAAGTAAAACGTAACGCTCGACATTTGCAAGCTAATGAGACACAAACCATCATTATGATGGAAATGTCTATGCGAGGACCCGCGAAAGATTGGTTTCAGCAGCACATTCAGCCAACCATGGACATTATAACTTGGGCTGAATTTGTGAATCGTTACAGAGAATTTTTCTTACCGTATGCGGTGACGGAGAGTTATCGTAATCAGTGGCTGACTCTGATTAGGGGTAATCGATCTGTGCAAGAGTTTGTTACGGAGTTTACTAGAGTAAGTAGATTTGCACATAACCGGACTGCAGACCCAGTCAGAGTGAACTCGAGGTTTGTAGAAGGATTAAGAGCCGAATTTGTGAGTCCGACGTCTGATATCGAAAGAACTCTAGTGCAACTGATCGACAGCGCTAGGCAAATGGAAGTTTCTCTGATACATTCTGTAGCGTACAAAGCGCACCTACCAAGTCGTACGTTGGAAGCCATTCTCGACCCACATCACATCAGCAGAGGAATAAGAGAGCTCGATATGGAACTAGGGTTAGTGCTTCAGGCACGGGATTTAGTCCCCGACCCATAAGTGACATGGGAGGCGGAGCACCAATCTGTCTAAATTGCAACAAGGGGCATTAAAGAGTGTGCCGTAGTATTTCCGGAGCGTGTTTTAACTGTGGGCAACATGTTCACTTTGCTAGAGAGTGTCCGAGGCAGATGCCTCAAGGCTCCATGACTACAGTAGCACAGCCTTCCTCTCAGTAGCAAAGGACTGCGCATTAGGCAGTTTCACGATATGATCAGACGGGGAGTGCCTTTACTGGCAAGAGAGGCTGTGGTTATGGAAATCGAGGAGGAAGGAACGACGGAGGTCGCGGTACAGGTTAGACTTCACAGGCTGGCGGGAGTCAGGCCAGGGTCTTTGCACTGAACCCTCAGGAAGCTCAGGCTTCCAATGCTGTGGTGCAAGGTACCTTTCCTATCGCTTCTCAAGACTCATTAATTTTGTTTGATCCGAGCACTACGCATTCATTTGTTTCGCCTAGTTTTGCTAGTAAGTCAGGATTGCAACTAGCGTATCTTAGGAATCCTTTGTCCGTAGCTACCCCAGTCGGGGAGAGTGTGGAAGTTAGTAGCATTTATCCGTCTTGTCCTGTGAGAGTTCAAGGACGAGATTTTTTAGTTAACTTGATTTTACTCGAGGTATTTACTTTTGACGTCATACTAGGAATGGATTGGCTAGCTCAGCACTACGCCAATGTGGATTTTCGGAAAAAGAGGGTAACGTTTAACACTCCTGAAATTGAAGCGGTTTCAATTCAAGGTGATAAGATGGAATCTTCTACGAGTATCATTTCGACTATTAAAGCTTGCCGTATGTCAAAGAAAGGATGTCAAGGATTTATAGCGGTAGCACGAGACGTGGAGAAGAAGATCACAAACATAAGCGACGTACCAGTGGTATCAGAATATCCAGAAGTTTTTCCAGAGGAATTACCTGGATTACCTCCAAATCGTGAAATTGGGTTTTGTATCGAATTGGCTCATGGCACGAAACCAATATCGATACCACCTTATCGTATGGCACCTGCAGAGCTCAAAAAGTTAAAAGATCAACTAGAAGAGTTATTTGATCGCGGTTTCATCAGACGGAGTGTATCCCCATGGGGTGCACCGGTGTTGTTCGTGAAAAAGAAGGATGGATCGCTTCGGCTTTGCATCGATTATCGGCAGTTCAATAAGGTGTTTATCAAGAATAAGTACCTGTTACCTAGAATCGATGATTTATTCGACCAGTTACAAGGAGCAAAGTATTTCTCCAAAATCGATCTGAGATCAGGCTATCATCAGCTGAAGATTCGTGATGGCGATGTTCATAAGACTGCTTTTCGAACTCGATACAGACACTACGAGTTTCTTGTTATGTCATTCGAACTAACGAATGCGCCAGCAGCCTTCATGGATTTGATGAATAGAGTATTCAAACTGTACTTGGATCAATTCGTAATCGAGTTTACCGATGACATTTTGATCTATTCACATACAGAAGAAGAGCACGCTTAGCATCTACAGATAGTACTACAGACACTAAGGGAACATCAGCTTTATGCCAAATTCTCAATGTGTGAATTTTGGCTAACGGAAGTAGCTTTCTTGGGCCACGTGGTATCACAAAATGGTAATAAAGTTGACCCAAAGAAAATCGAAGCTGTGATAGAATGGAAGCGACCCGAATCAGTCACAGAAGTTCGAAGTTTCCTCGGTTTAGCAGGATATTATAGACGATTTGTACAGGACTTCTCAAGATCGTTGTACCTTTGACGAAGTTAACTCAGAAGAATGCAAAATTCAATTGGACAGACAAGTTTTGACGACAGCACCATCGAGTAGCCCGTTCCAATTCAAATCCATAATGTAGAAAACAGTTCGAAAGCTGTATATACAATATATATATATATGCAAAGATACAATTTACTTAATAAAGCGGTAAATAGCGATATAAACTCACAGCTTGCTAATCCACATGATAACCTAGCAAGCAATCTAATCCCGGTTCGTCTCCGAAGCACGAACGATCGATGAGTCTAGACGAGGTATAAATAATAATTAAAAACATACCCTAACTCCAGGGAGTACTAGACACCATGTAGGACTAGCACACGTAATAACAAGCCAACGTATAACCGAATACATAAAGTTCATAAGCATCCAAACCATAATCCAAGTTATATAATACAAACCATATAAGTTTCCATTTTAAAACACAATTTGAATAATTCAGAAAACAGTTTTAAATAATCCAAGTTTAAATCCATACCAGTGAGTCAGTCGGGTTATCAAAACTACCAAGTTTCTTCCCACTTGTTGGGCGACCATAGTCAAACCCAACCCAAAGTTAAACCAAAATAAAACCCAAGTTTACATTCTGAATAACTTGAATGAAAAGTATAGTCTTTTAAAAACAAGAACACAATCCATCGTTTAGCCAACAATTGGCAAATCACTTCATACTAACACAAGTATGTTAAACTTCTTTTAAATGAACCAAAAAGGATTAAATCATCCATTTAAACGTTAAACTCAGATTTTAAACGATAATCAAATCATGGCAATAACTTGTCTACAAGAATAATCAACACGAATGAGTATAACACAAACAAAGCGATGCCAACATGTCAAAAACGATACAAAATGGCCCCAACACAATAGTGGGCAGCAACTAGATCATTGAAAAGTAATCAACACAACAACAAGGTAAAATCATGCATTATAAGCCATACAATCAATCTATGATTTTCCAAGCATGTCAAAAATATACCATTGATTCAAACACATAAGATCAGCCCCAAAACATGAATTTCCAGCCCTCTTTAACAATGTTAAACAGCAATTTAACAACACATTAACATACGAAATCAACTGGAACTTAAACCCAACAATTGACATGAGTTCTAATGACTAAATCAAGTCAATCTAATGCTAAACACCCTATTACAGAATTGACATGAAAATTCAAAGATCAAATCAACCATAACATGGGTAAATCACATTAGAACACAATCTAGCAACCTAACACATGAAGCCCTACTCATAAATCAAGGGATAGCAACACATACTGTTTAGAAGCAAGATCAGCGAAAGAACCGAATGAAAATAATGAATCAACACCCACAACACGCTAGAAAAAGGGTTCGAATAAGTTAACAATCGATATACGCGATAAGAAATTGATTTAACAAAGAACGGAGTGTTAAAATCGCTTACCGAATCCAAGAACGTGAGAGATAGCAAGGGAATTTGTATTTCACAGAGTCTTTTAAGTGCCTAGGGTTTATAAAATAAGTGGGGGTTGATATGGGTCGAATAAGGGGTCTATTTAAAGGCCAGGACACAAAATTACAGGTGAGGCGCGATGCGAGGCGCGTTCGTCCCATTGCCCCTTCACCAGGCGCAGAAAACATATGGGGCGCGTTGCGAGGCGCGATGGCCCATCGCGCCCTCCAACGCGCCTCAATTTTTGATCCAACGGTCAACTTTGTATTGGGCACAACATATCCAAAAATGAGCCAGATCCAACAGTCAAAATTGGGAGATATGCATGTTTTCTCAAAACATGTCAGATTAAGAAGGTACAAGAATACATCATCGATTATAAACCGAAAACAAATCAAATCGCCATCGAAAACTCACACGACATATGCGACACATACAAGATACAACTCAAACCCCAAACAAAGTGTCACACTTGCTAAGTCCACCATTAACAATCCAAAACTAAGTCGGAAACACAACGAAACCATGACGGAAAAACACGGGATATTACATTCTCCCCAACTTATATAAAATTCGTCCTCGAATTTAAAACAACACAACCCGCGTAATAACATATCATAAAACTATATGTTGTCCGAACAAAAATGCACATAGCCTACATAAAACACATAAAAAGATACCCAAGGTAATCAATAACAACAATAATAACAATTCTGCATAACAACTCTGTCTTTTAAGAACATTCCTCAATCAAGTCCAATCCAAACTATAATCATAGGAATTTCCATGCTTAACGACCTAAGTACTTGCGTAAGCAAAAACTCAAAAGGTTGTTCCTCGAACGATAACTCTAAACCACCACTTTCATAAACCGAACAATCTCAAATGATCACAAAAAAATATTAACACTAACTTCCACTTAACATAAAGCGATAATTCCATTTCTAGGTGAAACCAAACGAAGGAATACAAACTCTCTCACATGAAACTCGACTGAAATTTTAAGTATTATCAAGAAGGAAACCTTGAATCTTTTCAATGATAACTCTAATAAAATTTTCACCCAGAGAAGGTCAACACAAGACGAAACACGCCGACAATATATGGGGTATTACATTCTCCCCAACCTATGAAAAATTCGACCTCGAATTTTAAATCTGAAACTGATTCGCAGTTTAAACGGTCACAACATACATATGTGTAAAAATTTAAGTCTAAAAACTCGGTGCTTTAACGATTACTCGATCAACACAAAAGTGAACAGACCAAAAATTATCCAACTGAGAATCACAATTACTCTTTACCATGATGGCTCCCAAAACCAGTTCGAATCTTAACGATGACCAAATCCACATCATCAAAGCGCAAGAACAAGCCCTAACCTAGTTCTTACAATTCCAAACTCTATCGTATCAAACATGAACACTGGAAAAAATATTGCGTTCCACAACACTTACTCACCTGTCCACTTATAACTAGCTCGACACCAAAATAATCGATAACAATACTCAATAACAACTAAATAATATTTCGGCCATAAACAAACACTACTTGGATCATTCGGTCCAACGATTAACACCAAATTTGATAATACCATCAATCTCGCGAATCATAAAACACAAAAACTCATATCTTCATACAAAAGAATACGTGAACCTATCTCATGATAACATAATCTCCAGATTAGTGACAAACCATCTCAATCATAATTATTCCTCCAATCATTCAAAAATAAACAGCCTGTAATAACCTAAGGTAACTAACCATCAACTTAATTATAACTAAGTTTCACAGACTTAATTTTATTCCACACACAAAAGGTTCAATATCCGAACAAAACAATATCCAAACTTTCAAGAATTAAACCCTCAATCAACAGTATCGACCAACCAACTTGGTTATCGAAATTCACCACACACGATCATCGATTTTCGGACCAGCTAGCTTATATATCCTAAACCAAAATTATTCAATCAAATGACTATAACCTCGTATACAACGAGAGATCACTACGATCAATTCACCTCGACCAGATTATTAGTTATGCTCTAACATTTTATATTCAAAAAAAAAATTACTTCTCTTTAAAAGACTATATGTCTTACACCTCCTTTTTATATTCAATAGTTAAAATGCTTTACAGTCGAAAAACCATCAGTTTTGTAAACCCTTAAAAATTTTCAAAATATTCGCATTTTGAATTTACAGATTTTTCTTACTCTAAAATAAGTTTGCAAATTTTTTTGAAACAGTTCAACTAACAAAATTTATGTTATCTTTAAACCAAACTTACTAGAAAATAAATTTAACTTTTTCTCGAAAATACACAAACCGTGGAAAAATCCTTCGTATTAAAATACACATTGATGTTTCAAACATTCAAAATTTAATTCGCTTCTAAATTTTCTCAAACAAAAACACAATTTGAAAAATCGTTCAACCGAAAAATTTATTATTCCTTTTGAATCAAATTTGGCAAAATTTATTCCTTTCCTCAGAAGGGTAAAAGTTTAACAGCGCAAATCTCTTTATTTATGAAAATACTTTTACACATTTACCCAAAGTAATTGGACAAAATCTAATCTGAAAGATAAAGTCTCGTTAAAACAAAAATATAATGTATACACACACATGGAGCATAACCAACATCCTTAATCCACAAATCCTTAAATCACAAATCGGAAATTATCACGAACACTTCCTAATTTGAATCTAACCATACACCGCACTTGGCACAACTATATCTCGAGCGCAACCTCAAATTCATTTTCACTTCCTATGAAACACATGATTCTGACAATACAAACTGATATCTAACAACGCAATCATCCAAAATCCATCACCATCATCACAAAGAATTTGTCTAGCTACCTTTCAGTAATAGTTTCAAAATCATTTGAAATCCAACAACTTTATAAATAAGTTTATCACAATGTGACTCGCGAGTTCGTTTCAAAACATCATTCTCAAAATACTTTATCAATAAAATCCATTTTACATAATTGTGCATCAGGGTGATGACATCTCTCATCCTCAAAGAGTTGCATCCAACCCTAATCATTTCTATGCACGTGATGCATGTACTATTATGCATGTATTTATTATTGTTTTATCTTTTATTTAGTGAACATACTTAGTGATCAATGGAATCTTATTCGTTACATTCAAAATGCATGTTTATGATATGTCTGGGCACAATTACGTATTTAAAATATTTCAAATGTTTTAAAAAATCAACCTTTGAAATCAATTTCTCAAAAATATTTGCTAGACGTTACACTCTGTGAGATGTGCATTCGATAACCTCAAAATATTTCTCAAACTTCATACTTGAAATCTAACAACATTCGATTATAATAACTCAACCAGATATCTTTGTTAAAAACTCTACGTATAAAGAAGTATCCAACTAGCTACAACCAAACTGAACTTATGCCTAACGGAAATAACACATCAAATTCGTTCCTACGAAACCTACCGCCAGTTCTCGCATCACATCATTAACATGATGAGAACACCAGTATATTAATGCACTGATCTATCTTCTCGGTTCGGAATTTTCAATATCCTTTTCAGGATAATTAGAAACTATCTTCCATTCCAAGGGAGTACTTCCCTTATCTTCCTCGATATCGAAACTCAAAGATCTCGATTCATTAAAAAACCATATAGCAAACCCGGCTTAACCCAAAGCTGAACTAGATCAAAACAAGGTCTAAACAAAGCTTCGTCTCACAATCAAATCAACATCAAGGTAAGCTAACCATGACCACGTGAATAAGTCATCTTACCTGTTGCTCCGCACGAAGAGGCAAATCAAGAACAATCAACTTAGTTCAGCAGACATGCAAGTTATAGAAAGCAAATTATTTCAACAAGATTACCAGTTCTGCAAACCATAAACAACGTAAGCATGCCATTTAGCAAAACAACTCACTCATTCTTAAAGACAATTAACAAGACATGCAACAACAAGCTTTGAATTTCATAATGAACTCACCCTGTAATAATTCATCTTTCAAGAGTACGCTTCTAATTCATTTTGAAATTTAAAGTCAACCACAAAACTTTCAAACTTTGTTGAGCCCCACGGTTAAAACAAAATCAATATCTGTAAAAGTCTCTTCTTATAAAACAATTGCTTTGAAAAGAATACCCAAGTATCTCAATCCATGAAACCATCGAGTTAGCTGAGTTATTACAACTACCAAGCTCAACTCCTAAATTTGGGTGACCCAAGTCGAACCCAAAACAACCGTTTATAAAACGTAATCAAAAAAGTTCGAGAAAATGCACTCGAATAAAATTTCCATTCTTTCAAAATTAGGAGCTCAACATAATCCAACCGTTAAACAGCAATTCAAAAACTCAAGTGAGAAATTTTTAATCTCAAACAACCACTTCGTAAATCCTAAAAAATCAAAATATTGACATACTACATCATGGTCAAATAACTTCAACGTTAAATTCTCAAATCAATGACATCTCTTAAAAATATCTTTTCGAAATCATCATTTGTTAACACTAAACCAAACATTATATTTCAAAACACAAGAAATTTCTTTTTACTGGCCACTTAATAAAATCAAACCCTTAAAGAATTAAAAGTCAAACTTCTCTTATGATTTTGTGTTGAGACACAAATCGGATAAAACAATACTCTGAATGAAAATCTTTAAAACAACATGTGGTCAAATAATGTTTGACCACCAAAACCCGTTTTAAAGTTAAACCCAAAATCTTTTTAAATAAAAAATAATAATGCTAACGCCCAACATACGATCACATTTAAAATCAACAATCAATGTCAAAGCCAAAATGTACTTTATTAAAAAGTCAAAAGCAATTCAACGCATCATGTAAAATAGTTGTAACCATACCATATACTCAAA
Organism: Mercurialis annua; assembly: GCF_937616625.2. Lineage (NCBI taxonomy): Eukaryota > Viridiplantae > Streptophyta > Magnoliopsida > Malpighiales > Euphorbiaceae > Mercurialis > Mercurialis annua. Next base: position 20,070,316 of record NC_065577.1, on the reverse strand, counting down.
ATTGTATCAGGTATAAGCGCCAAAATTAATCAAACAACATCATCATACCCGAGTATGAGTTTAGAAAAATTTACAAACCTAAGATTTCCCGAGAAATCGAAAGCAATTATAATCACCCAAGTGAAATAACCTCAACATGATAGAACACAAAAAATAACATCCAAGTGAAATTAATTATCAATCATAGCAGCAACACTAAATAATGACTGACACACATCACCTATAGGATGTAGGCTGAAAGTTTGAAAACAAAAGATGACGTTTCAAAAGACAAGATATGAATCCTAATTCCGCAGTAGTACCTAAGACACGACATCAACTTATCATGCCAAACTAATAAACACATAACATGCATAAGGCCTTGGTTTGATACCAACTTTGTCACGACCCAATTTCATGAATCGCGACCGGCGCTAGGGTATGAGTATGGTTGTACCGAAACCCGTAGCTAGCCTTGCAGATAACAAAAATTTATCATTAACAACATTGTACCTGCATAAACCCACATGCTCGAGGGAAACCGAGACTCATACCTAGTATAGCAGATTATATTTACAACATATAAATAATAAATGCTCGGTCAACTCCGAGTCTCTAACACGACATAAATATTAAATAACCAAAGTTAATATAATAATACCGATCAACAAATAATCCAATTTAGTTAATCTGACAACAAGTACTAAAACAAGTAAGACTTCTAATTACTATTGCGGTCTAAGAGTAAAATCACTTCAATAACTTTAATAAAATAAAGTAAGACCTCCTAGGAAATAAAGAATCGGAGACCAGTTGACTCGCCCAAATCATAACCCTGGAAAAATTGGGAAAACAACGGGGTCAGATATACTGAGATGAGTTCATACAACTATTTACATTTATTAAGTGAAAATCTTTAAAAACCTTAAAATATTTGTAAAGCAATTTATCGTTATAGATAAGCATTGAAACCCTAAACCGCAAATAATCTAAATCCAGTTGTCGTGTCGGTGAGACGTATCTCCATAACCGATCCCCGACTGTCACTCAAATAAACACGTGAGTCCTAGGAGACGTATCTTCCACCGGCGCCCTTACTAAGGCGAGACGTATCTCGAACTTACCTCAATACCATATGATCATATACCGGTGCGCACGCAGTCTCGATGATGCCCATCGAGTAGCCCGTTCCAATTCAAATCTATAATGTCAAAAACAGTTCGAAAGTTGTATATATAATATATATATATATATATATATATATATATATATATGCAAAAATACAATTTACTTAATAAGGCGGTAAATAGCGATATAAACTCACTGCTTGCTAATCCACGTGATAACTTCGCAAGCAATGTAATCCCGGTTTGTCTCCGAAGCACGAACGATCGAAGAGTCTAGACAAGGTATAAATAATAATTAAAAACATACCCTAACTCTAGCGAGTACTAGACACCATGTAAGACTAGCACACGTAATAACAAGCAAACGTATAACCGAACACATAAGGTTCATACGCATCCAAACCGTAACCCAAGTTATAGAATACAAACCATATAAGTTTCCATTTCAAAACACAATTTGATTAATTCAAAAAATGGTTTTAAATTGTAATATCCCGTGTTTTTCCGTCATGGTTTTGTTGTGTTTCCGACTTAGTTTGGATTGTTAATGGTGGAATTAGCAAGTGTGACACTTTATTTGAGGTTTGAGTTGTATCTTGTATGTGTCGCATGTGTCATGTGAGTGTTCAATGGCGATTTGATTTGTATTCGGTTTATAATCGATAATGTATTCGTGCACCTTCTGAATCTGACATGTTTTAAAAAAACATGCATATCTCCCAATTACACCGTCGGATCTGGTTCATTTTCGGATATGCTGTGACCAAGACAAAGTTAACCGTTGGATCATAAATTGAGGCGCGTTGGAGGGCGCATTGGGCCATCGCGCCTCGCAACGCGCCCTATTATGTTTCTGCGCCTAGTGAAGGTGCGATGGGACGAACGCGCCTCGCATCGCGCCTCCCATCGCGCCTGAGCTGTAATTTTGTATCGAGGCCTTTATATAGACCCCATACCTCGACCAAACTCTTTTTCTTTCATTTACTTAAAACCCTAGCCGACTCACTATCATTCTAACACTCTGAGATATCATATCATCCATTCCATCACTCTTAGATTCGTTAAGTTCTATCATCAACTCCTTTGTTTATTCGATAATGTCACTATCGTCATATGGCTTATCCTCCTTTGTTTTAGTATCGTTCTGAGTTGGTTTCTTCATTACGTCTGTTAATCTTTTTCTCAACGATCATAAGGCGTTGGAATCCAATTCGGTACGTATAATTTTCCTAGTTTTACGTTGTTTTGTTTATCGTTGTTGTGTGTTGTGGCTGCCGAATCATAATCTGTTTGGGCATAATTGTTGTTGTGCTTAGGCCCTAAAACTCACGTCCAATCCGAACCATATCATCTCTGAATCGTTTAGCTTCGTTACTTCAAACGGTACGTCGATCTCTTATATTGTCGATTGATTTATTAGCTGTCGTTCTTCTATTTTACTGCTGTCGTTTTCTTTGTTGATGTTGTTGGTGATTTCCAAAGGTCATAATCATATGGTTGTTTGTTATTTGAATCACAATTATGTTGAGATTAAATACGTTGTTACAGTTGTATGATTTTTGGTTTCGCCATTTCAGCATAGGTTTCATGGCTGCCATTGTTGGATGTTCGTATTGTGGTTGCCTTTGTTCTTGATTAGTTGCTGCCATGTATAAACTGTGCTTCCTCTTGTGTTTGATATTGGTTTAATGATCTTATTATTGGTTTGGTTATGGGTTTGCTGTCAACATGGGGTTTCCTTGTTGTGACCTTTGGTATTCCATACTTCATTATCATATTATATGGAATTTGATAATGAGTTGTGTTTAGCGGATTAACTATCGTTTTGATTTCTAAACTACCCATTGTTAACGTTTTTCAATTTGGAATAAAGTTGTGTGGACTTTGATTGAATCGTTTTGAAAGTTATATTTCAAAACGTTAATTGTTTTATAGTCTTTAATTCGAATAATTACTCGGGTAATTGTTGTTTGGGAATTATTGGCTTAAGGTGTCAAGTTGGCTAAAGTTATGTTTCGACTTTAGGACGTTTTGTTAAACTTAATTTAGTTAAATTTTGTCGGTAACTAAAGATTACTTTTGTTTATGGATATTGAGTTCCGCTTGCAATTATTATTTGATCAAATCATATCTTGGGATTATAAACTATGGTTTCTATTTTGATAAAATGGTTGGGTTCGGGTTGGACTTGGGTCACCCGACATGTGAGGTTAGCGTGGTAGTTATCGGTAACTCGGCTAACCAACTATTTGGAAATTACTTGGTTTAAATAATATTTTATAAAATGAATTTTGAAGCGAGAACTCAATATACTTGTCTTAATTGGGCATTATAAATTATTTAGATATTGTGGTTGATCTGATTGGTTTTACCTTGACTTGTTGTTTGTGCTAGTCCTATGTGGTTTCTAGTACTCTGTAGAGTTAGAGTCGTTTAAATAATTATTTATTTGTGTTTAGACTCGTCGACTGTTCATGCTTTTGAGGTGAACCGAGTCTAGGTTGCTTGTTAGGAGTTTTCACGTGGATTAGCAAGCAGTGAGTTTGTACTTACTATTTACCACTTTATTAAGTAAATTGTTATTTTAATATCTATATATATTGTATACGTCTATGTAATACCCCAAAATATCTAATTATCTAATTATACCACGTGTTCAGTTGAGATTCGCCAGAGTGGCGAAATCAGAAAGATTTTGATAAAATTCAAATAAATAAATTTCAAGTAGGTTGGTTTCAGGAAATAAATTATGAGAAAATTTAGGTTATATTTCGATTCTAAAGTTAGAATTGAAATTAGAAGGAAAAATGTTAAGAAAAGTCCAAATTAAGGTATAGGGACCAAAGTGGTAATTTAGCCACTTTGTATCAAAAATAGAAATATTGGATTTTGACGGGAAAGTGTTAATATCGAGCTTTGTATTATTTATCGGATATAAATAATACGTATAAGTTGCAATAAAAGAGTTTATCGATTTAGCTATGGACTAAATCATAAGAAAGAAATGTTTAAAGGATAAATGATAAGAAACAAAAAGAACAAGGACCAAAGTGAACCTTTAACCAAGAAATATAAGAAACCAAATTCAAAGAAAGAAGATCAGAGAAGGATCGAGAGAAAACAGAAGCTATCGCCGATTACATCGTTTCGCCGCCGTTTCGCCGTCCGACGTCCGATTCACGTGATTTTCGCGGCAATCTCTTCGAAATTCAATCCTCTACTGATTTCGGGCTTCGTTTCAAGGTAAATATCTTGATGTTTTGTGGAAATTCGAATTAAATGGAGGTTTGGGTTAAATTAAGAATTTATCGATTTAAGCTCGATTTTAGCGTTTTTGGAAACATAGTGTTTGGCGTGTATGGGGAGTGATAGCACGACGGAAAGCCCGGAAACGACGTTTCCGGGGCTGTGCGTGAGCTGCACTCGGTGTGCGATCGCACACCGAAGTGTGCGAACGCACACTTGCAGTGTGCGGACGCACACTTCAGCAAGTGTGCGAACGCACACTCCCAAGTGTGCGGACGCACACTGAAGTGTGCGAGCGCACACAGTAGGTCCGCAGGGACCTAATTGAGCTTTTAGCCCTAATTGAATGGGATTTCAACATTTTGGAATATTAGACCCTAAAAAAAAACTATTAAGGACTCCGATAAATTGAAAAGTAAAGTTTTAGCTCGACGTTTTACGTGAGCTATGATAATGAAAAATGTCAAGGATATTATATGTTTCTCGAATACGAGAAACAGAGTTCGAGTTATCGCAACTATGATAAAGGAAGAATGCGATCATAAATAAAGTTAAAAATAAAACTAAATCCTAAAACTTAAAAGTATTATACGAGATTCACGTCTAATCATTAAGTGTTAATTATTTATCAGACGTGTCAGCGAATAGTGGAGTCAGTAGGAGCGGACTAGCGAGAGCGTACTATCAGATCGATCATATCACCTCTTGGATTGCGGTCACTGTGAGTTGTACTTTTACTTTCATGTATTATATATTAAAATGATTTTATATAAATATATATACTGTTTTCACGCATCGCATTATATATAGTTGACTGAAATGTTATATGTTTATTTAAATTCTATATATGAGAACTAGTATGCGATCCGAAGAAACTAGCTATCTATTGGGTGTCAATAGGCTGTGTGATCACCAGTATCGAGTCAGTCTAGTATGTTTGCATTTGAGAAATGACTTAACACAGCTGGGAGCTGTTGATGAATATGATATTTACGATTGGGTTTCGATACGAGTGAGTACTCGGCTACGGTGTAGTCTGGAGTCCCCGTATCCAGTGGCGCAAGCTAGGATATTAGTTTCGTACGGATCAAATACGTGTTTATATGTTTCATATTATTGTTTCCTTGAAATGCGATGCTAAGTTTTTATATATTAATACTGTTAGTAAATGACAACTCACTCAGTATTTTCCCAAATACTGACCCCTCACCTTTGATGTCTTACAGGTGCTTAGTTTGTGGACCTAGCTAGAAGCCAATTTTGGAGTGCAGAAGTCATCCGTATATGTTAGTTTATAACTTCTGTGAATGCTGCAGTAGTGGTCCTTTGTCGGTAGAACAGTAGCCTAGATAGCAGTTTATTTTTATTGTATATATTAACTGCTGTTATTGTTTTATATGCTTTTTGATAGGCTACGTGTTTTGTATATAATCCACGGCCCCAGATGCCGGTGTGATATTTTGAGACGCTAACTGATGTATATAGTACCGCGAGGCCAGTTCGTACAGAGTACGGTAACTAGAACCCGCGAGGTTTTGAAACAGATAGTGTAAATGTATGATTATATGTTATATATTTATATACATTTGCTTCCGTTATTTGATATTGTTTATTTTACATTATATTTGTGAAAAATTAATTGTGATTTTAGGCTTGCTACGGGTTCCGGAGCTACCACTCCCGTTCCCTAGCGCCGGTTGCGGCTCAATAGTTTTGGGTCGTGACAATGTTGGTATCAGAGCAGTTGGTCCAGTTACCACTGCAAGTTTGTTTCAATGTTTGTTTGAGAGCAGTTGGTTCAGTTACCACTGCTAGAGTTGTTTGATTGCTTGTTTGACTGGGAGTATTTGTCAGTAAGTATACCTAGGAACTACTGCAGCATAGAGTCGGACCTTAGTTGTCTGTATTCATTTGATCTGTGCATTAGTAGTATATGGCATAACGCACACGGACCAGGACTATTAAGTTAGTAAGTGAATAGTATCTGTTTATACAGACGACGGCGATAACTAAGTATTTGTTACTTACGTTTAGAGATAGAAAGTGGTTATATATCTGCAAATTATGAACTGTTGAGGTAATTACGTGATTATTACTTGCGCTGAGATTATTAAATGTGTATCTGCTTGCGAATTACGTGCGGCTGGATTAAATGCTAAATGTTTACAGCATTTATAAATTGATGATTGGGATTGCGTGTGAAAAGGGCTCAGATGGTCGCTTACGTTTTAAATTGTTTCTTTTCAGCATGTCTGGGCAAAACGGAGCTCAGTCGCATGCTGAGGAAGAACGGGAGTGTAATACCCCAAAATATTAAATTATCTAATTGGACCACGTGTCCGGTCTAGATTTGCCAGAGTGGGAAAATCGGAAAGTTTTCCGATGAATAAGTTTTAGTAGGTCGGTTTTGAAAAGGATTATATGCGAGGAATTTAATAATATAGTTCAAGTCTAAAGTTAGAATTGGAATTAAAAGGAAAAAATGTCAAGAAAATTCCAAAATAAAGTACAGGGACTAAAATGGTAATTTAGCCATATAAATTCCGAAGTGAAAATTATTTCGCCAAGGTCCGCGAAATGTTTTATAATATATGTGGTAAAAGTTTCGGGTCAATCGGAGACCTTTTAAAATTTGGACGCGGATGCGTTTTGGGCTAAATTGCAACTTTTGAGAAGTTTAAAGAGTTGAAGTGTAAATTAGCCAATTAAGCTTAAAGAATAGCAATTTGAAGACTAATGACGGAAAAATAAAATATTGGATTAGTATTATTTATTGGATATAAATAATACGTAAGTAATCGAATTAAAAGGATAATTAAACCATTTAGTTAAATTAGAAAGTTAAAAGGAGAATTGGTTCAAGTTAAAGAAATGAAGGACTAAAGTGGCTAATTAGCCAATCTATATAAAGAAAAGGAAAGAGATCAGATGGAAGAAGAAGAAGGAGCGTACAGAAGGTTTTAGGCGATCAATTCGATTCGCCGCGGTTTCGCTGTTTCTCGTCCAAATCGAGTGATTCTCGCGCCGATGGATTAAGAATTCAATTCCCTATCATCTCTAAGCTTCAAATCGAGGTAAGCTTGACGTTTTTGTTTAGGGTTTCGAGCGGTTTTACCGTTTTAATGATTTTGAGTTTGAATTCGACGTTTTAAGCTTGAATCTTGAGTTTTTAATGTTATTAAGCGTTACAGATCGATTTAGCATGTCGTAGCACGTCGGAAATGGCCCGGGGAATGAACCCCGGGGCTGCATATTGTGCAGCCAAAGGCTGCACGAACGTGCAGACTGCTGCACGAACGTGGAGCAAGTGCTGCACGATCGTGCAGCACAGCAACTGCACGATCGTGCAGCGTACTGCACGTGTACTGCACGAACGTGCAGTACACTGCTACACGAACGTGTAGTACACTGCTACACGAACGTGCAGTCCTTCGTTAGCGGGTATTGTTAGTTTTGGCTTCCAGAACCCTGACGCGACGCGAAAACTTGATTTCAGACGATTTCAAATCGCATAATCAATCGTGATTCGATTGAGTATCAAAACGTAAACTAGGACGTTTAAAAGAAAAGTGTGATTAAGAGATTATCAAAGTTAAGAGTCGTATTTGAAATATGATTATGTTAACCTAAGTTTATAACTTAGGAGTTTGAATACTAAGCCCACGTTTATGAATTAAACGTATAGGTAACTCGATTAAGTAGCTGACGTACCGACAAGCTACCAAGCCATTAAGCTGGAGTGGGCACGTGATTGGACAACGCATGGAGCTTACGCTTGCGGGATTATAATATTGCATATTTGGATAGCGGTCACTGTGAGTTGCATTTTACTTTCGTGTATTATATATATAAAGTTATTTTGTATAGATATACATATACTGTTTATACGCATCGCATGTTATATAATTGATTGAAATGTTATATGCTTTCTTAATTTCTATATACGAGAACTAGTATGTGATCCGAAGAAACTAGCTACCTATTGGGTGTCCATAGGCTGTGTGATCACCAGTATCGAGTCAGTCTAGTGTGTTTGCATTTGAGAAATGATGTGATACAGCTGGGAGCTGATGATAATTATGAAATTTACGATTGGGTATATGATTTTGATACGAGTGAGCACTCGGCTACGGTGTAGTCTGGAGTCCCCGTATCTAGTGGCTGGGCCACCAGCGAGTTGGACTCGTAATTGATATTTACGATTGGGTTGAATGATATATGATTATTCGAGAGATGTGTCGCATGCTAGGATATTAGTTTCGTACGGATCAAATGCCTGTTTATATGTTTTACACTATTGTTTTCTTGAGATGCGATGTTATATTTTTATATTAATACCGTTAGTAACTTGCAAGCTCACTCAGTATTTCCCAAAATACTGACCCCTCACCATTGTTGTTTTCAGGTTATCAGAGTCGGATCAGACAGACCATCTCCTTTGTGTTGGAAGTCGTTTGACTTGCACAAAGCACGTTGCCCTTTAGAGCTGCAGTAGTCCGTAGGTGTCTATATGAGATTTATGATTTAATTTCAAACGGTATTTGAAAAGTCAACTCTGATATAATTTTATAAATAAGTTGTTTATAAAGATGACGTTTTACCCGTTTGAATTTTGTACCAATTGCCTTGAGAGGAGTTGGTTATGCTTATGACTAGAAACAGGGCGGTGCTGGATATGAGATATCGCTCGGTAAGACCCTGGTTTCTAAGAATTGTGCTGCGAACGTTTTCAGGAAAGGAATGCGATATTTTGATATTTGAATTATATTACTTAAGAAAGATTTCTGAAAACGTATTATATATAATGATATGTTTTATTCGCGAAAAATTTATAATGGTTTTAGGCTTGCTACGGGTTCCGGAGCTACCACTCCCGTTCCCTAGCGCCGGTCGCGGCTCAATAATTTGGGTCGTGACAATTGTGTTATCAGAGCAGTTGGTCCAGTTACCTATGCTAATATGTGTTTTGTTAGTTAAGTGACCTAGGAACTACTGCAGCTATAGAGTTGAGTTCTGTCTGATCCAGGTAGTTTTCATTGTTTGTTTTGCGATAAGTGTGATAGTTTAGTTTGAGAAATACTTAATTGTTTCTGTGACATGCATATATGAGATGCATATGTATATTTTGTTTTTGATAGGATATGCATATGCGACATGCATATCCAGATGGAATCTCGGGGAGATGCAATGCCCCCTATGACTAGAATATAGTCGATGTTACTATGACTCGATAGTAACACGTATGTGGTTGGCATTGAATAACGCCAATATGCTGTCGAATTCGATCGATCGAAGTGTCAAAAAGGAGAATGAAGAAGAAATGCAAAGTTACAAAAGTTGAAGAACTTTCCAGATACAGAGTTTTAAGGTCTAGAGAGCTTACAAAACTCAAACTTTATAACTTTCTAAAGTTGTTTTGTTTAAACGATTTTGAAAGCATAATTGTGCCTAGACCCGTGATAGTCATTGATAAATGCCACGACATTGATAAAAGTGCATCACTACATACATTGCTAATGAAAAGAACAATAAATGAATACATGCATTAATAGTACATGCATCATATGCATTATGCCAGACGAAAAGGTGAGCTGTGGCAACTCTTTGGGGATGAGAGACGTCATCACCCTAGTGCACAATTTTGCTAAGATTTAATGTAACTTTGATTTAAATTTTGAAACGAGACGCTTTATTTGAAAGAGTTTTCAAGGAGTTTTGTCTTTATGTAAGTATACCTAGACCAGAACTCTGTGACGGAAGTGAAGTGCTCGCGAGCAAGCTGTGATCAAGACCATGAAGCGAATGAATACGTATAATTGCGAGAACATAGAAGTTATGCTTTTAGGATATGAACTTAGTCTTGAGTTAACGAGCTAGAATATAGCTAAAAATCACAGATGTATTGGAAAGTGATGCATACCCGATTAGTGGTAAGCTAGAAAGTAAGTATCTCTTTGACGAGATGTCAAAGATATTAAATTACGATATAAAAGAAGAAGTATATAAGAAGATATAATCGAAAGATTGACGGATGCATATCATAGTGCAAGGAACATACATAATTTACTATGCATCAATGGGAGAAGCCTTATATGTGATCTATAAGTTGTGAAGGTTTAGTAAAACCGTGATAACTTCTGATTGAACCGTTGGATCAAGTTCTTATTGGGACACAATGTCCCCAAGATGGTTAACTAAGTATTAGCCGTTATGATCGTCAAACCGAGAACGTGAAGTAGATTTCATAAGAGTATCGATAATGGATATGTGAATGAATAAAAGTGACGAGCCAAGTAGACGAGTGACAAGAATATGAAGTACGGAGCATGGAATTGGATCAATTAAGTATGGTTAACATCAAGCCCGCATAGAATTTAATGATTTAAAAAAAAAAGCATGATAAGAAAGATCAAGAGGTAAACGACAAGAGTTGCAATAAGTGAATTAGGAGTTGGAATTTCCATCACAAGATTGCAATTATGAAGCGGATTAGTAATTAAGAAAGGTATAAACGTAACAAACGTATGTGAAGTGTAGAGTTTCAAGCTTCAAACTCGAATGCTAAAAAGGTGAAATGTATAGTGCGATCGACTTGGAGAATTTATAGTAATCCTTTAGTAAAGGCGTAAACACTATATGAAGGATTAATATGTATTATATAACATGAATGTGTTTCGTATGTGATTGAAACTTCATGCATTGAAATGCGTAAAAGGATGTAAAGAGGAGGCTTAATGTCAGAACTGGACGATACTAAAGAAAGTAACATCAGATGGATCGAAATATGAGACAAGAGGTAGAAGTAAGATATCTACAAGAGAGTACCCATGTGGAAGAAGGGATGAGATATGTATAATAAGATATAAGGATTCAAAAACAGGTCATGGATAATAAGAGACCAGTTAAGGTAATAAGTATTAAGAAAGTACGGATAACCTGCGTATCTCGCAAGGAATTCGATAAGAGTGACAGAGGAAAAGAAAAGAGAAAAGTCACGTGGAGAGTTGACAAGGAGATTAGAGAAATGGGATTTTATGTAGTCGTGAACACATAGAAACAAAGAAGGATAAATAGGACACAGATATAGGATTGGATCCACTGACAATTAAGTTGTCAGTAAGAGTATAATAAGTGGATATGCGCGTGGTCGAGAGCGTAACACGTCGAGGAATTTGAACGGAATAGATTGCGACCCTCTATTGATAGTCGAGGTTAAAGATGTTAAAACAAGAGATACAAGGTATAATGAAGAAGAATAACAAGAAAACAATAGAAGACAATCGAGGCGTATGATAAGAACATGAGTATGGAACATAAGAAAGATACCATAGAGTTATAGCATTAAGACTATTAATCCTACTAGTTAATTAAAAACAAGAAGTCAAGGGAGTAACAAGTGAAAATAACAAGACCGTGGACAATAAAGAGTAAACCTTACACCACGATATGGAAAAGAGAAATAGTTTGGGAATTAAAGGTCAAACTAAGATATGATGTTGAAAGGAAGAATGGAAAAAGAATAGTGAATTATAATGATAAATGCTACAAGCATCCTTGAAGGTCGTAGGACGATCAACGTTAAGAAGACGACGAAAGAAGAAAGAAGATAGATAAGATGAAACGAAAAGGTAAATGAGAAATTAAGGACGAGTATAACCTAAAAGTTAATACTAAAGTTAATATCGGAATTCCAAAGAATGGATTATGACGAGATGCATAGTTAGGAACTCACTAAAAGGAGAAATTGATATCAAGTGGAGATTGATATGAAGAGATTGTACGTGCCAAATATGGCAACAAGGAGTTGAATATAGTAATAATCAATAAGGGTCAGCATGCCTCAAAGGTCGTATGGAATGATTATGCTTGCTAAGGATAGACAAAGATCTCCATGAGAACACGAGGGCACAATTGGATAGATGAGATAATGGATTAACAAATATGAAGATCAATAAGAGTATACACGATACACAGTGATTGTAACAGTGACGATACTGTTAAAATCAACCCACAACGACAAGAGTTAAGAGAATCAAGGATCCTCATTGGAAAGGAGTAAACAAGGTGCATTGAATAAATCGGGAATAAAACTCCAATGTGGCAACAATCGTTGCTCCTCTAGGACGGAGATCGTATACGTAACAGCTGTGCTTGAACCAAGAAGGTTCACAAAAAGATTAAACACCTCTTTCCTATAGGACATCAAGCATTGAAGCACAGACAACTGTGGTGTAAAGAGACATAATGTAAGAGGAACAATCTTTAAAAGTTGATAGCAAGGATTGTAAGAAGAAGTACAGGATATTATAACAAAGACAGTTATCCAAGGTTATAAAGAATGAAGAATAAGATAGATTGATGAAAAGACTAGAAGTTTTAAGAATAGTGCATCACTCTTAAGAAAAGGAAGTAGATCAATGAATATACAAGTAAAGGAGTGTACGAGAAGTAGAGATGCAAGAAGAAGATCAAAGTAACCCTTACAAGGACAGCAAAAGAATTTTTGTATGAAAAGCAAAATAACAAGATAAGTGAGGATGGTGGATAATGGGATTAGATTCCAAATACCACGACGAATAGCAATCAGATGGTGACAACAGCAGTACGAAAGAAACTACGTATGTAGTGAAGCCCGAGTTGATTGAATGTCCACATCTTTCAATAAGGAATGATGATATGATTAAACGGAGTAGATGGAGGGAAAATATCAAGAACGGAAAGTCATAAGTGCATATGAACATGATAAATATCATCATAAGAGAAGCTTAAGAGGTACGGACGAATAGATTATCTACATCATTTGAATACAAATGAACAAGCTTAAAAGTGGAGATTATCGTTAGTAATAATCAGACATTACTAGGACAAACTAGTATTGAATATCAGTATTGAACTGAAAATTCAATTACAAAGATAAAAGTTCATAGTATTGAATGTCAAACAAAGGACAAACACAACGATTGTGTTGTAAAATTAAGAGAAGCAATTAAAGGTAAGAAGTTATAGTACATAAGAAATGGCTAAAAACGCTATGAAAGAGGGAGACGATATGAAAGGCCGTCAATGACGGTTAACATTAATCTACAAGGAGTACATAATTGGAGTGATGAATGAAGTTCAAAAGGTTAAGGATTTAAGTCAAGTCAAGGAGTTATATGAAAATTCGAGGACGAATTTTTATAAGGGGGGAAGAATGTAATACCCCAAAATATTAAATTATCTAATTGGACCACGTGTCCGGTCTAGATTTGCCAGAGTGGCAAAATCGGAAAGTTTTCCGATGAATAAGTTTTAGTAGGTCGGTTTTGAAAAGGATTATATGCGAGGAATTTAATAATATACTTCAAGTCTAAAGTTAGAATTGGAATTAAAAAGGAAAAAATGTCAAGGAAATTCCAAAATAAAGTACAGGGACTAAAATGGTAATTTAGCCATATAAATTCCGAAGTGAAAATTATTTCGCCAAGGTCCGCAAAATGTTTTATAATATAGGTGGTAAAAGTTTCGGGTCAATCGCAGACCTTTTAAAATTTGGACGCGGATGCGTTTTGGGCTAAATTGCAACTTTTGAGAAGTTTAAAGAGTTGAAGTGTAAATTAGCCAATTAAGCTTAAAGAATAGCAATTTGAAGACTAATGACGGAAAAATAAAATATTGGGTTAGTATTATTTATTGGATATAAATAATACGTAAGTAATCGAATTAAAAGGATAATTAAACCATTTAGTTAAATTAGAAAGTTAAAAGGAGAATTGGTTCAAGTTAAAGAAATGAAGGACTAAAGTGGCTAATTAGCCAATCTATATAAAGAAAAGGAAAGAGATCAGATGGAAGAAGAAGAAGGAGCGTACAGAAGGTTTTAGGCGATCAATTCGATTCGCCGCGGTTTCGCTGTTTCTCGTCCAAATCGAGTGATTCTCGCGCCGATGGATTAAGAATTCAATTCCCTATCATCTCTAAGCTTCAAATCGAGGTAAGCTTGACGTTTTTGTTTAGGGTTTCGAGTGGTTTTACCGTTTTAATGATTTTGAGTTTGAATTCGACGTTTTAAGCTTGAATCTTGAGTTTTTAATGTTATTAAGCGTTACGGATCGATTTAGCATGTCGTAGCACGTCGGAAATGGCCCGGGGAATGAACCCCGGGGCTGCATATTGTGCAGCCAAAGGCTGCACGAACGTGCAGACTGCTGCACGAACGTGGAGCAAGTGCTGCACGATCGTGCAGCACAGCAACTGCACGATCGTGCAGCGTACTGCACGTGTACTGCACGAACGTGCAGCACAGCAACTGCACGATCGTGCAGCGTACTGCACGTGTACTGCACGAACGTGCAGTACACTGCTACACGAACGTGCAGTACACTGCTACACGAACGTGCAGTCCTTCGTTAGCGGGTATTGTTAGTTTTGGCTTCCAGAACCCTGACGCGACGCGAAAACTTGATTTCAGACGATTTCAAATCGCATAATCAATCGTGATTCGATTGAGTATCAAAAAGTAAACTAGGACGTTTAAAAGAAAAGTGTGATTAAGAGATTATCAAAGTTAAGAGTCGTATTTGAAATACGATTGTGTTAACCTAAGTTTATAACTTAGGAGTTTGAATACTAAGCCCACATATATGAATTAAACGTATAGGTAACTCGATTAAGTAGCTGACGTACCGACAAGCTACCAAGCCATTTAGCTGGAGTGGGCACGTGATTGGACAACGCATGGAGCTTACGCTTGCGGGATTATAATATTGCATATTTGGATAGCGGTCACTGTGAGTTGCATTTTACTTTCGTGTATTATATATATAAAGTTATTTTGTATAGATATACGTATACTGTTTATACGCATCGCATGTTATATAATTGATTGAAATGTTATATGCTTTCTTAATTTCTATATACGAGAACTAGTATGCGATCCGAAGAAACTAGCTACCTATTGGGTGTCCATAGGCTGTGTGATCACCAGTATCGAGTCAGTCTAGTGTGTTTGCATTTGAGAAATGATGTGATACAGCTGGGAGCTGATGATGATTATGAAATTTACGATTGGGTATATGATTTTGATACGAGTGAGCACTCGACTACGGTGTAGTCTGGAGTCCCCGTATCTAGTGGCTGGGCCACCAGCGAGTTGGACTCGCAATTGATATTTACGATTGGGTTGAATGATATATGATTATTCGAGAGATGTGTCGCATGCTAGGATATTAGTTTCGTACGGATCAAATACCTGTTTATATGTTTTACACTATTGTTTTCTTGAGATGCGATGTTATATTTTTATATTAATACCGTTAGTAACATGCAAGCTCACTCAGTATTTCCCAAAATACTGACCCTTCACCATTGTTGTTTTCAGGTTATCGGAGTCGGATCAGACAGACCATCTCGTTTATGTTGGAAGTCGTTTGACTTGCACAAAGCACGTTGCCCTTTAGAGCTGCAGTAGTCCGTAGGTGTCTATATGAGATTTATGATTTAATTTCAAACGGTATTTGAAAAGTCAACTCTGATATAATTTTATAAATAAGTTGTTTATAAAGATGAAGTTTTACCCGTTTGAATTTTGTACCAATTGCCTTGAGAGGAGTTGGTTATGCTTATGACTAGAAACAGGGCGGTGCTGGATATGAGATATTGCTCGGTAAGACCTTGGTTTCTAAGAATTGTGCTGCAAACGTTTTCAGGAAATGAATGCGATATTTTGATATTTGAATTATATTACTTATGAAAGATTTCTGAATACGTATTATATATAATGATATGTTTTATTCGCGAAAAATTTATAATGGTTTTAGGCTTGCTACGGGTTCCGGAGCTACCACTCCCGTTCCCTAGCGCCGGTCGCGGCTCAATAATTTGGGTCGTGACAGGGAGGAAGCGCCTCCTATATTTCAAAACGGGTTTCATAACGAAGTAGGCGAACCATCTACGGTCCATCAGAATGAATTCCACGTAAATACTAGAGCATCATCAGAGATATATCAAAATGGCTATATGTCTGTGTCGGAGATAGGTAGTTCTTCTGGAAACAGAGTTAGAGTGCATTCACCAGAAATAGAGTACAGCGAAGAAGAGGAAGAGGAACCGGAGGAAGATCCGGAAGAAGATCCGGAAGAGGATCCTGAAGAAGACCCTGAGGAGGATCCTGAGGAGGATCCAGAAGAAGAATTACAAGAAGAAGAAGAGGAGGAAAATCCTCAGGAAGAAGAGTATGAAGAAGAAGAACAGTTAGATGAATTGGATGTCGAGGAATACAGAGGTGACTATTTCTGGTCAAGTGTGCGGAGATACCGCAATTTGAGGGAAGATACGGACATAGCTAACGGTCAGGTGCAGATAGCCTTAAATCAGGTTAGGAGGCAAATGCGTTCTTTTTCTAGAGGAATGTTGACGGTAGGAGTGTACTCTACTGATTTTCTGCGGATGGCAGAGGGAGTCCCTAATCTGAACGAAAGCAATAGAACTATTAATCGTAGATATGTCAGGGGTTTAGGACCTCAGTTTGATGAGCTATATGAGCACATGGACGAACATTTTAGCACGCTCACTACAATGGCCCGTAGGATTGAAACAGAGCATGAGTGGGCGGGTGATCCGGTACGACCTTATTACTTTAGACGTGAGTACCACCCAGATTACGTCAGTACGTCCTCCAGAACTACAACCAACCCCTATTTCGTGCAAAGAGGTGGAAGAAACTCTGGTAGAACAGTTAGGGGCCGGCATACAGGCATAGTTATTAGGGAACCTAACGTTCCGCGTCAGGCACCTCCAGGTATTAGTGATTTATGTACTTTAAGTATTGTGTTTATGTGTTTGCATTATTGTGTTTATATAATTGCTGCATTGCATAGTAGGATGTCAATAATAGGTTTTACCTTTAGGATAATACCTCAGAAAGTGAGAACCTATAGGAAGCGTTGTAGTTAAACACGCGCCTAATAAAAGAACATATAAACATAACTCACAAAAATAATAATATACACTACATAATACAATTGCAGTGAACGTAATTCCTAGATTACGTTCAAGAAGTGTATAGGAAAAGATAGATTATTATAGAGGAAGTCGATGTGAAACATCGGTATCTGCGTCTGAATATGGCGTAGAATAGAAGGTTGCAGAAGTGGATATGATGATTACAGCAATAGAAAATTTTGAACTTAATTGAGTTATCGGTGATATGGAGAAAGAAGTGATGTGGCAGACGAACAGTCTGTAAATGACAGAAAATGACAGTAGTACAAAAATATGACAGCAGTGCAAAAATTTGAAATATACCCAATAAGTATAAAGAAAGCCGTTAATAGTCGCAGAGCGTATAATCTAGAGTAAGACTTACGATTTTATGAAGATTTTGAAAGTTTTTATGATTTTTCAAGGTACAATAGTGCTCAGACATCGCATGTGACATTGCATAATCATGATAAGAATGCATAAAAGAATGATTTTCAAAATTTTAGATCATGCATCATATCTTTACAATGATAAAGAAAAATGCGATTTTGAGCAAATCTTTGGTGATGAGAGGTGTCATCACTCTGAGCAACAATTGTACTAACGATTCTAAATGATTTATGAAAAGTGGTTTAGAAAGAGCTGCGCAGCCAAAAGAAGTTTTAAAGTCGCTTTGTTTAGTAAGTAAACTCGGATATAAAGCCCTGCGACGAAGAATAAAAGATTCTTATTAAATAAGAATAAAAATTGTAAAAGAAACTCCAATAACAGAATAAAGCCATGTTAATAATTGTTACAACGAAGCTAGTGGAGCTAAAGAAGAACGTGAATAAGGACCTATCGCCGGAGAGCATATACAGATGAGCTGCAATGCACTGACAATACTTAAGGATACAATATTTATCCTTACGATAAAACAAAGAATGAAATGACAGAGGGTTGTGTTAGGCGAAAGAAACGTAACAAATGCATAAGGATGATGTATGATTACTCTTATGTTGAGATAAATGAAGTAGGAATAAGAAATCATAATTGGAGGAAAGAGGTTAAAAGTATGAAGGACGAAAAGATGATAATATGACTGATGAACATCAAGTAATATTTAAAGGAGATATAGAGTTATCAACACCAGTATTTAAAGATATAGAAGTAGAAAGAAAAAGAAATACAAGTGACAAGAAGATGATTTTGTGAGAACTGTGAATATTATGAAAGAAAATATAATAAGGAAACTCATATACCCTTAAGATTAGTAAGATGAATAAAGAAGTGGAAAGTTGTAAAGATACGTCAGAAGGATTATCAGAATAGAATAGCAATAATTGAGCTATTATAAACGAAGGAAAGACGTAGCGAATACAGTAAGTAGAGAATAAAGTGATACTTTATTACTTTTGAATAGAAAGGAGCGAATTGCAGCTAAGAAGTCACGATGTCATAAGGACAAGACATGATGCTAGTACAAAGAAAATAAGTTATTTAAAAAAAAACAATTAGAATCATGATATAAATGCTAAAGAAGCATAGGGAGTGTAGGACAAACAAAAATCAAAACTATTCCCTAATTTTGGAAGTTGCTAAGTCAAGTATGATCTAAATGCTAAGAGTGATCGAGAACACTTCAAGAAGAAGATGTGAAACAAAATAAGGATAAGCTAAGAAATGATCATGACTAGTATTAAGGCGACACCTTGAAGAATGAGAATAAAATTATGAAGGTATTCGAAAGTAAGAGGAAGAAATTTAAGATGAGAAAGAAAGTTGATTATACAGTAAGAAGGAATGAAGACTAAAGAAATAAATAAGTTATCAAGGATCTACTGAATCCGTTACAATGAAAGATCATAGTCAACAGGTGACATGAGATTCACGATAGATCAGAAAAGTAAAAGAAGAAGAAATCAAAGATAGTAAAGGATGTATCAGGCTTAGCTATACTAAGAGATAGTGAATGTATTAGACATAAAGTAAGTTGAAGAAGATTGAATAATAAAGAACAAAGTATCAGATAATGACAGCAAGGAGTGAAAAATGATAAGAACCAGTTAAGAGAGGAAGGTGATAACTACAGACGATAGGAAAGATCATAACTGCAAGTTATGATTACAAGAGAAAATATTCATAGGAATATGCATAAAGTAAGCACGTTATTAAAGATGGAGTCAACACGTCGTGACTATTCACATATAAAGAAGACTAGTAGCAACCTATGGCTACTAAGAATGAAATGACGAAACGAGAAAACATTAAGTTATAATTAGTTACAACCAAATAGCAACGACGCAAGGATTATGATATTAAGGATGCAATTACAGCTACATTATTCTGGAAAGACGACAGATGAAACAAGATGATAATGAGAAGATTCTCAACTATACAACAGCAAGAGACTACGGTGACCAAAATAGATAATCGATTAATGGGATCACCGCCATACGTGGAAAAGTAAGAGTTAAGTAAAAGGAAAAGCTGCGATCAAAACGGATTAACGGACGTCAAGGAAATTATAAGGATAAGTTAAGATCCTAACAAGATTTATGAAAATTCGAGGACGAATTTTTATAAGGGGGGAAGAATGTAATACCCCAAAATATCTAATTATCTAATTGGACCACGTGTTCAGTTGAGATTCGCCAGAGTTGCGAAATCGGAAAGATTTTGATAAAATTCAAATAAATAAATTTCAAGTAGGTTGGTTTCAGGAAATAAATTATGAGAAAATTTAGGTTATATTTCGATTCTAAAGTTAGAATTGAAATTAGAAGGAAAAATGTTAAGAAAAGTCCAAAATAAGGTATATGGACCAAAGTGGTAATTTAGCCACTTTGTATCAAAAATAGAAATATTGGATTTTGACGGGAAAGTGTTAATATCGAGCTTTGTATTATTTATCGGATATAAATAATACGTATAAGTTGCAATAAAAGAGTTTATCGATTTAGCTATGGACTAAATCGTAAGAAAGAAAAGTTTAAAGGATAAATGATAAGAAACAAAAAGAACAAGGACCAAAGTGAACCTTTAACCAAGAAATATAAGAAACCAAATTCAAAGAAAGAAGATCAGAGAAGGATCGAGAGAAAACAGAAGCTATCGCCGATTACATCGTTTCGCCGCCCGACGTCCGATTCACGTGATTTTTGCGGCAATCTCTTCGAAATTCAATCCTCTACTGATTTCGGGCTTCGTTTCAAGGTAAATATCTTGATATTTTGTGTAAATTCGAATTAAATGGAGGTTTGGGTTAAATGAAGAATTTATTGATTTAAGCTCGGTTTTAGCGTTTTTGGAAAACAAAGTTACGGGTTTTGTTGGAAACAGAGTGTTTGGCGTGTATGGGGAGTGATAGCACGACGGAAAGCCCGGAAACGACGTTTCCGGGGCTGTGCGTGAGCTGCACTCGGTGTGCGGACGCACACTTGAGCAAGTGTGCGAACGCACACTTGTGGTGTGCGGACGCACACTGAAGTGTGCGAGCGCACATAGTAGGTCCGCAGGGACCTAATTGAGCTTTTAGCCCTAATTGAATGGGATTTCAACATTTTGGAATATTAGACCCTAAAAAAAAACTATTAAGGACTCCGATAAATTGAAAAGTAAAGTTTTAGCTCGACGTTTTACGTGAGCTATGATAATGAAAAATGTCAAGGATATTATACGTTTCTCGAATACGAGAAACAGAGTTCGAGTTATCGCAACTATGATAAAGGAAGAATGCGATCATAAATAAAGTTAAAAATAAAACTAAATCCTAAAACTTAAAAGTATTATACGAGATTCACGTCTAATCATTAAGTGTTAATTATTTATCAGACGTGTCAGCGAATAGTGGAGTCAGTAGGAGCGGACTAGCGAGAGCGTACTATCAGATCGATCATATCACCTCTTGGATTGCGGTCACTGTGAGTTGTACTTTTACTTTCATGTATTATATATTAAAATGATTTTATATAAATATATATACTGTTTTCACGCATCGCATTATATATAGTTGACTGAAATGTTATATGTTTATTTAAATTCTATATATGAGAACTAGTATGCGATCCGAAGAAACTAGCTATCTATTGGGTGTCAATAGGCTGTGTGATCACCAGTATCGAGTCAGTCTAGTATGTTTGCATTTGAGAAATGACTTAACACAGCTGGGAGCTGTTGATGAATATGATATTTACGATTGGGTTTCGATACGAGTGAGTACTCGGCTACGGTGTAGTCTGGAGTCCCCGTATCCAGTGGCTGGGCCACCAGCGAGTTGGACTCGCGAATGATATTTACGATTGGGTTGATTGATAATGATTATTCGAGAAATGTGTCGCAAGCTAGGATATTAGTTTCGTACGGATCAAATACGTGTTTATATGTTTCATATTATTGTTTCCTTGAAATGCGATGCTATGTTTTTATATATTAATACTGTTAGTAAATGACAACTCACTCAGTATTTTCCCAAATACTGACCCCTCACCTTTGATGTCTTACAGGTGCTTAGTTTGTGGACCTAGTGTAATACCCCGTGTTTTTCCGGCTTGTTCCGATGATTTTTTTGATGTGTTTCGGGTTGGTCCTTGGTGGTTTGGTTCCTTGAAACCATGATTTGGTTTTTATAACCTTAGGTGTGTTGTTTTGATTAGGTTCTGAGCCTTATCGAATAAGTGTTTATGTGTTTTCCTGATATGACATGCTTTAGTAAAATGTCCATATCTCCCAATTGCACCGTCGGATCGGGCCGCCGTTCGGATATGTTGTTCCTGAGAGGATTTACTAAAATCTGGTCGGTCGGATCGTGTTTTTATTGAGTTCGCGGGCGCTAACTATAGTTAGCGGTCGCTAACTAATGCTGTTGAAGTTAGCGGCTGCGAACTATACTTAGCGGGCGCGAACTTGCACTGTTCAGTTCGCTGTTTTTCTATTTAAAGACCCCTTAATCGACCTAAACTCTTTTCCTTCGACTTTTAAAACCCTAAAACGGCTGGAGTCATATTCTAACTCATTCCTATCAACATTCCTCTCAATTTTAATCCTTGGTAAGTGTTTGTAATCTTTCCTTTGTGGTTTTATCTCTAGTTCTTCAATTCTAGAAATTCTAAATCCTATATCCCTATATGTGTGTGGTTGTAGGCTGATTTGGGTTGATTGATTTCTGGGTTTTATTGTTCTTAGTCTAATCAAGAGGTATGTGGTTCTAATCCCTTCTTATATGGTGTAGAGATTGCTAAATTGTTGTATGAATCTATACTTGAGTGTTTTGGCTTTATATTTTCTGTTTTGCTTTGATTTGAAATTCTGGAAATAATCTATGTGTATTGGTTGTGACTTATTGATGTTGGCTATACATTGGATGATTGGAATACTTGTTTGATTGAAGGTTTATATGGAGTTGCTGTCGTTCTTGATTTATAATTCTGTTTTAAGCCTTTATTAAAAATCTGGAAATTTCAAAGTAAATGAATCATAGGTTGTTAGATGTTTAACAATACATTGGGTGATTGGAGGAATCGTTTAAATGAAATAATGTATCACTTGGGTTAAGTTGTGGAATTGAATTCTGTTTTGAACTTTAAACTAAAAGCTGAAAATGTTATTTTGAAGGTTAAAAGATTGTTAATGGGAAATTCCTACTTTGGGTGATTGGATATAATTGACTAAGGCTAGATTATATGTTAAAGGTGGTTTTAATTGGAATAAAACGTTGTTTTAAGAATATTTACATATGACTGGAAATCATTTGAGTATATAAAGGATGTTTGTTTACCTTGGGTTATTTGGATAATAAATTGTTGTTATGGCATTTAAGGTAGAATTATTTTACAATGGTTTTAAAGGCTATCTAAGTGTGCAGTTCAGATCTGAGTTTATCATTTCAATGTGTTTTGGAGTCATGTTTATTTACACTTAATGTGTTTTAATTGAGAAATATGAACTCTGGGTGGAATTGTCAAGTGTTGACAGTCTATTGGTTATTGTTGCTATTTGTGGTATTGGTTTGAATTTTGGTTAAGCTTATAGTGAGTTCCTTGTTTTCAAATACATTGGTTTCATTTTAAAGGATTTAACTTTGGATTTTACTCTGGTTGGGTCGGGTTAGACTTGTGTCGCTCGACATGTTGTGTTAAGCATATAGTTGATATATGGCTAACACACTACTCTGAGATATGTTGGATTTCAAAAAGGTGTTGTTGAATTATATTACTCTAGATTGTTTTTTGAAAACGAGAACTCACCTAAACTTAACTAGTTATTGTATTGGTTGGATATGTATGTACTTTGGCTTTGGGATTACTGTGTTTCGAATGTTGATCTTTGGTTGTGTTAAGATGCTAGTCCTATATGGTGTCTAGTAATCTTAGAGTTAGGGGTTGTTCAGATTTTAACATATACATTGTTTTAGACCCGTCGACTGCTCGTGCTTCGGAGTCTATGCAGGATTAGCTGTTTGCCAAGATTTACGTGGATAAGCAAGCAGTGAGTTTGTAGTGCTATTTACCGCTTTATTAAGTACCGCAATTTATTTTTAATATTTTAAATGCTTTTGAACTGTTTTAAGCGATTATGGATCTGGATTTAAACGAGCTACTCGATAGGCTTGTATCGAGACTGTGTGCACCGGTAAGTACTCTGGGAAACGGCAGACTAAAGTCTTGCTTATGCTGGTATATATATATGACGAGGATTTGTTCCCGTCCACTCTGGGTTTATCGGTATGCTATGTCATACTTACGCTGGGATCATTTCAATACTGTTTTCCATAATCATACTATATTAGTATAAACTGTTTTGATTTAAGGGTTTTAAACTTAATAAATGTAAATAGTATTGCTAACTCATCTCAGTATATCTGACCCGTTGTTTTCCCAAATTTTCCAGGTTTATGATTTGAAAGCTGGTCCACTCCGATTCTTTTGATTCTTCGGAGGTTTTTATGTTATTTAACTAGTTACTGTTTTCGAACTCTTAGACCGCAGTAGAACTAGTTTATTTATTACATCTGATATTACACTTTGGAATTGTCGATATATTCGATTATTTATATTTGGCATGATTACTCCGGATTACGATATTGTTATATATAAGGCATGCTGTTGAACATTTAAGATATTTAAGTTATTTATATTTGAACTGTATTATAAATTGCTAGACCTAGGTTGGAGTCTCGGTTGCCCCCGAGCAGTTTTCTGCAGGTTTAAATGTTTATTTGATTTCTGCGAGGCTTGCTACGGGTTTTGGTACAACCATACCCATACCCTAGCGCCGGTCACGATTCATGAAATTGGGTCGTGACAAAGTTGGTATCAGAGCTTTGGTTTCAAACCAATGCCATTTTGCATGTTACGTGTTTGATGTTTTATGGAATGTTAAGTTGTTGTTGTGTCATAGGATCTACTGCGGAATTAAGATTCAAGTCCTGTCTTTTGAAACGTCATCATTTGTTTTCAAACTTTCCACCTTCACCTTTAGGAGTGTTGTTTGTCGGTCTTATGTGTTACGGATGCTTTACTTTGGAATGTTCATTATTTAATCATTGGGTGATTTGTTGGCCGTTGTGCCATATATGAGATATACTTTAGGTAATATTTTGTTGGCTGTTGTACCTCATATGGTGTTTACTTCGGGTGACGTTTTGGTTGGCTGTTGTGCCTTATATGGTGTTTACTATGGGTGATGTTTTATTGGCTATTGTGCCTTATATGATGTTTACCTTGGGTGATTATTTGTTTGTTTTCATGCTTGAATGATTACAAGCATATTTGATTGCTCTCTCCTTGTTGGTGAGTACACTTTGGCTTTAGCCGTATTTATTGGTTGCCATATAGGTTGACACATAAGAGAATACGTTAGGCGTTGGCCTTGTGTTGCTTTCAAAGGTTTTTTGTGTTAAATGTTTAAGCATGATTTGTGGCTACGCGTTATTTGGTCACGCATTAGTTTTATTGAGAAAATAATTTTGATTTGATTGGTGTTTTGACACGAGAATTGAAAGGTAAGTCTAGTTTTTATACTTTCAAAAAAATGTGATTTTTGGTTATTTTCGAAGTTAAATAAATTTCACGTATTTCAGAATCTTAGGTTGGCTTGGTATTGACCAAAGATTATTTTCTAAATAATAATATTTATGAGATGATTCACCATTTTTAGGATTTAATATTGTTGTTATTTTTTTTTATCATGATGTGGTATGTCCACGTTGAAGCGTCGTTGGTCATATGTTTGGTATTTTTGTGGTTGGCTGAATTAGGTGTATACATAATGGTTGTGTGATTTACCTTTTTCACACTTTAGTTTTTGAATTGATGTTTAATACTTGGGTTAAGTGAGCTCCTATTTTTGAAAGAAAATTGAGATTTTATTTACATGCTTCTTTCCGAATTTATAAATGCTTTGAATACGTTTTATAATTGGTTGTTGTGGGTTTGACTTGGGTCACCCCAAAGTGGGAGTTGAGCTTGGTAGTTGTAATGACTCGGCTAACTCGGTGATTTATTAAATTGAAATACTTTGGAAATTTTAATCAATTGTTTCATGTAAATAATTTTTTTTAAAAGAAGTGATTTTTAAACTGTGGAGTTCGACTAGAACTCGAAAACTATTGCGAATTAATTTAGGTTTGAAAAGAGTTTAAAATGCTTTCCTTTTGATCGACGTCATACAAAATGTTGATTTTATTACAACGATTTTGAGTATGTTGTGGCATGTTTTGTTTTGAGATTTGAGATATGACTAGATTATATGGGTTCTGTATGCCATGTCGGTCGTTATATAGTAATCAAATTGGATGTTTCATGCTCAATGCTTTTGCTGACATGTTAGTTGCCTTCAATGGTTATGATTTGTTATATGGAAAGATATTTGGATTAAATGCGGGATGAGGCATGCTTCGGTGATTTATGGTTAGGTGAAAATGATAACTTGTTGGTGTTGTTCGTGTTAGTATGTCTCGTATATTGGTTAAGTTTTGTTATGTTAGTTGTTTTATCTTGTTTGTCTCGTTGTGCGGATAGCACATGAGGTCGTCGCTAATAGGCGTTGCTTTGGCTTATCATTGATGATTGGTATTGATATTTAAGTCGAACTTTTGTTTAGCCCTTATGTTTTATTTTATTATTTTGTTTATGGGTCGAGATCTTTGGGTTTTGATATGGAAGATGAGGAAAGTATTTCTTTGGAACGGTTGGTGGTTCTTGATTATCCTAGATAAGGATATTGGAAATTCTGACCCGAGGAGATATATCGGTGTATTATCACACTGGTGCTTTTATTATGTTGGACGGCGCGATGCCGAAACTGAAAGTAAGTTTCGTAGATAATTATGGTATGTGTCGTTTTTATTGAAGTATAATTTCAGTTTGGTGGAGGTTAATTTGGAAATTATTTTCGCATAAGGAAATTTAGTGGTGTAGTCATTTTGATATGTTATGTTAGTATCATATGATTTGGTGGTTGCAAGTATGTAAATTGGGAAATATTTTGAGGCTATCGAGTGCACATCTCACAGAGTGTAATGTCTAGCAAATGTTTATTGAGAAATTGATTTCAAATGTTTATTTGCTAAAGTATTTGAAATGTTTTTATCACGTAATTGTGCCCAGACATACTATGAACATGCATTTTTATATGTCACGAATAGGAAATTGCATTGAGCACTGAGTATGTTCACTAAATAAAAAGAAAATTAATAATTGATACATGCATAATAGTACATGCATCACGTGCATAGAAATGATTAGAGTTGGATACAACTCTTTGGGGATGAGAGATGTCATCACCCTGGCGCACCAATTACGTAAAATGGATTTTATCAATAAAGTGTTTTGAGGAAAATATTTTGAAACAAACTCGCGAGTCACTTTGGGATAAATGTATTTTAAATGATTTTGAAACTGTTACCGAAATGTAGCTAGACAAATACTCTGTGATGATGGTGCTGAATTGATGATTACGTTATGATTGATTGGTTTGCAGTATCATAATTTTGTATTTCGTAGGAAGTAGTATTGGATATAAGGTTGCACTCTAGTTATTGTTGTAATATGTATGATAGGATTTTGAGGTCAGATTAGAAGGCTTACGTGCTAACTTCCGAGTTGTGATTTGAGAGTTGTTGGATTAGGGGATTTGGTTATGCTCCACGTGTGTGTATATATTGTCATTTTAAAAGAAGTTTTGTTTTTACATGTTCCATTTTGTTTAAACATTTTGATATACTTAAATAGAATATTGTGCGAGCAAGGATATTTTCAATATAAATTTATTTTTCCATTTTGACAAAGGATAAAATTTTATCAAGTTTTAATTAAAGAGAATAAAAATTTTGTTAGTTGAACAGTTTTATAGATTTGAAAACTTATTTGAAAGTAACGTGTAACTGTAAATTCAAATACGAATGTTTTAAAATTTTAATGTGTTCTCAAAACTGGAGTTTTCCCAACAGTAAAAGTATTTTGGTTTTAAATATAAAAGGAGTTATAAGATATTAATGTCTTTTAAAGAGAAGAGGGAAGTTGTAATGTTTTGTAATTTGAATTATTTCCCTATAAGTTTGGTTTTGAGCATAACCAATGACCCGATTACTGGTGAATGTGATTTAGGTGATCTCTTGTTAGCAAATTTATATCTATATTTGGTGAAACAATTTTGAGAATTTCAGTTTGGTTCGGATTTATGAGTTAGTTGATTTGTGAATTCTGATGAGTAGGTTTCGACAGTAAAGGTTGGTTGATCAATACTGTTGATTGTAAATTTTTTCTATTGAAAGTGGGATATCGTTTCATTTGGTTGTTAAACCTTTTGTGTGCAGAATAAAATTTGATTTGTACAAAATTGGCATGTATGTTGGTATTTAATTACTTTAGGTAACTTCAGGATGTATGCTTGCTTATGGTATGAGTGGAAGAATTTTTCTAAATGAGTTGGTTTGTATGTAGTTTGAAGATTTTGTTATCATTAGTTAAAGTGATATACTCCTTGGAATGTCATTATGTAGTACGTGTTTATGGATTCGTTAAGGTTAATGGTTTTGTCGAGTTTAGTCCTTGTCGTGTGTACAGCTTGATTCGCATGATGTTTTAAAGTTTGCTGGTATATTTTGGCGAGAACCTTATCTAATTAGTTTTGGACTAGATCGCTTGTTTAATATAACGAGTTTAATTATATGCTTTGATATGGGATAATAGGTGTAGGCATGTTAAGTAGGTGGCGAGAGTTGCTTGATGTTATTAATGAGGATTTCAAGATTTCCATTTTGAACTGTTAGATTTTAGTATTGTAAGAATTACAATTTGAGTTTCGAGCTTGTCCTTGCACATTGTTAAGGTTGTTATGATAACTGTTAAAACTAAAGCGAGTTTTGGTAACCTCCTTTGTGAGCATGTTTAATGTTTATAGTTAAATAATCCTGGAGGTTTATATTTTGTTTAATCAAGTAATAGTTTAGAGCACCGAACTGCCAAATTTATAATTTTGCGCACATGTGCGTTGTGTCGATTTGAGTTTGTTGATTTATGTAAGTGGTGTTTTGAGTTATCATTTGAGGTACAACTTGTTAAGTTGTGTTTATGCAAGTGCATAAGTTGATGAGTAAAGGTATTGCTATGGTCCAGTTGGGTTGATCACTCATTTGAGAAATCTACTTGGGAGACATAACTCGTTTTGTTGAATTGTTATATTTTACCTTCATTGGTTACTTGGGGTATCTTGTTTATGCATTTTCACGTTGGTGATGTGCGTTTTTTTTTGTTCGGCTTTTATGTAATATTATGTTATGTTTTACGTGGGTTGTTTTTATGTTTTAAATTCGAGGACGAATTTTATATAAGTTGGGGAGAATGTAATACCCCGTGTTTTTCCGGCTTGTTCCGATGATTTTTTCGATGTGTTTCCGGTTGGTCCTTGGTGGTTTGGTTCCTTGAAACCATGATTTGGTTTTCATAACCTTCGGTGTGTTGTTTTGATTAGGTTCTGAGCCTTATCGAATAAGTGTTTATGTGTTTTCCTGATATGACATGCTTTAGTAAAATGTCCATATCTCCCAATTGCACCGTCGGATCGGGCCGCCGTTCGGATATGTTGTTTCTGAGAGGATTTACTAAAATCTGGTCGGTCGGATCGTGTTTTTATTGAGTTCGCGGGCGCGAACAATAGTTAGCGGTCGCTAACTAATGCTGTTGAAGTTAGCGGGTGCGAACTATACTTAGCGGGCGCGAACTTGCACTGTTCAGTTCGCTGTTTTTCTATTTAAAGACCCCTTAATCGACCTAAACTCTTTTCCTTCGACTATTAAAACCCTAAAACGGCTGGAGTCATATTCTAACTCATTCCTATCAACATTCCTCTCAATTTTAATCCTTGGTAAGTGTTTGTAATCTTTCCTTTGTGGTTTTATCTCTAGTTCTTCAATTCTAGAAATTCTAAATCCTATATCCCTATATGTGTGTGGTTGTAGGCTGATTTGGGTTGATTGATTTCTGGGTTTTATTGTTCTTAGTCTAATCAAGAGGTATGTGGTTCCAATCCCTTCTTATATGGTGTAGAGATTGCTAAATTGTTGTATGAATCTATACTTGAGTGTTTTGGCTTTATATTTTCTGTTTTGCTTTGATTTGAAATTCTAGAAATAATCTATGTGTATTGGTTGTGACTTATTGATGTTGGCTATACATTGGATGATTGGAATACTTGTTTGATTGAAGGTTTATATGGAGTTGCTGTCGTTCTTGATTTATGATTCTGTTTTAAGCCTTTATTAAAAATCTGGAAATTTCAAAGTAAATGAATCATAGGTTGTTAGATGTTTAACAATACATTGGGTGATTGGAGGAATCGTTTAAATGAAATAATGTATCACTTGGGTTAAGTTGTGGAATTGAATTCTGTTTTGAACTTTAAACTAAAAGCTGAAAATGTTATTTTGAAGGTTAAAAGATTGTTAATGGGAAATTCCTACTTTGGGTGATTGGATATAATTGACTAAGGCTAGATTATATGTTAAAGGTGGTTTTAATTGGAATAAAACGTTGTTTTAAGAATATTTACATATGACTGGAAATCATTTGAGTATATAAAGGATGTTTGTTTACCTTGGGTTATTTGGATAACAAATTGTTGTTATGGCATTTAAGGTAGAATTATTTTACAATGGTTTTAAAGGCTATCTAAGTGTGCAATTCAGATCTGAGTTTATCATTTCAATGTGTTTTGGAGTCATGTTTATTTACACTTAATGTGTTTTAATTGAGAAATATGAACTCTGGGTGGAATTGTCAAGTGTTGACAGTCTATTGGTTATTGTTGCTATTTGTGGTATTGGTTTGAATTTTGGTTAAGCTTATAGTGAGTTCCTTGTTTTCAAATACATTGGTTTCATTTTAAAGGATTTAACTTTGGATTTTACTCTGGTTGGGTCGGGTTAGACTTGTGTCGCTCGACATGTTGTGTTAAGCATATAGTTGATATATGGCTAACACACTACTCTAGGATATGTTGGATTTCGAAAAGGTGTTGTTGAATTATATTACTCTAGATTGTTTTTTGAAAACGAGAACTCACCTAAACTTAACTAGTTATTGTATTGGTTGGATATGTATGTACTTTGGCTTTGGGATTACTGTGTTTCGAATGTTGATCTTTGGTTGTGTTAAGATGCTAGTCCTATATGGTGTCTAGTAATCTTAGAGTTAGGGGTTGTTCAGATTTTAACATATACATTGTTTTAGACCCGTCGACTGCTCGTGCTTCGGAGTCTACGCAGGATTAGCTGTTTGCCAAGATTTACGTGGATAAGCAAGCAGTGAGTTTGTAGTGCTATTTACCGCTTTATTAAGTACCGCAATTTATTTTTAATATTATAAATGCTTTTGAACTGTTTTAAGCGATTATGGATCTGGATTTAAACGAGCTACTCGATAGGCTTGTATCGAGACTGTGTGCACCGGTAAGTACTCTGGGAAACGGCAGACTGAAGTCTTGCTTACGCTGGTATATATATATGACGAGGATTTGTTCCCGTCCACTCTGGGTTTATCGGTATGCTATGTCATACTTACGCTGGGATCATTTCAATACTGTTTTCCATAATCATACTATATTAGTATAAACTGTTTTGATTTAAGGGTTTTAAACTTAATAAATGTAAATAGTATTGCTAACTCATCTCAGTATATCTGACCCCGTTGTTTTCCCAAATTTTCCAGGTTTATGATTTGAAAGCTGGTCCACTCCGATTCTTTTGATTCTTCGGAGGTTTTTATGTTATTTAACTAGTTACTGTTTTCGAACTCTTAGACCGCAGTAGAACTAGTTTATTTATTACATCTGATATTACACTTTAGAATTGTCGATATATTCGATTATTTATATTTGGCATGATTACTCCGGATTACGATATTGTTATATATAAGGCATGCTGTTGAACATTTAAGATATTTAAGTTATTTATATTTGAACTGTATTATAAATTGCTAGACCTAGGTTGGAGTCTCGGTTGCCCCCGAGCAGTTTTCTGCAGGTTTAAATGTTTATTTGATTTCTGCGAGGCTTGCTACGGGTTTTGGTACAACCATACCCATACCCTAGCGCGGGTCACGATTCATGAAATTGGGTCGTGACACCTAGCTAGAAGCCAATTTTGGAGTGCAGAAGTCATCCGTATATGTTAGTTTATGACTTCTGTGAATGCTGCAGTAGTGGTCCTGTGTCGGTAGAACAGTAGCCTAGATAGCAGTTTATTTTTATTGTATATATTAACTGTTGTTATTGTTTTATATGCTTTTTGATAGGCTACGTGTTTTGTATATAATCCACGGCCCCAGATGCCGGTGTGATATTTTGAGACACTAACTGATGTATATAGTACCGCGAGGCCAGTTCGTACAGAGTACGGTAACTAGAGCCCGCGAGGTTTTGAAACAGATAGTGTAAATGTATGATTATATGTTATATATATATACATTTGCTTCCGTTATTTGATATTGTTTTTTTTACATTATATTTGTGAAAAATTAATTGTGATTTTAGGCTTGCTACGGGTTCCGGAGCTACCACTCCCGTTCCCTAGCGCCGGTTGCGGCTCAATAGTTTTGGGTCGTGACAGTCTAATTGCGAACTGTTTTTCCATTATGGATCTTAGTTGGAACATGCTACCTAATGGGCGGTATTGATCTAGAAAAGGTATGTGATATGTGGTGGTAACTCGGTGTGAGCATAGCTCTCGGGACCAGTAGAGTAACTCGGTGTAGCTCAGCTCTCGGGACTCTGGTTATGGATTAAGAATGGTCGGTGGTAACTCGGTGTAGCTTAGCTCTCGGGACCAGGCCATCGTATTATGGTTATATTTAGTATTGTGGATTAGGGTTCCAACTATTATACGTAATGTTTAAATTAAATGTTTTAAACGATTTTAAAGGTTTTCCACTTGATAAATGTAAATAGTGGTATGAACTCATCTCAGTATATCTGACCCCGTTGTTTTCCCAATTTTTTCAGGGTTATGATTTAAGCGAGTCAGGTACTCTCCGATTCTTTATTTCCTCGGAGGTTTACTTTATTTAATAAAGTTTATTAAACTGATTTTATTCTTAGACTGCAGTAGTAATTAGAAGTCGTAATTGTCTAATACTTGTCATCAATAATTGTTCTACTGATTTTATTGTTTTGGCTTTAATATAATAACTTGGGTTATTAAATATTTATGTTATGACTCGGAATTGATCGAACAATTATTATATAAATGTTGTATTTTATGAACTGCTAGAACTAGGTTGAAGTCTCAGTTTCCCCCGAGCATTGGTTTCTTGCAGCTTTATGTAATTGTTGGTTATCCGCAAGGCTAGCTACGGGTTTTTGTACAACCATATCCATACCCTAGCGCCGGTCGCGATTCATGAAAATGGGCTGTGACAAATTTGGTTTCAGAGCTTTGGTTTCAAATCAAGGGCTTATGCATGTTATGTGTCATGTGTTTTGGCATGATAAGTTGATGTCGTGTCATGGGAACTACTGCGGAATTAGGATTCGTGTCTTGTCTTTTAAAACATCATCTTTTGTTTTCAAACATTCAGCCTACATCCTATAGGTGATGCCTATCAGTCTTTATTTGGTGTTGATGCTATGATTGACAATTTATTTCACTTGGATGTTAATTGATGTGTTATATAAAGTTGAGGTTATTTCACTTGGGTGATTACTATTGCTTTCAATTTCTCGGAAAATCTTATGTTGGTAATTTTGTTCTAAAATTCATACTTGGGTATGATGTTGTTTGATAAACTTTGACTTTATGCCACTAATGACTTAATAACAATGGATTATATGGTATTACATCTTGGCTTTGGCCGTAATTGCATGCTAGATACGCTAGCACCTATGAGGATACATTTGGGCGTTAGCCTTGTCTTCTAGTAAAGAAATTTTGGGTTAAGCTTTAAAACACGATTTTTGGTCACACATGGTTTTATAACATGTTGCTTTAAAGATTTTCATTGAGAAAATTATTTTTATTCGATTTGTGTTTTGACACAAAATCAAAAGAGAAGTTTGAGTTTAATTCTTTAATAGTTTGGTTTCGGTTAAGTTGCTAAGGGGGGTTTTTCTTGTATTTTGAAATATTATGTTTGGTCTGGTCTTAACAAGCGATGATTTCAAAATGATATTTTATGAGATGAGCCATTGTTTTAAGAATTTAAAGTTGAAGTTATTTTATCATGTTGTGGTATGTCAGCAATTTAAATTTATGAGATTTACGAAATAGCTGTTTGAAATCAAAGATTTCTCATTTGAGTTTTTAAATTACTGTAGAGCGGTTGGGTTACGTTGAGTTCCTAATTTTTAAGAGATAGAAATTTTATTAAAATATTTTTCATAAAAATATTTTGAATACGTTTTATAAACGATTGATTTGGGTTCGACTTGGGTCACGCAAATTTAGGAGTTGAGCTTGATAGTTTTAATGACTCTGCTAACTCGATGATTTTATGGTTTGAGATACTTGAGTATCCATTTAAAAGAAATTGATAAATAGAAAGACTTTTACAAATAATGATTTTTTTTAACCGTGGGGCTCAACTAAATTTTTGGAAGTTTCCTTATTTGACTTTAAGATTTCAAAATAAATTTTTGAAGCGTTATCTTGAGAGATTAATTGTTACATAATGATTTGTTATGAAAATTCAAGATTGTTGTGGCACGTCTTGTTTTTTTTGTTTTTTAAGTATGCTTGGGTAAATTTTTGCTTAATGGCAACACTTATGTGATTTATGATTTGTAGCAATTATAATTTTTTGGTTTTGATTTGCGTGGTATAATTCGCTTACATGTTGGACTAAGTTAATTGTTTTGTTTCATCTATTCGTGCGAAGTAGCACGTGGGATGATTTATTTCATGCGGTTATGATAATACCTGATTTTTGATTTGATTGTGAGTCGAAATTTTTTCAGACCCTTTTTTGATATAGTATCAACTTGGATAAGCTGGGTTTGCTATATTATTGTTATGGATCGAAATTTTTGGGTTTCGATATCAAGGAAGACGAGGGAAGTATTCCCTTGAAATGGTTGATGAATTCGGATTACCCTAGAAAGTATATTGGAAATTTTGACCCGAGAAGTTAGATCGGCGTATCAATACACTGGTGTTTTTTTCATCAAGTTTGATGATGCGATTTTTTATAGGAGCGTATTGATGTGTTATTTCTTTGGGAATAAGCTCAGTCTGGATTGAGGTTAGTTGAATACCTTATATGGTGGAGTTGTAATGAAGTTATTAAGATGGGTTGTTGCATAGCATCAGATATTGGTAGGTTGCAAGTACGGAGTTTGAGGAATATTTTGATGTTATCGAGTGCACATCTCACAGAGTGTAACGTCTAGCAAATATTTTATTGAGAATTTTGTTTCAAAGGTCGGTTGTTGAAAATTTTGAAATATTTTTAAAACGTAATTGTGCCCAGACATATCAAGAACATGCATTTTGAATGTCACGAATAGGATTGCATTGAGCATTAAATATGTTCATTAAATACAAGATAAATTAAAAATTGATACATGCATAATAGTACATTCATCACGTTCACAGAAATGATTAGGGTTGGATGCAACTCTTTGGGGATGAGAGATTTCATCACCCTTGCGCACAATTATGTAAATTGTTTTTTTTTTCGATAACGTATTTTGAGAAAGATGTTCTGCAACGAGCTCGCGAGTCACATTGTGATATATATATTTATAAAGTTGTCGGCTTTCAAATGATTTGAAACTGTTACCGAAAGATAGCTAGACAAATACTCTGTGATGATGGTTGTAAATTTTGGGCGATTACGTCGTCATGGATTAGTCTGAATGTGTTAGGATCGTGTGTTTTATGGAACGTGAAATTGAATTTGAGGTTGTGCTCGAGATATAGTTGTGCTAAGTGCGGTATAATGTAATTTAGAATAGAAAGCTTTCGTGATAATTAAGGATTTGTGGATTAAGGATATTGATTATGCTCATATGTGTGTATACACTACCTTTTTAAAATAAATTTTTTCTTTTCAGATTCGATTTTGTCCAAGTATTTTTGTATATTGATATAAAGGTATTTTCATAAACAGATAGATTTGAATTGCTAAACTTTACCTTTCTGAGGAAAGGAAGAAATTTTGTCCAATTTAATTCAAAAAAAATAATAATTATTTTTTTCGGTTAAACGATTTCTTCAAATTGTGTTTTTGTTTGAGAGTAAGATTTGGAAGCGACTTAAATTTTGGGATGTTTGAAACATCAATGTATATTTTAAATACGGAGACTTTTGTCACGGTTTGATTATTTATGAGGAAAGTATATATTACTTACACAAGTTTGATTCAAAGATAACATAAGTTTCGTCAATTGTACTGTTTCATAATTTTCAAACGTATTTAAAAGTAAGGGGAAATTTGCGGATTCAAAATGCAAATATTTTGGAAAAAAAATTCAGGGATTTTCAGAACTTGTATTTTTTTTTTCAACGGTAGAGGAACTTTGATTTTTAATATAAAAGAGGCGTAAGACGAAAGTTTTTTTAAAGAGAAGTGGAAAATTTTGAACATAAAACGTTATGTGTATTGAGAGATTTTATACTCCATTGGGTTTGATTTTGAGCATATCTAACAGTCTGGTCAGGGTGAATTAGTCGCAGTGATCTCTCATTATATATGAGGTTATAGTCAATTGATTGAATTATTTTGAGAATTTAAATTGGTTAGGATATATGAACTAGCTGATTCGAAAATCGATAATTGTGGTTTGTGAGTTTCGACAACAATGTTGTTTGATTTAATACTGTTGTTGAGGGTTTAATTGTTGAAAGTCTGGTTACTGGTTGGTTCGAATATTAAACCTTTTGTGTGTGGAACATAGTTAGGATGCAAGTTGATGATTAATTACCTTAAGTTATTACAGGATGTTTATTTTTGCATCATTGGAGGAATAATTTATGATTGAGATTGTTTGTTCCTAATTTGGAGATTATGTTATCATGATATAGGTTCACATATTCTTTTGAACGACGATATGAATTTTTGTCTATTATGTTTCGCGAAAATTGATAGTATTATCAAACTTGGCATTGATCGTTGGACTAGATGATCCTAGTAGTGTTTGTTTTTGGCCAAAATATTATTTTAGTTGTTATTGAGTGTTGTTATCAATTATGTTTGGTGTCAAACTCGTTGTAAGTGGATAAGTGAACAAGTGTTGCGGAACGCAAGATTATATTAGTGTATTTTTCAATGTTTTTTATTAAAACGTTAGAGTTGATATAGTAAGAACTATAGTTTGAACTTCGAGATTGTTCTTGAACTTTAATAATATGGATTTTGTATTTGTTAAGATTCGAGTTAGTTTTGGAAGCCAACTTGTTAAAGAGTAATTGTGACTCTCAGTTGGATAATTTTGTTTGTTCACCTGTGTGTTGATCGAGTAACCATTAGAGCTCCAAGTTGTTAGATTAAATATTTTGCGCGTATATGCGTTGTGACCATTCCCATTGCGAATCAATATTAGATTTAAATTCGAGGTCGAATTGTTCTTAGGTTGGGGAGAATGTAATACCCCATATGTTTTCGGCGTGTTTCGTCTTGTGTTAACCTTCTCTTGGTGAAAATTTTGTTTAGAGTTATAATTGAAAGAGATTCGAGGTTTCGTTCTAGATTATCCTAAGTATTTCAGTCGAGATTTATGTGGGAGAGTTTGTATTCCTTCGTTTGGTTTCACCTATAAATGGCATTATCATTTTATGTTAAGTGGAAGTTAGTGTTGATATTGTTTGTGATCATTTGAGATTGTTCGGTTTATGAAAATGGCGGTTTGGAGTTATTGTTCGAGGAACAAGCTTTTGAGTTTTTTCTTACGCAAGTACTTAGGTCGCTAAGCATGGAAATTCCTATGATTATAGTTTGGATTGGACTTGGTTGAGGAATGTTCTTAAAAGACAGAGTTTATTATGCAGAATTGTTATTCTTGTTGTCCTTGATTACCTTGGGTATTTGTTTTATGTGTTTTACGTTGGCTATATGCGTTTGAACAGCATATAGTTGTATGATATGTTATTACGCGGATTGTTTTGTTTTAAATTCGAGGACGAATTTTATATAAGTTACGGAGAATGTAATATCCCGTGTTTTTCCGTCATGGTTTTGTTGTGTTTCCGACTTAGTTTGGATTGTTAATGGTGGAATTAGCAAGTGTGACACTTTATTTGAGGCTTGAGTTGTATCTTGTATGTGTCGCATGTGTCATGTGAGTGTTCGATGGCGATTTGATTTGTATTCGGTTTATAATCGATAATGTATTCGTGTACCTTCTGAATCTGACATGTTTTGAGAAAACATGCATATGTCCCAATTACACCGTCGGATCTGGCTCATTTTCGGATATGTTGTGCCCAAGACAATGTTAACCGTCGGATCACAAATTGAGGCGCGTTGGAAGGCGCGATGGGCCATCGCGCCACGCAACGCGCCCCATTATATTTCTGTGCCTAGTGAAGGCGCGATGGGACGAACGCGCCTCGCATCGCGCCTCCCATCGCGCCCGAGCTATAATTTTGTATCGGGACCTTTAAATAGACCCCATAAATCGACCAAACTCTTTTTCTTTTGTTTACTTAAAACCCTAGCCGACTCACTATCATTCTAACACTCCGAGATATCATATCATCCATTCCATTCCATCACTCTTAGATTCGGTAAGTTCTATCGTCAACTCCTTTGTTTATTCGATAATGTCACTATCGTCATATGGCTTGTACTCCTTTGTTTTAGTATCGTTCTGAGTTGGTTTCTTCATTACGTCTGTTAATCTTTTTCTCAACGATCATAAGGCGTTGGCATCCAATTCGGTACGTATAATTTTCCTAGTTTTACGTCGTTTTGTTTATCGTTGTTGTGTGTTGTGGCTGCCGAATCATAATTTGTTTGGGGATTATTGTTGTTGTGCTTAGGCCCTAAAACTCACGTCCAATCCGAACCATATCATCTCTGAATCGTTTAGCTTCGTTACTTCAAACGGTACGTCGATCTCTTATATTGTCAATTGATTTGTTAGCTGTCATTCTTCTATTTTACTGCTACCGTTTTCTTTGTTGATGTTACTGATGTTGTTGGTGATTTCCTAAGGTCATAATCATATGGTTGTTTGTTATTTGAATCACAATTATGTTGAGATTAAATACGTTGTTACAGTTGTATGATTTTCGGTTTCGCCATTTCAGCATAGGTTTCATGGCTGCCATTGTTGGGTGTTTAGTGTAAACATGGATGTTCATATTGTGGTTGCCTTGGTTCTTGATTAGTTGCTGCCATGTATAAATTGTGCTTCCTCTTGTGTTTGATATTGGTTTAATGATCTTATTATCGGTTTGGTTATGGGTTTACTGTCAACATGGGGTTTCCTTGTTGTGACCTTTGGTATTTCATACTTCATTATCATATTATATGGAATTTGATAATGAGTTGTGTTTAGCGGATTAACTATCGTTTTGATTTCTAAACTACCCATTGTTAACGTTTTTCAATTTGGAATAAAGTTGTGTGGACTTTGATTGAATCGTTTTGAAAGTTATATTTGAAAACGTTAATTGTTTTATAGTTTTTAAATCGAATAATTACTTGGGTAATTGTTGTTTGGGAATTATTGGCTTAAGGTGCCAAGTTGGCTAAAGTTATGTTTCGACTTTAGGATGTTTCGTTAAACTTAATTTAGTTAAGTTTTGTCGGTAACTAAAGGTTACTTTTGTTTATAGATATTGAATTTCGCTTGCAATTATTATTTTATCAAATCATATCTTGGGATTCTAAACTATGATTTATATTTTGATAAAATGATTGGGTCGGGTTGGACTTGGGTCACCCGACATGTGAGGTTAGCTTGGTAGTTATCGGTAACTCGGCTAACCCACTATTTGAAAATTACTTGGTTTAAATAATATTTTATGAAATGGATTTTGAAGCGAGAACTCAATATATTGTCTTAATTGGGCATTATAAATTATTTGGATATTGTGGTTGATCTGATTGGTTTTACCTTGACTTGTTGTTTGTGCTAGTCCTATGTGGTTTCTAGAACTCTGAAGAGTTAGAGTCGTTTTAATAATTATTTATTTGTGTTTAGACTCGTCGACTGTTCGTGCTTTTGAGGCGAACCGAGTCTAGGTTGCTTGTCAAGAGTTTTCACGTGGATTAGCAAGCGGTGAGTTTGTACTTACTATTACCGTTTTATTAAGTAAATTGTTATTTTAATATCTATATATATTATATACGTACAATTGCGAACTGTTTTTCCATTATTGATCTTAGTTGGAACATGCTACCTAATGGGCATCATTAGGACTGCGTGCGCACCGGTATTGATCTAGAATAGGTATGTGATATGTGGTGGTAATTCGGTGTGAGCATAACTCTCGGGACCAGTAGAGTAACTCGGTGTAGCTCAGCTCTCGGGACTCTGGTTATGGATTAAGAATGGTCGGTGGTAACTCGGTGTAGCTCAGCTCTCGGGAACAGGCCTATCGAATTATGGTTATATTTAGTATTGTGGATTAGGGTTCCAACTATTATACGTAATGTTTATATTAAATGTTTTACACGGTTTTAAAGGTTTTCCACTTGATAAATATAAATAGTGGTATGAACTCATCTCAGTATATCTGACCCCGTTGTTTTCCCAATTTTTCCAGGGTTATGATTTGAGCGAGTCAGGTACTCTCCGATTCTTTATTTCCTCGGAGGTTTACTTTATTTAATAAAGTTTATTAAACTGATTTTATTCTTAGACCGCAGTAGTAATTAGAAGTCGTAATTGTCTAATACTTGTTATCAATAATTGTTCTACTGATTTAATTGTTTTGGCTTTAATATAATAACTTGAGTTATTAAATATTTATTTTATGACTTGGAATTGATCGAACAATTATTATATAAATGTTGTATTTTATGAACTGCTAGAACTAGGCTGAAGTCTCGGTTTCCCCCGAGCATTGGTTTCTTGCCGGTTTATGTAATTGTTGGTTATCCGCAAGGCTAGCTACGGATTTTGGTACAACTATACCCATACCCTAGCGCCGGTCGCGATTCATGAAAATGGGTCGTGACATAAATAACCCAAGTTTAAATCCATACCGGTGAGTCAGCCGAGTTATCAAAACTACCAAGCTTCTTCCCACTTATTGGGCGACCATAGTCAAACCCAACCCAAAGTTAAACCAAAAGAAAACCCAAGTTTACATTCTGAATAACTTGAATGAAAAGTATAATCTTTTAAAAACAAGAACACAATCCATTGTTTAGCCAACAATTGCAAATCACTTCATACTAACACAAGTATGTTAAACTTGTTTTAAATGAACCAAAAAGGATTAAATCATCCATTTAAACGTTAAACTCAGATTTGAAACGATAATCAAATCATGGCAATAACTTGTCTACAAGCATAATCAACATGAATGAGTATAACACAAACAAAGCGATGCCAACATGTCAAGAACGATACAAAACGGCCCCAACACAATAGTGGGCAGCAACTAGATCATTGAAAAGTAATCAACACAACAACAAGGTGAAATCATGCATTATAATCCATACAATCAACCTATGATTTACCAAGCATGTCAAAAATATACCATTGATTCAAACACATAAGATCAGCCCCAAAACATGAATTTCCAGCCCTCTATAACAATGCTAAAACAGCAATTTAACAACACATTAACATACGAAATCAACTAGCACTTAAACACAACAATTGACATGAGTTCTAATGATTAAATCAAGTCAATCTAATGCTAGGCACCCTATTACTGAATTGACATGAAAATTCAGAGATCGAATCAGCCATAACATGGGTAAATCACATAAGAACACAATCTAGCAACCTAACACATGAAGCCCTACTCATAAATCAAGGGATAGCAACACATACCGTTAAGAAGCAAGATCATCGAAAGAACCGAATGAAAATAATGAATCAACACCCACAACACGCTGGAAAATGTTCGAATAAGTTAACAATCGATATACGCGATAAGGAATTGATTTAACAAAGAACGGAGTGTTAAAATCGCTTACCGAATCCAAGAATGTGAGAGATAGCAAGGGAATTCGTATTTTACAGAGTCGTTTAAGTGCCTAGGGTTTATAAAATAAGTGGGGGCGAT
Source organism: Mercurialis annua (assembly GCF_937616625.2). NCBI lineage: Eukaryota > Viridiplantae > Streptophyta > Magnoliopsida > Malpighiales > Euphorbiaceae > Mercurialis > Mercurialis annua. The sequence goes on along the minus strand of NC_065577.1, from coordinate 20,028,343 downwards.
ATGGGTCAAATAAGTGGTCTATTTAAAGGCCAAGACACAAAATTACAGGGGAGGCGCGATGCGAGGCGCGTTCGTCTCATCGCGCCTTCACCAGGCGTAGCAAACATATGAGCATAGCGCCCTCCAACGCACCTCAATTTTTGATCCAACGGTCAACTTTGTCTTGGGCACAACATATCCAAAAATGAGCCCGCTCTAACGGTTAAATTGGGAGATATGAATGTTTTCTCAAAACATGTCATATTAAGAAGGTACGCGAATACATCATCGATTATAAACCGAAAACAAATGAAATCGCCATCGAAAAATCACACGACACATGCGACACATAAAAGATACAACTCAAACCCCAAACAAAGTGTCACACTTGCTAAGTCCACCATTAACAATCCAAAACTAAGTCGGAAACACAATGAAACCATGACGGAAAAACACGGGATATTACATATCAAGATGACATATTCGGCAGCAAAGTTAGCTCAAGAAAATATCAACAAGATCGTGAGCCTACACAGAGTCCCCGTGTCAATCGTTTACGATAGAGGTTCCGTATTTACCTCTGACTTCTGGAAGAGCTTACAAGAAGCATTAGGAACGCGATTAAACTTCAGTATTGCGTTCCATCCTCAGACATACGGCCAGTCTGAGCGAACTATTCAAACGTTAGAAGATATGCTTCGATTATGCGTATTAGACTCCAGAGGTAGTTGGGATACATATCTACCTTTGAACAATTCGCCTACAACAACAGCTACCACTCGAGCATCGAGATGGCTCCTTACGAAGCACTATACGGTCTCAAGTGTAGATCCCCTATTTTTTGGGATGAAGTCGGTGAGTGGAAGTTATCTGGAGCAGAGATCATCCAGATTACGTCAGAGAAAGTACCGTTGATAAAGCAACGTTTAAACACGGCGTTCAGTCGACAGAAGAGTTACGCAGATCCTAAGAGAAAAGATATCGAGTTTCAGATCGGAGAATATGTTTTTCTCAAAGTATCACCAATGAAAGGAGTGATTTGTTTCAGAAAGAAGGGTAAATTGGCTCTGAGATATTGCGGACCTTATCAGATCGTAGAACGCATAGGCTCAGTTGCCTATAAGTTAGACTTACCACCGGAGATGTCACAAGTCCATCTAGTCTTTCATATTTCCATGTTTCGGAAATATGTATCGGATCATACTCGAATAATTCAACCGCAAGTAGTGGACGTGAGTGAAGAACTAACATACGAGGAACAACCAGTGTTGATTGTCGACACATATATACGACAGTTGCAAACGAAGAGGATTTCGATGGTGAAAGTTCTTTGGCGCAGTCAGTCTATAGAAGAATGCACGTGGGAGACAGAAGAGGATATGAGGCAGAAGTACCCTTATTTATTCGCTCAAGGTACGTGGCTAAATTTTAAATTCGAAGACGAATTTATTTTAAGGGGGGTGAATGTAATACCCCAAATATTTAAGATAATTAAGTCGTGCCACGTGTCGAGATTTCCGATTAATTGAATTAAGGAGAATTTAGTTTAATTATATCGGGAATTTAGAATAATTTTTATTAAGTAATGTAGCGGGATTTAGAGAAATAGCTTCGAAAATTAATATAAAATAAATTATAAATCCCGTGACGGAATTTATTTTGATAAAGTCCGTGAAATATTTTATAGTATTTATGATAAAAGTTTCGAGTCAATAGGAGACCATTTAAAATTTGGACGTGAATAGGTTTTGGATTAAATTGAAACTTTTGAAAAGTTTCAAGGACCAAAGTGCAAATTAGCCAATATATATATAAGAATGAAATGAGAAGGGATAGTCCAGAACCATTATTAGATCTTTTTCTTTTCTTCGTCGAAAATCTATCGGTTTCATTGCTCGATCTCCATTTCTCGTCCGTTTCTGACATTCTATAGCTCGAAACGATCATATTTCGACGGCGAATCACGGTAAGCTTGAGGTTTTACCGTTTGGATGGATAAATTTCTTAATATATCAAGTTAAAGTTTTAAGCCACGAAACGATTTTATTGTTTTAACGATTATAGGATTTAATTATAACGTTTTAAACTTCGATTATGTGTTATACGTGTGATATGAGCATTTTCGTATTGAAAGCACGTCAGAATCGACCCCCGGGCGAAAGCCCGTGGCTGTGCGTCGCACAGCCGATCTGTGCGCGCGCACAGCTAGACTGTGCGACCACATAGTCTGCGGACTGTGCGCACGCACTGTGAATCCGCCGATCGGCCCATTTTCGAAAAATTTGTCGTACACGCATATCGAGATTTAATATCAATTAGTATTTGATTAATTATCGATTAGTTTGAGACGTTAACCTAACGAGGTTAAACGAGAATCGATGTAGAGATGATATTCGATCCGTAAACGAGTTAGATACCGTTTATCGGGATAAACACGTGAGAAGCACGACGATTAATGAGTGTCATGTGTCGTGTCTCGAGTTTAGAGTCAATCTTAGAATAAGATTCTGATGTAAGTCGATTGTTTTAAAATTTGTTTTAGATCCGGCGAGGCAAGAAGCAGCTGGTCCGGGAGCTCGGGAAGCTTGACGTTTTTAAGCCCCGACGTTTTTTTAGATAAGCGATTTCAGTGAGTTTATACGATTTAATTTTAAAGTATTTATACAAGAAAATTCTTTACGTTTGATTTGACTGTTGCAATACGAATTCTTTATTTGAATTGCATATATGTTTGATTTGAAACCGGTATTGATCTGATGGAACGGGCTACCTATTGGGCGACAATAGGACTGTGTGATCACCAGTTTTGATTTGATACAGCTGTAAATTTGATTACGAATATGAATATTTTTAGGCCAAACTCATGTAGAAGCCCTTGTATTTTACACTTTTTTTTCCGTTGGTCCTTATACTTCATTTTTGTATTTTCTGATTCCTCTACTTACCTATTTTTTATTTTCGGGTCCTTTTTGAGTTTTTTCATGTCCTTTTGTGTGACTTGGAGAAAAAAAAGATTGTAAGTAGAGGGACTGGAGGAAAAAAAATTATAAGTACAGGGACTGAAAAAAACTCAAAAAGGACATCAAAATCGAAAATAGGTAAGTAGAAGGACCAGATAATACAAAAATAAAGTATAAGGACCTACGGAAAAAAAAGTGTAAAGTACAGGGACCTCTAGATGGGTTAAGCCATATTTTTATGAATATGAATTTCGAAGTTGGACAATGAATTCGATACGAGTGAGCACTCGGTTACGGTGTAACCTGGAGTCCCCGTATCTAGTGAGTTGGACTCACACTATGAGATTAAGAGTTTGGTCGCGATCGACGAGGCAGAGTGTGAACAATCCTGGGTCAGACCATTTGGATCGATTTGATTTGATTATATATATACGAATGATATGTTCGAGGATTAGGGTTTCAATCGGATCTTGTACTTGACTGCATATGATTTGAATGCTATTGCATTGTTTTACGTTTTATTTGAATACTTATTAGTAAATGTATGAACTCACTTAGTATATTCCCATATATTGAGCCCTCACAGATTTCCTTTCAGGTGAAAGACGCTTTTGAAGCAATAGACTTCTATCCTACTTCCAGAAGTATGTATTTTTGAAAGTATGTAAAGAAACAGTACTTTACTCTTAGAGGTGCAGTAAATAGATGTTTGTATGTCAGTTTATATTAAATTGTTTTCTGTAAACATAACTTTAACGTTTAAAAGTTATTAATGTTATACGCTTGCCGCGTTATTAATGACACGTATTTATGTCTTTCATGCATGACGTTTTTGATTTGCGAAAAAATTGTTTTACGTTTGAGGCTTGCTACGGGTTTCGGAGCAACCACTCCCATTCCGTAGCGCCGGTCTCGGCCCATGAGATTTGGGTCGTGACAGTTACGAAACAAATCCAAACGTTTTGCCTTTTTAGCAATTTAAGCCAAACATTTGCAAACATTACGAAAAAAAAATGTTTCACCTTTTTAGCGATTTAAGCATAAGGTTTACAAAAGATACAAAACATAACCAAACGCTCAAAACAAATCTAAACGTTTACGAATGTTACAACACAATGCTAAACGTTTCCCCACGTTTCACATTTTTAGCGATTTAAACCAAACTTTTAAAAACGTTACGAAACAAAACCAAGTGTTTCACGTTTTTAGCAATTTGGGCCAAACGTTTACAAACGTTACAAAACAAATCCAAACGTTCCACCTTTTTAGCGATTCAAGCCAAACGCTTACAAACATTACAAAACAAATCCAAACATTTGACCTTTTTAGCGATTTAAGCGAAACATTTATAAATGTTACAAAACAAATACAAACGTTTCCCCTTTTTAGCGATTTAAGCCAAACGTTTAAAAACGTTGCGAAACAAATTCAAACTTTCACCGTTTTAGCGATTTAAGCCAAACGTTTACAAACATTACAAAACAAATCCAAACGTTTCGTCTTTTTAACAATTTAAGCCAAACGTTTACAAACGTTACGAAACAAATCCAAATGTTTCACCTTCTTAGAGATTTAAACCAAACATTTACAAACGCTATAAAATAAAACCAAACATTTAAAACGTTACGAAACAAATCCAAACGTGTAACATTTTTAGCGATTTAAGCCAAACATTTACTGATGTTATGAATCAAAGCCAAGCGTTTCACCTTTTTAGCAATTTAAGCAAAATGTTTACAAACGATAAGAAACAAATCCGAACATTTCACCTTTTTAGCGATTTAAGCCAAACATTTACAAACGGCACGAAACAAATCCAAACGTTTAACCTTTTTAGCGATTTAAGGCAAACGTTTACAAAAGCTATGAAAAAATCCAAACGTTTCACCTTTTTAGCAATGTAAGCCAAACGTTTACAAACGTTACGAAACAAATCCAAGCATTTCACCTTTTTTGCAATTTAAGCCAAACATTTACACACATTATGCAACAAATACAAGCGTTTCACCTTTTTAGCAATTTAAGCCAAACGTTTACAAACGCTACGAAACAAATCCAAACGTTTCACTTTTTTAGCGATTAAAGCCAAACGTTTACAAACGTTAAGAAACAAATTCAAGAGTTTCACCTTTTTAGCGATTGAAGCCAAACGTTTACAAATGTTACGAAGCAAACCAAACGTTTCATATTTTTAGCAATTTAAGCCAAACGTTTACAAACGTTACGAAACAAAGCCAAGCGTTTCACATTTTTAGAAATTCAAGCCAAATGTTTGCAAACGTTACGAAACAAATCCAAGGGTTTCCACCTTTTTAGTAATTTAAGCCAAACGTTTACAAACATTAAGAAACAAATCCAAATGTTTCACCTTTTTAGCGATTCAAGCCAAATATTTACAAACGGTACGAAACAAATCCAAGCGTGTTTCCTTTTTAGCGATTTAAGTCAAACGTTTAGAAACACTACGAAACAAATCAAAATGTTTCACCTTTTTAGAAATTTAAGCCAAACGTTTACAAACGCTACGAAAAAATTCCAAGCGTTTCTCCTTTATAGCAATTTAAGCCAAACGTTTACAAACGTTACTAAAAAAATCCAAGCGTTTCACATTTTCAGCAATGTAAACCAAACGTTTACAAATGTTACGAATCAAATCCAAACAATTAACCTTTTTAGCGATGTAAGCCAAATGTTTACAAGGTTATGAACAAAGCCAAATGTTTCTCCTTTTTAGCAATTTAAGCCAAACGTTTACAAACGTTACAAAACAAATCCAAGTGTTTCACCTTTTTAGCAATGTAAGCCAAACGTTTACAAATGTTGCGAAACAAATCCAAATGTTTCACCTTTTTAGTGATGTATGCGAAACGTTTACAAAGGTTATGAAACAAATCCAAATGTTTCACCTTTTTAGCAATTTAAGCCAGACGTTTACAAAAGTTACGAAACAAATCCAAGCTTTTCACCTTTTTAGCAATTTAATCAAACGTTTACAAACGTTACAAATCAAATCCAAATGTTTCATCTTTTTAGCGATTTAAGCCGAACTTTTACAAACGTTATGAAACAGAACCCAACGTTTCACATTTTTAGCATATTTTCCAAACGTTTGCAAACATTACGAAACAAATTTAAACGTTTCCCCATTTTAGCAATTTAAGCCAAACGTCTAAAAAGTTACAAAATATATCCAAACGTTTCACCTTTTTAGCGATTTAAGCGAAATGTTTACGAACGTTATGAAACAAATCCAAAAGTTTTACCTTTTAGACAATTTAAGCCATACATTTACAAACATTACGAAACAAATCCAATCGTTTCCACATTTTTAGCAATTTAAGCCAAACATTTACAAACGTTACGAAACAAATCCAAGCGTTTCACCTTTTTAGAGATTTAAGCAGAATGTTTACAAACGGTACGGAACAAATCAAAAGGTTTCACCTTTTTAGCGATTTAAGCCAAACGTTTATAAATGCTACGAAACAAATCCAAAAGTTTAACCTTTTTAGCAATTTTAGCCAAATTTTTACAAACGTTACGAAACAAAACCAAACATTTCACCTTTTTAGCAATTTAAGAAATTTTTTTACAAACGTTATGAAACAAAACCAATCGTTCAAAACGTTACGAAACAAATCCAAACGTTTCCCATTTTTAGCGACTTAAGCCAAACGTTTACAAACATTACGAAATAAAACCAAGCGTTTCACCTTTTTAGCAATTAAGGTCAAACGTTTACAAACGTTACGAAACAAATCCAAATGTTTACCCTTTTTAGCAATTTAAGCCAAACATTTATAAATGTTACGAAACAAATCCAAGAATTTCACCTTTTTAGCCATTTAAACCGAACGTTTACAAACGTTACGAAACAAATCCAAACATTTCACCTTTTTAGCGATTTAAGCCAAACGTTTACAAACATAAGAAGCAAATCCAAATGTTTCACCTTTTTAGCGATTTAAGCATAACGTTTACAAAGGTTACGAAACAAATCCAAATTTTTCACCTTTCTAGCAATTTAAGCCAACCGTTTACAAACGTTACGAAACAAATCCAAGCGTTTCATCTTTTTAGAAATTTAAGCCAAACGATTACCAACGTTACGAAACAAATCCAAGTGTTTCACCTTTTAAACAATGTAAGCCAAATACAAACGTTACAAAACAAATCCAAACGTTTCACGTTTTTAGCGATTTAAGGCAAACGTTTACAAACGTTACGAAACAAATCCAAACGTTTCACAATCCAATCGTTTCACCTTTTTGGCGATTTCAGCCAAACGTTTACAAACGTTTCGAAACAAAACCAGACGTTTAAAACGTTACCAAAAAAATCCAAACGTTTCTCATTTTTAGCGATTTAAGCCAAACGTTTAAAAACATTACGAAACAAATCCAAGCGTTTCACCTTATTAGTAATTTAAGCCAAACGTTACGAAACAAATCCAAGTGTTTCACCTTTTTAGCGATTTAAAAGAAATGCTTACAAACGTTACAAAACAAATCCAAACATTTCACCTCTTTAGCGATTTAAGCCAACGTTTACAAACATTAAGAAACAAATCCAGATAATTCTCCTTTTTAGCGATTTCAGCCAAAACAAAACCAAACGTTTAAAACGTTACCAAACAAATCCAAATGTTTCTCATTTTAGCGAGTTAAGCCAAAAGTTTACAAACGTTACGAAATAAATCCAAGCGTTTCACATGTTTAGCAATTTAGGCCAAACGTTTATAAATGTTACGAAACAAATCCAAGCGTTTAACCTTTTTAGCAGTTTAGGTCAAATGTTTACAAACGTTACGGAATAAATCCAAACGTTTCAAATTTATAGCTATTTAAACCAAACGTTTACAAACATTACGAAACAAATCCAAATGTTTCACCTTTTTAGCTATTTAAGCTAAACGTTTACAAATGTTACGAAACAAATCCAAAAGTTTCACCTTTTTAGCCATTTTAGTTACAAAACAAATTGAAACGTTTCCCCTTTTTAGCGATGTAAGCCGAACGTTTAAAACGCTACGAATCAAATCCAAACATTTCACCATTTTAGCGATTTAAGCCAAAAATTTACAAAGGTTACGAAACAAATCCAAATGTTTCACCTTTTTAGCGATTGCAGCCAAACGTTTACAAATGATATGAAACAAATCCAAACGTTTCACATTTTTATCAATTTAAGCCAAACATTTACAAACGTTACTAAAAAAACCAAGCATTTCACCCTTTTAGCAATTTAAGCCAAATGTTTACAAACGTAACGAAACAAATCCAAGCGATTCAACGTTTTAGCAAATTAAGCCAAACGTTTACAAACGTTACGAAACAAATTCAAGTATTTCACCTTTTTAGCAATTTAAGCCAAATGTTTACAAACGTTACGAATCAAATCCAAATATTTCACTTTTTTAGCGATTTAAGCCAAACGTTTACAAACGGTACGAAATAATTCGAAATGTTTCACATTTTTAGCGATTTAAGCCAAATGTTTATAAACGCTATGAAACAAATCAAAACATTTCGCCTTTTTAGCAATTAAAGCCAAACGTTTACAGAGATTACGAAACAAATCCAAACGTTTCATCTTTTTAGCGAATTAAGCCAAACGTTTACAAACGATATGAAACAAATCCAAACGTTTCGCCTTTTTAGTGATTTAAGCCCAAACGTTTACAAACGTTGCGAAACAAATCCAAACGTTTCACCTTTTTAGCGATTTAAGTCAAACAGTTACAAACGTTACGAAACAAATCCAAACGTTTCACCTTTTTAGCGATATAAGCTAAACGTATACAAACGTTACGAAACTAATCCAAACGTTTCACCTTTTTAGCAATTTAAGACAAATGTTTACAAACTTTTAGAAACAAAACCAAACTTTTCACATTTTTAGCGATTGAAGCCAAACATTTACAAACATTACGAAACAAATCCAAGCGTTTCACCTTTTTAGCAATTTAAGCCAAACGTTTACAAACGTTACGAAACAAATCCAAGAGTTTCACCTTTTTAGCAATTTATACCAAACGTTTACAAAGGTTACGAAACAAATCCAAACGTTTCACCTTTTTAGCGATTTAAGCCAAACGTTTACGAACGTATGAAACAAATCCAAACATTTCAGCTTTTTAGCGATTTAAGCCAAACGTTCATTAAGGTTATGAAACAAATCAAAATTATTCACCTTTTTTAAAATTTAAGACAAACGTTTACAAACGTTACGAAACAAATCCAAGCGTTTCACCTTTCTAGCAATTTAAACCAAACGTTTACAAACGTTTCGAAACAAATCCAAGTGTTTCACTATTTTAGCAATTTAAGCCAAACTTTTACAAAGGTTACAAAACAAATCCAACCGTTTCCCCTTTCTAGCCATTTAAGCCAAACGTTTAGAAACGTTACGAAACAAATCCAAACGTTTCACCTTTTTAGCGGTATTAGCCAAACGTTTACAAACGTTAGGAAACAAATCCAAATGTTTCACCATTTTAGTGATTTAAGCCAAATGTTTACAAACATTACGAAACAAATCCAAACGATTCCCCTTTTTAGTGATTTAAGCCAATCGTTAACAAACGTTATGAAAAAAAACCAAACGTTTAAAATGTCAGGAAGCAAATCCAAACGTTTCACATTTTTAACGATTTAAACCAAATGTTTACAAACTTTACGAAACAAAACCAAGCATTTTACCTTTTTAGCAATTTAAGCCAAACGTTTACAAACATTACGAAACAAATTCAAGCGTTTAACCTTTTTAGCAATATAAGCCAAACGTTTAGAAATGTTATGAAACAAATACAAGTGTTTCACCTTTTAAGCAATTTAAGCCAAAAATTTACAAACGTTGCGAAAGAAATACAAAGATTTCACCTTTTTAGCGATTTATGCCAAACGTTTACAAACGTTATGAAACAAATCCAAACTTTTCACCTTATTAGCGATTTAAGCCAAACGTTTACAAACTATACGAAACAAATCTACACGTTTCACCTTTTTAACGATTTAAGCCAAACGTTTGTAAACATTGCGAAACAAATCCAAACGTTTCACCTTTTAGCTATTTAAGCCAAACATTTACAAACTTTACGAAACAAATCCAAACGTTTCACCTTTTTAGAGATATATGCCAAACGTTTACAAACATTACGAAACAAAGCCAAGCGTTCCACCTTTTTAGCAATTTCAGCCAAACATTTACAAACGTTACGAAATATAACCAAGCGTTTCACCTTTTTAGCAATTTAAGCCAAATGTTTACAAACGTTACGAAACAAATCTAAGCGTTTCACCTATTTAGTGATTTAAACCATTCTTTTATAAAGGTTACGAAACAAATCTAAATGTTTCACCTTTTTAGAAATATAAGCCAAACGTTTACAAACATTACGAAAAAAATCCAAATGTTTCCCCTTTTTAGCGATGTAAACCATTCGTTTACAAAGGTTATGAAACAAATCCAAACGTTTCACCTTTTTAGCAATTTAAGTCAAACGTTTACAAACGTTACGAAACAAATCCAAATGGTTCCCCTTTTTAGTGATTGAAGCCAAACGTTTACAAATGTTACGAAAAAAATCCAAACGTTTCGAAACATATCCAAACCTTTAAACCGTTACGAAGCAAATCCAAACGTTTCACCTTTTTAGCGATTCAAGCAAAATGTTTACAAACATTACGAAACAAAGCCAAACGTTTACAAACGTTATGAAAGAAATCAAAGCGTATCACCTTTATAGCAAATTATGCCGAATGTTTACAAACGTTACGAAACAAAACCAAACGTTTCACCTTTTTAGCGATTTAAGCCAAACGTTTACAAACATTACGAAACAAATCCAAGCGATTCCCCTTTTTAGCAATTTAAGCCAAACGTTTACTAACGTTACGGTAGAAAACCAAATGTTTCACATTTTTAGCGATGTAAGCCAAACGATTACTAATGCTACGGAACAAAACAAAAGTTTCACATATTTAGCAATTTAAGCCAAACATTAACAAACTCTACGAAACAAATCCAAACGTTTTACCTTTTAGCGATTGAACCTAAACGTTTACAAACGTTACGAAGCAAGTAACAACATTTCACCTTTTTAGCGATTGAACCCAAACGTTTACAAACGTTACGAAACAAATCCAAACGTTTCACCTTTTAGTGATTTAAGCCAAACGTTTACAAATGTTACCTTTTTAGCGATTTAAGCCAAATATTTACAAACTTTATGAAACAAAACAAAACGTTTAAAACGTTACTAAACAAACGTTACAAAATAAATCTAAACGTTTACAAATGCTAAGAAACAAAACCAAACGCTTAAAACGATAAGAAACAAACGCTACGAAACAAATCCAAACGTTTACATACTTTACAAAATAAAACCAAACGCTTCACCTTTTTAGCGATTTAAGCCAAACGTTTAAAAAAATTAAGAAACAAAACCAAACGTTTCACCTTTTTAGCGATTTAAGCCAAACGTTTACAAGCGTTTCGAAACTAATCCAAATGTTTCACATTTTTAGCGCTTTAAGCCAAACCTTTACAAGCGCTACGAAACAAATCCAAACGTTGCACCTTTTTAGCGATTTAAGCCATACATTTACAAACGTTACGAAACAAATCCAAACGTTTACAAACATTACGGAACAAAACAAACTTTTCACTTTTTAGCAATTTAAGCCCAACATTTATAAATTTTACAATCAAAACAAAACATTTAAAACATTACGAAACAAATCCAAAACGTTTAGAAACGTTGCAAAACAACACCAAACGTTTTCCCATTTTGGCGATTTATGCCAAACTTTTATAACGTTGCGAAACAAAAACAAACGTTTGTAAACGTTACGAAACAAATCCAAACATTTCTCATTTTTAGTGATTTAAGCCAAATGTTAAAAACTTTACGAAACTAATCCAAACGTTTCACCTTTTTATTGACTGAAGCCAAACGTTTACAGACGTTATGAAACTAATCCAAACGTTTCGAAACAAATCCAAACGTTTAAAATGTTACGAAAAAATCCAACCGTTTCACCTTTTTAGCGATTTAAGCCGGACGTTTACAAACGTTACAGAACAAATCCAAACATTTTACCTTTTTAGCGATTAAGTCAAACGTTTACAAATGTTACAAAACAAATCCAAACGTTTCACCTTTTAGCGATTTAAGCCAAATATTTAAAACTTTATGAAACAAATCCAAACGTTTCGCAGTTTTAGCAATTTAAGCCAAACGTTTACAAACGTTACGAAACAAATCCAAACGTTTCCCCTTTTTAGCGACTTAAGCCAAACGTTTGCAAACGTTACCAATCAAATCCAAACGTTTCACATTTTTAGAAATTTAAACTAAACATTTATAACTTTTTGAAACAAATCCAAACGTTTCACATTTTTAGCAATTTAAGCCAAACGTTTACAAAAGTTACAAAACAAATCCATACGTTTTCCCTTTTTAGCAATTTAAGCCAAACTTTTACAAACGTTACGAAACAAATAAAAGCGTTTCAACTTTTTAGAAATTTAAGCCAAATGTTTACAAACGTTACAAAAAAAATCCAAGCGTTTCACCTTTTTAGCAATTTAAACCAAACGTTTAAAACTTTACGAAACAAATCATAACATTTCACATTGTTAGAAATTTAAGCTAAACGTCTACAAACGTTACGAAACAAATCCAAACGTTTCACCTTTCCAGCGATATAAGCCAAATGTTTACAAACGTTACAAAATAAATCCAAACGTTTCACCTTTTTATCGATTTAAGCCGAACGTTTATTGACGTCATAAAACAAAGCCAAACATTTAACCTTTTTTGGGATTTAAGCCAAACGTTACAGAATAAATCCAAATGTTTCAACTTTTTAGTGATTTAAGCCAAATGTTTACAAACATTACGGAACAAATCCAAACATTTCGCCTTTTTAGCGATTAAACCATTATTAATTTTTCGTAAATAATAAACAAATACCATAACACAACAGAAGCAAACATACATAACATATATACGCAAGTATTTACATTAACTGTTATGTTAACCTCGCGGGCTCTAGTCACCATTCCCTGTACGAACTGGCCTCGCGGTTCTATATACATTAGTTAGTGTATCAGACCTATCACCGGCATTTGGGGCCGTGAACAAAAGATAATACATAGCTTGCAAAAATATAAACAAGACAGCAAGTGATATGTACAACCAAAATGTACTACTGTTTAGGCTATGACTCTGTCAACACCGGACCACTATTGCAGCACTCACAATTAGAGGACTATACATACATAGCTGACTTCTGGATTCCAAAACTGGCTTCTAACTAGGGCCAGACGCTAAGCACCTGAAAGACATCAAAATTTAGGGGTCAGTATTTGGGAAAATACTAAGTGAGTTTGCAATTTACTAACGACATTATTTTAAAAACATAGCATCACATTTCAAGGAAACAATAATAAAAAAATAATACATATAAACAGGTACTTGATCCGTTCGAAACTAATATCCTAGCATGCAACACAACTTTCGAATAATCAAATCATACTGATCCAAATGGTCCGACCCGGGAATGTTCACACTCTACCTCTTCGATTGCGACCTATATCTTAATCGCAAAGTGATAGTCCAACTCACTAGATACGGGTTCAGGTTACACTGTAACCGAGTTCTCGCTCATATCGAAATCATTATCCGACTTCGAAATTCATATTCATATTCATATTCATATTCATATTCATATTCCTATTCATATTCATATTCATATCATATCGGATCATATCATACATGTATATACCAAATCATTTCTCAAATGAAAACACACTAGACTGACTCGATACTGGTGATCACACAGCCTATTGACACCCAATAGGTAGCTAGTTTCTTCGGATCACATACTAGTTCCTCGTATATAAACTTGGTAGAAACATATAACATTTAATCAAATCATATATAATGCGATGGGTATAAACAATACACGTATATATAAAATATAATATTAAATAACTTTAATATGTAATACACGAAAGTAAAGTGTAACTCCTAGTGACCGCTATCCAATCTATAATGCACTCGATATGCTGGTCAAACACTGCTAATCCCAAAACGTTTACCTCGTAGCTTGCCGGTACGTCTAGTACATATACAAACCAAATACACGTTTAGATTATAAACATGAACCTCGTAAACCTAATATCCTAGGTTATAGATTTAGGTTTTCCCAATTCATTCTTATCGATTTCCAATTACGCGTTATATTCATTACAAAACCCTAATCATATTCTCCATGTTCTATGTACGAATTGCACATTTTCGGAGTCCGTAAGCTCTTATGGACTCAAGATATGATACATTAATCTCCCATGCACCAAATGGACCGAAAATGACCAAGGCAGCCTTGCCTTGGCATTGGCACGTCGTGCGGCCGTCATTCAGACGAAGACAGCAAGCCTAGTCCTCCACAAAATCAATCGAAAACCCATTCCGACTTGCTTGAGACATTTCCGTATATACCCAATATCATTTTACCACAAAATCCATATTAAAAATCATCAGAAACGACGATAACGACATGATTAAAGCGAATTCGATCCAACCGCAACGTTACATGCCGAAACAACCATCATTCATCCATTTTTCACAAATAGAAACGTCAAACTCAACTCAGTTTGAAGCTTGGGAAAGGTAGAGGCTTTGATTTCGAGAAGATCGACGCAAAAATCGTCTGAAACAGACGTCGAACGGAGAAACGGCGAGTGAACGAAGTGGATCGATGGAATTTCTATGCGTGGCCTTTATCGTTATATCAAGTCCTTCCTTTAAATTTTATCCTTTCTGTTACGTAGCTTATACTTCTGATACCGATATTAGTTATGTCATATGTACTTAAAATGTTATTTGATATCCATCTCATCACATGGTCTATTTCTTGCATCTTCTAATTTTAAATCTTTATACTCTTTTAAAATCACTTTTTCTATCGTTTTGTATCTTTAACTTTCCTTCCTCCTAATATGATCCTTGATCATTACATTCTTTATCTCAATATAAGGATAGATATTGCATTTTCTAGACTTTGCTAGCGCATTACGTCTTGATCACGTGTGCCTTCTAGCGGTGACATCTTGTTCGTCTCCCTTTTTAGCTCTATTAGCATTATTATAATCTAGCGTTATTATGGTTTAATTCCATTATTGGGGTTTCTTTTACGATTTCATTCTTATTTATTAAGAATCTTTTATTATTAGTCGCAGAGTTTCACATCTGAGTTCTCTTACTAAGAAAAACGATTTCAAAATACCCATTGGCTGGCCAGCTCTTTTAAACTATTTTTTGTAAATCGTTTGAAATCATCAATACAATTGTAGCTCAGAGTGATGACACCTCTGATCACCAAAGAGTTGCTCGAAATCGCATTTTTCTTCATTATTGTAAAGATATGATGCATGATCTATATTTTAAAAAATCATTCTTTTATGCATTCCTATTGTGATTATGCGATGTTATATACGATGACTGAGCACAATTGTATTTTGAAAAATCTTAAAAATCCTTTGTACTTTTCGTAGAACGTAAGTTCACTTCAGATTATATACTCTACGATTATTAACGGCTTTCTTTATTGTAATTGGGTATATTATAAATTTTTGCATTGCTGTCACTTTCTGTCGTTTTCCTGACTATTCTTCTGTTAACACCACCCCTTCTTCATGTCTCTACTAACTCATTTCAGTTTAAGACTTCTTATTGCCGTTATCGCTATATCCACTCCTTCAATAATCGTCTACACATTCATCTCTTCTTGCTATACTTGTGTTCTATCATTCGCAGGTATATATATATTAATTCCTTTTAGTATTCTACTTCTTCCCTCACAACCTCTAGAACGTAATATAGGAATTTAGATGGTCCGCCTACTTCGTTGTGAAACCTATTTTGAAAATATAGGAGGCGCTATCTCCTGTTCTTCCGCATCATGTGACTGAGATCCATACTGCCCAGACATGCTGAAAAGAAACAATTTCAAACATAAGCAACCATGTGAGCCCATTTCCGCACTTAACTCCAATATTAACTTATGAAGTGTTGTAAACAATTAGCATTTAATCCAACTGCAAATAGTTCACAAGCAAATAACCATTTAATAATCCTATTGTAAGTAGTAAACACTTAGTTGCCCCAAGTCGTTCGTATATGCGGATACTAATCACTTATTAGCTTGACATACCTAATTCGCGCGTGCTATACCACATACTACTAATGCCCATATCAAACAAATTCAAGCAACTAAGGTCCGATTCTCTTGCTGCAGTAGTTCTTAGGTTTACTTACTGATAGAGTATCTCAACTCAAACAGACACTAAAACAAACCTGCAGCGGTAACTGGAACAACTGCTCTTATACCAACATTGTCACGACCTAAAATAATTGAGCCGTAACCGGCGCTAGGGAGCGGGAGTGGTAGCTCCGGAACCCGTAGCAAGCCTCAAACCAATATTAATTTTTTGCAAATAATAGACAAATACCACAACACAACAGAAGCAGAAGCAAACATACATAACATATGTACACAAGTATTTACACTAACTGTTCTATTAACCTCGCGGGCTCTAGTCACCGTACCCTGTACGAACTGGCCTCGCGGTTCTATATACAACATTTAGTGTATCAGACCTATCACCGGCATCTGGGGCCGTGAACAAAAGATAATACATAGCTTGCAAAAATATAAACAAGACAACAAGTGATATGTACAACCAAAATGTACTACTGTTTAGGCTATGACTCTGTCAACACCAGACCACTACTGCAGCACTCAAAGAAGTCAGAAGACTTTACATACATAGATGACTTCTGGATTCCAAAACTGGCTTTTAACTAGGGCTAGACGCTAAGCACCCGAAAGACATCAAAAGTGAGGGGTCAGTATTTGAAAAAATACTGAGTAAGTTTGCGATTTACTAACGGTATTATTATAAAAACATAGCACCGCATTTCAAGGAAACAATAATATAAAATAATACATATAAACGGGTATTGATCCGTTTGAAACTAATATCCTAGCATGCAACACAACTTTCGAATAATCAAATCATACTGATCCAAATGGTCAGACCCGGAAGTGTTCACACTCTACCTCGTCGATCGCGACCTATCTCTTAATCCCAAACTGTGAGTCCAACTCACTACATGCAGGGCTCAGGATACACTGTAACCGAGTTCTCGCTCGTATTGAATTCATTATCAGACTTTGGAATTCATATTCATATCATATCGTATCATATCATACATGTATATATCAAATCATTTCTCAAATGCAAACACACTAGACTGACTCGATACTGGTGATCACACAGCCTATTGACACCCAATAGGTAGCTAGTTTTTTCGGATCGCATACTAGTTCCTCGTATATAAACTTGGTAGAAACATATAAAATTTAATCAAATCATATATAATGCGATGCGTATAAACAATACACGTATATATAAAATATAATATTAAATAACTTTAATATGTAATACATGAAAGTAAAGTGCAACTCACAGTGACCCCTATCCAATCTATAATGCACTCGATATGGTAGTCAAACACTGCTAATCCCAAAACGTCTACCTCGTAGCTTGCCGGTGCATCTGGTACATATACAAACCAAATACACGTTTAAATTATAAACGTGAACCTCGTAAACCTAATATCCTAGGTTATAGATTTAGGTTTTCCCAATTCATTCTTATCGATTTCCAATTACGCGTTATATTCATTACAAAACCCTAATCATATTCTCCATGTTCTATGTCTGAATTGCACATTTTTGGAGTCCGTTAGCTCTTATGGACTCAAGATATGATACGTTAAACTCCCATGCACCAAATGGACCAAAAACAACCAAGACAGCCTTGCCTTGGCATTGGCACGTCGTGCCAATCTGCACGTCGTTCCAATTTTTGGCACGTCGTGCATACGAAGAAAGAAAGCCTAAACCTCCACAAAATCAATCAAAAACCCATTCCGACTTGCTTGAGATATATTCGTGTATACCCAACATCAGTTTACAATAAAATCCATATTAAAAACAATTAGAAACGACGATAACGACATGATTAAAGCAAATTCGATCCAACCGCAACGTTACACGCCAAAACAATCATCATTCATCCATTTTTCACCATAAAAACGTCAAACTCACCTTAGTTTGAAGCTTGGGAAAGGTAGAGGCTTCGATTTTGAGAAGATCGACGCAAAAATCGTCTGAAACAGACGTCGAACAGAGAAACGGCGAGCGAACGAAGTGGATCGATGGAATTTTTGACGTCTCTATATTCTTCTCTCCCTCTCCATCTGATTCGTTCATTCATAAACAAAACTTTATATAGTTTGGCTAAAGTTCCACTTAGGTCCTTGTTTTCTTTATTTGTTACAAATAAATCTTTGAACTTTTCTTTTGTACGATTTAGTCCATACTAAATCAATAAATTCTTTTATTATGACTCATACGTATTATTTATATCTGATACATAATACGAATCCCAATATTAATATTTTCCCGTCAAAACCTAAAATTTCCATTTTTGAAACATAGTGGCTAAATTACCACTATACTACCTGAACTTTATTTTGGAAATTTTTCTTGACATTTCTCCTTTTGATTCCAATTCCAACTTTAGAATTGAAATATAACATTAATTTCCGCATCATTAATTTCTCGAAACCGACCTACTAAAACTTTATTTATTTATTTTAATTTTTCGGCAAACTTTCCGATATCGCCACTCTAGTGGCTGAAAACTTGACACGGGGCTCAATTAAATAATTATATCTTTTGGGGTATTACACGTTTCACCTTTTTTAGCGATTTATGCCAAACGTTTACAAGCGCTACAAAAAAAATCCAAACATTTCACCTTTGTAAACGTTTGGCTTAAATCTCTAAAAAGGTGAAACATTTGGATTTGTTTCGTAACGTTTGTAAACGTTTGGCTTATATCGCTAAAAAGGTGAAACGTTTAGTTTTATTTCGTAACCTTTGTAAATGTTCGACTTAAATCGCTAAAAAGGTGAAACAGTTGCATTTGTTTCGTAATGTTTTAAATATTTGGATTTGTTTCAAAACTTTTGGATTTGTTTCGTAACATTTGTAATCATTTGGCTTAAATCGCTAAAAAGGTGAAACGTTTGGATTTATTTCGTAACGTTTATAAATGTTTGGCTTAAATTGATAAAAAGGTGAATTATTTGGATTTGTTTCATAACGTTTGTAAATGTTTGGCTTATATCGATGAAAAGGGGAAACGTTCGATTTTGTTTCATAATCTTTGTAAACGTTTGGCTTAAATCGGTAAAAAGGTGAAATGTTTCGATTTGTTTCGTAACGTTGCCTACGTTTGGTTTTGCTTCATAACGTTTACAAACATTACGAAACAACTCCTAACGTTTCACCTTTTTAGCGATTTAAACCAAACGTTTACAATTGTTACGAAATAAATCCAAATAATACGAAATAAAACCAAACGTTTAACATTACGAAACAAATCCAAACGTTTCACATTTTTAGCGATTTAAGCCAATAGTTTACAAAGGTTATGAAACAAAACCAAACGTTTAAAACGTTATGAAACAAATCCAAACGTTTCACCATTTTAGCGATTTAATCCAAACGTTTACAAACGTTACAAAACAAAATTGAATGTTTCACCTTTTTATCGATTTAAGCCAAACTTTTACAATCGTTATGAAACAAATCCAAGCGTTTCACCTTTTTAGAAATATAAGCCGAACGTTTACAAAAGTTATGAAACAAATCCAAACGTTTCAACTTTTTAGTGATTGAAGCCAAACGTTTACAAACGTTACGAAACAAATCCAAGCGTTTCAAATGTTTCATATTCAAGCGTTTGGCTTCAATCGCTAAAAAGGTGAAACGTTTGGTTTTGTTCCGTAACGTTTGTAAACGTTTGGCTTAAATCGCTTAAAATTGGAAACGTTTGGATTTGTTTCGTGACGTTTTATTCCGTAACATTTGTAAACGTTTGTTTTAAATCGCTTAAAAATGAAACGTTTGGATTTATTTCATAACGTTGTAAACGTTTGTCTTAAATTATTAAAAAAGGTAAACGTTTTGAACGTTTGGCTTAATCGCTAAAAATTTAAGCCAAACGTTTACAAACGTTACAAAACAAAACCAAATGTTTCCCCTTTTAAGAAATTTAAGCCAAACATTTACAAACATTACGAAACAAAAACAAAACGTATTTCCTTTTTAGCGATTTAAGCCAAACGTTTACAAACGTTACAAAACACAACCGAACGTTTACAAACGTTATGAAACAAAACCAAACGTTTTCCCATTTTAGCGATTTAAGACAAATGTTTACAAACGTTACGAAACAAATCCAAACGTTTCACCTTATTGGAGATTTAAGCCAAACGTATGCAAATGTTACAAAACAAAACCAAACGTGTAAAACGTTACAAAAAAATTCCAAACGTTTCACCTTTTTAGCAATTTAAGCCAAAGATTTACAAACGTTACGAAACAAATCCAAACGTATCATCTTTTTAGCAATTAAAGCCAAACACAAACGCTACGAAACAAATCCAAGCGTTTTACCTTTTTAGCAATTTAAGCCAAACATTTGCAAACGTTACGAAACAAAACCAAACGTTTAAAATGCTACGAAACAAATCCAAACGTTTCACTGCAATTTAAGCCAAACGTTTACAAACAATACGAAACAAATCCAAGTGTTTCACCTTTTTAGCAATTTAAGCCAAATGTTTACAAACGTTAAGAAACAAATCCAAACATTTCGCCTTTTTATCGATTGAAGCCAAACGTTTATAATCATTATGAAACATATCCAAACGTTTCACCTTTTTATCAATTTAAGCCAAACGTTTACAAAAGTTACAAAACAAATCCAAACGTTTCACCTTTTTAGCGATTTAAGCCAAAAGTTTCCAAACGTTACTATACAAATCCAAACGTTTCACCTTTTTAGATATTGAAGTCAAACGTTTACGAACGTTACAAAATAATTCCAAACGTTTAAAACGATACGAAATAAATCCAAACGTTTTACTTTTTTAGCGATTTAAGCCAAATGTTTACAAATATTACGAAACAAATCTAAGCGTTTCACCTTTTTAGCAATTTATGCCAAACGTTTAAAAACATTACGAAACAAATCCAAATGTTTCACCTTTTTAGCGATTGAAGTCAAACGTTTATGAACATTACAAAACAAAACCAAACGTTTATAAACGTTACGAAACAAATTCAAATGTTTCACCATTTTAGCGATTTAAGGCAAACGTTTACAAACGTGACGAAACAATAACAAACGTTTCACCTTTTTAGCAATTTAAGCCAAACATTTATGAACGTTACAAAACAAATCCAAACGTTTACCCATTTTAGCGATTTAAGCTAAACGTTTAAAACATTACGAAACAAATCGAAGCGCTTCACCTTTGTAGCATTTTAAGCCAAACATTTACAAACGAAATGAAACAAAACCAAATGTTTCCCCTTTTTAGCTATTTAAGCCAAACGTTTATTGACATTAGGAAACAAATTCAAACGTTTCCCCATTTCAGCAATTTAAGCCAAACGTTTACAAACGTTAGGAAACAAATCCAAGCGGTCACCTTTTTAACAATTTATTGGCATGTTTACTCTGGATTATTTTATTATTATATTAAAGACAAGTTGTTGAGACTCAATTCGGTTGAGCATTTCAGATATTTAAGTTATTTATATTAGAATTTTGATATAAATTGTTAGACTTAGATTGGAGTCTAGGTTTCCCCCGAGCAGTGTTTTTGCGGGTTTATATGATTGTTTATTTTCTGCGAGGCTTGCTATGGGTTATGGTACGACCATACCCATACCCTAGTACCAGTCACGATCCATGAAATTGGGTCGTGACAAACTTGGTATCAGAGCTTTGGTTTCGAACTAAGGCCAAATTTTGCATGTTATGTGTTTACCGCTTTAAGGCATGTTAAGTATTGTTGTTGTGTTAGAGTATCTACTGCGGAATTATGATTGTTTGCGTCGGTCTTATGTGTTACTGATGCTTTACTTTTGGAAGTTTATGCTTTACTTTGGAATGTTATCGTTATTACTTTGGGTAAATTGTTAATTTTTGAGTTATTTAAGTTATACTATGGGTGTTGCTATGTGGGCATTGTTTGAGATTTTTTGTTTCATTCTTAGGAATGAATACTCGTAGGCGTGCTGCAGCTCAGGCTGAGGCTGAAGCTGATGACGCTGTGTCGATTGAGGTAGATCAGCATGAACCGGTGGTTCAAGCTGGCAGGGGACGTGTATGCGAAGGTAAGGCTGGCAGAGGCCAAGCTGGCAGAGGTCAGGCTGGGAGAGGACGGGCTAGCAGAGGTCAGGCTACTGGAGGGAGAGGTAGGGGACGTGTTGGTGCAGGCGTTCAGGCACCAGGTGTACCACAGGTTCCTACAAATCCGTTCGACTTCTCAATATTTCTGGCTGGGATCACTGCACTCCAGAAAAATTAGGTGTAACTGCAGGCGAGAAAGGTCTCCATGCAGAACACGTATGCTAACATGTATCACAGGCTGGTGGTGTTGCGGTTGGTGGTGTCAGAATCATTCATAGAGATTTGGTGTTGACTTATTCGAGTCTGAAGCCGACTGAGTTTGCGGGCGACAGTAATCCTCTAGACTTTCTAGAGGAGGTTGAGCGAAATGCTCAAAGAATATAGGCTATTGAGAGGCAGACAGTTCTATTAGTGGAGATGTCCGTGAAGGGTCCTGCAAATGATTGGTTTCGTAGGGCCATTCGTGCTGATATGGCTACTATTTCTTTGACGGAGTTTGTAACTCGATTCAGAGACTTTAAAATACCTTTTTAGTGCCGGAGGGTCACAGGGACAGATTGCTGGTTTTGAAAAGAGGAGACAGGTCGGTACATGAGTATACGACTGCATTTGTGAGGCTGAGTCGCTTTGCCCTAAATCTGCAGACTGAACAACAGAGACTGAATGACAGGTACGTGAACAGTCTAGGTGCTGAGTTTATTAGTCTCATGAATTAGACGCACATAGACTTCACAAGTGTAGTGGATAGTGCTCGTCGTATGGAGAGTACATTACTAAATTTTGGGAAAATGCCTGAAACCAAGAAGGCGGGCGGTGTTGTTTAGACTAGTGGCAGCAGAGTGGTAGCAGCAGCAATCAGTTAAAGCCTTCCCAATACAAGAGTTAGAAATGGGGTGGTCGAAAAGGGTATCAGTTGTATTCCTACAGTTCTGGTTATAGTGGGAGTAGCCGTGAATCTGGTCGCGGTTACAGTGGTACTTCTAGTGTTCTGTTTTGTCATAACTGCAGGCGCAGACATTTGGCACAGTGCCAAGTGGCACAAGGTATTTGCTATGCTTGTGGCAAGCATGGTCATTTTTCTAGGGAGTGTCCAGCATCTGGGCAGCAGATGTCGTCGGCTAGTGTTGCTCAGCCGTTCTTTCAGCAGTAGAGACCTGCTTTTACTCCTTCGGTAGTGTAGTCTCAACCTGCCGCTTTGTTTGGTGACCAATGGGGCCGTGGTTCAGGAGGACGTGGTTTTGGTGGCCGTGGAAATGGTGGTAGAGGCTCTAGTAGTTACAGTTCTTCTCAGGCACTGCAGCAAGGACAGGGTCAGGCTAGAGTGTTTGCTTTGACTCCCCAGGATGCTCCTGAATTAAATGCCATTGTGCAAGGTACTATTCCAATTTCATTTGTAGATGCTTTGGTCTTATTTGATGCGGGTGCAACACACTCTATTGTTTCTTCGAGTTTTGCAACTAAGTTGGGTGTGATACCATCCAGGTTGTTAGAGCCTTTATCTGTATCTACACCTTTGTCTGATTGTTTTACGGTGGATGTGGTTTATCCGTCTTGTTCTTTGGTTATACATGGTAGCGATCTTAGTGCTGATTTGATTATGCTTTACGTGCTCTCTTCTAATGTCATCTTCGGGATGGATTGGCTTTTGCGCCATTTTTCTTTGATCGAGTGTCGAGGAAAGTTGGTTGTGTTTGGGGTTCCTAGTTATATGCCTTTTCTTTCCAATGGAGAAGGAGGAAGCACCTAAAAATATAATTTCGGCGATCAAGGCCAAGCGTATGATGGGCAAGGGTGGCAAGGGTTTCTTAGCAGTGGTTCGTGATTTAGAGGCTGACAGCGGTGATGTGCTTAGTGTTTGGATAGTGAATGAGTTCATTGATGTGTTTCTAGAGGAATTGCCTTGATTGCCACCTGATTGTGACATTGAGTTTTATATCGATGTTGCTCCTGGACAACTCTTATTTCGATACCTCCGTATCGGATGGCTCCTGCAGAGCTGAAAGAGTTGAAGGAACAGTTACAAGAATTCCTATTTTGTTTATCAGACCGAGTACTTCTCCGTGGGGTGCTCCTGTTTTTTTTGTCAAGAAGAAGGATGGTTCCTTTCAGCTGTGTATTGACTACAGACAGTTGAACAAGGTTACTATTAAGAACATATATCCTCTTCCTCGAATTGATGATTCGTTTGACCAGTTGGAAGGTGCTAAGTGTTTTTCGAAGTTTGACTTGAGATCCGAGTATCATCAACTTCTGATTCGAGACATCGATGTGCCTAAGACTGCTTTCCAGAACGCGTTATGGGCATTTCAAGTTTTTGGACATGTCATTTGGGTTGACTAACGCACCATCAGCGTTTATGGATATGATGAATTGGGTATCCAAGCCGTTTTTGGATAGGTTATTTATTGTGTTTATTACTGACATACTGATTTAATATCGGAGTGACGAGGAGCATGCTTTCAACTTGAGGACAATACTGCAGACCTTGCGTGAGCATCAGCTGTATGTTAAGTTCTCGAAGTGCAATTCTGGTAGGATCAAGTTACTTTCTTAGGACACGTGGTGTCAAAAGATGGGATCAAGGTTGATCCGAAGAAGATTGAGGCGATTATGGATTGACAAAGGCCGAGGTCAGTTACCGAGATTAGAATTATTCTTGGGTTAGCTAGCTATTATCGTCGGTTCGTGCAAGATTTCTCTAAAATATCTGCACCGTTGACTAAACTGACACAGAAGGGTGTTAAGTTTGAGTGGACTAACAAGTGCGAGGCGAGCTTTGAGAAGCTCAAAGAGATTTTAACTTCAACTCCTGTGTTTTCTTTGCCGTCTGGCATTGAGGGGTTCACTGTGTATTGTGATGCTTCTCGTATCGGTTTGGGTTGTGTGTTGATGCAACATACCAAGGTGATTGCCTATTCTTCTCGCCGGCTGAAGAAGCATGTGGTAAATAATCCTACTAATGATCTGGAGTTAGCAGCTATGGTTTTTTCTCTTAAGATTTGGAAGATCTATTTGTACGGTGCGACTTGCGAGATTATTAGTGATCATAAGAGTTTGAAGTACATCTTTGATCAGCATGAGTTGACTCTGAGGCAGCGGAGATGGTTGGCGTTATTGAAAGACTATGATTGTTTTATTCAGTACCATCCGGGTAAGGCTAATGTAGTAGCCGATGCGTGAGTCACAAGTCTTCTAGCAGTTTGGCCCATATTTTTGAGGTTTGGCGGAGACCCATGGTTCGTGAGTGGTATAGTTTGTTAGCTTCGGGATTCGGATTTCAGGTTTCGCAGAGAGGCTGTTTGTTGGCACAGCTGCAAGTGCAACCGCTTTTGATTCATAGGATTAAAGCTTCACAAGCTGAGGATCCACAATTAAAATGGATTATGGATGAGATCCATTTGGATGGGAATTCTGAGTTTGTTCTAGAGGATGGAGTTCTCAGGTACAGTTCTCGACTGTGTGTTCCAGATTCGTATGGTTTGAGAGACAAGATTCTGAAGGAAGCGCAAAAGGCAGCTTACAGTGTTCATCTGGGTTCTACCAAGATGTATCATGATCTCAAGGGTACGTAGTTGTAGAGCGAAATTAAAAAGGATGTTGCATAGTTTGTGTCTAAGCATTTGACTTGCCAGCAGGTAAAGTTGGAACATCACAGACCGTTTGGATATGTGCAACCGCTACCTATTCCAAAGTGAAAATGGGAGCGTCACGATATGGATTTTGTGGTTGGTTTACCACATACCCGTCAGGGGTATGATTTGATTTGGGTGATTGTTGACCGATCAAGGTTACTTATCAGGATTCAAAGCGGGCGCAGTTGTACATCGATCAAATTGTTAGTCTCCATGGTGTACAAATGTCGATAGTTTCGGAAAGAGTATCAGTTTTCACCTCTTGGTTTTGAAAGGCGTTGCAAGAATCTTTGGGTTCGAGGTTGGATTTCAGTACTGCTTTTCATCCTCAGACTGACAGTCAGTCTGAGATGACGATTCAGACATTGGGGGACATGCTTAGGATGTGTGTGCTGGATTTTCAGGGTAGTTGGGATAATCATTTGCCTTTTATTGAGTTTTCCAACAACAATATTTACCATGCTAGGGAGACAGAGCCAGATATGCGTAGTCGCTATCCTTTTCTTTTTCCTTGAGGTACGAAAAAAAATGATTGTTGTGTGTTTCTATGATTTTTATTTGTGTTTCGTGTTATTTTTGTACTGTGTGTTATTGTGTTAAATTCGGGGACAAATTTTTTTATATGTTAGGGAGAATGTAATACCAAGTAATTTTTTTAAAATGTTCTGATGGGTTTTAGGTAATTAATTTGTATTAGTACGGAGTTTTGGTTTAATTGGAGGTCTGTTGATTACTTTTTTTGGGTTTATGATAGGCTTTGTTGGCCCTTTGGGCTCTTCTTTTTCGGTTGGGCCCTTTGGTTAACCCAACCAATTGGTTGTATTACAGGTCTCGATCGAGACCTGTGTTTTGGCGCTGGTCTCGTTCGAGACCAGCACAGGTCTCATTTGAGACCTGTGCAATTTTGTTGGTCTCGAACGAGACCAGCCTTGACTGTGCTCGCCTAATTTTTCCCTATTATCAAGCAACGATCCACCCTAATTCCTTTCACTATTTAAGTCCTTTTTCTAAACCTAAACTCTTCCTCACACATCTAACTAACCCTAGCCGTCCTCATTACGCCATAAGCTCTAAGAATTATGGAGTTTTTCTTCCTCAAAATCCTTGGCATTCTTCGGTAAGTTTGCATTCTTTATTTCAGCTTTAGTTAAAAAACGACATCTCCGTATTTTAATTCGTTCTTAATCGTTTCAGAACGAAATTCAGAACCGTTTTGTCTCAGTCATTGTTGACTCAATTCCCTACGATTCTTAAGTCTCAAAAATTGAAATGGTACATTTTACTATTTGTTCAACTCACCGTCGTTTCATCGTTTTTACTATTTGTTCCACTAGGATCTTGTTAGTTCATTGTTTAAGAATCATAAAAGCTTGTTGGGTTGTAAGTTAGTTTTGATTAAGTTGTTACTGTATTTGTAAGCTTGCTTTTGAAATATTGGTTGGCGGGTTCTTGTTGCAATGGCAGAGAGGAACTATTGTTTGTATGAAAGAAATGGTAAAATTAATAGTATGATCCCTAAGTTGTTTTGGCTTTAACAAGTTGATTCTTTAAGTTAAATTTTATTTAATCACTTCTAATTTGTTAATTGATTTTGATTTTTAATTGCGGATTTAGTTCGACTAAAAATTTGGCAATTTGATAATATTATTATTTGTAGTTTTAAATTACCTTGGTAATTTTTTTTTAAATCTAGGATTAATATTAAGCTTATTATAATTTAAATGATTTTAATTTAAATAATTTATTTGACTATTATAAATGAAAATTGATTTTTATATCTAATCTATTATTAGAGATTTTGGCTTAGCGTGCCATTTTGGCTAAATTTATAATTTAGTCTTTAGTTCTTTATTAAGATATATCAAAGGAGTATTTTGTCGGTGTTTTTCGATTACTTGTTTTCAAGCTATTGAGTTCTATTTGGATATTTGATTTATATTTTATCAAATTATAATTATAACTATGGATTATAATTATGGATTAATGGTTGGGTCGGGTTAGACTTGGATCGCCCGACACGTGGGTTCAGCTTGGTAGTTTTAGAAACTTGGCTAACCCACTATTTGAGAAATTTATTTTAAGTTATCATTTAAATATTATTTTAATAATATTTTCGGATTGGATTTTAAGTGTGAACTCAATAGTCTTGAATTATTTGAGGCATTATAATGTATTTGAGAATTGTGTTTCTCAATGACTTTTATCTGGATTATTAATTGTGCTAGTCCTACGTGGTGTCTAGTATTGTTAATGTGAGGGGTCGGACTGATTTTAACTTATGATTTATTTTTAGACTCTTTGACTATTCGCGCTTTTGAGTCGAACCAGGATTAGCTGCTTGTCAAAGTTTCACGTGGATAAGCAAGTAGTGAGTATTAGTGCTATTTACCGCTTTATTAAGTACCACATCATATTCTAGTATTAAAAAATGTTTTGAACTGTTTTTACAGATAATGGATCTGGACAGAAGCAAGCTACTCGATAGGCTTGTATCGAGACTGTGTGCATCGGTAAGTACTCTGGGATCGGCAGACTAATGTCTTACTTAAGCTGGTATATGATAAGAATATGTTCCCGTCCATTCTAGGTTTTTCAGTATGCTATGTCATACTTACGCTGGGATAATTTCAATACTGTTATTCCATAATCATATTATATTAGTATAGAAGGTTTTGATTTAAGTGTTTTAAACTTAATAAATGTAAATAGTATTGCGAACTCATCTAAGTATATCTGACCCCGTTGTTTTCCCAAATTTTTCAAGTTTATGATTTGAAAGCTGGTCCACTCCGATCCTTTTTATTCCTCGGAGGTTTTACGTTACTTAAATTAGTCATTGTTTTGAACTCCTAGACCGCAGTAGAACTAGATTATATATTAGTTTGGTTATTGCACCTTGGGATTGTCGGTTTGACCAATTGATTATCATTGGCATGTTTAGAACAAAGGATCACTTTCACCCCTCAACTTGCGTCAAAAGATCAAAAAAGTCCAAAGCTGGGAAACAGGATCACTTATACCCTGAACTTGCGTATTTCGGCTCAAAAGCCCCCCTGCCCAGTCTCTGTTTGGCGTTTGAGATACACTCGTGGTTTTGACAAACCACCAAACCAAAACCACTTGATTTCATTCATAATAAATCCCCAAATTGAATGAAATCCCTAATTTTACATTCTTCCCAATTCAAACCCTAAATTGACATCTTCTACCCTAATTTCACCCCTGCTACAATTTATCTCACAAAACCCTTAACCCTAACATGTCCAGTGCTTCAAATTCGCATGGTTCCTCTGCTAGATCCAGCAGACAGTATCGCCCTCGACAGAGGCGTGGTAGCAGACCTGTTTACAATTACGAGGGAGGAGCTCGATACTGTAAATGTGCCTTTTATGTCAAAGCTCCTATTTGGGTGTCATGGACGAGGGAAAATCCAGGAAGACGCTTTTATGGGTATAGGAAAGGTGCGATTGGCTGTGGATTCTTTGATTGGTATGATGAAGAACCCTTTACGGGTCGATCGAAGAAAGTCATTAATGAACTGTTAGATGAGATTGATGAAATTGAAATGGGTCATGGGAATTTCAATTACCTTGAAGATAGGGAAGACCAGAGATATGCAGAAATGAGAACTCATATGAATTCATGGTCAAATTGGCTAGAGAGGAGGGGCAAAAATACAAGAACATGTTCTGGTGTGTTGCTGCTGGCTTTGTGTTAGTGTTGATGGATTTAATTCTTGTAATTATTGTAATTGCAGCTGTTAGATGAATAGAAATGATTGTAAGTGCTAGCATATGTAGTATTTGAATGAAAAATTTTCCCTTTCTCAAGAAATTGTTCTAGTTATTTTGAATTTGAATGTGTGTTGATGCAAAAATGGTTGTTTCAAACACAACTGAATTCAATGGATCAAACCCCATGAACTTAACTTTATGGTATCAATTTCCCCCTCAAACTACTAATTAATGGATCACAAAACACCTCCAACTTGTATTAAAAGTATCAATTAGCCCCCTATGAAACACTGAAACACACAACTGAATTCCAGAACTATACATTGTAAACATCCTGCTATGCAATGAAAATATATGTAAACAACCTGCTTTGAAGTAAAATGATATGATGAATAGATAGCATAAACACACTGTTTTTACATGATTAGAACACCTATATGTGCACACAAAAACACAATACTATTACATTGACAAAATAACCTACCCATGAGGTAACAAAATATGTCCTGCACTCGCACCACATTGTGCATATACATGGCAGAATGTGCATACAACATTGGCAAAAAAAAAAAAACATCCCTATGATTATGGCTTCCAATTTGGTTTAGGAGTTGGCTGCTTGAAAGGTTTATTCACCCTTTTCTTTGGCTTTTCCTTCTGTGGTGGCTGTTGAGGTCCCACGTTGGTCATCCTCCTTTGCATTTTATGCACTTGTGACGGCCACCTTCCATCGTTGAATGGCTATCTTGTGACAGTTGAGATCCCACAGAAGTTTATTGCTGCAAATTGTTGAAAGGATTTGGTGCATTGATTGAGTTGGAATCAGTATGGGATAATGATTGCCTAGATACTGTTCTTGTGAAAGCTTGTGGACCCACACTACAGAATGTAGGGGCTGGTTGTCTGGAGAAGGTAGTAAAATCTGGATTAGGAGCTGAGTCAGTGTTCTGCCTTCTTTGTTGCATCTAGCCAATCCTCCTCTGAACCTCAGTTTCTAATTGACTGGTTGAGACACTTTCATTTCCATTCCACTGAGGTCCACTAGCTCTAAATCTGCCATAAAATGGCCTCCCCTCAAACTGCGCAGTGCTTGCTTTGTGTTGTATTTGTCTTTGCACTTCTTCTGGTATTGGATTGTGTGATGTAGCCATCCTGTCCCCAAGCTCACTAGACTGCAAGTAAACAACATAAAATGAAACTACTGGAGCTGCAAGCAAACAACATAATCAAAGCAAACAAACAAATATATACATAAACTTCAAAACCTTACATTAAATGAAACTTCTCCAGTAACATTATCGCGACATAGTCTTGCTCCAACATTATTTGTCGGGTGTTTGTTTCCTTTTCCTTTTCCTATGTTCTTATTGGCCATAGGTGGTGCTTGCCTCTCATGTTGTGGTACAGGAGTGCCAATATGAATCCCAAATCCAGTGTGTATTGGAACCTATCAAAAACCAATATAGGATCAAAAAAATCCTTAAACTATACAAGATATTATCAAAAAACCCCTAAACTATTTAAAATAGTATCAAAAACACCCCTGAACTATATACTGACCTGGTTCACAGATGTTGGTTCTTGGTCTTCATCATCCACCACCATAGTCTTACCCTTCCATGCTAAATTTTCAGAACAATTTTACCACGCTCATCAATCAAGTCATATCTGCCATAATAGAAATTAAGAAAAGAAAATATCAAAATTAAACCCTAGTATCAAATGCAGACAAAATTAAACCCTAGTATCAAAAGAATTTAGTAATTACAACTAAACAACCATTTCATACAAACATGCAAACTGAAAAAACATAAACAAAATTCCTACATTATTAATCTAACAACACTATAACAAATGCATACTCTATAACCATAATCAAACCCAGCAATGCAATTAAAAGAGGGTACAATAAACGTACTTGCGGAAGTAATCAGTCCTAGTCATTGTGTACACTTGGAACAACCTTCATACACTCGAAGCGGGTCAAATTTTTGTTGATTCTTATGAAACAAACACATAATCTTCACCACGACATTTGAGAAGCCACAAATATAGAACAATATCGATTAATTTTGCAGCATTACAAAACTCCTAAACTTGACCTAGCGGAGAGAAGGAAATAATTTGGGAACGAATTTGGGGAAAGTGAAATGGTAATTTTTTTTACCGTTTGTGACAGTGGTAATTCAGTTTTCCACCCTTTCATCCACGTGTCGCACCTGTTGGCATTAACTAGTGCATGATTTCCAATGGACACTCCATTTTCAGATCGTATTATACAAACATGCGAAGAGTGGGGGGGGCTTTTGAGCTGGTTTACGCAAGTGCAGGGTATAAGTGATCCTGTTTCCGAGCTTTGGACTTTTTTGATCTTTTGACGCAAGTTGAGGGGTGAAAGTGATCCTTTTTTCTACATGTTTACTCTGGATTATTTTATTATTATATTTAAGGCATGCTGTTGAGACTCGGTTCAGTTGAGCATTTCAGATATTTAAGTTATTTATATTATAACTGTGATATAAATTGTTAAGCTTAGGTTGGAGTCTCGGTTGCCCCCAAGCAGTGTTTATGCAGGTTTATATGATTGTTTGTTTTCCGCTAGGGTTGCTACGGGTTTTTTGTACGACCGTACCAATACCCTAGCGTCGGTCGCGATCCATGAAATTGGGTCGTGACGAACTAGATATCATAACATTAGTTTCGAACTAAGGCCAAATTTTGCATGTTATATGTTTACCGCTTTAAGGCATGTTAACTGTTATTGTTGTGTTATAGGATCTACTACGGAATTAGGATTCAAGTCTTGTATTTTGAAACGTCATCATTTGTTTTCAAAAATTCCTACCTTCACCATTAGGAGTGTTTGCATCGGTCTTATGTGTTAATGATGCTTTACTTTGGAAAGTTTATGCTTTACTTTGGAATGTAATCGTTATTGCTTTGCGTAAATTGTTAGTTTTTGAGCTATTTAAGTTATACTCTAGGTGTTGCTATGTGGACATTGTTTGACATTTGTTGTTTCATTCTTAGAAATGAATACTCGTAGGCATGCTGTAGCTCAGGCTAAGGTTTAAGCTGATGACGCTATGTTTATTGAGGTTGATCAGCATGAACCAGTGGTTCAATCTGGCAGGGGACGTGCATGCGGAGGTCAGGCTGGAATAGGATGGGCTGGCAGAGGTCAGGCTACTCGAGGCAGAGGTAGGGGACATGTTGGTGTAGGCGTTCAGGCACCAGGTGTACCATAGGTTCCTATGGATCCGTTCGACTTCACAACAGTTCTGGCTTGGATCACTGCACTTCAGAATAATCATGTGCAACTGCAGGCGGTACAGGTCGCCATGCAAAATCAGTATGCTATGCTGGGATAGCTTGTACAACAACAGGTTCCACAGGCTGGTGGTGTTGCGGTTAGTGGTGTCAGAATCACTGATAGAGATTTGGTGTTGGCTTATTCGAGGCTAAAGCCGAATGATTTTACGGGCGACAGTGATGCTCTAGACTTGCTGCAGGAGTTTGAGTAGAACGCTCATAGATTACAGCCTAGTGAGAGGCAGACAATTATGTTAGTGGAGATGTCCTTGAAGGGTCCTGCAAATGATTGGTTTCGTAAGGCCATTCGTGCTGATATGGCTAATATTTCTTGGGTAGAGTTTGTAACTCGATTCAGAGACTTTTACCTACCTTTTTTTAGTGACGAAGGGTCACAAGGACAGATTGGTGGTTTTGAAAAGAGGAGACAGGTCGGTACATGAGTATACAACTGAGTTTTTAAGGCTGAGTTACTTTGCCCCAGATCTGCAGACTAAACAGCAGAGAGTGAACGACAAGTACGTGAAAAGTCTAGGTGCTGAGTTTATTAGTCTCCTGACCGAGACGCACAGAGACTTCACAAGTGTAATGGACAGTGCTCGTCGTATGGAGAGTACATTACTGCATTTTGGGAAAATGCCTTAGACCAAGAAGGCGGGCGGTGTTGTTCAGAGTAGTGGGCAGCAGAAGCTATCAGTTCAAGCATTCCCAGTACAAGAGTCAGATTGGGGGTGGTCAAAAAGGGCATCAGCCATAGTCCCACAGTTCTGGTTACAGTGGGAGTAGCCGTGGATCTGATCGCGGTTATAGTGGTACATCTAGTGTTCCGTTTTGTTAGAACTGCAGGCGCAGACATCCAGGACCGTACCAAGTGGCACCAGGTAGTTGCTATGCTTGTGTCCAGCAGGGTCATTTTTCTAGGGAGTGTCCGACATCTGGGCAATAGATGCCGTCGACTAGTGTTGCTCAACCATTTTTTCAGCAGCAGAGACCTGCTTTTACTCCTTCAATAAGGTATTTTCAACTTGCCGCTTCATTTGGTGGCCAACGGGGCCGTGGTTCAGGAGGACGTGGTTTTGGTGGCCGTGGAAACGGTGGTAGAGGCTCGAGTAGTTACAGTTCTTATCAAGCACCACAGCAGGGGCAGGGTCAGGCTAGAGTGTTTGCTTTAACTCCTTAGGATGCTCGTGCATCAAATGTCATTGTGCAAGGTACTATTCCAATTTCATTTGTAGATGATTTGGTCTTATTTGATGCGGGTGCAACCAACTCTTTTGTTTCTTCGAGTTTCGCTACTAAGTAGGGTGTGACACCATCTAGGTTGTTAGAGCCTTTATTTGTATCTATACCTTTGTCTGATTATGTTGCGGTGGACGTGGTTTATCCGTGTTGTTATGTGGTTATACATGGTAGGGATCTTAGTGCTGATTTTATTATGCTTGATGTGTTACCTTTTGATGTCATCTTGGGGCTGGACTGGCTTTCGCGCCATTTTGCTTCGATCAACTGTCGAGGAAAGTCGGTTATGTTTGGGATTCCTGGTGATATGCCTTTTTCTTTCCAAGGGAAGATAGCGGAAGCACCTAAGAATCTTATTTCGGCGATCAAGGCCAAGCGTATGATGGGCAAGGGTGGCCAAGGTTTCTTAGCGGTGGTTCGTGATTTAGAGGCTGACAGTGGTGATGTGCATAGTGTTTCGATAGTGAATGAGCTCACTTATGTGTTTAAAGAGGAGTTTCCTGGATTGCCACCTGATCGGGACATTGAGTTCTGTATCGATGTTGCTCCTGGAACAACTCCTATTTCGATATCTCCGTATCAGATGGCTCCTGCATAGCTTTAAGAGTTGAAGGAACAGTTACAAGAATTGCTGGATAGTGGTTTTATCAGACCGAGTACTTCTCCGTGGGGTGCTCTTTTTTTGTTTGTCAAGAAGAAGGATGGTTCCCTTTGGCTGTCTATTGACTACAGACAGTTGAACAAGGATACTATCAAGAACAGATATCCTCTTCCTCGCATTGATGATTTGTTCGACCAGTTGGAAGGTGCTAAGTGCTTTTCGAAGATTAACTTGAGATCCGGGTATCATCAACTTCGGATTCGAGACATCGATGTGCCTAAGACTGCTTTCAGAACGTGTTATGGGCATTTCGAGTTATGGTCATGTCGTTTGGGTTGACTAACGCACCATCAGCGTTTATGGATATGATGAATTGGGTATTCAAGCCGTTTTTGGATTTGGTCGTTATTGTGTGTATTGATGACGTACCGATTTACTCTCGGAGTGAGGAGGTCCCTGCTTTTCACTTGAGAACGATACTGCAGATTTTGCGTGAGCATCGGCTGTATGCTAAGTTCTCGAAGTGCAAATTTTGGTTGGATCAAGTTACTTTCTTAGGACACATGGTGTCAAAAGATGGGATCAAGGTTGATCTGAAGAAGATTGAGGCGGTTATGGATTGGCAGAGGATGAGGTCCGTTATCGAGATCAAACGTTTTCTTGGGTAAGCTTGCTATTATTGTCGGTTTGTGCAGGATTTCTCTAGAATATCTGCACTGTTGACTAAACCAACACAGAAGTGTGTTAAGTTTGAGTGGACTAATAAGTGCAAGGCGAACTTTGAGAAGCTCAAGGAGATTTTGACTACAGCTCCTGTGTTGGCTTTGCCATCTGGCATTGAGGGGTTCACTGTGTATTGTGATGCTTTTCGTATCGGTTTGGGTTGTGTGTTGATGCAACATGGTAAGGTGATTGCCTATGCTTCTCGCCAGCTGAAGAAGCATGAGGTGAATTATCCTACCCATGATCTGGTGTTAGATGCAGTGGTTTTTGCTCTTATGATTTGGAGGCACTATTTGTACGGTGCAACTTGTGAGATCTTTACTGATCATAAGAGTCTGAAGTACATTTTTGATCAGCGTGAGTTGAATCTGAGGCAACAAAGATGGTTGGAGTTACTGAAAAACTATGATTGCTCTATTCTGTACCATCCGGGTAAGGCTAATGTGGTAGCCGATGCGTTGAGTCGCAAGTCTTCGGGCAATTTGTCCCATATTTTCGAGGTTGGGCGGAGACCCATGGTTCGTGAGTGGCATAGTTTGTTAGCTTCGGGATTCGGATTTCAGGTTTCGCAGACAGGCTATTTGTTGGCACATTTGCAAGTTCAACCGATTTTGATTTATAGGATTAAAGCTTCACAAGCTGAGGATCCACAATTGAAATGGATTATGAATGAGATCAATTTGGATTGGAATTATGAGTTTGTTCTAGCGGATGGAGTTCTCAGGTATGGTTCTCGACTGTGTGTTCCAGATTCGGATGGTTTGAGAGACCAGATTCTGGAGGAAGCGCACAAGTCAGCTTACAGTGTTCATCCGGGTTCTACCAAGATGTATCATGATCTCAAGGGTATGTACTGGTGGAGCAAAATGAAAAAGGATGTTGCAGAGTTTGTGTCTAAGTATTTGACTTGCCAGCAGGTAAAATTGGAACACCAGAGACTGTTTGGATATCTGCAACCACTACCTGTTCAAGAATGGAAATGGGAGCGAATCGCTATGGATTTTGTGGTTTGTTTACCACGTACCTGACAGGGGTATGATTTAATTTGGGTGATTGTTGACCGTTTGACCAAGTCAGCTCACGTTTTACCGATCAAGGTTACTTATCAAGCTTCAAAGCTGGCGCAGTTGTACATCGATCAGATTGATTGTCTCCATGAGGTACCAGTGTCGATAGTTTCGGACAGAGGTTCAGTTTTCACCTCTCGGTTTTGGAAGGCGTTGCATGAATCTTTGGGTTCGAGGTTGGATTTCAGTGCTACTTTTCATCTTCAGACTGACGGTCAGTCTGAGAGGACGATTCATACTTTGAAGGACATGCTTAGGATGTGTGTGCTGGATTTTCAGGGTAGCTGGGATACTCATTTGCCTTTGATTGAGTTTTCCAACAACAACAATTACCATTCTTGTATCGCGATGGCACTTTATTAGGCTTTGTACGGGCGTAAGTGTCGATCTCCTATTTGTTGGGAGGAGGTTGGCGAGCGTAAGCTCTCGGGAGCAGTGATTATTCAGATTACCTCAGAGAAGGTACCCCTGATCAAACGAAGCTTAGAGACAGCTATTAGTCGGCACAAGAGTTATGCTGATCCGAAGATGAAAGACATTGAGTTCGGGTTGGAGATTTCATGTTTCTTCGGGTTTCGCCTATGAAGGGCGTTGTGCGTTTTGGCGTTAAGGGAAAGTTAGCACCGAGGTATGTTGGTCCGTATGAGATCATTGAGCGTATTGGAGGAGTGGCGTAGAAGTTACTGTTGCCACCAGATATGTCGTTGGTTCACCTAGTCTTTCATATTTCCAAGTTGCGGAAGTGTATTTCCGATCCTTCTCACGTTATTGCACCGCAGAGTGTTGAGATCAACCATGAGTTGTGTTACGAGGAGCAGCCTGTCGAGATTGTTGATATGCAGGTTCGTAAGTTACGAAACAAGGAGATTCCGAGGGTCTAGGTACTTTGGCGGAACCATTATGTTGAGGAGTGCACTTGGGAGACCGAGTCAAATATGCGTAGTCGCTATCCTTTTCTTTTTCCTTGAGGTACGAAAAAAACTGATTGTTGTGTGTTTCTATGGTTTTTATTTGTGTTTCGTGTTATTTTTATACTATGTGTTATTGTGTTACATTAGAGGACAGATTTTTTTTGAAAGTTAGTGAAAATGTAATACCCCGTAAATCTTTTAAAATTTTCAGGTGGGTTTCCCGCAATAAATTTGAATCAGTACGGAGTTTTGGTTTGATCGGAGCTCCGTTGATTATTGTTTTTGGGCTATGATAGGTTTGGTTGGCCCTTTGGGCTCTTCTTTTTCGGTTGGGCCCTTTGATTGTATCACAGGTTTCGATTGAGACCTGTGTCTTGGCGCTGGTCTCGTTCGAGACCAGCTTAGGTCTCGTTCGAGACCTGTGCATTTCTGCACTGGTCTTATCCGAGACCAGCACAGGTCTCGTTCGAGACCTGTGCATTTCATCACTGGTCTCGTTCGAGACCAGCACAGGTCTCGTTCGAGACCTGTGCAGTTTTACTGGTCTCGAACAAGACAAGCCTTGACTGTGGTCCCCTAATTTTTCCGTATTATCTAGCAAAGATCCACCCTAATTCCTTTCACTATTTAAGTCATTTTTCTAAACCTAAACTCTTCCTTGCACATCTAACTAACAGCAGTCCTCATTATGCCATAAGCTCTGAGAATTCTGGAGTTTTTCTTCCTCAAAAACCTTGGCGTTCTTCGGTAAGTTTGCATTCTTTATTTCAGCATATGTTAAAAACGACATCTCCATATTTTAATCTGTTCTTAATCGTTTCAGAACGAAATTCATAATTGTTTCGTCTCAGTCATTGTAGACTCAATTCCCTACGATTCTTAAGTCTCGAAAATTGAAACGCTATGTCATACTATTCGTTCCACTTGCCGTCATATCATCATTTTTACAATAATTTGAGGTTCTATCTTTTATGTTTCTGTCAAATTCAAAGGTGTTCATGGATTTTATTTCTTGATATGATAGGCATTAATATCACATCGAATCCGGGCCGAATCACCTCTCTGATCATCGGACGTGTTATATTCAAAAGGTATGTTCAAATCTCTCGAGTTAAGGTTCGTCGTTTTACTCCAGTTTGTTGAGTTTGATTTTGGCGTTGTTTGATGGTTAGTTTCTGACGTAGGTCAATTGTTTCGGGGTTTATGCTGTTGGGGTTTTAATGATCTTAAACTTTTGATTTATTAGTAGTAACTCATGATAGCTCTTAGCTTTTGATGTTGTTTGATAATTAGGATTTTGTTAGTTCATTATTTAAAAATCATAAAAGCTTGTTGGGTTGTAAGTTAGTTTTGATTAAGTTGTTACTGTAATTGTAATCTTGCTTTTGAAATATTGGTTGGCGGGTTCTTGTTGCAATGGCAGAGAGGAATTGTTGTTTGTATGAAAGGAATGGTAAAATTACTAGTATGATCCCTAAGTTGTTTTGTCATTAACAAGTTGATTCTTTAAGGTTAATTTTATTTAATCACTTCTAATTTGTTAATTGATTTTGATTTTTAATTACGGATTTAGTTTGACTTATAATTTGGAAATTTGATAATATTATTATTTGTAATTTTAAATTACTTTGGTAATTTTTTTTAAATCTAAGATTAATATTAAGCTTATTATAATTTAAATGATTTTAAATTAAATAATTTATTTTGACTATTATAAATGAAAATTGATTTTTATATCTAATCTATTATTTTAGTGATTTTAGCTTAGCATGCCATTTTGGCTAAATTTATAATTTAGCCTTTAGTTGTTTATTAAATTATTTTCGAGGAGTATTTTGTCTGTGTTTTTCGATTACTTGTGTTTCAAGATATTGAGTTCTATTTGAATATTTGATTTATATTTTATCCAATTATAATTATAACTATGGATTATAATTATGGATTAATGATTGGGTCGGTTTAGACTTGGGTCGTCCGACACGTGGGTTTAGCTTGATAGTTTTACAAACTCGGCTAACCCACTATTTGAAAAATTTATTTTAAGTTATCATTTAAATATTATTTTAATAATATTTTCGGATTGGATTTTAAGTGTGAACTCAATAGTCTTGAATTATTTAAGGCATTATAATGTATTTGAGAATTGTGTTTTTTTGTGATTTTCATCTGACTTATTAATTGTGCTAGTCCTACGTGGTGTCTAGTATTTTTAGTGTTAGGGGTTGGAGTGATTTTATCTTCTGATTTATTTTTAGACTATTCGACTATTCGCGCTCTGGAGTCGAACCACGGTTAGCTGCTTGTCAAAGTTTCACGTGGATAATCAAGCAGTGAGTTTGTAGTGCTATTTACCGCTTTATTAAGTACCGCATCATATTTTAGTATTATAAATGTTTTGAACTATTTTTACGGATTATGGATCTGGATTGAAACGAGCTACTCGATAGACTTGTATCGAGACTGTGCGCACCGGTAAATACTCTGGGATCGGCAGACTAATGTCTTGCTTACGCTGGTACATGACGAGGATATGTTCCCGTCCACTCTGGGTTTTTCAGTATGCTATGTCATACTTACGCTGGAACATTTCAATACTGTTATTCCATAATCATATTATATTAGTATAAAAGGTTTTGATTTAAGAGTTTTAAACTTAATAAATGTAAATAGTATTGTGAATTCATCTCAGTATATCTGACCCCGTTGTTTTCCCAGATTTTATAGGTTTATGATTTGAAAGCTGGTCCACTCCGATCCTTTTGATTCCTCAAAGGTTTTATGTTATTTAAATTAGTCACTGTTTTTGAACTCTTAGACAGCAGTAGAACTAGATTATATATTACTTTGGTTATTGCACTTTTGGATTGTCGGTTTGACCAATTGATAATTATTTGCATGTTTACTCTGGATTATTTTATTATTAT
This sequence comes from Mercurialis annua, assembly GCF_937616625.2. Taxonomy (NCBI): domain Eukaryota; kingdom Viridiplantae; phylum Streptophyta; class Magnoliopsida; order Malpighiales; family Euphorbiaceae; genus Mercurialis; species Mercurialis annua. The sequence goes on along the minus strand of NC_065577.1, from coordinate 19,987,908 downwards.
ATTTAAGGCATGCTGTTAAGACTCGGTTCAGTTGAGCATTTGAGATATTTAAGTTATTTATATTAGAACTGTGACATAAATTGTTAGACTTAGGTTGGAGTGTAAGTTGTCCCCGAGCAGTGTTTCTGCAGGGTTTTATGATTGTCTATTTTCCGCGAGGCTTGCTACGAGTTTTGGTACGACCATACCCATACCCTAGCGCCGGTCACGATCCATGAAATTGGGTCGTGACAGTTACAAAAAAAATTCAAGCGTTTCACCTTTTTAGCAATTTAAGACGAACGTTTACAAATGTTATGAAACAAATCCAAACGTTTAAACTTTTTAGTGATTAAAGATAAACATTTACAAACATTACGAAATAAATCCAAACTATTCAAGTTTTTAGTGATTTAAGCCAAACTTTTACAAGCGTTACGAAACAAATCCAAACGTTTCACCTTTTTAGCTATTTAAGTCAAACGTTTACAAACGTTACGAAATAAATCGAAGCGTTTTACCTTTTTAACAATTTAAGCCGAACGTTTACAAACAAATCCAAACGTTCACCTTTTTAGCGATTGAAGCCAAACGTTACGAAACAAATCCAAGCATTTCAAACGTTTTAAATCCAAGCGTTTGGCTTCAATCGCTAAAAAGGGAAACATTTGATTTTGTTTCGTAACATTTGTAAACATTTGACTTAATTCACCAAAAAATGTTAAACTTTTGGATTAGTCTTAACGTTTTAAACGTTTGGTTTCAATAGCTAAAAATGTTAAGCGTCTAGATTCGTTTCATAATGTTGGTAAACGTTTAGTTTAAATCACTAATAATGTAAGCCAAACGTTTACAAACATTACGAAACAAAACCAAACGTTTCAATTTTTTAGCAATTTAAGCCAAACGTTTACAAACGTTACAAAACAAAACCAAACGTTTCACCTTTTAAGCGGTATACGCCAAACGTTTATAAACATTACGAAACAAATCCAAACGTTTCACCTTTGTAGCAATATAAGACAAATGTTTATAAACCTTACGAAATATATCCAAACGTTTCACCTTTATAACGATTTAAGCCAAACGTTTATAAACGTTATAAAATAAAACCAAACGTTTACAAACGTTACAAAACAAAACCAAACGTTTTACCTGTTTAGCAATTTAAGCCAAACGTTTACAAACGTTATGAAACAAATCCAAACGTTTTACCTGTTTAGCAATTTAAGCCAAACGTTTATAAATGTTTCGAAACGAATCCAAACGTTTCGCCTTTTTAGCGATATAAGCCAAACGTTTACAAACGTTACAAAAAAAAAATCCAAACGTTTCCCCATTTTAGCGATTTAAGCCAAACGTGTACAAACGTTATGAAACAAATCCAAGCATTTCACCTTTTTAGCAATTTAAGCCAAATGTTACATACGTTATGAAACAAATCCAAAAATTTCACCTTTTTAGCGATTTAAGCCAAATGTTTACAAACGTTACGAAACAAATCCAAACAATTCACATTTGTAGGTATATAAGCCAAACGTTTACAAATGTTACGAAACAAATCCAAACGTTTCCCCTTTTTAGCGATTTAAGCCAAACGTTTACAAATGTTATGAAACAAATACAAACGTTTTCCCATTTTAGCGATTTAAGGCAAACGTTTACAAACGTTACAGAACAAAGCCAAGCTTTTTGCCTTTTCAGCGATTTAAGCCAAACGTTAAAACACATTACCAAACAAATTCAAATGTTTCACCTTTTTAGCTATTTAAGCCAAACGTTTACAAATGTTACGAAACAAATCCAAACGTTTCACCTTTTTAGCGATTTATGTCGAACGTTTACAAACGTTACGAAACAAATCTAAACGTTTCAATTTAAGCCAAGCGTTTACAAACGTTATGAAACAAATTCAAACGTTTCACCTTTTTAGCGATTTAAGCCAAACGTTTATGAACGTTACGGCTAAAATCGCTAAAAATGTGAAACATTTGGATTTCTTTCGTAAGGTTTTAAATGTTTGGCTTTTCTTTATTACATTACCAAACCAAATGTTTCACCTTTTTAGCGATTTAAGACAAAAGATGACAAATATTACGAAACAAATCCAAGAGTTTCACCTTTTTAGCAATTTAAGCCAAACGTTTACAAACATTAAGAAACAAATCCAAACGTTTACCCTTTTTAGTGATTTAAGCCAAACGTTTAAAAACTTTACGAAACAAATCCAAACATTTCACCTTTTTAGAGATTTTAGACAAACATTTACAAACGTTACAAAACAAATTTAAAAGTTTCACCTTTTTAGCGATTTAAGCCAAACGTTTACAAACGTTATGAAACAAATCCAAACGTTTCACGTTTTTAGTGATTTAAGTCAAACGTTTACAAACGTTACAAAATAAATCCAAACATTTCAATTTAAGCCAAATGTTTACAAAAGTTATGAAACAAATCCAAGCATTTCACCTTATTAGCGATTTAAGCCAAACGTTTATAAACGTTACGGAACAAATATAAGCGTTTCACCTTTTTAGCAATATAAGCCGAACGTTTACAAACGTTATAAAACAAATCCAAACGTTTAAGCTTTTTAGCGTTTTAAGCCAAACGTTTACAAATGTTACAAAATAAATCCAAACGTTTCACCTTTTAAGTAATTTAAGCCAAATGTTTGCAAACGTTACGAAACAAATCCAAACGTTTCACCTTTTTACCGATTTAAGACAAACGTTTACAAACTATACGAAACAAATTCAAGCGTTTCACCTTTTTAGCAATTTAAACTAAACGTTTCCAAATCTAAGCGTTTCACATTTTTAGCAATTAAAGCCAAACGTGTACAAACGTTACGAAACAAATCCAAACATTTCACGTTTTTAGCGATTTAAGCGAAACGTTAACAAACTTTACGAAACAAATCCAAACGTTTCCTTATCTTAGCAGTTTAAGGAAATCGTTTAGAAACGCTACGAAACAAATCAAAATGTTTCACCTTTTTAGCAATTTAATTCGAACGTTACGAAACAAATTCAAACGTGTCACCTTTTTAGCGATTTAAGCCAAACGTTTAACCTTTTTATTGATTTAAGCGGAATGTTTACAAACATTATGAAATAAAACCACACCTTTCACCTTTTCACCGATTTAAGCCAAGCGTTTACAAATGTTATGAAACAAATCCAAACGTTTAAAACGTTATGAAATAAATCAAAGCGTTTCATATTATTAGCAATTTAATCCGAACGTTTACAAACTTTACAAAACAAAACCAGACGTTTCTCCTTTTGAACGATTTAAGCCAAACGTTTACAAACGTTACGAAACAAATTTAAGTGTTTCACCTTTTTAGCAATTTAAGCCAAACATCTACAAACATTATGAAACAAATCCAAACGTTTCACCTTTTATAGCTATTTAAGCCAAACATTACAAACGCTACAAAAAAATTCAAACGTTTCACCTTTTAGCGATTTAAGCCAAACGTTACAAACGCTACGAAACAAATCCAAACGTTTCACCTTTTTTGCGATTTAAGCGAAACGTTTACAAACTTTACGAAACAAACCCAAACGTTTCACCTTTTTAGCGATTTAAGCCGAACGTTTATAAACGTTACGAAACAAATCCAAACGTTTCATATTTTTAGCAATTTAAGCCAAATGTTCACAAACGTTACAAAACAAATCCAAACGTTTCCCCTTTATAGCGATTTAAGCCAAACGTTACAAGCGCTACGAAAAAAATTCAAACGTTTCACCTTTTAGCGATTTAAGCCAAACGTTTACAAACGTTACGAAACGAATCCAAACGTTTCACCTTTTTTGCGATTTAAGCGAAACGTTTACAAACTTTACGAAACACACCCAAACGTTTCACCTTTTTAGCGATTTAAGCCGAACGTTTATAAACGCTACGAAACAAATCCAAACGTATCACATTTTTAGCAATATAAGCCAAACGTTTACAAACATTACAGAACAAAACCAAACGTTTAAAACATTATGAAACAACTCAAAACGTGTCACATTATTAGCGATCTAAGCCAAACGTTTTACAAGCGCTACGAAACAAATCCAAGTGTTTCACCTTTTTAGCGATATAAGCCAAATGTTTAGAAACGATACAAAACAAACCCAAATGTTTCCTCTTTTTAGCAATTTAAGCCAAACGTTTACAAACGTTTCAAAACAAATCCAAACGTTTCCCCTTTTTAGCGATTTAAGCCAAACGTTTACAAACGTTACGAAACAAATCCAAACGTTTTACCTTTTTAGCAATTTAAGCAAAACATTTACAAACGTTTCAAAACAAAACCAAAAGTTTCAAAGCAAAACATTTACAAACGTTTCAAAACAAAACCAAACGTTTGGCTTTGTTTCGTAACGTCTGTAAACGTTTGGCTTAAATCGCTAAAATGGGGAAAGGTTTGGATTTTTTTTGTAACGTTTGTAAACGTTCAGCTAAATTTGCTAGAAACGTTTGGATTTGTTTCGTACCGTTATAAACGTTTGGCTTAAATCGCTAACATGGGGAAACGTTTGGATTTGTTTCGTAACATTGTAACCGTTTGGCTTAAATTTCTAAAAAGGTGACAATCTTGGATTTGTAAACGTTTGGCTTAAATTTCTAAAAAGGTTAAACGCTTGGATTTGTTTCGTAACATTTGTAAATGTTTGGCTAAAATCGCTAAAAAGGTGAAAAATTTGGATTAGTTTCATAACGGTTGTAAATGTTTGGCTTGAATCACTAAAAAGATGAAACGGTTGGTTTTTTAAGGTTATGAAACAAAACAAAACGTTTAAAACCATACAAAATAAATCAAAACATTTCACCTTTTTACAGATTTAAGCTGTAACGTTAATAAATGTTTGGCTTAAATCGCTAAAAAGGTGAAATGTTTGGATTTAATTCATAACGTTTGTAAATGTTTGACTTAAATTGAAACGTTTGGATTTGTTTCGTAACATATGTAAACGCTTGGCTTAAATTTCTAAAAAGGTGAAACATTTGGATTTGTTTCGTAACGTTTGTAAACGTTTGGCTTAAATCGCTAAAAAGTGAAACGTTTGGATTTGTTTCGTAACGTTTATAAACGTTTGACTTAAATCGCTAAAAAATGAAACGTTTGGATTTGTTTCATAACGTTAGGATTTATTTCATACCGTTTGTAAACGTTTGGCTAAAATCGCTAAAAAAGTGATACGTTCGTATTTGTTTAGTAACGTTTTAAGCGTTTGGTTTTGTTTCGTAACGTTTGTAAACGTCTGACTTCAATCGCTAAAAATGTGAAACGTTTGGATTTGTTTGGAAACGTTTGTAAAATATTGGCTTATATCACTAAAAAGGTGAAACATTTGGATTTGTTTCGTAACGTTTGTAAACGTTTGGCTTAAATTGCTAAAAAGGTGAAACATTTGGTTTTGTTTCTTAACGCTTGTAAACGTTTGGCTTATATTGCTAAAAAGGTGAAACGCTTGGATTTGTTTAGACGTTTGCAAACGTTTGGATTTAATCGCTAAAAACGTGAAATGTTTGGATTTGTTTCGTAATGTTTTAAACGTTAGGTTTTGTTTCGTAACGTTTTAAACGTTAGGTTTTGTTGCGTAACGTTTTAAATGTTAGGTTTTGTTTCGTAACATTTGGCTTAAATTGCAAAAAAGGAAAACGCGTGGATTTGATTGGTAACGTTGTAGACGTTTGTCTTAAATTGCTAAAAAGAAAAAATGTTTGGATTTATTTCATAACATTTGTAAACGTTTAGCTTAAATTGCTAAAAAGGTGAAATATTTAGATTTGTTTTGTAACGTTTTAAACGATTGGTTTTATTTTGTAACGTTTCTAAATGTTTGGCTTAAATCGCTTAAAAGGGGAAACGTTTGTATTTGTTTTGCAACGTTTATAAACGTTTGGCTTAAATCGCTAAAAAGGTGAAACGTTTGCTTTTGTTTCGTAATGTTTGTAAACGTTTGGTTTTGTTTTGTAACGTTTGTAAACGTTTGGATGAAATTGCTAAAAATGCAAAACATTTTGATTTCTTTCGTAACGTTTCTAAACGTTTGGCTTAAATAGCTAAAAAGGGGAAACGTTTGGCTTTGTTTCATAATGTTTGTAAACGTTTGGCTTAAATCGCTAAAAAAGGGAAATGTTTGTATTTGTTTCGTAACCTTTGTAAACGTTTAGCTTTAATTGCTAAATAGGTGAAATGTTTAGATTTGTTTCGTAATGTTTGTAAACTTTTGGCTTAAATCGCTAAAATGGGTAAACGTTTGGATTTGTTTCGTAATGTTTGTAAACTTTTGGCGTAAATTGCTAAAATTGTGAAACATTTGATTTTATTCCGTAACGTTTGTAAATGTTTGGCTTAAATCGCTAAAAATGTGAAACGTATGGATTTGTTTCGTAACATTTGTGAACGTTTGGCTTAAATTGTTAAAAAGGTGAAACATTTAGTTTTGTTTCGTAACGTTTGTAAACGTTTGGCTTAAATCGCTAAAACTATAAACGTTTGGTTTTAATTCGTAACGTTTATAAACGTTTGGCTTATATCGCTAAAAATGTGAAACGTCTGGTTTTGCTCCGTACGAATTAAAAATGTGAAACGTCTGGTTTTGCTCCGTACGAATTAAAAATGTGAAACGTCTAGTTTTAATTCGTAACGTTTGTAAACGTTTGGCTTATGTCGCTAATAATGAATTCGGCCTGAGAGTGTTCACACTCTACCTCTTAGATCGGGACCTATCTCTTAATCGCAAAGTGGAGTTCTCGCTCGTATCGAATTCATTATCCAACTTTGAAATTCATATTCATATTCATATTCATATTCATATTCATATTCATATTCATATTCATATTCATATTCATATTCATATTCATATTCATATTCATATTCATATTCATATTCATATTCATATTCATATCATATCATATCGGATCATATCATACATGTATATACAAAATCATTTCTCAAATGCAAACACACTAGACTGACTCGATACTGGTGATCACACAGCCTATTGACACCCAATAGGTAGCTAGTTTCTTCGGATCGCATACTAGTTCCTCGTATATAAACTTGGTAGAAACATATAACATTTAATCAAATCATATATAATGCGATGGGTATAAACTATACACGTATATATAAAATATAATATTAAATAACTTTAATATGTAATACACGAAAGTAAAGTGCAACTCACAGTGACCGTTATCCAATCTATAATACACTCGATATGCTGGTCAAAGATTGGTAATCCCAAAACGTCTACCTCATAGCTTGCCGGTACGTCTAGTACATATACAAACCAAATACACGTTTAGATTATAAACATGAACCTCGTAAACCAAATATCCTAGGTTATAGATTTAGGTTTTCCCAATTAATTCTTATCGATTTCCAATTACGCGTTATGTTCATTACAAAACACTAATCATATTCTCCATGTTCTATGTCCGAATTGCACATTTTTGGAGTCTGTAAGCTCTTATGGACTCGAGATATGATACGTTAAACTCCCATGCACCAAATTGACCGAAAACGACCAAGGAAGCCTTGCCTTGGCACGTCGTGCGGCCATCGTCCAGACAAAGACAGCAAGCCTAATCCTCCACAAAATCAATCAAAAACCCATTACGACTTGTTTAAGACATTTTCGTACATACCTAACATCATTTTACCACAAAATCCATATTAAAAACCATCAGAAACGACGATAACGACATGATTAAAGCGAATTTGATCCAACCGCAACGTTACACGCTGAAACAACCATCATTCATCCATTTTTCACCATAAAAACGTCAAACTCAACTTAGTTTGAAGCTTGGTAAAGGTAGAGGCTTCGATTTTGAGAAGATCTACGCAAAAATCGTCTGAAACAGACGTCGAACGGAGAAACGGCGAGTGAACGAAGTGGATCGATGGAATTTTTGACGTCTCTATATTCTTCTCTCCCTCTCCATCTGATTCCTTCATTCATAAAAAAAACCTTATATAGTTGGCTAAAGTGCCACTTAGGTCCTAGTTTTCTTTATTTGTTATAAATAAATCTTTCAACTTTTCTTTTGTACGATTTAGTCCATAGCAAAACCAATAAATTCATTCATTATGACTTATACGTATTATTTTTATCCGATACATAATACGAATCTCAATATTAATATTTTCCCGTCAAAACCTAAAATTTCCATTTTTAAAACATAGTGGCTAAATTACCACTTTAGTACCTGAACTTTATTTTGGGACTTTTCTTGACATCTCTCCTTTTGATTCCAATTCCAACTTTAGAATTGCAATATAACATTAATTTCCGCATCATTACTTTCTCGAAACCGACCTACTAAAACTTTATTTATTTATTTTACTTTTTCAGAGAACTTTCTGATATCGCCACTTTGGCGACTCAAAACTGGACACGTGGCTCAATTAAATAATTAAATCTTTTGGGGTATTACATTCTTCCCCCCTTATAAAAATTCGTCCTCGAATTTTCATAAAACTTGTTGGGACCTTAAAATTGTTCTTATGCTTTCTTGACGTCCATTACTACGTATCAGTCGTAGTTTCTTCTTTTATTTAAACTCTTAGTCCTCATTTATAGTTGTGACTTCATACTTGTTGCTATTCGATTATTAATCTTACTCATAGTAGCTTGTTGCTATTGTGTCGTTGAGAATCGTCTTACTATTACTTTCGTACAATCTATTGCCTTCAGCATGGCCTTAGATGCATCTTTGATATCATAATCCTTACGTCATCACCACTTAGTTGGGGTTTTCTCTTTTTGGTTGTCATTAAGCGTTGCTTAATGTCTTCTCGATCCATCATCTTCTCCGTATAATTCATCATATACTGTCTGCCTCTTTTATGCGTAACAGTGAGCGATATGTGATTCTCATTCTTAGTGGCGTATTCACTTTATTCATACTTCCGTAGATCTTTATCTTTATAATACCATATCTACTGTTATAGTTCTTGGTGTCATCCACCTTCGATACTTTCCTTTCTTAAACTGTTGTGTTCATTTGTTACTTTCCTCTTTGTCTCTTCTAATACTTAGTTCCTTTGTTAATCGATCCTTTTTAGGTTATACTCCGTCCACCATAGTTGCCATTTCTTATTGCAATTAAGTCTGATACCCCTTCTACTATCTTTTGTTTTCTCTCTCCTTTTATTCTTCAGTTTTTGTGATTTTTGTGTTGTTTTATTAATCATAATCTTTATCCGTTTTCCACTGCTATAAACACTCCTCTATGCGTTGATTTTTAATTGTGTAATTTGTATAGCCGCCTTCTCTGACCGGTACTATTCGCATTCTTATTTTTCTTTATCTTTCTTTACTTGGTCCTTTGAAGTTCATCTCGAGTCTCTTTTTTTTTTACTTATCAGTGAAAACTGTCATTCATTTACGTCATGACTCCTTACTTACGTTGACCTCATAAGAATTTTATATGTTTCTTTAATATTTAACTTTCTTGAGACTATTTCTCTTTGACTAGCCTTCACTCCACTTCATTCATACATTTACCAAGTATAAACATTATACTGATTATAACTGTTCCTTAGTTTCGTTTCGCTTTGTCTTTTATCTTTGCCAGGCATCGATTCTACATTGATCATAATTATTTCTAGACTCATCTTCAAACTATTTCTCTTCTCCTTCTTAAAGTGTTTTCGGACTTATACTTCTTTAGTACTTATAACATGGTTTTTTTATTGTCATAAGGAACTTGGCTTTTCCTGTACTAATGTGAACTTTCATCCTTAACTTGTTGTAGCCTCTTTAGCATAATTCATTCTTGTCCATTCGATGGTAATAAAATGTCGTCTTGTCCTTTACTTATTGTATCTCATGTATTTTCTATCTATCTAGGACAGCTTTATTATTGTTGTACGTATTTTGATGATCTTCTAACGTATTTCTTAAACTTTCTTCTGCTCTCATCACCTTACTAGATTTCGAGGATACATGTGTTTCCAATCACACTTTCTTTCATGTTTTTCACCATTCCTACATTTACTGATACGCATGTCTATATGCGTGGCCTTTATCGTTATATTAAGTCCTTCCTTTAACTTTTCTCCTTTCTGTTACGTAGCTTATACTTCTGATACCGATATCAGTTATGTCATATGTACTTAAAACGTCATTTGATATCCATCTCATCACATGGTCTATTTCTTGCTTCTTATAATTTTAAATCTTTACACTCTTTTAAAATCACTTTTTCTATCGTTTCGTATCTTTAACTTTCCTTCCTCCTGATATGATCCTTGATCATTACATTCTTTATCTCAATATAAGGATAGATATTTCATTTTCTAAACTTTGCTAGCGCATTACGTCTTGATCACATGTGCCTTCCAGCGGTGACTTCTTGTTCGTCTCCCTTTTTAGCTCTATTAGCATTATTATAATCTAGCGTTATTATGGTTTTCTTTTTGAATCAAGCGTTATTATGGTTTAATTCCATTATTGGGGTTTCTTTTACGATTTTCATTCTTATTTATTAAGAGTATTTTATTATTCGTCGCAGAGTTTCATATCTAAGTTCTCTTACTAAGAAAAACGATTTCAAAACACCCTTTGGCTGGCCAGCTCTTTTAACTATTTTTTGTAAATCGTTTGAAATCGTCAATACAATGGTAGCTCAGAGTGATGACACCTCTGATCACCAAAGAGTTGCTCGAAATCGCATTTTTCTTCATTATTGTAAAGATATGATGCATGATCTATATTTTAAAAAATCATTCTTTTATGCATTCCTATTGTGATTATGCGATGTATATACGATGATTGAGCACCATTGTATTTTGAAAAATCTTAAAAATCCTTTGTACTTTTCGTAGAACGTAAGTTAACTCCAGATTACATACTCTACGATTATTAACGGCTTTCTCTATTGTTATTGGGTATATTATAAATTTTTGTATTGCTGTCACTTTCTGTCGTTTTCCTGACTATTCTTCTGTTAACACCACCCCTTCTTCATGTCTCTACTGACTCATTTCAGTTTAAGACTTCTTATAGCCGTTATCGCTATATCCACTCCTTCAATAAATTTGAGTCATATCGTCTACACATTCATCTCTTCTTGATATGCTTGTGTTCTATCATTCGCAAGTATAGATATCAATTCCTTTTAGTATTCTACTTCTTCCCTCACAACCTCTAGAACATAATATAGGAATTTAGATGGTCCGCCTACTTCGTTGTGAAACCCATTTTGAAAATATAGGAGGCGCTTACTCCCGTTCTTCCGCAGCATATGACTGAGATCCATTCTGCCCAGACATGCTGAAAAGAAACAATTTCAAACATAAGAGACCATGTGAGCCCATTTCCGCACCTAACTCCAATATTAACTTATAACGTGCTGTAAACATGTGGTAAATAATCCTACTAATGATCTAGAGTTAGCAGCTGTGGTTTTTTCTCTTAAGATTTGGAAGCTCTATTTGTACGGTGCGACTTGTGAGATCTTTAGTGATCATAAGAGTTTTAAGTACATCTTTGATCAGCATGAGTTTAATCTGAGGCAGCGGAGATGGTTGGAGTTACTGAAAGACTATGATTGTTCTATTCAGTAACATCCGGGTAAGGTTAATGTAGTAGCCGATGCGTTGAGTCGCAAGTCTTCTAGCAGTTTGGCCCATACTTTTGAGGTTTGGCGGAGACCCATGGTTCGTGAGTGGCATAGTTTGTTAGTTTCGGGAATCAGATTTCAGGTTTCGCAGAGAGGCTGTTTGTTGGCACAGCTGCAAGTGCAACCGGTTTTGATTGATAGGATTAAAGCTTCACAAGTTGAGGATCCATAATTGAAACGGATTATGGATGAGATCCATTTAGATGGGAATTCTGAGTTTGTTCTAGAGGATAGAGTTCTCAGGTACAGTTCTCGACTGTGTGTTCCAGATTCGTATGGTTTGAGAGACAAGATTCTGGAGGAAGCGCACAAGGCAGCTTACAGTGTTCATCTGGGTTCTACCAAGATGTATCATGATCTCAAGGTTACGTACTTGTAGAACGAAATTAAAAAGGATGTTGCAGAGTTTGTGTCTAAGTGTTTGTCTTGCCAGCAGGTAAAGTTTGAACATTAGAGACCGTTTGGATATGTGCAACCGTTACCTATTCCAGAGTGAAAATGGGAGCGAATCGATATGGATTTTGTGGTTTGTTTACCACATACCCGTCAGGGGTATGATTCGATTTGGGTGATTGTTGACCGTTTGACCAAGTCAGCTCACTTTTTACTGATCAAGGTTACTTATCAGGCATCGAAGCTGGCGCAGTTGTACATCGATCAAATTGTTAGTCTCCATGGTGTACAAGTGTCGATAGTTTCGGATAAAGAATCAGTTTTCACCTCTCGGTTTTGAAAGGCGTTGCAGGAATCTTTGGGTTTGAGGTTGGATTTCAGTAATGCTTTTCATCCTCAGACTGACAGTAAGTCTGAGAGGACGATTCAGACTTTGGAGGACATGCTTAGGATGTGTGTGCTGGATTTTCAGGGTAGTTGGGATAGTCATTTGCCTTTGATTGAGTTTTCCAAAAACAACATTTACCATGCTAGGGAGACCGAGCCAGATATGCGTAGTCGCTATCCTTTTATTTTTCCTTGAGGTACGAAAAAAAATGATTGTTGTGTGTTTCTATGATTTTTATTTGTGTTTCATGTTATTTTTGTACTGTGTGTTATTGTGTTAAATTCGAGGACGAATTTTTTTATATATTAGGGAGAATGTAATACCAAGTAAATTTTTTAAATTTTTCTGGTGGGTTTTAGGCAATTAATTTGTATCAGTATGGAGTTTTGGTTTGATTGGAGGTATGTTGATTATTTTTTTTGGGTTTATGATAGGTTTGGTTAGCCCTTTGGGCTCTTCTTTTTCGGTTGGGCCAACCAATTGGTTGTATCACAGGTCTCAATTGAGACATGTGTCTTGGCGCTGGTCTCGTTCGAGACCAGCAAAGGTCTCATTCGAGACCTGTGCAATTTTATTGGTTTGGAACGAGACCAGCCTTGACTGTGCTCGCCTAATTTTTCCCTATTATCTAGCAACGATCCACCCTAATTCCTTTCACTATTTAAGTCCTTTTTCTAAACCTAAACACTTCCTCACACATCTAACTAACCCTAGTCGTCCGCATTACGCCATAATCTCTAAGAATTGTGGAGTTTTTCTTCCTCAAAATCGTTGGCATTCTTCGGTAAGTTTGCATTCTTTATTTCAGCTTTAGTTAAAAAACGACATCTCCGTATTTTAATTCGTTCTTAATCGTTTCAGAATGAAATTCAAAACCGTTTTGTCGCAGTCATTGTTGACTCAATTTCCTACGATTCTTAAGTCTCAAAAATTGAAACGGTACGTTTTACTATTCGTTCCACTCACCGTCGTTTCATTGTTTTTACCATAATTTTGAGGTTCTATCTTTTATGTTTCTGTCAAATCCAAGGTGTTCATGGAGTTTATTTCTTGATATGATTGACATTAATATCACATCGAATCCGAGCCGAATCACCTCTCTGATCATTGGACGTGTTATATTCAAAAGGTATGTTCAAATCTCTCGAGTTATGGTTCGTCGTTTTGCTCCAGTTTGTTGAGTTTGATTTTGGCTTTGTTTGATGGTTAGTTTTTGCCGTAGGTCTTTTTTTCAGGGTTTATGATGTTAGGGTTTTAATGATCTTAATCTTTTGATTTATTAGTAGTAAGTCGTGACAACTCTTAGCTTTTGATGTTGTTTGATAATTAGGATCTTGTTAGTTCATTGTTTAAGAATCATAAAAGCTTGTTGGGTTGTAAGTTAGTTTTGATTAAGTTGTTACTGTAATTGTAATCTTGCTTTTGAAATATTGGTTGGCGGGTTCTTGTTGCAATGGCAGAGAAGAATTGTTGTTTCTATGAAAGGAATGGTAAAATTACTAGTATGATCCCTAGGTTGTTTTGGATTTAACAAGTTGATTCTTTAAGGTTATTTTATTTAATCACTTCTAATTTGTTAATTGATTTTGATTTTTAATTGCGAATTTAGTTCGACTTATAATTTGGCAATTTGATAATATTATTATTTGTAGTTTTAAATTACCTTGATAATTTTTTTTTTAAATCTAGGATTAATATTAAGCTAATTATAATTTAAATGATTTTAAATTGAATAATTTATTTTGACTATTATAAATGAAAATTGATTTTTATATCTAATCTATTATTTTATAGATTTTGGCTTAGCGTGCCATTTTGGCTAAATTTATAATTTAGCCTTTAGTTCTTTATTAAGTTATTTTAGAGGAGTATTTTGTCGGTGTTTTTCGATTACTTGTGTTTCAAGTTATTGAGTTCTATTTGGATATTTGATTTATATTTTATCAAATTATAATTATAACTATGGATTATAATTATGGATTAATGGTTGGGTTGGGTTAGACTTGGGTCGCCCGACACGTGGGTTTAGCTTGGTAGTTTTAGAAACTCGGCTAACACACTATTTGAGAAATTTATTTTAAGTTATCATTTAAATATTATTTTAATATTATTTTCGGATTGGATTTTATGTGTGAACTCAACAGTCTTGAATTATTTGAGGCATTATCTAGTCCTACATGGTGTCTAGTATTCTTAATGTTAGGGGTTGGAGTGATTTTAACTTATGATTTATTTTTAGATTCTTTGACTATTCGCGCTCTGGAGTCGAACCAGGGTTAGCTGCTTGTCAAAGTTTCACGTGGATAAGCAATTAGTGAGTTTTAGTGCTATTTACCGCTTTATTAAGTACCACATCATATTTTAGTATTATAAATGTTTTGAACTGTTTTTACAGATAATGGATCTTGACTGAAACGAGATACTCGATAGGCTTGTATCGAGACTGTGTGCATCGGTAAGTACTCTGGGATCGGCAGACTAATGTCTTACTTACGCTGGTATATGAGAAGAATATGTTCCCGTCCACTCTGTGTTTTTCAGTATGCTATTTCATACTTACGCTGGGATAATTTCAATACTGTTATTCCATAATCATATTATATTAGTATAGAAGGTTTTGATTTAAGCGTTTTAAACTTAATAAATGTAAATAGTATTGCGAACTCATCTAAGTATATCTTACCCTGTTGTTTTCCCAAATTTTTCAAGTGTATGATTTGAAAGCTGGTCCACTCCATCCTTTTTATTCCTCGGAGGTTTTATGTTATTTAAAATGAGTCACTGTTTTTGAACTCCTAGACCGCAGTAGAACTAGATTGTATATTAGTTTGGTTATTGCACCTTGGGATTGTCGGTTTGACCAATTGATTATCATTGGCATGTTTAGAACAAAGGATCACTTTGACCCCTCAACTTACGTCAAAATATCAAAAAAGTCAAAAGCTAGAAAACAGGATCACTTATACCCTGAACTTGCGTATTTCGGCTCAAAAGCCCCCCTGCACAGTCTCTGTTTGGCGTTTGAGATACACTCGTGGTTTTGAAAAACTACCAAACCAAAACCACTTGATTTCATTCATAATAAATCCCCAAATGGAATGAAATCCCTAATTTTACATTCTTCCCAATTCAATTCTGAAAATACATAAACCCTAAATTGACATCTTCTACCCTAATTTCACCCCTGCTACAATTTATCTCGCAAAACCCTTAACCCTAACATGTCCAGTGGTTCAAATTCGCATGGTTCCTCTACTAGATTAAGCAGACAGTATCGCCCTCGACAGAGGCGTGGTAGCAGATACTGTAAATGTGCGTTTTTTGTCAAAGCTCCGATTTGGGTGTCATGGACGATGGAAAATCCAGGAAGACGCTTTTATGGGTGTAGGAAAGGTGCGATTGGCTGTGTATTCTTTGTTGTGTGTGATGAAGAACACTTTACGGGTCAATCGAAGGAAGTCATTAATGAACTGTTAGATGAAATTGATGAAATTGAAATGGCTCATGTGTATTTCAACTACCTTGAAGATAGGGAAGACCAGAGATCTGTAGAAATGAGAAACTCATATGAATTCACGGTCAAATTGGCTAGAGAGGAGGGGCAAAAATACAAGAACGGGTTCTGGTGTGTTGCTGCTGGCTTTGTGTTAGTGTTGATGGTTTTAATTCTTGTAATTGTTATAATTACAGCTGTTAGATGAATAGAAATGATTGTAAGTGATATCAGATGTAGTATTGGAATGAAAAAATTTCCCTTTCTCAAGAAATTATTTTAGTTATTTTGAATTTGAATGTGTGTTTATGCAAAAATGGTTGTTTCAAACAACACTGAATTCAATGGATTTAAACCCATGAACTTAACTTTATGGTATCAATTTCACCCTCAAACTACTAATTAATGGATCACAAAACACCTCCAACTTGTATTACAAGTATCAATTAGCTCCTTATGAAACACTGAAACACAAAACTGAATTCAAGAACTACACATTGTAAACAACCTGCTATGAAATGAAAATATATGTAAACAACATGCTTTGAAGTAAAATGATATGATGAATAGATAGCATAAACACACTATTTTTACATGATCAGAACACCTATATGTGCACATAAAAACACAATACTATTACATTGACAAAATAACCTACCCATGATGTAACAAAATATGTCCTCAATTCGCACCACATTGTGCATATACAGGGCAGAATGTGCATACAACATTTGCAAAAACCACACCATAGTAATACAAAAACATCCTTATGATTATGGCTTCCAATTTGGTTTAGGAGTTGGCTGCTTGAAAGGTGTATTCACCCTTTTCTTTGGCTATTGCTTCTGTGGTGGCTATTGAGGTCCCATGTTGGTGCATTGAATGAGTTGGAATCAGTCTGGGATATTGGATTGCCCAGATACTGTTCTTGTGAAAGCTTGTGGACCCACACTACAGAATGTAGGGGTTGGTTGTCTGGAGAAGGTAGTAAAGTCTGGGTTTGGAGCTGACTCAGTGTTCTGCCTTCTTTGTTACATCTTGCCAATCCTCCTCTAAACCTCAGTTTCTAATTGACTGGTTGAGACGCTTTCATTTCCATTCCATTGAGGTCCAGTAGTTATAAATCTGCCATAAAATGGCCTCCCCTTAAACTGTGCAGTGCTTGCTTTGTGTTGTATTTGTCTTTGCACTTCTTCTGGTATTGGATTGTGTGATGTAGCCATCCTGTCCCCAAGCTCACCAGACTGCAAGTAAACAACATAAAATGAAACTATTGGAGTTGCAAGCAAACAACATAATCAAAGCAAACAAACAAATATATACATAAACTTTAAAACCTTACATTAAATGAAACTTCTCCAGTAACATTATCACGACATATTCTTGCTCCAACATTATTTGTCGGGTGATTCTTTCCTTTTCCTTTTCCTATGTTCTTATTGGCCATAGGTGGTGCTTGCCTCTCATGTTGTGGTACAGGAGTGCCAATATGAATCCAAGATCCAGTATGTATTGGAACCTGTAAAAAACCAATATAGGATCAAAAAAACCCTTAATCTATACAAGATAGTATCAAAAAACCCCTTAACTATTTAAAATAGTATCAAAAACACCCCTGAACTATATACTAACCTGGTTCACAGATGTTGGTTCTTGGTCTTCATCATCCACCACCATAGTCTTACCCTTCCATGCTTAATTTTCAGAACAATTTTAACACGCTCATCAATCAAGTCATATCTGCCATAATAAAAATTAAGAAAAGAAAATAACAAAATTAAACCCTAGTATCAAATGCAGACAAAATTAAACTCTAGTATCAAAAGAATTTAGTAATTACAACTAAACAACCATTTCATACAAACATGCAAACTAAAAAAACAGAAACAAAATTCCTACTTTATTAAACTAACAACACTATAACAAATGCATACTCTATAACCTTAAACAAACCCATCAATGCAATTAAAAGAGGGTACAAAAAACATACTTGCGGAAGTAATCAGTCCCAGTCATTGTGTACACTTGGAACAACCTTCATACACTCGAAGCGGGTCAAATTTTTGTTGCTTCTTATGAAACAAACACAGAATCTTCACCACGACACTTGAGAAGCCACAAATCCAGAACAATATCGGTTAATTTTACAGTAATACAAAACGCCTAAATTTGACCTAGCAGAGAGAAGGGAATAATTTGGGAACGAATTTGCGGAAAGTGAAATGGTAGTTTTTTTTACCGTTTGTGACAGTGGTAATTCAGTTTTCCACCCTTTTGTCCACGTGTCGCACCTGTTGGCATTAACTAGTGCACGATTTCCAATCGACTCTCCATTTTCAAAGCGTATTATACAAACATGCGAAGAGGGGGGCTTTTGAGCTGGTTTATGCAAGTTCAGGGTACTGTTTCCCAGCTTTGGACGTTTTTGATCTTTTGACGCAAGTTGAGGGGTGAAAGTGACCCTTTGTTCGGCATGTTTACTCTAGATTATTTTATTATTATATTTAAGGCATGCTGTTGAGACTCGGTTCTGTTGAGCATTTCAGATATTCAAGTTATTTATATTATAACTGTGATATAAATTGTTAAACATAGGTTGGAGTCTCGGTTGCCCCCGAGCAGTGTTTATGCAGGTTTATATGATTGTTTGTTTTCCGCTAGGGTTGCTACGGGTTTTGGTACGACCGTACCAATACCCTAGCGTCGGTCGCGATCCATGAAATTGGGTCATGACAAACTAGGTATCATAGCATTAATTTCGAACTAAGGCCAAATTTTGCATGTTATGTGTTTACCGCTTTAAGGCATGTTAAGTGTTATTGTTGTGTTATAGGATCTACTACGGAATTAGGATTAAAGTCTTGTCTTCTGAAACGTCATCATTTGTTTTCAAAAATTCATATCTTCACCTTTATGGGTGTTTGCGTTGGTCTTATGTGTTAATAATGCTTTACTTTGGAAAGTTTATGCTTTACTTTGGAATGTAATCGTTATTACTTTGCATAAATTGTTAGTTTTTGAGCTATTTAAGTTATACTCTGGGTGTTGCTATGTGGGCATTGTTTGAGATTTGTTGTTTCATTCTTAGGAATGAATACTCGTAGGCATGCTGTAGCTCAGGCTAAGGCTGAAGCTGATGACACTATGTTGATTGACGTTGATCAGCATGAACCGGTGGTTCAATCTGGCAGGGGACGTGCAGGCGGAGGTCAGGCTGGAAGAGGACGGGCTGGCAGAGGTCAGGCTACTAGAGACAGAGGTAGGGGACGTGTTGGTGTAGGCGTTAAGGCACCAGGTGTACCATAGGTTCCTATGGATCCGTTCGAATTCACAACATTTCTTGCTTGGATCACTACACTTCAGAATAATCAGGTGCAACTGCAGGCGGTACAGGTCGCCATGCAAAACCAGTATGCTATGCTGGGATAGCTTGTACAACAACAGGTACCACAGGCTGGTTATGTTGCGGTTAGTGGTGTCAGAACCACTGATAGAGATTTGGTGTTGGCTTATTCGAGGCTAAAGCCGACTGATTTTACGGGCGACAGGGATGCTCCAGACTTTTTGGAAGAGGTTGAGTAGAATGCTCATAGATTATAGGCTAGTAAGAGGCAGACATTTATGTTAGTAAAGATGTCCTTGAAGGGTCCTGCAAATGATTGGTTTCGTAGGGCCATTCGTGCTGATATGGCTACTATTTCTTGGGTGGAGTTTGTAACTCGATTCAGAGACTTTTACCTACCTTTTTCAGTGACGGAGGGTCACAAGGACAGATTGGTGGTTTTGAAAAGAGGAGATAGGTCGGTACATCAGCATACAACTGAGTTTTTGAGGCTGAGTCGTTTTGCCCCAAATCTGCAGACTAAACAGTAGAGAGTGAACGACAAGTACGTGAAAGGTCTAGGTGCTGCGTTTATTAGTCTCCTGACCGAGACGCACAGAGACTTCACAAGTGTAGTGGACAGTGCTCGTCGTATGGAGAGTATATTACTGCATTTTGGAAAAATGCCTGAGACCAAGAAGGCGGGCGGTGTTGTTCAAAGTAGTGGGCAGCAAAAGCTATCAGTTCAAGCCTTCCCAGTACAAGAGTCAGATTGGGGTTGGTCAAAAAGGGTATCAGCCGTATTCCCACAGTTCTAGTTACAGTGGGAGTAGGCGTAGATCTGGTCAAGGTTATAGTGGTACTTTTAGTGTTCTGTTTTGTCAGAACTGCAGGCGCAGACATCCAGGACACTACCAAGTGGCACCAGGTAGTTGTTATGCGTGGTTCCAGCAGGGTCATTTTGCTAGGGAGTGTCCGGCATCTGGGCAGCAGATGTCGTCAACTAGTGTAGCTCAGCCGTTTTTTCAGCAGCAGAGACCTGCTTTTACTCCTTCAGTAAGGTATTTTCAACTTGCCGCTTCGTTTGGTGGTCAACGGGGCCGTGGTTCAGGAGGACGTGGTTTTGGTGGCCGTGGAAACGGTGGTAGAGGCTCGACTAGTTACAGTTCTTATCAATCACCGCAGCAGGGAAGGGTCAGGCTAGAGTGTTTGCTTTGACTCCTTAGGATGCTCGTGCATCAAATGTCGTTGTGCAGCGTACTATTCCAATTTCATTTGTAGATGATTTGGTCTTATTTGATGCGGGTGCAACCAACTCTTTTGTTTCTTTGAGTTTCGCTACTAAGTTGGGTGTGACACCATCTAGGTTGTTAGAGCCTTTATTTGTATCTATACCTTTGTCTGATTGTGTTGCGGTGGACGTGGTTTATCCGTATTGTTATGTGGTTATACATGGTAGGGATCTTAGTGCTGATTTGATTATGCTTGATGTGTTATCTTTTGATGTCATCTTGGGGATGGATTGGCTTTCGCGCCATTTTGCTTCGATCAACTGTCGAGGAAAGTCGGTTATGTTTGGGATTCCTGGTGATATGCCTTTTTCTTTCCAAGGAGAGATGGCGGAAGCACCTAAGAATCTAATTTCGGCGATCAAGGCCAAGCGTATGATGGGCAAGGGTCGCCAAGGTTTCTTACCGGTGGTTCGTGATTTAGAGGCTGATAGTGGTGATGTGCATAGTGTTTCCATAGTGAATGAGCTCACTGATGTGTTTCAAGAGGAGTTTCCTGGATTGCCACCTGATCGTGACATTGAGTTCTGTATCGATGTTGCTCCTGGAACAGCTCCTATTTCGATACCTCCGTATCTGATGGCTCCTGCATAGCTTAAAGAGTTGAAGGAACAGTTACAAGAATTGCTGGATAGTGGTTTTATCAGACCGAGTACTTCTCCGTGGGGTGCTCTTGTTTTGTTTGTCAAGAAGAAGGATGGTTCCTTTCGGCTGTGTATTGACTACATACATTTGAACAAGGATACTATCAAGAACAGATATCCTCTTCATCGCATTGATGATTTGTTCGACCAGTTGGAAGGTGCTATGTGCTTTTCGAAGATTGACTTGAGATCCGGGTATCATCAACTTCGGATTCGTGATGTCGATTTGCCTAAGACTGCTTTCAGAACACGTAATGGGCATTTCGAGTTATGGTCATGTCGTTTGGGTTGACTAACGCACCAACAGTGTTTATGGATATGATGAATTGGGTATTCAAGCCGTTTTTGGATTTGGTCGTTATTTTTTGTATTGATGACATACTGATTTACTCTCGGAGTGAGGAAGAGCATGCTTTCCACTTGAGAACGATGCTGTAGATTTTTCGTGAGCATCGGCAGTATGCTAAGTTCTCAAAGTGCGAATTCTGGTTGGATCAAGTTACTTTCTTAGGAAACATAGTGTCAAAAGATGGGATCAAGGTTGATTTGAAGAAGATTGAGGCGGTTATGGATTGGCAGAGGTTGAGGTCTGTTACCGAGATCAGAAGTTTTCTTGGGTTAGCTTGCTATTATCGTCGGTTCGTGCAGGATTTCTCCAGAATATCTGCACCGTTGACTAAACCGACATAGAAGGGTGTTAAGTTTGAGTGGACTGACAAGTGCGAGGCGAACTTTGAGAAGCTCAAGGTGATTTTGACTACAACTCTTGTGTTGGATTTGCCATCTGGCATTGAGGGGTTCACTGTGTATTGTGATGCTTCTCGTATCGGTTTGGGTTGTGTGTTAATGCAACATGGTAAGGTGATTGCCTATGCTTCTCGCCAGCTGAAGAAGCATGAGGTGAATTATCCTACTCATGATCTGGAGTTAGAAGCAGTGGATTTTGCTCTTAAGATTTGGAGGCACTATTTGTACGGTGCAACTTGCGAGATCTTTACTGATCATAAGACTCTGAAGTACATTTTTTATCAGCGTGAGTTGAATCTGAGGCAACGGTGATATAGGAGTTACTGAAAGACTATGATTGTTCTATTCAGTATAATTCGGGTAAGGCTAATGTGGTTGCCGATGCGTTGAGTCGCAAGTCTTCGGGCAGATTGTCCCATATTTCTAAGGTTCGGCGGAGACCCATGGTTCGTGAGTGGCATAGTTTGTTAGCTTCGGGATTCGAATTTCAGGTTTCGCAGAGAGGCTGTTTGTTGGCACAGTTGCAAGTGCAACCGATTTTGATTTATAGGATTAAAGCTTCACAAGCTGAGGATCCACAATTGAAATGGATTATGAATGAGATAAATTTGGATTGGAATTATGAGTTTGTTCTAGCGGATGGAGTTCTCAGGTACGGTTCTCGACTGTGTGTTCTAGATTCGGATGGTTTGAGAGACCAGATTCTGGAGGAAGCGCACAAGTCAGCTTACAGTGTTCATCCGGGTTCTACCAAGATGTATCATGATCTCAAGGGTACGTACTGGTGGAGCAAAATGAAAAAGGATGTTGCAGAGTTTGTGTCTAAGTGTTTGACTTGCCAGGAAGTAAAATTGGAACACGAGAGACTGTTTGGATATCTGCAACCGCTACCTGTTCAAGAATGGAAATGGGAGCGAATCGCTATGGATTTTGTGGTTGGTTTACCACTTACCCGATAGGGGTATGATTTGATTTTGGTGATTATTGACTGTTTGACCAAGTCAGCTCACTTTTTACCGATCAAGGTTACTTATCAAGCTTCAAAGCTGGCGCAGTTGTACATCGATCGGATTGATAGTCTCCATGGTATACCAGTGTCGATAGTTTCGGACAGAGGTTCAGTTTTCACCTCTCGATTTTCAAAGGCATTGCAGGAATCTTTGGGTTCGAGGTTTGATTTCAGTACTGCTTTTCATCCTCAGACTGACGGTCAGTCTGAAAGGACGATTTAGACTTTGGAGGACATGCTTAGGATGTGTGTGCTGGATTTTCAGGGTAGCCGGGATATTCATTTTCCTTTGATTGAGTTTTCCAACAACAATAATTACCATGAAACAAACATTAACAAACGTTACGAAACAAAAACAACACCTTTCACCTTTTTAACGATTTAAGCCAAGCGTTTACAAATCCAACGTTTAAAACGTTATGAAACAAATCAAAGCGTTTTATATTATTAGCAATTTAATCCGAACGTTTACAAACGTTACGAAACAAAACCAAACGTTTCTCCTTTTGAGCGATTTAAGCCAAACGTTAACAAACGTTACGAAACAAATTCAAGTGTTTTACCTTTTTAGTAATTTAAATCAAACGTCTACAAACATTACGAAACAAATCCAAATGTTTCCCCTTTTATAGTGATTTAAGCCAAACGTTCACAAACGTTACAAAACAAATTCAAACGTTTCACGTTTTTAACAATTTATGCCAAACGTTACAAACGTTATGAAAAAAATTCAAACGTTTCACATTTTAGCGATTTAAACCAAACGTTTACAAACGTTACAAAACAAATCCAAATGTTTCGTCTTTTTTTAGATTTAAGCGAAACGTTTACAAACTTTACGAAACAAAACCAAACGTTTCACCTTTTTAGCGATTTAAGCCAAACGTTTATAAACGTTACAAAACAAATCCAAACGTTTCATATTTTTAGTAATTTATGCCATACGTTTACAAACATTACAGAACAAAACCAAACGTTTAAAACATTACGAAACAAATCGAAACGTTTTCAATTATTAGCGATCTAAGCCAATCGTTTTACAAGCGCTACGAAACAAATCCAAGTGTTTCACCTTTTTAGCAATTTAAGCCAAACGTTTACAAACAATACAAAACAAACCCAAATGTTTCCCCTTTTTAGCGATTTAAGCCAAACGTTTACAAACGTTATAAAACAAATCCAAACTTTTCCCTTTTTCGCGATTTAAGCCAAACGTTTACAAATGTTACGAAACAAATTCAAACGTTTTACCTTTTTAGCGATTTAAGCAAAATGTTTACAAACGTTTCAAAACAAAACCAAATGTTTCATCTTTTTAGCGATTTAAGCCAAAAAACAAATCCAAATGTTTCCCATTTTTAACAATTTAAGCCAAACGTTTACAAACGTTACGAAATAAATCCAAATGTTTCCCCATTTTTGCGATTTAAGCCAAACGTTTACAAACGTTACGAAACAAATCCAAACGTTTCATATTTTTAGCGATTTAAGCCAAACATTTACAAACGTTATAAAACTAAATTAACGTTTCACCTTTTTAGCGATTTAAGCCAAACTTTTGCAAACGTTTCGGAACAAATTTTCGCATTTTTAGCGATTTAAGCCAAACGTT
Source organism: Mercurialis annua (assembly GCF_937616625.2). Classification (NCBI taxonomy): domain Eukaryota; kingdom Viridiplantae; phylum Streptophyta; class Magnoliopsida; order Malpighiales; family Euphorbiaceae; genus Mercurialis; species Mercurialis annua. The sequence goes on along the minus strand of NC_065577.1, from coordinate 19,963,383 downwards.
TACAAACGTTACAAAAAATTTCCCCATGTTAGCGATTTAAGCCAAACGTTTAAAACGTTATGTAACAAACCCAAAAGTTTCTAGCAAATTTGGCCAAACATTTACAAATATTACGAAACAAATTTGAATGTTTCACCTTTTTAGCGATTTAAGCCAAACGTTTGCAAAGGTTATGAAACAAAACGTTTGACTTAAATCGCTAAGATGGGGAAACATTTGGATTGGATTTTTTTCCTAACGTATGTAAACGTTTGGCTTAAATCGCTAAAAATGTGAAATGTTTGGATTTGTTTCGTAATGTTTGTAAACATTTGGCTTGAATTACTAAAAAGGTGAAACGCTTTGATTTGTTTCGTAATATTTGTAAATGTTTCGCTTTGTTTCATAACATTTGTAAACGTTTGGCTTTGTTTCGTAAACATTTGTAAACGTTTGGCTTTGTTTCGTAACGTTTGTAAACGTTTGGCTCTGTTTGGTTTTGTTTTGTAACGTTTCTAAACATTTGGATTAAATCGCTAAAAATGTGAAATGTTTGGATTTGTTTCGTAATATTTGTAAATCGTTTGACTTAAATCGCTAAAAATGTGAAACGTTTGGTTTTGTTCCGTAACGTTTCTAAACATTTGGCTTAAATTGCTAAAAAGGTGAAACGTTTGGATTCGTTTCGTAACGTTTGTAAACGTTTGGTTTAAATCGCTAAAAAGGTGAAACGTTTGGATTTGTTTCGTAATGTTTGGCCTAAATCGCTAAAAATATGAAACGTTTGGATTTGTTTCGTAACGTTTGTAAATGTTTGGCTTAAATTGCTAAAAATGTAAAACGTTTGGTTTTGTTTTGTGACGTTTGTAAACGTTTGGCTGAAAATCGCTAAATTGGTGAAAAGTTTGGTTTTGTTTCGTAACGTTTGTAAACGTTTGGCTTAAATTGCTAAAAAACACAAACATTTGGATTGGTTTCGTAACATTTGAAAACATTTGGCTTAAATTGCTAAAAAGGTGAAACACTTTGATTTGTTTCGTAACGTTTGGAAATGTTTGACTTAAATTGCTAAAAAGGTGAAATATTTGGATTTGTTTCGTAACGTTTGTAAACGTTGGCTTAAATTGTTAATAAGGTGAAACGTTTGGATTTGTTTCGTAACGTTTGTAAACGTTTGGCGTAAATCGATAAAAAGGTGAAACGCTTGGATTTGTTTCGTAATGTTTGTAAATGCTTGGCCTAAATCACTAAAAATATGAAATGTTTGGATTTGTTTCGTAACGTTTGTAAATGTTTGGCTTAAATTGCTAAAAACGTAAAACCTTTGGATTTGTTTCGTAAGATTTGTACACGTTTGGCATAAATTGGTAAAAAGATGAAACGTTTTGATTTGTTTCGAACGTTTGTAAACGTTTGCCTTAAATTGCTAAAAAGGTTAAACGCTTGGATTTGTCTCATAATGTTTGTAAACATTTGTAAAAGTTTTGCTTAGATCGATAAAAAGGTGAAACGTTTGGTTTTGTTTCGTATCGTTTTAAACGTTTGGTTTTGTTTTGCAACGTTTGTAAACATTTGGCTTAAATCGTTAAAAAGGTGAAATGTTTGGATTTTTCTGTAACGTTTGTAACTGTTGGCCATTTATAAACGTTTGTAAACGTTTGGCTTAAATTACTAAAAAGGTTAAACGTTTGGTCTTATTTCGTAACGTTTGGAATTATTTCGTAACATTTGTAAACGTTTGGCTGTTTATAAATGTTTGTAAACGTTTGGCTTATATTGCTAAAAAGGGGAAACGTTTCGTCTTGTTTCGTAACGTTTGTAAACTTTTGGCTTAAATCGCTAAAAAGGTGAAACACTTTGCTTCAATCGCTAAAAAGGTGAAATGTTTGATTTGTTTCGTAACCTTTGTAAATGTTTGGCATAAATTGCTAAAAAGGTGAAACGTTTGGATTTGTAACGTAACATTTGTAAACGTTTGGCTTTTATCGCTAAAAAGGTGAAACAATTGGTCTTGTTTTGTAACGTTTGTATAAGTATGGCTTAAATTGCTAAAAAGGTAAAACGTTTGGATTTGTTTCGTATCGTTTGTAAACATTTGGCTTAAATTTCTAAAAAGGTGAAACGTTTGGATTTGTTTTGTAACGTTTGTAAACGTTTCGGCTTAAATTGCTAAATAGGTGAAAGGTTTGGTTTTGTTTTCGCAACGTTTGTAAACGTTCGGCTTAAATAGCAAAAAATGTGAAATGTTTGTTTTTGTTCCATTCACAAACGTTATGAAACAAAACCAAACATTACAAAAGACTCAAAGATAAGCGAAACAAATCCAAATGTTTGGATTTGTTTCGTAACGTTGGAAACGTTTGGTTTTATTTCGTAAATTTGTAAACGTTTGGTATAAATTGCTAAAAAGGATAAACGTTTGGCTTCAATTTAAATGTTTGGCCTAAATTGCTAAAAAGGTGAAACGTTTGGATTTGTTTCGTAACGTTTGTAAACATTTGGCTTAAATTGCTAAAATAGTGAAACTTTTGGATTGGTTTCGTAACGTTTGTAAACGTTTAGCTTCAATTGCTAAAAAGGTGAAACGTTTGGATTTGTTTCGTAAAGTTTGTAAACGTTTAGCTTGGATTTTTTTCGTAACGTTTGTAAACGTTGGGCTTAAATCGCTAAGAAGGTGAAACCTTTGGATTTGTTTCGTAATGTTTTAAACGTTTGGCTTAAATTACTAAAATACAGAAACGTTTGGATTTGTTTCGTAACCTTTGTAAACGTTTGGCTTCAATCGCTAAAAAGGGAAAACATTTGGTTTTGTTTCCTAGCGTTTGTAAACGTTTGGCTTATATCGCTAAAACTGTGAAACGTTTGGATTTGTTTCGTAACGTTTGTAGACCTTTGGATTTTTTTGTAACGTTTGTAAACGTTTGGCTTCAATCACTTAAAAGGGGAAACGTTTGGATTTTTTTCGTAACGTTTATAAACGTTTGGCTTAAATTTCTAAAAAGGTGAAACATTTGGATTTGTTTTGTAACCTTTATAAACGTTTAGCTTATATCGCTAAAAAGGTGAAACATTTGTATTTGTTTCGTAACGTTTGTAAACATTTGGTTTTTGTTGTGTAACGTTTGTAATCATTAGGAAAGAAATCCAAGTGATTCACCATTTTAGCAATTTATACTGAACGTTTACAAATGATACGAAACAAATTCAAACGTTTCACCTTTTTAGCAATTTAAGCCAAAGAAACACGTTAGGAAACAAATCCAACCGTTTCCCTATTTTAGCGATTTAAGCCAAACGTTTACAATGGTTATAAAACAAAACCAAACGTTTCACATTTTAGCTATTTAAGCCAAACATTTACAAACATTACGAAACAAAACCAAATGTTTCACATTTTTATTGATTTAAGCCAAACGTTTACAAACGTTACGAAACAAATCCTAACGTTTTACCATTTTTAGCTATTTAAGCAAAACGTTTATAAAAATTACGAAGCAAATCCAAATGTTTTCCCTTTTTAGAGATTACGCCAAACGTTTACAAACGTTACGAAACAAATCCAAACGTTTCCCCTTTTTTGTGATTGTAGCCAAACGTTTACAAACGTTACGAAACAAATCCAAATATTTCACTTTTTTAGCGAATTAAGCAAAATATTTACAAACGTTTCGAAACAAATCCAAACGTTTAACCTTTTTAGAGATTTAAGCCACACGTTTACAAACGTAACAGAAGAAATCCAAATGTTTCCCATTTTTAGTGATTTTAGCAAAACGTTTAAAACGTTTCACATTGCGATTTAGATTAATTTAGTTTATTTTAGTTTAATTAATTTTAATAACTAGTTAATTATAATTAGTCTACATTTACAAAAAGGTGAAACAAAGCCAAATGTTTCACATTTTTAGCTATTTAAGCCAAACGTTTACAAACTTTACGAAACAAATCCAAACGTTTCACCTTTTTAGCAATTTAAGTCAAACGTTTACAAATACAAAACAAAATTACGAAACAAATCCAAACATTTCACCTTTTTAACAATCTAAACCAAACGTTTACAAACGTTACGAAACAAATCCAAACGTTCCCCCAATTTAGCGTTTTAAGCCAAACGTTTACAAACGTTACAAATCAAATCCAAATGTTTCACCTTTATAGTGATTTAAGCCAAACTTACAAACATTTCATTACAAATCCAAACGTTTCACCTTTTATGCAGTTTAAGCCAAACGTTTACAAACGTTACGAAATAAATTCAAACGTTTCACCTTTTTTGAGATTGAAGCCAAACGTTTGACCTTTTTAGCGATTTAAGCCAAACACGTTTACAAACGTTATGAAACAAATCCAAACCTATCACTTATTAGTGATTTTAAGCCAGACATTTACAAACTTGTATTTGTATTTGTTTCGTAACATTTGTAAATGTTTGGCTTAAATCGCTAAAAAGGGGAAACGTTTAGATTTGTTTCGTATGGTTTGTAAATGTTTGGCTTTAATCGCTATAAAGGTTAAACGTTTGGATTTGTTTTATAACGTTTGAAAAGGTTTCGCTTAAATCGCTATAAAAGGAGAAACTTTTGGATTGTTTTCGTAACTTTTGTAAATGTTTGGCCTAAATTGTTAAAAAGGTGAAACACTTAGGTTTGTTTCGTAACGTTTGTAAACGTTTGGCTTAAATCGCTATAAAGGTGTAACGTTTGTAGACGTTTGGATTAAATTGCTAAAAAGTTGAAACAATTGGATTTGTTTCATAACGTTTTAAATGTTTGGATTTGTTTCGTAACATTTATAAACGTTTGGCTTACATCGCTAAAAAGGTGAAACATTTGGTTTTGTTTCGTAACGTTTGTAAACGTTTGGCTTAAATTGCTCAAAAGGTTAAACGTTTGGCTTAAATCGCTACAAAGGTGACACGTTTGGATTTGTTTGTAAACGTTCAGATTAAATTGCTAAAAAGGTGAAACGTTTGGATTTGTTTCCCAACGTTTATAAACATTTGGATTTGTTTCGTAAAGTTTATGAACGTTTGGCTTGGATCGCTAAAATGGGGTAACGTTTTGATTTGTTTTGTAACGTTTATAAACGTTTGGCTTCAATGGCTAAAAATGTGAAACATTTGGATTTTTTTTGTAACGTTTGTAACCGTTTGGCTTAAATCGCTAAAAAGGTGAAACATTTGGATTTGTTTCGTAGAGTTTGTAAACGTTTGTCTTAATTCAATAAAAAGGTGAAACGTTTAGATTTGTTTCGTAACGTTCGTAAACGTTTGGCTTCAATAGCTAAAAAGGTCAAAAGTTTGGATTTGTTTCGAAACATTTGTAAACGTTTGGCTTAAATAGCTAAAAAAAGAAACGTTTGGATTTGTTTTGTAACGTTTGTTAACGTTGTGCTTAAATTGCTAAAAAGGTGAAATGTTTGGATTTGTTTCGTAACATTTGTAAACGTTTGGCTTTAATCGCTAAAAAGGTAAAACATTTCGTTTTGTTTCGTAATGTTTGTAAACGTTTGTAAACGTTTGGCTTATATTGCTACAAAGGTGAAACATTTTGATTTGTTTTGTAACGTTTGTAAATGTTTGGTTTAAATCGCTAAAAAGGTGAAACCTTTGGATTTGTTTGGTAACGTTTATAAACTTTTGGATTATATCACTAAAAAGGTGAAACGTTTGGATTTGTTTCGCAACGTTTGTAAACGTTTGGCTTAAATTGCTAAAAAGGTGAAACATTTGGTTTTGTTTCTTAGCGCTTGTAAACGTTTTGCTTCAATCGACAAAAAGGTGAAGCGTTTGGATTTGTTTCTAACGTTTGTAAACGTTTGGCTTATATTGCTAAAAAGGTGAAACGCTTGGATTTGTTTAAACGTCTGCAAACGTTTGGATTTAATCGCTAAAACCATGAAATGTTTGGATTTGTTTCATAATGTTTTAAACGTTAGGTTTTCTTTCGTAACATTTTAAACGTTAGGTTTTGTTTCGTAACGTTTTAAATGTCAGGTTTTGTTTCGTAACGTTTGTAAACGTTTGGCTTAGATTGCTAATAAGTAAAACGCTTGGATTTGTTTGGTAACGTTGTAGACGTATGGCTTAAATTGCTAAAAATGAAAAATGTTTGGATTTATTTCGTAACATTTGTAAACGTTTAGCTTAAATTGCTAAAAAGGTGAAACGTTTGGATTTGTTTTGTAACGTTTTAAACGATTGGTTTTATTTCGTAACGTTTCTAAATGTTTGGCTTAAATCGCTTAAAAGGGGAAACGTTTGTATTTGTTTCACAACGTTTATAAACGTTTGGCTTAAATCGCTAAAAAGGTGAAACATTTGCTTTTGTTTCATAATGTTTGTAAACGTTTGGTTTTGTTTTGTAACGTTTGTAAACGTTTGGCTTAAATTGCTAATAATGAAAAACATTTTGGTTTATTTCGTAACGTTTCTAAACGTTTGGCTTAAATAGCTAAAAAGGGGAAATGTTTTTCTTTGTTTCATAGTATTTGTAAACGTTTGGCTTAAATCGCTTAAAAAGGGAAATGTTTGGATTTATTTCGTAACCTGTGCAATCGTTTAGCTTTAATTGCTAAGTAGGTGAAATGTTTAGATTTGTTTCGTAATGTTTGTAAACTTTTGGCTTACATCTCTAAAATGGGTAAACGTTTGGATTTGTTTCATATTGTTTGTAAACGTTTGGCGTAATTTGCTAAAATTGTGAAACGTTTGGTTTTATTCCGTGACGTTTGTAAACGTTTGGCTCAAATCGCTAAAAAGGTGAAACGTTTGGATTTGTTTCGTAACATTTGTAAACATTTGGCTTAAATCGCTAAAAAGGTGAAACATTTAGTTTTGTTTTGTAACGTTTGTAAACGTTTGGCTTAAATCGCTAAAACTATAAACATTTGGTTTTAATTCGTAACGTTTGTAAACGTTTGGCTTATGTCGCTAAAAATGCGAAACGTCTAGTTTTGCTGTGTACTGTTTGTATATATTTGGCTTAAATTGCTAAAACTCTGAAGCGTTTGAATTTGTTTCGTAACGTTTGTACAGGTTTGGTTACAATTGCTAAAAAAGGGGAAACATTTGGATTTGTTTCGTAACGTTTGTACAGGTTTGGCTTAAATCGCTAAAATGGGGAAACATTTGGATTTGTTTCGTAACGTTTGTAAACGTTTAGCTTGAATCGCTAAAATTTTGAAACGTTTGGCATTGTTCCGTAACGTTTGTACACGTTTGGCTTAAATTGCTAAAAAAGTGAAACGTTTGGTTTTGCTTTGTAACCTTTTGTAAAAGTTTGGCTTAAATCGCTAAAAAGGTCAAACGTTTGGATTTGTTTCGCAATGTTTGTAAACGTTTGGCTTAAATCGCTAAAATTCTGAAATGTTTGGATTTCTTTCGTAACGTTTGTCTTAAACCGCTAAAAAGGCGAAACGTTTGGATTTGTTTCGTATGTTTGTAAACGTTCGGATTCAATCGCAAAAAGTGTTAAACGTTTGTTTTTGTTCCTTAACCTTTGTAAACCTTTGGATTTATTTCGTAGCGTTTGTTTCGTAATATTTTAAATGTGTCACCTTTGTAGCAATTTAAGCCAAACATTTACAAACGTTACGAAACAAATCCAAACGTTTCACCTTTTTAGCAATTTAATCTAAATGTTTAAAACCTTACGAAACAAATCCAAACATTTCACCTTTTTAGCGATTTAAGCCAAACTTTACGAAACGAATCCAAAAGTTTCACCTTTTTAGCAATTGAATGCAAACGTTTACAAAAGTTCACAAACATTACGAAACAAATCCAAGCGTTTCCCCTTTTTAGCAATTTACGCCAAACGTTTATAAACGTTACGAAACAAATCCAAACGATTCACCTTTTTAGTGATTGAAGCCAAACGCTGCGAAACAAATCCAAACATTTAAAACGTTACGAAACAAATCCAAACGTTTCATATTTTTAGCAATTTAAGCCAAACCTTTACAAACATTACGAAACAAATCCAAGTGTTTCACTTTTTTAGCGATTAAGCCAAACGTTTATAAACGTTACGGAACAAAAACAAACATTTCACATTTTTAGCAATTTAAGCAGAACATTTACAAACGTTACGAAACAAAACCAAACGTTTCACCTTTTTAGCGATTTAAGCCAAACGTGTACAAACGTCACGAAACAAATCCAAATGTTTCACCTTTTTAGCAATTTAAGCCAAACCTTTACAAACGTTACGAAAAAAATCCAAACGTTTCACCTTTTTAGCGATTGAAGCCAAATGTTTACAAACATTACGAAACAAATCCAAACATTTCCCCTTTTAAGCGATTTCAGCCAAAATTTTACAAACGACAGGAAACAAATCCAAGCGTTTTACCTTTTTAGCAATTTCAGCCAAACGCTTGCAAAGGTTACAAAAAATGTTTCACATTTTTAACGATTTAAGTCAAACGCTTACAAACGTTACGATATACATCCAAACGTTTCACCTTTTTAGCAATATAAGACAAACGTTTAAAAATGTTACGAAACAAATCCAAACGTTTCACCTTTTTAGCGATTTACGCCAAACGTTTACAAACGTTGCAAAACAAATCCAAACATTTAAAAGTTACGAAACACATCCAAACGTCTCACCTTTTCAGCGATTTAAGCCAAACATTTACAAACGTAACAAAACAAATCCAAACATTTCAACTTTTTAGCGATTTAAGCCAAACATTTTTAAACATTACGAAACAAAACCAAACGTTTCACATTTTTAGCGATTTAAGCCAAACGTTTACAAACATTACGATATAAATCCAAACGTTTCACCTTTTTAACAATTTAAGCCAAACATTTACAAAAGTTACGAAACAAATCCAAATGTTTCACCTTTTTAGTGATTTAAGACAAACGTTTACAAACGTTACAAAATAAATCCAAACGTTTAAAACGTTACGAAACAAATCCAAACATTTCACCTTTTTAGCGATTTAAGCCAAACGTTTACAAACGTTACGAAACAAATCCAAACGTTTCACCATTTTAGCGATTTAAGCCAAACGTTTACAAATGTTACGAAACAAATCAAAAAGTTTCACCTTTTTAGCGATTTAAGCCAAACGTTTACATGGTTATGAAACAAAACCAAACGTTTCACCTTTTTAGAGATTTAAGTCAAACATTTGCAAACATTTCGGAACAAAAACAAACGTTTCACCTTTTTAGCGATTTAAGACAAACTTTTAAAACATTACGAAACAAATCCAAGAGTTTCACCTTTTTAGAAATTTAAGCCAAACGTTTACAAACATTACGAAGTAAATCCAAACGTTTCACCTTTTTAGCGATTTAATCCAAACGTTTACAAATGTTATGAAACAAATCCAAAGTTTCACCTTTTTAGCGATTTAAGTCTAACGTTTACAAACGTTACAGAACAAAAACAAACATTTCACCTTTTTAACGATTTGAGTCAAATGTTTAAATGTTATGAAACAAATGCAAGTATTTCACCTTTTTAGCATTTTAAGCCAAACGTTGACAAACATTTCGAAACAAATCCAAACATTTCCCCTTTTTTGCGATTTAAGCCAGACGTTCACAAACGTTACTGTAATACCCCGTGTTTTCAAACTTTATTTTTCAGTTCGGTTATCCGTTACAATTTATGTATTTTCTTGAATTCTTTGTTCTTTTGTATTTCAGCATGTTCTTGTTATGTTTCCGACTTGATTCTGGATTGTTATACGTTAGAAGTACCATTTGTCATACCTTGGTAGTGTATTTTTGAGTGTCTCATTTGTATCCCATGATCCCTTATGTGTTCGATATTCATTCAATTTATTTTTGGGTATTTATCGAAACAGTATTCGCATGTTTTTCAAAACTGCGTTGTTTTAGTAAAACGTTGATATCTCCTAATTGAAATGTCGGATTTGGCCCCTCTTTGAATATGTTGTTCTTGAGAGGATTTACTAAAATCATGTCAATATGGTCGTTGTTTGGAGGCTTCTAACTCTAAAAATAACTATTAAATCGTTAGATTTTAAACAAAGCCCAAGTAAAGCCCGTAGGAGTCTATAAGTAGACTCCTAATTAATGTGAGCAGCCCCCTTTTCCTTACCACGAACCCTAAAACGAAATATTTTATATAATATACATATTTCCTTCGTTCTAACAAGTCCGGATGCGATTCATTACGCTAAGTATGTGATTTTACATCCTTGTTACAAGAACTACACGATTTCATTAATTTTGTTCTTCGTTGGAGACTTGTGGAACCTTTTGATTTCGGTCCAGCCCTTCATACCTTCTATTTATATCTCAATTAACATGTTCTTCATTATTAGATAATGGTTTCTCATCCTTATGATTCATTATCTAGGGTTTTATATTGATTGAATCATTCTTATTATTATGTCATGCTTATGATACTGAGTTTTATGTATACTATGATTATTATTTTCATGTATAATCTTATATTAGATGTTTTCAAAAGCATTTGGCATGATTCATCAATGTTAAGGTTTTTCTAGCAAATTTTATATTCTAATCGATTTGGTGGTTTAAATTTATGAAAAAGAGATTCTATGCTTAGGTTACTGATATGTATGATATGTTTGATGAATTTAATATTTAAGATCTGATCTATTTGGTTGTATCACACCTTTGGCATGTTCTCGCATGTTTTAGCCAAAATTGTGTTAAATGATGAATTTATGATTTTCAAGTGTTGTAGTCAATTAAATGTTTTAAATTGATGCACCTACTGTTCCAAGATGATTTAAATGATGTTTATATGATTTAGGATAAGTGGCTATATGATTTGGGTTTCTGAATGCATGATTTGACTTGTTTAGCATGTTTAGGCAATTTCTAGCGAAATTGCGTTATCGATTGTTTAAGGGATGTTGGCATGAGTTTAGATCTGAGTTGGTTTGATATTTTGAAATTTTGTATGATATGCTACTGATCTAAATGAGTTTGAGAGTTTGAATCATAAATGTTTTGGTACGTGTTGGCTTAATTTGCAAACTACGTAGTTTTACATTAAAATGCTTTGATTTCGTATTTGATGCTTTCTAATGACTTAAGATATGAATTACTTTCATATTATTGATTATGGTATGTATATAAACTGATCTATGGTGTTTTAGTTTGACGATTCATGTTTTGTCTCGTTTTGGGCTAAGTGCCATGAATGCTTAACTGGCTTGATTTTGTGAAAAATATGTTAAGCATGCTAGGGCTGTTGTGTATTTATTTTTGGCTTATTTGGTTGTGTTTTTCATTTGGAGACTTTTATCGAACACTTTATAATTATGATGCTATACTTGGGTTTTAATGTTTAATTGAGTTCCCTTGTTTTCTAAATTGATACTTTGGTATATTTAAATGATTCTGGACTTTAAACGAATTGTTTTACTTTGGTTGGATGTTTGGTTTGGGTTAGACTTTGGTCGCGCAATTTGTGAGTATAGGCTTGCCAGTTGTGATAACTCGGCTAGCTCACCACTTTGGTTTAAACTTGGTTTTCTGATTTTAACTAAGTTATTGAAATGATTTCAGGATTATTTTTTCAAAGTGGGAACTCAATTTGAGTTAACTATCGTATGACATTTGTTATGTTGAGTATGTATGTTTACTCTACTTTGGTTTATGCTTTGGCTATGGATTAAGTAAGTGTGTTTGCCTTGTCGTGGCTCGTTGATGTTAGTGCTAGTCATATGTGCTGTCTAGTACTATCTAGAGTTAGGACATGTTTTAATTCTGATTTATATTGTCTAGACTCGTCGACTGTTCGTGCTTCGGAGACGAACCAGGATTAGTTGCTTGCCAGGTTATCACGTGGATTAGCAAGCAGTGAGTTTGTACTTACTATTTACCGCCTTATTAAGTAAATTGTTATTTTGATATATAAATATATATTGTATGTATATTTCGAACTGTTTTTCCATTATGGCTTTTAGTTGGAACATGCTACCTAATGGGCATCATTAGCACTGCGTGCGCACCAGTATTGATCTAGATAAGGTATGTGATATGTGGTGGTAATTCGGTGTGAGCATAGCTCTCGGGACCAGTAGAGTAACTCGGTGTAGCTCAGCTCTCGGGACTCTGGTTATGGATTAAGAATGGTCGGTGGTAACTCGGTGTAGCTCAGCTCTCAGGACCAGGCCTATCAGATTATGGTTATATTTAGTATTGGGGATTAGGGTTCCAACTATTAAACGTAATGTCGTTATTAAATGTTTCAAAGGTTTTCCACTTGATAAATGTAAATAGTGGTACTCATCTCAGTATATCTAACCCCGTTGTTTTTCCAATTTTTCCAGGGTTATGATATGAGCTAGTCATCTGCTCTCCGATTCTTTATTTATTCAGAGGTTATACTTAATTTTATAAAGTTTATTAAACTGATTTTATTCTTAGACCGCAGTAGTAATTAGAAGTCGTATTTGTCTAATACTTGTTATCAGAATTATTCTACTGATTTAATTGTTTTGGCTTTAATAAAATAACTTGGATTATTAAATATTTATGCTATGTTGGAGACTCGGAATTGATCGAGCATTTATTATATAGATGTTGTATTATATGAACTGCTAGAACTAGGCTGAAGTCTCTGTTGCCCCCGAACATTGGTTTCTTGCCGGTTTATGTAATTGTTGGTTATCCGCAAGGCTAGCTACGGGTTTTGGTACAACCATACCTATTCCCTAGCGCCGGTCGCGATTCATGAAAATGGGTCGTGACAGTTACAAAACAAATTCAAACGTTTTTCCTTTTTTGCGATTTAACAAACGTTTACAAACGTAACGAAACAAATCCAAGCGTTTCACCTTATTAGCAATTTAAGCGAAACTTTTACAATCGATACGAAATAAAACAAAAAGTTAAAATGTTACAAAACGAATTCAAACGATTCACGATTTTAGCAATTTATGCCAAACGTTTACAAACATTACGAAACAAAGCCAAACATTTACAAACTTTACGAAACAAATCCAAGAGTTTCACCTTTTTAGCAATATAATCCAAACGTTTACAAACGTTACGAAAGAAATCCAAACGTTTCACCTTTTTAGTTATTTAAGCCAAAAGTATACAAATTTTTAGTGATTGAAGCCAAACGTTACGAAATAAATCCAAACGTTTCACCTTTTTAGCGACTTAAGCCAAACATTTACAAACGTTACGAAACAAATCCAAAGTTTCTCCTTTTTAGTGATTTAAGCCAAACGTTCAAAAAGGTTATGAAACAAAACAAAATGTTGCACCTTTTTAGCAATTTAAATCGTTACAGAACAAAAACAAACATTTCACCTTTTTAGCGAATTAAAGCAAACATTTACAAACGTTACAAAACAAATCCAAACATTTAAAACGTTACGAAATAAATCCAAACGTTTCACCTTTTTAGCGATTTAAGTCAAACGTTTAGCAAATGTTACGAAACAAATCCAAACGTTTCACATTTTTAGCGATATATGCCAAACGTTTACAAACATTAAGATATAAATACAAACTATTCACCTTTTTATTAATTTAAGCCAAACAGTTAAAAAAGTTACGAAACAAATCCAAACATTTCACCTTTTTAGCGATTTAAGCCAATCGTTTACAAACGTTAGAAAAGGAATCCAAACGTTTAAAACGTTAGGAAACAAATCCAATCGTTTCACCTTATTAGCTATTTAAGCCAAACATTTACAAACGTTATGAAACAAATCCAAACTTTTCACCTTTTTAGCGATTTTAGCCAAATGTTTACAGACGTTACGAAACAAATCCAAGCGTTTCACCTTTTTAGCGATTTCAGCAAAACGCTTACAAATGTTACGAAAGAAAACCAAACGTTTCCCATTTTTAGCGATATAAGCCAAACGTTTACAAACATTATGATATAAATCCAAATGTTTTCCCTTTTTAGCAATATAAGCCAAACATTTAGAAATATTACAAAACAAATCCAAACGTTTCCCCTTTTTAGCGATATAAGTCAAACATTTACAAACGTTACAAAACAAATCCAAACGTTTAAAAGGTTACGAATCAAATCCAAACGTTTAACCTTTTTAGCGATTTAAGCCAAACGTTTACAAACGTTACAAAACAAATCCAAATGTTTCACCTTTTTAGCGATTTAAGCCAAACCTTTACAAACGTTACGAAACAAATCCAAGCATTTCACGTTTTCACCAATATAGGCAAAACGCTTACAAACGTTATGAAAGAAAACCAAACGTTTCATATTTTTAGCGATTTAAGCCAAACGTCTACAAACTTTACGATATCAATCCAAACGTTTCATCTTTTTAACAATTTGAGCCAAACATTTACAAAAGTTACGGAACAAATCCAAACATTTCACCTTTTTAGCGAATTAAAGAAAAGATTTACAAACGTTACAAAACAAATCCAAACGTTTAAAACGTTACGAAATAAATCCAAACGTTTCCCCTTTTTAGCGATTTAAGCCAAACGTTTAGCAAATGTTATGAAACAAATCCAAACGTTTCACATTTTTAGCGATTTAAGGCAAACGTTTACAAACATTAAGATATAAATACAAATGTCTCACCTTTTTATCAATTTAAGCCAAACAGTTAAAAAAGTTACGAAACAAATCCAAACGTTTCACCTTTTTAGCGATTTAAGGCAAACGTTTACAAACGTTAGAAAACAAATCATAACGTTTAAAACGTTACGAAAAATCCAAACATTTGCCCCTTTTTAGCGATTTAAGCCAAACATTTACAAAGGTTATGAAACAAAACCATACGTTTCACCTTTTTAGCGATTTAAGTCAAACGTTTCAAATGTTTCGGAACAAAAACAAACATTTCACCTTATTGGTGATTTAAGCCAAACGTTTACAAACGTTACGAAACAAATCAAAATGTTTCACCTTTTTAGCGATTTAAGCAAATGGTTTATAAACTTTTCGAAACAAATCCAAACGTTTCACCTTTTAACAATTTAAGCCAAAAGTTTACAAATGTTACGAAACAAATCCAAACATTTCACCTTTTTGGCGATTTCAGCCAAACGTTTACAAATGTTATGAAACAAAACCAAACTTTTCACCTTTTTAGCGATTTAAGTCAAACGTTTACAAACGTTATGGAACAAAAACAATCTTTTAACCTTTTTAGCGATTTAAGCCAAACGTTTAAAACGTTATGAAACAAATCCAAGCGTTTCACTTTTTAAGCAACTTAAGCCAAACAATTACAAACATTACGAAACAAATCCAAACATTTCTCTTTTTTTGCGATTTAGGCCAAACGTTTACAAACGTTACGAAAAAATTCCAAACATTTTCCCATTTTTGCGATTAAGACTAACGTTTACTAACGTTACGAAACAAATCCAAGTGTTTCACGTTTTTAGCAATTTAATAAAAAAATTACAATCGATACGAAACAAAACCAAACGTTTAAAACGTTAAGAAACAAATTCAAAGATTGCACATTTTTAGCAATTTAAGCCAAACGTTTACAAACATTACGAAACAAAGCCAAACATTTACAAACGTTACTAAGCAAATCCAAGCATTTCACCTTTTTATCAATTTAAGACAAACGTTTACAAAGGTTACGAAAAAAAGCCAAGTGTTTCACCTTTTTAGCAATATAAGCCAAACGCTTTCAAATGTTACGAAACAAAACCAAACGTTTCACATTTTTAGCGATATAAGCGAAACGTTTAAAAATGTTACGAAACAAATCCAAACGTTTGACCTTTTTAGCGATATAAGCCAAACATTTACAAACATTACAAAACAAATACAAACGTTTAAAACTTTACAAATCACATCCAAACGTTTCACCTTTTTAGTCATTTAAGCCAAACGTTTACAAACGTTATAAAAAAATCCAAACGTTTCACCTTTTTAGCGATTTAAACCAAACGTTTACAAAAGTTACGAAACAAAATCCAAGCGTTTCATGTTTTTCGCAATATAAGACAAACGGTTATAAACGTTACGAAAGAAAACTAAACGTTTCATATTTTTAGCAATTTAAGCCAAACGTTTACAAACGTTACGATATAAATCCAAACGTTTCATATTGTTAGCAATTTGTGCCAAACATTTACAAAAGTTACAAAACAAATCCAAACATTTCACTTTTTAGCTAATTAAAGCAAACATTTACAAACGTTACAAAACAAATCCAAACGTATAAAACGTTTCGAAACAAATCAAAACGTTTTCCCTTTTTAGCGATTTAAGCCAAACGTTTCACCTTTTCAGCGATTTAAGCCAAACGTTTAGCAAATGTTACGAAACAAATCCAAACGCTTCATATTTTTAGCTATTTAAGCCAAACGTTTACAAACGTTTAGATATAAATACAAACATTTCACCTTTTTATCAATTTAAGCCAAACAGTTACAAAAGTTACGAAACAAATACAAACGTTTCACCTTTTTAGCGATTTAAACCAAACGTTTACAAACCTTAGAAAACAAATCCAAACGTTTAAAACGTTACGAAACAAATCCAAACGTTTCACATTTTTAGCGATTAAAACAAAACGTTTACAAAGGTTATGAAACAAAACCAAATGTTCACCTTTTTAGCGATTTAAGTCGAACATTTCCAAACGTTTCGGAACAAAAACAAACGTTTCACCTCATTAGCGATTTAAGCCAAACGTTTAGAAACGTTACGAAACAAATCAAAATGTTTCACCTTTTTAGCGATTTATGTCAAACGTTTAGAAATTTTACGAAAAAAATCCAAACGTTTCACCTTTTTACAATTTATGTCAGACATTTACAAACGTTACGAAACAAATCTAAACATTTCACCTTTTTAACGATTTAGGCCAAACGTTTACAAAGGTTATGAAACAAAACCAAATGTTTCACCTCTTTAGCTATTTAAGTCAAACGTTTACAAACTTTACGGAACAAAAACAAACGTTTAATCTTTTTAGCGATTTAAGCCAAACATTTAAAACGTTATGAAACAAATCCAAGCGTTTCACCTTTTTAGCAACATAAGCCAAACGTTTACAAACATTACGAAACAAATCCAAACGCTTCCCCTTTTTTGGCGATTTAAGCCAAATATTTTCAAATGTTACGAAACAAATCCAAACATTTTTCCATTTTTGCGATTAAGTCTAATGTTTACAAGCGTTACAAAAAAAATCCAAGTGTTTCACCTTTTTAGCAATTTAAGCATAAATTTTACAAACGATACGAAACAAAACCAAACGTTTAAAACGTTACGAAACAAATTCAAACGTTGCACATTCGTAGCAATTTAAGCCAAACGTTTACAAATATTACGAAACAAAGCCAAACGTTTACAAACGTTACTAAACAAATCCAAGCATTTCACCTTTTTAGGAATTTAAGACAAATGTTTACAGACGTAACGAAACAAATCCAAACATTTCACCTTTTTAGCAACATAAGCCAAACACTTTCAAATGTTACGAAACAAAACCAAACGTTTCACATTTTTAGCGATATAAGCCAAACGTTTACAAACGTTACGAAACAAATCCAAACGTTTCCCCTTTTTAAAAATTTAAGCCAAATGTTTACAAACGTTACGAAACAAATCCAAACGTTTCACCTTTTTAGCAATTTAAGCTAAACGTTAAAAAAAATGACGAAACAAATCCAAGCGTTTCACCTTTTTAGCAATTTAAGCGAAACTTTTACAAAAGCTATGTTATATCCCGTATTTCTTTTATTTTTATCTTTGCATTTTCGTCGAGCTTCAGTAATTATTTAAGTCGTTCATTGATGCGGTCGTGGTTTGATTCGTGTTCTAATTTATGTTGGATTGGTTAGCCCATATTTTATTTAATCCGTTAATTAAACCAATCCTTTTTTCATAATTTTTCCTATACCTTAATACCCCATTCATTTCTATTTTGGCCCATAATACATGCAACCCTATACGTTGTCTTAATCTTATATATTTGGAAGCAGTAGCTAAATTGATAGCTGCAGATTATGTGCAATAGTTTTATCCCGTTTTTTTAGTATTTTAATCTAATTTAAAATCCTAAATTTTCCTCATATCCATCAAACCCTAGCCGTCATCTCCCTTGCTTAATCTCTGAAAAAATCGCTGCCCATATTTATTCTTAAACCTCACTGAATTTTTGTAAGTCGTGTTCTTAGTTTTCAGTTTTTGTTAAAATCGACATCTCCGTTTGTAACTGAATACTCCTTCGTTTCAAAACCAAATTGAGTTATGATTCTTCCCAACAATTGTAGACTCATTTATCTTCGAGATCGAGCTTCGTTTTTGTAAAACGGTACGTTATATTTTCCGTTATAGCCCCCGTCGTTTTACCGTTTTCAAGCTATTTGTTATTTTGATTTCTAAAACAATAATTTCGTTTTTCGATCTGTTAACATCCATTTTAAGATCGAATTCAGATCCGTCTCGACCCCATGGAGTACTCAGTCCTCTACAAATCTACTATTCATATTTCGTGAAAAGGTACGTAAATCAATATGTTATATCCGCCGTCGTTTCATCGTATTTGTGCGTTGTTTTAGTTCTATTTTATAGAAAGGTTTCTGCCAAATTGTTTGTTTTTCTTGGTTAAGATCTCTATGCTTTAATGGCTATTATCTAGCACCTAATTTGTTTATAACTGTATCTACAAAATTAATATCAAAATTCTTTCGTCGTCCTCCCTAAAGGTCTTAATTTCCTTAACTGTGAATTCTCAAAGTTATTTCGTCAAATTGTTGGATCATGATTCATGGGATTTGATTTCAGTAAGCCCTAATCATATTTTGATTAAGAATTATTTGGATATTTCTTGGTTCATATGAGCTGCTTGTTATGGTCATTAATCTTAGTTTCGAATTAATTAATCATGTGTTGGTTTTGTTCTTCATTAAGGAAGATGATATATATTTGAGTTTGGCGGTCTTTAAATTAGCAAATTGTCATTTGTCATATGTGGCCAACGTTTGGAGAGTTATTATTTCAAATTAACAGATTTTCTGGGCTATGCAATTGGTGGCTAAATAGCTATTTAGGTTATTCATTATTTTGTTTTTAATCAATTGATTCCTCAAGTTTATTTCCAACTATTCACACATTATCTAATGTTAATTAATTTTTATGATTCAACTTAGGGATTTTTATTTCGATGTAGAAATTTCCAACTCGACAATATTATCTTTAAATCTAAAAATAATATTTAAATGCATTTAAAATTAAATTTATTATTATCATTATTATTTTAAATGGGCCAATGTGATTAAATTTCAATTTAACTTTTAAATTATTTTTTTGATTTATCAAAAAGGGGAAATTTGATATTTTTATCTAATTATTAGTTTGAGATATTGGCTTAGCGTGCCAATTTGGCTAAATTTATGATTTAGCCATTTATTTATTTATTTATTTATTTAATGAGATATTTTATCGGAAACTATTAATTACTTGGGTTTCAAGATATTGAGTTCTACTTTGATATTAATGAATATTTTATTAAAATTATAATTACATACTGTGGTTTATAACTCTGGAATATTAGTTGGATCGGTTAGACTTGGGTCGCCGATATGTGGGTTTAACTTGATAGTTTTAAGAAACTCGGATAACCCACTATTTGAGGAATTTATTTAAGTTATCATTTAATAATATTATTAGATTGGATTTTAAGTGTGAACTCAATAGTCTTGTATTATTATGGCGTTATAATTTATTTTGAGATTGTGTTTCTCTTTTATTTTATCTGGCTAATTATTTTGTACTAGTCCTAGTGGTGTCTAGTATTCTTAAAGTTAGGGATTGGAGTGATTTTAACTTATGATTTCTTTTTTAGACTCTTCGGCTACTCGCGCTCAGGAGTCGACCAGGGTTAGATATTTACCAAGATTCATGTGGATAAGCAAGCAGTGAGTTTGTAGTGCTATTTACCGCTTTATTAAGTAACACAATTTATTTTAGTATTATAAATGATTTTGAACTGTTTTAAGCGATTATGGATCTGGATTGAAAAGAGCTACTCGATAGGCTTGTATCGAGATTGTGTGCACCGGTAAGTGCTTTGGGATCGGCAGACTAATGTCTTGCTTACGCTGGTATATGACGAGAATATGTTCCTGTCCACTCTGGGTTTATCAGTATGCTATGTCATACTTACGCTGGGATCATTTTAATATTTTTTCCCATAATCATACTATATTAGTATAAAATATTTTGATTTAAGGGTTTTAAACTTAATAAATGTAAATAGTATTGCGAACTCATCTCAGTATATTTGACCTCGTTGTTTTTCCAAATTTTTCAGGTTTATGATTTGAAAGATGGTCCACTACGATTCTTTTGATTCCTCCGAGGTTATATGTTATTTAAACTAGTTACTGTTTTCGAACTCTTAGACCGCAGTAGAACTAGTTTATATATTACTTCAGTTATTTCACATTGGGATTGTCGGTTTGTCCGATTGATTATTATTGGCATGATTTACTCTAGATTATTTTATTATTATATTTAAGGCATGTTGTTGAGCATTTCATATATTTATATTAGAACTGTAATATAAATTGCTAAACTTAGGTTGGAGTCTCGGTTGCCCCCGAGTAATTTCTGCAGGTTAATGTGTTCGATTGATTTCCATGAGGCTTGCTACGGGTTTTGGGCTTGTATCGAGACTGTGTGCACCGGTAAGTACTTTGGGATCGGCAGACTAATGTCTTGCTTACGCTGGTATATGACGAGAATATGTCCCCGTCCACTCTTGGTTTATAAGTATGCTATGTCATACTTACGCTGGGATCATTTTAATATTTTTCCCATAATCATACTATATTAGTATAAAATATTTTGATTTAAGGGTTTTAAACTTAATAAATGTAAATAGTATTTCGAACTCATCTCAGTATATTTAACCTCGTTGTTTTCCCAAATTTTTCAGGTTTGTGATCTGAAAGCTGGTCCACTACGATTCTTTTGATTCCTCGGAGGTTATATGTTATTTAAACTAGTTACTGTTTTCGAACTCTTAGACCGCAGTAGAACTAGTTTATATATTACTTTAGTTATTTCACATTGGGATTGTCGGTTTGTCCGATTGATTATTATTGGCATGATTTACTCTAGATTATTTTATTATTATATTTAAGGCATGTTGTTGAGCATTTCATATATTTATATTAGAACTGTAATATAAATTGCTAAACTTAGGTTGGAGTCTCGGTTGCCCCCGAGCAATTTCTGTAGGTTAATGTGTTCGATTGATTTCCACGAGGCTTGCTACGGGTTTTGGTACGACCATACCCATACCCTAGCGCCGGTCATGATTCATGAAATTGGGTCGTGACGAAGTTGGTATCAGAGCCTGGTTTCGAACTAAGGCCAAATTTTTGCATGTTATGTGTTTATCGCTTTAAGATATGTTAAGTGTTATTATTGTGTCATACGATCTACTGCGGAATATGGATTCAAGTCTTGTCTTTTGAAACGTCATCATTTGTTTTCAAAAAAATTCTACCTTCACCTTTAGGAGTGTTTGAGTCGGTGTTACGTGTTACTGATGTTTTACTTTGCAAAGTGTATGCTTTACTTGGGAATGTTATCGTTATTACTTTTGATAAATTGTTTTTTTTTGAGATATTTAAGTTATACTCTGGGTGTTGCCATGTAGGCATTGTTTGAGATTTATTGTTTCATTCTTAGGAATGAATACTCATGGGCGTGCTGCAGCTCAGGCTGAGGTTGAAGCTGACGACGCTATGTCGATTAAGGTTGATCAGCATGAACCGGAGGGTCAAGCTAGCAGGGTACTGTAGGTGGAGTTTAGGCTGGCAGAGGCCGAGCTCGCAGAGGTCAGGCTAGCAGAGGACGGGGTGGCAGAGGTCAGGTTACTGGAGGCAGAGGTAGGGGACGTGGTGGTGCAGGCATTCAGGCACCAGGTTTACCACAAGCTCCTATGCATATGTTTGATTTCACAACGTTTATGGCTAGGATCACTGTACTCCAGGATAATCAAGTGTAACTGCAGGCGGGACAAATTGCCACGCAGAACCAGTATGCTATGCTGGGACATATTGTACAGCAGCAGGTACCACAGGCTGGTCGTGTTACGGTTGGTGGTGCTGGAATCACTAACAGAGTTTGGTGTTAGCTTATTCAAGGCTGAAGCCTACTGAGTTTGCGGGCGACGGCGATGCTCTAGACTTTCTGGAGGTGGTTGAGCGGAATGCTTAGAGACTTCAGGCTTCTGAGAGACAGACATTTATTCTAGGGAAGATGTCTTTAAAGGGTCCTGCAAATGACTGGTTTCGTAGGGAAATTCGTCCGGATATGGCTACTATTACTTGTGCGGATTGTGTGACTTGATTCAAGGATTTTTACTTGCCTTTTTTGGTGACTGAAGGTCACAGGGACAGACTTCTGGTTCTAAAGAGAGGACACAGGTCGGTACATGAGTATACCACTGAGTTTGTGAGGGTGAGTCGCTTTGCCGTAGATCTACAGAGACTTCACCAGCATTTTGGGAAAATGACTGAGTACATTACTGCATTTTGGGAAAATGACTGAGACCAAGAAGGCGGGCGGTGTTGTTTAGAGTAGTGGGCAGAAGAGTGGTAGCAGCAACTATTAGTACAAGCCTTCCCAGTACAAGAGTCAAAAAGGGGGTGGTCAAAAAGGGTATCAACCGTACTCTCACAGTTCTGGTTACAGTGGGAGTAGCCGTGGATCTGGTTGCGGTTACAGTTGTACTTCTAATGTTCAGTTTTGTTAGAATTGCAGGCGCAGACATCCGAGACAGTGCCAAGTGGCACCAGGTAGTTGCTATGCTTGTGGCCAGTAGGGTCATTTTACTATGGAGTGTCCGGTCTGGGCAGCAGATGTCGTCGGCTAGTGTTGCTCAGCCGTTCTTTCAGCAGCAGAGACCTGTTTTCACTCCTTCGATAGGGTATTCTCAACATGCCGCTTCGTTTGGTGGCCAGCGGGACCGTGGTTCAGGAGGGCGTGGTTTTGGTGGCCGTGGAAACGGTGCTTCAGGAGGTACTAATTTGTAAGAGTTATAAATTAGTAGGCACCTAATTGTATTTTATCCAAGTTAATGTGATGATGTCATGTGATGACGTCACCATGATGTCATGTGATGATTTCATGTGATAATGTCATGATGGTGTCATGCGATGATGTCACGTGATGATGTCATGCGATGATGTCATGTATGTCTCTGTGTGTGACCCCTAGAATCCGACGTGTCAGAAGGTGGCAACACCTATGCTTGATGTGTGACACCTCGCATGTGATGTGTCAGATGGTGGCAACACCTATGCTTGGTGTGTGACACCTAGCATGTGAGGTGTCAAATGGTGGCAACACCTTTGCTTGTTGTGTGACACCTAGCATGTGAGGTGTTGCATTTTTAAGCAAAGCTCTACCCTATAAATAGATGTTGCCTTTGCTCGTTTTACACACACCACACTTAAGAGAGCATATTTGAAAGATTTCAAGTAGTTATCAATCACAGAAAAGCTTGGCAAACGTTTTTCATACATCCCAGTAAGAACATAATCGTTGTAAGAGTTTGAGCTTACGGTTGCTCGGCAAGAGGAACTCTTGCAGATTACTTCAAGGCGATGATTCAATCGGACACATAATCGTGTGGACGAGCTTGAGGTCGCCGTACTATCGTGACTACAAGAATCGTTGGAGAATCGACATAGGTATTCTGCTTACGGTTTCTAGATGTGTGCTTTAATTACTAGATGATACGACGATCCATTTGTTATTGATATGATCAAATTCTGGATCTGTATTGTTGGAATTCCAATTTTGAATTGAAATATACGATTCAGACCCTCACGTCCCGCTGCACCAACAGTGGTATCAAAGGCACCGTATCATCAAGTATTAAAACTTTACGATTGAATGCGTGTATATATAGTCATGGACTTAGGAATTATTATTGGGCATTTAATTTATAATTCTGAGGGCTTAGGTCTTGTTTGAAAAAACGAGCAAATGCTATTGTGACATTAACTACATTTGATTAAATTCTATCTAGGAGATTGGTACTTAAGTGGTCCGCTCTTGACCCTCCAATCTATCCTGGGAATTTTTCTAATATGATTATTTAACACAATACGTGACTTGCTTGTCATCAACAAAACATGTGGAACAAGTAATAGTTTCCTCATTCTTTTGTGCCTAACGAATGAGACCTAGAAAGTCCATGATCATACATGTGTGATTGCATGATTCATTTTAGCTTTAATATGTATGAGATGCATGCTAAAATGTGTTGTGTCCTTAGTGAGACCGGAATGATTGAAAACCCTAAGAAATCTTCCTAAAAGTTAAAAGATTAAGTTTATATTGATTAATCATTAAATTGATTTATTAATGGCTCTTCATTGGAGCAATAAACTAACACGCTTTGAGTTATCATCTTGTCGGCTATGGATCCATAGGGGTGAGATGATATCGTCAAGAGGCTGTTGTTGAGTTTATTGTTAAGCATGAGATGTTACGGGTGTATCGATATACTACACGGCAATAACGGCAATTAGGCGTACGTGAGTCGTGTATTATTCAAATTGATACATCTTAGTTGATTCAATGGGTTCAACTTAACTAATGCTGAAACTCAATAACGACAATGGGTATCGGAGGGTGAATACATTAGAAGCTGGAAATGATTGAACCTCATATGAGATATGATGAACAAGTGTTGTTCACTTGTAGTACATTGTGATCCCAATAACAGCAATTAGGCGTACCTGAGGGAAAGAACAATGACTACAAGAATTCAATCACCCGCTTGAAATGTTTTCTAACAAAGATTTACGCTTCCTATTTTGGAAGTGTAGGATTCGAAAAAGATAGTGGGAGACCATTTTGATAAAAAAAACAAATCATTATGGTTTAAATATACAAAATAACACGAATATTAATTAGAGATCTTTGTTGTCTAAGCGATAATAAGATTCAATAGAATCCTTTAAAGGGACATTTAAGATAGTAATCGGCTAGTGGTTTAAAATCATTTTTGTTTGATTAAGATATTTATATGCCTCCAAGGCTATTGCGAATAAGAAATGCACATCGGTTAACAAAGAAAAATGTTTTCATTTGTTAAAATGTAGGACAATATAAGTCATTGCCGAAAATATTAGGAATATTTGAATGGCAGTTCGGTCATTAAAAGAAAGTGTTTCTTTTGTCAAACCGAAAGACATTGAAATGGAAATTATATTAAGTATTGTGAATACTTAAAGGGCAATGACAGGAGGAACAACAATTCCAACAAGAATGTGTCTATCTTATGTTCCAATGTCAATTGCTCATTTAAAAGCTTGGGTATTGAATACCGATGTTGATTCTCACATTTGTTTATCTTTTACGGATTTAGTAAAAGTGAGAAATAAAGGAAAAAGATGAAGTAATTTTAAATCTCGGGAATGACACAAGCGTTGCGACAAGAGCTGTAGGATTAGCTTCTATTTTCTTAATTAAATATAAGTTGTACTTAAACAAGATTTTTGTACTTACCCAATATATATAGGAACATCATGTCCGAATTTGTATACAAATTTCGTAGTTGATTTTCTATTTACAAAGGATGTTTGTAGTATTATGTTTGATACTACGGATTTGGGTGTGGATATGTACAAAATGGTCTTTATTATTTGATTAAAGATGTTTAATGCAGAAGATGTTTTGGAAATTAATACCATAAGAAATCAAACTTTTAAACAACTTTGGTATTTATGATTAGGGCATATTGCAAAAGATAGACATAACATATTAGATAGGATGGGAATCTTGAGCAATCAAGATTTTTCATCGCTTCCGACTTATGAGTCGTATCTTAAAGGGAAAATGACTAGATCATTCTTTGTGGTACAAAGTGGTAGAGACAAGGCCGTTTCAGAGATCATACATAGTGATGTATTTGGTATGTTTATAGAAACGGACCAAGGTAGATACTTATACTTCATTTTCTACATTGATGATTTATCACGATATAGTTAAGTTTGTCTTATGAAGAACAAACATGAAGATTTTGAAACGTTCAAATGAATGCAAGAATGAAGTAGAAAGGACAAAGTATTAAAACTTTACGATATGATAGAAAAGGGAAGAATACTTGAGTACAGAATTTGGTACGTTACTAAAAGGAATGTGGTATTATTGTTCAACTTACTGCTTCAGAACACCATGGTTGAATGTTGTGTTTGTCAAGAAGGAGGTATTGTACAATGTGGGACATTATACGATAAATAATGAGCTATATACTAATTTATCCATCTCGTTATGGAGTCATGCACTTCTTACCGCAAATAAAATTCTAAATTGAATTCCAACTAAATTCGCTCCATAGATACCTTATGAGATAAGGTATTGAATCAAGTCTTAAGGAAGTTAAGATTTGTTCTGAAGATATCAGGAAACTTATATCTGATAAATTTGGAATCAAAATCAATCATGGAAAGGTTATGTTGGATATCCTAAAGGCAGTTTAGGATGTTATTTCTATATTCTAACGTGATAAACAATCGTTGTTTATCGGTGGTAGTCTTTCTTGATAAAGCTTTTATTCAAAAAGGAGACTAAGAAAGGAATATAGAATTAGATGAGGAGTCATCTAGTTACCAACAAAATAATGAATCAATAAAGATTGATCAAACCCACTAAGAGCTAGAGTTAGTAAAAGATGTATCTACATTAACATCTCAAAGATCAAGTAGAGTATATCATCCATCAGAGAGATATGGTTTTCCCGCATGATTAACAAGAGTTGTTTAGTCATGGAAAAAAAGATCAAGTGTTCGTCCGTCTACTTATTTAGAAGTTATATATGATATAGATTCTTAAAAAATGGTTTGAAGCAATAAAATCTTAAATGGATTCCATTTATAGTAACCAAATTTTGGGAGCTAGTATATCCATCCGAAGGTATGATACCGATAAGGAATTAAATGGATCTTCATGTGTAAAATTGGTACTAATGGAAAGGTGGAGACCTATAAAGCTAGGCTTGTTGCAAAAGAGTTTTGCTAGAGGCAAGAAATTGTATTGTGAATACACTTTCTCGCTGGTAGCCATGCTAAAGTCCATCCGGATTCTTCTTGCCATAGCTACATATGTAGATTATATGGTTGGACATGTTGATGTAAGAACCACATTCCTTAATAGTTAAATTAAGGAGTATATCTATATGGAACAAGCCTGGGATTTTGAATCCGAAGAAGGTTTCGAGGTGTGTAAGCTAAAATGATCCATAGTGGATGGAAACAAAGCTTCAAAATTCGTCGTCTTTATAAAGCCGTATGGAGTTACGAATTTATTAAAAAGATGATAAACCAATCGTTTACAAAAAGGTTAGTGAGAGCAGACTCATTTTCGTTTCGTGATCTTGTATGTAGATAACATGTTACTAAAACATATTAATATAAAAATGTTAACTTCTATAGGACTTTGGTTTATATAATACGTACTCTATCAAAGACCTTGGAGAGGTAGCCGAAATTCTCAATATTAGACTCTAGGAAGATAAATCAGATAGAATAATTGGTTTCTTCTACATGCTCCTCTTAGAAAAGATATTGAAGTAGTTCAACATGGAAGTTCTAAGAAGGATTGATACTAGTTAGGCATGAAATTTTTCTTTTAAACGGAATGTCTTTCGAGATTTCTGACGAAAGAAAGAATCTAGCAAAGATATCATAGGCTTCGGCAATTGGCAGTCTGATGTATGTGTTGTCACTTACAAAGCTAGAAATTGTCTATGTGATTAGTGGGACTAATCGGTTTCAATCCAATCAATATTGAGAACATTGGATGGTTTGTTAAGGATATCTTTGAGTATTTTGATGAACTAAAGATAAGGTATTAACAAATGGAGAACGAGATTTTTAAGTAGACCGCTTTACAGATTTTGATTAATAATCAGTTATGGATGATAGAGAGTCTATCTCCGGATTCCTATTTATCTATAATGAAGGAGTAGTGATATAAGAATGAATCACCTCCAGATTCCGTTATAGAAGCCGAATATATTATGACATGAGAAGTCGTAATAGAAGTTGTTTTGATAAATTAGTTTGTAATAGAACTAAGTACGGTTTTCTTCAATTAAGTCGACATATCCTCTTTTATGCGACCACAATGGAAAAGATATATATGTTCTAATTGAACTAAGTGTCTCATCAACTAAGTGTTCATTAATTACGTATTGTCCTTATCACATTGTGATAAAATCTATTCTTAAGGTGTTAAGAATATGAGTGACAGATTCTATTATACAAGTGATCTAAATAACAGTTCACGATCGATGGGGTCCTACGAATAAGGGCATCGCATTATCCCAGAAAGATTGTCACCTATGTTTATTCTCCTGATTAGTAAGGAGTTACTGATTATAGGAAGTAGTGAGTCTCATACTACTTGACGGGGACCATGATTGTGGACACTCAAGATGTTGAGTGGGTCGAACAAGTGATACTAGAAGACTTATACATGGTATTTCATCAAAGTCAATTTAATGTCATTTATTTCATAATTGTACATATATCCTTTTACTTGCAGCGACACTATCTTGTATATAGGTGATTAGAGTTTGATACTCCTTATCCCTAGATCTTTCATGAGCTATAATCACGGTATGTGTTTGCTCTAGTTAGTTGTATATAGAGATATGGGTTTAACCAAGAGAGGATTTATCACTCCAGATGAACGGAGTAAAGATTCTATGCAATCTCAAATTATTCTTGATGGATGATAAAACATGCGTAGGTGTATATGACTTACTTAGAAAATTGTTTCTAGTGGATGTCATATTTATCAAGAATAAGAACTGAGATGAGGTCATATGATCAAAACAAACAATGTTTGACTTAACTGTGACACTAGTCGAGATCGGAATTTTAGATGAAGGGAATTTTAAGTGTACGGTAGTTATGAACATTGGTTCATAAAGAATGCATCGAAACATTCATATCTATTTAGGGATCGTGATATGTTGGTAGACGTCACTCACGATCTACGAGAATTGATAATTAATGGGATTTAATTATTTAATATAAGAAAGGCGTTTATTATGACTCTCGTTGCCATATAGATGTGAACCTAGTTAGTCACACACAATAGGGTGTGCAAGCGATTGAGTTTACGAGAGATCGATTTCTTATATATACTAGCATATCTCAGAAATTATTCTAAGATGAAAAACAAGTACAAATTAGGGACTAATTTGTAAGAGTTATAAATTAGTAGGCACCTAATTGTATTTTATCAAAGTTAATGTGATGATGTCACGATGAAGTCATGTGATGACGTCACGATGATGTCATGTGATGATGTCACGATGATGTCATGTAATAATGTCATGACGATGTCATGCGATGATGTCACGTGATGATGTCATGTATGTCTCTGTGTATGACACCGAGCATCCGACGTGTCGAGGGTGGCAACACCTATGCTTGATGTGTAACACCTAGCATATGATGTGTCAGATGGTGGCAACACCTATGCTTGGTGAGTGACACCTAGCATGTGAAGTGTCGAATGGTGGCAACACCTTTCCTTGGTGTGTGACACCTAGCATGTGAGGTGTTGAATTTTTTATCAAAGATCTACCCAATAATTAGAGGTTGCCTTTGCTCATTCTACACACACCACACTTAAGAGAGCATATTTGAAAGAGTTCAAGTAGTTATCAATCACAGAAAAGCTTGGCAAAAGTTTTTCATACATCCCAGCAAGGACGTAATTGTTGTGAGAGTTTGAGCTTGGGGTTTCTCGGCAAGAGGGACTCTTGCAGATTACTTCAAGGTGAGGATTTAATCTGACGCATACTCGTGTGGACGAGTTTGAGGTCGCCGTACCATCGGGACTACAAGAATCGTTGGAGAATCGACATAGCTATTCTTCTTACGGTTTCTAGATGCGTGCTTTAATTACGAAATTATACGACGATCCATTTGTTATTGATATGATCAATTTCTGGATCCGTATTTTTGGAATTCCAATTTTAAATTGAAATATATGATTTGGACCCTCACGTCCCGCTGCACCAACATGACAGTGGTGATGTGCATAGTGATTCAATAGTTAATGAGTTCACTGATGTGTTTCCAGAGGAGTTGCCTGGATTACCACCTGATCGTGACATTGAGTTCTGCATCGATGTTGCTCCTGGAACAACTCCTATTTTGATACCTCCGTATCGGATGGCTTCTGCAGAGCACAAAGAGTTGAAGGAAAAATTACAGGAATTGCGGGATAGTGGTTTTATCAGACCGAGTACTTCTCTGTGGGGTGCTCCTGTTTTGTTTGTCAAGAAAAAGGATGGTTCCTTTCGGCTGTGTATTGACTATAGACAGCTGAACAAGGTTAGTATCAAGAACAAATATCCTCTTCCTTGCATTGATGATTTGTTTGACCAGTTGGAAGGTGCTAAGTGCTTTTCGAAGATTGATTTGAGATCCGGATATCATGAACATTGAATTCGAGACGTCGATGTTCCTAAGACTGCTTTCAGAACGCGTTATGGCCATTTTGAGTTTTTGGTCATGTCGTTTAGGTTTACTAACGCACCAACAACGTTTATGGATATGATGAATCGGGTATCCAAGCAGTTTCTGGATAAGTTCGTTATTGTGTTTATTGATGACATACTGATTTACTCTCGGAGTGAGAAGGAGCATGCGTTTCACTTGAGGACGATACTGCAGACTTTGCGTGAGCATCAGCTATATGCTAAGTTCTCGAAGTACGAATTCTAGTTGGATCAAGTTACTTTCTTAGAACACGTGGTGTCAAAGGATGGGATCAAGGTTTATCCGATGATGATTGAGGCGGTTATGGAATGGTAGAGTCGAGGTTAGTTACCGAGATCAGAAGTTTTCTAGGGTTAACTTGCTACTATCGTCAGTTCGTGCATGATTTCTCCATAATATCTGCACCGTTGAGTAAACTGACACAGAAGGGTGTTAAGCTTAAGTGGACTGCGAGGCGAGCTTTGGGAAGCTCAAAGAGATTTTGACTACAGCTCATATGTTGGCTTTGCCATCTGGCATTGAGGGGTTCACTGTGTATTGTGATGCTTCTCGTATCGGTTTGGGTTGTGTGTTGATGCAACATGGTAAGGTGATTGCCTATGCTTCTCGCTACTTGAAGAAGCATGAGGTGAATTATCCTACTCATGATTTGGGGGCACTATTTGTACGGTGGGACTTGCGAGATCTTCATTGATCATAAGAGTCTTACGTACATCTTTGATCAGCGCGAGTTGAATCTGAGGTATCGGAGATGGTTGGAGTTACTGAAAGACTACGATTGTTCTATTCAGTACCATCCAGGTAAGGCTAATGTGGTAGACGATGCGTTGAGTCGCAAGTCTTCGGGCAGTTTGGCCCATATTTCAGAGGTTGGGCGGAGACCCATGGTTTGTCAGTGGCATAGTTTGTTAGCTTCGGGATACGTATTTCAGGTTTTGCAGAGAGGTTGTTTGTTGGCATAGTTGCAAGTGCAACCGGTTTTGATTAATAGGATCAAAGCTTCACAAGCTGAGGATCCACAATTGAAATGGATTATGGATGAGATCCATTTGGATGGGAATTCTGAGTTTGTTCTGGCGGATGGAGTTCTCAGGTACGGTTCTCGAGTGTGTGTTCCGGATTCAGATGGGTTGAGAGACCAGATTCTGGAAGAAGCGCACAAGTCAGCTTATAGTGTTCATCCGGGTTCTACCAAGATGTATCATGATCTCAAGAGTACGTACTGGTGGAGCAGAATTAAAAAGAATGTTGTAGAGTTTGTGTCTAAGTGTTTAACTTGCCAGCAGATAAAGTTTGAACATCAGACACCATCTGGATATATGCAACCGCTACCTATTCCAGAGTGGAAATGGGAGTGAATCTCTATGGATTTTGTGGTTGGTTTTCCACGTACCCGACAGGGTTATGATTCAATTTGGGTGATTGTTGACCATTTGACCAAGTCAGCTCACTTCTTAATGATCAAGGTTACTTATCAGGCTTCAAAGTTTGCCCAATTGTACATCGATCGGATTGTGAGTCTCCATGGTGTACCAGTGTCGATAGTTTCGGGCAGAGGTTCAGTTTTCACCTCTCAGTTTTGGAAGACGATGCAAGAGTCTTCGGGTTCAAGATTGGATTCCAGTACTGCATTTCATCCTCAGACTGACGGTCAGTCTGAAAGGACTATTCAGACTTTGGAGGACATGCTTAGGATGTGCATGTTGGATTTTCAGGATAGTTGAGATACTAATTTGCCTTTGATTGAGTTTTCCTACAACAACAGTTACCATGCTAGTATCGAGATGGCACCATATGAGGCTTTTTATAGGCGCAAGTGTCGATCTCCTATCTGTTGGGAGGAGGTTGGCGAGCGTAAGCTCTCGGGAGCAGAGATTATTCATATTAACTCAGAGAAGGTACTGTTGATCAAACAAAGGTTAGAGACAGCTTTTAGTCGGCATAAGAGTTATGATGATCCGAAGAGAAAAGACATTGAGTTTGGGGTTGGAGATTTCGCGTTTCTTCGGGTTTCGCCTATGAGGGGCGTTGTGCATTTTGGTGTTAAGGGGAAGTTAGCACTGAGGTATGTTGGTCTATATGAGATCATTGAGCATATTGTAGCGGTGGAATACAAGTTAGCGTTGCCACCTATAAGTCGTTGGTTCACCCAGTGTTTCACATTTCCATGTTGCGGAAGTGTATTTTCGATCCTTCTCACTTGATTGTACCACAGAGTGTTGAGATTGACCATGAGTTATCTTACGAGGAGCAGCCTGTCGAGATTGTTGATACGCAGGTTCGTAAGTTACGGAAAAAGGAGATTCTGATGGTTAAGGTTTTTGGCGGAACCATTTTGTTGAGGAGTGCATTGTGGAGACCGAGTCGGATATGCGGAGTCGCTATCCTTTTCTTTTTCTTTGAGGTACAAAAATTGATTGTTATGTGATTCTTATGAGTTTTACTTGTGTTTCTTGTTATTTTTGTGCTATGTGTTTTGTGTTAAATTCGAGGACGAATTTTTTATAAGTTCGGGAGATTGTAATATCCCGTATTTGTTTTATTTTTATATATGAATTTCCGCCGAGTTTCAGTAATTATTTGAGTCGTTCATTGATTCGGTCGTGGTTCGATTCGTGTTCTAATTTATGTTGGATTGGTTAGCCCATATTTATTTGATCCGTTAATTAAACCCATCCTTTATCCATAATTTTTCCTATACCTTAATGCCCCATTCATTACTATTTTGTCCCATAATACATACAGCCCTATACGTTGTCCTAATCTTATATATTTGGAAGCAGTAGCTAATTTGATAGCTGCAAATTATGTGCATCAGTTTTATCCCGTTTCTTTAGTATTTTAAACTAATTTAAAATCCTAAATTTTTCTCACACATCCATCAAACCCTAGCCGTCATCTCACTTGCTTAATCTCTGAAAAAATTGCTGCCCATATTTCCTCATAAACCTCTGTGAATTTTGGTAAGTCATGTTCTTAGTTTTCAGTTTTTGTTTAAATCGACATCTCTGTTCGTATCTGATAACTCCTTCGTTTCATAACCAAATTGAGTTTTGATTCTTCCCAGCGATTGTAGAGTCATTTATCTTCGACATTGAGCTTTGTTTTCATAAAACGGCACGTTATCTTTTCTGTTATAGCCGCCACCGTCTTACTGTCTTCAAGCTGTTCGTTGTTTTGATTTCTAAAACGATACTTTCGTTTTTTGATCCGTTCACAGCCGTTTTAATATCAAATTCAGATTTTTCTCGTCCCCGTGGAAGTAGACCCAGTCCTCTACAAATATACTTTTCATATTTTGTCAAACGGTACGTAAATCAATTAGTTATATCCGCCGCCATTTCTTTCTATTTGTGCGTTATTTTAGTTCTATTTGTTAAAAAAGTTTCTGCCAAATTGTTAATATTTTCTTGGTTAAGATCTCTGTGCTTCAATGGTTATTATTTAGTGCCTAATTTATTTATAACTGAATCTACAAGATTAATATCAAAATTCTTTCGTCGTCCTCCCTCGAGCTCTTAAGGTTTTTTCTACAAATTGTTGGTTCATGATTCATGGGGTTTGATTTCAGTAAGCCCTGACCATATTTTGATTAAGAATTATTTGGATATTTCTTGATTCTTATGAGCTGCTTGTTATGGTCATTAATCTTAGCTTCGAATTAATTGGTCATGGATTGTGTTTAAATTAGCAAATTGTCATTTGTCATATGTGGCCCACGTTTGGAGATTTAATATGTCAAATTAATGGATTTATGGGCTACAATTTGTGGCTAAATAGCTATTTAAGTTATTCATTGTTTTGTTTTTAATCAATTGATCCTCAAGTTTATTTCCAACTATTCACACTTTATATAATGTTAATTATTTTTGATGATTTAATTAGGGATTTTAATTTCGATGTAGAAATTGCCAAATGGACAATATTATTTTTAAATCTAAAAATAATATTTGAATCCATTTAAAATTAAATTTATTATTATCATTATTATTTTAAATGAGCTTAATTACTTAAAAACCACCCACCTTGAATTTTGTTTTCGTTTATACCCTGACCTATATGTTTATGTTTCACCTCTACCCCGAGGCACTAAATTAACCTCTTTTTAAAATAGTCCTTCATTTAGAGAAAAATTAATTTCTAATTAAACTCTAATCAGTTTAGGTTAAAAATAAAGAACTATTTTAAACTTTTTTTAATGAAAAGAGGTTAATTTAGTGTCTCGAGGTAGAGGTGAAACATAAATGCATACGTCAGGGTATAAATAAATTTTTTCCTAGGTGAGTGGTTTTTAAATAATTAAGTCTTTTAAATGGGATTGGACATTTATTATCAATTTATAAATTTATAAATTTTCGGGTGACACTTTCAATTTTTTGCTTAATGTGCCAATGTGATTAAATTTTAATTTTACTTATAAATTATTTATTTGATTTATTATTAAGGGGAAATTTGATATATTTATCTAATTATTAGTTTGAGATTTTGGTTTAGCGTGCCAATTAGGCTAAATTTGTGATTTAGCCATTTATTTATTTATTTATTTATTTAATGAGATATTTTACCGGAAATTATGAATTACTTGAGTTCCAAGCTATTGAGTTCTACTTTGATATTATTTAATATTTTATTAAAAATATAATTATAAACTGTGGTTTATAATTCTGAAATATCAGTTGGGTCGGTTTAGACTTGTGTTGCCGATGTGTGGGTTTAGCTTGGTAGTTTTAAGAAACTCGGCTAACCCACTATTTAAGGAATTTATTTAAGTTATTATTTTAATATTATTTTAATAATATTTTCGTATTGGATTTTAAGTTTTAACTCAATAGTCTTGGATTATTACGGCGTTATAATTTATTTGAGATTGTGTTTTTCTGTGATTTTATCTGACTTATTATTTTATGGTAGTCCTACGTGGTGTCTATTATTTTTAGAGTTAGGGATTGGAGTGATTTTAACTTGTGATTTATTTTTAGACTCTTCGACCACTCGCGTTCAGGAGTCGAAACAAGGTTAGCTGTTTGCCAAGATTCACGTGGATAAGCAAGTAGTGAGTTTGTAGTGCTATTTACTACTTTATTAAGTACCACAATTTATTTTAGTATTATAAATGCTTTTGAACTGTTTTATGCGATTATAGATCCGGATTGAAACGAGCTACTCGATAGACTTGTATCGAGACTGTGTGCACCGGTAAGTAATCTGGGATCGGCGGACTATGTCTTGCTTACCTTGGTATATGACGAGGATATGTTCCCTTCCACTCTGGGTTTATCAGTATGCTATGTCATACTTACGCTAGGATCATTTTAATACTGTTTTCCATAATCATACTATATTAGAATAAAATGTTTTGATTTAAGGGTTTTAAACTTAATAAATGTAAATAGTATTGCGAACTCATCTCAGTATATCTGACCCCGTTGTTTTCTCAAATTTCCAAGTTTATAATTTGAAAGCTGGTCCACTCCGATTCTTTGATTCCTCGAAGGTTTTATGTTATTTAAACTCGTTACTGTTTTCAAACTCTTAGACCGTAGTGGAACTAATTTATCTATTACTTTAGTTATTTCAAATTGGGATTGTCGGTTTATCCGATTTATTATTATTGGCATGTTTTACTCTGCATTATTTTGTTATTATATTTAAAGAATGTTGTTGAGCATTTCAGGTATTTAAGTTATTTATATTACAACTATAATATAAATTGCTAGATTAGGTTAGAGTCTCGGTTGCCTCCGAGCACTTTCTGCAGGTTAATGTGTTCGATTGATTTCCGCGAGGCTATCTATGGGTATTAGTAGGACCATACCCATACACTAGCGCCGGTCACGATTCATGAAATTGGATCGTCAAACGCTACAAAACAAAGCCAAACGTTACGAAACAAATCCAAGTGTTTCACCTTTTTAGCAATACAAGCCAAACGTTTAAAAATGTTACGAAACAAATCCAAACGTTTCACCTTTTCGGCGATTTAAGCCAAACGTTTAAAAATGTTACAAAGCAAATCTAAACGTTTAAAACGTTACGAAACAAATCTAAACGTTTCCCCTTTTTAGCGATTTAAGCCAAACGTTTACAAACGTTACAAAACAAATCCAAGTGTTTCACCTTTTTAGCGATATAAGCAAAACGTTTACAAATGTTACGAAACAAATCCAAGCATTTCACTTTTTTAGCAATATAAGCCAAACACTTACAAACGTTACGAAACAAAACCAAACGTTTCACATTTTCAGCGATTTAAGCCAAACGTTTACAAAAGTTACGATATAAATCCAAACGTTTCACCTTTTTAGCAATTTAAGCCAAACATTTACAAAAGTTACGAAACAAATCCAAACGTTTTACCTTTTTAGCGATTAAAAACAAACGTTTACAAACGTTACAAAACAAATCCAAACGTTCAAAGCGTTGTGAAACAAATCCAAACGTTTCACCTTTTTAGCAATTTAAGCCAAACGTTTACAAACGTTATGAAATAAATCCAAACGTTTCCCCTTTTTAGCGATTTCAGCCAAACATTTACAAACGTTACGAAACAAGCGTTTCACATTCTAACAATTTCAGCTAAACGCTTACAAACGTTACGAAACAAAATCAAACATTTCATATTTTTAGCGATTGAAGCCAAATGTTTACAAACGTTATGATATAAACCCAAACGTTTCCCCTTTTTAGCAATATAAGCCAAACGTTTACAAATGTTACGAAACAAATCCAAACGTTTCACCTTTTTATGGATATAAGCAAAACATTTACAAACGTTACAAAACAAATCCAAACGTTTCTGACGTTACGAAACAAATCCAAATGTTTCACCTTTTTAGCGATTTAAGCCAAACAATTACAAATGTTACAAAACAAATCCAAACGTTTGACATTTTTGGCAATTTATGTCAAACTTTAACAAACAATACGAAAAAATCCAACTGTTTCGCCTTTTTAGCAATTTAAGCTAAACGCTTACAAACGTTACGAAACAAAGCCAAATGTTTCACATTTTTAGCGATTTAAGCCAAACATTTACAAACGTTACGATATAAATCCAAACGTTTCACCTTTTTAGCAATTTAAGCCAAACATTTACAAAAGTTACGAAACAAATCCAAACGTTTAACCTTTTTTAACGATTTAAGGCAAACGTTTACAAACGTTACAAAACAAATCCAAACGTTTAAAACCATACGAAACAAATCCAAACGTTTCACTTTTTTAGTGATTTATGCCAAATGTGTACAAACGTTACGAAACAAATCCAAAGATTTCACTTTTTTAGCGATTTAAGCCAAACGTATACAAACGTTACGAAACAAATCCAAAGGTTTCACCTTTTTAGCGATTTAAGCCAAACGTATACAAAAGTTACGAAACAAATCCAAACGTTTCGCATTTTTAGCGATTTAAGCCAAACGTTTACAAACGTTACGGTATAAATCCAAACGTTTCACCTTTTAGCAATTTAAGCCAAACAGTTAGAAAAGTTATGAAACAAATCCAAACGTTTCACCTTTTTTGCGATTTAAGCGAAACGTTTACAGACGTTTCAAAACAAATCCAAACGTTTAAAACTTTACGAAAAAAATTCAAACTTTTCACCTTTTTAGCGATTTAAGCCAAACGTTTACAAAGGATATGAAACAAAACCAAACGTTTCACCTTTTTAGGTATTTAAGTCAAACGTTTACAAACGCCACGGAATAAAAACAGACATTTCACCTTATAAGAGATTTAAGCCAAATGTTTATAAACGTAACGAAACAAATCTAAACGTTTCACCTTTTTAGCAAGTTAAGCTAAATGTTTACAAACGTTACGAAACAAATCCAAACGTTTCACCTTTTTAGTGATTTAAGCCAAACGTTTACAAACGTTACAAAACAAATCCAAACATTTAAAACGTTACGAAACAAATCCAAACGTTTCACCTTTTTAGCGAATTAAGCCAAACGTTTACAAATGTTACAAAACATATCCAAATGTTTCAACTTTTAGCGATTTAAGACAAACGTTTACAAAGGTTATGAAACAAAACAAAACGTTTCACCTTTTTAGCGATTTATGTCAAAAGTTTTCAAACAGTATGGAACAAAAAAAAGTTTTACGTTTTTAGCA
This sequence comes from Mercurialis annua, assembly GCF_937616625.2. Classification (NCBI taxonomy): domain Eukaryota; kingdom Viridiplantae; phylum Streptophyta; class Magnoliopsida; order Malpighiales; family Euphorbiaceae; genus Mercurialis; species Mercurialis annua. The sequence continues at coordinate 19,924,784 of NC_065577.1, read as the reverse complement.
ATTTAAACTAAACGTTTAAAATGTTAAGAAACAAATCCAATCATTTTACCTTCTTAGCAATTTAAGGCAATTGTTTAAAAACGTTGCGAAACAAATCCAAACTTTTCACCTTTTTAGCGATTAAAGTCAAACGTTTACAAACATTACGAAACAAATCCAAACGTTTCACCTTTTTAGTGATTAAAGCCAAACATTTACAAAGGTTATGAAACAAAACCAAACATTTCACCTTTTTAGCGATTTAAGCCAAACGTTTAAAACGTTATGAAACAAATCCAAGTGTTTCACCTTTTTAGCAATTGAAACAAAACGTTTACAAACATTAGGAAACAAATCCAAACGATTCCCCTTTTTTGCAATTTAGGCCAAACATTTAGAAACGTTACGAAACAAATCCAAATGTTTTCCCATTTTTGCAATTAAGCCAAATGTTTACAAAGGTTACTAAACAAATCCAAGCGTTTCACCTTTTTACAAATTTAAGCGAAACTTTTGCAATCGATACGAAACAAAACCAAACATTTAAAACGTTACGAAACAAATTCAAACGTTTCACATTTTTAGCAATTTAAGCGAAATGTTTACAAATGTTACGAAACAAATCCATGTCTTTCACCTTTTTAGCAATCTAAGCCAAACGTTTACAATCGTAACGAAACAAATGCAAATGTTTCCCCTTTTTGCGATTTAAGGCAAACGTTTAAAACGTTACGAAAATAATCCAAACGTATCCTCTTTTAGCAATATAAGCCAAATGTTACGAAACAAATCCAAACGTTTCACCTTTTTAGAAATTTATGCCAAACGTTTAAAAACATTACGAAACAAATCCGAGCGTTTCACCTCTTTAGCAATTTAAGCCAAACGTTTAAAAATGTTGCCAAACAAAGACAAATGTTTACAAACGTTACGAAACAAATCCAAGCGTTTCACCTTTTTAGCAATATAAGCGATACGTTTACAAACGTTACAAAATAAATCCAAACGTTTCACCTTTTTAGTTATATAATGTAATAACCCTGAATGTGATATGATAATTGGACCGTGCCACAAGTCCTAAATTATGAAATTTAGGCCAAGTATTAAAATTTCAATAATAATATTCCATAAGAGGAATGGAATAAGATTAAGAAGGTATATAAGAGAAAGTGGCTAAAAGTACACTTTAACCCAAAAATGGAATTTGAGCGTTTTGCTAAAATTTTCGAAATACATTATCGGAGAGTGGAATTATAAGGTAGGGGATTAATATTATTTACTTAGAAATAATAATATGGAATTGATCGGACCTAAAAGATTTAGCGTTCAACAGACTAAATTGGACGAAAGAAAAGATACGGATTGTGAAGTAAGGAGGTGGCAGATTAAGGATCAAAGAGGGATTTTTGCCATAAAGATAAAAACAAAGAAATTAAGCTTATATCAGCAAAGAACACATTTCTTTTGCTGAAATAAGAAGAAACCCGTATGTGTTCCTCCCCAAATACATCAAACCTTCAAATTGTCATATCTCTCTCGTTTCTTAACGGAATTGAGCGATTCTCGCGGCCACGGAACGAGAAAAGGATTCTCTACTGGATTATGAATTCAATTTGAGGTAAGTATGAGTGGTTTTGGTTAGGGTTTCAGCTGAATTATTTCGGTTTTAGTGATTAAGTTGAGGTTTTGTGATGTTTGATGTTTATAGATGATATTGAGCTTGTGAGAAGGATTCTCATAATGATTTGGAGGCTAATATCAATAGGCTTTGAGGAACCATCAAGGGTAAGGAAAATCTGAAATCATTGAGTCTTTGATGGAAGTATTTAAGTGATGTCTTAGAATATGGATTTGGTTATAGTCATGAGTATTAAGTGTTTAATGAATTGCCTAAGTCAATATGTGTTGCATAGTTGGTAATTTTGAATAGGAAATGGATGAAGGGTTCGGCCAAGGACCTAAGCCATTGATATATGAGTATTGATGTGTTCTAGGCCTTAGAATGATGATGAATATGCTGAATTAAAATAGAATTGAGTTAAGTTTGAATGTATAAAAGTTAGATAAATATTGCAGAAATCTGCCCTGCAAAACAGCCTTGTTCAGAGGGTTATATCTCAGGCTATGTAGCTCCTAATTAAGGTCCGTTTGTTGGTACAGAAACTTAAGAGTGTCGTCTAAATATGTCTAGGTTTAAGTTTCTACAGATTCGGCCTCTAAGTGGCCCAAACAGATCAGAATATTACGTCGCGCGTAACAGTTCTTATTTTCTGGACAGCCCATGTTAATAAGTTAAGGTCTAGTTTCCGACACCTTCGGGTGCTAGTATTAGTCCAAGACCCAAATGAAACTTGTAGGGACATTCTGAACTTTAAGAATGCTAGTTTTGTTTAGAGGTCGGATTATTTAACGATTAGAAAACAGAGTCGACTACGGGGTAAATAATGCGACAAGTTATGCAATTTGTTTATCTCGAGTCTAAGCATCTATTGAGTTAGAATCTCACTCGAGATATGTATGATTTTTCCTAGGTTCGACAAGGCAACCTAATAGCTGACAAGAAGCTCAGGGAGCTAAGCTATAACTAACGAGAATTTTGGATAAGCAAGAAGTGAGTATATTTTACTTACTCGCATTATCGTATTAAAAATTATGTTATTTACTATATGAATAGTACTTGAATGCATCGCAAATGTGTATTGTTTGGATTGTTGGATTGGATGGTTTTGGATTGAATTGTTTGGATTGTTTGTATATGGATTGGATTGGTTGTTTTGTATATGGGTTGATTTGTATTGTTTGACTTGGATTGTTTGTATTGGCTTGAGTTGATTGGATTGGTTTGTGTCGTTTGAATACGACTTAATTGTTTTTCGAATGGTTCATCTTGCATTTTATTGTTTATATTGCTTTATGCTTATAATTGAATAATTATTGAGAATTGATAATAGTCGTTGGTTGCCTAAAATGGCGATTTGGGCCAACGATGTGAGAATGAGTTATTGGTTGCCTAAAAGGCGATTCGGGACAAAAACGTAATATTGGTTGCCTATATGGCGATTTGGGCCAACATTGTGATAATTTAGTTATTGGTTGCCTAAATGGCGATTCGGGCCAATAACAATATGTTGGTTGCCTATATGGCGATTTGGGCCAACATATGAATTATGCGCATAATTGAATATCTTTCTGTAAGCTTGATGTTGATTGGAAATGTGTGAATATGTTTGGTTTGAATTGAACATTGGACTACTACGTTTGTTATGGTGTTTGTTTATGTTGAATGTATCATCGCTTGAGCTGTATTTTAGTTACTTGGAATGCTTATGAATGTGTATATTTAGTATGGCGGGGAAGTTTTGTGAAGCTGTTTGGTGTGAGCTCGGTTGAATTATCTCGGGCATTTTGTATTTGTGTCTGGTTGATTGATTCCTAGACTTTGTGTCTGGTGATTAGCCCAGAATTTGTGATGGATAGAAAAGGAAATACTTTCGCTAAGACTAGGTAAATACCTAGAGCGATATAAGTCTAAGATTAAGACTTGTTTGAACTTCCTATTTGCCATTTGAATTGTTTGAAAGTATATGTATATAAAAAGTTTATATTTGCACAAAACGTTTTTAAAAAGGCGATGCTATTTTGATAATAGGGTGAGTAACGTATATCTCACTCAGCTCAAAGCTGACCCCCCCACAATGTTTGCTTTCAGGTACCTAGACTATGGACTTGGCCAGAAGTCCATTCTTTGATCGGAAGTAAATCTTGACGTGTGCAGTCCAGACTTCCGTAGTTGCTGCAGTAGTTTCTTGCCTGACCAACATTTTGATACAACGTCGGTTCTAATTTGCTGTCTTCGTAGTTATATATGTTTTGTACACGGAAGGTGAATAACCATGATGATATGATTTTGAACACTAATATGTATCAGGCTAGTACGTATATGATACAGAAACAGTAAGCCCAAGTATTTTGTGTCAATAAGTTACTAGTGTATAAAGATGTGTATACGTATATGCTTCCGCTATAATACCAATGTATGATTGATGTTTTGCGAAAAAGTTATTTTTTGTGAATTTTAGGCTTGCTACGGGTTTTGGAACTACCATTCCCATTCCCTAGCGCCGGTCTCGACTCGAGATTTTGGGTCGTGACAAAGTTGGTATCAGAGCAGTTAGTCCAGTTACTACTGCTAATATGGTTTGGGGGAGATTGATATCACTGCCAGTCTATGATAAGTATTTTTTTGACCCTAGGTTTTGCTATAAGGTTACCTAGGAACTACTGCAGCTATAAAAAAAAAAGTCGCACCTGAGTCTGATTGTCATTGATTGATTGTTTTTACTAAGGTTGATCGATCGATTTGCGAGATGTTGTGTGCTTTTCATGAAGTATATGGTTGAGGCGAGGATGCGTAGTACATTTCGATAACATATACATGTGCTTAAGGATTATGCCAGTAGTACTTGGCATAACCCTATACTCGTGTAAAGAGGTAGAAGTAATAGTAGACGAGCTGAAAAACACGAACGTGGCATCATAACTCGAGAAAGGGGCGAGTCTAGTTACGCACAATCAGGTATGACCTGATTTTGTGTTGTGTGCCATACATGCTTATATGATTAGCATGTTTATATGCCATAGGTGCATATATGATTGATATGTTTGCATTGATTGTTTGTTATGTGATTAATTGATAAGAAGTGCATTGATGAGATGAAAGCTTAAAGTATTGGATTGAGAAACCCGCGCACATAGCTTTATCCTATACATAGATGCTAGTATAGGAATTGAACAAAGAACGCATAAAAATACATTATGAACATATGGCGTGGAACGTAATCCCCTATATTACGTTTTGATTTACCACGAGGATGGTAAACGAGATAAAAAGGAAGAAGGCTATGAAAGATAGATCCGTAAGCCTAAGGGCTACAAGATATCAAAATGTGATCGGGATAGTGAACAATAGAGATGAATGAGTATCGAAACGGGGAAAACGAAAGATTCGGTTAGCAATGATAAAAGAATAGCATTAGTTATAAAACACTTTGATAAGTGTTAAAGGACAACGATAAGTCCAATATCAAAACTATTATAAAACCCAATAAAGAATAATGAAAAGCCGTTAATGTCGCGAAGTGGGTAATCTGGAGGGACTTACTGTGATTTTCAAAAAGAGAAAATCCCATGATTTTAAACAGTGCAATTGTGCTCAGACCTCGCATATGATATGTCATGATCACGTTAAGCAACGCATATAAAAGATGATTTTCAAAAACATCATGCATCATATCTTCACAAGTAGTGAAAGAAACGTGATTTTATCGAGCAACTCTTTAGTGATGAGAGGTGTCATCACTCTGAGCTACATTGTACTGATATTTCGAATGGTTTGAAAAAAAAAAGATTGAAAGACTGATCGATCAGCAATACCAAGAATGTTTAAAATGTATTTGTTTTGTAAGAAACCCAGATGTAAAGCCCTGCGACAATTAAACAAAAAGATTCTTGATAACCAAGAATGAACATATGTGATAAAATGTACCTCAGTATAAGAATTGAGCCCTAATGATAATAATATACAATCAAACTAATCGATGCAAGACACAAGAATTGTTAGTAAGAAACCTACGATTGGAGCTTACCTAAGTATGAGATGGGGGTTTGAAATGGAAAGTATAAAGAGTAAAGAAAGGAAAGATAAAAGATCCGAAAAGAGTACGGGCCATGGAAAGACCATGTGATGATAAGAAGTATTGAGTAATACGCGTAGAACGCTTAGTACTCTATAAAGAGTAAACGAGAAAGGCAGTAGATCGTGATAAGATAGTCTAATGGAAAGACACCTAACATAAAAAGTAAGGAAGTAAGATATGACGAAATGATTTCGGAATAGCCACAGACCAAGAGAACCAAGTGGAAGGATTTGATATAAATTTAAGATGGACCTCACCCTTAGAACAAACATCAGTAAGAGTCGAATATAAGGGTGCGCGCACGAGCGAGAATGCAATTTGTTGATTGATTCGAGAAGGGAGAAGTTAAACCTCCTATCGATAGTCGATATTAGAAATATCGAGATGAGAAGTGTAAGATGATCAAGAAACATAGAAATAAGGAGAAGGGAAAGGAATACATCGCACAATGGTAAAAAGGTTATCAATCTGATATGGATGATCAAAGTTAAAAGATCGAGAGATAAGAAGTACGACACGAAAGATGGACGCAGCATATAGTGCGTAATGCTTGATAAGCATTAAACTTCATGGAATTCAACGCTAGAAAGCCATGAAGGATGCGATAATATAAAGAGAAAGGTATTCCTATATACCATAAGATATCAACAAGGATATCTGATGAAGATCGTATACATCTAACTGTAAAGACAACAATTAGTAAATGGTTAATCAGAGTAGCGCAATAAAAGCGTGAAAGGAAAAGATAAACGTATACACGATCTAGTATGAGATAAGAAGAAAATAGAGATTCATCGAGAAGTAGTATAACCTAACGAATAAAAGTTAGGATTACGAGTTAAGACCTCGAGAGACAATCTGAGGGAAGTCGATGAGACTATTATGAAATAATAGTTCATCACAAATATTAAAAGAAGTAAAGGACCTCGTTAAGCCAACTCCGGCAAGCATAGTTGGAAAAGACTAAGAGGATAGTTTATGAGATGAAGGAGATGTCGAAAGTAGTTCGACTATAAATGAAAGTTGTATACAAGAAGATAAGGTATAAGGATTCTGAATTTATTTCAGGAAAAGAATGTGTGAATGCTTAGTCTATAGCCTCAAACAACAGTCTACATAAGAAATTCTACAACTCTAAGGTTAACCCAGGGAAGCGACTTATGGGACAGTTCTCGACACTTCCGGGTATTGTTGACAACCCGAAGTTTGAATGGAAGTCGTAGACAACATTGTTAACTATAAGAATGTCAACGTTGTTTGCTAAAAAAACGCTTTTGAATAAGCGGTTTGAATAACCAAAGAAAGCTAGAAAAAGCCAACTTTGGACAAGTTAAGGTAATTTGAATTGGTAAGTCAAAGTTATATCCACAAGTAATAGATAAAGAATAAAGGAATATAGGCGATACGAAGTGAAAAGATAGGAGCCTAGTAAGGCAAGAAGTTAATACAATGGGAGTAAATTCCCAACGCGACAACAATTATTATCCTATCATTACGGAGTTCGTATGCGAAGTAACTACGTGTGAACTAATAAGTTCACAACGAAATAGATCATAAGGAAGACTAAAGGCTTAAGAGTAAGATACGAAAAGATGTAGCAACAAGACTAATCATCTTAATGAAGATATTAGTGATTGTCATAAGATAAGTCAAGTACTTTGATAAAAAAGATAGTTATTCAAGTTATATATGGAGAAGTGTCATAAGGAGAAGGAACGCCTAATAAAAGAGTGTATATGAAAAGTCAATTGAGTATGCGAAGGAAATACTCATATATGTTTATTTTAAGGAAGTGGCAAAGATTTGAATTCGAGGACGAATTCATTATAAGGTGGGGTGAATGTAATAACCCTGAATGTGATATGATAATTGGACTGTGCCACAAGTCCTAAATTATGAAATTTAGGCCAAGTATTAAAATTTCAATAATAATATTCCATAAGAGGAATGGAATAAGATTAAGAAGGTATATAAGAGAAAGTGGCTAAAAGTACACTTTAGCCCAAAAATGGAATTTGAGCGTTTTGCTAAAATTTCCGAAATACATTATCGGAGAGTGGAATTATAAGGTAGGGGATTAATATTATTTACTTAGAAATAAATAATATGGAATTGATCGGACCTAAAAGATTTAGCGTTCAACGGACTAAATTGGACGAAAGAAAAGTTACGGATTGCGAAATAAGGAGGTGGCAAATTAAGGATCAAAGAGGGATGTTTTCCATGAAGATAAAAACAAAGAAATTAAGCTTAAATCAGCCAAGAACACATTTCTTTTGCTGAAATAAGAAGAAACCCGTATGTGTTCCTCCCCAAATACATCAAACCTTCAAATTGTCATATCTCTCTCGTTTCTGAACGGAATTGAGCGATTCTCGCGGCCACGGAACGAGAAAAGGATTCTCTACTGGATTATGAATTCAATTTGAGGTAAGTATGAGTGATTTTGGTTAGGGTTTCAGCTGAATTATTTCGGTTTTAGTGATTAAGTTGAGGTTTTGTGATGTTTGATGTTTATAGATGATATTGAGCTTGTGAGAAGGATTCTCATAATGATTTGGAGGCTAATATCAATAGGCTTCGAGGAACCATCAAGGGTAAGGAAAATCTGAAATCATTGAGTCTTTGATGGAAGTATTTAAGTGATGTCTTAGAATATGGATTTGGTTATAGTCATGAGTATTAAGTGTTTAATGAATTGCCTAAGTCAATATGTGTTGTATAGTTGGAAATTTTGAATAGGCAATGGATGAAGGATTCGGCCAAGGACCTAAGCCATTGATATATGAGTATTGATGTGCTATAGGCCTTAGAATGATGATGAATATGCTGAATTAAAATATAATTGAGTTAAGTTTGAATGTATGACAGTTAGATAAATATTGCAGAAATCTGCCCTGCAAAACAGCCTTGTTCAGAGGGTTATATCTCAGCCTATGTAGTTCCTAATTAAGTTCCGTTTGTTGGTACAGAAACTTAAGAGTGTCGTCTAAATATGTCTAGGTTTAAATTTCTACAGATTCGGCCTCTAAGTGTCCCAAACAGATCAGAATATTACGTCGCGCGTAACAGTTCTGATTTTCTGGACAGCCCAAGTTAATAAGTTAAGGTCTAGTTTCCGACACCTTCGGGTGCTAGTATTAGTCCAAGACCCAAATAAAACTTGTAGAGGACATTCTGAACATTAAGAATGTTAGTTTTGTTTAGAGGTCGGATTATTTTACGATTAGAAAACAGAGTCGACTACAGGGTAAATAATGCGACAAGTTATGCAATTTGTTTATCTCGAGTCTAAGCATCTATTGAGTTAGAATCTCACTCGAGATATGTATGATTTTTCCTAGGTTCGACAAGGCAACCTAATAGATGACAAGAAGCTCAGGGAGCTTACGCTATAACTAACGACAATTTTGGATAAGCAAGAAGTGAGTATATTTTACTTACTCGCATTATCGTATTAAAAATTATGTTATATACTATATGAATAGTACTTGAACGCATCGCAAATGTGTATTGTTTGGATTGTTGGATTGGATGGTTTCGGATTGAATTGTTTGGATTGTTTGTATATGGATTGGATTGGTTGTTTTGTATATGGGTTGATTTGTATTGTTTGACTTGGATTGTTTGTATTGGCTTGAGTTGATTGTATTGGTTTGTGTCGTTTGAATACGACTTAATTGTTTTTCGAATGGTTTATCTTGCATTGTATTGTTTATATTGCTTTATGCTTATATTTGAATAATTATTGAGAATTGATAATAGTCGTTGGTTGCCTAAAATGGCGATTTGGGCCAACGACGTGAGAATGAGTTATTGGTTGCCTAAAAGGCGATTCGGGCCAAAAACGTAATGTTGGTTGCCTATACGGCGATTTGGGCCAACATTGTGATAATTTAGTTATTGGTTGCCTAAATGGCGATTCAGGCCAATAACAATATGTTGGTTGCCTATATGGCGATTTGGGCCAACATATGAATTATGCGCATAATTGAATATCTTTTTGTAAGCTTGATGTTGATTGGAAATGTATGAATATGTTTGGTTTGAATTGAACATTGGACTACTACGTTTGTTATGGTGTTTGTTTATGTTGAATGTATCACCGCTTGAGCTATATTTTAGTTACTTGGAATGCTTATGAATGTGTATATTTAGTATGGCGGGGAAGTTTTGTGAAGCTGTGTGGTGTGAGCTCTGTTCAATTATCTCGGGCATTTTGTATTTGTGTCTGGTTGATTGATTCCTAGACTTTGTGTCTGGTGATTAGCCCAGAATTTGTGATGGATAGAAAAGGAAATACTTTCGCTAAGACTAGGTAAATACCTAGAGCGATATAAGTCTAAGATTAAGACTTGTTTGAACTTCCTATTTGCCATTTGAATTGTTTGAAAGTATATGTATATAAAAAGTTTATATTTGCACAAAACGGTTTTAAAAAGGCGATGCTATTTTGATAATAGGGTGAGTAACGTATATCTCACTCAGCTCAAAGCTGACCCCCCCACAGTGTTTGCTTTCAGGTACCTAGACTATGGACTTGGCTAGAAGTCCATTCTTTGATCGGAAGTAAATCTTGACGTGTGCAGTCCAGACTTCCGTAGTTGCTGCAGTAGTTTCTTGTCTGACCAGAGTTGTAGTCTAGTACAACATTTTGATACAACGTCGGTTCTCATTTGATGTCTTCGTAGTTATATATGTTTTGTACACGGAAGGTGAATAACCATGATGATATGATTTTGAACACTAGTATGTATCAGGCTAGTACGTATATGATATGGAAACAGTAAGCCCAAGTATTTTGTGTCAATAAGTTACTAGTGTATAAAGATGTGTATACGTATATGCTTCCGCTATAATACCAATGTATGATTGATGTTTTGCGAAAAAGTTTTTTTTTTGTGAATTTTAAGCTTGCTACGGGTTTCGGAACTACCATTCCCATTCCCTAGCGCCGGTCTCGACTCGAGATTTCGGGTTGTGACATATAAGCCAAACGTTTGCAAATTTTTTGTGATCGAAGCCAAACGTTTACAAACGTTACGAAACAAATCCAAATGTTTCACCTTTTTGGCAATTCAAGCGAAACGTTTACAAACGTTACAAAACAAATCAAAACGTTTCACCATTTTAGCGATTTCAGCTAAATGTTTACAAACGTTACGAAACAAATCCAAACGTTTCCTCATTTTCGCAATTTAACCCAAACGTTTACAAACGTTTCACATTTTTAGCAATTTAAGCCAAACATTTAAACGTTTCGCTTGAATTGCCAAAACGTTTCACATTTTTAGCAATTTAAGCCAAACTTTTACAAACGTTACGAAAAAATCCGTGCGTTTCACATTTTTAGCGATTTAAGCCAAACATTTAAAAAAAGTTACGAAACAAATCCAAGAGTTTCACCTTTATAGCAATTTAAGCCAAACGTTTACAAACGTTACGAAACAAATCCAAATGTTTCACTTTTTTAGAGATTTAAGCCAAACGTTATAGTTATAAAACAAAACCAAACGTTTAAACTTTTAGCAATTTAAGCCAAATCTTTAAAATGTTAGGAAATAAATCCAAACGTTTAAAAACAATACGGAACAAAAATAAACGTTTAACATTATTAGCAATTTAAGCCAAACGTTTACAAACGTTACAAAACAAATCCAAACGTTTCACCTTTTTAGCGATTTAAGCCAAACGTTTACAAACGGTACGAAACAAATTCAAACATTTTCCCATTTTAGCGATTTAAGATAAACCTTTATAAACGTTATGAAACAAAACCAAACGTTTATAAATATTACGAAACAAATCCAAACGCTTACAAACATTACGAAACAAATCCAAACACTTCGTCTTTTTAACGATTTAAGCCAAACATTTACAAATGTTACGAAACAAATCCAAACGTTTCGCTTTTTTAGCGATTTAAGCAAAACGTTTACAAAGGTTACGAAACAAATCCAAACGTTTTCCCTTTTTATCAATTTAAGCCAAACGTTTACAAAGGATAGGAAACAAAACCAAACGTTTCACCTTTTTAGCGATTTAAGACAAACGTTTACAAACGTTACAGAACAAAAACAAACGTTTTTCATTATTAGCGATTTAAGCCAAACGTTTACAAACGTTACGAAACAAATCCAAACGTTTCCCATTTTTAGAGATTTAAGCCAAACATTTACAAACGTTACGAAACAAATCAAAACGTTTAACCTTTTTAGCGATTTATGCCAAGCGTTTACAAACGTTATGAAACAAATCCAGATGTTTCACTTTTTTAGCGATTTAAGTCAAACGTTTGCAAATGTTACGAAAAAAATCCACACGTTTCACATTTTTAGCGAATTAAGCCAAACGTTTACAAACATTACAAAACAAATCCAAACGTTTCACCTTTTTAGTGATTAAAGCCAAACAGTTACAAAAGTTACGAAACAAAACCAAACGTTTCACCTTTTTAGCGATTTAAGTCAAATGTTTAAAACGTTACGGAACAAAAACAAACATTTCACCTTTTTAGCGATGTAAGCCAAACGTTTAAAACGTTATGAAACAAATCCAAGCGTTTCATATTTTTATCAATTTAAGCCGAACGTTTACAAACATTACGAAACAAATCCAAACGATTCCTCTTTTTTGCGATTTAAGCCAGGCGTTTACAAACATTACGAAACAAATCCAAACGTTTTCCCATTTTTACGATTAAGCCAAACGTTTACAAAGGTTACTAAACAAATCCAAGCGTTTTATCTTTATAGCAATTTAAGCAAAACTTTTACAATCGATACGAAACAAAACCAGACATTTAAAACGTTACGAAAGAAATTCAAACGTTTCACATTTTTAGCAATTTAGGCCAAACATTTACAAACATTATGAAACAAATCAAAGCCTTCCACCTTTTTAGCGATTTAAGACAAACGTTTACAATTATAACGAAACAAATTAAAACTTTTCCCCATTTTAGCGATTTAAGCCAAACATTTAAAACGTTTTAAAAAGAATCCAAACGTTTCCCCTTTTTAGCAATTTAAACCAAACGATTACAAATGTTATGAAACAAATCCAAACGTTTCGCCTTTTTAGAAATTTAAGCCAAACGTTTAAAAACATTACGAAACAAATCCACGCGTTTCACCTTTTTAGCAATTTAAGCCAAACGTTTACAAACGCTAAGAAACAAAGCCAAACGTTAGCAAACGTTACGAAACAAATCCAAGTGTTTCACCCTTTTAGCAATATAAGCCAAGCGTTTACAAACGTTATGAATCAAATCCAAATGTTTCACCTTTTTCATTATATAAGCCAAACGTTTACAGATTTTTAGTGATTGAAGCCAAACGTTTACAAACGTTACGAAACAAATCCAAACGTTTCACCTTTTAGCAATTTAAGCCAAACGTTTACAAACGTTACAAAACAAATCCAAACGTTTTTCCATTTTAGCAATTTAAGCCAAACGTTTACAAATGTTACGAAACAAATCCAAACGTTTCTCCTTTTTAGCGATTTAAGCCAAACGTTTACAAACGTTACGGAACTAATCCAAACGTTTAAAACGTTACGAAACCCTTTTTAGCAATTTAAGCCAAACGTTTACAAACGTTGCGAAACAAATCTGAAAATTTCACCTTTTTAGCGATTTAAAACAAACGTTTACAAACATTACGAAACAAATCCAAACGTTTCACCATTTTATCAGTTTAAGCCAAATGTTTACAAACGTTACGAAACAAAACCAAACGTTTCACCTTTTTAGCGATTTAAGCCAAACATTTACAGACATTACGAAACAAATCCAAATGTTTCATATTTTTAGCCATTTAAGCCAAATGTTTCACTTTTTTAGCTAATTAAGCCAAACGTTTACTAACGTTACGAAACAAATCCAAACATTTCACCTTTTTAGCGATTTAAGCCAAACGTTTACAAACGTTACGAAAAAAATCCAAGCGTTTTACGTTTTTAGCGATTTAAGCCAAACGTTTACAAAAGTCACGAAACAAATCCAAATGTTTAACTTTTTTAGCGATTTAAGCCAAACGTTTACAAACGTTACAAAACAAAACCAAACGTTTAAACTTTTAGCGATTTAAACCAAATCTTTAAAACGTTAGGAAATAAATCCAAACGTTTACAAACAATACGGAACAAAAATAAACGTTTCACATTATTAGCAATTTAAGCCAAACGTTTACAAACGTTACGAAACAAAGCTAAACGTTTTACCTTTTTAGTGATTTAAGCCTAACATTTACAAACGTTACGAAACAAATTCAAACGTTTTCCAATTTTAGCGATTTAAGCTAAGCATTTTTAAACGTCAAAAAACAAAACCAAACGTTTACAAATATTACGAAACAAATCCTAACGTTTACAGACGATACGAATCAATTCCAAATATTTCCACATTTTTGCAATCTAAGCCAAACGTATACAAACGTTACGAAACAAATCCAAATTTTTCACCTGTTTAGTGATTTAAGCCAAACGTTTACAAACATTACGAAAAAAAATCCAAATGTTTCCCCATTTTAACGATTTAAGCCAAACGTTTACAAATGTTACGAAACAAATCCAAACGTTTCATCTTTTTTGCGATTGAAGCTAAACATTTACAAACATTACGAAACAAATCCAAACGTTTCACCTTTTTAGCGATTTAACTGAAACCTTTACAAACGTTACAAAACAAATCCAAACGTTTCACCTTTTTAGCATTACGAAACAAATACAAATGTTTCCCCATTTTAGCTATTTCAGCTAAACATTTAAGACCTTACAAAACAAATCCTAACGTTTCACCTTTAGAAATTTAAGCCAAACGTTTTCAAACTTTACGAAACAAATCCAAACATTTCCCTTTTTTTGGCGATTAAAGCCAAACGTTTAGAAATGTTACGAAAAAAATCCAAACATTTCCCCTTTTTAGAAATATAAGCCAACAGTTTACAAAGGTTACAAAACAAATCCAAATATTTCACCTTTTAGCGATTTAAGCCAAACGTTTACACATGTTACGAAAACAAAACCACACGTTTAAAACGTTACAAAACAAATCTATACGTCTCACATTTTTAGCGATTTAAGCCAAACGTGTACAAACATTATGAAACAAAACCAATCGTTTACAAACGTTATGAAAATATTCCAAACGTTTCATCTTTTTGGCAATTTAAGCCAAACGTGTACAAATATTTCGAAACAAATCAAAAATTTCCCCTTCTTAGCGATTTAATCCGAACATTTACAAATGTTACGAACAAAACCAATCTTTTCACCGTTTTAGCTGTTTAAGCCAAACGTTTAGAAACGTTATGAAACAAAACCAAACGTTTCTCCCTTTTAGCGATTTAAGCCGAACGTTTACAAATGTTATGAAACAAATCCAAATGTTTCACCTTTTTAGCGATTTAAGCCAAACGTTTACAAACGCTACGAAAAAATCCAAGTGATTCACCTTTTCAGCAATTTAAACCAAAAGTTTACAAAACTTACGAAACAAAACCAACTGTTTCACCTTTCTAGCTATTTAAGTCAAACGTTTACAAACGTTAAAAAATAAATTCAAACGTTCCACCTTTTTAGCATATAAGCCAAATGTTTACAGACGTTACAAAACAAAATCAAATGTTTCACCTTTTTCGCAATTTAAATCGAAACGTTTCACCTTTTTAGCGATTTAAACCAAACGTTTACAAACGTTACGAAACAAATCCAAACGTTTCATCTTTTTAGCGATTTAAGCCAAATGTTTCACTTTTTTATCTAATTAAGCCAAACATTTACTAACGTTACGAAACAAATCCAAACATTTCACCTTTTTAGCGATTTAAGCCAAACGTTTATAAAACGTTGCGAAACAAATCCAAACGTTTCCCCTTTTTAGCTATTTAAGCCAAACGTTTACAAACGTTACGGAACTAATCCAAACGTTTAAAACGTTACGAAACCCTTTTTAGCAATTTAAGCCAAACGTTTACAAACGTTGCGAAACAAATCTGAAAATTTCACCTCTTTAGCGATTTAAAACAAACGTTTACAAACATTACGATACAAATCCAAACGTTTCACCATTTTATCAGTTTAAGCCAAATGTTTACAAACGTTACGAAACAAAGCCAAACGTTTCACCTTTTTAGCGATTTAAACCAAACGTTTACAAACGTTACGAAACAAATCCAAACGTTTCATCTTTTTAGCGATTTAAGCCAAATGTTTCACTTTTTTATCTAATTAAGCCAAACATTTACTAACGTTACGAAACAAATCCAAACATTTCACCTTTTTAGCGATTTAAGCCAAACGTTTATAAAACGTTGCGAAACAAATCCAAACGTTTCCCCTTTTTAGCTATTTAAGCCAAACGTTTACAAACGTTACGGAACTAATCCAAACGTTTAAAACGTTACGAAACCCTTTTTAGCAATTTAAGCCAAACGTTTACAAACGTTGCGAAACAAATCTGAAAATTTCACCTCTTTAGCGATTTAAAACAAACGTTTACAAACATTACGAAACAAATCCAAACGTTTCACCATTTTATCAGTTTAAGCCAAATGTTTACAAACGTTACGAAACAAAACCAAACGTTTCACCTTTTTAGCGATTTAAGCCAAACATTTACAGACATTACGAAACAAATCCAAATGTTTCATATTTTTAGCCATTTAAGCCAAATGTTTCACTTTTTTAGCTAATTAAGCCAAACGTTTACTAACGTTACGAAACAAATCCAAACATTTCACCTTTTTAGCGATTTAAGCCAAACGTTTACAAACGTTGCGAAACAAATCCAAACGTTTCCCCTTATTAGCTATTTAAGCCAAACGTTTACAAACGTTACGGAACTAATCCAAACGTTTAAAACGTTACGAAACCCTTTTTAGGAATTTAAGCCAAACGTTTACAAACGTTGCAAAACAAATCCAAAATTCCACCTTTTTAGCGATTTAAAACAAACGTTTACACACGTTACGAAACGAATCCAAACCTTTCACCATTTTAGCAGTTTAAGCCAAATGTTTACAAACGTTACGAAACAAAACTAAACGTTTCACCTTTTTAGTGATTTAAGCCAAACATTTACAGACGTTGCGAAACAAATCCAAATGTTTCACCTTTTAGCGATCTAAGCCAAACGTTTACAAACATTACGAAACAAATCCAAACGTTTAACCTTTTTAGATATTTAAGCCAAAATTTTACAAACGTTACGAAACAAAATCCAAGCGTTTCACCGGTTTAGAGATTTAAGGCAAACATTAATAAACCTTACGAAACAAATCCAAACGTTTACAAACATTACGAAAAAAATTCAAGCGTTTCACCTTTTTAGCGATTAAGCCAAACGTTTACAAACGTTACGAAACAAATCCAAACTTTACATCTTTTTAGCGATTTAAGCCAAATGTTTACAAACGTTTCGGAATGAAAACAACGTTTCACATGTTTAACGATTTAAGCCGAACGTTTACAAACGTTACGAAAGAAAACGCAACGTTTCAACTTTTAAGCGATTTAAGCCAAACGTTTTGAAACGTTACAAAACAAATCCAAACGTTTCCCCTTTTTGGCGAATTAAGCCAAACGTTTACAAACAAATCCAAATGTTTCACCTTTTTAGCGATTGAAGCCAGACGTTTACAAACATTACAAAATAAATCCAAACGTTTCGCCTTTTGAGCGATTTCCGCCAAACTTTTACAAACGTTACGAAATAAATCCAAGCGTTTCCCCTTTTTAGCAATTTAAGCGAAACGCTTACAATAGTTACGAAACAAAAACAAACGTTTCACATTATTAGTGATTTAAGCCAAACGTTTACAAACATTACGTTATAAATCAAAATATTTCACCTTTTTAGCAATATAAGCCAAACATTTACAAACGTTTCGAAACAAATCCAAACGTTTCAGCTTTTTAGCAATTTAAACCAAACGTTTACAAATGTTATGAAACAAAACCAATTGTTTCACCTTTCTAGCGATTTAAACCGAAAGTTTACAAACGTTACAAAACAAATTCAAACGTTTCACCTTTTTAGCATTTAAACCAAACGTTTACAAACGTTACGAAAAAAATTTAAACATTTCACCTTTTTAGCAATTAAATCGACACATTTCACCTTTTTAGCAATTTAAACCAAAAGTTTCAAAACAAATCCAAATGTTTCACCTTTTTAGCGATTTAAGCCAAATGTTTCACTTTTTTAGCGATTTAAGCCAAATGTTTACTAACGTTACGAAATAAATCCAAATGTTTCACCTTTTTAGCGATTTAAGCGAAATATTTACAAACATTATGAAACAAATCCAAACGTTTCACCTTTTTAGCGATTTAAGCCAAACGTTTATAAACGTTACGTAACTAATCCAAACGTTTAAAACGTTACGAAACCCTTTTTAGCAATTTAAGCCAAACGTTTATAAACATTACGAAACAAATTCAAAAATTTCACCTTTTTAGCGATTTAAAACAAACGTTACGAAACAAATCCAAACGTTTCACCTTTTTAGCAGTTTAAGCCAAACGTTTACAAACGTACGAAACAAAACCAAATGTTTCCCCATTTAGCGATTTAAGCCAAACATTTACAGACGTTACGAAACAAATCCAAACGTTTCACCTTTTAGCGATTTAAGCCAAACATTTACAAACGTTACGAAACAAATCCAAACGTTTCACCTTTTTAGAGATTTAAGACAAAAATTTATAAACATTACGAAAAAAATCAAAGCGTTTCACCGTTTTAGAGATTTAAGCCAAACATTAAAAAACCTTGTGAAACAAATCCAAACGTTTCCCCTTTTTAGCGATTTAAGCCAAACGTTTATAAACATTACGAAACAAATCTAGGTGTTTCACCTTTTTAGCGATTAAGCCAAACGTTTACAAACGTTACGAAAAAAATCCAAACTTTACACCTTTTTAGCGATTTAAGCCAAATGTATACAAACGTTTCAGAACAAAAACTACGTTTCACATGTTTAGCAATTCCAGCCGAACGTTTACAAACATTAAGAAAGAAAACCAAATGTTTCACCTTTTAAGAGATTTAAGCCAAACGTTTAGAAATGTTACAAAACAAATCCAAATGTTTCCCTTTTTTAGCGAATTAAGCCAAACGTTTACAAACATTACGTACAAATCCAAATGTTTCACCTTTTTAGCAATATAAGCCAAACCTTTACAAAGGTTACGAAACAAATCCAAACGTTTCACCTTTTTGGCGATTGAACCCAAACGTTTCCAAACATTACAAAACAAATCCAAACGTTTCACCTTTTAAGCGATTTCTGCCAAATGTTTACAAACGTTACGAAAGAAATCCAAGCGTTTCACCTTTTTAGCAATTTAAGCGAAACACTTACAATAGTTACCAAACAAAAACAAACGTTTCACACTTTTAGTGATTTAAGCCAAACGTTTACAAACGTTACGATATAAATCCAAACGTTTCCCCTTTTTAGCAATATAAGCCAAACGTTTACAAACGTTACGAAACAAATCCAAACGTTTCACCTTTTTAGAGATTTAAGCCAAAAGTTTACAAATGTTACAAAAAAATCTAAATGTTTAAAACGTTACGAAACAAATCCAAATGATTCACCTTTTTAGCGATTTAAGCAAAAAGTTTACAAACGTTACAAAACAATTCGAAAGGTTTCACCTATTTAGCGATTTAAGCCAAACGTTTACAATTGTTACGAAACAAATCCAAACGTTTCACCTTTTTAGCAATTTAAGCCGAACGCTTACAAATATTGCGGAACAAAACCAAATGTTTCCCATTTTTAGCGATTCAAGCCAAACGTTTAAAAAGTTACGGAACAAATCCAAATGTTTCACTTTTTTAGCATTTGAAGCCTAGTGCTTACAAACATTACGAAACAAATCCAAACTTTTCACCTTTTTAGCTATTTAGGCCAAAAGTTTACAAACGTTACAAAACAAATCTAAAAGTTTATAACGCTACGAAACAAATCCAAAGGTTTCATCTATTTAGAGACTTAAGCCAAACATTTACAAACGCTACGAAACAAATTTAAACGTTTCACCTTTTAAGAAATTTAAATTGAACGTTTACAACATTACGAAACAAAACCTAATGTTTCACATTTTTAGCGATTCAAGCCAAACGTTTACAAACAATACGATATAAATCCAAACATTTCACCTTTTTAGCAATTTAGGCCAAACGTTTACATACGATACAAAACAAATCTAAACGTTTAAAATGTTACGAAACAAATCCAAACGTTTCATTTATTAGGGATTTAAGCCAAACAATTACAAACATTACGAAACAAATCCAAACGTTTCACCTTTTTAGCGATTTAAGCCAAACGTTTACAGACATTACGAAACAAATCCAAACGTTTCATATTTTTAGCCATTTAAGCCAAATGTTTAAAAAGGTTATGAAACAAAACCAAATGTTTCATGTTTTTTGCGATTTAAGTCAAACGTTTACAAACGTTACAGAACAAAAAAAAACGTTTTACCTTTTTAGAGATTTAATCAAAACGTTTAAAACGTCAAATCCAAGCGTTTCACCTTTTTAGCAATTTAAGCCAAACGTTTACAAACATTACGAAACAAATCCAAAAATTTTACCTTTTAACAATTAAAGCCAAACGTTTACAAACGTTACGAAACGAATCCAAACGTTTTCCCATTCTAGTGATTTAATCCAAATGTTCACAAACGTTACGAAACAAATCCAAGCGTTTCACATTTTTAGTGATTTAAGGAAAACTTTTCCAAACAATACGAAATAAAACGAAACGTTTAAAACGTTACGAAACAAATACAAACATTACATATTTTTAGCAATTTAAGCCAAACGTTTACAAACGTTAAGAAATAAAGTTGTTTATAAACGTTACGAAACAAATCCAAGCGTTTTACCCTTTTAGCAATTTAAACCAAACATTTACAAATATTACGAAACAAATCCAAACATTTCCCCATTTTAGAGATTTAAGCCAAACGTTTAAAAGGTTACGAAAAGAATCCAAACGTTTCCCCTTTTTAGCAATTTATGCCAAGCGTTTATAAACGTTACGAAACAAATCCAAACGTTTCCCCTTTTTAGCAATTTAAGCCAAACGTTTACAAACATTACGAAGCAAATCCTAGCGTTTCGCCTTTTAGGCAATTTAACCCAAACGTTTATAAACATTACGAAAAAAATCCAAACGTTTCACTTTTTTAGCGATTGAAGCCGAATGTTTACAAACGTTACGAAACAAAGCCAAACGTTTACAAACGTTACAAAACAAATCAGAGCATTTCACCTTTTTAGCAATTTATGCCAAACGTTTACAAATGTTTCCCTTTTTTCGTGATTTAAGCCAAACGTTTACAAATTATTAGTGACTAAAGCCAAACGTTTACAAACGTTACGAAAAAAATCCAAACGTTTCACCTTTTTAGCTATTTAAGGAAAACGTTTACAAACATTACTAAACAAATCTAAGCGTTTCACCTTTTTAGAAATTAAGCCAAACGTTTACAAACGTAACGAAACAAATACAAGACAAACATTTATAATCGTTACGAAACAAATCCAAACTTTACACCTTTTTATCTATTTAAGCCAAATATTTACAAAAGTTTCGGAACAAAAACAACGTTTCACATGTTTAGCGATTTAAGCCGAACGTTTACAAACATTCCGAAAGAAAACCAAACGTTTCACCTTTAAAGCGATTTAAGCCAAACGTTTAGATACGATGAAAAACAAATCTAAACGTTTTTTTCTTCTTAGCGAATTAAGCCAAACATTACGAAACAAATCCAAACGTTTCACCTTTTTAGCAATATAAGCCAAAACTTTACAAACGTTACGAAACAAATCCAAACGTTTCGCCTTTTTAGCAATTGAATCTAAACATTTACAAACATTACAAAACAAATCCAAACGTTTCACCTTTTGAGCGATTTCTGCCAAACGTTTACAAACGTTACGATACAAATCCAAGCGTTTCACCTTTTTTTTTAATTTGAGCGAAACTCTTACAAACGTTATAAAACAAAACCAAATGTTTCATATTTGTAGTGATTTAAGCCAAACGTTTAGAAACGTTACGATATAAATCCAAACGTTTTGCCTTTTTAGCAATATAAGCCAAACTTTACAAACGTTACGAAACAAATCCAAACGTTTAACCTTTTTTAGCGATTTAAGCCAAAAGTTTACAAACGTTACAAAAAAAAATTTAAAAGTTTAAAACGTTATGAAACAAATCCAAAGGATTCAACTTTTTAGCGATTTTAGTAAAACGTTTACAAACGTTACAAAATAAATCCAAAGGTTTCACCTATTTAGCGATTTAAGCCAAACGTTTACAAATTTTACGAAACAAATCCAAACGTTTCTCCTTTTTCGCAATTTAAGCCGAGCGCTTACAAACATTACGAAACAAAACCAAACGTTTCACATTTTTAGCGATTCAAGCCAAACGTTTACAAACGTTACGATATAAATCCAAACGTTTCACCTCTTTAGCGATTTAAGCCAATCGTTTACAAACGATACAAAATAAATCCAAACGTTTAAAATGTTACGAAACAAATCCAAACGTTTTACTTTTTTAGAGATTTAAGCCAAACAAATACAAACATTACGAAACAAATCCAAACGTTTCACCTTTTTAGAGATTATAGCAAAACGTTTACAAACGTTACGAAAAAAATCCAAACGTTTCACCTTTTTATCGATTTAAGCCAAACATTTACAAAGGTTATGAAACAAAACCAAAGGTGTTACCTTTTTAGCGATTTAAGTGAAACGTTTACAAACGTTATAGAACAAAAACAAATGTTTCACGTTTTTAGCGATTTAAGAAAAACGTTTAAAACGTTACAAAAACAAATCCAAGCGTTGTTGGTGCAGCGGACATGAGGGTCCGAATCGTATATTTCAATTCAAAATTGGAATTCCAACAATTCGGATCAAGAAATTGATCATATCAATAACAAATGGATCGTCGTATCATATAGTAATTAAAGCACGCATCTAGAAACCGTAAGAAGAATAACTATGTCGATTCTCCAATGAGTCTTGTAGTCCCGATAGTACGGCGACCTCAAGCTCGTCCACACGAGTATGCATCCGATTGAATCCTCGCCTTGAAGTAATCTGCAAGAGTTTCCCTTGCCGAGCAACCCTAAGCTCAAACTCTCGCCTCGATTACGTCTTTGCTGGGATGTATGAAAAACTTTCTCCAAGCTTTTCTGTGATTGATGACTACTTGAACTCCTTCAAATATGCTCTCTTAAGTGTGGTGTTTTTAGAATGACCAAAGGCAACCTCTATATATAGGGTAGAGCTTTGCTTAAGAATGCAGCACCTCACATGCTATGTGTCAAACACCAAGCAAGGGTGCTGCCACCATTCGACACCTCACATGCTAGGTGTCACACACCAAGCATAAGTGTTGCCACCATTTGACACATCAGATGCTAGGTGTCACGCATCAAATATAGGTGTTGCCACCATCTCACACATCACATGCTAGGTGTCACACAACGAGACATACATGACATCATCACATGACATCATCGTGACATTATCACATGACATCATCGTGACATCATCACATGACATCATCGTGACATCATCACATGACATCATCGTGACATCATCACATGACATCATCACATTAACTTGGATAAAATACAATTAGGTGCCTACTAATTTATAACTCTTACAAATTAGTCCCTAATTTATACTTGTTTTTTCATCTTAGATTAATTTCCGAGATATGCTAGTATCTATATGAAATCGATCTCTCGTAAACTCAATCGGTTGCACATCATATTGTGTGTGACTAACTAGGTTCACATCTATATGGCAACGAGAGTCATAAGAAACGCCTTTCTTATATTAAATAATTAAATCCCATTAATTATTAATTCTCGTAGATCGTGAGTGACGTCTAGCAACATATCACGACCCCCAAAGAGATATAAATGTATTCTTTATGAACCAATGTTCATAATTACCATACACTCCAAATTCCCTTCATCTAGGATTATGATCTCGACTAGTGTCACGGTTAAGTCAAACACTGTTTGTCTTGATCATATGACCTCATCTCAGTTCTTATTCTTGATAAATATGACTTCCACTAGAAACAACTTTCTAAGTAAGTCATATACACCTGCACAGATTTTATCATCCATCAAGAACAATTTGAGATAGCATAGAATCTTTTCTCCGTTCATCTGGAGTGATAAATTCTCTCTTGGTTAAACCCCTATCTCCATATACAACTAACTAGAGCCAACACATCCTGCGACCCTAGCTCATGAAAGATCTAGGGATAAGGAGTATCAAACTCTAATCACCTATATACAAGATAGTGTCACCGCAAGTCAAAGGACATATGTACAATTATGAACTAGATGACATTAAATTGACTTTGATAAAATACCATGTATAAGTCATCTAGCATCACTTGTTCAACCCACTCAAAATCTTAAGTGTCCACATGTTTATCCTGATCCCCATCAAGTAGTATGAGACTCACTACTTCCTATAATTAGTAACTCCTTACTAATCAGGAGAATAAACAGAGGTGACAATCTTTCCGGGATAATACGATGCCCTTATTCGTAGGACCCCATCGACCGTGAACGGTTATTTAGATCACTTGTATAATAGAATCTGTAACTCGTATTCTTAACACCCTAAGAATAGATTCTATCACAATGTGATAAGGACAATACGTAATAAATGAACACTTAGTTTATGAGACACTTAGTTCAATTAGAACATATATATCTTTGCCATTGGAACTAGTTCTACAAATATACATGATCAAATGGCCCTAGGGCACATACTACTAACAAGCGTTTCACCTTTTTAGCAATTTAAGCCAAACATTTACAAACGTTACGAAACAAATCCAAAAATTTCATCTTTTAAGCAATTTAAGCAAAACGTTTACAAACGTTACGAAACGAATCCAAATGTTTTCCTATTTTAGCGATTTAATCCAAATGCTTACAAACGTTACGAAACAAATCAAAGCATTTCACCTTTTCAGCGATTTAAGCAAAACTTTTACATACGATACAAAACAAAACAAAACGCTTAAAACGTTACGAAACAAATCCATTTGTTACACACTTTTAGCAATTTAAGCCAAACGTTTACAAACGTTACGAAACAAAGTTGTTTACAAACGTTACGAAACAGATCCAAGCGTTTTGATCGTTTTAGAAATTTAAACCAAAGATTTACAAACGTTACGAAACAACCCAAACGTTTCCCCATTATAGACATTTAAGCCAAACGTATAAAAGTTACGAAAAGAATCCAAACGTTTCCCCTTTTAGCAATTTAAGCCAAACGTTTACAAACATTACGAAACAAATCCAAACGTTTCACCTTTTTAGCAATTTAAGCCAAATGTTTACAAATATTACGAAGCGAATCCTAGCGTTTCACCTTTTTAGCAAATTAAGCCAAATGTTTACAAATATTACGAAACAAATCCAAGCGTTTCACCTTTTTAGCAATTTAACCCAAACGTTTGCAAACATTACGAAACAAATCCAAACGTTTCACTTTTTTAGCGATTGAAGCCAAATGTTTACAAACATTAAGAAACAAAGCCAAACGTTTACAAACGTTATAAAAAAATCCAAGCGTTTTACCTTTTTAGCAATTTATGCCAAACGTTTAGAAACGTTACGAAAGAAATCCAAACGTTTCACCTTTTTGGTGATTTAAGCCCAACGTTTACAAATTATTAGTGACTGAAGCCAAACGTTTACAAACGTTACGAAACAAATCCAAATGTCTCACTTTTTTAGCAATTTAAGCCAAACGTTTACATACCTTACAAAACAAATCCAAACGTTTCACCTTTTTAGCGATTTAAGAAAAACGTTTACAAACGATACGAAACAAATCCAAATGTTTACAAACATTACGAAATAAAATCAAACTTTTCACATTTTTAGAAATTTAAGTAAATGTTTACAAACCTTACGAAACAAATCCAAACGTTTCACCTTTTAAGCGATCAAAGCCAAACGTTTACAAACGTTAAGAAACAAATCCAAACGTTTCCCCATTTTAGCGATTTAAGCCAAACGTTTATAACCGTTATGAAACAAAAACAAACGTTTACAAACGTTACGAAACAAATCCAAATGTTTACAAACGTTATGAAACAAATCCAAACGTTTCCCCATTTTAGCGATTAAAGCCAAATGTTTACAAACGCTACGAAACAAATCCAAATGTTTCTCCTTTTTAGCGATTTAAGCCAAACGTTTACAAACATAACGAAACAAATCCAAGGGTTTCCACATTTTAGCGATTGAAGCCAAACGTTTACAAACGTTACAAAACAAATCCCAACGTTTCACCTTTCTTACGATTGAAGCCAAACGTTTACAAACATTACAAAAAAAATCCAAACGTTTCACCTTTTAAGCTATTTAAACCAAATGTTTACAAATGTTACGAAACAAATCCAAGTGTTTCACCGTTTTAGCAATATAAGCCAAACATGTACAAACGTTACGAAACAAATGCAAACGTTTCACCTTTTTAGCAATTTAAGCCAAACGTTTACAAACCTTACGAAAGAAATCCAAACGTTTCCCCTTTTTAGCGATTTAAGCAAAACGTTTACAAACGTGACGAAACAAATCCAAATGTTTACAAACATTACGGAATAAAAACAAACTTGTCACATTTTTAGGAATTTAAGTTAAACGTTTACAAACCTTACGAAGCAAATCCAAACGTTTCACCTTTTTAGCGATCAAAGCCAAACGTTTGCAAACGTTAAGAAAGAAATCCAAACGTTTCCCCATTTTAGTGATTTAAGCCAAACGTTTATAAACGTTATGAAAAAAAACAAACGTTTACAAACATTACGAAACAAATTCAAATGTTTCCAAACGTTATGAAAGAAATCCAAACGTCTCCCCATTTTAGAGATTAAAGCCAAATGTTTACAAACGCTATGAAACAAATCCAAATATTTCACAATTTTAGCGATTTAAGCCAAACGTTTACAAACATAACGAAACAAATCCAAAGGTTTCCACATTTTAGCGATTTAAGAGAAACGTTTACAAACGTTACAAAAGAAATCCAAACATTACAACACAAATCCAAACGTTTCACCTTTTAAGCAATTTAAACCAAATGTTTACAAACGTTACGAAACAAATCCAAGCGTTTCACCGTTTTAGAAATATAAGCCAAACATTTACCAATGTTACGAAACAAATACAAACGTTTCCCCATTTTAGCGATTTAAGCCAAACATTTAAAACCTTTCGAAATGATATGAAACAAATCAAAACGTTTTTATCGATTGATGACAAATGTTTACAAATGTTACGAAACAAATCCAAACGTTTCACCTTTTTAGAAATTTAAGCCAAACGTTTACCAATGTTACGAAACAAATACAAACGTTTCACCTTTTTAGCGATTTAAGCCAAACGTTTACAAACGTTACGAAACAAAACCAAACGTTTAGAACGTTAGGAAACAAATCCAAACCTTTTAGATTTTTAGCGATTTAAGCCAAACATTTACAAACATTACGAAACAAAACCAATCGTTTACCTTTTTAGCAATTTAAGCCAAACGTTTCACCGTTTATGCGATTTAAGCCAAACATTTACAAACGTTATGAAATAAATCCAAACATTTTACCTTTTTAGCGATTTAAGCCAAACGTTTACAAACATTGTGAAACTAATACAAACATTTAAAACGTTACGAAACCCTTTTTAGCAATTTAAGCAAAACGTTATGAAACAAATCCAAACGTTTCCCTTTTTTAGCAATTTATAACAAACCTTTGCAAACGTTACGAAACAAATCCAAACATTTCACCTTTTTAGCGATTTAAGCCAAACGTTTACAAATATTACGAAACAAAACCAAACGTTTCCCCTTTTTAGCGATTTAAGGCAAACGTTTACAGACGTTACGAAACAAATCCAAACGTTTCACCTTTGAAGCGATTTAAGCCAAACGTTTACACACGTTCCGAAACAAATCCAAACGTGTCACCTTTTTAGCGAGGTAAGCCAAACGTTTCCAAACGTTACCAAACAAATCCAAGCATTTCACCTTTTTAGCAATTTAAGAAAAACGTTACAAAACGATACGAAACAAATCCAAACGTTTCACCTTTTTAGCGATTTAAGCTAAACGTTTACAAATATTACGAAACAAATCCAAGCGTTTCACCTTTTTAGCGATTAAGCCAAACGTTTACGAACGTTACGAAACCAATACAAGCCAAACCTTTACAAAGGCTACAAAACAAATCCAAACGTTACACCTTTATAGCGATTTATGCCAAACGTTTATAAACTTTACGGAACAAAAACAAATGTTTCACATTTTTTGAGATTTAAGCCCGACGTTTACAAACGTTACGAAATAAAACCAAACGTTTCACCTTTTTAGCGATTTAAGCCAAACTTTTACAAACATTACAAAACAAATACAAACGTTTCACCTTTTTAGCGATTTAAGCCAAAAGTTTACAAACGTTTCGAAACAAATCCAAACGTTTCACCTTTTTAGCAATTTAAGCAAAACCTTTACAAACCTTACGAAACAAATCCAAAAATTTCACCTTTTTAGCGATTGAAGCCAAACGTTTACAAACATTAAGAAAAAAATCCAAACGTTTACCTTTTTGAGCGATTCAGCCAAACGTTTACAAACATTACGAAACAAATCAAAGCTTCTCACCTTTTAGCAATTGAAGCCAAACTCTTACAAACATTATGAAACAAAACGAAACATTGCATACTTTTTAGCGATTTAAGCCAAACGTTTACAAATGTTACTACATAAATCAAAATGTTTCACCTTTTTAGCAATTTAAGCCAAACGTTTACAAACTTTACAAAACAAATCCAAACGTTTCACCTGTTTTGCGATTTAAGCGAAACATTTACAAAGGTTAGAAAACAAATCCAAACGTTTAAAATGTTACGAAACAAATTCAAACGTTTCACCTTTTTAGCGATTTAAGCCAAATGTTTAAAAACATTACGAAACAAATCCAAACGTTTCCCCTTTTTAGCGATTTAAGCCAAACGTTTACAAACGTTATAAAACAAATCCAAATGTTTTACCTTTTTAGCAATTTAAGCCAAACGTTTACAAAGGTTATTAAAAAATACCAACATTTCACCTATTTAGCGATTTAAGTCAAACGATTACAAACGTTACGGAACAAAAACAAACATTTCAGCTTTTTAGCGAATTAAGCCAAACGTTTAAAACGTTACGATATAAATCCAAGCGTTTAACCTTTTTACAAATTTAAGCCAAACGTTTACAATAGTTACGAAACAAATCCAAGTGTTTCTCCTTTTTAGCGATTTAAGCCAAACGTTTACAAACATAACGAAACAAATCCAAAGGTTTCCACATTTTAGCGATTGAAGCCAAAGGTTTACAAACGTTACAAAACAAATCCCAACGTTTCACCTTTCTTGCGATTGAAGCCAAACGTTTACAAACATTACAAAACAAATCCAAACGTTTCACCTTTTAAGCTATTTAAACCAAATGTTTACAAATGTTACGAAACAAATCCAAGCGTTTCACCTTTTAAGCTATTTACCTTTTTAGCGATTTAAGCCAAACGTTTACAAAGGTTATTAAAAAATACCAACATTTCACATATTTAGCGATTTAAGTCAAACGATTACAAACGTTACAGAACAAAAACAAACGTTTCAGCTGTTTAGCGAATTAAGCCAAACGTTTAGAACGTTCCGATATAAATCCAAGCGTTTAACCTTTTTAGAAATTTAAGCCAAACGTTTACAAACGTTACAAAAAAAATCCAAACTTTTTCCCATTTTAGCAATTTAAGCCAAACGTTTACAAACGTTACAAACAAATCCAAACGTTTCACCTTTTTAGCGATTTGTACAGAACTTTTACAAACGATTCGAAACAAAACCAAACGTTTAATACGTTACGAAACAAATACAAACGTTACGAAACAAAGACGTTTACAAACGTTACGAAACAAATTCAAGAGTTTCACCATTTTATAAATTTAAGCAAAAAGTTTACAAACGTTACGAAAGAAAATCCAAACGTTTTTCCCATTTTAGAGATTTAAGCCAAACGTTCAAAACACTTCGAAAAAAATCCAAACGTTTCCCCTTTTTAGAAAATTAAGCCAAGTGTTTACAAACGTTAGGAAACCAATCAAAATGTTTCCCCATTTTAGGAAATTAAGCCAAACGTTTACAAACATTACGAAACAAATCAAAGCATTCACCGTTTTATCAATTTAAGCCAAACATTTACAAACGTTACTAAACAAATCCAAACGTTTCCCCATTTTAGAGATTTAAGCCTAACGTTTAAAACGCTACAAAAAAATCCAAACGTTTCCCATTTTTAGAAATTTGAGCCAAGCGTTTACAAACGTTACAAAACAAATCCAAATGTTTCCTCTTTTTACCCATTTAAAACAAACGTTTACAAACATTACGAAGCAAATCCAAGCGTTTCACCTTTTTAGCAAGTTAAGCCAAACGTTTACAAACGTTACGAAACAAATCCAAGCGTTTCACCTTTTTAAAGATTTAAGCCAAATGTTTACAAACATTACGAAAAAAATCCAAACGTTTCACCTTTTTAGCAATCAAAGTCAAACGTTTACAAACGTTACGAAACAAAGCCAAACGTTTATAAATGAAACAAAACAAATCCAAGCGTTTCACATTTTTTGCCATTTAAGCCAAAAGTTTACAAACATTACGAAACAAATCCAAACGTTTTCACCTTTTTAGTGATTTAAGCCAAACGTTTACAAACATTACAATACAAATCCAAATGTTTCACCTTTTTAGCGATTTAAGCCAAAAGTTTACAAAACGTTTCACCTTTTTAGCTATTTAAGAAAAACCTTTACAAACGTTACGAAACAAATCCAAACGTTTCACCATTTTTGCAATTGAAGCCAAACGTTTACAAACATTAAGAAAAAAAATCCAAACGTTTCCCCTTTTGAGAGATTCAACCAAACGTTTAGAAACATTACGAAACAAATCAAAGCATTTCACCTTTTAGCAATTTAAGCCAAACGCTTACAAACGTTGTGAAGCAAAACCAAACGTTTCACACTTTTTAGCTATTTAAGCCAAACGTTTACAAACGTTACTATATAAATCAAAATGTTTCACCTTTTTAGCAATTTAAGCCAAACGTTTACAAACGTTACGAAACAAATCCAAACTTTTCACCTTTGTTGCGAATTAAGCCAAACATTTACAAAGGTTACAAAACAAATCCAAACGTTTAAAATGTTACGAAACAAATCCAAACGTTTCACCTTTTTAGAGATTTAAGCCAAATGTTTAAAAACATTACGAAACAAATCCAAACGTTTCACCTTTTTAGCGTTTTAAGCCAAACGTCTACAAACGTTATAAACAAATCCAAACGCTTTACCTTTTTAGCGATTTAAGCCAAACGTTTACAAAGGTTATTAAAAAATACCAAACGTTTCACCTATTAAGCGATTTAAGTCAAACGATTACAAACGTTATGGAACAAAAACAAACGTTTCAGCTTTTTAGCGATTTAAGCCAAACGTTTAAAACGTTACGAAACGAATCCAAGCGTTTAACCTTTTTAGAAATTTAAGCCAAACGTTTACAAACGTTACAGAAAAATCCAAACTTATTCCCATTTTAGCGATTTAAGCCAAACGTTTACAAACCTTACGAACAAATCCAAGCGTTTCACCTTTTTAGCGATTTATACAGAACTTTTACAAAAGATACGAAACAAAACCAAACGTTTAATACGTTACGTAACAAATCCAAACGTTACAAACGTTACGAAACAAAGCCGTTTACAAATGTTACGAAACAAATGAAAGTGTTTCACCGTTTTATCAATTTAAGCCAAACATTTACAAACGTTACGAAAGAAATACAAACGTTTTCCCATTTCAGAGATTTAAGCCAAACGTGTAAAACTCTACGAAAAGAATCCAAACGTTTCCCCTTTTTAAAAAATTAAGCCAAGTGTTTACAAACGTTAGAAAACAAATCCAAATGTTTCCCCTTTCTAGAAATTTAAGCAAAACGTTTACAAACGTTACGAAGCAAATCCAAACATTTCACCTTTTTAGGAAATTAAGCCGAATGTTTACAAACATTACGAAACAAAGCAAAGCGTTCACCGTTTTAGCAATTTAAGCCAAACATTTTCAAACGTTACTAGACAAATCCAAACGTTTCCCCATTTTAGAGATTTAAGCCAAACGTTTAAAACGCTACAAAAAAATCCAAACGTTTCCCATTTTTAGAAATTTGAGTCAAGCGTTTACAAACGTTACGAAACAAATCCAAACGTTTACTCTTTTTAACAATTTAAAACAAACGTTTACAAACATTACGAAGCAAATCCAAGCGTTTCACCTTTTTAGAAAGCTAAGCCAAATGTTTACAAACGTTAAGAAACAAATCCAAGCGTTTCACCTTTTTAAAGATTTAAGCCAAACGTTTACAAATATTACGAAACAAATCCAAACGTTTCACCTTTTTAGCAATTAAAGTCAAACGTTTACAAACGTTACGAAACAAAGCCAAACGTTTATAAATGTAACAAAACAAATCCAAGCGTTTCACCTTTTTAGCCATTTAGGCCAAAAGTTTACAAACATTACGAAACAAATCCAAACGTTTCACCTTTTTACTTATTTAAGCCAAACGTTTAAAAAAATTTAGTGATTGAAGCCAAACGTTTACAAACGATACGAAACAAATCCAAACATTTTTCCTTTTTAGCAATTTCAGCCAAACTTTTACAAACGTTTCGAAACAAATCCAAACGTTTCGTCTTTTTAGCGATTTAAGCCAAACATTTACAAACTTAACGAAATAAATCCAAACGTTTACAAATATTATGAAACAAAAACATTCTTTTCACATTTTTAGCAATTTAAGTTAAACGTTTACAAACGTTACGAAACAAATCCAAACGTTTCATCTTTATTGCGATTGTAGCCAAACATTTACAAACGTTACGAAACAAATCCAAATGTTGACAAACGTTACGAAACAAATCCAAATGTTTCCCATTTTTAGCGATTCAAGCCAAACGTTTACAAACGTTACAAAACAAATCCAAATGTTCCACCTTTTTTCCGATTGAAGCCAAACGTTTAAGAACATTAGGAAACAAATCCAAACATTTCATCTTTTTAGCGATTTACGACAAACGTTTACAAATGTTACGAAACAAATCCAAGCGTTTCACGTTTTTAGCAATATAAGCCAAACATTTACAAAACTTACGAAATAAATCCAAACGTTTCACCTTTTTAGTGAATTAAGCCAAACATTTACAAACATTACGAAACAAATCCAAAAGTTTCCCCATTTTATCGATTTTAGCCAAACGTTTGCAAACATTACAAAATAAATCCAAACGTTCCACCTTTTTTGCGATTGAAGCCAAACATTTACAAACATTAGGAAACAAATCCAAACATTTCACCTTTTTAGCGATTTAACGTTGACAAACATTACGAAACAAATCCAACCGTTTCACCTATTTAGCAAAATAAGCCAAACATTTACAAACGTTACGAAACATATCCAAACGTGTCACCGTTTTAGCGATTTAAGTGAAAAGTTTACAAACGTTACGAAACAAATCCAAATGTTTCCCTATTTTTGCGATTTAAGCAAAACATTTAAAGCATTACGAAACAAATCCAAACGTTTCACCTTTTTAGCGATTTAAGCCAAACGTTTACAAAAGTTACAAAACAAATCCAAGCATTTCACTTTTTTAGCGATTGAAGCCAAACGTTTACAAATATTAGGAAACAAATCCAAAAGTTTCACCTTTTTAGGGATTTAAGCTAAACATTTATAAATGTTACGAAACAAAACCAAATGTTTACAAACGTTACAAAATAAATCCAAACGTTTCACGTTTTTAGCAATTTAAGCCAAACGTTTACAAATGTTACAAAACCAATCCAAACGTTTCCCCTTTTTAGTGATTTAAGCCGAACGTTTACAAACGTTACGAAATAAAACAAAACATGTCACCCTTTTAGCGGTTTAAGCCGTACGTTTACAAACGTTATGAAACAAATCCAAGGGGTTCACCTTTTTAGCTATTTAAGCCAAACATTTACAAACACTACGAAAGAACTCCAAGCGTTTCACCTTTTTAGAAACGTTTACAGACGTTACGAAACAAATCCAAGAGTTTCACCTTTTTAGTAATTTAAGCGAAACTCTTACAAACGTCACGAAACAAAACCAAACATTTCATATTTTTAGTGATTGAAGCCAAACGTTTACAAACGTTACGATATAAATCCAAACGTTTTGCCTTTTTAGCAATATACGCCAAACGTTTACAAACGTTACGAATCAAATCCAAACGTTTAACTTTTTTTAGCGATTTAAGACAAAAGTTTACAAACGTTACAAAAAAATTTAATAGTTTAAAACGTTACAAAACAAATCCAAAGGTTTCACCTATTTAGCGATTTAAGCCAAACGTTTACAAATATTACGAAACAAAACGAAATGTTTCTCCATTTTAGCAATTTAAGCCGAACGCTTGCAAACATTACGAAACAAAACCAAACGTTTCACATTTTTAGCGATTCAAGCCAAACGATTACAAACGTTACGATATAAATCCAAACGTTTCACCTCTTTAGCGATTTAAGTGAAACGTTTACAAACGATACAAAAGAAATCCAAAGGTTTAAAATGTTACGAAACAAATCCAAACGTTTTACTTTTTTAGATATTGAAGCCAAACAAATGCAAAAATTACGAAACAAATCCAAACGTTTCACCTTTTTAGCGATTTAAGCAAAACGTTTACAAACGTTACGAAACAAATCCAAACGTTTCACCTTTTAACGATTTAAGCCAAACGTTTACAAAGGTTATGAAACAAAACCAAACGTTTCACCTTTTTAGCGATTTAAGTGAAACGTTTACAAACGTTACAGAACAAAAACAAATATTTCACCTTTTTAGCGATTTAAGCAAAGCGTTTAATACTTTACAAAAACAAATCCAAGTGTTTCACCTTTTTAGCAATATAAGCCAAACGTTTACAAACGTTACGAAACAAATTCAAAAATTTGACCTTTTACGCAATATAAGCCAAACGTTTACAAACGTTACGAAACGAATCCAAACGTTTTCCTATTTTAGCGATTTAATCCAAATGTTTACAAACGTTACGAATTAAATCGAAGCGTTTCACCTATTTAGCTATTTAAGCAAAACTTTTACATACGATATGAAACCAAACAAAACGTTTAAAACGTTACGAAACAAATCGAAATGACATTTTTAGCAATTTAAGCCAAACGTTTACAAACGTTACGAAACAAAGTTCTTTACAAACGTTACGAAACAAATCCAAGCGTTTTGACCGTTTTAGAAATTTAAACCAAACATTTACAAACGTTACGAAGAAAACCCACACGTTTCCCCATTTTAGAGATTTAAGCCAAACGTTTAAACGTTACGAAAAGAATCGAAACATTTCCCCTTTTGAGAAATGTAAGACAAACGTTTATAAACGTTACCAAACAAATCCAAACGTTTCACCTCTTTAGCAATTTAAGCCAAACGTTTAAAAACATTACGAAGCAAATCCTAGCGTTTCACCTTTTTAGCAAATTAAGCCAAACGTTTACAAATATTACGAAACAAATCCAAGCGTTTCACCTTTTTAGCAATTTAACCCAAACGTTTACAAACATTACGAAACAAATCCAAACGTTTCACTTTTTTAGCGATTGAAGCCAAATGTTTACAAACGTTAAGAAACAAAGCCAAACTTTTACAAACGTTACAAGAAAAATCCAAGCGTTTTAACTTTCTATCAATTTAAGTCAAACGTTTAGAAACGTTTTGAAACAAATCCAAACGTTTCACCTTTTTTGGTTATTTAAGCCCAACGTTTACAAATTATTAGTGATTTAAGCCAAACGTTTACAAACGTTACGAAACAAATCCAAACGTTACACCTTTTTCGCAATTTAAGCAAAACGTTTACAAACCTTACAAAACAAATCCAAACGTTTCACCTTTTTAGCGATTTAAGAAAAACGTTTACAAACGATACGAAACAAATCCAAATGTTTACAAACATTACGGAAAAAAACAAACTTTTCACATTTTTATCAATTAAAGTTATACGTTTACAAACGTTACGAAACAAATCCAAACGTTTCACCTTTTTAGCGATCAAAGCCAAACGTTTACAAACGTTAAGAAACAAATCCAAACGTTTCCCCATTTTAGCGATTTAAGCCAAACGTTTATAAACGTTATGAAACAAAAACAAACGTTTACAAACGTTACGAAAAAAATCCAAATGTTTACAAACGTTATGAAACAAATCCTAACGTTTCCCCATTTTAGCGATTAAGGCCAAACGTTTACAAACGCTACGAAACAAATCCAAATGTTTTACCTTTTTAGCGATTTAAGCCAAACATTTACAAACATAACGAAACAAATCCAAAGGTTTCCACACTTTAACAATTTAAGCCAAACGTTTACAAATGTTACAAAACAAATCCCAATGTTTCACCTTTTTTGCGATCGAAGCCAAACGTTTACAAACATTACAACACAAATCCAAACGGATCACCTTTTAAGCTATTTAAACCAAATGTTTACAAATGTTACGAAACAAATCCAAGCGTTTCACCGTTTTTGCAATATAAGCAAAACATGTACAAATGTTACGAAACAAATTCAAACGTTTCACCTTTTTAGCAATTTAAGCAAAACATTTACAAACCTTACGAAACAAATCCCAACGTTTCACCTTTTTAGCGATTTAAGCAAAACGTTTACAAATGTGACGAAACAAATCCAAATGTTTACAAACATTACAGAATAAAAACAAACTTTTCAAATTTTTAACAATTTAAGTTAAACCTTTACAAACGTTACAAAACAAATCCAAACGTTTCACCTTTTTAGCGATCACAGCCAAACGTTTACAAATAAGAAACAAATCCAAACATTTCACCATTTTAGCGATTTAAGCCACACGTTTATAAACGTTATGAAACAAAAACAAACGTTTATAAACGTTACAAAACAAATCCAAATGTTTGCAAACGTTATGAAACAAATCCAAACGTTTCCCCATTTTAGAGATTAAAGCCAAACGTTTACAAACGCTACGAAACAAATCCAAATGTTTCACATTTTTAGCGATTTAAGCCAAACGTTTACAAACATAACGAAACAAATACAAATGTTTACACATTTTAGCGATATAAGCCAAACGTTTACAAACGTTACAAAACAAATCCCAACATTTCACCTTTTTTGCTATTGAAGCCAAACGTTTACAAACATTCCAAAACAAATTCAAACGTTTAACCTTTTAAGCGATTTAAACCAAATGTTTACAAACGTTACGAAACAATTCCAAGCGTTTCACCGTTTTAGAAATATAAGCCAAACATTTTCAAACGTTACGAAACAAATCCAAACGTTTCATCTGTTTAGCGATTTAAGTCAAATGTTGACAAACGTTACGAAACAAATCAAAATGTTTCCCCATTTTAGCGATTTAAGACAAATATTTAAAACCTTACGAAACAAATCCAAACGTTTCACCTCTTTAGCGATTTAAGAAAAACTTTTACAAACGTTACGAAACAAATCTAAATGTTTCACCTTTTTATCGATTGATGCCAAACGTTTACATATGTCACGAAACAAATCCAAACGTTTCCCCTTATTAGCAATTTAAGCTAATCGTTTACCAATGTTACGAAACAAATACAAACGTTTTACCTTTTTAGTGATTTAAGCAAAACATTTATAAACGTTACGAAACAAAACCAAACGTTGAAAAAGTTAGGAAACAAATCCAAACCTTTCACATTTTTAGCGATTTAAGCCAAATATTTACAAACATTACGAAACAAAAACAATCATTTACCTTTTTAGCAAATTAAGCCAAACGTTTCACCGTTTAAGTGATTTAAGCCAAACGTTTATAAACGTTATGAAATAAATCCAAACGTTTCACCTTTTTAGCGATTTAAGCCAAACGTTTACAAATGTTGTGAAACTAATCCAAACATTTAAAACGTTACGAAACCCTTTTTAGCAATTTAAGCAAAACGTTACGAAACAAATCCAAATGTTTAACTTTTTTAGAAATTTATAACAAACCATTGCAAACGTTACGAAACAAATCCAAACGTTTCACCTTTGTTAGTGATTTAAGCCAAACGTTTATAAATATTACGAAACAAAACCAAACGTTTCCCCTTTTTAGCGATTTAAGGCAAATGTTTACATACATTACGAAATAAATCCAAACATTTCACCTTTGAAGCGATTTAAGCCAAACATTTACACACGTTCTGAAATAAATCCAAACGTTTCACCTTTTTAGCGAGGTAAGCCAAACGTTTCCAAACGTTACGAAACAAATCCAAGCATTTCACCTTTTTAGCGATTTAAGAAAAACGTTACAAAACGATACGAAACAAATCCAAACGTTTCACCTTTTTAGCGATTTAAGCTAAACGTTTACAAACATTACGAAACAAATCCAAGCGTTTCACCTTTTTAGCGATTAAGCCAAACGTTTATTAACGTTACGAAACCAATACAAGCCAAACCTTTACAAAGGCTATAAAACAAATCCAAACGTTACACCTATATAGCGATTTATGCCAAACGTTCATAAACGTTACGGAACAAAAACAAACGTTTCACATTTTTAGATATTTAAGCCCGACGTTTACAAACTTTACGAAACAAAACCAAATGTTTCTCCTTTTAACGATTTAAGCCAAACGTTTACAAACATTACAAAACAAATCCAAACGTTTCACCTTTTTAGCGATTTATGCCAAAAGTTTACAAACGTTTCGTAACAAATCCAAACGTTTCTCCTTTTTAGCAATTTAAGCAAAACCTTTACAAACGTTACGAAACAAATCCAAACGTTTCACCTTTTTAGCGATTGAAGCCAAACGTTTAGAAACATTAAGAAAAAAATCCAAACGTTTCCCCTTTTGACCGATTCAGCCAAACGTTTACAAACATTACGAAACAAATAAAAGCTTTTCACCTTTTAGCAATTTAAGCCAAACGCTTACAAACGTTATGAAATATAACCAAACGTTTCACACGTTTTAGCGATTTAAGCCACACGTTTACAAACGTTACGATATAAATCCAAATGTTTCACCTCTTTAGCAATTTAAGCCAAACGTTTACAAACGTTATGAAAAAAATCCAAACGTTTCACCTTTTTAGCGATTTAAGCAAAACATTTACAAAGGTTTACAAAACAAATCCAAACGTTTAAAATTTTACGAAACAAATTCAAACGTTTCACCTTTTTAGCGATTTATGCCAAATGTTTACAAACATTAAAAAACAAATCCAAATGTTTCAACTTTTTAGCGGTGTAAGCCAAACGTTTACAGACGTTATAAAACAAATCCAAACGTTTTACCTTTTTACCGATTTAAGCCAAACGTTTACAAAGGTTATTAAAAAATACCAAATGTTTCACCTATTTAGCGATTTAAGCCAAACGCTTACAAACGTTATGAAACAAAACCAAACGTTCCACACTTTTAGCTATTTAAGCCAAATGTTTACAAACGTTACGATATAAATCCAAATGTTTCACCTTTTTAGAAAATTAAGCCAAACGTTTGCAAACGTTACGAAACAAATCCAAACGTTTCACCTTTTTTGTGATTTAAGCCAAACGTTTACAAACGTTACGATATAAATCCAAATGTTTCACCTTTTTAGAAAATTAAGCCAAACGTTTGCAAACGTTACGAAACAAATCCAAACGTTTCACCTTTTTAGCGATTTAAGCCAAACATTTACAAAGGTTACAAAACAAATCCAAACGTTTAAAATTTTACGAAACAAATCCAAATGTTTTACCTTTTTAGTGACTTAAGCCAAATGTTAGCAAATATTTCAAAACAAATCCAAACGTTTCACCTTTTTAGCGATATAAGCCAAACGTTTACAAAGGTTATTAAAAAATACCAAACGTTTCACCTATTTAGCGATTTAAGTCAAACGATTACAAACGTTATGGAACAAAAACAAACGTTTCGTCTTTTTTAGCGATTTAAGCCAAACGTTTAAAACGCTAAGAAACAAATCCAAGCGTTTAACCTTTTTAGAAAATTAAGCCAAACATTTACAAACTTTACGAAACAAATCCAAGCGTTTTCCTATTTTAGCGATTTAAGCCAAACGTTTACAAACGTTACGAACAAATCCAAGCGTTTCAATTTTTTGCGATTTCTGCAGCACTTTTACAAACGATACGAAACAAAACCAAACGTTTAATACGCTACGATACAAATCAAAACGTTACAAATGTAACAAAACAAAGCCGTTTACAAACGCTACGAAACAAATTAAAGCGTTTCACCGTTTTATCAATTTAAGCCAAACATTCACAAACGTTACGAAAGAAATCCAAACGGTTTTCCCATTTTATATATTTAAGCCAAACGTTTAAAAATCTACGAAAAAAATCTAAACGTTTCCCCTTTTTAAAAAATTTAGCCAAGTGTTTACAAACGTTGGAAACAAATCCGAATGTTTCCCCTTTTTAGCAATTTAAGCAAAACGTTTACAAACATTACGAAGCAAATCCAAACATTTCACCTTTTCAGGAAATTAAGCCAAAGGTTTACAAACATTATGAAACAAATCAAAGCGTTCACCGTTTTATCAATTTAAGCCAAACATTTACAAATGTTACGAAACATATCCAAACGTTTCCCAATTTTAGAGATTTAAGCCAAACGTTTAAAAGGCTACGGAAAAAATCCGAATGTTTCCCCTTTTTAGAGATTTGAGCCAAGCGTTTACAAAAGTTACGAAACAAATCCAAATGTTTCCTTTTTTTACCAATTTAAAACAAACGTTTAGAAACATTACGAAGCAAATCCAAGCGTTTCACCTTTTTAGCAAATTAAGCCAAACGTTTACAAACGTTACGAAACAAATTCAAACGTTTCACCTTTTTAAAGATTTAAGCCAAACGTTCACAAACATTACGAAATAAAGTCAAACGTTTACAAACGTTACGAAACAAAGCTAAAAGTTTATAAATATAACAAAACAAATCCAAGGTTTCACCTTTTTAGCCATTTAAGCCAAACGTTTACAAACATTACGAAACAAATCCAAACGTTTCCCCTTTTTAGTGATTTAAGCCAAACGTTTACAAATTGTTAGTGATTGAAGCCAAACGTTTACAAACGTTACGAAACAAATCCAAACGTTTCACCTTTTTAGCAATTTAAGCCAAACGTTTAGAAACGTTTCGAAACAAATCTAAACGTTTCGCTTTTTTAGCGATTTAAGCAAAACGTTTACAAAATTTATTAAACAAATCCAAACGTTTACAAAAATTACGGAACAAAAACATTCTTTTCACATTTTTAGCAATTTAAGTTAAACGTTTACAAACGTTACGAAACAAATCCAAACGTTTCATCTTTTTACCGATTGTAGCCAAACGTTTACAAACGTTATACGTTTACAAACGTTATACGTTTACAAACGTTATACGTTTACAAACGTTATACGTTTACAAACGTTATACGTTTACAAACGTTATACGTTTACAAACGTTACGAAACAAATCCAAATGTTTTCCCTTTTTAGCGATTTAAGCCAAACGTTTACAAACGTTTCAAAACAAATCCAAACGTTCCACCTTTTTTCCGATTGAAGCCAAACATTTACAAACATTAGGAAGCAAATCCAAACGTTTCATCTTTTTAGCGATTTACGAAAAACGTTTACAAACGTTACGAAACAAATCCAAGCGTTTCACGCTTTTAGCAATATAAGCCAAACATTTACAAAAGTAACGAAACAAATCCAAACGTTTCACCTTTTTAGCGATTTAAGTCAAACGTTTACAAACTTTAGGAAACAAATCCAAATGTTCACCTTTTTAGTGATTTATGCCAAACGTTTACAAACGTTACGAAACAAATCCAAAAGTTTCCCCACTTTATCAATTTAAGCCAAACGTTTGCAAACGTTACAAAACAAATCCAAACGTTCCTCTTTTTTTGCGATTGAAGCAAAACGTTTACAAACATTAGGAAACAACTCCAAACATTTCACCTTTTTAGCGATTTAAGGCAAACGTTTACAAACGTTACGAAACAAATCCAAGCGTTTCACCTGTTTAGCAATATAAGCCAAACATTTACAAACATTGCGAAACATATCCAAACGTTTCACCTTTTTAGCAATTTAAGTGAAAAGTTTACAAATGTTACGAAACAAATCCAAAAGTTTCCCTATCTTGGCGATTTAAGCTAAACGTTTAAAACCTTACGAAACAAATCCTAATGTTTCCCTTTTTAGCGATTTAAGCCAAACGTTTACAAACGTTACAAAACAAATCCAAGCATTTCATTTTTTAGCGATTGAAGCCAAACGTTTACAAATATTACGAAACAAATCCAAAAGTTTCACCTTTTTTGGGATTTAAGCTAAACATATACAAATGTTACGAAACAAAACCAAATGTTTACGAACGTTACGAAACAAATCCAAACGTTTCACCTTTTTAGCAATTTAAGCCAAACCTTTACAAATGTTACGGAACAAATCCAAACGTTTCCCCTTTTTAGCGATTTAAGCCGAACATTTACAAACGTTACGAAACAAAACAAAACATGTCACCCTTTTAGCGATTTAAGCAGTACGTTTACAAACGTTATGAAATAAATCCAAACGTTTCACCTTTTTAGCGATTTAAGCCAAACGTTTACAAACGCTACGAAAGAACACCAAGCGTTTCACCTTTTTAGAAACGTTTACAAACATTACGAAACAAAACCAAATGTTTCACCTTTTTAGCAATTTAAGCCAAACGTTTACAAACGTTACAAAATAAATCCAAACGTTTCACCTTTTTAGCGATTTAAGCCAAACGTTTACAAACGTTAAGAAATAAATCCAAACATTTCACCTTTTAGCGATTTAAGCCAAAAATTTACAAACGTTACGAAACAAATCCAAGCGTTTCACCGTTTAAGAGATTTAAGTCAAACGTTTAAAAACCTTAAGAAACAAACGTTTACAAACATTATGATACCAATCCAAGTGTTTCACCTTTTAAGTGATTAAGCCAAACATTTACAAACCTTACGAAACAAATACAAGCCAAACGTTTACAAACGTTATGAAACAAATTGAAACTTTACACATTTTTAGTGATTTAAGCTATATGTTTACAAACGTTTTGGAACAAAAAAACGTTTCACAAGTTTAGCGATTTAAGCAGAACGTTTACAAACGTTACGAAAGAAAACCAAACG
The DNA here is from genome assembly GCF_937616625.2 of Mercurialis annua. Lineage (NCBI taxonomy): Eukaryota > Viridiplantae > Streptophyta > Magnoliopsida > Malpighiales > Euphorbiaceae > Mercurialis > Mercurialis annua. Next base: position 19,881,688 of record NC_065577.1, on the reverse strand, counting down.
TTTCACCTTATAAGCGATTTCAGCAAAACGTTAGAAACGTTGCAAAACAAATCCAAACGTTTCCCCTATTGAACGAATTAAGCTAAACGTTTACAAACGTTACGAAACAAATTCAAATGATTCACCTTTTTAGCAATATAAGCCAAACATTTACAAACGTTACGAAACAAATTCAAACGTTTCACCTTTTTAGCGATTGAAGCCAAACGTTTACAAACATTACGAAACAAATCCAAACATTTCACCTTTTGAGCGATTTCTGCCAAACGTTTACAAACGTTACAAAACAAATACAAGTATTTCACCTTTTTAGCAATTTAAGCAAAACGCTTACAAACGTTACGAAACAAAACAAAACGTTTCACATTTCAAGTGATTTAAGCCAAACGTTTACAAACGTTACAATATAAATCCAAACGTTTCACCTTTTTAGCAATATAAGCCAAACATTTACAAACATTACGAAACAAATCCAAACGTTTCACCTTTTTAGCAATTTAGGCCAAAATTTTACAAACATTACAAAAAAAATCTAAACGTTTACAAACGTTCCAAAACAAATCCAAAGGTTTCACCTATTTAGCGATTTAAGCCAAACGTTTACAAACGTCACAAAATAAATCCAAACATTTTACCTTTTTAGCAATTTAAGCCGAACGTTTACAAATATTACAAAACAAAACCAAACGTTTCACATTTTTATCGATCCAAGCCAAACGTTTACAAACATTACGATATAAATCCAAACATTTCCCCTTTTTAGCAATTTAAGCCAAACGTTAAAAAAGTTACGAAACAAATCCAAATGTTTCACGTTTCTAGCATTTTAAGCCAAGTGCATACAAACGTTACAAAACAAATCCAAATGTTTCACCTTTTTAGCGATTTAGGCCAAAAGTTTACAAACGTTACGAAAAAATTCTAAACGTTTAAAACGTTAGGAAACATATCCAAATGTTTCACCTTTTTAGCGTTTTAAACAAAATGTTTACAAACCTTACTAAATAAATCCAAAGGTTTCACCTATTTATCGATTTAAGCCAAACGTTTACAAACGTTACAAAACACATTTTATCTTTTTAGCAATTTAAGCCGAACGCTTACAACATTACGAAACAAAACCAAACGTTTCACATTATTAGCGATTCAAGCCAAACGTTTACAAACGTTACAATATAAATCCAAACATTTCGCCTTTTTAGCTATTTAAGCCAAACATTTACAAAGGATACAAAACAAATCCAAACGTTTAAAATGTTACGAAACAAATCCAAACGTTTCACTTTTTTAGAGATTTAAGCCAAACAATTACAAACAGTACGAAACAAATCCAAACGTTTCAGTTTTTTAGCGATTTAAGCCAAACGTTTACAAACGTAACGAAACAAATCCAAACGTTTCACATTTTTAGGGATTTAAGCCAAAGGTTTACAAAAGTTATGAAACAAAACCAAATGTTTCCCCTTTTTAGCGATTTAAGTCAAACGTTTACAAACGTTACAGAACAAAAACAAACGTTTAACCTTTTTAGAGATTTGAAGCAAAACGTGTAAAACGTTACGAAACTAATCCAAGCGTTTCACCTTTTTAGCAATTTAACCCAAACGTTTACAAACGTTACAAAACAAATCCAAAAATTTCACCTTTTAAGCAATTTAAGCAAAATGTTTACAAACGTTACGAAACGAATCCAAACGTTTTCCCATTTTAGCGATTTAAGCCAAATGTTTACAAACGTTACGAAACAAATCCAAGCGTTTCACCTTTTAAGCGATTTAAGAAATTATTTTACAAACGATATGAAACAAATCCAACGTTTAAAACGTGACACATTTTTAGCAATTTAAGCCAAATGTTTATAAACGTTACGAAAGAAAGTTGTTTACAAACGCTACGAAACAAATCCAAGCGTTTCACCGTTTTAGCAATTTAAACCAACCATTTACAAACGTTACGAAAAAAATCCAAACGTTTCCCCATTTTAGAGATTTAAGCCAAACGTTTATAACGTTACGAAAGAATCCAAAAGTTTCCCCTATTTAGCAATATAAGCCAAGCGTTTACAAACGTTACGAAACAAATCCAAACGTTTCACCTTTTTAGCAATTTAAACCAAACGTTTAAAAACATTACGAAGCAAATCCTAGCGTTTCACCTATTTAGCAAAATAAGCCAAACGTTTACAAATGTTACGAAACAAATATAAGTGTTTCGCTTTTTTAGAAATTTAACCCAAACGTTTACAAACATTACGAAATAAATCCATACGTTTCACTTTTTTAGCGATTGAAGCCAAATGTATACAAACATTACGAAACAAAGCCAAACATTTACGAACGTTACAAAACAAATCCAAACATTTCACTTTTTTAGTAATATAAGCCAAACGTTTACAAACGTTACGAAACAAATCCAAATGTTTCACCTTTTTAGTGATTTAAGCCAAACGTTTACAAAATCTTAGTAATTAAAGCCAAACGTTTAGAAACGTTTCCCCTTTTTAGTAATTTAAGCCAAACGTTTACAAACGTTACGAAACAAATCCAAACGTTTCACCTTTTTAGCCATTTAAGCAAAACGTTTACAAACGTTACGAAACAAATCCAAACGTTTAGAAATATTATGGAACAAAAACAAACTCTTTACATTTTTAGAAATTTAAGTTAATCGTTTGCAAACGTTACGAAACAAATCCAGACGTTTCACCTTTTTAGCGCTCAAAGCCAAACATTTACAAACGTTAAGAAACAAATCCAAACGTTTCCCCATTTTAGTGATTTAATCCAAACGTTTATAAACGCTATGAAACAAAAACAAATGATTACAAATGCTACGAAAAAAATCCAAATTTTTCACCATTTTAACGATTTAAACCAAACGTTTACAAACATTACGAAACAAATCCAAAGGTTCCCACATTTTAGCAAATTTATGCCAAACGTTTACAAACGTTACAAAACAAATCCCAACGTTTCAACTTTTTTGCGATTGAAGCCAAACGTTTACAAACATTACAAAACATATCCAAACGTTTCACCTTTTTAGCGATTTGAACCAAATGTTTACAAACGTTATGAAATAAATTCAAGCGTTTCACCTTTTTAGCAATATAAGCCAAACATTTACAAACGTTACGAAACAAATCCAAACGTTTCACCTTTTTAGCGATTTAAGTCAAACGTTTACAAATGTTACGAAACAAATCCAAATGTTTCCCCATTTTAGCGAATTAATCCAAACATTTAAAATTTTACGAAACAAATCCAAACGTTTCACCTTTTTAGAGATTTAAGAAAAACGTTTACAAACGTTACGAAACAAATCTAAACGTTTCACCTTTTTAGCGATTGAAGCCAAACGTTTACAAATGTTACGAAACAAATCCAAACGATTCACCTTTTTAGCAATTTAAGCCAAACGTTTACAAACGTTACCATACAAATCCAAACGTTTTACCTTTTTAGAGAATTAAGCAAAACGTTTACAAACGTTACGAAACAAATCTAAACGTTTCACCTTTTTAGCGATTGAAGCCAAACTTTTACAAATGTTACGAAACAAATCTAAACGTTTCACCTTTTTAGCAATTTAAAAAAAACGTTAAAACCAAACGTTTCACCTTTTCAGCGATTTAAGGCAAACATTTACAAACGTCACAAAACAAATCCAAAAGTTTCACCTTTGAAGCGATTTAAGCCAAACGTTTACACACGTCCGGAAACAAATCCACACGGATACCTTTTTAGCGATGTAAGCCAAACGTTTACAAAAGTTACGAAACAAATCCAAGCATTTCACCTTTTCAGCGATCTAAGCAAAACTTTAAAAAACAATACGAAACAAATCCAAACGTTTCACCTTTTTAGCGATTTTAGCCAAACGTTTACAATCATTACGAAACAAATCCAAGCGTTTCACCTTTTTAGCGATTAAGCCAAATGTTTATAAACGTTACGAAACCAATCCATGCCAAACCTTTACAAAGGCTACGAAACAAGTCCAAACGTTTTATATTTTTAGCGATTTATGCCAAACGTTTATAAACGTTACGAAAAAAAAACATTTCACATTTTAAGAGATTTAAATCCAATGTTTACAAACGTTACGAAACAAAACCGAATGTTTTACCTTTTTAGCGATTTAAGCCAAACATTTACAAACATTACGAAACAAATCCAAACGTTTCACCTTTTTAGCGATTTAAGCCAAACGTTTACAAACGTTTCGAAACAAATCCAAACGTTTCACCTTTTTAGCAATTTAAGCAAAACCTTTACAAACATTACGAAACAAATCCAAACATTTCACCTTTTCAGCGATTGAAGCCAAACTTTTACAAACATTATGAAGCAAATCCAAACGTTTCACCTTTTGAGCGATTTAGTCAAGCGTTTACAAACATTACGAAACAAATCAAAGCTTTTCACCTATTAACAATTTAAGCCAAACGCTTACAAACATTATGAAACAAAACCAAATGTTTCACATTTTTAGCGATTTAAACCAAACGTTTTACAAGCGTTACGATATAAATCCAAAAATTTCAGCTTTTTAGCAATTTAAGCGAAACGTTTACAAACGATACGAAACAAATCCAAACGTTTCACCTTTTTAGCGATTTAAGCCAAATGTTTACAAACAATACGAAACAAATCCAAGCGTTTCACCTTTTTAGCGATTAAGCCAAACGTTTACAAACGTTACGAAACCAATACATGCCAAACCTTTACAAAGGCTACGAAACAAGTCCAAACGTTACACCTTTTTAGCGATTTATGCCTAACGTTTATAAACGTTACAAAAAAAACAAACGTTTCCCATTTTTAAAGAATTAAACCCAACGTTTATAAACGTTACGAAACAAAACCAAATGTTTTACCTTATAAGCGATTTAAGCCAAACGTTTACGAACGCTACAAAACAAATCTAAACGTTTCTCCTTTTTAGCGATTTAAGCCAAACGTTAACAAACGTTTCGAAACATATCCTAACATTTCACCTTTTTATCAATTTAAGCAAAACCTTTACAAACGTTACCAAAAAAATTTAAACGTTTCACCTTTTTAGCGATTGAAGCCAAACGTTTACAAACATTATGAAACAAATCCAAACATTTCCCCTTTTGAGCGATTTTGCCAAACGTTTGCAAACATTATGAAACAAATCAAAGCTTTTCACCTATTAGCAATTTAAACCAAACGCCTACAAACGTTATGAAACAAAACCAAATGTTTCACATTTTTAGCGATTTAAACCAAATATTTACAAACATTACGATATAAATCCAAAAATTTCACCTTTTTAGCAATTTTAGCGAAACGTTTCACCTTTTTAGTGATTTCAGCCAAACGTTTACAAACGTTACCAAAACAAATCCAAACGTTAAAATGTTACGAAACAAATCCAAACGTTTCACCTTTTTAGCGATTTAAGCCAAATGTTTACAAACATTACGAAACAAATCCAAACGTTTCACCTTTTTAGCGATTTAAGCCAAACGTTTACAAACGTTACGAAACAAATTCAAACGTTTCACCTTTTTAGCGATTTAAGCCAAACGTTTACAAAGGTTATTAAAAAAAACCAAACGTTTCACCTTTTTAGCGATTTAAGTCAAACCTTTACAAATGTTACGCAACAAAAACAAATGTTTCACCTTTTTAGCGATTTAAGCCAAACGTTTAAAACGTTACGAAACAAATACAAGCGTTTCGCCTTTTAAGCAAATTAAGCCAAACGTTTACAAACGTTACGAAACAAATCCAAACGTTTCATCTTTTTAGCGATTTAATCCAAACGTTTATAAACGTTACGAAACAAATCCAAACGTTTTAGCGATTTAAGCCAAACGTTTACAAATGTTCCGAACAAACCCAAGTATTTAACCTTTTTAGCGATTTATGCAGAACTTTTACAAACGATATGAAAAAAACAAAACGTTTAGTAAGTTACGAAACAAATCCAAATGTTACATATTTTTTAGAATTTAAGCGCAACGTTTATAAACGTTACAAAGAAATGCCGTTTACAAACGTTACGAAACAAATTATAGCGTTTCCCCATTTTAGATGTTTATGCCACACGTTTAAAATGCTACAAAAAGACTCCAAACGTTTCCCCTTTTTAGAAATTTAAGCCAAGCGTTTACAAACGTTACGAAACAAATCCAAACGTTTCACCTTTTTAGTAATTTAAGCCAAACGTTAACAAACATTACGAAGCAAATCCAAGCGTTCCACCTTTTTAGCAAATTAAGTCAAACGTTTACAAACGTTACGAAACAAATCCAAACGTTTCACCTTTTTAGCTATATAAGGCAAACGTTTACAAACATTACGAAACAAATCCAAAAGTGTCACCTTTTTAGCGATTGAAGCCAAACGTTGACAAACGTTACGAAACAAAGCCATACGTTTACAAACGTAACAAAACAAATCCAAAAGTTTCCACATTTTAGCGATTGAAGCCAAACGTTTGCTAACGTTACAAAACATATCCAAACGTTCCACCTTTTTAGCGATTGAAGGCAAACGTTTACAAACGTTACGAAACAAATCCAAGCGTTTCACCTTTTTAGCAATATAAGCCAAACATTTACAAACGTTACAAAACAAATCCAAACGTTTCACCTTTTTAGCGATTTAAGTCAAACGTTTACAAATGTTACGAAACAAATCCAAATGTTTCCCCATTTTAGCGAATTAATCCAAACATTTAAAATTTTACGAAACAAATCCAAACGTTTCACCTTTTTAGAGATTTAAGAAAAACGTTTACAAACGTTACGAAACAAATCTAAACGTTTCACCTTTTTAGCGATTGAAGCCAAACGTTTACAAATGTTACGAAACAAATCCAAACGATTCACCTTTTTAGCAATTTAAGCCAAACGTTTACAAACGTTACCATACAAATCCAAACGTTTTACCTTTTTAGAGAATTAAGCAAAACGTTTACAAACGTTACGAAACAAATCTAAACGTTTCACCTTTTTAGCGATTGAAGCCAAACTTTTACAAATGTTACGAAACAAATCTAAACGTTTCACCTTTTTAGCAATTTAAAAAAAACGTTAAAACCAAACGTTTCACCTTTTCAGCGATTTAAGGCAAACATTTACAAACGTCACAAAACAAATCAAAAAGTTTCACCTTTGAAGCGATTTAAGCCAAACGTTTACACACGTCCGGAAACAAATCCACACGGATACCTTTTTAGCGATGTAAGCCAAACGTTTACAAAAGTTACGAAACAAATCCAAGCATTTCACCTTTTTAGCGATCTAAGCAAAACTTTAAAAAACAATACGAAACAAATCCAAACGTTTCACCTTTTTAGCGATTTTAGCCAAACGTTTACAATCATTACGAAACAAATCCAAGCGTTTCACCTTTTTAGCGATTAAGCCAAATGTTTATAAACGTTACGAAACCAATCCATGCCAAACCTTTACAAAGGCTACGAAACAAGTCCAAACGTTTTATATTTTTAGCGATTTATGCCAAACGTTTATAAACGTTACGAAAAAAAAACATTTCACATTTTAAGAGATTTAAATCCAATGTTTACAAACGTTACGAAACAAAACCGAATGTTTTACCTTTTTAGCGATTTAAGCCAAACATTTACAAACATTACGAAACAAATCCAAACGTTTCACCTTTTTAGCGATTTAAGCCAAACGTTTACAAACGTTTCGAAACAAATCCAAACGTTTCACCTTTTTAGCAATTTAAGCAAAACCTTTACAAACATTACGAAACAAATCCAAACATTTCACCTTTTCAGCGATTGAAGCCAAACTTTTACAAACATTATGAAGCAAATCCAAACGTTTCACCTTTTGAGCGATTTAGTCAAGCGTTTACAAACATTACGAAACAAATCAAAACTTTTCACCTATTAACAATTTAAGCCAAACGCTTACAAACATTATGAAACAAAACCAAATGTTTCACATTTTTAGCGATTTAAACCAAACGTTTTACAAGCGTTACGATATAAATCCAAAAATTTCAGCTTTTTAGCAATTTAAGCGAAACGTTTACAAACGATACGAAACAAATCCAAACGTTTCACCTTTTTAGCGATTTAAGCCAAATGTTTACAAACAATACGAAACAAATCCAAGCGTTTCACCTTTTTAGCGATTAAGCCAAACGTTTACAAACGTTACGAAACCAATACATGCCAAACCTTTACAAAGGCTACGAAACAAGTCCAAACGTTACACCTTTTTAGCGATTTATGCCTAACGTTTATAAACGTTACAAAAAAAACAAACGTTTCCCATTTTTAAAGAATTAAACCCAACGTTTACAAACGTTACGAAACAAAACCAAATGTTTTACCTTATAAGCGATTTAAGCCAAACGTTTACGAACGCTACAAAACAAATCTAAACGTTTCTCCTTTTTAGCGATTTAAGCCAAACGTTAACAAACGTTTCGAAACAAATCCTAACATTTCACCTTTTTATCAATTTAAGCAAAACCTTTACAAACGTTACCAAAAAAATTTACACGTTTCACCTTTTTAGCGATTGAAGCCAAACGTTTACAAACATTATGAAACAAATCCAAACATTTCCCCTTTTGAGCGATTTTGCCAAACGTTTGCAAACATTATGAAACAAATCAAAGCTTTTCACCTATTAGCAATTTAAACCAAACGCCTACAAACGTTATGAAACAAAACCAAATGTTTCACATTTTTAGCGATTTAAACCAAATATTTACAAACATTACGATATAAATCCAAAAATTTCACCTTTTTAGCAATTTTAGCGAAACGTTTCACCTTTTTAGTGATTTCAGCCAAACGTTTACAAACGTTACCAAAACAAATCCAAACGTTAAAATGTTACGAAACAAATCCAAACGTTTCACCTTTTTAGCGATTTAAGCCAAATGTTTACAAACATTACGAAACAAATCCAAACGTTTCACCTTTTTAGCGATTTAAGCCAAACGTTTACAAACGTTACGAAACAAATTCAAACGTTTCACCTTTTTAGCGATTTAAGCCAAACGTTTACAAAGGTTATTAAAAAAAACCAAACGTTTCACCTTTTTAGCGATTTAAGTCAAACCTTTACAAATGTTACGCAACAAAAACAAATGTTTCACCTTTTTAGCGATTTAAGCCAAACGTTTAAAACGTTACGAAACAAATACAAGCGTTTCGCCTTTTAAGCAAATTAAGCCAAACGTTTACAAACGTTACGAAACAAATCCAAACGTTTCATCTTTTTAGCGATTTAATCCAAACGTTTATAAACGTTACGAAACAAATCCAAACGTTTTAGCGATTTAAGCCAAACGTTTACAAATGTTCCGAACAAACCCAAGTATTTAACCTTTTTAGCGATTTATGCAGAACTTTTACAAACGATATGAAAAAAACAAAACGTTTAGTAAGTTACGAAACAAATCCAAATGTTACATATTTTTTAGAATTTAAGCGCAACGTTTATAAACGTTACAAAGAAATGCCGTTTACAAACGTTACGAAACAAATTATAGCGTTTCCCCATTTTAGATGTTTATGCCACACGTTTAAAATGCTACGAAAAGACTCCAAACGTTTCCCCTTTTTAGAAATTTAAGCCAAGCGTTTACAAACGTTACGAAACAAATCCAAACGTTTCACCTTTTTAGTAATTTAAGCCAAACGTTAACAAACATTACGAAGCAAATCCAAGCATTCCACCTTTTTAGCAAATTAAGTCAAACGTTTACAAACGTTACGAAACAAATCCAAACGTTTCACCTTTTTAGCTATTTAAGGCAAACGTTTACAAACATTACGAAACAAATCCAAAAGTGTCACCTTTTTAGCGATTGAAGCCAAACGTTGACAAACGTTACGAAACAAAGCCATACGTTTACAAACGTAACAAAACAAATCCAAAAGTTTCCACATTTTAGCGATTTAAGCCAAACGTTTGCTAACGTTACAAAACAAATCCAAACGTTCCACCTTTTTTGCGATTGAAGGCAAACGTTTACAAACGTTACGAAACAAATCCAAGTGTTTCACCTTTTTAGCAATATAAGCCAAACATTTACAAACGTTACAAAACAAATCCAAACGTTTCACCTTTTTAGTGATTTAAGTCAAACGTTTACAAACGTTAAGAAATAAATCCAAATGTTTCCATGTTTTGGCGATTTAAGCCAAACGTTTAAAACCTTACGAAACAAATGCAAACGTTTCAACTTTATAGTAAGCCAAACGTTTACAAATATTACGAAACAAATCCAAACGTTTCACCTTTTACCAATTTAACCAAAACGTTCTGAAACAAATCCAAAAGTTTCACCTTCTTAGGGATTTAAGCTAAACATTTACAAATGTTACGAAACAAAACCAAACGTTTAAAACTTTATGAAACAAATCCAAAATTTTCCCATTTTTAGCGATATAAACCAAACGTTACGAACATTTCGAAACAAAACCAATCATTTACAAATATTATGAAACAAATCTAAACGTTTCACCTTTTTACCAATTTAAGCCAAATGTTTGCAAACGTTACAAAACAAATCCAAACGTTTCCCCTTTTTAGCGATTTAAGACGAACGTTTACAAATGTTACGAAACAAAACCAAAAGTTTCACCCTTTTAGCGATTTAATCCGTACGTTTACAAAAGTTAAGAAACAAATCCAAACGTTTCCCCTTTTTAGCGATTTAAGCCAAACGTTTACAAACGCTACGAAAGATATCTAAGCGTTTCACCTTTTTAGGAATTTAAGCCAAACGTATAGAAACGTTACAAAATAAAACCAAATGTTTCACCATTTTAGTAATTCTAGCCAAACGTTTACAAACGATACGAAACAAATCCAAACGTTTACGAACGTTACGAAACAAAACCAAATGTTTACCCTTTTTAGTGATTTAAGCGAAACATTTATAGACGTTGTGAATTAAATCCAAACGTTTCACCTTTTTAGCGATTTAAGCTAAACGTTACGAAACAAATCCAAACGTTTAATCTTTTTAGCGATTTAAGCCAAACGCTTACAAACATTAAGAAACAAATCAAAGCGTTTCAAATTTCAAGAGATTCAAGCTAAACGTTAAAAAACGATACGAAATAAATCCAAACGTTTAACCTTTTTATCTATTTAAGCCAAACATTTACAAACGTTACGGAACAAAAACAAACATTTCACACCTTTTTAGCGATTTAAACCAAAAGTTTAAAACGTTACGAAACAAATCCAAACGTTTTGGCTTTTTAGCTATTTAAGCAAAATGTTTACAAACGTTACAAAACAAATCCAAACGTTTCACCTTTTTAGGGATCTATGCCAAACGTTTACAAACGTTACGAAAAAAAACCAAACGTTTAAGACCTTATGAAACAAATCCAGACGTTTCACATTTTTAGCGATTTAAGCCAAACCCTTACAAAAGTTACGAAACAAAACCAAGCTTTTCACGTTTTTAAACGTTTACAAATGTTACGAAACAAATCCAAGCGTTTCAACTTTTTAGCAATTTAAGTCAAACGTTTAAAAACATTACGAAATAAATCCAAACGTTTTGCCTTGTTAGCAATTTAAGCCAAACGTTTACAAACATTACGAAACAAATCCAAATGATTCACCTTTTTTGGGATTTAAGCCAAACAATACGAAAAAAACCGAATGTTTAAAACGTTACGAAAGAAATCCAAATGTTTCACATTTTTAGCGATTTAAGGCAAACCCTTACAAACGTTACGAAACAAAACTAAACTTTACATGATTTTAACAATTCAAGCCAAACGTTTACAAACGCTACGAAACAAATCCATGCGTTTGACCTTTTTAGCAATTTAAGCGAAACGTTTGCAAACGCTCCGAAACAAATCCAAGCGTTTCACCTATTTAGCAATTTAAGCGAAACGTTTACAAATGTTACGAAACAAATCCAAGCGTTTCCCCATTTTAGCAATTTAAGACAAACGTTTACAAACGTTACGAAATAAATCAACATGTTTCCCCATTTTAGCGATTGAAGCCAAACGTTTAAAACGTTATAAATCAAATTCAAACATTTTCACATTTTTGCGATTGAAACCAAACGTTTACAAACGTTACGAAACATATCCAAATGTTTCACCTTTTTAGCGATTAAAGCCAAACGTTTACAAACGTTACGAAACAAATCCAAACGTTTCACCTTTTTAGCGATTTAAGCCAAATGTTTACAAACTTTACGAAACAAATCCAAACATTTCACCCATTTAGAGATTTAAGCCAAAAGTTTACAAATTTTTCGAAACAAATTCAAACGTTTTCCCATTTTAGCGATTTAAGCCAAACGTTTAAAATGTTACGAAACAAATCCAAACATTTCACCATTTTAGCCATTTATGCCAAACGTTTACAAAAGCTCCGAAACAAATACAAGCATTTCACCTTCTTAGCATTTTAAGCCAAACGTTTACAAACGTTACGAAACAAATTCAAGCGTTTCACCTTTTTAGAAATATAAGCCAAATGTTTACAAACGTTACGAAACAAACTAGAAGTCTCACATTTTTAGCGAATTATGCGAAACGTTTACAAACGTTACGTAATAAAACCAAACATTTCACCATTTTAGCAATTTAAGCCAAAGGCTTACAAATGTTATGAAACAAATCCAAATGTTTCCTCATTTTAGAGATTTAAGCCAAACGTTTAAAACGTTACGAAACAAATCCAAACATTTCACCTTTTTAGCAATTTATGCCAAACGTTTACAAAACGTTACGAAACAAATCCAAACGTTTCACATTTTTAGCGATTGAAGCGACACGTTTGCAAATGTTACGAAACAAATTCAAATGTTTCACATTTTTAGCAATATAAGCCTAACATTTACAAATGTTACGAAAGAAAACCAAACATTTTTCCTATTTAGCAATTTAAGCCAAATGTTGACAAATGTTACGAAACAAATCCAAACGTTTCCCCATTTTAGTAATTTAAGCCAAACGTTTAAAACATTACGAAACAAATCCAAACATTTCACCTTTTTAGCGATTTATGTCATAAGTTTACAAACGTTACGAAACAAATCCAAACGTTTCACCTGTTTAGCGATTGAAGGCAAACGTTTACAAACGTTACGAAACAAATCCAAAAGTTTCACCTATTTAGCAATTTAAGCCAAACGTTTACAAACGTTACAAAACAAATCCAAGCTTTTCACCTTGTTAGCAATTTAAGCCAAACGTTTACAAAAGTTACGAAACAAATCCAAACATTTCACCTTTTTAGCGATTTAAGCCAAACGTTTGCAAACGGTACGAAACAAAACCAAACGTTTCACCTTTTTAGCGATTTAAACCAAACGTTTATAAACGCTACGAAACAAATCCAAACGTTTCAACTTTTTAACAATTTAAGCCAAACGTTACAAACGTTTCGAAACAAATCCAAGCGTTTCTTTCTTTTTAGCAATTTAAGCCAAACATTTTCAAACATTGCGAATAAAATCAAAGCGTTTCACCTTTTTAGCAATTTAAGCCAAACGTTTACAAAGGTTACGAAACAAATCCAAATGTTTCACATTTCTAGCGATTCAAGCTAAACGGTTACAAACGATAAGAAACAAATCCAAACTTTTCACCTTTTTTGCGATTTAAGCTAAACGTTTACAAACGTTTCGAAACAAATCCAAGCGTTTCACCTTTTAGCGATTTAAGACAAACGTTTACATACGTTACGAAACAAATCCAAATGTTTCACCTTTTTAGCTATTTAAGCCGGACGTTTACAAACGATACGAAGCAAAACCAAACATTTAACCTTTTTAGCAATTTAAGCAAAACGTTTAAAATGTTACGAAACAAATCCAAACGTTTCCCCGTTTTGGCGATTTAACCCAAATGTTTAAAACGTTACGAAACAAATCCAAACATTTCACCTTTTTAGCGATTTATGCCAAACATTTACAAACGTTACGGAACAAATCCAAACGTTTCACCTTTTTAGCGATTTAAGCCAAACCTTTACAAATGTTACGAAATAAATCCAAAACGTTTCACCTTTTCAGCGATGTGAGCCAAACATTTACAAACATTATGAAACAAATCCAAACGTTTCCCCTTTTTAGTGATTTAAGCCAAACGTTTACAAAGGTTACGAAGCAAATCCAAATGTTTCCCCTTTTTAGCGACATAAGCCAAACATTTACAAACGTTTCGTAACAAAACCAAACATTTTAACTATTTAGCAATTTACGGCCAAATGTTTACAAATGGTACGAAACAAATCCAAACGTTTCCCCATTTTAGCGACTTAAGCCAAACGCTTAAAACGTTACGAAACAAATCGAAACATTTCACCTTTTTAGCGACTTACGCCAAACGTTTACAAATGTTACGAAACAAATTCAAACGTTTCACCAGTTTTGCGATTGAAGTCAAACATTTACAAACATTACGAAACAAATCCAAAAGTTTCACCTTTTTAGCAATTTAAGCCAAACGTTTACAAACGTTACGAAACAAATCCAAGCTTTTCACCTTTTTTACAATTTAAGCCAAACGTTTACAACCGCTACGAAACAAATCCAAAAGTTTCACCTTTTTAGCGATTTAGGCCAAACGTTTGCAAATGGTACGAAACAAATCCAAACGTTTCCCTTTTTAGCGATTTAAACCAAACGTTTATAAACGCTACGAAACAAACCCTACGTTTCACCTTTTCAGCAATTTAAGCCAAACGTTTACACACGTTTGGAAACAAATTTAAGCGTTTCTTTTTTTTAGCAATTTAAGCCAAACATTTTAAAACATTGCGAATAATATCAAAGCGTTTCACCTTTTTAGCAATTTAAGTCAAACGTTTACAAAGGTTATGAAACAAATACAAACGTTTCACCTTTTTAGCTATTCAAGCTAAACGTTTACAAACGATAAGAAACAAATCCAAATGTTTCACCTTTTTTAAGCTAAACGTTTACAAACGTTTCGAAAAAAATCCAAGCGTTTCACCTTTTTAGCGATTTAAGACAAACGTTTGCAAATATTACGAAACAAATCCAAACGTTTCACCTTTTTAGTTATTTAATCCAGACGTTTACACACGATACGAAACAAAACCAAACATTTCATCTTTTTAGCAATTTAAGCCAAACGTTTAAAACGTTACGAAACAAATCCAAAAGTTTCCCTATTTTAGCGATTTAAGCCAAATGTTTAAAACGTTACGAAACAAATCTAAACATTTCACCTTTTTAGCAATTTATGCCAAACATTTACAAACGTTACGGAACAAATCCAAACGTTTCACCTTTTCAGCGATTTAAGCCAAACCTTTACAAATGTTACGAAATAAATCTAAACGTTTCACCTTTTTAGCGATTTAAGCCAAACATTTACAAACATTATGAAACAAAACCAAACATTTCCCCTTTTAGCGACTTAAGCCAAACGTTTACAAAGGTTACGAAACAAATCCAAATGTTTCACGTTTTTAGAAATTTATGCCAAACATTTACAAAGGTTACGAAACAAATCCAAACGTTTCACCTTTTTAGCGATTTAAGCCAAACGTTAACTAACGATAAAAAAAAAATCCAAATGTTTCACCTTGTTTGCAATTTAAGCAAAACGTTGACAAATATTATGAAACAAATTCAAGCATTTCACGTTTTTAGCAATTTAAGCCATACGTTTACAAACGTTATGAAACAAATCCAAATGTTTCATGATTTTAGCAATTTATGTCGAACGTTTACAAACGTTACGAAACAAAACCAAACGTTTCACCTTTATTCGCGATTTAAGCCAAATGTTTACAAATGTTACGAAACAAATACAAATATTTCCTCATTTTAGCGATTTAAGCTTAACGTTTAAAACGTTACAAAATAAATCCAAACGTTTCACCTTTTTAGCGTTTTAAGCCAAACGTTTACTAATGTTACCAAACAAATCCTAATGTTTCACATTTTTAGCGATTGAAGCCAAATGTTTATAAACGTTACGAAACAAATCCAAACGTTTCACATATTTAGCAGTTTAAGCCAATAAAAGATACAAAACAAAACCAAGCATTTCACCTTTTTAACGAAACAAATCCAAGCGTTTCACCTTTTTAGCGATTTAAGCTAAACTTTTACAAACGTTTTGAAAAAAATCCAAGCGTTTCACCTTTTTAGCGATTTAAGACAAACGTTTGCAAATACTACGAAACAAATCCCAACGTTTCACCTTTTTAGTTATTTAAGCCAAACGTCAATTCAAAACGTTTTACCTTTTTATCGATTTAAGTCAAACGTTTACAAACGCTACAAAGAAAATCCAAACATTTCACCTTTTTAGCAATTTAAGCCAAACGTTTACGAACGTTAGGAAACAAATCCAAAATATTCACCTTTTTAGCGATTTAAGCAAAACGTTGATAAACGTTACGAAACAAATGCAAACGTTTCACGTTTTTAGTAATTTAAGCCAAACATTTACAAACATTACGAAACAAATGCAAACGTTTCACCTTTTTAGTAATTTAAGACAAACATTTACAAACATTACGAAACAAATCCAAACGTTTCACCTTTTTAGCGATTTAAGCCAAACGTTTATAAACGTTATGAAACAAATTCAAACGTTTCACCTTTGTAGCGATTTAAGCCAAACTTTTACAAACGTTATAAAACTAATCCATACGTTTCACCTTTTTAGCGATTTAAGCCAAATGTTTACAAATGTTTGGAAACAAATCCAAACGTTTCACCTCTTTAGCGATTTAAGCCAAACGTTTACAAACGTTACGAAACCAAACCCAACTTTTAAAACATTACGATCAAAATCAAAACGTTTCACATTTTTAGCGATTTAAGCCAAGCGTTTACAAACATTACGAAACAAATCCAAACGTTTCACCTTTTTAGCGATTTAAGCCGAACGTTTACAAACGTTACAAAGCAAAACCAAACGTTTCCCCTTTTTAGCAATTTAAGCCTAACTTTTACAAACGTTACGAAACAAATACAAACGTTTCCCCATTTTAGCGACGTAAGCCGAACGATTAAAACGTTACGAAACAAATCCAAACGTTTCACCTTTTTAGCAATTTATGCCAAACGTTTACAAATTTTTTTGAAACAAATCCAAAACATTTCACCTTTTTAGCGATTTAAGCCAAACGTTTACAAACGTTATGAAACAAATCCATACATTTCACCTTTTAGTGATGTAAGCAAAACGTTTACAGACGTTACGAAACAAATCGAAACGTTACGAAACAAAACCGAATGTTTACAAACGCTACGAAACAAATCCAAACGTTTCACCTTTTTAGCAATTTAAGCCGAACATTTACAAACGATACAAAACAAATCGAAACGTTACGAAACAAAACCAAACGTTTACCAACCTTATGAAATAAATCGAAATGTTTCACCTTTTTAGCAATTTAGGCCAAACGTTAACAAACATTATGAAACAAATCAAAGCGGTTCACTTTTGTAGCAATTTAAGGAAAACGTTTACAAACGTTACGAAACAAATCCAAACGTTTCACCTATGTAGCGATTTAAGCCAAACGTTTACAAACATTACGAAACAAACCCAAACATTTCCCCTTTTTAGCATTTTAAGCCAAACGTTTACAAACGTTCGGAAACAAATCCAAACGTTTTACCTTTTTAACGATTTAAGCCAAACGTTTACAACCCATACGAAACAAAACCAAACTTTTAAAACGTTACGAACCAAATCCAAACTTTTCACATTTTTGGCGATTTAAGCAAAACGTTTACAAATGTTACGAAACAAAACCAAGCGTTTAACCTTTTTAGTAATAAAAGCCAAACGTTTACAAACATTACAAAACAAATCCAAGCGTTTCACATTTTTAGCGATTTAAGTCAAACGTGTACAAACATTATGCAACAAAACCAAACGTTTAAAACGCTACGAAATAAATCCAAGCGTTTCACCTTTTTAGCAATTTAAGCCAAACATTTATAAACGTTGCGAAACAAATCCAAACGTTTCACCTTTTTAGTGATTTAAACCAAACGTTTACAAACGTCACGAAACAAATCCAAGCATTTCACCTTTTTAGAGATTTAAGCCAAAGCTATACAAACGTTGTGAAGTAAAACCAAACTTTTCCCCTTTTTAGCGATTTAAGCCAAACATTTACAGACGTTACAAAACAAATCCAAACATTTCATCTTTTTAGCGATTTAAGCCAAACGTTTCTAACGTTACGAAACAAATCCAAACGTTTCACCTTTTATGCGATTTAAGCCAAACGTTTACAAACCTCATGAAACAAATCCAAGTGTTTCACCTTTTTAACGATTTAAGCCAAACATTTAAAAATATTACGAAACAGATCTAAACATTTCACATTTGTAGTGATTTAAAACAAATATTTACAAACGTTACGAAACAAAACCAAGCTTTTAACTTTTTTTGCAACTAAAGCCAAACGTTTACAAACTTTACAAAACAAATCCAAGCATTTCACCTTTTTAGCTATTTAAGCCAAACGTTAACTAATGTTACGAAACAAATCCAAGCGTTTCACCTTTTTAGCAATTTATGCCAGACGTTTACAAAAAATGCGAAACAAATCCAAACGTTTCAACTTTTTAGCGATTTAAGCCAAACGTTTACAAACATTACGAAACAAAACCAAATATTTCACCTTTTTAGCGATTTAAGCTAATCATTTACAAAGTTTATAAATCAAATCCAAATGTTTCACCTTTTAGCAATTTGAGCAATAAGTTTACAAATGTTACGAAACAAATCCAAACGTTTCACGTTTTTAGCAATTTCAGCCAAATATGTACAAACGTTACGAAAAAAATACAAACGTTTTACCTTTTTAGCAATTTAAACTAAACGTTTACAAACGTTACGAAACAAATCCAAATGTTTCACCTTTTTTGCAATTTAAGCCAAACGTTTACAAACGCTACGAAACAAATCCAAACGTTTCACCTTTTTAGCAATTTAAGCAAAACGTTTACAAACGTTACAAAAAAAATCCAAAAGTTTCACCTTTTTAGCAATTTAAGCCAAACGTTTACAAAAGTTACGAAACAAATTCAAACGTTTCGCCTTTGTAGCGAATTAAGCCAAACGTTTACAAACGTTACGAAACAAATCCAAACGTTTCCCAATTATAGCGATTTAAACCAAACGTTTACAAATGTTTGGAAACAAATCCAAACGTTTCACCTCATTAGCGATTTAAGCCAAATGTTTGCAAACATTATGAAACTAAACCAAACTTTTAAAACGTTACGAACCAAATCCAAACAATTCACATTTTTAGCAATTTAAGTCAAACATTTACAAATGTTACGAAACAAAACCAAGCGTTTAACCTTTTTAACAATTTAAGCCAAAAGTTTACAAACTTTACGAAATAAATCCAAACGTTTCACCTTTGTAATACCCTGTAATTTTAAGTAATTAGAATATGCCACGAGGTTAAATTGGAGTAATCAAAATATTAAAAATAATATTTTGCGGGTTCGAATATTAAGAAAAATATTCAGAAAGACTAAATTTAATAGTCAAAAGATAATAATCAGGTTTGACTATTTAAGATTACTAAATCACGGGAAGTGATTTAATAGATTCAGAATACGTAAATTAAATTTAAACGTAAATTTAAATTATATGAATCCGTAAAAGAGTATCGTAATAATATGAGTTTAAAATTTAAATCGGGAATTTAATTTTTAATAAACAAGTGTGGACATGAGTAATAAATTTGAGAATACTCTTTAGTGTCATATAAATTGATATATTGATAATTAATATATCAATGTGTCACTCTAAATGGAGAGTTATGGATGAATATAAGTTAAGATATATATATATATATATATATATATATATATATATATATATATATATATATTAAATAAAAAAGAAGAAGAAGAAAGAAATTGATGGAGGTGAGGTGGGCGGCAAGTAAAGGAGAAAGGGATAATTTAATCCCTATACTTTTACTTCAGTTAGTTTTCAATTATTTAACTAATTAAGTATTAATCGTAAGTCCAAATTGCAATAAAATAATTTATAAGTTCCGAGCGAATAATTTTGGTGTTAATATTCGCGAAATAATTTGACGAAGGTACCGTCAAATTTTTATGGAATTTGGACATAGTAATTTTAATTAGGCGGGAATGATTTGGACCTAATAAATCTTCCGGGATTTATTAAAAATAAAATATAAGTCGGATGCGAATAAAAATTATATTTTTATTCGTTTTATATTTTATTGGATTTTTTGGTAAAGTTTCGTAAAATTTGGATTTTGTCTCTGTTTGGAATAACGGACGACTAATTAAAATCAAAGTTAAAGTGCATGATTGAGCTAGTACAAAATGGTACTTTAGCCAAATCATTTCTCTATAAATAGAGAAGAGGGGGAGGCTCATAGGCTCACCTCAGTTTCATAACTGAGGTGCTTGCTAGTTATAGCAAGCGAGCCGGCGCGACGCGATCAATTTGGCGATTCTGACTCCGATTCTTCAATAAATCCAGTAGTAATCGAGGTATTAATCTCATATACGATGTTTATTTCGATATATAATTATTCTATATTCGATATTAAACGGTAAACGTATCGAATCGATCGTGTGCGTATCGATTCAACGTTTTCATTGTAAAATTGAATTGGATTGTGTAGTAGAGTGTTGAATTAATGTTTTTGGATGCTTCAGAGTGTCGAAAATAGGTCGGTGCGACCTGGAATCAAGGATTCCATGGCTGTCCGTAATGTGCGGGCGCACAGTGAAACTGTGTGGGCGCACAGTCGACTGTGCGGACGCACAGTAGGCTTGTGGGGGAAAATGATTTGGGCTTTCGCCCTAACTTGGTTCAGTTCGATCTGGTTAGTTCTAATCGATTCGAAAAGAATATAAATGGACTATTAAAATATGGACTAGGATGTTTAAAAGGTATAAATGAGCCTAGACGTTTGAGGATAGTCGGGTTATTAAAATGATGTGATGTTTTAATAAAACCCTACATTAATCAATGTGATTAATGTCAAAAGGATATAAGTCTATACCAAAAATGGTATTATATATTGAATGATAAGTTCAATATTGAGATAACTTTATGTGTTTGTTTATAGAGTCGTCTATAAACATTAGTTGTTTGAGTCTATCGTTTGTACGATAGGAATAGAGTTAGAAATTCAATGTCCAATATTATTTTGACATTTGAATTTTAATTAGATCCGACGAGTAGTCGATCTAGCGAGTCAAATACCAACGTGTTTGACTGTTGAGCTTGCTTGGAGCTTACGTTTTGTAAAAAAATGGGGATCACAGTACTGTGAGTTTTACTTTGTGGTTTTTACTTTTGAATATTTATATTTAAACTGTTTTTAAATAACTAATCGCACTAGTATAACTATGCCATGAAAGATCCATTGGAACAAACCTCCTATTGGTTTTCAATAGGACTGTGTGATCACCAGTAGTACGCTAGAAACGAGACTGTGTCTGACATAGAGGTCAGTTAATGTCATTGGACGTTGGAAGTGCTAGCGACCCTGACTTAACAGTCTGAGACGGCAGTAACGGTTACGGTCACAAGAAATATTGTGATGGCAGTTTCACGGTTACGGTCCAGACACCCGATTTAAACGGAAGTGATTCAGTTCACGATCTAATGCTCATGTTGTCTAGGTTGAGACCCATACAATTGTGTACCTTGTAGGGTTTCATCTGGATCAAGTAATTGGTAATATTTTTAATATGTACAAATGCTTTACATATATGCGATTTAAATATTCAATTGTAAATATGTGAACTCAATCAGAAATATTTATATTTCTGACCAACCCCAATGTTTACCTTTCAGGTAATCAAGTACGAGGTCGGACTTCCACAATAATTCTGGAAGTCGTCAGTCATACCTCTAGAGCTGCAAGTAGTCGGGTACTGGGAAGTTTGTTTTTTAATTTACAGCAGTTCAACTTATTTTGATATACTCTGATTTGAACTACTGTATATGTATATGATTGAAAATCTGCGTGTTTTTTAAAATGTTGTGACCAGTTGTTTGAAAGATACACTGGTTTCATGATTTTAGCATTTTAGGATTGTATTGGAAATAGAGCAAGTACGTCATATGAGATTGATGTTTGCGCTCTGATTTCTTGAAATACAATCGGGGGTTTACGAACCTAGTTTTCAGAAATATGTTTTCGTTAAACAAGGGAAAAGTTTTAACGACGTTTTATGATGACAGATCATACGTGATGTATGGTCTTGAATTGCAAAAAATTTATAATGGTTTTCAGGCTTTCTACGGGTTTCGGAGCAACCACTCCCATTCCCTAGCGCTGGTCGCAATCCATAAATTTGGGTCGTGACAAACTTGGTATCAGAGCAATAGTTCTCGGACTTGAGAATTTAAAAACATTGCTGATACATGAAAATAAAGTATGGGGTAGATGGCATAGGTACTCATAGGAACTACTGCAGCACATAGGAATGGAGTCATGTCTCCTACATAGATTCTTATGTTTCATAGGTTCGCAGCCTTCCCTTTTGCGATATAAGACTGCGATATACGCATGCGAGTCATCTAGACAACTCGATATTGATGCTTGAATATCAAGCATGTAAATAACGTGAAGACACTGTCGAAGTCATTCGATAGTAGTCCAAGGAGACGATTGACAGAAGAAGTACAAATTTAGAGAAGTGGGGTAGTTGTGGAGAAATCTTACCGGTTACAGAGTTTAGGGTAAGGAGGAAACTTACAAAAAAAAATGATATACCCTGTTATGGTTATTCATTTAAATTTTAAAAGCATAATTGTGCCTAAACATGAGACGTCATCATCCTATGCACAACTATGCAAATGT
This sequence comes from Mercurialis annua, assembly GCF_937616625.2. NCBI lineage: Eukaryota > Viridiplantae > Streptophyta > Magnoliopsida > Malpighiales > Euphorbiaceae > Mercurialis > Mercurialis annua. Next base: position 19,858,836 of record NC_065577.1, on the reverse strand, counting down.
TTTAAAAGTGAATTTTACAACAAGTTAAGGATAAGAATATCCTCAAACAAGGTGTTTAGGGAATTGTACCCTGAGACACTAGGAGTAAGAAAGGAGAGATAGAACCTACTGATCGAGCAATGATTAAGACGTTAGAGATACGTGATTTTTCACTAGCAATTACTATAACTTGAGTTTAGGAAGACTCAAGGTAAGTGAAAGACGCACGATTCAGAGTGTAGTTGATAAAGATAGTGTATTGATGATGCGAGTTTCAGATGATGTCTGAAAACCGACAGGGTGTAGTAAAACCCTGATATCTTTTAATTGGACCGTTGGATCGGTTTGTTTAAGGAATATGTTACCTAGAGATTAACCGTTGTGATCGTCGAATGGAGAGGTGGACGATGCTTGTTTTTGAGACTAACGATGGGAAACTTGCATGAATTTTGGTAGTGAGCCAAAAGTGCAAGTGATGAAATTATGATTTATAGAGTTTAATTAACTTAGGATTATCAATATAAGCTCCATATATATGTAAATGAATTTGAAAACTGTTGTGAAACAGTGGTTTCAAATTGTGAAAATTCTAATAGCCGGGCCTTGTGACTATAAAGTCTTGGCTGGCTGGTGCGGAATATACATGTAGAGTACATGTATTCTGAATGTCGGGCGTGAAATATTTAAAGTATGGCCGACCAAAAGTGGAAAGTGTGAAACAGATGTTTTATTTTTAATATGAATGTTTTGAAAACGGAGCGAGAAGTTGATAGTCAATTAATTAAATGTAGTAATAGCTATAGAGCATTGAGAATGACTCTTAGCTGTGAGCGAGAAAGCTATATATGTATAAAGTTAAGAGGTGATACATAGCAATAGTCAGATCAATGATGTAAGATCTGAGGATTTTATGCATCAGAGTGAATGAAAGATTCTGAGTAAGTCATAGTTTGAGATAAACAATATGATGAGGATAGATATATCTAGATAAGAGTTCCGCGATAATGAAAGGAAAAAGACTATAGACCCGTGAAGGGACAAAGCTATTAGTAAAGATATATGAGGAGATACGGAAGTGTTATAGAAAGTAACGTCATATGAAACGAGTTACGATAAAATGGGCGTACGAGTGTAAGGTAAATCGCTTATTAAATGAAAAGAGAAAACATAAGCTGTGATTGGTATGTATCGATACAGTAAGTAACATGGAAATTTTTTTATCGATACATATAATAGTGAGTTTGACTTTGCCTAGCTATAATGTAAGTAAAGTCACAAATTTAAGCTCAATTGAGATTGAGATAAGATACACTGACAATGAAGGTGTCAGTAGTTGACATAATTATAGGAGTGCAAAAGAGTATTGCACAAAGAGAGATAGAGAAGTATAATAGAAATACGCCTCACACGTTTGTTAAACGTGGACACAAAATAAGTTAAACTAAGGTCTATCGTGAAGATAGCGTAAGTTAGATCCGAGTGATGGATTTTTCAAAACTAAGTATAAGTGGAGTTACAGAACGTAGTATGAGTACTACTAGTTCTGATGTGAACATGGAGTGAACGAACACTTTAGCAGTTCTTATGAGATATATGAGAACAAGTAGTCAAGCTACTTCTGGATTATTCTGGAAGTGGTGTTAATGGACAATAAGTCTGTGTGACTAATAAAGAAAGGACACGCACAATGTGTGCGACCAGTGTTGTAAATTCTGAGAGAACGTCTGGATTAAGGTAAGATTTCCAAATGTATGTGACAATTTGGAAACACTAGAAATATTAGATGATATCTAGTTGATCTGAGAAAGAATCAAATGGTTATAAGTGAAAGTAACCAGTACGGTTAAAGAATTTAGTAATTTCTTGAGTTTTGCAGTATTCTATGAGCATTGCTTGCAAGATTTTCAACAATCTTTGCTTTAGAAATGAAATTCGATTAAGAAAGTACGAAAGTTGATTAGGCAAATCAACGTAAGATAGGATGTGGGGATGAAAAGGAACGATCGGCTATAGTGCAAGCATTAGCACTATTCATAAGATGTTAAATGAGATATGTTATGATATAACATGATCAAGATATAGATTATGTTCCTCGATGACTGAGAAAGCACGAGGTAAATTGTCAATGCATGATTAGGGAATGACAATAGTTATAGTCGCACTAAAAGTCGAAAGACACTAGTAGTGTGATATAAAGTGCGAACTAGTTATGAGATAAGAGATATTGTAATGGAAGTTGAGAGACACTACCTGTAGGATAATGTGTACATTACCTACGAACTAAAAGTCAATGGATGTTGATTTTTAGACAGGAAAAGATGCTTGGTAAGTAAAACCAAAAGATTATGATAAGAAGAATATCATATAGAGATCCTACAACCTAACTGTAAAGAGAAAGTCAATGAGTTGTATATCAGAGTAGCGCAGTGAAAGTGTGGAGGTTTGCAGAAATTATATGCATACTACAATACTATGCTAGCGACCAGTAAGTAAGACATTCAAATTTTGAATAGTCAAGTGTTGGACGTAAGGTTTCAAACCTGAAAAGTCTATTGACAGAGCCAAGTATAAGATGAAGTGGAAACACTCCAGTTGAGTATATGATGGAATGTGTGATATAATATATGATTGAATATGTGCTAGATGTAGATTAGCAAAGAGAAGTTTGCGATTTCAGTATTATTGACAAAATACTGAAACATGACGAATGATTATGTGAACCAGACATGTATAGTCTGAGTATCACGTAAATTATTTTTTCACAGTACCACGAAAAGGTACTATGATATCAAAGGAATTGTAGTCAAAATACCTAAGTATTAGGAAAGTTTTGACTCATTATAAGTGGTGGTGGATAGTATGATAAAGATCATATAGAGATCCTACAACCTAACTATAAAGAGAAAGTCAATGAGTTGTATATCAAAGTAGCGCAGTGAAAGTGTGGAGGTTTGCAGAAATTATATGCATACTACAATACTGTGCCAGCGACAAGTAAGTAAGACATTCAAATTTTGAATAGTCAAGTGTTGGACGTAAGGTTTCAAACCTGAAAAGTCTATTGACGGAGCCAAGTATAAGATGAAGTGGAAACACTCTAGTTGAGTATATGATGGAATGTGTGATATAATTTATGATTGAATATGTGCTAGATGTAGATTAGCAAAGAGAAATTTGCGATTTCAGTATTATTGACAAAATACTGAAACATGACGAATGATTATGTGAACCAGACATGTATAGTCTGAGTATCACGTAATTTATTTTTTCACAGTACCACGAAAAGGTACTATGATATCAAAGGAATTGTAGTTAAAATACCTAAGTATTAGGAAAGTTTTGACTCATTATAAGTGGTGGTGGATAGTATGATAAAGATCATACGTTCCATACTCTCAAAACTTTGCATATAACAGCAAGTTGACGAGAGTCTAGACGATAAAGGAGAAGTCTACAGGCGACTAAAACTTGTTAAAAGTTTTAGATCAATCGATAGACAGTAGTATCATTTGTTGGAATACCCCGAAATTAAAATGTCGAAAGTCGGAAAGCTCGACGAGTTTGGATGAATACAAGTTAAGATATATATATATAAATATATATATATATATATATATTAAATAAAAAAAAGAAGAAAAATTGGTGGAGGTGAGGTGGGCAACAAGTAAAGAAGAGAGGGATAATTTAATCCGTAAACTTTTACTTCAATTAGTTTTCAATTATTTAACTAGTTAAGTATTAATTGTAAGTCCAAATTGAAATAAAATAATTTACAAGTCCCGAGCAAATAATTTTGGTGTTAATATTCGTAAATTAATTTGACGAAGCTACCGTCAAATTTTTATGAAATTTGGACATAGTAATTTTAATTAAGCGGGACTGATTTGGACCTAATAAATCTTCCGGGATTTATTAAAAATAAAATATAAGTCGGATGCGAATAAAAATTATATTTTTATTCGTTTTATATTTTATTGGATTTTTGGATAAAGTTTCTTAAAATTTGGATTTCGTCTCTGTTTGGAATAACGGACGACTAATTAAAATCAGAGTTAAAGTGCATGATTGAGCTAGTACCAAATGGTACTTTAACCAAATCATTTCTCTATAAATAGAGAAGAGGGAGAGGCTCAGAGGCTCACCTCAGTTTCATAACTGAGGTGCTTGCTAGTTATAGCAAGCTGGCCGGCGCGACGCGATCCATTTGACTTTTCCGACTCCGATTCTTCAACGAATCTTGTAGTAATCGAGGTATTAATCTCGTAAACGATGTTTATTTCGATATATAATTATTATATATTCGATATTAAACGGTAAACGTATCGAATCGATCGTGTGCGTATCGGTTCAACGTTTTAATTATAAAATTGAATTGGATTGTGTAGAAGAGTGTTGAATTAATGTTTCTGGATGCTTCAGAGTGTCGGAAATAGGTCTGTGTGACCTGGAATCAACGATTTTGGGGCTGTCCGTACTATGCGGACGCACAGTAGGGTAGTATGGGAAAATGATTTGGGCTTTCGCCCTAACTCGGTTCGGTTCGATCTGGTTAGTTCCAATCGATTCTAAAAGAATATAAGTGGACTATTAAAATATGCACTATGACGTTTAAAAGGTTTAAGAGAACCTAGACGTTTGAGGATAGTCGGGTTATTAAAATGATGTGATGTTTTAATAAAACCCTACATTAATCAATGTGATTAATGTCAAAAGGACTATAAGTGTCACGACCCAATTTCATGGATCGCGACCGGCGCTAGGGTACGGGTATATGGTTGTACCAAAACCCATAGCAAGCCTTGTGAAAAAAAACCAATCATAAAAACCTACAGAAAATCCGATGCTCGGGGCCACCGAGACTCCAACTTAAACTAACAGTTTAAATATAATTACTTTCATTAAACAATGAACAACCAGAGTTAAACAATAATAATGTCAAAGCATAAAATAAAGCCAGTCAGACCAATTCGACAAACAAACTAGAATAATACGGACTTCTAGTTTACTACTGCGGTCTAGAATAAAATTAGTTTAACAATTTATTAAAACAAAATAAACCTCCGAGGAATAAAGATTCGGAGATCTGCTGACTCCCTCAAAATAATAAACCTGGAAAATTTGGAAAAACAACGGGGTCAGATATACTGACATGAGTTTGCAATACTATTTACATTTATTAAGTGTAAAACCCTTAAATCAAAATCTTTTATACTAATAATAATATGATTATGGAATAACAATATTGAAATAATTCCAGTGTAAGTATGACATAGCATACTGATAAACCCAGAGTGGACGGGAATAAATCCTCGTCATATACCAGCGTAAGCAAGACATTAGTCTGCCGATCCCATAGTACTTACCGGTGCACACAGTCTCAATACAAGCCTATCGAGTAGCTCGTTTCAATCCAAATCCATAATCGCTTAAAACAGTTCAAAAGCATTTATAATACTAAAATAAATTACGGTACTTATTAAAGAGGTAAATAGAACTACAAACTCATTGCTTGCTAATCCACGTAAAAACCTGGCAAGCAACAAAACCTGAATTGACTCCAAAGCACGCACAGTCGACGAGTCTAAGAACAGAGTAAAACAAATACTATTAAAATCAACCCCTAACTCTAAAGAGTACTAGACACCACATAGGACTATACCAAGCCAATCATAAACATAGCCAGAACAGAATAAACGATTAATTACATAATGACCCAAGTCAACATCGAACCATATCGAGTAACACAATACTCAAATAAATAAATAAGTCTAGTCTATTGAGTTCCCGCTCTAAAATACGTTCCATAAAATATTATTTAAATAATAACTTAAATCCTTTTACTCAAATATCGGGTTAGCCGAGTTACCAATAACTACCAAGCTACTTCACACGTCGGGTGACCCAAGTCTAACCCGACCCAAAATATTTTATCAAATATATAAACCAGAGTTTATAATTCCCAAAAATATCTTTGATAAAATAATATATTTATATTCAATTATAAACTATAGTTTATAATTATAGAAATAACCTTGATAAAATAATAGTCGAATTTCGAACTCCATAACTTATAACTCAAGTAATTAATAGTTACAAATGATTTACTTTATTAAGTAAATAAGAAAACCGTTAACATCTTAAAACGTTCAATTGACATGTCAAGTCAAAAATTCTAAAATTAATAATTACCCGAGTAATTATCCGATTAAAAGATAAAATATAAATATCGTTTCAAAATATAATAATAAAAATCAAATTAAAGTATAATTGATACTAATATTATTTTCTAAATTAAAATAAGAATAACAATTAGTAATTTGGAAGGTGTTGTTTTTAAATTGGGATATAAAAAAAATCAATACTTTTGATAAACAAGAAAAACACAACTAATGAGAAATTAAGAATCCAAATATTCAAATCCAAATAAAAAAAATTAATATTATATAACTAATGCCCAATTAACCAAGTTATGGCAAATACCACTTTCAATAATCAAACTTCAAACCACGTGAAAAGTATGCAAGAATCAACCAAACACAATTTACAAATTACCCTAATCCCACCAAAATCCAAACAATAAGAATTCAAGAGAATTGCAGTAGCCATAGCCTTTCATTAACTGACAGTAGCCAAAATTATTAATAGAAATCACTCTCCAAGAATGACATTTAAACCATAAGTAACGATAATGAATCACTTCCCTGATCTTATGTAATACCCCAAATAATTTAGTCGTGCCACGTGTCGGAAAATTTCGATAAATTAAGTTAAAAAGAATTTAATTTAATCGGGAAATTGGAATAATTTTATTAAGTCAATTAGCGGAATTTAAGGATTTGACTTCGAAAATTAATATAAAATAAATTATAAATTCCGTAACGCGCCAAGGTCCGCAAAATGTTTTATAGTATATGTGGTAAAAGTTTCGGGTCAATCGGAGACCTTTTAAAATTTGGACGTGGATACATTTTGGACTAAATTGCAACTTTTGAGAAGTTTCAAGGGCCAAAGTGTAAATTAGCCAATTAAGCCTCGGGAATAGTAGTTAAAAGACTATTGACGGAAATAATAATTTTGGGATCGTATTATTTATTTGGATGTAAATAATACGTACGGAATTGAGTTAAAAAGGATAATTTAACCATTAGGTTAAATTAGAAAGTTTAAAAGAGAAATGGTTTAAGTTAAAGAAATGAAGGATTAAAGTGGTACATTTGCCAATCATATGTATAAGGAAATGAATGATCCAGAAGCGATCAGATCATCATTTTCATTTCTTTAGTTTCATCGCCGTTCTCACCGTTTTCATCGTACGATCTCCGTTTTCGACGTTATATAGCTCGAATCGATCGTATTTCGACGGGTAATCACGGTAAGCGCGTTGTTTTGCCGTTTATTTGAGTTTATTGGATGGGTTTTTGATTTCAAAATTAGGTTACGGCGAAACCGTATCGCGATTACGTATTCGATTCATTTTATACGTTTTTATTGTGTTTTTGGATAAATTAGGATGCTATATGGATGTTAGATGAGTTCGGGATTGATTTAGCACGTCGGAATGGCCGTTTTCAGCGGCCGGAGTCGCGCCCACGAGGTGCACGACGTGCTCAAGGTTAGAGCACATCGTGCAGGGGCACGACGTGCCCTAAGGAGGTGCACGACGTGCACCTCCCAAATTTGAAGGTGCACGACGTGCACTAGGGGGGTGCACGACGTGCACCACCCTTCGTTTGAAGGGGAATGACTCCAAAAACCTAATTTTACGATCCCCTAACCCGATATCGACTTCCGGACTCCGAAAATGCGAAATTCGGACGTTAAACGAGTAAAATATGATTAGTTGTTTGGAATGAGATAATTTATGGATACCAATTGGTTTTAGTAAGAAAACCTACATTCTCTATTGAAGATTGAACCGAGAAGTATTAAGAAACGAAAGAAGTATGATTCGTTTATTAGAAAAGATTACGTTTAAAGCACGACAGTTTATGTTTTGTGTCTTGTTATGTCTCAAGCCTAGAATCAATCCTAGAATAGGATTCTGATATGAATTAAATGATTTGGAATTGTTTTAGATCTGGCGAGGCAAGAGGCAACTGGACAAAGAACTCGGGAAGCTTGACGTTTCTAAGCCCCGAAGTGTTTATGGATAAGCGTGTTCTGTGAGTACACTTTAATTACTTGCTAATATTCATAAAGTCGCGTATTTTCATATACGAACGACTATATGAATACTTATATGTTTGAAAGTATGTTTGAAAAGGTATATGTATGTATGCTTTGAAATATTTGTATTATGTTATTTTAAATAACATAATTATATGAAATGAATACGAATGCTTAAAGAATCGGGGAAGGGTAAAAGCAATGTGTTATGAAATCAAAGGTTTGGTAATATACATGTATCAAATAATATACGTATAAGAAAAGTATAGTACATTCCTATATGTACTATTATTCATATATTTATAAAGAAACATAGTACATTCCAATACGTACTTTTAATTATAATGAATACCCATACGTGCGTGTGTCATAGATGTATGTTTGTGGCTTGTAATGTGCATGTCATGGTCCATAAAGGATCAATACAACAGAACAAGAATTATACTGTGGTACAGCCAAATATAAGAACTGAGATGCAAGGTTGAACTTGATAGAATTATCCCGAGACTTGTATCTCACCCATTCTCGATAATAGTCCTTAGGACTCATATGAAGATAAAATTAAGCATAATATATTGAGAATCAATTTGAGATAAGAGCATTAATTAAGATATGATATAAGACACATCGGTTGGCGTGGCTATCGATGTAAGGTGATCAGGAATACATCGGTTGGCTTTGCTATCGATGTCAGATATGTAATATACATCGGTTGGCTTTGCTATAGATGTCAAATATGTGAAATACATCGGTTGGCTTTGCTATCGATGTCAAATAGATGAAACACATCGGTTGGCTTTGCTATCGATGTCAGAAAGATAAAGTCAGAGAAACTTAATGAGAAGAACAAAAACAATCAAAAAGCATAACCGTAAACAAAACATGTCAACTATGTACGTAGTGTAAACGTACATGAGATATAAGAATGAAGCATAGGTGTCAAGTACGTTTATAACATAAACGCTTAGTTTATGATACGTACATGACCTATGAGAATATGAATGAACATACGAAGTATGTTTGGAAGTAATATCGTATGGAGGATGATCCAAAAAGAATATTTTATACATAAAGAGGTTTTTAAACGTTTTCATCCTTTATGTAATATTACTTGTAATTATGTGTATTCACTCAGTTTTATACTGACCCCGTTGTTACTCCAATTTTTACAGGTTGAGTTAAATACGATTTGGAGAACGAAGCTTCCGAAGTTTTAATTTCTCGGAAGTAGTACGAGTCATGAGACCAGGTTCTCATTCTAGCAAGTGCGCTGTAGTTTAGAGTAGACAGACTCTATTTTGTAAAATGCTTTAACTCTGATGTATATTTCAAACAGGAGTCGTGCGTATTTTGATATTATTGTGATATATAAAATATGATTTAATTTGCGAAATATTTATAGTAGTTTTAGGCTTGCTACGGGTTTTGGAGCTAACACTCCCATTCCCTAGCGCCGGTTGCGGCTCAATAATTTGGGTCGTGACATATTATATAACATACAAATTTAAGAAGATTAACATCTAACAAAATAGAATCACATTGGAAAATCAAGAATAATGGCAGCAATAGCGAAGAAGTTATGGCAACCAATAAAATCACAAAAACAATGGGAAACGAACAATAGAATTTATCACGATCAAAAGTGAATCAATTCCAACAATGATCCATGAGATTTTGATCCCAAACATATAAGAATAACATCAGCAAAACAAAATCTCAAATCAACAGAAACAACCAAGTAAACCAGTTAATAAATCATTTAAAAACGGTAAAACGGCGACGTTTAGTGCAAGGAGATTAACGTACCGTTTAACGATTTTGAAGTGTAGAATCAAAGAGGACTGAGTCTATAACGGCAACGAGCAAACGGACTTCAATTCGATGCTAGAAACGAAGAGAACGACTCAGTGAATAGAAGTGTCGATTTAAGCAAAAACTGAAAATATGAATGATTGTTCTTACCAATTTTCACTAGAAATATGAGGATGATTTGCACAATGATTTTCAGAGGATTTCAGAGATGAGTGACGGCTAGGGTTTGTGAAAAAGATGGCAAGAAATTAGGGTTAGGAATGCTAATAATTTAAAGGAAAAACGTTAAAAATTATATAAGGAAAATATGCCAAATTGGCAGTAGTAAAGGTCTCCTTGTATAAATTGGTCTCCTTATATAAATAGCGTTACAATAAATAATAATTTACCAAAAATATATCCTATGCATAAATTCTTTTACACTAAATTTTCATCCTCTAGTAGCTTTTAAGTATACAATTATGCAGGTGGGAACGGTGGGAACCAAAGAATTACAATTGCCAAATTTTTGCTCTTAAGTTAAACATAATAAGCCTATAAATGACCTGCTCAAAAATTGAAAAGGGTCACGTAAAAAAAAACTTGGACATGAGAGGGGTTGAACCAAATTGGTTCAACCATAATTTGGTTGAATCATAGTTTGGTTCAACCACAACAAGGTTGAAGCGTAATTTCAAAAATTTATCTAAAAACCCAAACCAAGATCCATGTAATTAGAATTAACAGAATAATTACTTACTTGTATGTCGAATTCAACAACAATGTAGGAAGGAAGGAGGTGGTTCACTTTGGTGATACCTGGCCTCGGATCAGAAACGCCTCCAAAAGAACGCGTCCTCTACGAGTATCCACACGAACAGACTTTAGCCAAAACTAGTGCTTGTGTGCTAGCACTATTGCTTCACAAGCAATTTCGAATTTTAGTGATTTAATGAATAATGAATTTCGTGATTCTCAAACCAATTGCTTAATGTTTTATAGTGATAAACAACACTAGGGTTTGAGACAAATTCGAATTTCAATCTCATTGCAATTCTACAAGTTTATGTTTATCAAAAACTCCTTTTTGATAATTATCCATATATATTAATTACTATATTTATTATCTTCCAAAAAATAATAAATTAAGGAAAACACTTATCCTTAAACTTCGAATTAATATATATATTTATTAATATATATATTACGAATTATATATATAATTAATCACTTAATCCCATTGGGCTTGTACAACCCATAACTGTTTTGGGCCTGTTCTTAGTGTGGGACCCTATAGGTTCATATAACGTTGGCAGTAGGCTCGAAATCCCTATTTCAGCCCACAAGTCATAAGTGGCTTCTAGCAAGACATTATGACTACCCAAGTTATACGAATATCGATAATCCGATTTAACCATTTACAATAATATTTTAATCCCTTTGTCACTCGATATCCAGATTGAATATAAGGGATAGTCCTGTCATCCTTATAATATTCAATCATTAGTTTCTTGACTCTAAGTAGACTGAAAATGATAACTCCTTATCAATTAGCATGGCCATGCATTTCCTTCAGTCTATCTTCTTCAAGGGGCCCATAGATATCTTACTCAAATAAATGAGGGACAAATTCCTTCTCAGTCACTCACATTTCTCACATAGTTACTTTCATATCCAATGACAATCTATTCCATTATCCTGTCAAAGATAATGTAAGACTGTATCAAAATATGAAATAGCTATGTAGAAATCCATGATGATTTCAAGGTCAAAGGATTATACTAATAGAACTATAATGAGAATTACTTATGACAGTGATCTATGTAGTATTCTCACAGTGAGTCATCCAGTGCCTTATTTCTCAAATAGCACATATGACTTGACTTAATATCTCATATACATGATTAGTAAAACATAATCGTCAGTCAACATCATACTAGTCTCAATGTTGTATTAAGACTAGGGATAGATGGTATATAATTCCTTTTTATTAAACCTAAGGGTTCTACTATCAAGTCACATACTTGATGACCTTAGAAAGAATTAACCATTCAAGTGTTATAATCATTAATATAAAATGATAAAAACTGCCAATCAATAAATAACAAAATGATAAAGTCAAAACATGGTCAAACATGATTTACCTAGTGCATATCACTAACAATCTGTTGGGTTTTATAGGTTCATAACGCAGCGGAATTTCAAAAATTTATCTAAAAATCCAAACCAAGATCCATGTAATTCGAATTAACCGAAGAATTACTTACTTGTATGTCGAATTCAACAGCAATGTAGGAAGGAAGGAGGTGGTTCACTTTGGTGATACCTGGCCTCGGATCAGAAACGCCTCCAAAAGAACGCGTCCTCTACGAGTATCCACACGAACAAACCTTAGCCAAAACTAGTGCTTGTGTGCTAGCACTATTGCTTCACAAGCAATTTCGAATTTTAGTGATTTAGTGAATAATGAATTTCGTAATTCTCAAACCAATTGCTTAATGTGTATTTATAGTGATACAATAATACTAGGGTTTGAGACAAATTCGAATTTCAATCTAATTGCAATTCTTACAAGTATATGTTTATCGAAAACTCCTTTTTGATAATCATCTATATATATTAATTATTTATTATCTTTAAAAAATAATAAATTAAGGAAAACACTTATCCTTAATTTCGAATTAATATATATTTATTAATATATATATATATATATATATAATAATAATTAATCACTTAATCGCATTGGGCTTGTACAACCCATAACTGTTTTGGGCCTATTCTTAATGTGCGACCCTGTAGGTTCATATAACGTTGGCAGTAGGCCCGAAATCCCTATTTCAGCCCACAAGTCATAAGTGGCCTCTAGCAAGACATTATGACTACCCAAGTTAAATGAATATCGACAATCTGATTTAACCATTTACAATAATATTTTAATCCCTTTGTCACTCGATATCCAGATTGAAAATAAGGCATAGTCCTGTCATCCTTATAATATTCAATCATTAGTTTCTTGACTCTAAGTATACTGAAAATGATAACTCCTTATCAATTAGCATGGCCATGCATTTCCTTCAGTCTATCTTCTTCAAGGGGCCCATAGCTATCTTACTCAAATAAATGAGGGACAAATTCCTTCTCAGTCACTCACATTTCTCACATAGTTACTTTCATATCCAATGACAATCTATTCCATTATCCTGTCAAAGATAATGTAAGACTGTATTAAAATATGAAATAGCTATGTAGAAATCCATGATGATTTCAAGGTCAAAGGATTATACTAATAGAACTGTAATGAGAATTACTTATGACAGTGATCTATGTAGTATTCTCACAGTGGGTCATCCAGTGCCTTATTTCTCAAATAGCACCTATGATTTGACTTAATATCTCATATACATAATTAGTAAAACATAATCATCAGTCAACATCATACTAGTCTCAATGTTGTATTAAGACTAGGGATAGATGGTATATAATTCTTTTATTAAACGTAAGGGTTCTACTATCAAGTCACATACTTGATGACCTTAGAAAGAATTAACCATTCAAGTATTTTAATCATTAATATAAAATGATAAAAACTGCCAATCAATAAATAACAAAATGATAAAGTCAAAAAATGGTCAAACATGATTGACCTAGTGCTTATCACTAACAGAATCACAATCCAAAAATTGAATCAAACTCCAAATCAAAAACAACCAAACCAACAACCGAATTAACCCACGAGAATACGAGTCCGCAAACGACTCCAAAATATCATCAAAAACTCATTAGAAAAATAAAAAAAATACGGGGTATTACATTAAGTATATACCAAGAATGGTATGATATATTGAACGAGAAACTCAATATTGAGATTAGTTTATGTGTTTGTCTATAGAGTCGTCCATAAACATTAGTTGTTTGAGTCTATCGTTTATACGATATGACTAGAGTTAGAAATTCAATGTCTAATATTATTTTGACATTTGAAATTCAATAAGATCCGACGAGTAGTCGATCTAGCGAGTCAAACACCAACGTGTTTGACTGACGAGCTTGCTTGGAGCTTACGTTTTGTAAAAAAATAGGGATCACAGTACTGCGAGTTTTACTTTGTGGTTTTTACTTTTGAATATTTATATTTAAACTGTTTTTAAATAACTAATCGCACTAGTATAACTATGCCATGAAAGATCCATTGGAACAAACCTCCTATTGGTTTTCAATAGGACTGTGTGATCACCAGTAGTACGCTAGAAACGAGACTGTCTCTGACATAGAGGTCAGTTAATGTCATTGGGCGTTGTAAGTGATAGCGACCCTGACTTAACAGTCTGAGACGGCAGTAACAGTTACGGTCACAGGAAATATTGTGATGACAGTTTCATGGTTACGGTCCGGACACCCGATTTAGACGGCATTAATTGAGTTCACGGTCTAATGCTCATGTTGTATAGGTTGAGACCCATACAATTGTGTATCTTGTAGGGTTTCATCTGGATTAAGTAATTGGTAATATTTTTGATATGTACAAATGCTTTACATATATAAGATTTAAATATTCAATTATAAATATGTGAACTCACTCAGAAATATTTATATTTATGACCCTCCTCAATGTTTACCTTTCAGGTAATCAAGTACGAGGTCAGACTTCCACAATAATTCTGGAATTCGTCAGTTATACATCTACAGCCGCAAGTAGTCGGGTAGTGGGAAGTCTGTCTTTTAATTTACAGCAGTTCTTATTTTGATATACTCTGATTTGAACTACTGTATATGTATATGATTGAAAAGATGCGTGTTTTCTAAAATGTTGTGACCAGTTTTTTGAAAGATACACTGATTTCATGATTTTAGCATTTTAGGATTGTATTGGAAATTGAGCAAGTACGTCATATGTGATTGATGTTTGTGCTCTGATTTCATAAAATAAAATCGGGGTTTTACGAACCCAGTTTTCAGAAATATGTTTTCGTTAAACAAGGGAAAAGTTTTATCGATGTTTTCTGATGATAGATCATACGTGATGTATGGTATTGAATTGCGAAAAATTAATAGTGGTTTTTAGGCTTGCTACGGGTTTCCGAGCAACCACTCCCATTCCCTAGCGCCGTTCGCGATCCATAAATTTGGCTCGTGACAACCTTTTTAGCTATTTAAGCCAAACGTTTACAAACATTTCAAAACAAATCCAAGATGTTCACCTTTTTAACGATATAGGCCAAACGTTTACAAATGTTACGAAACAAATCTAAATGATTTCCCTTTTTAGCAATTTAAGCCAATCATTTACAAAGGTTAAGAAACAAATCCAAATGTTTCACCTTTTTAGCAATTTGAGCCAAACGTTTACAAACGTTATGAAACAAATCCAAGCCTTTCACCTTTTTAGCAATTTGAGCCAAACGCATACAAATTTTACAAAACAAATCCAAGCATTCCACATTTTTAGCAATTTAAGCCAAACGTTTAAAAACGTTACGAAACAAATTCAAATGTTTCACCTTTTTTGTGATTTAAGTCAAACGTTTACAAATGCTACGAAACAAATCATAACGTTTCACCTTTATAGCAATTTAAAACAAACGTTTACAAACTTTACGAAACAAATCCAAACGTTTCACCTTTTTAACGATTTAAGCAAAACGTTTACAAACGTTACGAAACAAATCCAAACGTTTCACCTTTTTAAAGATTTAAGCCAAACGTTTACAAACGTGACGAAATAAAACCAAACGTTTCACCTTTTTAGCGATTTAAGCCAAACGTTTACAGTCGTTACGAAACAAATCCAAACATTTCTCCTCTTTAGCGATTTAAGCCAAACGTTTAAAAACATTATGAAACAAATCCAAACGTTTCACCTCTTTAGCGATTTAAGCCAAACATTTACAATCGTCACGAAACAAATCCAAGCGTTTCACCCATTTAGCGATCTAAGCCAAATATTTAAAAACATCACGAAACAAATCCAAAAGTTTCACCTTTTTAGCGATTTAAGCCAAACTTTACGAAACAAATCCAAAGGTTTCCTCTTTTAGGGATTTAGGCCAAACGTTTACAAACATTACGAAATAAAACAGCACGTTTCACTTTTTTTGCGATTTAAGCCAAACGTTTACAAACATTACGAAACAAAACAAAACGTCTAAAACGTTACGAAACAAATCCAAGCGTTTCACCTTTTTAGAAATTTAAGCCAAACATTTATAAACGTTGCGAAACAAATCCAAAAGTTTCACCTTTTTAGCGATTTAAGCCAAACGTTTACAAATGTCACGAAACAAATCCAGGCGTTTCACCTTTTTAGCGATTTAAGCCAAACCTATACAAACGTTGCGAAATAAAACCAAACGTTTTGCCTTTTTAGCGATTTAAGCCAAACGTTTACAGACGTTGCAAAACAAATCCAAACATTTCATCTTCTTAGCGATTTAAGCCAAACGTTTCTAACGTTGCGAAACAAATCCAAACGTTTCACCTTTTAAGGGATTTAAGCCAAACGTTTACAAACGTCATGAAACAAATCAAGGCGTTTCACCTTTTTAGCGATTTAAGCCAAACATTTAATAACATTACGAAACAAATCCAAACATTTCACATTTTTAGCAATTTAAGACAAATATTTACAAACGTTACGGAACAAAACCATGCGTTTAACCTTTTTTGCAATTAAAGCCAAACGTTTACAAAATTTAAAAAATAAATCCAAGCGTTTCATCATTTTAGCTATTTAAGCCAAACGTTAACAAACGTTACGAAAAAATCCAAGCATTTCACCTTTTTAACAATTTATGCCAGACGTTTACAAAAGTTGCGAAACAAATCCAAATGTTTCAACTTTTTAGCGATTTAAGCCAAACGTTTACAAACGTAATGAAACAAATCCAAATGTTTCACCTTTTTAGCAATTTAAGCTAATCATTTACAAAGGTTATAAATCAAATCCAAATGTTTCACCTTTTTAGCAATTTGAACAATAAGTTTACAAGCGTTACGAAACAAATCCAAACGTTCCTTTTTTTAGCAATTTCAGCCAAACGTTTACATACGTTACGAAACAAATCCAAGCGTTTTACGTTTTTAGCAATTTGAGCAATAAGTATATAAACATTATGAAACAGATCCTAATGTTTCACCTTTTTTGCTATTTAAGCCAAACGTTTGCAAACGCTACGAAACAAATCCAAACGTTTCACCTTTTTAGCGATTTAAGCAAAACGTTTACAAACGTTACCAAAAAAAATCCAAAAGTTACAGCTTATTAGCGATTTAAGACAAACGTTTACAAACGTTATGAAACAAATTCAAACGTTTCGCCTTTGTAGCGATATAAGCCAAACGTTTACAAACATTACGACACAAATCAAAACTTTTCACATTTTTAGCGATTTAAGCCAAACGTTTACAAACGTTTGGAAACAAATCAAAACGTTTCGCCACGTTAGCGATTTAAGCCAAACGTTTGCAAAGGCTATGAAACAAAATAAAACTTTTAAAATGTTACGAACCAAATCCAAACATTTTACATTTTTAGCGATTTAAGCCAAACATTTACAAACGTTACGAAACAAAACCAAGCGTTTAACCTTTTTAGCAATTTAAGATAAAAGTTTGCAAACTTTACGAAACAAATACGAACGTTTCACCTTTTAATCTATTTAAGCCAAATGTTTATAAACATTTCGAAACAAATCAAAGATGTTCACCTTTTTAGCGATTTAAGCCAAACATTTACAAATGTTACGAAACAAATCCAAATGTTTCCCCTCTTTAGCGATTTAAGCCAATCATTTACAAAGGTTATGAAACAAATCCAAATGTTTCACCTTTTTAGCAATTTGAGCCAAACCTTTATAAACGGTACGAAACAAATCTAAGCGTTTCATCATTTCAGCAATTTGAGCCAAACGTTTACAAATTTTACAAAACAAATCCAAGCATTTCTCGTTTTTAGTAATTTAGGCCAAACGTTTACAAACGTTATGAAACAAATCCAAATGTTTCACCTTTTTTATGATTTAAACCAAAACGTTTACAAATGCTACGAAAAAAATCCAAACGCTTCACCTTTTTAGCGATTTATTCCAAACGTTTACATATGTTACGAAAATCCAAAAGTTTCGCCTTTTTAGCAATTTAAATCCAAACGTTTCACCTTTTTTGCAATTTAAGCGAAATGTTTACAAACGTTACGAAACAAATCCAAACGTTTCATCTTTTTAGCGATTTAAGCCAAATGTTTCATCTTTTTGGCGATTTAAGCCAAATGTTTACAAACGTTACAAAACAAATCCAAACGGTTCACCTTTTTAGCGATTTAAGCCAAACGCTTACAAACGTTACGAATCAAATCCAAACGTTTCACCTTTTTAGCGATTTAAACCAAACGGTTACAAACGTTATGAAACTAATCAAAACGTGTCACCTTTCTTGCGATTTATGCTAAACGTATACAATCGTTTTGAAAAAAATCCAAACGTTTCACCTTTAACATTACGAACAAAATCCAAATGTTTCACCTTTTTAGCGATTTAAGCCAAATGTTTACAAACGTTACGAAACAAATCCAAACGTTTTAACTTTTTAGCGATTTATGCAAAACGTTTTTAAACGTTACGAAACAAATGCAAACGTTACGAAACAAAACCAAACATTTACAAACGTTACGAAACAAATCCAAACGTTTCCCATTTTTAACATTTTAAGCCAAACGTTTACAAACATTGTGAAACAAATCCAAGTGTTTCACCTATTTAGCAATGTATGGAAAACGTTTACATATGTTATGAAGAAAATCCAAACGTTTCACCTTTTTAGCGATTTAAGCCGAACGTTTACAAACATTACGAAGCAAAACCAAACGTTTCACCTTTTTAGCTATTTAAGCCAAACGTTTCCAAACGCTACGAAACAGTCCAAACGTTTTCCCATTTTAGCGATTTAAGCCAAACGTTTAAAACGTTTCGAAACAAATTCAAACGTTTAAGCTTTTTAGCGATTTAAGCCAAACGTTTACAAACGTTACGAAACAAATCCAAACGTTTCCCCTTTTTAGCGATTTAAGCCGAACGTTTACAAACTTTATGAAACAAAACCGATCGTTTACAAAAGTTACGAGACAAATCCATACGGTTCCCCTTCTTCAGGATTTAAGTTGAACGTTTACAAACATTACTAAACAAACCAAAACCCTTTTTATCTATTTAAGCCAAACGTTTACAAACGTTACAAAACAAAACCAAAAGTTTCACCTTTTTAGCGATTTAAGCCGAACTTTTACAAACGTTACAAAACAAATCCAAACATTTCACCTTTTTAGCGATTTAAGCCAAATGTTTACAAACGCTACGAAACAAATCCAAGCTTTTCATCTTTTTAGCAATTTATATCAAACGTTTACAAAGGTTACGAAACAAACTCAATGTGTCACCTTTTTAGCAATTTAAGCCAAACGTTTACAAACGTTACGAAACATATCCAAATGTTTCACCTTTTTAGCGATTTAAGCCAAACGTTTACAAACGTTACGAAACAAATCCAAACGTTTCACCTTTTTAGGGATTTAAGCCAAATGTTTCACCTTTTTAGCGATGTAAGCCAAACGTTTACAAACGTTACAAAAAAATCCAAACGTTTCACCTTTTTAGCGATTCAAGCCAAACGTTTATAAACGTTACGAAACAAATCCAAACATTTCACCTTTTTAGCGATTTAAGCCAAACGTTTACAAACGTTACTAAACTAATCCAAACGTTTAAAACGTTACGAAACCCTTTTCAGCAATTTATGCCAAACGTTACGAAACAAATCCAAAGGTTTCATCTTTTTAGCAATTTAAAACAAATGTTTACAAACGTTATGAAACAAATACTAACGTTTCACCTTTTTAAATATTTAAACCAAACGTTTAAAACGTTACGAAACAAATCCAAGTGTTTCACCTTTTTAGCAATTTAAGCCAAACATTTATAAACGTTGCAAAGCAAATCCATACGTTTCACCTTTTTAGCGATTTAAACCAAACGTTTACAAACGTCACGAAAAAAATCCAAGCGTTTCACCCTTTTAGCGATTTAAGCCAAACATTTAAAAACGTTACGAAACAAAACCAAACGTTTAAAACGTTATGGAACAAAACATGACGTTTCACCTTTTTTGCGATTTAAGCCAAACGTTTACAAACATTACGAACCAAAACAAAACGTTTAAAACGTTACGAAACAAATCCAAGCGTTTCACCTTTTTAGCAATTTAAGCCAATCATTTATAAACGTTGCAAAGCAAATCCAAACGTTTCACCTTTTTAGCGATTTAAACGAAACGTTTACAAACGTCACGAAACAAATCCAAATGTTTATCCTTTTTTGCGATTTAAGCCAAACGTATACAAACGTTACAAAATAAAACCAAACTTTTCGCCTTTTTAGAGATTTAAGCCAAACATTTATACATGTTACGAAACAAATCCAAACATTTCATCTTTTTAGCGATTTAAGACAAACGTTTTTAACATTACGAAACAAATCCAAACGTTTCCCCTTTTTAGCGATTTAAGCCAAACGTTAATAAATGTCACGAAAAAAATCCAAGCGTTTCACCTTTTTAGCGATTTAAGCCAAACATTTAAAAACATTACGAAATAAATCCAAACGTTTCACATTTGTAGCTATTTAAGCCAAAATTTACAAACGTTACGAAACAAAACCAAGCGGTTGACCTTTTTTGCAAATTAAGCCAAACATTTACAAACTTTACAAAACAAACCCAAGCGTTTCACCTTTTTAGATATTTCAGCCAAACGTTTACAAATGTTACAAAACAAATCCAAGCGTTTCACCTTTTTAGCAATTTATGCCAAACATTTACAAAAGTTGCGAAACTAATCCAAACGTTTCACCTTTTTAGCAATTTAAGCCAAACGTTTACAAACGTTACGAAACAAATCCAAATGGTTCACCTTTTTAGCGATTTAAGCCAATCATTTACAAAGGCTGTGAATCAAATCCAAATGTTTCACTTTTTAGCAATTTGACCAATAAGTTTACAAACGTTACAAAACAAATCCAAGCGTTTCACGTTTTTAGAAATTTAAGCCAAACGTTTACAAACGTTACGAACCAAATCCAAGCGTTTTACCTTTTTAGCAATTTAAGCCAAACGTTTACAAACGTTACGAAACAAATCGAAATGTTTCACCTTTTTTGCGATTTAAACCAAACATTTGCAAACGATACGGAACAAATCCAAACGTTTCACCTTTTTACCGATTTAAGCAAAACGTTTAAAAATGTTACCAACAAAATACAAAAGTTTCACCTTTTTAGCGATTTACCAAACGTTTACAAACGTTTCGCATTTTTAGCAATTTAAATCCAAACGTTTCACCTTTTTAGCGATTTAAGCCAAACGTTTCACCTTTTTAGTGATTTAAGCCAAATGTTTACAAACGTTACAAAACAAATCCAAATGTTTCACCTTTTTAGCAATTTAATCCAAACGTTTACAAACATTACGAATAAAATCCAAATGTTTCACCTTTTTAGCAAATTATGCCAAACGTTTATAAACGTTACGAAACTAATCCAAACGTGTCACCTTTTTGGTGATTTATGCCAAACGTTTACGCAAGTTTTGAAACAAATCCAAACATTTCACCTTTAACGTTACGAAACAAATCCAAGCGTTTCACGTTTTTAGCAATTTATGGAAAGCGTTTACAAATGTTACGAAACATATCCAAATGTTTCACCTTTTTAGCGATTTAAGCCAAACGTTTACAAACATTACGAAATAAATCCAAGCGTTTCACCTTCTTAGCAATTTAAGCCAAACGTTTACTAACGTTACCAAACAAATCCAAAGCGTTTCACCTTTTTAGCGATTTAAGCCAAACGTTTCGGAACAAATCCAAGCGTTTTACCTTTTTAGAAATTTAAGCCAAACGTTTACAAACGTTACGAAATAAAGCAAATATTTCATCTTTTAGCGATTTAAGCCAAAAGTTTCAAACGTTACGAAACAAATTCAAACGTTTCGCCTTTTTAGCGATATAAGCCAAACGTTTACAAACGTCACGAAACAAATCCAAGCGTTTTACGTTTTTAGCGATTTAAGCCGAACATTTAAAAATATTATGAAACAAATCCAAACGTTTCACCTTTTTAGCGATTTAAGCCAAACATTTACAAACGGTACGAAAGAAATCCAAACTTTTCACCGTTTTAGCGATTTAAGCCAAACGTTTACAAACGTTACGAAACAAAACAAAAAGTTTCATCTTTTTAGCGATTTATGCCAAACGTATACAAACTTTACGAAATAAAACCAGACGTTTAACCTTTTTAGTGATTTAAGCCAAACATTTACATACGTTACGAAACAAATCCAAACATTTTATCCTTTTAATAAGCCAAACGTTTCTAATGTTACGAAACAAATCCATATGTTTCACCTTTTTAGTGATATAAGTCAAACGTTTACAAACGTCACCAAACAAATCCAAGCGTTTCACCTTTTTAGCGAATTAAACAAAACATTTAAAAACATTACAAAACAAAACCAAACATTTAACCATTTTAGCAATTTAAGCCAAACGTTAACAAATTTACAAAACAAATCCAAGCGTTTCACCCTTTTAGCAATTTATGCCAAACGTTTACAAAAGTTACAAAAGAAATCCAGGCGTTTCACCTTTTTAGCTATTTAAGCCAAACGTTTGCAAACACTACGAAACAAATACAAATGTATAAAACGTTAAGAAACAAATCCAAGCGTTTCATCTTTTTAGCAATTTAGGCCAAACGTTTATAAACGTTGCAAAACAAATCCAAACGTTTAACCTTTATTGCAATTTAAACCAAACCTTTACAAAAGTCACGAAACAAATCCAAGCGTTTCAACTTTATTGAAATTTAAACCAAACGTTTTCAAAAGTCACGAAACAAATCCAAGCGTTTCACCTTTTTAGCGATTTAAGCCAAACGTATACAAACGTTACGAAATAAAACCAAACGTTTCCCCTTTTTAGCGATTCAAGCCAAACATTTAATGACGTTACGAAATTAATACAAATATTTCATCTTCATAGCGATTTAAGCCAAATATTTCTAATGTTACGAAACAAATCCAAATATTTCACCTTTTTAGCGATTTAATCCAAACGTATACAAACGTCACGAAACAAATCCAAGCGTTTCACCTTTTTAGCGATTTAAACAAAACATTTGAAAACATTACGAAAAAAAACCAAACGTTTCACATTAGTAGCGATTTAAGCATAACATTTACAAACGTTACGAAACAAAACAAAGCGTTTAACCTTTTTAGCAATTTAAGCCAAACGTTTACAAACTTTACAAAACAAATCCAAGCTTTCACCTTTTTAGCTATTTAAGCCAAACGTTTACAAACGTTACAAAACAAATCCAAGCGTTTCACCCTTTTAGCAATTTATGCCAAATGTTTACAAAAGTTACGAAAGAAATCCAGACGTTTAACCTTTTTAGCGATTTAAGCCAAACGTTATGAAACTAATCCAAACGTATAAACCTTTACGAAACAAATCCAAGAGTTTCACCTTTTTAGCTATTTAAGCCAAACGTTTACAAACGTTACAAAACAAATCCAAGTGTTTCACCCTTTTAGCAATTTATGCCAAACGTTTTCAAAAGTTACGAAAGAAATCCAGACGTTTTACGTTTTTAGCTATTTAAGCCAAATTTTTACAAACGCTACGAAACAAATCCAAAAGTATAAAACGTTAATAAACAAATCCAAGCGTTTCATCTTTATAGCAATTTAAGCCAAAAGTTTATAAACGTTGCGAAACAAATCCAAACGTTTAACCTTTATTGCAATTCAAACTAAACGTTTATAAAAGTCACGAAACAAATCCAAGCGTTTCACCTTTATTGAAATTTAAACCAAAAGTTTTCAAATGTCACGAAACAAATCCAAGCGTTTCACCTTTTTAGCAATTTAAGCCAAACATAAACAAACGTTACGAAATAAAACCAAACGTTTCCCCTTTTTAGCGATTTAAGCCAAACATTTACGACGTTACGAAATTAATACAAACATTTCATCTTCATAGCGATTTAAGCCAAACATTTCTAATGTTACGAAACAAATCCAAATATTTTACCTTTTTAGCGATTTAATCCAAACTTATTCAAACGTCACAAAACAAATCCAAGCGTTTCACCTTTTTAGCGATTTAAACAAAACATTTAAAAACATTACGAAAAAAAACCAAACGTTTCACATTTGTAGCGATTTAAGCCAAACATTTACAAACGTTACGAAACAAAACGAAGCGTTTAACCTTTTTAGCAATTTAAGCCAAACGTTTACAAACCTTACAAAACAAATCCAAGCTTTCACCATTTTAGCTATTTAAGCCAAACGTTTAAAAACGTTACAAAACAAATCCAAGGGTTTCACCCTTTTAGCAATTTAAGCCAAACGTTTACAAAAGATACGAAAGAAATCCAGACGTTTCACCTTTTTAGTGATTTAAGCCAAACGGTTACAAACGTTACGAAACAAATCCCAACGTATAAACCATTACGAAACAAATCCAAGCGTTTCACCTTTTTAGCTATTTAAGCCAAACGTTTACAAACGTTACAAAACAAATATAAGTGTTTCACCCTTTTAGCAATTTATGCCAAACGTTTACAAAAGTTACGAAAGAAATCCAGACGTTTCACTTTTTTAGCTATTTAAGCCAAACGTTTACAAACGCTACGAAACAAATCCAAACGTATAAAACGTTAAGAAACAAATCCAAGTGTTTCATCTTTTTAGCAATTTAAGCCAAACGTTTATAACCGTTGCCAAAAAAATCCAAACGTTTAACCTTTATCGCAATTTAAACCAAACGTTTACAAAAGTCACGAAACAAATCCAAGCGTTTCACCTTTATTGAAATTTAAACCAAACGTTTTCAAAAGTCACGAAACAAATCCAAGCGTTTCACCTTTTTAGCGATTTAAGCCAAACATATACAAACGTTACGAAATAAAACCAAACGTTTCCCCTTTTTAGCGATTTATACCAATTATTTACTGACATTACGAAATTAATACAAACATTTCATCTTCATAGCGATTTAAGCCAAACATTTCTAAAGTTACGAAACAAATCCAAATATTTCACCTTTTTAGCGATTTGATCCAAACGTATGCAAAGGTCACGAAACAAATCCAAGCGTTTCACCTTTTTAGCGATTTAAACAAAACATTACGAAAAAACCAAACGTTTCACATTTGTAGCGATTTAAGCCAAACATTTACAAACGTTACGAAACAAAACGAAGCGTTTAACCTTTTTAGCAATTTAAGCAATACGTTTACAAAACTTTACAACACAAATCCAAGCTTTCACCTTTATAGCTATTTAAGCCAAACGTTTACAAACGTTACAAAACAAATCCAAGGGTTTCACCCTTTTAGCAATTTATGCCAAACGTTTACAAAAGTTACGAATGAAATCCAGACGTTTCACCTTTTTAGCGATTTAAGCCAAACGTTACGAAACAAATCCAAACGTATAAACCGTTACGAAACAAATCCAAGCGTTTCACCTTTTTAGCTATTTAAGTCAAACGTTTACAAACGTTACAAAACAAATCCAAGCGTTTCACTCTTTTAGCAATTTATGCCAAACGTTTACAAAAGTTACGAAAGAAATCCAGACGTTTCACCTTTTTAGCTATTTAAGCCAAACGTTTACAAACGCTACGAATTAAATCCAAATGTATAAAACGTTAAGAAACAAATCCAAGCGTTTCATCTTTTTAACAATTTAAGCCAAACGTTTATAAACGTTGTGAAACAAATCCAAACATTTAACCTTTATTGCAACTTAGTCACGAAACAAATCCAAGCGTTTCACCTTTATTGAAATTTAAACCAAACGTTTTCAAAAGTTACGAAACAAATCCAAGCGTTTCACCTTTTTAGCGATTTAAGCCAAAACGTATAGAAACTTTACGAAATAAAACCAAACGTTTCTCCTTTTTAGCAAATTAAGCCAAACATTTACTGACGTTACAAAATTATTACAAACATTTCATCTTCATAGCGATTTTAGCCAAACATTTCTAATGTTACGAAACAAATCCAAATATTTCACCTTTTTAGCGATTTAATCCAAACGTATACAAACGTCACGAAACAAATCCAAGCGTTTCACCTTTTTAGCGATTTAAGCAAAACAATTAAAAACATTACAAAAAAAAACCAAACGTGTCACATTTGTAGCGATTTAAGCCAAACATTTACAACCGTTACGAAACAAAACGAAGCGTTTAACCTTTTTAGCAATTTAAGCCAAACGTTTACAAACTTTACCAAACAAATCCAAGCTTTCACCTTTTTTATCTATTTAAGCCAAACGTTTACAAATGTTACGAAATAAATACAAGCGTCTCCTTTTTAGCAGTTTATGCCAAACGTATACAAAAGTTACGAAAGAAATCCAGACGTTTCACCTTTTTAGCGATTTAAGCCAACGTTTACAAACGCTACGAAACAAATCCAAACGTATAAACCGTTACGAAACAAATCCAAGCGTTTCACCTTTTTAGCTATTTAAGCCAAACGTTTACAAACGTTACAAAACAAATTCAAGCGTTTCACCTTTTTAGCAATTTATGCCAAAATTTTATAAAAGTAACGAAAGAAATCCAGACGTTTTACCTTTTTAGCTATTTAAGCCAAACGTTTACAAACGCTACGAAACAAATCCAAACGTATAAAACGTTAAGAAACACATCCAAGCGTTTCATCTTTTTAGCAATTGAAGCCAAACGTTTATAAACGTCGCGAAACAAATCCAAACGTTCAACCTTTATTGCAATTTAAACCAAACGTTTACAAAAGTCACGAAACAAATCCAAGCGTCTCACCTTTATTGAATTTAAACCAAACGTTTGCAAAAGTCACGAAACAAATCCAAGCGTTTCACCTTTTTAGCCATTTAAGCCAAACGTATACAAAAGTTACAAAATAAAACCAAACGTTTCCCCTTTTTAGTGATTTAAGCCAAACATTTACTGACGTTACGAAATTAATACAAACATTTCATCTTCATAGCGATTTAAGCCAAACATTTCTAATGTTACGAAACGAATCCAAATATTTCACCTTTTTAGCGATTTAATCCAAACGTATACAAACGTCACGAAACAAATCCAAGCGTTTCACCTTTTTTGTGATTTAAACAAAATAATTAAAAACATTACGAAAAAAACCAAACGTTTCACATTTGTGGCGATTTAAGCCAAACATTTACAAACGTTACGAAACAAAACGAAGCATTTAACCTTTCTAGTAATTTAAGCCAAACGTTTACAAACTTTACAAAACAAATCCAAGCTTTCACCTTTATAGCTATTTAAGCCAAACGTTTACAAACGTTAGAAAACAATCCAAGCGTTTCACCCTTTTAGCAATTTAGGCCAAACATTTACAAAAGTTACGAAAGAAATCCAGACGTTTCACCTTTTTAGCGATTTAAGCCAAACGTATACAAACATTACGAAATAAAACCAAACGTTTCCCCTTTTTAGCGATTTAAGCCAAACATTTACTGACGTTACGAAATTAATACAAACATTTCATCTTCATAGCGATTTAAGCCAAACATTTCTAATGTTACGAAACAAATCAAAATATTTCACCTTTTTAGCGATTTAATCCAAACGTATATAAACGTCACGAAACAAATCCAAGCATTTCACTTTTTTAGCGATTTAAACAAAACATTTAAAAACATAAGGGAAAAAAACCAAACGTTTCACATTTGTAGCGATTTAAGCCAAACATTTACAAATGTTACGAAACAGAACGAAGCGTTTAACCTTTTTAGCATTTTAAGCCAAACTTTACAAACTTTACAAAACAAATCCAAGCTTTCACCTTTTTAGCTATTTAAGCCAAACCATTACAAACGTTACAAAACAAATACAAGCGTTTCACCCTATTAGTAATTTATGCCAAACGCTTACAAAAGTTACGAAAGAAATCCAGATGTTTCACCTTTTTAGCAATTTAAGCGAAACGTTTACAAACGTTATGAAACAAATCCAAACGTATAAACCGTTACGAAACAAATCCAAGCGTTTCATCTTTTTACCTATTTAAGCCAAACGTTTACAAACGTTACAAAACAAATCCAGCGTTTCACCCTTTTAGCAATTTATGCCAAACGTTTACAAAAGTTAGGAAAGAAATCCAGACGTTTCACCTTTTTAGCTATTTAAGCCAAACGTTTACAAACGCTACGAAACAAATCCAAACGTACAAAACTTTAAGAAACAAATCCAAGCGTTTCATCTTTTTAGCAATTTAAGCCAAACGTTTATAAACGTTGCGAAACAAATCCAAACTTTTTTCCTTTATTGCAATTTAAACCAAACGTTTACAAAAGTCACGAAACAAATCCAAGCGTTTCACCTTTATTGAAATTTAAACCAAACATTTTCAAAAGTCACGAAACAAATCAATGCGTTTCACCTTTTTAGCGATTTAAGGCAAACATATACAAACGTTACGAAATAAAACCAAACGTTTCCCCTTTTTAGCGATTTAATCCAAACATTTACTGACGTTATGAAATTATTACAAACATTTCATCTTCATAGCGATTTAAGCCAAACATTTCTAATGTTACGAAACAAATCCAAATATTTCACCTTTTTACCGATTTAATCCAAACGTATACAAACGTCACGAAACAAATCCAAGCGTTTTACCTTTTTAGCGATTTAAACAAAACATTTATAAACATTACGAAAAAAACCAAATGTTTCACATTTGTAGCGATTTAAGCCAAACATTTACAAACGTTACGAAACAAAACGAAGCGTTTAACCTTTTTAGCAATTTAAGCCAAACGTTTACAAACTTTACCAAACAAATCCAAGCTTTCACCTTTTTAGCTATTTAAGCCAAACGTTTACAAACGTTATAAAACAAATACAAGTGTTTCACCCTTTTAGCAATTTATGCCAAACGTTTAAAAAAGTTACAAAAGAAATCCAGACGTTTCACCTTTTTAGCGATTTAAGCCAAACGTTTACAAACGTTACGAAACAAATCCAAACATATAAACCGTTACGAAACATATCCAAGCGTTTTACCTTTTAGCTATTTAAGCCAAACGTTTACAAACGTTACAAAACAAATCCAAGCGTTTCACCTTTTTGGCAATTTATGCCAAACGTTTAGAAAAGTTACGAAAGAAATCCAGACGTTTCACCTTTTTAGCTATTTAAGCCATACATTTACAAACGCTACGAAACAAATCCAAGCGTATAAAACGTTAAGAAACAAATCCAAGCGTTTCATCTTTTTAGCAATTGAAGCAAAACGTTTATAAACATTGCAAAACAAATCCAAACGTTCAACCTTTATTGCAATTTAAACCAAATGTTTACAAAAGTCACGAAACAAATCCAAGCGTTTCACCTTTATTGAAATTTAAACCTAACGTTTTCAAAAGTCACGAAACAAATCCAAGCGTTTTACCTTTTTAGCGATTTAAACCAATTGTATACAAAAGTTACGAAATAAAACCAAACGTTTCCCCTTTTTAGTGATTTAAGCCAAACATTTACTGACGTTATGAAATTAATACAAACATTTCATCATCATAGCGATTTAAGCCAAACATTTCTAATGTTACAAAACAAATCCAAATATTTCACCTTTTTAGCGATTTAATCCAAACGTATACAAACGTAACGAAACAAATCCAAGCGTTTCACCTTTTTAGCGATTTAAACAAAATATTTAAAAACATTACGAAAAAAACCAAACGTTTCACATTTTTAGCGATTTAAGCCAAACATTTACAAACGTTACGAAACAAATCGAAGCGTTTAACCTTTTTAGCAATTTAAGCCAAACGTTTACAAACTTTACAAAACAAATCCAAGCTTTCACCTTTATAGCTATTTAAGCCAAACGTTTACAAAAGTTACAAAACAAATCCAAGCGTTTCACCTTTATTGAAATTTAAACCAAACGTTTTCAAAAGTCACGAAACGAATCCAAGCGTTTCACCTTTTTAGCGATTTAAGCCAAACGTATACAAACGTTACGAAATAAAACCAAACGTTTCCCCTTTTTAGCGATTTATACCAATTATTTACTGACATTACGAAATTAATACAAACATTTCATCTTCATAGCGATTTAAGCCAAACATTTCTAATGTTACGAAACAAATCCAAATATTTCACCTTTTTAGCAATTTAATCCAAACGT
Source organism: Mercurialis annua (assembly GCF_937616625.2). Taxonomy (NCBI): domain Eukaryota; kingdom Viridiplantae; phylum Streptophyta; class Magnoliopsida; order Malpighiales; family Euphorbiaceae; genus Mercurialis; species Mercurialis annua. The sequence continues at coordinate 19,828,624 of NC_065577.1, read as the reverse complement.
ATGCAAAGGTGACGAAACAAATCCAAGCGTTTCACCTTTTTAGTGATTTAAACAAAACATTACGAAAAAACCAAACGTTTCACATTTGTAGCGATTTAAGCCAAACATTTACAAACGTTACGAAACAAAACGAAGCGTTTAACCTTTTTAGCAATTTAAGCAATACGTTTACAAAACTTTACAAAACAAATCCAAGCTTTCACCTTTATAGCTATTTAAGCCAAACGTTTACAAACGTTACAAAACAAATCCAAGGGTTTCACCCTTTTAGCAATTTATGCCAAACGTTTACAAAAGTTACGAATGAAATCCAGACGTTTCACCTTTTTAGCGATTTAAGCCAAACGTTACGAAACAAATCCAAACGTATAAACTGTTACGAAACAAATCCAAGCGTTTCACCTTTTTAGCTATTTAAGCCAAACGTTTACAAACGTTACAAAACAAATCCAAGCGTTTCACTCTTTTAGCAATTTATGCCAAACGTTTACAAAAGTTACGAAAGAAATCCAGACGTTTCACCTTTTTAGCTATTTAAGCCAAACGTTTACAAACGCTACGAATTAAATCCAAATGTATAAAACGTTAAGAAACAAATCCAAGCGTTTCATCTTTTTAACAATTTAAGCCAAACGTTTATAAACGTTGAAACAAATCCAAACGTTTAACCTTTATTGCAATTTAGTCACGAAACAAATCCAAGCGTTTCACCTTTATTGAAATTTAAACCAAACGTTTTCAAAAGTCACGAAACAAATCCAAGCGTTTCACCTTTTTAGCGATTTAAGCCAAACGTATAGAAACGTTACGAAATAAAACCAAACGTTTCCCCTTTTTAGCAAATTAAGCCAAACATTTACTGACGTTACAAAATTATTACAAACATTTCATCTTCATAGCGATTTTAGCCAAACATTTCTAATGTTACGAAACAAATCCAAATATTTCACCTTTTTAGCGATTTAATCCAAACGTATACAAACGTCACGAAACAAATCCAAGCGTTTCACCTTTTTAGCGATTTAAGCAAAACAATTAAAAACATTACAAAAAAAAACCAAACGTGTCACATTTGTAGCGATTTAAGCCAAACATTTACAACCGTTACGAAACAAAACGAAGCGTTTAACCTTTTTAGCAATTTAAGCCAAACGTTTACAAACTTTACCAAACAAATCCAAGCTTTCACCTTTTTTATCTATTTAAGCCAAACGTTTACAAATGTTACAAAATAAATACAAGCGTCTCCTTTTTAGCAGTTTATGCCAAACGTTTACAAAAGTTACGAAAGAAATCCAGACGTTTCACCTTTTTAGCGATTTAAGCCAACGTTTACAAACGTTACGAAACAAATCCAAACGTATAAACCGTTACGAAACAAATCCAAGCGTTTCACCTTTTTAGCTATTTAAGCCAAACGTTTAGAAACGTTACAAAACAAATTCAAGCGTTTCACCTTTTTAGCAATTTATGCCAAAATTTATAAAAGTTACGAAAGAAATCCAGACGTTTTACCTTTTTAGGTATTTAAGCCAAACGTTTACAAACGCTACGAAACAAATCCAAACGTATAAAACGTTAAGAAACAAATCCAAGCGTTTCATCTTTTTAGCAATTGAAGCCAAACGTTTATAAACGTCGCGAAACAAATCCAAACGTTCAACCTTTATTGCAATTTAAACCAAACGTTTACAAAAGTCACGAAACAAATCCAAGCGTCTCACCTTTATTGAATTTAAACCAAACGTTTGCAAAAGTCACGAAACAAATCCAAGCGTTTCACCTTTTTAGCGATTTAAGTCAAACGTATACAAAAGATACAAAATAAAACCAAACGTTTCCCCTTTTTAGTGATTTAAGCCAAACATTTACTAACGTTACGAAATTAATACAAACATTTCATCTTCATAGCGATTTAAGCCAAACATTTCTAATGTTACGAAACGAATCCAAATATTTCACCTTTTTAGCGATTTAATCCAAACGTATACAAACGTCACGAAACAAATCCAAGCGTTTCACCTTTTTAGCGATTTAAACAAAATATTTAAAAACAATACAAAAAAAACCAAACGTTTCACATTTGTGGCGATTTAAGCCAAACATTTACAAATGTTACGAAACAAAACGAAGCGTTTAACCTTTTTAGCAATTTAAGCCAAACTTTTACAAACTTTACAAAACAAATCCAAGCTTTCACCTTTATAGCTATTTAAGCCAAACGTTTACAAACGTTAGAAAACAATCCAAGCGTTTCACCCTTTTAGCAATTTAGGCCAAACATTTACAAAAGTTACGAAAGAAATCCAGACGTTTCACCTTTTTAGCGATTTAAGCCAAACGTATACAAACATTACGAAATAAAACCAAACGTTTCCCCTTTTAGCGATTTAAGCCAAACATTTACTGACGTTACGAAATTAATACAAACATTTCATCTTCATAGCGATTTTAGCCAAACATTTCTAATGTTACGAAACAAATCAAAATATTTCACCTTTTTAGCGATTTAATCCAAACGTATATAAACGTCACGAAACAAATCCAAGCGTTTCACATTGTTAGCGATTTAAACAAAACATTTAAAAACATAACGGAAAAAAACCAAACGTTTCACATTTGTAGCGATTTAAGCCAGACATTTACAAACGTTACGAAACAAAACGAAGCGTTTAACCTTCTTAGCAATTTAAGCCAAACTTTACAAACTTTACAAAACAAATCCAAGCTTTCAACTTTTTAGCTATTTAAGCCAAACCATTACAAACGTTACAAAACAAATACAAGCGTTTCACCCTTTTAGCAATTTATGCCAAATGCTTACAAAAGTTACGAAAAGAAATCCAGACGTTTCACCTTTTTAGCGATTTAAGCGAAACGTTTACAAACGTTACGAAACAAAACCAAACGTATAAACCGTTACGAAACAAATCCAAGCGTTTCATCTTTATAGCTATTTAAGCCAAACGTTTACAAACGTTACAAAACAAATCCAAGCGTTTCACCCTTTTAGCAATTTATGCCAAACGTTTACAAAAGTTAGGAAAGAAATCCAGACGTTTCACCTTTTTAGCTATTTAAGACAAACGTTTACAAACGCTATGAAACAAATCTAAACGTACAAAACTTTAAGAAACAAATCCAAGCGTTTCATCTTTTTAGCAATTTAAGCCAAACGTTTATAAACGTTGCGAAACAAATCCAAACTTTTTTCCTTTATTGCAATTTAAACCAAACGTTTACAAAAGTCACGAAACAAATCCAAGCGTTTCACCTTTATTGAAATTTAAACCAAATGTTTTCAAAAGTTACGAAACAAATCCAAGCGTTTCACCTTTTTAGCGATTTAAGGCAAACATATACAAACGTTACGAAATAAAACCAAACGTTTCCCCTTTTTAGCGATTTAATCAAAACATTTACTGACGTTACGAAATTATTACAAACATTTCATCTTCATAGCGATTTAAGCCAAACATTTCTAATGTTACGAAACAAATCCAAATATTTCCCCTTTTTACCGATTTAATCCAAACGTATACAAACGTCACGAAACAAATCCAAGCGTTTTACCTTTTTAGCGATTTAAACAAAACATTTATAAACATTACGAAAAAAAACCAAACGTTTCACATTTATAGCGATTTAAGCCAAACATTTACAAACGTTACGAAACAAAACGAAGCGTTTAACCTTTTTAGCAATTTAAGCCAAACGTTTACAAACTTTACCAAACAAATCCAAGCTTTCACCTTTTTATCTATTTAAGCCAAACGTTTACAAACGTTATAAAACAAATACAAGTGTTTCACCCTTTTAGCAATTTATGCCAAATGTTTAAAAAAGTTACAAAAGAAATCCAGACGTTTCACCTTTTTAGCGATTTAAGCCAAACGTTTACAAATGTTACGAAACAAATCCAAACATATAAACCGTTACGAAACATATCCAACCGTTTTACCTTTTAGCTATTTAAGCCAAACGTTTACAAACGTTACAAAACAAATCCAAGCGTTTCACCTTTTTGGCGATTTATGCCAAACGTTTACAAAAGTTACGAAAGAAATCCAGACGTTTCACCTTTTTAGCTATTTAAGCCAAACATTTACAAACGCTACGAAACAAATCCAAGCGTATAAAACGTTAAGAAACAAATCCAAGCGTTTCATCTTTTTAGCAATTGAAGCAAAACGTTTATAAACATTGCGAAACAAATCCAAACGTTCAACCTTTATTGCAATTTAAACTAAATGTTTACAAAAGTCACGAAACAAATCCAAGCGTTTCACCTTTATTGAAATTTAAACCAAACGTTTTCAAAAGTCACGAAACAAATCCAAGCGTTTTACCTTTTTAGCGATTTAAACCAATTGTATACAAAAGTTACGAAATAAAACCAAACGTTTCCCCTTTTTAGCGATTTAAGCCAAACATTTACTGACGTTACGAAATTAATACAAACATTTCATCATCATAGCGATTTAAGCCAAACATTTCTAATGTTACAAAACAAATCTAAATATTTCACCTTTTTAGCGATTTAATCCAAACGTATACAAACGTCACGAAACAAATCCAAGCGTTTCACCTTTTTAGCGATTTAAACAAAATATTTAAAAACATTACGAAAAAAACCAAACGTTTCACATTTGTAGCGATTTAAGCCAAACATTTACAAACGTTACGAAACAAAACGAAGCGTTTAACCTTTTTAGCAATTTAAGCCAAACGTTTACAAACTTTACAAAACAAATCCAAGCTTTCACCTTTATAGCTATTTAAACCAAACGTTTACAAAAGTTACAAAACAAATCCAAGCGTTTCACCTTTATTGAAATTTAAACCAAAAGTTTTCAAAAGTCACGAAACAAATCCAAGAGTTTCACCTTTTTAGCGATTTAAGCCAAACGTATACAAACGTTACGAAATAAAACCAAACGTTTCCCCTTTTTAGCGATTTATGCCAATTATTTACTGACATTACGAAATTAATACAAACATTTCATCTTCATAGCGATTTAAGCCAAACATTTCTAATGTTACGAAACAAATCCAAATATTTCACCTTTTTAGCGATTTAATCCAAACGTATGCAAAGGTGACGAAACAAATCCAAGCGTTTCACCTTTTTAGCGATTTAAACAAAACATTACGAAAAAACCAAACGTTTCACATTTGTAGCGATTTAAGCCAAACATTTACAAACGTTACGAAACAAAACGAAGCGTTTAACCTTTTTAGCAATTTAAGCAATACGTTTACAAAACTTTACAAAACAAATCCAAGCTTTCACCTTTATAGCTATTTAAGCCAAACGTTTACAAACGTTACAAAACAAATCCAAGGGTTTCACCCTTTTAGCAATTTATGCCAAACGTTTACAAAAGTTACGAATGAAATCCAGACGTTTCACCTTTTTAGCGATTTAAGCCAAACGTTACGAAACAAATCCAAACGTATAAACCGTTACGAAACAAATCCAAGCGTTTCACCTTTTTAGCTATTTAAGCCAAACGTTTACAAACGTTACAAAACAAATCCAAGCGTTTCACTCTTTTAGCAATTTATGCCAAACGTTTACAAAAGTTATGAAAGAAATCCAGACGTTTCACCTTTTTAGCTATTTAAGCCAAACGTTTACAAACGCTACGAATTAAATCCAAATGTATAAAACGTTATGAAACAAATCCAAGCGTTTCATCTTTTTAACAATTTAAGCCAAACGTTTATAAACGTTGTGAAACAAATCCAAACGTTTAACCTTTATTGCAATTTAGTCACGAAACAAATCCAAGCGTTTCGCCTTTATTGAAATTTAAACCAAACGTTTTCAAAAGTCACGAAACAAATCCAAGCGTTTCACCTTTTTAGCTATTTAAGCCAAACGTATAGAAACGTTACGAAATAAAACCAAACGTTTCCCCTTTTTAGCAAATTAAGCCAAACATTTACTGACGTTACAAAATTATTACAAACATTTCATCTTCATAGCGATTTTAGCCAAACATTTCTAATGTTACGAAACAAATCCAAATATTTCACCTTTTTAGCGATTTAATCCAAATGTATACAAACGTCACGAAACAAATCCAAGCGTTTCACCTTTTTAGCGATTTAAGCAAAACAATTAAAAACATTATAAAAAAAACCAAACGTGTCACATTTGTAGCGATTTAAGCCAAACATTTACAACCGTTACGAAACAAAACGAAGCGTTTAACCTTTTTAGCAATTTAAGCCAAACGTTTACAAACTTTACCAAACAAATCCAAGCTTTCACCTTTTTTATCTATTTAAGCCAAACGTTTACAAATGTTACAAAATAAATACAAGCGTCTCCTTTTTAGCAGTTTATGCCAAACGTTTACAAAAGTTACGAAAGAAATCCAGACGTTTCACCTTTTTAGCGATTTAAGCCAACGTTTACAAACGTTACGAAACAAATCCAAACGTATAAACCGTTACGAAACAAATCCAAGCGTTTCACCTTTTTAGCTATTTAAGCCAAACGTTTACAAACGTTACAAAAAAAATTCAAGCGTTTCACCTTTTTAGCAATTTATGCCAAAATTTATAAAAGTTACGAAAGAAATCCAGACGTTTTACCTTTTTAGCTATTTAAGCCAAACGTTTACAAACGCTACGAAACAAATCCAAACGTATAAAACGTTAAGAAACAAATCCAAGCGTTTCATCTTTTTAGCAATTGAAGCCAAACGTTTATAAACGTCGCGAAACAAATCCAAACATTCAACCTTTATTGCAATTTAAACCAAACGTTTACAAAAGTCACGAAACAAATCCAAGCGTCTCACCTTTATTGAATGTAAACCAAACGTTTGCAAAAGTCACGAAACAAATCCAAGCGTTTCACCTTTTTAGCGATTTAAGCCAAACGTATACAAAAGATACAAAATAAAACCAAACGTTTCCCCTTTTTAGTGATTTAAGCCAAACATTTACTGACCTTACGAAATTAATACAAACATTTCATCTTCATAGCGATTTAAGCCAAACATTTCTAATGTTACGAAACGAATCCAAATATTTCACCTTGTTTCGTTATGTTTGTAAATGTTTGGCTTCAATCGCTAAAAATGTGAAGCCGTTGGATTTGTTTCTTAACATTTGTAAACTTTTGGCTTAAATCGCTAAAAAGACCAAACGTTTGGATTTGTTTCGTAACGTTTTAAACGTGTGGCTTAAATTTCTAAAATGTGGAAATATTTGGATTTGTTTCGTACCGTTTGTAAACGTTTGGCTTAAATCGCTACAAAGGTGAAACATTTGGTTTTGTTTCGTAACGTTTATAAACGTTCGGCTAAAATCGCTACAAAGGTGAAACGTTTGGATTTGTTTCGTAACGTTTTAAACGTTTGGCTTAAATCGCTGAAAAGGTGAAACGTTTGGATTTATTTCGCAGTCTTTGTAAACGTTTGGCTTAAATCGATAAAAAAGTGAAATATTTGGATTTGTTTCGTACCGTTTGTAAACGTTTGGCTTAATCCGATACAAAGGTGAAACGTTTAGATTGTTTCGTAACGTATGTAAACGTTTGGCTTAAATTGCTAAAAACGTGAAACGTTTGGATTTTTTTATAGCGTTTGTAAACGTTTGGATTTGTTTCGTAACGTTTGTAAACATTTGGCTTAAATTGTTAAAAAGGTGAAACGCTTTGATTTTTTTCGTAACATTTGTAAGCGTTTGGCTAAAATTGCTAAAAAGGGGAAACTCTTGGATTTGTTTTGGAATGTTTGTGAACGTTTGGCTTAAATTGCTAAAAATGTGAAACACTTGGTTTTGTTTCGGAACGTTTGTCAACGTTTGGCTTAAATCGCTAAAAAGGTGAAACATTTGGATTTTTTTCGTAACGTTTGTAAACGTTTGGCTTAAATAGCTAAAAAGGTGAAACGTTTGGATTTGTTTCGAAGCATTTGTAAACGTTTGGCTTAAATCGCTAAAAAGATGAAACGTTTGGATTTGTTTCGTACCGTTTGTAAACATTTGGCTTAAATTGATAAAAAGGAGAAACGTTTGGATTTGTTTCGTAGCGTTTGTAAACGTTTGGCTTAAATCGCTAAAAAGATGAAACGTTTGGATTTGTTTCGTAACGTATCTAAACGTTTGGCTTAAATTGCTAAAAACGTGAAACGTTTGGATTTTTTTCGTAGCGTTTGTAAACGTTTGAATTTGTTTCATAACGTTTGTAAACATTCGGCTTAAATTGTTAAAAAGGTGAAACGCTTTGATTTGTTTCGTAACATTTGTAAACGTTTTGCTAAAATTGCTAAAAAGGGGAAACTCTTGGATTTGTTTTGGAATGTTTGTGAACGTTTGGCTTAAATTGCTAAAAAGGTGAAACACTTGGTTTTGTTTCGGAATGTTCGTAAACGTTTGGCTTAAATTGCTATAAAGGCGAAACGTTTGGATTTGTTTCGTACCGTTTTAAACGTTGGGTTTAAATAGTTAAAAAGTTGAAACGTTTAGATTTATTTCGTACCGTTTGTAAACGTTTGACTTAAATCGCTACAAAGGTGAATCATTTGGATTTGCTTCGTAACTTTTGTAAATGTTTGGCTTAAACAGCTAAAAAGGTGAAACGTTTGGATTTGTTTCGTAGCTTGTAAACGTTTGGCTTAAATCGCTAAAAAGGTGAAACGTTTGGATTTGTTTTGTAACGTTTGTAAACATTTGTCTTAAATTGCTAAAAAGGTGAAACGCTTTGATTGTTTTCGTAACATTTGTAAACGTTTGACTAAAATTGCTCAAAATGGAAAACGCTTGGATTTGTTTCATAGCGTTTGTAGACGTTTGGGTTAAATCTATAAAAAGGTGAAACGTTTGGATTTGTTTCGTACCGCTTGTAAACATTTGGTTTAAATCACTAAAAAGGGGAAACGTTTGAATTTGTTTTGCAACATTTGTTAACGTTTGGCTTAAATCGCTAAAAATATTAAACGCTCTGATTTGTTTCATAGCGTTTGTATACATATGGCTTAAATTGCTATAAAGGTTAAACATTTGGATTTTTTTTGTAACGATTGTAAATGTTTGATTTTGTTTCGTAACATTTGTAAACGTTTGGCTTATATTGCTTAAAAGGTAAAACGTTTGGTTTTGTTTCGTAGCGTTTGGATTTGTTTCGTAACGTTTGTAAACGTTTGGCTTATATCGCTAAAAAGGTAAAACGTTTGGTTTTGTTTCGTAACGTTTGGTTTTGTTTCGTAACGTTTGGATTTGTTTCGTAACGTTTGTAAATGTTTGGCTTAAATCGCTAAAAAGGTGAGACGTTTGGATTTGTTTCGTAACGTTTGTAAACGTTTGTTTTTAATCGCTAAAAAGGTGAAACATTTGGATTTGTTTCGTAACGTTTGTAAGCGTTTGGCCTAAATTGCTAAAAAGGGTTTTGTAACGTTTAAACGTTTGGATTAGTTTCGTAACATTTGTAAGCGTTTGGCTTAATTCACTAAGAAGGTGAAACGTTTGGATTTGTTTCGTAACGTTTGCAAACGTTTGGTTTAAATCGCTAAAAAGGTGAAACATTTGGATTTGTTTCTTAGCGTTTGTAAACGTTTGGCTTAAATTGCTAAAAAGGGTTTCGTAACGTTTTAAACGTTTGGATTGGTTTCGTAACGTTTGTAAACGTTTGGCTTAATTCGCTAAAAAGGTTAAAATTTTGGATTTGTTTCGAAACGTCTATAAACGCTTTGCTTAAATAGCTAAAAAGGTGAAACGCTTGGATTTGTTTTGTAACGTTTGTAAACGTTTGGCTTAAATTGCTAAAAAGATGAAACGCTTTGATTTGTTTCGTAACGTTTGTAAAAGTTTGGCTTAAATTGCTAAAAAGGTGAAATATTTGGATTTGTTACATATCCTTTGTAAGCGTTTGGCTTAAATCGCTAAAAAAGTGAAACATTTTGATTTATTTTGTAACGTTTGTAAACGTTTGGCTTAAATCGCAAAAAAGGGGAAACGTTTGGATTTGTTTGTAACGTTTGTAAACGTTTGGCTTAAATTGCTAAAAAGGTGAAACGCTTTGATTTGTTTCGTAACATTTGTAAACATATTGCTAAAAAGGTGACACGCTTGGATATATTTTCTAATGTTTGTAAACGTTTGGCTTAAATTACTAAAAAGGTGAAACGCTTGGTTTTGTTTCGCAACGTTTGTAAACGTTTGGCTTAAATCTTTAAAAATGTGAAACAATTGGATTTGTTTCGTAACGTTTTAAACGTTTGGGTTTGTTTCGTAACATTTGTAAACGTTTGGATTTTTTTGTAACGTTTGTAAACGTTTGGCTTAAATCGCTAAAAATGTAAAACATTTGGATTTTTTTTTGTAACGTTTGTAAACGTTTGGCTTAAATCGCTAAAAAGGTGAAACGTTTGGATTTGTTACGTAGCGTTTGTAAACGTTTGGCTTAAATCGCTAAAAGGGGGAACGTTTGGATTTGTTTCGTGATGTTTGTCAACGTTTGCCCTAAATCGCTAAAAAGGTGAAACGTTTGGATTTGTTTTGTTACGTTTGTAAATGTTTGGCTTAAATCGCTAAAAAGGTGAAACGTTTGGATTTGTTTCGTAGTGTTTGTAAACATTTGGCTTAAATAGCTAAAACGCTGAAACGATTGAATTTGTTTTGCAACATTTGTAAACGTTTGGCTTAAATTGCTAAAAAGGTTAAACGCTTAGATTTGTTTCATAGCGTCTGTATACGTTTGGCTTAAATTGCTAAAAAGGTTAAACATTTGGATTTGTTTCGAAATCTTTGTAAACGTTTGATTTTGTTTCGTAACGTTTGGATTTGTTTCATAACATTTGTAAACGTTTGGCTTAAATAGCTAAAAAGGTGAAACGTTTTGTTTTGTTTCATAACGTTTGGATTTTTTTCGTAACTTTTGTAATAGTTTGGCTTAAATCACTAAAAAGGTGAAACGTTTGGTTTTGTTTCGTAACATTTGGATTTGTTTCGTAACGTTTGTAAACGTTTGGCTTAGATCGCTAAAAAGGGGCTAATCACCTCAAAAACTACCGACCTTTCATTTTTTTTCAATAACACCCTGACCTTGCAATTTCGTCAATTGCACCCTATTTCGTATTTTTTCATTTCAATAGCACCCAAAATTAAAAAAATTAGACGATTTCATGATTATAAGGATTAAATTTTATAAAATAACCAAATCTAAGGATCATTTTATACTATTTTCTACTTGGCTAAATTTTAACAAGTCCCTTAACTTAAAATATGTTCAAATAAACCATCTTCTCCACTAATTCAAAATAAACAAAAAAAAATATCTTCCCCGACATCTTTTCTGCTGGACCCGTTGCCGCTTCCGAATCCGCGACCAACCACCGCCGCTTCCGGGACCAGCAGCTGTCCTCCTTCCGGCCATGGAAGACCAGCTGGTCTTCCATGGCCGGAAGACCAAGACCAGCAGATCTGCTGGTCTTCTGGCCGTGGAAGACCAGCATAGCTGCTGGTCTTCAACGGGCCGGGAAGACTAGCTGCTGGTTGCTGGTCTTCCATGGCCGGGAAGACCAGCTGCTGGTCTTCCTTTGGGGAACTCGTCTTCCATGGAAGACCGGTGACGGAGAGCGGCGTTTGAACGGAGGTGGTGACGGAGAGCGGCGGCGTTCGAACGGATTTATTTATTTTTTGTTATTAGTTTAATTATTTTTTATTATAGAGAAGAGGGTTTGTACATATAATGTAAAACATCATATGATATTTAGAGTTTTTAAAAAATATGAAGGATTCATTTTGAACTTTATCCAAATGAAAATAGTTCGATTTGATACTTTAGGGTGCTATTGAAACGTAAAAATACGAAATAGGGTGCAATTGACGAAATTAAAAGGTCGGGCTGTTATCGAAAAAAAAATGAAAGGTCGGTAGTTTTTGAGGTGATTAGCCCTAAAAAGGTGAAACTTTTGGATTTGTTTCGTAACGTTTGTTTTGAATCGCTAAAAAGGTGAAACATTTGGATTGGTTTTGTAACATTTGTAATAGTTTGGATTAAATTTCTAAAAAAGGGTTTCTTAATGTCTTAACCGTTTGGATTAGTTTCGTAACGTTTGTAAGTGTTTGGCTTAATTTCCTAAGAAGGTGAAATGTTTGGATTTGTTTCGTAAAGTTTGCAAAGGTTTGTTTTAAATCGCTAAAAAGGTGAAACGTTTTGATTTGTTTCGCAACGTTTGTAAACGTTTGGATTAAATTGCTAAAAAGGATTAAACGTTTGGCTTAATTCGCTAAAAAGGTGAAACGTTTGGATTTGTTTCGAAACGTCTGTAAACACTTGGCTTAATTAGCTAAAAGGTAAAACGCTTGTATTTGTTTTGTAACATTTGTAAACATTTGTCTTAAATTGCGAAAAAGGTGAAAAGCTTGGATTTGTTTCGTAACGTTTGTATAAGTTCGGCTTAATTTGCTAAAAAGGTGAAACATTTGGATTTGTTTCATATTCTTTGTAAACGTTTGGCTTAAATCGCTAAAAAAGTAAAACATTTGGACTTGTTTTGTAGCGTTTGTAAACGTTTGGCTTAAATCGCAAAAAAGGGGAAACGTTTGGATTTGTTTGTAACGTTTGTAAACGTTTGGCTTAAATTGCTAAAAAGGGGAAACGCTTTGATTTTATTCGTAACATTTGTAAACGTTTGGCTAAAATTGCTAAAAAGGTGAAACGCTTGAATATGTTTTCTAATGTTTGTAAACGTTTGGTTTAAATTGCTAAAAAGGGGAAACGCTTTGATTTTATTCATAGCATTTGTAAACGTTTGGCTAAAATTGCTAAAAAGGTGAAACGCTTGAATATGTTTTCTAATGTTTGTAAACTTTTGGTTTAAATTACTAAAGAGGTGAAACGCTTGGTTTTGTTTCGCAACGTTTGTAAACGTTTGGCTTAAATCGTTAAAAATGTGAAACGTTAGGATTTGTTTCGTAAAGTTTTAAACATTTGGGTTTGTTTCGTAACGTTTATAAACATTTGGATTTGATTCGTAACGTTTGTTAACGTTTGGCTTAAATCGCTAAAAAGGTGAAACATTTGGATTTTTTTCGTAACGTTTGTAAACGTTTTGCTTAAATCACTAAAAAGGTGAAACGTTTGGATTTGTTTCGTAATGTTTGTAAATGTTTGGCTTAAATCGCTAAAAAGAGGAAACGGTTTGAATTTGTTTTGTAATGTTTGTCAACGTTTGCCTTAAATCGCTAAAAAGGTGAAACGTTTGGATTTGTTTCGTTACGTTTGTAAAGGTTTGGCTTAAATCGCTAAAAAAGGGAAATGTTAAGATTTGTTTCGTAACGTTTGTAAACATTTGGCTTTAATCGCTAAAAAGGTGAAATGTTTGAATTTGTTTTGCAACATTTGTAAACGCTTAGCTTATATCTCTGAAAAGGTTAAACACTTGGATTTGTTTCGTAGCGTTTGTATACGTTTGTTAAATTGCTAATAAGGTGAAACGCTTGGATTTGTTTCGCAATGTTTGTAAACGTTTGGTTTTGTTTCGTAACATTTGGATTTGTTTCGTAACGTTTGTAAACGTTTGGCTTAAATCGCTAAAAAGGTGAAACGTTTGGATTTGTTTCGTAACATTTGTAAACATTTTGCTTAAATTGCTAACAAGGGTTTCGTAACGTTTTAAACGTTGATTAGTTTCGCAACGTTTGTAAACATTTGGCTTAATTAGCTAAAAAGGTGAAATATTTGGATTTGTTTCATACCGTTTGTAAATGTTTGGCATAAATCTCTACAAAGGTGAAACGTTTGGATTTGTTTCGTAGCGTTTGTAAATTTTTTGCTTAAATTGCTAAAAAGGGGAAACGTTTGGATTTGTTTCGTATCGTTTGTAAACGTTTGGCTTAATTTGCTAAAAAGGTGAAACGCTTGCATTTGTTTCATTACGTTTATAAATGTTTGGCTTCAATCGCTAAAAATGGAAAACGTTTGGGTTTGTTTCTTACCGTTTATAAATATTGGTTTTAATCGCTAAAAAGGCGAAATGTTTGAATTTGTTTCGTAACGTGTATAAACGTTTGGCTTAAATCGCTAAAAATAGGGAAACATTTGGATTTGTTTCTTAGCGTGTGTAAACGTTTGGCTTAAATCACTAAACAGGTGAAACGTTTTTCTTTTGTTTCGTAACGTTTGTAAACATTTGGCCTAAATCGCTACAAAGGTGAAAGATTTGAATTTGATTCGTATCGTTTGTAAATGTTTGGCTTAAATCGCTAAAAAGGGGAAACGTTTGGATTTGTTTCGTACCGTTTGTAGACGTTTGGCTGAAATCTCTAAAAAGGTGAAATGTTTAGATTTGTTTTGTAACGCTTGTAAACATTTGGCTTAAATCGCTAAAGAGGTGAAACATTTGAATTTGTTTTGCAACATATGTAAACGTTTGGCTTAAATCGCTAAAAAGGTTAAACACATGGATTTGTTTCGTAGCGTTTGTATACGTTTGGCTTAAATTGCTAAAAAGGTTAAACACTTGGATTTGTTTCGTAATGTTTGTAAACGTTTGATTTTGTTTCGTAACATTTGGATTTGTTTCATAACGTTTGTAAACGTTTGGCTTAAATCTCTAAAAAGGTGAAACATTTGGTTTAGTTTCGTAACTTTTGGATTTGTTTCGTAACGTTTGTAAACATTTGATTTTGTTTCGTAACGTTTGGATTTGTTTCGTAAAGTTTGTAAACGTTTGGCTTAAATCGCTAAAAAGGTGAAACGTTTTGTTTTGTTTCGTAACGTTATGATTTGTTTCGTAACGTTTGTAAAGGTTTGGTTTAAATCGCTAAAAAGGTGAAACGTTTGGTTTTGTTTGGTAACGTTTGTATTTGTTTCGTAACATTTGTAAACGTTTGGCTTAAATCGCTTAAAAAGTGAAACGTTTGGATTTTTTTTGTAACGTTTGTAAACGTTTGTTTTCAATCGCTAAGAAGGTGAAACGTTTGGATTTGTTTCGTAACGTTTGGCTTTGTTTCGTAATGTTTGTAAACGTTTGGCTTAGATTGCTAAAAAGGGTTTCGAAACTTTCTAAACGTTTGGATTAGTTTCGTAATGTTTGTAAGCGTTTGGCTTAATTTGCTAAAAAGGTGAAACGTTTGGATTAGTTTCGCAACGTTTGTAAACGTTTGTTTTAAATCGCTAAAAAGGTGAAACGTTTGGATTTGTTTCATAACGTTTGTAAACAATTGGCTTAAATTGCTAAAAAAGATTTTGTAACGTTATCAACGTTTAGATTAGTTTCGTAACATCTGTAAACGTTTGGCTTAATTTTCTAAAATGGTGAAACGTTTGGATTTGTTTCGAAACGTCTGTAAATGCTTGTCTTAAATAGCTAAAAAGGTGAAATGTTTGGATTTTTTCGTAACGTTTATAAAGATTTGTTTTAAATCGCTAAAAAGGTGAAACGTTTGGATTTGTTTCGTAACGTTTGGCTTAAATTGCTGAAAAGGGTTTCGTAACGTTTGTAAACGTTTAGCTTTATTCGCTAAAAAGGTGAAACGTGTGGATTTTTTCGAAACGTCTGTAAACGCTTGGCTTAAATATCTAAAAAGGTAAAACGCTTGGATTTGTTTTGTAACGTTTGTCTTAAATTGCTAAAGAGGTGAAACACTTGGATTTGTTTCGTAAAGTTTATATATGTTTGGCTTAAATTGCTGAAAAGGTGAAACATTTGGATTTGTTTCCTATCCTTTGTAAACGTTTGGCTTAAATCGCTAAAAAAGTAAAACTTTTGGATTTGTTTTGTAACGTTTGTAAACGTTTGGCTTAAATCGCAAAAAAGTGGAAACATTTGTATTTGTTTTTAACGTTTGTATACGTTTGGCTTAAATTGCTAAAAAAGGGAAACGCTTTGATTTGATTCGTAATATTTGTAAACGTTTGGCTAAAATTGCTAAAAAGGTAAAACGCTTGGATATGATTTCTAATTACTAAAAAGTTGAAACGCTTGGTTTTGTTTCGCAACGTTTGTAAACGTTTGGCTTTAATCGTTAAAAATGTGAAACGTTAGGATTTGTTTCATAACGTTTTGGTTTGTTTTGTAACGTTTGTAAAGATTTGGATTTCTTTCGTAATGTTTGTAAACGTTTGGCTTAAATCGCTAAAACGGTGAAACATTTGGATTTTTTTCGTAACGTTTGTAAACGTTTGGCTTGAATCGCTAAAAAGGTGAAACCTTTGGATTTGTTTCGTACCCTTTGTAAATTTTTGGCTTAAATCGCTAAAAAGATGAAACTGTTGGATTTGTTTTGTATCGTTTGTAAACGTTTGGCTTAAATTGCTAAAAAGGTGAAACGCTTGGATTTGTTTCGTTACATTTGTAAATGTTTGGCTTCAATCGCTAAAAATGGAAAACGTTTGGATTTGTTTCTTAACGTTTGTAAACATTGGCTTCAATCAGTAAAAAGGCGAAACGTTTGGATTTTTTTCGTAACGTGTGTAAACATTTGGCTTAAATCGCTAAAAATGGGGAAACATTTGGATTTGTTTCGTAGCGTGTGTAAACGTTTGGCTTAAATCGCTAAAAATGTGAAACGTTTGGTTTTGTTTCGTAAAGTTTGTAAACATTCGGCTTAAATCGCTAAAAAGGTGAAACGTTTGGATTTGTTACGTAGCGTTTGTAAACATTTGGCTTAAATCGTTAAAAAGGGCAAACGTTTGGATTTGTTTCTTAGCGTTTGTAGACATTTGGCTGAAATCTCTGAAAACGTGAAATGATTAGATTTGTTTCGTAACGTTTGAAAAAATTTGGCTTAAATCGCTAAAAAGGTGAAACGTTTGAATTTGTTTTGCAACATATGTAAACGTTTGGCTTAAATCGCAAAAAAGGGGAAACATTTGTATTTGTTTGTAACGTTTGTAATCGTTTGGCTTAAATTGCTATAAAAGGGAAACGCTTTGATTTGATTCGTAACATTTGTAAACGTTTGGCTAAAATTGCTTAAAAGGTAAAACGCTTGGATATGTTTTCTAATTACTAAAAAGGTGAAACACTTGGTTTTGCTTCGCAACGTTTGTAAACGTTTGGCTTAAATCGTTAAAAATATGAAACGTTAGGATTTGTTTCATAACGTTTTAAACGTTTTGGTTTGTTTCGTAACGTTTGTAAAGATTTGGATTTCTTTCGTAACGTTTATAAACGTTTGGCTTAAATCGCTAAAAAGGTGAAACATTTGGATTTTTTTCGTAACGTTTGTAAACGTTTTGCTTAAATCACTAAAAAGGTGAACTGTTTGAATTTGTTTCGTAACCTTTGTAAATGTTTGGCTTAATTCGCTAAAAAAGGGAAACGTTTCGATTTGTTTTGTAATGTTTGTCAACGTTTACCTTAAATCGCTAAAAAGGTGAAATGTTTGTATTTGTTTCGTAAACATTTGTCTTAAATAGCTAAAAAGGTGAAATGTTTGGATTTGTTTAGTAATGTTTATAAAGATTTGTTTTAAATCGCTAAAAAGGTGAAACGTTTGGATTTGTTTAGTAACGTTTGGCTTAAATTGCTGAAAAGGGTTTCGAAACGTTTGTAAACGTTTAGCTTTATTCGCTAAAAAGGTGAAACGTGTGGATTTTTTCGAAACATCTGTAAACGCTTGGCTTAAATATCTAAAAAGGTAAAACGCTTGGATTTGTTTTGTAACGTTTGTCTTAAATTGCTAAAGAGGTGAAACGCTTGGATTTGTTTCGTAACGTTTATATATGTTTGGCTTAAATTGCTGAAAAGGTGAAACATTTGGATTTGTTTCCTATCTTTGTAAACTTTTGGCTTAAATCGCTAAAAAAGTAAAACTTTTGGATTTGTTTTTTAACGTTTGTAAACGTTTGGCTTAAATCGCAAAAAAGGGGAAACATTTGTATTTGTTTTTAACGTTTGTAAACGTTTGGCTTAAATTGCTAAAAAAGGGAAACAGTTTGATTTGATTCGTACTATTTGTAAACGTTTGGCTAAAATTGCTAAAAACGTAAAACGCTTGGATATGATTTCTAATTACTAAAAAGTTGAAACGCTTGGTTTTGTTTCGCAACGTTTGTAAACGTTTGGCTTAAATCGTTAAAAATGTGAAACGTTAGGATTTGTTTCATAACGTTTTAAACGTTTTGGTTTGTTTTGTAATATTTGTAAAGATTTGGATTTCTTCCGTAAGGTTTGTAAACGTTTGGCTTAAATCGCTAAAACGGTGAAACATTTGAATTTTTTCGTAACGTTTGTAAACGCTTATCTTGAATCGCTAAAAAGGTGAAACCTTTGGATTTGTTTCGTACCCTTTGTAAATTTTTGGCTTAGATCGCTAAAAAGATGAAACGTTTGGATTTGTTTTGTATCGTTTGTAAACGTTTGGCTTAAATTGCTAAAAAGGTGAAACGCTTGGATTTGTTTCGTTACATTTGTAAATGTTTGGCTTCAATCGCTAAAAATGGAAAACGTTTGGATTTGTTTCTTAACGTTTGTAAACATTGGCTTCAATCGGTAAAAAGGCGAAACGTTTGGATTTTTTTCGTAACGTGTGTAAACATTTGGCTTAAATCGCTAAAAATGGGGAAACATTTGGATTTGTTTCGTAGCGTGTGTAAACGTTTGGCTTAAATCGCTAAAAATGTGAAACGTTTGGTTTTGTTTCGTAAAGTTTGTAAACGTTCGGCTTAAATCGCTAAAAAGGTGAAACGTTTGGATTTGTTACGTAGCGTTTGTAAACATTTGGCTTAAATCGCTAAAAAGGGCAAACGTTTGGATTTGTTTCTTAGCGTTTGTAGACATTTGGCTGAAATCTCTAAAAACGTGAAATGATTAGATTTGTTTCGTAACGTTTGTAAAAATTTGGCTTAAATCGCTAAAAAGGTGAAACGTTTGAATTTGTTATGCAACATATGTAAACGTTTGGCTTAAATCGCAAAAAAGGGGAAACATTTGTATTTGTTTGTAACGTTTGTAAACGTTTGGCTTAAATTGCTAAAAAAGGGAAACGCTTTGATTTGATTCGTAACATTTGTAAACGTTTGGCTAAAATTGCTAATAAGGTAAAACGCTTGGATATGTTTTCTAATTACTAAAAAGGTGATTGGTTTTGTTTCGCAACGTTTGTAAACGTTTGGCTTAAATTGTTAAAAATGGGAAACGTTAGGATTTGTTTCATAACGTTTTAAACGTTTTGGTTTGTTTCGTAACATTTGTAAAGATTTTGATTTCTTTCGTAACGTTTGTAAACGTTTGGCTTAAATCGCTAAAACGGTGAAACATTTGTATTTTTTTCGTAACGTTTGTAAATGTTTGGCTTAAATCGCTAAAAAGGTGAAACATTTGGATTTGTTTCGTACCCTTTGTAAATTTTTGGCTTAAATCGCTAAAAAGATGAAACGTTTGGATTTGTTTCGTACCGTTTGTAAACGTTTGGCTTAAATTGCTAAAAAGGTGAAACGCTTGTATTTGTTTCGATACGTTTGTAAATGTTTGGCTTCAATCGCTAAAAATGGAAAACGTTTGGATTTATTTCTTAACGTTTGTAAACATTGGCTTCAATCGGTAAAAAGGCGAAACGTTTGGATTTTTTTCATAACGTGTGTAAACATTTGGCTTAAATCGCTAAAAATGGGGAAACATTTGGATTTGTTTCGTAGCGTGTGTAAACGTTTGGCTTAAATCGCTAAAAATGGGAAACGTTTGGTTTTGTTTTGTAAAGTTTTTAAACGTTCGGCTTAAATCGCTAAAAAGGTGAAACGTTTGGATTTGTTTCGTAGCGTTTGTAAACATTTGGCTTAAATCGCTAAAAAGGGCAAACTTTTGGATTTGTTTCTTAGCGTTTGTAGACATTTGGCTGAAATTGCTAAAAAGGTGAAATGTTTGGATTTGTTTCGTAACGTTTGTAAAAATTTGGCTTAAATCGCTAAAAAGGTGAAACGTTTGAATTTGTTTTGCAACATATGTAAACGTTTGGCCTAAATCGCAAAAAAGGGGAAACATTTGTATTTTTTGTAACGTTTGGCTTAAATTGCTAAAAAAGGGAAACTCTTTGATTTGATTCGTAACATTTGTAAACGTTTGGCTAAAATTGCTAAAAAGGTAAAACGCTTGGATATGTTTTCTAATTACTAAAAAGGTGAAACGCTTGGTTTTGTTTCGCAATGTTTGTAAACGTTTGGCTTAAATCATTAAAAATATGAAACGTTAGGATTTGTTTCATAACGTTTTAAACGTTTTGGTTTGTTTCGTAACGTTTGTAAAGATTTGTATTTCTTTCGTAACGTTTGTAAACGTTTGGCTTAAATCGCTAAAAAGGTAAAACATTTGGATTTTTTTCGTAACGTTTAAAAGCTTTTTGCTTAAATCGCTAAAAAGGTGAACCGTTTGGATTTGTTTCGTAACGTTTGTAAATGTTTGGCTTAATTCGCTAAAAAGGGGAAACGTTTCGATTTGTTTTGTAATGTTTGTCAACGTTTACCTTAAATCGCTAAAAAGGTGAAATGTTTGTATTTGTTTCGTAAACATTTGGCTTAAATCGCTAAGAAGGTGAAATGATTGAATTTGTTTGCAACATTTGTTAACGCTTAGCTTAAATCTCTAAAAAGGTTAACCACTTGGATTTGTTTCCTAGCGTTTGTATACGTTTGGCTTAAATTGCTAAAAAGGTGAAACGCTTGGATTTGTTTCAGAATGTTTGTAAGCGTTTTGTTTTGTTTCGTAATGTTTGGATTTGTTTCGTAAAGTTTGTAAACGTTTGGCTTAAATTGCTAAAAAGGTGAAACGCTTGGATTTGTTTCGGAATGTTTGTAAGCGTTTTGTTTTGTTTCGTAATGTTTGGATTTGTTTCGTAAAGTTTGTAAACGTTTGGCTTAAATTGCTAAATAGGTGAAACGTTTGGATTAGTTTCGTAACGTTTGTAAACATTTGGCTTAATTAGCTAAAAAGGTGAAATATTTGGATGTGTTTCGTACTGTTTGTAAACGTTTGGCATAAATCGCTACAAAGGTGAAACGTTTGGATTTGTTTCGTAAAATCTGTAAAGGTTTGGCCTAAATCGCTAAAAAGGTGAAACATTTGCATTTGTTTCGTAGCGTTTGTAAATTTTTGGCTTAAATCGCTAAAAAGATGAAACGTTTGGATTTGTTTCATACCGTTTGTAAACACGTTTGGCTTAAATTGCTAAAAAGGTGAAACGCTTGGATTTGTTTCGTTACGTTTGTAAATGTTTGGCTTCAATCGCTAAAAATGGAAAACGTTTGGATTTGTTTCTTAACGTTTGTAAACATTGGCTTCAATCGGTAAAAAGGCGAAACGTTTGGATTTGTTTCTTAACGTGTGTAAAAATTTGGCTTAAATTGCTAAAAATGGGGAAACATTTGGATTTGTTTCATAGCGTGTGTAAACATTTGGCTTAAATCGCAAAAAGGTAAAACGTTTGGTTTTGTTTCGTAAAGTTTGTAAACATTCGGCCTAAATCGCTAAAAAGGTGAAACGTTTGGATTTGTTTCGTAGCGTTTGTAAACATTTGGCTTAAATCGCTAAAAAGGGCAAACGTTTGGATTTGTTTCGTAGCGTTTGTAGACATTTGGCTAAAATCTCTAAAAAGTTTAAATGATTAGATTTGTTTCATAACGTTTGTAAAAATTTGGCTTAAATCGCTAAAAAGGGGAAACGTTTGAATTTGTTTTGCAGCATATGTAAACGTTTGACCTAAATCGCTAAAAAGGTTAAACACTTGGATTTGTTTCGTAGCGTTTGTATATGTTTGGCTTAAATTGCTAAAAAGGTTAAATGCTTGGATTTGTTTCATAACGTTTGTAAACGTTTGATTTTGTTTCGTAACATTTAAATTTGTTTCGTAACGTTTGTAAACGTTTGGTGTAAATCGCTAAAAAGGTGAAATATTTGGTTTTGTTTCGTAACGTTTGGATTTGTTTCGTAACGTTTGTAAACATTTGATTTTTTTTTGTAATGTTTGGATTTATTTCATTACTTTTGTAAACGTTTGGCTTAAATCGCTAAAAAGGTGAAACGTTTTGTTTTGTTTCGTAACGTTTGTAAACAGTTGGCTTAAATTGCTTACAAGGGTTTCATAACGTTTTAAACGTTTACATTAGTTTCGTAACGTTTGTAAACATTTGGCTTAATTAGCTAAAAAGGTGAAATATTTGGATGGGTTTCGTACCGTTTGTAAACGTTTGGCATAAATCGCTACAAAGGGGACACGTTTGAATTTGTTTTATGACGTTTGGCTTAAATTGCTAAAAAGGTGAAACGCTTGGATTTGTTTCATTACGTTTTTAAATGTTTGGCTTCAATCGCTAAAAATAATAAACGTTTGGATTTGTTTCTTAACGTTTGTAAACATTGGCTTCAATCGGTAAAAAGGCGAAACATTTGCATTTGTTTCGTAACGTGTGTAAACATTTAGCTTAAATCGCTAAAAATGGGGAAACATTTGGATTTGTTTCGTAACGTTTGTAAACGTTGGGCTTAAATCGCTAAAAAGGTGAAACGTTTGGATTTGTTTCCTAACGTTTGTAAACATTTGGCTTAAATCGCTAAACAGGGGAAACATTTGGATTTGTTTCGCAGCGTTTGTAGACTTTAGCTGAAATCTCTAAAAAGGTGAAATGATTAGATTTGTTTGGAAATGTTTGTAAAACTTTTGCTTAAATCGCTAAAAAGGTGAAACGTTTGAATTTTTTTTGCAACATATGTAAATGTTTGGCTTAAATCGCTAAATAGGTTAAACACTTGGATTTGTTTCGTAGTGTTTGTATATGTTTAGCTTAAATTGCTAAAAAGGTTAAATGATTGGATTTGTTTCGTAACGTTGGTAAACGTTTGATTTTGTTTGGTAACGTTTGTAAACATTTGGCGTAAATCGCTAAAAAGGTGAAACATTTGGTTTATTTTCGTAATGTTTGGATTTGTTTCTTAACATTTGTAAACATTTGATTTTGTTTCGTAACGTTTGGATTTGTTTCGTAACGTTTGTAAACGTTTGGCTTAAATCGATAAAAAGGCGAAACGTTTTTTTTGTTTCGTATCTTACGATTTGTTTCGTAAATTTTGTAAAGGTTTGGCTTAAATCGCTAAAAAGGTGAAACATTTGGTTTTGTTTCGTATCGTTTGTATTTGTTTCGTAACATTTGTAAACGTTTGGCTTAAATCGCTTAAAAGGTGAAACGTTTGGATTTGTTTTGTAACGTTTGTAAACGTTTGTTTTCAATCGCTAAAAAGGTGAAACGTTTGGATTTGTTTCGTAACGTTTGTAAACGTTTGGCTTAAATTGCAAAAAAGGGTTTCGTAACGTTATAAATGTTTGGATTTGTTTCGTAACGTTTGTAAGCGTTTGGCTTAAATCGCTAAAAAGGTGAAACATTTCGATTTGTTTCGTAACGTCTGTAAGCATTTGGCTTAATTTGCTAAAATGGTGAAACGTTTGGATTTGTTTCGAAACTTCTGTAAACGCTTGGCTTATATAGCTAAAAAGGTGAAACGCTTGGATTTATTTTATAACGTTTGTAAACGTTTGGCTTAAATTGCTAAAAAGGTGAACTTCTTGGATTTGTTTCGTAACGTTTGTAAAAGTTTGGCTTAAATTGCTAAAAAGGTGAAACTTTTGGATTTGTTTTATATCCTTTGTAAACGTTTGGCTTAAATCGTTAAAAAAGTGTAACGTTTGAATTTGTTTTGTAACGTTTGTAAATGTTTGGATTAAATTGCTAAAATAGGGTTTCTTAATGTCTAAAACGTTTGGATTAGTTTCGTAACGTTTGTAAGCGTTTGGCTTAATTCGCTAAAAAGGTGAAATTTTTGGATTTGTTTCGTAATGTTTGTAAAGGTTTGTTTTAAATTGCTAAAAAGGGGAAACGTTTGGATTTGTTTCGTAACATTTGTAAAAGTTTGGCTTAAATTGCTAAAAAGGGTTTCGTAACGTTTGTAAACATTTGGCTTAATTCGCTAAAAATGTGAAACATTTGGATTTGTTTCAAAACTTATGTAAACGCTTGGCTTATATAGCTAAAAGGTGAAACGTTTCGATTTGTTTTAAAACGTTTTTAAACGTTTGTCTTAAATTGCTAAAAATGTGAAACGCTTGGATTTGTTTTGTAACGTTTGTAAAAGTTTGGCTTAAATTGCTAAAAAGGTGAAATATTTGGATTTGTTTCATATCCTTTGTAAACGTTTGGCTTAAATCGCTTAAAAAGGGGAAATGTTTGCATTTGTTTGTAACGTTTGTAAACGTTTGGCTTAAATTGCTAATTCGATTTGTTTCGTAACATTTGTAAACGTTTGGCTAAAATTGCTTTAAAGTTGAAACGCTTGGATTTGTTTTCTAATGTTTGTAAATGTTTGGCTAAATTTGCTTCAAAGGTGAAACGCTTGGTTTTGTTTTGCAATGTTTGTAAACGTTTGGCTTAAATCGTTAAAAATGTGAAATGATAGGATTTGTTTCGTAACGTTTTAAACGTTTGGGTTTGTTTCATAATGTTTGTAAACATTTGGATTTGTTTCGTAACGTTTGTAAACGTTTGGCTTAAATCCCTAAAAAGGTGAAACATTTGGATTTTTTTCGTAACGTTTGTAAACGTTTTGCTTAAATCGCTAAAAAGGTGAAACGTTTGGATTTGTTTCGTTACATTTGTAAATGTCTGGCTTAAGTCGCTAAAAAGGGGAAACGTTTGGATTTGTTTAGTAGTGTTTGTCAACGTTCGCATTAAATCGCTAAAAAGGGGAAACGTTTGGATTTATTTCGTTACATTTCTAAACGTTTGACTTAAATCGCTAAAAAGATGAAACGTTTGGATTTGTTTCGTAATGTTTGTAAATATTTGTCTTAAATCGCAAAAAAGGTGAAATGTTTGAATTTGTTTTGCAACATTTGTAAACGTTTAGCTTAAATCTCTAAAAAGGTTAAACACTTGGATTTGTTCCGTAGCGTTTGTATACGTTTGGCTTAAATTTCTAAAAAGGTGAAACGCTTGGATTTTTCTCATAGCGTTTGTAGACGTTTGGCTGAAATCTCTAAAAAGGAGAAATGTTTGGATTTGTTTCATAATGTTTGTAAACATTTTGCTTAAATCACTAAAAAGGGGAAACGTTTGAATTTGTTTTGCAACAAATGTAAACATTTGGCTTAAATCGCTAAAAAGGTTAAACATTTGGATTTGTTTTGTAGCGTTTGTATAAGTTTGGCTTAAATTGCTAAAAAGGTTAAACGCTTGGATTTGTTTCGTAACGTTTGTAAACGTTTGATTTTGTTTCGTAATATTTGGATTTGTTTCGTAACGTTTGTAAACGTTTGGCCTAAATCTCTAAAAAGGTGAAACGTTTGGTTTTGTTTCGTAATGTTTAAATTTCTTTCGTAACGTTTGCAAACGTTTGATTTTGTTTCGTAACGTTTGGTTTTGTTTCGTAATGTTTGTAAACGTTTGGCTTATATTGCTAAAAAGGTGAAACGTTTTGTTTTGTTTCGTAACGTTAGGATTTGTTTCGTAAAGTTTGTAAGAGTTTGGCTTAAATCGCTAAAAAGGTAAAACGTTTGGTTTTGTTTCGTAACGTTGTGATTTGTTTCGTAACATTTGTAAACGTTTGGCTTAAATCGCTTAAAAGGGAAAACGTTTGGATTTGTTTCGTAACGTTTGTTTTCAATCGCTAAAAAGGTGAAACGTTTGATTTGTTTCGTAATGTTTGTAAATGTTTGTCTTAAATTGCTTAAAAGGGTTTCGTAACGTTCTAAACGTTTGGATTAGTTTCGTAATGTTTGTAAGCATTTGGCTTAATTCGATAAAAAGGTGAAACGTTTGGATTTGTTTCGTAACGTTTGTAAACATTTATTTTAAATCGCTGAAAAGGTGAAACGATTGGATTTGTTTCGTAACGTTTGTAAACGTTTGGCTTAAATTGCTAAAAAGGGTTTCGTAACGTCCGTAAACGTTTGGCTTAAATTGCTAAAAAGGGTTTCGTAACGTCCGTAAACGTTTGGCTTAATTCGCTAAAATGGTGAAACGTTTGGATATGTTTCGAAACGTTTGTAAAAGCTTGGCTTAAATAGCTAAAAGGTGAAACGCTTGGATTTGTTTTGTAACGTTTGTAAACGTTTGGCTTAAATTGCTAAAAAGGTGAACTTCTTGGATTTGTTTCGTAACGTTTGTAAAAGTTTGTCTTTAATTGCTAAAAAGGTGAAACATTTGGATTTTTTTCATATCCTTTGTAAACGTTTAGCTTAAATCGTTAAAAAAGTGAAACAATTGGATTTGTTTTGTAACGTTTGTAAACATTTGGCTTAAATCGCAAAAAAGGTGAAACGTTTGGATTTGTTTCGTAACGTTTGCAAACGTTTGGCTTAAATTGCTGAAAAGGTGAAACACTTTGATTTATTTCGTAACATTTGTAAACATTTTGCATAAATTGCTAAAAAGGGGAAACGTTTGAATTTGTTTTGCAACAAATATAAACATTTGGCTTAAATCGCTAAAAAAGTTAAACACTTGGATTTATTTGTAGCGTTTGTATAAGTTTGGCTTAAATAGCTAAAAAGGTTAAACGCTTGGATTTGTTTCGTAACGTTTGTAAACGTTTGATTTTGTTTCGTAACATTTGGATTTGTTTCGTAACGTTTGTAAACGTTTTGCTTAAATCTCTAAAAAGGTGAAACGTTTGGTTTTGTTTCGCAATGTTTAAATTTTTCTCGTAACGTTTGTAAACGTTTAATTTTGTTTCGTAACGTTTGGATTTGTTTCGTAATGTTTGTAAACGCTTGGCTTAAATTGCTAATAAGGTGAAACATTTTGTTTTGTTTCGTAACGTTAGGATTTGTTTCGTAACGTTTGTAAGAGTTTTGCTTAAATCGCTAAAAAGGTGAAACGTTTGGTTTTGTTTCGTAATTTTGGGATTTGTTTCGTAACATTTGTAAACGTTTCGTAACATTTGTAAACGTTTGGATTTGTTTCGTAACGTTTGTAAACGTTTGTTTTCAATCGCTAAAAAGGTGAAACGTTTGCATTTGTTTCGTAACGTTTGTAAATGTTTAGCTTAAATTTCTTAAAAGGGTTTCGTAACGTTCTAAACGTTTGGATTAGTTTCGTAATGTTTGTAAGCATTTGGCTTATTTCGATAAAAAGGTGAAACGTTTGGATTTGTTTCGTAACCTTTGTAAACGTTAATTTTCAATCGCTGAAAAGGTGAAACATTTGGATTTGTTTCGTAACATTTGTAAACGTTTGGCTTAAATTGCTAAAAAGGGTTTCGTAACGTCCATAAACGTTTGGCTTAAATTGCTTAAAAGGGTTTCGTAACGTCCGTAAACGTTTGGCTTAATTCGCTAAAATGGTGAAATGTTTGGATATGTTTCGAAACGTCTCTAAACGCTTGGCTTAAATAGCTAAAAGGTGAAACGCTTGGATTTGTTTTGTAACGTTTGTAAACCTTTGGCTTAAATTGCTAAAAATGTGAACTTCTTGGATTTGTTTCGTAACGTTTGTAAAAGTTTGTCTTTAATTGCTAAAAAGGTGAAACATTTGGATTTTTTTCATATCCTTTGTAAACATTTGGCTTAAATCGTTAAAAAAGTGAAACAGTTTGATTTGTTTTGTAACGTTTGTAAACGTTTGGCTTAAATCGCAAAAAAGGTGAAACGTTTGGATTTGTTTCGTAATGTTTGTAAATGTTTGGCTTAAATTGCTGAAAATGTGAAACACTTTGATTTGTTTCGTAACATTTGTAAACGTTTGGCTGAAATTGCTAAAAAGGTGAAACGCTTGGATAAGTTTTCTAATGTTTTTAAACTTTTGGCTTAAATTGCTAAAAAGGTGAAACGCTTGGTTTTGTTTCGCAACGTTTGTAAACGTTTGGCTTAAATCGTTAAAAATATGAAACGTTTGGATTTGTTTTGTGACGTTTTAAACGTTTGGGTTTGTTTCGTAACGTTTGTAAACGTTTTGATTTGTTGTGTATCGTTTGTAAACGTTTTGATTTGTTTTATAACGTTTGGAAATGTTTGGCTTAAATCGCTAAAAAGGTGGAACATTTGGATTTTTTTCGTAACGTTTGTAAACGTTTGGCTTAAATCGCTCAAAATGGGAAACGTTTGGATTTGTTTCGTAACGTTTGTAAACGTTTGGCTTAAATCGCTAAAGAGGTTAAACATTAGGATTTGTTTCGTGAAGTTTGTATACAATTGGCTTAAATCGCTAAAAAGGTGAAACGTTTGGATTTGTTTCGTAGCGTTTGTAAACGTTTGAATTTATTTCAGAACGTTTGTAAACATTTGGCTTAAATCGTTAAAAAGGTGAAATGTTTAAATTTGTTTTGCAACATTTGTAAACGTTTGGTTAAAAACGCTAAAAAGGTTAAACACTTGGATTTTTTTCGTAGCGTTTGTATACGTTTTCCATAAATTGCTAAAAACGTGAAACGCTTGGATTTGTTTCGCAACGTTTGTAAACGTTTGGTTTTGTTTCGTAACGTTTGGATTTGTTTCGTAACGTTTGTAAATGTTTGGCTTAAATCGCTAAAAAGATGAAACGTTTGGTTTTGTTTCGTAACGTTTGTAAACGTTTGGTTTAAATCGCTAAAGGGGAAACGTTTGGATTTATTTCGTAACGTTTGTAAACGTTTGGCTGTAATTGCTAACAAGGGTTTCATAACGTTTGAAACGTTTGGATTAGTTTCGTAACATTTATAAACGTTTGCCTTAATTAGCTAAAAAGGTGAAATGTTTGGATTTGTTTCGCACCGTTTGTAAACGTTTGGCATAAATCGCTACAAAGGTGAAACATTTGGATTTGTTTCGAAACATCTGTAAAGGTTTGTCCTAAATATCTAAAAAGGTGAAACATTTGGATTGGTTTCGTAGCATTTTTAAACGTTTGGCTTAAATCGCTAAAAAAGGGAAACATTTGGATTTGTTTCGTATCGTTTGTACAAGTCTAGCTTAAATTGCTAAAAAGGTGAAACATTTGGATTTGTTTGGTTATGTTTGTAAACGTTTGGCTTCAATCGCTAAACATGTGAAACGTTTGGATTTGTTTCTTAACGTTTGTAAAAGTTTGGCTTAAATCGCTAAAAAGGCGAAACGATTGAATTTGTTTCGTAAAGTTTGAAACGTTTGGCTTATATTGCTAAAATGAGGAAACCTTTGGATTTGTTTCATAATATTCGTAAACGTTTGGCTTAAATCGCTAAAAAGGTGTAATGTTTGGCTTTGTTTCGTAACGTTTGTAAACGTTCGGCTTAAATCGCTAAAAAGGTGAAACGTTTGGATTTGTTTCGTAACATTTGTGAGCTTTCGCTTAAATTGCTAAAAAGGTGAATCGTTTAGATTTGTTTCATAACGTTTTTTAACGTTTGGCTTAAATCACTAAAAAGGTGAAACGTTTGGATTTGGCTAAAATCGCTAAAAACGTGAAACTTTTGGATTTGTTTCGTACCATTTGTAAATATTTGGCTTAAATTGCTAAAAAGTTGGAACGTTTGGATTTGTTTCGTAACATTTATAAACGTTTGGCTAAATTGCTAAAAAGGGGAAACACTTGGGTTTGTTTTGGAATGTTTGTAAACGTTTGGCTTAAATCGTTAAAAAGGAGAAACGTTTGAATTTTTTTTGTAACATTTTAAACGTTTGGCTTAAATTGCTAAAATGGGGAAACAGTTGGATTTGTTTCGTAATGTTTGTAAATGTTTGGCATAAATCGCTAAAAAAGTGAAATGTTTGGTTTTGTTTCGTAACGTTTGTAAACGTTCGGCTTAAATCGCTGAAAAGGGGAAACGTTTGGACTTATTTCTTAGCTTTTGTAAACGTTTGGCTTTAATGGCTACAAAGGTGAAACGTTTGGATTTGTTTCGTACCGTTTATAAACGTTCGGCTTAAATCGCTACGAAGGTGAAACGTTTGGATTTGTTTCGTAGTGTTTGTAAACATTTGGATTAAATCGCTAAAAAGGGGAAACGTTTGAATTTGTTTCGTAGCATTTGTTAACATTGTACTTAAATCGCTAAAAAGGTGAAACGTTTGGATTTGTATCGTAACGTATGTAAACATTTGGCTTAAATCGCTAAAAAAGGAAAACGTTTGAATTTGTGTTTGCAACATTTGTAAACGTTTGGCTTAAATCGTTAAAAAGGTTAAGCGGTTGGATTTGTTTCGTAGCGTTTGTATACAATTGGCTTAAATTGCTAAAAAGGTGAAACAGTTGGATTTGTTACGCAACGGTTGTAAACGTTTGATTCGGTTTCATAACGTTTGGATTTGTTTCGTAACGTTTGTAAACGTTTGGCTTAAATCACTAAAAAGGTGAAACATTTCGTTTCGTTTCGTAACGTTTGTAAACATTTGGCTTAAATAGCTAAAAAGGTGATACTTTTGTATTTGTTTCATAATGTTTGTAAACGTTCGCATAAATTGCTAAAAAGGGTTTTGTAACGTTTTAAACATTTGGATTAGTTTTGTGACGTTTGTAAACGTCTGGCTTAATTAGCTACAAAGGTGAAACATTTGGATTTATTTCGAAACGTTTGTAAACGTTTGGCCTATAAATCGCTAAAAAGGGGAAACGTTTGGATTTTTTTCGTAGCGTTTGTAAACGTTTGGCTTCAATCGCTAAAAAGGTGAAACGTTTGGATTGGTTTCGTACCGTTTGTAAACGTTTGGCTTAAATTGCTAAAACGGTGAAACGCTTGGATTTGTTTCGTTACGTTTGTAAATGTTTGGCTTCAATAGCTAAAAATGTGACACGTTTTGATTTGTTTCTTAACGCTTGTAAACGTTTGGCTTAAATCGCTAAAAAGGCGAAACGTTTGGATCTGTTTTGTAACGTTTTAAACGTTTGGCTTAAATTGCTAAAATGGGGAAATATTTGGATTTGTTTCGTAACGTTTGTAAACGTTTGGCTTAAATCGCTAAAAAGGTGAAATGCTTGGTTTTGTTTTGTAACGTTTCTAAACGTTTGGCTTATATCGCTAAAAAGGTGAAACGTTTGGATTTGTTTCGTATCATTTGTAAACGTTTTTCTTAAATTCTAAAAAGGAGTAACGTTTATATTTGTTTCATAACGTTTGTAAACGTTTGGCTTAAATCACTAAAAAGGTGAAACGTTTGGATTTGTTTTGTAAGGTTTGTAAACGTTTTGCTTAAATCGCTAAAAAGGTGAAACGTTTGGATTTGTTTCGTAGCTTTTGTAAATGTTTGGCTTAAATCGCTAAAAAGGGGAAACATTTGGATTTGTTTCTTACTGTTTGTAAATGTTTGGCTTAATCGTTACAAAGGTTAAACGTTTGGATTTGTTCCACGTATGTAAACCTTTGGGTTAAATCGCTATAAAGGTGAAACTTTTGGATTTTTTCGTAGCGTTTGTAAACGTTTGACTTAAATCGCTAAAAAGGTGAAACGTTTAGATATGTTTCGTAATGTTTGTAAACAACGCAATAAAGGGAAACGTTTGGATTTGTTTGTAACGTTTGGCTTAAATTGCTAAAAAGGTAAAGCGCTTTGATTTGTTTAGTATCATTTGTAAACGTTTGGCTAAAATTGCTAAAAAGGTGAAACGCTTGGATATGTTTTCTAATGTTTGTAAATGTTTGGCATAATTTACTAAAAAGGTGAAACGGTTGGTTTTGTTTCGCAACGTTTGTAAACGTTTGGCTTAAATCGTTAAAAATGTGAAACATTTGGATTTGTTTCGTAACATTTTAAAAGTTTGGGTTTGTTTCGTAACGTTTGTAAAAATTTGGATTTTTTTCGTAACTTTTGCAAACGTTTGGCTTAAATGGCTAAAAAGGTGAAACATTTGGATTTTTTTCGTAATGTTTGTTAACATTTTGCTTAAAAAGCTAAAAAGGTGAAACGTTTGGGTTTATTTCGTAACGTTTGTAAACGTTTGGCTTAAATCGCTAAAAAAAGGAAACGTTTTGATTTGTTTCATAATGTTTGTAAATGTTTGCCTTAAATTGCTAAAAAGGTGAAACGCTTGGATTTGTTTCGTAATGTTTGTAAAAGTTTGGTTTAAATTGCTAAAAAGGTGAAACGCTTGGATTTGTTTCGTAATGTTTGGAAACGTTTGGCTTAAATTGCTAAAAAGGTGAAACATTTGGATTTGTTTTATATCCTTTGTAAACATTTGGCTTAAATCGCTAAAAAAGTAAAACGTTTAAATTTGTGTTGTAACATTTGTAAACGTTTGGCTTAAATCGCAAAATAGGGGAAACGTTTGGATTTGTTTGTAATGTTTGTAAATGTTTGGCTTAACTTGCTACTTTGATTTATTTCGTAACATTTGTAAACGTTTGGCTAAAATTGCTAAAAAGGTGAAACGCTTGGATTTGTTTTCTAATGTTTGTAAACATTTGGCTTAAATTACTAAAAAGGTAAAACGCTTGGTTTTGTTTCGCAACGTTTGTAAACATTTGGCTTAAATCGTTAAAAATGTGAAACGTTAGGATTTGTTTCATAACGTTTTAAACGTTTGGGTTTGTTTCGTAATGTTTTGTAATATCCCGTAAAATTTTACAGTTTTTTTTACATTTAAATTCCGACATTTTTCCCGGTCGTTTTGAAGTAATCTCGATATTAGTGGCTTGGTTCGAGTTGTTTGGTTTGGGTGTGATTTATTGGTTTAACCAATTATATATTTAAATCAAAAAAAAATAGAATTCATTCATTCCCGTTCGGGAATTGGAATTCCCGAACGGGAATCTCTTTTTTTTGGGCCTGGTCTCGTTCGAGACTAGGCATTCCCGAACGGGAATCATGGCCTGAAAGGCCATTCCCGTTCGGGAATCATAGCAGCTTTTGGACCCCTTCGCCCAGCCCACTTCCAACCTGTTTTCGACCCACTTCCTCTCGTTATATCAGCTCGACTTCTAAATAGAAAATCTTCACCACTCATCACTGAAACCCTAGCCGTTTTCCTCTTGTCATTTCGCTGAGTATCGAAGCTGTTATCATCTTCCAAAGGTCGCTGTTCGGTAAGTTTTCTGATTCTTTTGATTTCCAGATTTTGCGTTTGAACGACATTTCGTAATTTGGTTCGTTCTCTTTCGTTTCTAGATCGAAATTGATTCCGCTTGATCTCAGACGCTCTAGACTCAATTCCCTACGTCTCCCTATCTCAGTTTCGCTGAACGGTACGCCGTCGATCTCGTTCTAATCAATCCCGTTTCATCGTTTTTATACGCAAATGTGTTCTCTGTTTTGCTTTAATGTTTCTGCCGAACCATCCCTTCCTCTTTCCGTTTTGTTTTGCTTGTCTTTTGATTATGGATCCCTTGGCATGATTAGTAGTTATTAGATCAAGCTTTTAGATTGAGTTGTTTCATCATTTGGTTCTCGGATCCGTAGTAATTTGGTTGTTCTTGGTTTCGTTGTTAAGTTTCTGCCGATTGGGTTTCTTTTCTTGGCTTGATTCTTCATGATTGATTACGTAACATATTTGTTCAATGGGTTAACGGCTTTGTTGAGTGAGTTATTTCGATGTGTTGCTCATTGTACGGCTCGTCGTTGTTCTTCCCGTTCCTTGCTTTAGTGCCACTGTGATTGAGTTTTTAGTATATGATTAGGATTTTGGTTAATTCTTGATTGATGTTCTTCTAGCTTAATTAAGATTTGTTAAAGAAGATTGGTGTTGTGTTTGTTGGTTTTGGGAATTATGTTTCTGTAATTGGAAATTTAAGAGAATGATGATTAAGGCATAGGCGGGTATCACCTGGGTTTAAACTTGAAGGAGATGGCTAAAATGCCATTGTGGCCATTAAATTATTTTGACTAAATCAAATAAATCCTTGAAGTTTAACTTTACCTGGTAAAATTGGATTTCGTTTTGAATTAAAACTCTTATGTTGTAAACGATAGTTATTTATTAATTAAGTTTATATAATTACTCGGGTAATTATATTTGCCTACAAATGTCGTTTTGTCAAAATTTGGTTAAATTACAATTTAGCCCCTGAACTTATTTTATAACTTAATTAAGTGGATTTTTGGTTGATAACTTTATAGTTGGTTTTAATTATAAACAAAAGCAATTAAATTGATTTCGGATATCAATTTGACTAAAGTACAATTTAGTCCCTTTTTGGCAAAAGTACAGTTTAGCCCCTAATTGGTTAAAGTACGATTTAGTCCCTAAACTTTTATTAACTTAAAATGTAAGTTTTTGATTTGTAACTTGGGTTACTTGGAATTGAAGTTATTGAGTTCCGCTTTTAAAATAGATTAATATTTTGTTAAATTGTTTTATAAATATAAACTCGGGTTTATATTTGATAAACGTTTTGAGTCGGATTAGACTTGGGTCATCCGACAAGTGAGGTTAGCTTGGTAGTTATTGGTAACTCGGCAAACCCACTATTTGTAAATTATTTATTATTTAAAGTTATTAAATAATATTTATAAATTGGATTTTAAAGTGAGAACTCAATAGACTTATATTAATTGGGCTTTATTACCTTTTGGATATATTTGTGTACTTTGGATTGTTTATTTACTACGTGCTAATTGTGCTAGTCTTATGTGGTGTCTAGTACTCTCTAGAGTTAGGGTCTGATTTTAATAATTATTTTATTTGTCTAGACTCGTCTACTGTTCGTGCTTCAGAGGCGAACCAGAGTTAGTTGCTTGCCGGTATTTCACGTGGATTAGCAAGCAGTGAGTTTATATTTACTATTTACCGCTTTATTAAGTAAATTGTTATTTTAATATTAAATATATATACTGTACGTATATTTCGAACTGTTTTTATATTATGGCTCTTAGTTGGAACGTGCTACCTAATGGGCATCATTAGGACTGCGTGCGCACCGGTATTGATCTGGGTAAGGTATATATGGAAATGTGGTAACTCGGTGTGAGCATAGCTCTCGGGACCAGGTAGAGTAACTCGGTGTAGCTCAGCTCTCGGGACTCTGGTATAAGTGTGGTCAGTGGTAACTCGGTGTAGCTCAGCTCTCGGGACCAGACCTATTGGATTATGATTATTATTTAGAATTGTGGATTAGGGTTCCAACTATTATCTGTAATATCGTTATTAAATGTTTTAAACGTTTTAAAGGTTTTCCACTTAATAAATGTAAATAGTGGTATGAACTCATCTCAGTATATCTGACCCCGTTGTTTTCCCAATTTTTCCCAGGGTTATGATCTAAGAGAGTCTGGTGATCTCCGCATTTACTTTTCTCGGAGGTTCCTTTTATTTTTAATAAACTGTAAAACTGTTTTATTCTTAGACCGCAGTAGTAACTAGACGTCTTTATTATTATTAGACAATTTGTCGGATTGGTTCGACTGGTTATATTGCTTGGGCATGTTATATTATTTACATTGGTTTATGATAAATCTATTTTAGATTTCGAATTGGATAAACATGTTATATTATCTGTTGAATATTATATCTGCTAGATTTAGGCTGAAGTCTCGGTTGCCCCCGAGCATTGGTTTTCTGCAGGTTTATATGTTAATTGAAAGGCTAGCTACGGGTTTTGGTACTACATTACCCATACCCTAGCGCCGGTCGCGATTTATGAAAATGGGTCGTGACATGTTTGTAAACATTTTGATTTGTTTCGTAACGTTTGTAAACTTTTGGCTTAAATCGCTAAAAAGGTGAAACATTTGGATTTTTTTCGTAATTTTTGTAAACATTTTGCTTACATCGCTAAAAAGGTGAAACTTTTGGATTTCTTTCGTAACATTTGTAAATGTTTGGCATTAATCACTAATAAGGGGAAATGTTTGGATTTGTTTCATAATGTTCGTCAACGTTTTGCATTAAATCTCTAAAAAGAGGAAACGTTAGGATTTGTTTCGTTACGTTTATAAACGTTTGGCTTAAATCGCTAAAAAGATGAAACGTTTGGATTTGTTTTGTAACGTTTGTAAACATTTAGCTTAAATCGCTAAAAAGGTTAAACACTTGGATTTGTTCCGTAGCGTTTGTATACGTTTGGCATAAATTGCTAAAAAGGTGTAACGCTCGGAATTTTTTTCACAACGTTTGTAAACGTTTGGTTTTGTTTCGTAATGTTTGAATTTGTTTCGTAACGTTTATAAATGTTTGGCTTAAATCGCTAAAAAGGTGAAAAGTTTGGATTTGTTTCGTAACGTTTGTAAACGTTTGGCTTAAATTGTTAACAAGGGTTTCGTAACGTTTTAATTAGTTTCTTAACGTTTGTAGACGTTTGGCTTAATTAGCTAAAAAGTAGAAATATTTGGATTTGTTTCGTTCCGTTTGTAAACGTTTGGCATAAATCGCTACAAAGGTGAAACGTTTGGATTTGTTTCGTAAAGTCTTTAAAAGTTTGGCCTAAATCGCTAAAAAGGTGAAACGTTTGGATTTGTTTCATAGCGTTTGTAAATTTTTGGCTTAAATCGCTAAAAAGGTAAAACGTTTGGATTTGTATCGTACCGTTTGTATACATTTGGCTTAAATTGCTAAAAAGGTGAAACGCTTGGATTTGTTTCGTTACGTTTGTAAATGTTTGGCTTCAATCGCTAAAAATGGGAAACGTTTGGATTTGTTTCTTAACGTTTGTAAACATTGGCTTCAATCGCTAAAAAGGCGAAACGTTTGGATTTGTTTCGTAACGTGTGTAAACGTTTGGCGTAAATCGCTAAATATGGGGAAACATTTGGATTTTTTTTCGTAAAGTGTGTAAACGTTTGGCTTAAATCGCTAAAAAGGTGAAACATTTGGATTTGTTTCGCAACGTTTGTAAACGTTTGGCTTAAATCGCTAAAAAGGCGAAACGTTTGGATTTGTTTCGTAGCGTTTGTAGACGTTTGGCTAAAATATCTAAAAAGGTGAAATGTTTGGATTTGTTTCGTAACGTTTGTAAACAATTGGCTAAATCGCTAAAAAGGGGAAACGTTGGAATTTGTTTTGCAACATATGTAAACGTTTGGCTTAAATTGCTAAAAAGTTTAAACGCTTGGATTTGTATCGTAACGTTTGTAAACGTTTGATATTGTTTCATAACATTTGCATTTGTTTCGTAACGTTTGTAAACGTTCGGCTTAAATCGTTAAAAAGGTGAAACGTTTGGTTTTGTTTCGTAACGTTTAAATTTTTTTCGTAACGTTTGTAAACGTTTGATTTTGTTTCGTAACGTTTGGATTTGTTTCGTAACGTTTGTAAACGTTTGGCTTAAATTGCTAAAAAGGTGAAACGTTTTATTTTGTTTCGTAACGTTTGGATTTGTTTTGTTATGTTTGTAAAAGTTTGGCTTAAATGGCTAAAAAGGTGAAACATTTGGTTTTGTTTCGTAACGTTTGGATTTGTTTCGTAAGATTTGTAAACGTTTGGCTTAAATCGCTTAAAAGGGGAAACCTGTGGATTTGTTTCGTAACGTTTGTAAGCATTTGTTTTCAATCGCTAAAAAGGTGAAACGTTTGGATTTGTTTCGTAACGTCTGTAAAGGTTTGTCCTAAATCGCTAAAAAGGTGAAACATTTGGTTTTGTTTCGTAGGATTTGGAAACGTTTGGCTTAAATCACTAAAAAGGGGAAACATTTGGATTTGTATCGTACCGTTTGTAAACGTTTGGCTTAAATTGCTAAAAAGGTTAAACGCTTGGATTTGTTTGGTTATGTTAGTAAACATTTGGCTTCAATCGCTAAACATGTGAAACGTTTGGATTGGTTTCTTAACGTTTGTAAACGTTTGGCTTACATCACTAAAAAGGAGAAACGTTTGGCTTATATTGCTAAAATGGGGAAACATTTGGATTTCTTTCGTAACGTTTGTAAACGTTCGGCTTAAATCGCTAAAAAGGTGACACGTTTGGTTTTGTTTCGTAACGTTTAAATTTTTTTCGTAACGTTTGTAAACGTTTGATTTTGTTTCGTAACGTTTGGATTTGTTTCGTAACGTTTGTAAACGTTTGGCTTAAATTGCTAAAAAGGTGAAACGTTTTATTTTGTTTCGTAACGTTTGGATTTGTTTTGTTATGTTTGTAAAAGTTTGGCTTAAATCGCTAAAAAGGTGAAACATTTGGTTTTGTTTCGTAACGTTTGGATTTGTTTCGTAAGATTTGTAAACGTTTGGCTTAAATCTCTTAAAAGGGGAAACCTGTGGATTTGTTTCGTAACATTTGTAAGCATTTGTTTTCAATCGCTAAAAAGGTGAAACGTTTGGACTTGTTTCGTAACGTTTGTAAATGTTTGGCTTAAAATGTTTAAAAGGCTTTGGAAACGTTCTAAACGTTTGGATTAGTTTCGTAATGTTTGTAAGCGTTTGGCTTAATTCGCTAAAAAGGTGAAACGTTTGGATTTGTTTCGTAACGTTTGTAAACGTTTGTTTTAAATCGCTGAAAAAGTGAAACGTTTGGATTTGTTTCGTAACGTTTGTAAACGTTTGGCTTAAATTGCTAAAAAGGGTTTCGTAACATTTTATACGTTTGGAGTAGTTTCGTGACGTCCGTAAACGTTTGGCTTAAGTCGCTAAAATGGTAAAACGTTTGGATATGTTTCGAAACGTCTGTAAACGCCTGGCTTATATAGCTAAAAAGCTGAAACGCTTGGATTTGTTTTGTAACGTTTGTAAACGTTTGGCTTAAATTGCTAAAAAGGTAAACTTCTTGGATTTGTTTCGAAACGTTTGTAAAAGTTTGTCTTAAATTGCTAAAAAGGTGAAACATTTGGATTTTTTCATATCCTTTGTAAACGTTTAGCTTAAATCGTTAAAAAGTGAAACATTTGGATTTGTTTTGTAATGTTTGGCTTAAATCTCAAAAAAGGTGAAACGTTTGGATTTGTTTCGTAACGTTTGTAAAAGTTTGGCTTAAATTGCTGAAAAGGTGAAACGCTTTGATTTGTCTCGTAAC
This sequence comes from Mercurialis annua, assembly GCF_937616625.2. NCBI lineage: Eukaryota > Viridiplantae > Streptophyta > Magnoliopsida > Malpighiales > Euphorbiaceae > Mercurialis > Mercurialis annua. Next base: position 19,789,854 of record NC_065577.1, on the reverse strand, counting down.
ATTTGTAAACTTTTGGCTGAAATTGCTAAAAAGGAGAAACGCTTGATGTTTTCTAATGTTTGTACACATTTGGCTTAAATTACCACAAAGGTGAAACACTTGGTTTTGTTTGGCAACGTTTGTAAACGTTTGGCTTAAATCGTTAAAAATATGAAACGTTTGGATTTGTTTTGTAACATTTTAAACGTTTGGGTTTGTTTCGTAATGTTTGTAAACGTTTTGATTTGTTTTGTAACGTTTGTAAATGTTTGGCTTAAATCTCTTAAAAGGTTGAACATTTGGATTTTTTCGTAACGTTTGTAAACGTTTGGCTTAAATCGCTAAAAAGGTTAAACGTTAGGATTTGTTTCTTTACGTTTGTAAACGTATGGCTTAAATCGCTAAAAAGGTGAAACGTTTGGATTTGTTTCGGAACGTTTGTAAACATTTGGCTTAAATCGCTAAAAAGGTGAAATGTTTGATTTTTTTTTCCAACATTTGTAAACGTTTGGCTAAAATCGCCAAAAAGGTTAAACGCTTGGATTTGTTTTGTAGCGTTTGTATACGTTTAGCTTAAATTGCTGAAAAGGTGAAACGCTTGGATTTGTTTCGCAACGTTTGTAAAAGTTTCGTTTTGTTTCGTAACGTTTGGATTTGTTTCGTAACGTTTGTAAACGTTTGGCTTAAATCGCTAAAAAGGTCAAATGTTTAGATTTGTTTCGTAACGTTTGTAAACGTTTGGTTTAAATCGCTAAAGGTGAAACGTTTGGATTTGTTTCGTAACGTTTGTAAATATTTGGCTTAAATTGCTAACAAGGGTTTCGTAACGTTTGAAACGTTTGGATTAGTTTCGTAACATTTGTAAACGTTTGGCTTAATTAGCTAAAAAGGTGAAATGTTTGGATTTGTTTCGTACCGTTTGTAAACGTTTGGCATAAATCGCTAAAAAGGTGAAACGTTTGGATTTGTTTCGTAACGTCTGTAAAGGTTTGTCCTAAATCGCTAAAAAGGTGAAACATTTGGTTTTGTTTCGTAGGATTTGGAAACGTTTGGCTTAAATCACTAAAAAGGGGAAACATTTGGATTTGTATCGTACCGTTTGTAAACGTTTGGCTTAAATTGCTAAAAAGGTGAAACGCTTGGATTTGTTTGGTTATGTTAGTAAACATTTGGCTACAATCGCTAAACATGTGAAACGTTTGGATTGGTTTCTTAACGTTTGTAAACGTTTGGCTTACATCACTAAAAAGGAGAAACGTTTGGCTTATATTGCTAAAATGGGGAAACATTTGGATTTCTTTCGTAACGTTTGTAAACATTCGGCTTAAATCGCTAAAAAGGTGAAATGTTTGGATTTGTTTCGTAACATTTGTGAACGTTTCGCTTAAATTGCTAAAAAGGTGAATCGATGGATTTGTTTCGTAACGTTTGATAACGTTTAGCTTTAATCGCTAAAAAGGGGAAACGTTTGGATTTGGCTTAAATCGCTAAAAACGTGAAACTTTTGGACTTGTTTCTTACCGTTTGTAAATATTTGGCTTAAATTGCTAAAAAGTTGGTATGTTTGGATTTGTTTCGTAACATTTGTAAACGTTTCGCTAAAATTGCTAAAAAGGGGAAACACTTGGTTTTGTTGCGCAATATTTGTAAACGTTTGGCTTAAATCGCTAAAAAGGCGAAACGTTTGACTTTGTTTCGTAACATTTTAAACGTTTGGCTTAAATTGCTAAAATGGGGAAACATTTGGATTTGTTTCGCAACGTTTGTAAACGTTTGGCTTAAATCGCTAAAAAGGTGAAATGTTTGGTTTTGTTTAGTAACGTTTGTAAACGTTCGGCTTAAATTGCTGAAAAGGTGAAATGTTTGGACTTGTTTCGTAGCATTTGTACACGTTTGGCTTTAATGGCTACAAAGGTGAAACGTTTGGATTTGTTTCATACCGTTTGTAAACGTTTGGCTTAAATCGCTACAAAGGTGAAACGTTTGGATTTATTTCGTAGTGTTTGTAAACATTTGCCTTAAATCGCTAAAAAGGGGAAACGTTTGGATTTGTTTCTTAGCGTTTGTAAACATTTGACTTAAATCGCTATAAAGGTGAAACGTTTGGATTTGCTTCGTACCGTATCTAAACATTTGGCTTAAATTGCTAAAAAGGAAAACATTTGAATTTGTTTTGCAACATTTGTAAACGTTTGGCTTATATCGTTAAAAAGGTTGAGCACTTGGATTTGTTTCGTAACGTTTGTATACGTTTGGCTTAAATTGCTAAAAAGGTGAAACGCTTTGATTTGTTACGCAACGTTTGCAAACGTTTGGTTCAGTTTCATAACGTTTGGATTTGTTTCGTATCGTTTGTAAATGTTTGGCTTAAATCACTAAAAAGGTGAAACATTTCGTTTTGTTTCGTAACGTTTGGATTTGCTTTGTAATGTTTGTAAAAGTTTGGCTTAAATCACTTAAAATATGAAACTTTTGGATTTGTTTCATTACGTTTGTAAACGTTTCGCATAAATTGCTAAAAAGGGTTTTGTAACGTTTTAAATGTTTGGATTAGTTTCGTGACGTTTATAAACATCTGGCTTAATTAGCTAAAAAGGTGAAACGTTTGGATTTGTTTCGTACCGTTTGTAAATGTTTCGCTTAAATCGCTACAAAGGAGAAACATTTGGATTTACTTCGTAACGTTTGTAAACGTTTGGCCTAAATCGCTAAAAAGGGGAAACGTTTGGATTTGTTTCGTAGCGTTTGTAAACGTTTGGCATAAATCGCTAAAAAGGTGAAACGTTTGGATTAGTTTTGTACCGTTTGGCTTAAATTGCTAAAAAGGTGAAACGTTTGGATTTGTTTTGTTACGTTTGTAAATGTTTGGCTTCAATCGCTAAAAATGTGACACGTTTGGATTTGTTTCTTAACGCTTTGGCTTAAATCGCTAAAAAGGCGAAACGTTTGGATTTGTTTGGTAATGTTTTAAACTTTTGGCTTAAATTGCTAAAATGGGGAATCATTTGGATTTGCTTCGTAACGTTTGTAAACATTTGTCTTAAATCGCTAAAAAGGTGAAACTCTTGGTTTTGTTTCGTAACTATTGTAAACGTTTGGCTTAAATCGCTTAAAAGGTGAAATGTTTGGATTTGTTTCGTATCATTTGTAAACGTTTTGTTTAAATTGCTAAAAAGGAGAAACGTTTGGATTTGTTTCATAACGTTTGTAAACGTTGGGCTTAAATCGCTAAAAAGGGGAAACGTTTGGATTTGTTTTGTATGGTTTGTAAACATTAGGCTTAAATTGCTAAAAACGTGAAATGTCTGGATTAGTTTCGTAGCCTTTGTAAACGTTTGGCTTAAATCGCTAAAAAGGGGAAACGTTTGGATTTGTTTCGTACCGTTTGTAAACGTTTGGCTTAAATCGCTACAATGGTGAAACGTTTGGATTTTGTTCCGTAACGTATGTAAACCTTTGGCTTAAATCGCTATAAAGGGGAAACTTTTGGATTTTTTTCGTAGCGTTTGTATACGTTTGACTTAAATCGCTAAAAAGGAGAAACGTTTGGATTTGTTTCGTGATGTTTGTAAACATTTGGCTTAAAACGCAAAAAAGGGGAAACGTTTGGATTTGTTTGTAACGTTTGTAAACGTTTGGCTTAAATTGCTAAAAAGGTGAAACGCTTTGATTTGTTTCGTATCATTTGTAAACGTTTGGCTAAAATTGCTAAAAAGGTGAAACGCTTGGATATGTTTTATAATGTTTGTAAACGTTTGGCATAATTTACTAAAAAGGTGAAACGGTTGGTTTTTTTGCGCAACGTTTGTAAACGTTTGGCTTAAATCGTTAAAAATGTGGACGTTTGGATTTGTTTCATAACATTTTAAACGTTTGGGTTTGTTTCGTAACGTTTGTAAAAATTTGGATTTGTTTCGTAACGTTAGCAAACGTTTGGCTTAAATTGCTAAAAAGGTGAAACATTTGGATTTTTTTCGTAACGTTTGTAAACATTTTGCTTAAAAAGCTAAAAATGTGAAACAGCTGGATTTGTTTTGTAACGTTTGTAAACGTTTGGCTTAAATCGCTAAAAAAGGGAAAGGTTTGGATTTGTTTCGTAATGTTTGTAAACGTTAGCCTTAAATTGCTAAAAAGGTGAAACGTTTGGATTTTTTCATTACGTTTGTAAACCTTTGGCTTATATCTCTATAAAGGTGAAACGTTTGGATTTGTTCCCTAACGTATGTAAACCTTTGGCTTAAATCGCTATAAAGGCGAAACTTTTGGATTTTTTCGTAGCGTTTGTATACGTTTGACTTAAATCGCTAAAAAGGAGAAACGTTTGGATTTGTTTCGTGACGTTTGTAAACATTTGGCTTAAAACGCAAAAAAGGGGAAACATTTGGATTTGTTTGTGAACGTTTGGCTTAAATTGCTAAAAAGGTGAAACGCTTTGATTTGTTTCGTATCATTTGTAAACGTTTGGCTAAAATTGCTAAAAAGGTGAAACGCTTGGATATGTTTTATAATGTTTGTAAACGTTTGGCATAATTTACTAAAACGGTGAAACGGTTGGTTTTTTTTGCGCAACGTTTGTAAACGTTTGGCTTAAATCGTTAAAAATGTGGACGTTTGGATTTGTTTCAGAACATTTTAAACGTTTGGGTTTGTTTCGTAACGTTTGTAAAAATTTGGATTTGTTTCGTAACGTTAGCAAACGTTTGGCTTAAATTGCTAAAAAGGTGAAACATTTGGATTTTTTTCGTAACGTTTGTAAACATTTTGCTTAAAAAGCTAAAAAGGTGAAACAGCTGGATTTGTTTTGTAACGTTTGTAAACGTTTGGCTTAAATCGCTAAAAAAGGGAAAGGTTTGGATTTGTTTCGTAATGTTTGTAAACGTTTGCCTTAAATTGCTAAAAAGGTGAAACGTTTAGATTTTTTTCATTACGTTTGTAAACCTTTGGCTTATATCTCTATAAAGGTGAAACGTTTGGATTTGTTCCCTAACGTATGTAAACCTTTGGCTTAAATCGCTATAAAGGCGAAACTTTTGGATTTTTTCGTAGCGTTTGTATACGTTTGACTTAAATCGCTAAAAAGGAGAAACGTTTAGATTTGTTTCGTGATGTTTGTAAACATTTGGCATAAAACGTAAAAAAGGGGAAACGTTTGGATTTGTTTGTAACGTTTGTAAAGATTTGGCTTAAATTGCTAAAAAGGTGAAACGCTTTGATTTTTTCGTATCATTTGTAAACGTTTGGCTAAAATTGCTAAAAAGGTGAAACGCTTGGATATGTTTTCTAATGTTTGTAAACGTTTGGCATAATTTACTAAAAAGGTGAAACGGTTGGTTTTTTTGCGCAACGTTTGTACGTTTGGCTTAAATCGCTAAAAAGGCGAAACGTTTGGATTTGTTTCGTAGAGTTTGTAGACGTTTGGCTAAAATCTCTAAAAAGGTGAAATGTTTGGATTTGTTTCGTAACGTTTGAAAACATTTGGCTAAATCGCTAAAAAGGGGAAACGTTGGAATTTGTTTTGCAACATATGTAAACGTTTGGCTTAAATTGCTAAACGTTTACACGCTTGGATTTGTTTCGTAACGTTTGTATACGTTTGATATTGTTTCATAACATTTGCATTTGTTTCGTAACGTTCGTAAACGTTTGGCTTAAATCGCTAAAAAGGTGAAACGTTTGGTTTTGTTTCGTAACGTTTAAATTTTTTTCGTAACGTTTGTAAACGTTTGATTTTGTTTCGTAATGTTTGGATTTGTTTCGTAACGTTTGTAAACGTTTGGCTTAAATTGCTAAAAAAGTGAAATGTTTTATTTTCTTTCGTAACGTTTGGATTTGTTTTGTAATGTTTGTAAAAGTTTGGCTTAAATCGCTAAAAACATGAAACATTTGGTTTTGTTTCGTAACGTTTGGATTTGTTTCGTAAGATTTGTAAACGTTTGGCTTAAATCGCTTAAAAGGGGAAACCTTTGGATTTGTTTCGTAACGTTTGTAAGCGTTTGTTTTCAATCGCTAAAAAGGTGAAACGTTTGGATTTGTTTCGTAACGTTTGTAAATGTTTGGCTTAAAATGTTTAAAAGGCTTTGGAAACGTTCTAAACGTTTGGATTAGTTTCGTAATGTTTGTAAGCGTTTGGCTTAATTCGCTAAAAAGGTGAAACGTTTGGATTTGTTTCGTAACGTTTGTAAACGTTTGTTTTAAATCGCTGAAAAAGGGAAACATTTGGATTTGTTTCATAACGTTTGTAAACGTTTGGCTTAAATTGCTAAAAAGGGTTTCGTAACATTTTATACGTTTGGAGTAGTTTCGTAACGTCCGTAAACGTTTGGCTTAATTCGCTAAAATGGTAAAACGTTTGGATATGTTTCGAAACGTCTGTAAACGCTTGGCTTATATAGCTAAAAAGCTGAAACGCTTGGATTTGTTTTGTAACGTTTGTAAACGTTTGGCTTAAATTGCTAAAAAGGTGAACTTCTTGGATTTGTTTCGAAACGTTTGTAAAAGTTTGTCTTAAATTGCTAAAAAGGTGAAACATTTGGATTTTTTCATATTCTTTGTAAACGTTTGGCTTAAATCGTTAAAAAGTGAAACATTTGGATTTGTTTTGTAATGTTTGTAAATGTTTGGCTTAAATCTCAAAAAAGGTGACACGTTTGGATTTGTTTCGTAACGTTTGTAAAAGTTTGGCTTAAATTGCTGAAAAGGTGAATCGCTTTGATTTGTTTCGTAACATTTGTAAACTTTTGGCTGAAATTGCTAAAAAGGTGAAACGCTTGATGTTTTCTAATGTTTGTACACATTTGGCTTAAATTACTACAAAGGTGAAACACTTGGTTTTGTTTGGCAACGTTTGTAAACGTTTGGCTTAAATCGTTAAAAATATGAAACGTTTGGATTTGTTTTGTAACATTTTAAACGTTTGGGTTTGTTTCGCAACGTTTGTGAACGTTTTGATTTGTTTTGTAACGTTTGTAAATGTTTGGCTTAAATCTCTTAAAAGGTGGAACATTTGGATTTTTATCGTAACGTTTGTAAACGTTTGGCTTAAATCGCTAATAAGGTTAAACGTTAGGATTTGTTTCTTTACGTTTGTAAACGTATGGCTTAAATCACTAAAAAGGTGAAACGTTTGGATTTGTTTCGGAACGTTTGTAAACATTTGGCTTAAATCGCTAACAAGGTGAAATGTTTGATTTTTTTTGCAATATTTGTAAACGTTTGGATAAAATCGCTAAAAAGGTTAAACGCTTGGATTTGTTTCGTAGCGTTTGTATACGTTTGGCTTAAATTGCTGAAAAGGTGAAACGCTTGGATTTGTTTCGCAACGTTTGTAAACGTTTGGTTTTGTTTCGTAACGTTTGGATTTGTTTCGTAACGTTTGTAAACGTTTGGCTTAAATCTCTAAAAAGGTCAAACGTTTAGTTTTGTTTCGTAACGTTTGGATTTGTTTCGTAACGTTTGTAAAAGTTTGGTTTAAATCGCTAAAGGTGAAACGTTTGGATTTGTTTCGTAACGTTTGTAAATATTTGGCTTAAATTGCTAACAAGGGTTTCGTAACGTTTGAAACGTTTGGATTAGTTTCGTAACATTTGTAAACGTTTGGCTTAATTAGCGAATAAGGTGAAATGTTTGGATTTGTTTCGTACCGTTTGTAAACGTTTGGCATAAATCGCTACAAAGGTGAAACGTTTGGATTTGTTTCGTAACGTCTGTAAAGGTTTGTCCTAAATCGCTAAAAAGGTGAAACATTTGGATTTATTTCGAAGGATTTGGAAACGTTTGGCTTAAATCACTAAAAAGGGGAAACATTTGGATTTGTATCGTACCATTTGTAAACGTTTGGCTTAAATTGCTAAAAAGGTGAAACGCTTGGATTTGTTTGGTTATGTTAGTAAACATTTGGCTTCAATCGCTAAACATGTGAAACGTTTGGATTGGTTTCTTAACGTTTGTAAACGTTTGGCTTACATCACTAAAAATGAGAAACGTTTGGCTTATATTGCTAAAATGGGGAAACATTTGGATTTCTTTCGTAACGTTTGTAAACGTTCGGCTTAAATCGCTAAAAAGGTGAAATGTTTGGATTTGTTTCGTAACATTTGTGAACGTTTCGCTTAAATTGCTAAAAAGGTGAATCGTTTGGATTTGTTTCGTAACGTTTGTTAACGTTTGGCTTTAATCGCTAAAAAGGGGAAACGTTTGGATTTGGCTTAAATCGCTAAAAACGTGAAACTTTTGGATTTGTTTCTTACCGTTTGTAAATATTTGGCTTAAATTGCTAAAAAGTTGGTATGTTTGGATTTGTTTCGTAACATTTGTAAACGTTTCGCTAAAATAGCTAAAAAGGGGAAACACTTGGTTTTGTTTCGCAATGTTTGTAAACGTTTGGCTTAAATCGCTAAAAAGGCGAAACGTTTGAATTTGTTTCGTAACATTTTAAACGTTTGGCTTAAATTGCTAAAATGGGGAAACATTTGGATTTGTTTCGTAACGTTTGTAAACGTTTGGCTTAAATTGTTAAAAAGGTGAAATGTTTGGTTTTGTTAAGTAACGTTTGTAAACGTTCGGCTTAAATTGCTGAAAATGTGAAATGTTTGGACTTGTTTCGTAGCATTTGTACACGTTTGGCTTTAATGGCTACAAAGGTGAAAAGTTTGGATTTGTTTCGTACCGTTTGTAAACGTTCGGCTTAAATCGCTACAAAGGTGAAACGTTTGGATTTGTTTCGTAGTGTTTGTAAACATTTGGCTTAAATCGCTAAAAAGGGAAAACGTTTGGATTTGTTTCGTAGAGTTTGTAAACATTTGACTTAAATTGCTATAAAGGTGAAACGTTTGGATTTGCTTCGTACCGTATCTAAACATTTGGCTTAAATCGCTAAAAAGGAAAACGTTTGAATTTGTTTTGCAACATTTGTAAACGTTTGGCTTATATCGTTAAAAAGGTTAAGCACTTGGATTTGTTTCGTAGCGTTTGTATACGTTTGGCTTAAATTGCTAAAAAGGTGAAACGCTTGGATTTTTTACGCAACGTTTGCAAACGTTTCGTTCAGTTTCATAACGCTTGGATTTGTTTCGTATCGTTTGTAAACGTTTGGCTTAAATCACTAAAAAGGTGAAACATTTCGTTTTGTTTCGTAACGTTTGGATTTGCTTTGTAATGTTTTTAAAAGTTTGGCTTAAATCACTAAAATTATGAAACTTTTGGATTTGTTTCATTACGTTTGTAAACGTTTCGCATAAATTGCTAAAAAGGGTTTTGTAACGTTTTAAATGTTTGGATTAGTTTCGTGACGTTTATAAACATCTGGCTTAATTAGCTAAAAAGGTGAAACGTTTGGATTTGTTTCGTACCGTTTGTAAATGTTTGGCATAAATCGCTACAAAGGAGAAACATTTGGATTTACTTCGTAATGTTTGTAAACGTTTGGCCTAAATCGCTAAAAAGGGAAAACGTTTGGATTTGTTTCATAGCGTTTGTAAACGTTTGGCATAAATCGCTAAAAAAGTGAATCGTTTGGATTAGTTTTGTACCGTTTGGCTTAAATTGCTAAAAAGGTGAAACGCTTGGATTTGTTTCGTTACGTTTGTAAATGTTTGGCTTCAATCGCTAAAAATGTGACACGTTTGGATTTGTTTCTTAACGCTTTGGCTTAAATCGCTAAAAAGGCGAAACGTTTGGATTTGTTTGGTAATGTTTTAAACTTTGGGCTTAAATTGCTAAAATGGGGAATATTTGGATTTGCTTCGTAACGTTTGTAAACGTTTGTCTTAAATCGCTAAAAAGGTGAAACGCTTGGTTTTGTTTCGTAACGTTTGTAAACGTTTGGCTTAAATCGCTTAAAAGGTGAAATGTTTAGATTTGTTTCGTATCATTTGTAAACGTTTTGTTTAAATTGCTAAAAAGGAGAAACGTTTGGATTTGTTTCATAACGTTTGTAAACGTTGGGCTTAAATCGCTAAAAAGGGGAAACGTTTGGATTTGTTTTGTATGGTTTGTAAACATTAGGCTTAAATTGCTAAAAAGGTGAAATGTCTGGATTTGTTTCGTAGCCTTTGTAAACGTTTGGCTTAAATCGCTAAAAAGGGGAAACGTTTGAATTTGTTTCGTACCGTTTGTAAACGTTTGGCTTAAATCGCTACAATGGGGAAACGTTTGGATTTTGTTCCGTAACGTATGTAAACCTGTGGCTTAAATCGCTATAAAGGGGAAACTTTTGGATTTTTTTCGTAGCGTTTGTATACGTTTGACTTAAATCGCTAAAAATGAGAAACGTTTGGATTTGTTTCGTGATGTTTGTAAACATTTGGCTTAAAACGCAAAAAAGGGGAAACGTTTGGATTTGTTTGTAACGTTTGTAAACGTTTGGCTTAAATTTCTAAAAAGGTGAAACGCTTTGATTTGTTTCGTATCATTTGTAAACGTTTGGCTAAAATTGCTAAAAAGGTGAAACGCTTCGATATGTTTTCTAATAATTGTAAACGTTTGGCATAATTTACTAAAAAGGTGTAACAGTTGGTTTTTTTGCGCAACGTTTGTAAAGGTTTGGCTTAAATCGCTAAAAAGGCGAAACATTTGGATTTGTTTCGTAGCGTTTGTAGACGTTTGGCTAAAATCTCTAAAAAGGTGAAATGTTTGGATTTGTTTCGTAACGTTTGTAAACATTTGGCTAAATCGCTAAAAAGGGGAAACGTTGGAATTTGTTTTGCAACATATGTAAACGTTTGGCTTATATTGCTAAAAAGTTTAAACGCTTGGATTTGTTTCGTAACGTTTGTAAACGTTTGATATTGTTTCATAACATTTGCATTTGTTTCGTAACGTTTGTAAACGTTTGGCTTAAATCGCTAAAAAGGTGAAACGTTTGGTTTTGTTTCGTAACGTTTAATTTTTTTTCGTATCGTTTGTAAACGTTTGATTTTGTTTCGTAACGTTTTGATTTGTTTCGTAACGTTTGTAAACGTTTGGCTTAAATTGCTAAAAAGGTGAAACGTTTTATTTTGTTTCGTAACGTTTGGATTTGTTTTGTAATGTTTGTAAAAGTTTGGCTTAAATCGCTAAAAAGGTGAAACATTTGGTTTTGTTTCGTAACGTTTGGATTTGTTTCGTAAGATTTGTAAACGTTTGGCTTAAATCGCTTAAAAGGGGAAACCTTTGGATTTGTTTCGTAACGTTTGTAAGCGTTTGTTTTCAATCGCTAAAAAGGTGAAACGTTTGGATTTGTTTCGTAACGTTTGTAAATGTTTGGCTTAAAATGTTTAAAAGGCTTTGGAAACGTTCTAAACGTTTGGATTAGTTTCGTAATGTTTGTATGCGTTTGGCTTAATTCGCTAAAAAGGTGAAACGTTTGGATTTGTTTCGTAACGTTTGTAAACGTTTGATTTAAATCGCTAAAAAAGTGAAACGTTTGGATTTGTTTCGTAACGTTTGTAAACGTTTGGCTTAAATTGCTAAAAAGGGTTTCGTAACATTTTATACGTTTGGAGTAGTTTCGTAACGTCCGTAAACGTTTGGCTTAATTCGCTAAAATGGTAAAATGTTTGGATATGCTTCGAAACGTCTGTAAACGCTTGGCTTATATAGCTAAAAAGCTGTAACGCTTGGATTTGTTTTGTAACGTTTGTAAACGTTTGGCTTAAATTGCTAAAAAGGTGAACTTCATGGATTTGTTTCGAAACGTTTGTAAACGTTTGTCTTAAATTGCTAAAAAGGTGAAACATTTGGATTTTTTCATATCCTTTATAAACGTTTGGCTTAAATCGTTAAAAAGTGAAACATTTTGATTTGTTTTGTAATGTTTGTAAATGTTTGGCTTATATCTCAAAAAAGGTGAAACGTTTGGATTTGTTTCGTAACGTTTGTAAAAGTTTGGCTTAAATTGCTGAAAAGGTGAAACGCTTTGATTTGTTTCGTAACATTTGTAAACTTTTGGCTGAAATTGCTAAAAAGGTGAAACGCTTGATGTTTTCTAATGTTTGTAAACATTTGGCTTAAATTACTACAAAGGTGAAACACTTGGTTTTGTTTGGCAACGTTTGTAATCGTTTGGCTTAAATCGTTAAAAATATGAAACGTTTGGATTTGTTTTGTAACATTTTAAACGTTTGGGTTTGTTTCGTAACGTTTGTAAGCGTTTTGATTTGTTTTGTAACGTTTGTAAATGTTTGGCTTAAATCTCTTAAAAGGTGGAACATTTGGATTTTTTTCGTAACGTTTGTAAACGTTTGGCTTAAATCGCTAAAAAGGTTAAACGTTAGGATTTGTTTCTTTACGTTAGTAAACGTATGGCTTAAATCGCTAAAAAGGTGAAACGTTTGGATTCGTTTCGGAACGTTTGTAAACATTTGGCTTAAATCGCTAAAAAGATGAAATGTTTGATTTTTTTTTGCAACATTTGTAAACGTTTGGCTAAAATTGCTAAAAAGGTTAAACGCTTGGATTTGTTTCGTAGCGTTTGTATACGTTTGGCTTAAATTGCTGAAAAGGTGAAACGCTTGGATTTGTTTCGCAACGTTTGTAAACGTTTGGTTTTGTTTCGTAACGTTTGGATTTGTTTCGTAACGTTTGTAAACGTTTGGCTTAAATCGCTAAAAAGGTCAAACGTTTAGTTTTGTTTCGTAACGTTTGGATTTGTTTCGTAACGTTTGTAAACGTTTGGTTTAAATCGCTAAAGGTGAAACGTTTGGATTTGTTTCGTAACGTTTGTAAATATTTGGCTTAAATTGCTAACAAGGGTTTCGTAACGTTTGAAACGTTTGGATTAGTTTCGTAACATTTGTAAACGTCTGGCTTAATTAGCTAAAAAGGTGAAATGTTTTGATTTGTTTCGTTCCGTTTGTAAACGTTTGGCATAAATCGCTACAAAGGTGAAACGTTTGGATTTGTTTCGTAAAGTTTGTAAAGGTTTGTCCTAAATCGCTAAAAAGGTGAAACATTTGGATTTGTTTCGTAGGATTTGGAAACGTTTGGCTTAAATCACTAAAAAGGGGAAACATTTGGATTTGTATCGTACCGTTTGTAAACGTTTGGCTTAAATTGCTAAAAAGGTGAAACGCTTGAATTTCTTTGGTTATGTTAGTAAACATTTGGCTTCAATCGCTAAACATGTGAAACGTTTGGATTTGTTTCTTAACGTTTGTAAACGTTTGGCTTACATCACTAAAAAGGAGAAACGTTTGGCTTATATTGCTAAAATGGGGAAACATTTGGATTTCTTTCGTAACGTTTGTAAACGTTCGGCTTAAATCGCTAAAAAGGTGAAATGTTTGGATTTGTTTCGTAACATTTGTGAACGTTTGCTTAAATTGCTAAAAAGGTGAATCGTTTGGATTTGTTTCGTAACGTTTGTTAACGTTTGGCTTTAATCGCTAAAAAGGGGAAACGTTTGGATTTGGCTTAAATCGCTAAAAACGTGAAACTTTTGGATTTGTTTCTTACCGTTTGTAAATATTTGGCTTAAATTGCTAAAAAGTTTGTATGTTTGGATTTGTTTCGTAACATTTGTAAACGTTTCGCTAAAATAGCTAAAAAGGGGAAACACTTGGTTTTGTTTCGCAATGTTTGTAAACGTTTGGCTTAAATCGCTAAAAAGGCGAAACGTTTGAATTTATTTCGTAACATTTTAAATGTTTGGCTTAAATTGCTAAATTGGGGAAACATTTGGATTTGTTTCGTAACCTTTGTAAACGTTTGGATTAAATCGCTAAAAAGGTGAAATGTTTGGTTTTGTTTAGTAACGTTTGTAAACGTTCGGCTTAAATTGCTGAAAAGGTGAAATGTTTGGACTTGTTTCGTAGCATTTGTACACGTTTGGCTTTAATGGCTACAAAGGTGAAACGTTTGGATTTGTTTTGTACCGTTTGTAAACGTTCGGCTTAAATAGCTACAAAGGTGAAACGCTTGGATTTGTTTCGTAGTGTTTGTAAACATTTGGCTTAAATCGCTAAAAAGGGGAAACGTTTGGATTTGTTTCGTAGCGTTTGTAAACATTTGACTTAAATCGCTATAAAGGTGAAACGTTTGGATTTGCTTCGTACCGTATCTAAACATTTGGCTTAAATCGCTAAAAAGGAAAACGTTTGAATTTGTTTTGCAACATTTGTAAACGTTTGGCTTATATTGTTAAAAAGGTTAAGCACTTGGATTTGTTTCGTAGCGTTTGTATACGTTTGGCTTAAATTGCTAAAAAGGTGAAACGCTTGGATTTGTTACGCAACCTTTGCAAACGTTTGGTTCAGTTTCATAACGTTTGGATTTGTTTCGTATCGTTTGTAAACGTTTGGCTTAAATCACTAAAAAGGTGAAACATTTCGTTTTGTTTTGTAACGTTTGGATTTGCTTTGTAATGTTTGTAAAAGTTTGGCTTAAATCACTAAAAATATGAAACTTTTGGATTTGTTTCATTACGTTTGTAAATGTTTCACATAAATTGCTAAAAAGGGTTTTGTAACGTTTTAAATGTTTGGATTAGTTTCGTGACGTTTATAAACATCTGGCTTAATTAGCTAAAAAGATGAAACGTTTGGATTTGTTCCGTACCGTTTGTAAATGTTTGGCTTAAATCGCTACAAAGGAGAAACATTTGGATTTACTTCGTAACTTTTGTAAACGTTTGGCCTAAATCGCTAAAAAGGGGAAACGTTTGGATTTGTTTCGTAGCGTTTGTAAACGTTTGGCATAAATCGCTAAAAAGGTGAAACGTTTGGATTTGTTTTGTACCGTTTGGCTTAAATTGCTAAAAAGGTGAAACGCTTGGATTTGTTTCGTTACGTTTGTAAATGTTTGGCTTCAATCGCTAAAAATGTGACACGTTTGGATTTGTTTCTTAACGCTTTGGCTTAAATCGCTAAAAAGGCGAAACGTTTGGATTTGTTTGGTAATGTTTTAAACTTTTGTCTTAAATTGCTAAAATGGGGAATCATTTGGATTTGCTTCGTAACGTTTGTAAATGTTTGTCTTAAATCGCTAAAAAGGTGAAACGCTTGGTTTTGTTTCGTAACGTTTGTAAACGTTTGGCTTAAATCGCTTAAAATGTGAAATGTTTGGATTTGTTTCGTATCATTTGTAAACGTTTTGTTTAAATTGCTAAAAAGGAGAAACGTTTGGATTTGTTTCATAACGTTTGTAAACGTTGGGCTTAAATCGCTAAAAAGGGGAAACGTTTGGATTTTTTTTGTATGGTTTGTAAACATTAGGCTTAAATTGCTAAAAAGGTGAAATGTCTGGATTTGTTTCGTAGCCTTTGTAAACGTCTGGCTTAAATTGCTAAAAAGGGGAAACGTTTGGATTTGTTTCGTACCGTTTGTAAACGTTTGGCTTAAATCGCTACAATGGTGAAACGTTTGGATTTTGTTCCGTAACGTATGTAAACCTTTGGCTTAAATCGCTATAAAGGGGAAACTTTTGGATTTTTTTCGTAGCGTTTGTATACGTTTGACTTAAATCGCTAAAAAGGAGAAACGTTTGGATTTGTTTCGTGATGTTTGTAAACATTTGGCTTAAAACGCAAAAAAGGGGAAACGTTTGGATTTGTTTGTAACGTTTGTAAACGTTTGGCTTAAATTGCTAAAAAGGTGAAACGCTTTGATTTGTTTCGTATCATTTGTAAACGTTTGGCTAAAATTGCTAAAAAGGTGAAACGCTTGGATATGTTTTATAATGTTTGTAAACGTTTGGCATAATTTACTAAAAAGGTGAAACGGTTGGTTTTTTTGCGCAACGTTTGTAAACGTTTGGCTTAAATCGTTAAAAATGTGGACGTTTGGATTTGTTTCATAACATTTTAAACGTTTGGGTTTGTTTCGTAACGTTTGTAAAAATTTGGATTTGTTTCATAACGTTAGCAAACGTTTGGCTTAAATTGCTAAAAAGGTGAAACATTTGGATTTTTTCGTAACGTTTGTAAACATTTTGCTTAAAAAGCTAAAAAGGTGAAACAGCTGGATTTGTTTTTTAACGTTTGTAAACGTTTGGCTTAAATCGCTAAAAAAAGGAAAGGTTTGGATTTGTTTCGTAATGTTTGTAAACGTTTGCCTTAAATTGCAAAAAGGTGAAACGTTTGGATTTTTTTCATTACGTTTGTAAACCTTTGGCTTATATCTCAATAAAGGTGAAATGTTTGGATTTGTTCCCTAACGTATGTAAACCTTTGGCTTAAATCGCTATAAAGGCGAAACTTTTGGATTTTTTCGTAGCGTTTGTATACGTTTGACTTAAATCGCTAAAAAGGAGAAATGTTTGGATTTGTTTCGTGACGTTTGTAAACATTTGGCTTAAAACGCAAAAAAGGGGAAACGTTTGGATTTGTTTATAACGTTTGTAAACGTTTGGCTTAAATTGCTAAAAAGGTGAAACGCTTTGATTTGTTTCGTATCATTTGTAAACGTTTGGCTAAAATTGCTAAAAAGGTGAAACGCTTGGATATGTTTTATAATGTTTGTAAACGTTTGGCATAATTTACTAAAAAGGTGAAACGGTTGGTTTTTTTGCGCAACGTTTGTAAACGTTTGGCTTAAATCGTTAAAAATGTGGACGTTTGGATTTGTTTCATAACATTTTAAACGTTTGGCTAAAATTGCTAAAAAGGTGAAACGCTTGGATATGTTTTCTAATGTTTGTAAATGTTTGGCATAATTTACTGAAAAGGTGAAACGGTTGTTTTTTTTTGCGCAACGTTTGTAAACGTTTGGCTTAAATCGTTAAAAATGTGGACGTTTGGATTTGTTTCATAACATTTTAAACGTTTGGGTTTGTTTCGTAACGTTTGTAAAAATTTGGATTTGTTTCGTAACGTTAGCAAACGTTTGGCTTAAATTGCTAAAAAGGTGAAACATTTGGATTTTTTTCGTAATGTTTGTAAACATTTTGCTTAAAAAGCTAAAAAGGTGAAACAATTGGATTTGTTTCGTAGCGTTTGTAAACGTTTGGCTTAAATCGCTAAAAAGGGAAAGGTTTGGATTTGTTTCGTAATGTTTGTAAACGTTTAAGGAAGGTGAAACGCTTGGATTTTTTTCATTACGTTTGTAAACCTTTGGCTTATATCTCTATTCAGGTGAAACGTTTGGATTTATTCCGTAACGTATGTAAACCTTTGGCTTAAATCGCTATAAAGGCGAAACTTTTGGATTTTTTCGTAGCGTTTGTATACGTTTGACTTAAATCGCTAAAAAGGTGAAACGTTTGGATTTGTTTCGTGATGTTTGTAAACATTTGGCTCAAAATGTAAAAAAGGGGAAACGTTTGGATTTGTTTGTAACGTTTGTAAAGGTTTGGCTTAAATTGCTAAAAAGGTGAAACGCTTTGATTTGTTTCGTATCATTTGTAAACGTTTGGCTAAAATTGCTAAAAAGGTGAAACACTTGAATATGTTTTCTAATGTTTGTAAACGTTTGGATTTTTTTCGTAACGTTTGTAAACATTTTGCTTAAAAAGCTGAAAAGGTGAAACATTTGGATTTGTTTCGTAGCGTTTGTTAACGTTTGGCTTAAATCGCTAAAAAAGGGAAAGGTTTGGATTTGTTTCGTAATGTTTGTAAACGTTTGCCTTAAATTTCTAAAAAGGTGAAACATTTGGATTTTTTTCGTTACGTTTGTAAACCTTTGGCTTATATCTCTAAAAAGGTGAAACGTTTGGATTTGTTTCGTAACGTTTGTAATCATTTGACTTAAATCGCTAAAAAGGTGAAATGTTTGAATTTGTTTTGCAACATTTGTAAATGTTTGGCTTAAATCTCTAAAAAGGTTAAACACTTTGATTTGTTTCGTAGCGTTTGTATACGTTTCGCTTAAATTGCTAAAAAGGTGAAACGCTTGGATTTGTTTCGTGACGTTTGTAAACATTTGGTTTTGTTTCGTAACATTTGGATTTGTTTCGTAACGTTTGTAAATGTTTGGCTTAAATCGCTAAAAAGGTGAAACATTTGGATTTCTTTCGTAACGTTTGTAAACGTTTGACTTAAATTGCTAACAAGGGTTTCGTAACGTTTTAAACGTTTAGATTAGTTTCGTAACGTTTGTAAACGTTTGGCTTAATTAGCTAAAAAGGTGAAATGTTTGGATTTGTTTTGTACCGTCTGTAAATGTTTCGCATAAATCCCTACAAAGGTGAAACGATTGGATTTGTTTCGTAACCGCGATAAAGGTTTGGCCTAAATTGCTAAAAAGGTGAAATGTTTGGATTTGTTTAGTAGCTTTTGTAAACATTTGATTTAAATCGTTAAAAAGGTGAAACGTTTGGATTTTTTTGTACCGTTTATAAACGTTTGGCTTAAATTGCTTAAAAGGTGAAACGCTTGGATTTGTTTCGTTACGATTGTAAACGTTTGGCTTAAATCGCTAACAAAGGGAAACGTTTGGATTTGTTTCGTAACGTTTTAAACGTTTAGCTTAAATTACTAAAATGGGGAAACATTTGGATTTGTTTCGTAACTTGTGTAAACGTTTGGCTTAAATCGCTAAAAAGGTGAAACAGTTGGTTTTGTTTCGTAACGTTTGTAAATGTTTGGCTAAAATCGCTAAAAAGGGGAAACGTTTGGATTTGTTTCGTAACATTTGTAAACATTTCGCTTAAATTTATCAAAAGGTGAAACGTTTGGATTGGTTTCATAACGTTTGTAAACGTTTGGCTTAAATTGCTAAAAACGTGAAACGCTTGGATTTGTTTCGCAACGTTTGGTTTTGTTTCGTAACATTTGGACTGGTTTCGTAACGTTTGTAAACGTTTGGCTTAAATCGCTAAAAAGGTGAAACGTTTGGTTTTGTTTCGTAAAGTTTGGATTTGTTTCGTAACGTTTGTAAACGTTTGGTTTAAATCAATAATAAGGTGAAACTTTTTGATTTGTTTCGTAACGTTTTTAAACGTTTGGCTTAAATTGCTAAAAAGGGTTTCGTAACATTTTAAACATTTGGATTAGTTTTGTAACGTTTTTAAACGGTTGGCTTAATTAGCTAAAAAGTTGAAATATTTGGATTTGTTTCATACCGTTTGTAAACGTTAGGCATAAATCGCTACAAAGGTGAAACATTTGGATTTGTTTCGTAACGTCTGTAAAGGTTTGGCCTAAATTGCTAAAAAGGTGAAAAGTTTGGATTTATTTCGTAGCTTTTGTAAACGTTTGGCTTAAATCGCTAAAAAGGGAAAACGTTTGGATTTGTTTCGTACCGTTTGTAAACGTTTTGTTTAAATTGCTAAAAAGGTGAAACGCTTGGATTTCTTTCGTCACGTTTTTAAATGTTTGGCTATAATCGCTAAACATGTGAAACGTTTGGATTTGTTTCTTATCGTTTGTAAACGTTCGGCTTAAATCGCTAAAAAGGCGAAACGTTTGAATTTGTTTCATAACGTTTGAAACGTTTGGCTTATATTGCTAAAATGGGGAAACATTTGGATTTGATTCTTAACGTTTGTAAACGTTTGGTTTTGTTTCGTAACGTTTGTAAACGTTTGTAAACGTTTGACTTAAATCGCTAAAAAGGTGAAACATTTGGATTTGTTTCGTAACATTTGTAAACGTTTCGCTTAAATTGCTAAAAAGATGAAACGTTTGGATTTGTTTCATAACGTTATTAAATGTTTCGCTTAAATCGCTAAAAAGGTGAATCGTTTGGATTGTTTCGTAACGTTTGTAAACGTTTGGCTTAAACCGCTAAAAAGGTGAAATGTTTGGATTTGTTTCGTAGCCTTTGTAAACGTTTGGCTTAAATCGTTAAAAATGGAAAACGTTTGGATTTGTTTCGTACTGTTTGTAAACGTTTGGCTTAAATCGATACAAAGTTGAAACGTTTGGATTTGTTTCGTAACGTTTGTAAACGTTTGGCTTAAATTGCTAAAAAGATGAAACGTTTGGATTTGTTTCGTAGCGTTTGTAAACGTTTGGCTTAAATCGCCAAAAAGGTGAAACGTTTGGATTTGTTTCGTACCGTTTGTAAACGTTTGGCTAAAATTGCTAAAAAGGGGAAACACTGGAATTTATTTTGGAATGTTTGTAAACAATTGGCTTAAATTGATAAAAAGGTGAACCGCTTGGTTTTGTTTCGCAACATTTGTAAACGTTTAGCTTAAATTGCTAAAAAGGCGAAACATTTGGATATTTTTCGTAACGTTTTAAACGTTTGGCTCAAATTGCTAAAATGGGGAAACATTTGGATTTGTATCGTAACGTTTGTAAATGTTTGGCATAAATCACTAAAAAGATAAAATGTTTGGTTTTGTTTTGTAACGTTTGTAAACGTTCGGCTTATATCGCTAAAAAGGTGAAACGTTTGGAATTGTTTTGTAGCGTTTGTAAACGTTTGGCTTTAATCGCTACAAGGTGAAACATTTGGATTTGTTTCGTACCGTTTGTGAACGTTTGGCTTAAATCGCTACAAAGGTGAAACGTTTGGATTTGTTTTGTAGTGTTTGTAAACGTTTGGTTTTATATGGTTACGTATGGATTTGTTTCGTAACATTTGTAAACATTTGGCTTAAATCACTAAAAAGGTGAAACATTTCGTTTTGTTTCGTAACGTTTGGATTTGTTTTGTAACTTTTGTAAAAGTATGACTTAAATCGCTAAAAAGGTGGAACGTTTGGATTTGTTTCGTAACGTTTGTAAACGTTTGGCATAAATTGCTAGAAAGTGTTTTGTAAAGTTTTAAACGTTTGGATTAGTTTCGTGACGTTTGTAAACGTTTGGCTTAATTAGCTAAAAAGGTGAAACGTTGGGATTTGTTTCGTAGCGTTTGTAAATGTTTTACTTAAATTGTTAGAAAAGTGAAATGTTTCAATTTGTTTCGTAACGTTTGTAAACGTTGGCCTAAATCGCTAAAAAGGTGAAACGTTTGGATTTGTTTCGTAGCGTTTGTAAATGTTTGGCTTAAATTGCTAAAAAGGTGAAATGTTTGGATTTGTTTCGTTATGTTTGTAAATGTTTGGCTTCAATCGCTAAAAATGTGACACGTTTGGATTTGTTTCTTAACGCTTGTAAACGTTTGGATTTCTTTTGTAACGTTTTAAACGTTTGGCTTAATTTGCTAAAATGGGGAAACATTTGGATTTGTATCGTAACGTTTTAAATGTTTGGCTTAAATTGCTTAAATGGGGAAACATTTGGATTTGTTTCATAACGTTTGTAAACGTTTGGCTTAAATCTCTAAAAAGGTGAAACGTTTGGTTTTGTTTCGTAACGTTTGTAAACGTTCGGCTTAAATCGCTAAAAAGGTGAAACGTTTGGCTTTATTTCGTAGAGTTTTTAAATGTTTGGCATAAATAGCTACAAAGGTTAAATGTTTGGATTTGTTTCGTACCGTTTGTAAACGTTTGGCTTAAAACGTTACAAAGGTGAAACGTATTGATTTTTTTCGTAACGTTTCTAAACATTTGGCCTAAATCGCTAAAAAGGTGAAACGATTGGATTTATTTCTTACCGTTTGTAAACGTTTGGCTTAAATTGCTAAAAAGGTGAAACGCTTGGATTTATTTCATTACGTTTGTAACTATTTGGCTTCAATCGCTAAAAATGTGAAAAATTTGGATTTGTTTCTTAACGTTTGTAAATGTTTGGCTTAAATCACTAATAACGTGAAACGTTTGGATTTGTTTCGTAACGTTTTAAACGTTTTGCTTAAATTGCTAAAATGGGGAAACGTTTGGATTTCTTTCGTAACATTTGTAAACATTTCGCTTAAATTTATCAAAAGGTGAAACGTTTGGATTGGTTTCATAACGTTTGTAAACGTTTGGCTTAAATCGCTAAAAAGGTAAAAAGTTTGGATTTGTTTCGTAATAATTGTAAACGTTTGGCTTAAATCACTAAAAAGGTGAAATATTTGGATTTGTTTCGTAGCCTTTGTAAACGTTTATTTTAAACCGCTAAAAAGGGGAAACGTTTGGATTTGTCTCGTACCCTTTGTAAACGTTTGGCTTAAATCGCTATAAAGGTAAAAAGTTTGGATTTGTTTTGTAACGTTTGTAAATGTTTGCCTTGAATCGCTAAAAAGGTGAAACGTTTGGATTTGTTTCGAAGCGTTTGTAAACGTTTGGCTTAAACCGCTAAAAAGTTGAAACGTTTGGATTTATTTTGTAACGTTTGTATACATTTTGCTTTAATTGCTAAAAAGTTGAAACGCTTTGATTTGTTTCGTAACATTTGTAAAGGTTTGGCTAAAATTGCTAAAAAAGGGAAACGCTTGGATTTGTTTTGGAACGTTTATAAACGTTTAGCTTAAATATCTAAAAAGGTGAAACGTTTGGATTTCTTTCGTACCGTTTGTAAACGTTTGGCTAAAATTGCTAAAAAGGGGAAACGTTTGGATTTGTTTCGTTAGGTTTGTAAATGTTTGGCTTCAATCGCTAAATATGTGAAACGCTTTGATTTGTATCTTATTGTTTGTAAACGTTTGGCTTAAATCGCTAAAAAGGCGAAACGTTTATATTTTTTTCGTAACGTTTTAAATGTTTGGCTTAAATTGCTAAAATGGGGAAACATTTTGAGGTTTTTCATAACGTTTGTAAACGTTTGGCTTAAATCGCAAAAAAGGTGAAATGTTTAGTTTTTGTTTCATAACGGTTGTAAACGTTCGACTTTAATCGCTAAAAAGGTGAAACATTTGGATTTGTTTCGTAAGTTTTGTAAACGTTCGGCTTAAATTGCTAAAACGGTGAAATGTTTGGATTTGTTTCGTAGCGTTTGTAAACGTTGGGCTTAAATCGCTACAAAGGTCAATCGTTTGGATTTGTTTCGTACCGTTTGTAAACGTTCGGCTTAAATCGCAAAAGAGGTGAAATGTTTGGTTTTGTTTGGTAATGTTTGTTAACGTTCGGCTTAAATCACTAAAAAGGTGAAACGTTTGGATTTGTTTCGTAGCGTTTGTAAACGTTGGGCTTATATCGCTACAAAGGTGAAACTTTTGGATTTGTTTCACACCGTTTGTAAACGTTTGGCTTAAATCGCTACAAAGGTGAAACATTTGGATTTGTTTCACAACATTTGTACATGTTTGGCTTAAATCGCTAATAAAGTGAAACGTTTGGATTTATTTCTTAGCGTTTGTAAACTTTTGGCTTAAATCTCTTAATAGGTGAAACGTTTGAATTTGTGTTGCAACATTTTTAAATGTTTGGCTTAAATTGCTAGAAAGGTGAATCGTTTGGATTTGTTTCATAACGTTTGTAAAGGTTTGGTTTTTCTTTGTAATGTTTGGATTTGTTTCGTAACGTTTGTAAACGTTTGGCTTAAATCGCTAAAAAAGGTGAAACGTTTGGATTTGTTTGTTAAAAAGGTGAAACGTTTGGATTTGTTTCGTAATATTTGTAAACGTTTCACTGAAATTGCTAAAAAGGTGAACCGTTTGGATTTGTTTCGTAACATTTGTAAACGTTTCGCTTAAATGGCTAAAAAAGTGAAACGTTTGGATTTGTTTCGTAAAGTTTGTAAACCTTTGTCTTAAATCGCTAAAAAGGCTAAACGTTTGGATTTGTTTCGTAACGTTCGTAAAAGTTTGGCTTAAGTTGCTAAAAAGGTGAAACGTTTGGATTTGTTTCGTAGCCTTTGTAAATGTTTGGCTTAAATCGCTAAAAAGGTGAATTGTTTGGATTTCTTTCGTACCGTTTGTAAATGTTTGCCTTAAATCGCAACAAAGGTGAATCGTTTGAATTTGTTTCGTAACGTATGTAAACATTTTGCTTAAATCGCTAAAAAAGTGAAACATTTGGATTTTTTTCGTAGCGTTTGTAAACGTTTGGCTTAAATCGCTAAAAAGGTGAAACGTTTGAATTTGTTTCCTAACGTTTGTAAATATTTGTCTTAAATTGCTAAATAGGTGAAACGCTTTTATTTGTTTCATAACATTTGTAAATATTTGGCTAAAACTGTTAAAAAGGGAAAACGCCTGGATTTGTTTTGGAATGTCTGTAAATGTTTGTCTTAAATTTCTAAAAAGGTGAAACGCTTGGATTTGTTTCGTTACGTTTGTAAATGTTTGGCTTCAACCACTAAAAATGTGAAAAGTTTGCATTTGTTTCTTAACATTTGGAAACGTTCGGCTTAAATCGCTAAAAAGGTGAAACGTTTGGATTTGTTTTGTAGCGTTTGTAAAAGTTTGGCTTAAATCGCTACAAAGTAGAAACGTTTGGATTTGTTTCGTAACGTTTGTAAACGTTTGGCTTAAATCGCTAAAAAGGTGAAACGTTTGGATTTATTTCGTAGCTTTTGTAGACGTTTAGCTTAAATCGCTAAAAAGGTGAAATGTTTGTAAACATTTTGCTTAAATCGCTAAAAAGGGGAAACGTTTCAATTTGTTTTTCAACATTTGTAAACGTTTGGCTTAAATCGCTAAAAAGCTTAAACGCTTGGATTTGTTTCGTAGCGTTTGTATACATTTGGCTTAAATTGTTAAAAAGGTGAAATGCTTGGATTTGTTTCGTAACGTTTGTAAACGTTGGATTTTGTTTCGTAACATTTGGATTTGTTTCGTAATGTTTGTAATCGTTTGGCTTAAATCGCTAAAAAGGTGAAACGTTTGGTTTTGTTTCGTAATGTTTAAATTTGTTTCGTAACAATTGTAAACGTTTGGTTTAAATTGCTAAAAAGGTGAAACGTTTGGATTTGTTTCTTAACGTTTGTAAACGTTTGTTTTAAATCACTAAAAAGGTGAAACGTTTTGATTTGTTTCGTAACGTTTGTAAACGTTTCGCTTAAACTGCTAAAAAGGGTTTCGTAACGTTTTAAACATTTGGATTAGTTTCGTAATGTTTGTAAATGTTTTGCTTAATTCGCTAAAAAGGGGAAACATTTTGATTTGTTTCATACTGTTTGTAAACGTTTGGCTTCAATCGCTACAAAGGTGAAACGTTTGGATTTGTTTTGTAACGTTTGTAAACGTTTGGCCTAAATCGCTAAAAAGGGGAAACGTTTGGATTTGTTTCGTAGCGTTTATAAACGTTTGACTTAAATCGCTAAAAAGGTTAAACGCTTGGATTTGTTTCGTAGCGTTTGTATACGTTTGGTTTAAATTGCTAAAAAGGTGAAATGCTTGGATTTGTTTCGTAACGTTTGTAAACGTTGGATTTTGTTTCGTAAAAATTGGATTTGTTTCATAACGTTTGTAAACGTTTGGCTTAAATCGCTAAAAAGGTGAAACGTTTGGTTTTGTTTCGTAACGATTGTAAACATTTGGCTTAAATCGCTAAAAAGGTGAAACGTTTGGATTTGTTTCTTAACGTTTGTAAAGGTTTGTTTTAAATCGCGAAAAAGGTGAAACGTTTGGATTTGTTTCGTAACGTTTGTAAACGTTTCGCTTAAATTGCTAAAAAGGGTTTTCGTAATGTTTTAAACATTTGGATTAGTTTCGTTAACGTTTGTAAACGTTTGGCTTAATTCGCTAAAAAGGGGAAACGTTTGGATTTGTTTCATACCGTTTGTAAACGTTTGGCTTAAATCGCTACAAAGGTGAAACGTTTGGATTTATTTTGTAACGTTTGTATACGTTTGGCCTAAATTGCTAAAATGGGGAAAAGTTTGGATTTGTTTCTTAGCGTTTGTAAACATTAAGCTTAAATTGCTAAAAAGGTACAACGCTTGGATTTGTTTTGTTACGTTTGTAAATGTTTGGCTTCAATCGTTAAAAATGTGAAACGTTTGGATTTTTTTCTTAACGTTTGTAAACGTTTGGCTTAAATCGCTAAAAAGGCAAAACGTTTGGATTTGTTTCGTAAAGGTTTAAACGTTTGGCTTAAATTGGTAAAATGGGAAAACATTTGGATTTGTTTCGTAACGTTTGTAAACTTTTGGCTTAAATCGCTAAAAAGATGAAACATTTGGTTTGTTTCGTAACATTTCTAAACATTCGGCTTAAATCACTAAAAGGTGAAACATTTGGATTTGTTTCGTAACTTTTGTAAACGTTTCGATTAAATTTATAAAAAGGTTTTGTTTCGATTAACTTTTGTAAACATTTGGATTTGTTTCGTAACTTTTGTAAATGTTTCGTAACGTTTGTTTTTTTTCGTAGCGTTTGGATTTGTTCCGTAACGTTTGTAAACGTTTGGCTTAAATCGCTAAAAAGGTGAAACGTTTAAATTTGTTTCGTAACGATTGTAAACGTTTGGTTTAAATTGCTAAAAAGGTGAAACGTTTGGATTTGTTTCTTAATGTTTGTAAACATTTGTTTTAAATCGCTAAAAAGGTGAAACGTTTGGATTTGTTTTGTAAAGTTTGTAAGCGTTTCGATTAAATTGCTATAAAGGGTTTCGTAACGTTTGTAAACGTTTAGCTTAAATCGTTAAAAAGGCGAAATGTTTGGATTTGTTTCGTAACGTTTTAAACGTTTGGCTTATATTGCTAAAATGGGAAAACATTTGGATTTGTTTCGTAACTTTTGTAAACATTTGGCTTAAATCGCTAAAAAGGTGAAACGTTCAGATTTATTTCGTAATATTTATAAACGTTTTGCTTATATTTCTAAAATGGTGAAACATTTTGATTGGTTTCATAACGTTTGTATACGTTTGGCTTAATAGCTAAAAAGGTGAAACGATTGGATTTGTTTCATAACGTTTGTAATCATTTGGCTTAAATAGCTAAAAAGGTGAAATGTTTGGATTTATTCCGTAGCGTTTGTAGATGTTTGGCTTAAATCGCTAAAAAGGTGAAACATTTGAATTTATTTCGAAACTTTTGTAAACATTTGGCTTAAATCGCTTAAAAGGTGAAATGCTTGGATTTGTTTCGTAACGTTTGTAAACGTTTCGATTAGTTTTATAACGTTTTTAAACGTTTGTTTTAAATTGCTAAAAGGGTTTCGTAACGTTTTAAACGTTTGGATTAGTTTCGTAACGTTTTTAAACGTTTGGCTTAATTCGCTAAAAAGGTGAAACGTTTGTAGACGTTTAGCTTATATCGCAAAAAATGTGAAACGTTTGGCTTAAATAATTAAAACGGTTAAATGTTTGGATTACTTTCGTAACCTTTATCTTAAATTGCAAAAAAGGTGAAATGATTGATTTTTTTTTGTACTTTGTAATTGTTCGTTTTGAATAGCTAGAAAGGTGAAACGTTTGGATTTGTTTCGTAACATTTGTAAACGTTTGGTTTAAATTGAAAAAACGTGAAATTCTTGGATTTGTTTCGTAACGTTTGTAAATGTTTTGCGTAAATTACTAAAAAGGCGAGACGCTTGGATTTCTTTCGTAACGTTTGTAAACGTTTGGTTTAAAATACTAAAAAGGTGAAATGCTTGGATTGGTTTCATAACGTTTTTAAACATTTGGCTTAAATTGATAAAAAGGTGAAACACTTTCTTTCAAAACGTTTTAAACATTTGGTTTTGTTTCGTAGCGTTTGTAAATGTTTGGGTTATATCGCTAAAAAGGTTAAACGTTTGGATTTGTTTCGTAACGTTTGGCTTAAATTGCTAAAAAGGCAAAACGTTTGGATTTGTTTCGAAACGTTTGCAAACGTTTGGCTTAAATAGCTAAAAAGGTTAAACGTTTGGATTTGTTTCGTAATGTTTGTAAGCGTTTGGCTTAAATCTCTAAAAAGGTGAAACGTTTGGATTTGTTTTGCAATGTTTCTAAACGTTTTGATTAAATCGCTAAAAAGGCAAAAGTTTGGATTTGTTTCATAACGTTTGTAAACGTTTGGCTTAATACGCTAAAAAGGTGAGACATTTGGATTTATTTCGTAAAATTTGTAAAGGTTTGGCTTATATTGCTAAAAAGGTGAAACGCTTGGATTTGTTTCGTAACTTTTGTAAACATTTGGCTTAAATTGCTAAAAAGGTGAAACGCTTGGATTTGTTTCGTAACGTTTGTAAATGTTTGGCTTAAATTGCTAAAAAAGTTGAAACAATTGGATTTGTTTCATAACCTTTGTAAATCTTTGGCTAATCACTAATAAGGTGAAACGTTTGGATTTGTTTCGTAATGTTTGTAAACGTTTGGCTTATATTGCCAAAAAGGTGAAACTCTTGGATTTGTTTCGCTACGTTTGTAAATGTTTGGCTTTAATTGCTAAAAGGGGAAACGTTTGATTTTGTTTCATAACGTTTGTAAACATTTGGATTTGTTTCGAAACGTTGGTAAATATTTGGCTTAAATCGCTAAAACGGTGAAACGTTTGGTTTTGTTTCGTAATGTTTGTAACCGTTCGGCTTATATCGCTAAAAAGGTGAAACATTTGGATTTGTTTCATAACATTTGTAAACGTTTCGCTTAAATTTCTAAAAAGGTGAAACGTTTGGATTTGTTTCGTAACGTTTGTAAACGATTAGGCTTAAATCGCTAAAACGGTGAAACGTTTGGATTTATTTCGTAGCCTTTGTAAACGTTTATTTTAAACCGCTAAAAAGGTGAAATGTTTGGATTTGTTTCATACCGTTTGTAAACCTTTGGCTTAAATCGCTTCAAAGGTGAAAAGTTTGGATTTGTTTTGAAACGTTTGTAAATGTTTAGCTTAATTCGCTAAAAAGGTGAAACGTTTGATTTGTTTCGTAGTGTTTGTAACCGTTCGGCTTATATCGCTAAAAATGTGAAACGTTTGGATTTGTTTCATAACATTTGTAAACGTTTCACTTAGATTTCTAAAAAGGTGAAACGTTTGGATTTGTTTCATAACGTTTGCGAAAGTTTGGCTTAAATCGCTAAAAAGGTGAAAGGTTTGGATTTGTTTCGTAACCTTTGTAAATATTTGGCTTAAATCGCTAAAAAGGTGAAACGTTTAGATTTGTTTCGTAGCCTTTGTAAACGTTTATTTTGAATCGCTAAAAAGGTGAAACGTTTGAATTTGTTTCGTACCGTTTGTAAACCTTTGGCTTAAATCGCTTCAAAGGTGAAAAGTTTGGATTTGTTTCTAAACGTTTGTACACGTTTGGCTTAATTCGCTAAAAAGGTGAAATGTTTGTATTTCTTTCGTAGTGTTTGTGTAATACCCCGTAGAATTATTAGTGTTTATTTTCGCTAGTGTCCAATTTTAATTAATTAGGACCTCGAAAATGGTGAATAAATTCACATGATGAATTTATAAGTGTGAAAATGTGATTTGGTATGTGTTTTTCCTTAAGTTGATTTTTTTGGTAATTTTACGTGTTAAAAGTGAATTTTGCGATTTTTCACTAAAACCCGTCAAGATAATTATTTTAATTATTTTTAAAGGCCCAAAAATATTTTAAACTCAGCCCATATGTCATGATTTAATGTTTTTGAATATTTGAGAAAGTTGAAATTATTTTACCCCTAGAGTTTGATTTATTTACAAGAATGCCCCTAATGGCAAACTTGTAAATAATTGAAACACCTAAACTAATATCTAGATATTTTGTGAGACAAGATTGGTGCCCAAGTAATCCATCATCTTCTCCATTGTGTGGGTGCCGAATTCTTCACAAAACAAAACACAAAAATTTATTCTTCCATTTTGTCTCAAAATTTTCTTAACAAAAGTTGTCGGGAATATTGCGTAGATCGTGTATGTGTATTTGCATGTTGAATCAAGGTATAATTTCAAGCTCAAACCTTACTTTTAGTTGCTGATGTTGGTTGAATCTTAGAAACATGCTTAGGATTGTTTAAATGTGATGTCTGATGGATAATTAGTTGGTTTCGATTGTTGTTTTTATGGGTTTCGGTTTTAAAAATAATTTTTACGTAAAATTAAATTATTTATTTAAATTTCTGGGCTGATCTATATGTTGAGATTTATATATGCTTCAAAGTGAAATTTTTATGGATTAAAAATGTTAATTAATTCGGATGTTAATTTAAAGGTTTGAAATTCGATTTTTAATAGTTTAAAACTCAAAAAAATGCTTAAATGTGGGTAAATCTAATGATTTTAAATTTCTGAAAATACATATGATAATTATTTATGGAATTTAAGTGATTTAATTGAAGTGTTTTGAAGGGTTGATAATCGGTTTTGACAATTAATTGATATTTCGGTTTTAATTGCTAAAATAATGGAAAATAATTATTTTAAAAATTATGGGCTGCTGTTTTTAAAAGATGAGATTAAAAATCTGTTCAAAAATAATTTTGGTGAATTTTGGTGATTAAAATGGCTTAAAATGAATTTTTAAGCGTTTTTAGCGTTTTTGAGTTTTCCGGCCAAAACCACCGGAATACGGTGACCAAAATGTGAGTAGAGGGGATAGAGCATGTTGGCTCAGTCCTAAACTCATATGGCAGCAGTTAGTGCCGAAATGATTTTGGCAGAAAATAAGGGGGGCCGAGCCCCGGGTCAAAAATATTTTTGGATATTTTTTAATTGTGATGTGTTTGTTGAGATTTTCTAAAAATGAATTTTTAGAAAACTATGTGAATTGTATATGTGTTAGAATTATATGAAATTATAATTCTATGTTTATTTATGAATTAAATAAACTAATGTGAATAGAGTATATCGTATAGAAATACGATGACGCGGAAAGAGATAGTCGGAATCAAATTTGGTTTGTGATTATGTGGTTTATATGGTTGAGTCGGTCTATAGTTTATCCTAGAATTTAGAGTTAATACATTTATTAATGTTTAATCTCTAAATTAGATCCAGCGAGTTTTATCGCGGAAACCGGCGAGCAAAGGTTTTGATATTCGACGGGTGATATTTTAAATTTGGAATAAGCGAGTACTGTGAGTGTGTTTACAACTTATACTGCCAAATATTAGTATTAAAAATATTGCGAACTGCTTTACATGATTTGCAAATGCTTTATTTTATTTTGAATTTAAATCGCATGAACTATTATACATAGTTTTGAAACCGATTTAGATTCATTGAAACATGCTTACTATTGGGCGGCAATAGTGCTGTGTGATCACCGGTATTGCATTTAGAATGGGTTGCATGTGAATATACTGTGTGAATCCTGGCGACGGCCTGGAAAGTCACGCGACGGCCTAGACTCTGTGCGAACAGATCTTCAGAGGCAACGGAATATAGACGACCAAAGGCAGTAAAGAGAAACTGCCGAGATCTGAGAGGTTGAACCTTTTAAAAAAAGTGAAATGACGACGGTATATATGTACTGCCGAAATCTGTTGTATGGTGAAAGAGTCTAAAGACCTTCACATACGTAAAAGATGAATGATCAGATTTGACGGGCTAGAGTACAAAAAGAAATGAATAAATACTGCCATGAAAAGGTTAACCCGAATATGATGAAATGATGTGGAATATTTATGTTTCCTGTTTTGAAAGCATATAGGAACATGAATCATGGTTTAGGGTTTCATATGAATCGGTAATCCGGAATGCATTGCTTTCATATTAATGTTTATTAGTACATGTTGTACGCATTCACTCAGTTTTTATAACTGACCCCGTTGAATTTAATATTTTTACAGGCGAGTAGTTTGACGTGTGGATTTCCAATTTCTTGTTCCGGAAATCCCTGGCTTGAATAAAGTGAGAATGACTTTCCTTTATGTGTCTAGAGTTGCAGTAGCTAGAATAATGAACGGTGATACCTTAGTAGTCGTTGGACTTATTTATGCTTTATATTTTATTATAACGCTTAAACTCTGATAATATGTAATATGTGAATGCTGTGCGAAAGTCCGAGCGACTGCACGAGTATTAAATGCGATGAACGCATCTGCATAATGAAATGCAGTTAAATCCATAATGAAATGGTCTGCATAATGAAATGCGGTTAAGTCCATAGAGAAATGGCCTGCATAGTGAAATGCAGTAATTACCTTAGTAAGATGGTATGCATAATGAGATGCATGATAAACCATAGTGAAATGGTTTTGAAAACTAAAATGCAATAATTAAAGAGAAAATTATGTGCATGTTTTAAATGGTAATTGATAATATAACGTTTTAAACTGCAATTTTAAAATGTTCGAAAATGATTTGAATTCCGCGAAATTTTTTAGTGATTTTTAATGTATTTTTAAGGCTTGCTACGGATTTCAGAGCAACCACTCCCATTCCCTAGCGCCGGTCTCGACGCCGAGAATCGGGTCGTGACAAAGGTGGTATCAGAGCAATGATCTAAAAATGGTTTCACTGCCTGAGAAAGGAGTAATGAAAGTTGGTATCATTTCCACTGACTGAGTGATAGTCGAAAAGTGGTTGATAGTAAAGGCGGTATCATTGTTAAATACCGTATGGAATGTGAACCTAGGAAATTGATATATAGAGTCTACTGCAACATCTAGGGTTCTGTCATGTCATTCGTTAAGTCATCATTTGTTATTAAATATTCTAAGCTGTGCTTTAGGATCGAGTCTGTATGCTTGTTAGGAGTAAGTAGAGCCTGATAGTATACGATTAGAACATTAGATAAGATTTTTAATAGATGACGTGCTTTGATCAAAATGGCTGATCAGCATGATGAAAACGTTCATGAGGAGAACGCTCATGATGAGTAGTCCGTTCATAACAATGCGATACCCGCAGTAGGCAAAGGTCGTGGTCGTGGACGTGGACATGGTCGAGGTCGTGGTAGAGGCCGTGGGCCAAATTTTAATATTCCGGGCTTTGATTTCGAACAATTTTTAGCTGGCATAGCAGCCATGCAAACGAATCAAGCGGAAGTGCAAAATATGCACAGAGAGCAGTTGGATTATCAACAGCAGAGAGTTGGTGCTAATGTTGATCGTGATCTCGTTATGGCTTACATGAGGCTCAAGCCCATGAAGTTTGATGGATCGAACAATGCATTAGATTTCTTAGAGGAAGTAGAAATGAACGCTAGACGTCTTAATGCTAGTGAAAGACAGTCTATACTGATGGTGGAGATGTCAGTAAAAGGATCTGCGAAGGATTGGTTTCAAAGGCATATTCAACCAAGTATGGGAGAGATGACTTGGAATGAATTTGTCACTCGATTTAAGAATTTCTTTCTGCCGTTTTCAGTAACGGAGAGTTATCGAGAGAAACTGTTGAATTTGAATAAGATAGGAAAGACGGTGCAGGAGTATGTGACGGAGTTCACAAGGTTGAGTCGTTTCACACCTGATCTGATGTTGGATAGAGATAGGGTGAATTCGAGGTTCATTAAGAGGCTAGGACCCGAATATATTGGATTACTATCTGATGTTAGGAAGGATTTGGTTCAAATCATCGATAGTGCACGCCAGATGGAAACTACTTTGATCCAATTTGGAAGGATCACTGTTCCTGGTGAGCAAGTGAGAGAAGGAACTGCGAGTTCTAATGCGAATAGGTTCACTGGACCATATCATAAGGGGTTTAAGAAGAACAGAAGAGATAGGAGGTTTAGTACCTCTGGATCAAGTTCTAGTAGACGAAGTTCAGGAGGAACGGTACCACTATGTCCAACTTGTGGGAAGAAGCATTTTGGAGCATGCTATTGGGAAACTAGAGGATGTTACACGTGTGGACAACAAGGTCATTACTCTAGAGAATGTCCTATGTCTAGACCACAAGGTTCAAGTGCTAGTGTTGTTCAACCAGTGTTTCAACAACCTAGACCTGTATATCCTGCAGTGTCTGGGCAGGCACAGAACCAGAGTGTGTTTAATGGACAACGTGGAAGAGGATATGGTTTTGGTAATCGTGGTGGAGGAAGGACCACAGGCGGACGAGGATCTGGAGCAACTGCTAGCGGAGGGCAGGCTAGAGTTTTTGCGATCAATCCTCAGGGAGCGAATGCGTCGAATGCGGTAGTGCAAGGTATATTTCCAATATCTTTGCATGATGCATCAATTTTATTTGATCCCGGTCCTACGCATTCATTTGTATCGTCGAGTTTTGCATTAAAATTAGGAACTCAACCTGTGATTTTGCAAAACCCATTGTTAGTAGCTACACCTGTAGGCGAAAGCATAGACGTTACTGTAATGTATCCGTCGTGTCCTGTGTTAATTGGAGAGCGAGAATCGCTTGCGGATTTGTTGTTGCTTAATGTTTTAGAATTTGACGTCATCCTAGGAATGGATTGGTTGTCGTGACATTATGAAAATGTGGATTGTAGAGAGAAGATAGTGACGTTCCATGCACCTGGAACTGAACTTATCTCTATTCGGGGAGAGAAGTTGGAAACCCCAAAGAGTTTAGTCTCGGCTTTGAAAGCGAGAAAGATGTTAAGTAAAGGATGTCAAGGATTTTTAGCTCTGGTACGAGATGTTCAGAAGGAAGTTGGAAGTGTGAGTGATGTACCAGTAGTGTCGGAGTATTCTGATGTGTTTCCAGAAGAGTTACTTGGATTACCACCAGATCGAGAAATTGAATTCTGTATTGATCTAGTTCCTGGTACAAGTCCAATATCGATACGTCCGTATCGTATGGCACCAGCAGAACTAAAGGAGTTGAAGGATCAATTAGAAGAATTGATTGATCGTGGATTCATACGACCAAGTGTCTCACCTTGGGGGGCACCTGTGTTGTTTGTGAAGAAGAAGGATGGATCTATGAGACTCTGTATAGATTACAGACAACTCAATAAGGTCACAATCAAGAATAAGTATCCTTTACCCAGAATTGACGATTTATTCGATCAATTGCAAGGAGCGAGGTACTTTCGAAGATTGATCTGAGGTCTGGTTATCATCAGTTGAAGATCAGGAATGATGATATTCCAAAGACTGCATTCAGAACAAGATACGGTCATTATGAATTTTTGGTGATGTCATTTGGATTGACAAATGCACCAGCGGCTTTCATGGATTTGATGAATCGGATTTTTAAACCATTTCTAGATCAATTCGCGATAGTGTTCATAGATGATATCTTGATTTATTCGCGCACAGAGGAGGAGCATGCGCAACACTTAAGGACTGTGTTACAAACTTTGAGAGATCATCAGCTTTATGCCAAATTCTCGAAGTGTGAATTTTGGTTAGAAGAAGTAGCATTTTTGGGACATGTAGTATCTCAAAGTGGGATTAAGGTGGATCCTAAAAAGATTGAAGCTGTGATGAATTGGAAAAGGCCAAGTTCAGTAACAGAAATTCGTAGTTTCTTGGGTTTAGCTGGTTATTATTGACGTTTTGTGCAAGACTTTTCTAAATTGTCTGCACCATTAACTAAGCTGACTCAGAAGAATGCGAAGTTCATTTGGAATGATCAATGTGAAGTGAGTTTCCAGAAGCTGAAGGAGTGTTTGACAACAGCTCCAGTTCTGGCATTACCAGAAGGTAGTGATGGACTTACATTCTATTGTGATGCTTCTAGGATCGGGTTAGGATGTGTACTGATGCAACATGGTCGAGTGATAGCTTATGCTTC
This sequence comes from Mercurialis annua, assembly GCF_937616625.2. Taxonomy (NCBI): domain Eukaryota; kingdom Viridiplantae; phylum Streptophyta; class Magnoliopsida; order Malpighiales; family Euphorbiaceae; genus Mercurialis; species Mercurialis annua. The sequence goes on along the minus strand of NC_065577.1, from coordinate 19,754,708 downwards.
TCGCCAGTTGAAAAAGCATGAAGTTAATTATCCAACCCATGATCTAGAATTAGCAGCAGTGATATTCGCATTAAAGATTTGGAGACATTACCTATATGGAGCAAAATGTGAAATATTCACTGATCACAAGAGACTGAAATACATATTTGATCAGAGAGAGTTGAATCTCAGACAGAGAAGGTGGATGGAGTTACTAAAGGATTATGATTGTACGATACAGTATCATCCTGGCAAAGCTAACGTAGTGGATGATGCGTTGAGCAGGAAATCAGCAGGAAGTTTAGCTCACATTACTTTAGTTGAGAAGCGACGAATGGTTAGAGAAGTACATTCGTTGTTTGATAAGGGAATTCAATTGGAGGTTTCGTATTTGGGGAGTTTGTTAGCTCAAATGACGATTAAACCTACATTGAATGATCAGATTAAGGAACTTCAGACAACGGATCCTCAACTAAAGCATGTTATTGAAGAAGTTCAAAAGGGAATGAACTCTGAATATAATTTTAAAGGTGGTATTCTGAAATTTGGTACAAGGATGTGCGTACCAAATGTAGAAGAATTGAAACAAAGAATTATGATGGAGGCACAAGGATCTAAGTATAGGGTTCATCCTAGTTCTACCAAGATGTATCACGATGTTAAGGAGATGTATTGGTGGAATGGTATGAAAAGAGATATAGCAGAATTTGTTGCTAAGTGTCCGATATGCCAACAGGTGAAGTTGGAACATCAGAGACCGTTTGGATTTTTGCAACAATTACCAATACCAGAATGGAAATGGGAAAGAATAACCATGGATTTTTTCGTTGGATTGCCTAAGTCGCAACATGGTTTTGATTCGATATGGGTTATCGTTGATCGAATGACAAAGTCGGCTCATTTCATTCCGATCAAGGTTACCTATACAGCAGCAAAGTTGGCACAGATTTATATTGACAAAGTGGTCAGTTTACATGGAGTTCCTGTGTCAATTATGTCAGATCGAGGATTAGTTTTGACATCTCGATTTTGGCAAAGTCTGTAAGAGGCTTTAGGAACGCGTTTAGATTTCAGTATAGCGTTTCATCCCCAAACAGATGGACAGTCTGAAAGGACTATCCAGACTTTGGAGGATATGTTAAGAATGTGTGTTTTAGATTTAGGAGGCCATTGGGATGAGTATCTACCGTTAGTAGAGTTCTCATAACAATAGTTATCATTCCAGTATTGAAATGGCACCGTATGAGGCGTTGTATGGACGTAAGTGTAGATCTCCAATTTGTTGGGAGGAAGTTGGAGAAAGAAAATTAACAGGAGCTGAAATAGAACAGATTACGTCTGAGAAAGTGCCGTTGATTAAGCAACGTTTAGAAACTGCATTTAGTCGGCAAAAGAGCTATGCTGATGTGAGGAGAAAGGATATAGAATTTCAAGTCGGAGATTTTGTGTTTCTTAAAATATCACCTATGAAAGGTGTAATCCGATTTGGAAAGAAAGGAAAGCTAGCGCCGAGATATGCAGGACCTTACGAGGTTATTGAGCGAATAGGAACGGTAGCTTATAAGTTAGCATTACCGTCTGAGATGTCGCAGGTACATCCAGTGTTTCACGTGTCGATGCTTAGGAAGTATATTCCTGACCCTCATAGACTTATTCAACCTCAGGAGGTTGAGATAGACGAGGAGCTATCTTATGAGGAGGAACCTGTAGAAATTGTCGATACCCAGATTAGGAAACTCCGTAGTAATATGGTAAAAGTGCTATGGAGGAGCCGTACAATTGAGGAGTGTACGTGGGAAACAGAGGCGGATATGCGGAAACGATATCCCCACTTGTTTGCTCAAGGTAATAGTTTGTTTTGAAATTCGAGGACGAATTTCTTATAAGGAGGGGTGAATGTAATACCTCGTAGAATTATTAGTGTTTATTTTCGCTAGTGTCCAATTTTAATTAATTAGGACCTCGAAAATGGTGAATAAATTCACATGATGAATTTATAAGTGTGAAAATGTGATTTGGTATGTGTTTTGCCTTAAGTTGATTTTTTTGGCAATTTTACGTGTTAAAAGTGAATTTTGCGATTTTTCACTAAAAACCGTCAAAATAATTATTTTAATTATTTTTAAAGGCCCAAAAATATTTTAAACTCAGCCCATATGTCATGATTTAATGTTTTTGAATATTTGAGAAAGTTGAAATTATTTAACCCCTAGAGTTTGATTTATTTACAAGAATGACCCTAATGGCAAATTTGTAAATAATTGAAACACCTAAACTAATATCTAGATATTTTGTGAGACAAGATTGGTGCCCAAGTAATCCATCATCTTCTCCATTGTGTGGGTGCCGAATTCTTCACAAAACAAAACACAAAAATTTATTCTTCCATTTTCTCTCAAAATTTTCTTACCAAAAGTTGTCGGGAATATTGCGTAGATCGTGTATGTGTATTTTCATGTTGAATCAAGGTATAATTTCAAGCTCAAACCTTACTTTTAGTTGCTGATGTTGGTTGAATCTTAGAAACATGCTTAGGATGGTTTAAATGTGATGTCTGATGGATAATTAGTTGGTTTCGATTGTTGTTTTTATGGGTTTCGGTTTTAAAAATAATTTTACGTAAAATTAAATTATTTATTTAAATTTTTGGGCTTATCTATATGTTGAGATTTATATATGTTTAAAAGTGAAATTTTTGTGGATTAAAAATGTTAATTAATTCTTGTGTTAATTTAAAGGTTTGAAATTCGATTTTTAATAGTTTAAAACTCAAAAAAATACTTAAATGTGGGTAAATCTAATGATTTTAAATTTCTGAAAATACATATGATAATTATTTATGGAATTTAAGTGATTTAATTGAAGTGTTTTGAAAGGTTGATAATCGGTTTTGACAATTAATTGATATTTCGGTTTTAATTGCTAAAATAATGGAAAATAATTATTTTAAAAATTATGGGCTGCTGTTTTTAAAAGATGAGATTAAAAATCTGTTCAAAAATAATTTTGGTGAATTTTGGTGATGAAAATGGCTTAAAATGAATTTTTAAGCGTTTTTAGCGTTTTTGAGTTTTCCGGCCAAAACCACCGGAATACGGTGACCAAAATGTGAGTAGAGGGGATAGAGCATGTTGGCTCAGTCCTAAACTCATTTGGCAGCAGTTAGTGCCGAAATGATTTTGGCAGAAAATAAGGGGGGCCGAGCCCCGGGTCAAAAATATTTTACGGAAAACTATTTTTGGATATTTTTGAATTGTGATATGTTTGTTGAGATTTTCTAAAAATGAATTTTTAGAAAACTATGTGAATTGTATATGTGTTAGAATTATATGGAATTATAATTCTATGTTTATTTATGAATTAAATAAACTAATGTGAATAGAGTATATCGTATAGAAATACGATGACGCGGAAAGAGATAGTCGGAATCAAATTTGGTTTGTGATTATGTGGTTTATATGGTTGAGTCGGTCTAGAGTTTATCCTAGAATTTAGAGTTAATACATTTATTAATGTTTAATCTCTAAATTAGATCCAGCGAGTTTTGTCGCGGAAACCGGCGAGCAAAGGTTTTGATATTCGACGGGTGATATTTTAAATTTGGAATAAGCGAGTACTGTGAGTGTGTTTACAACTTATACTGCTAAATATTAGTATTAAAAATATTGCGAACTGCTTTACATGATTTGCAAATGCTTTATTTTATTTTGAATTTAAATCGCATGAACTATTATATATAGTTTTGAAACCGATTTAGATTCATTGAAACATGCTTACTATTGGGCGGCAATAGTGCTGTGTGATCACCGGTATTGCATTTAGAATGGGTTGCATGTGAATATACTGTGTGAATCCTGGCGACGGCCTGGAAAGTCAGGCGATGGCCTAGACTCTGTGTGAACAGATCTTCAGAGGCATCGGAATATAGACGACCAAAGGCAGTAAAGAGAAACTGCCGAGATCTATGAGGTTGAACCTTTTAAAAAAAAGTGAAATGGCGATGGTATATATGTACTGCCGAAATCTGTTGTATGGTGAAAGAGTCTAAAGACCTTCACATACGTAAAAGATGAATGATCATATTTGACGGGCTAGAGTACAAAAAGAAATGAATAAATACGGCCATGAAAAGGTTAACCCGAATATGATGAAATGATGTGGAATATTTATGTTTCCTGTTTTGAAAGCATATAGGAACATGAATCATGATTTAGGGTTTCATATGAATCGGTAATCTGGAATATATTGCTTTCATATTAATGTTTATTAGTACATGTTGTATGCATTCACTCAGTTTTTATAACTGACCCCGTTGAATTTAATATTTTTACATGCGAGTAGTTTGACGTGTGGATTTCCAATTTCTTGTGCCGGAAATCCCTGGCTTGAATAAAGTGAGAATGACTTTCCTTTATGTGTCTAGAGTTGCAGTAGCTAGAATAATGAACGGTGATACCTTAGTAGTCGTTGGACTTATTTATGCTTTATATTTTATTATAACGCTTAAACTCTGATAATATGTAATATGTGAATGATGTGCGAAAGTCCGAGCGACTGCACGAGTATTAAATGCGATGAACGCATCTGCATAATGAAATGCAGTTAAATCCATAATGAAATGGTCTGCATAATGAAATGCGGTTAAGTCCATAGAGAAATGGCCTGCATAGTGAAATGCAGTAATTACCTTAGTAAGATGGTATGCATAATGAGATGCATGATAAACCATAGTGAAATGGTTTTGAAAACTAAAATGCAATAATTAAAGAGAAAATTATGTGCATGTTTTAAATGGTAATTGATAATAGAACGTTTTAAACTGCGATTTTCAAATGTTCGAAAATGATTTGAATTCCGCGAAATTTTTTAGTGATTTTTAATGTATTTTAAGGCTTGCTACGGGTTTCGGAGCAACCACTCCCATTCCCTAGCGCCGGTCTCGACGCCGAGAATCGGGTCGTGACAGTTTGTAAACATTCGGCTAAAATCGCTAAAAAGTTGAAACGTTGAGATTTGGTTTGTAACGTTTGTAAACATTTGGCTCAAATTGCTAAAAAGGTGAAACTCTTTGATTTGTTTCTTAACATTTGTAAACTTTTGGCTAAAATTGCTAAAAAAAGGGGAAACTCTTGGATTTGTTATGGAATATTTGTAAACATTTGGCTTAAATCGCTAAAAAGGTGAAACATTTGGTTTTGTTTCGCAACGTTTGTGCACGTTTGGCTTAAATCGCTAACAATGTGAAACGTCTGGATTTGTTTCGTACCGTTTGTAAACGTTTGGCTTAAATTGCTAAAAAGGCGAAACGTTTGGCTTTGTTTCGTACAGTTTGTAAATGTTTGGCTTCAATCGTTAAAAATGTGAAACGTTTGGATTTGTTTGGTAATATTTGAAACATTTGGATTTATTTCGTGGGGTTTGTAGACGTTTGGCTTAAATCGCTAAAAAGGTGAAACGTTTGGATTTGTTTCGTACTGTTTGTAAACGTTTGGCTTAAATTGCTAAAAACGTGAAATGTTTGGATTTGTTTCGTAACGTTTGTAAATGTTTGGCTTAAATTACTAAAAAGGCGAGACGATTGGATTTCGTTCGTAACGTTTGTAAACGTTTGGCTTAAAATGCTAAAAACGTGAAATGCTTGGATTTGTTTCATAACGTTTGTAAACGTTTGGCTTATATTGATAAAAAGGTGAAACACTTTGTTTTGTCTCGTAGCATTTGTAAAGGTTTGTCTTAAATCGCTAAAAATGTGAAACTTTTGCATTTGTTTCATAATGTTTTAAACGTTTCCATTTGTTTCGTAACGTTTGTAAATGTTTTGCTTATATCGCTAAAAAGGTGAAACGTTTGGAATTATTTCGTAATGTTTGGCTTAAATTGCTAAAAAGGCGAAACGTTTGGATTTGTTTCGAAACGTTTGTAAACGTTTAGCTTAAATAGCTAAAAAGTTTAAACGTTTTGATTTGTTTCGTAACGTTTGTAAACGTTTGGCTTAAATCGCTAAAAAGGTGAAACGTTTGGACTTGTTTTGTAACGTTTGTAAATGTTTTGATTAAATCACTTAAAAGGCGAAAGTTTGGATTTGTTTCGTAACGTTTGTAAACGTTTGGCTTTATATGCTAAAAAGGTGAGACATTTGGATTTGTTTCGTAAAATTTGTAAACGTTTGGCTTAAATTGCTAAAAAGGTGAAACTCTTGGATTTGTTTCGTAATGTTTGTATAAATTTGGCTTAAATTGCTAAAAAGTTGAAACGCTTGTATTTGTTTCGTAACGTTTGTAAACGTTTGGCTTATATTGCTAAAAAGGTGAAACAATTGAATTTGTTTCATAACCTTTGTAAATGTTTGGCTAAATCACTAAAAACGTGAAACGTTTGGATTTGTTTCGTAATGTTTGTAAACGTTTGGGTTAAATTGCTAATAAAGTGAAACGCTTGGATTTGTTTCGTTACTTTTGTAAATGTTTGGCTTCAATCGCTAAAAATTTGAAACGTTTGCATTTGTTTCGTAACGTTTTAAACGTTTGGCTTAAATTTCTAAATTGGGAAAACATTTGGATTTGTTTCGTAACGTTTGTAAACATTTGGCTTAAATCGCTAAAAAGGTGAAACGTTTACCTATGTTTTGTAACATTTGTAACCGTTCGGCTTATATCGCTAAAAAGGTGAAATGTTTGGATTTGTTTCAAAACATTTGTAAATGTTTCGCTTAAATTTCTAAAAAGGTGAAACATTTGGATTTGTTTCATAACGTTTGCAAAAGTTTGGCTTAAATCGCTAAAAAGGTGAAACGTTTGGATTTGTTTCGTAACGTTTGTAAACATTTGGCTTAAATCGCTAAAAAGGTGAAACATTTCGATTTGTTTCGTAGCCTTTGTAAACGTTAATTTTAAACCGCTAAAAAGGTGAAACGTTTGGATTTATTTCCTACCGTTTGTAAACCTTTGGCTTAAATCGCTTCACAGGTGAAAAGTTTGGATTTGTTTCGTAACGTTTGTAAACGTTTGGCTTAATTCGCTAAAAGGTGAAACGTTTGTATTTGTTTCGTAGTGTTTGTAAACGTTTGGCTTAAATCGCTAAAGATTGAAACGTTGAGATTTGTTTTGTAACGTTTGTAAACATTTGGCTCAAATTGCTAAAAAGGTGAAATGCTTTGATTTGTTTCATAATATTTTTAAACGTTTGGCTAACATTGCTAAAAAGGGAAAACGCTTGGATTTGTTTTGGAATATTTGTAAACATTTGGCTTAAATTGCTAAAAAGGTGAAACATTTGGTTTGTAAACGTTTGGCCTAAATCGCTAACAAAGTGAAACGTCTTGATTTGTTTCGTACCGTTTGTAAACGTTTGGCTTAAATTTCTAAAAAGGTGAAACGTTTGGATTTGTTTCGTACCGTTTGTAAATGTTTGGCTTCAATCATTAAAAATGTGAAACGTTTAGATTTGTTTCGTAATGTTTGTAAACATTTGGCTTAAATTGCAAAAAAGGTGAAACGCTTTGATTTGTTTCGTAACATATGTTAACGTTTGTCTAAAATTGCTAAAAGGGGAAACGCTTGGATTTGTTTTCGAATGTTTGTAAACGTTTGGCTTAAATTGCTAAATAGGTAAAACTCTTGGTTTTAATTCGCAACGTTTTTAAACATTTGGCTTAAATCGTTAAAAATGTGAAATATTTGGATTTGTTTCGTAACATTTTAAGCTTTTGGTTTTGTTTCGTAACGTTAGTAAATGTTTGGATTAAATCTCTAAAAAGGTGAAATGTTTGGATTTCTTTCGTAACGTTTGTAAATGTTTAGCTTAAATCGCTAAAAAGGTGAAACGTTTGGATTTTTTCGTAACGTTTGTAAACGTTTGGCATAAATCGTTAAAAAGGGGAAACGTTTGGATTTTTTACTTAACGTTTGTAAACGTTTGACTTAAATCGCTAAAAGGGGAAACGGTTGGATTTGTTTCGTAATGTTTGTCAATGTTTGGCTTAAATCGCTTAAAAGGGGAAATATTTGGATTTGTTTCGTAATGTTTGTAAACGTTTGGCTTAAATTTCTAAAAAGACGAAACGTTTGGATTTGTTTCATAGCATTTGTAAACCTTTGGATTTGTTTCGTACCATTTGTAAACGTTTGGCTTAAATCGCTAAAAAGGCGAAACGTTTGGATTTGTTTCGTAACGTTTGTAAACGTTTGCCTTAAATCACTAAAAAGGTTAAATGTTTGGATTTATTTCGTAACGTTAGTAATCCTTTGGCTTATATCGCTAAAAAGGCTAAACGTTTGGATTTGTTTCGTACTGTTTGTAAACGTTTGGCTTGAATTGCTAAAAATGTAAAACACTTTGATTTGTTTCATTACGTTTGTAAATGTTTGGCTGTGAAACGTTTGGATTTGTTTCGTAACATTTGTAAACGTTTGGCTTAAATTGTTAAAATGGGGAAACATTTGGATTTGTTTTGTAATGTTTGTAAACGTTTGGGTTAAATTGCTTCAAAGGTGAAACGTTTGGTTTTGTTTCGTAACGTTTGTAAACGTTCGGCTTGAATCACTAAAAAAGTTTAACGTTTGGATTTGTTTCGTAGCATTTGTAAACGTTTCGCTTAAATTGCTAAAAAGGTGAAACTCTTGGATTTGTTTCGTAACGTTTGTAAACGTTTGGCTTAAATCGCTAAAAAAGTGAAACATTTGGATTTGATTCGTAGCTTTTGTAAACGTTTGGCTTAAATCGCTCAAAAGGTGAAATATTTGGATTTGTTTTGCAACGTTTGTAAACGTTTGGCTTAAATCGCTAAAAAGGTAAAACACTAGGATTTGTTTTGTAACGTATGTAAACGGTTGGCTTAAATTGCGAAAAAGGTGAAATGCTTGGATTTGTTTCGTAATGTTTGTAAACGTTTCGCTTAAATTGATAAAAAGGTGAAACGTTTGGATTTGTTTCGTAACGTTTTTAAACCTTTGGCTTAAATCGCTAAAAAGGTGAAATGTTTGGATTTGTTTCGTTAGGTTTGTAATTGTTTGGCTTCAATCTCTAAAAATGTGAAACGTTTAAATTTGTTTCTTAACGTTTGTAAACGTTTGGCTTAAATCGCCAAAAAGGCGAAACGTTTGGATTTGTTTCGTAACGTTTTAAACGTTTGGCTTATATTGCTAAAATGGGGATACATTTTGAATTTTTTCGTAACGTTTGTAAACGTTTGGATTAAATTGTAAAAAAGGTGAAACCTTTGGTTTTGTTTCGTATCGTTTGTAAACGTTCGACTTAAATCGCCAAAAAGGTGAAACGTTTGGAATGTTTCGTAGCGTTTCTCAACGTTGGGCTTAAATCGCTACAAAGGTGAAACGTTTGGATTTGTTTCGCGCCGTTTGTAAACGTTCGGCTTCAATCACAAAAGAGGTGAAACGTTTGGTTTTGTTTGGTAACGTTTGTAAACGTTCGACTTAAATCGTTAAAAAGGTGAAATGTTTGGATATGTTTCGTAGCGTTTGTAAACGTTGGGCTTAAATCGCTACAAAGGTGAAACCTTTGGATTTGTTTCTTACCGTTTGTAAACGTTTGGCTTAAATCGCTACAAAGGTGAAACGTTTGGATTTGTTTCACAACGTTTGTAAATGTTTGGCTTAAATCGCTAAAAAGGGGAAACATTTGGATTTGTTTCTTAGTGTTTGTAAACTTTTGACTTAAATCGCTTAATAGGTGAAACATTTGGATTTGTTTCGTAATGTTTGTAAACATTTGTCTTAAATCGCTAAAAGGGTGAAACATTTGAATTTGTTTTGCAACATTTTTAAACGTTTGGCTTAAATCGCTAAAAATGTTAATCGCTTGAATTTGTTTCGTAGCGTTTGTATACGTTTGGATTAAATAGCTAAAAAGGTGAATTGTTTGGATTTGTTTCGTAACGTTTGTAAACGTTTGGTTTTGCTTCGTAACGTTTGGATTTGTTTGTAACGTTTGTAAACGTTTTTGGATTTGTTTGTTAAAAAGGTGAAACGTTTGGATTTGTTTCGTAATATTTATAAACGTTTCGGTGAAATTACTAAAAAGATACAAAAATCACAAAACAAATCCAAGCGTTTCACCTTTATTGAAATTTAAACCAAACGTTTTCAAAAGTCACGAAACAAATCCAAGCGTTTCACCTTTTTAGCGATTTAAGCCAAACGTATACAAACGTTACGAAATAAAACCAAAAGTTTCCCCTTTTTAGCAATTTAAGCCAAACATTTACAAACTTTACAAAAAAAATCCAAGCTTTCACCTTTATAACTATTTAAGCCAAACGTTTACAAACGTTACAAAACAAATCCAAGGGTTTCACCCTTTTAGCAATTTATGCCAAACGTTTACAGAAGTTACGAAAGAAATCCACACGTTTAACCTTTTTAGCGATTTAAGCCAAACGTTTACAAACATTACGAAACAAATCCAAACGTATAAACCGTTACGAAACGAATACAAGCGTTCCACCTTTTTAGCTATTTAAGCAAAACATTTATAAAAGTTACAAAAGAAATCCAAGTGTTTCACCCTTTTAGCAATTGAAGCCAAATATTTACAAAAGTTACGAAAGAAATCCAAACTTTTCACCCTTTTAGCTATTTAAGCCAAACGATTACAAATCCTACGAAACAAATCCAAACGTATAAAACGTTAAGAAACAAATCCAAGAGTTTCATCTTTTTAGCAATTTAAGTCAAACGTTTATAAACGTTGAGAAACAAATCTAAACGTTTAACCTTTATTGCAATTTAAATCAAACGATTACAAAAATCACGAAAAAAATCCAAGCGTTTCACCTTTATTGAAATTAAAACCAAACGTTTTCAAAAGTCACGAAACAAATCCAAGCGTTTCACCTTTTTAGCGATTTAAACCAAACGTATACAAACCTTACGAAATAAAACCAAACGTATGATATTATTTTTTGGTATGATGTTAATATAATGTTAGTTTATTAGTATACTGACATTATACCCACAGTATACACCGTATGTTTGATATTATTTTTTATTCTTTGTACTTTTATTAATATTATTAATATTTTTGTAAATGAAAAAAGTCAATATATAATTTTGTAATTATTTTCATTTTTTTGATAAATGGTGTAATTTCCTCAATTTTTATTTAATATTAATAAAATCTCAGTATGTATAATGTTAGTATACTTTTGATATAATGTTGATATAATGTTAGTTTTTAGTATACTGACATTATACACACAGTATACACCGTATGTTTGATATTATTTTTTAAATTTTTGTACTTTTGTAAATATTATTAATATTTTTGTAAATGAAAAAAAGTTAACATGTAGTTTTGTAATTTTTTTTATTTTTTTTTTGGTAAATGGTGTAATTTCCTCTTTAAACAAAACATTTAAAAACATTACGAAAGACACCAAACGTTTCATATTTGTAGCGATTTAAGCCAAACATTTACAAACGTTACGAAACAAAACGAAGCGTTTAACCTTTTTAGCAATTTAAGCCAAACGTATACAAACTTTACAAAACAAATCCAAGCTTTCACCTTTTTAGCTATTTAAGCCAAACGTTTACAAACGTTACGAAATAAAACCAAATGTTTCCCCTTTTTAGCGATTTAAGCCAAACATTTACTGACGTTACGAAATTAATTCAAACATTTCATCTTCATAGCGATTTAAGATAAACATTTCTAATCTTACGAAACAAATCCAAATATTGCATCTTTTTAGCGATTTAATCCAAACGTATACAAACGTCACGAAACAAATCAAAGCGTTTCACGTTTTTAGCGATTTAAACAAAACAATACGAAAAAAAAACCAAACGTTTCATATTTCTAGCTATTTAAGCCAAACATTTACAAACGTTACGAAACAAAACGAACCGTTTAACCCTTTTAGCAATTTAAGCCAAATGTTTACAAACTTTACAAAACAAATCCAAGCTTTCACCTTTATAGCTATTTAAGCGAAACGTTTACAAACGTTACAAAACAAATCCAAGGGTTTCACCCTTTTAGCAATTTATGCCAAACGTTTACAAAAGTTACGAAAGAAATCCAGACGTTTCACCTTTTTAGCGATTTAAGCCAAACGTTTACAAACGTTACGAAACAAATCCAAACGTATAAACCGTTACAAAACAAATCCAAGCGTTTCACCTTTTTAGCTATTTAAGCCAAACGTTTACAAATATTGCAAAATAAATCCAAGCCTTTCACCCTTTTAGCAATTTATGCCAAACGTTTACAAAAGTTACCAAAAAAATCCATATGTTTCACCTTTTTAGCTATTTAAGCCAAACGTTTACAAACGCTACGAAACAAATCCAAACGTATAAAACGTTACGAAACAAATCCAAGCGTTTCATCTTTTTAGCAATTTAAGCCAAACGTTTATAAATGTTGCGAAACAAATCCAAACGTTTATAAAAGTCACGAAAAAAATCCAAGCGTTTTACCTTTATTGAAATTTAAACCAAACGTTTTCAAAAGTTACGAAAGAAATCCAGACGTTTCACCTTTTTAGCGATTTAAGCCAAACGTATGCAAACGTTACGAAATAAAACCAAACATTTCCCCTTTTTAGCGATTTAAGCCAAACATTTACTGACGTTACAAAATTAATACAAACATTTCATCTTCATAGCGATTTAAGTCAAATATTTCTAATGCTACGAAACAAATCCAAATATTTCACCTTTTTAGCGATTTAATCAAAACGTATACAAACGTCACGAAACAAATCCAAGCGTTTCACCTTTTTAGCGATTTAAACAAGGAAGATGACAAAAGTACCTAATTTTTTAAAAATATTTATAAAAGTACATGTAAACTTTTTTTAGTTTCAAAATACGACTGATTTAAAACTAATTACAAAAGTACCAAAAAAGAAAATTAATTTCAAAAATACGATTTGTATAATGTAGGTATAATGTAGGTATAATTTTGAAATATTAAAACTATAAATCAAAAAATTTAAAAATAATTTTCTGTTTATTATTGGTATAATTTCAGTATATTTTTGGTATATCGATTATAAATTTTTATATATATTTTCTATTTGATAACATGTATATTTTTTTATATGTATTTTTCACTATAGTTGGTAATGAACTAGAGAATTTGTATATTGTTGGTATAATTTTAGTATATTGTTAGGCTAATATTTAGCATGTGATGTGGTGTAATATTGATATAATAATAAAATTTTAGTATATTTTGATGTGTACACTCTTGGTATACTGTTAGTATAATTTTGGTATATTATTAATATTATTTTTTGTAAACGATTTAATGTAATTTTGGTAAATTTTTATGGGACGGTGACAAAAGTACCTAAAATTTTAAAATATTTACAAAAGTACCTGTAAACTTTGTTTATTTACAAAAATACGACTGATTTAAAATTAATTACAAAAGTACCAAAAAATGAAAATTAATTACAAAAGTACGATTTGTATAATGTCGGTATAATTATTGTATAATTTTGGAATACTAAAACTATAAATCAGATAATTTAAAAATAATATTTGATTTATTATTAGTATAATTTCAGTATATTTTTGGTATATCGATTATAAATTATTAAATATATTTTTTAGTTGATAACATGTATATTTTTTTTATATGTACTTTTCACTATAGTTGGTAATGAACTAGAGAATTTATATATTGTTGGTATAATTTTAGTATATTGTTAGGTTAATATTTAGTATGCGATGTGGTGTAATGTTGATGTAATAATAAAATTTCAGTATATTTTGATGTGTACACTTTTTGTATACCGTTTGTATAATTTTGATATATTATTAATTTAATTTTTAGTATACAATTTGATGTAATTTTGGTAAATTTTCATTTAATATTAATAAAATCTTAATATGTATAATGCCGGTATAATTTTGGTATGATGTTAATATAATGTTAGTTTATTAGTATACTGAAATTATACCCACAGTATACACCGTATGTTTGATATTATTTTTTATTCTTTTGTACTTTTATAAATATTATTAATATTTTTGTAAATGAAAAAAATCAATATATAATTTATTAATTATTTTCATTTTTTTGATAAATGGTGTAATTTCCTCAATTTTTCTTTAATATTAACAAAATCTCAGTATGTATAATGTTGGTATAATTTTGATATAATTTTGATATAATGTTAGTTTTTAGTATACTGACATTATACCCACAGTATACACCATATGTTTGATATTATTTTTTATATTTTTGTACTTTTGTAAATATTATTAATATTTTTGTAAATGAAAAAAGTCAACATGTAGTTTTGTAATTTTTTTTATTTTTTTTGGTAAATGGTGTAATTTCCCCTTTAAACAAAACATTTAAAAACATTACGAAAAACACCAAACGTTTCACATTTGTAGCGATTTAAGCCAAACATTTACAAACGTTATGAAATAAAACGAAGCGTTTAACCTTTTTAGCAATTTAAGGCAAACGTTTACAAACTTAACAAAACAAATCCAAGCTTTAACCTTTTTAGCTATTTAAGCCAAACGTTTACAAACGTTACAAAATAAAACCAAATGTTTCCCCTTTTTAGCGATTTAAGCCAAACATTTACTGACGTTACGAAATTAATTCAAACATTTCATCTTCATAGCGATTTAAGATAAACATTTCTAATCTTACGAAACAAATCCAAAATATTTCACCTTTTTAGCGATTTAATCCAAACGTATACAAACGTCACGAAACAAATCCAAGCGTTTCACCTTTTTAGCGATTTAAACAAAACAATACGAAAAAAAACCAAACGTTTCACATTTCTAGCTATTTAAGCCAAACATTTACAAACGTTACAAAACAAAACGAACCGTTTAACCCTTTTAGCAATTTAAGCTAAACGTTTACAAACTTTACAAAACAAATCCAAGCTTTCACCTTTACAGCTATTTAAGCCAAACGTTTACAAACGTTATAAAACAAATCCAAGGGTTTCACCCTTTTAGCAATTTATGCCAAACGTTTACAAAAGTTACGAAAGAAATCCAGACGTTTCACCTTTTTAGCGATTTAAGCCAAACGTTTACAAACGTTACGAAACAAATCCAAACGTATAAACCGTTACGAAACAAATCCAAGCGTTTCATCTTTTTAGCTATTTAAGCCAAACGTTAACAAACGTTATAAAATAAATCCAAGCCTTTCACCCTTTTAGCAATTTATGCCAAACGTTTACAAAAGTTACGAAAGAAATCCAGACGTTTCACCTTTTTAGCTATTTAAGCCAAACGTTTACAAACGCTACGAAACAAATCCAAACGTATAAAACGTTAAGAAACAAATCCAAGCGTTTCATCTATTTAGCAATTTAAGCCAAACGTTTATAAACGTTGCGAAACAAATCCAAACGTTAAACCTTTATTGCAATTTAAACCAAACGTTTACAAAAATCACGAAAAACATCCAAGCGTTTCACCTTTATTGAAATTTAAACAAAACGTTTTCAAAAGTCACGAAACAAATCCAAGCGTTTCACCTTTTTAGCGATTTAAGCCAAACGTATACAAACGTTACGAAATAAAACCAAACGTTTCCCTTTTTTAGCGATTTAAGCCAAACATTTACTGACGTTACGAAATTAATACAAACATTCCATCTTCATAGCGATTTAAGCCAAACATTTCTAATGTTACGAAAGAAATCCAAATATTTCACCTTTTTAGCGATTTAATCAAAACGTATACAAACGTCACGAAACAAATCCAAGCGTTTCACCTTTTTAACGATTTAAACAAAACATTAAAAAACTTTACGAAAAAAAACCAAACGTTTCACATTTATAGCGATTTAAGACAAACATTTAAAAACGTTACGAAACAAAACGAAGCGTTTAACCTTTTTAGCAATTTAAGTCAAACGATTACAAACTTTACAAAACAAATCCAATCTTTCACCTTTATAGCTATTTAAGCCAAACGTTTACAAACGTGACAAAACAAATCCAAGCGTTTCACCCTTTTCGCAATTTATGCCAAACGTTTACAAAAGTTACGAAAGAAATCCAGACGTTTCACCTTTTTAGCGATTTAAGCCAAACGTATGCAAACGTTACGAAATAAAACCAAACGTTTTCTCTTTTTAGCGATTTAAGCCAAACATTTACTGACGTTACAAAATTAATACAAACATTTCATCTTCATAGCGATTTAAGCCAAACATTTCTAATGCTACGAAACAAATCCAAATATTTCACCTTTTTAGCGATTTAATCCAAACGTATACAAACATCACGAAACAAATCCAAGCGTTTCACCTTTTTAGCGATTTAAACAAGGGACGATGACAAAAGTACCTAAAATTTCTAAAATATTTACAAAAGTACATGTAAACTTTTATTAGTTAAAAATACGACTGATTTAAAACTAATTACAAAAGTACCAAAAAAGAAAATTAATTTCAAAAATACGATTTGTATAATGTAGGTATAATTATGGTATAATTTTGAAATATTAAAACTATAAATCAGAAAATTTAAAAATAATTTTCTGTTTATTATTGGTATAATTTCAGTATATTTTTGGTATATCGATTATAAATTTTTATATATATTTTCTATTTGATAACATGTATATTTTTTTATATGTATTTTTCACTATAGTTGGTAATGAACTAGAGAATTTGTATATTGTTGGTATAATTTTAGTATATTGTTAGGCTAATATTTAGCATGTGATGTGGTGTAATATTGATATAATAATAAAATTTTAGTATATTTTGATGTGTACACTCTTGGTATACTGTTAGTATAATTTTGGTATATTATTAATTTAATTTTTAGTAAACGATTTGATGTAATTTTGATAAATTTTTATGGGACGATGACAAAAGTACCTAAAATTTTAAAAATATTTACAAAAGTACCTGTAAACTTTGTTTATTTACAAAAATACGATTGATTTTAAAATTAATTACAAAAGTACCAAAAAATGAAAATTAATTACAAAAATACGATTTGTATAATGTCGGTATAATTATTGTATAATTTTGGAATACTAAAACTATAAATCAGATAATTTAAAAATAATATTTGATTTATTATTAGTATAATTTCAGTATATTTTTGGTATATCGATTATAAATTATTAAATATATTTTTTAGTTGATAACATGTATATTTTTTTTATATGTACTTTTCACTATAGTTGGTAATGAACTAGAGAATTTGTATATTGTTGGTATAATTTTAGTATATTGTTAGGTTAATATTTAGTATGCGATGTGGTGTAATATTGATGTAATAATAAAATTTCAGTATATTTTGATGTGTACACTTTTTGTATACCGTTTGTATAATTTTGATATATTATTAATTTAATTTTTAGTATACGATTTGATGTAATTTTGGTAAATTTTCATTTAATATTAATAAAATCTTAATATGTATAATGTCGGTATAATTTTGGTATGATGTTAATATAATGTTAGTTTATTAGTATACTGACATTATACCCACAGTATACACCGTATGTTTGATATTATTTTTTATTCTTTGTACTTTTATTAATATTATTAATATTTTTGTAAATGAAAAAAGTCAATATATAATTTTGTAATTATTTTCATTTTTTTGATAAATGGTGTAATTTCCTCAATTTTTATTTAATATTAATAAAATCTCAGTATGTATAATGTTAGTATACTTTTGATATAATGTTGATATAATGTTAGTTTTTAGTATACTGACATTATACACACAGTATACACCGTATGTTTGATATTATTTTTTATATTTTTGTACTTTTGTAAATATTATTAATATTTTTGTAAATGAAAAAAGTCAACATGTTGTTTTGTAATTTTTTTTTATTTTTTTTTGGTAAATGGTGTAATTTCCTCTTTAAACAAAACATTTAAACACATTACGAAAAACACCAAACGTTTCACATTTGTAGCGATTTAAGCCAAACATTTACAAACGTTACGAAACAAAACGAAGCGTTTAACCTTTTTAACAATTTAAGCCAAATGTTTACAAACTTTACAAAACAAATCCAAGCTTTCACCTTTTTAGCTATTTAAGCCAAATGTTTACAAACGTTACGAAATAAAACCAAATGTTTCACCTTTTTAGCAATTTAAGCCAAACATTTACTGACGTTACAAAATTAATACAAACATTTCATCTTCATAGCGATTTAAGATAAACATTTCTAATCTTACGAAACAAATCCAAATATTTCACCTTTTTAGCGATTTAATCCAAACGTATACAAACGTCACGAAACAAATCCAAGCGTTTCACCTTTTTAGCGATTTAAAAAAAACAATACGAAAAAAAATCAAACGTTTCACATTTCTAGCTATTTAAGCCAAACATTTACAAACGTTACGAAATAAAACGAAGCGTTTAACCCTTTTAGCAATTTAAGTCAAACGTTTACAAACTTTACAAAACAAATCCAAGCTTTCACCTTTGTAGCTATTTAAGCCAAACGTTTACAAACGTTACGAAACAAATCCAAGGGTTTCACCCTTTTAGCAATTTATGCCAAACGTTTACAAAAGTTACGAAAGAAATCCAGACGTTTCACCTTTTTAGCGATTTAAGCCAAACGTTTACAAACGTTACGAAACAAATCCAAACGTATAAACCGTTACAAAACAAATCCAAGCGTTTCACCTTTTTAGCTATTTAAGCCAAACGTTTACAAACGTTGCAAAAAAAATCCAAGCCTTTCACCCTTTTAGCAATTTATGCCAAACGTTTACAAAAGTTACGAATGAAATCTAGACGTTTCACCTTTTTAGCAATTTAAGCCAAACGTTTACAAACGCTACGAAACAAATCCAAACGTATAAAACGTTAAGAAACAAATCCAAGCGTTTCATCTTTTTAGCAATTGAAGCCAAATATTTATAAACGTTGCGAAAGAAATTCAAACGTTCAACCTTTATTGCAATTTAAACCAAACGTTTATAAAAGTCACGAAAAAAATCCAAGCGTTTCACCTTTATTGAAATTTAAACCAAACGTTTTCAAAAGTCACGAAACAAATCCAAGCGTTTCACCTTTTTAGCGATTTAAGCCAAACGTATACAAACGTTACGAAATAAAACCAAACGTTTCCCCTTTTTAGCGATTTAAGCCAAACATTTACTGACGTTACGAAATTAATACAAACATTCCATCTTCATAGCGATTTAAGCCAAACATTTCTAATGTTACGAAAGAAATCCAAATATTTCACCTTTTTAGCGATTTAATCCAAACGTATACAAACGTCACGAAACAAATCCAAGCGTTTCACCTTTTTAGCGATTTAAATAAAACATTAAAAAACATTACGGAAAATAAACCAAACGTTTCACATTTGTAGCGATTTAAGCCAAACATTTATAAACGTTACGAAACAAAACGAAGCGTTTAACCTTTTTAGCAATTTAAGCCAAACGATTACAAACTTTACAAAACAAATCCAAGCTTTCACCTTTATAGCTATTTAAGCCAAACGTTTCCAAACGTGACAAAACAAATCCAAGCGTTTCACCCTTTTAGCAATTTATGCCAAACGTTTACAAAAGTTACGAAAGAAATCCAGACGTTTCACCATTTTAGCGATTTAAGCCAAACGTATGCAAACGTTACGAAATAAAACCAAACGTTTCCCCTTTTTAGCGATTTAAGCCAAACATTTACTGACGTTACAAAATTAATACAAACATTTCATCTTCATAGCGATTTAAGCTAAACATTTCTAATGCTATGAAACAATTCCAAATATTTCACCTTTTTAGCGATTTAATCCAAACGTATACAAACGTCACGAAACAAATCCAAGCGTTTCACCTTTTTAGCGATTTAAACAAAACATTAAAAAACATTACGAAAAAAAACCAAACGTTTCACATTTGTAGCGATTTAAGCCAAACATTTACAAACGTTACGAAACAAAACGAAGCGTTTAACCTTTTTAGCAATTTAAGCCAAACGAGAACAAACTTTACAAAACATATCCAAGCATTCACCTTTATAGATATTTAAGCCAAACGTTTACAAACGTGACAAAACAAATCCAAGCGTTTCACCCTTTTAGCAATTTATGCCAAACGTTTACAAAAGTTACGAAAGAAATCTTGACGTTTCCCCTTTTTAGCGATTTAAGCATAAAACCAAACGTTTCCCCTTTTTAGCGATTTAAGCCAAACATTTACTGACGCTACGAAATTAATACAAACATTTCATCTTCATAGTGATTTAAGCCAAACATTTCTAATGTTACGAAACAAATCCAAATATTTCACCTTTTTAGGGATTTAGTCCAAACGTATACAAACGTCAGGAAACAAATCCAAGTGTTTCACCTTTTTAGCGATTTAAACAAAACATTTAAAAACATTACGAAAAAAAACCAAACGTTTCACATTTGTAGCGATTTAAGCCAAACATTTACAAACGTTGCGAAACAAAACGAAGCGTTTAACCTTTTTATCAATTTAAGCCAAACGTTTACAAACTTTACAAAACAAATCCAAGCTTTCAACGTATTAGCTATTTAAGCCAAACGTTTACAAACGTTACAAAACAAATCCAAGCGTTTCACCCTTTTAGCAATTTATGCCAAACGTTTACAAAAGTTACGAAAGAAATCCATACGTTTCACCTTTTTAGCGATTTAAGCCAAACTTTTACAAACGTTACGAAACAAATCCAAACGTATAAACCGTTACGAAACGTTTCACCTATTTAGCTATTTAAGCCAAACGTTTACAAACGTTACAAAACAAATACAAGCGTTTCACCCTTTTAGCAATTTATGCCAAATGTTTACAAAAGTTACGAAAGAAATCCAGACGTTTCACCTTTTTAGCTATTTAAGCTAAACGTTTACAAACGCTACGAATGAAATCCAATCGTATAAAACGTTAAGAAACAAATCCAAGCGTTTCATCTTATTATCAATTTAAGCCAAACGTTTATAAACGTTGCGAAACAAATCCAAACGTTTAACCTTTATTGCAATTTAAACCAAACGTTTACAAAAGTCACGAAACAAATCCAAGCGTTTCACCTTTATTGAAATTTAAACCAAATGTTTTCAAAAGTCACGAAACAAATCCAAGCGTTTCACTTTTTTAGCAATTTAAGCTAAACATATACAAACGTTACAAAACAAAACCAAACGTTTCCCCTTTTAAGCGATTTAAGCCAAACATTTACTGACGTTACGAAATTAATACAAACATTTCATCTTCATAGCGATTTAAGCCAAACATTTCTAATGTTACGAAACAAATTCAAATATTTCACCTTTTTAGCGATTTAATCCAAACGTATACAAACGTCACGAAACAAATCCAAGCGTTTCACCTTTTTAACGATTTAAACAAAACATTAAAAAACATTACGAAAAAAAAACCAAACGTTTCACATTTGTAGCGATTTAAGCCAAACATTTACAAACGTTACGAAACAAAACGAAGCGTTTAGCCTTTTTAGCAATTTAAGCCAAACGTTTACAAACTTTACAATAAAAATCCAAGCTTTCACCGTTTTAGCTATTTAAGCCAAACGTTTACAAACGTTACAAAACAAATCCAAGCGTTTCACCCTTTTAGCAATTTATGCCAAACGTTTACAAAAGTTACGAAAGAAATCCAGACGTTTCACCTTTTTAGAGATTTAAGCCAAACGTTTACAAACGTTACGAAACAAATCCAAACGTATAAACCGTTACGAAACAAATCCAAGCGTTTCACCTTTTTAGCTATTTAAGTCAAACGTATACAAACGTTACAAAACAAACCCAAGCGTTTCACCTTTTTAGCAATTTATGCCAAACGTTTACAAAAGTTACGAAAGAAATCCAGAAGTTTCACCTTTTTAGCTATTTAAGCCAAACGTTTACAAATTCTACGAAACAAATCCAAAAGTATAAAACGTTAAGAAACAAATCCAAGCGTTTCATCTTTTTAGCAATTTATAACGATTTAAGCCAGACGTTTACAAATGTTACGAATCAAATCCAAATGTTTCACCTTTTTAGCAATTTAAGCCAAACATTTACAAACGTTACGAAACAAATCAAAGTGTTTCGCCTTTTTAGCAATTTAAGCCAAACGTTTACAAACGTTACGAAACAAATCCAAACGTTTCCCCTTTTTAGCGATATAAGCCAAACGTTTACAAACGGTACGAAACAAATCCAAACGTTTTATCTTTTTATCGATTTAAGCAAACGTTTACAAACGCTACGAAATAAATCCAAATGTTTCACCTTTTTAGAAATTTAAGCCAAACGTTTACAAACATTAAAAAATAAATCCAAACTATTCACCTTTTTAGCGATTTAAGCCAAACGTTGAGAAACAAATCCAAATGTTTTACCTCTTTAGCGATTTAAGCCAATCATTTACAAAAGTTACAAAATAAATCCAAACGTTTACCCTTTTTAGCAATATAAGTCAAACGTTTACAAACGCTACGAAACAAATCCAAACGTTTCACCTTTATAGCGATTTAAGCCAAACGTTTACTAACTTTACGAAACAAATCCAAACATTTCACCTTTTTAGCGATTTAAGCCAAATTTTTACAAACATTAGTAAAGAAATCCAAACGTTTCACCTTTTTCGCTATTTAAACCAAACGTTTACAAACGTTATGAAACCAAACCAAGCGTTTAACCTTTTTAGCAATATAAGACAAACGTTTACTAACTTTACAAAACAAATCCAAGCGTTTCGCCTTTTTAGCTATTTAAGCCAAACGTTTACAAACGTTACGAAACAAATCCAAGTGTCTCACCTTTCTATATGGCAACCGTTTACAAACATTACGAAACAAATCCAAACGTTTCACTTTTTTATCGATTTAAGCCAAACGTTTACAAACGTTACGAAACAAATCCAAACATTTTACCTTTTTAGCGATTTAAACCAATCATTTACAAAGGTTACGAAATAAATCCAAAGGTTTCACCATTTTAGCAATTTAAGACAATCATTTACAAAGGTTACGAAACAAATCCAAATGTTTCACCTTTTTAGCAATTTGAGCCAAACGTTTACAAAGGTTAGGAAACAAATCCAAGGGTTTAACTTTTTAGCAATTTAAGCCAAACGTTTACAAAAGTTACGAAACAAATCCAAGCATTTTACCTTTTTAGCAATTTAAGGCAAACGTTTACAAACATTATGAAACAAACCCAAATGTTTCACCTTTTTTGCGATTTAAGCCAAACGTTTACAAACGCTAAGAAACAAATCCAAACGTTTCCCCTTTTTAGCGATGTAAGCCAAACGTTTACAAACGTTACTAAACAAATCCAAAAGTTTCACCTTTTTTGCGATTTAAGCTAAATGTTTACAAACGTTTTGAAACAAATCCAAATGATTTGCCTTTTTAGCAATTTAAATCCAAACGTTTCATCTTTTTTGCGATTTCAGCCAAATGTTTACAAACGTTATAAAACAAATCCAAACATTTCACCTTTTTAGCAATTTAAGTACAACGTTTCACCTTTTTAGCGATTTAAGCCAAATGTTCACAAACGATACAAAACAAATCCAAACGTTTCACCTTTTTAGCGATTTAAGCTAAACGTTTACAAACGTTACGAATCAAATTCTAACGTTGCACCTTTTTAGCGATTTAAGTCAAACGTTTACAAACGTTATGAAACTAATCCAAATGTGTCACCTTTCTAGCGATTTATACCAAACGTTTACAAAGATTTTGAAACAAATCCAAACGTTTCACCTTTTTAGCGATTTACGCCAAATGCTCACAAACGTTACGAAACAAATCCAAACGTTTTACCTTTTTAGCGATATAAGCAACACGTTTTATAACGTTACGAAACAAATCCAAACGTTACGAAACAAAACCAAACGTTTTCAAACGTTACGAAACAAATCCAAACGTTTCACCTTTTTAGCAATTTAAGCAACACATTTACAAACATTATGAATTAAATCCAAGCGTTTCACCTATTTAGCAATTTCAGGAAAACATTAACATACATTACGAAACAAATCGAAACGTTTCACTTTTTTAGCCATTGAAACCGAACGTTTACAAACGTTACGAATCCAATCTAAAGGATTCACCTTTTTGCGATATAACCCAAACGCTTACAAACGTTACGAAACTAATCTAAACGTTTTACCTTTTTAGCAATTCAAGCAAAATATTTAGAAACGTTACGAAACAAATCCAAACATTACGAAACAAAACCAATCGTTTACAAACGTTATGAAATAAATCCAAAAGTTTCACCTTTTTAACAATTTAAGACAAACGTTTACAAACGTTATGAAACAAATCCAAGCGTTTCACCTATTTAGCAATTTAAGGAAAATGTTTACAAACGATATGAAACAAATCCAAACGTTTCACCTTTTTAACAATTTAAGCTGAACGTTTACAAACAGTACGAAACAAATCCAAACGTTTAACCTTTTTAGCAATTGAAATCCAAACATTTCCCCTTCTTAGCGATTTAAGTCAAACGTTTATAAAAGTTACGAAACAAATCCAAATGTTTCACCTTTTTAGCGATTTAAGCCAAACATTTCACCTTTTTAGCGATTTAAGCCAAATGTTACAAATGTTACAAAAAAATCCAAACGTTTCTCCTTTTTAGCATTTAAGCCAAACGTTTACAAACGTTTCAAAACAAATCCAAACGTTTCACCTTTTTAGCGATTTAAGCCAAACATTTACAAACTTTACGAAACAAATCCAAACAGTTCACCTTTTTAGCGATTTAAGCCAAACGTTTACAAACGTTACGAAACTAATCCAAACGTTTAAAACGTTATAAAACCTTTTTAGCAATTTATGCCAAACGTATACAAGTGTTACGAAACAAATCCAAACGTTTCCTTTTTAGCAATTTAAAACAAACGTTACGAAACAAATCCAAGTGTTTCGGCTTTTTAGCGATTTAAGCCAAACGTTTACAAACGTTACTAAAAAAATCCAAAAGTTTCACCTTTTTTGCGATTTAAGCTAAATGTTTACAAACGTTTTGAAACAAATCCAAATGATTTGCCTTTTTAGCAATTTAAATCCAAACGTTTCATCTTTTTTGCGATTTCAGCCAAATGTTTACAAACGTTATAAAACAAATCCAAACATTTCACCTTTTTAGTAATTTAAGTACAACGTTTCACCTTTTTAGCGATTTAAGCCAAATGTTCACAAACGATACAAAACAAATCCAAACGTTTCACCTTTTTAGCGATTTAAGCTAAACGTTTACAAACGTTACGAATCAAATCCTAACGTTTCACCTTTTTAGCGATTTAAGTCAAACGTTTACAAACGTTATGAAACTAATCCAAACGTGTCACCTTTCTAGCGATTTATGCCAAACATTTACAAAGATTTTGAAACAAACCCAAACGTTTCACCTTTTTAGCGATTTAAGCCAAATGTTCACAAACGTTACGAAACAAATCCAAACGTTTTACCTTTTTAGCGATTTAAGCAAAACGTTTTATAACGTTACGAAACAAATCCAAACGTTACGAAACAAAACCAAACGTTTTCAAACGTTACGAAACAAATCCAAACGTTTCACCTTTTTAGCAATTTAAGCAAAACATTTACAAACATTATGAATTAAATCTAAGCGTTTCACCTATTTAGCAATTTCAGGAAAACATTAACAAACATTACGAATCAAATCGAAACGTTTCACTTATTTAGCCATTGAAGCCGAACGTTTACAAACGTTACGAATCCAATCTAAAGGATTCACCTTTTTGCGATATAACCCAAACGCTTACAAACGTTACGAAACTAATCTAAACGTTTCACCTTTTTAGCAATTCAAGCAAAATGTTTAGAAACGTTACGAAACAAATCCAAACATTACGAAACAAAACCAATCGTTTACAAACGTTATGAAATAAATCCAAAAGTTTCACCTTTTTAACAATTTAAGACAAACGTTTACAAACGTTATGAAACAAATCCAAGCGTTTCACCTATTTAGCAATTTAAGGAAAACGTTTACAAACGATATGAAAAAAATCCAAACGTTCCACCTTTTTAAAAATTTAAGCGGAACGTTTACAAACAGTACGAAACAAAACCAAACGTTTCACTTTTTTATCGATTTAAGCCCAACGTTTCCAAACGTTACGAAACAAATCCAAACGTTTCCCCAATTTAGTGATTTAAGCCAAACGTGTCACCGTTTTAGTGATTTAAGTCAAACGTTTACAAAACAAATCCAAATGTTTCACCTTTTTAACGATTTACAAACGTTACGAAACAAATCGAAATGTTTCCCTTTTTTAGCGATGGAAGCCAAACGTTTCCAAACGTTATGAAACAAATCCAAACGTTTCCCATATTTAGCAATTTAAGCCACACGTTTGCAAACGTTACAAAGCAAAACCAAGCGTTTCACTTTTTTAGCAATTTAAACCAAACGTTTACAAACATAACGAAACAAATCCAAGCGTTTCACCTTTTTAGCAATTTAATCCAAACGTTTACCAACATTACGAAACAAATCCAAGCATTTCACCTTTTTAGCAATTTAAGCCAAACGTTTACAAACGTTAACGAACAAATCCAAACGTTTCCCCTTTTAAGCGATTTAAGCCAAACGTATACAAACGGTACGAAACAAATCCAAACGTTTCACCTTTTTAGCGATTTAAGTGTAACGTTTACAAATGTTACGAAACAAAACCAAACCCTTTTTATCTATTTAAGCCAAACGTTTACAAACGATAAAAAACAAATCCAAACATTTTACCGTTTTAGCAATTTAAGTCGAACGTTTACAGACGTTACGAAACAAATCCAAACATTTGACCTTTTTAGCGATTTAAGCCAAATGTTACAAATGCTAGGAAACAAATCCAAGTTTTTCACCTTTTTAGCAATTTAAACCAAACGTTTACAAAAGTTACGAAACAAAACCAATGTTTCACATTTTTAGCGATTTAAGCGAAACGCTTACAAACGTTACAAAACAAATCGAAACGTTTCACTTTTTTAGCGATTTAAGTAAAACGTTTACAAACGTTACGAAACAAATCCAAACGTTTAACCTTTTTAGCAATTGAAATCCAAACGTTTCACCTTCTTAGCGATTTAAGCCAAACGTTTATAAAAGTTACGAAACAAATCCAAACGTTTCACCTTTTTAGCGATTTAAGCCAAACATTTCACCTTTTTAGCGATTTAAGCCAAATGTTACAAATGTTACAAAAAAATCCAAACGTTTACCCTTTTTAGCATTTAAGCCAAACATTTACAAACGTTTCAAAACAAATCCAAACGTTTCACCTTTTTAGCGATTTAAGCCAAACATTTACAAACTTTACGAAACAAATCCAAACAGTTCACCTTTTTACCGATTTAAGCCAAACGTTTACAAATGTTACGAAACTAATCCAAACGTTTAAAAAGTTATAAAACCTTTTTAGCAATTTATGCCAAACGTATACAAGTGTTACGAAACAAATCCAAACGTTTCCTTTTTAGCAATATAAAACAAACGTTACGAAACAAATCCAAGTGTTTCGGCTTTTTAGCGATTTAAGCCAAACGTTTACAAATGTTACTAAAAAAATCCAAAAGTTTCACCTTTTTTGCTATTTAAGCTAAAAGTTTACAAACGTTTTGAAACAAATCCAAATGATTTGCCTTTTTAGCAATTTAAATCCAAACGTTTCATCTTTTTTGCGATTTCAGCCAAATGTTTACAAACGTTACGAAATAAAACCAAACGTTTCCCTTTTTTAGCGATTTAAGCCAAACATTTACTGACGTTACGAAATTAATACAAACATTCCATCTTCATAGCGATTTAAGCCAAACATTTCTAATGTTACGAAAGAAATCCAAATATTTCACCTTTTTAGCGATCTAATCAAAACGTATACAAACGTCACGAAACAAATCCAAGCGTTTCACCTTTTTAACGATTTAAACAAAACATTAAAAAACTTTACGAAAAAAAACCAAACGTTTCACATTTATAGCGATTTAAGGCAAACATTTAAAAACGTTACGAAACAAAACGAAGCGTTGAACCTTTTTAGCAATTTAAGTCAAACGATTACAAACTTTACAAAACAAATCCAAGCTTTCACCTTTATAGCTATTTAAGCCAAACGTTTACAAACGTGACAAAACAAATCCAAGCGTTTCACCCTTTTAGCAATTTATGCCAAACGTTTACAAAAGTTACGAAAGAAATCCAGACGTTTCACCTTTTTAGCGATTTAAGCCAAACGTATGCAAACGTTACGAAATAAAACCAAACGTTTCCCCTTTTTAGCGATTTAAGCCAAACATTTACTGACGTTACAAAATTAATACAAACATTTCATCTTCATAGCGATTTAAGCCAAACATTTCTAATGCTACGAAACAAATCCAAATATTTCACCTTTTTAGCGATTTAATCCAAACGTATACAAACGTCACGAAACAAATCCAAGCGTTTCACCTTTTTAGCGATTTAAACAAGGGACGATGACAAAAGTACCTAAAATTTCTAAAATATTTACAAAAGTACATGTAAACTTTTATTAGTTAAAAATACGACTGATTTAAAACTAATTACAAAAGTACCAAAAAAGAAAATTAATTTCAAAAATACGATTTGTATAATGTAGGTATAATTATGGTATAATTTTGAAATATAAAAACTATAAATCAGAAAATTTAAAAATAATTTTCTGTTTATTATTGGTATAATTTCAGTATATTTTTGGTATATCGATTATAAATTTTTATATATATTTTCTATTTGATAACATGTATATTTTTTTATATGTATTTTTCACTATAGTTGGTAATGAACTAGAGAATTTGTATATTGTTGGTATAATTTTAGTATATTGTTAGGCTAATATTTAGCATGTGATGTGGTGTAATATTGATATAATAATAAAATTTTAGTATATTTTGATGTGTACACTCTTGGTATACTGTTAGTATAATTTTGGTATATTATTAATTTAATTTTTAGTAAACGATTTGATGTAATTTTGATAAATTTTTATGGGACGATGACAAAAGTACCTAAAATTTTAAAAATATTTACAAAAGTACCTGTAAACTTTGTTTATTTACAAAAATACGATTGATTTTAAAATTAATTACAAAAGTACCAAAAAATGAAAATTAATTACAAAAATACGATTTGTATAATGTCGGTATAATTATTGTATAATTTTGGAATACTAAAACTATAAATCAGATAATTTAAAAATAATATTTGATTTATTATTAGTATAATTTCAGTATATTTTTGGTATATCGATTATAAATTATTAAATATATTTTTTAGTTGATAACATGTATATTTTTTTTATATGTACTTTTCACTATAGTTGGTAATGAACTAGAGAATTTGTATATTGTTGGTATAATTTTAGTATATTGTTAGGTTAATATTTAGTATGCGATGTGGTGTAATGTTGATGTAATAATAAAATTTCAGTATATTTTGATGTGTACACTTTTTGTATACCGTTTGTATAATTTTGATATATTATTAATTTAATTTTTAGTATACGATTTGATGTAATTTTGGTAAATTTTCATTTAATATTAATAAAATCTTAATATGTATAATGTCGGTATAATTTTGGTATGATGTTAATATAATGTTAGTTTATTAGTATACTGACATTATACCCACAGTATACACCGTATGTTTGATATTATTTTTTATTCTTTGTACTTTTATTAATATTATTAATATTTTTGTAAATGAAAAAAGTCAATATATAATTTTGTAATTATTTTCATTTTTTTGATAAATGGTGTAATTTCCTCAATTTTTATTTAATATTAATAAAATCTCAGTATGTATAATGTTAGTATACTTTTGATATAATGTTGATATAATGTTAGTTTTTAGTATACTGACATTATACACACAGTATACACCGTATGTTTGATATTATTTTTTATATTTTTGTACTTTTGTAAATATTATTAATATTTTTGTAAATGAAAAAAGTCAACATGTTGTTTTGTAATTTTTTTTTATTTTTTTTTGGTAAATGGTGTAATTTCCTCTTTAAACAAAACATTTAAACACATTACGAAAAACACCAAACGTTTCACATTTGTAGCGATTTAAGCCAAACATTTACAAACGTTACGAAACAAAACGAAGCGTTTAACCTTTTTAACAATTTAAGCCAAATGTTTACAAACTTTACAAAACAAATCCAAGCTTTCACCTTTTTAGCTATTTAAGCCAAATGTTTACAAACGTTACGAAATAAAACCAAATGTTTCACCTTTTTAGCAATTTAAGCCAAACATTTACTGATAAACATTTCATCTTCATAGCGATTTAAGATAAACATTTCTAATCTTACGAAACAAATCCAAATATTTCACCTTTTTAGCGATTTAATCCAAACGTATACAAACGTCACGAAACAAATCCAAGCGTTTCACCTTTTTAGCGATTTAAAAAAAAAACAATACGAAAAAAAATCAAACGTTTCACATTTCTAGCTATTTAAGCCAAACATTTACAAACGTTACGAAATAAAACGAAGCGTTTAACCCTTTTAGCAATTTAAGTCAAACGTTTACAAACTTTACAAAACAAATCCAAGCTTTCACCTTTGTAGCTATTTAAGCCAAACGTTTACAAACGTTACGAAACAAATCCAAGGGTTTCACCCTTTTAGCAATTTATGCCAAACGTTTACAAAAGTTACGAAAGAAATCCAGACGTTTCACCTTTTTAGCGATTTAAGCCAAACGTTTACAAACGTTACGAAACAAATCCAAACGTATAAACCGTTACAAAACAAATCCAAGCGTTTCACCTTTTTAGCTATTTAAGCCAAACGTTTTCAAACGTTGCAAAAAAAATCCAAGCCTTTCACCCTTTTAGCAATTTATGCCAAACGTTTACAAAAGTTACGAATGAAATCTAGACGTTTCACCTTTTTAGCAATTTAAGCCAAACGTTTACAAACGCTACGAAACAAATCCAAACGTATAAAACGTTAAGAAACAAATCCAAGCGTTTCATCTTTTTAGCAATTGAAGCCAAACATTTATAAACGTTGCGAAAGAAATCCAAACGTTCAACCTTTATTGCAATTTAAACCAAACGTTTATAAAAGTCACGAAAAAAATCCAAGCGTTTCACCTTTATTGAAATTTAAACCAAACGTTTTCAAAAGTCACGAAACAAATCCAAGCGTTTCACCTTTTTAGCGATTTAAGCCAAACGTATACAAACGTTACGAAATAAAACCAAACGTTTCCCCTTTTTAGCGATTTAAGCCAAACATTTACTGACGTTACGAAATTAATACAAACATTCCATCTTCATAGCGATTTAAGCCAAACATTTCTAATGTTACGAAAGAAATCCAAATATTTCACCTTTTTAGCGATTTAATCCAAACGTATACAAACGTCACGAAACAAATCCAAGCGTTTCACCTTTTTAGCGATTTAAATAAAACATTAAAAAACATTACGGAAAATAAACCAAACGTTTCACATTTGTAGCGATTTAAGCCAAACATTTATAAACGTTACGAAACAAAACGAAGCGTTTAACCTTTTTAGCAATTTAAGCCAAACGATTACAAACTTTACAAAACAAATCCAAGCTTTCACCTTTATAGCTATTTAAGCCAAACGTTTCCAAACGTGACAAAACAAATCCAAGCGTTTCACCCTTTTAGCAATTTATGCCAAACGTTTACAAAAGTTACGAAAGAAATCCAGACGTTTCACCATTTTAGCGATTTAAGCCAAACGTATGCAAACGTTACGAAATAAAACCAAACGTTTCCCCTTTTTAGCGATTTAAGCCAAACATTTACTGACGTTACAAAATTAATACAAACATTTCATCTTCATAGCGATTTAAGCTAAACATTTCTAATGCTATGAAACAATTCCAAATATTTCACCTTTTTAGCGATTTAATCCAAACGTATACAAACGTCACGAAACAAATCCAAGCGTTTCACCTTTTTAGCGATTTAAACAAAACATTAAAAAACATTACGAAAAAAAACCAAACGTTTCACATTTGTAGCGATTTAAGCCAAACATTTACAAACGTTACGAAACAAAACGAAGCGTTTAACCTTTTTAGCAATTTAAGCCAAACGATTACAAACTTTACAAAACAAATCCAAGCATTCACCTTTATAGATATTTAAGCCAAACGTTTACAAACGTGAAAAAACAAATCCAAGCGTTTCACCCTTTTAGCAATTTATGCCAAACGTTTACAAAAGTTACGAAAGAAATCTTGACGTTTCCCCTTTTTAGCGATTTAAGCATAAAACCAAACGTTTCCCCTTTTTAGCGATTTAAGCCAAACATTTACTGATGTTACGAAATTAATACAAACATTTCATCTTCATAGTGATTTAAGCCAAACATTTCTAATGTTACGAAACAAATCCAAATATTTCACCTTTTTAGGGATTTAGTCCAAACGTATACAAACGTCAGGAAACAAATCCAAGCGTTTCACCTTTTTAGCGATTTAAACAAAACATTTAAAAACATTACGAAAAAAAACCAAACGTTTCACATTTGTAGCGATTTAAGCCAAACATTTACAAACGTTGCGAAACAAAACGAAGCGTTTAACCTTTTTATCAATTTAAGCCAAACGTTTACAAACTTTACAAAACAAATCCAAGCTTTCAACGTATTAGCTATTTAAGCCAAACGTTTACAAACGTTACAAAACAAATCCAAGCGTTTCACCCTTTTAGCAATTTATGCCAAACGTTTACAAAAGTTACGAAAGAAATCCATACGTTTCACCTTTTTAGCGATTTAAGCCAAACTTTTACAAACGTTACGAAACAAATCCAAACGTATAAACCGTTACGAAATGTTTCACCTATTTAGCTATTTAAGCCAAACGTTTACAAACGTTACAAAACAAATACAAGCGTTTCATCCTTTTAGCAATATATGCCAAATTTTTACAAAAGTTACGAAAGAAATCCAGACGTTTCACCTTTTTAGCTATTTAAGCTAAACGTTTACAAACGCTACGAATGAAATCCAATCGTATAAAACGTTAAGAAACAAATCCAAGCGTTTCATCTTATTATCAATTTAAGCCAAACGTTTATAAACGTTGCGAAACAAATCCAAACGTTTAACCTTTATTGCAATTTAAACCAAACGTTTACAAAAGTCACGAAACAAATCCAAGCGTTTCACCTTTATTGAAATTTAAACCAAATGTTTTCAAAAGTCACGAAACAAATCCAAGCGTTTCACTTTTTTAGCAATTTAAGCTAAACATATACAAACGTTACGAAACAAAACCAAACGTTTCCCCTTTTAAGCGATTTAAGCCAAACATTTACTGACGTTACGAAATTAATACAAACATTTCATCTTCATAGCGATTTAAGCCAAACATTTCTAATGTTACGAAACAAATTCAAATATTTCACCTTTTTAGCGATTTAATCCAAACGTATACAAACGTCACGAAACAAATCCAAGTGTTTCACCTTTTTAACGATTTAAACAAAACATTAAAAAACATTACGAAAAAAAACCAAACGTTTCACATTTGTAGCGATTTAAGCCAAACATTTACAAACGTTACGAAACAAAACGAAGCGTTTAGCCTTTTTAGCAATTTAAGCCAAACGTTTACAAACTTTACAAAAAAAATCCAAGCTTTCACCATTTTAGCTATTTAAGCCAAACGTTTACAAACGTTACAAAACAAATCCAAGCGTTTCACCCTTTTAGCAATTTATGCCAAACGTTTACAAAAGTTACGAAAGAAATCCAGACGTTTCACCTTTTTAGCGATTTAAGCCAAACGTTTACAAACGTTACGAAACAAATCCAAACGTATAAACCGTTACGAAACAAATCCAAGCGTTTCACCTTTTTAGCTATTTAAGTCAAACGTATACAAACGTTACAAAACAAACCCAAGCGTTTCACCTTTTTAGCAATTTATGCCAAACGTTTACAAAAGTTACGAAAGAAATCCAGAAGTTTCACCTTTTTAGCTATTTAAGCCAAACGTTTACAAATTCTACGAAACAAATCCAAAAGTATAAAACGTTAAGAAACAAATCCAAGCGTTTCATCTTTTTAGCAATTTATAACGATTTAAGCCAGACGTTTACAAATGTTACGAATCAAATCCAAATGTTTCACCTTTTTAGCAATTTAAGCCAAACATTTACAAACGTTACGAAACAAATCAAAGTGTTTCGCCTTTTTAGCAATTTAAGCCAAACGTTTACAAACGTTACGAAACAAATCCAAACGTTTCCCCTTTTTAGCGATATAAGCCAAACGTTTACAAACGGTACGAAACAAATCCAAACGTTTTATCTTTTTATCGATTTAAGCAAACGTTTACAAACGCTACGAAATAAATCCAAATGTTTCACCTTTTTAGAAATTTAAGCCAAACGTTTACAAACATTAAAAAATAAATCCAAACTATTCACCTTTTTAGCGATTTAAGCCAAACGTTGAGAAACAAATCCAAATGTTTTACCTCTTTAGCGATTTAAGCCAATCATTTACAAAAGTTACAAAATAAATCCAAACGTTTACCCTTTTTAGCAATATAAGTCAAACGTTTACAAACGCTACGAAACAAATCCAAACGTTTCACCTTTATAGCGATTTAAGCCAAACGTTTACTAACTTTACGAAACAAATCCAAACATTTCACCTTTTTAGCGATTTAAGCCAAATTTTTACAAACATTAGTAAAGAAATCCAAACGTTTCACCTTTTTCGCTATTTAAACCAAACGTTTACAAACGTTATGAAACAAAACCAAGCGTTTAACCTTTTTAGCAATATAAGACAAACGTTTACTAACTTTACAAAACAAATCCAAGCGTTTCGCCTTTTTAGCTATTTAAGCCAAACGTTTACAAACGTTACGAAACAAATCCAAGTGTCTCACCTTTCTATATGGCAACCGTTTACAAACATTACGAAACAAATCCAAACGTTTCACTTTTTTATCGATTTAAGCCAAACGTTTACAAACGTTACGAAACAAATCCAAACATTTTACCTTTTTAACGATTTAAACCAATCATTTACAAAGGTTACGAAATAAATCCAAAGGTTTCACCATTTTAGCAATTTAAGACAATCATTTACAAAGGTTACGAAACAAATCCAAATGTTTCACCTTTTTAGCAATTTGAGCCAAACGTTTACAAAGGTTAGGAAACAAATCCAAGGGTTTAACTTTTTAGCAATTTAAGCCAAACGTTTACAAAAGTTACGAAACAAATCCAAGCATTTTACCTTTTTAGCAATTTAAGGCAAACGTTTACAAACATTATGAAACAAACCCAAATGTTTCACCTTTTTTGCGATTTAAGCCAAACGTTTACAAACGCTAAGAAACAAATCCAAACGTTTCACCTTTTTAGCGATGTAAGCCAAACGTTTACAAACGTTACTAAACAAATCCAAAAGTTTCACCTTTTTTGCGATTTAAGCTAAATGTTTACAAACGTTTTGAAACAAATCCAAATGATTTGCCTTTTTAGCAATTTAAATCCAAACGTTTCATCTTTTTTGCGATTTCAGCCAAATGTTTACAAACGTTATAAAACAAATCCAAACATTTCACCTTTTTAGCAATTTAAGTACAACGTTTCACCTTTTTAGCGATTTAAGCCAAATGTTCACAAACGATACAAAACAAATCCAAACGTTTCACCTTTTTAGCGATTTAAGCTAAACGTTTACAAACGTTACGAATCAAATCCTAACGTTGCACCTTTTTAGCGATTTAAGTCAAACGTTTACAAACGTTATGAAACTAATCCAAATGTGTCACCTTTCTAGCGATTTATACCAAACGTTTACAAAGATTTTGAAACAAATCCAAACGTTTCACCTTTTTAGCGATTTACGCCAAATGCTCACAAACGTTACGAAACAAATCCAAACGTTTTACCTTTTTAGCGATATAAGCAAAACGTTTTATAACGTTACGAAACAAATCCAAACGTTACGAAACAAAACCAAACGTTTTCAAACGTTACGAAACAAATCCAAACGTTTCACCTTTTTAGCAATTTAAGCAACACATTTACAAACATTATGAATTAAATCCAAGCGTTTCACCTATTTAGCAATTTCAGGAAAACATTAACAAACATTACGAAACAAATCGAAACGTTTCACTTTTTTAGCCATTGAAACCGAACGTTTACAAACGTTACGAATCCAATCTAAAGGATTCACCTTTTTGCGATATAACCCAAACGCTTACAAACGTTACGAAACTAATCTAAACGTTTTACCTTTTTAGCAATTCAAGCAAAATGTTTAGAAACGTTACGAAACAAATCCAAACATTACGAAACAAAACCAATCGTTTACAAACGTTATGAAATAAATCCAAAAGTTTCACCTTTTTAACAATTTAAGACAAACGTTTACAAACGTTATGAAACAAATCCAAGCGTTTCACCTATTTAGCAATTTAAGGAAAATGTTTACAAACGATATGAAACAAATCCAAACGTTTCACCTTTTTAACAATTTAAGCTGAACGTTTACAAACAGTACGAAACAAATCCAAACGTTTAACCTTTTTAGCAATTGAAATCCAAACATTTCCCCTTCTTAGCGATTTAAGTCAAACGTTTATAAAAGTTACGAAACAAATCCAAATGTTTCACCTTTTTAGCGATTTAAGCCAAACATTTCACCTTTTTAGCGATTTAAGCCAAATGTTACAAATGTTACAAAAAAATCCAAACGTTTCCCCTTTTTAGCATTTAAGCCAAACGTTTACAAACGTTTCAAAACAAATCCAAACGTTTCACCTTTTTAGCGATTTAAGCCAAACATTTACAAACTTTACGAAACAAATCCAAACATTTCACCTTTTTAGCGATTTAAGCCAAACGTTTACAAACGTTACGAAACTAATCCAAACGTTTAAAACGTTATAAAACCTTTTTAGCAATTTATGCCAAACGTATACAAGTGTTACGAAACAAATCCAAACGTTTCCTTTTTAGCAATTTAAAACAAACGTTACGAAACAAATCCAAGTGTTTCGGCTTTTTAGCGATTTAAGCCAAACGTTTACAAACGTTACTAAAAAAATCCAAAAGTTTCACCTTTTTTGCGATTTAAGCTAAATGTTTACAAACGTTTTGAAACAAATCCAAATGATTTGCCTTTTTAGCAATTTAAATCCAAACGTTTCATCTTTTTTGCGATTTCAGCCAAATGTTTACAAACGTTATAAAACAAATCCAAACATTTCACCTTTTTAGTAATTTAAGTACAACGTTTCACCTTTTTAGCGGTTTAAGCCAAATGTTCACAAACGATACAAAACAAATCCAAACGTTTCACCTTTTTAGCGATTTAAGCTAAACGTTTACAAACGTTACGAATCAAATCCTAACGTTTCACCTTTTTAGCGATTTAAGTCAAACGTTTACAAACGTTATGAAACTAATCCAAACGTGTCACCTTTCTAGCGATTTATGCCAAACATTAACAAAGATTTTGAAACAAACCCAAACGTTTCACCTTTTTAGCGATTTAAGCCAAATGTTCACAAACGTTACGAAACAAATCCAAACGTTTCACCTTTTTAGCAATTTAAGCAAAACATTTACAAACATTATGAATTAAATCTAAGCGTTTCACCTATTTAGCAATTTCAGGAAAACATTAACAAACATTACGAATCAAATCGAAACGTTTCACTTATTTAGCCATTGAAGCCGAACGTTTACAAACGTTACGAATCCAATCTAAAGGATTCACCTTTTTGCGATATAACCCAAACGCTTACAAACGTTACGAAACTAATCTAAACGTTTCACCTTTTTAGCAATTCAAGCAAAATGTTTAGAAACGTTACGAAACAAATCCAAACATTACGAAACAAAACCAATCGTTTACAAACGTTATGAAATAAATCCAAAAGTTTCACCTTTTTAACAATTTAAGACAAACGTTTACAAACGTTATGAAACAAATCCAAGCGTTTCACCTATTTAGCAATTTAAGGAAAACGTTTACAAACGATATGAAAAAAATCCAAACGTTCCACCTTTTTAAAAATTTAAGCGGAACGTTTACAAACAGTACGAAACAAAACCAAACGTTTCACTTTTTTATCGATTTAAGCCCAACGTTTCCAAACGTTACGAAACAAATCCAAACGTTTCCCCAATTTAGTGATTTAAGCCAAACGTGTCACCGTTTTAGTGATTTAAGTCAAACGTTTACAAAACAAATCCAAATGTTTCACCTTTTTAACGATTTACAAACGTTACGAAACAAATCGAAATGTTTCCCTTTTTTAGCGATGGAAGCCAAACGTTTCCAAACGTTATGAAACAAATCCAAACGTTTCCCATATTTAGCAATTTAAGCCACACGTTTGCAAACGTTACAAAGCAAAACCAAGCGTTTCACTTTTTTAGCAATTTAAACCAAACGTTTACAAACATAACGAAACAAATCCAAGCGTTTCACCTTTTTAGCAATTTAATCCAAACGTTTACCAACATTACGAAACAAATCCAAGCATTTCACCTTTTTAGCAATTTAAGCCAAACGTTTACAAACGTTAACGAACAAATCCAAACGTTTCCCCTATTAAGCGATTTAAGCCAAACGTATACAAACGGTACGAAACAAATCCAAACGTTTCACCTTTTTAGCGATTTAAGTGTAACGTTTACAAATGTTACGAAACAAAACCAAACCCTTTTTATCTATTTAAGCCAAACGTTTACAAACGATAAAAAACAAATCCAAACATTTTACCGTTTTAGCAATTTAAGTCGAACGTTTACAGACGTTACGAAACAAATCCAAACATTTGACCTTTTTAGCGATTTAAGCCAAATGTTACAAATGCTAGGAAACAAATCCAAGTGTTTCACCTTTTTAGCAATTTAAACCAAACGTTTACAAAAGTTACGAAACAAAACCAATGTTTCACATTTTTAGCGATTTAAGCGAAACGCTTACAAACGTTACAAAAGAAATCGAAACGTTTCACTTTTTTAGCGATTTAAGCAAAACGTTTACAAACGTTACGAAACAAATCCAAACGTTTCACCTTCTTAGCGATTTAAGCCAAACGTTTATAAAAGTTACGAAACAAATCCAAACGTTTCACCTTTTTAGCGATTTAAGCCAAACATTTCACCTTTTTAGCGATTTAAGCCAAATGTTACAAATGTTACAAAAAAATCCAAACGTTTCCCCTTTTTAGCATTTAAGCCAAACATTTACAAACGTTTCAAAACAAATCCAAACGTTTCACCTTTTTAGCGATTTAAGCCAAACATTTACAAACTTTACGAAACAAATCCAAACAGTTCACCTTTTTAGCGATTTAAGCCAAACGTTTACAAACGTTACGAAACTAATCCAAACATTTAAAAAGTTATAAAACCTTTTTAACAATTTAAGACAAACGTTTACAAACGTTATGAAACAAATCCAAGCGTTTCACCTATTTAGCAATTTAAGGAAAATGTTTACAAACGATATGAAACAAATCCAAACGTTTCACCTTTTTAACAATTTAAGCTGAACGTTTACAAACAGTACGAAACAAATCCAAACGTTTAACCTTTTTAGCAATTGAAATCCAAACATTTCCCCTTCTTAGCGATTTAAGTCAAACGTTTATAAAAGTTACGAAACAAATCCAAATGTTTCACCTTTTTAGCGATTTAAGCCAAACATTTCACCTTTTTAGCGATTTAAGCCAAATGTTACAAATGTTACAAAAAAATCCAAACGTTTCCCCTTTTTAGCATTTAAGCCAAACGTTTACAAACGTTTCAAAACAAATCCAAACGTTTCACCTTTTTAGCGATTTAAGCCAAACATTTACAAACTTTACGAAACAAATCCAAACAGTTCACCTTTTTAGCGATTTAAGCCAAACGTTTACAAACGTTACGAAACTAATCCAAACGTTTAAAACGTTATAAAACCTTTTTAGCAATTTATGCCAAACGTATACAAGTGTTACGAAACAAATCCAAACGTTTCCTTTTTAGCAATTTAAAACAAACGTTACGAAACAAATCCAAGTGTTTCGGCTTTTTAGCGATTTAAGCCAAACGTTTACAAACGTTACTAAAAAAATCCAAAAGTTTCACCTTTTTTGCGATTTAAGCTAAATGTTTACAAACGTTTTGAAACAAATCCAAATGATTTGCCTTTTTAGCAATTTAAATCCAAACGTTTCATCTTTTTTGCGATTTCAGCCAAATGTTTACAAACGTTATAAAACAAATCCAAACATTTCACCTTTTTAGTAATTTAAGTACAACGTTTCACCTTTTTAGCGGTTTAAGCCAAATGTTCACAAACGATACAAAACAAATCCAAACGTTTCACCTTTTTAGCGATTTAAGCTAAACGTTTACAAACGTTACGAATCAAATCCTAACGTTTCACCTTTTTAGCGATTTAAGTCAAACGTTTACAAACGTTATGAAACTAATCCAAACGTGTCACCTTTCTAGCGATTTATGCCAAACATTAACAAAGATTTTGAAACAAACCCAAACGTTTCACCTTTTTAGCGATTTAAGCCAAATGTTCACAAACGTTACGAAACAAATCCAAACGTTTCACCTTTTTAGCAATTTAAGCAAAACATTTACAAACATTATGAATTAAATCTAAGCGTTTCACCTATTTAGCAATTTCAGGAAAACATTAACAAACATTACGAATCAAATCGAAACGTTTCACTTATTTAGCCATTGAAGCCGAACGTTTACAAACGTTACGAATCCAATCTAAAGGATTCACCTTTTTGCGATATAACCCAAACGCTTACAAACGTTACGAAACTAATCTAAACGTTTCACCTTTTTAGCAATTCAAGCAAAATGTTTAGAAACGTTACGAAACAAATCCAAACATTACGAAACAAAACCAATCGTTTACAAACGTTATGAAATAAATCCAAAAGTTTCACCTTTTTAACAATTTAAGACAAACGTTTACAAACGTTATGAAACAAATCCAAGCGTTTCACCTATTTAGCAATTTAAGGAAAACGTTTACAAACTATATGAAAAAAATCCAAACGTTCCACCTTTTTAAAAATTTAAGCGGAACGTTTACAAACAGTACGAAACAAAACCAAACGTTTCACTTTTTTATCGATTTAAGCCCAACGTTTCCAAACGTTACGAAACAAATCCAAACGTTTCCCCAATTTAGTGATTTAAGCCAAACGTGTCACCGTTTTAGTGATTTAAGTCAAACGTTTACAAAACAAATCCAAATGTTTCACCTTTTTAACGATTTACAAACGTTACGAAACAAATCGAAATGTTTCCCTTTTTTAGCGATGGAAGCCAAACGTTTCCAAACGTTATGAAACAAATCCAAACGTTTCCCATATTTAGCAATTTAAGCCACACGTTTGCAAACGTTACAAAGCAAAACCAAGCGTTTCACTTTTTTAGCAATTTAAACCAAACGTTTACAAACATAACGAAACAAATCCAAGCGTTTCACCTTTTTAGCAATTTAATCCAAACGTTTACCAACATTACGAAACAAATCCAAGCATTTCACCTTTTTAGCAATTTAAGCCAAACGTTTACAAACGTTAACGAACAAATCCAAACGTTTCCCCTATTAAGCGATTTAAGCCAAACGTATACAAACGGTACGAAACAAATCCAAACGTTTCACCTTTTTAGCGATTTAAGTGTAACGTTTACAAATATTACGAAACAAAACCAAACCCTTTTTATCTATTTAAGCCAAACGTTTACAAACGATAAAAAACAAATCCAAACATTTTACCGTTTTAGCAATTTAAGTCGAACGTTTACAGACGTTACGAAACAAATCCAAACATTTGACCTTTTTAGCGATTTAAGCCAAATGTTACAAATGCTAGGAAACAAATCCAAGTGTTTCACCTTTTTAGCAATTTAAACCAAACGTTTACAAATGTTACGAAACAAAACCAATGTTTCACATTTTTAGCGATTTAAGCGAAACGCTTACAAACGTTACAAAAGAAATCGAAACGTTTCACTTTTTTAGCGATTTAAGCAAAACGTTTACAAACGTTACGAAACAAATCCAAACGTTTCACCTTCTTAGCGATTTAAGCCAAACGTTTATAAAAGTTACGAAACAAATCCAAACGTTTCACCTTTTTAGCGATTTAAGCCAAACATTTCACCTTTTTAGCGATTTAAGCCAATGTTACAAATGTTACAAAAAAATCCAAACGTTTCCCCTTTTTAGCATTTAAGCCAAACATTTACAAACGTTTCAAAACAAATCCAAACGTTTCACCTTTTTAGCGATTTAAGCCAAACATTTACAAACTTTACGAAACAAATCCAAACAGTTCACCTTTTTAGCGATTTAAGCCAAACGTTTACAAACGTTACGAAACTAATCCAAACGTTTAAAAAGTTATAAAACCTTTTTAGCAATTTATGCCAAACGTATACAAGTGTTACGAAACAAATCCAAACGTTTCCTTTTTAGCAATTTAAAACAAACGTTACGAAACAAATCCAAGTGTTTCGGCTTTTTAGCGATTTAAGCCAAACGTTTACAAATGTTACTAAAAAAATCCAAAAGTTTCACCTTTTTTGCTATTTAAGCTAAATGTTTACAAACGTTTTGAAACAAATCCAAATGATTTGCCTTTTTAGCAATTTAAATCCAAACGTTTCATCTTTTTTGCGATTTCAGCCAAATGTTTACAAACGTTATAAAACAAATCCAAACATTTCACCTTTTTAGCAATTTAAGTACAACGTTTCACCTTTTTAGCGATTTAAGCCAAATGTTCACAAACGATACAAAACAAATCCAAACGTTTCACCTTTTTAGCGATTTAAGCTAAACGTTTACAAACGTTACGAATCAAATCCTAACGTTTCACCTTTTTAGCGATTTAAGCTAAACGTTTACAAACGTTACGAATCAAATCCTAACGTTTCACCTTTTTAGCGATTTAAGTCAAACGTTTACAAACGTTATGAAACTAATCCAAACGTGTCACCTTTCTAGTGATTTATGCCAAACGTTTACAAAGATTTTGAAACAAATCCAAACGTTTCACCTTTTTAGCGATTTAAGCCAAATGTTCACAAACGTTACGAAACAAATCAAAACGTTTTACCTTTTTAGCGATTTAAGCAAAACGTTTTATAACGTTACGAAACAAATCCAAACGTTACGAAACAAAACCAAACGTTTTCAAACGTTACGAAACAAATCCAAACGTTTCACCTTTTTAGCAATTTAAGCAAAA
Organism: Mercurialis annua; assembly: GCF_937616625.2. NCBI lineage: Eukaryota > Viridiplantae > Streptophyta > Magnoliopsida > Malpighiales > Euphorbiaceae > Mercurialis > Mercurialis annua. Next base: position 19,711,446 of record NC_065577.1, on the reverse strand, counting down.
CATTTAAAAACATTATGAATTAAATCCAAGCGTTTCACCTATTTAGCAATTTCAGGAAAACATTAACAAACATTACGAAACAAATCGAAACGTTTCACTTTTTTAGCCATTGAAGCCGAACGTTTACAAACGTTACGAATCCAATCTAAAGGATTCACCTTTTTGCGATATAACCCAAACGCTTACAAACGTTACGAAACTAATCTAAACGATTCACCTTTTTAGCAATTCAAGCAAAATGTTTAGAAACGTTACGAAACAAATCCAAACATTACGAAACAAAACCAATCGTTTACAAACGTTATGAAATAAATCCAAACGTTTCACCTTTTTAACAATTTAAGACAAACGTTTACAAATGTTATGAAACAAATCCAAGCGTTTCACCTATTTAGCAATTTAAGGAAAACGTTTACAAACGATATGAAACAAATCCAAACGTTTCACCTTTTTAACAATTTAAGCGGAACGTTTACAAACAGTACGAAACAAAACCAAACGTTTCACTTTTTTATCGATTTAAGCCCAACGTTTCCAAACGTTACGAAACAAATCCAAACGTTTCCCCATTTTAGTGATTTAAGCCAAACGTGTCACCGTTTTAGTGATTTAAGTCAAACGTTTACAAAACAAATCCAAATGTTTCACCTTTTTAACGATTTACAAACGTTACGAAACAAATCGAAATGTTTCCCTTTTTTAGCGATGGAAGCCAAACGTTTCCAAACGTTATGTAACAAATCCAAACGTTTCCCATATTTAGCAATTTAAGCCACACGTTTGCAAACGTTACAAAGCAAAACCAAGCGTTTCACTTTTTTAGCAATTTAAACCAAACGTTTACAAACATAACGAAACAAATCCAAGCGTTTCACCTTTTTAGCAATTTAATCCAAACGTTTACCAACATTACGAAACAAATCCAAGCATTTCACCTTTTTAGCAATTTAAGCCAAACGTTTACAAACGTTAAGGAACAAATCCAAACGTTTCCCCTTTTAAGCGATTTAAGCCAAACGTATACAGACGGTACGAAACAAATCCAAACATTTCACCTTTTTAGCGATTTAAGCGGAACGTTTACAAATGTTACGAAACAAAACCAAACCCTTTTTATCTATTTAAGCCAAACGTTTACAAACGATACAAAACAAATCCAAACATTTTACCGTTTTAGCAATTTAAGTCGAACGTTTACAGACGTTACGAAACAAATCCAAACATTTGACCTTTTTAGCGATTTAAGCCAAATGTTACAAATGCTACGAAACAAATCCAAGTGTTTCACCTTTTTAGCAATTTAAACCAAACGTTTACAAAAGTTACGAAACAAAACCAATGTTTCACATTTTTAGCGATTTAAGCGAAACGCTTACAAACGTTATAAAACAAATCGAAACGTTTCACTTTTTTAGCGATTTAAGCCAAACGTTTACAAACGTTACGAAACAAATCCAAACGTTTAACCTTTTTAGCAATTGAAATCCAAACGTTTCACCTTCTTAGCGATTTAAGCCAAACGTTTATAAAAATTACGAAACAAATCCAAACGTTTCACCTTTTTAGCGATTTAAGCCAAACATTTCACCTTTTTAGCGATTTAAGCCAAATGTTACAAATGTTACAAAAAAATCCAAACGTTTCCCCTTTTTAGCATTTAAGCCAAACGTTTACAAACGTTTCAAAACAAATCCAAACGTTTCACCTTTTAAGCGATTTAAGCCGAACATTTACAAACTTTACGAAACAAATCCAAACAGTTCACCTTTTTAGCGATTTAAGCCAAACGTTTACAAACGTTACGAAACTAATCCAAACGTTTAAAACGTTATAAAACCTTTTTAGCAATTTATGCCAAACGTATACAAGTGTTACGAAACAAATCCAAACGTTTCCTTTTTAGCAATTTAAAACAAACGTTACGAAACAAATCCAAGTGTTTCGGCTTTTTAGCGATTTAAGCCAAACGTTTACAAACGTTACTAAAAAAATCCAAAAGTTTCACCTTTTTTGCGATTTAAGCTAAATGTTTACAAACGTTTTGAAACAAATCCAAATGATTTGCCTTTTTAGCAATTTAAATCCAAACGTTTCATCTTTTTTGCGATTTCAGCCAAATGTTTACAAACGTTATAAAACAAATCCAAACATTTCACCTTTTTAGTAATTTAAGTACAACGTTTCACCTTTTTAGCGATTTAAGCCAAATGTTCACAAACGATACAAAACAAATCCAAACGTTTCACCTTTTTAGCGATTTAAGCTAAACGTTTACAAACGTTACGAATCAAATCCTAACGTTTCACCTTTTTAGCGATTTAAGTCAAACGTTTACAAACGTTATGAAACTAATCCAAACGTGTCACCTTTCTAGCGATTTATGCCAAACGTTTACAAAGATTTTGAAACAAACCCAAACGTTTCACCTTTTTAGCGATTTAAGCCAAATGTTCACAAACGTTACGAAACAAATCAAAACGTTTTACCTTTTTAGCGATTTAAGCAAAACGTTTTATAACGTTACGAAACAAATCCAAACGTTACGAAACAAAACCAAACGTTTTCAAACGTTACGAAACAAATCCAAACGTTTCACCTTTTTAGCAATTTAAGCAAAACATTTACAAACATTATGAATTAAATCCAAGCGTTTCACCTATTTAGCAATTTCAGGAAAACATTAACAAACATTACGAAACAAATTGAAACGTTTCACTTTTTTAGCCATTGAAGCCGAACGTTTACAAACGTTACGAATCCAATCTAAAGGATTCACCTTTTTGCGATATAACCCAAACGCTTACAAACGTTACGAAACTAATCTAAACGATTCACCTTTTTAGCAATTCAAGCAAAATGTTTAGAAACGTTACGAAACAAATCCAAACATTACGAAACAAAACCAATCGTTTACAAACGTTATGAAATAAATCCAAACGTTTCACCTTTTTAACAATTTAAGACAAACGTTTACAAATGTTATGAAACAAATCCAAGCGTTTCACCTATTTAGCAATTTAAGGAAAACGTTTACAAACGATATGAAACAAATCCAAACGTTTCACCTTTTTAACAATTTAAGCTGAACGTTTACAAACAGTACGAAACAAAACCAAACGTTTCACTTTTTTATCGATTTAAGCCCAACGTTTCCAAACGTTACGAAACAAATCCAAACGTTTCCCCATTTTAGTGATTTAAGCCAAACGTGTCACCGTTTTAGTGATTTAAGTCAAACGTTTACAAAACAAATCCAAATGTTTCACCTTTTTAACGATTTACAAACGTTACGAAACAAATCGAAATGTTTCCCTTTTTTAGCGATGGAAGCCAAACGTTTCCAAACGTTATGAAACAAATCCAAACGTTTCCCATATTTAGCAATTTAAGCCACACGTTTGCAAACGTTACAAAGCAAAACCAAGCGTTTCACTTTTTTAGCAATTTAAACCAAACGTTTACAAACATAATGAAACAAATCCAAGCGTTTCACCTTTTTAGCAATTTAATCCAAACGTTTACCAACATTACGAAACAAATCCAAGCATTTCACCTTTTTAGCAATTTAAGCCAAACGTTTACAAACGTTAAGGAACAAATCCAAACGTTTCCCCTTTTAAGCGATTTAAGCCAAACGTATACAGACGGTACGAAACAAATCCAAACATTTCACCTTTTTAGCGATTTAAGCGGAACGTTTACAAATGTTACGAAACAAAACCAAACCCTTTTTATCTATTTAAGCCAAACGTTTACAAACGATACAAAACAAATCCAAACATTTTACCGTTTTAGCAATTTAAGTCGAACGTTTACAGACGTTACGAAACAAATCCAAACATTTGACCTTTTTAGCGATTTAAGCCAAATGTTACAAATGCTACGAAACAAATCCAAGTGTTTCACCTTTTTAGCAATTTAAACCAAACGTTTACAAAAGTTACGAAACAAAACCAATGTTTCACATTTTTAGCGATTTAAGCGAAACGCTTACAAACGTTATAAAACAAATCGAAACGTTTCACTTTTTTAGCGATTTAAGCCAAACGTTTACAAACGTTACGAAACAAATCCAAACGTTTAACCTTTTTAGCAATTGAAATCCAAACGTTTCACCTTCTTAGCGATTTAAGCCAAACGTTTATAAAAATTACGAAACAAATCCAAACGTTTCACCTTTTTAGCGATTTAAGCCAAACATTTCACCTTTTTAGCGATTTAAGCCAAATGTTACAAATGTTACAAAAAAATCCAAACGTTTCCCCTTTTTAGCATTTAAGCCAAACGTTTACAAACGTTTCAAAACAAATCCAAACGTTTCACCTTTTTAGCGATTTAAGCCGAACATTTACAAACTTTACGAAACAAATCCAAACAGTTCACCTTTTTAGCGATTTAAGCCAAACGTTTACAAACGTTACGAAACTAATCCAAACGTTTAAAACGTTATAAAACCTTTTTAGCAATTTATGCCAAACGTATACAAGTGTTACGAAACAAATCCAAACGTTTCCTTTTTAGCAATTTAAAACAAACGTTACGAAACAGATCCAAGTGTTTCGGCTTTTTAGCGATTTAAGCCAAACGTTTACAAACGTTACTAAAAAAATCCAAAAGTTTCACCTTTTTTGCGATTTAAGCTAAATGTTTACAAACGTTTTGAAACAAATCCAAATGATTTGCCTTTTTAGCAATTTAAATCCAAACGTTTCATCTTTTTTGCGATTTCAGCCAAATGTTTACAAACGTTATAAAACAAATCCAAACATTTCACCTTTTTAGTAATTTAAGTACAACGTTTCACCTTTTTAGCGATTTAAGCCAAATGTTCACAAACGATACAAAACAAATCCAAACGTTTCACCTTTTTAGCGATTTAAGCTAAACGTTTACAAACGTTACGAATCAAATCCTAACGTTTCACCTTTTTAGCGATTTAAGTCAAACGTTTACAAACGTTATGAAACTAATCCAAACGTGTCACCTTTCTAGCGATTTATGCCAAACGTTTACAAAGATTTTGAAACAAACCCAAACGTTTCACCTTTTTAGCGATTTAAGCCAAATGTTCACAAACGTTACGAAACAAATCAAAACGTTTTACCTTTTTAGCGATTTAAGCAAAACGTTTTATAACGTTACGAAACAAATCCAAACGTTACGAAACAAAACCAAACGTTTTCAAACGTTACGAAACAAATCCAAACGTTTCACCTTTTTAGCAATTTAAGCAAAACATTTACAAACATTATGAATTAAATCCAAGCGTTTCACCTATTTAGCAATTTCAGGAAAACATTAACAAACATTACGAAACAAATTGAAACGTTTCACTTTTTTAGCCATTGAAGCCGAACGTTTACAAACGTTACGAATCCAATCTAAAGGATTCACCTTTTTGCGATATAACCCAAACGCTTACAAACGTTACGAAACTAATCTAAACGATTCACCTTTTTAGCAATTCAAGCAAAATGTTTAGAAACGTTACGAAACAAATCCAAACATTACGAAACAAAATCAATCGTTTACAAACGTTATGAAATAAATCCAAACGTTTCACCTTTTTAACAATTTAAGACAAACGTTTACAAATGTTATGAAACAAATCCAAGCGTTTCACCTATTTAGCAATTTAAGGAAAACGTTTACAAACGATATGAAACAAATCCAAACGTTTCACCTTTTTAACAATTTAAGCTGAACGTTTACAAACAGTACGAAACAAAACCAAACGTTTCACTTTTTTATCGATTTAAGCCCAACGTTTCCAAACGTTACGAAACAAATCCAAACGTTTCCCCATTTTAGTGATTTAAGCCAAACGTGTCACCGTTTTAGTGATTTAAGTCAAACGTTTACAAAACAAATCCAAATGTTTCACCTTTTTAACGATTTACAAACGTTACGAAACAAATCGAAATGTTTCCCTTTTTTAGCGATGGAAGCCAAACGTTTCCAAACGTTATGAAACAAATCCAAACGTTTCCCATATTTAGCAATTTAAGCCACACGTTTGCAAACGTTACAAAGCAAAACCAAGCGTTTCACTTTTTTAGCAATTTAAACCAAACGTTTACAAACATAACGAAACAAATCCAAGCGTTTCACCTTTTTAGCAATTTAATCCAAACGTTTACCAACATTACGAAACAAATCCAAGCATTTCACCTTTTTAGCAATTTAAGCCAAACGTTTACAAACGTTAAGGAACAAATCCAAACGTTTCCCCTTTTAAGCGATTTAAGCCAAACGTATACAGACGGTACGAAACAAATCCAAACATTTCACCTTTTTAGCGATTTAAGCGGAACGTTTACAAATGTTACGAAACAAAACCAAACCCTTTTTATCTATTTAAACCAAACGTTTACAAACGATACAAAACAAATCCAAACATTTTACCGTTTTAGCAATTTAAGTCGAACGTTTACAGACGTTACGAAACAAATCCAAACATTTGACCTTTTTAGCGATTTAAGCCAAATGTTACAAATGCTACGAAACAAATCCAAGTGTTTCACCTTTTTAGCAATTTAAACCAAACGTTTACAAAAGTTACGAAACAAAACCAATGTTTCACATTTTTAGCGATTTAAGCGAAACGCTTACAAACGTTATAAAACAAATCGAAACGTTTCACTTTTTTAGCGATTTAAGCCAAACGTTTACAAACGTTACGAAACAAATCCAAACGTTTAACCTTTTTAGCAATTGAAATCCAAACGTTTCACCTTCTTAGCGATATAAGCCAAACGTTTATAAAAATTACGAAACAAATCCAAACGTTTCATCTTTTTAGCGATTTAAGCCAAACATTTCACCTTTTTAGCGATTTAAGCCAAATGTTACAAATGTTACAAAAAAATCCAAACGTTTCCCCTTTTTAGCATTTAAGCCAAACGTTTACAAACGTTTCAAAACAAATCCAAACGTTTCACCTTTTTAGCGATTTAAGCCAAACATTTACAAACTTTACGAAACAAATCCAAACAGTTCACCTTTTTAGCGATTTAAGCCAAACGTTTACAAACGTTACGAAACTAATCCAAACGTTTAAAACGTTATAAAACCTTTTTAGCAATTTATGCCAAACGTATACAAGTGTTACGAAACAAATCCAAACGTTTCCTTTTTAGCAATTTAAAACAAACGTTACGAAACAAATCCAAGTGTTTCGGCTTTTTAGCGATTTAAGCCAAACGTTTACAAATGTTACGAAATAAAACCAAACGTTTCACCTTTTTAGCGATTTAAGCCAAACGTTTACAGACGTTACGAAACAAATCCAAACGTTTCACCTTTTTAGCGATTTTAGCCAAACGTTTACACACATTACGAAACAAAACATGACGTTTCACCTTTTTTACTTTTTAAGCCATACGTTTACTAACATTACGAAAAAAAACCAAACGTTTAAAACATTACGAAACAAATCCAAGAGTTTCACCTTTTTAGTAATTTAAGCGAAACATCTATAAACGTTGCGAAACAAATCCAAATGTTTCATCTTTTTAGCGATTTAAACCAAACGTTTACAAACATCACGAAACAAATCCAAGCGTTTCACCTTTTTAGCGATTTAAGCCAAACGTATACAAATGTTACGAAATAAAACCACACGTTTAACCTTTTTAGCGATTCAAGACAAACGTTTACAGACGGTACGAAACAAAATTCAAACATTTCATCGTTTTAGCTATTTAAGCCAAACATTTCTAACGTTACGAAACAAATCCAGATGTTTCACCTTTTTAGCGATTTAAGCCAACCGTTTACAAACGTCACGAAACAAATCCAAGTGTTTCACCTTTTTAGCGATTTAAGCCAAATATTTACAAACATTATGAAAAAAAACCAAGCGTTTAACCTATTTAGCAATTTAAGCCAAACGTTTACAAACTTTACAAAACCAATCCAAGGGTTTCACCTTTTTAGCTATATAAGCCAAACGTTTACAAACGTTACGAAACAAATCCAAGAATTTCACATTTTTAGCAATTTATGTCAAACGTTTACAAAAGCTACGAAACAAATCCAAACGTTTCACCTTTTTAGCTATGTAAGCCAAACGTTTACAAATGTTACGAAACAAATCCAAGCGTTCCACCTTTTTAGAAATTTATGTCAAACGTTTACAAATGCTACGAATCAAATCCAAACGTTTCACCTTTTTAGCAATTTAAGCCAAACGTTACAAAACAAATCCAAACGTTTCCCCTTTTTAGCGATTTAAGCCAATCATTTACAAAGGTTATAAAAATCCAAATGTTTCACCTTTTTAGCAATTTGAGCAATAAGTTTACAAGCGTTACGAAACAAATCCAAGTGTTTCACGTTTTTAGCAATTTCAGCCAAACGTTTACAAACGTTACGAAAGAAATCCAAGCGTTTTACCTTTTTAGACTTTTAAGAAAAACATTTACAAACGTTACGAAACAAATCCAAATGTTTCACCTTTTTTGCGATTTAATCCAAACGTTTACAAACGCTACGAAACAAATCCAAGCGTTTCACGTTTTTAGCAATTTCAGTCAGACGTTTACAAACGTTACGAAACAAATCCAAGTGTTTTACCTTTTAGCAATTTAAGCAAAACATTAAAAACGTTACGAAATAAATCCAAATGTTTCACCTTTTATGCGATTTAATACAAACGTTTAAACAAATCCAAAGGTATCCCCTTTTTAGCGATTTAAGCCAAACGTTTACAAACATTACCCAAAAAATTCAAAAGTTTCACCTTTGTAGCGATTTAGCCAAACATTTACAAACGTTTCAAAACAAATCCAAACGTTTCTCCTTTTTAGCAAATTAAATCCAAACGTTTCACCTTTTTAGCAATTTAAGTGAAACGTTTACAAATGTTACGAAACAAATCCAAACGTTTCACTATTTTAGTGATTTAAGCCAAACATTTCACCTTTTTAGTGATTTAAGCCAACCGCTTACAAACTTTACAAAACAAATCCAAACGTTTCACCTTTTTAACGATTTAAGCCAAACGTTTACAAACATTACGAGTCAAATCCAAACGTTTCCCCATTTAAGTAATTTATACCAAACGTTTACAAACTTTACAAAATAAATCCAAGCGTTTCACCTTTTTAGCTATTTAAGCCGAACGTTTCACCTTTTTAGTGATTTAAGCCAAACTTTTGCAAACATTACAAAACAAATCCAAACATTTCACCTTTTTAGCAATTTAAGCCAAACGTTACGAATCAAATCCAAATGTTTCCCCATATTAGCAATTTAAACCAAAAATTTACAAACTTTACAAAACAAATCCAAGCGTTTCACCTTTTTAGCTATTAAAGCCAAACGTTTCGCAACAAAACCAAACTTTTAAAACGTTGCGAACCAAATCCAAATGTTTCACATTTTAAGCGATTTAAGCCAAATGTTTACAAACATTACGAAACAAAACCAAGCGTTTATCCTTTTTAGCAATTTAAGCCAAACGTTTACTAACTTACAAAACAAATCCAAGCGTTTCACCTTTTTATCTATTTAAGCCAAACGTTTACAAACGTTACGAAACAAATCAAAGTGTTTCACCTTTTTCGCCAATTTATGTCAACCGTTTACAAACGTTACGAAACAAATCCAAACGTTTAACCTTTTTAGCGATTTAGGCCAAACGTTTACCACTACTAGAAAACAGCGTTTTATCGACGGATTTTACTGACAGATCTAAAATCTGTCGCAATTTTTTTAATTAGCGACAGATTTAGCGACGGATCTAAAGTCCGTCGCTAAACACCATATTGAATTGGCGGGAGTGATCCCACCAACTTTAGCGACGGATTTTCCGTCGCTGAAGTTGGCGGGAGTAATCCCGCCAATTGTTTTGATAAAATTTAGCGACGTATTTTAAAATGAATACTCCCGCCTTTTATTTTCCGCAATTAGCGACGGATTTTTAAATCCATCGCTAAATTACACCTTTTGCGATGGAATTTAGAGACGGATTTCAAATTCGTCGCTAATTTTAATTTAAAAAAAAAATTAAAGGTATCAAATATTATTTAAGATAGTATTTAATAAATAAGTAGTTATTAAATATTTTAATTAAATTTATATTATTTTAATATAAAGTTTTTATTTATAAAATAATAATTAAACCTTAGTATGAAATAATAATTTCATATTATTTATTTATTTAAAGTATATAAATATTTAAAAAAATTATTAATTATAAAAAAAATTATCTTAGAATGCGGGATTAAATTATGGAAAGAAATATTTGTTGCTTTTAGTTACATTTAAGTATAATATACATAAATATATAACATGAATATGAGCTGGTTAAGGTGGAGTTATGCGCGGGAGAACCATAACGTTAAAGAGTCTTGAGTGGGAGCAATGGAAGGATGGGAAGTTAGCGAAAAATGACTGGTGGATGCGGGTGGGTGATTTAACTCGGGTGGGTGAGTGACGGAGGGCGCAGATGAGCGATTGATTAAATAAAAGAATTATTTAACGATGTAATTTTTAATATTTTTTTTTTTTTTAAATTAGGGACGGATTTAAATCCGTCGCTAATTAGCGACGAAATTAAAATTCTGTCGCTAAAACGGAGACCAAGATTTGTCCCAAATTTTTTTTCCGTCGTTATCAAACGTTGCGACCAATAATGTAGCGATGGACCGTTTCCGTCGCTAAATGTTTTTAGCGACGGATTTTGGTCATTTAGCAACGGAAAAATCCGTCGCTAAATGACTGTTTTCTAGTAGTGTACAAACGTTACGAAACAAATCCAAAAGTTCCACCTTTTTAGCGATTTAAACCAATCATTTACAAAGGTTACGAAACAAATCCAAATGTTTCACCTTCTTTGCAATTTGAGCCAAACATTTACAAATGTTTCGAAACAAATCCAAGCGTTTCACGTTTTTAGCAATTTAAGCCAAACGTTTACAAACGTTACAAAACAAATCCAAGCGTTTTACCTTTTTAGCAAATTAAGGCAAACGTTTACAAACGTCACGAAACAAATTCAAAATTTTCACCTTTTTTGCGATTTAATCCAAACGTTTACAAACGCTATGAAACAAATCCAAGCGTTTCACGTTTTTAGCAATTTCAGCCAAACGTTTACAAACGTAACGAAACAAATCCAAGCGTTTTACCTTTTTAGCGATTTAATCCAAACATTTACAAACGCGACGAAACAAATCCAAACGTTTCCCCTTTTTAGCGATTTAAGCCCAACGTTTACAAACGTTACCAAAAAAATCCAAAAGTTTCACCTTTTTAGCGATTTAGCCAAACGTTTACAAACGGTTGAAAAAAAAATCCAAACGTTTCACCTTTTCAGCAATTAAGAGAAACGTTTCCAAACGTCACGAAATAAATCCAAACGTTTCACCCTTTTAGCGATTTAAGGCAAGAGTTTTACCTTTTTACCGATTTAAGCCAAACGTTTAGAAACGTTACGAATCAAATCCAAACGTTTTCCCATTTTAGCGATCTAAGCCAATCATTTACCAAGGTTATGAAAAAAATTCAAACGTTTCACCTTTTTAGTAATTTGAGCAATAAGTTTACAAACGTTACGAAACAAATCCAATCGTTTCATGTTTTTAGCAATTTCAGCCAAACGTTTACAAACGTTACGAAACAAATCCAAGCGTTTTACCTTTTTAGCAATTTAAGCAAAACATTTACAAGCGTTACAAAACAAATCCAAATGTTTCACCTTTTTTGCGATTTAATCAAAATGTTTACAAACTTTATGAAACAAATCCAAATATTTCACCTTTTTTGTGATTTAAGCCAAACGTTTACAAACGCTATGAGACAAATCCAAACGTCTCACCTTTTTAGCTATTTATGCCAAACGTTTACAAACGTTACTAAACAAATCAAAAAGTTTCATCTTTTTTGAGATTTATGCCAAAGGTTTACAAACGTTTTGAAACAAATCCAAATGTTTTGTCTTTTTAGCAATTTAAATCCAAACGTTTCACCTTTTTAGCGATTTCAGCCGAACGTTTACAAACGTTACGAAACAAATCCAAACGTTTCACCTTTTTAGAGATTTAAGCACAATGTTTCATCTTTTTAGCGATTTAAGCCAAATGTTTACAAACGATACTAAACAAATCCAAACGTTTCACCTTTTTAACGATTTAAGCTAAATGTTTACAAATGTTACGAATGAAATCAAAACGTTTCACTCTATTAGCGATTTAAGTCAAACGTTTACAAACGTTACGAAACTAATCCAAACGGGTCACCTTTCTAGCGATTTATGCCAAACGTTAACAAAGATTTTAAAAAAAATCCAAAAGTTTCACCTTTAACGTTACGAAAGAAATCCAAACGTTTCACCTTTTTAGCGATTTAAGGAAAACATTTACAAACGTTATGAAACAAAACCAATCGTTAACAAATGTTACAAAACAAATCCAAACGTTTCCCCTTTTAGAGATTTAAGCCGAACGTTTACAAACGTTACGAAATAAAACCAAACCCTTTTTATCTATTTAAGCCAATCGTTTACAAACGTTACAAAACAAATCCAAACATTTCACCTTTTTAGCAATTTAAGCCGAAAGTTTATAGACGTTACAAAACAAATCCAAACATTTTACCTTTTTAGCGATTTAAGCCAAATGTTGCAAATGCTACGAAACAAATCCAAGTGTTTCACCTTTTTAGCGATTTCAACCAAACGTTCACAAAAGTTACGAAACAAAACTAATGTTTCACCTTTTTAGCGATTTAAGCCAAACGCTTACAAACGTTACAAAACAAATCGGAACGTTTAACTTTTTTAGCGATTTAAACCAAACGTTTACAAAGGTTACAAAACAAATCGAAACGCTTCACCTTATAAGCAATTGAAATCCAAACGTTTCAACTTTTTAGCGATTTAAGCCAAACGTTTATAAACGTTACGAAACAAATCCAAACGTTTCACCTTTTTAGCGATTTAAGCCAAACGTTTACAAACGTTACCAAAAAAATCTAAACGTTTAAAATGTTATGAAACCCTTCTTAGCAATTTATGCCAAACATTTACAAATGTTACGAAACAAATCCAAACGTTTCACCTTTTTAGCAATTTAAAATAAACGCTACGAAACAAATCCAAGCGTTTCATTTTTTTTAAGATTTAAGCCAAACGTTTAGACACGTTACGAGATAAAACCAATCGTTTCACCTTTTTAGCGATTTAAGCCAAACGTTTACAGACGTTACGAAAGAAATCCAAACGTTTCACCTTTTTAGCGATTTAAACCAAACGTTTACAAACGTGACGAAACAAAACATGACGTTTCACCTTTTTTGCTATTTAAGCCAAACGTTTACAAACATTACGAAAAAAAACTAAACGTTTAAAACGTTACGAAATAAATCCAAGAGTTTCACCTTTTTAGCAATTTAAGCCAAACGTCTATAAATGTTGCGAAAATAATCCAAACGTTTCATCTTTTCAGCGACTTAAACCAAACGTTTACAAACTTCACGAAACAAATCCAAGTGTTCACCTTTTTAGCGATTTCAGCCAAACATATACAAATGTTACGAAATAAAACCAAACGTTTAACCTTTTTAGCGCTTTAAGCCAAACATTTACAGACGTTACGAAACAAATCCAAACATTTCAACTTTTTTGCGATTTAAACCAAACTTTTCTTATGTTACGAAACATCCAAACGTTTCACCTTTTTAGCGATTTAAGTCAATCGTTTACAAACGTCACGAAACAAATTCCAGCGTTTCACCTTTTTAGCGATTTAAGCCAAACATTTAAAAACAATACGAAACAAATCCAAATGTTTCGCATTTGTAGCGATTTAAGTCAATCATTTACAAAGGTTATGAAACAAAACCAAGCGTTTAACCTTTTTAGCAATTTAAGCCAAACATTTACAAACTTTACAAAACAAATTCAAACGTTTCACCTTTTTAGCTATGTAAGCCAAACGTTTAAAAACGTTACGAAATGAATCCAAGCGTTTCACCTTTTTAGAAAATTATGTCAAACGTTTACAAAAGCTACGAAACAAAATCCAAACGTTTCCCCTTTTTAGCGATTTCAGCCAAACGATACGAAATAACTCCAAACGTTTCCCCTCTTTAGTGATTTAAGCCAATCATTTACAAAGGTTATAAAACAAATCCAAATGTTTCACCTTTTATAAATTTGAGCAATAAGTTTACAAACGTTACCCAACAAATCCAAGCGTTTCACGTTTTTACAAATTTCAGCCAAACGTTTACAAACGTTACGAAACAAATCCAAGCGTTTTACCTTTTTAGAAATTTAAGCCAAACATTTACAAACGTTACGAAACAAATTCAAATGTTTCACTTTTTTTGCGATTTATTCCAAACGTTTACAAATGCTACGAAACAAATCTGAACGTTTCCCCTTTTTAGCGATTTAAGCCAAAAGTTACCAAAATAAATCCAAAGGGTTTCACCTTTTTAGCAATTTAAATCCAAACGTTTCACCTTTTTAGCAATTTAAGCCAAACGTTCACAAACGTTACGAAACAGATCCAAACGTTTCACCATTTTAGCGATTAAAGCCAAACGTTTGACCTTTTTTGTGATTTAAGCCAAATGTTTACAAACTTTACAAAACAAATCCAAACGTTTCACCTTTTTTGAGATTTAAGCCAAACGTTTACAAACGTTACGAATCAAATCCAAACGTTTCACCTTTTTAGCGATTTAAGGCAAACGTTTACAAACCTTACGAAACTAATCCAAACATGTCACCTTTTTAGCTATTTATGCCAAACGTTTACAAACGTTTTGAAACAAATCCAAACGTTTCACCTTTCACGTTACGAAACAAATCCAAGCATTTAACGTTTTTAGCAAATTATGGAAAATGTTTACAAACATTATGAAACAAATCCAAACGTTTCACATATTTAGCAATTTAAGCCAACTATCGTTGAGAAACAAAACCAAGGGTTTCACCTTTTTAGCAATTTAAACCAAACGTTTACTAACGTAACGAAACAAATCCAAGAGTTTCACCTTTTTAGCAATTTAAGGCAAACGTTTACAAACATTACGAAACAAATCCAAATGTTTCCCCTTTTTAGCCATTGAAGCCCAATGTTTCCAAAAGTTATGAAACAAATTCAAACGTTTCGCATATTTAGCAATTTAAGCCAAACGTTTACAAACGTTACAAAACAAATCCAAACATTACAAAACAAAACCAAACGTTTACAAACGTTACGAAACAAATTAAAACGTTTAACCGTTTTAGCAATTTAAGACAAACATTTACAAACATTATAAAAAAATCCAAGTGTTTCACCTTTTTAGCGATTTCAGCCGAACGTTTACAAACATTACGAAACAAAACCAAAAGTTTCACCTTTTTAGCGATTTAAGCCTAACGTTTCCAAACGTTACGAAACAAATCCAAACATTTTCCCATTTTAGCGATTTAAGCCAAACGTTTATAACGTCACGAAACAAATCCAAACGTTTTCCCTTTTTAGCGATTTAAGCCAAACGTTTACAAACGTTACAAAACAAATCCAAATGTTTCCCCTTTTTAGCCATTGAAGCCCAATGTTTCCAAAAGTTATGAAACAAATTCAAACGTTTCGCATATTTAGCAATTTAAGCCAAACGTTTACAAACGTTACAAAACAAAACCAAGCGTTTCACTTTTATAGCAATATAAGCTAAACGTTTACAAACATAACGAAACAAATCCAAGCGTTTCACCTTTTTAGCAATTTAAGCCAAACGGTTACAAACATTACGAAACAAATTCAAGTGTTTCACCTTTTTAGCAATTTAAGCCGAACCTTTACAAACGTTACGAAACAAATCCAAACGTTTCACCTTTTTAGTGATTTAAGCCAAACGTATACAAACTGTACGAAACAAATCCAAACATTTCACCTTTTTAGCTATTTAAGCAGAACATTTACAAACGTTATGAAACAAAACCAATCGTTTACAAATGTTACAAAACAAATCCAAACGTTTCCCCTTTTAGAGATTTAAGCCGAACGTTTACAAACGTTACGAAATAACACCAAACCCTTTTTATCTATTTAAGCCGATTGTTACAAAACAAATCCAAACATTTCATCTTTTTAGGAATTTAAGCCGAACGTTTATAGACGTTACAAAACAAATCCAAACATTTTACCTTTTTAGCGATTTAAGCCAAATGTTGCGAATTCTACGAAACAAATCCAAGTGTTTCACCTTTTTAGCAATTTCAACCAAACCTTCACAAAAGTTATGAAACAAAACTAATGTTTCACCTTTTTAGCGATTTAAGCCAAACGCTTACAAACGTTACAAAACAAATCGGAACGTTTAACTTTTTTAGCGATTTAAACCAAACGCTTACAAACGTTACGAAAAAAATCAAAACGCTTCACCTTATTAGCAATTGAAATCCAAACGTTTCAACTTTTTAGCGATTTAAGCCAAACGTTTATAAACGTTACGAAACAAATCCAAACGTTTCACCTTTTTAGCGATTTAAGCCAAACATTTACAAACGTTACCAAAAAAATCTAAAAGTTTAAAATGTTATGAAACTCTTTTTAGCAATTTATGCCAAACATTTACAAATGTGACGAAACAAATCCAAACGTTTCCCCTTTTTAGCAATTTAAAATAAACGCTACGAAACAAATCCAAGCGTTTCACTTTTTTAAGATTTAAGCCAAACGTTTAGACACGTTACGAGATAAAACCAATCGTTTCACGTTTTTAGCGATTTGAGCCAAACGTTTATAGACGTTATGAAAGAAATCCAAACGTTTCACCTTTTTAGCGATTTAAACCAAACGTTTACAAACGTGACGAAACAAAACAGGACGTTTCACCTTTTTTGCTATTTAAGCCAAACGTTTACAAACATTACGAAAAAAAACCAAACGTTTAAAACGTTACGAAATAAATCCAAGAGTTTCATCTTTTTTAGCAATTTAAGCCAAACGTCTATAAATGTTGCGAAAAAAATCCAATTGTTTCATCTTTTCAGCGACTTAAACCAAACATTTACAAACTTCATGAAACAAATCCAAGCGTTCACCTTTTTAGCGATTCAAGCCAAACGTATACAAACGTTACGAAATAAAACCAAACGTTTAACCTTTTTAGCGATTTAAGCCAAACATTTACAGACGTTACGAAACAAATCCAATAATTTCATCTTTTTAGCGATTTAAACCAAACTTTTCTTATGTTACAAAACATCCAAACGTTTTACCTTTTTAGCGATTTAAGTCAATCGTTTACAAACGTCACGAAACAAATCCCAGCGTTTCACCTTTTTAGCGATTTAAGCCAAACATTTAAAAGCAATACGAAACAAATCCAAATGTTTCGCATTTGTAGTGATTTAAGTCAAACATTTACAAAGGTTATGAAACAAAACCAAGCGTTTAACCTTTTTAGCAATTTAAGCCAAACGTTTAGAAACTTTACAAAACAAATCCAAACGTTTCATAATTTTAGTTATGTAAGCCAAACGTTTACAAACGTTACTGTTTTTCTGTTTTTTAAGAAAACAGTTGGTGCCTTTGAAGTGTGTGCGGGCGTGCTAGAGGTTGGACCTCAAATTGAAAATTAAAAATTGATCAAGCGATTGTGACAGATTTTCAAAGGACGTAAAAAATCTAAACGTTCGTAAAGAAAAACTCCTGGAGAAACTTTGAAAACAAGAATAAACTTCTGCAATTAAAATCTAAAATTCAACACTGTAAATGAACTACTGCTGATATAATGTTTAAAAAAACAAAAGATTGAAATTGCGAAAGTTGTAAAGCGTTTACAAAGGATTGCATAAAATAAAAGTTTTTGGTGTTGATAATCTCCTGAGAGTATTGAGTTTTTGTTGAATTTGGCTGGGGCTTCAAATCATCGTCTTCTTCTTCCTTTTATAGCGTCTGTAGAAACTGCCGGGTGATAACTGCCTCTTTAACTGCCCACGTCTTCACAACGCTTCCCACTTCTACAAACTGCTCCTGAAACATCGCTTTACAAAAGCACGTGACTTCCTGTACCTTGCCAATTGAGCTTCTGGGCTTCTTCTTCTAACGGGCTTCTGGCCTTTTGATTCTTTGAGAAATCTCTTGAAAATATAAAAATCAAATGAATTGACTTCTCAAATCTTGGAATTAACTTTTGATAGTCAAATCTCTTGGAATTAACTTTTACAGTCGAATCTCTTGGAAAATCTCTTGGAAAAGTCAAATTTCTTGGAAAAGTTAAATCTCTTGGAATCTCTTGGAAAAGTCAAATCTCTTGAAAAAGTCAAATCTCTTGGAATTAAATCCTCCACGTATCTTTTCTATCTTTTTAATAGAATATGGGCTTTATGGCCTTCGGGCCATATTTTAAATTTTAGCGCAAACAATGCCCCCTATATAATTGGCTTTTTAGAAATAAAGCCATTTATATATATATATTCTTGTAGCTAAATTTGAAATTTTTAGATTTTACATGGTTAGGCCTAAGGTTTTATTTTCTGAAATTGACAAAGCTTTTTGGAGATGTGAAAATCCATTAGAAACAATGGAATTAAATTCACAAAAAGCAAAAAGTGGAAAAATTTCAAAAGTTGAACAAGATTCTTCCCTAAAGAAATTAGGGCAAAACCCTAATTCCAAAGCTCAAGTCAATTTTTCTTCTAATCCAAAGCCAATCAATCCCAAATTAATGTCAACCTTTGGAGAAGACAAGGAAAAAACGCCGGCCCCATCAACTGCCAAAGCAGTTTCGCAGCTCCTGAACGTCAGCAGCGGCGCGCCAGTGACGCCATCACCGGCAGAAGCTCCAACCCGCAATTCTCCAACGGCAGCGTCTTCTTCCTTCTCGCCAGTAGCTGCATCACCTCAGATTCCCGTTAGCAGCGGCGGTGTTACTAATCTAACGGCCAACGGCAGCGTTTCAGCAGCCATCTCTTTTGTGGCGGCAATAAAATTGGCGAGGAGTTCCTCTCTTGCAGCAGCAGATTTTTCTTTTCCAGCGGCAGCGGGCAACTCAGCTGAGTTTTCAGTTGTAGAAGCCAACCAGGCTTCTTTCCCACCGGCAGCAACTGGTCTGGCAGAAACCGATCTCTCGGCGGCGCCCAGCAACTGGCCACAACAGGTTTCTCCCGGTGCTTCTCTCCTACGGCAATTTGATGATGGTTCGGTGACCAACAGCGGCGCTGCTCTTTTCCAGCAGCAATTCGGCGGCACTGCATCCTCCTCGCCGGCAGCAGGTAAGCCTTTTTTCCCCTTTTTTTTCCAATTAACTAATTGTTTTCAATTAAAATCAATTAATTAATTATGTAGAAGAATTTTAAGCAATGATTGTATAATTTCTAGCTGATTTTCTGTTTTGTTTATTGGTTGTAATTAGAAACTAGGATTTGTTTTCCAAATTTCTCACCAATAATGCCAGTAGGTTTTGACGTAGTGTCGTCAATTTTAGATTCTCTTACGGCTTCTAACAAATCCATCTTTTATTCTTCTGATATAACAGTAGCTACTCCGTCTTTTGGACTCAATTCGGCCTCTATTCGGAATGAGGTGTCTGTGACTCCTAAAGAGTTACATTGTACTCCTCTAGCAAACAAACTTTTGCACAAAGACCTGTTTCAGTCTTCAGGTAATTTAAAATTCAATGTCTTTTAGAAATATTATGTCTCATTTGTAGTTTGCTAAAGTGTTTGCCATCAATTCAACAGGTTCTCTTGCTTCCAACAACACCAATTTTTCTGAGTTTGCGGCAAATAAACCAGCTTTTACCTCTTTTACCATGAAAACCAATATCACTCCTTCCATAGGTGTAGGTAAGTAAATTTCAATTTTACTTATTATGTTTGTTTTGTGAATTGGTTGATTGAAATGTTTAAATATGCAGGTCTTTGTAAATAGTTTAAGATATTTGAATGTTGTGCAAATTTTTCTTTTTTCATTTTGTGAGTTCGGCTAGAATTTTTAGCCTGTATACATCACAAAACCTTTGGATAGCCATGCTAAATGTAATTTAAGGCCGTTAGGCCTAAACTCATTATCTAGCTTGCACAAGTTTATTCAGTTCTTTTTCAACTATTTTACAACTCAAAATGGGTATGTAATTGGCTAACATTTAGAGACTAATAACAACCAACTACTTGCTCAAATTAGCCAATTTTGGATATTTGCATATTTTACATTCTAGAGATTAAACTTTGTACTTACAGGATCTCGGGCTGTAGCCATTCCAATTTCTCCTCTACTTGCCGCACTGACCAATGGAAAGCAAAATATTGAGAAGGTATATCATGTGACCCTTTTCTTTTGGAAGTTATATTTGGAGTCTGACCAAAATTTGTTTCTTTCAGAATTTTTACTCACAGATTCTAGATCCCTCTCTTCTTGCACCTTTCCCTCCTTACATCCTCTTCAAGTAAGTCTGTGCACTAAATCTTCTTGAATTCTACATCATAAGTTTATGTTGGTTTTGACCAAACACTACTATAGGGATACTTCCTTGGTACCTACTTCCAAGAACGGTCTTATTATACGAGGGATTGGCAACAAAAATGTTCCAGAAGATCCTCCATTCCCACTTCAGAAGACGGACTCATTATTACTGGATTTTGAAGCTAAACACACTACAGACTCTTTACTTGGGAACAACTCATGGCCGCGGCTAACGACCGGATGGACATTGTGGATAGCCCGCTTGCGACTTTATTTTGAAAAAGATTGGGAAATGCTTGAGTTACTTCAATTGATAAGAATGAGTGAACAATCTTTTGACTTCCATGCTGGTATGTGTAGGTCGTTTCTTCGATACTGGAGTCCTTCTGCCAATTCTTTCCTTTTCCCTTGTGGTCCCATGTCTGTTACTCTGAAGGATGTATTTATGCTTACTGGACTTCCAGTTATTGGTTTTGATGCTCCCTGTTTATTTGAGGTAGACCAAAAACAACTGTTCTCTTGTCCAGACTATCACAGCTACAAGGCATGCATTGAGAAGTGGTGCAGAGGAATGGAGACCCCTTCTTTGGAGGAACATACAGAATTTCTATGGGTTCTCATCCGTAAGTTTATTCTGTGTACCTCTTCTAGTGCTCCCACCAAGGAATCTCTGAGGTTGGCGAGTAAGTTGGCCACTAGGACTTTTGTGGCTCTAGGGTTTGTATTTCTGGGTGCTTTATATCAGGCTCTCCAACAGTGTGTTACCAACAAGCCCTTAGCCAGGTTGGGAGGTCATATGTGGTTGCTACAACTGTGGATCTTCTCTTACTTTCCTAAGGTTAGGGGCAAAGTACCAGGTCCTCTTCGTATTTCCATTATGGATCTTCTGGAGGCTAAGTGTTGTTTAGAGGAAGGTGCAGTTTTTGACTTTTTTGGAGCTTTAACCACTAGAGAGGCATCTGCTTTCTCTGTTTTTGATCTCCCTTTTCATATGCCTCTCTGGATGGCTATCTTTTCTGGTTACCCCAGTGCCCTTCTCTTGGTTAAGAGAAAGCTTCTTTGTGCTTTCACCACTTCCAGAGTATTATTTGTGGGTGGATCCCAGGCTTTTTCCACTCGCTCTTCTAGCCAGCATCTTGTGTGGAAAGTATATATGAGCAGTCTCTGGAGTAGACAATTTGGGATTGGTCCTGGCCAGATTCATCCTTTCCTGGCTCTTTATGCTACTGTGACTGAGTGGACTAGCAGTGTTGTGGAGAAACTCTCCAATTTGCATGTTCACTATCGATGTCCTTTAGTGGAGAATTTGTCCACTTCTCATGACTTCGCTTCTTGGTGGACAGAGCGGTTCCAATTGATCCAGTCCATGCGTGCAGGTAATAATCTCAATTCTGCACTTCATCATTTTGCTTCCATGTCTAATTTTTATCTTTGCAGCCGCCAAAACTCCTAAGAAGTCTATCTCCTCTGGCACTCCTAAGGAAAAGGCCAAAAGAAGGAGAAATGATTCATTAGATTCCGCCAAATCCTCTAGAGAATCTTCTGGTGAATCTGCCAAATCTTCTGGTGCATCCTCTTCACAGACGAAACGACTTAGGCGTTCTGGGAGACTGGTGAAACCAGTTAGGAAGTCTGGTGGTCCTATGCTTGACCCTGACACTGTGATCTTAGACGATGAAGACACACCACATTCTCCATCTTCTCATGCTGCATCTGATAATGAAGAAGAAGATGTCAATGGTGTTGACATAGGAGTTGCCGATGCTGAAGACAATGGAGTTGTTAAAACAATTGAAGAACAACAAAATATCAATTCTGCAGCATCAGCTCCGATCTCCTCAGGTGCCGTTTCCACGTCTTCAGGTGCCACTACATCTTCTAGTGAATCTGAGGTAAGCGCGTGGCTTTCAATCAAGATTATTTTCCATTTCTATTGAACTGATCCATTCTCACTCCAACTTTTCAGGAAACCATGTCACAAATCTAGAATCTCTCTTCGATCTTGAATGAAGACGAAGACTTAGTGGATTTGAGCTTCTTGGACGAAATGGTTGCCCCAGAGGTTAATACTTCCTCGGTTCCTTCTCCAGCTGATGTCCATAATGCCCTTTCTGTGGTCAAGCGAGTCATGGGCCAACACATTTCTGCCATCACGAATTCTCATAAGGAAGATCTAGTTTCCTCTTTCAGCATCTTACGCCGTGTTCTAGATTCCATCATCACTTCTGAGGTAGAGACTGAGATTCTCGAGTCGCTGAATATGTGGAGGTCTAGTGTGGAGGTTGAATGCAGTGACCTTCCAAAGTTAGATTCCTCTAAGGCAAACAATGCTTTGTACTTGTCTTTGGGATCCAATAAGCGAGAAGTGGCCCAGCAGATTCGGGATATTGAAGCTAAGGGTGAAGCCTTTGAAGAGGAAATTCAAAAACCGGAGGATGCCATTGAAGTTTTGAAAACCAAGCAACTGGATCTCTTAGAGGCATGCAAGCCTCTGACTACTCAGTATCAGGAGATTGTTTCTCAGTTCCAACCTTTGCATGTTATCATTCGAGAGAAAAGGCATGATATGGCCGCCTGGGTCAAGAATTGTGCCAAGGCTCGCCAGGACAAAATAGATTGCCTTTCCAAGTGGAGTAAGCTGCAGCATCTTCTCTCCGATTCACTCCCTGCCTCCCTATCAACAGTTCATTGAAGATTTTTTTGTTGTTTTATTATGAACTGTTTTTAGGATAGCTTTATTTTAGACATTATACTTTTGCTAAACCAACAAGATTTCTCCTGACTTTTCTTTTTAGATGAGAACAATTTTCATTCACGGCCTTTGGCCAATATTTGTCTGTTGTGACACGTACACTTTTACATATTTTCACTTGTGCATGCATTGCATTACAGAGAAGCCATACAGGTACTTCCTAAACTTCAAATGTCTTGGTGTGAAGATGGCTTTGCCGCCATTTGTTTGTTTGTGTGTTCCACACCAAGATTCACTTACAGGTACAGCCATGCATTTGCATTACACTATGTGTTTATATCCCTGGTATGAAGATGGCTTTTGCCATATACTTGTGTAGTGATGTGATGTCCATACCAGGGCTTGTTTCACGAACAATGCACATATGTCACTTACAGCCATGCATTTGCATTATGTGGCCGTTTTGTTGTGTTTGAATTTCTTTTGAACTTTAGCCTAAGTAGCCAAACAGTAGTTAAGAAAACTTTCAGGAGCACATCAGATGTTACTTAGAAAAGTAGAAAGTAGCCAACTGGCCAACTGTTCATTAGGGAAATCACTGCTTACAGTACAATACGATATTTACAAAACAATACAGGAAAAGAAAAAACACTAAGCAGAAAACACAAGTGAGCCATTCATTTGGCTGAATTACTCATTCCTTCCCCTTTCCCATATAGTTGGGAAATACTTTTGCAAATATTTCCCGTTTATAAATCTCTTGTGGGGTTCTCCTGACAAACTTGCCAACCAATAAGCATTACCATCCAAAACACGATGTATTTTAAATGGTCCTTCCCAATTGGGCGACCACTTTCCAAACTCTCTGTCTTTGCTTCCAGGTGGCAAGATCAGCTTCCACACTAACTCTCCTTCAATGAAACTCTTCTTTTTTACCCTTTTGTTATAGGCTCTTGCAATTTTCTTCTTTTGCACAATCATTCTATTGAGAGCCTGTAACCTCTCTTCATCCACTGCTTCCAACTCCATCAACATAGCCACAGAATATTTATCAGATGTCAAACCATTTTTCTCAGCCACTCTTAACGAAGGAATGACGATTTCCATAGGTAATACCGCATCATGGCCATATACCAAGGCAAAAGGGCTTACTCCAGTAGCTTCTCTTTTAGAACTTCTATAGGCCCCACAAATTCTCTGACAAAACTTTATGCCAGCTTCTTGGATTATCTGCTAACATTTTCTCCAAGATCTTGATTATCACTTGATTTGATGCTTCTGCTTGTCCATTGGCTTGTGCATAATGTGGCGTGGATATTAACAGCTTGATACCATAATCTTCTGCAAAATCTTTCATCTCTTGCCCTGTGAACATAGTACCTTGGTCAGAGGTAATTGACTGAGGAATCCCAAACTGGTGAATAATTTCTTCCTTGATGAATTTAATTATATCCTCTTGACCAATATTTTTGAAAGGTTTAGCCACCACCCATTTTGTGAAAAAATCTGTGGCTAACACAATGAAACTATGCCCTTTGGAAGAAGCAGGATAAATCTTTCCTATGAGATCGATGGCCCAACCTCTGAATGGCCAAGGTTTGACGAGGGAATGTAAATCATCCGCTGGAACTCTTTGGATGTTATTATACTTCTGGCATTGTCGACATCCTTTGGCATACTTGATACAATCTTTCAAGATTGATGGCCAAAAATAACCATATCTCCTGACCAACCACCTCATCTTAGTTCCAGCTTTGTGCGCTCCACATACTCCTTCATGGACCTGCCTCATCACTTCAAGAGATTCTGGGTGAGAAAGACATCTTAGCAAGACGCCGTCAAACCCTTTTCTGTATAGCTCATCTTCCATCAAAACATAATTGGTGGCCTGCACTCTCACCCTGTGCGGCATTCTCATTCCAGGATTCTCCAAATATCTTCTGATGTCATAACGCCAATCAACCGCCGTGGTGACTCCAATATCAAAAATCTCTATTTGGATTCCTCTTTCTTGAATTGATGGATGACGTCTTTTCTCAACCGCTAAAAACTTGTGGGTTAATTCTCCTGACATTCTTAGACCAGAAGCAATTTGAGCTAGTTCATCAGCTTCCCAGTTAGATTCCCTGGGAACATGCACAAAAGATACCTCATCAAAGCAATTAAGCAACTGAATTGAGGCAGTATAGTAAGGTGCTAGAGATAAACTATTGCAATTATACTCCCCTGATAATTGCTTCAAAACAAGTTGAGAATCACCCATTATGATCACATTTTTGGCTCTAAGCGTTTGTAGAATCTCCAAACCAATCACAAGAGCCTCGTATTCCGCCTGGTTGTTGGTACACTCAAAGTCCAGCTTAAAGGATAAAGCCGTCTTGGCGCCTGTAGGAGATGTGATAATGATTCCTGCTCCAGCCGATCTTTCCGTTGATGAACCATCAAACTTGAATTCCCATACACTTTCTTCCACTGTGTAAACCTCTAGGTCTCCTTCTCGCAAAGTCTCACTTGTGGGATGATCGGCTATAAAATCTGCTAGTGCCTGTCCCTTCACAGATTTCTGAGGGCAATAGATTACTGTAAATTCACATAAAGCAAGCAACCACTTACCTATTTTACCACTTAACACTAGCTTATTCAACATGTATTTTACAATATCCGTCTGAGAAATTATGTAAACTCTTGACCGTACTAGATAATGCCTCAATTTTACACAAGAGAAATATAATGCTAGACAAAGTTTTTCTATGGGAGAATATCTAACCTCTGTAGGTACTAGAGACCTACTTAAATAGTAAACAGCCTGCTCATGACCTGATTGATTGTTTTGTGCCAGTAAACAACCAATAGATTCTGTAGCGGCTGAAATATATAATTTCAAAGGAATACCTTCCTTAGGAGGCATTAACACAGGAGGTTTTGACAGATATTCTTTAATTTTTTCAAAAGCTTGTTCATGTTTTTTTTCCCATATAAACTCAGTAGCATTTTTTAATCTCAAAAGGTTAGAAAATTCTTTGGTCTTTCCAGCTAAATTAGAAATAAATATTCTTAAATAATTTACCTGACCAAGGAACCTCTGTAATTCCTTTTTATTACGAGGCGGCTGAACTTCTAGGATTGCTTTGGCTTTATTTTTATCAATCTCCACTCCACGTTGGTGAACCAAAAATCCTAAAAAGTTTCCAGCCTGCACTCCAAAAGCACATTTGAGAGGATTTAGCTTTAAATTATGTGTTCTCATCCTTTGAAAATCATTTCTCAAATGAGCCACATGATCTTTAGCTCTTTTAGATTTCACAACGATATCATCAATGTATACCTCCAAGTTCCTGCCAATCATATCATGAAAGATGGCATTCATTGCTCTTTGGTAGGTAGCTCCGGCATTTTTCAAGCCGAAGGGCATGACCACCCACTCAATGGTTCCAATTGCACCTGGACATCTAAATGCTGTCTTCCAGGTATCATTCTCTGCGATAAAAATTTGGTTATACCCAAAATATCCATCCATAAATGATAACAATTCATGATTAGCCGTTGCATCAATTAAACAGTCGGCTATAGGCATAACATACATATCTTTAGGTGTAGCAGCATTTAAATTTCAAAAATCAATGCAAATTCTAAGCTTACCATTTTTCTTTACCACATGTACTACATTTGCCAGCCAATCAGTATATCTCACTGTTCTGATAAAATTGGCCTTAGTCAACTTTTCAATTTCTTCTTTGACTTTTAGCTCCACCTCTTTTGACATTCTCCTGGGTGGTTGACGATGCGGCTTGAATTCAGGTTTGATCGGTAGGCGATGTTCCACCAGATCTCTACTCAAGCCAGGCATCTCCTCATAACTCCATGCGAAACAATCTTTAAATTCCAACAGAACTTCTTTCACCTGTTCTTTCAAATCTTTGCTCAACAAACTACTATGAAAGTTATTCTGGGATTTTCAATGGAACCTAAATTTACCTCTTCCAGGGGATCTTGCACCTCCATTTTCACATCGTCTGAAGCGGGGTGCGCTATCTCCAAATCCTCTAGCTGAATTTCTTCGCCATCATCTTCAGGTTCTTTTTCATACTGTAATTCTCCTTCATTTACTTCAATTGTATTTTCAAATCCCACCCTATCCACCATTTGCTGCACATACCCTTTCCATATGGCTGCTGCAGCTGCTGCCAATTCTTCTGTACTGTACTTAATCATCAAATTCTTCTACGATTGGTTCCATCGGCCAATAATAAGGCATGATGGTGTTAGGAACAAAGATCGCCTGTGAAACTTTCTTAGTGATAACCATGTCTTCACTTCCCATATAAGCATATTTGGGATCGCCATTCTTTTTCTTTCCAGCAAATTTAATTGGGCCAAATTCACTATCATAAAAGCGTGCATCAACAACATCTGCATTGGCTCCAAATGGTTGGCTATCTACCCATACAATCTCTACATCATCTTCATTCCACAAAATTAGAAATTGATGGAGGGATGACGGTACACACGAATTCGCATGAATCCAGTCTCTCCATAATAAAGCATTATAAAGAGCAGATGTATGGACGACAAAGAAAGCGGTAAGGGAAGATTTGTTACCAACACGAGTCTTCATGGGTAGAACACCCAAAGTTCTCGTACTTTCTCCTGTAAACCCAGTAACCATAACTTCTGTTTCTATAAGATCTTCTTCTGTCCTTCCAAGTGATCTGAGCATCCGTGCCGGTAAAATGTTCACAGCCGACCCATTGTCCACCAAAACCCTTTGGATTGGCTTACCCTCCATGTGAACCTTTACATACAAAGGTTTGATATGCTTTGACATTTGAGGAGACGACTTCTACAAAATCACCTTCTTAGGTAAATATGGACCATTAACATGAATAGTTAATCCAGTATCCTGGCAATTATCTTCTTCTTTGTTTGCCCCCACAGATCGTTTGACATCAATCAAATCTTCCTCTCCTGCTTCGTTCTTAGACAGAAAGATAAAGGGCAGAGTTAGTGATGAAGTACCACAGTTAAGAGGAATAGGAATTTCACCTACAAATAACTCTTTCTTCTTGTTGGTTTCTGGACTAGAAGGTGTCAAGAGATCATCTAAGTCTTCATCAACTTCTACATCCTCCAGGGTTTTACGTCCAAACTTCTTCTTTGTAGGTAAATTCGGGACCACGAGTGTTCCTCTTCTTTCTGCTGCTCTTTGCCTTTAGAATCTTCTTTTTTGTGTTCTAGTGAGCCTCTGAGGAAACTTCTTGTGTTCCACCCTGTGCCATTGAAAACTTATAGGAACAGTACGTGGGCGTACAAAATGCGGTTGAATTCTTTGAAAGTTCAGATTCCTTTCCCCTCTCTGATATACATAAGGAGGGGCATGTTTCCTGTTGGAGGGCCATTGGTTTCTTATATCTCCTCTGTTGGTGGACCACTGATCTCTTGCATTTATGACTTCTCTTTTCATCCGCTCCTGGAATTTCACATGTTCAATCCTATTCTTCTGTATCCTGGGCTGAACTTTTGGAATCCACCTCTTTTGCACCGCAAGATTTCTCTCCTTCTCTTCAATAGCATTCTCCATCTCCTTGATTCTCCTCTTAAGATCTAAGAGTTTCCTAAGATCAAAAGAAGTAGCATTCACATACACCACGGGTGGAAATGGATCATCATCAATCAACATTGCCTCTTTCTTTTCAGGAAACTTCAAAATTCCCTTGTTAATCCTGTCCTGGACGACATTCCCGAAACTCCAACAAACATTAGTAGCATGATTCCATGAATCGTGATACTTACAGTATTCTTTCCCTTTGAGTTCATCCTTTGAAGGCGCCTTGTAAGCTTCTGGGAAAGAGATGAATTTTTCTTTCACCAGAAAATCAAAAATCTCTCCAGTCTTTGAAACATCAAAAGTATATTGTGGCTGAGCACTTGAGGCATGTGGCTTTTTCCACGTGTCGGGTACTTTTTTTACTAACATTGGGCAGATGCAAGATCCTGAGGAGTTCAAATTTGCTACAGCAATATCATGGCTCATCTCCTGGAAATATGTACCCATGGAAGTTTTCCACCTGTGGTTCTCCTCTCTCAAGAGATCTTCATATTCTGTGACCTTTGCAGCAAGTTCGAAAAAATCACAAAACTCCATCCCTTGGAACTTCTTTCTCAACACTATGTCCAGACCTCTCTGTGCCAGCTTCACAAACTCAGTCTCTGGCAAATACACTTTGCAGCGACTCCTCAGCTTCTTAAACCTTGATATGAACAAATCTGCAGGTTCTCCGGCCCGCTGAGTTATTCTTCAAATTTCAGCAATTGAGATCTCAGGTTCTGCCCGGAAGAATTGAGTGTGAAACTGCCTTTCCATCTCCTGCCAAGCAAAAATGGAATTTCTAGGAAGGGTGGCATACCAAGTGAATGCCGCTCCAGTCAGTGATTTAGGAAATAATCTCAGTTTAAGATTTGCAAAATTAAAAACATTTGCTAACTCTCCACACTGTATGGTAAACCTTGCCACATGTTCCAGAGTTGATTGGCCTTCATCTCCTGAGAACAAAGAAAAGTGAGGAACTCTATAACCTCTGGGATATGGGTTATCTCTGTCAATTGCTTCAGGGTATGGCTTGTGAAACTCTGGCCTTCCCACTTGTCTTAAGCCGGGGCCATAGAGTTCTTGAACCATTTCTCTCACAACATCAATATCCACCTGGTTTTGAATCACAAAAGGTTGAAACACAGGCACTGGAGTAGCATTTCCTCTTGGGATTCCACCACAATTATTTCTCATATGGTTAAAACCTTCATCATACACATTAGGTTGTGTATTAACATTAGTATGCCCGAAATATTGTGGTTTCCTTCCTTGATGGCAAGCTCCCTTGAGAGGAGTGCCTATCACCTCATTTTTACGATGAGGAGGAACGTATCTTTCCTCAGAAAAAAGGTTAACAATAGGAGAAGGTTGAGATGCCTTACTTGATTCTGCTACCTCCTGAACATGATTGCCAGATACATGCCCCCCTTCGACTTGTTTTAATGTCTTCTTTTCAGATTCCTCCTTCTGAGCCCAACTCCTCTGCATTTTTTCCACAGCTTCAATCATGGTTTTGTACTGTGCCTTACCCTCTGTAGAGTACTCATCAATTCTCTTGGCTTTTTTTCCTAGATTCTTCTTCGAACCTCTCCTGCCTTATCTCCATTCTTTTGAAATAATCCATCATGTGAGCCATGATGCTTTCAGGAGAATCCTCAACCATTTCCTCCTTTCCTTTTTCTTCTGCTGTAACAGGTCCTACTACAGGAATAACATTTTATGGCGCCTCTTGATTTTCATTATTCGGAGGCGCAAGTGACTTCTCAAACTGTTCAACCACTGTGTGAACTTTTCCTACTGGCCCTGCTGTTGCAGGCGCGCTTTCCTCCTCCTGAGAGTCGGATACATCTTTCCCTAAAATACTGCGAGTCCTTGGAGCCATCTTCTGATAGTCCCACTGGGCGTGCCAAATTGTTTCCCTGTTTTTTAAGAAAACGGTTGGTGCCTTTGAAGTGTGTGCGGGCGTGCCAGAGGTTGGACCTCAAATTGAATATTAAAAATTGATCAAGCGATTGTGACAGATTTTCAAAGGACGTAAAAAATCTAAACGTTCATAAAGAAAAACTCCTGCAGAAACTTTGAAAACAAGAATAAACTTCTGCAATTAAAATCTAAAATTCAACACTGTAAATGAACTACTGCTGAAATAATGTTTAAAAAAACAAAAGATTGAAATTGCAAAAGTTGTAAAGCGTTTACAAAGGATTGCATAAAATAAAAGTTTTTGGTGTTGATAATCTCCTGAGAGTATTGAGTTTTTGTGGAATTTGGCTGGGGCTTCAAATCGTCGTCTTCTTCTTCCTTTTATAGCGTCTGTAGAAACTGCCGGGTGATAACTGCCTCTTTAACTGCCCACGTCTTCACAACGCTTCCCACTTCTACAAACTTCTCCTGAAACATCGCTTTACAAAAAGCACGTGACTTCCTGTACCTTGCCAATTGAGCTTCTGGGCTTCTCTTTCTAACGGGATTCTGGCCTTTTGATTCTTTGAGAAATCTCTTGAAAATATAAAAATCAAATGAATTGACTTCTCAAATCTTGGAATTAACTTCTGATAGTCAAATTTCTTGGAATTAACTTTTACAGTCGAATCTCTTGGAAAATCTCTTGGAAAAGTCAAATCTCTGGGAAAAGTTAAATCTCTTGGAATTCTCTTGGAAAAGTCAAATCTCTTGGAAAAGTCAAATCTCTTGAAATTCTCTTGGAAAAGTCAAATCTCTTGGAAAAGTCAAATCTCTTGAAAAAGTCAAATCTCTTGGAATTAAATCCTCCACGTATCTTTTCTATCTTTTTAATAGAATATGGGCTTTATGGCCTTCGGGCCATATTTTAAATTTTAGCGCAAACAGTTACTAAAAGAAATCCAAAACTTTTACCTTTTTAGCGATTTAGCGATTTAGCCAAACGTTTACAAACGTTTCGAAACAAATCCAAACGTTTCGCCTTTTTAGCAATTTAAATCCAAACGTTTCACTTTTTTAGCGATTTAAGCCGAACGTTTACAAACGTTATGAAATAAATCCAAACATTTCCCCTATTAAACGATATAAGCAAAACGTTTCACCTTTTTAGTTATTTAACAAAACGTTTACAAACATTACAAAAAAATCCAAATGTTTCACCTTTTTAGCGATTTAAGCCAAATGTTTACAAGCGTTACGAATCAAATCCAAATGTTTCACCTTTTTTAGCGATTTAAGCCAAAACTTTACAAACGTTACGAAACTAATCCAAACGTGACCTTTTTCGCGATTTAAGCCAAACGTTTTAATCGTTACTAAAAATTCCAAAAGTTTTACTTTTTTAGCGATGTAGCCAAACGTTTACAAACATTTCGAAACAAATCCAAACGTTTCGCCTTTTTAGCAATTTAAATCCAAACATTTCACCTTTTTAGTCATTTAAGCCAAACGTTTACAAACGTTATGAAACAAATCCAAACGTTTCCCCTTTTTAACGATTTAAGCTAAACGTTTCACCTTTATAACGATTTAAGCCAGACGTTTACAAACGTTACGAATCAAATCCAAATGTTTCACCTTTTAAGCAATTTAAGCCAAACATTTACAAACGTTACGAAACAAATCGAAGTGTTTCGCCTTTTTAGCAATTTAAGCCAAACGTTTACAAACGTTACGAAGCAAATCCAAACGTTTCCCCTTTTTACAGATATAAGCCAAACGTTTTATCTTTTTATCGATTTAAGCTAAACGTTTACAAACGCTACGAAACAAATCCAAATGTTTCACCTTTTTAGCGATTTAAGCCAAACGTTTACTAACTTTACGAAACAAATCCAAACATTTCACCTTTTTAGCGATTTAAGCCAAATTTTTACAAACATTAGTAATGAAATCCAAACGTTTCACCTTTTTCGCTATTTAAACCAAACGTTTACAAAAGTTATGAAACAAAACCAAGCGTTTAACCTTTTTAGCAATATAAGACAAACATTTACTAACATTACAAAACAAATCCAAGCGTTTCACCTTTTTAGCTATTTAAGCCCAACGTTTACAAACATTAAAAGACAAATCCAAACTATTCACCTTTTTAGCGATTTAAGCCAAACATTGACAAACGTTGCGAAACAAATGCAAATGTTTTACCTCTTTAGCGATTTAAACCAATCATTTACAAACGTTACGAAATAAATCCAAACATTTACCCTTTTTAGCAATATAAGTCAAACGTTTACAAACGCTACGAAACAAATCCAAACGTTTCACCTTTGTAGCGATTTAAGCCAAACGTTTACTAACTTTACGAAACAAATCCAAACATTTCACCTTTTTAGCGATTTAAGCCAAATTTTTACAAGCATTAGTAAAGAAATCCAAACGTTTCAACTTTTTCGCTATTTAAACCAAACGTTTACAAAAGTTATGAAACAAAACCAAGCGTTTAACCTTTTTAGCAATATTATACAAACGTTTACTAACTTTACAAAACAAATCCAAGCGTTTCACCTTTTTAGCTATTTAAGCCAAACGTTTACAAACGTTACGAAACAAATCCAAGTGTTTCACCTTTCTATATGGTAACCGTTTACAAACGTTACGAAACAAATCCAAACGTTTTACCTTTTTATCGATTTAAGCCAAACGTTTACAAACGTTACGAAACAAATCAAAACATTTTACCTTTTTAGCGATTTAATCCAATCATTTATAAAGGTTACGAAACAAATCCAAAGGTTTCACCATTTTAGCAATTTAATACAATCATTTACAAAGGTTACGAAACAAATCCAAATGTTTCACCTTTTTAGCAATTTGAGCCAAATGTTTACAAAGGTTAGGAAACAAATCCAAGCGTTTAACTTTTTAGCAATTTAAGCCAAACGTTTACAAAAGTTACGAAACAAATCCAAGCATTTTACCTTTTTAGAAATTTAAGGCAAACGTTTACAAACATTATGAAACAAATCCAAACGTTTCACCTTTTTAGCGATTTAAGCAAAACGTTTTATAACGTTATGAAACAAATCCAAACTTTACGAAACAAAACCAAACGTTTTCAAACGTTACGAAACAAATCCAAACGTTTCACCGTTTTAGCAATTTAAGCCAAACATTTACAAACATTATGAATTAAATCCAAGCGTTTCACCTATTTAGCAATTTCAGGAAAACATTTACAAACATTACGAAACAAATCGAAACGATTCACTTTTTTAGCCATTGAAGCCGAACATTTACAAACGTTACGAAACAAATCCAAACGTTTTACCTTTTTAGCGATTTAAGCAAAACGTTTTATAACGTTACGAAACAAATCCAAACGTTACGAAACAAAACCAAACGTTTTCAAACGTTACGAAACAAATTCAAACGTTTCCAAACGTTACGAAACAAATCCAAACGTTTCACCTTTTTAGCAATTTAAGCTAAACATTTACAAACATTATGAATTAAATCCAAGCGTTTCACCTATATAGCAATTTCAGGAAAACATTTACAAACATTACGAAACAAATCGAAACGTTTCACTTTTTTAGCCATTGAAGCCGAACATTTACAAACGTTATGAAACAAAACCAATCGTTATGAAACTAATCCAAACGTGTCACCTTTTTAGCGATTTAAGCCAAACGTTTACAAACGTTATGAAACTAATCCAAACGTGTCACCTTTCTAGCGATTTATGCCAAACGTTTACAAAGATTTTGAAACAAATCCAAACGTTTCACCTTTTTAGCGATTTAAGCCAAATGTTCACAAACGTAACGAAACAAATCCAAACGTTTTACCTTTTTAACGATTTCAGCAAAACGTTTTATAACGTTACAAAACAAATCCAAACGTTACGAAACAAAATCAAATGTTTTCAAACGTTACGAAACAAATCTAAACGTTTCACCTTTTTAGCAATTTAAGCCAAACATTTACAAACATTGTGAATTAAATCCAAGCGTTTCACCTATTTAGCAATTTCATGAAAACATTTACAAACAATACGAAACAAATCGAAACGTTTCACTTTTTTAGCGATTTAAGCAGAACATTTACAAATGTTATAAAACAAAACAAATCGTTTACAAATGTTACAAAACAAATCCAAACGTTTCCCCTTTTAGAGATTTAAGCCGAACGTTTACAAACGTTACGAAATAAAACCAAACCCTTTTTATCTATTTAAGCCAATCGTTTACAAACGTTACAAAACAAATCCAAACATTTCACCTTTTTAGCAATTTAAGCCGAAAGTTTATAGACGTTACAAAACAAATCCAAACATTTTACCTTTTTAGCGATTTAAGCCAAATGTTACAAATGCTACGAAACAAATCCAAGTGTTTCACCTTTTTAGCAATTTCAACCAAACGTTCACAAAAGTTACGAAACAAAACTAATGTTTCACCTTTTTAGCGATTTAAGCCAAACGCTTACAAACGTTACAAAACAAATCGGAACGTTTAACTTTTTTAGCGATTTAAACCAAACGTTTACAAACGTTACGAAACAAATCCAAATGCTTCACCTTATAAGCAATTGAAATCCAAACGTTTCAACTTTTTAGCGATTTAAGCCAAATGTTTATAAACGTTACGAAACAAATCCAAACGTTTCACCTTTTTAGCGATTTAAGCCAAACGTTTACAAATGTTACCAAAAAAATATAAACGTATAAAATGTTATGAAACCCTTCTTAGCAATTTATGCCAAACATTTACAAATGTTACGAAACAAATCCAAACGTTTCACCTTTTTAGCAATTTAAAATAAACGCTACGAAACAAATCCAAGCGTTTCACTTTTTTTAAGATTTAAGCCAAACGTTTAGACACGTTACGAGATAAAACCAATCGTTTCACCTTTTTAGCTATTTAAGCCAATCGTCTATAAATGTTGCGAAAAAAATCCAAACGTTTCATCTTTTCAGCGAATTAAACCAAACGTTTACAAACTTCACGAAACAAATCCAAGTGTTCACCTTTTTAGCGATTTCAGCCAAACGTATACAAACGTTACGAAATAAAACCAAACGTTTAACCTTTTTAGCGCTTTAAGCCAAACATTTACAGACGTTACGAAACAAATCCAAACATTTCATCTTTTTTGCGATTTAAACCAAACTTTTCTAATGTTACGAAACATCCAAACGTTTCACCTTTTTAGCGATTTAAGTCAATCGTTTACAAACGTCACGAAACAAATCCCAGCGTTTCACCTTTTTAGCAATTTAAGCCAAACATTTAAAAACAATACGAAACAAATCCAAATGTTTCGCATTTGTAGCGATTTAAGTCAATCATTTACAAAGGTTATGAAACAAACCAAGCTGTTTAACCTTTTTAGCAATTTAAGCCAAACGTTTACAAACTTTACAAAACAAATGCAAACGTTTCACCTTTTTAGCTATGTAAGCCAAACGTTTAAAAACGTTACGAAACGAATCCAAGCGTTTCACCTTTTTAAAATTTATGTCAAACGTTTACAAAAGCTACGAAACAAAATCCAAACGTTTCCCCTTTTTAGCGATTTCAGCCAAACGATATGAAATAAATCCAAACGTTTCCCCTCTTTAGTGATTTAAGCCAATCGTTTACAAAGGTTATAAAACAAATCCAAATGTTACACCTTTTTTGAAATTTGAGCAATAAGTTTACAAACGTTACCAAACAAATCCAAGCGTTTCACGTTTTTACAAATTTCAGCCAAACGTTTACAAACGTTACGAAACAAATCCAAGCGTTTTTCCTTTTTAGCAATTTAAGCTAAACATTTACAAACATTACGAAACAAATACAAATGTTTCCCCTTTTTTGCGATTTATTCCAAACGTTTACAAACGCAACGAAACAAATCTTAACATTTCCCCTTTTTAGCTATTTAAGCCAAACGTTACCAAAAAAATCCAAAGGGTTTCACCTTTTTAGCAATTTAAATCCAAACGTTTCACCTTTTTAGCAATATATGGAAAATGTTTACAAACATTATGAAACAAATCCAAATGTTTCACATATTTAGCAATTTAAGCCAACTAACGTTGAGAAACAAAACCAAGGGTTTCACCTTTTTAGCAATTTAAACCAAACGTTTATTAACGTAACGAAACAAATCAAAGAGTTTCACCTTTTTAGCAATTTAAGGCAAACGTTTACAAACGTTACGAAACAAATCCAAGTGTTTCGCCTTTTCAGCAATTTTAGCCAAGCGTTTACAAACGTTACGAAACCAATCCAAATGTTTCACATTTTTAGTGATTTAAGCAAAACATTTAGAAACGTTACGAAACAAATCCAAACATTACAAAACAAAACCAAATGTTTACAAACGTTACGAAACAAATTCAAATGTTTAACCTTTTTAGCAATTTAAGACAAACGTTTACAAACATTATAAAAAAAATCCAAGTGTTTCACCTTTTTAGCGATTTCAGCCGAACGTTTACAAACATTACGAAACAAAACCAAATGTTTCACCTTTTTAGCGATTTAAGCCTAACGTTTCCAAACGTTACGAAACAAATCCAAACATTTTCCCATTTTAGCGATTTAAGCCAAATGTTTAAAACGTCATAAAACAAATCCAAACGTTTCCCCTTTTTAGCGATTTAAGCCAAACGTTTACAAACGTTACAAAACAAATCCAAATGTTTTCCCTTTTTAGCCATTGAAGCCCAATGTTTCCACAAGTTATGAAACAAATTCAAATGTTTCGCATATTTAGCAATTTAAACCAAACGATTACAAACGTTACAAAACAAAACCAAGCGTTTCACTTTTATAGCAATATAAGCTAAACGTTTACAAACATAACGAAACAAAATCCAAGCGTTTCACCTTTTTAGCAATTTAAGCCAAACGGTTACAAACATTACGAAACAAATCCAAGTGTTTCACCTTTTTAGCAATTTAATCCGAACGTTTACAAACGTTACGAAACAAATCCAAACGTTTCACCTTTTTACTGATTTAAGCCAAACGCATACAAACTGTACGAAACAAATCCAAACGTTTCACCTTTTTAGCAATTTAAGCAGAACATTTACAAACGTTATGAAACAAAACCAATCGTTTACAAATGTTACTAAACAAATCCAAACGTTTCCCCTTTTAGAGATTTAAGCCGAACGTTTACAAACGTTATGAAATAAAACCAAACCCTTTTTATCTATTTAAGCCGATCGTTTACAAACGTTACAAAACAAATCCAAACATTTCACCTTTTTAGGAATTTAAGCCGAACGTTTATAGACGTTACAAAACAAATCCAAACATTTTACCTTTTTAGCGATTTAGGCCAAATGTTACAAACTCTACGAAACAAATCCAAGGGTTTCACCTGTTTAGCAATTTCAACCAAACGTTCACAAAAGTTATAAAACAAAACTAATGTTTCACCTTTTTAGCGATTTAAGCCAAACGCTTACAAACGTTACAAAACAAATCGGAACGTTTAACCTTTTTAGCGATTTAAACCAAACATTTACAAACGTTACGAAAAAAAATCAAAACGCTTCACCTTATTAGCAATTGAAATCCAAACGTTTCAACTTTTTAGCGATTTAAGCCAAACGTTTATAAACGTTACGAAACAAATCCAAACGTTTCACCTTTTTAGCGATTTAAGCCAAACGTTTACAAACGTTACCAAAAAAATCTAAACGTTTAAAATGTTATGAAACCCTTTTTAGCAATTTATGCCAAACATTTACAAATGTTACGAAACAAATCCAAACGTTTCACCTTTTTAGCAATTTAAAATAAACGCTACGAAACAAATCCAAGCGTTTTACTTTTTTTTAAATTTAAGCCAAACGTTTAGACACGTTACGAGATAAAACCAATCGTTTCACCTTTTTAGCTATTTGAGCCAAACGTTTATAGACGTTACGAACAAATCCAAACGTTTCACCTTTTTAGCGATTTAAGCCAAACGTTCACAAACGTGACGAAACAAAACTGGACGTTTCACCTTTTTTCCTATTTAAGCCAAACGTTTACAAACATTACGAAAAAAAAACCAAACGTTTAAAACGTTACGAAATAAATCCAAGAGTTTCACCTTTTTAGCAATTTAAGCCAAACGTCTATAAATGTTGCGAAAAAAATCATCGTTTCATCTTTTCAGCGACTTAAACCACACGTTTAAAAACTTCACGAAACAAATCCAAGCGTTCACCTTTTTAGCGATTTAAGCATAACGTATACAAACGTTACGAAATAAAACCAAATGTTTAACCTTTTTAGCGATTTAAGCCAAACATTTACAGACGTTACGAAACAAATCCAATAATTTCATCTTTTTAGCGATTTAAACAAAGCTTTTCTTATATTACGAAACATCCAAACGTTTTACCTTTTTAGCGATTTAAGTCAATCGTTTACAAACGTCACGAAACAAATCCCAGCGTTTCACCTTTTTAGCGATTTAAGCCAAACATTTAAAAACAATACGAAACAAATCCAAATGTTTCGCATTTGTAGCGATTTAAGTCAAACATTTACAAAGGTTATGAAACAAAACCAAGCGTTTCACCTTTTTAGCAATTTAAGCCTAACGTTTACAAACTTTACAAAACAAATCCAAACGTTTCACATTTTTAGCTATGTAAGCCAAACGTTTACAAACGTTTCTAAAAAAAATCCAAAATTTTTATCTTTTTAGCGATTTAGCGATTTAGCCAAACGTTTACAAACGTTTCGAAACAAATCCAAACGTTTCGCCTTTTTAGCAATTTAAATCCAAACGTTTCACTTTTTTAGCAATTTAAGCCAAACGTTTACAAACGTTACGAAATAAATCCAAACATTTCCCCTTTTAAACGATATAAGCAAAACGTTTCACCTTTTTAGTTATTTAACAAAACGTTTACAAACATTACAAGAAAATCCAAATGTTTCACCTTTTTAGCGATTTAAGCCAAATGTTTACAAGCGTTACGAATCAAATCCAAATGTTTCACCCTTTTTAGCGATTTAAGCCAAAAGTTTACAAACGTTACGAAACTAATCCAAACGTGACACCTTGTTAGCGATTTAAGCCAAACGTTTACAATCGTTACTAAAAAATCCAAAAGTTTTACTTTTTTTAGCGATGTAGCCAAACGTTTACAAACGTTTCAAAACAAATCCAAACGTTTCGCCTTTTTAGCAATTTAAATCCAAACATTTCACCTTTTTAGCGATTTAAGCCAAACGTTTGCAAACGTTATGAAACAAATCCAAACGTTTCCCCTTTTTAGCGATTTAAGCTAAACGTTTCACCTTTATAACGATTTAAGCCAGACGTTTACAAACGTTACAAATCAAATCCAAATGTTTCATCCTTTAAGCAATTTAAGCCAAACATTTACAAACGTTACGAAACAAATCGAAGTTTTTCGCCTTTTTAGCAATTTAAGCCAAACGTTTACAAACGTTACGAAGCAAATCTAAACGTTTCCCCTTTTTAGAGATATAAGCCAAACGTTTACAAACGGTACGAAACAAATCCAAACGTTTTATATTTTTATCGATTTAAGCCAAACGTTTACAAACGCTACGAAACAAATCCAAATGTTTCACCTTTTTAGCGATTTAAGCCAAACGTTTACTAACTTTACGAAACAAATCCAAACATTTCACCTTTTTAGCGATTTAAGCCAAATTTTTACAAACGTTAGTAAAGAAATCCAAACGTTTCACCTTTTTCGCTATTTAAACCAAACGTTTACAAAAGTTATGAAACAAAACCAAGCGTTTAACCTTTTTAGCAATATAAGACAACGTTTACTAACTTTACAAAACAAATCCAAGCGTTTCACCTATTTAGCTATTTAAGCCAAACATTTACAAACATTAAAAAACAAATCCAAACTATTCAACTTTTTAGCGATTTAAGCCAAACGTTGACAAACTTTGCGAAACAAATCCAAATGTTTTATCTCTTTAGCGATTTAATCCAATCATTTACAAACGTTACGAAATAAATCCAAACGTTTACCCTTTTTAGCAATATAAGTCAAACGTTTACAAACGCTACGAAACAAATCCAAACGTTTTGCCTTTTTAGCAATTTAAATCCAAACATTTCACCTTTTTAGCGATTTAAGCCAAACGTTTGCAAACGTTATGAAACAAATCCAAACGTTTCCCCTTTTTAGCGATTTAAGCTAAACGTTTCACCTTTATAACGATTTAAGCCAGACGTTTACAAACGTTACGAATCAAATCCAAATGTTTCATCTTTTAAGCAATTTAAGCCAAACATTTACAAACGTTACGAAACAAATCGAAGTTTTTCGCCTTTTTAGCAATTTAAGCCAAACGTTTACAAACGTTACGAAGTAAATCCAAACGTTTCCCCTTTTTAGCGATAAGCCAAACGTTTACAAACGGTACGAAACAAATCCAAACGTTTTATATTTTTATCGATTTAAG
Source organism: Mercurialis annua (assembly GCF_937616625.2). Taxonomy (NCBI): domain Eukaryota; kingdom Viridiplantae; phylum Streptophyta; class Magnoliopsida; order Malpighiales; family Euphorbiaceae; genus Mercurialis; species Mercurialis annua. The sequence continues at coordinate 19,670,382 of NC_065577.1, read as the reverse complement.
CCAAACGTTTACAAACGCTACGAAACAAATCCAAATGTTTCACCTTTTTAGCGATTTAAGCCAAACGTTTACTAACTTTACGAAACAAATCCAAACATTTCACCTTTTTAGCGATTTAAGCCAAATTTTTACAAACATTAGTAAAGAAATCCAAACGTTTCACCTTTTTCGCTATTTAAACCAAACGTTTACAAAAGTTATGAAACAAAACCAAGCGTTTAACCTTTTTAGCAATATAAGACAACGTTTAATAACTTTACAAAACAAATCCAAGCGTTTCACCTTTTTAGCTATTTAAGCCAAACATTTACAAACATTAAAAAACAAATCCAAACTATTCAACTTTTTAGCGATTTAAGCCAAACGTTGACAAACTTTGCGAAACAATTCCAAATGTTTTATCTCTTTAGCGATTTAAACCAATCATTTACAAACGTTACGAAATAAATCCAAACGTTTACCCTTTTTAGCAATATAATTCAAACGTTTACAAACGCTACGAAACAAATCCAAACGTTTCGCCTTTTTAGCAATTTAAATCCAAACATTTCACCTTTTTAGCGATTTAAGCCAAACGTTTGCAAATGTTATGAAACAAATCCAAACGTTTCCCCTTTTTAGCGATTTAAGCTAAACGTTTCACCTTTATAACGATTTAAGCCAGACGTTTACAAACGTTACGAATCAAATCCAAATGTTTCATCTTTTAAGCAATTTAAGCCAAACATTTACAAACGTTACGAAACAAATCGAAGTTTTTCGCCTTTTTAGGAATTTAAGCCAAACGTTTACAAACGTTACGAAGCAAATCCAAACGTTTCCCCTTTTTAGCGATATAAGCCAAACGTTTACAAACGGTACGAAACAAATCCAAACGTTTTATATTTTTATCGATTTAAGCCAAACGTTTACAAACGCTACGAAACAAATCCAAATGTTTCACCTTTTTAGTGAATTAAGCCAAACGTTTACTAACTTTACGAAACAAATCCAAACATTTCACCTTTTTAGCGATTTAAGCCAAATTTTTACAAACATTAGTAAAGAAATCCAAACGTTTCACCTTTTTCGCTATTTAAACCAAACGTTTACAAAAGTTATGAAACAAAACCAAGCGTTTAACCTTTTTAGCAATATAAGACAACGTTTATTAACTTTACAAAACAAATCCAAGCGTTTCACCTTTTTAGCTATTTAAGCCAAACATTTACAAAAATTAAAAAACAAATCCAAACTATTCAACTTTTTAGCGATTTAAGCCAAACGTTGACAAACTTTGCGAAACAAATCCAAATGTTTTATCTCTTTAGCGATTTAAACCAATCATTTACAAACGTTACGAAATAAATCCAAACGTTTACCCTTTTTAGCAATATAAGTCAAACGTTTACAAACGCTACGAAACAAATCCAAACGTTTCACCTTTGTAGCGATTGAAGCCAAACGTTTACTAACTTTACGAAACAAATCCAAACATTTCACCTTTTTAGCGATTTAAGCCAAATTTTTACAAACATTAGTAAAGAAATCCAAACGTTTCACCTTTTTCGCTATTTAAACCAAACGTTTACAAAAGTTATGAAACAAAACCAAGCGTTTAACCTTTTTAGCAATATAATACAAACGTTTTCAAACTTTACAAAACAAATCCAAGCGTATCACCTTTTTAGCTATATAAGCCAAACGTTTAAAAACGTTACGAAACAAATCCAAGTGTTTCACCTTTCTATATGGCAACCGTTTACAAACGTTACGAAACAAATCCAAACGTTTCACTTTTTTATCGATTTATGCCAAACGTTTACAAACGTTACGAAACAAATCAAAACATTTTACCTTTTTAGCGATTTAAGCCAATCATTTATAAAGGTTACCAAACAAATCCAATGGTTTCACCAGTTTAACAATTTAATAAAATCATTTACAAAGGTTACGAAACAAATCCAAATGTTTCACCTTTTTAGCAATTTGAGCCAAACGTTTACAAAGGTTAGGAAACAAATCTAAGCGTTTAACTTTTTAGTAATTTAAGCCAAACGTTTACAAAAGTTACGAAACAAATCCAAGCATTTTACCTTTTTAGCAATTTAAGGCAAACGTTTACAAACATTATGAAACAAATCCAAATGTTTCACCTTTTTTGCGATTTAAGCCAAACGTTTACAAACGCTAAGAATGTAATATCCCGTAAAATTTTAATTTATTTTTCGATAATTTCCGACAATTTTTCCGGTCGTTTTGAAGTAACTTCGATGATAGCGGTTTGATTCGATTGAGTTGGTTTGGGGTTGATTTTTGGTTCAACCATTTGTTTTTTTAAATTAATTAAAAAGAAAAAAAAAATATGTTTTGGTGGATTCCGGTTCGAGAATGTGAATTCTCGAACGAGAATCCACCCTTCCAGGCCTGGTCTCGTTCGAGACCAGGGGTTCTCGAACGAGAACCATGCCCAAATGGGCTGTTCTCGTTCGAGAACATGACAGCCCATGGTACCCTTTCGTCTAGCTCACTTCGAACTCGTTTACGGCCCGTTTCCACTCGTTATTTAAAAGCGACTTCTAAACAGAAAACCTAGATCACGCTGCAAACTAAACCTAGCCACTTTTCTTTCGTTCTTTCGCTGAGTATCGAAGCAGTTATCATCTTCCAAAGATCGCTGTTTGGTAAGTTTTCTGGTTTCTTTGATTTCCAGATTTTACCTTTGAACGATATTCCGTTTTGTTGATCGTTCTTGTTCGTTTTTAGATCGAAATTGATTCCGTTTGATCTCAGACGTTCTAGACTCAATTCCCTACGTTTCCCTATCTCGGTTTTGCTAAACGGTATGTAATCGATCCCGTTTCAATCGCCGTACGGTTTCCGTTTTAGGAATGCTATACACTGTTCTTGGTAATTGTTGTTATGCCGATTGATTCAATTCCTTTTTGCTATGATTTTGCTTGTAATTGATTATATATCTTTTGGGTTATTGTTCGTTTAAGCTTTCAATGAGTTTTGTTATTCCAGATTGTTGCTCGTCGTTCTCGGGATGATTAAATTGCAGTAATGTTCTTGAGTTAATTCTTGGTGTTTATGTCAAATGTTGTGTTGTTTGAATTGATGTTAAATTTTGGTTTGCTTATTAGCATTAGGTTGTTTAGAAAGTTTGAGTCCATGATCATTAATGGAGTTTGGGTGAATCTGTAAGGCGGGGCTGTTGTTGTTTTAAAAATGAGAAGATGGCCAAATGGCCATATTGGTCATGAATATTGTTTAACTAATTCAAAGAAATCCCTTAGGTTAAACTTCGTTTTTATTTGATAATAAATAGGATTTTGATTTAATTTTTAAATTAACAAATGGTAATTGATAATTTTTATAATTTAAGTTAATATAATTACTCGGGTTATTATATTTGTCTTCAATTATCGTTGTGTCAAAAGTTGGCTAAATTACAATTTAGTCCCTGAACTTATTTTTATAACTTAATTAAGTGGAATTGTGATAAGTAATTTTATATCTTGTTTTTTTATTATAAGCAAAAGCAATTAATTTGATTTCGGATATCAAATTGACTAAAGTGCAATTTAGTCCCTATTTGGCAAAAGTACAGTTTAGCCCCTAATTGGTTAAAGTTCAATTTAGTCCCTAAACTATTATTAACTTAAAATGGTTAGACTTTTGGGTTGTAACTTGGGTTACTTGAAATTGAAGTTATTTGAGTTCCACTTTTAAAATGGTTTATTATTTTATGGAATCATTTTATAAATATAAACTCGGGTTTATATTCGATAAACGTTCTGTGTTGGGTTAGATTTGGGTCACCCGACAAGTGTGGTTAGCTTGGTAGTTATTGGTAACTCGGCTAACACACTAATTGAAAATTTATTATTATTTAAAGTTATTTAGTAATATTTATAATTGGATTTTAAAGCGAGAACTCAATAGACTTATTTAAATTGGGCTTTATTACCTAATGGGTATTATTTGTGTGTACTTTGGATTGTTTATTCCGACATGTTGTTTGTGCTAGTCCTATGTGGTGTCTAGTATTCTCTAGAGTTAGGTTCTGTTTTTAATAATTATTTTATTGTCTAGACCCGTCTATTGTTCGTACTCCAGAGGCGAACCAGGATTAGTTGCTTGCCGGTTATCACGTGGATTAGCAAGCAATGAGTTTGTACTTACTATTTACCGCTTTATTAAGTAAATTGTTATTTTATTAAATATATACTGTACGTATATTTTCGAACTGTTTTTATATTATGGCTACTAGTTGGAACATGCTACCTAATGGGCATCATTAGGACTGCGTGCGCACCGGTAATGATCTGGGAAAGGTAATTATGGTAATGCGGTAACTCGGTGTGAGCATAGCTCTCGGGACCAAGTAGAGTAACTCGGTGTAGCTCAGCTCTCGGGACTCTAGTATAAGTGTGGTCAGTGGTAACTCGGTGTAGCTCAGCTCTCGGGACCAGACCTGTTGGATTATGTTTATTATTTAGAATTGTGGATTAGGGTTCCAACTATTATCTGTAATATCGTTATTAAATGTTTTAAATGTTTTAAAGGTTTTCCACTTAATAAATGTAAATAGTGGTATGAACTCATCTCAGTATATCTGACCCCGTTGTTTTCCCAATATTTCCCAGGGTTATGATCTGAGAGAGTCTGGTGATCTCCGCATTTACTTTTCCTCGGAGGTTCCATTTATTTTGATAAAGTGTCAAACTATTTTATTCTTAGACCGCAGTAGTTGACTAGACGTCTTTACTATTATTACAATTGTTTGTCGGATTGGTCTGACTAGTTATATTGCTCTGGCATGTTATGTAATTATTTCGGATTATTTATGATATGTCTATTTTTAGACTCAGAATTGAATAAGCATGTTATATTATTGTTGTATATTATATCTGCTAGATTTAGGCTGAAGTCTCGGTTGCCCCCGAGCATTGGTTTTCTGCAGGTTTATGTGTTTATGTGTTAAATGAAAGGCTAGCTACGGGTTTCGGTACTACATTACCCATACCCTAGCCGGTCGCGATTCATGAAAATGGGTCGTGACAAACTTGGTATCAGAGCTTTGGTTTCAAACCAAGGCCATTGCTTGCTATGTGTTTACTCTGTTAAGTATCGTTGTGCCTTAGGAACTACTGCGGAATTAGGATTCGTGTCTTGTCTTTTAAACGTCATCATTTGTTTTCAAACCTTCAGCCTACATCCTATAGGTGATGTCTGTCAGTCCTTATTTGGTATTGATGCTTTGATTGACAATTTATTTCACTTGGATGTTAATTGTTGTGTTTTATCATGCTGAGATTATTTCACTTGGGTGATTATAATTGCTTTTTATTTCTCGGGAAATCATAGGTTGGTAAATTTTCCTAACGACTCATACTTGGGTATGATGTTTGATAAAACTTGTCGTTTATGCCTAAAACGATTTAGAATTTATGGTGATGTTACAATTATTTTACGTGATGCGTTGAACTGCTTTTGCCTTGTTAATAAAGTACATCTTGGCTTTGGCCTCAATTGTTGATGTTAAATGTGATCGTATGTTGGACGTTAGCCTTATTTTTTCAATTAAAGAGATTTTGGGTTAAACCTTAAAACGTGTTTGATGGTCATGCATTGTTTGACCACATGTTGATTTAGAGATTTTTATCGAGAATATTGTTTTATCCGATTTGTATTTCGACATAGAATTATAAGAGAAGTTTAATTTTAAATTCTTAAAAAGATGGTTTTTGGTTGAGTTGCCAGTAAATATTTTGAAATATTATGTTTGGTCTGGTGTTAACAAGCGATGGTTTCAAATGATGTTTTATGAGATAAGTCATTGTTTTAAGAATTTAACGTTGAAGTTATTTTATCATGTTGTAGTATGCCAGCATTTTAAATTTTTGGGATTTACAGAATAGATGTTTGAAATCAAAGATTTCTCACTTGAGTTTTAAATTACCGTTTAGCGGTTGGTTTAAATTGAGCTCCCAAAATTTGAAGGGATGGAAATTTTATTAAAATACTTTTCCGGATTTACAAATATTTTAAATACGTTTTATAAACGATTGTTTTGGGTTCGACTTGGGTCACCCAAATTTAGGAGTTGAGCTTGGTAGTTGTAATGACTCGGCTAGCTCGATAATTTTATTGTTTGAGATACTTGGGTATCCATTTTAAAGCAACTGATTAGTAAGAAGAGATTTTTACAAAATGTGATTTTGTTTTAACCTTGGGGCTCAGCAAAATTTGGAAGTTTTCGTGTTTGTTTTTAATTTCAAAACGAATTTTGAAGCGTACTATTAAAGGACGATATATTTACATGGTAAATTTATAATGAGATTTCAAGGAAATGTTGTGGCATATCCTGATTTGTTTTAAGAATGCTTGAGTAAATTGTGTTCAATGGCATGGTTTCGTGGTTTTCGATTTTCAGATTTGTTATCTTGTGAACATTATTTGTGTTTTATAACTCGCTTGTCTGTTGGACTAAGTTGATTGTTTTAGTTTTGTCTCTTCGTGCGGTGTAGCACGTGAGATGATCTAAATCATGTGGTTATGGTTGCCTTACCTCGATGTATAGTTTTGACCTTTGAGTAAGATCTTCTTTTAGTTCTTCTTTCTCTTTTGTTCGGTTTTGGGTTGCGCCGGGCTTTGCTGTTTCTGTTTCGTGGATCGAAACCTTGGGGTTTCGATATCGAGGAATACGAAGGAAGTACTTCCTTCGGATTGGCTGATGATATCTGATTATCCTAGATCGGATATTGAAAACTCTGAACCGAGAAGATAGATCGGTGTATTAATGCACTGGTGTTTCCATCAAGTCTGATGATGCGATGCGGGAGCTGGCGGTAGATTTGGTGAGAACGTTTGATGTGTTATTTCTTTGGGAATGAGTTTCAATTAGGGTTTAGGGTAGTGTGATATTTATGCAGAAGAGTTGTAACAGAATTTTAGGTTGAATTATTTTATAGCATCGAATGTTGCTAGGTTGCAAGGAATTTTGAGAAATATTTTGAGGTTATCGAGTGCACATCTCACAGAGTGCAACGTCTAGCAAATGTTTTATTAAGAAATGGATTTCAAAGATTGATTTGCTGAAATTTGAAATATTTTCAACACGTAATTGTGCCCAGACATATCATGAACATGCATGTTGAATGTCACGAATAGGGTTGCATTGAACACAGAGTACGTTCACTAAACTATAAGATAAATTAATAATTAATACATGCACAATAGTACATGCATCACGTGCATAGAAATTATTAGGGTTGGATGCAACTCTTTGGGGATGAGAGATGTCATCACCCTGGCGCACAATTATGTAAAATAGATTTTATCGACAAAGTGTTTTTAGAAAGATGTCTTAGAACAAACTCGCGAGTCCCTTTGGGGTAAATGTATTTATAAAGTTGTTGAATTTCAAATGATTTTGAAACTGTTACCGGAAGGTAGCTAGACAAATACTCTGTGATGATGATGATGGTTATTAGATGTTTTTGCTGTGAGATTATGGTCTGTAGAATCAGAATCTTGTGGTGGTGAGTAAGAATGATTTTGAGGTTGCGCTCGAGACATAGTTGTGCCTAGTGCGGTTTATGGTTAGAGTCAGAGTAGGAAGAGTTCATGATAATTTTCGATTCGTGATTTAAGGATTTGTGAATTAAGGATATTGGTTTTGCTCATGTGTGTGTATACACTGTATTTTTAAAAGAAACCTTATCTTTCCAGATTGAAATTGTCCAAAGTATTTTGGTGTACTGATATAAGGTATGTTTATAAACAAGAGATTTACATTGCTGATTTTATCTTTCTGAGAAAAGGGAGAAGTTTTGTCAAAAATTGATTTAAAAGAGATAATAAATTTTTCGCTTAAGCAATGTCTTCATATGGTGTTTTGTTTGAGAAAGTTTAGAAGCGCTTTAAAATTTTGGTATGTTTGAAACATCAATGTGTATTTTGAATACGGAAAATTCTGCCACAGTTGGTTTTTTAAGTATAAATTATTTAAAGAGTGTTTTAACGAGTTTGATTTAAGAGAACATAAATTTTGACAGTTGAACTGTTTACAAATTTACAAATATATTAGAAGTAAGAAAAAAAAAATTCAGATTTTAAAATGTGGAGGTTTTGAAATTTTTTTCAAGGGTTTGCTAAACCGATGGTTTTTCAATGATAAAAGTATCCCGTTTTTTTTTTTGAATGCAAAAGAAGGTGTAAGACGTTGAGTCTTTTAAATAGGGTGGAAAATTTTCTGTATATAAAATATTAGTATTAAAAGATTTTATACCCACAGGAGTTGGTTTTGAGCATAACTAACTATCCGGTCGTAGTAAACTAATCGTTTTGATCTCTCGTTGTATACGAGACTGTAGTCAATTGATTGAATAATTTTGAGGATTTGAGTTCGATTTGGTTATATGAGATAGTTGATTTAAAAAGATCGAAATCGCGGTTAATAGGTTTCGACAACCATGATTGGTTGATCGATTTTGTTATAGAGGGTATTATCGTAATGATGGATATCGTTGGGTCAGTTGTTGAACCCTTGGTTGGCGACAAAATTTTATGTTGTCAGATGCATTCAATGTTTAGAGTAGTCGTGGCGTTATGTTTCTGAGTGATTGGAAGAATCGTTATGATGGATATTGGCTATCATTGATATAGAATTTATTTTGTTATCATGAGAGAGGTTCGCTTTTCTCTGAATTGCGATATGAGTTTTTGTGTTGTTGTTTCACAAGTTAATAGTATTATCGAGCTGGTACCAATCGTTAAGATTAGATGATTATTATAATGTTTGTTTGGGAACCGAAATATTATCTGAAGTTATTGGGTTTTGATGTCGAGATATTATAAGAGGATATAAGAAATTATTTTAGAACGATAGATTCTGACAGCTATGTTGCAGTGTTATTGTTTTGTTAAGGCTAAAGAGTTTAGATTTTGGAGAACAACAGTTGAGTTAGCGCTTAGTCTTATAGTGGACACTGGAAATTTTATAATAGTTAGGTCTCGAACTGGTTTTGGAAACCACTCCGGTATAGAGTAATTGTGGCTCCCAGTTGAATAATTGTTGATTATTCACATTGTATTGATCGAGTGATTGTTGGAGCACCGAATTGTCAGGATCCAAATTTTTTCGCTTATGTGTGTTGTAATCGTTATATTGCAAATCAGTTTCAGATTTGGGATTAGAGGTTCGTTTTGGCGTTATGGAAAGTTGGCGCCGAGGTATATTGGTCCTTATGAGATTTCAGAGAGGATTGGAGCTGTGGCTTATCGTCTGGTTCTGCCGCCAGACATGTCGTTAGTATATCCTGTGTTTCATGTTTCTTTGTTGAGGAAGTGCATTTCTGATCCTTCGCACGTGATTGTGCCTCAGAGTGTTGAAATTGACCAGGAGCTGTCCTATGAGGAGCAGCCAGTTGAGATTGTTGATACGCAAGTGCGTAAATTGCGGAACAAGGAGATTCCGATGGTCAAAGTTCTCTGGCGCAATCATTCTGTAGAGGAGTGTACTTGGGAGACCGAGTTGGATATGCGGAATCGCTATCCTTTTCTTTTTCCGTGAGGTACGATATCTTGAGTTTCTGTAACTTTTATGATTTTTACTTGTGTTACGTGCTGTTCTGGTGGTTTTTGCTTATCGTGTTAAATTCGAGGACGAATTTTTAATTAGTTGGGGAGAATGTAATATCCCGTAAAATTTTAATTTATTTTTCGATAATTTCCGACAATTTTTCCGGTCGTTTTGAAGTAACTTCGATGATAGCGGTTTGATTCGATTGAGTTGGTTTGGGGTTGATTTTTGGTTCAACCATTTGTTTTTTTAAATTAATTAAAAAGAAAAAAAAAATATGTTTTGGTGGATTCCGGTTCGAGAATGTGAATTCTCGAACGAGAATCCACCCTTCCAGGCCTGGTCTCGTTCGAGACCAGGGGTTCTCGAACGAGAACCATGCCCAAATGGGCTGTTCTCGTTCGAGAACATGACAGCCCATGGTACCCTTTCGTCTAGCTCACTTCGAACTCGTTTACGGCCCGTTTCCACTCGTTATTTAAAAGCGACTTCTAAACAGAAAACCTAGATCACGCTGCAAACTAAACCTAGCCACTTTTCTTTCGTTCTTTCGCTGAGTATCGAAGCAGTTATCATCTTCCAAAGATCGTTGTTTGGTAAGTTTTCTGGTTTCTTTGATTTCCAGATTTTACCTTTGAACGATATTCCGTTTTGTTGATCGTTCTTGTTCGTTTTTAGATCGAAATTGATTCCGTTTGATCTCAGACGTTCTAGACTCAATTCCCTACGTTTCCCTATCTCGGTTTTGCTAAACGGTATGTAATCGATCCCGTTTCAATCGCCGTACGGTTTCCGTTTTAGGAATGCTATACACTGTTCTTGGTAATTGTTGTTATGCCGATTGATTCAATTCCTTTTTGCTATGATTTTGCTTGTAATTGATTATATATCTTTTGGGTTATTGTTCGTTTAAGCTTTCAATGAGTTTTGTTATTCCAGATTGTTGCTCGTCGTTCTCGGGATGATTAAATTGCAGTAATGTTCTTGAGTTAATTCTTGGTGTTTATGTCAAATGTTGTGTTGTTTGAATTGATGTTAAATTTTGGTTTGCTTATTAGCATTAGGTTGTTTAGAAAGTTTGAGTCCATGATCATTAATGGAGTTTGGGTGAATCTGTAAGGCGGGGCTGTTGTTGTTTTAAAAATGAGAAGATGGCCAAATGGCCATATTGGTCATGAATATTGTTTAACTAATTCAAAGAAATCCCTTAGGTTAAACTTCGTTTTTATTTGATAATAAATAGGATTTTGATTTAATTTTTAAATTAACAAATGGTAATTGATAATTTTTATAATTTAAGTTAATATAATTACTCGGGTTATTATATTTGTCTTCAATTATCGTTGTGTCAAAAGTTGGCTAAATTACAATTTAGTCCCTGAACTTATTTTTATAACTTAATTAAGTGGAATTGTGATAAGTAATTTTATATCTTGTTTTTTTATTATAAGCAAAAGCAATTAATTTGATTTCGGATATCAAATTGACTAAAGTGCAATTTAGTCCCTATTTGGCAAAAGTACAGTTTAGCCCCTAATTGGTTAAAGTTCAATTTAGTCCCTAAACTATTATTAACTTAAAATGGTTAGACTTTTGGGTTGTAACTTGGGTTACTTGAAATTGAAGTTATTTGAGTTCCACTTTTAAAATGGTTTATTATTTTATGGAATCATTTTATAAATATAAACTCGGGTTTATATTCGATAAACGTTCTGTGTTGGGTTAGACTTGGGTCACCCGACAAGTGTGGTTAGCTTGGTAGTTATTGGTAACTCGGCTAACACACTAATTGAAAATTTATTATTATTTAAAGTTATTTAGTAATATTTATAATTGGATTTTAAAGCGAGAACTCAATAGACTTATTTAAATTGGGCTTTATTACCTAATGGGTATTATTTGTGTGTACTTTGGATTGTTTATTCCGACATGTTGTTTGTGCTAGTCCTATGTGGTGTCTAGTATTCTCTAGAGTTAGGTTCTGTTTTTAATAATTATTTTATTGTCTAGACCCGTCTATTGTTCGTACTCCAGAGGAGAACCAGGATTAGTTGCTTGCCGGTTATCACGTGGATTAGCAAGCAGTGAGTTTGTACTTACTATTTACCGCTTTATTAAGTAAATTGTTATTTTATTAAATATATATTGTACGTATATTTTCGAACTGTTTTTATATTATGGCTACTAGTTGGAACATGCTACCTAATGGGCATCATTAGGACTGCGTGCGCACCGGTAATGATCTGGGAAAGGTAATTATGGTAATGCGGTAACTCGGTGTGAGCATAGCTCTCGGGACCAAGTAGAGTAACTCGGTGTAGCTCAGCTCTCGAGACTCTAGTATAAGTGTGGTCAGTGGTAACTCGGTGTAGCTCAGCTATCGGGACCAGACCTGTTGGATTATGTTTATTATTTAGAATTGTGGATTAGGGTTCCAACTATTATCTGTAATATCGTTATTAAATATTTTAAATGTTTTAAAGGTTTTCCACTTAATAAATGTAAATAGTGGTATGAACTCATCTCAGTATATCCGACCCCGTTGTTTTCCCAATTTTTCCCAGGGTTATGATCTGAGAGAGTCTGGTGATCTCCGCATTTACTTTTCCTCGGAGGTTCCATTTATTTTGATAAACTGTCAAACTATTTTATTCTTAGACCGCAGTAGTTGACTAGACGTCTTTACTATTATTACAATTGTTTGTCGGATTGGTCTGACTAGTTATATTGCTCTGGCATGTTATGTAATTATTTCGGATTATTTATGATATGTCTATTTTTAGACTCAGAATTGAATAAGCATGTTATATTATTGTTGTATATTATATCTGCTAGATTTAGGCTGAAGTCTCGGTTGCCCCCGAGCATTGGTTTTCTGCAGGTTTATGTGTTTATGTGTTAAATGAAAGGCTAGCTACGGGTTTCGGTACTACATTACCCATACCCTAGCGCCGGTCGCGATTCATGAAAATGGGTCGTGACAAAGAAACAAATCCAAACGCTTCACCTTTTTAGCGATTTAAGCAAACGTTTACAAACGTTACTAAAAAAATCCAAAAGTTTCACCTTTTTTGCTATTTAAGCTAAATGTTTACAAACGTTTCGAAACAAATCCAAATGTTTTTCCTTTTTAGCAATTTAAATCCAAACGTTTTACCTTTTTTGCGATTTCAGCCAAATGTTTACAAACGTTATAAAACAAATCCAAACATTTCACCTTTTTAGCAATTTAAGTACAATGTTTCACCTTTTTAGCGATTTAAGCCAAATGTTCACAAACGATACAAAACAAATCCAAACGTTTCACCTTTTTAGCGATTTAAGCTAAACGTTTACAAACGTTATGGATCAAATCCTAACGTTTCACTTTTTTAGCGATTTAAGTCAAACGTTTACAAACGTTATGAAACTAATCCAAACGTGTCACCTTTCTAGCGATTTATGCCAAACGCTTACAAAGATTTTGAAACAAATCCAAACGTTTCACCTTTTTAGCGATTTAAGCCAAATGTTCACAAATATTACGAAACAAATCCAAACGTTTTACCTTTTTAGCGATTTAAGCAAAACGTTTTATAACGTTACGAAACAAAACCAAACGTTTTCAAACGTTACGAAACAAATCCAAACGTTTCACCTTTTCAGCAATTTAAGCCAAACATTTACAAACATTATGAATTAAATCCAAGCATATCACCTATTTAGCAATTTCAGGAAAACATTTACATACATTACGAAACAAATCGAAACGTTTCACTTTTTTAGCCATTGAAGCCGAACGTTTACAAACGTTACGAATCCAATCTAAACGATTCACCTTTTTGCGATATAACCCAAACGCTTACAAACGTTACGAAACTAATCTAAACGTTTCACCTTTTTAGCAATTCAAGCAAAACGTTTAGAAACGGTACGAAACAAATCCAAACATTACGAAACAAAACCAAACGTTTACAAACGTTATGAAATAAATCCAAACGTTTCACCTTTTTAACAATTTAAGCTAAACGTTTACAAACGTTATGAAACAAATCCAAGCGTTTCCCCTATTTAGGAATTTAAGGAAAACGTTTACAAACGATATGAAACAAATCCAAACGTTTCACCTTTTTAACAATTTAAGCTGAACGTTTACAAACAGTACGAAACAAAACCAAACGTTTCACTTTTTTAGCGATTAAGCCCAACGTTTCCAAACATTACGAAACAAATCCAAACGTTTCCCCATTTTAGTGATTTAAGCCAAACGTGTCACCTTTTTAGTGATTTAAGCCAAACGTTTACAAAAAAATCCAAATGTTTCACCTTTTTAACGATTTACAAACGTTACGAAACAAATCGAAATGTTTCCCTTTTTTAGCGATGGAAGCCAAACGTTTCCAAACGTCATGAAACAAATCCAAACGTTTCCCATATTTAGCAATTTAAGCAAAACGTTTGCAAACGTTACAATGCAAAACCAAGCGTTTCACGTTTTTAGCAATTTAAACCAAATGTTTACAAACATAACGAAACAAATCCAAGCGTTTCACCTATTTAGCAATTTAATCCAAACGTTTACAAATATAACGAAACAAATCCAAGCATTTCACCTTTTTAGCAATTTAAGCCAAACGTTTACAAACATTAACGAACAAATCCAACTGTTTCCCCTTTTAAGCGATTTAAGCCAAACGTATACAAACGGTACGAAACAAATCCAAACGTTTCACCTTTTTAGCGATTTAAGCGGACCAAACCCTTTTTATCTATTTAAGCCAAACGTTTACAAACGATACAAAACAAATCCAAACATTTCACCGTTTTAGCAATTTAAGTCGAACGTTTACAGACGTTACGAAACAAATCCAAACATTTGACCTTTTTAGCTATTTAAGCCAAATGTTACAAATGCTACGAAACAAATCCAAGTGTTTCACCTTTTTAGAAATTTAAACCAAACGTTTACAAAAGTTACGAAACAAAACCAATGTTTCACCTTTTTAGCGATTTAAGCGAAACGCTTACAAACGTTACAAAACAAATCGAAACGTTTCCCCTTTTTAGCGATTTTAGCCAAACGTTTACAAACGTTACGAAACAAATCCAAACGTTTAACCTTTTTAGCAATTGAAATCCAAACGTTTCACCTTCTTAGAGATTTAAGCCAAACGTTTATAAAAGTTACGAAACAAATCCAAACGTTTCACCTTTTTAGCGATTTAAGCCAAACATTTCACCTTTTTAGCGATTTAAGCCAAATGTTACAAATGTTGAAAAAAAATCTAAACGTTTCCCCTTTTTAGCATTTAAGCCAAACGTTTACAAACGTTTCAAAACAAATCCAAACGTTTCACCTTTTTAGCGATTTAAGCCAAACATTTACAAACTTTACGAAACAAATCCAAACGGTTCACCTTTTTAGCGATTTAAGCCAAACGTTTACAAACGTTACGAAACTAATTCAAACGTTTAAAACGTTATGAAACCTTTTTAGCAATTTATGCCAAACGTATACAAGTGTTACGAAACAAATCCAAACGTTTCCGTTTTAGCAATTTAAAACAAACGTTACGAAACAAATCCAAGTGTTTCGGCTTTTTAGCGATTTAAGCCAAACGTTTACAAACGTTACGAAATAAAACCAAACGTTTCACCTTTTTAGCGATTCAAGCCAAACGTTTACATACGTTACAAAACAAATCCAAACGCTTCACCTTTTTAGCGATTTAAGCCAAACGTTTACACACATTACGAAACAAAACAGGACGTTTCACCTTTTTTATTTTTTAAGCCATACGTTTACTAACATTATGAAAAAAAACCAAACGTTTAAAACATTACAAAACAAATCCAAGAGTTTCACCTTTTTAGTAATTTAAGCGAAACATCTATAAACGTTGCGAAACAAATCCAAATGTTTCATCTTTTTAGCGATTTAAACCAAACGTTTACAAACATCACGAAACAAATCCAAGCGTTTTACCTTTTTAGCGATTTAAGCCAAACGTATCCAAATGTTACGAAATAAAACCACACGTTTAACCTTTTTAGCGATTCAAGACCAACGTTTACAGACGTTACGAAACCAAATTCAAACATTTCATCGTTTTAGCTATTTAAGCCAAACGTTTCTAACGTTACGAAACAAATCCAGATGTTTCACCTTTTTAGCGATTTAAGCCAACCGTTTACAAACGTCACGAAACAAATCCAAGTGCTTCACCTTTTTAGCGATTTAAGCCAAATATTTACAAACATTATGTAAAAAACCAAGCGTTTAACATATTTAGCAATTTAAGCCAAACGTTTACAAACTTTACAAAACCAATCCAAGCGTTTCACCTTTTTAGCTATTTAAGCCAAACATTTACAAACGTTACGAAACAAATCCAAGCATTTCATATTTTTAGCAATTTATGTCAAACGTTTACAAAAGCTACGAAACAAATCCAAACGTTTCACCTTTTTAGCTATGTAAGCCAAACGTTTACAAATGTTACGAAACAAATCCAAGCGTTTCACCTTTTTAGCGATTTAAGCCAAACGTTACAAAACAAATCCAAACGTTTCCCCTTTTTAGCGATTTAAGCCAATCATTTACAAAGGTTATAAAACAAATCCAAATGTTTCACCTTTTTAACAATTTGAGCAATAAGTTTACAAGCGTTACAAAACAAATCCAAGTGTTTCACGTTATTAGCAATTTCAGCCAAACGTTTACAAACGTTACGAAAGAAATCCAAGCGTTTTACCTTTTTAGACTTTTAAGAAAAACATTTACAAACGTTACGAAACAAATCCAAATGTTTCACCTTTTTTGTGATTTAATCCAAACGTTTACAAATGCTACGAAACAAATCCAAGCGTTTCACGTTTTTAGCAATTTCAGTCACACGTTTACAAACGTTACGAAACAAATCGAAGTGTTTTACCTTTTAGCAATTTAAGCAAAACATTACAAACGTTACGAAATAAATCCAAATGTTTCACCTTTTATGCGATTTAATACAAACGTTTACACAAATCCAAAGGTATCCCCTTTTTAGCGATTTAAGCCAAACGTTTACAAACATGACCTAAAAAATTCAAAAGTTTCACGTTTGTAGCGATTTTGCCAAACATTTACAAACGTTTCAAAACAAATCCAAACGTTTCGCCTTTTTAGCAATTTAAATCCAAACGTTTCACCTTTATAGCAATTTAAGCGAAACGTTTACAAACGTTACGAAACAAATCCAAACGTTTTACTATTTTAGCGATTTAAGCCAAACGTTTCACGTTTTTAGTGATTTAAGCCAACCGTTTACAAACTTTACAAAACAAATCCAAACGTTTCCCCTTTTTAACGATTTAAGCCAAACGTTTACAAACATTACGAGTCAAATCCAAACGTTTCCCCATTTAAGCGATTTATACCAAACGTTTACAAACTTTACAAAATAAATCCAAGCGTTTCACCTTTTTAGCTATTTAAGCCGAACGTTTCACCTTTTTAGTGATATAAGCCAAACGTTTGCAAACTTTACAAAACAAATCCAAACATTTCACCTTTTTAGCGATTTAAGCCAAACGTTTCGAATCAAATCCAAATGTTTCCCCATATTAGCGATTTTAACCAAACATTTACAAACTTCACAAAACAAATCCAAGCGTTTCACCTTTCTAGCTATTAAAGCCAAATGTTTCGCAACAAAACCAAACTTTTAAAACGTTGCGAACCAAATCCAAATGTTTCACATTTTAAGCGATTTAAGCCAAACGTTTAGAAACATTACGAAACAAAACCAAGCGTTTAAATTATGGAAACAAATATTTGTTGTTTTTAGTTACATTTAAGTATAATATACATAAATATATAACATGAATTTGAGCTGGTTAAGGTGGAGTTATGCGCGGGAGAACTACAAGGTTAAAGACTCTTGAGTGGGAGCAATGGAAGGATGGGAAGTTAGCGAAAAATGACTGGGGGATGCGGGTGGGTGATTTAACTCGGGTGGGTGAGTGACGGAGGGCGCGGATAAGTGAATGATTAAATAAAAGAATTATTTAACCATGTAATTTTAATATTTTTAATTTTTTTTTTAAATTAGTGACGAATTTAAATCCGTCGCTAATTAGCGATGAAATTAAAATTGTTATCAAACGTTGCGACCAAAATTCGTCGCAATTTTTTTTTCCGTCGTTATCAAACGTTGCGACCAATAATGTAACGACGGACCGTTTCCGTCGCTAAATGTTTTTAGCGACGGATTTTGGTCATTTAGCGACGGAAAAATCCGTCGCTAAATGACTGTTTTCTAGTAGTGTACAAACGTTACGAAACAAATCCAAAAGTTCCACCTTTTTAGCGATTTAAGCCAATCATTTACAAAGGTTATGAAACAAATCCAAATGTTTCACCTTCTTTGCAATTTGAGCCAAACATTTACAAATGTTACGAAACAAATCCAAGCGTTTCACGTTTTTAGCAATTTAAGCTAAACGTTTACAAACGTTACGAAACAAATCCAAGCATTTTAACTTTTTAGCAAATTAAGGCAAACGTTTACAAACGTTACGAAACAAATTCAAAATTTTCACCTTTTTTGCGATTTAATCCAAACGTTTACAAACGCTATGAAACAAATCCAAGCGTTTCACGTTTTTAGCAATTTCAGCCAAACGTTTACAAACGTAATGAAACAAATCCAAGCGTTTTACCTTTTTAGACTATTAAGCAAAACATTTACAAACGTTACAAAACAAATCCAAATGCTTCACCCTTTTTGCGATTTAATTCAAACGTTTACAAACGCTACGAAACAAATCCAAACGTTTCCGCTTTTTAGCGATTTAAGCCCAACGTTTACAAACACTACCAAAAATATCCAAAAGTTTCACCTTTTTAGCGATTTAGCCAAATGTTTACAAACGTTTGAAAAAATATCCAAACGTTTCGCGTTTTTAGCAATTTAAATCCAAACGTTTCACCTTTTTAGCAATTAAGAGAAACATTTACAAACGTTACGAGATAAATCCAAACGTTTCACCCTTTTAGTGATTTAAGGCAAACGTTTCACCTTTTTAGTGATTTATGCCAAAGGTTTACGCACTTTACAAAACAAATCCAAATGTTTCACCTTTTTAGCGATTTAAGCCAAACGTTTACAAACGTTACAAATCAAATCCAAACGTTTCCCCATTTTAGCGATTTAAGCCAATCATTTACAAAGGTTATGAAAAAAATTCAAACGTTTCACCTTTTTAGTAATTTGAGCAATAAGTTTACAAACGTTACGAAACAAATCCAATCGTTTCACGTTTTTAGCAATTTCAGCCAAACGTTTACAAACGTTACGAAACAAATCCAAGCGTTTTACCTTTTTAGCAATTTAAGCAAAACATTTACAAACGTTACGAAACAAATCCAAATGTTTCATCTTTTTTGCGATTTAATCAAAACGTTTACAAAGGTTATGAAACAAATCCAAGCGTTTCAAGTTTTTAGCAATTTAAGCCAAACGTTTACAAACGTTGCGAATCAAATCCAAGCGTTTTACCTTTTTAGCAATTTAAGGCAAACGTTTACAAACGTTAGGAAACAAATCCAAATATTTCACCTTTTTTGTGATTTAAGCCAAACGTTTATAAACGCTATGAAACAAATCCAAACGTCTCACCTTTTTAGCTATTTATGCCAAACGTTTACAAACGTTACTAAACAAATCCAAAAGTTTAATCTTTTTTGAGATTTAAGCCAAAGGTTTACAAACGTTTTGAAACAAATCCAAATGTTTTGCCTTTTTAGCAATTTAAATCCAAACGTTTCACCTTTTTAGCGATTTCAGCCGAACGTTTACAAACGTTACGAAACAAATCCAAACGTTTCACCTTTTTAGAGATTTAAGCACAATGTTTCACCTTTTTAGCGATTTAAGCCCAATGTTTACAAATGATACTGAATAAATCCAAACGTTTCACCTTTTTAGCGATTTAAGCTAAATGTTTACAAATGTTACGAATCAAATCCAAACGTTTCACCTTATTAGCGATTTAAGTCAAACGTTTACAAACGTTACGTAACTAATCCAAACGGGTCACCTTTATAGCGATTTACGCCAAACGTTTACAAAGATTTTAAAACAAATCCAAAAGTTTCACCTATAACGTTACGAAAGAAATCCAAACGTTTCACCTTTTTAGCGATTTAAGCCAAATGTTTACAAACGTTACGAAACAAATCCAAACGAGTTACCTTTTTAGCGATTTAAGCAAAACGTTATAAAATGTTAGGAAACAAATCCAAAAGTTACGAAACAAAACCAAACGTTTACAAATTCTAAGAAATAAATCCAAACGTTTCACCTTCTTAGCAATTTAAGCCAAACATTTACAAACGTTATGAAAAAAATCCAAGCATTTCACCTATTTAGCAATTTAAGGAAAACGTTTACAAACGTTTCGAAACAAATCCAAACGTTTCACCTTTTTAGCCATTGAAGCCGAACGTTTACAGACGTTACAAATCTAATCTAAAGGTTACACCTTTTTAGCAATTTAAGCCAAACGCTTATAAACGTTACGAAACAAATCCAAACGTTTCACCTTTTTAGTGATTTAAGAAAAACGTTTAGAAACGATACGAAACAAATCCAAACATTATAAAACAAAGCCATACGTTTACAAACATTACGAAACAAATTCAAACGTTTAACTTTTTTAGCAATTTAAGACAAACGTTTACAAACATTATAAAAAAATCCAAGTTTTTCACCTATTTAGCAAATTAAGGAAAACGTTTACAAACGATATGACACAAATACAAATGTTTCACCTTTTTAGCGATTTCAGCCGAACGTTTACAAACATTACGAAACAAAACCAAACGTTTCTCCTTTTTAGCGATTTAAGCCTAACGTTTCCAAACGTTACAAAACAAATCCAAACGTTTTCCCATTTTAGCGATTTAAACCAAACGTTTAAAACGTCACGAAACAAATCCAAACGGTTCCCCTTTTTAGCGATTTAAGCCAAACGTTTACAAACGTTACAAAACAAATCCAAATGTTTCCCCTTTTTAGCCATTGAAGCCCAATGTTTCCAAAAGTTATGAAACAAATCCAAACGTTTCACATATTTAGCAATTTAAGCCAAACGTTTACAAACGTTACAAAACAAAACCAAGCGTTTCACTTTTATAGCAATATAAGCTAAACGTTTACAGACATAAAGAAACAAATCAAAGCGTTTCACCTTTTTAGCAATTTAAGCGAAACGGTTACAAACATTACGAAACAAATCTAAGTGTTTCACCTTTTTAGCAATTTAAGCCGAACGTTTACAAACGTTACGAAACAAATCCAAACGTTTCACCTTTTTAGTGATTTAAGCCAAACGTATACAAACTGTACGAAACAAATCCAAACGTTTCACCTTTTTAGCGATTTAAGCAGAACATTTACAAACGTTATGAAACAAAACCAATCGTTTACAAATGTTACAAAACAAATCCAAACGTTTCCTCTTTTAGAGATTAAAGCCGAACGTTTACAAATGTTACGAAATAAAACCAAACCCTTTTTATCTATTTAAGCCAATCGTTTACAAACGTTACAAAACAAATCCAAACATTTCACCTTTTTAGCAATTTAAGCCGAAAGTTTATAGACGTTACAAAACAAATCCAAACATTTTACCTTTTTAGCGATTTAAGCCAAATATTACAAATGCTATGAAACAAATCCAAGTGTTTCACCTTTTTAGCAATTATAGCCAAACGTTCACAAAAGTTACGAAACAACACTAATGTTTCACCTTTTTAGCGGTTTAAGCCAAACGCTTACAAACGTTACAAAACAAATCGGAACGTTTAACTTTTTTAGCGATTTAAACCAAACGTTTACAAACGTTATGAAACAAATGCAAACGCTTCACCTTATTAGCAATTGAAATCCAAACGTTTCAACTTTTTAGCGATATAAGCCAAACGTTTATAAACGTTACGAAACAATTCTAAACGTTTCACCTTTTTAGCGATTTAAGCCAAACGTTTACAAACGTTACCAAAAAAATCTAAACGTTTAAAATGTTATGAAACCGTTTTTAGCAATTTATGCCAAACATTTACAAATGTTACGAAACAAATCCAAACGTGTAACCTTTTTAGCAATTTAAAATAAACGCTACGAAACAAATCCAAGCGTTTCACTTTTTTTAAGATTTAAGCCAAACGTTTAGACACGTTACGAGATAAAACCAATCGTTTCACCTTTTTAGCGATTTAAGCCGAACGTTTACAGACGTTACGAAACAAATCCAAACGTTTCACCTTTTTAGCGATTTAAGCCAAACGTTTACAAACGTGACGAAACAAAACAGGACGTTTCACCTTTTTTGCTATTTAAGCCAAACGTTTACAAACATTACGAAAAAAAACCAAACGTTTAAAACGTTACGAAATAAATCCAAGAGTTTCACCTTTTTAGCAATTTAAGCCAAACGTCTATAAATGTTGCGAAAAAAATCCAAACGTTTCATCTTTTCAGCGACTTAAACCAAACGTTTACAAACTTCACGAAACAAATCCAAGTGTTCACCTGTTTAGCGATTAAGCCAAACGTATACAAACGTTACGAAATAAAACCAAACGTTTAACCTTTTTAGCAATTTAAGCCAAACATTTACAGACGTTACGAAACAAATACAAACATTTCATCTTTTTAGCGATTTAAACCAAACTTTTCTTATGTTACGAAACATCCAAACGTTTCACCTTTTTAGCGATTTAATTCAATCGTTTACAAACGTCACGAAACAAATCCCAGCGTTTCACCTTTTTAGTGATTTAAGCCAAACATTTAAAAACAATACGAAACAAATCCAAATGTTTCGCATTTGTAGCGATTTAAGTCAATCATTTACAAAGGTTATGAAACAAAACCAAGCGTTTAACCTTTTTAGCAATTTAAGCCAAACGTTTACAAACGTTTACAAAACAAATCCAAACGTTTCACCTTTTTAGCTATGTAAGCCAAACGTTTAAAAACGTTACGAAACGAATCCAAGCGTTTCACCTTTTTAGAAATTTATGTCAAACGTTTACAAAAGCTACGAAACAAAATCCAAACGTTTCCCCTTTTTAGCGATTTCAGCCAAACGATACGAAAGAAATCCAAACGTTTCCCCTCTTTAGCGATTTAAGCCAATCATTTACAAAGGTTATAAAACAAACCCAAATGTTTCACCTTTTTAGAATTTTGAGCAATAAGTTTACAAACGTTACCAAACAAATCCAACTGTTTCACGTTTTTACAAATTTCGCCAAACGTTTACAAATGTTACGAATCAAATCCAAGCGTTCTACCTTTTTAGCAATTTAAGCCAAACATTTACAAACGTTACGAAACAAATCGAAATGTTTCATCGTTTTTGCGATTTATTCCAAACGTTTACAAACGCTACGAAACAAATCTGATTATTTCCCCTTTTTAGCGAATTAAGCCAAACGTTACCAAAAAAAATCCAAAGGGTTTCACCTTTTTAGCAATTTAAATCCAAACTTTTCACCTTTTTAGCAATTTAAGCCAAACGTTTACAAACGTTACGAAACAAATCCAAACGTTTCACCATTTTAGCGATTATAGCCAAACGTTTCACCTTTTTAGTGATTTAAGCCAAATGTTTACAAACTTTACAAAACAAATCCAAACGTTTCACCTTTTTTGAGATTTAAGCCAAACGTTTACAAACGTTACGAATCAAATCCAAACGTTTCACCTTTTTAGCGATTTAAGGCAAACGTTTACAAACGTTACGAAACTAATCCAAACATGTCACCTTTTTAGCTATTTATGCCAAACGTTTACAAATGTTTTGAAACAAATCCAAACGTTTCACCTTTTTAGTGATTTAAGCAAAACGTTTAGAAACGTTACGAAACAAATCCAAACATAATAAAACAAAACCATACGTTTACAAACGTTACGAAACAAATTCAAACGTTTAACCTTTTTAGCAATTTAAGACAAACGTTTACAAACATTATAAAAAAATCCAAGTTTTTCACCTATTTAGCAAGTTAAGGAAAACGTTTACAAACGATATGACACAAATACAAATGTTTCACCTTTTTAGCGATTTCAGCCGAATGTTTACAAACATTATGAAACAAAACCAAACGTTTCACCTTTTTAGCGATTTAAGCCTAACGTTTCCAAACGTTATGAAGCAAATCCAAACGTTTTCCCATTTTAGCGATTTAAGCCAAACGTTTAAAACGTCACGAAATAAATCCAAACGTTTCCCCTTTTTAGCGATTTAAGCCAAACGTTTACAAACGTTACAAAGCAAATCCAAATGTTTCCCCTTTTTAGCCATTGAAGCCCAATGTTTCCAAAAGTTATGAAACAAATCCAAACGTTTCGCATATTTAGCAATTTAAGCCAAACGTTTACAAACGTTACAAAACAAAACCAAGCGTTTCACTTTTATAGCAATATAAGCTAAACGTTTACAAACATAACGAAACAAATCCAAGCGTTTCACCTTTTTAGCAATTTAAGCCAAACAGTTACAAACATTACGAAACAAATCCAAGTGTTTCACCTTTTTTGTGATTTAAGCCAAACGTATACAAACTGTACGAAACAAATCCAAACGTTTCACCTTTTTAGCGATTTAAGCAGAACATTTACAAACGTTATGAAACAAAACCAATCGTTTACAAATGTTACAAAACAAATGCAAACGTTTCCCCTTTTAGAGATTTAAGCCGAACGTTTACAAATGTTACGAAATAAAACCAAACCCTTTTTATCTATTTAAGCCAATCGTTTACAAACGTTACAAAACAAATCCAAACATTTCACCTTTTTAGCAATTTAAGCCGAAAGTTTATAGACGTTACAAAACAAATCCAAACATTTTACCTTTTTAGCGATTTAAGCCAAATATTACAAATGCTATGAAACAAATCCAAGTGTTTCACCTTTTTAGCAATTACAACCAAACGTTCACAAAAGTTACGAAACAACACTAATGTTTCACCTTTTTAGCGGTTTAAGCCAAACGCTTACAAACGTTACAAAACAAATCGGAACGTTTAACTTTTTTAGCGATTTAAACCAAACGTTTACAAACGTTACAAAAAAATCCAATCGCGTCACCTTATTAGCAATTGAAATCCAAACATTTCAACTTTTTAGCGATTTAAGCTAAACGTTTATAAACGTTACGAAACAATTCTAAACGTTTCACCTTTTTAGCGATTTAAGCCTAACGTTTACAAACGTTACCAAAAAAATCTAAACTTTTAAAATGTTATGAAACCCTTTTTAACAATTTATGCCAAACATTTACAAATGTTACGAAACAAATCCAAACGTTTCACCTTTTTAGCAATTTAAAATAAACGCTACGAAACAAATCCAAGCGTTTCACTTTTTTTAAGATTCAAGCCAAACGTTTAGACACGTTACGAGATAAAACCAATCGTTTCACCTTTTTAGCGATTTAAGCCGAACGTTTACAGACGTTACGTGTAATATCCCGTATTTTTAAATTTTTATTTTTTAAAATTTTAATTATAATTTTTGCATTCCGTCAAGTTTTAGGTAATTTATTATTATTATTATTATTATATGCTTTTATTTAATTTTATTTGAGTCGTTCGTTGATTCGGTCGTTATTCGATTCGTGTTCGGTTTGTTTATTAACTTGCGGCCTATGTATAATGATTATTATAAATAAAATAAATAAATAAATAAATAATAATAATAATCAAGCATGTTAAGCCCATGCATGCAAATCATGAAATTTTGTCAAGTTGACCCATTCACTTTTATGGCTAAGATCAAGCCCATAATTATGTTGTCTTCATAATAAGCAGTAGCTTATTCTACTGCAAGTTCTTCTCTTATTTTCTTCGATAAAATCATCTTTACCCTAATATTTTCTTATCTTTTACAACGAACTCTAGCCGTCATTATACTTTTGTATTCCGTGAAAAAAAAACGATGTCAATCTCTCTCTCAAAACCTTGTTGTTTCGGTAAGTTCTTGTTGTTCTTAATTTTCAGTTTTGGTTATATCGACACTTCCGTATTTTGAATCGTTCTCTTTCGTTTTAGCGTTATATTTGGATTTGTCTCTTCCTCGTGGAAGTAGACTCATTCCTCTACAACTTTGCTTTTAGTTTTTGCAAAACGGTATGTAAGTAATCCCGTTACATTCGCCGTCGTCACACCGTTTTCAATTGTTCTTAACTGTAATACTCTCTTGTTGTGTTGATACCGAATTGTTGCTGTCACTATAATGGTTATAGGATTCTTGAATATTGATAAGCTGATGTCTGATTCATTTGTTAACCTTTAAATTCCATTATTCGTTGTCGTGATCGATTCGAACTCGCTATTCCAGTTGATGATTTGCGGCTGCCATTATTGAGACTCTATTTCTTGTTCTTGTTGTTGTTATTATGTTGATGATTATAACTTTGTTTAGTCTTGATGGGATCTCTGCTAAGATTTGGGTGTTAAGAAAATTGTGAAGTGTTCATGTAGTAGGTTACTGTGTATTGTTAAATTTCCAAGGTAGAGGAAGATGATGTTTTGGAGGCGGGAATATAGTTGGTTTTTTTTATTTGTTTAATTAAGAAGACATATGGGCAGTACACACATGTTGCTTGGCTTTCTTATTCTTATTGTTTATTGATTTTCTAATAGGATTAGAATAACGTGATAATGGCTTTGCATGGGTGGCTTTCTATCTTTGATTTGATTGGGCAATAATTTACTTAGGATATTCATTATTATGGTTATTGATTTAGTTTAAATTGTATTAAATTATAATAATCCAAAAACTATATTTATCTTATAAACTATAATTATAATTACTCGGTAATTATTATTTTAAGAATATTATTTTGGTGTGTTAATTTGGTTAAAATTATATGTTTAGCTTTTTATTTAATTATTTTTGTTGTTATGAAATTAATTTTGTTATTGGTTACTTGCGTTTCAAGCTATTGAGTTATATTTTGATATTAATTAATATTTTATTTAATATTAATTATAAACTGTGGTTTATAACTCTGGTTTTTTGGTTGGGTCGGTTTGGACTTGGGTCATCGACATGTGAGTTTAGCTTGGTAGTTTTGAAAAAACTCGGCTAACTCACTATTTGAGGAATTGATTTTATTTATCAATTAAATAATATTTTAATAATATTTTCGGATTTGATTTTAAGTGCGAACTCAATAGTCTTGAATTAATTACGACATTATAATTTATTTGAGAATTGTGTTTTTCTGTGATTTATCTGGCTATTTAATTGTGCTAGTCCTACGTGGTGTCTAGTAATCTTAGAGTTAGGGGTCGTACGGATATTAACCTATTTATTATTTTAGACCCGTCGACTGCTCGTGCTTCGGAGTCTACACAGGGTTAGATGTTTGCCAAGATCACGTGGATAAGCAAGCAGTGAGTTTGTAGTGATATTTACCGCTTTATTAAGTACCGCATCGTATTTTAATATTATAAATGTTTGTGAACTGTTTTTACGGATTATGGATCTGGATTGAAACGAGCTACTCGATAGGCTTGTATCGAGACTGTGTGCACCGGTAAGTACTCTGGGAAACGGCAGACTAAAGTCTTGCTTACGCTGGTATATTTATATGACGAGGATTTGTTCCCGTCCGCTCTGGGTTTATCGGTATGCTATGTCATACTTACGCTGGGATCATTTCAATACTGTTTTCCATAATCATATTATATTAGTATAAAAAATGTTTTGATTTTAGGGTTTTAAACTTAATAAATGTAAATAGTATTGCGAACTCATTTCAGTATATCTGATCCCGTTGTTTTCTCAAATTTTCCAGGTTTATGATTTGAAATCCGGTCCACTCCGATTCTTTTGATTCCTCGGAGGTTTTTATGTTATTAAACTAGTTTCTATTTTCGAACTCTTAAACCGCAGTAGAACTAGTTTATATATTACATTTGTTATTGCATTGGGATTATCGATTAGACCCATTGTTTTTTTTTTTTTGGTAAAATCACCAAAAGAGAGCAAATTTTATTGCTATGAAAAGAGATACACCCAACAACTAGCCCATCGCCTGGGCCCAATACAAAAAAAACAAAACAGGAACAAACTAAGCCCTATAACAAGAAGGCTAAGCAAACCAATCTGACTAGCAAATCCCCACACCACTGGACGAATTGCAGAGAAAACTATCCCTGAACGAAATCATACGCCCATAATATTCCTCATAGCAACATCATTCTTAATACTATTGAACACCAAATCATTGGACATTCTTTTCTGATTGAAAATCAGAGAATTTCTTGCATACCAAATATAGTACACTGTTGCTGCAAACCAGATCTTTCTCTTCTTCATATTGCAAGAGTGTCCTCTAGTTCTTCTGCAGAACTAACTAATCTCCCTTCTCCAGGGCAAGATGTTCCTGTTACAACCAAGGTTCATTAGAACCTTTTTCCAGATCTCAGATGAGTAGGCACAGTCAAAAAAGAGATGATCAATATTCTCAGCTTTATCATTACAAAACAAACAAACATCAGAATCAGTAACTCCCCAATTCCTCAACTTATCTCTAGTTTTGAGTCTATTAAGGAGGGCTAGCCAAAGGATGAAAGCATGCCTAGGAATATTTTCAGCAAACCAAACTAGCTTGTACCAAGAGACTTTATTCTGACTTGGCATAAGATTCTTCAAAACACTCTAATGGAAAACTTTCCATTGCTACTACATTTCCACTCAACAACATCATTCCTATTAGGATTAAGAACAATGTTTGAATTTAAAAATTCCCAACCTTCCATGGTACAATCATCAATAGGGTCAGGCAGATTCCACTTCTCATTCCTCCAAAGATCTTTAACAAGACCGATTGTTTATTATTAACATGTTTACACTGGAATATTTTATTATTATATTTAAGGCATGCTGTGGAATATTTCAGATACTCAAGTTATTTATATTAGAACTGTATTATAAATTGCTAGACCTAGGTTGGAGTCTCGGTTGCCCCCGAGCAGTTTTCTGTAGGTTTAAATGCTTTATTTGATTTCCGCGAGGCTTGCTACGGGTTTTGGTACAACCATACCCATACCCTAGCGCCGGTCACGATACATGAAATTGGGTCGTGACATTACGAAACAAATCCAAACGTTTCACCTTTTTAGCGATTTAAGCCAAACGTTTACAAACGTGACGAAACAAAACAGGACGTTTCACCTTTTTTGCTATTTAAGCCAAACGTTTACAAACATTACGAAAAAAACCAAACGTTTAAAATGTTACGAAATAAATCCAAGAGTTTCACCTTTTTAGCAATTTAAGCCAAACGTCTATAAATGTTGCGAAAAAAATCCAAACGTTTCATCTTTTCAGCGACTTAAACCAAACGTTTAGAAACTTCACGAAACAAATCCAAGCGTTCACCTTTTTAGCGATTTAAGCCAAACATTTACAGACGTTATGAAACAAATACAAACATTTCATCTTTTTAGCGATTTAAACCAAACTTTTCTTATGATACGAAACATCCAAACGTTTCACCTTTTTAGCAATTTAAGTCAATCGTTTAGAAATGTCACGAAACAAATCCCAGCATTTCACCTTTTTAGCGATTTAAGCCAAACATTTAAAAACAATACGAAACAAATCCAAATGTTTCACATTTGTAGCGATTTAAGTCAATCATTTACAAAGGTTATGAAACAAAACAAAGCGGTTAACCTTTTTATCAATTTAAGCCAAACGTTTACAAACTTTACAAAACAAATCCAAACGTTTCACCTTTTTAGCTATGTAAGCCAACGTTTAAGAACGTTACGAAACGAATCCAAGCGTTTCACCTTTTTAGAAATTTATGTCAAACGTTTACAAAAGCAACGAAACAAAATCCAAACGTTTCCCCTTTTTAGCGATTTCAGCCAAACGATACGAAAGAAATCCAAACGTTTCCCCTCTTTAGCGATTTAAGCCAATCATTTACAAAGGTTATAAAACAAATCCAAATGTTTCACCTTTTTAGAAATTTGAGCAATAAGTTTACAAACGTTACCAAACAAATCCAACCGTTTCACGTTTTTACAAATTTCGCCAAACGTTTACAAACGTTACGAAACAAATCCAAGCGTTTTACCTTTTTAGCAATTTAGGCCAAACATTTACAAACGTTACGAAACAAATCGAAATGTTTCACCTTTTTTGCGATTTATTCCAAACGTTTACAAACGCTACGAAACAAATCTGATTGTTTCCCCTTTTTAGCGAATTAAGCCAAACGTTACCAAAAAAAATCCAAAGGGTTTCACCTTTTTAGCAATTTAAATCCAAACTTTTCATCTTTTTAGCAATTTAAGCCAAATGTTTACAAACGTTAAGAAACAAATCCAAACGTTTCACCATTTTAGCGATTAAAGCCAAACGTTTCACCTTTTTAGTGATTTAAGCCAAATGTTTACAAACTTTACAAAACAAATCCAAACGTTTCACCTTTTTTGAGATTTAAGCCAAACGTTTACAAACGTTACGAATCAAATCCAAACGTTTCACCTTTTTAGCGATTTAAGGCAAACGTTTACAAACGTTACGAAACTAATCCAAACATGTCACCTTTTTAGCTATTTATGCCAAACGTTTACAAACGTTTTGAAACAAATCCAAACGTTTCACGTTTCACGTTACGAAACAAATCCAAGCATTTAACTTTTTAGCAATTTATGGAAAATGTTTACAAACATTATAAAACAAATCCAAACGTTTCACATATTTAGCAATTTAAGCCAACTAACGTTGAGAAACAAAACCAAGGGTTTCACCTTTTTAGCAATTTAAACCAAAACGTTACTAACGTCTCGAAACAAATCCAAGTGTTTCACCTTTTTAGCAATTTAAGGCAAACGTTTACAAACGACACGAAACAAATCCAAGCGTTTTGCCTTTTCAACAATTTTAGCCAAACGTTTACAAACGTTACGAAACCAATCCAAACGTTTCACCTTTTTAGCGATTAAAGCCAAACGTTTACAAACGGTACGAAACAAATCCAAACGTTTTACCTTTTTATCGATTTAAGCCAAACGTTTACAAACGCTACGAAACAAACCGAACCTTTCACCTTTTTAGAAATTTAAGCCAAACACTTACAAACGTTAAGAAATAAATCCAAACTATTCACCTTTTTAGTGATTTAAGCCAAACGTTATGAAACAAATCCAAGCGTTTCATCTTTTTAGCAATATATGCCAAACATTTACAAATGTTACGAAACAAATCCAAACGTTTACCCTTTTTAGCGATTTAAGCCAAACGTTTACAAACGTTACGAAATAAATCCAAACGTTTCACCTTTGTAGCGATTTAAGCCAAACGTGTACTAATTTTACGAAACAAATCCAAACGTTTCACTTTTTTAGCGATTTAAGCCAAACGTTTATAAACGTTAGGAAACAAATCCAAACGTTTCACCTTTTTAGCGATTTAAGCCAAACGTTTACAAATGTTACGAAACAAAACCAAACTTCTAAAACGTACGAACTAAATCCAAACGTTTCACATTTTTAGCGATTTAAGCAAAACGTTTACAAACGTTACGAAACAAAACCAAGCGTTTAACCTTTTTAGCAATTTAAGCCAAACGTTTACTAACTTTAGAAAACAAATCCTAGCGTTTCACCTTTTTAGCTATTTAAACCAAACGTTTACAAACGTTAGTATACTATCCCATAAAATTTTAATTTCTTTTTTCGATAATTTTTGACGTCTTTCCGGTTGTTTTGAAGTAAATTCGAAGTTAGTGGTTCGGTTTGTGGTTCAACCAAAAGGGTTGAACCACACCCTTACAATCAGGTCTCAAAAGAGACCTGATTTTTTAGCAAGTCTCGTACGAGACACAAGGTCTCGTACGAGACCTTAATGAAAAATGCCTGGTCTCGTACGAGACCAGGGTTCTCGAACGAGAACCAGCCTTACCAAGGCAGGGGGCGCACTTTCGTCTTCCGTTCTAACCTATTTCGACCTACTTAAATACCTAAGTTCTGACCCTAGTTCATTCTCCATTCTACAAAGAAACCATAGCCGTCGTTCCCTTTCGTTTTCACTGAGAATTCGCTGATCAAAATCCCTCTCAAAGTTCAAGGAAATTCATAGGTAAGGTTTTTTTGTAATTTCAGTTTTGGCTTTGAACGGCATTCCGTATTTTTGATAGTTCTTATTCGTTTCTAGATCGAAATCAAAACCGTTTGTTTCCGGAGATTCTAGACTCCCGTATCTTCGATTCCCCACCTTTATTTCGCAAAACGGTACGTGATCGACCTCATTTTAATCGCCGCACGGCTTAACATTTTGAGTATTATTAACATTGTTCTTGGTTGACATTTGATTTTGCCGATCCTAATCTATGTCTGGGCTTGATTTCTTGTTATGCTAGGCTTTGTTCTATTGTCCAAATCTAGCCGATTTATTCCTCAAGTCATTGAACGTATTATTTTTTTTAAACGGTATGTTTGATTCTTCGTCGCTTTGAAACTGGTTTCTTCCTTATGTTTCATATAGTTACTGTTGTTCTTTTTGATTTGAAATTGCTAAGGTTGTGTTGTAGTTAGATTGAGTGATGTATAGGTTCTGGTTGATTATCCAATTTCTTAATTTAAATTGATATGGTTTCATGGAATTGGTTGTTGGTTTCTTGCAATTTGATGTTTTAGGCTTAGGCGGGTTCTGTTTGTTTAAAAGGTTGGAGATGGTCAATTGGTCATATCAATCATGTTATTTTTTGATCAAATCAAATTAATCCTTTAAGTTTAACTTTACCTAATAAAATTGATTTGGTTTTGATTTATAATTAATATGTTGTTAACGATAATTATTCATAAATTAAGTTAATATAATTACTCGGGTAATTATATTTGCCTTCAAATATCGTTTTGTCAAAATTTGGCTAAATTACAATTTAGTCCCTAAATGATTTTTAAAACTTATTTAAGTAAGTTTTGGTTAGTAACTTTATATTTTATTTTAATTATAAACAAAAGTAATTAGTTTGATTTTGAATATTAATTTGGCTAAAATACTGTCTAGTCCCTAATTGGCAAAAGTACAGTATAGTCCCTAAACTTTTATAAACTTAAAATGGTTAGGTTTTTGGGTTGTAACTGGGGTTACTTGAAAATGAAGTTATTGAGTTCGGCTTTTAAAATGGATTATTATTTTATAAATATAAACTCGGGTTTATATTTGATAAACGTTTTGAGTCGGGTTAGACTTAGGTCACCCGACAAGTGAGATTAGCTTGGTAGTTATTGGTAACTCGTCTAACCCACTATTTGAAATTAAGTTTTTTTTGTAAGATTATTAAATAATATTTGTAAATCGGATTTTAAGCAAGAACTCAATAGACTTGTATTAATTGGGCGGTTCTACCTATTGGGTATTTTTTGTGTTGATTTGGATTAGTTTATTCCGACGTGTTATTTGTGCTAGTCCTATGTGGTGTCTAGTACTCTCTAAAGTTTGGGTCTGCTTTTAATAATTATTTTACTGTCTAGACTCATCTACTGTTCGTGTTTCAGAGGCAAACCAGGATTAGTTGCTTGCCGGTTATCACGTGGATTAGCAAGCAGTGAGTTTGTACTTACTATTTGCCGCTTTATTAAGTAAATTGTTATTTTAATATTAAAAATATATACTGTACGTATATTTCGAACTGTTTTTATATTATGGCTCTTAGTTGGAACATGCTACCTAATGGGCATCATTAGGACTGCGTGCGCACCAGTAATGATTTGGGTAAGGTATCTATGGAAATTGGTAATTCGGTGTGAGCATAGCTCTCGGGACCAAATAGAGTAAATCGGTGTAGCACAGCTCTCGGGACTCTGAATAATGGTATAAGTGTGGTCCGTGGTAACTCGGTGTAGCTCAGCTCTCGGGACCAGACCTATTGGATTATGTTTATATTTATAATTGTGGATTAGGGTTCCAACTATTATTCCTAATATCGTTATTAAATATTTTAAACGGTTTTAAAGGTTTTCCACTTGATAAATGTAAATAGTGGTATAAACTCATCTCAGTATATCTGACCCCGTTGTTTTCCCAATTTTTCCCAGGGTTATGATCTGAGAGAGTTTGGTGATCTCCGTATTTACTCTCCTCGGAGGTTTCATTTACAGTAGTAAAACTGTCAAACTGCTTTATTCTTAGACCGCAGTAGTTGACTAAACATCTTTATTTCTATTATAGTTGTTTGTCGGATTGGTCCGACTGAATATATTGCTCTTGCATGTTTATACTGTTTACTCTGTTTACTATTTATGACATATTGGAAACTCGTAGTTGAACGAGTATTTATAATATTAAATGTTGAATATTATAACTGCTAGAATTAGGCTGAAGTCTCGGTTTCCCTCGAGCATTGGTTTTCTTGCAGGTTTATTATAAATGTATGTTAATCGAAAGGCTAGCTATGGATTTTGGTACTACATTACCCATACCCTAGCGCCGGTCACGATTCATGAAAATGGGTCGTGACAAACTTGGTATCACAGCTTTGGTTTCAAACCAAGGCCATTTGCTTACTATGTGTTTACTCTGCTAAGTGTGTTTGTGTCTTAGAAACTAATGCGGATATAGGTTTCTGTCATGTCTTTAAAAACGTCATCTTTTGATTTTATAACATTCTGCCTACACCAATACGATTGCGTCGATTCGGTCATTATATGTTGATTTGATGCTTTTAATTGTTGACGTTATTTCACTTGGGTGAATACTTTGTTGTTGTTGATTTCTCGGGGAATCCTATTTGTTACTTGTTCTGTTTCATACTTGGGTATGAATTTATGTGTTATTTAAATTGTTTTTGTTCAATCCTTAGGATATGAACAACGCTATTCGTACTCGTGCTCGTGATGCACCAGAGTAAGACGCAGAGGCTGATGATGCAATTTCTATGGAAGTCGATCAGAATGTGCCACAGGTTCAGGCCAATGCTGGACGTGGTCGAGGTGGAGGTGCTGGCAGAGGTAGAGGAGCTGGTGCTGGTAGAGGTAGAGGAGCTGGTGCTGGTAGAGGTAGAGGAGCTGGTGCTGGTAGAGGTGGAGCTAAAGGATGTGGTGCAGCAGGTCATTAGGCACTAAATGTGCAGCAGGCACCGGAGGTGCAACATGCACCGAACATGCAGGCGTTTGACTTCACTACTTTCTTGGCTGAGATTGTCAAGATGCAAAACAATCATGATCTTCTGCAGAATCAGTGTACTGTACTGG
Organism: Mercurialis annua; assembly: GCF_937616625.2. Lineage (NCBI taxonomy): Eukaryota > Viridiplantae > Streptophyta > Magnoliopsida > Malpighiales > Euphorbiaceae > Mercurialis > Mercurialis annua. The sequence goes on along the minus strand of NC_065577.1, from coordinate 19,635,550 downwards.
GTCAGTTAGCACAGTAACAGCAACCTCAGGCTGGTGCTGTAGCTGGTATTGGTGGACTTACTGGTGTCGATCATATTCCGACAGACATAGAGGTGGTGATGACCTACACGAAGTTGACTCCGACTTAATTTGATGGCACTGGAGATGCCCTTGACTTCTTGGAAGAGTTTGAGTACAACAGTCAGAGGATTCTGGCTACTGATCGTCAATCAGTGATGCTTGTGGAGATGTCACTGAAGGGTCCAGCTAAGGACTGGTTTCGCGATAACATCAGACCAGAGATGGCTACAGTGACTTGGGCTGAGTTTGTGAACAGGTTCAGAGGCTTCTATCTACCCTTTTCTGTTACGGAGAATATCAGAGAAAAGCTGCTAAATTTGAAGAAGGAGGATAGATCAGTGACAGACAACACTACAGAGTTTGTCTGTTTGGGGCGGTTTGCTACAAATCTACAGGTTGATCGAGTGCGGGTGAATGACCGCTATGTTTGGGGCTTAGGCTCAAAATTTCTTCGTTTGCTGATAGGGACAGACATGGAGTTCTCTCGAGTAGTGGATAGTGCTAGTCGGATGAAGAGCTCATTGGTTCATTTTGGGACGATCTTTGACCCTTTCTAGTAGTGGGGGGCAGCATGCCCCAGTGCAGCATGGTAGTGGGAACTACTACAACGGCTCTTCTCAGGCCAATAGGGGGAGTCGTCAGACGCACAACAAGGGGAGGCATAGTGCTAGGAGTGCTCCGTACAGTTCTAGCAGTAGCGGGAGTAACTGTGGTTCAGGACGCGGGTACAGTGGTGGATCGAACATTCCGTTCTTCCAGAATTGTGGACGCATACAATATGGTCATTGCCAGTTAGCTCCTGGAGGTTGTTTTACTTGTGGCCAGCCGAGTCATTTCTCCAAGGAGTGTCCGACATCTGGGCAGCAGATGTCTAAATCCAGTGTGGCGTAGTCGTCTTGCCAGCAGCAGAGACCTGTGTTTACACAGTTTGTAGGGTACTCTCAACATGCGGCATCATTTGGTGGCCAGCGGGACCGTGATTCTGGTGGCAGAGGTTTTGGTGGCCGTGGTAAGGGTGGTAGAGGTTCCAACAGTTGTGCTACTGGGCAGAGTTCTCAGCAGCAGCCGCAGGGTCAGGCCAGACTGTTCGCTCTTACTCCTCAGGATGCGCGTGCATCAAATGCTGTTGTGCAAGGTACCATTCCGATTTCTTTTACTGATGGTTTGGTATTATTTGATGCGGGTGAAACCCATTCGTTTGTGTCTACGTGATTTGCTGGACAATTGGGTTTTGCACCATCTATATTGAGTGAACCTCTAGCTGTGTCTACACCTATGTCTGAAGGTGTAGTAGTGGACGTCGTTTATCCTTCTTGTCCAGTGGTTATTCAGGGTAGAGAATTATGTGCTGATTTAATTGTGCTTGACGTTCTTTCTTTTGATGTCATCTTGGGGATGGATTGGCTGTCACGCCACTTTGCTTCTATTGATTTTTGAGGGAAGTCGGTCGAGTTTAGGATTTCAGGTGATCTACCTTTTTCCTTTTAGGGAGAAAAGGCAGAGATACCTAAGAATCTGAATTCCGCCATCAAGGCAAAGTGTGCAAGGGTTTTCAGGGTTTTCTTACTGTGGTTCGAGATGTGGAAGCTGAAGTTAGTAATATGCATAGTGTGCCGATTGTGAGTGACTTCACAGATGTGTTTCCAGAGGAATTGCCTGGATTACCACCTGATCGTGATATTGAGTTTTGCATTGATGTAGTTTCTGGTACAACTCCGATTTCGATACCGCCATATCGGATGGCTCCTACAGAGCAGAAGGAGTTGACGGACCAATTACAAGAGTTGTTGGATAGGGAATTTTTCAGACCTAGTACTTCTCCATGGGGTGCTTCAGTTCTGTTTGTGAAGAAGAAAGACGGTTCCTTTCGACTGTGTATCGACTACAGACAGTTGAACAAGGCTACTGTTAAGAACAGATTTCCTCTTCCTCGCATCGATGATTTGTTTGGCCAGTTGTAAGGTGCAATGTGTTTTTCCAAGATTGATTTGAGGTCTGGGTATCATCAACTTCGGATCCGTTATGTAGATGTGCTTAAGACTACGTTTTGGACGCGGTATGGACATTTTGAGTTTCTGGTTATGTCTTTTGGTCTGACAAACGCACCAGCAGCGTTTATGGATATGATGAACAGAGTGTTCAAGCCGTATTGGATCAATTCGTTATCGTTTTCATTGATGAAATTTTGATCTATTCTCGGAGTGAGGAGGAGAATGCTTATCATTTGAGGACTATACTACAGACGTTGCGTGAGCATCATTTGTATGCTAAGTTCTCAAAATGTGAGTTCTTGTTGGATCATGTTACTTTTCTAGAACACGTGGTGTCGAAAGATGGGATCAAGGTTGATCCGAAGAAGATTGAGGCAGTTATGGATTGGCAGACGCCGAGGTCAGTTACCGAGATCAGGAGTTTTCTTCGTTTAGCTGGCTACTATTGTCGGTTCGTGCAAGATTTGATTAAAATGACACAGATGGGTGTTAAGTTTGAGTGGACTGACAAGTGTGAGGCGAGTTTTGAGAAGCTCAAGGAGATTTTGACTACCGCTCCGGTTTTGGCATTGCCTTCTGGCATTGACGGTTTAACAGTGTATTGTAATGAGTATCGGATTGGTTTGGGTTGCGTGCTGATGCAACATAGGCAGGTGATTGCCTATGCATCCAGACAATTGAAGAAGCATCAGATGAATTACCCTACTCATGATTTAGAGTTGGAAGCTGTGGTTTATGCGCTGAAGATTTGGAGGCATTATTTGAATGGTGCTACATGTGAGATTTTCACTGATCATAAGAGTCTGAAGTATATCTTTGATCAAAGAGAGTCAAACTTGAGACAGAGGAGGTGGCTAGAGTTACTGAAAGAATACAACTGTACTCTTCAGTACCATCCTGGTAAGGCTAATGTGGTAGCCGATGCGTTGAATCGCAAGTCTTCGGGCAGTTTGGCTCATATTTCTGAGGTTGGGCGTAGACCCATGGTTAGAGAGTGGCACGGTTTGATAGATTCAGTCTATGGTTTTCAGGTTTCTCAGGCCGGTAGTTTGTTAGAAAAGTTGCAAGTGCAGCTTGTTTTGATTGATCTGATCAAAGCTTTACAAGTTGAGGATCCACAGTTGAGACGGATTATAGAGGAGGTTAAGCAGAACGGTAATTCTGAGTTTACTTTTGTGGATGGAGTTCTTAGACATGGTTCGAGATTGTGTGTTCTAGATTCAGATGGTTTGATGGACCAGATGTTGGAAGAAGTGCACAAGTCTGCTTATAGTGTTCATCCGGGTTCTACTAAGATGTACCATGATCTTAAGGGTACCTACTGGTGGTGCGGGATGAAGAAGGATGTCCCTGAGTATGTTTCTAAGTATATGACTTGCCAGCAGGTGCAGCTGGAGCATCAGAGACCTTTTGGCTATCTGCAGCCACTACCTATTCTAGAATGGAAGTGGGAGCGGATTGCCATGGATTTTGTGGTTGGTTTACCGCGTACTCGACAGGGGTACGATTCCTTCTAGGTGATAGTTGACCGTATGACCAAGTCAGCTCATTTCCTTCCGATCAAGGTTTCGTATCCTGCTTCGAGGTTTGCTCCGTTGTACATCGACATGATTGTCAGTTTGCATGGTGTACCGGTTTCTATTGTGTCAGATAGCGGTTCTTTGTTTACTTCGAGATTCTGGAAAGCGTTACAGGAACCATTGGGTTCTCGGTTGGATTTCAGTACAGCTTTTCATCCTCAGACTGACGGTCAGTCTGAGAGGACTATTCAGACGTTGGAGGATATGCTCAGGATGTGTGTTCTCGATTTTCAGGGTAGCTGGGATGCTCATCTTCCATTGATTGAGTTTTCTTACAATAACAGTTACCATGCGAGTATTGAGATGGCACCATATGAGGCTTTGTATGGGCGCAAGTGTAGATCTCCTATCTGTTGGGAGGAGGTTGGAGAGCATAAACTCTCGGGAGCAGAGATTATTCAGATTACCTCAGAGAAGGTACCGTTGATCAAACGGAGGTTAGAGACTTCTTTTAGTCGGCATAAGAGTTATGCTGATCCGAAGAGGAAAGACATTGAGTTTCATGTTGGTGATTTCGTGTTTCTTCGGGTTTCGCCTATGAAAGGCGTGGTTCGTTTTGGTGTCAAGGGAAAGTTGGCACCAAGGTATATAGGTCCTTACGAGATCTCAGAGAGGATTGGAGCTGTGGCTTATCCTCTGGTTCTGCCGTCAGACATGTCTTTAGTGCATCCTGTGTTTTATGTTTCTATGTTGAGGAAGTGCATTTTTGATACTTCGCACGTGATTGTGCCCCAGAGCGTTGAGATTGACCAAGAATTATCGTACGAGGAGATTCTGATGGTCAAAGTTCTCTGGCGCAATCATTCTGTAGAAGAGTGCACTTGGGAGACCGAGTCGAATATGCAGAATCGCTATCCTTTTCTTTTTCCGTGAGGTACGATATTTTTGATTTTATTTGATTTTATGAGTTTTGTTGTGTTACGCGTTTTATTGCTGTTAAATGCTTGTCGTGTTAAATTCGAGGACGAATTTTTAATTAGTTGGGGAGAATGTAACATCCCGTAAAATTTTAGTTTATTTTTCGATAATTTCCGACGTGTTTCCGGTTGTTTTGAAGTAAATTCCAAGTTAGCGGTTCGTTTTGTGGTTCAACCAAAAGGGTTGAACCACACCCATACAATCAGGTCTCAAAAGAGACCTGATTTCTGAGCAAGTCTCGTACGCGACACAAGGTCCTGTACGAGACCTTAATGAAAAATGCTTGGTCTCGTACGAGACCAGGGTTCTCGAACGAGAACCAGCCTTAAATTGCTGGTCTCGTTCGAGAACAGCCATACCAAGGCAGGGGGCACTTTCGTCTTCTGTTCTAACCTATTACCTACTTAAATACCTAAGTTCCGACCCTAGTTCATTCTCCATTCTACAAAGAAATCATAGGTAAGTTTGTTTTGTAGTTTCATATTATTTATTTATTTAAAGTATATAAATATTTTTAAAAATTATTAATTATAAAAAAAATTATCTTAGAATGCGAGATTAAATTATGGAAACAAATATTTGTTGTTTTTAGTTACATTTAAGTATAATATACATAAATATATAGCATGAATATGAGCTGGTTAAGGTGGAGTTATGCGCGGGAGAACTATAAGGTTAAAGAGTCTTGAGTGGGAGCAATGGAAGGATGGGAAGTTAGCGAAAAATGACTGGTGGATGCGGGTGGGTGATTTAACTCGGGTGGGTGAGTGACGGAGGGCGCAGATGAGCGATTGATTAAATAAAAGAATTATTTAACGATGTAATTTTAATATTTTTATTTTTTTTAAAATTAGGGACGGATTTAAATCCGTCGCTAATTAGCGACGAAATTAAAATTCTGTCGATAAAACGGAGACCAGAATTCGTCGCAAATTTTTTTTCCGTCGTTATCAAACGTTGCGACCAATAATGTAGCGACATACCGTTTCCGTCGCTAAATGTTTTTAGCGACGGATTTTGGTCATTTAGCGACGGAAAAATCCGTCGCTAAATGACTGTTTTTTAGTAGTGTACAAACGTTACGAAACAAATCCAAAAGTTCCACCTTTTTAGCGATTTAAACCAATCATTTACAAAGGTTATGAAACAAATCCAAATGTTTCCCCTTCTTTGCAATTTGAGCCAAACATTTACAAATGTTACGAAACAAATCCAAGCGTTTCACGTTTTTAGCAATTTAAGCCAAACGTTTACAAACGTTACTAAACAAATTCAAGTGTTTTACCTTTTTAGCAAATTAAGGCAAACGTTTACAAACGTTACGAAACAAATTCAAAATTTTCACCTTTTTTGCGATTTAATCCAAACGTTTACAAACGCTATGAAACAAATCCAAGCGTTTCACGTTTTTAGCAATTTCAGCCAAACGTTTACAAACGTAACGAAACAAATCCAGGCGTTTTACCTTTTTAGACTATTAAGAAAAAAATTTACAAACGTTACAAAACAAATCCAAATGTTTCACCTTTTTTGCGATTTAATCCAAACGTTTACAAACGCTACGAAACAAATCCAATGGTTTCCCGTTTTTAGCGATTTAATCCCAACGTTTACAAACGTTACCAAAAAATCCAAAAGTTTCACATTTTTAGCGATTTAGCCAAACGTTTACAAACGGTTGAAAAAAAATCCAAACGTTTCACCTTTTTAGCAATTAAGAGAAACGTTTACAAACGTTACGAAATAAATCTAAACGTTTCACCCTTTTAGCGATTTAAGGCAAGAGTTTTACCTTTTTAGTGATTTACACCAAAGGATTACAAACTTTACAAAACAAATCCAAATGTTATACCTTTTTAGCGATTTAAGCCAAACGTTTACAAACGTTACAAATCAAATCCAAACGTTTCCCCATTTTAGCGATCTAAGCCAATCATTTACAAAGGTTATGAAAAAAATTCAAACGTTTCACCTATTTAGTAATTTGAGCAATAAGTTTACAAACGTTACGAAACAAATCCAATCGTTTCACGTTTTTAGCAATTTCAGCCAAACGTTTACAAACGTTACGAAACAAATCCAAGCGTTTTACCTTTTTAGCAATTTAAGCAAAACATTTACAAACGTTACAAAACAAATCCAAATGTTTCACCTTTTTTGCGATTTAATCAAAATGTTTACAAACTTTATGAAACAAATCCAAGCGTTTCAAGTTTATAGCAATTTAAGCCAAACGTTTACAAACGTCTCGAATCAAATCCAAGCGTTTTACCTTTTTAGTAATTTAAGGCAAACGTTTACAAACGTTAGGAAACAAATCCAAATATTTCACCTTTTTTGTAATTTAAGCCAAACGTTTACAAACGCTATGAAACAAATCCAAACGTCTCACCTTTTTAGCTATTTATGCCAAACGTTTGCAAACGTTACTAAACAAATCCAAAAGTTTCATCTTTTTTGAGATTTAAGCCAAAGGTTTACAAACGTTTTGAAACAAATCCAAATGTTTTGCCTTTTTAGCAATTTAAATCCAAACGTTTCACCTTTTTAGCGATTTCAGACGAACGTTTACAAACGTTATGAAACAAATCCAAACGTTTCACCTTTTTAGAGATTTAAGCACAATGTTTCACCTTTTTAGTGATTTAAGCCAAATGTTTACAAATGATACTAAACAAATCCAAATGTTTCACCTTTTTAGCGATTTAAGCTAAATGTTTACAAATGTTACGAATCAAATCCAAACGTTTTACCTTATTAGCGATTTAAGTCAAACGTTTACAAACGTTACGAAACTAATCCAAACGGGTCACCTTTCTAGCGATTTATGCCAAACGTTTACAAAGATTTTAAAACAAATCCAAAAGTTTCACCTTTAACGTTACGAAAGAAATCCAAACGTTTCACCTTTTTAGCGATTTAAGCAAAACATTTACAAACGTTATGAAACAAATCCAATCGTTTACAAATGTTACAAAACAAATCCAAACGTTTCCCCTTTTAGAGATTTAAGCCGAACGTTTACAAATGTTACGAAATAAAAACCAAACACTTTTTATCTATTTAAGCCAATCGTTTACAAACGTTACAAAACAAATCAAAACATTTCACCTTTTTAGCAATTTAAGCCGAAAGTTTATAGACGTTACAAAACAAATCCAAACATTTTACCTTTTTAGCGATTTAAGCCAAATGTTACAAATGCTACGAAACAAATCCAAGTGTTTCACCTTTTTAGCAATTTCAACCAAACGTTCACAAAAGTTACGAAACAAAACTAATGTTTCACCTTTTTAGCGATTTAAGCCAAACGCTTACAAACGTTACAAAACAAATCGGAACGTTTAAATTTTTTAGCGATTTAAACCAAACGTTTACAAACGTTACGAAACAAATCCAAACGCTTCACCTTATAAGCAATTGAAATCCAAACGTTTCAACTTTTTAGCAATTTAAGCCAAACGTTTATAAACGTTACGAAACAAATCCAAACGTTTCACCTTTTTAGCGATTTAAGCAAACGTTTACAAACATTACCAAAAAAATCTAAACGTTTAAAATGTTATGAAACCCTTCTTAGCAATTTATGCCAAACATTTACAAATGTTACGAAACAAATCCAAACGTTTCACCTTTTTAGCAATTTAAAATAAACGCTACGAAACAAATCCAAGCGTTTCACTTTTTTTAAGATTTAAGCCAAACGTTTAGACAAGTTACGAGATAAAACCAATCGTTTCACCTTTTTAGCGATTTAAGCCAAACGTTTACAGACGTTACGAAACAAATCCAAATGTTTCACCTTTTTAGCGATTTAAGCCAAACGTTTACAAACGTGACGAAACAAAACATGACGTTTCACCTTTTTTGCTATTTAAGCCAAACGTTTACAAACATTACGAAAAAAAACTAAACGTTTAAAACATTACGAAATAAATCCAAGAGTTTCACCTTTTTAGCAATTTAAGCCAAACGTCTATAAATGTTGCGAAAAAAATCCAAGCGTTTCATCTTTTCAGCGACTTAAACCAAACGTTTACAAACTTCACGAAACAAATCCAAGCGTTCACCTTTTTAGCGATTTCAGCCAAACGTATACAAACGTTACGAAATAAAACCAAACGTTTAACCTTTTTAGTGCTTGAAGTCAAACATTTACAGACGTTACGAAACAAATCCAAACATTTCATCTTTTTTGCGATTTAAACCAAACTTTTCTTATGTTACGAAGTATCCAAATGTTTCACCTTTTAAGCGATTTAAGTCAATCGTTTACAAATGTCACGAAACAAATCCCAGCGTTTCACCTTTTTAGCGATTTAAGCCAAACATTTAAAAACAATACGAAACAAATCCAAATTTTTCGCATTTGTAGCGATTTAAGTCAATCATTTACAAAGGGTATGAAACAAAACCAAGCGTTTAACCTTTTTAGCAATTTAAGCCAAACGTTTACAAACTTTACAAAACAAATCCAAACGTTTCACTTTTTTAGCTATGTAAGCCAAATGTTTAAAAACGTTACGAAACGAATTCAAGCGTTTCACCTTTTTAGAAATTTATGTCAAATGTTTACAAAATCCAAACGTTTCCCCTTTTTAGCGATTTCAGCCAAACGATACGGAATAAATCCAAACATTTCCCCTCTTTAGTGATTTAAGCCAATCATTTACAAAAGTTATAAAACAAAACCAAATGTTTCACCTTTTTAGAAATTTGAGCAATAAGTTTACAAACGTTACCAAACAAATCCAAGCGTTTCACGTTTTTACAAATTTCAGCCAAACGTTTACAACCGTTACGAAACAAATCCAAGTGTTTTACCTTTTTAGCAATTTAAGCCAAACATTTACAAACGTTACGAAACAAATCCAAATGTTTCACTTTTTTTGCGATTTATTCCAAACGTTTACAAACGCTACGAAACAAATCTGAACATTTCCCCTTTTTTGCGATTTAAGCCAAACGTTACCAAAAAAAATCCAAAGGGTTTCACCTTTTTAGCAATTTAAATCCAAACGTTTCACCTTTTTATCAATTTAAGCCAAACGTTTACAAACGTTACAAAACAGATCCAAACGTTTCACCATTTTAGCGATTAAAGCCAAACATTTCACCTTTTTATTGATTTAAGCCAAATGTTTACAAACTTTACAAAACAAATCCAAACGTTTCACCTTTTTTGGAGATTTGAGAAATAAGTTTACAAGCGTTACGAAACAAATCCAAGTGTTTCACGTTTTTAGCAATTTCAGCCAAACGTTTACAAACGTTACGAAACAAATCCAAGTGTTTTACCTTTTAGCAATTTAAGCAAAACATTACAAACTTTACGAAATAAATCCAAATGTTTCACCTTTTATGTGATTTAATACAAACGTTTACAAAAATCCAAAGGTACCCCTTTTTAGCGATTTAAGCCAAACGTTTACAAACATGACCCAAAAATTCAAAAGTTTCACCTTTGTAGCGATTTAGCCAAACATTTACAAACGTTTCAAAACAAATCCAAACGTTTCGCCTTTTTAGCAATTTTAATCCAAACGTTTCACCTTTTTAGCAATTTAAGCGAAACGTTTACAAACGTTACGAAACAAATCCAAACGTTTCACTATTTTAGCGATTTAAGCCAAACGTTTCACCTTTTTAGCGATTTAAGCCAACCGTTTACAAACTTTACAAAACAAATCCAAACGTTTCACCTTTTTAACGATTTAAGCCAAACGTTTACAAACATTACGAGTCAAATCCAAATGTTTCCCCATTTAAGCGATTTATACCAAACGTTTACAAACTTTACAAAATAAATCCAAGCGTTTCACCTTTTTAGCTATTTAAGCCGAACGTTTCACCTTTTTAGTGATTTAAGCCAAACGTTTGCAAACTTTACAAAACAAATCCAAACATTTCACCCTTTTAGCGATTTAAGCCAAACGTTTCGAATCAAATCCAAATGTTTCCCCATATTAGCGATTTAAACCAAACATTTACAAACTTTACAAAACAAATCCAAGCGTTTCACCTTTTTAGCTATTAAAGCTAAACGTTTCGCAACAAAACCAAACTTTTAAAACGTTGCGAACCAAATCCAAATGTTTCACATTTTAAGCGATTTAAGCCAAACGTTTACAAACATTACGAAACAAAACCAAGCGTTTAAATTATGGAAACAAATATTTGTTGTTTTTAGTTACATTTAAGTATAATATACATAAATATATAACATGAATATGAGCTGCTTAAGGTGGAGTTATGCGCGGGAGAATTACAAGGTTAAAGAGTCTTGAGTGGGAGCAATGGAAGGATGGGAAGTTAGCGAAAAATGACTGGTGGATGCGGGTGGGTGATTTAACTCGGGTGGGTGAGTGACGGAGGGCGCAGATGAGTGATTGATTAAATAAAAGAATTATTTAACGATGTAATTTTAATATTTTTAATTTCTTTTAAAATTAGTGAGGGATTTAAATCCGTCGCTAATTAGCGACGAAATTAAAATTGCGTCGCTAAAACGGAGACCAAAATTCGTCGCAATTTTTTTTTTCCGTCGTTATCAAACGTTGCGACCAATAATGTAGCGACGGACCGTTTCTGTCGCTAAATGTTTTTAGCGACGGATTTTGGTCATTTAGCGACGGAAAAATTCGTTGCTAAATGACTGTTTTCTAGTAGTGTACAAACGTTACGAAACAAACCCAAAAGTTCAACCTTTTTAACGATTTAAGCCAATCATTTACAAAGGTTATGAAACAAATCCAAATGTTTCACCTTCTTTGCAATTTGAGCCAAACATTTACAAATGTTACGAAACAAATCCAAGCGTTTCACGTTTTTAGCAATTTAAGCCAAACGTTAACAAACGTTACGAAACAAATCCAAGCGTTTTACCTTTTTAGCAAATTAAGGCAAACGTTTACAAACGCTACGAAACAAATTCAAAAATTTCACCTTTTTTGCGATTTAATCCAAACTTTTACAAACGCTATGAAACAAATCCAAGCGTTTCACGTTTTTAGCAATTTCAGCCAATCGTTTACAAACGTAACGAAACAAATCCAAGCGTTTTACCTTTTTAGACTATTAAGCAAAACATTTACAAACGTTACAAAACAAATCCAAATGTTTCACCTTTCTTGCGATTTAATCCAAACGTTTACAAACGCTACGAAACAAATCCAAACGTTTCCCCTTTTTAGCGATTTAAGCCCAACGTTTACAAACAATACAAAAAAAATCCAAAAGTTCCACCTTTTTAGCGATTTAGCCAAACGTTTACAAACGTTTGAAAAAAAATCCAAACGTTTCGCGTTTTTAGCAATTTAAATCCAAACGTTTCCCCTTTTAAGCAATTAAGAGAAACGTTTACAAACGTTACGAAATAAATCCAAACGTTTCACCCTTTTAGCGATTTAAGGGAAACGTTTCACCTTTTTAGTGATTTATACCAAAGGTTTACGCACTTTACAAAACAAATCCAAATGTTTCACCTTTTTAGCGATTTAAGCCAAACGTTTACAAACGTTACGAATCAAATCCAAACGTTTCCCCATTTTAGCGATCTAAGCCAATCATTTACAAAGGTTATGAAAAAAATTCAAACGTTTCACCTTTTTAGTAATTTAAGCAATACGTTTACAAACGTTATGAAACAAATCCAATCGTTTCACGTTTTTAGCAATTTCAGCCAAATGTTAAAAAACGTTACGAAACAAATCCAAGCGTTTTACCTTTTTAGCAATTTAAGCAAAACATTTACAAACGCTACGAAACAAATCCAAATGTTTCACCTTTTTTGCAATTTAATCAAAACGTTTACAAACGTTATGAAACAAATCCAAGCGTTTCAAGTTTTTAGCAATTTAAGCCATACGTTTACAAACGTTGCGAATCAAATCCAAGCGTTTTACCTTTTTAGCAATTTAAGGAAAACGTTTACAAACGTTAGGAAACAAATCCAAATATTTCACCTTTTTTGTGATTTAAGCCAAACGTTTACAAACGCTATGAAACAAATCCAAACGTCTCACCTTTTTAGCTATTTATGCCAAACGTTTGCAAACGTTACTAAACAAATCCAAAAGTTTCATCTTTTTTGAGATTTAAGCCAAAGGTTTACAAACGTTTTGAAACAAATCCAAATGTTTTGCCTTTTTAGCAATTTAAATCCAAACGTTTCACCTTTTTAGCGATTTCAGCCGAACGTTTACAAACGTTACGAAACAAATCCAAACGTTTCACCTTTTTAGAGATTTAAGCACAATGTTTCACCTTTTTAGCGATTTAAGCCCAATGTTTACAAATGATACTGAATAAATCCAAACGTTTCACCTTTTTAGCGATTTAAGCTAAATGTTTACAAATTTTACGAATCAAATCCAAACGTTTCACCTTATTAGCGATTTAAGTCAAACGTTTACAAACCTTACGAAACTAATCCAAACGGGTCACCTTTATAGCGATTTATGCCAAACGTTTACAAAGATTTTAAAATAAATCCAAAAGTTTCCCCTTTAACGTTACGAAAGAAATCCAAACGTTTCACCTTTTTAGCGATTTAAGCCAAATGTTTACAAACGTTACGAAACAAATCCAAACGTGTTACCTTTTTAGCGATTTAAGCAAAACGTTGTAAATGTTAGGAAATAAATCCAAAAGTTACGAAACAAAACCGAACGTTTACAAATGCTAAGAAACAAATCCAAACGTTTCACCTTGTTAGCAATTTAAGCCAAACATTTACAAACGTTATGAAAAAAATCCAAGCGTTTCACCTATTTAGCAATTTAAGGAAAATGTTTACAAACGTTTCGAAACAAATCCAAACGTTTCACCTTTTTAGCCATTGAAGCCGAACGTTTACAAACGTTACGAATCCAATCTAAAGGTTTCACCTTTTTAGCAATTTAAGCCAAACGCTTATAAACGTTACGAAACAAATACAAACGTTTCACCTTTTTAGTGATTTAAGCAAAACGTTTAGAAACGTTACGAAACAAATCCAAACATTATAAAACAAAACCATACATTTACAAACGTTGCGAAACAAATTCAAACGTTTAACCTTTTTAGCAATTTAAGACAAACGTTTACAAACATTATAAAAAAATCCAAGTTTTTCACCTATTTAGCAAGTTAAGGAAAACGTTTACAAACGATATGACACAAATACAAATGTTTCACCTTTTTAGCGATTTCAGCCGAACGTTTACAAACATTACGAAACAAAACCAAACGTTTCACCTTTTTAGCGATTTAAGCCTAACGTTTCCAAACGTTACGAAACAAATCCAAACGTTTTCCCATTTTAGCGATTTAAGCCAAACGTTTAACACGTCACGAAATAAATCCAAACGTTTCCCCTTTTTAGCGATTTAAGCCAAACGTTTACAAACGTTACAAAACAAATCCAAATGTTTCCCCTTTTTAGCCATTGAAGCCCAATGTTTCCAAAAGTTATGAATCAAATCAAAACGTTTCTTATATTTAGCAATTTAAGCCAAACGTTTACAAACGTTAGAAAACAAAACCAAGCGTTTCACTTTTATAGCAATATAAGCTAAACGTTTACAAACATAACGAAACAAATCCAAGCGTTTCACCTTTTTAGCAATTTAAGCCAAACGGTTACAAACATTACGAAACAAATCCAAGTGTTTCACCTTTTTAGTGATTTAAGCCAAACGTATACAAACTGTACGAAACAAATCCAAACGTTTCACCTTTTTAGCGATTTAAGCAGAACATTTACAAACGTTATGAAACAAAACCAATCGTTTACAAATGTTACAAAACAAATCCAAACGTTTCCCCTTTTAGAGATTTAAGCCGAACGTTTACAAATGTTACGAAATAAAACTAAACCCTTTTTATCTATTTAAGCCAATCGTTTACAAACGTTACAAAACAAATCCAAACATTTCACCTTTTTAGCAATTTAAGCCGAAAGTTTATAGACGTTACAAAACAAATCCAAAAATTTTACCTTTTTAGCGATTTAAGCCAAATATTACAAATGCTATGAAACAAATCCAAGTGTTTCAGCTTTTTAGCAATTACAACCAAACGTTCACAAAAGTTACGAAACAACACTAATGTTTCACCTTTTTAGCGGTTTAAGCCAAATGCTTACAAACGTTACAAAACAAATCGGAACGTTTAACGTTTTTAGCGATTTAAACCAAACGTTTACAAACGTTACGAAACAAATCCAAACGCTTCACCTTATTAGCAATTGAAATCCAAACGTTTCAACTTTTTAGCGATTTAAGCCAAACGTTTATAAACGTTACGAAACAATTCTAAACGTTTCACCTTTTTAGCGATTTAAGCCAAACGTTTACAAACGTTACCAAAAAAATCTAAACGTTTAAAATGTTATGAAACCCTTTTTAGCAATTTATGCCAAACATTTACAAATGTTACGAAACAAATCCAAACGTTTCACCTTTTTAGAAATTTAAAATAAACGCTACGAAACAAATCCAAGCGTTTCACTTTTTTTAAGATTTAAGCCAAACGTTTAGACACGTTACGAGATAAAACCAATCGTTTCACCTTTTTATTGATTTAAGCCGAACGTTTACAGACGTTACGAAACAAATCCAAACGTTTCACCTTTTTAGCGATTTAAGCCAAACGTTTACACACGTGACGAAACAAAACAGGACGTTTCACCTTTTTTGCTATTTAAGCCAAACGTTTACAAACATTACAAAAAAAACCAAACGTTTAAAACGTTACGAAATAAAACCAACAGTTTCACCTTTTTAGCAATTTAAGCCAAACGTCTATAAATGTTGCGAAAAAAATCCAAACGTTTCATCTTTTCAGCGACTTAAACCAAACGTTTACAAACTTCACGAAACAAATCCAAATGTTCACCTTTTTAGCGATTTAAGCAAAACGTATACAAACGTTATGAAATAAAACCAAACGTTTAACCTTTTTAGCGATTTAAGCCAAACATTTACAGACGTTACGAAACAAATACAAACATTTCATCTTTTTAGCGATTTAAACCAAACTTTTCTTATGTTACGAAACATCCAAACGTTTCACCTTTTTAGCGATTTAAGTCAATCGTTTACAAACGTCACGAAACAAATCCCAGCGTTTCACCTTTTTAGCGATTTAAGCCAAACATTTAAAAACAATACGAAACAAATCCAAATGTTTCGCATTTGTAGCGATTTAAGTCAATCATTTACAAAGGTTATGAAACAAAACCAAGCGTTTAACCTTTTTAGCAATTTAAGCCAAACATTTACAAACATTACAAAACAAATCCAAACGTTTCCCCTTTTTAGCTATGTAAGCCAAACGTTTAAAAACGTTACGAAACGAATCCAAGCGTTTCACCTTTTTAGAAATTTATGTCAAACGTTTATAAAAGCTACGAAACAAAATCCAAACATTTCCCCTTTTTAGCGATTTCAGCCAAACAATACGAAAGAAATCCAAACGTTTCCCCTCTTTAGCGATTTAAGACAATCATTTACAAAGGTTATAAAACAAATACAAATGTTTCACTTTTTTAGAAATTTGAGCAATAAGTTTACAAACGTTACCAAACAAATCCAACTGTTTCACGTTTTTACAAATTTCACCAAACGTTTACAAACGTTACGAATCAAATCCAAGCGTTTTACCTTTTTAGCAATTTAAGGTAAATATTTACAAACGTTACGAAACAAATCGAAATGTATCACCTTTTTTGCGATTTATTCCAAACGTTTACAAATGCTACGAAACAAATCTGATTGTTTCCCCTTTTTAGCGAATTAAGCCAAACGTTACCAAAAAAATCCAAAGGGTTTCACCTTTTTAGTAATTTAAATCCAAACTTTTCACCTTTTTAGCAATTTAAGCCAAACGTTTACAAACGTTAAGAAACAAATCCAAACGTTTCACCATTTTAGCGATTAAAGCCAAACGTTTCACCTTTTTAGTGATTTAAGCCAAATGTTTACAAACTTTACAAAACAAATCCAAACGTTTCACCTTTTTTGAGATTTAAGCCAAACGTTTACAAACGTTACGAATCAAATCCAAACGTTTCACCTTTTTAGCGATTTAAGGCAAACGTTTACAAACGTTACGAAACAAATCCAAACATGACACCTTTTTAGCTATATATGCCAAACATTTACAAACTTTTTGAAACAAATCCAAATGTTTCACCTTTCACGTTACGAAACAAATCCAAGCATTTAACTTTTTTAGCAATTTATGGAAAATGTTTACAAACATTATGAAATAAATCCAAAAGTTTCACATATTTAGCAATTTAAGCCAACTAACGTTGAGAAACAAAACCAAGGGTTTCACCTTTTTAGCAATTTAAACCAAAACGTTACGAACGTCTCGAAACAAATCCAAGTGTTTCACCTTTTTAGCAATTTAAGGCAAACGTTTACAAACGTTACGAAACAAATCCAAGCGTTTTGCCTTTTCAGCAATTTTAGCCAAACGTTTACAAACGTTACGAAACCAATCCAAACGTTTCACCATTTTAGCGATTTAAGCCAAACGTTTACAAACAGTACGAAACAAATCCAAACGTTTTACCTTTTTATCGATTTAAGCCAAATGTTTACAAACGCTACGAAACAAACCCGAACCTTTCACCTTTTTAGAAATTTAAGCCAAACACTTACAAACGTTAAGAAACAAATCAAAACTATTCACCTTTTTAGTGATTTAAGCCAAACGTTATGAAACAAATCCAAGCGTTTCATCTTTTTAGCAATTTATACCAAACATTTACAAATGTTACGAAACAAATCCAAACGTTTACCCTTTTTAGCGATTTAAGCCAAACGTTTACAAACGTTACGAAACAAATCCAAACGTTTTACCTTTGTCGCGATTTAAGCCAAACGTGTACTAATTTTACGAAACAAATCCAAACGTTTCACTTTTTTAGTGATTTAAGCCAAACGTTTACAAATGTTAGGAAACAAATCCAAACGTTTCACCTTTTTAGCGATTTAAGCCAAACGTTTACAAATGTTACGAAACAAAACCAAACTTCTAAAACCTACAAACTAAATCCAAACGTTTCACAATTTTAGCAATTTAAGCAAAACGTTTACAAACGTTACGAAACAAAACCAAGCGTTTAACCTTTTTAGCAATTTAAGCCAAATGTTTACTAACTTTAGAAAACAAATCCAAGCATTTCACCTTTTTAGCTATTTAAGCCAAACGTTTACAAACGTTACTGTACTATCCCGTAAAATTTTAATTTCTTTTTTCGATAATTTTTGACGTCTTTCCGGTTGTTTTGAAGTAAATTCGAAGTTAGTGGTTCGGTTTGTGGTTCAACCAAAAGGGTTGAACCACACCCTTACAATCAGGTCTCAAAAGAGACCTGATTTTTTAGCAAGTCTCGTACGAGACCTTAATGAAAAATGCCTGGTCTCGTACGAGACCAGGGTTCTCGAACGAGAACCAGCCATAAATTGCTGGTCTCGTTCGAGAACAGCCTTACCAAGGCAGGGGCGCACTTTCGTCTTCCGTTCTAACCTATTTCGACCTACTTAAATACCTAAGTTCTGACCCTAGTTCATTCTCTATTCTACAAAGAAACCATAGACGTCGTTCCCTTTCGTTTTCACTGAGAATTCGCTGATCAAAATCCTCTCAAAGTTCAAGGAAATTCATAGGTAAGGTTTTTTTGTAATTTCAGTTTTGGCTTTGAATGGCATTCCGTATTTTTGATAGTTCTTATTCGTTTCTAGATCGAAATCAAAACCGTTTGTTTCCGGAGATTCTAGACTCCCGTATCTTCGATTCCCCACCTTGATTTCGCAAAACAGTACGTGATCGACCTCGTTTTAATCGCCGTACGGCTTAACGTTTTGAGTATTATTAACATTGTTCTTGGTTGACATTTGATTTTGCCGATCCTAATCTATGTCTGGGCTTGATTTCTTGTTATGCTAGGCTTTGTTCTATTGTCCAAATCTAGCCGATTCATTCCTCAAGTCATTGAACATATTATTTTTTTAAACGGTATGTTTGATTCTTCGTCGCTTTGAAACTGGTTTCTTCCGTATGTTTCATATAGTTACTGTTGTTCTTTTTGATTTGAAATTGCTAAGGCTGTGTTGTATTTAGATTGAGTGATGTATAGGTTATGGTTGATTATCCAATTTCTTAATTTAAATTGATATGGTTTCATGGAATTGGTTGTTGGTTTCCTGCAATTTGATGTTTTAGGCTTAGGCGGGTTCTGTTTGTTTAAAAGGTTGGAGATGGTCAATTGGTCATATCAATCATATTATTTTTTGATCAAATCAAATTAATCCCTTAAGTTTAACTTTACCTAATAAATTGGATTTCGTTTTGATTTATAATTAATATGTTGTTAACGATAATTATTCATAAATTAAGTTAATATAATTACTCGGGTAATTATATTTGCCTTCAAATATCGTTTTGTCAAAATTTGGCTAAATTACAATTTAGTCCCTAAATGATTTTTAATACTTATTTAAGTAAGTTTTGGTTAGTAACTTTATATTTTATTTTAATTATAAACAAAAGTAATTAGTTTGATTTTGAATATTAATTTGGCTAAAATATTGTCTAGTCCCTAATTGGCAAAAGTACAGTATAGTCCCTAAACTTTTATAAACTTAAAATGGTTAGGTTTTTGGGTTGTAACTGGGGTTACTTGAAAATGAAGTTATTGAGTTCGGCTTTTAAAATGGATTATTATTTTATCGATTTATTTTATAAATATATACCCGGGTTTATATTTGATAAACGTTTTGAGTCGGGTTAGACTTAGGTCACCCGACAAGTGAGATTAGCTTGGTAGTTATTGGTAACTCGTCTAACCCACTATTTGAAATTAAGTTTTTTTTGTAAGATTATTAAATAATATTTGTAAATCGGATTTTAAGCAAGAACTCAATAGACTTGCATTAATTGGGCGCTTCTACCTATTGGGTATTTTTTGTGTTGATTTGGATTAGTTTATTCCGACGTGTTATTTGTGCTAGTCCTATGTGGTGTCTAGTACTCTCTAAAGTTTGGGTCTGCTTTTAATAATTATTTTATTGTCTAGACTCGTCTACTGTTCGTGTTTCAGAGGCAAACCAGGATTAGTTGCTTGCCGGTTATCACGTGGATTAGCAAGCAGTGAGTTTGTACTTACTATTTGCCGCTTTATTAAGTAAATTGTTATTTTAATATTAAAAATATATACTGTACGTATATTTCGAACTGTTTTTATATTATGACTCTTAGTTGGAACATGCTACCTAATGGGCATCATTAGGATTGCGTGCGCACCAGTAATGATTTGGGTAAGGTATCTATGGAAATTGGTAATTCGGTGTGAGCATAGCTCTCGGGACCAAATAGAGTAAATCGGTGTAGCACAGCTCTCGGGACTCTGGATAATGGTATAAGTGTGGTCCGTGGTAACTCGGTGTAGCTCAGCTCTCGGGACTAGACCTATTTGATTATGTTTATATTTATAATTGTGGATTACGGTTCCAACTATTATTCGTAATATCGTTATTAAATATTTTAAACGGTTTTAAAGGTTTTCCACTTGATAAATGTAAATAGTGGTATAAACTCATCTCAGTATATCTGACCCCGTTGTTTTCCCAATTTATCCCAGGGTTATGATCTGAGAGAGTTTGGTGATTTCCGTATTTACTTTCCTCGGAGGTTTCATTTACTGTAGTAAAACTGTCAAACTGTTTTATTCTTAGACCGCAGTAGTTGACTAAACATCTTTATTTTTATTATAGTTGTTTGTCGGATTGGTCCGACTGAATATATTGCTCTGGCATGTTTATACTGTTTACTCTGTTTACTATTTATGCCATATTGGAAACTCGTAGTTGAACGAGTATTTATAATATTAAATGTTGAATATTATAACTGCTAGAATTAGGCTGAAGTCTCGGTTTCCCCCGAGCATTGGTTTTCTTGCAGGTTTATTATAAATGTATGTTAATCGAAAGGCTAGCTACGGGTTTTCGTACTACATTACCCATACCCTAGCACCGGTCACGATTCATGAAAATGGGTTGTGACAAACTTGGTATCAGAGCTTTGGTTTCAAACCAAGGCCATTTTCTTACTATGTGTTTACTCTGTTAAGTGTGTTTGTGTCTTAGAAACTACTGCAGATATAGGTTTCTGTCATGTCTTTAAAAACGTCATCTTTTGATTTTATAACATTCTGCCTACACCGATACGATTGCGTCGATTCGGTCATTATATGTTGATTTGATGCTTTTAATTGTTGACGTTATTTCACTTGGGTGAATACTTTATTGCTGTTGATTTCTCGGGGAATCCTATTTGTTACTTGTTCTTTTTCATACTTGGGTATGAATTTATGTGTTATTTAAATTGTTTTTGTTCAATCCTTAGGATATGAACAACGCTATTCGTACTCGTGCTCGTGATGCACCAGAGCATGACGCGGAGGCTGATGATGCAATTTCTATGGAAGTCGATCAGAATGTGCCACAGGTTCAGGCCAATGCTGGATGTGGTCGAGGTGGAGGTGCTGGCAGAGGTAGAGGAGCTGGTGCTGGTAGAGGTAGAGGAGCTGGTGCTAGTAGAGGTAGAGGAGCTGGTGCTGGTAGAGGTGGAGCTAGAGGATGTGGTGCAGCAGGTGTTCAGGCATTAAATGTGCAGCAGGCACCGAACATGCAGGCGTTTGACTTCACTACTTTCTTGGCTGAGATTGTCAAGATGCAGAACAATCATGATCTTCTGCAGAATCAGTGTACTGTACTGGGTCAGTTAGCACAGTAACAGCAACCTCAGGCTGGTGCTGTAGCTGGTATTGGTGGACTTGCTGGTGTCGATCATATTCCGACAGACATAGAGGTGGTGATGACCTACACGAAGTTGACTCCGACTTAATTTGATGGCACTGGAGATGCCCTTGACTTCTTGGAAAAGATTGAGTACAACAGTCAGAGGATTCTGGCTACTAATCGTCAATCAGTGATGCTTGTGGAGATGTCACTAAAGGGTCCAGCTAAGGACTGGTTTCGCGATAACATCAGACCAGAGATGGCTACAGTGACTTGGGCTGAGTTTGTGAACAGGTTCAGAGGCTTCTATCTACCCTTTTCTGTTACAGAGAATATCAGAGAAAAGCTGCTAAATTTGAAGAAGGAGGATAGATCAGTGACAGACAACACTACAGAGTTTGTCCGTTTGGGGCGGTTTGCTACAAATCTACAGGGTGATCGAGTGCGGGTGAATGACCGCTATGTTTGGGGCTTAGGCTCAAAATTTCTTCCTTTGCTGATAGGGACAGACATGGAGTTCTCTCGAGTAGTGGATAGTGCTAGTCGGATGGAGAGCTCATTGGTTCATTTTGGGACGATCTTTGACCCTTTCTAGAATCAAAAGAGAAAGAGTGATCTTCCTAGTGGGGGGCAGCATGCCCCAGTGCAACATGGTAGTGGGAACTACTACAATGCCTCTTCTCAGGCCAATAGGGGGAGTCGTCGGACGCACAACAAGGGGAGGCATAGTGCTAGGAGTGCTCCGTACAGTTCTAGCAGCAGCGGGAGTAACCGTGGTTCAGGACGCGGGTACAGTGGTGGATCGAACATTCCGTTCTGCCAGAATTATGGACGCATGCAATATGGTCATTGCCAATTAGCTCCTGGAAGTTGTTTTACTTGTGGCCAGCCGGGTCATTTCTCCAAGGAGTGTCCGACATCTGGGCAGCAGATGTCTAACTCCAGTGTGGCGTAGTCGTCTTGCCAGCAGCAGAGACCTGTGTTTACACAGTTTGTACGGTACTCTCAACCTGCAGCATCATTTGGTGGCCAGCGGGACCGTAATTCTGGTGGCAGAGGTTTTTGTGGCCGTGGTAAGGGTGGTAGAGGTTCCAACAGTTGTGCTACTGGGCAGAGTTCTCAGCAGCAGCCGCAGGGTCAGGCCAGACTGTTTGCTCTTACTCCTCAGGATGCGCGTGCATCAAATGCTGTTGTGCAAGGTACCATTCCGATTTCTTTTACTGATGGTTTTGTATTATTTGATGCGGGTGAAACCCATTCGTTTGTGTCTACGTGCTTTGCTGGACAATTGGGTTTTGCACCATCTATTTTGAGTGAACCTCTAGCTGTGTCTACACCTATGTCTGAAGGTGTAGTAGTGGACGTCGTTTATCCTTCTTGTCCAGTGGTTATTCAGGGTAGAGAATTATGTGCTGATTTAATTGTGCTTGACGTTCTTTCTTTTGATGTCATCTTGGGGATGGATTGGCTGTCACGCCACTTTGCTTCTATTGATTTTTGAGGGAATTCAGTCGAGTTTAGGATTTCAGGTGATCTACCTTTTTCCTTTTAGGGAGAAAAGGCAGAGATACCTAAGAATCTGAATTCCGCCATCAAGGCAAAGTGGATGTTAGGCAAGGGTTGTCAGGGTTTTCTTACTGCGGTTCGAGATGTGGAAGCTGAAGTTAGTAATATGCATAGTGTGCGGATTGTGAGTGAGTTCACAGATGTGTTTACAGAGGAATTGCCTGGATTACCACCTGATCGTGATATTGAGTTTTGCATTGATGTGGTTTCTGGTACGGCTCCGATTTCGATACCGCCGTATCGGATGGCTCCTACAGAGCAGAAGGAGTTGACGGACCAGTTACAAGAGTTGTTGGATAGGTAATTTATCAGACCGAGTACTTCTCCATGGGGTGCTTCAGTTCTGTTTGTGAAGAAGAAAGACGGTTCCTTTCGACTGTGTATCGACTACAGACAGTTGAACAAGGCTACTGTTAAGAACAGATATCCTCTTCCTCGCATCGATGATTTGTTTGGCCAGTTGTAAGGTGCAATGTGTTTTTCCAAGATTGATTTGAGGTCTGGGTATCATCAACTTCGGATCCGTTATGTAGATGTGCCTAAGACTACTTTTTGGACGCGATATGGACATTTTGAGTTTCTGGTTATGTCTTTTGGTCTGACAAACTCACCAGCAGCGTTTATGGATATGATGAACAGAGTGTTCAAGCCGTATTGGATCAATTCGTTATCGTTTTCATTGATGAAATTTTGATCTATTCTCGGAGTGAGGAGGAGAATGCTTATCATTTGAGGACTATACTACAGATGTTGCGTGAGCATCAGTTGTATGCTAAGTTCTCAAAATGTGAGTTCTTGTTGGATCATGTTACTTTTCTAGAACACGTGGTGTCGAAAGATGGGATCAAGGTTGATCCGAAGAAGATTGAGGCAGTTATGGATTGGCAGACGCCGAGGTCAGTTACCGAGATCAGGAGTTTTCTTCGTTTAGCTGGCTACTATTATCGGTTCGTGCAAGATTTGATTAAAATGACACAGAAGGGTGTTAAGTTTGAGTGGACTGACAAGTGTGAGGCGAGTTTTGAGAAGCTCAAGGAGATTTTGACTACCGCTCCGGTTTTGGCATTGCCTTCTGGCATTGACGGTTTCACAGTGTATTATAATGAGTCTCGGATTGGTTTGGGTTGCGTGCTAATGCAACATAGGCAGGTGATTGCCTATGCTTCCAGACAGTTGAAGAAGCATCAGGTGAATTACCCTACTCATGATTTAGAGTTGGCAGCTGTGGTTTATGCGCTGAAGATTTGGAGGCATTATTTGAATGGTGCTACATGTGAGATTTTCACTGATCATAAGAGTCTGAAGTATATCTTTGATCAAAGAGAGTCAAACTTGAGACAGAGGAGGTGGCTAGAGTTACTGAAAGAATACAACTGTACTCTTCAGTACCATCCTGGTAAGGCTAATGTGGTAGCCGATGCGTTGAATCGCAAGTCTTCGGGCAGTTTGGCTCATATTTCTGAGGTTGGGCGTAGACCCATGGTTAGAGAGTGGCACGGTTTGATAGCTTCAGTCTATGGTTTTCAGGTTTCTCAGGCCGGTAGTTTGTTAGAAAAGTTGCAAGTGCAGCTTGTTTTGATTGATCGGATCAAAGCTTTACAAGTTGAGGATCCACAATTGAGACGGATTATAGAAGAGGTTAAGCAGGACGGTAATTATGAGTTTACTTTTGTGGATGGAGTTCTTAGACATGGTTCGAGATTGTGTGTTCTAGATTCAGATGGTTTGATGGACCAGATTCTGGAAGAAGCGCACAAGTCTGCGTATAGTGTTCATCCGGGTTCTACTAAGCTGTACCATGATCTTAAGGGTACCTACTGGTGGTGCGGGATAAAGAAGGATGTCCCTGAGTATGTTTCTAAGTATATGACTTGCCAGCAGGTGCAGCTGGAGCATTAGAGACCCTTTGGCTATATGCAGCCACTACCTATTCTAGAATGGAAGTGGGAGCGGATTGCCATGGATTTTGTGGTTGGTTTACCGCGTACTTGACAGGGGTACGATTCCTTCTAGGTGATAGTTGACCGTATGACCAAGTCATCTCATTTCCTTCCGATCAAGGTTTCGTATCCTGCTTCAAGTTTGCTCCATTGTACATCGACAGGATTGTCAGTTTGCATGGTGTACCGGTTTCTATTGTGTCAGATAGCGGTTCTGTGTTTACTTCGAGATTCTGGAAAGCGTTACAGGAACCATTGGGTTCTCGGTTGGATTTCAGTACAGCTTTTCATCCTCAGACTGACGGTCAGTCTGAGAGGACTATTCAGACGTTGGAGGATATGCTCAGGATGTGTGTTCTCGATTTTCAGGGTAGCTGGGATGCTCATCTTCCATTGATTGAGTTTTCTTACAATAACAGTTACCATGCGAGTATTGAGATGGCACCATATGAGGCTTTATATGGGCGCAAGTATAGATCTCCTATCTGTTGGGAGGAGGTTGGAGAACATAAACTCTCGGGAGCAGAGATTATTCAGATTACTTCAGAGAAGGTACAGTTGATCAAACGGAGGTTAGAGACTTCTTTTAGTCGGCATAAGAGTTATGCTGATCCGAAGAGGAAAGACATTGAGTTTCATGTTGGTGATTTCGTGATTCTTCGGGTTTCGCCTATGAAAGGAGTGGTTCGTTTTGGTGTCAAGGGAAAGTTGGCACCAAGGTATATAGGTCCTTACGAGATTTTAGAGAGGATTGGAGCTGTGGCTTATCCTCTGGTTCTGCCGTCAGACATGTCTTTAGTGCATCCTGTGTTTTATGTTTCTATGTTGAGGAAGTGCATTTTTGATACTTCGCACGTGATTGTGCCCCAGAGCGTTGAGATTGACCAAGAATTATCGTATGAGGAACAACCAGTTGAGGTTGTTGATACGCAAATGCGTAAATTGAGGAACAAGGAGATTCTGATGGTCAAAGTTCTCTGGCGCAATCATTCTGTAGAAGAGTGCACTTTGGAGACCAAGTCGAATATGCAGAATCGCTATCCTTTTCTTTTTCCGTGAGGTACGATATTTTTGATTTTATTTGATTTTATGAGTTTTGTTGTGTTACGCGTTTTATTGCTGTTAAATGCTTGTCGTGTTAAATTCGAGGACGAATTTTTAATTAGTTGGGGAGAATGTAATATTCCGTAAAATTTTAGTTTATTTTTCGATAATTTCCGACGTCTTTCCAGTTGTTTTGAAGTAAATTCCAAGTTAGTGGTTCGGTTTGTGGTTCAACCAAAAGGGTTGAACCACACCCGTACAATCAGGTCTCAAAAGAGACCTGATTTTTGAGCAAGTCTCGTACGCGACACAAGGTCCTGTACGAGACCTTAATGAAAAATGCCTGGTCTCGTACGAGACCAGGGTTCTCGAACGAGAACCAACCTTAAATTGCTGGTCTCGTTCGAGAACAGCCATACCAAGGCAGGGGGCACTTTCGTCTTCCGTTCTAACCTAATACCTACTTAAATACCTATGTTCCGACCCTAGTTCATTCTCCATTCTACAAAGAAATCATAGGTAAGTTTGTTTTGTAATTTCAGTTTTGACTTTGATCGGCATTTTGTATTTTTGATCGTTCTTATTCGTTTCTAGATCGAAATCAAAACCGTTTGTTTCTAGAGATTCTAGACTCGCGTATCTTCGATTCCCCACCTTGATTTCGCAAAACGGTACGTGATCGACCTCGTTTTAATCGCCGTACGGTTTAACGTTTTGAGTATTATTAACACTGTTCTTGGTTGACATTTGATTATGCCGATCCTAATCTATGTCTGGGCTTGATTTTTTGTATTGCTAGGCTTTGTTCTATTGTCCAAATCTAGCCGATTCATTACTCAAGTCATTGAACATATTATTTTTTAAAATGGTATGTTTGATTTTTCGTCGCTTTGAAACTGGTTTCTGTCGTATGTTTCATATAATAACTGTTGTTCTTTTTTATTTGAAATTGCTAAGGTTGTGTTGTAGTTAGATTGAGTGATGTATAGGTTATGGTTGACTATCCAATTTCTTAATGTAAGTTAATATGGTTTCATGGAATTGGTTGTTGGTTTCCTGCAATTTGATGTTTTAGGCTTATGCGGGTTCTGTTTGTTTAAAAGGTTGGAGATGGTCAATTGGCCATTTCAATCATATTATTTTTTTGATCAAATCAAATTAATCCCTTAAGTTTAACTTTACTTAATAAATTGGATTTCGTTTTGATTTATAATTAATATGTTGTTAACGATAATTATTTATAAATTAAGTTAATATAATTACTCGGGTAATTATATTTGCCTTCAAATATCGTTTTTTCAAAAATTGGCTAAATTACAATTTAGTCCCTAGACGATTTTTAAAACTTATTTAAGTAAGTTTTGGTTAGTAACTTTATATTTTGTTTTAATTATAAATAAAAGTAATTAGTTTGATTTCGAATATTAATTTGGCAAAAATACAGTTTAGTCCCTAATGGGCTAAAGTACAATCTAGTCCCTAAACTTTTATAAACTTAAAATGGTTAGGTTTTTGGGTTGTAACTTAGGTTACTTGAAAATGAAGTTATTGAGTTTGGCTTTTAAAATGGATTATTATTGTATCGATTTATTTTATAAATATAAACTCGGGTTTATATTGATAAACGTTTTGAGTCGGGTTAGACTTGGGTCACCCGACAAGTGAGATTAGCTTGGTAGTTATTGGTAACTCGGCTAACCCACTATTTGGAAATTAATTTTTTTTTTAAGATTATTAAATAATATTTGTAAATCGGATTTTAAGCGAGAACTCAATAGACTTGTATTAATTGGGCGTTTCAACCTATTGGGTATTTTTTGTGTTGACTTGGATTAGTTTATTCCGACGTGTTATTTGTGCAAAACGTTTACAAACGTTACGAAACAAATCCAAACGTTTCACCTTTTTAGCAATTTAAAACGAACGTTTATAAACGTGACGAAACAAATCCAAACGTTTCACCTTTTTATCGATTTAAGCCAAACGTTTACAAATGTCACGAAACAAATCCAAGCGTTTCACCTTTTTTGCGATTTAAGCCAAACATTTAAAAACATTACGAAACAAATCCAAACGTTGCACCTTTTTAGCGATTTAAGCCAAAAGTTTAGAAACGTTACGAAACAAATCAAAACGTTTCACCTTTTTAGCCATTTAAGCCGAACGTTTACAAACATTACGAATCAAATCCAAACGTTTCGCCTTTTTAGCGATTTAAGCCAAACGCTTACAAACGTTACGAAACTAATCCAAACGTGTCACCTTTTTAGCGATTTATATGCCAAATGTTTACAAACATTCTGGAACAAATCCAAACGTTTCACCTTTAATGTTACAAAACAAATCCAAACGTTTCACCTTTTTAACGATTTAAGCCAAATGTTTACAAACGTTACGAAACTAATCCAAATCTTTCACCTTTTTAGCGATTTAAGCAAAACGTTTAGAAACGTTACGAAACAAATCCAAACAATACGAAACAAAACCAAATGTTTACAAACGTTACGAAACAAATCCAAACTTTTCACCTTTTTAACAATTTAAGCCAAACGTTTATAAAAGTTATGAAACAAATCCAATTCACCTATTTAGCAATTTAAGGAAAAAGTTTACAAACATTATGAAACAAATCCAAATGTTTCACCTTTTTAGCAATTTAAGCCGAACACTTACAAATATTACGAAACAAATCCAAACGTTTCCCCATTTTAGCGATTTAAGCCAAACGTTTAAAACGTTACGAAACAAATCCAAACGTTTCCCCTTTTTAGCGATTAAAGCCAAACGTTTACAAACGTTATGAAATAAATCCAAATGTTTCCCCTTTTTAGCGATTGAAGCCAAACGTTTACAAACCTTACGAAACAAATCCAAACGTTTCACATATATAGCAATTTAAGCCAAACGTTTACAAACGTTACGAAACAAAACTAAGCTTTTCACTTTTTACCAATTTATGCCAAACGTTTACAAACGTAACGAAACAAATCCAAGCATTTCACCCTTTTAGCAAATTAAGCCAAACGTTTACAAAACATACGAAACAAATCCAAGCTTTTCATCTTTTTAGCAATTTAAGCCAAACGTTTATAAACGTTGCAAAACAAATCAAAACGTTTCACCTTTTTAGCGATTTAAGACAACCGTATACAAAACAGTACGAAACAAATCCAAACGTTTCACCGTTTTAGCAATTTAAGCCGAACGTTTACAAATGTTACGAAACAAAACCAATAGTTTACAAACGATACGAAACAAATCCAAACGTTTCCCCTTTTTGGAGATTTAAACCAAACGTTTACAAACGTTACGAAACAAAACCAAACCCTTTTTAACTATTTAAGCCAAACGTTTACAACCGTCACAAAACAATTCCAAACATTTCACCTTTTTCGCAAATTAAGCTGAACGCTTAGAGACGTTACGAAACACATCCAAACATTTGACCTTTTTAGCGATTTAAGCCAAATGTTACAAATGCTACGAAACAAATCAAAGCGTTTCACCTTTTTAGCAATTTAAACCAAACGTTTACAAACGTTACAAAACAATACCAATGTTTCACCTCTTTAGCGATTTAAGCCAAAAGTTTACAAACGTTACAAAACAAATCAAAACATTTCACTTTTTTAGAGATTTAAGCCAAACGTTTACAAACGTTGCGAAACAAATCCAAACTTTTCACCTTTTTAGCAATTGAAATCCAAACGTTTCACCTTTTTAGCTATTTAATCCAAACGTTTACAAACATTACAAAATAAATCCAAATGTTTCACCTTTTTTAGCAATTTAAGCCAAACATTTCACCTTTTTAGCAATTTAAGCCAAACGTTACAAAAACAAATCCAAACGTTTCACCTTTTTAGCGATTTAAGCCAAACGTTTACAAACGTTTCAAAACAAATCCAAATGTTTCACCTTTTTAGCGATTTAATACAAACAGTTACAAACATTACAAAAAAATCCAAACGTTTCACCTTTTTACGATTTAAGCCAAACGTTTACAAACGTTACGAAACTAATCCAAACGTTTAAAATATTACGAAACCCTTTTTTAGCCATTTATGCCAAACGTTTACAAACGTTACAAAACAAATCCAAATGTTTCACCTTTTTAGCAATTTAAAAAGAACGTTTATAAACGTGACGAAACAAATCCAAACGTTTCACCTTTTTATCGATTTAAGCCAAACGTTTACAAATGTCACGAAACAAATCCAAGCGTTTCACCTTTTTTGCTATTTAAGCCAAACATTTAAAAACATTACGAAACAAATCCAAATGTTTCACCTTTTTATCGATTTAAGCCAAAAGTTTGCAAACGTTACGAAACAAATCCAAATGTTTAACCTTTTTAGCGATTTAAGCCAAACGTTTACAAACTTACGAAACAAAACAGGCCATTTCACCTTTTTTGCTATTTAAGCCAAACGTTTACAAACATTGCGGAAAAAAAACCAAACGTTTAAAACGTTACGAAACAAATCCAAGCGTTTCACCTTTTTAGCTATTTACGCCAAACGTTTATTAACGTTGCGAAGGAAATCGAAACGTTTCACCTTTTTAGCGATTTAAACCAAACGTTTACAAACGCCACGAAATAAATCCAAGCGTTTAACCTTTTTAGCGATTTTAGCCAAACATTTAAAAACATTACGAAACAAATCCAAACGATTCACCTTTTTAGCGATTTAAGACAAACTTTTACAAACGTTACGAAACAAATCTAAACGTTTCACCTTTTTAGCGATTTATGCCAAACGTTTCGAAATAAAAAAGGACGTTTCAACTTTTAAGCGATTTAAGCCGAACGTTTACAAACGGTACGAAACAAAACAAAACGTTTAAAACATTAAGAAACAAACCTAAACGTTTCACATTTTTTGCGATTTAAGCTAAACCTTTACAAACGCCACGAAAAAAAAACCAAGCGTTATGAAACAAAACCAAACATATGCCAACACTACTAAACAAATCCAAGCGTTTCACCTTTTTAGCAATTTAAGCCGAATGTTTACAAACGTTACGAAAACAATCCAAACGTTTCACTGTTTTAGTGATTTCAGCCGAACGATTACAAACGTTAGGAAACAAAACCAAACAATTCACCTTTTTAGCAATTTAAGCCAAACGTTTACAAATGTAACGAATCAAATCCAAACGTTTCCCTTTATTAGCGGTTTAAGTCGAACATTTACAAACGTACGAAAGAAAACCAAACATTTCACATTTTTTGCAGTTTAAGATAATTGTTACGAAACTAATCTAAACATTTCACCTTTTTAACGATGTAAGCCAAACGTTTCACTTTTTTAGCGATTTAAGCCAAACGTTTACAATCATTATGAAACAAATCCAAACATTTCACCTTTTTTGCGATTTAAGCCAAACGTTTACAAACGTTACGAAACAAAACTAAGCTTTTCACTTTTTACCAATTTATGCCAAACGTTTACAAACGTAACGAAACAAATCCAAGCATTTCACCTTTTTAGCAAATTAAGCCAAATGTTTACAAAACTTACGAAACAAATCCAAGCGTTTCACCTTTTTAGCAATTTAAGCCAAATGTTTATAAACGTTACAAAACAAATTCAAACGTTTCACCTTTTTAGCGATTTAAGACAACCGTATACAAAACAGTACGAAACAAATCCAAACGTTTCACCTTTTTAGCAATTTAAGCCGAACATTTACAAATGTTACGAAACAAAACCAATCGTTTACAAACGATACGAAACAAATCTAAACGTTTCCCCTTTTTGGAGATTTAAACCAAACGTTTACAAATGTTACGAAACAAAACCAAACCCTTTTTATCTATTTAAGCCAAACGTTTACAACCGTTACAAAACAAATCCAAACATTTCATCTTTTTCGCAAATTAAGTTGAACGCTTAGAGACGTTACGAAACACATCCAAACATTTGACCTTTTTAGCGATTTAAGCCAAATGTTACAAATGCTACGAAACAAATCAAAGCGTTTCACCTTTTTAGCAATTTAAACCAAACGTTTACAAACGTTACAAAACAAAACCAATGTTTCACCTTTTTAGCGATTTAAGCCAAACATTTACAAACGTTACAAAACACATCAAAACATTTCACTTTTTTAGAGATTTAAGCCAAACGTTTACAAACGTTGCGAAACAAATCCAAACTTTTCACCTTTTTAGCAAATGAACTCCAAACGTTTCACCTTTTTAGCGATTTAATCCAAACGTTTACAAACATTACAAAATAAATCCAAACGTTTCACCTTTTTTAGCAATTTAAGCCAAACGTTTCACCTTTTTAGCAATTTAAGCCAAACGTTACAAAAAGAAATCCAAACGTTTCACCTTTTTAGCGATTTAAGCCAATAGTTTACAAACTTTTCAAAACAAATCCAAATGTTTCACCTTTTTAGCGATTTAATCCAAACAGTTACAAACATTACGAAAAAAATCCAAACGTTTCACCTTTTTACGATTTAAGCCAAACGTTTACAAACGTTACGAAACTAATCCAAACGTTTAAAATATTACGAAACCCTTTTTTAGCCATTTATGCCAAACGTTTACAAACGTTACAAAACAAATCCAAATGTTTCACCTTTTTAGCAATTTAAAATTAACGTTTATAAACGTGATGAAACAAATCCAAACGTTTCACTTTTTTATCGATTTAAGCTAAACGTTTACAAATGTCACGAAACAAATCCAAGCGTTTCACCTTTTTTGCGATTTAAGCCAAACATTTAAAAACATTACAAAACAAATCCAAATGTTAAACCTTTTTATCGATTTAAGCCAAAAGTTTGCAAACTTTACTAAACAAATCCAAACGTTTAACCTTTTTAGCGATTTAATACAAACGTTTACAAACATTACAAAATAAATCCAAATGTTTCACATTTTTTAGCAATTTAAGCCAAACGTTTCACCTTTTTAGCAATTTAAGCCAAACGTTACAAAAACAAATCCAAACGTTTCACCTTTTTAGCGATTTAAGCCAAACATTTACAAACGTTTCAAAACAAATCCAAATGTTTCACCTTTTTAGCGATTTAATACAAACAGTTACAAACATTACGAAAAAAATCCAAACGTTTGACCTTTTTACGATTTAAGCCAAACGTTTACAAACGTTACGAAACTAATCCAAACGTTTAAAATATTACGAAACCTTTTTTTAGCCATTTATGCCAAACGTTTATAAACATTACAAAACATATTCAAATATTTCACCTTTTTAGCAATTTAAAACGAACGTTTATAAACGTGACGAAACAAATCCGAACGTTTCACCTTTTTATCGATTTAAGCCAAACATTTACAAATGTCACGAAACAAATTCAAGCGTTTCACCTTTTTTGCGATTTAAGCCAAACATATAAAAACATTACGAAACAAATCCAAATGTTTCATCTTTTTATCGATTTAAGCCAAAAGTTTGCAAACGTTACGAAACAAATCCAAATGTTTAACCTTTTTAGCGATTTAAGCCAAACGTTTACAAACTTACGAAACAAAACAGGCCATTTCACCTTTTTTGTTATTTAAGCCAAACGTTTAAAAACATTGCGGAAAAAAAAACAAACGTTTAAAACGTTACGAAACAAATCCAAGCGTTTCACCTTTTTAGCTATTTACGCCAAACGTTTATTAACGTTGCGAAGGAAATCCAAACGTTTCACCTTTTCAGCGATTTAAACCAAACGTTTACAAACGCCACGAAATAAATCCAAGCGTTTCACCTTTTTAGCGATTTAATCCAGACATTTAAAAACATTACGAAACAAATCCAAACGATTCACCTTTTTAGCGATTTAAGATAAACTTTTACAAACGTTACGAAACAAATCTAAACGTTTCACCTTTTTAGCGATTTAAGCCAAACATTTCGAAATAAAAAAGGACGTTTCAACTTTTAAGCGATTTAAGCCGAACGTTTACAAACGGTACGAAACAAAACCAAACGTTTAAAACATTAAGAAATAAACCTAAACGTTTCACATTTTTTGCGATTTAAGCTAAACCTTTACAAACTTTACGAAAACAAAACCAAGCGTTACGAAACAAAACCAAACATATACCAACATTACAAAACAAATCCAAGCGTTTCACCTTTTTAGCAATTTAAGCCGAATGTTTACAAACGTTACGAAACAAATCCAAACGTTTCACCGTTTTAGCGATTTCAGCCGAACGATTACAAACGTTAGGAAACAAAACCAAACAGTTCACCTTTTTAGCAATTTAAGCCAAACGTTTACAAATGTTACGAATCAAATCCAAACGTTTCCCCTTTTTAGCGATTCAAGTCGAACATTTACAAACGTACGAAACAAAACCAAACCAAACATTTCACCTTTTTTGCAATTTAAGATAATAGTTACGAAACTAATCTAAACGTTTCAACTTTTTAACGATGTAAGCCAAACGTTTCACTTTTTTAGTGATTTAAGCCAAACGTTTACAATCATTATGAAACAAGTCCAAATGTTTCACCTTTTTAGCGATTTAAGCCAAACGTTTACAAACGTGACGAAACAAATCCAAACGTTTCACCTTTTTAGCGAATTAAGCCAAACGTTTACAAACATTATGAAGCTTATCGAAACGTTTAAAATGTTATGAAACCCTTTTTAGCAATTTAAGCCAAACGTTTACAAACGTTACAAAACAAATCCAAACGCTTCACCTTCTATGCGATTTAAAACAAATGTTTCGAAACAATACCAAACATTTCACCTTTTTAGCGATTTAAGCCAAACGTTTACAAACTTTACGAAACAAATCCAAACGTTACCAAACAAAACCAAACGTTTCATCTTTTTAGCGATTTAAGCCAAAAGTTTACAAATGTTACGAAACAAATCCAAACAATACGAAACAAAACCAAACGTATACTAACATTATGAAAGAAATCCAAGCGTTTCACCTTTTTAGCAATTTAAGCCTGAAACAAATCCTAGCATTTCACCTTTTTAGCGATTTAAGCCAAACATTTATGATACCGACATACGAATATCCGAACTTCAAGCATCGCCTAGAGAATGCTAAGCTCGCCCACTGAATCTCCAAAAGACTCATCGCCTGAGGTAATACAAGGATCGCCTATACTGTCTTGATCAGACTTCTCCCATTACGCTGTTAAGCTGGCCTCATCCACTTCGTCCTCTCACCTCCACTACCCGAAATAATCGGGAATGTGCCCTAACCATTATCAGAGTTCGTGGGATAAACCCACAAACTACCAGATAACAACCACCATAAATTCATTATAAATAGAAGCCACAGAATGCTTATAGTGGTACACACAAATCTGACCTAAATACATCAACATCATCTACCTACTAAAAAACCCTCATTGACTTAAGCATCGGAGTGGCTTTCAGGCTAAACCAGCCTGGGGTCCTTTGAGCTTACATTTGCTGCTTGTGCAGGAAAACGATACGAGTGACCTATGTAGTTTGACCTGTATCATTTGGTGCAGTGAAGGAGGCTGATTATAATGATCTGAGAAAAGAGTTCGACACTATAGTTTCGGCCCTTACTGAGAAATTATCTGTTGCTGAGAGGAAGCTTTGCTTGAAGCGAGGTAGGCTGGCTCGTGAAAAGAAGAGACATCGCCGCAACACAACCCAGCTTGCCAATGACCTGAATGACTTCACTGAAGCTATTGTTGAGACGTATTCAGAGCGTCATCCTGAAGGTGATGCCAACTTTTTGTATGGTTTTCCTTTGGGGGTCAATAGTGAAAGTGAGCCAGACTCTCCTTAAGATATGTTTGTCTCCTTCAAGGATGAGAAAGGTAAAGATGTTGCGGTGGTTGTCGAGCAGCCCGTCAAAGCTGCCAGTGATCCTGCCAAGGTTGGCGAGAAGCCACCTGTTCCTGGTCTGTGGGGTAGTCCCGAAGAGAAAGACTTCGACTTGATTATTTCTTCTGAGCGCCCTTTTGCTGCTCTGGATTTGCTGGAACGTCCTTCTGATTTAGACTCTATTCTTCCTGGGACCGATCCGCTTAGTCTTGCCGATGTCCCTTCTCCCACCCATTCTGGCAATATTGTTGTTAATGCTTCTACTTCAGCTAGGCGGAGTTTGCAGGAAGGATTATCTGATCCAGCTGCTTCCGAAGGGGATAAGGAGTCTGACCAGGAGAAGATTGAACAGGAGACCAAGCTTTAGCCCCCCCTTTTTGTGTGTTATGTATTGTATATATTTTTTTTTGTACAAGAGCTTTCGTTTTTCCTTGTAATTTTCTTTAGGGTGTATTTTACACTCTTTTTAATATATGTTTCTCTTCGTTATGCTTCTTTCGCATTCTTTATTTTGAGAAATGCTTGTTTATTATTTACTTTGGATTTTGTTGAATCCTTTTATATTTGGTGGCGGTCTGTACTTAGATAGCGTGTTTTTGTTGTTTCCATTGTGGGGGTTGAACTCGTCAGTTCTCCCTCTTGGAAATATTTTATATAAATGACAATTATAACGAGGAGACAGTATATGTGAATCTTCCTTGTTCGAGCAAGGGTAAATTAAAATAATTGGTGATGGGACATTACTTGGAGAAATTTAAATACAATACTGTGATGAAATATCACTTGGAGGAATTCAAATGCATACATTGTGATAAAGTATCACTTAGGGAATTTTTAAATACGTACTCCTAAAGAAAATGAAATTCAGGAAATAATAGCTAACATGTTAGGTGACAGATTAACTTTGCTAAATTTTTCTTAGGTTGTTGGCGTTCCATGTCCTGGGTATGATTCTTCCCATAGAGTTGGTGAGTTTGAATGTTCCTTCCTTGATGACTTCGCTGATTTTGTAAGGTCCTTCCCAGTTTGGTTGTAGCTTTTCGTTCCTTGCCTCTCCTTTCTTTATTTCGGTCTTCCTCATGACTATATCGCCTAGTTTGAACTTTCTTTTCTTCACACGACTGTTGAAATGTTTGGCCATTTTTTGTCTGTAAACTTCCATCCTGATATCTGATTTGTTGATCTTTTCGACTAAGAGATCCAGATTATTCCCGAGTTCTGCTTTGTTTTCTTCTAAGTTCAGCTGGTTGTCTTCGGTTCTTGGTGTAGGTGCGCCTATCTCTACAGGAATTACAGCCTCTTTTCCATAGGCTAGGGCGAATTGAGTTTCGCCTGTTGATTCTCTAGGGGTGGTACGGTAGTTCCATTGGACGCTGTAGATTTCTTCTCCCCATCTTCCTTGGTATTCGTCTAGCCTTCTCTTCAGTCCGGCCAATAGGATTCTGTTGGCCACTTCGGTTTGCCCATTTGATTGTGGATGGTAAACGAGGTGAACCTTAGGTCGATCCTATATTCTGCACAGAACTTCCTGAATTTTGCTGAGTCGAACTGATTTCCATTGTCTGTGATCAGCACCTTTGGTATTCCAAACCTGCACAAGATAGATCTAAAGAAAAATTTAGTTATTCTTTGTTGGGTGATTTTTGCCGGGGGTTCTACTTCTATCCACTTAGTGAAGTGGTCGATCGCCACTACTAGGAATTTTCTTTGTCCCGTGGCCGGGGGGAGAGGTCCCAAGATATCCATTCCCCACTTGGCGAAGGGCCATGCACTGCCGATTGGTTTCATTTCTGAAGCTTGTTTTCTAGGCAACAAAGCATGTTGTTGACAAGGCCAACACCCTTTTACCAGTGTTGTTGCTTATTTTTTCATCATAGGCCAATAATAGCCTTATAACAGGGCCTTCCTGACCAGAGTTGATGCTCCTTCGTGTGCTCCACAGGTCCCCTCGTGTAGTTCTTTCATGATATACTCTCCCTCTTCTTTGTGAACACACTTCAGCCAAGGATGGGTGAATGACCGTGTGTATAGCTGGCCATTGTATATTCTGAACTTGGACGACAATATCACTATCTTTCTGGCATCCTTTCTGTCTTCAGGGAGTGTTCCATCAGCCAAATATTCTGTGAGGGGAGTAATCCAGGTTTCTTCTCCTTCCACCATTAGCACTTCTCCTTCTTCAATTTCCTCTTCAAAGCTGGGTTGTCGTTTGATTTTGTGAGGGATGTTTTTCATTGATTCATAATTTTTTGTTTCAGGCCATTTTGCCAATTCATTTGCTCTTCCATTCATAGCTCTGTGTATTTGTTGTAGCGACCAGGATCGCCCACTGTTGACAAAGAAGATTTTGGCTTGCTTGGCGTACTTCTTCAGTGTTGTTTCTTATACTTTTAAACTCCCTGAGACTTGGTTCACGACCAGTTGCGAATCGCTGTATATCTGAGCTTTAGAAATATTGAGTTCTTCACACAGTTGCAATCATGTCATTAGCGCCTCCTATTCTGCGACGTTGTTGGAAGCTAGAAATTCGAGTCTAGCAGAGTATTCCATTTGGACCCTCCCTGGTCCTTTGAGTACGACACGATCCCTGCTCCTTCTCCACAAACCGCCCCGTCGACATGTATTTCCCAGAGGATCGCCTTGTTTTCTACCGGCTCCGTGAATGTTTATTCTGCGAAGAATTCTCTAGTGCCCGAGCCTTCAAGGCTTTCCGGGCTTCGTAGATAACGCCCAAGCTTCCTATCTTGACATCCCATTCTGCTATTTGTCCGCTTGTTTCTGCCTTCTGGAGGATTTTTCGTAATGGTTGGTCGGTTCGTACGATGACCTGGTGCCCTTCAAAGTAATGTCGGAGCTTAATTGTGGCTGTGTATACACACAACGCCAATTTCTCCAATTTCGGGTATCTCAACTCTGCATCCCTGAGCACCTTGCTAATATAGGAGATCGAGGATTGTTCCCCTCCTTTCTCAGACACTAATACTCCCGCTATTGTTTCGTCAGAACCAGAGATGTATAAATACAATACATCGTCCGGATCTGGTCTAGCCAATAATGGGCGTGACGAAAGGAAGCTCTTTAATTCATCAAATGTCGTCTGGTATTCTGCTGTCCATATAAAGTTCTTTATTTGTTTCAGTGTCTTAAAGAAAGGTAAGCATCGCATTGCCGAGTAGGACATGAATCGTCCTAGAGCGGTGATCCGCCCATTGAGCTTCTGGACTTCGTGTATGCTCGTGAACGGTGTCATTTTTTGAACTGCTTCGATTTTGTCTGGGTTGGCTTCGATCCCGCGCTGAGAAACCATATATCCCAAAAATTTGCTAGATGGTACCCCAAATACACACTTCTCTGGATTTAGCTTTAATTGGTACCTTTTTAGTGTCTCTAGGACTACCTTCACATCTGCCGGGTGATCTTCCGCCCTGACGCTCTTCACGATCATGTCGTCCACATAGACCTCCATGCGCTGATATGTATCTCCTGCATTCTTCAAGCCGAATGGCATCATTCTGTAACAAAATAATCCCTGGTCTATGACGAAAGCCGTCTTTTCCTTATCTTCTGATGCCATGGGTATTTGATGGTATCCTGCTTTGGCTTCTAAGAACGCGTATAGGGCGTGGCCTGCTGTGGAGTCTACTAGTTGATCGATGCTTGGCAGTGGGAAGCTATCCTTGGGACATTCTTTTATTCAGATCTGTGAAGTCTACACACATTCGGTAAGTGCCATTAGACTTTATCACCATTACCACGTTTGCCACCCATTGAGGATAGTATGCATCTTTGATCACGTTTGCTTCTTTTAACTTAGCGATTTGTTCTGCAATAGCTAGCTGTTTTTCGGGTGAGTGTCTTCTTTTCTTTTGCACCACGAGTTTCGAATCTGGGGCGACGTTTAATCGATGGCATATGACTTCTGGTTTTACCCCGACTAGTTCGTCTGTGGTCCAGGCAAATGAATCTCTGAGGGTTTTGTGATTTTCTGTCACAGATTGTTTGATTCCTATCTCTAGCTCGTCTCCCACCACTATCTCTTTTCATGGAGACAGCTCTATCTTCTAGGTACGCCCATAATGTTCCGTCCTTTCCATCTTTTCTGGAGGTTCCACTGTTAACACTGGCAGAGTTATGTGAACTTTTCTGAGAGCTGTGAAGTATGCCTCCCTAGCTGATTTTTGGCATCCTTTGACTTCCGCTTCGCCTTCCCTTGTTGGAATTTTCATCAGTAAATATCTCATGCAGATGGAAGCACATGTGTCATGTAAAAGTGGTCTCCCGAGAATCGCGTTATAGGCGAAGTCCATATTGACTATCATGAACTCCGCTCGGACTAATTTATAGACATCTCCATCCCCCAGTTGGATATTTATTTCCAATGATCCTTCCACATGTATCGATTTGCCGCCGAGTCCCACCCGTGGAGTGGATACCCGTGTCAGATTCTCCTGTTTTTGCCCGATTCCATTAAACACCTCCATCGTGATCATGTTCACCGAGCTTCCAATGTACACAAGCATCCTGGATACTTCAAAGTTACTGAGTCGCCCTTTTACCACTAGGGCGTTTTCAAGAGGGAGTGATAATCCATGGCTGTCGATTTCTGAGACTGATATACTTCCGAATTTCCTTATATCCGGTGCACCTGGACTTACGGAGTAGACCATTCTAGCTGCTTTCTTTCTGGTAGTATTGCTATCTCCTCCTGTTGATCCACCCATGAGTATGTTGACCACGCACGCCGGCTCCGGCCTGGGTCTTCGAGTGGTTTCTTCCTTTAGTTCCTTCTTTCTCTCTACTTTGGCATCTTTGGCTTCGGTGTCCCTTTTCACGAACTGGGAAAGGACCCCCTTTCTATTAGCTTTTCTATTTCTTCCTTTAGATGCCAGCATTCGTCCGTGGTGTGGACATTGTCAGAATGACGATCCAGAAAATCCTGAGCAGCAAAAGGGAGCTCAGAAGAAATAATCAAGCCGAAGTCTTTCTCTTGGGGACTACCCCCCCCCCCCCTCCCCAGACCAGGAATAGGTGGCTTCTCGCCAACCTTGGCAGGATCACTGGCAGCTTTGACGGGCCGCTCGACAACCTCCGCAGCATCTTCACCTTTCTCAGCCTTGAAGGAGACAAACAAATCTTCAGGAGAGTCTGGCTCACTTTCACTATTGACATCCGAAGGAAAACCATACAAAATGTTGGCATCACCTTCAAGATGACGCTCTAAATACGTCTCAGCAATAGCTTCAGTGAAGTCAGTCAGGTCATTGGCAAGCTGGTTTATGTTGCGGCGACGTCTCTCCTTTTCACGAGCCATCCTACCCCGCTTTAAGTAAAGCTTCCTCGAAAATAGATAATTTCTTAGTAAGGGCCGAAACTGTGGTGTTGAACTCTTTTCTCAGATCATTATAATCAACCTCCTTCACCATCAGCTTCGCCGCGAAGTCAGTACCCTCTTTCTTAAAACGGCTGACCTCGCCCTTAAGAGACAGTTGTTGATTAACAGCTTCCTCCCTCTCCTTAGACAGCCTTTCCACATCAGCAAGAAGAGAACTCTGCTTAGCAGTGGATTCGGTATGCTCGGTGGAAAGGGAGTCATACTTTCCCTTCAAAATATTGTACTCCGTCTTTATCTTCAGTTGCATCTCATTATCGTTCAGACAGTTGGAACGATATTGACGGAGGGCGAAAGCAGTCTAAAAATAAAAATTGAGTTAATAAAAAAGGACAAAAGAAGAGAAGAGAGAAAAGAGGAAATAATCACCCTCAGCAGGCTGGTAAAGCTGTCATCAATCAGCACGTTGTCTGGCTTCTTCATATAGTAATCAACATCAGAAGGGCAACAGATCCCCTGAAAAAGTCAGCAGCAACGGCAGGACAACGGCTGGTTGCATCCACCCCATATTTCTGAAGGAGTAGGTCGACTTGAGTAACCATAATGTCCTTCCGAGGCTTCTTCATAGAAGGACCTTCCTCAACAGCATCGTCACCCCCGAATGAAGGAGCTCGCCTTTTTGAACCTGAAGAGGTAGTCAAGACACCTTGAGGAGGAGGAGTAGACTTGGACTGCTTCTCCTTCGGGGGAACATCCACCATTTTATCCTTTCCCTTGCCCGTATAAGACGGAAGAGCAGGAGGAGGAGGATTTGTGGCAGGATCTTTGATCTTGAAACCAGGGAGCACTACCCTGGAGGAAGTAGGAGGAATTGCGGAAGAACCATCATCCTTCCGGGAAGAAGGTGGCTTATCTCCGGCCTTAGAGGAAGCTTCGCCCACCTTCTTGATAGCCTCCCTCTTAGCTTCTGATGGTTTTACAAGGACAGCCTGGGCAACGGCCTCCCTTTCTCGAGCCTCTTTTTCTCAACGAGCTCTTCTTCCCTCCATAACCTTCTGTTGAAGTTCCTTAAATTCCGGCACTGAGAAAGCAAAGAAAACAAACGGAGATTAGGAAATAAAAATCGAAATTTAAGAAAAATAGAGACTTCATGGTACAAACAAGGTACCAGAAGAACTAGAAGGCATAGAAAAATTAATAAGGGAAGAAGAAAGAGGTGGTTCGCCTCCGTCATAGAATTCGTCTTCATAACTAGGCGAAGTCTCCTTTTTCTCATTATTCTTCTTCTTCTTCCCCTTCTTTTCACCCTTTACTCTCTTATTTCTCTTGGAAGCAACATCTTTATCCCAGCCAAAATAAGAGGCAATCAAGTTCACCACATGCACCTTAGCACGACTTCAAAGCAGAAGCAGCATCTCCTGATCAGTCTCGCTCAACTTCACCTTCTCCAGCTTCCTTGGCCCTTCCAAAAATTCATTTGGAATGGAGCCCCAACCCCCTTTGTTCTTGGCGATAACAAAGAAACCTTTCCACCGCTTCAGAGAATTAGGAAGACCACTAAAGAGAGATCGGCCAGGTTGTAGATAGAAGAACTCATCGCCTTTCTTTCTTCCAAGGGAATAAATAGCCCGAACAATATCATAAACGACCTCCCTCTTTAAATGGAGCCCACAAATGAAAATCCCTGTCAAATGCCGATGGGCATTAGGATGAAGTTGACCTAAAGAGATCTTAAAATTGTCAAACACCATCTGTGTGAAGCCATCAAGTGGTAGCCTCGAGCCTGCCTCAAGATCTTCAATAAAGATCAATTGTTCGTCATCATCCAGAATATGGTCCACAGCAGAACCTTCAGATGGAATCCTAAGCCCGATAGAACAAGGGATCTCGTACCGCGCCCTAATCTATACAAGGGCGCTCTGGCCTAGGTCGATAGTCCAATCAGACAAAGGTTTTTTCTTGTTAGAGGACGTCCCAGAAGATGCTTTACGTTTTTTTAGAACAAAATCCTCATCCTCTTAATCATCGCCCATTTCACCATCGTCATCACCTTCTAAAAGAACCTCGCCTTCCGGTTCTCTGTTACTGACCCCCAATTTGTCAATATCCTCCGCAGCGGACACACCCTCCTCGCTGTCAGGAACCACCGTTTGGGATAACCCTTCCTCGTTAGAAACCAAATCAACCAGGGTCGCAAGAGGAGCAAGATAGGTGGAATCACTAGAAGAACTCTCAGAATAAGAAGAAGAAGAAGAAGTGGACGAAGAAACCTTCTAAGGAGACATCCTTAAACACTAAATGAGACTGGAGGAGAAAATAAAACGAAGGAAAAGGAGTACAAGAAGACAAGCAAAAACAACTAAGTTACTTACTAATAACAGAAGAAAATCTGGCACTAAATAACTTGAAGAAGGCCTTGCTGGAAAAGACGATCGACGGGAAAAAGAAATAGACTGGTAAAGTAAAAAAGAGAGCAAGAATGAAAAATTTAAAAACATTACCTCTTTTATATGTCAAGTCAGACATAGGGTACTCAAGTACCTAGTGGCAAAAAACTCCTCGAAATAATCAATCAATTAATGGGAAAATCCAAGGGTCGCGTCCTTTTATATGCCAAAAGATGCTTAAAATTCGTAACCGTTGAAAAACGTTTGAAATTCAAACGATTTCGAAAATTTTGAAAATTTGAATTTTGAAAATTGGCGCTTCAAGTCTTTGACTTAGCAAGATCACCAGGAGGGGACATCTGATACCGACCTACGAATATCCAAACTCCAAGCATCGCCTAGAGAATGCTAAGCTCGCCCACTGAGTTTCCGAAAGACTCATCGCCTGAGGTAGTACAAGGATCGCCTATACTGTCTTAATCAGACTTCTCCCATTACGCTGTTAAGCTGGCCTCATCCACTTCGTCCTCTCACCTCCACTACCCGAAATAATCGGGAATGTGCCCTAACCATTATCAGAGTTCGTGGGATAAACCCACAAACTACCAGATAACAACTGCCATAAATTCATTATAAATAGAAGCCACGGAATGCT
Source organism: Mercurialis annua (assembly GCF_937616625.2). Lineage (NCBI taxonomy): Eukaryota > Viridiplantae > Streptophyta > Magnoliopsida > Malpighiales > Euphorbiaceae > Mercurialis > Mercurialis annua. The sequence goes on along the minus strand of NC_065577.1, from coordinate 19,591,477 downwards.
TATAGAGGTACACAAAAATCATACCTAAAAACATCAACACTCATTTACCTACCAAAAAACACTCATTGACTTAAGCATCAGAGTGGCTTTCAGGCTAAACCAGCCTGGGGTCCTTTGAGCTTACATTTGCTACTTGTGCAGGAAAACGATGCGGGCGACCTGTGTAGTTTGACCTGTATCAATTTACAAACGTTGCAAAAAAAATCCAAACGTTTCACCTTTTTATCGATTTTAGCCAAATGTTTACAAACATTACCAAACAAGTCCAAACGAAGGCTACGAAACAAATCCAAACGTTTCACCTTTTTAGCGATTTAAGCCAAATATTTACAAATGTTACGAAACAAATCAAAGAGTTTCACCTTTTTAGCAATTTAAGCGAAAAGTTTACAAATGTTACGAAGCAAATCCAAGCGTTTCACCTTTTTAGACATTTAAGCCAAACATTTACAAACATTACGAAATAAATAAAAAACCTTTTTCCTTTTTAGCGATTTAAGCCAAACGTTGAAAAACGGTACGAAATAAATCCAAACGTTTGCAAACGCTACAAAACAAATCCAAACGTTTAACCTATTTTGCAATTTAAGCCAAATGTTTACAAACGTTACTAAACAAATCCAAACGTTTCTGCTTTTTAGCGATTTAAGCCAAAAGTTGACAAACATTATGAAACAAATCCAAACGTTTCACTTTTTTAATGACTTAAGCCAAACGTTTACAAACGTTACGAAATAAATCCAAACGTTTCCCCTTTTTAGCCATTTAAGCCAAACGTTTACAAACGTTACGAAATAAAACCAAACATTTAAAATGTTAGGAAACAAATCCAAACGTTTCCAATTTTCAACAATTTAAGCCAAACGTTTAGAAACATTACGAAACAAATCCAAGCGTTTAACCTTTTTGGCAATTTAAGGCAAACGTTTACAAATGTTACGAAACAAATCTAAACGTTTCACCTTTTTAGCGATTTAAGACAAACATTTACAAACGCTACAAAACAAATCCAAACGTTACTCCTTTTTAGCAATTTTAACCAACCTTTTACAAATGTTACGAAACAAATCAAGCGTTTCATCTTTTTCACAATTTAAGCCAAACATTTACAAACTTTGCGAAACAAATCCAAGCATTTCACCTTTTTAGCAATTTAAGCCAAACGTTAGCAAACGTTACGAAAAAAATAAAAACGTTTCACCTATGTAGCGATTTAAGTCCAACCTTTAGAAATTTAAGAAACAAATCCAAACGTTTCATCTTTTTAGCGATTTAAGCCAAACGTTTACAAACGTTACAAAACAAATCCAAATGTTTCACCTTTTTAGCTTTTTAAGCCAAACGTTTACAAACGTTTTGAAACAAATCCAAACGTTTCGCCTTTATAGCAATTTAAGCCAAATGTTTACAAACGTTACGAAACAAAACCAAACTTTTAGAACATTACAAAACAAAACCAAACTGTTAAAACGTTACGAAACAAAAACAAGCGTTTTGCCTTTTTAACAATTTAAGCCAAACGTCTACAAATGTTACGAAACAAATCCAAACGTTTCCCCTTCTTAGCGATTCAAGTTGCAAAATTTACAAACGTACGAAACAAAACCAAACCTTTCACCTTTTTTGCAATTTAAGACAAACTTTACGAAACTAGTCTAAACGTTTCACCTTTTTAACGATATAAGCTAAACGTTTCACCTTTTTAGCGATTTAAGCCAAACGTTTACAAACATTACGAAACAAATCCAAACGTTTCTCCTTTTTAGCGATTTAAGTCAAACGTTTAAAAACGTTAGGAAACAAATCCAAACGTTTCACCTTTTTAGCGAATTAAGCCAAACGTTGACAAACGTTACAAAACTAATCCAAACATTTAAAACGTTACGAAACCCTTTTTAGAAATTTAAGCCAAACGTTTACAAACGTTGCAAAACAAATCCAAACGTTTGACCTTTTTAGCGATTTAAGCCAAATATTTACAAACGTTACGAAACAAATCCAAACGATCCACCTTTTGAGCGATTTAAGCCAAACATTTACAAAGGCTACGAAACAAATCCAAACGTTTCACCTTTTTAGCGATTTAAGCCAAACGTTTACAAACGTTACGAAACGAATCCAAGAGTTTCACCTTTTTAGCAATTTAAGCGAAACGTTTACAAATGCTACAAAACAAATTCAAACGTTTCACATTTTTAGCTATTGAAGCCAAATGTTTACAAAAGTTACGAAGCAAATCCAAATGTTTCACATATTTAGCAATATAAGCCAAATGTTAAAAACGTTACGAAAGAAAACCTAGCGTTTCACCTTTTAACAATTTAAACCAAACTTTAACAAACGCAACGAAACAAATCCAAACGTTTCACCTTTTTAGCAATTTAAGTCAAACGTTTAGAAACGCTACGAAAAATCCCAAGCGTTTCACCTTATTAGCCATTTAATTCAAACGTTTACAAACGTTACAAAACGTATCCAAACGTTACAAAACGTATCCAAACGTTTCCCCTATTAAGCAATTTAAGCCAAACGTTTACAAACGTTACGAAGCAAAATATGGCGTTTCACCTTTTTAGCGATTTAAGCCAATCGTTTACAAACGTTACGAAACAAAACCAAACGTTTAAAACGTTACGAAACAAATACAAACGTTTCACATTTTTAGCGATTGAAGCCAAACCTTTACAAACGTTACGAAAACAAAACCAAACGTTACGAAACAAACCAAATGTTTACAAACCTTATGAAACAAATCCAAGAGTTTCCCCTTTTTAGAAATTTAAGCAAAAGGTTTACAAACGATACGAAACAAATCCAAACGTTTCACCGTTTTAGCTATTTCAGCCGAACGTTTACAAACGTTACGAAACAAAATCAAACGTTTAAAACGTTACGAAACAAATCCAAACGTGTCACATTATCAGCGATTGAAGCCAAAGCTTTACAAACATTACGAAAACAAAACCATCTGAAACAAAAGCAAACGTTACAAATGCTACGAAACAAATCCAATCGTTTAACCTTTTTAGCAAATTAAGCCAAACGTTTACAAACGTTACGAAACAAATCTAAACGTTTCATCTTTTTAGCAATTTAAATCAAATGTTTATAAACGTTACGAAACAAATCCAAATGTTTCACCTTTTTAATGATTTAAGCCAAACGTTTACAAACGTCACGAAACAAATCCAAGCGTTTCACCTTTTTGCGATTTACGACAACATTTAAAAACATTACGAAACAAATCCAAACGTTTCACCTTTTTACCGATTTAAGCCAAACATTTACAAACGTTACAAAACAAATCCAACTGTTTCACCTTTTTAGCGATTTAAGCCAAACGTTTACAAACTTACGAAACAAATCAGGACGTTTCACCTTTTTTGCTATTTAAGCCAAACCTTTACAAACATTGCAGAAAAAAAACAAAACTTTTAAAATGTTACGAAACAAATCCAAGCGTTTCACCTTTTTTGCAATTTACGCCAAACATTTATAAACGTTGCGAAGTAAATCCAAACGTTTCACCTTATTAGCGATTTAAACCAAACGTTTACAAACGCCACGAAACAAATCTAAGCGTTTCACCTTTTTAGCGATTTAAGCCTAACATTTAAAAACATTACGAAACAAATCCAAACGATTCACCTTTTTAGCAATTTAAGCCAAATGTTTACAAATGTTACGAAACAAATCCAAACGTTTCACCATTTTAGTGATTTAAGCCAAACGTTTACAAACGTTTCGAAATAAAAAAGGACGTTTCAACTTTTTAGCGATTTAAGCTAAACGTTTACAAACGTTACGAAATAAAACAAACGTTGCAAAACAAATCCCAACGTTTCACCTTTTTAGCGATTTTAGCCAAATGTTTACAAACATTACAAATGTTACGAAACAAATCGAAGCGTTTCACCTTTTTAGCAATTTAAGCCAAACGTTAGCAAACGTTACGAAACAAATAAAAAAGTTTCACCTTTTTAGCGATTTAAGTCCAACCTTTAGAACGTTATGAAACAAATCCAAACGTTTCACCTTTTTAGCGATTTAAGCCAAACGTTTACAAACGATACAAAACAAATCCAAATGTTTCACCTTTTTAGCTTTTTAAGCCAAACGTTTACAAACGTTGCGAAACAAATGCAAACGTTTCGCCTTTTTAGCAATTTAAGCCAAACATTTACAAACGTTACGAAACAAAACGAAACTTTTAGAACATTACGAAAGAAAATCAAACTATTAAAACGTTACGAAACAAAACCAATCGTTTCCCCTTTTTTGCAATTTAAGCGAAACGTTTCGAAACGTTACGAAACAAATCCAAGCATTTCACCTTTTTAGCAATTTAATCCAAATGTTTACAAACGTTCCGAAACAAATCAAAGCATTTCACCTTTTTCGTAATTTAAGCCAAACGTTTACAAACGCTACGGAACAAATCCAAGCATTTAACCTTTTTAGAAATTTATGCCAAACGTTTACAAATGTTACGAAACAAATCCAAACGTTTTCCCTTTTTAGCGATTCAAGTCGAAGATTTACAAACGTACGAAACAAAACCAAACATTTCACTTTTTTTGCAATTTAAGAAAAACATTACGAAACTAATCTAAACGTTTCACCTTTTTAACAATATAAGCCAAACGTTTCACCTTTTTAGCGAATTAAGCCAAACGTTTACAAACATTACGAAACAAATCCAATCGTTTCACTTTTTTAGCGATTCAAGCCAAACGTTTACAAACGTTACGAAACAAATCCAAACGTTTCACCTTTTTAGCGTATTAAGCCAAACATTTACAAACGTTACGAAACTATCCAAACGTTTAAAACGTTATGAAACCCTTTTTTGCAATTTAAGCCAAACGTTTACAAACGTTACGAAACAAATCCAAACGCTTCACCTTCTTAGCGATTTAAAACAAACGTTTACAAAAGTTACGAAACGAATCAAAACGTTTCACCTTTTTAGTGATTTAAGCAAAATGTTTACAAACATTACGAAACAAATCCAAACGTTACGAAACATAACCAAACGTTTCACCTTTTTAGCGATTTAAGCCAAATGTTTACAAACGCTACGAAAAAAATCCAAAAAATACGAAACAAAACCAAACGTATACTAACATTATGAAATAAATCTAAGCGTTTTACCTTTTTAGCAATTTAAGCCACACGTTTACAAACGTTACGAAACAAATCCTACCGTTTCACCTTTTTAGCAATTTAAGCCAAACATTTACAAACGTTGCAAAACGAATCCAAACGTTTCACCTTTTTAGCGATTTTAGCCAAATGTTTACAAACATTACGAAAAAGGTCCAAACGTTTCACCTTTTGAGCGATTTAAGCCTAACGTTTACAAAGGCTACGAAACAAATCCAAACGTTTCACCTTTTTAGCGATATAAGCCAAACATTTTCAAACGTTACGAAACAAATCCAAGAGTTTCACCTTTTTAGCAATTTAAGCGAAACGTTTACAAATTTTACGAAACAAATCCAAGCATTTCACCTTTTTAGACATTTAAGCCAAACATTTACAAACGTTACGAAAAAAATGCAAACATTTCTCCTTTTTAGCGATTTAAGCCAAACGTTTATAAACGGTACGAAACAAATCCAAACGATTCCAAACGCTACAAAACAAATCCAAACGTTTCGCCTATTTGCAATTTAAGCCAAACGTTTACAAACGTTACTAAACAAATCCAAACGTTTCACCTTTTTAGCGATTTAAGCCAAACGTTGACAAACATTATGAAACAAATCCAAACGTTTCACCTTTTTAAAGATTTAAGCCAAATGTTTACAAACGTTTCGAAACAAATCCAAACATTTCCCCTATTTAGCGATTTAAGCCAAACGTTTACAAACGCTACGAAATAAAACTACTTTTAGAACATTACGAAACAAAATCAAACTATTAAAACGTTACGAAACAAAACCAAGCGTCTCACCTTTTTAGCAATTTAAGCGAAACGTTTAGAAACGTTACGAAACAAATCCTAGCATTTCACCTTTCCAGCAATTTAAGCAAAACGTTTACAAACGTTCCGAAACAAATCCAAGCATTTCACCTTTTTAGTAATTTATGCCAAACGTTTACAAACGCTACGGAACAAATCCAAGCATTTAAACTTTTTAGCAATTTAAGCCAAACGTTTACAAATGTTATGAAACAAATCCAAACGTTTCCCCTTTTTAGCGATTAAAGTCGAACATTTCAAACGTACGAAACAAAACCAAACCTTTCACCTATTTTTCAATTTAAGACAAACGTTACAAAACTAATCTAAACTTTTCACCTTTTTAACGATATAAGCCAAACGTTTCACCTTTTTAGCGATTTAAGCCAAACGCTTACAACCATTACGAAACAAATCCAAACGTCTCACCTTTTTAGCGATTTAAGCCAAACGTTTATAAATGTTACAAAACAAATCCAAACGTTTCATCTTTTTAGCGAATTAAGCCAAACTTTTACAAACGTTACGAAACTAATCCAAACGTTTAAAACGTTACGAAACCCTTATTAGCAATTTAAGCCACACGTTTACAAACGTTATAAAACAAATCTAAACCTTTCACCTAATAAGCGATTTAAAACAAACGTTATGAAACAAATCCAAATGCTCCACCCTTTTAGCGATTTAAGCCAAACGTTTACAAACCTTACGAAACAAATCCAAACATTACAAAACAAAACCAAATGTTTCACCTTTTTAGCGAATTAAGCCAAACGTATACAAACGTTACGAAACAAAACCAAACGTTTCACCTTTTTAGCGATTTAAGCCAAAAATTTACAAATATTACGAAACAAATCCAAGCGTTTCACCTTTTTAGCCATTTAAGCCAAACATTTACATACGTTACGAAACAAATCCTAGCCTTTTACCTTTTTAGCGATTTAAGACAAACGTTTAAAAACGTTGCAAAACAAATCCAAACGTTTCACCTTTTTAGCGATTTAAGCAAAATGTTTACATACATTACGAATCAAATCCAAACGTTTCCCCTTTTTAGCGATTTAAGCCAAACGTTTACAAAGGCTACGAAACAAATCCAAACGTTTCACCTTTTTAGCGATTTAAGCCAAATGTTTACAAACATTACGAAACAAATCCAAGAGTTTCACCTTCTTAGCAATTTAAGCGAAACATTTACAAATGCTACGAAACAAATCCAAAAGTTTCACCTTTTTAGTGATTCAAGCCGAATGTTTACAAACGTTACGAAATAAAACCAAACTTTTCGCCTTTGAAGCAATTTAAGCCAAACGTTTACAAACATTACGAAAAAAATCCAAATGTTTCCCCATTTTAACAATTTAAGCCAAACGTTTACAAACGTTACGAAACAAATCCAAACGTTTCACATTTTTAGCGATTGAAGCCTAACATTTACAAACGTAATAAAACATATCCAAGCATTTTACATTTTTAGCAATTCAAGCCAAACGTTAACAAACAGTACGAAACAAATCCAAACGTTTCGCCTTTTTAGCGATATAAGCCAAAGGATTACAAACGCTACGAAAAAAATCCAAACATTTAACCTTTTTAGCGATTTGAGGCAAACGTTTACAAACGCTACGAAACAACTCCAAACGTTTCACCTTTTAAGCGATTTAAGCCAAACGTTTACAAATGGTAGAAACAAATCCAAACGTTTCGCCTTTACAGCGATTTAAGCCAAACGTTTACAAAGACTACGAAGCAAATTGTAATATTCCGGAAAATTTTCAAATTTTTCTAATGTGTTTTCGGAAATTATTTGAGTCTTATTCGATTTCACGGTTCGACTCGTAGTTTAATTTTGATTCGATTCGTGTTTGATTTGTATTATTAATTTTTTTAAAAGAAAAAAAAATAAGAGAAAAATATATTGTTGCATGCAAATCATGCATATGTTTCACGTGAAGGCCTATTAATATAGTAGATGGCCATTAGGTATTAAAAAGCCCATACAAATTGTAACATGGACAAGCCCATGCATGTGTAACTTAAGTTTTGCTGAACCATTTTCTTCTTAGAATATAAACACGTTGCTCTGCTTATTTTTGTTTCATCAAACGTTTATTGCAAACCCTAGCCGATTATCACCACAAAAACACCCAAACCTAACACTCATAAACCTTCCTCTCATTCCCTGTAAATATTGGTAAGTCTCTTCGAATTCTTTCAATTATTCGTCCATCTTTATGTCGATATCGGTTATCCGTTTCGTGATTGAACTTTCGCTGTTATTGTAGCATCATTGTGAACTTGTGTTCGTCATCAAATTATTATGTTCGTTCTCTATATTCAGGACGTTCGTAATCGTCCATTCATCGGTACGTCAATTATTTTGAATCAATGTGTACTCTATGTCCTTTGGGCGATTCATATGATTTTGTTATGGTCTTATTGCCGAACTGTTGCTGCCATATGTTGTTTCTGTAATCTTTCATTGGTTAGCTGAATTGTTGGAGTCGTGATGTTCCGTCGTGTTGATTGTTGTCGTCGTATTCGACCGTATTTTGATTTCTTTTGTGGCCGTAGGCTTGTTCATTATTTAACTGTGATTGTTATTCATGATTAATACTATTGTTATTATAATTTAATGAAGTTGATTACTTGTTAGTTTGGATTGTTAAGGATTTATGAAAGTTTGGTTGTTTTGAAAGTTGGTTATAATGGTTTCTGTATAAGGAATTTAATTGTTGTGATTTGGGTTTGGTGAGGACGATGAGTTGGCAGGTTTATTCTTTCGAATTGATTAGATTGGAAAAAGGGCCATCTTGATCATTTACTATTAATGGTTTTGATAAATTGATTCCATAAGTTATTGATTTTGATTTTAACTCTCGAATTTCGTTCCGACTTATAAGTTGTCAACATTAATTTACATCTGAAATAATGTTAGTTTTTATTTATTATTTAATTTAATTGATTATTATAATTGAAAACGATAATAATATTTTATTCAATAATTTATAATTACTCGGGTAATATATAAATTTTAGAATTTATGAACTAGGCATGTCAATTTGACATTTTAAGATTTAAACGTTTCATCATTTTTTTTATTATTTATATTTTTTTTATGTAAATAAATTATTGTGACTATTGGTTACTTGGATTTTAAGTTATTGTGTTCCGCTTTAAAACACAAATTTATATTAAAGGGGTATTTTTAAATTATAAACTATGGTTTATAATTTTGGGTTAATTTGTAAGTCAGGTTAGACCTGGGTCGCCTGACAATGGAGGTTACTCTGGCAGTTATCGGTAACTCGGCTAACCCGTTATTTTGGGATTTAAATTAATTTATTCTTTAAATAATATTTAAATAATATTTTCTAAAATGGATTTTAAAGCGGGAACTCAGAGGACTTGTTGTTATAACATTTTAATTTAATTGAGTATTGTGTTACTCTGTATGATTTACCTGACTTGTTATTGTGCTAGTCCTATGTGGTGTGCTAGTCCTATGTGGTGTCTAGTACTCTCTAGAGTTAGGCCCTGTTTATAATAATTATTTTATTTGTCTAGACTCGTCTACTGTTCGTGCTTCCGAGGCGAACCAGGATTAGTTGCTTGCCGGTATTCACGTGGATTAGCAAGCAGTGAGTTTGTACTTACTATTTACCGCTTTATTAAGTAAATTATTATTTTCATGTTAAATAAATATACTGTACGTATATTTCGAACTGTTTTTATATTATGGCTTCTAGTTGGAACATGCTACCTAATGGGCATCATTAGGACTGCGTGCGCACCGGTAATGATCTGGGAAAGGTAATTATGGTAATGTGGTAACTCGGTGTGAGCATAGCTCTCGGGACCAAGTAGAGTAACTCGGTGTAGCTCAGCTCTCGGGACTCTGGTATAAGTGTGGTCAGTGGTAACTCGGTGTAGCTCAGCTCTCGGGACTAGACCTGTTGGATTATGTTATTATTTAGAATTGTGAATTAGGGTTCCAACTATTATTCGTAATATCGTTATTAAATGTTTTAAACGGTTTTAAAGGTTTTCCACTTAATAAATGTAGATAGTGGTATAAACTCATCTCAGTATATCTGACCCCGTTGTTTTCCCAATTTTCCCAGGGTTATGATCTGAGAGAGTCTGGTGATCTCCGCATTTACTTTCTTTGGAGGTTCCTTTTAATTTTAATAAACTGTAAAACTGTTTTATTCTTAGACCGCAGTAGTAACTAGACGTCTTTATTATTATTATATATTTTGTCGGATTGGTTCGACTGGTTATATTGCTTTGGCATGTTATATTATTTACATTAATTTATGATGAATCTATATTAGACTCGGAATTAGCTAAGCATGTTATATTAATTTTTGAATATTATAACTGCTAGATTTAGGCTGAAGTCTCGGTTGCCCCCGAGCATTGGTTTTCTGCAGGTTTATATGATTATATGTTAAGTGTAAGGCTAGCTACGGGTATTGGTACTACATTACCCATACCCTAGCGCCGGTCGCGATTCATGAAAATGGGTCGTGACACAAATCCAAACGTTTCACCTTTTTAGAAATTTAAGCCAAACGTTTACAAACGTTACGAAAAAAATCCAAACATTCCCTCTTTTGAGCGATTTAAGCCAAACATTGACAAACATTACGAAACAAATCCAAACGTTTCCCCTTTTTAGTGAATTAAGCCAAACGTTTACAAACGGTACGAAAAATCCAAATGTTTCCCCTTTTTAACAATTTAAGCCAAACGTTTACAAACGTTACGAAAAAATCCAAACGTTTCACCTTTTTGGCGATTTAAGCTAAAAATTTACAAATGTTACGAAACAAATCCAAACGTTTCACCTTTTTAGCGATTTAATTCAAACGTTTACTAACGTTACAAAACAAAACCAAACACTTATAATGTTACGAAACAAATCCAATTGTTTCACATTTTTTAACGATTTAAGCCAAACGTTTACAAACGTTGCGAATTAAAACCAAGCATTTTACCTTTTTAGCAATTTAAGCCAAACGTTTAAAAATATTCGAAAACAAATCCAAGCGTTTCCCCTTTTTAGCAATTTTAGACAAATGTTAACAAATGTTACGAAACAAATCAAAGTGTTTCACCTTTTTTGCAATTTAAGCCAAATGTTTACAATCATTACGAAACAAATCCAAACGTTTCACCTTTTTAGCGATTTAAGCCAAACATTTACAAATGGTACGAAACAAATCCAAACGTTTCTCCTTTTTAGCGATTTAAGTCAAACGTTTAAAAACGTTAGGAAACAAATCCAAACGTTTCACCTTTTTAGCCAATTAAGCCAAACGTTGACAAACGTTACAAAACTAATCCAAACATTTAAAACGTTACGAAACCCTTTTTAGAAATTTAAGCCAAACGTTTACAAACATTACGAAACAAATCCAAACGATCCACCTTTTGAGCGATTTAAGACAAACATTTACAAAGGCTACGAAACAAATCCAAACGTTTCATCTTTTTAGCGATTTAAGCCAAACGTTTACAAACGTTACGAAACGAATCCAAGAGTTTCACCTTTTTAGCAATTTAAGCGAAACGTTTACAAATGCTACGAAACAAATTCAAACGTTTCACATTTTTAGCTATTGAAGCCAAATGTTTACAAAAGTTATGAAGAATATCCAAATGTTTCACATATTTAGCAATATAAGCCAAATGTTAAAAACGTTACGAAAGAAAACCTAGCGTTTCACCTTTTAACAATTTAAACCAAACTTTAACAAACGCAACGAAACAAATCCAAACGTTTCACCTTTTTAGCAATTTAAGTCAAACGTTTAGAAACGCTACGAAAAATCCCAAGCGTTTCACCTTATTAGCCATTTAATTCAAACGTTTACAAACGTTACAAAACGTATCCAAACGTTACAAAACGTATCCAAACGTTTCCCCTATTAATCAATTTAAGTCAAACGTTTACAAACGTTACGAAGCAAAATATGGCGTTTCACCTTTTTAGCGATTTAAGCCAATCGTTTACAAACGTTACGAAACAAAACCAAACGTTTAAAACGTTACGAAACAAATACAAACGTTTCACATTTTTAGCGATTGAAGCCAAACCTTTACAAACGTTACGAAAACAAAACCAAACGTTACGAAACAAACCAAATGTTTACAAATCTTATGAAACAAATCCAAGAGTTTCCCCTTTTTAGAAATTTAAGCAAAAGGTTTACAAACGATATGAAACAAATCCAAACGTTTCACCGTTTTAGCTATTTCAGCCGAACGTTTACAAACGTTACGAAACAAAATCAAACGTTTAAAATGTTACGAAACAAATCCAAACGTGTCACATTATTAGCCATTGAAGCCAAAGCTTTACAAACATTACGAAAACAAAACCATCTGAAACAAAACCAAACGTTACAAATGTTACGAAACAAATCCAATCGTTTAACCTTTTTAGCAAATTAAGCCAAACGTTTACAAACGTTACGAAACAAATCTAAACATTTCATCTTTTTAGCAATTTAAATCAAATGTTTATAAACGTTACGAAACAAATCCAAATGTTTCACCTTTTTAATGATTTAAGCCAAACGTTTACAAACGTCACGAAACAAATCCAAGCGTTTCACCTTTTTGCGATTTACGACAACATTTAAAAACATTAAGAAACAAATCCAAACGTTTCACCTTTTTACCGATTTAAGCCAAACATTTACAAACGTTACAAAACAAATCCAACTGTTTCACCTTTTTAGCGATTTAAGCCAAACGTTTACAAACTTACGAAACAAATCAGGACGTTTCACCTTTTTTGCTATTTAAGCCAAACCATTACAAACATTGCAGAAAAAAAAAAAAAAAACGTTTAAAATGTTACGAAACAAATCCAAGCGTTTCACCTTTTTAGCAATTTACGCCAAACGTTTATAAACGTTGCGAAGTAAATCCAAACGTTTCACCTTATTAGCGATTTAAACCAAACGTTTACAAACGCCACGAAACAAATCCAAGCGTTTCACCTTTTTAGCGATTTAAGCCAAACATTTAAAAATATTACGAAACAAATCCAAACGATTCACCTTTTTAGCAATTTAAGCCAAATGTTTACAAACGTTACGAAACAAATCCAAACGTTTCACCATTTTAGTGATTTAAGCCAAACGTTTACAAACGTTTCGAAATAAAAAAGGACGTTTCAACTTTTTAGCGATTTAAGCTAAACGTTTACAAACGTTACGAAATAAAACAAACGTTGCAAAACAAATCCCAACGTTTCACCTTTTTAGCGATTTTAGCCAAATGTTTACAAACATTACAAATGTTACGAAACAAATCGAAGCGTTTCACCTTTTTAGCAATTTAAGCCAAACGTTAGCAAACGTTACGAAACAAATAAAAAAGTTTCACGTTTTTAGCGATTTAAGTCCAACCTTTAGAATGTTATGAAACAAATCCAAATGTTTCACCTTTTTAGCGATTTAAGCCAAACGTTTACAAACGTTACAAAACAAATCCAAATGTTTCACCTTTTTAGCTTTTTAAGCCAAACGTTTACAAACGTTTCGAAACAAATGCAAACGTTTCGCCTTTTTAGCAATTTAACCCAAACATTTACAAACGTTACGAAACAAAACGAAACTTTTAGAACATTACGAAACAAAATCAAACTATTAAAACGTTACGAAACAAAACCAATCGTTTTCCCTTTTTTGCAATTTAAGCGAAACGTTTCGAAACGTTACGAAACAAATCCAATCATTTCACCTTTTTAGCAATTTAATCCAAATGTTTACAAACGTTCCGAAACAAATCAAAGCATTTCACCTTTTTCGTAATTTAAGCCAAACGTTTACAAACGCTACGGAACAAATCCAAGCATTTAACCTTTTTAGCAATTTATGCCAAACGTTTACAAATGTTTCGAAACAAAACCAAACATTTCACCTTTTTTGCAATTTAAGAAAAACATTACGAAACTAATCTAAACGTTTCACCTTTTTAACAATATAAGCCAAACGTTTCACCTTTTTAGCGAATTAAGCCAAACGTTTACAAACATTACGAAACAAATCCAATCGTTTAACTTTATTAGCGATTCAAGCCAAACGTTTACAAACGTTACGAAACAAATCCAAACGTTTCACCTTTTTAGCGTATTAAGCCAAACATTTACAAACGTTGCGAAACTATCCAAACGTTTAAAACGTTATGAAACCCTTTTTTGCAATTTAAGCCAAACGTTTACAAACGTTACGAAACAAATCCAAACGCTTCACCTTCTTAGCGATTTAAAACAAACGTTTACAAAAGTTACGAAACGAATCAAAACGTTTCACCTTTTTAGTGATTTAAGCAAAATGTTTACAAACATTACGAAACAAATCCAAACGTTACGAAACATAACCAAACGTTTCACCTTTTTAGCGATTTAAGCCAAATGTTTACAAACGTTACGAAAAAAATCCAAAAAATACGAAACAAAACCAAACGTATACTAACATTATGAAATAAATCTAAGCGTTTAACCTTTTTATCAATTTAAGCCACACGTTTACAAACGTTACGAAACAAATCCTACCGTTTCATCTTTTTAGCAATTTAAGCCAAACATTTACAAACGTTGCAAAACGAATCCAAACGTTTCACCTTTTTAGCGATTTTAGCCAAATGTTTACAAACATTACGAAAAAGGTCCAAATGTTTCACCTTTTGAGCGATTTAAGCCTAACATTTACAAAGGCTACGAAACAAATCCAAACGTTTCACCTTTTTAGCGATATAAGCCAAACATTTTCAAACGTTACGAAACAAATCCAAGAGTTTCACCTTTTTAGCAATTTAAGCGAAACGTTTACAAATTTTACGAAACAAATCCAAGCATTTCACCTTTTTAGACATTTAAGCCAAACATTTACAAACGTTACGAAAAAAATCCAAACATTTCTCCTTTTTAGCGATTTAAGCCAAACGTTTATAAACGGTACGAAACAAATCCAAACGTTTCCAAACGCTACAAAACAAATCCAAACGTTTCCCCTATTTGCAATTTAAGCCAAACGTTTACAAACGTTACTAAACAAATCCAAACTATTCTCCTTTTTAGCGATTTAAGCCAAACGTTGACAAACATTATGAAACAAATCCAAACGTTTCACCTTTTTAACGATTTAAGCCAAATGTTTACAAACGATACGAAACAAATCCAAACATTTCCCCTATTTAGCGATTTAAGCCAAACGTTTACAAACGTTACGAAATAAAACTACTTTTAGAACATTACGAAACAAAATCAAACTATTAAAATGTTACGAAACAAAACCAAGCGTTTCACCTTTTTTGCAATTTAAGCGAAACGTTTAGAAACGTTACGAAACAAATCCAAGCATTTCACCTTTTTAGCAATTTAAGCCAAACGTTTACAAACGTTCCAAAACAAATCAAAGCATTTCACCTTTTTAGTAATTTAAGCCAAACGTTTACAAACGCTATGGAACAAATCCAAGCATTTAACCTTTTTAGCAATTTATGCCAAACGTTTACAAATGTTACGAAACAAATCCAAACGTTTCCCCTTTTTAGCGATTCAAGTCGAAGATTTACAAACGTACGGAACAAAACCAAACATTTCACCTTTTTTGCAATTAAAGACAAACATTACGAAACTAATCTAAACGTTTCACCTTTTTAACAATATAAGCCAAACGTTTCACCTTTTTAGCGAAATAAGCCAAACGTTTACAAACATTACGAAACAAATCCAATCGTTTCACTTTTTTAGCGATTCAAGCCAAACGTTTACAAACGTTACGAAACAAATCCAAACGTTTCACCTTTTTAGCGTATTAAGCCAAACATTTACAAACGTTACGAAACTATCCAAACGTTTAAAACGTTATGAAACCCTTTTTTGCAATTTAAGCCAAACGTTTACAAACGTTACGAAACAAATCCAAACGCTTCACCTTCTTAGCGATTTAAAACAAACGTTTACAAAAGTTACGAAACGAATCAAAACGTTTCACCTTTTTAGTGATTTAAGCAAAATGTTTACAAACATTACGAAGCAAATCCAAACGTTACGAAACATAACCAAACGTTTCACCATTTCAGCGATTTAAGCCAAATGTTTACAAACGTTACGAAAAAAATCCAAAAAATACGAAACAAAACCAAACGTATACTAACATTATGAAATAAATCTAAGCGTTTTACCTTTTTAGCAATTTAAGCCACACGTTTACAAACGTTACGAAACAAATCCTACCGTTTCACCTTTTTAGCGATTTAAGCCAAACATTTACAAACGTTGCAAAACGAATCCAAATGTTTCACCTTTTTAGCGATTTTAGCCAAATGTTTACAAACATTACGAAAAAGGTCCAAACGTTTCACCTTTTGAGCGATTTAAGCCTAACGTTTACAAAGGCTACGAAACAAATCCAAACGTTTCACCTTTTTAGCGATATAAGCCAAACATTGTCAAACGTTACGAAACAAATCTAAGAGTTTCACCTTTTTAGCAATTTAAGCGAGACGGTTACAAATTTTACGAAACAAATCCAAGCATTTCACCTTTTTAGACATTTAAGCCAAACATTTACAAACGTTACGAAAAAAATCCAAACGTTTCTTCTTTTTAGCGATTTAAGCCAAACGTTTATAAACGGTACGAAACAAATCCAAACGTTTCCAAACGCTACAAAACAAATCCAAACGTTTCACCTATTTGCAATTTAAGCCAAACGTTTACAAACGTTACTAAACAAATCCAAACTATTCTCCTTTTTAGCGATTTAAGCCAAACGTTGACAAACATTATGAAACAAATCCAAACGTTTCACCTTTTTAATGATTTAAGCCAAATGTTTACAAACGATACGAAACAAATCCAAACATTTCCCCTATTTAGCGATTTAAGCCAAACGTTTACAAACGTTACGAAATAAATCCAAACGTATAAAACGTAAGGAAAAAAATCCAAACGTTTCCCATTTTCAACAATTTAAGCAAAACGTTTACAAACATTACGAAACAAATCCAAGCTTTTAACCTTTTTGGCAATTTAAGCCAAACGTTTACAAACATTACGAAACAAATCCAAACGTTTCACCTTTTCAGCGTTTTAAGCCAAATGTTTAGAGAGGTTACTAAACAAATCCAAACGTTTCTCCTTTTTAGCAATTTGGGCCAAACGTTGACAAATGTTGCAAAACAAATCCAAGCGTTTAATCTTTTTAGCAATTTAAGCTAAACATTTACAAATGTTACGAAACAAATCAAAGCGTTTGACCCTTTTAGCAATTTAAGCCAAACGTTAGCCAACGTTACGAAACAAATAAAAAATTTTCACCTTTTTAGCGATTTAAGTCCAGTCTTTAGAACGTTATGAAACAAATCCAAACGTTTCACCTTTTTAGCTATATAAGCCAAACGTTTACAAACGTTACAAAACAAATCCAAATGTTTCACCTTTTTAGCTTTTTAGGCCAAACGTTTACAAACGTTTCGAAACAAATCGAAACGTTTCGCCTTTTTAGCAATTTAAGCCAAACATTTACAAACGTTACTAAACAAAACGAAACTTTTAGAACATTACGAAACAAAATCAAACTATTAAAACGTTATGAAACAAAACCAAGCGTCTCACCTTTTTAGCAATTTAAGCGAAACGTTTAGAAACGTTACGAAACAAATCCAAGCATTTCACCTTTCCAGCAATTTATGCAAAACGTTTACAAACGTTCCGAAACAAATCCAAGCATTTCACCTTTTTAGTAATTTATGCCAAACGTTTACAAACGCTACGGAACAAATCCAAGCATTTAAACTTTTTAGCAATTTAAGCCAAACGTTTACAAATGTTATGAAACAAATCCAAACGTTTCCCCTTTTTAGCGATTAAAGTCGAACATTTCAAACGTACGAAACAAAACCAAACCTTTCACCTTTTTTTCAATTTAGGACAAACGTTACAAAAATAATCTAAACTTTTCACCTTTTTAACAATATAAGCCAAACGTTTCACCTTTTTAGCGATTTAAGCCAAACGCTTACAACCATTACGAAACAAATCCAAACGTCTCACCTTTTTAGCGATTTAAGCCAAACGTTTATAAATGTTACAAAACAAATCCAAACGTTTCATGTTTTTAGCGAATTAAGCCAAACTTTTACAAACGTTACGAAACTAATCCAAACGTTTAAAACGTTACGAAACCCTTATTAGCAATTTAAGCCACACGTTTACAAACGTTATAAAACAAATCTAAACCTTTCACCTAATAAGCGATTTAAAACAAACGTTATGAAACAAATCCAAATGCTCCACCCTTTTAGCGATTTAAGCCAAACGTTTACAAACCTTACGAAACAAATCCAAACATTACAAAACAAAACCAAATGTTTCACCTTTTTAGCGATTTAAGCCAAACGTATACAAACGTTACGAAACAAAACCAAACGTTTCACCTTTTTAGCGATTTAAGCTAAGCATTTACAAATATTACGAAACAAATCCAAGCGTTTCACCTTTTTAGCCATTTAAGCCAAACATTTACATACGTTACGAAACAAATCCTAGCCTTTTACCTTTTTAGCGATTTAAGACAAACGTTTAAAAACGTTGCAAAACAAATCCAAACGTTTCACCTTTTTAGCGATTTAAGCAAAATGTTTACATACATTACGAATCAAATCCAAACGTTTCCCCTTTTTAGCGATTTAAGCCAAACGTTTACAAAGGCTACGAAACAAATCCAAACGTTTCACCTTTTTAGCGATTTAAGCCAAACGTTTACAAACATTACGAAACAAATCCAAGAGTTTCACCTTCTTAGCAATTTAAGCGAAACATTTACAAATGCTACGAAACAAATCCAAAAGTTTCACCTTTTTAGTGATTCGAGCCGAACGTTTACAAACGTTAGGAAATAAAACCAAACTTTTCGCCTTTGATGCAATTTAAGCCAAACGTTTACAAACATTACGAAAAAAATCCAAATGTTTCCCCATTTTAACATCTTAAGCCAAACGTTTATAAACGTTACGAAACAAATCCAAACGTTTCACATTTTTAGCGATTGAAGCCTAACATTTACAAACGTAATAAAACATATCCAAGCATTTTACATTTTTAGCAATTCAAGCCAAACGTTAACAAACAGTACGAAACAAATCCAAACGTTTCGCCTTTTTAGCGATATAAGCCAAAGGATTACAAACGCTACGAAAAAAATCCAAACATTTAACCTTTTTAGCGATTTGAGGCAAACGTTTACAAACGCTACGAAACAACTCCAAACGTTTCACCTTTTAAGCGATTTAAGCCAAACATTTACAAATGGTAGAAACAAATCCAAACGTTTCGTCTTTATAGCGATTTAAGCCAAACGTTTACAAAGACTACGAAGCAAATCCAAACGTTTCACCTTTTTAGAAATTTAAGCCAAACGTTTACAAACGTTACGAAAAAAATCCAAACATTCCCTCTTTTGAGCGATTTAAGCCAAACATTGACAAACATTACGAAACAAATCCAAACGTTTCCCCTTTTTAGTGAATTAAGCCAAACGTTTACAAACGGTACGAAAAATCCAAATGTTTCCCCTTTTTAACAATTTAAGCCAAACGTTTACAAACGTTACGAAAAAATCCAAACGTTTCACCTTTTTGGCGATTTAAGCTAAAACTTTACAAATGTTACGAAACAAATCCAAACGTTTCACCTTTTTAGCGATTTAATTCAAACGTTTACTAACGTTACGAAACAAAACCAAACGCTTATAATGTTACGAAACAAATCCAAATGTTTCACATTTTTTAACGATTTAAGCCAAACGTTTACAAACGTTGCGAATTAAAACCAAGCATTTTACCTTTTTAGCAATTTAAGCCAAACGTTTACAAACATTCGAAAACAAATCCAAGCGTTTCCCCTTTTTAGCAATTTTAGACAAATGTTAACAAATGTTACGAAACAAATCAAAGTGTTTCACCTTTTTTGCAATTTAAGCCAAATGTTTACAATCATTACGAAACAAATCCAAACGTTTCACATTTTTAACGATTGAAGCCAAACATTTACAAACGGTACGAAACAAATCCAAACGTTTCCCCTTTTTAGCAATTTAAGCCAAACGTTTACAAACGGTACGAAACAAATCCAGACGTTTCACTTTGTTAGCGATTTAAGCCAAACGTTTATAAACGTTGCTAAACAAAACCAAATGTTTCACCTTTTTAGCGATTTAAGCCAAACGTTTACAAATATTCCAAAACAAATCCAAACGTTTCCCCTTTTTAGCAATTTTAGCTGAAAGTTTACAAATTTTACGAAACAAATCAAAGTGTTTCACCTTTTTAGCAATTTGAGCCAAATGTTTACAAACGTTTCAAAACAAATCCCAACGTTTCAACTTTTTAGCTATTTAAGCCAAACATTTTTAAATACTACGAAACAAATACAAACGTTTCACCTTTTTAGCGAATTAAGCAAAACGTTAACAAACATTTCGAAACAAATCGAAACTTTTCACCTTTGAAGCGATTTAAGCCAAAGGTTTACAAACGGTACAAAACAAATCCAAACGTTTCACCTTTTTAGCGGTTTATAATAAACGTTTACAAAGGCTACGAAACAAATCCAAACGTTTCATATTTTTAGCGATTTAAGCCTAAATGTTTACAAACGTTACGAAACAAATCCAAACGTTTCACCTTTTTAGCGATTTAAGCCAAACGTTCACAAACGTTATGAAACAAATCCAAACGTTTCCCCTTTTTAGAAATTTAATCGAAACATTTACAAATGATATGAAACAAATCCAAACGTTTCAACTTTATAGCGATATAAGCCGAACGGTTACAAACGTTACGAAACAAAACCAACCGTTTCACCTCTTTAGCGATTTAAGCCAAATGTTTACAAACGTTTCGAAACAAATCCAAATGTTTACAAACGTTACGAAACAAAACCAAACGTTTCACCTTTTTAGCGATTGAAGCCAAACATTTACAAACGTAACGAAACAAATCCAAGCGTTTCACCTTTTTAGCAATATAAGCTAAACGTTTACATACATTACGAAACAAATCCAAACGTTTCACCTTTTTAGTGATTTAGCCAAACATTTACAAAGGTTATGAAAAAAATCCAATTGTTTCACCTATTTAGCAATTTAAGCCAAACATTTATAAACGCTACGAAACAAATCCAAGCATTTCACCTTTTTAGCAATTTAAGCCAAATGTTTACAAACGTTACGAAAAAAATCCAAGCGTTTCACCTTTTTAGCAATTTAAGCCAAACGTTTACAAATTTTACGAAACAAATCCAAATGTCTCACCTTTTTAGCATATTAAGCCAAACGTTTACAAACGTTATGAAACAAAGCCAGACTTTCGCCTTTTTAACGATGTATTCAAAACGTTTAGAAACGTTACAAAACAAATCCAAATGTTTCACCTTTTTAGCGATTTAAGCAAAATGTTTACAAACATTACGAAACAAATCCAAACATTTAACCTTTTTAGCTAGGTAATCCAAACGTTTACAAACGTTTCAAAACAAATCCAAACATTTTGCCTTTTTAGCAATTTAAGCCAAACGTTACGAAACAAATCCAAACGTTTCACCTTTTTAGCGAAATAAGCCAAACACTTACAAACATTACGAAACAAAACCAAATGTTTAAACTGTTATGAAAGAAAGTGTTTGACCTTTTTATCAATTTAAGCCAAACGTTTACAAACGTTATGAAACAAATCCAAGCATTTCACCTTTTTAGCATTTTAAAGCAAACGTTTACAAACATTACGAAAGAAATCCAAGCGTCTCGCCTTTTTAGTAATTTAAGCCAAACATTTACAAACGTTACGAAACAAATCCAAGCATTTCACGTTTTTGGCAATTTAAACCAAACGTTTACAAATGTTACGAAACAAATCCAAACGTTTCACCTTTTTAGCGATTCAAGCCGAACATTTTCAAACGTTACAAAAAAAAAACCAAACATTTCACCTTTTTTGCAATTTACGATAAAGGTTACGAAACTAATCCAAACATTTAACCTTTTTAATGATTTAAGCCAAACGTTTCACATTTTTAGCGATATAAGCTAAACGTCTACAAACTTTACAAAACAAATCCAAACGTTTCACCTTTTTAGCGATTTAAGACGAACATTTACAAACATTACGAAAAAATCCAAATGTTTCACCTTTTTAGAAACGTTATGAAACTAATTCAAACGTTTAAAACGTTACGAAACCCTTTTACCAATTTAAAACAAACGTTTAAACACGTTACAAAACTAATCCAAACGTTTACAAACGTTACAAAACAAATCCAAGCTTTTTACCTTTTTAGCTATTTAAGCCAAATGTTTACAAACGTTTCGTATCAAATCCAAACGTTTCACCTTTTTAGCGATTTAAGCCAAACGTCTACAAACGCTACGAAATAAATCCAAACATTTCCCCTTTTTAGCTATTTAAGCCAATCGTTTACAAACGGTACAAAACAAATCCAAACGTTTCACTTTTTTAGCAATTTAAGCCAAAATTTTAGAACGTTACGAAACAAATCCAAACGTTTCACCTTTTTAGCGATTTAAGCCAAATGTTTACAAACGTTACGAAACAAATCCAAATGTTTCACCTTTTTTAGCTATTTAAGCCAAACGTTTACAAACGTTATGAAACCAATCCAAACATTTCACCTTTTTAGAAATTTAAGCGAAACGTCTACAAATATTACGAAAGAAATCCAAACGTTTTACCTTTTTAGTGATTTGAGCCAAATGTTTACAAAAGTTACGAAACCAATCCAAACATTTCACCTTTTTAGAAATTTAAGCGAAACGTCTACAAATATTACGAAAGAAATCCAAACGTTTTACCTTTTTAGTGATTTAAACTAAATGTTTACAAAAGTTACGAAACAAATCCAAATGTTTTCCCATTTTAGCAATATAAGCCAAACGTTTAAAACGTTACGAAACAAATCCAAACGTTTTTCCTTTTTAACGATTTAAGCCAAACGTTTACAAACGTTATGAAACTAATCCAAATGTTTACAACGTTACAAAACCCTTATTAGAAATTTAATCGAAACGCTTACAAACTTTACGAAACAAATCCAAATGTTTCACTTTTTAGCGATTTAAAACTAGCGTTTACAAATGTTATGAAACAAATCCAAACGTTTCACCTTTTAGCGATTTAAGCCAAACGTTTACCAACGTTCGAAACAAATCCAAACGTTACGAAAAAAAACCAAACATTTTACCTTTTTAGCGATTTAAGCAAAACGTTTACAAACGTTACGAAACAAATCCAAACGTTACGAAACAAAATCCAACGTTTACAAACATTACGAAACAAATCCAAGCATTTAACCTTTTTAGCAATTTAAGCCAAATGTATACAAACGATACGAAACAAATCCAAGCGTTGAACCTTTTTAGCGATTTAAGCCAAATGTTTACAAACGTTTTGAAACAAATCCAAATGTTTCACCTTTTTAGCGATTTAAGCCAAACGTCTACAAACCCCACGAAATAAATCCAAATGTTTCAACTTTTCAGCGATTTAAGCTAAACGTTTACAAACACTACGAAACAAATCCAAAAGTTTCACCTTTTTAGCGATTTAATCCAAACGTTTACAAACGTTACGAAACAAATCCAAACTTTTAACCTTTGTAGCGATTTAAGCCAAACGTTTACAAACGGTACGAAACAAATCCAAACGTTTCACCTTTTTAGCAGTTTAAAGTAAACGTTTACAAAGGCTACGAAACAAATCCAAACGTTTCCCCTTTTTAGCGATTTAAGCCAAACGTTTACTAACGTTACAAAACAGATCCAAACGTTTCACCTTTTTAGCGATTTAAGCCAAACGTTTACAAACGTTATGAAACCAATCCAAACATTTTACATTTTTATAAAATTTTAGCGAAACGTTTACAAATGTTACGAAAGAAATCAAAACGTTTCACCTTTTTAGTGATTTAAGGCGAATGTTTAGAAATGTTACGAAACAAACCAAACGTTTCACCTTTTTAGAAATTTAAGCCAAATGCTTACAAACGTTACGAAACAAATCCAAATTTTTTCCCATTTTAGCAATTTCAGCCAAACGCTTAAACCTTTACGAAACAAATCGAAACGTTTCGCCTTTTTAGCGATTTAAGCCAAAAGTTTACAAACGTTAAGAAACAAATCCAAACGTTTCACCTTTTTAGCGATTTAAGCCAAACGTTTACAAACGTTACGATATAAATCCAAACTTTTAACCTTTGTAGCGATTTAAGCCAAACGTTTACAAACGGTACGAAACAAATCCAAACGTTTCCCCTTTTTAGCAGTTTAAAGTAAACGTTTACAAAGGCTACGAAACAAATCCAAACGTTTCCCCTTTTTAGCTATTTAAGCCAAACGTTTACTAACGTTACAAAACAGATCCAAACGTTTCACCTTTTTAGCGATTTAAGCCAAACGTTTACAAACGTTATGAAACCAATCCAAACGTTTCACATTTTTATAAAATTTTGGCGAAACGTTTACAAATGTTACGAAAGAAATCAAAACGTTTCACCTTTTTAGTGATTTAAGGCGAATGTTTAGAAATGTTACGAAACAAACCAACCGTTTCACCTTTTTAGAAATTTAAGCCAAATGCTTACAAATATTACGAAACAACCAAACGTTTCACCTTTTTAGAAATTTAAGCCAAATGCTTACAAATATTACGAAACAAATCCAAATGTTTTCCCATTTTAGCAATTTCAGCCAAACGCTTAAACCTTTACGAAACAAATCCAAATGTTTCGCCTTTTTAGCGATTGAAGCCAAACATTTACAAACGTAACGAAACAAATCCAAACTTTTAACCTTTTTAGCGATTTAAGCCAAATGTTTACAAATGTTGCAAAACAAATTGAAACGTTTCCCGTTTTAGTGATTTAAGCCAAATGTTTAAAAATGTTTCGAAACAAATCCAAACGTTTCATCTTTTTAGCGATTTAAGCCAAACGTCTACGAACGCTACGAAATAAATCCAAACTTTTCACCTTTTTAGCGATTTAAGCCAAACGTTTACAAACGTTACGAAACAAATCCAAACGTTTCCCCTTTGTAGCGATTTAAGCCAAACTTTTACAAACGCTACAAAACAAATCCAAACGTTTCACCATTTTAGCGATTTAAGCCGAACGTTTACAAACGTTAAGAAACAAATCCAAACTTTTCACATTTTTAGCAGTTGAAGCCAAACATTTACAAACGTAACGAAATAAATCCAAGTGTTTCACCTTTTTAGAACTTTAAGCCAAACGTTTACAAACTGTACGAAACCAATACGAACGTTTCCCCTTTTTAGCTATATAAACCAAACGTTCACAAACGTTGCGAAACAAAACCAAGCGTTTCACCTTTTTAGCAATTTAAGCCAAACGTTTACAAACATTCCAAAACAAATCCAGAAGTTTCCCCTTTTTAGCAATTTTAGCCAAACGTTTACAAATGTTATGAAACAAATCAAAGCGTTTCACCTTTTTAGCAATTTTAGCCAAACGTTTACAAACGTTATGAAACAAATCAAAACGTTTCATCTTTTTAGCAATTTAAGCCAAACGTTTACAAACACTACGAAAAAAATATAAATGTTTCACTTTTTAGCGATTTAAGCCAAACGTTTATATACGTTACGAAAAAAATCCAAACGTTTCACCTTTTTAGCCATTTGAGCGAAACGTTTACAAATGTTATGAAACAAATCCAAACGTTTCACCTTTTTAGAAATTTTACCGAAACGTTTATAAATATTACGAAACAAATCCAAATGTTTCACCTTTTTAACAAACAAATCCAAATGTTTCACCTTTTTAGCGATTTAAGCCTAACGTTTACAAACGTTCCGAAACAAATCCAAACTTTACGAAGCAAAACCAAACGTTATACAAACGTTACGAAACAAATCCAAAAAATTCACCTTTTTAGCAATTTAATTCAAACGTATACAATGGCTACGAAACAAATCTAAGCGATTAACATTTTTAGCGATTTAAGCCAAACGTTTACAAACATTGTGAAACAAATCCAAACATTTCACCTTTGTAGCGATTTAAGCCAAACGTTTACAAACGGTACGAAACAAATCCAAAGATTTCACATTTATAGCGATTTAAGCCCAACGTTTACAAACGCTACGAAACAAATCCAAACGTTTTACCTTTTTAACGATTTCAGTCGAACATTTACAAACGTTACAAAACAAAACGTTTCCCCTCTTTTGCGATTTAAGCCGAACGTTTACAAACGGCACGAAACAAATCCAAACGTTTCACCTTTATAGCGATTTAAGCCCAACGTTTACAAACGCTACGAAACTAATCCAAACACATCACCTTTTTAGCGATTTAAGCCGAACGTTTACAAACGATACAAAACAAACCATACATTTCGCCTTTTTAGTGATTTAAGCCAAACGTTTACATACGTTACGAAACAAATCCTAGTGTTTTACCTTTTTAGCGATTTAAGCCAAACGTTTACAAACTTTACGAAATAAATCCAAACGTTTCACTTTTGTAGCGATTTAAGCCGAACGTTTACAAACGTAAAGAAACAAATCCAAACTTTTCAGATTTTTAGCGGTTGAAGCCAAACATTTACAAACGTAACGAAACAAATCCAAGATTTTCACCTTTTTAGAAATTTAAGCCAAACGTTTACAAACTGTACGAAACAAATACGATCGTTTCACCTTTTTAGCTATATGAACCCAACGTTTACAAACGTTGCGAAACAACACCAAGAGTTTCACCTTTTTAGCTATTTAAGCCAAACGTTTACAAACATTCCAAAACAAAATCCAGGCGTTTCCCTTTTTTAGCAATTTTAGCGAAACGTTTACAAATATTATGAAACAAATCAAAGCGTTTCACCTTTTTAGCAATTTAAGCCAAATGTTTACAAACGTTATGAAACAAATCCAAACGTTTCACCTTTTTAGCGATTTTAGCCAAACGTTTACAATCGCTACGAAAAAATCTAAATGTTTCACTTTTTAGCGATTTATGCCAAACGTTTACGTATGTTACGAAACAAATCCAAACGTTTCACCATTGTAGCGATTTAAGTGAAACATTTACAAACGGTACGAAAGAAATCCAAACAATGCACCTTTTTAGCGATTTAAGCCAAACGTTTACAAAGGCTACGAAACAAATACAAGTGTTTCACCTTTTTAGCAATTTAAGCCAAACGTTCACAAATTTTACGAAACAAATCCAAATGTCTCACCTTTTTAGCATATTAAGCCAAACGTTTACAAACGTTATGAAACAAATCCAAACTTTCACCTTTTTAACGATTTAATCAAAACGTTTAGAAACGTTACAAAACAAATCCAAACGTTTCACATTTTTAGCGATTTAAGCAAAATGTTTACAAACATTACGAAACAAATCCAAACGTTTAACCTTTTTAGCTATGTAACCCAAACGTTTCGAAACAAATCCAAACGTTTCGCCTTTTTAGCAATTTAAGCCAAACGTTACGAAACAAATCCAAACGTTTCCCCTTTTTAGCGATATAAGCCTAACACTTACAAACGTTACGAAACAAAACCAAATGTTTAAACTGTTATGAAATAAAGTGTTTCACATTTTTATCAATTTAAGCCAAACGTTTACAAACGTTATGAAACAAATCCAAGCATTTCACGTTTTTAGCATTTTAAACCAAACGTTTACAAACGTTATGAAACAAATCCAAGCATTTCACGTTTTTAGCATTTTAAACCAAACGTTTACAAACATTACGAAAGAAATCCAAGCGTCTCGCCTTTTTAGTAATTTAAGCCAAACATTTACAAACGTTACGAAACAAATCCAAGCATTTCACGTTTTTAGCAATTTAAACCAAACGTTTACAAATGTTGCGAAACAAATCCAAACGTTTCACCTTTTTAGCGATTCAAGCCGAACATTTGCAAACGTTACAAAAAAAACCAAACGTTTCACCTTTTTTGCAATTTACGATAAATGTTACGAAGCTAATCCAAACATTTAACCTTTTTATGATTTAAGCCAAACATGTCACATTTTTAGCGATATAAGCTAAACGTCTACAAACTTTACAAAACAAATCCAATCGTTTCACCTTTTTAGCGATTTAAGACAAACATTTACAAACATTACGAAAAAATCCAAACGTTTCACCTTTTCAGCGAATTAAGCCAAACGTTTAGAAACGTTACGAAACTAATCCAAATGTTTAAAACGTTACGAAACCCTTTTAGCAATTTAAAACAAACGTTTAAACACGTTACAAAACTAATCCAAACGTTTACAAACGTTACAAAATAAATCCAAGCTTTTTACATTTTTAGAGATTTAAGCCAAATGTTTACAAACGTTTCGAAACAAATCCAAACGCTTCACGTTTTTAGCGATTTAAGCCAAACGTCTACAAACGCTACGAAATAAATCCAAACATTTCCCCTTTTTAGCTACTTAAGCCAAACGTTTACAAACGGTACGAAACAAATCCAAACGTTTCACCTTTTTAGCAATTTAAGCCAAAATTTTAAAATGTTACGAAACAAATCCAAACGTTTCACCTTTTTAGCGATTTAAGCCAAATGTTTACAAACGTTACGAAACAAATCCAAATGTTTCACCTTTTTAGCTATATAAGCCAAACGTTTACAAACGTTATGAAACCAATCCAAACATTTCACCTTTTTAGAAATTTAAGCGAAACGTCTACAAATATTACGAAAGAAATCCAAACGTTTCACCTTTTTAGTGATTTAAGCCAAATGTTTACAAAAGTTACGAAACAAATCCAAATGTTTTCCCATTTTAGCAATATAAGCCAAACGTTTAAAACGTTACGAAACAAATCCAAACGTTTTTCCTTTTTAGCGATTTAAGCCAAACGTTTACAAACGTTATGAAACTAATCCAAATGTATAAAACGTTACGAAACCCTATTTAGCAATTTAATCGAAACGCTTACAAACTTTACGAAACAAATCCAAACGTTTCACTTTTTAGCGATTTAAAACAAATGTTTACAAATGTTACGAAACAAATCCAAACGTTTCCCCTTTTTAGCGATTTAAGCCAAACGTTTACAAACGTTCGAAACAAATCCAAACGTTACGAAAAAAACTAAACGTTTAACCTTTTTAGCGATTTAAGAAAAACTTTTACAAACGTTACTAAACAAATCCAAACGTTACGAAACAAAATCCAACGTTTACAAACATTACGAAACAAATCCAAGCATTTAACCTTTTTAGCAATTTAAGCCAAATGTATACAAACACTACGAAACAAATCCAAGCGTTTAACCTTTTTAGCGATTTAAGCCAAATGTTTACAAACGTTTTGAAACAAATCCAAACGTTTCACCTTTTTAGCGATTTAAGCCAAACGTCTACAAACCCCACGAAATAAATCCAAATGTTTCAACTTTTTAGCGATTTAAGCCAAACGTTTACAAACGCTACGAATCAAATCCAAAAGTTTCACCTTTTTAGCGATTTAAGCCAAACTTTTACAAACGTTACGAAACAAATCCAAACTTTTAACTTTTGTAGCGATTTAAGCCAAACGTTTACAAACGGTACGAAACAAATCCAAACGTTTCACCTTTTTAGCAGTTTAAAGTAAACGTTTACAAAGGCTACGAAACAAATCCAAACGTTTCCCCTTTTTAGCGATTTAAGCCAAACGTTTACTAACGTTACGAAACAGATCCAAACGTTTCACCTTTTTAGCAATTTAAGCCAAACGTTTACAAACGTTATGAAACCAATCCAAATGTTTCACATTTTTATAAAATTTTAGCGAAACGTTTACAAATGTTACGAAAGAAATCAAAACATTTCACCTTTTTAGTGATTTAAGGCGAATGTTTAGAAATGTTACGAACCAAACCAAACATTTCACCTTTTTAGAAATTTAAGCTAAATGCTTACAAACGTTACGAAGCAAATCCAAATGTTTTCCCATTTTAGCAATTTCAGCCAAACGCTTAAACCTTTACGAAACAAATCCAAACGTTTCGCCTTTTTAGCGATTTAATCCAAACGTTTATAAACGTTAAGAAAAAAATCCAAACGTTTCACATTTTTAGCGATTGAAGCCAAACATTTACAAACGTAACGAAACAAATCCAAGCTTTTAACCTTTTTAGCGATTTAAGCCAAATGTTTACAAATGTTGCAAAACAAATTGAAACGTTTCCCCTTCTAGTGATTTAATCCAAATGTTTACAAATGTTTCGAAACAAATCCAAATGTTTCATCTTTTTAGCGATTTAAGCCAAACCTCTACGAACGCAATGAAATAAATCCAAACGTTTCACCTTTTTAGCTATTTAAGCCAAACGTTTACAAACGTTACGAAACAAATCCAAACGTTACGAAGCAAAACCAAACGTTTAAAAACGTTACGAAACAAATCCAAACAATTCACCTTTTTAGCAATTTAATCCAAACGTATACAAAGGCTACGAAACAAATCTAAGCGATTAACATTTTTAGCGATTTAAGCCAAACGTTTACAAACGTTGTGAAAAAAATCCAAACGTTTCACCTTTGTAGCAATTTAAGCCAAACGTTTACAAACGCTACGAAACAAATCCAAACGTTTCACCTTTTTAACGATTTCAGTCGAACGTTTACAAACGTTACCAAACAAAATAAAACGTTTCACCTCTTTTGCGATTTAAGCCGAACGTTTACAAACGGCATAAAACAAATCCAAACGTTTCACCTTTGTAGCGATTTAAGCCCAACGTTTACAAACGCTACTAAACAAATCCAAACATTTCACCTTTTTAGCGATTTAAGCCGAACGTTTACAAACGATACAAAACAAAACCAAACGTTTCGCCTTTTTAGCGATTTAAGCCAAACGTTTACATACGTTACAAAACAAATCCTAGTGTTTTACCTTTTTAGCGATTTAAGGCAAACGTTTACAAACGTTACGAAACAAATCCAAACGTTTCACCTTTGTAGCGATTTAAGCCGAACGTTTACAAACGTAAAAAACAAATCCAAACTTTTCACATTTTTAGCAATTGAAGCCTAACATTTACAAACGTAATGAAACAAATCCGAGCGTTTCACCTATTTAGAAATTTAAGCCAAACGTTTACAAACTGTACGAAAGAAATACGAACGTTTCACCTTTTTAGCTATATGAACCCAACGTTTACAAACGTTGCGAAACAAAACCAAGAGTTTCACCTTTTTAGCAATTTAAGCCAAACGTTTACAGACATTCCAAAACAAAATCCAGGCGTTTCCCCTTTTTAGCAATTTTAGCGAAACATTTACAAATGTTATGAAACAAATCAAAGCGTTTCACCTTTTTAGAAATTTAAGCCAAATGTTTACAAACGTTATGAAACAAATCCAAACGTTTCACCTTTTTAGCGATTTAAGCCAAACGTTTACAACCGCTACGAAAAAATCTAAATGTTTCACTTTTTAGCGATTTATGCCAGACGTTTACGTACGTTACGAAACAAATACAAACGTTTCACCATTGTAGCGATTTAAGCGAAACATTTACAAACGGTACGAAAGAAATCCAAATATTTCACCTTTTTAGCGATTTAAGCCAAACGTTTACAAACGCTACGAAAAAATCTAAATGTTTCACTTTTTAGCGATTTAAGCCACACGTTTACCTACGTTACGAAACAAACGTTTACAAACATTTTAGCGATTGAAGCCAAACATTTACAAACATTTTACATTTTTAGCAATTCAAGCCAAACGTTTACAAACAGTACGAAACAAATCTAAACGTTTCGCCTTTTTAGCGATATAAGCCAAAGGACTACTAACGCTACGAAATAAATCCAAACATTTAACTTTTTTAGTGATATAAGGCAAACGTTTACAAACGTTATGAAACAAATCCAAACGTTTTGCCTTTTTAGCGATTTAAGCCAAACGGTTACAAATGGTACGAAACAAATCCAAACGTTTCGCCTTTTTAGAAATTTAAGCCAAACGTTTACAAACATTACGAAACAAATCCAAATATTTCCCCTTTTAAGAGATTTAAGCCAAACATTGACAAACGTTACGAAACAAATCCAAACGTTACGAAACAAATCCAAACGTTTCCCCTCTTTAACGATTTAAGCCAAACGTTTGCAAACATTACAAAAAATCCAAACGTTTCACCTTTTTAGCGATTTAAGCTAAACATTTACAAACGTTACGAAACAAATCCAAACATTTCACCTTTTTAGCGATTTAATCCAAACTTTTACTAACGTTACGAAACATAACCAAAAGCTTAAAATGTTACGAAACAAATCCAAATGTTTCACATTTTTAACGATTTAAGCCAAACGTTTACAATCGTTTCGAATTAAAACAAGGGGTTTTACCTTTTTAGCAATTTGAGCCAAACGTTTACAAACATTCGAAAACAATCCAAGCATTTCCCCTTTTTAGCAATTTTAGACAAACTTTAATAAATGTTACGAAACAAATCAAAGCGTTTCACCTTTTTTGCAATTTAAGCCAAATATTTACAAACGTTACGAAACAAATCCAAACGTTTCACATTTTTAATGATTAAAGCCAAACATTTACAAACGCTACGAAACAAATCCAAACGTTTCACGTTTTTAGAAATTTAAGCCAAACGTTTACAAACAGTACGAAACAAATCTAGCCGCTTCACTTTGTTAGCGATTTATGCCAAACGTTTACAAACCAAATGTTTCACCTTTTTAGCAATTTAAGCCAAATGTTTACAAATATTCCTAAACAAATCCAAGCATTTCTCCTTTTTAGCAATTTTAGCCAAACGTTTAAAAATGTTACAAAACAAATCATAGAGTTTCACCTTTTTAGCAATTTGAGCCAAATGTTTACAAACGTTACATAACAAATCCCAACGTTTCAACCTTTTAGCGATTTATGCCAAACCTTTACAAACACTACGAAACAGATACAAACGTTTCACCTTTTTAGCGAATTAAGCCAAACGTTTACAAACGTTACGAAACAAATCCAAACTATTCACCTTTGAAGCGATTTAAGCCAAAGGTTTACAAACGGTACGAAACAAATCCAAACGTTTCACCTTTTTAGCGGTTGAAAATAAACGTTTACATAGCCTACGAAACAAATCCAAACGTTTCACCTTTTTAGCGATTTAAGCCAAATGTTTACAAACGTTACGAAACAAATCCAAACGTTTCACCTTTTTAGCGATTTAAGCCAAACTTTCGCAAACGTTATGAAACAAATCCAAACGTTTCACCTTTTTAGAAATTTAAACGAAACGTTTACAAATGCTATGAAACAAATCCAAACGTTTCACCTTTTTCGCAATATAAGCCGAACGGATACAAACGTTACGAAACAAAACCAAACGTTTCACCAATTGAGCGATTTAAGCCAAATGTTTACAAACGTTACGAAACAAATCCAAATGTTTCAAATTTTTAGCTATTGAAGCCAAACATTTACAAACGTAACAAAACAAATCCAAGCGTTTCACCTTTCTAGCAATTTAAGCCACACGTTTATAAACATTACGAAACAAATCCAAACGTTTCACCTTTTTAGAGATTTAGACCAACATTTACAACGGTTATGAAACAAATCCAATTGTTTCACCTTTTCAGCAATTTAGGCCAAACGTTTACAAACGTTACGAAACAAATCCAAGCGTTTCAACTTTTTCGCAATTTAAGCCAAATGTTTACAAACATTACGAAACAAATCGAATTGTTTCACCTTTTTAGCAATTTAACCCAAACGTTTACAAAATTTACGAAACAAATCCAAATGTCTCACCTTTTTAGCGTATTAAGCCAAACGTTTACAAACGTTTCGAAACAAATCCAAACTTTCGCCTTTTTAACGATTTAATCAAAATGTTTACAAACGTTATAAAACAAATCCAAACGTTTCACCTTTTTAGCGATTTAAGCCAAACGTTTACAAACGCTACGAAACAAATCCAAACGTTTAACCTTTTTAGCTATTTAAGCTAAACGTTTACAAACGTTTCGCCTTTTTAGCAATTTAAGCCAAACGTTACGAAACAAATCCAAACGTTTCACCTTTTTAGCGATATAAGCCAAACATTTACAAACGTTGCGAAACAAAAGGAAACGTTTAAAACGTTATGAAACAAATGCAAAAGTTTCACATTTTTAGCGATTTAAGACTAACCTTTACAAATGCTACGAGACAAAACAAAGTGTTTCACCTTTTTATCAATTTAAGCCAAACGTTTACAAACGTTATGAAACAAATCCAAGCATTTCACGTTTTTAGTATTTTAAGCCAAACGTTCAGAAACATTACGAACGAAATCCAAGCGTCTCGCCTTTTTAGTAATTTAAGCTAAACATTTACAAACGTTACGAAACAAATCCAAGAATTTCACGTTTTTAGCAATTTAAACTAAACGTTTACAAACGGTACGAAACAAATCCAAACGTTTCACCTTTAGAGCGATTTAAGCCAAACGTCTACAAACCCCACGAAATAAATCCAAATGTTTCAAACATTACGAAACAAATCCAAACGTTTCACATTTTTAACGATTGAAGCCAAACATTTACAAACGGTACGAAACAAATCCAAACGTTTCACCTTTTTGGCAATTTAAGCCAAACGTTTACAAATGGTACGAAACAAACCCAGACGTTTCACTTTGCTAACGATTTAAGCCAAACGTTTACAAACGTTGCGAAACAAAACCAAATGTTTCTCCTTTTTAGCGATTTAAGCCAAATGTTTACAAATATTCCAAAACAAATCCAAGCGTTTCCCTTTTTTAGCAATTTTAGCCAAACGTTTACAAATGTTACGAAACAAATCAAAGCGTTTCACATTATTAGCAATTTGAGCCAAATGTTTACAAACGTTACAAAACAAATCTCAACGTTTCAACTTTTTAGCGATTTAAGCCGAATGTTTACAAACACTACGAAACAAATACAAACGTTTCACCTTTTTAGCGAATTAAGCCAAACGTTTCGAAACAAATCCAAACTTTTCACCTTTGAAGCGATTTAAACCAAAGGGTTACAAACGATACGAAACAAATCCAAACGTTTCACCTTTTTAGCGGGTTAAAATAAACGTTTACAAAGGCTACGAAATAAATCCAAACGTTTCACCTTTTTAACGATTTAAGCCTTATCGTTTACAAACGTTACGAAACAAATCCAAACATTTCACCTTTTTAGAAATTTAAGCGAAACGTTTACAAATGTTATGAAACAAATCCAAATGTTTCACCTTTTTAGCGATATAAGCCGAACGGTTACAAACGTTACGACACAAAACCAAATGTTTCACCTTTTTAGCAATTTAAGCAAAATGTTTACAATTGTTTCGAAACAAATCCAAATATTTGCAAACTTTACGAAACAAAACCAAACATTTCCCCTTTTTAACGATTGAAGCCAAACATTTACAAACGTAACGAAAAAAATTCAAGAGTTTCAACTTTTTAGCAATATAAGCCAAACGTTTACAAACATTATCAAACAAATCCACACGTTTCACCTTTTTAGTGATTTAGCCAAACATTTACAAAGGTTATGAAATAAATCCAATAGTTTCACCTTTTTCGCAATTTAAGCCAAACATTTGCAAACGTTACGAAACAAATACAAGGGTTTCAGCTTTTTAGCAATTTAAGCCAAAAGTTTACAAAAGTTACGAAACAAATCCAAGCGTTTCATCTTTTTAGCAATCTAAGCCAAACGTTTCCAAATTTTACGAAACAAATCCAAATGTCTCACCTTTTTAGCGTATTAAGCCAAACGTTTACAAACGTTATGAAACAAATCCAAACTTTCACCTTTTTAGCGATTTAATCAAAACGTTTAGAAACGTTACAAAACAAATCCAAACGATTCACCTTTTTAGCGATTTAAGCCAAACGTTTACAAACATTACGAAAAAAATCCAAACGTTTAACCTTTTTAGCTATTTAAGCCAAACGTTTACAAACGTTTCGAAACAAATCCAAACGTTTCGCCTTTTTAGAAATTTAAGCCAAACGTTTACAAACGGTACGAAACAAATCTAGCCGTTTCACTTTGTTAGCGATTTAAGGCAAACGTTTACAAACCAAATGTTTCACCTTTTTAGCAATTTGAGCCAAATGTTTACAAATATTCCAAATCAAATCCAAGCATTTCCCCTTTTTAGCAATTTTCGCCAAACGTTTAAAAAATTTACGAAACAAATCATAGTGTTTCACCTTTTTAGCAATTTGAGCCAAATGTTTACAAACGTTACATAACAAATCTCATCGTTTCAACCTTTTAGCGATTTATGCC
The DNA here is from genome assembly GCF_937616625.2 of Mercurialis annua. NCBI lineage: Eukaryota > Viridiplantae > Streptophyta > Magnoliopsida > Malpighiales > Euphorbiaceae > Mercurialis > Mercurialis annua. Next base: position 19,555,144 of record NC_065577.1, on the reverse strand, counting down.
AAACCTTTACAAACACTACGAAACAAATACAAATGTTTCACCTTTTTAGCGAATTAAGCCAAACGTTTACAAACGTTACGAAACAAATCCAAACTATTCACCTCGATTTAAGCCAAAGGTTTACAAACGGTACGAAACAAATCCAAAAGTTTCACCTTTTTAGCGGTTGAAAATAAACGTTTACAAAGCCTACGAAACAAATCCAAACGTTTCACCTTTTTTGCGATTTAAGCCAAATGTTTACAAACGTTACGAAACAAACCCAAACGTTTCACCTTTTTAGCGATTTAAGCCAAACTTTCGCAAACGTTATGAAACAAATCCAAACGTCTCACCTTTTTAGAAATTTAATCGAAACGCTTACAAACTTTACGAAACAAATCCAAACGTTTCACTTTTTAGCGATTTAAAACAAATGTTTACAAATATTACGATACAAATCCAAACGTTTCCCCTTTTTAGCGATTTAAGCCAAACGTTTACAAACGTTCGAAACAAATCCAAACGTTACGAAAAAAACTAAACGTTTAACCTTTTTAGCGATTTAAGAAAAACTTTTACAAACGTTACGAAACAAATCCAAATGTTACGAAACAAAATCCAACGTTTACAAACATTACGAAACAAATCCAAGCATTTAACCCTTTTAGCAATTTAAGCCAAATGTATTCAAACACTACGAAACAAATCCAAGCGTTTAACCTTTTTAGCGATTTAAGCCAAATGTTTACAAACGTTTTGAAACAAATCCAAACGTTTCACCTTTTTAGCGATTTAAGCCAAACGTCTACAAACCCCACGAAATAAATCCAAATGTTTCAACGTTTTAGCGATTTAAGCCAAACGTTTACAAACGCTACGAATCAAATCCAAAAGTTTCACCTTTTTAGCGATTTAAGCCAAACGTTTACAAACGTTACGAAACAAATCCAAACTTTTAACTTTTGTAGCGATTTAAGCCAAACGTTTACAAACGGTACGAAACAAATCCAAACGTTTCACCTTTTTAGCAGTTTAAAGTAAACGTTTACAAAGGCTACGAAACAAATCCAAACGTTTCCCCTTTTTAGCGATTTAAGCCAAACGTTTACTAACGTTACGAAACAGATCCAAACGTTTTACCTTTTTAGCAATTTAAGCCAAACGTTTACAAACGTTATGAAACCAATCCAAATGTTTCACATTTTTATAAAATTTTAGCGAAAAGTTTACAAATGTTACGAAAGAAATCAAAACGTTTCACCTTTTTAGTGATTTAAGGCGAATGTTTAGAAATGTTACGAACCAAACCAAACATTTCACCTTTTTAGAAATTTAAGCTAAATGCTTACAAACGTTACGAAGCAAATCCAAATGTTTTCCCATTTTAGCAATTTCAGCCAAACGCTTAAACCTTTACGAAACAAATCCAAACGTTTCGCCTTTTTAGCGATTTAATCCAAACGTTTACAAACGTTAAGAAACAAATCCAAACGTTTCACATTTTTAGCGATTGAAGCCAAACATTTACAAACGTAACGAAACAAATCCAAGCTTTTAACTTTTTAGCGATTTAAGCCAAATGTTTACAAATGTTGCAAAACAAATTGAAACGTTTCCCCTTCTAGTGATTTAATCCAAATGTTTACAAATGTTTCGAAACAAATCCAAATGTTTCATCTTTTTAGCGATTTAAGCCAAACCTCTACGAACGCAATGAAATAAATCCAAACGTTTCCCCTTTTTAGCTATTTAAGCCAAACGTTTACAAACGTTACGAAAAAAATCCAAACGTTTCCCCTTTGTAGCGATTTTAGCCAAACTTTTACAAACGTTACAAAACAAATCCAAACGTTTCACCTTTTTAGCGATTTAAGTCGAACGTTTACAAACGTTAAGAAACAAATCCAAACTTTTCACATTTTTAGCGGTTGAAGCCAAACATTTACAAACATAACGAAACAAATCTAAGTGTTTCACCGTTTTAGAAATTTAAGCCAAACGTTTACAAACTGTACAAAACCAATACGAACGTTTCACCTTTTTAGCTATATAAACCAAACGTTTACAAACGTTGCGAAATAAAACCAAGCGTTTCACCTTTTTAGCAATTTAAGCCAAACGTTTACAAACATTCCAAAACAAATCCAGAAGTTTCCCCTTTTTAGCAATTTTAGCTAAACGTTTACAGATGTTATGAAACAAATCAAAGCGTTTCACCTTTTTAGCAATTTTAGCCAAATGTTTACAAACGTTATGAAACAAATCCAAACGTTTCATCTTTTTAGCGATTTAAGCCAAACATTTACAAACGCTACGAAAAAAATATAAATGTTTCACTTTTTAGCGATTTAAGCCAAACGTTTACATACGTTACGAAACAAATCCAAACGTTTCACCTTTTTAGCCATTTGAGCGAAACGTTTACAAATGTTATGAAACAAATCCAAACGTTTCACCTTTTTAGAAATTTCACCGAAGAGTTTATAAATATTACGAAATAAATCCAAATGTTTCACTTTTTAAACAAACAAATCCAAACGTTTCACCTTTTTAGCGATTTAAGCCGAACGTTTACAAACGATACAAAACAAAACCAAACGTTTCGCCTTTTTAGCGATTTAAGCCAAACGTTTACATACGTTACAAAACAAATCCTAGTGTTTTACCTTTTTAGCGATTTAAGGCAAACGTTTACAAACGTTACGAAACAAATCCAAACGTTTCACCTTTGTAGCGATTTAAGCCGAACGTTTACAAACGTAAAAAACAAATCCAAACTTTTCACATTTTAAGCAATTGAAGCCTAACATTTACAAACGTAATGAAACAAATCCGAGTGTTTCACCTATTTAGAAATTTAAGCCAAACGTTTACAAACTGTACGAAAGAAATACGAACGTTTCACCTTTTTAGCTATATGAACCCAACGTTTACAAACGTTGCGAAACAAAACCAAGAGTTTCACCTTTTTAGCAATTTAAGCCAAACGTTTACAGACATTCCAAAACAAAATCCAGGCGTTTCCCCTTTTTAGCAATTTTAGCGAAACGTTTACAAATCTTATGAAACAAATCAAAGCGTTTCACCTTTTTAGAAATTTAAGCCAAATGTTTACAAACGTTATGAAACAAATCCAAACGTTTCGCCTTTTTAGCGATTTAAGCCAAACGTTTACAACCGCTACGAAAAAATCTAAATGTTTCACTTTTTAGCGATTTATGCCAGACGTTTACGTACGTTACGAAACAAATACAAACGTTTCACCATTGTAGCGATTTAAGCGAAATATTTACAAACGGTACGAAAGAAATCCAAATATTTCACCTTTTTAGCGATTTAAGCCAAACGTTTACAAACGCTACGAAAAAATCTAAATGTTTCACTTTTTAGCGATTTAAGCCACACGTTTACCTACGTTACGAAACAAACGTTTACAAACATTTTAGCGATTGAAGCCAAACATTTACAAACATTTTACATTTTTAGCAATTCAAGCCAAACGTTTACAAACAGTACGAAACAAATCTAAACGTTTCGCCTTTTTAGCGATATAAGCCAAAGGACTACTAACGCTACGAGATAAATCCAAACATTTAACTTTTTTAGTGATATAAGGCAAACGTTTACAAATGTTATGAAACAAATCCAAACGTTTCGCCTTTTTAGCAATTTAAGCCAAACGGTTACAAATGGTACGAAACAAAACCAAATGTTTCGCCTTTTTAGAAATTTAAGCCAAACGTTTACAAACATTACGAAACAAATCCAAATATTTCCCCTTTTAAGAGATTTATGCCAAACATTGACAAACGTTACGAAACAAATCCAAACGTTACGAAACAAATCCAAACGTTTCCCCTCTTTAACGATTTAAGCCAAACGTTTGCAAACATTACAAAAAAATCCAAACGTTTCACCTTTTTAGCGATTTAAGCTAAACATTTACAAACGTTACGAAACAAATCCAAAAATTTCACCTTTTTAGCGATTTAATCCAAACGTTTACTAACGTTACGAAACATAACCAAAAGCTTAAAATGTTACGAAACAAATCCAAATGTTTCACATTTTTAACGATTTAAGCCAAACGTTTACAATCGTTTCGAATTAAAACCAAGGGTTTTACCTTTTTAGCAATTTAAGCCAAACGTTTACAAACATTCGAAAACAATCCAAGCATTTCCCCTTTTTAGCAATTTTAGACAAACTTTAATAAATGTTACGAAACAAATCAAAGCGTTTCACCTTTTTTGCAATTTAAGCCAAATGTTTACAAACGTTACGAAACAAATCCAAACGTTTCACATTTTTAATGATTAAAGCCAAACATTTACAAACGCTACGAAACAAATCCAAACGTTTCACGTTTTTAGAAATTTAAGCCAAACATTTACAAACAGTACGAAACAAATCTAGCCGCTTCACTTTGTTAGCGATTTATGCCAAACGTTTACAAACCAAATGTTTCACCTTTTTAGCAATTTTAGCCAAGTGTTTACAAATATTCCAAAACAAATCCAAGCATTTCTCCTTTTTAGCAATTTTAGCCAAACGTTTAAAAATGTTACGAAACAAATCATAGAGTTTCACCTTTTTAGCAATTTGAGCCAAATGTTTACAAACGTTATATAACAAATCCCAATGTTTCAACCTTTTAGCGATTTATGCCAAACCTTTACAAACACTACGAAACAAATACAAACGTTTCACCTTTTTAGCGAATTAAGCCAAACGTTTACAAACGTTACGAAACAAATCCAAACTATTCACCTTTGAAGCGATTTAAGCCAAAGGTTTACAAACGGTACGAAACAAATCCAAACGTTTCACCTTTTTAGCGGTTGAAAATAAACGTTTACAAAGCCTACGAAACAAATCCAAACGTTTCACCTTTTTAGCGATTTAAGCCAAATGTTTACAAACGTTACGAAACAAATCTAAACGTTTCACCTTTTTAGCGATTTAAGCCAAACTTTCGCAAACGTTATGAAACAAATCCAAAAGTTTCACCTTTTTAGAAATTTAAACGAAACGTTTACAAATGCTATGAAACAAATCCAAACGTTTCACCTTTTTCACGATATAAGCCGAACGGATACAAACGTTACAAAACAAAACCAAACGTTTCACCAATTGAGCGATTTAAGCCAAATGTTTACAAACGTTACGAAACAAATCCAAATGTTTCAAATTTTTAGCTATTGAAGCCAAACATTTACAAACGTAACAAAACAAATCCAAGCGTTTCACCTTTTTAGCAATTTAAGCCACACGTTTATAAACATTACGAAACAAATTCAAACGTTTCACCTTTTTAGAGATTTAGACAAACGTTTACAACGGTTATGAAACAAATCCAATTGTTTCACCTTTTCAGCAATTTAGGCCAAACGTTTACAAACGTTACGAAACAAATCCAAGCATTTCAACTTTTTCGCAATTTAAGCCAAATGTTTACAAACATTACGAAACAAATCGAATTGTTTCACCTTTTTAGCAATTTAACCCAAACGTTTACAAATTTTACGAAACAAATCCAAATGTCTCACCTTTTTAGCGTATTAAGCCAAACGTTTACAAACGTTACGAAACAAATCCAAACTTTTGCCTTTTTAACGATTTAATCAAAATGTTTACAAACGTTATAAAACAAATCCAAACGTTTCACCTTTTTAGCGATTTAAGCCAAACGTTTACAAACGCTACGAAACAAATCCAAACGTTTAACCTTTTTAGCTATTTAAGCTAAACGTTTACAAACGTTTCGCCTTTTTAGCAATTTAAGCCAAACGTTACGAAACAAATCCAAACGTTTCACCTTTTTAGCGATATAAGCCAAACATTTACAAACGTTGCGAAACAAAAGGAAACGTTTAAAACGTTATGAAACAAATGCAAAAGTTTCACATTTTTAGCGATTTAAGACTAACCTTTACAAATGCTACGAGACAAAACAAAGTGTTTCACCTTTTTATCAATTTAAGCCAAACGTTTACAAACGTTATGAAACAAATCCAAGCATTTCACGTTTTTAGTATTTTAAGCCAAACGTTCAGAAACGTTACGAACGAAATCCAAGCGTCTCGCGTTTTTAGTAATTTAAGCTAAACTTTTACAAACGTTACGAAACAAATCCAAGCATTTCACGTTTTTAGCAATTTAAACTAAACGTTTACAAACGGTACGAAACAAATCCAAACGTTTCACATTTACAGCGATTTAAGCCAAACGTCTACAAACCCCACGAAATAAATCCGAATGTTTCAAACATTACGAAACAAATCCAAACGTTTCACATTTTTAACGATTGAAGCCAAACATGTACAAACGGTACGAAACAAATCCAAACATTTCACCTTTTTGGCAATTTAAGCCAAACGTTTACAAACGGTACGAAACAAATCCAGACGTTTCACTTTGCTAACGATTTAAGCCAAACGTTTACAAACGTTGCGAAACAAAACCAAATGTTTCTCCTTTTTAGCGATTTAAGCCAAATGTTTACAAATATTCCAAAACAAATCCAAGCGTTTCCCTTTTTTAGCAATTTTAGCCAAACGTTTACAAATGTTACGAAACAAATCAAAGCGTTTCACATTATTAGCAATTTGAGCCAAATGTTTACAAACGTTACAAAACAAATCTCAACGTTTCAACTTTTTAGCGATTTAAGCCGAACGTTTACAAACACTACGAAACAAATACAAACGTTTCACCTTTTTAGCGAATTAAGCCAAACGTTTCGAAACAAATCCAAACTTTTCATCTTTGAAGCGATTTAAACCAAAGGGTTACAAACGATACGAAACAAATCCAAACGTTTCACCTTTTTAGCGGGTTAAATTAAACGTTTACAAAGGCTACGAAATAAATCCAAACGTTTCACCTTTTTAACGATTTAAGCCTTATCGTTTACAAACGTTACGAAACAAATCCAAACGTTTCACCTTTTTAGAAATTTAAGCGAAACATTTTCAAATGTTATGAAACAAATCCAAATGTTTCACCTTTTTAGCGATATAAGCCGAACGGTTACAAACGTTACGACACAAAACCAAATGTTTCACCTTTTTAGCAATTTAAGCAAAATGTTTACAATTGTTTCGAAACAAATCCAAATATTTGCAAACTTTACGAAACAAAACCAAACGTTTCCCCTTTTTAACGATTGAAGCCAAACATTTACAAACGTAACGAAAAAAATTCAAGAGTTTCAACTTTTTAGCAATATAAGCCAAACGTTTACAAACATTATCAAACAAATCCACACGTTTCACCTTTTTAGTGATTTAGCCAAACATTTACAAAGGTTATGAAATAAATCCAATAGTTTCACCTTTTTCGCAATTTAAGCCAAACATTTGCAAACGTTACGAAACAAATACAAGCGTTTCAGCTTTTTAGCAATTTAAGCCAAAAGTTTACAAAAGTTACGAAACAAATCCAAGCGTTTCATCTTTTTAGCAATTTAAGCCAAACGTTTCCAAATTTTACGAAACAAATCCAAATGTCTCACCTTTTTAGCGTATTAAGCCAAACGTTTACAAATGTTATGAGACAAATCCAAACTTTCACCTTTTTAGCGATTTAATCAAAACGTTTAGAAACGTTACAAAACAAATCCAAACGTTTCACCTTTTTAGCGATTTAAGCCAAACGTTTACAAACATTACGAAAAAAATCCAAACGTTTAACCTTTTTAGCTATTTAAGCCAAACGTTTACAAACGTTTCGAAACAAATCCAAACGTTTCGCCTTTTTAGAAATTTAAGCCAAACGTTTACAAACGGTACGAAACAAATCTAGCCGTTTCACTTTGTTAGCGATTTAAGGCAAACGTTTACAAACCAAATGTTTCACCTTTTTAGCAATTTGAGCCAAATGTTTACAAATATTCCAAATCAAATCCAAGCAATATCCCCTTTTTAGCAATTTTCGCCAAACGTTTAAAAAATTTACGAAACAAATCATAGTGTTTCACCTTTTTAGCAATTTGAGCCAAATGTTTACAAACGTTACATAACAAATCTCATCGTTTCAACCTTTTAGCGATTTATGCCAAACCTTTACAAACACTACGAAACAAATACAAACGTTTCACCTTTTTAGCGAATTAAGCCAAACGTTTACAAACGTTACGAAACAAATCCAAACTATTCACCTCGATTTAAGCCAAAGGTTTACAAACGGTACGAAACAAATCCAAAAGTTTCACCTTTTTAGCGATTTAATCAAAACGTTTAGAAACGTTACAAAACAAATTCAAACGTTTCATCTTTTTAGCGATTTAAACCAAACGTTTACAAACATTACGAAAAAAATCCAAACGTTTCGCCTTTTTAGAAATTTAAGCCAAACGTTTACAAACGGTACGAAACAAATGTAGCCGTTTCACTTTGTTAGCGATTTAAGCCAAACGTTTACAAACCAAATGTTTCACCTTTTTAGCAATTTTAGCCAAATGTTTACAAATATTCCAAATCAAATCCAAGTATTTCCCCTTTTTAGCAATTTTCGCCAAACGTTTAAAAAATTTACGAAACAAATCATAGCGTTTCACCTTTTTAGCAATTTAAGCCAAATGCTTACAAACGTTACATAACAAATCCCATCGTTTCAACCTTTTAGCGATTTATGCCAAACCTTTTCAAACACTACGAAACAAATACAAACGTTTCACCTTTTTAGCGAATTAAGCCAAACGTTTACAAACGTTACGAAACAAATCCAAACTATTCACCTCGATTTAAGCCAAAGGTTTACAAACGGTACGAAACAAATCCAAACGTTTCACCTTTTTAGCGGTTGAAAATAAACGTTTACAAAGCCTACGAAACAAATCCAAACGTTTCACCTTTTTTGCGATTTAAGCCAAATGTTTACAAAGGTTACGAAACAAACCCAAACGTTTCACCTTTTTAGCGATTTAAGCCAAACTTTCGCAAACGTTATGAAACAAATCCAAACGTCTCACCTTTTTAGAAATTTAATCGAAACGCTTACAAACTTTACGAAACAAATCCAAACGTTTCACTTTTTAGCGATTTAAAACAAATGTTTACAAATGTTACGAAACAAATCCAAACGTTTCACCTATTGAGCGATTTAAGCCAAATGTTTACAAACGTTACGAAACAAATCCAAATGTTTCAAATTTTTAGCTATTGAAGCCAAACATTTACAAACGTAACAAAACAAATCCAAGCGTTTCACCTTTTTAGCAATTTAAGCCACACGCTTACAAACATTACAAAACAAATCCAAACGTTTCAACTTTTTAGTGATTTAGCCAAACGTTTACAACGGTTATGAAACAAATCCAATTGTTTCACCTTTTTAGCAATTTAGGCCAAACGTTTACAAACGTTACGAAACAAATCCAAGCGTTTCAACTTTTTCGCAGTTTAAGCCAAATGTTTACAAACATTACGAAACAAGTCGAATCGTTTCACCTTTCTAGCAATTTAAGCCAAATTTTACGAAACAAATCCAAATGTCTCACCTTTTTAGCGTATTAAGCCAAACGTTTACAAACGTTATGAAACAAATCCAAACTTTCACCTTTTTAGCGATTTAATCAAAACGTTTAGAAACGTTACAAAACAAATCCAAACGTTTCACCTTTTTAGCGATTTAAGCCAAACGTTTACAAACATTACGAAAAAAATCCAAACGTTTAACCTTTTTAGCTATTTAAGCCAAACGTTTACAAACGTTCCGAAAGAAATCCAAACGTTTCGCGTTTTTAGCAATTTAAGCCAAACGTTACGAAACAAATCCAAACGTTTTCCCTTTTTAGCGATATAAGCCAAACATTTACAAATGCTACAAAACAAAACCAAATGTTTAAATCGTTTTGAAAGAAAGTGCTTCACATTTTTATCAATTTAAGCCAAACGTTTACAAACGTTATGAAACAAATCCAAGCATTTCACGTTTTTAGTATTTTAAGCCAAACGTTCAGAAACATTACGAACGAAATCCAAGCGTCTCGCCTTTTTAGTAATTTAAGCAAAACATTTACAAACGTTACGAAACAAATCCAAGCATTTCACATTTTTAGCAATTTAAACCAAAAGTTTACAAATGTTACGAAACAAATCCAAACGTTTCACCTTATTAGCTATTTAAGCTGAACATTTACAAACGTTACAAAAAAAATCAATCATTTCACCTTTATTGCAATTTAAGATAAAGGTTACGAAATAATCCAAACATTTAACCTTTTTAATTATTTAAGCCAAACGTTTCACATTTTTAGCGATATAAGCTAAACGTCTACAAAAGTTACAAAACAAATCCAAACGTTTCACCTTTATAGCGATTTAAGACAAACGTTTAAAAAAGTTACGAAAAAATCCAAACGTTTCACCTTTTTAGCGAATTAAGCCAAACGTTTAAAAACGTTATGAAACTAATCCAAACGTTTAAAACGTTAAGAAAGCCTATTAGCAATTTAAAACAAACGTTTGAAAACGTTACAAAACTAATCCAAACGTTCACAAACAGTACGAAAAAAATCCAATTGTTTCCCCTTTGTAGCGATTTAAGCCAAACGTTTACAAAAACTACGAAAAAAATCCAATCGTCTCACCTTTTAGCAATTTAAGTCAAACGTTTAAAACGTTACGAAACAAATCCAAACGTTTCACCTTTTTAACGATTTAAGCCAAACGTTTACAAACGTTACGAAACAAATCCAAACGTTTCACCTTTTTAGCTATTTAAGCCAAACGTTTACAAATGTTATGAAACCAATCCAAAAGTTTCCCCATTTTAGAAATTTAAGCGAAACGTTTATAAATATTACGAAACAAATCCAAACGTTTCACCTTTTTTAACGATTTAAGTCAAATGTTTACAAAAGTTACGAAACAAATACAAATGTTTTCCCATTTTGGCAACATAAGCCAAACGTTTAAAACGTTACGAAACAAATCCAAACGTTTCGCCTTTTTAACGATTTAAGCTAAACGTTTACAAATGTTACGAAAATAATCCAAATGTTTAAAACGTTACGAAACCCTTTTTATTAATTTAATCCAAACGCTTACAAACTTTACGAAACAAATCTAAATGTTTCACCTTTTTAGCGATTTAAAACAAATGTTTACAAATGTTACGAAACAAATCCAAACGTTTCACCTTTTTAGAGATTTAAGCCAAAAATTTACAAACGTTACGAAACAAATCCAAACGTTACGAAAAAAACCAAACGTTTTACCTTTTTAGCTATTTAAGCCAAACGTTTACAAACGTTACGAAACAAATCCAAACGTTACGAAACAAAATCCAACGTTTACAAACATTACGAAACAAATCCAAGCATTTTACCTTTTTAGCAATTTAAGCCAAATGTATTCAAACGCTACGAAACAAATCCAAGCGTTTAACCTTTTTAGCGATTTAACCCAAATGTTTACAAATGTTGTAAAACAAATGGAAACGTTTCACCTTTTTAGCGATTTAAGCCAAATGTTTACAAACATTTCGAAACAAATCCAAACGTGTCACCTTTTTAGCGATTTAAGCCAAACGTCTACAAACCCCACAAAATAAATCCAAATGTTTCAAGTTTTTAGCGATTTAAGTCAAACGTTTACAAATGCTACGAAACAAATTCAAAAGTTTCACCTTTTTAGCATTTTAAGCCAAACCTTTACAAACGTTACGAAACAAATCCAAACTTTTCACCTTTGTAGCAATTTAAGCCAAACGTTTACAAACGGAACAAAACAAATCCAAAAGTTTCCCCATTTTAGCAGTTTAAAATAAACGTTTACAAAGGCTACGAAACAAATCCAAACGTTTCACCTTTTTAGCGATTTAAGCCAAACGTTACAAACGTTATGAAACAAATCCAAACGTTTCACATTTTTATAAATTTAAGCGAAACGTTTACAAATGTTACGAAACAAATCAAAACGTTTAACCTTTTTAGTGATTTAAGCCGAATGTTTAGAAATATTACGAAACAAACCAAACGTTTCACCTTTTTAGCGATTTAAGCCAAATGTTTACAAACATTTCGAAACAAATCCAAACGTTTCACCTTTTTAGCGATTTAAGCCAAACTTCTACAAACCCCACAAAATAAATCCAAATGTTTCAAGTTTTTAGCGATTTAAGCCAAACATTTACAAATGCTACGAAACAAATCCAAAAGTTTCACCTTTTTAGCATTTTAAGCCAAACCTTTACAAACGTTACGAAACAAATCCAAACTTTTCACCTTTGTAGCAATTTAAGCCAAACGTTTACAAACGGAACAAAACAAATCCAAACGTTTCCCCATTTTAGCAGTTTAAAATAAACGTTTAGAAAGGCTACGAAACAAATCCAAACGTTTCACCTTTTTAGCGATTTAAGCCAAACGTTTACAAACGTTATGAAACCAATCCAAACGTTTCACATTTTTATAAATTTAAGCGAAACGTTTACAAATGTTACGAAACAAATCAAAACGTTTCACCTTTTTAGTGATTTAAGCCGAATGTTTAGAAATATTACGAAACAAACCAAACGTTTCACCTTTTTAGCGATTTAAGCTAAATGTTTACAAACGTTACAAAACAAATCCAAATGTTTTCCCATTTTAGTAATTTAAGCCAAACGTTTAAACCCTTATGTAACAAATCCAAACGTTTCGCCTTTTTAGCGATATAAGCCAAACGTTGACAAACGTTAAGAAACAAATCCAAACGTTTCACATTTTTAGCGATTGAAGCCAAACATTTACAAATGTAACGAAAAAAATCGAAGCGTTTCACCTTTTTAGCAATTTAAGCTAAATGTTTACAAACGCTAAGAAACAAATCCAAACGTTTCCCCTTTTTAGCGATTTAGGCCAAACGTTTACAAACGTTAGAAAAAAATCCAAACGTTTCACCTTCGTAGCGATTTAAGCCAAACATTTACAAACGGTATGAAACTAATCCAAACGTTTCCCCTTTTTAGCGAATTAAGCCAAACGTTTACAAACGTTAACGAAACTAATCCAAATTTTTAAAACATTACGAAACCCTTTTTAGCAATTTAAGCGAAACATTTACAAACGTTACGAAATAAATCCAGACTTTTCACCTTTTTAGCGATTTAAAACAAATATTTACAAACGTTAAGAAACTAATCCAAACGTTTCACCTTTTTAGCGATTGAATCCAAACATTTACAAACGTAACGAAACAAATCCAAGCGTTTCACCTTTTTAGCAATTTAAGCTAAATGTTTACAAACGCTAAGAAACAAATCCAAATGTTTCCCCTTTTTAGCGATTTAGGCTAAACGTTTACAAACGCTACAAAACAAATCCAAACGTTTCGCCTTCGTAGCGATTTAAGCCAAACGTTTTCAAACAGTATGAAACTAATCCAAACGTTTCCCCTTTTTAGCGAATTAATCCAAACGTTTACAATTGTTAACGAAACTAATCCAAATGTTTAAAACGTTACGAAACCCTTTTTAGCAAATTAAGCGAAACGTTTGCAAACGTTACGAAACAAATCCAAAAGTTTCGCCTTTTTAGCGATTTAAAACAAACGTTTACAAACGTTAAGAAACTAATCCAAACGTTTCACCTTTTTCGCGATCTAAGCCAAATGTTTACAATTGTTACGATACAAAACCAAACGTTTCACCTTTTTAGCTATTTAAGCCAAACGTTTACAAACGTTACGAAACAAATCCAATTGTTACGAAACAAAATCCAACGTTTACAAACGTTACGAAACAATTCCAAGCATTTCACCTTTTTAGCAATTTAAGCCAAACGTATACAAACGCTACGAAACAAATCCAAGAGTTTAACCTTTTTAGCGATTTAAGCCAAACGTTTACTAATATTGCAAAACAAATTGAAATGTTTCCCCTTTTTAGCAATTAAAGCAAAATGTTTACAAACGTTTCACCTTTTTAGTGATTTAAGCCAAACGTCTACAAACGCTGCGAAATAAATCCAAACGCTTCACCTTTTTAGCGACTTAAGCCAAACGTTTACAAACCTTATGAAACAAATCCAAACGTTTCCCCTTTGTAGCGATTTAAGCCAAACTTTTACAAAAGCTACAAAACAAATCCAAACGTTTCACCTTTTTAGAGATTTAAGCCGAAAGTTTACAAACGTTAAGAAACAAATGCAAACGTTTCACATTTTTAGCGATTGAAGAAAAACATTTACAAACGTAACAAAACAAATCCAAGCGTTTCACCTTTTTAGCAATTTAAGCTAAATGTTTATAAACGCTAAGAAGCAAATCCAAACGTTTCCCTTTTCTAACGATTTAAGCCAAACGTTTAAAAACGTTACAAAACAAATCCAAACGTTTCCCCTTTGTAGCGATTTAAGCCAAACGCTTACAAATTGTATGAAACAAATCCAAACGTTTCCCCTTTTTAGCGAATTAAGCCAAACATTTACAAACATTACCAAACTAATCCAAATGTTAAAAACGTTACGAAACCCTTTTTAGCAATTTAAGTGAAACGTTTACAAACGTTACGAAACAAATCCAAACGCTTCACCATTTTAGCGATTTAAAACAAACGTTTACAAACGTTAAGAAACAAATCCAAACGTTTCACCATTTTAGCAATTTAAGCCAAACGTTTACAATCGTTACGAAACAAATTTAAATGTTACGAAACAAAACTAAACGTTTCACCTTTTTAGCAATTTAAGCCAAACGTTTACAAACGTTACGAAACAAATCCAAATGTTACGAAACAAAATCCAAGCGTTTAACCTTTTTAGCGATTTAAACCAAACGTTTACAAATGTTGCAAAACAAATTGAAACGTTTCCCCTTTTTAGCGATTTAAGCAAAATGTTTACAACAGTTTCACCTTTTTAGCGATTTAAGCCAAACGTCTACAAACGCTAAGAAATAAATCAAAACGCTTCACCTTTTTAGCGATTTAAGCCAAACGTTTACAAACGTTACGAAACAAATCCAAACGTTTCCGCTTTGTAGCGATTTAAGCCAAACTTTTACAAACGCCACAAAACAAATCCAAACGTTTAACCTTTTTAGCGATTTAAGCCGAACGTTTACAAACGTTAAGAACAAATGCATACTTTTCACATTTTTAGCGGTTGAAGCCAAACATTTACAAACATAACGAAACAAATCCAAGCGTTTAACCTTTTTAGAAATTTAAGCCTAACGTTTACCAACTGTACGAAACAAATGCGAATGTTTCACTTTTTTAGCTATATCAACCGAAACGTTTACAAACGTTGCGAAACAAAACCAAGTGTTTCACCTTTTTACCAATTTAAGCCAAATGTTTACAGACATTCCAAAACAAATCCAGGTGTTTCCCCTTTTTAGCAGTTCTAGCCAAACATTTACAAATGATATGAAACAAATAAAAGTGTTTCACCTTTTTAGCATTTTAAGCCAAATGTTTACAAATGTTACGAAACAAATCAGAATGTTTCACCTTTGTAACGATTTAAGCCGAACGTTTACAAACGTTACGAAACAAAACCAAATGTTTCACCTTTTTAGCGATTTAAGCCAAACGTTTACAAACTTTATGAATCAAATCCAAATGTTTCCCCATTTTAGCAATATAAGCCAAACGTTTCAAACGTTACGAAACAAATACAAATGTTTTTCCTTTTTAGCGATTTAAGCCAAACGTTTACAAACGTTAAGAAACAAATCCAAACGTTTCATATGTTTAGCGATTGAAGCCAAACGTTTAAAAACGTGCCGAAACAAATCCAAGTGTTTCACCTTTTTAGCAATTTAAACAAAACGTTTACAAACGGTACGAAACAAATCCAAATATTTCACCTTTTTAGCGATTTAGGCCAAACGTTTACAAACGCTACGAAACAAATCCAAACTTTTCACCTTTTTAGCGATTTAGGCCAAACCTTTACAGACGTTACGAAACAAATCCAAACGTTTCTCCTTTGTAGCGATTTATGCCTAATGTTTACAAACGGTGTGAAACAAATCCAAATATTTCAACTTTTTAGCTAATTAAGCCAAACGTTTGCAAACGTTACAAAACTAATCCAAATGTTTAAAACGTTACGAAATCCTTTTTAGCAATTTCAGCCAACATTTACAAATCCAAACGTTTCACCTTATTATTGATTTAAACCAAACGTTTACAAACGTTACGAAAGAAATCCAAACGTTACGAAACAAAACCAAACGTTTCACCTTTTTAGGGATTTAAGCCAAACGTTTACAAACGTTACGAAACAAATCCAAATGTTACGAAACAAAACCAAACGTTTACAAACATTGCGAAACAAATCCAAGAGTTTCACCTTTTTAGCAATTTAAGCCAAACGTATACAAACGCTATGAAACAAATCCAAGTGTTTAACCTTTTAGCGAGTTAAGCCAAACGTTTAGAAATGTTGGAAAACAAAGTCAAACATTTCACCTTTTTAGCGATTTAAGCAAAATGTTTACAAACGTTACGAAACAAATCCAAACGTTTCACCTTTATAGCGATTTAAGCCAAACGTTTACAAATGGTACAAAACAATTCCAAATGTTTCACCTTTTTAGCGATTTAAGCCTAACGTTTACAAATGCTACGAAACAAATCCTAACGTTTCACCTTTTTAGCGATTTAAGCCAAACGTTACGAAACAAATCCAAAAGTTTCCCCTTTTTAGCGATTTAAGCCAAACGTTTACAAACGGTACGAAACAAATCCAAACGTTTTCCCTTTTTAGCGATTTAAGTCAAACGTTTACAATGGCTACGAAAAAAATCCAAATGTTCCACCTTTTTAGCGACCTAAGCCAAACGTTTACAAACGATACAAAACAAATCAAAACGTTTACAAACGTTACATAACAAATCCAAACGTTTAAAACGTTACGAAACAAATCCAAACGTTTCACATTTTTAACAATTTAAGACGAACGTTTACAAACGTTGCGAAACAAAACCAAGCGTTTCACGTTTTTAGTAATTTAAGCCAAACGTTTACAAAAATTAGAAAATATATCCAAGCGTTTCACCTTTTCAGCAATATTAGCCAAATGTTTACGAATGTTACGAAACAAATCAAAGCGTTTCACCTTTTTAGCAATTTAAGCCAAACGTTTACAAACATTACAAAACAAATCCAAACGTTTCGCCTTTTTTGCGATTTAAGCCAAACGTTTACAAACGTTACAAAACAAATCCAAACGTTTCACTTTTTTAGCGATTTAAGCCAAACGTTTACAAAGCATATGAAACAAATCCAAATGTTATACCTTTTTCGCAATTGAAGCCAAACTTTTACAAACGTTACGAAACAAATCCAAGTGTTTCACCTTATTAGCAATATAAGCCAAACGTTTACAAACGTTACCAAATAAATTCAAGCGTTTCACCTTTTTAGCTATTTAAGCTAAGCGTTTACAAATGTTACGAAACAAATCCAAACGTTTCACCATTTTAGCGAATTAAGCCAAACGTTGACAAATGTTACGAAAGTAATCCAAAAGTTTAAAATGTTACGAAAAACTTTTTCGCAATTTAAACCAAATGTTTACAAACATTATGAAACAAATCCAAATGTTTCATCTTTTTGGCGATTTAAAACAAACGTTACGAAACAAATCCAAACGTTTCACCTTTTTAGCGAATTAAGCCAAACGCTTACAAACGGTACGAAACTAATCCAAACGCTTAAAAAGGATACGAAACTAATCCAAACGTTTAAAATGTTACAAAACCCTTTTTAGCAATTTAGGCCAAACGTTTACAAATGTTACGAAACAAATCCAAACGTTTCACCTTTTTAAGGATTAAAAACAAACGTTTCCAAACGTTACAAAACAAATCCAAACGTTTCACCTTTTAAGCGATTTAAGCCAAACGTTTCCAAAAGTTACGAAAAAAATCCAAACGTTTCCCCTTTTTAGTGATTTAAGCCAAACAAAAACAAACGTTACGAAACAAATCCAAGCGTTACGAAACAAAATCAAACGTTCCACCTTTTTAGCGATTTAAGCCAAACATTTACAAACGTTACGAAACAAATGCAAACGTTACGAAACAAAATCAAACGTTTACAAAAATTACGAAACAAATCCAAGCGTTTAACCTTTTTAACAATTTAAGCCAAACGTAGTTTAATTTTTTTAGGGATTTAAGCCACACGTTTACAAATGTTGCAAAACAAATTCAAACGTTTCACCTTTTTAGCGATTTAAACCAAATGTGTACAAACGCTAGAAAACAAATCCAAACGTTTCACCTTGTTAGAGATTTAAGCCAAGCGTCTACAAACAGTATGAAACAAATCAAATGTTTCACCTTTTTAGCGATTTAAGCCAACATTTACAAACACTACCAAACAAATCCAAACGTTTCACCTTTTTAGCGATTTAAGCCGAACGTTTACAAACGTTACGAAAAAAAACCAAATGTTTCACCTTTTTAGCGATTTAAGCCAAACGTTTACACACGTTACGAAACAAATCCAAATGTTTCCCCATTTTAGTAATTTAAGCTAAACGTTTATAACGTTACGAAACAAATCCAAACGTTTCCCTTTATTAGCGATTTAACGTTTAAAAACGTAACGAAACAAATCCAAGTGTTTCACCTTTTTACCAATTTAAGCCAAATGTTTTTTAACGATTTAAATCAAACGTTTACAAACACTACGAAACAAATTTAAACATTTCACTTGTTTCGCAATTTAGGCGAAACCTTTATAGAGGTTACTAAACAAATCCAATCGTATCACCTCTGTAACGATTTATGCCAAACATTTACAAAAGGTACGAAACAAATCCAAACATTTCACCTTTTTAGCTAATTAAGCCAAACGTTTACAAACATTACGAAACTAATACAAACATTTAAAACGTTACGAAACCCTTGTTAGCAATTTAAGTCAAACGTTTATAAACGTTACGAAATAAATCCAAACGTTTCACCTTTTTAACGATTTAAGCCAAACGTTTACAAACGTTATGAAACAAATCCAAATGTTACGAAACAAAACCAAATGTTTACAAACGTTGCAAAACAAATCCAAGCGTTTCCCCTTTTTGGAAATTTAAGCCAAACGTATACAAACGCTACGAAACAAATCCAAGTGTTTAACCTTTTTAGAGATTTAAGCCAAACATTTACAAATGTTGCAAAACAAATTCAAACATTTCACCTTTTTAGCGATTTAAGCCAAATGTTTACAAATGTTACGAAACAAATCCAAACGTTTCACCTTTTTAGAGATATAAGCCAAAGGTTTACAAACGTAACAAAAAAAATCCAAACGTTTCACCTTTTTAGCAATTTAAGGCAAACGTTTACAAACATTACGAAACAAATCCAAACGTTTCCGTTTTTAGCGATTTAAGCCAAACGTTTACAAACGTTACGAAATAAATCCAAATGTTTCACCTTTTTAGCTTTTTAAGCAAAATGTTTACAAACGTTACGAAAAAAATCCAAATGTTTCACCTTTTTAGCAATTTAAGCCAAACGTTTGCTAACGTTACGAAACAAATCCAAATTTTTACAAATGTTACGAAAAAAACCCAAACATTTAAAATGTTATGAAACAAATCCAAACGTTTCAGATTTTTAACGATCTAAGCAAAACGTTTACAAACGGTACGAAACCAAGCCAAACCATTTCATCTTTTTAGTAAATTATGCCAAACATTTACAAACATTAGAAAACATATCCAAGCGTTTCACCTTTTTAGCAATTTTAGCCAAACGTTTACAAATGATACGAAACGAATCAAAGCGTTTCACCTTTTTAGCAATTTAAGCCAAACGTTTACAAACGTTACAAACAAATCCAAACGTTTCCCCTTTTTTGCATTTTAAGCCAAATGTTTACAAACATCACAAAACAAATCCAAACGTTTCACCTATTTAGTGATTTAAGTCAAACGTATACAAACGCTACGAAAAAAATCCAAAAGTTTCGCCTTTATAGAGATTTAAGCCAAAGGTTTACATACGTTACGGAACAAATCCAAAAGTTTCACCTTTGTAGCGATTTAAGCCAAACGTTTACAAACGGTACGAAACAAATCCAAACGTTACCTCTTTTTAGCAATTTAAGCCAAATGTTTACAAAGGCTACGAAACAAATCCAAAAATTTCACCTTTTTAGCGATTTAAGCCAAACGTTTAAAAACCTTACAAAACAAATCCAAACTTTTCACCTTTTTAGCGATTTAAGCCAAACGTTTAAAAACGTTATGAAACAAATCCAAACGTTTCCCCTTTTTAGCGATTTAAGCCAAACGTTTACAAAGCCTACGAAACAAATCCAAACATTTCACCTTTTTAGCGATTTAAGCCAAATGTTTACAAACCTTACAAAACAAATCCAAACGTTTAACCTTTTTAGCGATTTTAAGCCAAACGTTTACAAATGTTATGAAACAAATCCAAACGTTTCTACTTTTCAGCAATTTAAGCAAAACGTTTACAAATTATACGAAACAAATCCAAACGTTTCACCTTTTTAGCGATTTAAGCCAAACGTTTAGAAACTTTACGAAACAAAACCAAGCGTTTCACCTTTTTAGCGATTTAAACCAAACGATTACAAACGTTACGAAACAAATCCAAATGATTCCCCATTTTAGCAATTTAAGCCAAAAGTTTAAAATGTTATGAAACAAATCCAAACGTTTCGCCTTTTTAGCGATTTAAGCCAAACATTTACAAGTGTTAAGAAACAAATCCAAACGTGTCACATTTTTAGCGATTGAAGCCAAACATTTACAAACGTAACGAAACAAATCCAAGTGTTTCACCTTTTTGGCAAATTAAGCCAAACGTTTACAAACGTTACAAACAAATCCAAACGTTTCCCCTTTTTTGCATTTTAAGCCAAATGTTTACAAACATCACGAAACAAATCCAAACGTTTCACCTATTTAGCAATTTAAGTCAAACATATACAAACGCTACAAAAAAATTCCAAAAGTTTCGCCTTTATAGAGATTTAAGCCAAAGGTTTACATAAGTTACGGAACAAATCCAAAAGTTTCACCTTTGTAGCGATTTAAGCCAAACGTTTACAAACGGTACGAAACAAATCCAAACGTTTCCCCTTTCTAGCGATTTAAGCCAAATGTTTACAAAGGCTACGAAACAAATCCAAAAATTTCACCTTTTTAGCGATTTAAGCCAAACGTTTAAAAACCTTACAAAACAAATCCAAAATTTTCACCTTTTTAGCGATTTAAGCCAAACATTTACAAACGTTATGAAACAAATCCAAATGTTTCCCCTTTTTAGCGATTTAAGCCAAACGTTTACAAAGGCTACGAAACAAATCCAAACATTTCACCTTTTTAGCGATTTAAGCCAAATGTTTACAACCCTTACAAAATAAATCCAAACGTTTCACCTTTTTAGCGATTTAAGCCAAACGTTTACAAAAGTTATGAAACAAATCCAAACGTTTCTCCTTTTCAGCAATTTAAGCAAAACGTTTACAAATTATACGAAACAAATCCAAACGTTTCACCTTTGTAGCGATTTAAGCCAAACGTTTAGAAACTTGACGAAACAATACCAAGCGTTTCACCTTTTTAGCGATTTAAGCCAAACGATTACAAACGTTACGAAACAAATCCAAATGGATTCCCCATTTTAGCAATTTAAGCCAAAAGTTTAAAATGTTATGAAACAAATCCAAACGTTTCGCCTTTTTAGCGATTTAAGCCAAACGTTTACAAGTGTTAAGAAATAAATCCTAACGTGTCACATTTTTAGCGATTGAAGCCAAACATTTACAAACGTAACGAAACAAATCCATGTGTTTCACCTTTTTGGCAAATTAAGCCAAACGTTTACAAACGGTACGAAAATTATCCAAACATTTCACCTTTTTAGCGATTTATGCCAAACGTTTACAAACGCTACGAAACAAATCCAAATGTTTTCCCTTTTTAGCGATTTAGGCCAAACGTTTACAAACGTTACGAAATAAATCCAAATGTTTCCCCTTTCTAGCGATTTAAGCCAAACATTTACAAACGGTACGAAACAAATCCAAACGTTTCACCTTTTTAGCTAATTAAGCCAGACGTTTACAAACGTCACGAAACTAATCCAAACGTTTAAAACGTTACAAAACCCTTTTTAGCAATTTATGCGAAACGTTTACAAACGTAATGAAACAAATCTAAAAGTTTCACATTTTTAGTGATTTAAGCCAAACTTTTACAAACGTTACAAAGCAAATCTAAATGTTACGAAACAAAACGAAATGTTTCACCTTTTTAGTGATTTAAGTCAAGCGTTTACAAACATTACGAAACAAATCCAAACGTTATGAAACTGAACCAAACATTTGCAACATTGCGTAACAAATCCAAGCGTTTCACCTTTTTAGCAATTTAAGCCAAACGTATACAAACGCTACGAAACAAATCCAAGCGCTTAACCTTTTTAACGATGTAAGCCAAACGTTTACAAATATTGCAAAACAAATTCAAACGTTTTACCTTTTTAGCGATTTAAGCCAAATGTTTACATACGTTACGAATCAAATCCAAATGTTTCACCTTTTTAGCGATTTAAGTCAAATGTTAACAAACGCTACGAAACAAATCCAAACGTTTCACCTTTGTAGAGATTTAAGCCGAACGTTTACAAACGGTACGAAACAAATCCAAACGTTTCACCTTTGTAGCCATTAAAGCCAAACGTTTACAAACGCTACGAAACAAGTCCAAACATTTCACCTTTTCAGCGATTTAAGCCGAACGTTTACAAACGTTACTAAACAAAACCAAACATTTCACCTTTTTAGCAATTTAAGCCAATCGTTTACAAACGTTACGAAACAAATCCAAATGTTTCCCCATTTTAGCAATTTAAGCCAAACGTTTAAAATGTTACGAAACAAATTCAAACGTTTCGCCTTTTTAGCGATTTAAGCCAAACGTTTACAAACATTGCGAAACAAAACCAAGCGTTTCACCTTTTTATCAATTTAGGCCAATTGTTTACAAACATTTCAAAACAAATCCAAGTGTTTCCCCTTTATAGCAATTTTAGCGAAACGTTTACAAATGTTACGAAACAAATCCAAACATTCCAACTTTTTTAGCAATTTAAGCCAAATATTTACAAACGGTACGAAACAAATCCAAAAGTTTCACATTTTTAGCAATTTAAGCCAAATCCAAACGTTTTCCCTTTTTAGCGATTAAAGCCAAACATTAACAAACGTTACGAAACAAATCCAAACGATTCACCTTTTTAGCAATTTAAGCGAAACGTTCACAAATGTTACGAAACAAATCCAAACATTTCCCCTTTTTAGCGATTTAAGCCGAACATTTACATATGTTATGAAAGAAAACCAAACGTTTCACTTTTTTAGCGATTTAAGCCTAACATTTACAAACGTTACGAAACAAATCCAAATGTTTCCCCATTTTAGCAATATAAGCCAAACGTTTCAAATGTTACGAAACAAATTCAAATGTTTCTCCTTTTTAGCGATGTAAGCCAAACGTTAACAAACGTTAAGAAACAAATCCAAACGTTTCACATGTTTAGCGATTGAAGACAAATGTTTACAAACGTTACGAAATAAATTCAAATGTTTCACCTTTTTAGCGATTTAAGCCAAACGTTTACAAACGTTACGAAACAAATCCAAACGTTTCCCCTTTGTAGCGATTTAAGCCAAACTTTTACAAACGCTACAAAACAAATCCAAACGTTTCACCTTTTTAGCGATTTATGCCGTACGTTTACAAATGTTAAGAAACAAATCCAAACTTTTTATATTATTAGCGGTTGAAGTCAAACATTTACAAACGTAACGAAACAAATCCAAGCGTTTCACCTTTTTAGAAATTTAAGCCAAACGTTTACAAACTGTACGAAACAAATACGAACGTTTCCCATTTTTAGCTATATAAACCAAACGTTTACAAATGTTGCGAAAAAAAACCAAGCGTTTCACCTTTTTAGCCATTTAAGCCAAACGTTTACAAACATTCCAAAACAAATCCAGGCGTTTCCCCTTTTTAGCAATTTTAGCCAAACGTTTACAAATGTTATGAAACAAATCAAAGCGTTTTACCTTTTTAGCAATTTAAGCCAAATGTTTACAAACATTATGAAACAAATCCAAACGTTTCACCTTTTTAGCGATTTAAGCCAAACGTTTACAAACGCTACGAAAAAAATCTAAATGTTTCACTTTTTAGCGATTTAAGCCAAACGTTAACATACGTTGCGAAATAAATTAAAACGTTTCACTATTGTAGCGATATAAGCGAAACATTAACAAACGGTACGAAAGAAATCCAAACATTTCACCTTTTTAGCTATTTAAGCCAAACGTTTACAAAAGCCACGAAACAAATCCAAATGTTTCACCTTTTTAGCGATTTAAGCCAAACGTTTACAAACGTTTAACCAAACAAATCCAAATGTTTCACCTTTTTAGCGATTTAAGCCAAACGTTTAAAAACGTTACGAAACAAATCCAAACGTTTCACCTTTTTAGCGATTTAAGCCAAAGGTTTACAAATGTTACGAAACAAATCCAAACATTTCACCTTTTTATCCATTAAGCGAAACGTTTACAAATGTTACGAAACAAATCCAAACGTTTCACCGAAACGTTAATAAATATTACGAAACAAATCCAAACGTTTCACCTTTTTAATATACAAATCCAAATGTTTCACCTTTTTAGCGATTTAAGCCTAACGTTTACAAACGTTACAAACAAATCCAAACGTTACGAAGCAAAACCAAACGTTTACAAATGTTACGTAACAAATCCAAACAGTTCACCTTTTTAGCAATTTAATCCAAACGTATACAAACGCTACGAAACAAATACAAGCGATTAACATTTTTAGCGAATTAAGCCAAATGTTTACAAACATTACGAAACAAATCGAAATGTTTCACCTATTAAGAGATTTAAGACAAACATTTACGAACGCCAAGAAAGAAATCCAAATGTTTCCCCTTTTTAGCGATTTAAGCCAAACATTTACAAACGTTGTGAAACAAATCCAAATGTTTCACCTTTGAAGCGATTTAAGCGGAACGTTTACAAACGGCACGAAACAAATCCAAACGTTTCACCTTTGTAGCGATTTAAGCCCAACGTTTACAAACGCTACGAAACAAATCCAAACGTTTCACCTTTTTAGCGATTTAAGCCGATCGTTTACAAACGATACAAAACAAAACCAAACGTTTCACCTTTCTTACGATTTAATCCAAACGTTTATAAACGTTATGAAAAAAATCAAAATGTATCCCCCTTTTAGCAATTTAAGCCAAACGTTTAAAACGTTACGAAACAAATCAAAACGTTTCGCCTTTTTAGCGATTTAAGCCAAATGTTTACAAACGTTAAGAAACAAATCTAAACGTTTCACATTATTAGAGATTGAAGCCAAACAATTACAAACCTAACGAAACAAATCCAAACGTTTCACCTTTTTAGCGATTAAAGCCAAAGGTTGACAAACGTTACAAAATAAATCTAAACGTTTCACCATTTTAGCAATTTAAGCGAAACGTTTACAAACAATACGAAACAAATCCAAGCGTTTCACCTCTTTAGCAATTTAAGCCAAACGTTTACATACGTTACGAAACAAATCCTAGTGTTTTACCTTTTTAGCAATTTAAGCCAAACGTTTACAAACGTTGCAAAACAAATCCAAACATTTCACCTTTTTTGCGATTTAAGCCAAATGTTTAACCTTTTGAGAGATTTAAGCCAAACATTTACAAAGGCTGCGAATCAAATCCAAATGTTTCTCTTTTTTAGCGATTTAAGCCAAACGTTTGCAAACGTTACGAAACAAATCCAAGAGTTTCACCTTTTTACCAATTTAAGCGAAACGTTTACAATTTCTACGAAACAAATCCAAACGTTTAACTTTTTTAGTGATTCAAGCCGAGCGTTTACAAACGTTACGAAACAAAACCAAACGTTTCACCTTTGAAACAAAAATAGGCCAAACATTTACAAACATTACGAAACAAATCCAAATGTTTCCCCATTTTAACATTTTAAGCCAAACGTCTACAAACGTTACGAAACAAATCCAAAAATTTCACATTTTTAGCGATTGAAGCCAAACATTTAGAAACGTAATGAAACAAATCCAAGTGTTTTACATTTTTAGCAATTCAAGCCAAACGTTTACAAACAGTACGAAACAAATCCAAACGTTTTGCCTTTTTAGCGATATAAGCAAAAGGATTACTATAGCTACGAAATAAATCCAAACATTTAACCTTTTTAGTGATTTAAGGCAAACGTTTACAAACGTTATAAAACAAATCCAAACGTTTCGCCTTTTTAGCGATTTAAGCCAAACGTTTACAAATGGTACGAAACAAATCCAAAAGTTTCTCCTTTTTAGAAATTTAAGCCAAACGTTTACAAACATTACGAAACAAATCCAAATATTTCCCCTTTTAAGCGATTTAAGCCAAACACTAACAAACATTATGAAACAAATCCAAACATTTCCCCTTTTAGCGATTTAAGCCAAACGTTTACAAACGTTACGAAAAAAATCCAAACGTTTCCCCTCTTTAACGATTTAAGACAAACGTTTACAAACGTTACAAAAAAAATCCAAATGTTTCACCTTTTTAGTGATTTAAGCTAAACATTTACAAACGTTACGAAACAAATCCAATCATTTCACCTTTTTAGCGATTTAATCCAAACGTTTACTAATACTACGAAACATAACCAAAAGCTTAAAATGTCACGAAACAAATCCAAATGTTTGACATTTTTAACGATTTAAGCCAAACGTTTACAAATGCTTCGAATTAAAACCAAGGGTTTTACCTTTTTAGAAATTTAAGCCAAACGTTTACAAACATTCGAAAAGAAAATCCAAGCGTTTCCCCTTTTTAGCAATTTTAGACAAACGTTAACAAATGTTACGAAACAAATCAAAGCGTTTCACTTTTTTTTCAATTTAAGCCAAATGTTTACAAACATTACGAAACAAATCCAAACGTTTCACATTTTTAATGATTGAAGCCAAACATTTACAAACGGTGCGACATAAATCCAAACGTTTCAGGTTTTTAGAAATTTAAGCCAAACGTTTACAAACGGTACGAAACAAATCTAGCTGTTTAACTTTGTTAGCGATTTAAGCCAAACGTTTACAAACCAAATGTTTCACCTTTTTAGCAATTTAATCCAAATGTTTACACATATTCCAAAACAAATCCAATCATTTCCCCTTTTTAGCAAATTTAGCCAAACGTTTACAAATGTTACAAGTCAAATCATAGCGTTTCACCTTTATAGCAATTTGAGCCAAATGTTTACAAACGTTACAAAACAAATCCCAACGTTTCAACTTTTTTGCGATTTAAGCCAAACCTTTACAAACACTACGAAACAAATACAAATGTTTCACCTTTTTAGCAAATTAAGCCAAACGTTTACAAACGTTACGAAACAAATCCAAACTTTTCACCTTTGAAGCGATTTAAGCCAAAAGTTTACAAACGGTACGAAACAAATCCAATCGTTTCACCTTTTTAGCGCTTGAAAATAAACATTTACAAACGTTACGAAACAAATCCAAACGTTTCACCTTTTTAGCGATTTAAGCCAAACTTTTGCAAACGTTATGAAACAAATCCAAACGTTTCACCTTTTTAGAAATTTAAGCGAAACGTTTACAAATGCTATGAAACAAGTCCAAACGTTTCACCTTTTTAGCGATATAAGCCGAACGGTTACAAACGTTACGAAACAAAACCAAACGTTTCACCAATTTAGCGATTTAAGCCAAATGTTTACAAACGTTACGAAACAAATCCAAATGTTTCAAATTTTTAGCTATTGAAGCCAAACATTTACAAACGTAGTGAAACAAATCCAAGCGTTTCACCTTTTTAGCAATTTAAGCCACACGTTTACAAACATTACGAAAGAAATCCAAACATTTCACCTTTTTAGTGATTTAGTCAAAAGTTTACAACGGTTATGAAACAAATCCAATTGTTTAACCTTTTTAGCAATTTAGACCAAACGTTTACAAACGTTACGAAACAAATCCTAGCGTTTCAACTTTTTCGCAATTTAAGCCAAATGTTTACAAACATTACGAAACAAATCGAATTGTTTCACCTTTTTAGCAATTTAAGCCAAAAGTTTACAAATTTTACGAAACAAATCCAAATGTCTCACCTTTTTAGCGTATTAAGCCAAACGTTTACAAACGTTACGAAAAAAAATCCAAACTTTCGCCTTTTTAGCGATTTAATCAAAACGTTTACAAACATTATAAAACAAATCCAAACGTTTCATCTTTTTAGCGATTTAAGCCAATCGTTTACAAACGCTGCGAAACAAATCCAAACGTTTAACCTTTTTAGCTATTTAAGCAAAACATTTACAAACGTTTCGCCTTTTTGGCAATTTAAGCCAAACGTTACGAAACAAATCCAAACGTTTCACCTTTTTAGCGATATAAGCCAAACATTTACAAACGTTGCGAAACAAAAGTAAACGTTTAAAACGTTATGAAACAAATGCAAAAGTTTCACATTTTTAGCGATTTAAGACCAACCTTTACAAATGCTACGAGACAAAACAAAGTGTTTCACCTTTTAATCAATTTAAGCCAAACGTATACAAACGTTATGAAACAAATCCAAGCATTTCACGATTTTAGCATTTTAAGCCAAACGTTCACAAACGTTACGAACGAAATCCAAGCGTCTCGCCTTTTTAGTAATCTAAGCTAAACATTTACAAACGTTACGAAATAAATCCAAGCATTTCATGTTTTTAGCAATTTAAACCAAACGTTTACAAACGGTACGAAACAAATCCAAACGATTCACCTTTTTAGCGATTTAAGCCAAACGTCTACAAACCCCACGAAATAAATCCAAATGTTTCAAACATTACGAAACAAATCCAAACGTTTCAACTTTTTAACGATTGAAGCCAAACATTTACAAACGGTACGAAACAAATCCAAACGTTTCACCTTTTTAACAATTTAAGCCAAACGTTTACAAACGGTACGAAGCAAATCCAGACGTTTCACTTTGCTAGCGATTTAAGCCAAACGTTTATAAACGTTGGGAAACAAAACCAAATGTTTCTCCTTTTTAGCAATTTAAGCCAAATGTTTACAAATATTCCAAAACAAATCCAAGCGTTTCCTATTTTTAGTAATTTTAACCAAACGTTTACAAATGTTGCGAAACAAATCAAAGCGTTTCACCTTATTAGCAATTTGAGCCAAATGTTTACAAATGTTACAAAACAAATCTCAACGTTTCAACTTTTTAGTGATTTAAGCCGAACGTTTACAAACACTACGAAACAAATACAAACGTTTCACCTTTTTAGCGAATTAAGCCAAACATTTACAAACGTTTCGAAACAAATCCAAACTTTTCACCCTTGAAGCGATTTAAGCCAAAGGTTTACAAACGATACGAAACAAATCCAAACATTTCACCTTTTTAGCGGTTTAAAATAAACGTTTACAAAGGCTACGAAATAAATCCAAACGTTTCACCTTTTTAGCGATTTAAGCCTAATCGTTTACAAACGTTACAAAACAAATCTAAATGTTTCACCTTTTTTGAAATTTAAGCGAAACGTTTACAAATGTTATGAAACAAATCCAAATGTTTGCAAACTTTACGAAACAAAACCAAACGTTTCCCCTTTTTAGCGATTGAAGCCAAACATTTACAAACGTAACGAAACAAATCCAAGAGTTTCACCTTTTTAGCAATATAAACCAAACGTTTCCAAACGTTACAAAACAAATCCATACATTTCACCTTTTTAGTGATTTAGCCAAACATTTACAAACGTTACGAAACAAATCCAAGCGTTTCACCTTTTTTAGCAATTTAAGCCAAATGTTTACATAAGTTACGAAACAAATCCAAGCGTTTCATCTTTTTAGCAATTTAAGCCAAACGTTTCCAAATTTTACGAAACAAATCCAAATATCTCACCTTTTTAGCGTATTAAGCCAAACGTTTACAAACGTTATGAAACAAATCCAAACTTTCACCTTTTTAGCGATTTAATCAAAACGTTTAGAAACGTTACAAAACAAATCAAAACGTTTCACCTTTTTAGCGATTTAAGCCAAACGTTTACAAACATTACGAAACAAATCCAAACGTTTAATCTTTTTAGCTATTTAAGCCTAACGTTTACAAACGTTTCGAAACAGATCGAAAGGTTTCGCCTTTTTATTAATTTAAGCCAAACGTTACGAAACAAATCAAAACGTTTCCCCTTTTTAGCGATATAAGCCAAACATTTACAAACGCTACAAAACAAAACCAAATGTTTAAAACGTTTTGAAAGAAAGTGTTTCACCTTTTTATCAATTTAAACCAAACGTTTACAAATGTTATGAAACAAATCCAAGCATTTCACCTTTTTAGCATTTTAAACCAAACGTTTACAAATGTTATGAAAGAAATCCAAGCATCTCGCCTTTTTAGTAATTTAAGCAAAACATTTACAAACGTTACGAAACAAATCCAAGCATTTCACGTTTTTAGCAATTTAAACTAAAAGTTTACAAATGTTACGAAACAAATCCAAACGTTTCACCTTTTTAGCTATTCAAGCCGAACATTTACAAACGTTACAAAAAAAAATCAATCATTTCACCTTTTTTGCAATTTAAGATAAAGGTTACGAAATAATCCAAACATTTTTTAATTATTTAAGCCAAACGTTTCACATTTTTAGCGATATAAGCTAAACGTCTACAAACGTTACAAAACAAATCCAAACGTTTCACCTTTATAGCGATTTAAGACAAACGTTTAAAAAAGTTATGAAAAAACTCCAAAAGTTTCACCTTTTTGGTGAATTAAACCAAACGTTTAAAAACGTTACGAAACTAATCCAAACGTTTAAAACGTTACGAAAGCCTTTTAGCAATTTAAAACAAACGTTTGAAAACGTTACAAAACTAATCCAAACATTTACAAACGGTAGGAAAAAAATCCAATCGTTTCCCCTTTGTAAAGATTTAAGCCAAACGTTTACAAACACTACGAAAAAAATCCAATCGTTTCACCTTTTTAGCAATTGAAGCCAAACGTTTAAAACATTACGAAACAAATCCAAACGTTTCACCTTTTTAGCGATTTAAGCCAAACGTTTACAAATGTTACGAAACAAATCCAAACATTTCACCCCTTTAGCTATTTAAGCCAAACGTTTACAAACATTATGAAACCAATCCAAACGTTTCCCCATTTTAGAAATTTAAGCGAAACGTTTACAAATATTACGAAACAAATCCAAACGTTTCACCTTTTTAGTGATTTAAGCCAAATGTTTACAAAAGTTACGAAACAAGTCCAAATGTTTTCCCATTTTAGCAACATAAGCCAAACGTTTAAAACGTTACGAAACAAATCCAAACGTTTCGCCTTTTTAACGATTTATGCTAAACGTTTACATATGTTACGAAACTAATCCAAATGTTTAAAACGTTACAAAACCCTTTTTAGCAATTTAATCGAAACGCTTACAAACTTTACGAAACAAATCCAAACGTTTCACCTTTTTAGCGATTTAAGCCAAACGTTTACAAATTTTACGAAACAAATCCAAACGTTACGAAAAAAACCAAACGTTTTACCTTATTAGCTATTTAAGGCAAACGTTTACAAACGTTAAGAAACAAATCCAAACGTTACGAAACAAAATCCAACGTTAACAAACATTACAAAACAAATCCAAGCATTTTACCTTTTTAGCAATTTAAGCCAAATGTATTCAAACGCTACTAAACAAATCCAAGCTTTTAACCTTTTTAGCGATTTAAGCCAAATGTTTACAAATGTTGCAAAACAAATTGAAACGTTTCACCTTTTTAGCGATTTAAGCCAAATGTATACCAATGTTGCAAAACAAATTGAAACGTTTCACCTTTTTAGCGATTTAAGCCAAATGTTTACCAATGTTTCGAAACAAATCCAAACATTTCACCTTTTTAGCGATTTAAGCCAAACGTCTACAAACCCCACAAAATAAATCCAAATGTTTCAAGTTTTAAGCGATTTAAGCCAAACGTTTACAAACGCAACGAAATAAATCCAAAAGTTTCACCTTTTTAGCGATTTAAGCCAAACGTTTAAAAACGTTAGAAACAAATCCAAACTTTTCACCTTTGTAGCGATTTAAGCCAAAAGTTTACAAACGGTACGAAACAAATCCAATCGTTTCACCTTTTTAGCGCTTGAAAATAAACATTTACAAACGTTACGAAACAAATCCAAACGTTTCACCTTTTTAGCGATTTAAGCCAAACTTTTGCAAACGTTATGAAACAAATCCAAACGTTTCACCTTTTTATAAATTTAAGCGAAACGTTTACAAATGCTATGAAACAAGTACAAACGTTTCACCTTTTTAGCGATATAAGCCGAACGGTTACAAACGTTACGAAACAAAACCAAACGTTTCACCAATTTAGCGATTTAAGCCAAATGTTTACAAACGTTACGAAACAAATCCAAATGTTTCAAATTTTTAGCTATTGAAGCTAAACATTTACAAACGTAGTGAAACAAATCCAAGCGTTTCACCTTTTTAGCAATTTAAGCCACACGTTAACAAACATTACGAAACAAATCCAAACATTTCACCTTTTTAGTGATTTAGCCAAAAGTTTACAACGGTTATGAAACAAATCCAATTGTTTAACCTTTTTAGCAATTTAGGCCAAACGTTTACAAACGTTACGAAACAAATCCTAGTGTTTCAACTTTTTCGCAATTTAAGCCAAATGTTTACAAACATTACGAAACAAATCGAATCGTTTCACCTTTTTAGCAATTTAAGCAAAAAGTTTACAAATTTTACGAAACAAATCCAAATGTCTGACCTTTTTAGCGTATTAAGCCAAACGTTTACAAACGTTACGAATCAAATCCAAACTTTCGCCTTTTTAGCGATTTAATCAAAACGTTTACAAACGTTATAAAACAAATCCAAACGTTTCATTTTTTTAGCGATTTAAGCCAATCGTTTACAAACGCTGCGAAACAAATCCAAACGTTTAACCTTTTTAGCTATTTAAGCAAAACATTTACAAACGTTTCGCCTTTTTGGAAATTTAAGCCAAACGTTACGAAACAAATCCAAACGTTTCACCTTTTTAGCGATATAAGCCAAACATTTACAAACGTTGCGAAACAAAAGTAAACGTTTAAAACGTTATGAAACAAATGCAAAAGTTTCGCATTTTTAGCGATTTAAGACAAACCTTTACAAATGCTACGAGACAAAACAAAGTGTTTCACCTTTTAATCAATTTAAGCCAAACGTATACAAACGTTATGAAACAAATCCAAGCATTTCACGTTTTTAGCATTTTAAGCCAAACGTTCACAAACGTTACGAACGAAATCCAAGCGTCTCGCCTTTTTAGTAATCTAAGCTAAACATTTACAAACGTTACGAAATAAATCCAAGCATTTCACGTTTTTAGCAATTTAAACCAAACGTTTACAAACGGTACGAAACAAATCCAAACGATTCACCTTTTTAGCGATTTAAGCCAAACGTCTACAAACCCCACGAAATAAATCCAAATGTTTCAAACATTACGAAACAAATCCAAACGTTTCAACTTTTTAACGATTGAAGCCAAACATTTACAAACGGTACGAAACAAATCCAAACGTTTCACCTTTTTAGCAATTTAAGCCAAACGTTTACAAACGGTACGAAGCAAATCCAGACGTTTCACTTTGCTAGCGATTTAAGCCAAACGTTTATAAACGTTGGGAAACAAAACCAAATGTTTCTCCTTTTTAGAAATTTAAGCCAAATGTTTACAAATATTCCAAAACAAATCCAAGCGTTTCCTATTTTTAGCAATTTTAGCCAAACGTTTACAAATGTTGCGAAACAAATCAAAGCGTTTCACCTTATTAGCAATTTGAGCCAAATGTTTACAAACGTTACAAAACAAATCTCAACGTTTCAACTTTTTATCGATTTAAGCCGAACGTTTACAAACACTACGAAACAAATACAAATGTTTCACTTTTTTTGCGAATTAAGCCAAACGTTTACAAACGTTTCGAAACAAATCCAAACTTTTCACCCTTGAAGCGATTTAAGCCAAAGGTTTACAAACGATACGAAACAAATCCAAACATTTCACCTTTTTAGCGGTTTAAAATAAACGTTTACAAAGGCTACGAAATAAATCCAAACGTTTCACCATTTTAGCGATTTAAGCCTAATCGTTTACAAACGTTACGAAACAAATCCAAACGTTTCACCTTTTTTGAAATTTAAGCGAAACTTTTACAAATGTTATGAAACAAATCCAAATGTTTGCAAACTTTACGAAACAAAACCAAACGTTTCCCCTTTTTAGCGATTGAAGCCAAACATTTACAAACGTAACGAAACAAATCCAAGAGTTTCACCTTTTTAGAAATATAAGCCCAACGTTTACAAACGTTACGAAACAAATCCATACGTTTCACCTTTTTAGTGATTTAGCCAAACATTTACAAACGTTACGAAACAAATCCAAGCGTTCCACCTTTTTAGCAATTTAAGCCAAATGTTTACAAAAGTTACGAAACAAATCCAAGCGTTTCATCTTTTTAGCAATTTAAGCCAAACGTTTCCAAATTTTACGAAACAAATCCAAATGTCTCACTTTTTAGCGTATTAAGCCAAACGTTTACAAACGTTATGAAACAAATCCAAACTTTCACCTTTTTAGCGATTTAATCAAAATGTTTAGAAACGTTACAAAACAAATCCAAACGTTTCACCTTTTTAGCGATTTAAGCCAAACGTTTACAAACATTACGAAACAAATCCAAATGTGTAACCTTTTTAGCTATTTAAGCCTAACGTTCACAAACGTTTCGAAACAAATCGAAACGTTTCGCCTTTTTATTAATTTAAGCCAAACGTTACGAAACAAATCCAAACGTTTCCCCTTTTTAGCGATATAAGCCAAACATTTACAAACGCTACAAAACAAAACCAAATGTTTAAAACGTTTTGAAAGAAAGTGTTTCACCTTTTTATCAATTTAAGCCAAACGTTTACAAACGTTATGAAACAAATCCAAGCATTTCACCTTTTTAGCATTTTAAACCAAACGTTTACAAACGTTATGAAAGAAATCTAAGCATCTCGCCTTTTTAATAATTTAAGCAAAACATTTACAAACCTTACGAAACAAATCCAAGCATTTCACGTTTTTAGCAATTTAAACGAAAAGTTTACAAATGTTACGAAACAAATCCAAATGTTTCACCTTTTTTGCTATTCAAGCCGAACATTTACAAACGTTACAAAAAAAAATCAATCATTTCACCTTTTTTGCAATTTAAGATAAAGGTTACGAAATAATCCAAACATTTTTTAATTATTTAAGCCAAACGTTTCACATTTTTAGCGATATAAGCTAAACGTCTACAAACGTTACAAAACAAATCCAAACGTTTCACCTTTATAGCGATTTAAGACAAACGTTTAAAAAAGTTACGAAAAAACTCCAAAAGTTTCACCTTTTTGGTGAATTAAACCAAACGTTTAAAAACCTTACGAAACTAATCCAAACGTTTAAAACGTTACGAAAGCCTTTTAGCAATTTAAAACAAACGTTTGAAAACGTCACAAAACTAATCCAAACATTTACAAACGGTAGGAAAAAAATCCAATCGTTTCCCCTTTGTAAAGATTTAAGCCAAACGTTTACAAACACTACGAAAAAAATCCAATCGTTTCACCTTTTTAGCAATTGAAGCCAAACGTTTAAAACATTACGAAATAAATCCAAACGTTTCACCTTTTTAGCGATTTAAGCCAAACGTTTACAAACGTTACGAAACAAATCCAAACATTTCACCTTTTTAGCTATTTAAGCCAAACGTTTACAAACGTTATGAAACCAATCCAAACGTTTCCCCATTTTAGAAATTTAAGCGAAACGTTTACAAATATTACGAAACAAATCCAAACGTTTCACCGTTTTAGTGATTTAAGCCAAATGTTTACAAAAGTTACGAAACAAATCCAAATGTTTTCCCATTTTAGAAATATAAGCCAAACGTTTAAAACGTTACGAAACAAATCCAAACGTTTCGCCTTTTTAACGATTTATGCTAAATGTTTACATATGTTACGAAACTAATCCAAATGTTTAAAACGTTACGAAACCCTTTTTAGCAATTTAATCGAAACGCTTACAAACTTTACGAAACAAATCCAAACGTTTCACCTTTTTAGCGATTTAAAACAAATGTTTACAATTGTTACGAAACAAATCCAAACGTTTCACATTTTTAGCGATTTAAGCCAAACGTTTACAAATGTTACGAAACAAATCCAAACGTTACGAAAAAAACCAAACGTTTTACCTTATTAGCTATTTAAGTCAAACGTTAACAAACGTTAAGAAACAAATCCAAACGTTACGAAACAAAATCCAACGTTTACAAACATTACGAAACAAATCCAAGCATTTTACCTTTTTAGCAATTT
Organism: Mercurialis annua; assembly: GCF_937616625.2. NCBI lineage: Eukaryota > Viridiplantae > Streptophyta > Magnoliopsida > Malpighiales > Euphorbiaceae > Mercurialis > Mercurialis annua. The sequence goes on along the minus strand of NC_065577.1, from coordinate 19,518,637 downwards.
AAGCCAAATGTATTCAAACGCTACTAAACAAATCCAAGCTTTTAACCTTTTTAGCGATTTAAGCCAAATGTTTACAAATGTTGCAAAACAAATAGAAACGTTTCACCTTTTTAGCGATTTAAGCCAAATGTTTACCAATGTTTCGAAACAAATCCAAACATTTCACCTTTTTAGCGATTTAAAACAAACGTCTACAAACCCCACAAAATAAATCCAAATGTTTCAAGTTTTTAGCGATTTAAGCCAAACGTTTACAAACGCTACGAAACAAATCCAAAAGTTTCACCTTTTTAGCGATTTAAGCCAAACGTTTAAAAACGTTAGAAACAAATCCAAACTTTTCACCTTTGTAGCGATTTAAGCCAAACGTTTACAAACGGAACGAAACAAATCCAAACGTTTCACCTTTTTAGCAGTTCAAAATAAACGTTTACAAAGGCTACGAAACAAATCCAAATGTCTCACCTTTTTAGCGATTTAAGCCAAATGTTTTCAAACGTTACGAAACAAATCCAAACGTTTCACCTTTTTAGCAATTTAAGCCAAACGTTTACAAACGTTATGAAACCAATCCAAACGTTTCACATTTTTATAAATTTAAGCGAAACGTTTACAAATGTTATGAAACAAATCAACACATTTCACCTTTTTAGTGATTTAAGCCGAATGTTTAGAAATGTTACGAAACAAACCAAACGTTTCACCTTTTTAGCGATTTAAGCCAAATGTTTACAAACGTTACAAAACAAATCCAAATGTTTTCCCATTTTAGCAATTTAAGCCAAACGTTTAAACCTTTATGAAACAAATCCAAACGTTTCGCCTTTTTAGCGATTTAAGCCAAATGTTTACAAACATTAAGAAACAAATCAAAATGTTTCACATTTTTAGCGATTGAAGCCAAACATTTACAAACGTAACGAAACAAATCCAAGCGTTTCACCTTTTTAGCAATTTAAGCTAAATGTTTACAAACGCTAAGAAACAAATCCAAACGTTTCCTCTTTTTAGCGATTTAGGCCAAACGTTTACAAACGTTACAAAACAAATCCAAACGTTTCACCTTCGTAGCGATTTAAGCCAAACGTTTACAAACGGTATGAAACTAATCCAAACGTTTCCCCTTTTTAGCGAATTAAGCCAAACGTTAACGAAACTAATCCAAATGTTTAAAACGTTACAAAACCATTTTTAGCAATTTAAGCGAAACGTTTACAAACGTTTAGAAACAAATCCAAAAGTTTCACCTTTTTAGCAATTTAAAACAAACGTTTACAAACGTTAAGAAATTAATCCAAAAGTTTAACCTTTTTAGCGATTTAAGCCAAATGTTTACAATCGTTACGAAACAAAACCAAACGTTTCACCTTTTTAGCGATTTAAGCCAAACATTTAAAAACGTTACGAAACAAATCCAATTGTTACGAAACAAAATCCAACGTTTAGAAACGTTACGAAACAATTCCAAGCATTTCACCTTTTTAGCAATTTAAGCTAATCGTATACAAACGATACGAAACAAATCCAAGCGTTTAACCTTTTTAGCGATTTAAGCCAAACGTTTACTAATATTGAAAAACAAATTGAAACGTTTCCCCTTTTTAGCGATATAAGCAAAATGTTTACAAACGTTTCACCTTTTTAGTGATTTAAGCCAAACGTCTACTAACGCTACGAAATAAATCCAAACGCTTCACCTTTTTAGCGACTTAAGCCAAACGTTTACAAACCTTATGAAACAAATCCAAACGTTTCCCCTTTGTAGCCATTTAAGCCAAACTTTTACAAACGCTACAAAACAAATCCAAACGTTTCAACTTTTTAGCGATTTAAGCCAAACGTTTACAAACGTTAAGAAACAAATGCAAACGTTTCACATTTTTAGCGATTGAAGCCAAACATTTACAAACGTAACGAAACAAATCCAAGCGTTTCACCTTTTCAGCAATTTAAGCTGAATTTTTACAAACGCTAAGAAACAAATCCAAACGTTTCCCCTTTTTAGCGATTTAAGCCAAACGTTTAAAAACATTACAAACCAAATCCAAACATTTCACCTTTGTAGCGATTTAAGCAAAATGTTTACAAATGGTATGAATTAAATCCAAACGTTTCCCCTTTTTAGCGAATTAAGCCAAACGTTTTCAAACATTACGAAACTAATCCAAATGTTTAAAACGTTACGAAACCCTTTTTAACAATTTAAGCGAAACGTTTACAAACGTTACGAAACAAATCCAAACGTTTCACCTTTTTAGCGATTTAAAAAAAACGTTTACAAACGTTAAGAAACAAATCCAAACGTTTCACCTTTTTAGCAATTTAAGCCAAACGTTTACAATCGTTAGGAAACAAATTTAAATGTTACGAAACAAAACCAAACGTTTCAACTTTTTAGCGATTTAAGCCAAACGTTTACAAACGTTACGAAACAAATCCAAATGTTACGAAAAAAAAATCCAACGTTTACAAACGTTAAGAAACAAATCCAAGCATTTCACCTTTTTAGCAATTTAAGCCAAACGTATACAAATGCTACGAAATAAATCCAAGCGTTTAACCTTTTTAGCGATTTAAGCCAAAAGTTTACAAATGTTGCAAAACAAATTGAAACGTTTCCCCTTTTTAGCGATTTAAGCAAAATGTTTACAACCGTTTCACCTTTTTAGCGATTTAAGCCAAACGTCTACAAACGCTACGAAATAAATAAAAACGTTTCACCTTTTTAGCGATTTAAGCCAAACGTTTACAAACGTTACAAAACAAATCCAAACGTTTCCCCTTTGTAGCGATGTAATATCCTATATTTAAATTATTTTTTTCATTTACTTTAATTATAATTTTTGCATTCCGTCAAATTTTAGATAATTTATTATTATTAATATTATATATTTTATTTAATTTTATTTGAGTCGTTCGTTGATTCAGTCGTGGTTTGATTCGTATTTGGGTTGTATTATTAAATAAAAAAAAAGAAAAAAAAAAGAAAAACCAAATATTTTGTACAATGCATACCATGCACTTACTATATTCCCACGTGACATGACTATTCTTTAGTAACATAAATGGCCTGTTGTATAAAGCCCATACAAGGTTGTTAAACACCTGCATATCATCTTCTTCTCTTGGATATTCATCTGCTTCACGTTTCTTTTTCTTTAAACCTAAAATCTCATTCTCTTTTACACAAAACATCAGCCGCCATTCCTCATTAACAAATCTGAACTTCACCTATTTTCTTTTGTTTCATCCTTTCAATCCGGTAAGTATTCGTTTTACTCGTTCCTTAAGTTTCAATTCGATATCGTATTCTCCGCTTGATAACTCATGTTCTTTATCATACCAGCATTAATCTGAGATTCTCTACGCCGTTTAGTCATTATTCATCGACCTCGGTAATCCTATCGTTTCGAAATCAATTAAGGTACGTAAAGATTCCTCCGTTCGTCGCCGCTACGATACGCCGTGTTCTTGATATTTTGCTTCTGTTTCTGACCTGTTATTGCTCCCATGATTGTGAAGTTGTATGTCGGTTCTCTTATGCCTTAAGAACAATTTGGATTCCTCCCTTTGTTTAGTTTTGGTTCGACCTTGTTATGTCGATGATTCATAAATTTTTGGCTCTATTTTCCTTCGTTGATGATGATGCCGTTTACTTGTTCATGCCTTCAGCAACTATTTAGGCTTTATGATGCTTTAGGTTCTTAGGTTTGTTTTGCTTTATTAAGGAGCAAGTTAGTTTTGAATTTTGAAGTTGAGGTTGGTGTGTAACTTGGGTTTAAGGTGTTGATGGCGGCAGGGACTTGATTCATAATTTTGAATTATAAGAGATGGCTAAATGGCCACATTAATCACTCAATTGTTTTGTTTAAATCAATTGAATCCCTCAAGTTGTTTATCTAATATTATTGTTTTTAATCCTAACTTTTGAATGTGAATTTAATTTATAAATTATTAAAGTGTAAACGATAAGTGTTTTATAATTTAAATTTAAATAATTACTCGGTTAATTATATACATATTTAAATATCAATTTAATATGCCAATTTGATTAATTTACGATTTAGCCCGTAAAAGATTCTAAAAGCTTATTTAAGTTAAGTTTTATCTTTTAGACTTCTAATTGATTTATAATTTAATAAATTTAGAATGGGAAGTTAATTTGATTTTTAATATCTAATTGGCTAGAGTACAATTTAGTCCTTAAGAGGCTAAAGTACAATTTAGTCCCTAAGTGGCTAAAATACAATTTAGTCCCTAAATTTTATAAGATTTATTTGATCAAGTTTTCGGGTTGTAGCTTAGGTTACTTAATTTTCAAGATATTGAATTCCACTTTAAAATGGATAATTATTTTATTAAAATATTTTAAGTTATAAACTCGGGTTTATAAATTTAATAAGTTTTATTTGGGTTAGACTGTGGTCGCCCGACAAGTGGGAAGAAGCTTGGTAGTTTTAAATAACTCGGCTGACTCACTGATACGGATTTTAACTTGTGTTTATTTAAATTATTTTACGAATCATTCTAAATATATTTACATGATTTTTATGTACTCTATAACTTGGGTTATTTTTGGAATGCATTTAATATAGATGTTATTAAATGTGACTTGGTATTGTGTTGTGCTAGTCCTACGTGGTGTCTAGTACTCTTTAGAGTTAGGGTCTAATATTAATTATGATTTTAATATTTTATTTAGACCCGTCGACTGTTCGTTCTTCAGAGGCGAACCAGAGTTAGATTGCTTGTCAAGTTTCACGTGGAATAGCAAGCAGTGAATTTATATCTCTATTTACCTCTTTATTAAGCAAATGTTATGTTTTGTATATTTATATGTATAAACAGCTTTCGAACTGTTTTTCGGCATTGTGGATTTGATTTGGAACGTGCTACTCGATGGGCATCATCGGGACTGCGTGCGCACCGTGTTGGCGCAGCGGGAGGCGCGGGTCCGGATCGTATATTTCAATTCAAAATCGAAATTCTAACAATCCGGATCCTAAAGTTGATCATATCAACAACAAATGGATCGTCGTATCATTTAGTAATTAAAGCACGCATCTAAGAATCGTAAGAAGAATACCTATGTCGATTCTCCAACGATTCTTGTAGTCCCGAAAGTACGGCGACCTCAAGCTCGTCCACACGAGTATGCATCCGACTGAATCCTCGCCTTGAAGTAATCCTGCAAGAGTTCCTCTTGCCGAGCAGCCCTAAGCTCAAACTCTCGCCGCGATCACAACCTTGCTCGGATGTATGAAAAACGTCGCCAAGTTTTTCCCGTGATTGATGAATACTTGAACTCCTTCAAGTGCTTTCTCTCTCTACAACTTTGTAGTGAGATGTGTGTTGTATGGTATTGTGAAATGAGCAAGGACATGCTCTATTAATAGTCTAAAGCATGCCTTAAGAATGCAACACCTTGCATGCTAGGTGTCACACACCAAGCAAAGGTGTTGCCACCACATGACACCTTTCATGTGGTGACATCACATAGGTGACATCATATAGGTGATGTCATCATATGACATCACATATAAGCTTATTTCCTTATCTCATTACTTCACCATGACATCATCATTCCATTAACTTATGATTAGTGCTTTAAGTATCATTAATTACACTAATTAATTACTTAAGCCTTCTAATCATAAAACTTGGTTAAAATATAATTAGGTTCCTACTAATTTATAACTCTTATAAATTAGTCCCTAATTAACTTGGACATAGTACAATTAGGTTCCTACTAATTTATAACTCTTACAAATTAGTCCCTAATTTGTACTTGTTTTTCATCTTAGATTAATTTCCGAGATATGCTAGTATCTATATGAAATCGATCTTTTGTAAACTCAATCGGTTGCACACTCTATTGTGTGTGACTAACTAGGTTCACATCTATATGGCAACGAGAGACATAAGAAACGCCTTTCTTATATTAAATAATTAAATCCCATTTAATTATTAATTCTCGTAGATCGAGAGTGACGTCTAGCAACATATCACGACCCCCAAATAGAGATGAATGTTTCGATGCATTCTTTATGAACCATTGTTCATAATACCGTACACTCAAAATTCCCTTCATCTAAGATTCCAATCTCGACTAGTGTCACGGTTAAGTCAAACACTGTATGTCTTGATTATATGACCTCATCTCCCAGTTCTAATTCTTGATAAATATGACTTCCACTAGAAACAACTTTCTATGTAAGTCATATACACCTGCGCAGGTTTTATCATCCATCAAGAACAATTTGAGATAGCATAGAATCTTGTCTCCGTTCATCCAGAGTGATGAATCCTTTCTAGGTTAAACCCCTATCTCCATATACAACTAACTAGAGCCAACACATCCCGCGGCTCTAGCTCATGAAAGATCTAGAGTTAAGGAGTATCAAACTCTAATCACCTATATACAAGATAGTGTCACCGCAAGTCAAAGGACATATGTACAATTATGAACTAGATGATATTAAATTGACTTTAATGAATTACCATGTATAAGTCATCTAGCGTCACTTGTTCGACTCACTCAACACCTTGAGTGTCCACGTGTTTATTCTGATCCCCATCAAGTAGTATGAGACTCACTACTTCCTATAATTTAGTAACTCTTTACTAATCAGGAGAATAAACAGAGGTGACGATCTTTCTGGGATAATGCAATGCCCTTATTCGCAGGACCCCATCGATCGTGAACGGTTATTTAGATCACTTGTATAATAGAATCTGTCACTCATATTCTTAACACCTTAAGAATAGATTCTATCACAATGTGATAAGGACAATACGTAATAAATGAACACTTAGTTGATGAGACACTTAGTTCAAATAGAACATATATATCTTTGCCATTGGGATTAATTCTACAAATATACACGATCAAATGGCCCTAGGGCACATACTACTAACAATCTCCCACTTGCCCTAGTGCCATTGACAACTATATCTAAGCCCCATCTTCACAAGATGTAAATATTAATGACTCTAAGTCATGTAAACCTTAATGACTCCAAGTCATGGGCTTTGTCAGTGGGTTAGCCGTCTTATTGGCTAATGCTATCTTTTAGAGAAATAATTTTCTCTTTCCAACAATTTCTTTAGATAATATGATAATGCCTTTCTTTATGTTCGGATAATTTGGGAGACCCGGTTTCTTTTGCTAGGGCAATAGCACCATTGTGGTCGCAGAAAAGAGGAACTTCCGACTTAATGGAAGAAAACCGTACTTAGTTCAGTTATAAACTAATTTATCCAAACACCTTCTATTACGACATCTCATGTCATAATATACTCGGCTTCTATAATGGAGAATGGAGTTGATTCTTGCTTAGAACACTGCTAGCTCACTACTCCTTCATTATAGATAAATATGAATCTGGAGATAGACTCTCTATTATCCATATCTGATTATTAATCAGAATCTGTAAAACGGTCTACTTAAAAATCTCGTTCTCCATTTGTTAATACCATATCTTTAGTTCAATAAAAGTACTTAAAGATACCTTTAACAACCATCCAATGTTCTCAACATAGATTGGATTAAAACCGATTAGTCCCACTAACCGCATAGACAATTTCTAGCTTTGTATGTGGCATCACATACCTCAGACTACCAATTGCCAAAGCTTATGGTATCTTTGCTAGATTATTTCTTTCTTCAGAAGTTTCGGAAGACACTCCCTTTGAAAGAAGAATTTTATGCCTAACGAGTATCAATCCTCTCTTAGAACTTCCATATTGAACTACTTCAATGTCTTTTCTAAGAAGAGCCTTTCAGAGAAACCATTTATTCTCTTAGATCTATCTCTATAGAGTCTAATACTGAGAATTTAGGCTACCTCTCCAAGGTCTTTGATGGAGTACGTATTAGATAAACCAAAGTTTTACAAAAGTAATCATTCCGATATTATTATTTAGTAGTAATAAGTTATCTACATGAAAGATCATGAAAGTGAGTCTTCTCCCACTAACCTTCTTGTAACCATTGGATTTATCATCGTTTTTAATAAATTCGTAACTTCTTACGGATTTATCAAGACGATGAAACTCGAAGCTTTCTTTTCATCCACTAGGGATCATTTTAGCTTACACGTCTTGGAACCTTCTTCGGATTCAAAATCCTCGACTTGTTCCATATAAATATACTCCTTAATTTAACCATTAAGGAATGTGGTTCTTACATTCATATGTCTAACCACAAAATCTAAATGTGTAGCCTTGGTAAGAAAAATCTTGATGAACTTAAGCATGGTTACCCGCAATAAAGTGTATTCACAATACAACTTCTTGCCTCTAGCAAAACTCTTTTGCAACAAGCTTAGATTTAAAGGTCTCCACCTTTCCATTAGTACCAATTTTACACTTGAAGATCCATTTAAACCTTATTGGTATAATACCTTTGGATGGATCGACTAGCTCCTAAAATTTGGTTTCTTTATATGGAATCTATTTCAGATTTTATTCCTTCAAACCAATTTTGAAGAATCTATATCACATATAGTTTCCTCATAAGTAGAGGGATCAACATTTGATCTTTTACTCCATGACTAAACAACTCTTGTTTATCATGTGGGAAAACCATCTCTCTCCAGTGGACGAGATACTCTACTTAATCTTAGAGTTGTTAAT